>NC_054743.1:34482921-37337921 GCF_018143015.1 Lytechinus variegatus | reverse complement strand
ACATGCAACTTTTATTTTAGAAAAAGATGATATAGCTATACAGTACGCATTTCTCTTTATAGAAATGTGCAGCTACTTCGAATAAAAAAATATTTAAAAAATAACAATATTTACAAGATCTGATATTGCCAGAAGAAAAAGAGACAAGTTGAAATGAAGTGGTCCCCCATCTTCTACGAATGGCCTTTCTCTGACGTCATATCCGGTATCCAGTAGATTACGAATCAGACGTCCTTCTTCCCCACGGTGGAGACTTGCATTTCCAGTAGAATCTAAAAATAAGAAAAGAAATAAAACATGAAAGGATTTGAAGATCATTACGTTAGTGATTTTTACTGTCCCCTTTGTTTTGAGCCAATCCAGATGGGAGGCGCGATAGCTCAGTCGGTAGAGCGCGGGTTTCGGATTCCGGTGACCCGGGTTCGATTCCCACCCGGTGCGTTAGTGCCATTTGGTAAGGCATTTAATCCAGGTCCCTCGGAGAGGAAGCCGTCGGTCCTCTGGTTTTTTGCTAACAAGCATTCATGCTCTATTGGCAATTAGGTAAAATATCATTACCATCATCAGATGCAAGGATTTGCAGTAGTTTGTAACAATAGTCACTGACAATCAACCAATGGCTATTCATTTTGTAACATGATACGCTCCCTTTGTAAGACGCAAACAAAAAGAGATAGATTTTGACAAATCGATATCTTACAATGGTTGACAACTACTACCATAAAATGCAATATTTGACTTTTATTCTCAAATTGGCAATCGAAAAGCAATTAACCTAGATAAAATAAGCTAATTTGGGCGCTACAATGAAGGTTGAATATCATCAACCTATCTACTTAATCCTTCACATCCAATCACCGATTAGCTCATTTCCTCAATCAGGGTGAGTTGATTTATTATTTATGTCAATAAAGCAAAGCACTATTGGTAAAAAAAGAATGACGTAACAATTTAATGAATGTTTAAATCTTCGATATAATTGCGAAGTAATTGACCTCGAATGGAGAACCGTTGCTCCATTATTAAAGTGTATAGATGAACAGCAAATTTGGATTGGCGAAATGGTATGAGAAAGGGAATTAGGGAGGTGGGGAGAGGGACAGGGAGGTAGAGAGAGGGGGAGAGGGAGAGGGGTGATAGGGAGGGGGGTTAGAAAAAGAGAGAGAGGTGAGTGCTAGTCTGCAGGTACAGACCCAACAAGTAGGTGTCCACGCAAAGACTAGCACATACAAAACTTCCTGTTGAGCGAGAGGGCCTTCGATCAGTACGCAAGGCATTATAGACTGGAGATTTAGGCCCTTAACTCGAGTGAAGGGTTTGCACAGCAGACTAGGTGGGAGTAACAACGTAACGAGCAATTATCATGGCCTGTATCGAATATAACTGAAAACTTTATTATTGCACGCATCATATTTTATTCATTCTTGATGAGGTATATGAAGAAACATTCAAGCAAAACATTTATGATATCCTGTGAGTAACATAAACAATTTTTTTTTCGAAACAAGACTTAGTATTGTAAAGTATTTTTCGCGCTTCTTTCTCACAAAGAATCGCAGCATTGGATGTTACCGAAAGTCTTATACCTCTAACACATCAAGATGCATATTGATTAGTTAGCTCTATTTATAATTGAAAAAATATGCAGTTATATAAAAGTCACAAAAATGAATACAAAATCAGAAGGGTGACACCAGGAACCATAAAGATAAAGTCTTATGACTACCCATCATGAGTAAAATGAAAATACTTACTACAAAATTATATACCAAAGAACAAAATCAATATAAAATATCAGAAAAAAAATAAATGAAAGAAACTGCATAATCTGTTTAAACAGTATTTACAAATTAATATTTAAATGACTTTGATGGAATGGTGTTCTTTAACATGGTACTTATGACTTCCCGTCCACAAGCAATATTTTAATTGGATTTTGTAACTATGCATTTGATAATGAAAATAAAATATCAGAAAGTATTGATAAGTGAACTATTTCTGAAGCAATACTGACAGGGCCGGCTGCGCTTCAACAGGGTAGAGTAATTTGATAGGGGAAAGATAACCAAGTCATCACTTCACAATTCTTCCCTTCCCCATTTATTTCTATCCTCTACTTTTATGCCCCCACAGATCATGGGGGGGGGGGTACTCTTGGCCCTGTTCACTGTTAGTCCCATCTTAAAGAAGGGCAATGGATTTTCAATACCCAAGAAAAGATACACATGGATAAACAGTGCGTATCAAAAAAGTTTACACTTTGAAAAAGCCGTGGAAATGAAATCATATACAACATGTGGCTAATTTATTCACATATATTCTTGGGTTTGGGTCTCATCTATCCAATGAAAGTAAAAAGAAATTCACAGAATGGACTTGGGTGAGCACTTGCGTGAGCATTTTCGTAAAGCTTGTAGAAATCTGTTTGCGCAGAAATGTTCGCTTTCACGCTGTGTCAATGGGAAAGGGTGAAATCAAACTAACCCTGCGAAACATTTCTCATACATTTCCCTTGCACTTTTAGTCAATTGAAATAAAACGGATACATTCAAGCATTTTGTAACAATTTTGCCACCCGAATTGAAATTTCAACACTGTCTTAGTAAGCACAACCTTTACCTTTTTGTGCCAGCTGGATCTGGGGACATAAGTAAATCTGAAAAAAAATTATCAGACATCTCCAGCATTTTTTTAGTTTTCATTTTTTAAAGTGGGTTTACATTTTATTTTTCATTTAATACTTGTTTCTTCTTTTCCCAAGCTTGACAATGATTAAGAAAATGAAAATCAAGCATAAGCACTTTCATGTAAATCACAGCTCAGTGTAAAGCAAATATCGTCATGATGGCCTCGGTGTGTGGGGGAGTAGGGTGGGTCGCAATGCACTCTTAAAAGTGTTTTGGGCAAGGAAACAAGTTAAAAAGGTAAAAATATCTTCAAATCAATTTTACTAGCTAAATTCCATATGTTCTTCATGATTAAGGTCTAATTTCATTCGCATAACTATTTCAAAGTTCTGCGCAAATCATTTTACACTAACTTTCCAAAAGTAAGTGGTGCTCACTCAAGCGGAAATATTTTTCGACAGTTATACCGTCATTTGCTTAATAAATGGATCTGTACCAATGTTAAAATGTGGAAAAACATTCTGGCTATAACAAATGTATAATTTTACAGGATTTCTTTTCTAAGTGTAAACTTTTTTTGATACGCACTGTATATCAAGTTTCTTTGCACTGAGGCCTAATGGAAATGAAGAAAGAAATTTATGTACCATTTTACGAGGCCGCCATCATTTTCAAGCTTAACCGCTCACGATGGCGGTCTCCTGCATTCGTTTAAACTGTTATTTTCTTTTCATTGAATATTGCTACTTTTTAATATTAACTTTTCATTGCCTTGTTATGTCTATTTCTTAAATTGTTTCGTAAAACTTAATTGTATCACCTAGATGTTATGTTGAATATTTATGCTGAGTGCAGAAATAAAATCAAATCAATCAATCAATCAATCAATCAAATGAGTATGACAATGAAAAGATTTTCCGATCTTTAATATTTTGCCTTTATATTTATTTGTATTATTCTTTTTACTTCACTCTCTACTTTACCGATAAGATTTTATGTATAATCAACAGATTGTCCATATGTCAACATTTGATTTACAGATGGCCACAGCACATAAAGTAAAAAGGTACCATAGTTTTAAATCAGGCATAGAGCAAATTGTGTGCCTTTCTATTTGTCTTTTCTCCTCTCATCTTTTACTGATGTATTTATTCCATCAATATTATTTCTTTTGGTTTGATTTTGATTCCTCATTCGACATTTCCTAACAAAAGTGAACAATAATAATACGCTTCAACATCAGAACATTGCATACAATAAGTAAACATTTTCCATCATAACGATTAGCATTCATAACATAATTGTAATTCAATATTAGTTATAATTGGAAAAAAAATGTAATGGATGAAACACTGCATATGAACTAAAAAATAATCATCCTCACTACCTCCACCACCATTATCAGCAGCATGCAGCAGCAGCACCACCACCACCACCAATACCAACACCAACACCACCACCATTATCATCATCATCACTACCACCACCACCACCACCATCATCATCACCATCACCACCATCATCACCACCACCACCATCATCATCACCACAATCATCGTCATCATCATTATCATAACAGTATTTGTCATCTTTGCCATTAGGCTTCGTATCCTCATCATTAGTCATTTCAACAATCTTGCGATACCAAATGTAAAAACATAGAAGAGATTGATATACCATAATGTACTTTATGTTGTAATGCTATAAATGGAATCGAATGTACACTTAAGTCACTGATGCACGGAATATGATAAAAATTTCGCAACCATGTACACGTATACATGAATAATATATAAATAATAAATAAAAAAATCAGTGTCCATTTTTAAAAATATATTTCTAACCATGCAAAGGCACCGTTACATACGAGACAAGATTTTGATAAGGGAAAATAAAATAGAGAAAATGAGTTTGAGAGTGATCGATATTGATGGGGAGATGTGATGAACAAAACGGAGAAAATTAATTATTTTATGTACTTACCACCATAAACCAAATTCAAGTAAAACGACAAGCAAATCAAAAAGATAAAGAGCTTATCCATGATGATCCCCAAATACGCTTATTTCGAAAAAAAAACGAGAGCGACTCCAATGATTCCTATTCGTTATGTTTCTGCTCATGAAAAAGCGTTTCGGTTGTCGAGAGGGAGGAAAAACAATTTAAATGGCAAAGTGAGAGTGATACTATGGATACTGGTGTTAGAGGATCGATCCACGCCTGTATAAACATGGACTAGTCTGACTTAATGACGAAGATAGAAATGGACGGGAGGTATTGGGTTGAAAGCAAGCAAATTTACATGAGAGAACGGTTACGCTCGTTCCCGCGTTTCAACACTTAATTTAAGACAGGCTTGCTTCCCATTAAATGGTGATTTGGATAAAGCTTTTTACCCAGCTAGCTCTCTCTCTCTCTCTCCCTCTCTCTCTATATATATATTGAACTCAGATTTTTGTAAAGTATTATATACATGTATATTAATTTGTTATTGTAAAGCGCATTGAAATGTTAATGTAATGCGCTATATAAATGTAACTTTTATTTATTTATATATATACTCTGCAAAAACTCCGAAGTTGATTTAACACCAGCCCGGAATCTATATATTTCCACACCAGATATGTGTTTATACAACACCAATTAGTATTTAAACAGCGGTTTGATTCCAAACTGATCTGGCAGTGAACATATATAGATTCTGGGCTGGTGTTAAATCAACACCGGAGTTTTTGCATGGATAGGCCTATCCAATGATTCAAGTAAAATTTGCATATTGATGCATTAAACCCACATAATATATGAAATATGTATGAAATAGTATGTGAATATTTCAACAAACGATCATAAACAATAAGATGAGTGCAATCGATATTTTAAGAGGAATGAGAGGAGGAAGACGAAGACGAAGAAGATGAAAAAGAAGAAGAAGAAAAAGAATGAGAAGGAGAAGAAGAAGAAGAGGAGGAAGAGGAAGAGGAAGAAGAAGCTTAGAAGAAGATTAAGAAGAATAAATAGTGACAGTAGGATGTATAGAAATACATTTAATGCAAATAAAAAAAGGAACTTCTCACTGATAGTAGTTTATAAAACTGATAGCATGCCATTTATGAGAAAAAAAATTAAGCTCTATTGAATTTTCCTTAAATTATCATTGATAGGGGGGGGGGGGGGCTGCCGGGATGGGTGCAGACTGCAGGTACCGTATTTTCCAAATTGATTTGTTTACTCTATGACACCCTATTTCAATGCCAAAGTCTCGTGCATGAGCTTCTGCAAAAACTTATTTTCTTCGAAATAACGAGGTCTGAGAATGGAAGATCCAGTATTATATGGTGAATTTAGGAGGCAGTTGAAAGCTGTTCAAATTTCAATCGGAGTGAATGTAAAATCCATCGATAATACATCTGAAAAATGTCGACTGTAAGTATAGACCTGTCTGGGCTTTCTCCGCTGAAACGAATAGGCCTACGAGGAAAGCAGCTATGCCGCGCCGCCCGGTTGGCTCGTCTTTGCAAGTGGGGACGGCGCGGTGTCGCGGCAAATCCTGGGGCTCGTTTCTCAACACTAGCAGCAGGGCTGGGCTCCGTACACTTAGCCTGGGGCGTTTTGGGGACTGAAAGTCATATACTGTACGTATGGAGTCACTCCCCACTAACGCCTGGTACTCCTACCTACATTACATGACCTATATTCATGATATTTCCCCACATACGGGTACAAAACCAGAAATTTTCGCCCCCTAGAATTCTACTTTCCCTCTAAAAGATCTAGCCCTAAAACCCTGGGGGGGGGGGGGGGGCCACTTCCATTCACGAGTGGATACCATGCGCGACCATGGGGTCTCGAAAAGCACCCTAAACATGTAATTTCCATATTCTGAAAATGCACCCCTTAACAAGTATTGGCGTGTGAAACCCTACCCTTGACAAGTCTTGGAAACAAAACGATACTCTTGACAAATATTCCCTGAAATGAACCCCTAAACAAGTACAGGAATGTTTTATTGTTACGAGTCCTTCGGTCGTCGGCTTTACCTTATTTGGTTTAGTACGACCCCACCTACACCTTGCGCAAATCGGACTCTAAACACGTAGTGTTGGGGCCAAAAAGGACATCCTTTATAAAACATTTAATTTTGTTTTATCATCCCCGCAACTTCGACCCTAAACACGTAATTTTCCTAGCGAAATAGATACCCTTTTTTCATTATTTTTGTGTTTTTGACACCCTTATCACGTTAAGTACATAACGTGCCCTATCGTGAAAAAG
This sequence comes from Lytechinus variegatus, assembly GCF_018143015.1. Lineage (NCBI taxonomy): Eukaryota > Metazoa > Echinodermata > Echinoidea > Temnopleuroida > Toxopneustidae > Lytechinus > Lytechinus variegatus. The sequence goes on along the minus strand of NC_054743.1, from coordinate 37,331,022 downwards.
ACATCCTTTTTACGTGTTTTTTTGGTCGCGCATGGTATCCACTCGTCAATGTAAGTGGCCCCCCCGGGCCTAAAACGTACATGGGGCCTGGGGTCCAACTTCATTTCCAACATTTCTGCGATATTGATTTCATTTTTAAAGAAGAATTCATTAAAAAAACGAGATTTGTTATGAAAAGATGGGAAGAGCTTACGGCTGTGTTTACATCGCCATCTTGATTTCTTTGTCTTCCGCTTGGCGACAGCACGCACATCGCGCGATTCGCGTGCTGTCACACTCCACATGGTGTACCGTAAACCACAGCGATTGAAACATACAAATTGACAAATCTATGCATGATTTAGAATTTATCACAAAGTTGATAAGGGTCTAAAAACAATGAATACGAGCCCAATTATGGATGGCCTGGCGTGGTAGACACTTTACTGATTCAACTTTTTTATTATTTTAAAACAAATGGTTTTGTTGCAATTTACCCATGTGCAGCTATGTATACGTAAATATTTAACCTTGATACATATTGCTTCCGTTATGCCAAAGATTTCACTTTCATTTGAAAAAAATATAAAAACATTTATTCTAGAGAAAATAAAAAAAGGTGTTCTTTGTAGGTACTAGGACTTCACATGATGCTATTCAAATAACTTTGTTAGCAGAATATCATCAAGAAAGCTGTAAGCTCAGCACTGTTTGCTGGAAAAAAATACCTTTTTATCACCTTATATTTTCAGGAACTCTCCTAAAACATACAGTATAGAGGTGAGATCAGACGCCATCATTTTAGTTTGTGACAAACCATTCAAGCAATGGACATTTCTCCTTCCCGAGGGGCTCCATTCTCTACCTGGATCCTGCAGTGGACTGGAGTGGATCCAGGGGGAAGGGATCCAGATGAGGCTCCAGCTGGAGACCAGTGATGAGGATGATGGAGGAGAGAAGAGAGGGGAGCTGGACGAAGAGACCGGTGATCAGTTTCTCAAGGCATTGTATGATCCAAGCTGCGAAGTGACTTGCTCTAGATGTGGGGCAATACTTGTTCAACCTGCTAGGTGAGATACTGGACCTTATTGAGATCAGAGTAACGTTTCTTTGATATCATCGCCATGAATATAGATACTGAATTATACTTTGGGATTTTGCTTCCAAGTGTGAAATTCACAAGAGTTTTTTTTGGGGTGATTTTAATTCACTTTTATTTGATTTGATACTGCTATTCTAGGTAATGAAAATATTGACACTGACAGGCTCACCTCTGGGGAACATTCAAAATGAACCATATTGCCATTTGTTAAACAAGACTCAAGAAAACATGATTCTCTTGTCCCCCCAAGGCCAGTCAATATCTTATGATTACCAGTATACACTTCTATCGAGGGGTTATTTACTCTTCCAAAATATTTTGAATTTATAATCAATTTCAGCACTTGATGCCTAAAATCAAACTGTACTCTCTTTGAAATATGAACAAGAAGTTATTGTGCCTCGAGGTTCCTTTAATTTCTTGTCCATTTCTTTCCCAGTGGCTTCAAGAAGGTCCTACCCCTGCCCTCGGGAGACTGGGGTGACATGGCGGCTGACATGTGGTGCTGCAAGAGCAAGGTCATCGCAGAGGAAAGAGGCAAGACGAGCCCTCTACAGTTGACCCCTGAAGAAGGTTGCGTCATGGTGGATGACCTGTATCTCTTAGTCAATTCAAGGATGTTGACCAAGGGGTCAGTCCAGATGGAAGTGAAGAAGAAGACAGTTGCGCCAAATAAACAGGGGGTAAGTAGTTATTGCTTTCTTGTGCCAATACCCTTGATCGACAGGTACAATCATAATGCTATAACTTCAAATATATAAGAGATAGTGGGTGCTTTATGCAACTAACCACATTGTAATATTATCATTATTATCATCATTATCATTATGATCATGATTGTTATCATTATTATGATCATCATTATCATTATTGTTAGCATTATTGTTTATGAAGAATATATTTTGTTAGCAGGACTTGACAGGCCAATTATTCAGTTATGAGGTTAACCTCAATAACTAAGGTTGAAGGTACTTACCACCAAATATTAATTAAAAAAAAAATGTGAGTAGGATACAATATACGTATAGTATAGTATGCATTTTCCGTATAAAAATCCAACAAAAGTATAAGATGGAACCCGTTAATTACAGGCTGAACTGGATGTTTTGTCATCATAATCAATATTGGGAGTATTGAAGCCTTGTGATAGAGACTTGGTTTTTCGCATGTGTCTTTACTGCAGGATTCGGCTATCTTGGGTCAACAGCGTATCCATAGATTGTCTTTGAGTCTTGTTTTGATTTTCCAGAAAATTTCAGATCTTGAAAGGCTCTCATGAACAAAAATTTTATCCTTTGAGGTGCTCAATCTTTTGATTTCTCTAGGTTTGTGTGTCTATTTTACTAATAGTTACTCCTCTATATTTACCATTTCTGGGCCCCATTCTGTGATTTCTTTCAATATCCTTTATAGCATTTAGCTTTGGATTCTGTCTTTGATGACATCGAGGGATGATAATCTCATTCATATTTTAATTCTCTGGGTCATAGATTCTGTGAAGTAATGAGCAGTTTTTTGTGTGTACTGGACAGACTTGTCATGTTTATCGAGCAAAGTTTGGACTCGAGTGTCGAGAGAAGTGATTTTATCATCTTTTGTTTGCAGCTCAAATTCTAAATATGCACATACATTTTCAGTCTCCTTTTGGGTAATGATGGGTATAATTTTGTAAAGGAGAGTCTGTGTAAGAGCACTACCAACTTGTCGAGTTACATCACTCTCTGGCAATTTCTGGAGTTTGTTACATTTACTTGTGTTTAGTTCTTCGGCTTGCTGTTTCGAACTGTGTGTGTTTTGTTTTGAGGCCATGGCGTAGAGCACAAAAATTCTCTTCGAATAATTGATAATCCCAAGAGTTGTGAATATACATACAAAAATCTCATCATTAAAATATGTCAGTAGTACATAAAGAAAATGAGTTTATGCACTGTTTAGACAGTTGTTGGTTTGACGGAAGTTAGAAAACATGTCACTTATGGTGAAGGCTATCGAATTATGAGAGTTATGATAATAAAAAGTAAAATGCAAGCGTTTCAACAAACATTCCTGATAAGAATGTCACATTTCTGAGAAAGTGATGCAATGCAGCAATTCATTTCTCCGTAATACCTCGTATGTAAATGTATGAGTTACTTAACAATTTTAATTCATATCTCTTTTGTTTTCATTGTTTATAGAGAGCTGGTAAATGGTTCAGCATACTGTGTCAGAGGTGTGGTTGCATTCTCGGATCTATAGATAGTTCAGGTAAGAAAAGGTATAATATTGTGTGAAGTGCTATGTGATTAACAGATAAAAGAATGCATGTAATATGTGACATTTATAGATTGCATGATACAAATGGGCAATTCCATAAAATATGTACGTCCGACCCCCTATATGTGGGACCTTCATGACATTTTTCATCTCTCTGATTTCTTGTTCTGTTGACAGTCTGTAGTGTTCTCTAATTGACCATGACTTGGTCAGTTTGTGAAGTGAAGTAAGACTTTAGATAAATGGGGGTTGGACGTACAAAAAGTTTGATCATTTTATGGAATTGCCCAAATGTATTTGAGAGCTGCATAATATTACCTGAGCAGTAAACATAGCTGCGAATACAGATTTTTTTTTAGCATTTAAAGGAATCAATTCCTGCAGGGTACCCGTTTATCTCTCTCAAATGCAAATGTAGATCCCGACACCTTGCCAAAGGACATATAGTCCGGCAGCCAAGGGGGTAAGGTTGCATTGGAATGTCATAGTTTTTTTTAAACTGATTTTGACTGGTGAGACCTTCTATTTGAAGAATCTACATGCTGGAGCTCTGTCAGCATTGAGCAATTTGAGATATACGCGAAAATCCAAAATGGCCGCCGGCAGCCATCTTGGATATTCTGTTTACTCACTTTGGGATTTACAGGTTTTAAGGGGCAGAGAATCCAAATCTGAAGTTATTTTTGGGGAAAAACCATGCATTGATGTCAAAATATACAGATAGCGGCCATTTTCCAAGATGGCCGCCATATAACGTATTATATTGTTTATTTCCTGTATAGGGTACCTAGAATTTTCAAAACATGGAATATACTGATTTTAGGGGATGGAGAGTCCAAATCTGAGGTTTATTTGAGGATATAACCATGCTTCGATGTCGAAATATACAAGTAGCGGCCATTTTCCAAGATGGCCGCCATATAACATGCATTATATCGTTTATTTCTTGTAGGGTACCTAGAATTTTCAAAACATGGAATATACTGGTTTTAGGGGATGGAGAGTCCAAATCTGAGGTTTGTTTGGGGATATGACCATGCTTTGGTGTCGAAACATACAAATAGCGGCCATTTTCCAAGATGGCTGCCATAGAACATGCATTATATTGTTCACTTACTTTAGCTTACGTGCAATTTTCAAGCCTTGGAATATGAAGATTTCGGGGGATGGAAAATCCAAACCTGATGGTGTTTAAGGAACTGAATATGCACTATTTCGTTTACTTACGAACCTAGAATTTTCAAAACATGGAATATAATGGTTTTAGGGGCCAGAGAGTAAAAATCTGTGGTTATTTTGAGGATAGGACCATGAGTTGATGTCAAAATATACAAATAGATGAAGAAGATGGCCACCATAGAACAAGTATTACAGTAGGCCTACCGTAATTATATACAAGCAGACACCTTATTTATCAGTCATTTTCTTTTTTCTTTTTGGACAAGGTGGAAGGATTGGGATAATGAACAATATTTAGACTTCAATTGAATGAGGCAGTAATTGAAATATCAAGATTAAGTGCAAAAAGTAGGATATCTTAGTTGTTATCGCTACATGTATGTGTATGATGAGGCATATTAATCATCTGAATCATTTCCAAATTATATCTCTTGAATGACTTTTTTGATGATTGTATGGTTTTTACATATATCACTGTGATGATGCAATATAATATAATTACTCCATAAGATATCTCAGAGTAACCTAAAGTATATGCGAAAGGGGTGGGATGTTTATCTTCTTCTGAAGTAATGGCTTGACCTTGACAAAACAATCCTTTAATCTCCTGAAGTGATTAACACATTGCCAAATTTGCTGTAAAATAAATTTAGTTTCATATGCTTGATTATTTTGCATATCACTGCAACTTTACAGTTAAATATTACATATGCATTGCACTGACACTGTTGTCGAAACAGGATTAGAATTGTATGCTGAAAGAAAATGTTTGAAACAACTGACTGTCTTCATTTGAGAATATAAAAAAGGAAAAATCATGTTTCGATATTAATCTCCATTTACGGGACCACTGAAAACATCTCTGATTTTGCCACTAGCAATGAGCCAATTGAAAGCTCTAGTCTAGTCAGTTCACGTATGGCATCATCATGTCAGCAACAATGATTCCTATCGACTGCAGCCCTGAATTATTTCTTAGGACTTTCAACACCAATGTTTTTATGATAAATGCCCAAACTGTATTATCTAGTCAATTACTTGGTACCATCAGGCTGTATTGCACTATAAAGAGTATGAAGCCTTCTCCTGTAGCTCTTTTCCAGACAGTAGCCTAAACACAACGGCTTACCATATCTAGCACTCAACTGATTCCTTTATGTAGGCAAGATACCTTTACCTCTTGAACTTCTTTGTTAATTGAGGAACTATGTAATGAGCACAGACAGAGCAAGCAAGCACCACACAGCCCCTAACATGATGTCTCTCAGCCGGTGGAAAATCTGAAGTCCTGGGATATCGACCCCGCTGCTGAATGGCCAGCAAAGACAGACAACTTAAGGTGACACCTGCATCAAGATGAGACCTACAGAGTGTTATCCAGGAAAAAGAAGTATGAGGTTGGCATACCATGGAAAAGAGTGGTGCAATGTCAACAGGCCGTTGGTCAACAGATCTCAAAGTGGGGCCTCCTGACAGAACCTTAGTGCTTCTTTAGCTCAATGGGATATTAAGGTGGGAAAAGGAGAATGTTGAGCCAAGTTTCCACCAGGGCCTGCAAAGGTCGGGACCCTGCTAGTAATTTTGTGGCTGAATCATAATTACACATCGGGAGCAGTTAAGTAAAAAAATCTCCTTGCCCAGAATGGCGATGAGGAATATTTACAAGTATGTTTCGACATCGAAGCATGGTTATATCCCCAAACAAACCTTAGATTTGGACTCTCCATCCCCTAAAATCAGTATATTCCATGTTTTGAAAATTCTAGGTACCCTATACAGGAAATAAACAATATAATGCATGTTATGGCGGCCATCTTGGAAAATGGCCGCTACTTGTATATTTCGACATCGAAGCATGGTTATATCCCCAAATAAACCTCAGATTTGGACTCTCCATCCCCTAAAACCAGTATATTCCATGTTTTGAAAATTCTAGGTACCCTATACAGGAAATAAACAATATAATTCACTGTAATATGGCGGCCATCTTGGAAAATGACCAATATTTGTATCTTTCGACATCGAAGCATGGTTATATCCCCAAATAAACCTCAGATATGGACTCTCCATCCCCTTTAACCAGTATATTCCATGTTTTGAAAATTCTAGGTATCCTATACAGGAAATAAACAATATAATGCATGTTATATGGCGGCCATCTTGAAAAATGGCCGCTATCTGTATATTTTGACATCAATGCATGGTTTTTTCCTCAAAATAACTTCAGATTTGGATTCTCCGCCCCCTAAAACCTTTAACTCCCAAGTTTTTAAACATCTTATGCTAAAGTGAGTAAACAGAAAATCCAAGATGGCTGCCGGCGGCCATTTTGGATTTTCGCGTATATCTCAAATTGCTCAATGCTGACAGAGCTCCAGCATGTAGATTCTTCAAATAGAAGGTCTCACCAGTCAAAATCAGTTAAAAAAAAAACTATGACATTCCAATGCAACCTTACCCCCCCCAAATCAGGGTTTGGCTGCCGGACTAATAGATGCTGATGCAGGAATCAAACTCTGAACCTTGTGATCTGTAGTCCCAGGCATAACCTCTCGACCACAACACTTCAATAATAGATATTGTCTATTGCCGTGGACAGAACTTGTGGAGAATTTCAATATTATAGTTTTATGTTATTCAAAGCTAAACTTAATGTAGTTGCAGGAAGTCTGTTACAACTACTTCATGAGAAAGTCAAAATCAAGGTTAATTGTCGACATTCATTGTAGATCTAGATTTGACACCTTGAAATTATTAAATCTAAACTGAAAAAACAGAATTACACTGAAGACTGAAAACACAGATAAGCACACGGGGGATGATGTATTATTATTATTGCATGGAAGTAAACTGACACGTGACAGATTTATTTAACATATATATTTCAAATTGAAATGCCAGCAGCTTCCCCATATGAAATTCTATATAAATCTAAATAAATTCTTCTCTTTTCTGTTTACTTGTTCATTCAATATATCCTCAGATACATGTTTTTCATAACTTCCTGAAGAAGAAACATTTGCATACATCATAGACCATAAAAACATGGAAGGGTGAACTTCCATTTATGGCGAAAATAGGTAACTTCAAGGAGGCCTGCTTATGCAAGTTTGACTACTCCCTTTACTTAGCTTTTACTGATGTGTTTGTGAAATGATCTTTAACCATTTATCTCAATCCTGTCAACAGGGGGCAGCAGTCAGTTAGAAACCACCAAGCTATATCGCTATGCAATCTGTATCCAACAGAAAGAAAATGGACTTTCTCATACCATGTAAGATATGTTTTGATGATTTTATCCCCTTTAATAAACAAAAGTCATATATATCCTTTAAATGGTAAGCAGTTAATAATTTAAGGTTACCCTGATGATATTGTGTGATGCAGATTGTGTTCAGAGTAGGAAATCGTTCTGGGATGGCATTTTTCAGGCAAGAGTCTAAATTTGGATTGGTTTTAAGGTGCCTGACTATACATGGAAAGTCTGGGGGTTCAATCCCCGGTCGCGGAACCTGTGCCTGTCAGCAAGGCATTTATTTGACAATGTTCCTCTATCCTGCATTTAATTAAATGGAAATGCAACACACATTCTTGGTAACTAGGTGTTCTCTTGTTGTTTATTTAAGAAAAAAAATACAGACTGAATTCAGGCCAAAGCAGCTTATTTTTAGGCCATGGAAAGCACCCTTTAGGTCGAAATGACTTATTCTAGATTATTTTTAAATTTGTATATGTATGCATTGTGGAATCTGCTTGCCTTGTTTTTCATCATGGAATGTATGACTTGTCTCATATTGTTACCCACTGGCACTCATCACTGAGGGCAGTGCAGGAACCTATAATCGTGAAAGTGTAAGGGCCACACAAATCATTTGACTTGGATACTTAAATAAGATACAGAATTGAGAGACAAAAGCTGTACGAGGTGCCATTTGTTATGTCAATACAGACTAGGAAACCCGGGCCCTGTCTTACAAAGTGTTATGATTGATCCAATCAATCGTAACTCTATGGAAATCCACCAGTGTAATAATTTTTTCAACTTGTAAACAAAGGAGATCATACCATATTGTCAAGAAATCAATGAATTTATGAATATACATTTATATGTAGAATTTTTTGAATTGTCAAGAAATCAATGAATTTATGGATAGGCATTCATATCTAGAATTTTTTGAAATTAAACATGCATTTTATATGTTGACTTTGCTGGGTTTCCATAGTTGCGATTGATTGGATCAATCGCAACTCTTTATAAGACGGGGGCCGGTATATTGTTGTACGAAAAAGAAAGTGACTGATATTAATATCTTAGACTCTTCTTTATTTCCTCCCAAAGCAATCCTCTTCAACACACCATATGCAGCTTGATGGTCAAACTGTTCAAGACTCAGATGACCTTCAAGTATATCATTGAGGATGAAGAGGAACATAGGCCAAGGTTATTGGTAAGTGAGAAGATAATCAAGTAATGTTGTTACTAAAACAAAATGAAAGAATTTGTGAAAGTGATGAGTGATGAAAGAGCAAAAAAAGGAGGGAAGGAATAATAAGTTTGCTTGTAATATGTGAGAGAATGTAACAGTCAAGATTGTTATCCAACTAGTGAGAGTTGATACTAGTGCTGAATAGATTGGATTGTTATTACTATTTCTTTTAATTATTACTGCCATCATCGACATTGGTATCGTAATCATCACCATCATCACCATCATCACCATCATCTTCATCATCATCATCCTCATCCTCCTCCTCCTCCTCCTCATCCTCAACATCATCATCATCATCCTCATCCTCCTCCTCATCCTCCTTATCATCAACATCATCATCATCATCCTCATCATCATCCTCCTCCTCCTCCTCCTCATCATCAACATCATCATCATCATCATCATCATCATCCTCATCCTCATCCTCCTCCTCCTCATCATCAACATCATCATCATCATCATCATCATCATCGTCATCATCATTTCTTTATCCAAGAAAAGTAGCAAATAAAAAAATGAAGTCATTGGTATTGTGAAAATACCATTCATAGATTTATAATGTTCACCTTTGTGCACCTTTTCATGGTCTTCTGATGTTAGGAAATATATAGACATAAGAAAGTTGTTTTAAATCAAACATACTTTCTTAGAAATATACACCTAGTAATGCTAGTTTTTGTATTTAAGAGATTTTTTAATAGATTTTTGTCTGTATGAAATATTACTTTTAATGGCTTTTGATATCAACTGCTTACATGATTATGAAGAAAAGAAAAATATGAAAGATGAACATGTATGTTGAACAACACAGGGTCATAATATGCTAATCACAATGCTAGTTATAAAAAAAACCATTAAACCTTTTTCTAAAAAATGTTCTACAATTGTCTTCCAGCAGCATTACTAATTCCTTTTCTTATCAGGTGTGGCTGTTAGGAATAGACACCAGGCTTCTATATGGAGGAGCGCCATCTATTAACAGAGAAGAGACAGAGAATTCATCGTCTCATCAACCTTCCTCTCCTGTACCATTAGACGGCAGCAGATTAGAAATCCAACTGAAGAGTCAACCAATCGTCAAGGTCCTCTACCAGACATGCACCAGTGATGCAGGTCAAAGGTCAGTCTATGTTTTGAGGTCAGGTTTTAGATTGAAAAGAAAGAGGAGTTGTCAGACTGGGGAGTGTTTCATGAAAAGTTTTGTCAGAGATTTTATACTTATTTGCATTCAGCCAATCAGAAGCAAGGATTTGCATTAAACTATTAAATGGATTTCTTTGTGAAATGTCACACCCTGTGATCCAACTACCTTTGAAGAGTATACCTTATCCAAAGGTCATTTGTCAGGAATCAAATTCTGAAGAAATGATGACTGGTTGATGGTCATTAAAATTATGAATTTTTTAAAATTCATACTTGTGCTGATGTACATGTAACTTGCATAGACATTTCAAATCCCATCTTTTGAGTTTGCATGACTTTGATTGAGTAATTCCTTTTTTTAATAGATACAATTCTTGTTTTTACCCCCCATCCATCTGTTTGTTGTTTATTTCTTGCTGTTCTTACTCTGTATATATATACAACGCATTGCTTTAACTTTGTATAAGAGGTCGGTGTTTATAAGGCTTTCAGCTCTTTTTGTCGTCCTCAATTCCCATAAGACCTTTTGTCATTTAATTGTATTTTTTTCTTTTATTCTTATTACCTTTAATTGTTTATAATATTTCTCCTTTGTATGTATTCATGTTTTTATGGTGAATGAAATAAATGAACTTGAGATATACGATTTGGAAGATTCATTTCAGGAGTTTAAATGACTATGCTGAAGCGCAAAAGTAGATTACCTCTAGGTCTACAATCGCTTTGTTTATTTTTTTATTTACATGTACTGTATACCCCTCCATATGAAGGGAATCATTTGTTTACATTATTGTAGAAAAAAAAGGCTTGTTATGGTGGTTAAATTTTTTTTCATCTCAGCATGTACTTCATATGCAAAAACTGTCCATTTACTAATGTTTTTTGTCTATTGAGATTTCATGTATTATTCATATATTTTAAAGAATTCAATACCATCTACTCATGGAGCTTTTTAGGTCAAGGTCATCTGTCATCCTTGGAAGCTTTTAATCCTTTTCCCTCTCCTGAATTATAAATTTATTCAGGTTTTTTTTTCTCCTAAAAAAATCCATGCAATTTTTCATGAAACTAATCCAAGCACATGTGTTTATCAAATAATTCAAATTAACATGTTTATCAACAAAATTCATTATGAATGTACATTAACACGTACAGTGGTGCTAAAAGGTTAGTAAACCCCACCAGATAGTGAACATTTTTCAAGTGTGTAAATTCTGCCATCTTTTTAGATATTCAATTGTGAAGTCAGGTGATAAAATATTACATTCAATGAAGTTTGTTTTTCTGGGCTCACTGAACATTGTTACTGTCTCCATTGAACACTCGGCATGAAGGAACATATTTTTAATGGGGTACGGTTTCTAGCACCACTGTACATATTGTAAGATCAAAGTGAACATTTCAAGATAAAAAGTAAAAAATGAAAAATAAAACAAAAAATGACACTATGATGTATGTAATGCCTAAGAAAACTGTTAGCATCGAAAAGGAAGGAGAGGGGAAGAGAAAGAGATAAATGAAGAGAGAGAAAGAAAACAAAGAATAGGAGAAAATAAGAGAGAAGGAGATGCCGGGGGGGGGGGGGGGGGGTGGGAGGAGAGAGGAAGAAGAAAGAAGAAAGATATCAAGATACATATCAAAATTATCATTGTGAAGAGAGAAGTCAATATTTATTCAGCTAACAACATTGCACTGGGCAACAGAGAAGAACAAATCCCAATATGGATCTGGCAAGCTCATTATCTCCATTTTTATAATGCACCAAAGATCATTTTTCTCTGTAAGGGTCAACTTATATCCCATAAGTTTCCCCTCCAATTAAACCCCCATGACACTTCCTCAAGCTAATTATCCTGTGTTCCTAGCCAACTCCAAGGTCTTGCATTGCTATTATAAACTTAACACAATAATTAGCTGGGTCTAACGACTCCACCATGTGCCTAATTGTCTTTGGTAATCAAGATGGATAGCAGAATGCTAAAATTGTGCCACGCATAGATGACGTCAGTGTGATGGTATTAATAACAGTCATTAATCAACTTAAAAATGTCTTTATCAAGGTCAAATATGTTAGCACATTCTTCGATGAAGAACAAAGTAGGAGCTTGAATGACCTTTATCAGTGTTCAGAGAAACAAAAAAAAAAAATCTGAAACCCATCACTTTACACATTGATAGATTCATAATGCTCTTGTGCACTTGACTTGCGTTTGGGTGATGTGATTCCAATTCCAGAAGTGACTATATTCTTCCATTACCAAATTCATTCTTTTTTTTGTCTGGATGCTCTTTTTAGGATTTTTATCAAATGCATGTAAAAAATGGCAATGTCAATTATCATATTTTTTCTTATGCATTTTTTGTGTTTTCAATTATTTTGATGTGTATTTCTTGTGTTTCAGTTTTTTTCTTTATTTTTTATGGAAATTCATAATGCTCTTGTGCGCTTGACTTGATTCCAATTCCAATGTGCCTGTGCACTTCCATTACCAACTTCTATTTTTTGTCTGGGTACTCTTTTTAGGATTATTATGAAATGTGTATATAAAATGGCAATATCAATTATCATATTTTTCTTATGCATTTTTTGTGTTTTACATTTGTTATGTATTTCTTGTGTTTGAATTTTTTTCTTTATTATTTTGTAATGAAATTGTACCTATCAATGACATGAAATCACTGCTTTTAGTATTTATATGTATGATGATTTAACTCTTTAAAGTTATACTTGACCCGAAGGAAAAAAAGCCAGGAAAAAAAGCCAGGAAACATTGCTATGTCTTTCTGTGTTACAGATTTATCATGAAAAATATCAAGAAGGAACTTGAACCTTTTGTTTTTTTTTGTATGACGATTTTCACTCTTTTCCTTGCATTTGCCCTCCAGGTTAGGTGAAGAATGGAACAAAGACCTAATGGTTCATGGCATTACACTCACCAAGGAAGCGTGTCTGCAACTAGGGTTACTATTAGCAACCAGTACTCTACAGGCTCCGCCTTCTATGAGGCAAATGAATGGATTCATGGTGAGATATGTTCTATGTTGTTTTAAAATAAATACAAACTGTTAAAATGATGATATAAAGATTAATAGTTATGAAAAAGAAAATTGAATAGCAAAATCACAACACGTACACTCGCTCTGGTCAAAATTTGTATCTGCTACTGTACCAACAACACAATAGAATCCATTCTAATCGGATCTATGCGGGTGCATAAATTATTTTTATGAACATATTTAGCATGCATACATCCTCACCTTTCACATTATTAGCATTATTTTACGATGAAACGATATTTCGATTATTTTGAGGTTTTTTTGACATCGTTATCATCTGTCAACGACTTTGGCCAATCCGCCATCTTGGATTTTAAGACCACGATATCGTGCTGTTACATCTTCAAACATAGAGGGCAGCAACACATGACCGTGTAGTTGGAACGATATGTGTGCATATGAAGCTCAACCCGGCCGGAAGGCCGGGTACGGCCGCGGGGTACAATCGAGTGTGCTAATGTCAAGTGCAGTCACGATGTGTGAATTGTCATGATTGTAGCGAACTGAGATCGTGTTTTCTGGGGTTTTGTGGCCATTTAATATTCTCATTTTGTTGTGATTTTGGAGTAATTTCTGTTGATATTCTGTGTATTTTGAGGAAAATACGTTTTCCGTGATTTTCCGTTTGAAATGCCACTTTCCGTTTCAAAAGGCCCTTTCCGTGAATTCCGTCCGTTTTCCGCGATTGCGGAAAATCACTGTCCCTATTGATATTTTATAGATATCCCATTGATTTGATTTCTATGCGCATTTGAATTTCTGCAAAGTTTGTTGCAAAGCTAGACTTTATTATAGCTTTGGAATGTCCTACAGCTGTACAGCCATTATACCGTCAAAGCGTAGCGCATGAAACATGTTGATGTATCAGGATGTGCACCTAAATAATTGCGGAACGTCTTTGCAACCATTTTCTGGTACTTGATCTCAGGAAAAAGTTAGAAATTCTTTATCTCTTGTTTTAATGTTCATTGTAACTAAGTTCTTGTTATCGATGATTAGCCCTTTCTGGTTGAAATATGTTGATAAGTAATTTCTCTATGCTTCTGATTATATTAAATATTGGAGACTGAATGATTTTGCTATAACACATTTCTTTAGAGACTCATACATGCGTCTTAAGTTATATGTAGGCTCAGCCTCCGATGGGTTAAAGAGAAATGCCAGTAGTTGCAGTAAACACTGATTTCATGAGAAAGTCTGTAAATCCAGGCTTCATTGTCAGTATATCATCAAGGATCTAGATCTGGTACAGTTACATACACTGAACTTTGTGAAATCTTGAAATCTACGCTGAAAAATGTTCACACTGAAAATCACCAACACAGATAGGAACACGTGGGACAGTGTATTATTATTGCTGGAATAAAGATCCGACGGAAGTGACCAAATCCGCGCTTATTTTGCTTATTTCTCAGCAGTTACACAATTTCTTCAAGAATTCTTTGGCACATATTTTTTATTCATACAAACAGACACTTGGGTGATCATTATATTAGATTCTGTAAAAAGTTGTTTTGAGATCGTTACCAATACTGGAATTTATCTTTAAGGATGAGCAACTGAATGTACATTCTGATTTCTTCTTGACAGGTGGGTTCTCTGAAGCTGTGATGACAGTGTCCATCTGATGCATTACAAGCTGTAGGATATTCGAGTCAGAATCCTGAAACAGTTCAGAGGATGCAACAGGTCCTGTTGATGAGAAAGAAGAAGGATGAAGAAGTAAGTAAACAGGGAAGAAACAAAGAAAGAAGAAATAAGAAAGATGGCAGAAGAAAGAAGAATGAAGGAAGGAAAAGAAAGATTTAATCAAAGAAGAAAATGGAAGAACGGAGGAAAAGAAAGATTTTATCAAAGAAGAAAATGGAAGAAGAACGGAGGAAAAGGAGAGGATGAAGGAGAAGAAGAGGAGAAGAAGAAGAGGAGAAGAAGAGGAAGGTAAACTAGTCAGGCAAGAGGGAGGAGAAAAACGAGAGGAAGAAGGAAGAAAGAAGAGGAGAAGGAAGGGAGGAAAACTATAATGGAAAGAGGAAGATATAGATGTCACAATTGATTTTAGATTGTGCAATATTGGCAAGTTCGCATAAAATAAAAACACAATATTTTAGTCAAACTAGCTGTTATAGTGTTTTTATGATGTATTCTCTTGTTAGCTATTAAATGTAAAAGAAATATAAATATTACCAAGGAAAGAGGGGATATCTAGATTCTACTAGCAAAGGATAAAACAGGGTTATGATATATTTACCCTTGCCTTTTCTGGCCTTTACGCCTTTAGACATCAACGCACATGATACATTACTGCTGTTTGATACTACATGTATTGCTGAATGTTTTTGGTCTATACTCAAGAGCATTTGTAGAGTGTAAAAAATGAATGCCCTCATCCATTATTGATGTTCTCAAACAGCAATGCTTACAGGCTTTCAATGATGTATGTTACCAGGAGTCGGTCAGTGAGTGAGAAAAAGAGCAAGGGGAATGGGTCAGCTGGATAAAAGAGAGGCAAGAGAGAGAGAGCGAAAGAGCTTTGGGAAGATGGTAAAGAAAAGATATGAGAGAGAGAGAGAGAGAGAGGAACTTAAAGATGGGGTGAAATTTAATGAGAAAAGAGATAAAGAGTGAGAGAGAGAAAGAAGAAGGAGAAAAAGAAAAAGAAGAAGTTTGAATTAACCACAGAGCTATTACAATAGCTCCATGAATTAACCAAGGCTCATATAATTTGGTGTGTATGATACTAGCATGGATCCCACAAAGCCTTTGATTTTGAGGTCAAAATGTCAAAGGTCAAGGTCACAGTGACATGTTTTCATCTTACCTTTCAGAAATCCTTGTAAATGCGATAACTTCAGTTTAACTTCTCCTACATGTAGGCTCATATGATTGGTGTGTATAATACTAGCATGGATCCCACAAAGCTTTTTTGATTTCAAGGTCAAAAGGTCAAAGTCGCAGTGATATGTTTTCATCTTACCCTTCTGAAGTCCTTGTAAACGCGATTACTTCAGTTTAACGTAATCTAGGCTCATATAATTTGGTTTGTATGATACTGGCATGAATCCCAGGAAGCCTATTGATTTTGAGGTCAAAAGGTGAAAGGTCAAGGTCGCAGTGACATGCTTTCATGTTACCCTTCTGAAGTCCTTGTTAACACGATAATTTCAGTTTAACTTATTCTAGGCTCATATATTATGGTGTGTATGATACTAGAATAGATCTCAGGAATTCTATTGATTTTTGAGGTAAAAAATTCAAAGGTCAAGTCACCACCTTCCTTCCACTTTTCTTGTTTGACCAATAATTCAATTTTCCGCATTACAGGTGGGCATATTACAATGTATGTGCTTGCCCCAGTGACACTCTTGTTATCTATCTATTCAATGTCAAAATGTTACCTAACTGCTTTTCCAATATGTTTTAACAAAAATAATACCATCCATACCTACCACACAAGACAAGCATCTAATTGTGATATAACCCTGCACGCTGTTGGCTCACAAATCTGTCAGACATTAAGGTCCTGATGTTTGGAATTCCCTACCTACTAGTACTAGGAATATATCATCAGTGCATTTCTTCAAAAGTGTGGTTAAATGCATACTTGTCTTCAAGATGTAATTCTCTCACAAGATCAATATACATGTGTTGAACTGTACATGTATGTTTGAAACTTAAAAGATTAATATAATTTCAAATATTATGCCTCATACACTTTTTATAAATATTTGTATTCATATTTGTGTAACACAATGATTTTTTTTACTTGTTAATTGTAATTAGATAGTTCGTTTGACTTATCTTTTTTACTTGTATAAAAATATTTCCAAAAGATGTGACAACGGCTCAGGTATCTACTTATATTGTCATATCGCTGCATGTCTGCCACTTTTGAACAATTATTTATGTAAATGATCATATACATCTCTTTTATGTAATATTTGTAATATTAACTTCTGTGATGGTCAACTTGTGTACATTGTCATGACATGATATATTACAAATAAATGAATAAATAAATAAATAGATAAATGAACAAACGAAAAACAAATAAATAAATAATGAATAAATAAATAAAACAGAAAAGGATAGAGATATGGAGGGGGTAAAAGAGAGATGATTGCGACAAAGGGGGCAAAAATGAGGAGATAAAGATGTCAGAAGGGAATTGAAGGGATGGTCTGGGCTGAAAGTGTTTATATCTAAAAAAATATAGGAAAATTCACAGAGCAAAATGCTGAAAGTTTTATCAAAATCGGATTACAAATTACAAAGTTATTGAATTTTAAGGTTTATCAATATTTTGTGAAAATAGTGATGCACATCGCCATGAGTATTCACTATGTGGCCTGATTATGTCACATCCCCACTTTCCTTTTTCTTATGTTGTTACTTGAAATAATAAATGTTTCATTTATTCATACATGTGTAAATGATGTGTCTCCATTATGATGAAATAGTTGTGGCAATAAATAACTAATGCACTTAATCGGTTGTCAATCCAATTGTCTTAGTTCTTTGTAGAAAATGATTGAATAAACCTAATTTCATATAATAAAATACAAAAGAACAAGTGGGGATATGACACCATCAGCCCACCTAATGAATATTCATAAAGACATGCCTGGAACTGTTTCACCGGAATAATGCAAATCTTTAAAATTCAATAACGTTATTGTTCATCCAATTTTGATCAAATTTTTCAGCACTTTGCTCTGTGAATTTTACTCTTTTTATTGAGATGTTAATATCTCCAGCCTGGACCACCCCTTTAAGAGAGAAAGTGCTGGAGTGACGTGGGAGGGTATAGGGGAGACTGGGGAAGGAGGGATAAGTTTAAATAGAGAGAGATGTGGGAGATAGAGAAAAGAGTAGAAGAAGGAAATATAGAGAGAAATAATGGGGGGGGGGGTTAAAAGATACAAGAGAGAATGAGATAAGTATAGGAAGGTTAAGGATAGGATAAGACAGAAACATTCCATTTAATAAAACGTTTTATTGAAATTATGGCAAATACCAAGATTGCGCTTAATGTTGGTGACTGAATGTATCAAATTTGGCAAACACTAAAAAATAAATGACCCATTTTGCGCTACTATTTTCCACTTGTGCTTTAGAGCAGCTTTGTACAACAGAGAGAACAACACTGATGAATGGGGAGAGGGGGAAAGAGTGAGAGGGACAGGGGGAGAAGATGTACAGGGATGTGATACGTGAAATAGATGGCGCAAGCATTTTGTTGAAACAATGTTACACCTGTATGTAAAGTGAAATAGAATAGAGGTGTTTTCAGAAGTCCAAGTCAAAAGCTTAGCATGTCCATATTCATTGCTCCTTTTTGAGGACAGGAGGAGCGTGGTTTTAATAAAGGAAGGAAGGAAAAAAAGAACTAGTGATATTTGACAAACAGGACTTGTATGCTCTTTTGAGATGGCCTTTTGAAAATAACGTGGATATGTGCCTGGCTGCACCTCGCATTCATATTAAAACAAGACATATGAATTTTGATCTCGCCTATGTAATAATGCACCTTCCTTACATTCTTCTTGACCACATTAAATGTTGAAAAGTATTCACATTCAGATAAGGAATGCCAATTTGTAAATCAAGTGACTGCCTCGGGAAAAGTCGATGGTGCTTTCTATGGAAATACCACGCTGGACGTTGCCATGGAGATTTACTCATCGCTGAATTGATATGTCACTTATAATGCTGGCCCCACATGGTAGAGCGATTTTGACGCTGTCTTGCGGAAAAGAATGTTTACCGAAAAGTGATCAAGTTCAAGTGCAGGCTCGGGTGGAGGGGAATGAAAATGGTGACGAGTTGTCTGTTTTTGATTGAGACAGCCGAAAGGTGCTAGGCTTATGTTTTAGACATCAATAATTAATTAACAGCGAGCAGAATTATAATCGTTTGCCAGGAAGGCAATTATTTTGTTCTGTATAGAAGACGCTCCTTTGCAAGGGAGATATTAATTCAATTTACAACTTCACCTGTCAAGGTTAATATATGGAGGTGTTTGATAATGTTTGCGCATATAATTATGAGAAAATGTGTGTTTATTCAGGTAAGGGGTGAATGAAGGATTTGCCAAAGGGGGAGGGGGGGGGGCACTTTTGAAGAAGATTAATGTTGAAAAAGGAAGGTTACAGCCACTCAATCAGAACAGTTTTCCATTTAAGGTAAAAAAAAATCATAATATATAATGAATTAATTTCTTTAAAGTTAGAATGGGGGTGCACTTTTTTAAATTTTTTTATTCATGTCTATTACCATGATTAGATTATATACTACTAAGAAAACTTGTTGGTTTTCAAACATTTAACCCAACAGCTACATGTACATGTATAGCCAACACTTGTATATTTGTATAATTATGGGGAGAAAATTATGTAAATAAGGTAAGACACAATTTCTTTTAGTTGATAGTTGCTGTCTTTTATGCAAAACACACAAAATAAAAAGACCCCCCCCAAAAAAAAAAATAAAGAGAGATAAAGGGGAATATATTTTAAATTACTTGGAATCCGGATTTCCATTTGCATTTAAGCAATATCCTTCTCACCCTTATTTTCCAATGATACCCAAAAGGGATTTAATCTGTCAATTTTGTAAGAGTTTTGCTATCACTTATGCTATTAAAGTAATGAACAATGACAATATTGATATTTGTGATACAAATGTAAGGTCTTGCATGTCGCCTCATTAATCTATGAATATTGCGGTATGAAGATCCCTTTCAGCTCAAATGATTCAAACAGAGCATGTTTAGGGTATAGATGGAAACAGAAGGGTGAGTGATGCTGAAGAAAATCCAGATTTAAAGAGATGAATTACCTCTTAGAGTGAAAAAAGGAGATCAGACGATGTATGCAGAAAACAAATACAAGAGAGATTTCATGCGATTAGAATTATAGGCAAATGAAGAAATGGTTGGTGCATTGTCAGAAATGCGTAATGCAAAGGAAGTTAGGATCAGTAAATCAATGTTTACGTTGTCTAAACTATCTACTTTTATTTTTCAATACAATGTGGAGCGTTGTGGCCCAGTGGATTAGTCTTCGGACTTTGAAACAGAGGGTCGTGGGTTCGAATCCCAGCCATGGTGCAATTTCCTTCAGCAAGAAATTTATCCACATTGTGCTGCACTCGACCCAGGTGAGGTGAGTGGGTTCCCGGTAGGAAGAAATTCCCCGAATGCTTGAGTGCCCGATCAAGGGAGCCGTGGTAAAGCCAGGATAATAATAGCAGGGCCCACTGGGAGAACAGTTTTCGGAACTGAAGTGGTTACCCTGGGTAAATATGCCGCTATTATTATTATTATTAATACATTAGAAAGGGAGCAGGAGTAGCCTGGGGTACCCTTTCCAAGGGACTCACATTTATTTTAAGGTTTTCCAAATACCTGTCTGGGGGTATTGCTCTTAAGATTAATCATTTCACCCCTCGACTGGAAGAGGGTTACAAGCATGCTCACAAGGGGGCATGGGCGGGATCATGAGAAGGGGGGGGGGGGGGGTTGTTGCACCCACAAATGTAATAACGCCCACAAATGTAATAACACTTTACCCACAAATGTAATAACGCCCACAAATGTAATAACACTTTACCCACAAATGTAATAATGACTTTACCCACAAATCTAATAAATTTGAAGGGATTTTTGGCGAATCCGTTCTAAACTAAAATCCTATAGTAATGCGTTCATATAGCACAAAAGTGCAAAGTCTTTTTTTCAGACCGGGTTAATAAAACATCAAAGTACAAGTCCAAAGTCTTTTTTCCAGACCCGGTTGTTTCAAAAATTATAATATAAATCCAAAGTCTTTTTTCCAGACCCGGTTGTTTAAAAAAATATAATAAAAGTCCAAAGTCTTTTTTTTTCCAGACCCGGTTGTTTAAAAAATTGTGATATAAGTCCAAAGTCTTTTTTCCAGACCCGGTTGTTTCAAGAATTTTAATAAGTCCAAAGTCTTTTTCCAGACCCAGTTATTTCAAAATTTATAATATAAGTCCAAACTAAGATACGATAATGATATTCCTGTGGAAAAAATGGGAATCGAGCTTAGTCTTTTCTCCAGACCCAGTTAATTAAAACTGGTGGAATTAATGTCTTTGTTGTTGTTTCAACTTATACGGTGTATATTGTGAATATCTGCACTAAGAGTAAATTGAGAATCAAGCGTAGTCTTTTCTCCAGACCCGGTTACCTGTTACTTAAAATTATGAATAACAGTTTAAAAACAGTATAAAGACCCCATAATCTTATTAATGCTGGATATAGCGTAGTCTTTCAGCCCGGCCATTTTTTCTTCAAAAAAAAAACGCTAATAGTAAGAATTGAAAAAATCAAAGTCTAAGACCAAACAAACCTTCAACCTAAGAACCTGTTTTAAAAGAGGTTTAGAGTGTTGTCTTTATTCCAGACCTAAAACAGTTACGAAAAAAAAATCTTCTAACATAAGACCTTATATTCTTATTCTCGTGGAATAACACGAGTTTTAAAACGTACTCTTTCCTCCAGACCCGGCTATTAAAAAAAGTAACTGAAAAACTTCAAATCTACGACCGAATTTCCAAAGTTTCACCCAGTAAAAATATGTCTTTTTAAAAATAATACTACTACCCCTACAAAACATTGTAATAACGCGTGGGTAAAGCAGACATCCTTTCTCCAGACTTGGTTACTATTTGAAAAAAAAATAGTTTTTACAAATATTCTAAAACGAATACCCAATAATCTAATTACTGTGGAACAACATGAAGACCGATTGTCGAAGATCGACTTTCCTCCAGACACAATTATTTCGGGAATAAAAAATCAATAAAACTCAACCCCCAACAACGAATAAGAACCAACAATCCTCCAAATTAAGACCATGCATGTAGAAAAGCACATGTTTAGAGCGTTGTCTTTATTCCAGACCCGGTGATTTAAAAATGATTTAAACAATCCTAAAAACAAAAGACTCATATTCTTATTCTTGTGGAATAACACGAGTATTATGCTTAGTCTTTCGTCTGGACCCGGTTATTTAAAAGATAAAGAAATATTGAAAAAATGACAGCTGAGACCAATCTTCAAAATTAAACCCACTTAAAATGCTTGGGCTTAGAGTGTTGTCTTTACCCTCACCGACGTATATTATAACTTTTGAAACGACCGGGTCTGAAAAAAGACTTTGGACTTGCATTATAATTTTTGAATTAACCGGGTCTGGAAAAAAGACTTTGGACGTATATTATAATTTTGAAACAACCGGGTCTGGTAAAAAAGACTTTGGACGTATATTATAATTTTGAAAAACCGGGTCTGGAAAAAGACTTGGACTTGTAGTGTAATATTTCATTAACCGGGTCTGGAAAAAAGACTTTGAACTTTTGTGCTATATGAACGCATTACTATAGGATATAAGTTTAGAACAAAT
This sequence comes from Lytechinus variegatus, assembly GCF_018143015.1. Taxonomy (NCBI): domain Eukaryota; kingdom Metazoa; phylum Echinodermata; class Echinoidea; order Temnopleuroida; family Toxopneustidae; genus Lytechinus; species Lytechinus variegatus. The sequence continues at coordinate 37,308,388 of NC_054743.1, read as the reverse complement.
TCGCCAAAAATCACTTCAAATTTATTACATTTGTGGGTAAAGTCATTATTACATTTGTGGGTAAAGTGCATTATTACATTTGTGGGTAAAGTGTTATTACATTTGTGGGCGTTATTACATTTGTGGGTAAAGTGTTATTACATTTGTGGGCGATCAAAAATTATTACATTTGTGGGTAAAGTGTTATTACATTTGTGGGCGTTATTACATTTGTGGGTAAAGTGTTATTACATTTGTGGGCGTTATTACATTTGTGGGTAAAGTGTTATTACATTTGTGGGCGTTATTACATTTGTGGGCGATTATTACATTTGTGGGTGTAACAGGGGTTACCACAGAAATCCATTTAGAGAGTTATTTATGTCGATTTTAATCCAGATTGTCAGGAGATTTTACATAGACATGATGGGCAGTGGCATAAAGAGAAAGGGTTTGACCCCCCTTTAAAAAAGCTACCATAAAAAAGTCAGGAAATTCTGAACTTTTTGTGTGATAAGGATTTTTAATGCTTTTCAGATTGCAAGGAGTAGAAGATTTTCACCCTATTTAGTGTGATCACCTCTTCTTTCCCCTCTATTTTCCTGTCAGAATTTGTTTTGTAAAACGTCTTAATGAGAACCAAGTTTTGGATGAAAAGAAGCCATCTCATTATAAAACTTGTAAGGCTTACTGGGCATCATACTGCTCTATAGAGACAGTGATTTTCTGTTTAAAAACTGGTCTTTTCCATTTCTGAAAATCTGTCACTGAAAATGTATACAGCAAAAACCTGAATTCCGTTTTGCAAAGGTGAATTACATGAATTTTTACATGAAAAGTATTAAGAACCAAACAAAATTTCCATCTTATTTACCGGTAAAACGGAAAATCACTGCCCCTAGTTCTACTTTGACATGAAAGCAGAAGTATATTTTTCTGTAAGAACAAAATATGTCTGCCATTTGTATAAATGCCATTTCTCTAGTTTGATTATTAACCAGCTTTGTCTCAGACGTGGAGCATTTTCCAGGAAGTAGAAATCAATTTTCAAAATGTCGGCATTCAAAACTAAATTCCATGAATATGTCATTTGCCTCATTTTCTCAAAGTAGGGCAGTGTGACTATACTACCAATATGAGAAAAACCCTCCTTGCAAACCATAAACATGCATGGTTTGTTATTATAACAAATCAGTAGATTTTGGTCAATCTGGACCAATTTTGATGGTATGACTGGTATATACTGAATGACAAGGGCGTAGGCTGGTTTGAGCATGGGGAGGTGCGCATCCTGGGGAGGTGGAACTAGTGGTAGGGGGTGCATATCTTTGGGGAGGTGGAACTAGTGGTAGGGGGTGCACATCTTGGGGAGGTGGAACTAGTGGTAGGGGGTGCACATCTTGGGGAGGTGGAACTAGTGGTAGGGGGTGCACATCTTGGGGAGGTGGAACTAGTGGTAGGGGGTGCACATCTTGGGGAGGTGGAACTAGTGGTAGGGGGTGCACATCTTGGGGAGGTGGAACTAGTGGTAGGGGGTGCACATCTTGGGGAGGTGGAACTAGTGGTAGGGGGTGCACATCCTGGGGAGGTGGAACTAGTGGTAGGGGGTGCACATCCTGGGGAGGTGGAACTAGTGGTAGGGGGTGCACATCCTGGGGAGGTGGAACTAGCGGTAGGGGGTGCACATCCTGGGGAGGTGGAACTAGCGGTAGGGGGTGCATATCTTGGGGAGGTGGAACTAGTGGTAGGGGGTGCACATCCTGGGGAGGTGGAACTAGTGGTAGGGGGTCCACATCCTGGGGAGGTGGAACTAGTGGTAGGGGGTGCATATCTTGGGGAGGTGGAACTAGTGGTAGGGGGTGCACATCTTGGGAAGATGGAACTAGTGGTAGGGGGTGCACATCTTGGGGAGGTGGAACTAGTGGTAGGGGGTGCATATCTTGGGGAGGTGGAACTAGTGGTAGGGGGTGCACATCTTGGGAAGGTGGAACTAGTGGTAGGGGGTGCATATCCTGGGGAGGTGGAACTAGTGGTAGGGGGAGCACATCTTGGGGAGGTGGAACTAGTGGTAGGGGGAGCACATCTTGGGGAGGTGGAACTAGTGGTAGGGGGTGCACATCTTGGGGAGGTGGAACTAGTGGTAGGGGGTGCACATCTTGGGAGGTGGAACTAGTGGTAGGGGGTGCACATCCTGGGGAGGTGGAACTAGTGGTAGGGGGTGCACATCCTGGGGAGGTGGAACTAGCGGTAGGGGGTGCACATCCTGGGGAGGTGGAACTAGTGGTAGGGGGTGCACATCTTGGGGAGGTGGAACTAGTGGTAGGGGGTGCACATCTTGGGGAGGTGGAACTAGCGGTAGGGGGTGCACATCCTGGGGAGGTGGAACTAGTGGTAGGGGGTGCATATCTTGGGGAGGTGGAACTAAAGTTTAGAAAATCAGCTGTTGAAAGCAGAAGAACGGGTAAAAATTTTGTTCTGCTTGCCAGTGTCGGAACTCTTTTGCCTCATGCAGCGGAAGGGTGCATGTGCACTCCCAAGCCTAAGCCCTTGAATGATAAATGTCAGGCGAATTAAACTACAGATACAAACACCGACTAATAATAATAATAATAATATGCAATATTTGTATAGCGCTTAATACAAATGTTTCTAAGCGCTACATACTATTACCCCGGCTTTAGCACGGCTACCCTGATAGGGCGCATCGAGCATTCAAGGAATTTCTTCCTACCGGGTACCCATTTACTACACCTGGGTCGAGAGTTGTAAATGTAGATAAACGCCTTGCCAAAGGACGCTAGTGCGGCAGTGGGATTTGAACCCCGGACCTTGTGGTTCACAGTCCGGAGACTTATCTACTGAGCCACAACCCTCTATGGGGAGTAATAAATGTACTTACAAAAGAGGAAATACTTCATACGTTTTTCAAATTAATCGGACCAATGCTAAAGTCACTGACCATGCCCCTGTAATTAAGTACTCAGTATCACCTTCAGATTTGGACCGGTCATCTACATGACCAGCTGTAGAACATATCATATTTGTTAATGAATCTTGCTCTTGAAATTTCTGCACAAATTATTTTTGCATACCTGTGCAGTACCTTGAAGATATTTGAGCATGTAAATTCCATTACCTTGCCACACCATACACTGTATACATGTAGCAAGATAACCAGATTTAAAACGTGTTAGAGATGCATCAATTACAGTTACCATTTAAAGCCATGTTTTGATTGACCCATGAATTTAAAAAGCAGGAATTGGGGGCAAAATTTGAAATACTATACTTAATTGCGATTTTTGAAAATGCATATTATTAAGTGTGCACCAAAATTGATGCATGGGCATTGAATGCACGTTGGAGATTGCAGGTGAATAAGAATAGAATAGCCATTTCTCACCAGCGTCACGGCCAGTGGCGTACCTATAGGATTTTCCACAGGGGGGCAAATTTCGTCTGCCAAAAAAAATTGACATGTAAAAAAAATAAAAAAGGGTCCTCAACCACAAATATAGCATTTCGTACCGGAAAAAAAAATGACAAGCAAAAAAAAAAGGTCTTCAAGCTTTCGTTAGGGGGGGGGGGCAGGGATACTTCCTTGTCCCCCATAGTGGTCATGGCATAGCAGTTCAGGCTCTCGCCTTATGATCACAGGGTCATGTGTTTGAATCCCACCACAGCATAGTGTCCTTAGGCAGGGCGTCAGTCCACATTTTGCCACTCTCCACACAGGTGTTAAATGGGTACCCGGTAGGATGTGAAAGTCTATGTAGTAGCTTAGCAATAGAGTCTTGGAAATCTTGTTGGAATGCTCCCAGGGAGTGGGGAAAGTTCAGACATTGTATGATAGGGTGTTTCATGGTAAATGAATAAATGCATTAAAAATCGTAAAATGGATTTAAAACAGGATCCTAAATGTATGACTGGGGTATTAATGATTGCGATGTTAAGCGCTTAGAAACAAAGTATTTCGCACTGTCTAAATATATCTATTTAATATTTATAAGTCTTTGAAATCCTGCCCCATGCATCATTACGCACGTTGAGTCACAAGACAGAATCAAGTATGTGGATACCGACTGTCATACCCAGATGTAGTTGGTAGATGCTATCTAATATAGATATGAACCTATTCACAAATAATAAACAAAGACCTCTCGCTCTTATCTTCTATGATCTTTATATGTATAACCCTCACAAATCATCGAAAACTCTCTTACCCCTTTTCACCACCCGAGACCTTTTCTCGCTTCGCAGCTTAATCAAGGAACATTTTCTACACCACTCCTGAATCACGAGCCAAAATGTCAACTATTACCCATATTGGCCAAAATTGCATTATTGCGGAATCAGATCATGCTAGCCTTTGAACTTTGTTATTGAGCACTTCCACCGTGTATGGGAAATGTATTTGTTTAGGATCCGAGTGAGGAATATTGTTGGATAAATTCCATGTATATGCATGTATGAAGTATCCATTTTATTTGATTGTTCTTCTGCTGTGTATCATGTACTGAGCGGCACTCGAAATTAGGCTGGTATTATTACGAACACGTCAGCGAGATTGTTCGCTGTCGTATAGAGTTCTTTAAAGAACATATGAAATGTATGCAACCAGATTCTTGCTGAATTTCCCCATATATGTTTTCTTCTTGAAATAAATATATATATATATACTGTCATAAACCTACGCACATGACTCTATTCTCTTTTAAATCCCGTTTTAAACAAGATTATAGCTATCTTTTGTTTAAACATGATCAAACAGGAAACTCTCTCCACATCAAATACAACTTCAAATACAACATCGACAAGTCTTCGGACTTACCTTTTTGAACTATAAAGGTCATTAGTTTTATTATTAAGTAACAAGATTGGATCGAAAAATATGTTTAACATGTATATTTAAACACTAGTTTAATATGCCATTCTGATTTTGATTTGTATAAGTAGGTTTAAACTGAAACTGTGAGCGCTTTGGGGCCATGTGGCAAAAGCGCGTTATATATATTATGTATTATTAATGCACAAAAAATTGACAGATATCGGGTTTTATAATAATAATATTCAATAAACTTCGTAAAGTACTTCTCATAAATATTGAAGATAAGATTAGTTTGTGGTGCCCTTTTTTAGTCCGGTATCCTCGTCTCAGTAAAGTATGCGTTACCATGGTAACAAAGGAACTTTATTCATTAATGATTGCATTAATACTATCAGTGGGTCATGATAGCACCTCAGGGAGATTGAATACTGAGATAGTGCACCCTACAATGGCCCATGATAGCACCTTAGAGAGATTAAATACCGAGATAGGGCACCCTTAGCATGCTTAAAGGAGCAATGGTGGTAGCTTCGTGATTCCATTGACCTGATTGCACACACCTTGATGTAAGCGTCAACATGATGGAGATGTCACATGGGAGAATACTTAGAGCCAGGGTCCTGGCGGGGAAGGAGAGACATGGATAAAAATGAATGGTGTGATTTCACATGAGATCTAACGATAGTGATGTCTTGGTCTCCATTTAAAGTCGACTGATACAAATATTGAATCGCTGAAAAAAGATGATGAGATATATAGATATATAGATTGATATATATATATATAGATAGATAGATAGACAGATAGATAGATATATAGATATATATGTAGATAGATATATATGTAGATAGATAAATAGATAGATAGGTAGAAAGAAAGACAGACAGACAGATAGATATATAGATAGATAGATAGACAGACAGACAGACAGATAGATATATAGATACTTAGATATTTAGATAGATATATAGATAGACAGACAGACAGATAGATTGATAGATAGATAGGCAGATAGATAGATATAGATGGACAGAGAGGGGTAGAAGGCGGACTCGAGAAGAAGGAGGAGAAGAAGAAGTTGTGGTGATAGAGAGAATATAGGATAGAAGAGTTATAAAGAATAAGAATAAGGAGAAAGAAAAGTAGACGAGAGAGAGGGGGCAGAGAGGGGACATTATTTGGTGATGGAGAGAAACGATTGGTAAAGAGAAACGAAATATGGAAAATAGGTATGTACAGAAAAATCAGGTATCAGAAGGTTAATAAAGAAGCAAGAAAGGGGGCAAAGGGTGAGAGAGAGAAAGAAAAAAAGGGACATTGCTTCCGATAAAAATGTCAATCTGAAACGTCCCACTTTTGACTTGATGTTTTCTTTGTCAGGTGTGAGGCGGTATCGTATGGAATCATCAAGGATATAGAATGTAGAAGTCATTCCGACTTCTAAGAATTTTACCTGCTGATGAATAAACGTACATACCTCTCAAAATGGTTTCACAGACATCCATGCCGCCAAAGGCAAAACAAGTTTCATGGTTGCTATTTATGGGGCTGGTTGAACCCACGCAAAGTGGATACAATCCAGATTTTCATGTTCACGCTAATGAAAGACCGCCACAATCAACATTAAAGGTCAAGTCCACCCTAGAAAAAAGGTGATTTGATTAAATAGAGAAAAAAATCAAACTAGCATAACATTGAAAACTGAAAAAAAACGGGGGAGAACGGGTTGGTCATTGAAAAAGGGTGAAAATGATATGCTTATAGGAACTACTGGCATGGCGTGAAAAAGGGCGCACTTACCCATACGGCCATTGTACGTGAGTGCCCCCCCCCCGTGTGCCCGTGTTCGATTCACGTTGAGCAAGGGAATTGGTATGGAATGACTTTTTATCATACATTGAATGAATGGAAATGTTACACAAATACTATATTAAGATCATCTTCTGCACGTGTGTAATGAGTAACAGAATGAACCTGTTGGATGAATGGTGGCTGATCCTCTCAAACACCATATAATTCCAGCACCCCTCGTACAGCCCTCGTTATTTCTTACTCCTCATCTCCATGAACTATTAAGTATGGAAGCTTAAAAGTGCCACCGAGATGTTGAGATAATTATCTCGGGAAGTCGACATCTTGATAGCAAAAGATAAGATGACGAGATCCTGGATCTCATCATGTCGACATCTTTTAGAAGAGATGATGAGATGACAAGATCCCGGATCTCATCATGTCAACATCTTTTAGAAGAGATGTTGAGATGACAAGATCCCGGATCTCATCATGTTGACATCTTTTAGAAGAGATGATGAGATGACAAGATCCTGGATCTCATCATGTTGACATCTTTTGGAAGAGATGATGAGATGACAAGATCCCGGATCTCATCATGTTGACATCTTGTAGAAGAGATGATGAGATGACAAGATCCTGGATCTCATCATGTTGACATCTTGTAGAAGAGATGATGAGATGACAAGATCCTGGATCTTATCATGTCAACATCTTAAGAAGAGATGTTGAGATGACAAGATCATCTCATCATCTCATCATCTTTTCTACAAGATGTCAACATGATGAGATCCGGGATCTTGTCATCTCAACATCTCTTCTAAAAGATGTTGACATGATGAGATCCGGGATCTTGTCATCTCATCATCTGTTCTAAAAGATGTTGACATGATGAGATCCAGGATCTTGTCATCTCATCATCTCTTCTAAAAGATGTCGACATGATGAGATCCAGGATCTCGTCATCTCAACATCTCTTCTAAAAGATGTTGACATGATGAGATCCAGGATCTCGTCATCTCAACATCTCTTCTAAAAGATGTTGACATGATGAGATCCAGGATCTCGTCATCTCATCATCTCTTCTAAAAGATGTCGACATGATGAGATCCAGGATCTCGTCATCTTATCTTTTGCTATCAAGATGTCGACTTCCCGAGATAATTATCTCAACATCTCGGTGGCACTTTTAAGCTTCCATAATTAAGAGTTCTTTACTGGGAATGAAGTGTAAGAATTGAAACGATCTCTCGCCTCCGATGTTCGCATCGCTGGCACATTATCACGGCACATCGGGCCAGCCATCCTAGTATAATCAATAACAATTCAAATACAGATTAGAATTGTGCTGGAGCGAGGGTTGAGATACTGATGGATTCTTTGGTGCTGGAGCACATTTTTTCCGAACGTTTTGATTATTTGATTCTTAAATAATGACTAAAGAAGTAATAATCCATACTGAAATAGTCAACGGAAATGAAAAACCAGTATTCAAAAGGGTTGAGGAATGACCACATTTTTTTTATTAATAATTGGAACACAGGTTCTATGTATATATACATGTATATGCCGACAATTATAATACATTGCCAATTCTTTATGTATTACTTAAATTATTTGATCATCCTCTCCTACAAATTAAGACTTCAAATTTGTTTGGATCCTACAGACCTATAAACAAGCTTTACTTTTCTTGCAGTTTCCTCATATTTCACCATATTTTGAATTTGTCTTTGATTTCGAATCGCGGTATTATTTAATTTAGATGAAAGCTGCCATGTCTTATTTTTTTATACGATGTTATTTCTTCGGATGTTATATTGTTTTCGTACTTCTAATGATTCCTGATTTGTTTAAATTAGTACGAATCTTTCTTTTTTCATTCATTCATCCATTCATTCATATGACATTTATGTCCTATCCTTTTCCAAAGTACTCAGGGAACGTTTGTCTAAAGATGACTTCGTTTTACTGTGATAGGGGTATTATGATTTTTTTTAATTATGTGTTTTATTGGAAGTTAGCATCATCACAATTATAATAACAACATATAAAAAAAGAAAAATCAAAGTAATAACGTCAGCAGACCAAACTTTCCCCTTTATGCATTATTTTCTTATTTCTGTATTTCTTCCTTTTTAAATAATTTCTCAAGTTTTCTTCGTTTTGTCACTGATTGATAAAATATGGGGGGGGGGGCAGTCGCCCACCTGCAACTCACCTGTGACACCTCCCCTAGACACCATCCATGGTTTCAGTAGAAAGAGGTATCTTCATTTTGCATTTATGTGCCAAAATGTTCATAAATGCTCAATAGATCAGTTCGTAGTTACTTCATAGACAATTTGGGTCAAATGACCTTTCATTTCTTTAGACAGATTTCAAAGCAAGATATTATGTAAGGATGCCTTACATAGCAGGTTGAAGAGATTGAATAGATCAAGTGACTAGAATAACACACCATTGAACACTCTATATGAAGGTATTTGTTGCATTTCTACTTTGAATGAATATTAGAGCATGTTGTACAATGTACTTGGCAAACTGTGAAATACCAGTCGTTCGAGGACGCATTTTTTTTGTGGATGTAAATGAAAAACAAAATTCAAAAGAATACATGAATGATCAAGACATCAAAGATGGTGCTTATCTCATTAAAATTTAAACCACCATGTCACTTTAGTACAAATGATCTGATCATGCGCAGAGTGGAACTACGAACTGGCAAAATTAACACAGTCTTTACCATGTTTTCTGTGCGTATTTATCCTTAAAACAACATATAGTTATTCCCGGCAAACACAAGGCACCCTGATTCAATTTCACGCTAGCCCCGGCCAAACACGGAGCGGTTTCATTGAATCAAGTGGAAAGACATCGGAAAGTCCGTCGCATCTTCCCGGCTCCCTCTTTATCTCACCTCCCATCATCATATTGTTGACGAAATTATTATCCTCTTCAAGCATTCGTCCATGATTCCGCGGTCGGTTCTTACCGGCTCATTTGATCGACCAACGCACATTGTTAGTAAAGAGGGTGTTGTGAAAATCTAGTGAAGAAAACAGATAAAGATGAGGAAGGTGTTGTTAAACAACGGGATTGATAAGAATATGAAATCGTTTATAGCATACTGAAAAATCTAAATCTGTTTTATGAATTAATGTTACGTACCTTGCAATATCACCTGATCATAGACTGTTCATATTGCATATTGAATTAGGACATTAGAAATGTAATAACTGTTTAGCAATGAAGATAGATGCGATTACTGCGCGGTAAATGAGTATAGATAATGATTTGTTGTAACGACAAAAATAGTTGAGAATAGACTGACCCATGCACACCCCATAATTTCGGATCACCCTGCGCTGCCAGTTTGGTATATCCTGCTAGTCGTATGATCTCATTAGGACAAGTACGACGATCGTACGATTTTGTTTTACATACACGGTTTTCTTTGAAACATCGTGTAAGCATCGTACCATCGACGCAAGGGCATCCTATAACATACGGATATGTTACGATCTCCATGCAAAAATGGCACGATCTATACGGACGACCACCATACGATCTCAGTTCGACCTCTGAATGGCTATGATGTCTTTACCTCTCTGCGATCTTTAAACCATAGCGGTAAATGACATAAACACAAACATCGTATTCACGTAGCCACATACGATGCCTCCTAAGATCTAGACAAAATCCTTCGTAGAATGATCGTATCAATGTAACGTTGACACTATTCTCTCAGGGATGCTAGTGAAATAGCATGGTGCCTACATTCTATTCAAACAAATAAATAACCATAACCAATGTCTCATATAAAAATGTCTAGCAAATGTCAATTGAATTTAATTGGAATATAGAATTAATACCATTCTCAGATAAACCACACTCATCCCGAAGGACTCTAACTTTTCCAGGACATCTTACCCTTTTTAAGCCTTTCACACCCCCCCATCTCACCCTATATTTCATCTCCTTACCCTCTGCTTCTAGACCTCGTGAAAGGTGTATGTCTGTTTTCGGGTTGTTATTCTATTACGCTTGTCAGCTTAACTCGGTTGACAGATCGTACAGAATTATTCATAGATGAACTGCTCTCATAGAAATAAATTATTGTCTCAGAAATGCGAATGTGAGGGCCGTCCCAGGCAGCTTGCACTCGCCATTGTCATAACGTTTTCAAAAGGTTTTAATCTGGCATCCCCAAATAATGTTTTTTTGAAAACATTTTAGATGTACATCTTAAAAAAACATTTTAACGTTCAATGGAAAATGTTTAAATGTTGTGATTGTTTTGATTATAATAATTATGAATGTTGTCGAGGTGTGAATATAATGGTTGCAATTTTTCAAAATGGTCATGAATTTCTTTTAAAATGACAAACTTTTACTTTTTCTGAATACCATTATAATAACGTTTTAAGAAAAAACACTCATCTTCAAACCCAATGCAACATCTCGAATGTAGTCAAATTCACATTTATTGAGCTGTCATTTAAACACTGTAATAATATACCAGTACTGTTGATAACCTCTGATTGTTGTCCAGAAGTCATAAGATAAGTTTTGGAGATGTTTTAACCCAAAATATCCTGAAATGTTTTTATAAGTTCATAAAAATGGCTCACCTATTTGCTTTTTCACGGAAGCAAACAAATTTTGTTAAAAAATTCTTATTCTTATTATAAATCAACCTTTTGTAATAAAACAAAATACATTTTCTGTCATATCTTTAATATTTTTTCTTTAATTTTAGATATCATCGTAGTTTATTCAACATGACCAAAAATACATCAGCTCATCACCATATTTTGTACTTTTGTATTATTGTTTATTGAGCCATGCTTGACTTAAATGAACAGATGAATCGAAAGATAGTAAAAAATTCTTACTTTGACTCCTCCAAATGCAAAATATTTCTTTCTCTGTCAATGGTTTGTATATACATTTTCATTTTAATTGTGGAAATAAAGTTGAATTTTAATAGATTTGGTCAATCTGAGTCTCGTCTTACAAAGATTTGTGAGTGATCCGAGCAGCCTGAAATATATGGAAATCCAACAATGTCACAATCTTCTATACAGGCAAATTTTGACAATGTCGCTTGTATACAAAGAGGATCGCATCAAATAAAAGAAAACAGTGAATGTATGATTAAACATCATAATTTTATCTAGAAAACATTTAAAAACAAATGCATTTTGAATGTTGATGTTGCAGGCTTTCCATAGTTGTGGTTGATCGGATCAGTCGCAGGTCACATGGGGAAGGCAACAGATATTCATTCGAGCCAACCCATTCTCATTTAAAAAAAAAATATTGTTATTATTTGTTTGGCGTCACCTGTGCCTGGGAGGCGAAAAGCGAACTGAATCATTATAACCCACAGGTCTCTCCTCCCGATGTAACCGATCGGGGGGGGGGGGGGACTGCAGGTGGACCACTACACCGGGGTTTCCCCCTACTGTTATACGAATAGTGCAGTGGGTTCTTAACGTGCAAAGGTGGAGACTCTCCTCTACACGCGGCCTCCATTTAACGTCCTATCCGAGGGACGGAGTGTTTTCCATTGTAAAATAGCCTGCATTTATGTAACATGGGAGAGACATTTACACACAACGCACTGGCTTCAGTCATCCGCCCGGGGTTTTAATTTTGTTATGGCTGATTGACAAAGTATGTGAATATGATTGTCCATCTAACACTAATTCTTATTTTGATAAGTACTGAACTTCCTTTTCCCAAAGTGGGAAGAAATACCACCAACTTTGGAACTAAATTTTGACTGGCGGAAGGATAAGGTCCATTTCACTGTTTTAGGTAATGAATTCAATCCCTCGGGAGATTCCTTTATAAATGCCGATTTATTTTTTAAATGAGGCGGTCGAGGGATCCTTTTCTGGTCAGATTTGGATTGTCAGATAAATTCATGTATCCTATCCACATGATCGACGGGTAGTAAACATTCGACCCCAGAATTTCATCCTTTTTAAAAAATTTCCTTTAAAGGGCCATTTTAACACATGAGTCTGGGAAATGTTTTAGGCCTGTGATACCCGCAACTCGTTGTAAGACGTGACCCTATAAAGTCAGCTCTGTCAATGTGACTAGGGCATCATGGGCGTCACTTGAGCCTATGTGTGGGTGTATATCTCCAATTGCTTCCTTCAGCCTCTGAACTTGAACGATACTGATACTTGTGTATTAATGGCTAGGTAATGCATTATGTAACAGGTGCATGGCATTGAGATAATGGTGATAGAGTAGGGAGATGACGGGGGTGTGCGTGTGTGTGTGTGGGGGGGGGGGGATATATCCTTTTTGGCGATGTGGTATTGTGAGTAAGAATCTCACACGACGAAGTTAGAGGTTCGATCCCTTTTGCAGGATTCCATGAAGAAAAGCGTCATGAGCTTATGCAAATGGTTGTTATCAGGTAGAAGGGGGGGGGGGGGTGTGGTTACGTACAGTATTATATATAAACTATTATTAATAAAACCAGACTACTCTACGGAATGATTTGGTATATATCCCTTTGTCTATACCAGGTTGATACAAATAATCGACCATTTTACTCCGATGAGTGCATGTCGAAATGCTTAAATATATCCATTTTTAAGACTAATCATATTGAATTTGTTTTAGCGAATGACGAAGAAGCAAAGAAATGGGGGGGGGGGCTATGGAAGAGGACCACCATAATGCACAGTGAAAAAGAAATGTTGAAAATGATGAGGATTTATGAGATATTTAGCACACTGTACTGGACTTGCAATATTTGAAGAGAGATTGTCGGGTAGGACAAGAAGGGGGGGGGGGAGGCAGTAAAGAGGAAGAAGTTAAAAAGAGAGTTATATCAAGTGGTAAAAGGTTCTTAAAGAAGGTACATGTAATTAGAAAGCGGAGAGCGCGGCTGATGTGTAATTTGGGTATGGCCCTAGGAAGCACCTTCAAGATTTTCCCAGGGGGTCCTTCGTGTACTATATTCCATCGGCAACATCCCCCTGGAATTCTGGTAGGTGTGTCAGATTTGAGAAAATGTCCACCCTTTTGCGTTGAAACCCTTTTTTATTTTTTTGCATGTCAAATTTTTTGGGACCAAAACAACCTTTATTTTGCAATGAAATCCCTTTTTTAGGCCTGTCGAATTTACTCCAGCACTCCCAGCCAAAAAAAATCGTTCCCAGTGCCATGAATTTGGGGCTTAGCACATAAAATTAGGAATTTGAAAATGCGGTTAACTTATTGAAGTTTTAGCCCTACACGAATCTCCTTGAAAACCAGTATGGAAGGATAAAATGAAATATATATTTCTTGGGGTTTCTTTGTCATTAAAACCAACTTTATTTATTGTATTTATTAGAAAGGAAATTCGGACGTTAGGTTTTGCAGGCAGTGAGTGGGGATGGAAATCGAGAGTTGAATTTTAAAACAAGTTTGACCTAAGAAAAGGTTCTCCATTCCCTCCACACGGACCGTCCAATGGCTGATAGTTTTTCTAATTAGATTTAAGTGCATACATAAAATCGCTAAAAATATATTAGATCTTTAAAAAGGGCATCTTATAATAGACAATGAGGAGATAGGCGCCCCTTTTAAACCTCCCGTGTCGGCGCCATAGATATGGCATAAATCATGATCCCGCTTTACCTCACTCAACGGGGAATTTATTCAAAAACATGTATTGGATATCACACTTGCCAGGCTTGAGGAACACGACTGAATCTTTCATATCTCACTCAAGCGTTTCCAAACATCTCCATTTCACGTCAGAATAATACGGGTTTGGGTTGAATCCGTTGGTCGGAAAGCGGACTATATGGGGCCAGAATTATGATGTTTGTCTGTGTGTGGGGTGGGGTGGGGCCGGGAGGGAGGATTTGGGATAGTACTACGATGTATTGGCGAAACAATTGTCATGGCACTTCACTGACAAGATGAAAAAAAAGTTAAACGCAAGTTTGTCAAAATAATATCGAATGAATTAAAAGAGGACGCGGGCGGGGGCTTATGTGCCTCGTGCTTCTTATTCTACCCATTGAACGGAATTTTGGTACTATGAACTTGCACAAAATTGACCTATGACATTTAAAATATTTTTTTTTTCAAAAACAAATCTATGTGGATTAGATTATACGATGCCTGACATTGATCGTACGATGTCTCTACGATGTGCTTGAGGGCTACGAGCTAACGAAAAAATAGAATAACTTGCCGCTGTAGACTGGTAATGATCATGAATGCTTACAAAAATCGTACGATCACCGTATTCCACCCGAATAGGTAGATATTACGATTAGCGGATTACACTCACTCTACGATCACACTATACGAGCACCCTACGATATACTAAATACACATGGGACCTTACTAAACACAGTTTGTATAGTAATTTGTCACATAGTGCCTGATTTCATATAAGATATTTTCTGGAGCATGATTTACTGTTACTCCGACCGTGTTGCATTGTGACGTATCTCGTATTTAACTCTTTCCATTTCCTTTCATTTATCTAGAGCCACGATCCACTCATTATTCTCCCTTTTCATCTCCTCATCCTTCAGGTCTATTCCATGCAAAGTCTCTTTCATTAATATTCATAGGATTTCTAAAATTGATTTAACTCGTTCTTAAAGCCTTGAATCGTTTTTGCATAATCCTCATCTACAGTAAATGATTCATTCTACAATGCTCATAATTATTCTTATCGACGAATCCTGAACGCAAATGAACATGTAGTATTGAAGGCATTCGTTTATTCGAAAGGAGAACGTATATATACATTTTTTGTAATATAGGATTTGCAGTGTTATATAATTACGCAGCGTAATCATTTTTTTAAAATTTCATTTAGGAGCATATTCACAGTCCTTTCAATGATAATTAGCACCCCATTTAAGGAAATGTTTACAATTAGGTTATAAAAAAAATCATGTTTAGCAATGGAATAAGTTATAATACAGGAATTGATTTGCCGGAAAATAATTCAGGAATAGAATCGTAAGTTGTCTCAAAATGATTATGGGGGACGGGATTGGGTAAGGGTATATTGGTTAGTACGGGTGCGTGAGAAAAAAGTGAGGGTGTGTGTGCGTGTGTGGCTGTGTGTGTAATTGTGCGTGACTGTGTGCGTAATTGTGCGTGAATAAGAGAAAGATAGTGCGTGCGTGTATGCGTTTGTGTGTATGTGGGGCGGGAGGGGGATGTGTGTGTGTATTTGAGTTTTGTCAGACGTGTATCAATCAGATACGATTATTGACCGACCTTTAACGTCACCATCCGAAAGACGTGACCAGGGCTCGAACCTCGAACCTCTGCATCAATTTGTAACTTCCCCACAGCTTGGATTACAGGCGCACGCCACAACGCCCAGATGAGCCACCAGTCGTCCTTATATATGCAACGGTGAAGGCCTTGCTTGACATAGCAGTCGGTCTATTGCATGGTGTCAAGAATCAAACATATCGTCGGTTAGACAGGTGAAACCTTTTCACCGTTCATGGTGCAACCGTTTAATCTTCATGACCATACAGTTTATATCTTCTTGGAGAGGAGGGGGGGGGGGGGGGGATGTACTATATCTAAGAGATATGCCTGATGAATGTTAATGTATTATTTGTAACTTAATTTTGTACAAATTTACATACCGTTACATTGTATAATCAAGTCATATCTTTGCATGCACCCTCATTTTTAAAAACCATTCTAGCAGGTCAATTATTGATTATGATGAACCTATTAAGAAGTATCTACACTGTAAAAACTCTGGTGTTAATCTAATACCAGTCCGAAATCTATATACATGTATGTCAACACCAGAGGAGTGTTACACAGCACCGAATTGGTTTTGGTCTGACTTCAGATGGGTGTTATACAACACCAATTAGTGTTAAAACAGCATCGGTTTGACTCCAAACTGGTGTTGTTTCAACTCTTCTCTGGTATGGACATAGATTCCGGGTTGGTGTTAAATCAACACCGGGGTTTTTGCAGTGTATTTGTTTTGCGTGAATTTTTTAAGTCAACAGTTGGTATATTCTTATTTTAATCAACCGTATATATTTAGGGCTGTATTTTTCCTGAGAGTATGATCATATGATGTTTCGGTCACAAAAAATACCTTTACGAACACCATGGAAATGATTTCATACCATTTATATGGAAATACATTACCTCACAAACTTCACAACTTTAAACAATGTCATTGTATTGATGTGTTTAAGAAGATGCTCAAATCTCATTTTGTTTTGATATACTGCAAGTGGTATTTCATTTTGTGTAGTTTTAGTTTTAACTTTAACCGATTGTATTTGTTTTTTGTCATTTGTATAGCGCTTTGTAACATAAAAAAGGCGCTTAATAACAAATAATGTATTATTGCCATAATTTATGTTTAAAAATCGTTCCGCTTCGTATACGGTACGTGTTCGTAAAGGTATTTGTGACCGTAACATTAAATGCCCTGATTGCATTGGAAAAAAAACAATACCATGGTAATAGGGCTCCAGAGCAAATCAAACTTGAGTAACGGAATGCAAGGGGGTCCTGGCATTTAGCCTGCAAGTCACATAATTCGCTTATTAAACATGACCATACATGACTGTCATGGATTCGGTCAGTTCTCCTTGAACCTGTTTCACGGGCATGCCCGAGTATGTCCTCATGGGTGCATCATATGCTGCTGAATATAATTGAAAGGGCCGTCATGATAGCTCCATATAGATATTAGTATGCATTGTCCATTAAATTTATTGCACCCAGTGGACATATCTGACTTCTCGGGCTGAATATATTTGAAAGACAATACGACTGGACATTCGGGAAAAAAAGGACGAACAGGAGAAGTTCACCGAGGCGATTGAACGTTCATTTTTTTCAAAAGAACGTCTCACGTAGGTTTTAGATCTTGCATGGTTAATAGGTGTTGGAAGTGATCTACTTTGATGAGTGCCCCCCGCCCAATATCCGAATCAGATCAAGGATTGATCTGAAACTCAAGTTGGTTAACATTATTCAGGTCGTTGTTTTATTTCAAAATAATTTTTATTTTGTTAAACTCACTACCCTTTCCACACTAGCATTGCATATTTATATAGAGTATGAGAGAGAGGGAGAGAGAGAGAGAGAGAGAGAGAGTTAGGACATGCATTGGTCAGAATTATTAAATCAAGGAGCAAGAACGAAATGTAGTGGAATATGCCGCAGGGGCATTATAATGTCAGTACGACTTAAAAGTGCCCCTGATTGGTATTTTATAACGCTGTTCGTAAGATAACGAGCGATTTTAAGAACGATTGGTGATCCTTTCTTGTGGTATATGGTATATTCATTGGCAATGATTAAGCGTGTAAGAATGGTTCACCAGTCGTTCTTAAAGTCGCTCTCAGCTTACTTACACAGCTTTACGAAACGGCCCCCTGATGCCATGATTTGTGCAGATTTTCTTTTACAAATCAAATTGAAAAACAAAGCCCCCCTCCCCATAAAAATGGCCAAGTGTCATACGCGAATGAAAGACAAAATGTTGATATTGAATATGGTGATATGAAGTTATGAACTCTCCTCATTCGGCACAGGACATGTAGTTCACTCTGAGCCCGATAATCTCCCAATATTCTGCTTGACCTACTTTTGAAAGTCGGATTTGGGTCTTCTCAATATTATCGCTGGAATAAAAGTAGGTCACAAGCTTATTTTCTGATTATGAGCAATCTCTTTTCAGATTAATACCTACAGTGTCATATATCACAAATATTTCCGATTGTATTTCAAAGATGATCTTTATTAGAAATGAATGGAAAAGTAGTCCATCGTCGTTGTTTTCTCTGAAATACATACATTGAAGATACAACGGAAACTGTATTAGAACCATATGCATGCTTTCACTAATATTCGTAGCTTGCACAACTGATTACCACGATAAGCAGGCCTATATTTAACAAAAGGGTTACAAATTACCATTGTGCTCGCACTTATACTCGTCCCTTAATTTTTCTCAGAATCTAATTCTTGAAGGGAAGGGGTATAAGAAAGAGAACAGGAATATTACCGGACCTCATTGCTCGTAACATCATAACAATAAATGCATATTTTCATATTTAAGAAAACAAAGAAAAATACCATCTTAAAATACTGAAGGATGAATTAAATCGATCACTCTTGTCAACAAACTTCAACCCCCCCAAAAAATACGGATGCTCTTCTTACTTGCAAGGAAACTATATATAATAGTATATATATATATATAAATAATATATATATATATATAATATTATATAAATACTTGTGTCAAGGAGGTGACGATGGAATATATAATGGAAGAAGACGATAGCAGAAGACGAATAGCAGGAGGATGGCATGCAGGCATGCGTGGATGAAGTGTCGATATTAGGATGCTGTTTTTGGTTCAGTAAATCTGGATATCTTCAAGACTTGTCATTTTAGATGATCACAATGTGATGATGAAGAACACACTAGACATCTCCATTCCACTAGGTATAGGATAACCGGTGGCGTCACAGCTGAAGCTTCAAGGTGGGAGAAAGTTGCCCTTCCAAACACATTCTCCGTCTTTGCATTTTATTTTTTGTAAATTTGGTTTAAGTAACGGTATTCCATAGAGTTTGAGTTTCCATTTCTCTTGATAAGGCGTTACACCCCCAAAAAATGTTTACCCCAAATTGGGTAACATGGGAACATTCATGATGGTTGGGTAAAAAAATACCAAATATATTTTTCAAATTTTACGCAATGTTGAAATTTACCCTTAACCATGCATTTAGCCATATGGGGTAAAAAAAATACCCGGCACACGTGCGTGTTTCCTTTCTACCCAATATTGGGTAAAAAATGTTTTTAGAGTGTATTTGAACATTCATAACATTTTTGTACCAGAATTGGCTCACCCTCTTACAAAAATAGGATTAATATCCTACTTCTGTTTTCTGCGTAGGCCTATACAATTTGTTCCCAACATTGCTTCTTTTTCAGGTCTATAATTTCATTGCGTTTTTTTAAGTTTTCTTTTAGCAAGCTAGCTTGTCTAATATTATTTATGAATCATTTGAATCCGGTGATTTTACTTGAATGTTGTTTTAGAAGATGATGATGATGATTGAAGATCATCATTGTCATAATCATTGTCATTGTTAAACCATCATTACCATTATTGTCATCCTTTTCGTCTCTTATCATCGTCATCATTGACGCCACCATTATTTCGCTCATTAATAATTTTATTGTCGTCATCATCATCAAAGATGTGACCATGATAGTGTGAACAGTAAACGCATTCCTTATACTCGCTTATAATAATGAATCCAATGGAATATTCTCAAATGTAGTTGGGATACCGGTCCCCTCATACCCCTGTAACTCATCACACGCAGACAAAATGATGTCTTGAAGGCGGAACGAGACAGATGGAATAGGTGCTCTAAAAGCCATTAGAGTTATGAGTGTTTGCTGTTACTGGACAAACACTTTAAGATTCATAAACTTATGATAGCAGCGATGATGATTTCCAGCCGGCCAGAAAGAGTAACTAAATCTATTTATAAAATATGAAGAGGGGAGTGGAAGAAGATGGTGTAGAGGACAGACAGATAGATAGAGAGAGATTCAGAGAGAGGGAGAGATGAAAAAAAAGGAGAGAGTGTGAAAGTTTGTGCATGGTGTAGGTGGGTCATGTGTGTGTGCGCGTGTGTATGTGAGGGTGTGCGTGTGTGTGTGGGTGTGTTGATGTGTGTGAGGTGGAGGTGCCGTGGCCGAGGGGTCTAAGGCGTCTGGCCATACAGTCCGGGGTTCGATACCCGGCCGCGGCACCTATGCCCGTGAGCAAGGCATTTTATCTACATTGTTCTTTTATCCTGCTTACATGTAAATGGAAATGCTATGTGCATTATTGGTAACTAGGTGTGCACTTGTTTAAAAAAAAATGTGTGTGTGTGATGGCGTGAGGCATGCAGAGATAGGCGAAATGAAGAGGTAGAGTGAGAGAAAGAGAGAGAGGGGGGGGGAGGAATTTGAAGGGAAACAGGAGATTTCTTAGTGCAGAATAACGTCTTTAAATATGGCCTACACTTCAAGGTCACGTAAAACATAACTACAAGTCGATTCACGTGCATTCAGAATTATTCAAAGTCATGAATAAACCACTAGCAAAAATATCAAATCACTTAGGCATGTTACCATGCAATCCTGCCATCCATAATTAACGTATTAGATGATGAAATTACGACGGCACTCTCAGAGCTCGGAGACACGCTCCCCGGTTTTCAACAATCCATTCAAAAAGTGAGAGTTGTTTGAAGGAACGAAATGAGAGTGTAGATTTACCGATTGTATTTCTCGATGCATTTGATTAAGACGAATAGTTGAACTTGATCAAGACCCAAATCTGTCTCAGTGCTCTTCCGATCGCAGTCGGCTGAGAGGAGGATTACATGAATGCGAAATGAGGATGATAATGGTAAGGCATCAGTAAGATGTCGTTCATAAGATAATTTTGGGGGAAAAGGAAGAATAATGAATGGCAGTCACGTTATAAGTGTAATAGTAGCAGTAGTATATAGTAGTAGTAGTAGTAGTAGTAGTAGTAGTAGTAGTAGTAGTAGTAGTAGTAGTAGTAGTAGAAGTAGTAGTAGTAGTAGTAGTAGAAGTAGTAGTAGTAGTAGTAGTAGTAGAAGAAGTAGTAGTAATAGTAGTAGTAGTAGTAGTAGTAGTAGTACAGCGCGTCCCCAAAAAACTATACACTTTTGAAATGGCCGCCAAATAAAAAATCTAGCACTTTGGGGAAAAAGACTCTCATATATGGATAGCCAATGAAGTCAACTTTCAAATGACACCAAAAAGTTGGAAAAATATTAATGCTTGAGCAAGCACTGCCCACTGAAACAAAGGGTATGAAAATTAGGGTGGGCTGGAATTAGCCTTCCAATTTATTTCAGTTGTTGAGAGGCAAATCATTTCGAACTTACAAAGTTAAGGGCGTTGTGATAAATTAATGATCAACCTTGATCAGTTTTGATAGCTTAAGCAAATTTTTTAAGTTATTAAATTGAATTTTTATGCATGAGTGAACACAAATTACACTTTTGGAGCAGCATTTCAGCTTTATCATTTGGATCTCTTTTGGGGCAGCATTTCAACTTTATCATGGCGATCTCAGCAATGTGTTCATGGGAGTCGGCCAGTCGGGAGAATAGGGGGTGAGATAGGGCTTAAGTGGGAGAAGTAGGTTGATGGAATAAGGGTCAACAGAACATTCAGCCCCGCCCCCTCCCTCTTTCCCACCCTCCCCTCCTGTTGAGAGACTGATGGCTATTCTTATGTACGTGTGAAGTCCAGAGCAGAATGTTGGTTTAATGATTAATTCTGAATTAGGGCATCAACTTTTTCCTATCAATCATTCAATCAACAATTTATCAGTAAATTAACTCATTCAATATGCAATGTGATCAAAAAAACATTCATTTTTTTCCAATAAATTATTTCATTAATCATCATAATCATTAATTTTTTGGGGCAATCATTCAAACTGACCATCAGCCACCGGTCACTTGGAAGTTAAGTTTTGAAAAGGCTACAATCCGGGAGATGAGACAGAGAGAGGGGGGGGGGCTGGAAAATGGAGGTGAAGAGGGGAGGGTACCTATGACTTTTAATTTGTAAAACGACAAAAAGAGGAATGCCCTTTTAACCAAGTCTTAGCATACCTCGCCCTCTTGCTTGTAACAGGTACATGTACCATCACGTTACTCTGACTCTCATGAACACACTTCTGATGTCCACAAGATGAATATGCTACACTAAAATTGCATTCCTGTTCACTCATGCAGTACATTTCGATTGAGTAATTCATGAAATTTGCCTATTAAAACCAAAACTTATCTCACTCATGAATAGCAGAACACCCTTAGCTTTGTAAGTTCCAAAGGACTAACCTCTCAAAAAACTGTATGGCTAATTCCTGCCCAGCCTAGCCAAGCTTAGTCTCCCAGGAGGAGAGAAGTGGGGGGAGGGGGTAGAGATGGAGGGAGGGGTTGCTAAATGTTCTGTTGACCTTAAGCCCATCAACTTACTTCACCTACCTAAGTCATATTACCCCCTCTTCTCCTGACTGTCATGAACACATTGTTAAGATCCACATGATCCACATGATAAAGCTGCACTAAAAATTGCAATTCATGATCACTCATGCATTAAATTTCAATTTAATAACGTATGAAATTTTCACAAACAACAAATTGATAACATCTGATCTTTAACTCACCAAATAACCATCAACTTTGCAAGTACCAAAAAAAACATCTGAAAGAAATTGGAAGGCTAATTCCAGCCCACCCTAATTTGCATACCCTCTGTTTCAGTGGGCAGTGCTCGCTCAAGCATGAATAATTTTCCAACTTTTTGGTGTCATTTGAAAGTTGACTTTATTGGCTTTCCATATCTATAAGTCTTTTCCCCCAAAGTGCTACATTTTTTATTTGGCAGCCATTTCAAAAGTGTATAGTTTTTTTTGGGACGCACTGTAGAAGAAGAAGAAGACAAAAAGAAGAAGAAGTAGTAGTAGTAGTAGTAGAAGAAGAAGAAAAAGAAGAAGTAGTAGTAGTAGAAGTAGCAGGAGTAGCGGGAGTAGTAGTAGTAGTAGCAGTAATAGTAGTAGTAGTAGTAGTAGTAGTAGTAATAATAGTACACAGCAAAAACTGTGGTGTTAACCGGTGTACATAGAGGACCACACCAGTTATTTACACCGGTGTTAAATTGGTGGTGTTAGTTTTACACCTATAATAGGTGTTATGACAACACCTTTGGTTGTTACATTTACACTCTTTGGTGTTATGTTCAATCTCTATGGTGTAATTTTAACACCTCAGGGTGTGGTCCTCTATTAACACCAATTAGTGTCAGTTTTAACAACACAGTTTTTACAGTGTAGTAGTAGTAGTAGTAGTAGTAGTAGTAGTAGTAGAAGTAGAAGTAGTAGTAGAAGTAGTAGTAGTAGTAGTAGTAGTAGTAATAGTAGTAGTAGTAGTAGTAGTAGAAGTAGAAGAAGAAGACGATGAAGAAGAAGAAGAAAAAGAAGAAGTAGTAGTAGTAGTAGTAGTAGCAGTAGCAGGAGTAGTAGTAGTAGTAGTAGTAGTAGTAGCAGTAGTAGTAGAAGTAGTGGTAGTAGTAGTAGTAGTAGTAGTAGTAGTAGTAGTAGTAGTAGTAGTAGTAGTAGTAGTAGTAGTAGTAGTAGTAGTAGTAGTAGTAGAAGAAGAAGAAGAAGTAGTAGAAGTAGGAGTAGTAGTAGTAGTAGTAGGTAGAATTAGTAATTACACAAACATACTACTCTGTGCCTATTCTAGATTGGGTTGGCAACAAACCAGAACGTCATAATTATTCAAATGCCGAGACCATTATTATGGAGCACTATTTACTTCTCATTCGACTTACTTCACATATACTGGTGCAGAGTAACTCTATGCTTTCCAACGAAATATAAGAGATTCGTCGCTGTATTGTTTGATCTCTTCGATCCATAGGGTGAAATAATTTATCATCTTTAAGCATGTCTGTGAGTGAATACGATTAGATTATGGAATGTTGATAGGGGTTTTATAGATCGATAAGGTGCTTTTCCGGAAGAGTGGTACACACATCGACATACTCGAGCTAAACAAAATGAGGAGTATCTTCTTGTAAATCAGACTTGAAAATAATTTCACAACATGTGTTTTCATCATATCAAACAATCTGCCCAAACCTGACTTAACTATGTTTCGATGCAAGATGGGTGTGTATTACACATATTACGATTGATATTTAAAAAGAATACGGTCTCTGGGTACTTGTTCTGTCATAATTTGATAGTTGCTTTCTAAAATGAGCAATCAATGCATTGTTTTTATCGATAAACCATTTCAATTAATTAAATTAAATTTGATTGTTTTCTTTGTTTAATATATATGTGTGTGTATGTAGGCTTTTGTGTGCGGTGTGTGCTATGATTGTGTGTGTGTGTGTAGGACAAGCTACACCCCACAATACAGATGGCTTAAATAAAAAATAAAAATAACACAACTGACTAAATATACGTGTAAGTGGGACAATAATAAACAATGATTGGCTTTACGAGATAAATAAGTTTGGAGAGCAAAAGTGTCACTTTGAGAAGTCGCATCCAATTTTGTCAAAACTTTGAGTATATTGACCTCATTGAGGTGGGGGAGGGGTTGTTGAAGTGAAGTATTGTTTAAAGGTTAGACAATCTAAGATGCCACACCGCAATCCAAAACGTAGTTAAGGACCTCCTTCCTTACGTGTAGAATCAAGTATTTGGCTGTTTAGTGTTAACATTCCTGTCAATATCAAATGATTACATGAAGATACTGTGTCAGACTCTCTCCACCTCTATTCCATTCCCTCCGTCTCTCTTTCTTTCCCCTTTCTTTCACTTTCGCCGTCATTTTGTTTATGTCACTATCTGTCTATCTCAGTCTCCCCTTTTTAATCTCCATACATTCTTCTCTCCCCACCCCTCCACCCCTCCCCCCTCTCTCTATTTTTTTTCAATCTTCTAACAATATCAGCAGAGTTCTTCCAAATTCTTCGCATCAATTGTGACAAAATGCATCAAATACATATTCATAAACCGCAGCGTACGTACGGTAGCAATAGGGATGGTAAATTTGTACCATTTAGGGTGTGTGGTATTACCACTTAAAGTATTAATTTAGATTCCTTTGGATACATGATTTTACAATGATTAGACGCAGAGTTTATGGAATGAAACAAATTTGAGGCCAAAAGTGCACTTTTTTTCTTGGTGTGTATAATACGCACATTAAAAATTTCGATCCACTTTTATCATTCATCATATTAATGATCAGAAAAGTGATTCTTTGACCACAATGGATATATATAAGCTAGCGCACTATAAGAGAGGATTCCAATGAGTTAGTATCCTTCCTTTCTTATTTTAAGAAGAGTGTTGTGCAAGCTTTTGATTTAGCCATTAATGTTACGTGCTTTATTGCAGCTGATTGCAAAGACCTTTCATTTTGGTAATGCTCTATTTGATATCGAGGGTGATGGCACTTTAACATGCACTCATTGCGTTTATGGCTCTCTTCTTTGATTTGATGAAGTCGTCTTTGATTAAACTTTGAAATCAGTGAAAGTAGGACTATTGCGAGAACGATAAGGACGCTTCAGAGAAGTTAATCAAATTGAAAGCTTGACTTTCACGCACGGAGACATCAGATTTATAGAAAAGAAACGACAAAGGTTAGTTGAATTTCTAAATGATGTCGTTATGATAAAGTATACCAAATCTGTATTTAATTGTATTTTTTATAACAAATAAGACATAATATTCAGTAGCGTAATGAGCTAGAAACTCATGAGGATTATGAAGTAAAGGAGTTTTTGAAGGGGCTAGATATGGCGTATTGGGTAAATTTATTTTAAAATACAGAGAAGCAAGCGAGCAAAAATTTCGAAAAGTTTGTGATCGATTTGGACATAACATCATATTTCACCCTTGTTTCTTTTTCTTTTCTTTCATTTTCCCCTTTTTTTTGGGGGGGGGAAGCACCTCAAGCCCCCATCTTCACGCCACTGTTCACATTTCAAAATACAATTCCAATGGTATGGCAGTAGTTGTATTAAGTTCCTCTTCTAAATTATGCAATAGTCCCCATGGCCTCCTATTTATTTCTAATAGAACCTATTTTGGAAGAAAAAAAATGCGATCTTGTAACAATAACATTCTAACAAAAAAATACTCACTCATTTGTTATAAAACATTTTCAACGTACACATTTATAGCGATATAACATTTCCAAATCCACAACATCAAATCAATCCGAACAAAAATGCAATGGAAACGCAAAAACACATGACGATCATTAAATAATAGAGTTTAGGTAAGACGAGGCCCAGTTCCTGCGTCATTTTGTAGGAAATATCGCAGAAAAGATCTACTCAATTCCAAACTAATGCAACGACGAGGCTTGTGTTTTATTTCAAATAATATAAAGTAGGCCTAAGGAGGTTAATAGATAATTGGCATCAAGTTACAAAAATTGGATTTACAGCAGGTTCATTTCGTTTGCAGTACTCGATTATGTCGTAATTACACTATCATCATTTGGAATATAACTACGAAAAATATCTCTTGGCGCAGAGCCACCATTAACTAATTTAATATTTCGCATGCCTCGTTCAAGACTATTGATCTTATGATGTTTTATAATCCAATTTGTGGGAACAGGGTTGGGTTCATGACTATAGGGGGGGAAATGTTAAACATGGGGGACTTGTACTTTGAAAATTCCGCAAATCATGATTTCCTTTATGTAGTAATCTTAAACATCAATGTATATACTTGGGATCAACATGTTCAAAGTATCGAGAAAGTCGTTGGAGCTGTGATATATCCGACGCCTTAGCAATTACCTTCATCTATTTAAAGGGAGGAATAAAATTGAAATCAAATATTGCCGATTTGCTTCTTGGCTTGAGTCGGTTCAGTCAGTATGCATCGTCACACTAGCATAACCTTGGCCCTGTGCCGGTGTTTACAATCCAAGAAACACATGTAAAAAAAGAAAATAAAGATGTTTAGCTTCCATTTCACGTTTGGCTAAAAACCTCTGTTCGTAGCGGTGGGTGCAAATAAGGTCGGGTGCTCTGCCCGCGCGCCTTTTGGCGGGAAATGTTAGGCACGATCAGTGATTCGTTCCACTGCTTGGCGCCAGTGCGAACCTTGATACTGAGAGTGTAACATGCATCATTTCAACGTGAATGGGTGGGAAATTAAAGTCGTGATCTGCTTTCAACTTTCAATATACATTTCCACTCACTTTCATTATAATAATGATAAGAATTATCGTGATGATAATGATATGATAACAAAACAACAACAATGATGATTATGATAATAATTATTCTTATAATTTTTTTTTTAATTTTATTTAAACACTGTAAAAAGCCCTCGATCAGCCAATGGCTGGTTTTCAGAGAGGCCGTGCAATATACAAACAAATACAAATACAACGCAATAACAGTAATGATGATGATAATAATAAATACACAAAAACAAAATTTCAAGAATTCTTAATGGTGATATGGTTTAAACCAGTTTGCCATTCGCCCGAAGAAACCAATTGATGATTGGCTAAACGTTGCAACAATGGTTGTATTTTCAATAAAAAATTATTAATCTTCATAATAATAGTTATAATGATGATAATAGTGATAGGGATACAACGCTTTTATATTTCGCTTGATAAGTGGCACTTTACTACTTTATCGAAAATTATCATCATATTCAAACCTAATTATACCTTTCTGTGTTGTTGATAGAAAATATATGTCGATTGACTTTTGCTAATACAGTTATGAAAACAACACCCTAAAAATAATGATATCAGTATTTTTACCCACATTTTGTTTGGGAATTTCTAGTGCAATATGGTGTCCTTTTTGCCTAACTTGATTTATTATTCATGAATTCATACGCTGATAGACTCTTATATCAACCATTTATTTATAATTTCTATCGAAAATAATTGTGTTTCAGCGAAAGAAAACCGAGGCCAATTGTAATTTCATGCTTGGCATGCTAACCGATTTAAAATAATAAAAACTGATTAATATTCGTGCAAAATAAAATAAGGGTAGTGGATTTGACATAAGGATGCAATGGCGATTGAAAAAAATGACAAGGATACATTGAAAGTTGAACAAAATAGAAGAAAGCCAAACATCAGAAGCATTTGCAAATATGTATCATCCTGTAATGTTTTAGCCTGGAATCCCCGATGTTATTCCTTTCAAGAAATAAATCCAACGAAAGGAGAAGGGAAACCCGGAGCACTTTAATGAAACGTGACAGGAAAAAAATATGAAGAAGAAGAAAAAAATAAATCTTATCCTCTCTGCTTGTCGTAAATCTGGAAAGCATGTTCGTATTGAAAGCCAGCAAATTCTGCGCATTGAATACGCTGAGGAAAATTTGTTTTATGAAGATTTGCCAAACCGAGTAAAAACAATATCCAGAATTTCGCATTTACTACGGAGAAACTTGGGACCTTTCGCAATCATCACGGACGCTAGTATTAGGGTCCCCTAACACAAAAGTTAACGCTTAATCACACACTTGATTTTTAAGATTGATTGTGCATTACAGTCAATAGAATCAAACGTAGAAAACTGCTCTACGATCAATGCTAAGCTTTGTGTGACAGGGGGGTTACAGGCCCTACAAATCTGCTTTTCGTGTGCAAAATCCCTTTCCGCGATACCCGTACCGCATACATGCATGTATATTACGACTGATGGCTGGAGATATTCAAAATGCAGGACCAAAAATAGATTTATGACATGGATAAGAAATTGGTTTTTCAAACAAATCGAGAACATATTGAGTGAGGAAAAACTTACTGAATGAAGGCTTAAATATAGATCATTACAGTCCATCGAATCGATATTACATTTAATGTGGATTATTGGTGGATCACTGGCAATTGATTTCATGGATAAGATCAACCTCTCCAGCCGAACATTTCGCATGCGTTGATACATGTATGTACACATCATATGCGATACCTTTGAACTCGTTTCCTTTTGTTTCTTTGTTTCTTTTGTTTACTCCTTATACACAAACGATATGCCTCTCGCACACGATGTGAGGGGCATTATGTGTTACATTCCCCAGAAATGGGGATTAGATTCAAATTCCGGGGGACCACTTCCATTGATGAGTGGATACCAGGCACGACCATGGGGTTTCGAAAAGTACCCTAAACATGCTAAACAAGGGAAGCAATTCTTTTCCAGATTATGAAAATGCATCTCTTAACAAGTATTTGGCTTGTGAAACCCTACAAGTATTGGATATATATCCCTTTTTCAGCATTTTAAACATCGTTTTGACACCCATATAACGTTACATAGGCCTATATACGTAACGTACCTGCCCACTCTGTCCCCTTTTACGGGTGGTCGCTACTGGTATCCACTAATCAATGGAAGTGGGCCCCCCGGGCGGCCTCTCGAGCTCTAGGAGGAGTCAAATGTGGCTTTGGAAAGTCGTCCTCAATCGGATAAATCGCTGTTACCATAGTAGCAACCAGAATTTTGCACACGAAACGCATATTGAATGTTTCCGTCGTAGATGCGAAACGAACAAAAAATCTCATGTCACACAATTTGCATTGCAGGACTGAGTTTTACGACCATGATGACGGGCCCAAAAAGTCCCTTCCAAAGTCAACTACCGTTGTAAATAAGCGTCCGCGTCCTCAAACGAAAGGTCGGGACTATCTACAACGCACCAACTCCTTTGAAAATCACAATAGAGAGCTGAGAGGCTTTTGTCAAAAGTTGGTGGACCGGGAACGCATCGGAATCTCTTGACTCTGGACAACGATAATTGTAATTGTTCGTCCGGTGCAAATCTTCAGGTGATATGCTGTCCCAGTCCACCAATTTTCGACAAAAGCCTTTCAGCTATTCATCGTGATTTTTATTGCATTTTCAAAGGAATCGATGCGTTGTAGAGGATGTCTCCGTAATAAATGCGAAAATTCTCTATATTTTCTTCATCATTGTGAGTAATAGAATCGAATGGGAGAACTTTTGAGTAATTAATAAAGATCATGTATTCTACTTATTTGTCTAATTGCATGGGAACTGGCTATACATAGTTCACAGATGATGAAAATACAATATACAACTGCAAAACGTTAAAATGTTAAAATACACCTTTAATCAAAAACGCGAGGGAATTGTTCATTAATCTACACTTTGAATTAATTGCATTGATATAAAATGGGGTAAATTGGGGGAAATGAAATAGAATAAATCTTAGACAGAGAAATATGATGAGAGATAACTATATAGAATAAAGAAAGAGAAAATCCCGAATTCTGATAATGACACCATAAACTACCAGCGATCGTCTTTTTTATGAAATGGAAACTGCCTCTCTTACAACGGAAGGTGTGTGTTGGGGCTTGCAGCCTTCAAAACCAAATTTACTAGGTTAACAATATCTGATTAATAATGAATCAAAGGCAATATATTCGTGGAAACACTACTTTAATTCATTA
The DNA here is from genome assembly GCF_018143015.1 of Lytechinus variegatus. Lineage (NCBI taxonomy): Eukaryota > Metazoa > Echinodermata > Echinoidea > Temnopleuroida > Toxopneustidae > Lytechinus > Lytechinus variegatus. Next base: position 37,277,680 of record NC_054743.1, on the reverse strand, counting down.
GGCTACCGATAAACGTCGTGTTTAAACCTTTAGCCCTTTCACGCATAAAGTATTACTCACGGGATATAGGGAGTGAATGTTTTTACGATTCGGTTTAGCAATTCCCTCGAAAATGCAAGTATCAGATACAATGGGAGGGAAACAGAGGAATAGAGAGGGGGGGGGGGTGAGTTGGAGGAGGATAAATGAGACGAAAAGACACACAGATAGACCGATAGGAGAATAGATAGAATGACAGATAATAGAGAACGTGAATAGATTTATTTAAAAAAAAGGGCGGCGCCAAGATTTCTTTTTAATAAGGAAAAACAAAACGACCTAAACATGACGTCACAATTTATATTCTTCAATAGAATCAAAGGGGTATTATTGAATTTACAGGACGCATACCTCTTTTTTACACCCTTCTCCCTTCCGCATTCTTCCTCTTATTTCTCTTGTTTTTGTAGTCTTTTTTTTACTACTTGCATGGGGCCGTTACCCCTTGTTGCGCTACCCTTTGAGGAAGTAGAGAAAGAGAAAAAAAGAGGGAGGGGGGGGGGGGGTTGGTAGGGTGAGAGGGGAGTGAGAGTAAACGTGCGAGAAGTAAGTGTGAGAGGAAATGTGGAAAGGATGTGTGTATGATATTAGAGGGGGAAGGGGGGGGGGGCTTAGTGAGGGGGTGGTGAGAAAGAGAGAGAGAAGGAGGAGGAATCCCAAGAACTAATAAAAACTACCAATTTGATTAAAGTTGGATTTACGGTGATATTCCCTGTACAATGTAGCACTTCTCATGTTCTTATCTATAATATCACAACAATTCTAAAGAGGATCATCTTTCAATAAACTTGTATTTTCTCAAGAGCTTTTTGATTGTGAAGAGAGATTATTCCTGTTTAAAAAAAAAATCTTATATTCAATCAAAAACATTGATTGAACAGAGAGATGTGATTATATACAAGCTTATTTAAAAGCCCCCGAAGTAGCACTAACCAGCTTATTATTTTTAAAGGTTATTGTTTAGAAAGGGAGAAAGAAAGGGAGTTTCCCTTTATTTTTATCTCCATATCCACTGATAAATCTTATTCTTCATTTTATACCCGAGAACCTTGGACGCAATTCAAATGAAGACACCAACAATTTATTGTATGTTTTTATACAACTAGATTTTTTTCCTATTTGCAGAATTGGTATTAATGTATTTATTGAATAATAAAAATTATCAATTGCCTGAATATTTGCATGTTAGTGACGTTGTGCGCGATTTTTCGGAAGGTGGAGGGTGGAGTTGCACTCGAACTGAAAAAAAGAAAAAAAACGAGAAAAGTTAGAGATTTAGCAGAAGAACTGGGGTCCAGTTGCAGACGAGAGAAACATACTTGCAATGAGACCATAAGTGAAGCAATATAAAAATGTGGAATAATACAGGTGCTTTAATATAACTATTTCAGAAAACGTCACATTAAAAAAATATATACTCTTACTTGCATAGTTAAACTAGCTATACCGTAGTCTTGCGCAGTAGCCCCAGCTACGATCACTGGTCAATGTAAGGGTATTTTGGCTGTGTTTAATAGTTTTGCTTTTCAAAATCTCCTTTTGAATTCATGTAATTCGATTAAAACCCCAGTCACATGTAGACACGGATCCTCAAGGATCACAACGGCAATGCCGGCATGATCCAGGGAGGTCCAGGATCGTTTTTTGCCCAGGATTAAGCCGTATACATTCGTAATTCCGAAGCTTCGTTATTCCGAAGGTTCGGATATTCCGAAGGTTCGTTAATCCGAAAGCGAAATAAGGATCGTTGTTCCGAAGGTTCGACGATCCGATAACGAAATAAGGTTCGTTGTTCCGAAGGTTCGTTAATCCGAAAACGAAATAAGGATCGTTGTTCCGAAGGTTCGTTTATCCGAGAACGAAATGAGGTTCGTTGTTCATGTCGTTTTCGGACAAACGAACCCTCGAAATTACGAACCTCATTTCGTTTTCGGATTAACGAACCTTCGGAATTACGACTCTCATTTCCTTTTCGGATTAACAAACCTTCGGAATTACGCCACAAATGTTCGGATTAACGAACCTTTTTCGTTTTCGGATTAACGTACATCGACGTATAGGCAATTTACGAGTTTCGGAATTACGAACCTTCGGAATAAAGAACCTTCGGAATTACGAATCTTCGGAATTACGAAGTGTAACCGGATTAAGCATCGACGAGCGTTGATGACTGTCACATTTCGTCTACACGGCATCTTCACATAGATCTACACGGACCATGCCGGCAGAGCACATCGTCTACACGATTTATCAGGGCGTCACCACGGAATTACACGGATCTACACGGCATCTTTATGGACCCACACGGCAGCTACACGGACCATATCGGATTGCTTCGCCAACACAGCAGTCTACGGGTGACGCCGGATGTTTTTGACAGCCCGAAACTGCTGTGTTGGCCTCCCAGATATCCAAGGACCAACACGGACCTCCAAGGATGCACAAGGCGCGAACACGGATCTCTCCCTGGACGCGAATTTACCACTCCGGGTCAGATCCGGGGTGGTATGTGACTGGGGCTTTAGGCCAACCAAGGGGAAAAAAGGTTTCTGGAGTTCTACAACAAAAATATTTGATGGCCACTAAAGACAGGTTCTTACTGTGGACAAGCTGCTGCTATAGACAAGTTTGACTACATAATCTTTGCTCTCCCGAAGTAGGTTATAGCAATATAGATCTTTAATTTATTTGATACCATCTCCCTTGGATACAAACGTATTTTTGTTTCTTTGTAATGATGAATAAATCCGATGATTAACAAGGATTTCAAATGAAATTCGTGCAGTGCTTAAAGAGCTGGGTACATTAATACGATGATTTACATGAAACGAAACCTTCAGCAGTAGTAGCTAAACAACACTATTTGTATTCATAGTCACAACCTCGCTCCCAAGATGAAATGGAGACATTAGCGTTTGACAGGGCCGGAATTGAAATGAACTGGCAGGCCACTGGAGTTGAGGTGGTCTGGGATATTCTTAACGATATTGTATCCAAGTTGACGTAAACCTCGCTCCAGCATAAACATGATAAATAACTCTAACTTCATCATTTTGTTGCGGTCATCAGGTCCATATAATTCGTTACCAAACTTAGTCTTTGATTAAAATTTAATTAGAAAAAACGCTATCAAAAACTGACAAAGTCCTTTAGTCAGTGTTTATGTTTTGTGGGAATTTTAGAATTGCGTCATTGATGAATAACATTTAGCTAGAAAAATACGATTGTAATGCAGCATGATTAAGGTCTATTTGGTTTTAAAGGTATATACATTTAAAAAGAGAAATTGAGAAAGAAATCCTTGTGCCATTTAAAAGTTCACGAGAGCACACATTCATCTACAACGTTTTAGTTCCACAACGAATTGTCTTCTTATCTATTAATTACCGTTTGAGTTGTTAAATATCTCAAGTTTTCGTTTGAATTGTTAAACATCTCAAGTTTTCGTAGTTCATTTATTTTGAATGTTTCATTTACCGCATAAAATCGGGATCTTTTTCAAGAGTAGAATCTGATTTAAATTCATTCGATTCAACCAGACCGGCAATTTTGAAATATCTTAAGTAATATTGTTCCGCGATGTTCAACACGTTCAGGATTTTATGTTAAATTGATCATTCGAAAGTGGAAGAAAATGGAGAATAAGTTGAATTTCGCTGCAAGGGAAAAGGATGTTACTGAAGGTTTGTTAGATTCATGAAGGTTCTATTTATGGTTGCATGGTAAAACCGAAAGAAGCCGAAGATGGTGACCTTTCGAATCACGTGACCCGCAGGCTTGGCGGGAAAGCTTTTAGCGATGTTTACCCTAACCACATCTTACCCACTGAATAAAAGTTGCGAATTTATAGAATGAAGTCGTCTTCTTCTTGACATAAAAGTATGCCTCAAGTCTGGACCACAGTTCATGCTGGTGAGCCGCAAGGAGTATGCATAGTTGATACATCGTAATGGTGGGACGATTTAGTAAACGAGCTACATTTTCACCCTCTATATTGCATTATAAAGCGAGGCAAACGTCGTCATCAGGAGACAGATGTGGGACGGGAACGTCCCACATCTAAAGTAGAGATGAAAACATTGGAGAATTCAGAGGGAGGAAGGGGGGGGGGGGGTTGCGAGGAGTATGCATGGAAGAGAAAGAGAAGAAGTAAAAAAAGACACAAAAAACACAGAAATAATGTACTGATCAACTATCCTGCGTTTTTTCGGGGGGGGGGGGGAAGGGGGGGGGGTAGAGACTCCCTAGTTTTGGATTAATAGCGTACGTTTTACTGCAGTTTTGCAGTTTTAACATCAGAATTTGTTCGACTTTGCTTAATGGTCCCTATGCTTGGAGACTTTTTTTTTGGGGGGGGAACCTAAACACCAATTACATAGCCAAACACATTATTTTTTCTGGGTGAAAAAACAGTAAATTGTTCAATAATAGTACGAGCGAATGAGCAACGCTCTATGGCTAATTTCGAGGGTGTTAGATGTATCTTTAGATTGGATGAAATCTGCATTAGATTTTGAATTTTTGTTATTTCAAGAGGGAGGGGGGGGGGATGTCTGCCGCTTACTCAGTTTAAATAGATATGTGAGAGCAATCTATCATTTAGGGAAGAAGGTTGTTACTGATGACTTATTTCGATCGGTTGTAATTTATATGAAGCACGTACTTTATTAAAGAAAAAAAAAACTTAGGCCGCCTACAATTTGACTTTGAAAGAAGAAGAGCCCCCCCAAAAAAATCGGAGAAAATATAACGACGGTAGGAGAGGAGGAAAGGAACGGAAGAAAAATATTCCGATATGATTTATTTTTGTTATAAAGACACATTTTTTTTTACTCATGTATAGAAAATAAAACATGCTCTTCATGACACGAAACTGTCAAATTCTAGTCTACAAACATGAAGAATGTCGAAGATTGATAAAATACCGTGCAATCAATCTAATTCATGTTCTCCTTGTTCACATATATTCCAGAAAGTAAACGAGTGTAGCATGTTCCAAAGCAAGGTCGAACTCAATGGGATTATGTGCGGTGCTAGGATAGTGAACTCAAAGTGATGCGCTGTAAATGATGGATAACATACGTTTCTGTTATTTAGAGCGGTAAAAGCAGAAACAGAATAGGTTACATAATTGATAGAATGCCTGTAAAATGAGTATTAAAGGTGAAACATGAAAGCACATGAGGTGAATGGACTGTACACCAAAGGAGTTCAGCTGTAGATTAGGTGAAAGAGAGAAAGAGAGAGAGAGAGGAATGGTGCGTGTGCTGGGGTGTGAGGGTGTGTGCGTAGGTGCGTATTTTTGTATGGGAGTTTTACAAGTGACTCCGTTCCGAGTTTCAAATATATTTTCTGTACACCATTAGTATGTTTGCCTATGGAACAAAAAGATGTTATAAAAATTAATTGAATTAAATAAAAAATCAATGTAAGTAAACCTCTTTTTTCTCTCATTTTACTTAAGAAAATACTGCACTGCAGTTATGTATGCTATCTAAACTTTTTTTTATGTTACACTCTCTTTCTCGGAGGCGGTGTGTTATTATTTTTATGATTAGTGTCATAAACTCTCATGTTTGCTAAAATATTTTACCTGTCATGAAATAGTTCATAATTAATATATAACATTTATGAGGCGCCGATTTATCTAGTTGCCTATTCAATGGCACACTATATATATATATATATTTCCCCGGATGTAGCTCCAGCTGCTAAAGGCGCTTGGTGCATTCAAGGAATTAATCCTGCCGGGTACCCATTCACCTCACATGGGTCGAGTGCAGCACAGTGTGGATAAATTTCTTGCTGAAGGAAAACACGCCACGACTAGGATTCGAACCCACGACCCTCTGTTTGAAAGGCGAGAGTCAGAACCACTAGACCATGACGCACCCGCAATTAATAACTTGTTAAGCTGACAAAAGGAAATAAAATTGTTAAAATCCATATTAATGATGGTTTATGAATAATAGCTCAGTCTTTTTCTTTATGAAATGTCCCCCGAATTAAAATAAATGTACTTTTATACCAGGTATTTCAATTGCAGCATTCTCAAGTCACCGAGAGCCATTCGGGTATACCCTTCCCGACTAACCCCTTTTGATGGAGCTGGCAGTATCCTCGAAGTATATTTATTTCAACTGAGCTAATGAAATTCAAAGCATATCTTGCATGTTTAACGTCATATCAGGCCCAGATTCTACGCATGCTATGATTCCATGATTACAACATGCATGTATGTATCTCCGTTTTTTTTTTATAAAAGGTTATTCTTATAATTCATGCTAAATTTATTTTTATTGTCCAAAATACTTACTTTCATCAATCAACTTGCGATCGACCTATTAAATCTAGAGCTAAAGTAACGATAAGAATATGATTTACCTAGATGTGATGACGTCAATATTCAGTGCTGGCTACAGTACCAAGAGACTCGCTTGTATTCTTCAGAGTGCCATATGAAATTAAAGATTCATGTCACGGACTTGACGTCTGAGAGAATAACGAGAATGAAAGACAGATGAGTGAAGACAGGAAAATAAAGAGATAAAGAAAGGGGAAGGGGACAATAAATAGAGAAGGAGTTAAGAGAGAGAGAGAGAGAGAGAGAGGGGGGTGGGATACATGTATCTTTACTTAAAGAAAGAGATTGCGTAACCGATCGCTACTTTAGATATTTATTTAACTTTTTTTATAATCATCTGTCAAAAGATCGCTTTAAAATAATGTTTACTTGACTTATCCTTGTTATTTCTGCAAAGTTAGATTAAGTCGGGAATGGCGTAATCTCAGATTCAACTTTACATCATCCTGAGCAGAATTAAATGGGAAATCCGGTATAGAGTTGATTCTTAGCTGTAGCTAAGAGTCAAATTTGACTCCTTTGGACTAAAGAGACGGGCAAAATCGCAAAGATAACTATACTGCATCCGCAGACATGATTATGTTGCTTTCTGTACATATTTCATTTGTGCTTTTAATGTATACTGTTTGAACGATTTTTCGCTATAAATTTCATATAGCTAATGTCATACTATCCTTCTTTTGTAAAGTCAGGTTGAGGATACAAAACACATTCTTTTTCTAAAGAAAAACAAAAGAAGACACCGCAAAACCTATTCCCCATCATTTAAATTAAACACGAACAACAAAAGACGGATCCATTGGGTGTTCAGAATAAGTATATTTTAAGGTAAAAGAAAGCAGATGCAGCAAAACAATTATTTCATCCGGAAGTCTTTTAAATCAAGGTTAAATGCCACAATACTATCATACATCAAGTGCTGATACATCGAAATAAACTCATTTTGTGAAATCATGGAATCTTAGCTGAAAAACCGATCATTATAATGAATTACTAACACAAAACCGAATATGTGGGAGGGTGTATTAATATTGTGTGGAAAATTACCCAACATTTTATGGAATTTCGTGCTTATTTTTCCCATTCTCAGCAATTACACATTTTTCCCAGAGCCATTTGGCACGTATTTTTTTATTCATACATACAAACACTTGGGTGGTCATTTTATTGGATTCTGTTCGAATTCGTTTTCATATTGTTACCACAACTTTAATATTGAAATGATATCCCCCTTCCTACCTTCCTATTTTTTTTCTTAGAATGGTTCAATGACCTCGAAGGGGAGCAATGATACACTGATCACGCAACAAGTCTATTTCCGACGTGATATGTAAGATATCCTCCTACGCTGTCTGTACGAGTGATGTGCGCCATCCATCTCTTATTATGGCCACCACTAAACGGGAATGCATGACCAGTATGTCTCAATTGTAGAGGTACTTACTCCAATCAAATATAACTAGCTTCAAAATTAGGAACAACATGTTCACCATATGTACGCCAGATATGAAATCTGATCCATGCATTACCAATACTTTGCGTTCTGTTCTCTACTTGTATACATGTAATCTAATAACGTTGATTCGAGTTGAGTTGGACATTTTGAGCCCCATAAACATGATAAAGAACTCAGAAAATGATATTTTGGAATATTCGTTTTCTCATTTGTATCTCATATATGTTAATGGGGTAAAAGGACTCCTTGTGAATTTCGAAATGAAAGCATGGCCTACTGAAGGTAAAACATGTTTCGAGAATGTAATTGTACATCACATTTTTCCCCATGTAAATAATTATTTTCGAGTCTCGTTTGGGTATCTGATCTTTTTATTCTTAATTGATTTCATTTCGGCTTAAATCGGTCATTGCATTTATAGTTCTTTCTTCTGATTGTTCTATCTTTTAATCTTCATCTTATTCTATCCCCCACTCTCACCCCACCCCTCGAAACCACGTGATCCATTTCCTTCCGTTAATTTAAATTCCAGAGATAAAACAAAACGCCTAGCTCTATACATATCCTTGGTGTTGAGTTATCATCATTATATTTCCGATGGCTCGCTTAATATGATTGATAAGGCGTGATGCCTAATCTCTTAAACATCCGTAGAATGGAGGATAGATATGAAATGTACAACACAGAGGATTTAAATCAACAGCAAATAATTTGTTTAATACCAGTCTACTCTTTAAATTTAGTGTCTATTTCATTTCACCAGGAATTAGCTATTAAATTTGAATTACTAACATAATAATAAAAAAAAATAATAATAGCTTGATTTATTAAGCGTTTTTGCCTGTGGATACAAAGCGCTGCTATTACTGTATCACCCCGGTTTTAGCTCGAGCTACCATCACCGGCGCTCAGTGCATTCAAGGAAATAATCCTTGCCGGGTACTCAGTCAACTCACCTGGGTCGAGTGCAGCACATTGTGGATAATTTATTTGCTGAAGGAAAATACGTCATTGCTAGTATTCGGACCCACGACCCTCTGTTTGAAAGACGAGAGTCAGAACCACTAGACCGCGGCGCACCCACACATATCGGAATCAATATCAATGTGTCATCGTGTACATGGTGTATCCGTTACAGAATGAATTGGGTTAGAATGCAACTTCACTATCAGAGTTTAAAATCAAACACAAGGCTTGTACACAGATATTGATAAGCACTTCTGATTGGTTGAAGTCAAGTTACAATTGATTTATTTTTAATGATTGCAACACCCTATTCTCTCATCTGCTCAATGTCTGGTGAAATTGTAAGAAAACAATCTCAAAATAAGTATGTTTAATTCCTAATGCTTATCATCAATTGTAAACTTAGTTGTATATATATAAAACGCGGCAGTCTGTCATTAACTCGTCATATTGATACGTGGTTTCTTTATTCATTTGTTCATTTTGTTTGTATCGGCAATGATTGGGGGAGGTGTTTTGAATTTGTATTTATTTTTTAATTAATTTTGGCGCCTTGTAAACTTTTGTACATACAGTGTCACTTGTTGACGCGTCAGTGAACATAAAATTTAAAGTACTTTTATTAATGGTGAATAATAAGTTCCATATTGCGCCACATTGTCATGAAGTCACGAATACGGAAAAATATGTTCTTATATTATACAAAACAGTTACAACTATCACCAATCATATTAAAAAACTGTCGTCCTTTTTGTTTTTGTTTAGAAAATGCCAATGTTATTTTTCCTCTCTCTTACGCACTTTCTCTTCCTCTCTTGCCCTCCCCGTCTCTTCTTCTTCTGCTTCTTCTTCTTCTTCTTCTTCTTCTTCTTCTTCCCTCTCTCTCTCTCATCCTATCTTCCTACCGTCTCCCTCAACCTCTTCCTCTGTTTGTGTTTGTGTCTGTCTGAGTCTTCTTCTCTTTATTTACCTGTGTGTCTCACTTATTTCTATATTTCTGTTTTTTTTATTCTAACAATCTTCATTAGACAAAAATACACGGAGACAAATGTCTATAACAAATCGAATCACAATGCATTAACAAAATGTTTATAGTTTACAGAACAGATTTGGACGTTTGTCATTTGAATGTAATTAATTATTGCATCTTACAAAGCCAATCTCTGACTGGTGATTCGAAATGGAATTGATTATGAAAGATCAATCCGGAAGGTATTGAGGAAAGCGAAAATGAAAGAGACTTTCTCAAAAATAAATCAATGCAAACTGCATATACTGTATACGAGAGATGACGAATAGGGCTTTGATTGTCAGATAACATATCGTACTGCATGAATAAAAATAGGAAGAAAATGAGGGCAACTAGCACTGACTAGAAAGGTTAAATAATCTTCACAACATAATAAGGCCAGAGAGCAAAATATTTTGAAAATTATTAAACATGATTGAGATGGAAAATTCCGATACGAATTTATGCAATGTATTACGTTTCGATACCAGATTGTGGTTTTACTCCGTGGATTTTCCAAATATGCTCTCTTAAAAGAATGAAAATTATGCATGACCTATTTTGCTTAAACAGTATTAACGTTTATCCCCTCAGTAGACAAGTATTGTATTGTGATGAAGTTTGCATTTTGTTCCACTCGTTCAAGAGATCCATCAAAGCAAGTTTGTTCATGTAATATTGAGGCTTATCTTAGCTTATTTTATGCTTTCTTAAAAGAATGAAAATTATGCATGACCTATTTTGCTTAAAAAGTATCATCGTTGATCCCCTCGATAGAGAAGTATTGTATTGTGAAGAAGTTTGCATTTTGTTCCACTTATTCAAGAGATCCATCAAAGCAAGTTTGTTCATGTAATACCGAGGCTTATCATTGTCTCTTTGTATAACCCTACTAGATTTTATTTCATTGCGTGCTTTACTTTTGAATGAGAAGAGAGAGGGAAGAAAATATGAGAAAATATGGGACGGGGATAGATAGAAAGTGAAAGGAAGGGAGAATGTGGAACGATGGGAAGGATGAACGCAAAAAAAGATATAAGAGAAATATAGATAAAGAGAGAAAGAGAGAGGGAAAGAGAGAAATAAAGAGGAAGAGAGAGAGAGGGAGGGGCGTACAAGAAAACGATTAGATTACAATTGATAGTCATTATTTTCATTTTTTTTATTTGATAGCATTTATTCCATTCATCATTAAAAAATAGAGCAAAACAAGGTACATTCAGATTTAAGATACATTAAATGGGAAAATCGTAAAAAATGCAATGATTAAATATGGAAAACATTTAGAAAATTATTTAGAGAGTATACATATGAATGAATGAGGTGGCAAGTAAAAAGGCAAAGCATTATTATAAGTGCTGCCACCTTTATTATCGTGTTGACTTGCAAGCTTTCATGTGTAATCTAAAAATCCAAAAGATGAATTTGTTTTATTAACGATAAACGGGTAAAGTAGAGAAATGATTATGGCAAGTTTAATGTAAGTAATATCTCGTTTATGAACACACATCGGATTTATATGAAACGAGATTCTTATAATGCTCAATACTCCTGTGTGCGGACACACACTAGTAGTTGAGATTGATCGATGAAAGAAATTAGAATCATTGAGCCGAGACAATTTCGTTATTAGCTCTAATCTCATCAATCATAAAAAAGTGATGGTATAATGTAATATGTCTTATTAAATATTTTCAGCATTGCAGTATGTTATTTACTTCGATTTTGATTCAAATATAAACTGAACCATTTTACTGCCCATACACAATTCTAATCGTCATTACAACTATAGAGATAACAGGTCCTAAATACATGTAGATCTTGTTCATCATACCAATCAGATCACGTGTCCTCCCGTTGTAAAAATTGATAATCATTACAGATTGAGGAACATTTGTAGGCGTTGCTGGGCTAGAAAAAGGGAGAGAATGAGAGGTAGAGAGAGGACCGCACACACGCTATCACTCACCCATATAGAAATAGAGGGTGAGTGTGTGAGAGAGAAACAATACAGATAGAGGGGAAAGAGAGCATGAGACAGAGACACGCACATAATTATATACACACGCGCACACGCATACACTCACCCCACACCCCAACGCACACACAAACTTGAGATGGAGTGTAATCCGGATAGAAGGGGGTAAAGAATGAGAGGTTAAGGAAAACTCAATGCCTTAACAGGGTGTAACACCTCACAAATCATTTTCCTACTTCTTACCCAAACACATGCTTACTATTACAAATTCAATTATAAATGAAAGGACACGGGTTACATAACAATCAGACAAACTTACCCCCATGTGGTGCTAATACTCTTGAAACATCATCTCCCAGCAATCGAGTCATTCTTATCGTTATCATTCTTAATACTGGCGACGTTTGTTATCACGGCGTCGTAAAAATGCATTTTAGCATTGCAGCCATTCCTAAGTCGACGGTCAGTGATGTTTGTCTTCTTAACTGACCAACGTGATCAAAGGGTACTTTTAATATTTCCTACTGGGATGGACATGATGCAAGCAAGCTGTGATGCATCTCAAGCTGAGTGTTAGTAACTGCAAACAGTTATTATTAGCTTTAGATATACTCAATTGGGAAGTATAACCCAGTCAAATTAAAGGCGTTTCGTAACATATTGAAATGAACGGAGGAGGTGTCTCCTGACTTGAAAAAAAAAGAATTGGCTGAATGAGCTTGTCAAGTCATAATTTTCAAAGTCTAATTGTGAAATAATCAATTATAATCTAGGTTTCAATTTATTTCTACTTATTTGGTATTATGTAGAGAATATATAACCTAATTCAGGTTGTGTATGATATTTGATAAATTTAATGGTAATTTATCATTTTCTTTAAATCATTGTATTTAGTTCTTTTGTGGGCCTATGGCATGTATTTTGCCACTGAAAAGACTACCCTGTTTTAAAATTTAAATTGAGCAAATAGAGTTAATAAACGAATTTAATCTGACAAGTATCCAGACAAGTTTGCACTGCTTTTTATGATTAAGCCTCCGACTATCACGAATGAACTTGATGTGTCACTAATATGTTGTCTGACTCTTCTTTTACCCTTTTTTCTGTTTCTCGTACTTTCTTCTTTTTCTAATTTCTTTTCTTATTTTCTTATTTTTCCTTCTTCTTCTTATTTTCTTCTTCTTCATCTTCATCTCCTCCTCGTAGTCATCCTCCTCCTCCTTCCTCTTCTTCTTCTTCTCTCCTCCTCCTCCTTGTTCTTGTTCTTCTTTCTTCTTCTCCTTCATCATCCTCTTTTTCTTCATCTTCATCTTTGCCCTTTTCCTTGGTTTTCCTTCCCTCCTCCCCTTGTACTAGATTTTAGTGTAATATTAGGATTCCATTTATTTAAAATAATGCAGTTTAAAAAGTGAAAAAATAAATATCGAACCAATGTTCTATTTTCCATCATTTTGCTACTTCTTTGTATTCATTGTTTGTCTTTTTTTCTGTCGTTCAATAGAGATCGTTGGAGACTGATAGAAATATGTTTGCCTCTCCCTGGTCCGGATATCTGGAAATCAGTTTTACACCTGCCCGTGACTTGCAAATCACATGACAAGTAAGTATCTAGTCACCTGACACGTTAACGTTCCTGATTGGCCGTGACAGATACAAATGGCGCGTAGCTGTAATTGACATTCGGGCGGGAAAGTAACACTGACCCGCTGAAGATGACACGTTGAATAATTGAGGTCAAAGCTATGACAAATTTCATCATTGTAAGTTAGAGAATGCACGTCCATGGTCGTGATGGTAGATGCATTTATTTTACCTATATATATATGAGTTTCAGGAGAAAGAATTAGACAATAATAATCATATGGGCTATCTCATGATGATCGATTTAAGGCATATGAATTTGTTGATGTTTGATAACGAAAGTGTGTACTGACCATCCCTATAATTTGAATGATATAACATAACTTTTCTATAGAAACTGGTACAACCATGCTGGAGAAACACAGTGCTGTGTGTTCAAAGTGTGTTAATAAGTGTATTCACAGTGTGTCCCCAGTGTGTTCCCAATGTACATGTATTCAGATTGTGCTCACAGTGTGTACCCAGTGTATTCAAACCGTGTTCACAGTGTGTTCCCAGTGTTCACAGTGTGTACCCAATGTTCACAGTGTGTACCCAATGTATTCACAGTGTGTTCCCAGTGTGTTCACAGTGTATTCAGAGTGTGCTCACACTGTGTACCTAGTGTATTCACAGCGTATTTACAGTGTGTTCCCAGTATGTTCACAGTGTGTACCTTGTGTACACACAGTGTGTTCTCAGTGTGCTCCCTGTGTGTTCCCAATGTATTCACAGTGTGTTCCCAGTGTATTCAGAGTGTGTCCACATAGATGACTATGTGTAATTGTGTTTCACACTCTTAAAATGTTCATTTTAAGAGAGTGAAGACAATTTCACCACGTGGAAACCTCGACAGCGCGTATTCACACAATGTGTGCACATTGTGAACTTTGTGAAAATGTTATTCACGCTGTTCATACGCTCCAATTAACAGCGATAGGACAATTCTCACTGTGGATTTCTCGACAGTGTGGTATATCCACAGTGTATTCACGTGGAAGAGGATGTGTACATGTAAATGAGATTCACACGACTGAAATGTTTTAATTTAACAATGTGAGGACGATTTCAAATGAGGGTTCACACTGAACACTGAACACACCGTTTGCAACGTTGGACACCGACGTGTTCTTTCTCCGATGGTAGAACAAGTATGTTCTATTCCTGTTTTTTGGATATCTGCGATTTTTCAAAATGAAGCATAGATGCATAAAAAAATAGCTATTAAAGAACTCAATTTTCTAACATTTCCTTCCTTAATTTTGTGTGCAATTAAATGATGGGAATCGTATTTTTTTTCCAACACCACTCATGAAATAAAATCAATCGAATTGATGTATTTGGAGATAATGTGTTTTTGTAACACCGCAATCAATAGAAACCACTGACTTTGGTCACGAATCGCGGTCCATGACCAAGGTGATTTAAAACATTGTTTAGAATTTATAGCTAAAACGATCAATAAAACATTGTTTTGGGATTATTGTTCATCTCTATCAAGAACACATCGGGCAATCATGTAACTTTACTCTAAAGTTCCTCGTCTTTTATCTTAAATTTGGTTGTCTGTATAATGATGATTGTTACGACCTCTGTATTTGTCCATTTTCTTAATAGAATGAAATCGTAATTTTCCATTTATAGAAGAATAACTTTTGGGCTTGTAAATGTTAGCTCGACACTACCCCCCAAAGAAATATATATATATATATATATAATGAAATGCTGACTAATGGTTCTGGAAAGCCTAGATTTATTTTCCAGTGGAAGAGTAAGTCCAGGATTTTACCAGCATTATGAGATGTAAGTTAAATGAATTAAAACGAATCTGACTTATTTTGGTCAGTTTATGGTAAATATGGCTGAAACCGCGAGGCTGGACACGATTCACTGGAATCGTGCGTATGCAGATGCAGGGGAAATTTTCAGGAATCCAAATATCTTTGAATCTTTGGTTAATGACATTTTTATAAGTATTATTTAAGACACGCAATCAGAGGTATAAGTTTGGGCCTAGATGTATTTTAACCATCTTTACAGAGCAGTCGAATCCATGTTACCATCAGGTTGTACCTTCCATCTTTGAATATGACTGAATGTTCATCGTGTAACACCATCAGGCGTGAATGGTTGTTTAATTTCTTTTCGCCTCCCAACCTGAACCACACTTTATCCTCCCTCCACACGCCATCACACCATAAAAAAATCACTACCTTAGGCGCTCCTTCTTATCAAAAGTCATAGTAAAATACCTCCCAGATAATCAGTAATTCACAACCGCATTTTACATCTGTTCATCTTTCACCGGTTGTTATACTTGCATAGCGCAGCGGTGGCGTGCAAAAACGCGAGCCCAGAAAGCGCCACAATAATACGTCACGTGATGATATAGAACTTATATTTCTCTCTCTTTGCAGAATGTATTGTGTACAGAAGACACACACACACGCACTAACGTCAAACATCGTGTGTGGATTGTCGCACCGCCGCCAGCACCTCAAACGGTAATCAGGTCCGTTTAAACAGCGGGCATCACGAGCTGATTCTTCCGAAATCTTCCTAGTCAATTTCTCCTAATCAGTGAAAAGGTCGAGTATTGGCTGCATTCGATACGCTCCGGTAGTCATTGACACCATCCTCAGACGATTTGCCCACCTTGGATTCCACAAAGAACTAATAAAAATCGACAGATCTTTTTTTTTCTAACATCCATTCTGGATTCATGAATCAAGGATTTACAACTTATTGGATCTATTTTACCCCTTCAAATAAAGACAATTTCGATATAGTTTCTGCCGAGTATTGCAAACTTTGATAGAAGCTCAAATCAAGTTACATCGGAAGTCAGATGATGAACGCCGTCTTGATTAGAAAAAGGGATAAGAAGATATGTGTTGAATACATTTTCTATTCCAATTGCTAGGCGCCATTAAAACGATAAAATCATTTTTGCATCTGGGCTCTAAGATACTGGACGCCGTATACGTAGAAGTACATCAATATCAGCTTCCTTACAGCTCTCTGTTCATTCTCATGGATTGGTTTTCCAGTCCAAATAAGCATCATATTAATCAGTCCATTTATATTTGAGAGCAATTCGAAGAAGTGAAGAGAGTAGATTCATATTTTTATTGGCTGTCAGAGGCAATCAGGACTGCTGGATTTTTACATTATGGATACAAGATTTTCAGGAAAGCTTAACGGTTGGATCGCCGTGCCCTGTCTTCTAATTGCCGTTGGAATCTTTGAGGGTAGCTCTGCTGCAGAGACAATACAGATAGGTAAGCTATATCAAATAACATTCTTTCAAACAAAAAAACTGATGAAAATGTTTTTATTGATCTTTCTCATGTCGCCTGGACGCTCTGGCGTCAAATCGAAATATGTCAACCGAACATTGACCACGTCAAAATAAATTTATATGAAATTGCAGGCACGCAAATTTGTTTTTGCAACCACCACATTCTTAATATTAACACAATGATTTGCACAATACATTAACATATATCAAACATTGAACAGGTGAGAATCTGAGCTGTAATATATGAAAGAAACCACTGGAGAATGCTTTTCAAATTTACTCTCTCTAATTTTGTGTTATCAAAATTACAATAAGAGACTCATAAATTATGATAATGTTTCGCCCCTGAAATGCTTATGAAATATTGAAATCAGGATGGAATTATTTTTCGTCACTTTTACCATTTCGCATATTTTCTAAACGCCCTCGGAACTCTTTAGTGTAAGCAAAAACAACCCCCATAACATCGAGATTCGAAGAAAATGTTGTATCATGCGTATAACATGAAAGATTTATGGATTTCCAGATTTGAAGCTTTGAAGAAAATTAGTCAAGAGCATGATCTGTGAAGATGCGATACAGATTTTTTTTAGCAATATTTATTATGTCGTATGAAAAAAAAAACGTTTGTATGCTACCGATATTTAAGCTATACTCCATGGACCATACCTGTAATAAATTTGCAATTCTCGAATTCCATATTCGATTTTGTTTTCCATCCGTGCCGACTGCCCTTCTATACACATTTCTGTTTTTCTTATTAAACTTGCATAAAGCAATTTTGGTGGGGGAACCAGGGGCTTCCTCGTGTGATAAAAAGCCGCACCAAAAGGGCTAGGAATTGAAACCATGAATAGCATTATCAAGGAAATGGTATCATGAATGTACATGAGCGTAGAGTTATATGAGGTATTATCTTGAAACTGTTATGCAAAAAGGGCCTTACAGCCATTTTTGCCTTTTTAAAGGAGAACAAGAAAAGAATTTAGTACTTTATCATTGAAATATTAATTCTCTTGGAAAGATAATAATTTAATATTTTTCTCCTCTGTCTATGTAAATTATGAAAAAAAATGAAACAATGAGCAATATGTGATAGATTCATTTGAATAATAAAAATCAAAAGAATATTCCTTCTGTGCAAATTTGTATATATTAATAGAGAAATTTTAATATTTTTAAGATCGCATGGTATAAGATTTGACTTGGCTTAAATAAAAAAAAGGAATATGATTTTATTTAAGAATACCTTTCTCCCCGTACGACAAAGTTTCGCCATCTTTATGGTATATGCAGGCAATGATTGGATTGGAGTCATATAATGCAGCTATTTAGCAGCCGTGTTTATAATTTGTGAATAAGATGAGAAAGTGGTAATCAAATCAATGCTTCGTCCATGATTAATATTCTATCGTTGCGCAAATTACAGGCAAATGAGGCAAAGGGTGAGTGCAGTCGTTGACGAGTTCGCCTTAATATTCATCTATAAAAGCTTAGAATAAGCAGCATATTGTTTAAAAACTTAGTATAATGGTATTGATTAAGATATTTAATGAATTATGAAATATCGTTTTTCATTTCAAAATAACGTTTGGAAATTGACGTTTAAGCATACATATATATATATATACGATTTTTGGGGGGGATGGGATTTTTTAAAAGTATAACGTCCATGTCTTGAAAGATTGCGTGCATCAATTATAAAGTAAAGTTGATCATGTTGACGCTGCATAGTGTATGGGAAACATCCTTATTGTTTTTAAAATCGAAAATCCTTTTCTGTACGCGACATGGACTCATCCCTTTACATTTTTCTCATAATCCGAAAATGCCTAATTGGTTCGGTGATTTTGTGAGTGCTTTTCATTCATACCTGTATGGATTCGTCTCGGCTCGTACACCTAAAACGCTACACAAAACAGCAAACAATTAGACATTATTGATTATTGATAAATCGAGGGGTAGACTGACGACCAAATTATAGGCTGTCAATCCCTAGGGATTGATCAACCAGTTTGGAAACTCTCATTCAAAATGGGACATTATCGATTAAAAACATACTCTTTTTAGGATTAACAGACGTGCAGGTTGTTCACTCATATATTGCCATTATACATGTCAAGTATTGATACTTGAGACATGTTACGTTCTTAGACAATATTAGAGTTGACACGCTGTAGTAACTGACTTTTGTGGCTCAAACCTTGCTCAGGTTTCATAAGCTATTCTTCAGCCATTACTATAGTTTTTGTTATATGATTATTTTGATTGAGGTATATTATTTGGTCTTGTGTGATTCTGATTCTATTATCATGAGAAACACGACTTCATAAATCGTAAAATCGACTTCGTAGATCTGGAATCCGAAGGTTTTCCGCACAGTAGAAATTCCACTGCTTAAAGATTTTAGAGTGTCATGTATTCAGTGCGTGAAACCCTGACCAGTGGTTTTAGGATTAAACTCGATTTAAAACTGTGGGAATATGATCTATTAAAAAAAAAACATTTTTTTTAGAAACCGTATACCTTTTATTTTGGCTCTTGATTTATAAGCGGCGATGCTTTATGAATTATGTAAGTTATTCTTGAAGTAAAATTAATGAAGGACAAGTCCACCCCAACAAAAAGATGATTTGAATAAAAAGAAAAATCCAACAAGCATAACATTGAAAATTTCATCAAAATTGGATGTGAAATAAGAAAGTTTCACTTAATTTCAGAAAACAGCACATCCTGGTCTGTATGCAAAGGAGCTGACTGATGACGTCATCCACTCACTATTTATTTTGTATTTTGTTATATGATATTATGAAATATTTAAATTTTCTCCTCGTTGTCAAGTGAAACAACGTTTAATTCCTCCCTGAGCATGTAGAATTAGCATTGTTTACTATATGGCTCACTCAATTTGGTCCTTATTGTCAAATTTTCAAAAAAGAAATATTGTTTAATTCAAACAATAACAAACAAAGAAATAGTGAGTGAAGGAGATCATCAACTGTCTCATTTGCATGTCACTTAGTTGTGCATATCAATTTTGGTGAAAAATAATCGAAACCTTAAATGTCATAACTTTCTTATTTTATATCCGATCTTGATGACATTTTCAGCGTAATATGCTAGTTTATTTTTTCTTTTTTTATTCAAATCAAAATTTTCCTGGGGTGGACTTGACCTTTAAGGTCCATAGCTGCTGTATTTAAGCAAAGACTCTCCAGCGTCTTTACATATTCCGCTTTCCGTACGCAAGGTATTCTCACGACAGCAATTAAAGTGTCGTTTGGTCTAATGGCATTTATCAATATAACCTCGTTAAAAATGAATGTGAGTATTATATTTATCACGCCATATTTAGTATCTCATCAGTTTAGGCTGACATCAGAAAGACAATGACAGACATCCCTGTCAGACAAGACACGGCCTACTAAGAAAACAAACGGAACGGATCAACCTCGAAATATCTTCAGCTTATTTAACATAGATAATAACACGTGTACTATCACCCAAAGTTGTTTCTGGCCGTATATTCCTTGGGTCATATCTACGTGTACAGTCTTGTGATCTACCCAACATGTCGCATTGTAGCTGGGTTGATATCAATGTTAGACTGGTGCCAGAATGCAAATGCATAGTGATCCGTTTTATGACAATGTTAAAATGTGAAATATAAAAAGAAAACGGCGCACATATGGTGAAGAGGCACCGCTGTTTGCTGACGAACTGTCGGTATAGAACACCATGCAAAATGAAACTCAAAAAGGCATTCAACTTTGAATACTTATGATGATATATTATCTATATGAACAAACAACTTTAAGGACTTCCCATGTATTGTAAAGTTGATCTGATAGTATGTGAAAATTACTTCAAAATATTCAAAAGGACTGCAATAGTCACGCAAAACATGAAATATATTTCTTTTACAAAAATCTCTTAAAAATATCTGCAACATACCATTACTCCCATTAAAACGAATTTTACTATTTTCCATTCTGTATATAGCAACAATGACAGTTATTGTTATTTGTATATTAATTTTACATTAATAGTGAAAAGGTTTCGAGAATTCTGAAGCCTATAAATAATAATTTACAAGCTACAAGGGTGAGAGTAATACAAATCTCCTGTTTATTATTTATGGACGGTTGGTTGTAAAAATAGAATTGGTGTATCGAAAATATTTTGTTTTTTCAAATCATGATGTAAAAGTAACCTAATAAAAATGCATAATCGAACGGGTACATTCCTATTGAACTCGAACTCACGAAATATATATATAAGATATGAGATGGTTCCTTGAGCGCATATACGTATAGTATGCGTTCGTGCAGAGAATGTTTACATTATTTTGTCTGAAATGAATTGATGCTCTGACAAACACATCGCTCATCAAAATTCATTAACAATACGAATTAGAATTCACAGGAGGAGAAAATGTTAATGAAATCAGGAATGCACCTGATAACATAGGATATAGAGATCGAAAATTTGATTCGTCTAGACAGTCAATATCATACGACTCATCTTAATAACACGGCCTAAAGCAGACTCCAGATAGTGTAGGAAAATGCCCGATCGGTGGCCACTCTCTGTGATTGCCTCCCTATGTAATGAATATTTCAAACAATATTTCAAATTTATGAAAAGTTACTTTACGCATACATTTATCCATGTATCTTCTAGTTATGAACTACGATTTCAGCGAATTGCAATCCCGTTCGATGACACTGCTTTTTGCTTTTTATTAAACAAATGCCTCATCCTGAAGTCAGCCACTGTATATACTACTTCTGTTACTACTATTTTTTCAAATACTATGACTGCTACTACCAGTTGCTTCTACTACTACTATTACTACTATTATATTACTATTACTGTTACTACTACTACTACTACTACTACTACTGCTAATACTGCTAATACTTCTAATACTCCCACTGATATTTCTACTACTACTACTACCGCTGCTGCTGCTGCTCGTACTTCTACTGCTACTGCTTTTTCTACTACTACTACTACTACTACTACTACTACTATAATACTACTATAATACTACTATACTACTACTATAATACTACTACTACTTCTTCTTCTACTACTTCTACAACAACAACTACAACTACTACTACTACTAGTAGTATCAATCACTACTAATACTACAAATACGACTGCTATACTACTTCACTACTACTACTTATACTACTACTACTGCCACTTCTGCTGCTTGCTATATTACTGCTGCTACTATTTTTTTTTACTTCTTCTTGCACTACTAATACTGTTGTTAATACTATGAATATTACATGTACTATGAATACTATAACACCCACGGATGCATTATTCACCTGAAGTGATTAAGAATACATGTTTTTCTTATTGCAGTGCTGCACTGCAATAAGAAAATTGATTGAGATCTAATGCATGAGATAACCTGTGAGGATTATAGGCCAGTTCGCATCGCTCAGGGTGGATTAATTTAGTTCAGCGGGGGATATCTTCCAAGCTTTTTGATATTTATTTGAACCTGCAATATATACATGTACTTAGGGCACAGAATGATTAACATGACCTAGAAGATTACCAGATTATATACAGTTACTTGGACTCCTTATTATCATTAATTTGAATAATACAAGGCTGTTCATACGAAAACAAATTATTTGTTGATGTGAAACCTTGACATCGGAATGATTCTGACACGATGTGGTGCTTCATCCATAGTCTTTTTGATTGTGTAGACATTGTGAGTAGAAACCTTAAAGTAAATTGGGTTATTACGGAATGTTTTCTAATATTACATCAGTGGGTTGAAATAACACTGAATTTAACGCCGGTTTAAAGCACTTGTGATCAAGTGTAAACACAAGTTATGTGTATCTAAAACCACTGGTTTTACAAAGAAGGTGCACCGCAATTGGTACCCTTCCAAACGTACACTTCGATTCTAACTGTCACACTGGTTACCCCTAATACACCCTTGAAAGGTCCTTTGTCATTCAATTATATTCTATTGTTGAAAACTTGAATCCCATTGTTACGTAATAATACACCCTTTTTGGAATCATTTTAATTCCTTTGCGACTAATTCTAAGGACTTAAATCGCTTGAATGAATGGAGGTTACAACCCAATCAATTACCGATGTCTTCTTCCAGTGAATGGAGCAATTCGGCGTTCTTGTTATGAAATTCATACAAAGGGATCCATTCGAAAGCGTAATTAAATGATTAGATGAATTAGATATATATATACACCGATACTAATTAAATTAAATCATATGCAGGTTTGAAGAGTATACTAGCGAGAGTGTGGGAAATTCGAAGTTGAGCGTATGTATTAATTAAATCAAGGGTGTGTACGTTAATCTTGTGTCTGACTGAGAAAAAAAAGAAGCTACACAAGTACTGTATATAAACTATAATAATCTTTAATCGATGTCCGGAGTGTGGTGGACCAAATTAATGGTTATAACATGCATTCACATCTTACAGAGCTTTAATTGTATCATTTAATCAATTCCATTCAATGGTGTAAAGTGTAAAACGAATCCATTTGTCTCTATTTCATAAATATTTACAAGCTTAAATAAATTTTGACAAACTAATTCGAAACGCTCAATTATAAGTTTTGCTGTATAATGACTGATTAATCTGAAAAATCAGAGGATATTGATTAGACAAAAACAATAACTTTCGAAAATCTAAAATGGTACTCATGAATGAGGGAAGGCGGTATGAGACGTCGTTTGAGTAATCTGTGTTTTTTACCATTTAGACTCGATGTGATTGATAAGAACCACAAATGAATATAAAACAATAATATCATGCCATTTCATTATAATAATACAGGGCAGTGAACTCGATTTCTTTAAAAGTGTCGTTGTGTAGAAACGATGGATATCTGATACTGATAGTGTTACTCATTCAAAGATTATCTTTTAATTGAGTACTTACAAATATCACTAATTTTTAAAGGTTTACATTACTGTCAAATATGATATACATGCACAGCAAAAACTGTGGTGTTAACCGGTGTACACAGAGGACCACACCAGTTATTTTACACCGGTGATAAATCCGCGGTCTCGTGTTAGTTTTACACCTTACAACACCTTTTGTTGTTACATTTACACTCTTTGGTGTTATGTTAAATCTCTAGGGTGTAACCTTAACACCTCAGAGTGTGGTCCTCTATAAAACTAATTGGTGTCAGTTTTAACACCGCATTTTTTACAGTGTGTCATTGTGTGATACATGGTCACTAAGATTGGATGGACGTACAAGTCGGTAGATTTTTTAAATCAAAATTTCAAATTTAAATGTTCATATCCTTCCCTCCCGTCGTTATTTCGAAGTCTACCTCACACGCAACTTTGAGAGAAGATTCCGTACGATTTTGTCGCTTAACACTTATATATATCTGTGGTTATAACTGTGGTTTATGTACATGGTCTATTTATTGACCGATTGTACCCATGCATGAGTTCCCATTCATATTGTTAGATATGAAGAGATGGCAATGTGTACACACCTGGTCCTTAACCGTTGAAGTGAAACGTTAGGCAGGGAACTGTGACACTGCTCAAACCGACTCCAACACGATCGAAGCTTTTGCGTTATTTACAATTACATCCAAACGGTCGGTTTGCCGTCGCTTCGTTGGTAGGACTGTGCTGTTCTGTTAAGTGACCACCACAGGTGGATCAAAGAATGCAGTACATTTTCTTACGCTCGCTGGAGCGCTATTGCAATGACTTGTTCAACTGGATGTGATCTGATTGGATGCATCAATGATTTAATGTACTGAGCAAATATGGGCATGATGAGTTTGCACATTATTGGGAACGGTGCACATTTGCACTTTCCTGAATTGAATGAGTTGAAGATGAGCTGTGAAAAATAGGATACAAATAAATACGACCTTATATAGAGCCTTTAAAAAATCTGATTGAAAACAAGACGAGAAGTTGGAGCAGAAAGGCAGGTGCCCCTTGCCCTTTATCGATGCCGCTCCTTTTTACCGCTCCTTGTTTTATACCTATTATCGTCATTTTTTAAAAAGAATTGATACGTCATTTTAGGTAGTGGGCCATAACCCCTTTTAATCTCTTATCAGCCAAATTCAGAAGAAATCCACCTACCTACTGCCCCACCTGTGTAATAATGATAATAAAACTGGATCCACCTCTGTTTACATGCATCCATGCTCCCTGTTCATGTTGTGATGAATTAATGAATGGATCCATTCAGTAAAATTGCGGGTATCCCGGCGGAGACCTATGCTCGAAGGTCTCGCTCCCCGTGGAGGGGTACCTGAGCTAGCATCAAGGCATTTTTGCCGATTATTGGAGATTTGCACGTAGATGAAAAGATGGTGATCCCATTGCTCCTATATATAACACATTAAGCGAAATGCTCACTAGTTTTATTCAATGAATGGGATAAAGGTAGTTGGTGCTGGAGCTTACGACAATCTCACATTTGAAAATCAATATAGAAAACATTAAATACAATTCCAAAGTTAGCATTTACGATTTTCAAAAAACATCATCGACTTATCAAACTTCACGTGATTTAAGTTCTTTAGGAATTAAAGAAAGAACATATGTATATTTACAAAATGAAGAAAAATTAATTGATGATGTAGTCAGACGGGCCTGTATCTTAATCCTTTATTTGATTTTAGTCGTTTATTTTGTGCTACTTTAATATTACCACCAATTTCATTCTATTAAAGTTGGGGATTGTAATGAGACTTTTGCAATCATAAAATATGCCTACTGACACATGGCACATCGTTCATTTATCACACTAAATGTATATTCTCATTCATGAAATCAGATAGTTTAATTGGTATATATTACAACTTTAAATCCACTGCATCCTCTTTCAATTTGGATTATTACCTGACCCATCTAATATTAAAGAAAACCACGTGACCGAAAAGAACAATCCTCAGCGCGAATGACTTAAGCAAGCTAAAAGTTGTATTAATCAGTCTTTGTCAGTACGGCGCTGCGCGAGTCACTTTAATTACTACATGTTGATACGTGGATTGTTTTTATTCATTTGATTAACATAATGCAATTCTTTCTTCTGCGGTGAACGATTTAACATGTGTATTCGATGAAGAGATGTAACAAGTTTGGAGTTCCGCTTGCTTGTATAATGAAGCCACGAAGCTGACATTTATTAGTTGTCTTAATTACCTTCTAAATTCATTAGACTCAATGATTCAATTTGCTTGGAAAGCAATTTAAACATTGGAAGCCAAGCCATGTAAAATGCCTCTCAGGATCTTGTGTTTGGGATATAGAAGAGCCACTTTTGTTTCTTTAGTAATAATAATAATAATAATAAAGATGATAAAATAATGATAATAATAACAATACAAGTGACTTATAAAGCGCCAAACCACTCTGTAGAGCGCTCAGGGCACACAAAGAAATAAAAAAGTAAAATGAAAGGTTTAAAGGGATGGTCCGGACTGAAAATATTTCTATATGAATAAAGTAAAATTCACATAGCAAAATGCTGAAAATTTCATCGAAATCGGTAAACAAATAACAAGGTTATGGAATATTTAAGTTTATCAATATTTTCGTGAAAACGGTTATGTGCACATCGTAATGAATATTCCTTAGGTGGGCTAATGATGTCACATTCCCCCTTTCATTTTTCTCGTGCTATTACATGAAATCATAATTGTTTCATTTTGTCATACATTTGTAAATGTCTCCATTATGATGAAATAAGTTGCGGCAATAAATAACTGATGCACTTAATCAGTTTATCCCATCTTTTTAGCTCTTGGTAGAAAACTTAAAAAAAAAACTAATTTCATATAATAAAATGCAAAAGAACAAGCGGGGATATGACATCATCAGCCAACCTAATGATTATTCATGAAGGCATGCCTAGAACTGTTTCACCAGAAGGAAAATCTTTAAAATTCGATAACTTCGCTATTTGTTATCCGATTTTGATCAAATTTTCAACATTTTTCTTCGTGAATTTTACTCTATTTATTGAAACAAAAAATTCCCCAGCCTGGACCATCCCTTTAAAAATATTTGAAAGATTTAACAGAGATACACCGATAACCATCAGATCAATAAGAAAATACAACAATCGGAATAAAAACTAAACAATTTGATGAATAAATGAATAAATAAATAATCAAATTAGCATATAGAATTAATGATGAAAACAGTAGTACATGGGTTATTGATAGTAGGATTATTCCGAGGTACATTAATAAGGAAAGGCATGTATCAATGAAATGATAATAAAAATCAAATGAATGTAATAAAGAAAGTAATACCAGGGAGGACATATACAACTGCAGCTGTGTTGTGATCCGAATTAGCATGAAGATGTTAAGAAGTTCCACAAAGAATTGTGCACTTGAAAATATACACTGTTAGAAAAAATAAAAGAAGTTCCTGCAGCAGAGTCTCGAGAACACCTGTAATCTTACCGAATTGCGTAATCTTACAGGAAATTGGTAAAAAAACCCGTGATTTTACAGAAAATAAACAGAAAATTTTGTAGAAAGCAATAACAGAATCATTCTGTAAATTCATAAAACAAGAATTTTTCTGCAATTTAACAGAACAGGTCTGTTTAAAAAGGGGAAAAGGGTGTTTTATTCAAGGAAATTTGTAAGATTCCATACATCAAATACCAATTTCCTGTAAGATTACGCAATTCGGTAAGATTACAGGTGTTCTCGAGACTCTGCTGCAGGAACTTCTTTTATTTTTTCTAACAGTGTAGCAATGTTGATTGTCTCACAAACCATCTTGATATTCCTCATTGATATTCCTATTCCTAGGATCGAATTCACTAATTGTTGGGAAGGTATTTCATGGTCATTGCCATTCAAAATATCACTATATAATATATCCCATAATAGTCGACCGTAAATTGGTCATGCTGGTTGAGTAAAACAATTTTGAAGTCAGTGTTTGATAATAAAAACCGATAATGTTTGTCGGTTCAATTGAGCAATATCCGACGATATTAACCGGAGTCAAGGTAATGCCTCTCGCAACCATATGCCCTAAATATCAGCCTTTATGACATGACGAAGCGCAATTGGTCTTGTTTTAGTACCTCACTAACGACAATAACCTGTAACCGAACATCATTTTAACCGTAAATGAGATTAGGAATACTTTGACCTGATATTCGATCTTCTTTAAGGCAAACTTCACCACAAAAGAGGTGAATATTATAAATACAAAATAGAAAAAGCAAGATCATGATAGTGCTGAAAAGTTTATCGAAATACAATGTAAAGCGTTCCGTGTGGGAAACCAAGCTCTAACTTGAGTACATACACTACTTCACTGGTGCGTGCATGCTATCAAATGCGAAAAATGGTTGGCGCATGCATTAATGTTGGTTTTATCTTCCGACGGGAGACAACAAAGAAAGCTCCCGTCTGGAATCGTAAAGTCCATAATATACCACTTTCGTCAGTATATATATTATTCTTCAATTAATAATAAAAACAATAATAAAACTACAATAAAAAGGGTGTGTGTGTGTGTTTGTGGAGGTGTCGTGGTGTAGTGGTTCAGTCACTAGACTCTTAAACCAAGGGTCGAGGATTCGAATCCCACCCGGCGCTGATATCCTTTGGCAAGGCACTTATCCACGTTGTCACTCTCCACCCAGATGTTAAATGGGTACCCGGGGGGCGTTTCATGAAAGGACTTGTCGGACGTTTTATCCGACAAGTCCCATTTTATCCGACAGTTACCATAGGAACAGTGCCTCTAAGCCAATCAAAATCATGGAAAGATGTCAGATCTGACAACTTGTCGGATGAAAATATTGATGAAACGCTCCCCAGGTAGGATCTGAACGTCAATGTGATTAGATTGGCACGTGTGTAACGATAAACTCTTTCCTTGCCAGGATACCACCCAGGGAGTGGAGAAGGTGCACTTTATGTATAGAACAGTGACGGATCAAATGACCAGCGTGATGATAAAATTACAATATAAAGTGCTTAGAAACCAACATATGAAGCGCTACATAAATGTAACTATTATTATATATTTATTTATCAATATCTCCCTACTGTTGTTTTTCTCCTGACTCTTGTTTAATTATGAAATCGAAGTAAATAAAGCCGTCTTGATTCATTTGAGTGGTATTAGGCACACTGTTTCACCACGTTTACTGCATACATTAATTGCATATGCGCATAAAATGTCTGGCTTTTAAAGTCTGGGAATAAGTGGGGTTTTTTTAGTAAATAAAAAATGAAGCATGTAATGTTTTCCATCGACAACTCGTCTAGACACGAAACTCACACATTGTCAAAGATAGTGAGAGAGAGAAGGAGAGGGGGAGGGGGGGGGGGCAGAGAGAGCCTGAACATGGTCGCATTCTCAATCGGTATGGTTCTCAAAAATTGCCAATAGACGCAAAGTGATTTTAAATTGCCTACTCGTGTAGTCCCATCACGCTACAATACCTATGTTTTCATACCCGCATAACTCATTTTTTGATAATCACTTTGTCCCGTTTTCCCCTGTACTTTATCAGGTTCAAATTCATGGGTTCATATGTATGTGTATGTAAACGGAAGTTCAATTCATCTCTCCAGAGACGGCAATTATCATTTACATAAATTCTTATTAAAAAATTATGTGCTCTAATTAAGTCGATAACGTATCTGGTAAATGTTTCTCTAGATAAAATGCTATTTGACTACCTCACGTTCTATATTAATCAGTTTGGTCACACTATACAGTTCTAATTAAACTTTTTAGACGCGTTAAGCATGTTTGCTGTTGTTTGCGGTTATTGATCAAAATGGCACTATAACACGTATTAGGGCGAGAAGTTTGATGAACAAAGAGTATGTAATACAGTAGGTCTATGTAACGTTTAGGGGCGGCTGTATTGAATTTGATATAAAGCAAGGTGACATAGAATTGATGCGACTTTTTTCTCTAAGAAAGAAGGGGGGGGGGGGGCTTTGATTGCACGACCCTAAACATGTCACTCTTTCTTAGTCTGTCGCCCTCCAATTTATCAGTTGAGAAATTTTGTTTTATCTTTATCTTATATTTATTCATTTCTTTATTTCATTCATCTATTTATTCATATTATTAATTAATTAATTTATTTGTTTATTTATTTGTCTTTTCATCTCTTCATTCATTTATCTAATTATATATTTATTCATGTTTATTATTTTTTCAGGGGGGGGGGTTCACCCCTAAAACCACTTTCTGCACAATCCCTGGTCATATATCATGGCATTGAATAGTTTAATTATTAATTCGATATTTACGTACAAAATTATACATATTTGTTCATACTGTATGGAACGCCAAAAGGGGATGGGTAAGTTACAGGTCATACAAATCAAAAGTGAGAAAGATGCACGATAAAACAGATTAGTGAATGGGGAGGCGAACTCCGCGTTATTTTATTTCTGGAAAGCAAAGTCACGAAGTTTTCGTAAAACGCCTGTGTAGAGCAGAAGCATAATTGATAGTTTGATCACGTGGTTGCGCGATGGCCTATCTCATTAATACTGTTACTTCTAAAATGAACGGAAATTAACTTCATACTTAAGTATTGTACAGAACTGGAATGCGTGCATCAATTTGGAAGTCAAGATTGGTTTCATTTTAATCATCGTTCTTGCTCACTGAACAACATTGTTTCCGTTTTTATAGAACACTTATATTAGATGGAAACTTTATTCTTTTCAATTTATTTTCTTAATCGTTAGAAGTTGACAAATCTGGTCAATGATGTGATTCGTTCTATTTTGGTCCCAAAACATATGAAAATTTTGCAATTTTAATTTAGAAATAATCGAAATTTCATTTTCTTTCTGATATTTTTTAATAGACTTGGCTGCTTTGTATCTTTGTAATGACATTTTCTTAGGTTATTCATTAATGTCAAACAAGGTACCTCTAACCATGGAGCTATTACAGAATAACTCCATGCTCTAACCAAAGAAAAAACTTCCATGCAGACAAGATCGACAATCGAGTATAATAGTTATGAATGGAAGTAAAATTTTCTGGAACATTTCAATCTGTTTCCGATATTTTTTTACCTAAAGTGGTTATTAATAAGAAGAAAACTTTCTTTATGTAAATAAAATAGCTTTACCGAATGAAAATAGGTGCCATTTTATTCAAAATTAATATTTCAAGTGCTTATTTTAAATATGCTTACGATAAAAGGACATAACAGAAGGTGCATTCAGCACAGATAACTTTTAATACACTTATACTTATCATTTATGAAACTACCGTTATCAGAAAGATTGTAAGGGTTTGGACGTAAATTGTGATCGGAGGAGAGAGATAACGTTAAATGGGGAAGTGGGGTGCCCTCGTTGTATTTCAAGTAAACTTGAAATAATGGAAAGAGAAAAAGTAAGGAGGAAACTAGGAAAAAGAGTGTATCGTCCACATCCCTCTGCCAGTATGATTGTTCTATTGAAAGAAAAAAAATAATGTAGGGTGTGTGCACCCCCCCATCGCCATTGCGTCATACCTTGTCGGAGGGTAAATCGATATTTGAGGATTGATGACCGTCACTTTCATCAAATGCATTTTAAATAATAATTTTGTCATTCGGTTTTTCAGTTGAAAATTCAAACCATGGTCAAATCTAGGAGAATGATTTTGTTTTCATTATTCTCGTCATGGCATGCCCGAAGGTCCGTGTAACATTTTGGTACATTTTGACAACTTACTCCCTGGCGTTTTCGCACGTTTGAGAAAGGTGAAAAACACAGCCATACAGGCGTCGAGCACGAAGTAAATTACCGCTCTTGGACATCCCGTTACCTAGGTTACTGAAGGTTTTAAAATGGCTCTTTGTGGCCCCTAAGATGGTGAATGTAGAATTGACACAGTATGACGAACGTGATCGTTTTGAATGACGTAACAGACACGTGATAGTCAGATGTATTGGGTGGGATTGGTGCATCATTCATAAACGCACCTTTCGCTGGAAGAGCATTACTGTATTGTGCACTGGCAAGCGATTCTTTACTTACATTATCAAGACCATTTCTCCGAGCATACTACAGTTACTACTAAAGTTACTGCTCACGTCACTTATCATACCTCTACTGCTGACAGCAGTCTGCTGTACTAGTACTACTACTACTACTACTACTACTACTACTACCACTACTGCTACTACTACCACTACTACTACTACTACTACTACTACTACTACTACTACTACTACTACTACTACTACTACTACTACTACTACTACTACCACTACTTCTACTACTACTACTACTACTACTACTACTACTACTACTACTACTACTACTACTACTACTGCGGTTGCTGCTACGTCTACTATTACGACGGTAACTTCTACTCGCTTGATGTTGGTGACGATGGTAATGACAATGCATCATTTGGAAGAAGGGGAAGAAGGAGGTGAAAAAGTACGCGAAAGATGTGTAGGGGAGGGGAAAACAAGAAGGCAAAGAAGGAGAGGATTAGAAGTAGAAGAAGAATGACACTGATGAGAAGAGGAAAAGAAAAGTGGAGGAGGAGAATGAGGAGGAGAGGGGTGGAGGAGGGGGATGCTGGAAAGGAAGCTGGAAAAAGAGGAAGAATAGAACAGAGGAGGGAGAGTACTTTGTACAGAAAAATAAGAAACGGGAGAAGGAGATGTTGATATATATTTATTACACTCCCATTTGTATCGTTGAGTTGATGGTCGGGCCACGTGATTATGTATCGGAGACGCATTGATGATTATTCCGACATTCCCCCGATATTTAACACCCTCAATGTCACAATGATAAATATACAAGGTGCCATCGTGACTGTGAATCTAAATCGTTATTGAGTACTGTGATGTCATCAAGTCATTTATTTTCTCATCTTCCTTCAACATCTACAACGTTTTATCATGCTATAAACCGTACCTCAACAGATAGGAGGATCCGGCGCCTGTATTTAATTGAAACATGGCGCCTCGTAAATATTGACAATCATAGTGAACGAATAGTATAATGAAAACGTATGAACATCTAAGCACAATTGAGCTGGCTTACAAAGAATGAACTCCTGTGGAAGTTTGCATTTCACTCCGAGACCCATTGTCTTGCAGACAGCACTACGTGTAATTTTACCATTTCTTTTCTCTTATCATAACTAACAAGCACAAAAATGAAGAAAAAAATTCTTCGTGGATTGCATCATGGGTATAGTTATAACAATATGGCTAACTTTCTTGAAAGAGCGTTGGGGGGGGGGGGGCTGCTCTACAAAAATGCCAAAAAGGAGGGAGGGGTGGCGGAGAAAGATAATTTGGATGCTGAAATGATGTTTAGATAAGAAAACCAATTAAAGTGCGATACAATATCACGGGGAAGGGAGTACGAGAGAGAGAAACAGACAGACCGACAGAGCCAGTGACAGAGAGAAAATTTACAGTGAAAAGGCAAAAATAGACATAAACAGAGAGCAAAAGGTGAGACAAGGTGATAAATTTAGAGAGAGAGAGAGAATGGGGGAGATGGAGAGATAGCATGGTACAATCATGATGATACGACCTTCTTCATGATTGTTGGCCATTTCTGGCCACCCCTATCATTATATCGTAACCATTCTCACTCTCAACACTGCCCTGCCGGTCAGTGTCTTGTGCTCTTAAGATGAGATGTGTGTGTTTTGTGGATGTGAGAGAGAGAGTGCGAGAGACTTATTTTGTTTCTTATCATAATCATCTTCTTCACAATGTCTAAGTATCTTGTTCCACCAACTCCGAATGAATCACGGAAGCATTTCATCAAAATTTGTCGTTCGACAACAACTTGTCAGATCGACAAGTTTCATTGGTTTTTAATTAGCTGAGAAGCAAACAAGTCTGACTGTACAATGGTAACTGACAATACGTAGGTTTGAAAAAAATAGCGCCTAGGTTTTATTTCATAATATGCGAACAACCGCAGCACTAATCAGTGGAATTGCTCGTTTCTGGAGTGACTGTCAGATGAAGATTTTATGTAACAAGCCTTTCGAAAAAAAAATATGGGGCTGTCTTGAGGCTGTAACTGTACGTCGATGTTCAATGAGAACTGTCCACCTACACAACCTGATATATATCCAGGCCAGCTGCAAGGCATCAACCGTCATATTCTATAGACATTCAATCTAAACGATCAAGGACTGTCATAACGATACAACGATCATCGAATGGATAATGCAAGGTCTTTTCTGAAAATATACAAGTGTGGCAATCATCATCATCGTCGTCCAATGACATGTCCATCGATAAACATACATATCGGAAGTGTGAGATGGCAGTTTCTTATCAGGAAGTCGAGGGGAGACATCCTTATTGCCTCGTACAGGTGACTCGTTGACCGATCATCATCCATGGTCGTAGAATATTGATTCGAGTGGGTCGATGACTTTGCCGATTAGCTGAGACATCGTCATCGATGATAAACCTGACCAATTACTGGAATTGATACCACGATTTTGTAATCGAAACCATGTATTAATAGAAATGACGGCTTGCTTCCATTGGTCGTTGGCTAGGTGACGTATGGAATTGAGAGAATGGTGGAAATATCACTATACCGCATCAACAACGAAGTCCACTAGAAAGAATGTGAACCGGTAGTCCTCCGATCACTCTGCTGATGAAACCAATAACAAATAAATACCCATGCTTTCTTGGCCATATAAGTTTGTGTAGCCCAACATACCCGAGTACCATAAACCTGATGGCGGAAACTGTAGTTATACTTTGAATTATATTCTTTTCAAAATAAAAAGGGGAAGAGGTTTTTTTAAAGTGTACTACGTGTATCAAGAAAAATGAATCTTTACACCTGGTGTTATAATTTATAACTATACGATAAAGAATTATCCCTTTTTGAGATGTTAGAATAAGGGACGAAGCTGCTCAATGCTGCAGGAAAGATTTCATTGCATCGACGATGAAACGACAGCGGGTTACCACTTTTTAATTTAACCGAATTAGACGTAGCACAATAAACATCATTGGTTTAATTGCGTAATTACTGTCAATATAGGCCTTACTGATGTAATTAGTAAATAGAGGCTGCTGCTGATGGATCCAATGCGAGCAGGAAGTTGATAGGGTGAGTCTTAAGATGAGGTTGAAAATCATAAACCACCATCCCGCGTCTCATGTCAAGGGTAGGAGGCATTTTTGGGGTGTTCAGTTATGATTTTATCATTTAATAAAGTGTTGTGGATGATCTCAGAGCACCTGTCGTTAAAGAGGATAATAAATTAAAGTACAGGAGATTGAATGTGGAGGTTGTTAATAGCTAATGAAATGAAATCGCAGTAATGGAAGGAGGGAAGATAAAATGAATGTAAACGTCTCATTGATAGAGATTGTCACTTCAACTTATGCTGTCGATCAAGGTCTCTTGATACAATTTGTTTTTCGAGAATGTTCAATCAGAGCCATATGTGGAGTATATCCGTTTTCGTAAGTCTCAATGAAGTCTTGAAGACGTCGCCAGCATGTTTCAGTAGCAATGTCAGTCTCTGAGACGCAACGACAACCCAGTCTCAGAGACGCAACGACAAACTCAGTCTCAGAGACGCAACGGCAAACTCAGTCTCAGAGACGCAAAGACAAACTCAGTCTCAGAGACGCAACGGCAGACTCAGTCTCAGAAACGTAACGGCAAAATTAGTCTCAGAGATGCAACGACAAATTCATTCTCAAAGACGCAATGACAAACTCAGACTCGGAGACGCAAAGACAAACTCAGTCTCAGAGACGCAACGGCAAATTAAGTCTCAGAGACGCAACAACAAACTCAGTCTGTGGGACGCAACGACAAACTCAGTCTCAGAAACGTAACGGCAAACTCAGTCTCAAAAACATCAATAAGCATTAGTCTCCGAGGAAACTTGAAACGTAGGGTTCGAAATGTCAAGAAGTATCCCAGATGTATCGATATCCCTACAGTTTTCGAGACGTCAAAACAAACTAACTATCCCAAATATTACGTACTATTACTTAATTCCCTAGATATGTCGACATAACTTGCCTCTTAGTCTCCGTGAAGTTTTGACAACATAAAAAGCTTCAACTGTAAAGATAATGGACCATGGACCCGCCAGAATGGGTCTAGACGTCTTCGAATGTTGAACATTGTTGAACAGTGGATACCGTTCCACACTGTGTTCACAGCGTGTAAAACAGTGTGGAATAATCTATACACTTACTGCAGCGTTGGCCAGAGTGTAACATTATTTCTACTCTTTTAACAGTGTGATTCATAATCTTCACTATGTGAACTCAATGAGCTCACTGTGAACACATTGATTTTTTTATGCGATTCTACCGCAAATCAAATAATAAAATAAAATGACTTACATTTTAGTGTTCATTAGTTAAACCCGTTGTCTGTCTGTCCCTTTGCTATTAAAGTCTACGGGAATGATGACATTTCGGCAATAGGTTAATACTTTGTGAACCTGCTTTCAATTTCCCATACTCTTCAAAAACTTATACAATCGCATTCAGTCAAGATATAAGATACTTTCTTCAGAACTCCCCTTCAAGGAAACCATTAGGGAAATAACCTCCTAGTGCTTATCTTTTGCCTTCTTTATTGGAATTCGGTTCTCCTGACACCTACCTATTCCCCAGCAAGCCACAGACCGCCGTCTGTACGTTGCAACATGAGAAACACGCCACAGCTGAGTGACAGACGAGTACTTGGTAAAAATCTTGACTTTTCCTTTTCGTCATCCACCCTCAATTAAACACCACCATAGATCGTGGGTTAACGTGTGGCCAGGAGGATGCCGCGGTTTGCGAGTGATAGAGCATGCGGTTTAGAAGAGTAGAGCGACCATTATTAGTTACTCCAGAGAGGAGAGGGAGCGAAAGTAGGAGAAAGAGAGAGAAAGTGGGTGTGAGTGGGTGCGTGTGCATGTACGTCGATGTGTGTATGTGCTGTGAATGGGTGGGCGGCGGTGTGTGGGTTTGTGATGAAAATATTTTGGGGACATTTTCTTACATTTTACACATCAACCGGGGGCGTCCCCGGTCTACATGACCATACCAATCTATTCCCCGTTCGGTCAATAAACGCAAGTTGATAGTGTCTTGATAGTTTGATTTTACAATAATCACGAAAAACGATGGGAATACTTTGAGACATACGTAATGCATTCGTCAGTGGGTACGTTTGTTGTCATTCAAGTTGGAATGTTTAATCATTTACATCATTTTCAAATGTTTTGGGGTGAGGGAATTATATTTGGGCAGCTTGGGACGCGAGCTAATGCTAATCAAATCGAATGTGACAAATGTATTTAGATATTGGCAATATATGAATTACTATATTTATATGTATTATCTACATGGGGAAAACAAAGTAACACCTTTTTAAAGAAATCAACAAAATAGAATTATAGAATGTAGGGGAGAAGGCTAACCACTTTAACATATGAAATATTGTGAGTATGATACAGACAGCAAAGAAAGAGACAGGAATGGGGGAGGGGGGTATGGGGACAAATGGTTGGGGTGGTGGAAGGAGTAGGCTACCGGGTGGCATGAGGTAAATGTGCCTTTGAGAGTGGCATCCATCGTGCTTGTTTGCTGAGTACATGACTGCACTCACGGCTATGTGCATTGAGAAGTCCTCTGATGTATAGGGATTTTCGTGAAAGCTGAGGTAGGGGG
Source organism: Lytechinus variegatus (assembly GCF_018143015.1). Classification (NCBI taxonomy): domain Eukaryota; kingdom Metazoa; phylum Echinodermata; class Echinoidea; order Temnopleuroida; family Toxopneustidae; genus Lytechinus; species Lytechinus variegatus. The sequence goes on along the minus strand of NC_054743.1, from coordinate 37,240,228 downwards.
AGAGAGAGAGAGAAAGGTGGAGAGAGGGAGAGAGTGATCGATGAGAATAATCATGATTGTATGCTCTGATGTATAGGGATCTCTATGAAAGCTGAGGTAGAGGGAAAGAGAGAGAGAGAGAGAAGGGGAAGGTGCAGAGATGAAGAGAATATTGTCGAATAGGAGCAAAGTGAAAAAAATCTTTTGATTTCAAAAAATTCAAGAAGAGGGGAAAAAAGAAATTCAAACTAAATACATATATAAAATTCACTGGCAAAAAAACTTTGATTCGAAATACCGAGAAACGCGAATGGTAAACATGGGCAATATCATATTGGTGTAATAGGTCAATGACATGTCTGAAGATAGAATTCTATCGGAGCCCTGTATTTCTTTTGTTCACTTAAAAAAAATGGAGATGCACATTGAGTTCGCCTGGTTTTAATGTGTTCAAAGTGGAATGAAAAGTGACGTTATGAGAGCACAAAATTAATGGACTTCATTTATTGAGTTTTTTTCGAAAACGAATGGGTCTCTTAATGACAGCGTCCAACCACAGCAATTTGGTAAATGGGTGCTATTAGCAAACCCGTCTTGGAAATCAAAATCCCAAGTAAATTTGAAAAAAAGGAAACACATTATCAAATTGCATTGATTGATGAATTAATGTATATTCCAGACATTTTTCATTGCAATTTTCAGTAATAAGACTAGAAAATATGATAAAAAAGACTTCACTTTTTGACGAATAGAAGTCAGGACTTAATGGAGTTGATTCATGTGAATATTATGATACACCTTGCGATGAATCAAAGATAATATATGATTTGGTGTCAGCTCAATTACCCGGATGTGTTCAGAAGGCGTGAAGTCTGTTCCGATTGACCTCATTTTGGTCATGAGTAAATTGACAAAATGACATCAACCATAAATGTGGTTAAAATGTGTCTCTTCTGAATGTAATGGAGCAATTAACATTTCTAAAGAAGTGGAAGAATAACCATTTGTAAACAAAAACAGGATTAGGCCTAAAGGGGTAATCTAAAGAAAAAAATCCCACCAGGGGCCTGTTGCATAAAACTTTGTTCCTGAGAAAACTCTGGTAAAAGCAACCTGAGTTTTCTCAGGTAAAAAGTTTTATGCAACGGGCCGCAGGAAAGTAACTTACAGTGTATCATGTGAACAGTTCGCGCGTACACTGCAAAAACGCCGGTGTTAATTGCAGCCTGGTATCTATATCGGTCTACACCAGAGAAGCGTTAAAACAACACCCATTAAGAATCAAACCGATATTGGTTTATCACTAATTGGTGATGCTAAATGCCAATTTGGTCTTGTTTCAACTTTCAACACCTCTCTAGTGTGGACCCATATAGATACCAGGCTGGTGTCAAATCAACACCGGCGTTTTTTTAGTTTAAAAATAAAGGAAACACAGCGGGGATATATGAATCATGATTTAGCTTTGCCAAACAAATCAAACAATTTAACACCCCATAAAAAGAACAAGAAAATAAAACAGAATTGAAACAAATCAAAATGTCAAAAAGTGAAATTACATCATCTTTAACTTTACTCACTCTAGTGAAGGTTGAAAACACTTTTGAAAAATTCCATATTTAAATATAACCTTGACCGTAATTGATATGATTTCTTAAATGATACACGTAAACGTGTATATGATCGAGGTCCATTCACTGAGTATGACCTCATTCCTGATGCCTGGTGGTGAATAAATGGCGGTCTGAGAGTTTAATGCGCTGTCCGGGGAATTCTCACTGCAAACAAACCTCACATAATCTAATCGTATTTATATTTGTTAGGTCTCGACAGAAAAGGATCCCAGTTTAGTTCACCTTCTTGTCACCTTAAACGATGACGTTTGCATCCATTCGAAGGCCCAATCGCGCTGTTTTATTTATATCTTCAAATGTCTCCATGAGAGATATGGAATTGCGAAATGTGCTTCGAAAACCAGTACAATGTAATTCAATACTCCGTATCATAGAATTTATATCTAGTTTCGTTTTTATTATCCATCATATATTAGATAGATGTTTTTTAGAGTCTGTAACATATATCGTTATAAGTACATAAGAAATAACTGAGTATATGTATGAACGAAACTGAAACAGTAGTCTTCATATACATCATGTTTTCACATTTCATTTTTCCACTATTTATTATTTATTTTCTTTTTAGCAAGAAAAAACAAAATATTCTTCTCACAAAGAACAAACCAGAAAATTTCCAAATGACTATGCCTTGATAGGGTTATATTGTTATCGATACGCATCTCATTGCTCAGTTTTCTTCCCATTGGAGTCAAGTTTACCACATTTTTTTTCTCAGACACCATCACCTTTTGCTAGTGTGCACTTTTCATCACCATCATTACACGATGGATACTTACACATACGCGAACATCATCCCATCACATCTCAACGTACCCTGACATGAAACGAACATTCTCCAATAATGCTCTCCTCCCCTCAAAGGGCCGAATGTTTCCCTTCTATAATCTAATTGGCGGTACATCTTTTAAGCATCATTCCAGGGGGTTGTCAAGTACTCTGGCTAAAAGCTGTTCTGATCCCACAGCTCAGCAAGCAAAAGGCTTTAGCCCGTTAGAGCAAGCATTTTAGAGTCGCCGTTAAGAGAACTTGGGGGTGTATATCTAACAAGGATAGATTTGCAATTTTACAGGGTGAGGAGGCATTCTTTTCTGGGTAAGAACGAGTTCTTGCAAAGCTTTAAATTTCATGAGGCACCAGTATCTATATGGTGCATAATCGTACACAGTGGGAGGGGGTGGGGCTAAGTGCCCTGAGCCCTCACATAAATTTTTGAAACTTACATGTAGAATTTCCATTTACATCTCAAATTTTCACAAAAGTCTTCAAATAAAATAGATATGTAACATAAGCGTTAAAAAATATGCTATACTGACCTACGTTATCTATTTCCTCGAATATTTTAGTGTTCAAAGTACGTTTTCTCTCCAGACCCCCCCCCTGAAACCAAGAAAAATGTGTGTGTAAAGACATGTAGCAGCAGATCTTCACAATTTTGGTAATACACATGCATTGCCTCACTAAAAGTGAACCTGGTATCGTAAATTATTTCGGGTTTGAAATCAAACCTATACTACCGTTAAGCCATACGGTACAGGCACGGTTGTTCATGACCAAAATCCTCTAGGATCGTACCATTAATTCTTAAACACGGTCCGTGGTTAAATATACCTTATACACAGCAAAAACTGTGGTGTTAACCGGTGTACATAGAGGACCACACCAGTTATTTTAATCCGGTGTTAAATTGGCGGTGTTAGTTTTACACCTATATGTGTTATTACAACATCTTTTGTTGTTACATTTACACTCTTTGGTGTTATGTTTAATCCCTCGGGTGTAATTTTAACACCTCAGGGTGTGGTACTCTATTAACACCAATTGGTGTCAGTTTTAACACCGCAGTTTTTACAGTGTACATTTCAGGAAGTCTTCCAAACATTCTGGATATGTATGCCAGTGGATTAAGGTCGTCATTCCCCCCATACATATCCTTTTGGCGCCCTATAGTATAAAAAGCGCGCTATTTACCCCAGCACCTCGCTTTGGTTTCAGCAACTCTCTAAACACTGTTACAGGTGAACAAATTGTTTTTCCATCATGGTAGCTGCCTGGGCCACTTACACGTTCAAACTGTATGCATTAGGGTATATTATGGTATAGCAGCCAAAATCGTTGGATGTGCTATCATACAAGGAATAAGCAGTGAAGAAGATGAAACTACGAGGAATCGCCTTTGATGGGAATAATGTTCTCTTTGACATAATGTATTTTTCTTACACTTTAACTGTCTCAGCATTGGTTTACAAAATTCTATAATGAAATGCAATAGAAATGCAGAAGAATGCAGTTATGGTCGTCCGATCCCCCACATTTATATTCCATTTAGAAGAGAATTGTGTTAGTATATCGATATATGTTTTCTAAATACTGATATTTTTTTATATCTTTAGACTGAGTTAGTGTCGAAATGCATAAATTTTTCAAATACTTTTTATTTTAGTTTCAGTCTTATTTTATTCATTTTATTATTATTACTACAGTTTAGGGGGAGGGGGCTGTGACGTTGTATTTTTTCCTCCTATAAATTATGACATGACTACAGGGTTGTTTAGAATTATATCGAATGCATTGATTGCTGATATGCCTGGCAATAAAAGTTTATGAAAAAATGTTCCCAAATCTGTACATAATCGTGTAATATTTTATGAATAATTGTTATGCGCACATGTTTCAATATCATTCGTAAGGCTCTGATATCACTGCTGTATTTATTGACGTGCCAAATTCATCAGAATATTCATTAGGTGGGCTGATGATGAATATACAAAATTAGGTCTCTTTCTGATAACCTTTCTGCCTGCAAAACCAACACAGGTATTGAATGTCTTCAAACTACAGAGGTGACCACGTGCTTCCAACAAAAAGACATTCAATCCCATCTATCTAGTGAATCAAGTGCCAATATAGATGAAGGTGGAGGGATTAGATATCACGTACTAGAGTGTGATATATCATACCCTTAAATAATACTCTCAATACTGACACATAAAGAGAGTTCACGAATCGTGCTAGTGAAAATTCACTTAGAAAATAAGTTAACTTTAGCCATTCTTTGATTCCTATAAGTTTGGTATATCATGTATTAATTTTAAACAAAATTATTTTGTTTGATGCTATGTCATTATGCATAAATTAGCTGTATTATCCCATATAAATTGTATAGCTTTATATAATTCTGTGGACTATTCGGGTCTAAGATTGTGAAAATTGTAGAGTTGTGAATTTCACAATTTGAAGCAGCAATTTGAACAAATAAATACATACACTCCTTATAAGTGTGAAACATTAATTGTGATCACAATCAAGAAACAACATCCCTCCATACCACCATGATGCACGGGCATGTGCGATTTTATTCCGCGGGTAATTGTTAATGTAAATTCCGGTTGTTTTCCGGTCGGCTGCTACCTAGTATGCTCATATCATAATTCAATCAGCCGTCGAAAAAAATGTAATTTTTTTATCACATGCTTAAATACAACCACTAGCATTGAAATATTTTTAACATACCAAGTTGATTTTTAAAACTGCGCAGAATTCGAAGACACTTGACCTGAAATTTATGTATTTCTTTATTGGTCGTCAGGCAAAGCAAGTAGAATATGCTTATCAGAGTCAATGCTTTCTACTTGTGTTTGGGAAAAAATGGGCTATGTGCCAGAAAATAATTCTGTCTCTGACAAAACTTAATGCACAGTGATTTCACGTATAATTTGTTCCTGATAAATAAAGTCCAATACTTCTCTTAATGATTGCTGAACATCAATTAAACAGATAACGTGCGGTTTGAGGCATTCAGGAAAATAATTTTGAATTATATGAAACTTATTTTTTTTGTGCTGATCCATTTAGTCGACTGTACATAAAAAAAGATACTGAACGAGGATGATATATGAAAGTAGATGTACGATAAGCAGAAAGAGCAATTCTCGAACATAAAAGACAGTTGTCTTCTATTTCGTTTTCTTTCTCACCATACACTAGGGAAATATAACACTTACTTGTAAATTTGTAAGAGGGGTTTTTATCTTCTAGACGTTCGTAAATGTTAATTCTTCTCCCAGAATTAACGTTTGTAGTCGTCATGTCTTGCACCGAATCCCCACTGTGGTTTAGAGGATTATGGATGAGAACATTCGTGACGAGACAAGGAATATCTAAATATTGTGAAAAGAGAACACAAGCTAAAATCAGTCATCTTTTCGGTCTTTTGACATCGACTCCGCTTTGCAATTATACAACAGCATTCCCATAGTTTAATTTGACAGTGTTCCGGTACTATGACTTCGCCTAATGCCGAGGATGTATTTCATCAGCTGGCTCCAAGTCACCCATGTAATGTATGTCGAGCGTAATGTTGCGGCACAGTGGCAAGGTCCCTTTTCAAATACACTGCATGATTCTACAGACATCACTACGTATGCCACCACTCGTCTATGAACCACTACACCATGGTGCGTGAGGTATGAATAATTGCAGTGGCGCATTGCGTGCGACGGAGAATCTAACCGCGCATAGGTGGAAGGACCCCGCTGACTGCATAGCCGAACATGGCTCACATTGCTGCCCTGTGTTAGGGGGAGAATTAGCCGTCAATCACCACTGCTTCATAACGAAATGCACTTTGGAACAGTTGAAGGATCTTCTGCTCCGCGCAACGTACCCGGATAAAACTCCCACATCTAAGGTAGATGTAAACCTATTCAACACAACCACACTCGTTATAACCTTGATAGATGAGCTGTAAAGGGTTAACCGATATGATTTCGGAGACCTCGAAAAACTATTTACTCTGGTTCCCATATTAAGAAGATCCTTCGCCATCAGCCTTAAAAAGTGTGGAGTAGCGAGAAATTGAAAAGCAACACAAATCTGTGATAATTGGAGAGGGCTGGGATTACACTACACATATCTCTGAGTTGGGTAGAGCTGTATGAATCAAATTCAAACACATAAACGAACAGCGCTGAAATAATACAAAAAAAATTATGAAGTTAGTGGAACCTCTGTCAAAATCATTCTTTTCTTATTCAAAGTTGATTTTGAATAAAAATCAAGGAAGTTAAAGGTTAAAAACAAAATACGGATTGTACTCCATGCAGTTGTAAAACGAAGAAGAAAGAAATCACGTCATGTATAAACAATTTAACTTACAGATAGGCATCAACGTTTGTAAGATTATGCGAGTAAATATGTAGATATTGAATGTTTCGTATTTGTGCATTTCATTGAAAGTAAACAACGATTGGGAACGACCATTGATTGTGATTCCTGTACGGTAAACTTGTTAATGTGAATTGATAACATATCGCAAACATTCAAGTCATGAGGTTTAAATCTTCAACTCAAATCCTCGAGATAAATTACTTTTATACTGTCTTTATCTGCTTTTTTATTTTCTGTAATATGTAGGTCTACCTTGCTAACAAATTTCTGCAAATGAAGATAGCTAAATCATAAGTGCCAGTTTTGATACAAAATCATCAATAGGTCATCTTCTTGATGGTGAGTTAATAGGCCTACTCATGAACACGATGAAGACATATAGTTTTTGTACACGTTTTCTTGGTCAGTAAGAATGACGTGATATCCGGTCGCTATATGATCTCGGTTAATCCTTGATCCAAACTTTATCTGTTTCAAAGTCATCTGGCACTTCAGTAGTGTATTCGGTGTATGACAGTCATTTTCAGATAAGCGACGTCCTATATTCCTAAATGATTTGTTTGGATCGCCACTCCTCAAGAGAATGCATATTATCCCCATTCTAATTTTAAGGTCATCATAGCTTAAGGCAAAATTAAATTAATGAAAAGTACAGTCAAAATGGATTATTGATCTCTGAAATGATACTCAGGTAATATAGAATGTGTTGTTATAGAATATGGCACATGAAACAGAGACATCCACAAGGGAATTACCTTCTAAATGATCGGGATAGGCAACCTCTGTGCCAGCTGGAAGACCCGACAAGACTACTGTTTTGGAGCACATGCACTAGGGCTTAAATTGACAGAACAGCATCGTTCCGAGAGAGGTAAAGTCATTTAGAGTTTGAAGATTTCATCGCCACAATTGTCTTTGCACTAAGAACAGTACTGCGTCAATTTATCGGTCATAAAGATATGAATACACGAATCTTTTTGACATCTCCTCGCAAAAAAAATGAAGACCAACAATCTGTTTCTCATTGTAATTTTACATTCTACTGTTTAGTTTATGATATTCAGAAACACTGAAATACAGGTGGAATAACAAAAAAAGAATATCAGAATGGCTAAAAGTTGATCCAACCCTCTTTGAAATAAACTAAGATGGATCTAGTCCCTTTTGAAAATAACGTACGTTATTTTCTCAGTTACTTTTCTAAATAACGTTTTATGGTATTTTAAACTTTTCATTGGTGTCATCTTCTAGAGCCACTAAAAGCATATACTGAAATTTGATGAAAATGAATCTAACCGCTTTTGGAAATAAGCTTTTCAAATAGAATCCGCAGATCCTAGCCTCCTTGTCAACTTGTCAACTCCCAAAGCTGGTTACAAAAGTAAAAACACAGATGATGAAAAGAAAAGGAAGTGGCTATTGGGTTCTTAATGATCTTTATGTGAGCCTTTGACCGTCTTCTGGAGCCATTGGGATTGCCATGAAGCCAATGACTGATGATCAAGGGCGACCAAGTTATTCCCTTGAAGACACTTCTGTATCGGGGAAGTAGGACTGTAAAGCCACGGTGAAATTGAGCCCCAGGGATCACAATTGACAATTTATATCAAGAATAATTGAGAGGGTGTGAAAAGTGTCAAGTTTATTCTGTCCTTGTTGTGATACTATTCAAAATGGAAACCCTATCAGGTCGGCTTTGCCTGCCCTATTGGGAGCACATGAGTAAATTTTCAGTGACCCTTCCACCATTCTTAAATATACTTACTTTTGTTATAAAAAAAAGAATCACTTTTTTCTTTACTCCGTTATCTTTTAAATGACTTGACATTATCAACTCTCATTATCGAGTTAGATGGAATGAATGTCATGGGTGACGCGTTCTTCAAAATACGATCAACGATAAATCTAACGATGAAATTGAATTATGGAATGCAACTTTAGCGTCTCAAACGCATATGCCGAAGCTAAATTGATTACCAACATTTTCCTACGAATACATATTTCCAAAAAATTGCATAATGAGTATTTGAAAAACATGCTCAGTTTATTTCTGTAAACATAGCTTTACGTAACAGGTTATGGAACACCCCCTATTGTGGTGGATAGGTAAGGGGAGCTTGGAAAGCAATCTCTTTGCATATCAACCTAATATATATTATATATTTATATATCGTTTTTGTAGAGGAGTATGAACAATGAAGGAATCGAGAAGAACATTTTTCCCGCGGCATTCAGGTGCCTTAATACATTATTGATGATATTGGCTGAGCGCGGCAGAATTATCTATCAGTATTTTATGCGGTATATCAAGCATTATGTATCACGATGTTTGTGCTCTTTGCATTATTCAACCCCTGGTAGAACTCCAATTATTTTAAAGGATTTGTACTGTCTTTCACTCATCATTTTCACTTGGATAACATACAATTCCCAATACACCGTCAATCCTATTATTAATATGTTTTCTATATTGTTATGATAAAGCAATTATGAGAGGATTAGATATAATCTGTAACTGTTTATTCGTTAATCAAGAAACGTTGTGCTATTTTGATTTAATGGAAACGGAAAGATTCTTGAAAATGTATGGAACAATAAAACAGTTACAACGATTTTTTCTGTCGCTTATTATACTCGAAATCATTTTACTTGAAATATACAAAATAGCACGTTAAGGTTCACGGAGTAATAAAAAAGGGATCTTTCTTTTAATGTGATTCAACCCGGTTGTCCATAACATCCTCGCTAAAAAAGATTACCCCTGGCCCCAACAAATAAATAGATAAATACGTGAATAAAAAAAAACCACGTCGGAATCATCATTTTTGTCCGAATCAGTGTGGGATCCAGACAAATCTTATGGAATTTATGCATGAATGTCTGTAGTCTATGTTGTACTCACATATTTCATACCAAGCTACCTCAATAAACATTTGGGCCCGTATTCTGAAGTCAGGTTTAACTTAGACCATGGTTTAACTCTGTGCTAAAATTATGGGAAGCCAAAAGTGTCAAAATTTTCATTAAGTTTTATGTTTCTTATGTTTACTCTGCTCTTTCCTGAATCATCGATGTTGAAGAAAATCATCTATTTATACTTCCTAGACAATGATTTGATAGCCAAATGAGCTGAAATATGATATCCCTATATACTGTTAGCGATTTATGTAACAATTGGCTATCCATACTTAAACCACAACTTTAAACCTGACTGTAAGTTAAACCCGACTTCAGAATACGGGCCATGAAATCTAACGGTTAGATTCTTAGGAGTCTAATCAATTATAAATAGAGTAGACGTCTTGTATGCAATAATCATTATTAGTTATCTCTATAAGGAATGACTTCTACCTCCAAGTAAGTTGTACTTGATCACATCATCTGTCTTCAAAACATGATTCATTTTTTTTTCTCGTTTTGTTTTGTCTACTGGAGTCGTCTTCATAGAATCTTGTTAGCTCCATTCATCATCTGGCTTTTAGGTCATTAAGGCAACCTAGCCTTGGCCTCCCTATCTACATTTATTTCTATTACAAACTCGATCACGCGAAAAGAAAGAGCATGATTATGCTAGTTCCTACGGTTCAAGGATGCATTTCATTTTGAATTTTGTTAAAGACTCTTTCTGACAACTGTTGAAAGCTACTGAAATCCTCGCCGCTGATTGGCCGAGAGCAAACTGATTAGCGAGGATCACCGAGAATTTGCTTCGTGTATTCAATGCTGCCAATGTTTCTTTACCCGTCTTTTCATATATGCCAAAAAAATCCTTTTTATCAGTGATCGCTGAATCAATGCAAAGTGCCCTGGATTTTCTCGGATTGGGACGACGATTTTGAGTGCATTTTGGTAAAATGTCACGTCGCCCAAGATTAATATCAGGACCATGAAGGGTAAAAATGAATATTACCTCTAAAATGTCACCGTGAAGAGCAAGGAAAATATTTCAACAGAAATTACCGGGCACCAAATGAATAATGTATCGTATTAGTATGATGGAAAAATGCTCGAATGCTGGTTCATTCGACTGTATTTATGTTCAGTTAAACTAAAATAGATAATCGACTTTTATAACGTTGATTTCCTAATTTAGTCAAATCTGACAAAAATAGTTTATAAGTCATATCTGATGTAAAATACCGAAGCTTTGGTATTCTTTTATATCATTTTAGAATAAATAGGTAACCAAGGACGCTTGTTTCCACTCTGAAAAAATATCTTTTTCATAACGAATACAACCTCAGATTCAATTGCAATTTAAAAGACGGTGAAATACATTTGAAGAGCTCACTTGCAAGAGGAGTTAGGTCAATTTTTTTTTATCAAATTTGATTTTCGTGTCTCAATGGATAGATTTAAGTAGCTCTATAAGATGATACAAAAGAAAAGTTGAAAAACGTTTAAAAGTTTAAAAAGTGGACTAAAATGGCAAAGAAAAATCACCTTTTTTTAAAAGGGGTTAGGTCCATAAAAGGGTCCTAGGTCCACACAGAATGTCTTTGGAATGAATATCTTAAAAAATATAAAGACGGGTAGATTTCTTGTAAACCCAATATGTTCTCATGGTAGGTAACTCTTCTGAAGAAATCATTTGTCAAAAGGGGTTAGGTCCATTTTTCATAGATTTTATAGTTTTCTGTCTCTAAACCTCTATATTTTTAGTCGCTCTGATGATACCAAAGAAAATTTGAAATTTAAATGAAAACCAGAATGAAAGTGGTAAAGATAAATCACCTTTTTAATCAAAAGAGATTGGATTCATTTCAGTTTGCTTGCAAAAGGGGGATAGGTCCATAATGATAATTAAAACAAAATATATATAAGCAAATTGAAGAAAGGTAGATGTCTTTTATATCCAATTTTATGTTCACATGGTAGGGTAGTACATCATGACAACTTAGTTTCTCATAAGAATATTGCAATAAGTGAGAATAAAAACATGTTTTTTCTGGGAATAGTCAAAAGAGAACCTATTCCCTTTTGCAACTAACCTCTTCATTTCCAGAGGTCGGTCTGCCCACGTGTAGTCTTTATACATGTATTACATTTCGGACTGCAAATACCCTAAATATACTCTTTTCCTGGAAAGCGGGGCACGGATTCATAAAATATTGGAATATTATATATGGGAAATGAAAATCTTACTGTATACTGTATAGTTCCGCTACATTGAAACCACATTATTTTAAATAAGAGATATAACGGCTTTCAATGAAATGATTTTATACGAAGTACTAGTTTTATCAATAAAGGAAAAAAATAGAAGTTCATGAGTACTTCGTATTTAAACTAATACTCTATCAATTCAAATAAAAATTATTAAGGTATTTAAGTGGAAAGATTGCGTACGAAGTACTTTTTTTATTAGCGAATGGAATTATATAAGTTCGAATTGTTCCATCCTGAAAAAGGGATATATATATATATATATATATATATATATATATATATATATAATATATATTGTGTGAAAGAAATGGATGAAGAGAACAAGACGCCCTATCCACTAACCCGTCTCTGTGGTCTAGTAGTTAGGGCACCGGCGTTCAAAGCTGGGGGCCCGGGTTCGATTCCCGGCAGAGACATATTTTCGGCATCACCAATTTTTCCAAAGGGTAGATAGCTCTGGGGAACCTTGATTTAAGCTACGCCTACCATTGTTCTCTTCATCCATTTCTTTCACACAATATTTAAATAAAAAGAATTGCCAAAGCTGTAGTACATGTACAACTTCACACATCATAATTTTTTTTTTCTGGCTCAGATGACATTAATTTGATGATCACTGCACTTCTTCGTGCATGGAGTTGAGCTCATAAGTGATGAAGTAAGGTCATGCTTTTAGTTGAATCGGTCTGGGTGGCGTCATACTAGGCTTGAAACCCCCGCTTGATACTATCTCTCCCTTCCCTACTCATCCATTCATCCGTGCTTTCTACTCCCCAATTCTATTTCTATCTGTTCTCTAAAGAATTTATTGTTTTCATTTTATGATTATTTGTTTTCTCCACCATGTTGAGGTTATCATATCCATCCATTCTCTATGTTTATTCCATACAAACCTCTACATCTCGTACCTCCCTTCTTAACAAAGGATACTCGTTTCATTATCCTGTCACTTATTTTCCCTCCTGTTTTTGGCTATACTATTACTATTTTCTTCTTGTTTTTCTTACTTTACGATTTGGTTGCAAATAAACGAATCCTATTCGTTATTCTGTTGCACTCTCTTCCCTTAACATACTATTCTTAAACAAATTACAGTTAACTTAATCAATTTGAATGTTGTAAATATAATGATACAATTTTGTAACGCCTTATTTTACTAAGGTTATTCCATTCTCGCCATTCTCTAACTCTTACTTCCCCCTCTCTTTTTTCGATCGGCCCCAAAACGCTTCCCTTCCATATGCCTTATATCATGTTAATGCCTTCCTTTCTACCCCCATGTACTCTGCAAAAAAGAGCTACAATTCTTTTCACTCCCTCCTGTCTTTCTCTAAATGCATCTATATCATTTATCGAATTCTCAATCCTTTAAATCTGATTACTAGAAGTGAGGCCTGCTATTAAATCTTGCATTCGATCACTGGGCCTCAGAAGAAGGGAGCAAAGGGCTTTAGTCAAGGGTTGTTGTTTCACTTTGAATTCATGTATCGTTATGTACAGATTAGGTATTTTTTTCATTGTTAAGAGTGTGGACGTTTTGCCAAAAAGAAAACGATGGACAGAAATCGAGGGAAAATATTTTCTACACTGTAAAAACGCTGTTTGAAATATTGAACACGTTGTTAAGCCCGTCACTCTTAAAAACCATTCTTTAAACTTTTTAAGCAACTGTTTAAACTTTTAAAACAAGTTGTTTAGAAAGTTTCAAATACTTGTTAGATTGACAGGCTAAAACAATGTGCTATTTCTTTTACTGTGTAGTTTTCTATTTCGAGATTATGAAATCCCAAAACGCTTTGCAAAACGGCTGTAAAAAGACACAAAATAACGAATACAAGAGACCGGAGATTATTCACGGTGTTACGGAATGTGTTATAAAAAATTTAGTTCCTGTTTTGAAAATTAATTTTTTTGTTGTTCCAAATATCTCTATAGGGTTCCTGAAGTATATTTTTTTAACATATGACTTCCGTTTGCCATGCATACGTTAAACCTTAACCATGGGCGGAAATCCCAGGGGGGACAGAGGGACGTGTCCCCCCTTCTCAAAATAGTAGGGGGACACAATATCAAATGTCCCCCTACTACTTGTGGTCTTTTATGATGGTAAGAAATACATCATTCCAGATCAAATAAAACATGTATTTTAGGACGAGATGACCTTCCTTTTTTTTGCTTGTCAAATTTATTTTCGTCGAAATGACCGTAAGTTTTAGGTGATAGCATTTTTTTTTTCGCTTGTCAATTTTTCCAGCCCCTTGTCACCCCCTACCTTTTGGGAGAGATTTCTGCCCCTGACCTTAACAGAAAAAGGCACCCCAAAATTGTAAATACTAAGACTATCCATTCAAGTATTCTATTAGATAGGGGTATATTGGTAATCCCATAATAGGGTGGGGTGGCATGAAGGAGCATCACCTCATGGGGGTGCCTTGATCTAGTTTATTTCTGATCTCAAGGAGACATTATTGCTATATTCGATCATCTTGGTCAAACATCGGATCACTTTCTGTGTCAAGTTAATCAATAATTCCCTTGGTCCCAGACGTACATTTCGGTGTGGCTTTTGTATCGGGCCAGTTGTTTTCACATCGGCGTATACAGCAAAGTCAAAGTACATTCATGTATATGCTTTTGATGGGAGGCTAATAACGGAAATTAATATGAGCTACTTAGTAAATGATTCACACAAGCAAAAAGGGCATTTGATTAGATAATTCATCGTCAAATTCATCATTTACCCTTACACTCTTTTCAGTTGTCGTAATTCTATTCCCTTTCTGTAAAAATAGGTGAAAACAAATAATTATCTTTGAATTTATTGAAAGTAATTAGGCTATGGAGCGCACAGTAATACAATATGTACACAACCTTTTCAAGAACAACATAATATACAGTACAACCTCTTACCATGCCCCTCCCTTAAAATATAATCATGTGCACAGAGACCTCAGTTTACTAAGACGAAAAGTTAATTTTGCACTCTTCAATTACCACATTGATGGTTCTTTTAGGTGCACATGTGCACTCTTGGATGTCTTTTTTTTTGCATCACTAGGGGTGTAGTTAGCTACAATCTTTATCCCAATCCATAGTATATAGACTTGCGTTGTAGAGATATAGATATAATTTTCCACTGTTTTAAAATTAAATGTCTTCATCCTTCAAAGTGCAAACCTGCACCTTCGAGGATGCCAACACGACTAGTACAAAAAAGCGGCATATTTTTTTTGTTTTACCCTTTTCATCTGGGATGCATAATAATTAACACCCTAAAAAGTTGCTGCTCTAGTGACTTTTAAGATGAAGATTTTATTTATGTGCAGTGTGCCATTTTTCTTGTAATTCTGTTGTGGGGAATTGCATTTTTTTTCTTCGTACTAAAATTCTAAAGAAATCGGATAAACCAAGCTTCAACACTGCCTCACATTTTTTTATTGAGAGGGCCTTCTTCTTAAGTAACGAAAATAACTTCCGGATGTTGAGCAGCATTTCTACTTCTAATCTTGAAGAAAAAATGTTGGTATAACATTATATTTTTTCTTGTAACCTTTAACATGTTTATCATATCGAAAAACAAGGATACCAGTTGGAGTAAATAACATCAAGCCTTCACCATTTAACCTTCAAGACATTATTGTGGAGGCATACATTTTATTTTTGTAGAATATTTATAAGAGAAAGACGTCAACGCGGTCGATATAGACTGCAATATTGGGCCCTCTTTTATTTCCAATTCAAGTAAGTAATGGTCATGAATATGAGGAGGTCAAAAATGGGAGGATAAGCAATAATAGTGAGTAAAACCAGAAAGTAATCCTTGGGGTAGAAAGCGTCTTGGAAGTGATGTAATCCTTGAAGAAAAGGAAATGAGGAAATTGATAAGAGAGTAATGACACGGGAATGGGAATATACTGAGGGTACATTAAGCCATTATTATGATTGTCAAGATACTGATTTGGGAAGGATCGCTTAGGGGACATTTAATGTCTTATTTCCACCTTACCGAAATTCGCCTTCTATATATAAAAAAAATGAAAGTATGTAGTCCCATTTTTTTTAATCAGAATCGTGTAGTTATTACCTTTGAAACCATGATCTCAATGTAAGAATTTTTTACACACAGAATGGGTATTTTCATGGTCCTTGATCGAACTCGACAAACCCCTATACGGCAGTAAAAAGTATTTGTTATTATTTCTCCATAAAAATAATAGATGTGGGGAGGAGAGGGAGAGTTATCAACCGCTCCCTATTTCAGGCAATAACTACAAAATATTGGTGATTTATTTTTAAATTCCATATTTTGCCCCAATGTGCAATGTTATCTACAATTTGTTTTATTTACAATGGGCAATTTCATTTAAAATATTGATGAAAATTAGCACTCACTTACCTATGATGTAATCTCCATGACTGGATTGTTATCATTTAACAAAACAATGTCGTATATCACACTAATTACGCTAATCTATCCTTGAAATATGTGGGTTATTTCCCCCTCCAAATCTCATTCATCTAAAATATGAGTTGAACGCGCTATTTTCTTTTGGTCTAAATACTATATACATATAATTTTTATTTCAAACAAATATAATAAAAAAAAACGCTTGAGAAAACAAAATTTAAAAGATAATTCATTATGCATTCCACGGATTATTTCAATCTGTAATGTATTTCACCGTTTGATCCTTTTATGTTTATCGTTTTTATTGAAAGTTATGCATCTGTCACACATTTTACGAGTATATGTTTAATTAGATCAGAAGGTTAAACTCATTTTGAGACGTATGGTAAAACAAACCTTTTAACGAATAATTAAAATCACAAAGACAGAACATTGATCAGTTGATGGAGACTTTAGAAGACTATGGAATTCCTTAAACCGTTCCTACGCAGAGGTACTTTAGCAAGAGTATCCAAGTAAGGGATTTGAGTTAATACCCGGGAAATTGGAAGTTAACTTTGCAGTCAGAGCCGACGATGCATTAAATCATTATCGGCTCATCTTGTGAAAAATAGGCAAAAATTTCCAATTAATTTCCCTCGCTCGATAAAAGAGCTTGCGCAGCTTTATAGCAGTTGAATCGAAACGAGCCTTTCTGTCTTTAACGTGGGGGGATAAAGCGCTATGAGTATGTGGGATAGCATTAAAAGACCCGTGAAAACTCCCGCGTAAAAGCCTTTGATTGAAGGGATAGATGGAAAATGCTATTAAATCGTAGCTAAGGAATATTACATCGTGTGAGAAGAGAAACCATCATACACCAAGGGGAAGTGTGTGCGTGTGTGAGTGTTCGTGTAAGAGAAGGGAAGAGCAGGGGCATCCCAAGTGTATTTTTAAGGAGAGGGGGAGGGGGAAGGTCTAAGGGTGACTTTTTAAATCTCTCTCTCAATTGAAAAACATGGGTAACAGAGTTTCATGACGCAGACTTTATTTTTTTTATCTTCTTTCTGCCATTTATTCCTATTTTTTAATTTCCTCCTTTTCGCTTCTTGTGGAGCGTTGTGGCCAAGTGGATTCGTCTTCGGACTTTGAAACAGAGGGTCGTGGGTTGGGTTCGAATCCCAGCCATGGCGTAATTTCCTTCAGCAAGAAACTGATCCACAATGTGCTGCACTCAACCCAGGTGAGGTAAATGGGTACCGGTAGGAAGTAATTCCTCAAGAAGCTGTGTGCGCTGTGAACGCCGAGCTTAGCCGGGTAATATAGGAGCGCCTTGAGCACCTAACAAGGTAGATATGTGCGCAATATAAATAACCGATATTGTATTATTATAATTATTATTATTATTATTGAAATATCAGCGGTCAGTTGTTCACTACTTTTCCCTGTAGCACCACCTCTGAAAGAGAGAGAGAGAGAGGGGGGGGGGGTGCGTGTGCGTTTGTGTGTGTGTGACAGAGAGAGATTGGGTTATATTATTTATTCACAAAATTTCCCAATACATTGCAGTCTTAATGGTAATAATCAATTCTGATTTCAACGGAAATGTGTATTTTTCTACCAAATGACGATGATGTCAATTACATTTTCATACTGTCATTTAAACATAGTCTTCCTTTAAACGTGATTTAATGCACCATGAATGCACAATTTCATCGCAAAGCTTAGAATTGCCTTTTAAATTTCATTTTAATTCTGAATACTTTCATCAAAACGCGTTATTCAAAATGGGTGAAATGATCAATAAAAGACCCGAATCACAATGAGTCCTGGGTGTTTAATAACTTGAAATCTCACCCACTTTGAGAGGATTTCCTTTTTAAATCAACAAGACGCATTAAGTCATTAGCTTTCACAATATTCACGCCTCGAAGCGTTGTAAAATACCATCACACATTAGAGCTCTGGGTCGGGTGAAACAGTGAGGCATGAATATTACTTCAGCTCCGCCTGAGGCGAAGAGGAGACATTTTGTAGCAAAATGGCCATTTTATTACATGTGTACACTCGTGTTGACCCCTCTCCCCACAAATACATATATTCTGAAAAAATCGTAATATTATAATCATAGTTTAGCATTGTTCGATGATTCATGCTGAATGACACCACTGATTGGTATTCTGCTCAGATCTACCATAGATAAGAAATGATTGTAAAGAAATTATTGAAGAGACTAGATAGTTCTATATATTTTAAAACGTCTGGTCTTGTTTAAAAACAACAGGATCTGTTAGAATTTCTAGCCATAAAAAATGAATAATATACATATTTCAGATTGTTGCAAAGTAAATGAGAGGAGTGATAGAGAGAGAGAGATTGAGAAAGAGAGAGATATAGTTTGAGTTTGTTGGCGTATGTGTATTCGCGAATGTGTGCGCGTGTGTCGGTGTGTGTGTATGTTAGTGTGCATGGGAAAATACATGCGTGCAAGCGAGTTTGGGAGCATGTTCGTGTTTATGGTAAGATAAATATGAAGAGAGAGAAAAAGCTTGCGCATTCTGTTGTGTGAGTGTGTGGGTGAGAGAGCCTGTGCGCGTTTGTAGAAGGAGGTGCGATAACTCAGTCGGTAGACCGGTTTTTCGTGGTAAAATGCCAAATCGTCTACTGCCAACTCGTCCACTCATGGTCTACACTGTACCTTCATTTAGTCTAATGCCATTCCATCCATCAACATTTCGTCTAACAACCATTAAGTCTAATTACTATTTTGTCCAATCAGTAGTTCGTCTATTCACCAGGTTGGCAATGACCATTTCGTCTCATACCCAGTTGGTCAAATATTCATTTCATTTCAAGCATTTGGCGCAATTAACACTTAGTCCACTTATATACATTGTAGACCAAATGGTATATGGACTAAATGGTTATTAGACTAACTGGTTACTGGACGAAATAGTGAGTGAACGAAATGGCAGCTATACCATGTGAATAGTGGACGAACTGATGGTAGACCAGATGATAGTAGACGAGTTGGTAATTGGACGAATTGGAATTAGACCAATTGAAAATAAACCGTTTCGTATTCCGGTGACCCGGGTTTGAACACCACTTGATACGTTATTGCCCTTTGTTAAGTCATTAATCTCCATTACCAGGTCCCTCGGAGAGGAGCTTAAGACGTCGGTCCTCTATTCATGCTTTCTCAGCAATCAGGCAAAAATCACCTCCATATACCATATTCTTGAAAGAGATATAGAGAATGAGACGGAGATGCATATATATATATATATATATGTATATATATATATGTATATATATATATGTATATATATATATATATATATATATAAAGGAGCTATATTGATCAAGAGAATCTCAAACTATGAGTTCTAGAATAGGAGGGAAATCAGAAAGAGGGGTATAATCCTAACTTCACTCCAAATTCCAATTCATTAAAACATCACCTCAGCCAAGCATGTGAGTCAATACTGCTGAATGAATTTGTTCCAATATCCTCCCGCCCAAACACGTTTCTAATCACTGATGTAAAGCATCGAAGCAATCTGGGAAATGGTGGTAACGTCTTGAGATTGATACCGGTAGCAAGGGGGAAGAAGAGGCGCGTCGGACGAAGGAAAGGTCGGATAGACGGTGTGGATGTGATTAAATGGGTTAGGGAAGTGGAAGTAATGTTTTAAAGGAGAGCGATGTAGGACAGGAGACGGGATTCGGTTGGAAGAGTAGAACAGTTAAGAGGTCAATATCTTGAATCAATAGGAATTAGAAATAAAGGACGAAGCTTATACAGAGGTACATGTATCTTGGTTTCTGGATCTTTCACTTTCGTAGTATCTCCATTGTGTGTGTGTGTGGGGGGGAGGTTCGTGTATTAAGATGTATTTCAACGGGTGGAAGAGAGCCTACTATGTAAGCTAGTAGAGTTTAAGAGGTGAGAGGAAGATACAAAAGAACAATAACAATTTTAAAAAGGAAAAAAAGGGCAGAAAAGGAAAGATCAAAATACATAGTGGGAGATGTAAAGAATAGGGAGAAAATCAATGGAGAGAAAGAACGATAGAGAAGGGGAATGATAAACAGAGATTTGGAAGAATGATTATGAAAACTTCATGCTAAATCAAACCGACCGTGTACTCTCAATTACAATAAGTTAATTCCAATGAATTAACATGGATGATTCATTTTTTTTTCTCAAACATGAAACATGAAAATCCATATTTTATTGTTCGAAATAGACATGAAATTAAATACTCCGAAAATTTGCTTTGTCTTTTGACCAATTGATCGTGGGCCGGGCAGCCGCTGTGCAGCTCCAGATTGACGAGGCTTTATCCATTTAATCGTTGAACGCCAAACAGGGTAGCAACAACTCCCATCTTTTAACGTTTTTTTTAATCTGACCCGACCTCCCGGTTGTGAGACGGAGGCTCTACCAACTGCGCCAACACGGGTAAATGTTAAAATGTCGATCAAATTCAACTGTCTATACAGGCTATGGCAGTGTGAAGTATCTAGAATTAATGAAACAAATGTCATTCGATTCCCAAACCAACCCAACATCTTTCTTTCCTGCTTCATGATGGTATGTATAGTGATAAACATCGCATTGTAAGGTTGGATTATCCGGTCAGCTGTTCCAGTTTTTCGGAGGAGAACCTGAGCCAATGCGGAGCTGTGATATCAGAACTCGAACATCGGGAGAGATCCTCTTGTTTGTTACATCCACCGACGTGATTTAACAAACAGGTGATAACAATGAGTGATGTCTGCCCCCTCCGAATTCCCTATCAAGAGAAAATAAGTGCCAAGTCACGAAACATCGTCCAAGTTACACGCTGTATGCTGCATTCTAAACGCCCTAGTCCAGCGTCCTCATTATGATACTAAAGTTACATTTGAATAAAACATAATGTACTCGACGTTTTGTAATCTTTTATATTTCAGGAATTAGGAAATGAGTCTGGCATATTTCAAAATACAGTTATTGCGGATTGATCAATATGATCCATCGCTCATGTGAATAAAAAAAACCCATAGACATGTAGGAACCAGAATTATTTAATCTTTATTACTCAGATACATGGTTACATGCTGCATTGGTTGGATTACTTTAGAGACTTCCGATGAAATAAGAGCTTTTTAAGCAACCTAGATAATATCTTTCGCGTCAAATTTGACTTAATTGCCCCCAAAACCCATTAGGTCTTGAATTAATTGTTGCCTTCTGATTATTTATGTCTTGAATTCCTATAACCCTAATAATGCTGACCTCCATCAATGGCGTAACAGGCCTACTTTAAATTCGAATGATTCATGAATGGCGACATTCGACTTCTGGTGGGTGTTTCATAAAGCTGTTCGTAAGTTAAGAGCGACTTTAAGAACGACTGGTGAACCTTTCTTACGCACTAAACCATCGTCAATGGTGTATACTATTTACCAAAAGAAAGGATCACCAGTCGTTCTTAAAGTCGCTCTTATCTTACGAACAGCTTTATGAAACACCCACCTGGTTGGCTCCATAATCCAATTTCTACTTCTCAACACCACTGTCCTACCTTCGAAGTCAAATGTGGCATCAACGGTTTGTATATATATATGTCGTCCATAAGCTTGAGGTAATGTTTGTCATGGTATGTTGATCATAACCACTCTCACTCCCTCTCGCTCGGCTGTTAGGTATACTGTAATCACTCTCAGAGTTAAATTCCCCTCCAGCTGACTCAGAGAGGAGAGAAGCCTCAATCGTTTATACGCTATTGAACAAACACGACAGAATCGAAGTTGCTTTTATGGGCCATACCCGTTGTATATTGCCGTAAACCAGACCATTTGAAGCACTGGATGAATCTATATCTTCTGGCATGAATATTGCTGATCACACAAAAATGTTTTAAAACTATATCGCTTCTTAAACACGATGCTTTGAATCTCACATCGAGTCTCGACGGCTTGATAAATAATTTTGATTTCGTATTTTATTTCCACGATGAATGGTATTCGAAAAGACAGATCATTTTCCGATACTAGTTTGTAGATTTTAGGCAGAGTCGTTGGAACTTCTGACCTCTTTGATTTCATATGCAAAATCCCAAATATTTGTAGAGAATGAATCAAATTAGTTATCAGAGCACTAAATGCATTTGGGTGGCTTGTGATGAATGTAGAATAAATTTGACAAGAATAATTTACTTTACAACAAAGCGTCTGGTAAATACTTCCCTACCATTTTTGTTTCATGTCAAACGTGCCCCTCTCATGCCAAACTTGTTCAGCACTTTTCAACTAAATGTATAGGCCTATGCGTAATAAACCAGATAAACGCTATAAAATTTTCACACCGTAAAAGTAAAACGCCATTTTAAGTGCAATTTTCATCCATCAAATTCCTTGTACACCGGGAGAGTCGTAACTATAAAATTTTCAATACGCATAGAGTGACGTTTGTTAGATAATATTCAGCTTTATTCTTACTAAAAAATTCTAGTGTTAAGTAAGCAAATAAAATAACATTTAAACCACGAAACTGTCTAAAGTCTAAAATAACCAACCCATTTAAAAACAGTACCTGTTGACCACAGGTACTCGGGAAGAATAAATTTATCCATAATTTTTTTTATTCTCTTTGAGTGACGTTTGTGAAAAAATATTCTGCTTTATTTTTCGTAAAAGCGGCGCTAAAAGAATAATATATTTTTGAAAAGAAAATAATATAACACAAAGCAATAATTTTTTTTCTAATAAAATAGTAAAACAATCCACACGAACACGTGTCTTTAATGTCAGTCTATAACAAGTTCTGACACGTAGCGCGCGTTTTATGTTATGCCTTTGAATTATTTAGTCTTAAATTAAGAATTAAAAGTGTTTTCCCCATTCGTAATACACATATTTGTTTACACAATTTTTGTTGATATGTAATTGTGATACAATGATTAATTTCATAACATTGGAATATTTGATGGTTTATAACATCCCGATTCTTAGTGGTTTTCGAGTTAAAACATCGTGGTATCTGATGGTTTATCGCACTGTGATATCCAGTGGCTTCTTATTACCTAATTACCTAATATCTAATAATTTTTTAAAATAAAAAAATTGTGATACTTAGTGTTATAAAATGCAATATGTTTCAGGGAGGCGAATCTTTGTTAACAGTATCCCTGTTGTTTAACTTTTGCTAAAGGAATTTCTTCATTAAGGGAACTTCTCAGGGTAATTTTCATAATTTGTTTGTAGGCCTACATGATAACTATTCCAATGATATTCAATTCATTTCTCTAACCATTGTGACACTCATAGCCATCCCAGGAAATGTCCCTCACAGTACGAGCTATCATTACATGTCTCATAAATCTCCACCGAGTCGTTTAGCACCATTAAACTTTTCAACATTTAAAGTAGTTGACGCCTGCTTTAAGAGGAACACATGTCAATATAACTCCGTGGTTCGTATACCTGTTGACGAGAAGTGCATACGTAAGGCCGATAGAAATGATTGAAATCATTGAACTACTGATCAAAATGGAACTATTGCTGCAGAAGAATCATCAAAGTAACCAAGAGCAGAGTGATAGCATTACACCGAAGAAGAAACTATAGATCGGTATGAAAGGACGTGGATTCGGTTTTGCAGTGTGGCATGGGCTTGACCACTATCTGCTTTTCAGCATCTTTCCATTCTACCGTTCTCATGGATTCCAATTCCTGATACGCTCGCGTTCCATCAGGTCTTTTTCTTTCCGCCAGAATTGATGGATGATTTGGCGGTGTCGCGAGTAATTAGCCATTCGATTCACCCTGAGGTGTTGGGATAGCGGCTTATGGTCTGTATTGTAGCCATCTTCTCTTTGGATCCTACTTGGGTGACCTTTAAAACAATTGAGCCCCGTAGAGGATCATCATCATTCCATATGACCATCTAAAATTGATCGTCTCAAAGGGATTCTGGTCTTCACTTAATGCATTAAAGTATTTTTAGGTGACAATCTTTATTCTAGATAGAACGGTAGAATGTACCTAGTTGTCCAGTTTAAAAAAAGTACCTACCATGGCGATAGTAGGATTTAATAAGTGCTTGTGAAGAACTGAGTGCCACTTAGCAGTTTTATAGCTATGATACAGCGTCATAAATACTTTACTTTTTTATTTGTAAAGGACTCAATAGGAGTTTATTTTCTATCCGTAAGGAATACAGAATCGTGATATTTTTCAATATTTCTAGGCCAAGCTAGAAATTATTATTCAATAAAGCCAAAGAACAGGACGGTATAGGACAAAACTTCCAAGACACGTGTCTACTATACTAATGGATAAACTAAAGAAATTGCTTATGATTTTTCCTGTTTTCCTAGAGAAATAGATGCAGATTTGAACTTATTGTGAAATACTTTTTCGTGAGTTCTAATATCTATTCCGTTTCCTTAGTTACATTGATCTTAGACCTCATAAATAATTCCCATGACCTTACGCTGCTTTGTATTAATAAACATGGTAAATGGCCTATCGCGAATATGCATACAAGAAATAGCAAATCTTAATGCACAAGAACACACCCACACACACTTCTACACCTTTGAAAGAAGAGCGAAAAAAACTGAAACCATAGGATTTGTTAATTATCGATATGTTCCGGTCATATTAAGCTTACTTCATCACTTCATTCTCGAATTAAAGAATGGATCAATGAATACACTGACCGATGGTGACAGTTGGTTAGCTCAGACCACAGCAGCGGTCAGTCAGATTCTTCCTTTACTCTTCGTGTTGTTAACCTCATCACACGTGACCTTAACCCCAAGTGAAGGTAGGGTGTTTGGTATGTTAATACCTTTGCATGTCGGACTTACAAGGTTGATGCACATGCCTCTTCAGCAAAACCGACTCAAGACGGACCAACGCTCTTAAGTGTATTTCCAACGACATACCATCACTGGTAAGGAGTTGGTTTCGTTGGGGCGACTGTAGCTGTTTGGTGGTTGCTGTTTCGCTTTGACTATCATGATACTTTACCTGTATTTTAGGCGGTGACACGATTGTGGTCGATTACGCAGTAGGGCAACCCTGTCAATCATGCCCTTTTTTAATATTTGAAATAAGTCATCATCATGGTCACTTACATACGTACTTGCATTATATTATCAGTCCCACACCTGGCTAAACGCGTCCCAAAATATTCTCTGAAATGTCCTCAAAAGAAATAAAAATAATTAAAAATTTGTTTCTTGAGCGCTGGTATCATTGATTATTAGGTTTGTATTGCATTTAATCTGTATGTAAGTATATTGTCCGTGACCCAGATGCAAGTCTTCTTTAATCTGAATCCTCATATTATAAAACCCAAAATAACTTTTTGGCAATATTAGATGTTCTTATTCCACATTCGTTTAAAAGTAATGTAACTTTTTCTGTTCTTGAAAAAATCACAGCTATTAAGAAAATTACCTACAAACATACATACAGATGGTTACAAAATTTTCCTCCAATGTGTTCTGATATATTGAAATACCTTCCGAATTAGAAATTATATATATTGATTATTCCAAAGATGAGATTAAATGGGTTGGTGATTTATAAGAGGGACGCGTCGCTTACAATTTTCATTTAAGTAATGAGTGTGCAAATCTTCGTAATGTTCCCACCCATTTTGGAATTGCGCGTCATTCCTACATAGCTTTACTTTTTGACTTCCTGATCTCTCGCATCCTGTGTGTCTCTCTCTCTCTCTTTGACTCTCTCTCGCATGTAATCCAATCTCATCTAGACGGACCATCGCTTTCACTTGTATGCACATCTTAAATCAACCCTAGGTGTCTATGGACAAGCCCTGATTGTATGATTATAGTCTTCCCGAGCTCTAATCAAATAACGGCTGTCCCTAGCGAGTTGAGCCGTAACTCACCCTCATTCAGAGCTACTTCTCCCTCCACCTACATGTACCACTATTATAAAGACTATGAGGGGCTTAATCTATCAGCGCCTTTGAGGGGGGAAATCCCTAGAGTCCGCCGGCTAGTATTTCTACTCACTTTCTGCTGAGTTTTTAAATTCTTGATATAACGAAGAAAAAAAAACTGTTAAGATTTAAAGACTGTATTTTATGGACAAGTTAAGGACCGTGTCTTACCAAGGAAATAACATTGGATCAAAGATTATTAAGAAATGGCAGGCAATTTACCCGCATGAACTTTTTTTTGTGTTTTACATAAAGAGAAAAACAAATTCGGCCTCAACTATTAGACACAAATGAGGGGGGAAATAAAACCACGTCAGGTATAAAACACTTGAAATATTTAAAGAGAATTATAGTGTGATAGTTGCGTCGTATGTCTGCGGTGTAGTGCTTTTAATATCCTTCCGGGAGAAGTACTATTTCAAGGAGAGGGGGATTCATAATGATGGATGTAAGAGGTAAATTTTACGCACAGTAACATACACAACAATAATTGTTTCCAACAATCTTTTCGCCGTTCTAATTGGATTCGTCGGCTTTGGCTATCTTCAGTAGATATGAAGTCATCAAATCTTTTTAATGTACTCAACCCAATCACAAGAGCTTATAAATCTGAAATAAGTTCATTGCTAGGAAACATTTTATGTATTACAATGTCCTGCCCCGATTTCCTAAGCTTGATTTATGTGAGATGTTGATAATAAACATAGTCGAATCCGTTTTTCCTCCTTTTCTCCATTTTTCTAATCATCTGTCGTTCGCATTCACCATCTTGTCATACTTCTATTTCTCTGCACCCCCTCCTTCTCTCCCAATATGTTAATCTTTTCCCTAATATATTGTTTGCAGCAATCTCCTTGCTCTACTGTCTAAATTTGTCGACAATAGTTATCTTCAGTAGATCTGAAGTAATAAAGCGTTCAGATAGAATCAACGCAAGAGTTTATACATCTAAATTATTTCATTGCTAGGGAACTCTTATATTTTTTTACGAAATCCTGCCCCTATATTTTAAGCTTGATGTATGTAAGTTGTTGATAAATATTGGAAATAAAACTGTCACTCCTCTTTTCTCCATCATCTGCACACACACTACTGTTTTATTCTCCCTCTATTTCTCAACCCCTCCATCCCTCTCTATTTATCTCATTTGCAATTTATGGATAATTTACAGCGATTTCGTCGTTGTGTGCCGTTGAACTCGTTAATAACAGAAGCTATCTTCTCTAGAATCAACCCAAGCGCGAGAGTCTATAAATCTTTAACAAATACATTGCTAGGAAAATGACGAAATAATATTTCCTTATCTTGATAATATTGATAGTGTTATGCAATATGATGATAATGAACATTGAAATAAATATTCAAGATAAAACAATTTAAACGCTCGTTTGCCTCTGTCTTCTTGGCGTTTTATATCTTGAGTTATCTATTTCTATCCTAATATCCTTTCCTTGAATCCTCTTGCTCCAAATTTCTCCTTCTCTTACTCTCTCTCTCTTCCTCTCATTTTCCTTCCCTTTGTCTTTCGCGCTCGTACTGCCATACACTAATACTTTCTCCCCCCCTCTCTCTCCACCTCTCCGCCCTCTCTTTCACCCCATCATCACTCTTATGAATAACTTTCTACTTTCAGTGTTAATCTTTAAGTCAGTTTGCAGCCCCTCTCATCCGAGCTATCACCTCTATCACGACTTCTTTAAAACTCAGGAGTGTTGTTGACCTATGACCTTCACTCGGCTCACTTTCAGAATGAAGTGATCACATGGTCCTAATCGAAGTGTCTTCTTACCAGAACACACATCTTGAGTACACATAATCAGGGTCTTCGAATGCTGATGCCGTAGTGTCCCGAATAAATCACCAAAAGTAATAAAGGTGTCGGACTCTGAACCCTAAGCTTTCCATAGATGATAAAGCAGATTGTTTCAAGTGCTCTGTCAACATATTATAGCAGTCTGTTTAACAGCGCGGGATAATTTCTTAGTCCATACGAAACAAAAACGACGAACTGTAATAGGGGATACGTTGAGGTGGAGAGAGAGCAGAGAGCTTCTTGGCCTTTTTTTTTTTAAATTCAGCCAAATCGGCAATAAGTAGTGGATCTCCAACAAATGTTTCCCTTCAATAGCTGTCAATGGAACCCTTAAAATGTTGATGTAACTCATGACGTTTCTACCGTTCATTTATTTTTAAAGGTCATAATATACTTCTAATGAATTACCTTATTTCGAAACTGCAGAGAAGGTAAAAATCCCCGTTTATGTTGGCGGGATCCTTCAAATGATGGGATGCTAGAATGGGAATTATTTTTAGTTGGCCGATCTTAAATACTGAGTACTCATATTTGCCATTCTTCATTTCATGAGGTAGAAAACCAATGTTAGTGGAAGTCAGCTGAAGAGCATCTTACAAAATACAAATATTCAGCTTAAGATTCGCGACCCTATCAAATATAAGGTTGCCCAGTAAGTATCTATCAGACAGCATTTAATATTTGCAATAGGTAAAAGGGCCTGGGCCCGTTGCATGACGAAAAAAAAGACAAGTCCCTATACGCGCATTGGTTAACAATCAAGACACATTTGATCGCTATTGGTGAAAAAAAGAAATAAACGTACAGACAATCATAATGATCAAATGAATACCTTTTCAAGCTGAGAGGTGTAGACATGCTGTTGCTAAGTGGGCTTCAGAGAGAAGATAAAACGGGAGTCGAAATCTAACCCACACCCAAGCCGTATCGCACACTCTTGAAATGTTTAGAGAAGGAAACTTAAACCAACATGAAGTGCTTTTAGTTAAAGTATGCTGCAGAGGTTTAGTAACACTTCACAGGTGTAAACTCACCAATAGGGAAAAGGACAATCAGTGCATTCCTTCCCCTCTTACTTGCAGATATCTAAATGCTTCGTTTACATGTTTGTTTTTTTAATTTACACCTAAATCACGCATATTATAACAGTCAACAATACTTAATTCTTAGGCTTCATCGGCTTTTTCTTCTTTTAACATGTATAATTCATCGTAATTGTTGCTCTGGACGTCCCTTTCGACTTAAAAATTCTGGTTCCACAAGACAGTGTATAGAGGGACTGCAGTTGCAGGTGGAATTTCAGAAAGGAAAGACGTTTGTCGATACCGGAAGTTTCTGCTCGTGATACATTACCAAACACACAGAATACAATATATGGTACTTGAAACATTACCGTAACGATCAAAATTAAGGTTTCGGGTTCGTACATGAATGTGACTTACATGTAGTCGAGACATATCTTGAGCGGTGATCAACATGATGAAAGTCCCATTATTACGGGAGGTAAAAGAGAGTTTCACTCAGCGACGTACGAAGGAATCAAGTGAAGATCGATGTAATAGAAAGTTTTCGCACAGCAACAAAAAAAAAAAGATTTAAGAACTCTGTATACTGTACAGGCCCTATATATTTGAAATGCCCGTCAAATGATAATGAACAACTGGGAAGCCTTTGTCGAGATTCATCTCTAAGTTTCGGAGGTGACGAAAAATTGCAACTATTTCATTTGTCCAAAGTCCGGGAG
The DNA here is from genome assembly GCF_018143015.1 of Lytechinus variegatus. NCBI lineage: Eukaryota > Metazoa > Echinodermata > Echinoidea > Temnopleuroida > Toxopneustidae > Lytechinus > Lytechinus variegatus. The sequence continues at coordinate 37,210,360 of NC_054743.1, read as the reverse complement.
GAAACTGTGTTTTGATTAAAGACATTTCAACAAAGGCTTGTTTGGAATTGTTGTTTTAACTGTTGAGCAACTTCAGTGTAATTTTCATATAATGAACGGCACACTGCAAAAACTCCGATGTTGATTTAACACCAACCCGGAATCTACATGTATATATCCACACCAGAGAAGTGTTGAACAACAACAGTTTGGAATCGAACCAATGCTATTTTTATATATATATATATATATATATATATATAGATAGATAGATATATAGTGTAAAGAAATGGATGAAGAGAACAATGGTAGGCGTAGCTTAAATGAAGGTTCCCCAGAGCTATCTACCCTTTGGAAAAATTGGTGATGCCGAAAAAATGTCTCTGCCGGGAATCGAACCCGGGCCCCCGCTTTGAACGCCGGTGCCTTAACCACTAGACCACAGAGACGGGTTAGTGGATATGGCGACCCTGATCCAATTGACCGTCAGATTTTCGACACCATACCAATTATGATTTCCTTTGTCGGGTGAAGTTGGGTTGTGAACAATGACAAGCCGCCATGCCTCAGCTGGATCAAAGCTATTGCTTTGATACAAAGCTAGTGCTTTGATACAGTACACGTATGGGAGAAAGTATACAAATGTGTGTGAAGCTATACATGTACAACAGCCTTGGCAACTCTTTTATTGTAAATATTGTGTAAAGAAATGGATGAAGAGAACAATTGTGGTCTAGTGGTTAAGGCACCGGCGTTCAAAGCGGGGGCCCGGGTTTGATTCCCGGCAGAGACATTTTTTCGGCATCACCAATTTTTCCAAAGGGTAGATAGCTCTGGGGAACCTTGATTTAAGCTACGCCTACCATTGTTCTCTTCATCCATTTCTTTACACAATATTTAAAATAAAAGAGTTGCCAAGGCTGTTGTACATGTATAGCTTCACACACATTTATATATAGAGAGAGTGCGTCCCAGAATAAACGAAACCGAGATTTAGCGATCATTTATCATAACTTAATCATAAATAGAATAGACAAATGACCTACCAATTTAAAGCTTAGAATCTCCTGTTTTATCTGATATTACTTAGGTTATTTCTTATTCACGCATGAGTGAGAAAAAACAATTTGAAGAAAGGATACCAAAAACTCATTTGGCGGGGGGTATCTGGGTTTCAATAAGAAAACTACATTTCTGAAAAGTTAAATATCTGCTCTCTAATTTGGTACCGAAATTACAGAAAATGGTCAAGAAATAAAACCGTTCTGGTCATTTGAAATAAGGCTTGTAATGCTAAATGATCGCTAAATCTCGGTTTCGTTTTTTTTCTGGGACGCACTGTATATATATATATATATATATATATATATATATATTGTAAAGAAATGGATGAAGAGAACAATGGTAGACGTAGCTTAAATCAAGGTTCCCCAGAGCTATCTACCCTTTGGAAAAATTGGTTATGCCGAAAAAATGTCTCTGCCGGGAATCGAACCCGGGCCTCCAGCTTTGAACGCCGGTGCCTTAACCACTAGACCACAGAGACGGGCTAGTGGCTAGGCCGACCGAGATCCGATTGACCGTCAGAAAGACAGATTTTCGACACTATACCAATTACCTTTGTCGGGTGAAGGTGGGTTTTGAACAATGACAAGCCGTCATTGTTCAAAACCCACCTTCACCCGACAAAGGTAATTGGTATAGTGTCGAAAATCTGTCTTTCTGACGGTCAATCGGATCTCGGTCGGCCTAGCCACTAGCCCGTCTCTGTGGTCTAGTGGTTAAGGCACCGGCGTTCAAAGCTGGGGGCCCGGGTTCGATTCCCGGCAGAGACATTTTTTCGGCATAACCAATTTTTCCAAAGGGTAGATAGCTCTGGGGAACCTTGATTTAAGCTACGTCTACCATTGTTCTCTTCATCCATTTCTTTACAATATTTAAATAAAAGAGTTGCCAAAGCTGTTGTACATGTATAGCTTCACACATATATATATATATATATATATATATATATATGTATGTATATATATATATAAACTTTCAAAGGTCTTGCTTGATCTTTCAAGGGTCTATCGACGAACTTTCAAAGATCTCCGAGGTATTTCACGATTCCTAATGGATCTTTCAGTGGTCTTCATGGTCTCCATGCATGATCTCCAATTTTTTTTGAAACGGTTACAGCAGTCTTTCAGAGGTCTTGATTTCTGTGAAATGGGGACTTAACTCTGACATGGAGACGTCCCATTCCATGTTACAGTCTTATGAATACTCATCTGTGCGCTTGACTAACATCCGTGTAACAGATAATGTGTCATTGGTGAATAAATGAATAATGGTTGCATCAGACAGAATCCATCGTCCCCCTTCATACAATATATCATGCACATCAAATTAATGAATGTTTCTCTCCTGTAGGCTTAGAATGATAAAATGTGTTAAGAAACAGAATAACTTAGTCTGGATTCCAGTCTGTGTGCATTTTGTTACCCCCTCCCTCTCTCTTTGGGCCGTTACATAGAACGCTGCAATCAAACGCGACTGTGCATCCTACGCAAATTGACTTTCAATCTATCAAAATCGTGCCCTTTGGAATTTTTGCTTGATTTTCTTTTATTTAGATGCGTTTAATTTTAATTCTTCCTGCAATGAGACCCCAGAATGAGACCCTCTTTAAAACGGTGTGCTCGAATTTAAAGACATTTTTCTCAGTTTGTTTATATGATGTAGAAATATAAATTTCATATTTGCTCCTAACACCTTACAAATTAAGATATTACACAAACAAAATGGTGTAGGAAAATAGGATAAGGAATGAGGAAACGAGACCTATGTCAAAACAAGTCAAGGGCTTGCTTTTTCTTCAAATATATCATTTATTTGCCTATAGATCGACATTTGTAATGTCCGGTTGACCATCATTGACTATTGATTCCTAGGAGTCCCACCACTCTTGGGCCCTATAATGCCTATTGGAAACCATCAGATATGAATTTTTGAAATGATTTGACTAAAATTTAGGTCACTGTTTCTTCTACTATGTCACCAGTTCTATAATAAGTTGGCCTTAAATTATCGACCACCCTTCTCAGTCTGTGAAACCCGTTGGGGAACTATGTGGGCTAGCTGTCGCCATTTGATGAAATACTTGTGCTTTGCAAAAGAGATAAAGTCTTGATATTACGTCACAATATTAAAAGTTCAAACTTTCAACAGACCAAAGCAAATTCTTATGACGCATTTAAAGTTCGAGAATGTTTTTTTAATAGCTAGTATGTTTATTCAACATTTCTTCTCTTGTGTTGTGGTCATTTGGGAGACATCTAATGAAACATTCCACAAGAAAAAATGTATTCAATGTTTTCGGGTGATGCATATGATATGCATTGAAAGTTACTGGGCCCTTTCGTAATGTTACTTTCGGTAAAAGCTACAGCTATACATCCCTCACTTTTGTTCTTTTGTTTTCTTAAACAGGTGGCATATTTAATAGAGATGGCATGAGTAGCAAGGAGGACCTGGCTTTCCGGTTCGCGATAGAGAAGGTGAATGCAAAAATTCGAAGCGACCCTTCGCTAAATATGAGTATGCTCACCTACGATATACAGCATGTAAAAGGCAATGATACATTTGAGGCGACGAATAAAGGTGAGTTGGGACTTTTTACTTTTAAATGTTTGATGCCATTCGCATTAATTCCCAATGGACAACACTGTTTGGGCAAAATAAAGTTGCTATTCTCAGAGCTGCTTTAAAAAAATGTTTGTCTACTGACCCCATGTTCAATGGCTGCACCTATAATGGTTTAAGAAAAAATATATTAAAATCATAAATATTGGCCTATAATAGAAAGTAAGATTAGCCCATTTCATCATCATCATCGCCATCGTAATATAGTTACCGTCATCATCACCCACTCAAATCCCTATTCATCTTGGTTTCCCGTGGGTGAATGCCCTTCCTCTCTCGAACCCTTTCTATCATTCATGGCAGACCATAATTCACCAAAGAAAGACCACAACAAATAGGAATATAGATGCTTTCAAATTATGCCTTGAAATATAAAAGAATAAAAGCTCCAGATGCACAAATTTGTTGATACCATTGCAATTACAAATTTTTATCAACGATCAAATTGATTAAGGGATGGTTTTCGTAAGATCGTTGTGTGCTTATTTAGAATATGTTTATATAAATGTACGAATCCAGAATTATGCCGACAGCAATAATTTTGATTACATCGCTGTTGCTACATAATTATATTCATGAAATTTTATGTTTAGTATGAATTGTAGGTAGAGCTCATCCTAATCTGGATTTATGAAATGTGAATTATAGTGGATAATAATATAGATCATATCAATAATACTTTAATATATGCAGAATCTATAAACTAATTTATCTGAAACGACGTTGACGCCCCAAAATTGAATACTTACTAAGTTTACAGTTGTATTTAAATTCCAACTATTCTCTTAGCAGATCATTACCTCGAATTAATCATTAATACACGTGTATTCATTATGCATTAGAGATTTTAACCAGTCGACACAAAATGATTTTGACAGGGGGGGTAGGGGATTGATGGATTAATCGAGACGAGAAAATTTATAGACAAAACCCTTGTGAAAGCCATTTTGTAATTGGCAACCCAGGCTACTCCGTATCTAAAAATGATAATTATACTTTGATATCCATGTGTTATCATTTCGCATTTTTCAATTCAGTTGAGCAATACCCCCACATACCTGTCCTTTAACTACGTTGATATTGAGACGCACAAAGCAATTGAAATTGTCTTAAAATTGCTTTCAGATTTAAGGGGACATGTGGGCTCCAATATCAGCACAAAGTAATGGTTAAAGTGATTGGTTAACTTTGGTGTTACTTTAAAAATCTGAGCTAGAAGGTCACACTTGTCACCTGTGTCTGTGATATGTTACAAAAATTAAGCCCAGGAAAAATTGCGTTCAAAAATAATTATTTAGTGCTTCAAAAATTGAAATATAAAGTGACCGGAAACACCATCTTACTTTCATCCAATACACTTAGGTGTACTATTTAGGCGTCTATAAGACACCTATTTGAAAATCGGGGTTTGTATTGTAGTTTTAGCTTTTCATTCTCAATAATAGTTGTTTTCAGGGGTTATTAGTTAGAATACATGCACTTGTACACATGTTTCATCTTGGCTTGATAATTTTTTTAAATCGGCTGCTCACAAAGTTAAGCAATACCTTTAAGGTTAAGTTCAAGAAAAAAAAGTGATTTCTTTAATATGTCCTTAATTTACTCCAGATTGCCTTATCCGTCGAAATGACGCATACGATCTACTAGATACGCTGAATGTAAAATTATAGAAAAATGAAGCGTTTTGATCGATGTGAACAGGTGGAAAATGACGTCACAATGCAGAAAATACCGTACTTGGAATACCTTTGCTTCAGAATGCATATTATAAAGAATACTCAATCAACATGAGTCTCTGTGTCCTTTGAATATTTGGCAATGCAGTTTCATGAAACTTTAAGCGTTGGCTGGCATTCCAATGCAATCATGCAACTATTAATTCCAGCCATGGTCCCTATAACGTACTTGTTCAATATGAAGCAAACAAAATCAAGCCATTAAAGCAATCATTTAGATTGCATTAATAGGGACTTTGCATTACGGTACGGGAAAGCACCCGCTATAAATAAGTAGGGCCTACTACCTTATTCAGTAGAGCAAGACATGTAGATGTAGTGTATCAAGCATGTCAAGTGCATTTTTTTCTTCACCGTACCGACTCTAATTTCTCTTAAAGGACAAGACCACCCCAACAAAAACTGATTTGAATAAAAAGAGAAAAATTCAACAAGCATAACACTGAAAATTTCATCAAAATCGGATGTAAAATAAGAAAGTTATGGCATTTTAAAGTTTCGCTTATTTTCAACAAAATAGTTATATGAACGAGCCAGTTACATCCAAAAGAGAGAGTTGATGACATCACTCACTCACTATTTCTTTTGTATTTCATTATATGAAATATGAAATATTGTCATTTTCTCGTCATTGTCATGTGAAATGAAGTTTCATTCCTCCCTGAACACGTGGAATTCCATTATTTTAACATTTTGTGCTTCAGGCAAGGAGGTCCTAATCGTCAAATTCGTAAAAATTGAAATATTGTATAATTCAAACAATAAAAAACAAAAGAAATAGTGAGTGTGTGACATCATCGACTCTCTCATTTGGATGTAACTGGCTCGTTCATATAACTATTTTGTTGAAAATAAGCGAAACTTTGAAATGTCATAACTTTCTTATTTTACATCCGATTTTGATGAAATTTTCAGCATTGTGCTTGTCTGATTTTTCTCTATTGATTCAAATCAACATATTTCTGAGGTGGACTTGACCTATAAAGAGTATTGCAATCACATCGCAGACGCTTTGTACAACGCACAAATCCCTTTGAAAATGCAAGTCAAATTACTATGGACAGCCGAGAGGTCTTTGTCGAAAGTTGGTGGACTGGGACAGCAGATTTTTCCAGTTTTTATTAATTGAATAATTTTCTAATATTCAGTGTACTCATGAACGTAACCGCCTGAAGTCATGAGCTGAATGCAGTATATTGACTTACTGTTCCTTATCCCCACAAAGTTATACATTACCTCATCTCACTTCTCATCTTGATTCTTTCCCCCCCCCCAAAAAAAAAAAAAGAAACACATCAGTCTGATAGCAATATTCTTAATAGCCCCACGAATTATACTCCAGTCAAAGATGAGACTGGACCTTAAAAATGCACCATTGTTTCATTTTTGCCGCATTAAGGTTATCACGACTATTATGCCATCTTAGTCTTATATATTGTCTGAACCTGAAAAATTCAGCTTCGAAACATCGATTGTATAGCTATATCTGAGCTAAGAGGGTAATTGCATTGCTGTACTATAATAACCATCACGCTCAATTTGGGTATATGGGGTAGAGTGAGAGCAGGGATGAAGTTTTACCGCCATTAATGGGGATCAGGAAATAGGTTCGGTGTCTGGGGTACGAGTGAGCTGCACCTGTATGACTGGTATACTATAGATACAGGTGCAGGATAGATGCCGACGACCATGATGGATGGGGGCACGGCGGAGCATCAAAGGGATCTGTTCACTGAAGATAGCTTCCATAACACGGGGATTAGCAGTATGCCCATCCATCATCCCTCTATCGCGACACGACAGCGAATACTACAAGTGAGGGAGGGAGAGAGAGAGAGAGAGAGAGGGAGAGAGAGAGAGAGAGAGAAAAGGTTTGGAATCAAAGCTGAAAAGAGCGCTTTTTTATCAGGGGATGTGTTACGATTCATCAGATTCTTAAAAAAAGTGCTACCGTTCGCTATTCATTACCGGATTTTAACAAGAGAGAAAAAAAGTATTAAGCATGTAACCTATAGTTTAAAGCGTACAGTGTCATTTACATAATTCGTGTGGCAAACCTTAAAGAGAAATTCCAGTAGTTGCAGTAAACACTGATTTCATGAGAAAGTCTGTAAAACAAGGCTTAATTGTCAGTATATCATCGAGGATCTAGATCTGGTACAGTTACATTAACTGAACTTTGTGAAATCTTGAAATCTACGCTGAAAAATGTTCACACCGAAGATCCCCAACACAGATAAGCGCACGTGGGACAATGTATAATCATTGCTTAGGGCGTCGGGCCCGACGCCCTACCCGATTCCTGTGCTTATTTGCTGATTTCTCAGCAATTACACAATTTCTTCCAGATTTCTTTGGCACATGCGTTTTATTTATACAAACAGACACTTTGGTGGTCATTTCATTGGATTCTGTACGAACTCATTTTGATATCGTTACCAAAACTAGCATTTACAGGAAAGATGAAATAAATGAGAATCTTGATAGAACAGAAAAAATGATGACGAGGTTATCAAAAGAGAGACTAATAAGTGCAACTTAGATTGATAAAGAGCATGAAGAGAGGAGAACAAGAGGAGAGGGCAAGATGAAAGAATGACAGGGGAAGAGAAAGAGACAGAGAGAGGGGGAGATGGGGGTATAAAGGGAGGCAGGGAGATAGATAAATGAGAGAAAGAGGGGAAGAGGGGATAGAGAGAGAAGGCGTGATTGGCATTGGCTTAAGTTTCCAACTCTCATTTTAACCTAGATTGCGTCCAGATTACACCCTTACTTCCTCGATCACCCTGACAGATATGAGATTCACCCATCGTCAAATAATTGAAAGGTATGGGAACGCGATAGGGAAGGGACGTCATTTACTACCAAGAATGACACAATTTCAATACTGACATATTTTCACCTACAACTGCCAAATCTAATAATAAGTTCTTGTGGGAGGACACAATCAATGCATTATGAAATGACTGGAATTACTTCGTCCATGACACCAAAAAATGATTTAAAAAATGATTTAGGTTTGTCAAAATAAGCTATTGAATGAGTTGGTTGTCGAGACGCATGTGGTTTTCAGCGACGCGGGCGTATGGCAAGCCCTTTAAAAAGAAATTAAATAAATTCAAGAAAGAGAAATAAATTTTGGGAAGGGTTTGCTACATACGTGTACGTCACTGAAAACCCTGCATGTCGCCAAGCAAACCAAACAAAACATAACATTTATTGTTTTTTTTATAGAAAACTGATTATTAGCCGCAAAGAAGACAAAAAAGCCGAACAGATAAAGTGGAAATATACCACTCCTCAGAAAAAGGCGCCGTAAAATATAATGTAGTAACGTGTATGGTAGTATTCTCTTGATTCATTTGCAATTTTGTATTGATTATGTTGTTATATTCTTTGTAGATACTTCGTTTGAAAATCCTTTACAAAGAATAATTCGGTGTATCATTAGTTATCAGTATATCCTTCGAAAGGCACGCATGTGACAATGCTAACACCAACTCTACAAGGTCCATAAACAACGCTATCATTCAGTGTTAACAACCAACAGTTCGTGGGGCATATCTTTCATGTACACCGGACAAAAAAAAACTAAAAGCAAAATCATGTAAAACTAGAATTTAAAATGTGCATACCTATATTTACTTGAAGGTCCAAGTAGCTTATCTTGGTTTCATCCGAAATGATTGTACATGTAAGAAATATTTTTAGGGGACTGTCTCTCATAGTGACCCACTTTTTATTAAAACAGGCAGGCATTCCGCCTTCCGAATCATCGAATTCAATTTCCATTTCTAACGATAAACAGTGCATGATGGGTCCCTGGACATATTTCAGATGAGCTGGAAAGAATATGAAAAAAGGGCAGACTATGGATATAAACGAAATACTCTTTTACATTATTTTCATCTACTCTTTTCTTCTCTTTCTCTTTCTCGTTTTCAATGCTGAACAAACTCCAAGTCTCAATTCATGTTTTAACCCTATCTTGGTCTACCAGGAGTAAATGAAACGGCAGCCAAAAAGGCCTCGTTTGGCTTTAAAGAACGTTCACATATCACTTGAGGCACACCTACATAGTATTCCGCAAACACTGAAATATTTTTCGATTTTTACCAGGAACTTGCGATATAAAACAGGGCGTAGATTGCAGTGTCGGTGCGCGACAAATGGTACTTATAGTAACAAACTTATTCACAGAAAAGAGGAAACCGAGAATTCCATGTTTTTTCTTCTTCTAAGGCGAATGAATTACGGTATTTAATGTACATAATCATATAATTCAATTCTTCTTTTATATCCCTGATAGATATATGTAACAAACACTTCACGCATTAATTCAATTTCAACGTTAAAACCAGGTTGCGCATAAATATAGGACAAATTAGTTCTTGATACGATGAACGTGGTTTTTCACGAAGATTCTCTCACTGATCCCTAACATGAGAAATGATTCAGATTCACGCGTGAGTTTCTGCGCAAATCGTTTTCGATATGCCTCAGTATTGTTTGTAATCTGCCATGCGTGAACGATTTGCTGAGCTTTTGGTTTTATATTAGAAATGAGATTATAACTCTTGCCATGAGTATCAAATTTATAGTACAAACATATTTGATATTTGTGATATCTATCTCTGAAAACGGTTTTCAATTTTTGTTGGCCGTACTGTATACACGGCATGTGCTTGTTTTTGGACCGACTCATGATTTGAGCAGACGTCAGTAGCTGGTGTCGGTCGCTTTATTTGTAAAACACCCCTCGCCGTTTTGGCACATGAAAAGGCAAACAAAGAGCAATCACGTTAAGGCGGGCACACAGCCTTAAAATAAATTGACGCAATCGGACAAGGTTTGGTTAGATATTACCATCCCTATTCTCGCTTTGCCCTTTCCGTATTTCGAGAAATGTTGAGAGAGGCTCGACATGACGCTCTGAAGGATAGTCTAAAGGCGCTGTCACACCTTGGCGTTTTAGACAGCGTATGTCCGACGTATGAGGAATTTGGCGAATACGCTGGCGTACGTCGAATACGTTACGGGTAAGTTTTGCATACGTTGAGAGTACGCTAAAACACGCTGGTATACGCCGTCATGCGGCGAGGTCGTCGAAAAATTTTGTGCAAGCACAAAATTTTTCGACGTATGCCAACGTATGGCTCATACGTCCCGCATACGCGGGTCATAAGTTGTAGGCAAGTTACGCGATCGTTGATACACGTTGACACGCGTTACTCGTAAGTTACTCATAAGTCGATGTACGTCGAGATAATGTCCAGCGTACCCTAAAACTTAATTCTAACCTATAACGTGCTTTGAACGTATGTGTAACTTAACTCCAACGTATATTGACGCATGAAGACGTGCTCGGACGACCACAAAACAATACTGAACGTGTTTATAACTTACAGGTACCGCGCGCGGCAGCGTATCGCTGACGAACACGTGTCATAGCCTATAAAAAGGCTGCCCTCGACTATTCAAATCATAACCGCACGATACATCACCGTATCAACACCACCGCCATGCCGAAGAAAACTCCTGTGAACCCCACCTTTGTATACCAATTCCTATAAACGTTGTCAATACGCCATTATACGGTAGATGTAAGTTATAAACACGTTCAGTAAGTTTTGTTGTCATCCGGAGCACGTCTTCATACGTCAATATACGTTGGAGTTAAGTTACACATACGTTCAAAGCACGTTACTCATAGGTTAGAAGTAAGTTTTAGGGTACGCTGGACATTATCTCGACGTACATCGACTTATGAGTAACTTACGAGTAACGTGTGTCAACGTGTATCAACGATCGCGTAACTTGCCTACAACTTATGGCCCGCGTACATGGCGTATGCGGGACGTATGAGCCATACGCTGGCATACGTCGAAAAATTTTGTGCTTGCACAAAATTTTTCGACGACCTCGCCGTATGACGACGTATACCAGCGTGTTTTAGCGTACTCTCAACGTATGCAAAACTTACCCGTAACGTATTCGACGTACGCCAGCGTATTCGCCAAATTCCTCATACGTCGGGCATACGCTGTCTAAAACGCCAAGGTGTGACAGCGCCTTACGTTAGGCTATCGTAGGGCATAAGTTGTGTACGCCAGCAATACGCTAAGCATTCGTTGGAATACGTTACTTATAAGTTAACGAAGCGTTCGATATAAGTTACTAATACGTTATGTGTACGTCCAACTCGTTATGAATACGCTAAGTATACGCCCAGAGTTGAAAAAAAACAACAACAAAGTTCAGCGTATGCCGACGTTTTAGAGAAATTTTGATACGTCGGGCATACGCTGTCTAAAACGCCAAGGTGTGACAGCGCCTTAACATAGAGAAAGACAAAATTCAATCAATATTATAAGAAACCATGCGATATTTTACTGGCATTCAATTTGATGGATGTTTACTTCTTAGTGCCCCCGAAACATTAAAAGTTATGAAATAAAGACCATGTAATTGTATTATTGATTATAAAAGGGGCATTATGATTAATCAGAGTTAACATTGATTTCATTCAATATATTTATTTTTAAAGAGTGAAATTGTTAAAAGAATTCATTTGAAATATTGGAAACAATGTTGTTGTTTTTTTTTTTGGGGGGGCATGCAGACTTACAAATATTTAAGTAATCAATTGCATCAAATATCGATGCAGTTGCACGTGAGGTTGTGGCTAGAAATGGTATGGCATTAGCCTCATTTAGTGCTTGCAGAATTTTTAAATGGTATAAAGATAAGCATGGTCCGATTATGTTTCATGATATCACTGCATCTTGGTTTTCGCCTCATATAATGCCCATTTTTCGCAATCCAGCGAGAAGTCTCAAGGGAAATTTTTGATTTTCAGGAGTGCTGAAAGTCATAAACAGACACTCAAAACAAATATATATAGAGCATATATTTGTAATATTGTTCTAGATGAAATAATATAAAGAAACCTCTACTTCATGCGTCAGCTTAAATTTTGTGCACAAATTACCTTCTACATTAATGACCAAGACCATTATTTTGGCGAGAAAAATTGTTTGGCAGCCAATTTATATTTCAATGCCCATTGGGGGAGGAAAGTTACCGGTGTATAAAGTGATTGAAGTAATATGACAGTCAATCCTAAATCAATTTATATTTGGACTGCAGATATATAATTCAAACGTCTATTCCGGAGACACATTATGAAAATTCAACAATTCGTTAAATTCGACCAGACGTCTAAAAGCATCCGCCTAATAAACACACGCACAAACAACAACCAAGGGTAGAGGGGTAAGGTTTATTTCATGCGTGATACTTTATTTCATTTACTTGTAAAAAATATTTTATTTCATTATGATGTCCATAGGTTTTATTTCATGGATCTAATCCATTCTTTCCACCCCCTCTCTCTCTATCTCTCTCTCTCATTTCATTTCCTTCTTGTGTATTGATTTGTTATCATGACTATGATGGGCGTACGTGTATTTTTTTTCAATCTGTCATCTATGTTTACGTCCTGCCTTTTCTTCGTCTTCGATGCCTTCTGTAAATTAGACATTCCACCTTCTTTCTCTGTGTTTTCTCTCACAATAAGCCTTTTCTGACCTCTTTCACACTGCCCCGTCGGTTCGTAATTAGTTTATAATCCCACCACCTGACACGATGTGAATCCATAATGACACTGAACAGGCGCGCCCATGTAAAAAACGGCTAATTTTATACATACACACACTTGACACCCACACTCGCACTCCCACCGATCACGCACATAAAACACTCGCACTCGAACGGCCAAGCAATCTCTTCCACTGTCCATCAAAAATTGTGTAAAAGTACTTTTTGTAACGCAACTTTTCAGGAAATATGACAGATAGTGTAAACTAGATCCTCCGTAATAAAAATAATAGAGTAAATAAAGCATTTTTTTAATCAGCTCTGTGGTTTCGTTCCCCGCATATGAAAATTCATGCTCACATTACATACCCCTCCCCTAGAAAAAAAATGACAATGGCTACCCCTATAGACAAGAAGGATACAAAATCCTGAATATAATTTTCCCATCAAGAAAGAATTCACCAGTCATCTAATAAAAGTTGCGATCTTGATCTCTTCAAACGCAAACTGGTATAAAGCAGGAGGGTTTTCTTTTTTAAAAGGAAATAAACATTTATAAATTCGAATAAATTGTGTCATAAAGCAATGCTCACAATTTGCTTTTTATTTTTCAATATCTTTAAAAACAACAACTTCAGAAATACCAAAAAGTCATGAGTGCTTAGGAAAACATGTGCAGGTAGATGAAAACATCCTTCCTCATGAAATCAATGAATCGATGATAAGGGTTTCCGTGACTTCTCATCCGACATTACAGTTCCCAAAGGCAAGAATGAAAGGCCTCATTGGTAAAAGAATGAATAATCAAAAAGGAATCCCAGGAATGGAATGGGTATTCATCCTGTAGAAATGAGGTTGAGAAAATGAGAAGTGAAAGTAGTTGTCATGGTTTTAGCACAAAAGGAGACAACATAAGTTAAAATAACAAAACAGAAAAAATGAACGAAAGGATTAACATAATTAAAGCGGGTGAGACGATGATTATGATTGTATGTATACAGTTCTGAGGGACAGTGACTCTCATGGAGAGACTCCAAAGCAAGACGTCTGATGGAGAGAGAAAGTGTGTGAGAGGGTGTGATATTCTGTTTTTCTGTTGTGGTTGATGGAGGTTTAGAAGGAGAAATCGAAAGGGAAACATCTCCAAACGCTAGATAATAAGATGCGTCATTCGTTGTATCACAATTTCAAAGTCCATAAAGGGCCCAAGCCACATGTCTCCCAAAGGCAACAACTTCTTTCGCCTCGACATTTCATGACGTCACATTATTTAGCCATAAAATCGAAATGTGACGTTAAGTTTGCGGAAAACCGTCACCCAAATTTCATTTCTCGGACGTTTCACAGATCGACTCCCTGTGATACCAATGATCTAGATTGCCACTCTCCCAGGGAATATTTTACAAGTTTCACCCATATCTGTAAAGGTCATATGCACCTTACACCAGATCAGACGCCTCAAGAACGAGCCCTCTTCGGCTATCGATTAACAGGGAGACGCTATCGATAGGAAGGCATGTCAGGGAATTCATTGACTGTCTAAAGTCGTGCTTGAGAATACTCTACACAGGACAATCATTAAAGTGTCATGTTATGATTGCTAAATAGACTCGGGCCAACATCAATGAGTATGATTTTGGCCTTGTGTATAAGATGATGTATAGACCATCTTTTAGTTTCTTATGACATGTATGACATGTATGATGTGCACCGTGTTGTCCGTAGCCTGAGAATAGGATAGATAATGATTAACATCGAGATAGGGATCCTATGAAGAGTGTCAAAGTTTAGATTGTTAGGTACTTAAGAATGATTTCAGACTCACCCCCCCTTTCTGGTCTCCATCAAAAGCATACTAAATTCTATAATCTAAGATTTCAATTATGTAGCTATCCTTCTATGTCCTTATCGTAATGGAATCCTCTTTTTCAATTCATTATGGTCGAAATGTTTCCACATTGATTATTATTTTCTAGTTACATTTGTTCGGTCTGTCCGTTACATTGCAATAGCTTTACTACTCCAGTTGGCATCATGTAGGTCGAACTCGACCGGGATGACAAGGTGGCAAAGGATTTTAATCATTCATTTCGCTTTTCTCGGATGTTTAGTTTTATCAATAAATGTAGAATTATAGAGATACACGGTTCTCTCAAGGCCTTGTAACCAAGGTACAAAAATGGCAATTGTAATCGTTTGAAATATAATTTTCACCCTGAATTTATAACGTGCGTAGGTGAAGCAACAATGAGAAATACTAATGCATAGGCATGACCAGTTTTGCAGGGGTAAAATGCTTTTATATCGGTTGTTCTCTCCCACACTTTGATCCAAGACAAAGCCTCAGTACTGTCCGTTAACAATTATATCAGCGTTTAAGTTTTCACTCTCTAAACATTTTACAATCTGGAAGAGGATATCCATCATCAAAGTCAAAGGTCTGATGTCATGGCTGTAGACGTGCAGGGCCCGAGGTGATTTGAGGATACAGGATCTTGATAGATTCTATCTTTGTTCTCATAAATATTATATGGTGACCAAGAAGGGAGATTTGTTATCATTGTAATAGTCAACCTAAGAAGTGTATATATTGATTCGTATTTTGGAAGGATTGATTGGTCACCTGCCTGTATAGATAAAGACATCTGAAATGCCATCTAGCGCGCATGTAGACAAGCCATAAACCCAAAGCGAACGTTGTGAGAGTGCCAATGTCCTATGATATTTTCTCTGATATATTATAGTTCATTGGCGACATCACATTTTTGTCATCTAGTTCATCCTCCCCCATGAAACATTAAAATATTCTGGTACTGCCCCTGTTGATGGCATTTTATCTGTGCAATATACTGTTCACATCAAGTCTTATTGAGATTGATATATGTTTATTTGGTTAATAAAGGACCATGTAGTATTTTGCTTGGCTTTTCTTAAAAACATAACCTTTGTAGAAATAACGTGGTTCTGTCACAAGAATGGATTACGGTTTCCCTTTCTCATTTCCAGGATTGGTTTGACTAATTGAGACTCTTATAAATTCACATCGGCGCGCCGCGCCGCTTCGCGGCGGTTTGCGCGCATCTTTACATTAAATTGATGAGCGACTTCCGGGAGAGCTAATTGCACTTGCACAATTGCTTATCTACTATTACCTTAACGTTCTCTCCTTTACTTTTGCATCATCAAATAATAGTATAGCCAGCCAACTATCAATCCACATGCTCTCTGTGTTTTTTTTTTTAGGAATCTCAACGAATTAGAGAGCTAACATTAAATATTGTATTGGGGTGAATAAGTTATCCTGTTAATATTTGGTCTATGAAATTCCATGAGGCTTGAACATTTTAACACCAACACCATTATAAAGAATATATTTTAATATATATCGAGGGGGGAGGGAGAGCGAGTATGTAATTTCTCTGTCAATGTTCTGCTATCTGTTTTTATTGAAGCTGTTGGTTTGTAAAAGGCTTCTCATGAAGTTGTATTAATCCCAGTTTCGAACACCCCTTCCATTCACTTGCATTGGCGGGCCATTACTTCTTTAATACATGTTTACAAAAGATGAGTTTACGAAAGAAGAGGGGAACAAGTTTGCCCCTTCCCCACTATTTTCGAAATCTCCAACCAGATCCCACAAGATAGTTAATTTGCCTCGCTTGTGTGGTGATGGATGAACATGTATAGTTCTGAACTCCGATACCATCTCAGTTCATGTCTGTAAATTTCGTTCATGTGTGTCACCGTGTAGAGTAAGTTCATATCTAACTTAGATAGTAATAGGGCGTTAAAACTCACACCTGTTGGTGTCGCGAGAAGACCACATCATACGGTGTTAAAGTTACACCCTAGATATTAAGCAATGAGTGTAGAAGTAATAACAAAGTTTTGATAACACCGATGAGGTGTTGGCCTAACGGCAGAAAATAAACGTTGAAGTAAAGTGACTGGTGCCCTGCAAAAAGTACTGTAAAAACACCGGGGTTGATTTAGCACCAGCTCGGTATCTTCACTGCAAAAACTCCGGTGTTGTAAGCAGCTCCAGTTAATATTGGTTAGACACTGATTAGTGTTGTTTGAATGCCTCTCTGGTATCTTTCTATAATAGATACCGAGCTGGTGTTAAATGAACAGCGGTATTTTTTGCAGTGTATGGTCCTTTATGTAACCTATCAACGCCAGGGTTTTTGCTGTGCATGTTTAATATTCCGAACAGTGATGTAATAAACTATATACGGTCTACTGTGATTGCTAAAGTTGCTATCCAACATGGCAAAAAACACTTTTTGTGTGTGTTTCAAACTGTTACAATAAACTGGCAAGGCCATTTGTTTTACAATCTTAGAAGTTACAGCTGATATGAATTATAACGGTGATTATATCTTACGACAAATGAATAAAGTGGTTTTGTTTTTTTTACCAGGTCACGGAGTTCGAATATGATAAAGCAGATGAGGAGCTTCGAGCGCTCAAATTATATAACATAACATAATGCAAATATACTCCCCTTTTTTTCAGTTTGTCAACAGCTTGGTGTGGGCGTGGCTGCCGTGTTTGGTCCCACCTCTCCCCACGACTCTCTAGCTGTTCAATCTGTTTGTGACGTCATGGACATCCCTCACATCCAGACACACTGGGTGCCCAAGTCCCACCTACCTGGTGAATCTACCACGGTCACTATCAACATGTATCCCTCCAATGATGTCATCAGCAAAGCCATCAGCGACCTCGTTACAGCTTTCCGCTGGAAGAGGATATCCATCATCTACGAGGATTTTAGTGGTAAATTAATTGTTGCATTCTAATGTGACTGAGGGCATTTTGCGTCCCCACCTCGTTACACACCAAGTTACTCACATGCATTCACGCACATCTTTTTTTTTTATAAACATGGATATATTTCTTATGATACTGTCACACCAACGCAACTAACTCCAATAATAATGATAATGCTAGTTAGTTTTTATAAAGCGCTTTTTTCATAACGACTCAAAGCGCTTTACAGCGTTTTATTATTACCCCAGTCATTGGATTCATATCAATCCTGCACAAAAAGTGCACAATTTCCACTCCCAGGGGAGCATTCCCTGCATTCATCACAGCCTCATAATGGTGCTGGCAAATTCAAACATACAATAACATTTCGCATCCTACCTGGGTCGAGAGTGCCTTCCCAAAGGACGCTAGACCGTGGTGGGATTCGAACACACGACCCTTTGTTTACAAGGCGAGAGTCACAAACACTACACCACGGCTCTTTCAAACAGACCATCGGTACGTATTTGATGATAAGGTAATAGCTTTTGTCGAGACTAAAAGAACTTAACTTCACTCAGGGGTGTGACTCCTTGTACAACTATTGTTAAAAAGGATATTTCTTATTGAGTACTCCCACCTTTTAATACTTAAGACCACAAATCCACAATCTATACACATTCACATGCGAACAAGCTTGCACTTTTACTTTTAGGCCTATATGGATCTGGCAGATTAAATAAAAAAAAATCGGCATTATCTGCGTGAAATGTGTTATTTGTGTCTAGTATCATTGAAAAAGGAAAGTCCAGAAGTTTGAAAAAAGAAAGAAAAACCAACACGGTGTTAGCTCTCAGTTCAATGCATTAACTTCAGTTCCCTGCTTTTTTTCCAGGTCTAGCCAGGTTAAAAGATGTCTTACAACTGTCCATGTACAAGGACACCGAGATAACCGTCTATTACACCAAGTCCATGCCATTCGGAACCATGATGAAGAGGATCAAGAGTTCTGGAGCCAACCATATCATCATCGACTGTTCCAGAAGGTCACTGCTCATCATGCTTGAGAAGGTTTGAAGAAATTGGCTTTCATAGTTTCGAATTGGAGTTTACTTTTTACTATTAGGTCTCCATGTTCCTGAGGCCAGACGACCCATAATTAAACCTACTGCCATTTTGACCATATGATTGCCTTCACGACTGGCATCCATTTACTTCACCTGGGTCGATATGGCAGATACAAAGTTATGTCATAATGACATATCCACGTCCTCTAGAAGCGCGTAGGGACATTAATGTGATTATGCACTATACAAGAACTGCAGTGGTAGTTGTGTGACTGTTGACTATCATTTTTTTTAATTAAAAAGAACCTGGAAAATGTGCATGTTCTATTTTGTTTTCACCTGCTGAAGTTCAATCCGTTGGGGAAATATGAGTGAGGTCATTTAGTCAACGAGGCGTATAAAATAAAGACATGACGAAATAACAGAGATGGATACGAATATAACCGTTGTTACAAAATTGCAGATTCTTAAAAACACAGCCATGCTATATACATAAATATTGTCACTCTCAACTCAGTTTCGTCGCAAACACTATATATTAGAAATTGAATCAGCGTATAAAAGAGATAGAGGGACAATGGTATCGTAATGCTCAGTGATGATCTATATTAGAATTTATGCAATTAGTAAACAGATTTTCATATATAGGATGGTTCTTCGTACAAGTTTGGAATGACTTATTTGTGTTTCATTCTCTCTCTCTCTTGTTTACTTTACCTATGTCATTCGTTCTCCGTCCTCTCTGTCTAAGCCATAATTGCTTTCCCTTTATCTCTCTTTCTCTTGACATAAAATCTTCAGGATTGATTTTGAAATCTAATTGAAATTTTAGTAAGAAAGGTTATGCTTCCCTACTATATTACCTATATCGCCTGACTATGTCACTGCATTAGCTTAGGTAGTAGAGCTGTGATGGTATTCCTTAGTTCATTCATCTGCGGTAATCCCCTGTGAGGAATATAGGTGATAAGCTTTCATCAGCCTGTTTTTTTAGTAGACAGCAAATCCATCACGGAATACGAAATAACCTGGACGCGGTTTCAAGAAAGCATTGCGAGCACACGTATAACTCATTCAGAAGCTTAGTTTGTACTTGCCAACTTGTTTGAAGCATGATGAAGTGAAACCGGGGCTCCGTAACACGAAGGTTTGCGATGAATTGCAAATATGAAAGAACCGCACTGATTGGTCCCTGGCCAGTATTTTAAACCTAATGCGCGTGTAAAATTCATATTGATTGATCAGTTCATTTAGCGATTGGTCGCTAATCTTCGTGTCGCGGACCAAGGTCCACCTTCAAAGAAATTCGTTAAGAATAAGAAGGTTGTTCTGACAAGTGTTTTTCCTATTAATTTGATAAATTTTCTCGATTTGAAACACAGGATTTATTTAATGAAATATAATGTAAATATATATGCTGTACATGTATAATGTGAAATATTCACCCTTGAAAAAAATTTACGCTATTTTATTAATTGTGATAATGAAATGATTTGCCTAACATAGCTCCAAATTGTGGTTGTAATTGATTTTAGTTGATATGGGGACGCTAAGGATTAATGGTCATACTCCATATTTGGAGCTTGTTAACAACTTAATCTCTCATTAAAGTATGTGGGTTTCCTTTTCTTTTTTTTTTACAATAACGATCTTTGTTTGCTTATCTTTGGCATCGCAACTATCCATCATGTGTATCTTATTTCTTCTTCTCCCGGATAACAGATGTTACAGCTTCAAATGCTGATTGATTATTACCACTACATTATTACACCATTGGTGAGTATCATGTTCCCATCTCCCCATCAAGAATCTATTCATTCATTCATGTGTATCATTTGTCATACATAGATGCTGGAAGCTCAGATGTTATTACAAGGTTATAGCTACATCCTCACGGCATTGGTTAGTATATTGTGATGACGATCATAGTTACCTATGCTGATACTTATCTCACGCTTCTCAACCATTTTTCCGAATGTCTTTCTCAATCTGTACCAAAGCTCTTAGTGCCTGCTAGCTAGTTCATTTCCCCGTCCCGCCTATGACGTATTAAATAGTCTCGGTAGGAAATATTTTATCCGGGACATACGGAGGACTCAAGAACAGAGGAAATGTATTGTCAACGCCCGTCATGACAAAATACATCAAAGAGGTATCTGTCGGAAATTGGTGAATCAAAAACAGCAGTTTCGTCCCGGACTCTGGACAAGCGACATTATCTGCAATTTTCTCGTCAGCTCTCAAACTTAGGAGGAAACTGCTGTTTCGGTTCATGAATTTGCGACAAAGACCTCCAGCAGTGGTTTGTGATTTGAGGAATTTTTGAAATACATTTGCTGTGTTCTTGAATCCATTTGCCGTCGCGATGAAAACAAATCCAAACTACCTGGCCTGGACGACTCTCTTAAGACCCATAACAATTCTTTGTAAATTAAGCGTTGTTATTTATGTCACAGTAATATCGGCGAAATCAATTCCAAATCGACCGACAGTATGTTGGACATAATACAAGAGAGTTTGGTCGGTCTGGGTCGATTTCGCTGGTGTGGACTGATGTATCAAAAATACTTAATTTAGAAGATTATACTTCAAGGGCATTTGTTAACCACATGAGAGCTGCATTCTGCCATTCATTACAGGCTTTCACAAGAACCATCCTATTTTAGTAGGCAATAGGGGACAAAAAATAAATACGGAGATAATTATTGCAATTTTTTTATAAATGGGCAAATTCAAATTTAATATAGAATCAGTCACCACAAAATAATGTAGGCCTACCGTCATTACAACTTTTGTGAAATGTTAATTTTTGAATGATAGCTATGTGCTTAAAAAATTATGAAATCTTTAGCCAAACCTAAGACAGGGTATTTCTTAAAATGGCGTATACGCACTTTGCACTCAAAAGGTTACTAATTACGCTCTTTGTTAGGTCTGCTTCGCTGAAAAGTGTCTCAGTTCGTGTAAAATTTAATAACGGGTATCGTTTAATGAATTAAGAGAAGCACTCATTTATTTTTTTTCGGTTTATTGATATTCTACTCTATCTGATTTGTGCATGGATATTTTCATATCATTGCTAGATGATTATGACGACTATCTCTAGAAATAGAGACACTGCCTGTTCATCATAACCATAATTGCTCACTTTTTATTACAGCATGTGTTGCAAGTATCAATTACAGCAGTTTAACTATCAATAGGTCTATTTCTCATGCCTTAATGAGAAGTGTGTGTGGGGGGGGGGCGGCATGTGGAATTCATACTTTTTGTTCAATGAATGTTCACTTTCAAATATAATGTATATGATAAGGCGGGAAATTAGTAACGCTTGTAAGAAAGTCTTTTTTTTCTTCTCAATGATAAAACTAGTATTTCAAAGGGGGTAATCCAACTCTCTACATAATACAAATGCAGGGAATGGTCTGCTTTAATGTTCCATAAAATTTGAGATACATTCAATTCTTTATTGCGCAGGATAGGCTTACAGAAAAACCTTCAAACGAAAAAAGAAAAAAATGAATATTACCATTTTCATGATTGAATAATTTTCTTTAGATAAAGAAGAAACTCCTTTTTACCACCGTCATCATTCTCCGCATCCTCTTTCGTATTATCTTTCTCGTATAGTATTGTCACTTCTCATCATGTTATTATACGTCATGACTATTCATATGCATCACATTCCATATCGCCATCGTCATTTGCATGTTGAACCACTAAATAATTATCTATGCTATAATCAATGCAATTTCACATTCTCCCGACATTATCAAAAATTACTATCGATGTTTTGTATTCTGTTGAATTATGGGGTACAAACTGCATCTAAACGGTGTGTTAAAGACGCCAACGGATGAAAATTAAAAAGTCTGTCTCTTTCTTCTTTGTGAATGATCACGCAAACGCATTTAAAGACTCTACAACCTGGCAAACGGAAAGTTGGCCTACATTGAATAGCGCCAATTTGAGACGACTAATTCGCTTAAGAGTTCGCTTCAATATCACTCTTCTTTAAAGTGAATGGCGTGGAGATCAGTGCTTAATTCTGATTGAGCATACTAATTGTGCACTCGTTGTTTATCTTTGCCCTTTCCAAAGAGATATTTAAGGAGATGCATCGGAAATTCTCACTGAAGAATTGATGAATTATGGGTACAGGTCATGGCTCCCTCTTTTCCAGATTTAGCACAAGATGGCGCTATTCCACGTGGTTAGCGTGATCTGTGCTATAAATTCTAAGTTCTAGAAGTAGGGCCCAGTAAATCGATGTGCTCTACATAAAGAACGTCAATTTCCTTACATTATTCGGATTAAAAAGCAAACATCATAATTTCAATAATGTATATATCATAAGAAATCCCCAAGTTCATGTGTTTGCATAATAAACTCCACGTATCAGTCTGTATCATCTTCACATCAGTTTAATTATAAGCCAGACATACTTTTATCTATGTCAAATTTGATAAAATTATTATATTACTTATACTGACATTATGATGATTATCATTTACGAATTTATGCAGCTATCTGTCTTTTCATCATCAATATCATCATCATCATTATGATAAGAATTTCCATTATATTTTCATTTAGGATACGTTCTCGTTGGACTTAACCCGGTACATCGGCGACATGGTCAATATTACAGCACTACAGCTGGTAGACAACCAAAGTCCCGAGAATAAACAGATCTTGCAGGAGTATAAGGATTATGCGTTGCAGAATGGAGTAGGACCGGAAGATGCAGGCATGACGGTAAGATGGTGACTCTGAATTTGAATAATACATTTAGCTCAGCTAAAATCTGGAATCAATATAAATCCTTAAGATTTTTCTTTAAATTTTGACTTATTAGAATTCATATATTTTACGGTTAGATCCAGTCTCTTACTGGTCAGTATATCACAACAGATCTAGATGACATTTGAACATGAGGGGGGGGGCGTGAAAACTGAAACGTAACGCCATTTTTTAAATCGGATTATAGGGGCTTACAGCATCACGATTCGGGCATCTTTAAAAATATTCATCTTTCTTCGTTCCTGCTGTTTCGGTCGACAAAGGAAGACCAATTTGTTTCTTTTAAGGGTGTGTTGTGTGTGTGTGTGTGTGGGGGGGGGGGGGTGGGCTAGATGCCATAACAGTGAAGTCATTTCTTCTTCCAATTGAGTAACAGGACAAAATAGAGATATATACGAATAAGGGCATTTCTATTTACAGTATGTACTTTCCTTTCAATTTGTTTCTTACTCTTTTTTCAGTACTTTCAAAATAATTTGTGAATCGTCCCTGGATACCAGTATCTGATATTATAATCTTTTCTTCCATGTTCATTTCTTGATTTGGTTGTACAGGCTGAGGGTGTGTTAACATACGACGGCGTGAACCTAGTATCCAAGGCTTTGCACCGTGCTAACCGTCAGACGACCGATTTAGCAGTCAAGGCGCTCTCGTGTGAAACCAGTCAAGCGTGGGAAACGGGTCTTACACTGTACAACGATATCGAATCGGTAAGGAGGAAATTAGGATCCTATATCACAAAGAGTTGTGATGAATTCGGTCAAACTCATCCATGGAAATCCATCAATGTCATATTTTTAGACAGGAAATTTGCACAATGTCCCTTTGGAAATAGATTAGATGGAGTACGCTGAATTTTCAAGACATTGGTGCACGTTTTTAGACCAGACACATGCATGTTAGGAGTTGGTTTTGTTGGATTTCCGTAGAGGTGATCGGTCGCAACAGTTTGTAAGACGGGCCCCGGATTGCTTTATGCCAATCTTACTAATATTAACAAATTTTGTGCGTACGCAAACATACAACTAAGAAAGAAAAAAATACACATTTTATGGTTAATCATTAATAGTCCCGTGAAAGCGAACTCATTCTTTTTAACATTTATAGTAAAATAAGTACCCCGGGCCATTTCAAACAAGCCTGTTTGATTTTTGATCTTTTATGTTTGGCAGAAAATTTACAAGCAAAAACAAAATATATCACATTGGTCTTCGCCTGTTTTTATAAAACACTTCCTTTCCAGGCCGATACATTTTATATTTAGGCATACATTCCCTTTTTCATCTTGGAAAAACAACAATCAGATTGGCCTAGCCATGATTATCATTTAATCGAATGATATGACCTAGTCAGATGAAACTGTAGGCCTCTGAATCTCAGGAAGATCTATCGATAAAGCAATTTTCTATGTGGGATCCTAGCCCACACACCCAAGAAATGCACCCGAACCTACCCACTGATAAGCCTATACCAATGTCGAGTAGAAGCTGAAAGAAGACACCCATGTTATGTCAGCGTCTATATACTACACATGACCATAACAAGATAACTCATGATGTAATCACTAGTCACAATACGTTTAAAAAAGATAAGGATGCGTCAGCAGGCACTTGGTTCGGTCACACCAACAACCCGACTCCAAACCGGCCGATGTTATCCCATTCGAAATAAGTAATGACTTTGACCGGAATGGAATCTATTTCGTAGTTGGGACTGTAGCATCACAAATACGAGTTATGTACATTCCTACTGTGTCGGCCTCACCGAGGCGCCTCCCCTCAACGAGAACAGCGTCCCGGACAACTGACCTTGCGAAGCGGGGTGTGACGCTACTCCAATAAACTGTATTCCAAAAAACTGAGGCGTCGAACATGACCTTCTTTGGTTTCGACCCCTCGTGTATTATAGGTCCATGGTGTTACTGATAGAAGTATGTCAAAGCATTCTGCGGTGTTTAGTCTGTCAAGTTAATGGTGTCTTCTAAGAGCAGAGAAGCAGTGATGAAAATGGAAGGTTAAGGGGTCAATACTCGTGTGCTGAAAGTACATGTATGATCGTATCATATAGATGTAGGCCGAATTTATGCCAGTGACAGCCAAATGTAGATTTATAATTGGAATTCGGAAATATGAATTTGAAATTTGAAAATGAAAAAAAATTATTTTGAAATATGAAATTTACGTTTGACACTTGACATTTAAAGTTCGAAACTTGAAACAATTGAAATTTGAAATTCAATTTTATTTTCAAAATTGAACTTGAGATATTGAAAATTAAAAAGGCATCGGTGTAGCTTATATTGGAGCATAATATTTGAATATTGACCTTGGATTTTGATACTTTAGGATTAATCTTGATTTTTGTTTTATTCTTAATTTAGACGATGGTGTCAGGACTAACGGGGGAGGTTGAATTCCAGGAGGGAGAGAGATCAAATACCGTCTTACACATTACATCCCTACACGAAGATGGTATGATACAGGTAAGAAAGGGTTTGGTTTCACAATGCTAACACTCGGCAGTTTGGGGGCAGAGATCCTACCTACATGTAGGCTTCTAGAAAATCATCTAATATGATAAGAAGATCGAACATGATGATAAAGTTAGCATTGAATGACAAACATAATACAAAAAGAAGGTAAACTCAAGATCACGAACACGAATTAAAAAGGATACGAAAAAGGATTGTAAAAGTCATAATTAAATAGCAAAAGTGGGATAGTAACGTTAACCCTTTTTCGACCAGATTAATCACCAGCTATAATTTCACTGGGCCCTCGACAATTAACCTTTTTCGTTTTTTAAATCAGACGAACGCCTGAAAGAAGGCCGAATTATTTCAAGTTTGAGCACGACTTGGTCGGTATTCGTTGTTTTACAAAGTTAAGAAGTTTTAATGGGGGCTTATCCACCCGTCCCACGGATCATTCTCCGTGTTTCAAATTTACTGAACACCTGTTCATCTCCATTTGAAAGAAGTCCAACGCCATTTGAAATGGTCAAGAGAGATCAGATTCCTATGTCTTAATACTAATATAAGTAATTTATCAAGGACCACCTTCCCCAGTAAATGGGAAAAACATCCAATAATTAACACCGGTACAAATCCATAGAATGTCTTCTGTCTATTACTTGCAGAAGTGGGTTGCTAGATATGACGACGAATTCGCTTTGGAGACTATTCTTTAAAGATAAATTCCAGTTTTGGTAACGATCTCAAAATGACTTTTCACAGAATCTAATATAATTACCACCCAAGTGTTTGTTTGTATGAATAAAAAATATATGCCAAAGGATTCTGGAAGAAATTGTGTAATTGCTGAGAAATAAGCAAAATAAGCACGGATTCGGTCACTTCCGTCGGGTCTTTATTTCAGCAAAAATTATACACTTTCCCACGTGTGCCTATCTGTGTTGGTGATCTTCAGTGTGAACGTTTTTCAGCGTAAATTTCAAGATTTCACAAAGTTCAGTTTATGTAACTGTACCAGATCTAGATCCTCGATGATATAGTGACAGATAAGCCTGGTTTTACAGACTTTCACATGAAATCAGTGTTTACTGCAACTACTGGTATTTCTCTTTAAACAAAATATCATGTGTTTTCAGATAGGAAACTGGTCTGAACAAGATGGAATCGAGATGTATCCTATCCAGTACCAATCTTCAGCAGGTTCTAGATCTGGAATCAATAGGACACTGGTGGTGACAACTGTACTGGTATGAAGTTAAGGTTCTATCCTTTTTGTGATGTTGTTGTTATTATTGAAAAGATGAATACGTTGTACTTTAATGCATCTATCAGTCCAGTGGGATGTGTCTGACCATTGATTCCAGCAACGACCCTGGTATCCATTGGTAACTACCATGGTAACAACCAATGTAACAATGTACAACATCCATTAAAAAATCAAGGATTTCTGGATAGTCACCAATAGATGACAAAGTTGCCAAAGTAGTAACCTCTGTGCACTTTTATTTTATTTACTTGGCTGTTACCGATATCAATATTATTCCCCTGGCCAGAGGTATGGAGAGTAGCTGTAATATTTGATAATTATGACACCCTGCTTATTATTAATAGTTTACTTTCAATTCCCCCCTAAAATATAAGCTATTGAATCAACTATCCAGTGTTTGAACTTCTGATAGCGGTGTAAATTTAAAATGATATAAGTTGACCGCATTATTGTTTATTTTTGTGTGTAGGGTGTGTGAATGCAAGAAGAGGAGGTGGGGGAGTAAAACTGATTGTAGCAGTGTAAAACACGTTGAAAATAGATCATTCGCTTTATGACAAGCATGCTCTCTTTGTCCCCGAACAGGAGAAGCCGTTTGTGATGTTCAAGCAGACAGAGGATGGTCGTACTCTAGAAGGTAATGCAAGGTTTGAAGGGTTCTGCATCGACCTACTACAGTTCATTTCAGAGAAGGTTGGCTTTGATTACAGGATCAAACTAGTAGAAGACGGTAACTACGGAGGTCAACTGGAAAATGGATCTTTTGATGGAATGGTGGCCGAGCTTATGGAAAGGGTACGTCATGCCCAGTTGTCCTAAATCATTAATCCTTCAACAACAAATGAATAACTGGTTTTGTTGGCAACAACATAATACGTTTTTAAAAATCTAATATAACAAGCTTTAAAGTGATGGAAAAATGTTTAAGGAAAAGTTTAGGATTTTTCATCAATTTGCTCGTGGAATTTGCATCATTTTATTCATACCTCGCATAGCGGAGCAACATAACTTTATGGAAAAAACAAAAGACCAAAAGAAGGAAAACAACAAACTATGAAACTCGATGATAGCGAAATGACCGAGGAGATAATGCACTTGGGTCTCATTCATGTTATCAACCTCGGTCTGTGCCGATAGGACCACGCCCCATGTCCGTGTTGTATAAGTCTTAACTTATCATAAGGCTGTACTAAAAAAAATCCCATGAAAGGGGGAGGGGATCTCACAAAAAGGTGTTTGAGAACATATTTAGAAGGATTTTTATTTTCATTTATGATTAAAAGATAGATTTGCGGCACACTTTCACTGGACTTCTGTGAAAAAAGCCTATACAATAACAGTCAACATAGCATATAAACAATTATTATTAGCAATTTGGATTCCAGTCTGTAACTTATATGACTTAATTCAGGCAGGTTATTTTTCATACTTTATGGTGTTCACTTTTTTCTCAAAATATTGTAATTATCACTAATCGCTTAATAAACGGACATTTCATTACATCTTAGAAAGCTGATCTAGCCGTGGCGCCACTCACCATCTCCTACGTACGAGAGCAAGTCATCGACTTCTCCAAGCCCTTCATGTATCTAGGAGTGACCATCTTGTACCGCGTTCCTGAACCTCAGAACCCCGGTGTCTTCTCCTTCCTCAACCCACTGTCCTTTGATATATGGATGTACATCATCATGGCCTATCTAACCGTCAGTCTCTCCTTCTTCATGCTGGCCCGGTTCAGTCCGTACGAGTGGTACAACTCCCATCCGATCAACCCAGAATACGACGCGGTCGAGAACCAGTTCACCCTGCTCAGCTGTCTCTGGTTCTCCTTTGGTGGTCTCATGCAGCAGGGATCCGAGCTGAACCCCAAGGCCTTCTCCACCAGGGTTCTCAGTGGCTTCTGGTGGTTCTTCTCGCTCATCTTGGTCTCGTCTTACACTGCTAATCTAGCTGCTTTCCTGACAGTCGAAAGGATGGTCTCACCTATCACCAACGCAGACGACCTTGCCAAACAGACGACTATAGAATACGGCACGAGGACGAGTGGAGCCACGAATACATTTTTCAGTGTAAGTTTACTTTTCATCAGAATTGATATTTTTCAGTCCAATATATCATTTTGATGTGAAATTTACTTTCAATGGACTACATTTTCGAGTAATTAAGGGTAGCGCAAAGCGTTAGTCTGTAACGACGGTATTATATATTTTCATTCTTGTAAGAACATGTATAACACTGTAATGCAGTTTTTTTATGTTTGTTGGACCACTTAGCATATTCTACCTATTCATGATCTACAAATAAGGTTAACTACTACTACTCTTACTCATTGGCGGCGGAAGCCAATAAATTTAGGGGGTGTCCACCTGAAATTTTGGGATGGACACATGTAAAAAATAGGACAAGCGCCCCAAAAATTTTTGAGAAGCCTAAATTTTAGGGGGGGACAAAACACGTGTCAAGGGGGTCCACGTGAATTTAGGGGGGGACGCAGGAAAAAAAATTGACAA
Organism: Lytechinus variegatus; assembly: GCF_018143015.1. Taxonomy (NCBI): domain Eukaryota; kingdom Metazoa; phylum Echinodermata; class Echinoidea; order Temnopleuroida; family Toxopneustidae; genus Lytechinus; species Lytechinus variegatus. Next base: position 37,180,484 of record NC_054743.1, on the reverse strand, counting down.
GCAAAAAAAAAAAAAAAAAGGTTATCAAAACAAAATTAAATTTAGGGGGGGACCGTCCCCCCACCTAAAATTTAGGGGGGGGGACACGTCCCCCCGCTTCCGCCGCCTATGCTCTTACTACTACTGCTACTACTTCTACTTCTACTACTCTCACTTCCATGTACTACTCTTACTACTACTACTACTACTACTACTACCACCACTACTACTCCTCCTACTTCTACCTCTTCTACTACTACATCTTCTTCTTCGTCTTCATCTACTACTACTATTACTACTACTACTACTACTACTTCTACTCTCACTTCTATGTACTACTCTTACTACTACTACTACTACTACTACTACTACTACTACTACTACTACCACCACTACTACTACTACTACTCCTACTTCTACCTCTTCTACTACTACTACTACTACTACTACTACTACTACTTCATCATCTTATTCTTCTTCTACTACTACTACTCTTACTACTACTACTCTCACTTCTATGTACTACTCTTACTACTACTACTACTACTACTACTACTACTACCACTACTACTGCTACTCCTACTTCTACCTCTTCTACTACTACTACTACTACTACTTTTCTTCTACTACTACTACTACTACTACTCCTGTCCTCCTATTACTACTTCTGCATGTACATGTACTACAATTAACCTTTCTCCTGCTCCTCTTCCACAATGTATTCTGATTCTTATGTACCAAAATTTAAAATGTGGCATGGGATCGCACGTTAATTAAAAGTGTGTTATTCACTGTAGTATTCGAAATTGATATGTAAGTTCATTGTTAGTGCAGATATACAATTGTCATACCACTTCAGAGCCTACAAGTTAGAAGGGGATCAAAAGATCTATTTTTGTCTTAATGAATGATAAGAATGATTAATAAGTAAGTGTTTGTTACCGCAAAATCGTAAAATAGCCTTAAAAACTGACATACTGAAGATTTTCGACAGGCACTCGTCGGAGTAAAATCTCATGAATGACTTAAACGCTAGAGCAAAAAAAGAAGATATATACATGTATAATAGAACAGAAACTACACAATGGACGCTAAATGGCGAGCTATGATTGGCTGTCAAATACACAATTTAGGCTTGGTACCAGCCGTATATTGAAGCGAAGCAACTAAAATAATGCAAGGCGATTTCATGCGATTTTACTCCGACGAGTGCACGTCGAAAAGCTTCAGTATGTCCGTTTTAAGGCTATTTTATAAGAATGATTCCAATATAGGCATGATATGAAATATCTAATGGGTAGAACACAATATGACAGTATCAACACATATTCACTATAATTTATGTGAAAAGACTGCAATTTAACATAGCCAAGTGAATATGTTCAATTCAATATTTCCATTACGCAAACGTTGGTACTTGCACTCTCAAAAGTGTTTTACGGATAAAACACTCGTTGATTTGGGGAATATTGGGCTTCTCCTAAATCCATTTTAGAATAATTAACAATCGTTGAGATATAAACTCGTCTCCTTAAAGGGGAAGTTCACCCTGAAAAAAAATTTATTGTAAAAATAGCAGAAAAAGTAATAAAAAATATTGTCGAAGGTTTGAGAAAAAATCATCAAATAATTAAAAAGTTATTAGAATTTCAATTATTTGATTTGTGACGTCATATGCGAGCAGCATTCCTACATAGCAAATGGTAAAAAATCAATGAAATGTCATTTTCTCAGAAAATTGATAATGGTTTTCGCTGTACCTTTTGTACATCAAAAGACAAATTATTTCACACCCGATCATGGATAGAAAATAAAATTAAGTCATCAGGAACCATGCAAAATTTGAAATTCATGCATTTTATATTACATAACACATGGGGCAGCTGCTCGTTTATGACGTCACAAATGCAAAACTTTGAACTCTAATAACTTTCTTACTCTTTAACGGATTTTCCTCAAACCTTCACCAATATTTTTACTATTTTTTCTGCTATTTTTGCAACAAAGTTTTCTTCAGGGTGAACTTCCCCTTTAACTCTACTGGCAGCCTTTCAATTTTCATCAGGAATATGCATTTTTTTTTAAATAGACTGACCATTCATAAAAAAATGTCTCAGAAATCTGGGTCATAACAGACTTTATGAGGGACAAATACTCTGTACAATCAGATTCAATCATGCAAACATACCTGTGCTGGTGTCTTACATCGGTGATGCTTTGAGAAGTCCAGCCGTTATCTCATTTCACCACACTCAGCATGAAGCATGGCGCTAAAGGTATTGGGGTAATAGACACCCCTCCATGTCGCAACAGTTGCTGCTTCAAACCCAGCACCACACTACATACTCTAGGTGTCGACTTCCAACGCCATCCCGCCAGGCTCTTATATCCACCATCACGCATTCGCAGATCATGGTTACGCTGCTAAACATTGCTAATGGCAGACATCCCGCCATGACAATACCTACGATAAAGACATGTTAAAGAGGATCACATCGGGCAATGTGTTTTGAATGTTAATGTCATTCTGGCGTGAAGCTACTGTTTGTTTAACCAGCATGAAATGTCATTTTCTTAACAGCATGATGTGTAGTCTATATGAAAGATAATGAAGAAAAACCACATGCAATAGACCAGTTGTTGGGCCTGATCACCGCTTGCTTATCATACTCGGCTAATAACAATGAATTGGACTTACACTTATATGTATTCAAATCATAAAAAATAATAGCAATTCAATCTTTTTATGATATGAAATAAGCATCAGAAGTACAAGATTATAACATTAATGGCTATAATTCGAAATAAAAAGACAGATAAAATGATTCAGATATTCCTATCTGTTTCCACCAACGATTTTCCCCGGGGAACCGGATTATTTGTTTCATCCTGATTATAATGTAGATCGTGTGATACCTTCATTTATGGATGATTCCTTCATCCTTTCTTTGCTTTTCCAGCGATCTAAAATCCACACATATAAGACGATGTGGGAGTTCATGAGTTCGAGGCAACACGTGTTTGTGCAGACGTACAGGGAAGGCATCGACAGGGTCCTGAACAACAAGAACTACGCTTTCCTCATGGAATCCACCATGGCCGAGTACGAGGTGTCACAGCACTGTAAAAACCTCACCATGATCGGTGGGCTCATGAACTCGAGGGGATACGGTGTGGGTACACCGTTAGGTAGGTGACACCTGGGGAATCCCTCCAGATTTTAAGTTCAGATATTGACCAACAGTTACTCAGGGAGCAGTCTCTTTTACCCATCGCTCGACTTGATATCAAGAAATTATCAGTTTCAATCGCAAGTGTCATGGAAGTTCGAAATGTGAGGGTTTTATTCACTTCGAACCATTCCGATTTTGGCGGAATAATTCGGATTTTTTTACCTCGATTCCGAATTCCGAATTTTTCAATAAAACAAATCCGATTTTGGGGTCAATCAGTATTATAAATAAGTGACCTGCCAAAATAATGTTATGACAAATATTTTCCGCAACTTTGTGTTTGAGTGATTTTTTTTCGTGGCATACCCTGGGATGACCTCGTAAGATGACTTGTCTTTTTATATTACATGCGATATAGTCATTGATATCATTAATATTTTTAACATTAAGTTATTTCTTTAAACATCTTACTAGGGACTTTGAAGAATACAAAACCAGCTTCAATAACGTACTTTTAGTAATAAATTGAATAACAATCATATACAAAGATAAATGTCTAGAGCGAAAGGCTTGCTGTGATTCGTACCCAGCTTTGTCAATTGTTTATCGGAGCCGGTGTGTTTTTCATAAAGCTGTTCGTAAGATAAGAACGACTCAAAAAGAACGACTGGCGATCCTTTCTTTTGGTAAATGGTATACACCATAGGCGAAGGTTTATCGCGTGAGAAAGGATCACAAGTCGTTCTTAAAGTCGCTCTTAACTTACGAACAGCTTTATGAAACGGCCCCCTGGATTGTAATGTTCTCTTACCTCCATCTAAAATTAGGTTCGAGATATCGAGACGAGATCACCAAGGCTATCCTCAAACTCCAGGAAGAGGATGTCCTCTTGGAGCTCAAGAATAAGTGGTGGAAATCGGGCCAGTGTGTGAGGGATGATAACAGTAAAGACGACGCCAGCGAGCTGGGTCTCAAGAACATAGGGGGCATCTTCCTCGTGCTCGTCGCTGGGTCATCCTCGGAATCATCACCGTCATCGCAGAGTTCATCTGGAAGTCAAAGCAAAATGCAGAAATTGACAAGGTAGTTTTTGGCCCGTATTCTGAAGTCGGGTTTAAAGTTTGGGCTTAAGTATGGGAAGCCAAAAGTATCAATTTTTTTATAAAGTTGTATATTTTTTGTGTTTACTGTGTTCTTTCTTGATTCATCGATAGTGAAGACAATCATCGATTTATACTTCCTAGACAATTTATTGTGAAAGATTTGATAGCCGAATGAGCTGAAGTATGAATGACTATATGATATCTGTACTGTAAGTGATTTATGTAACAACTGGCTATCCATACTTAAACTACAACTTTAAACCTGAGTTTGAGTTAAACCCGACTTCAGAATACGGGGCTTGTGTCCACATATACTGAGCTGAACTGAACTTATCTTATTGCACATGGAATTGTTATACATAATTACGTTAGAGGATAATTTGAACCAAAATGGCATGGATGTTTGTCGAGTATAATACCTTCCTACATTTAAAAAATCTTGGATATATTTTTAGCCTTTAGCTTTTCATATTGATATGCTGATATGATTACCCAAAAAAATTATAATTACAAATGAATGAACGAATAAATATATAAATAAATAAATAAACAAAATGTAAAAATAACAAAATTATGGATTCTTTTATTTTCTCTCCCATAGAAATCGCTATGTGCAGAAATGATGGCTGGAATCCGCTTCGCTTTTAGATGTAATGGTAAAAAGAAAGCACCACCGTCAATGGAACATAAATACATCCCTTCGCCGTATCCTACTGGCATAAATGGACAAATGATACCAATGACTGAGACAGTTGCGTAACTGAGTAATTTTATGAAACATATGGGTTTTGAACCAACACGACGTCGATTGATGTCGGCGAATGTCACGGTATTCCTTCTTTTTAGGCTGTTTGTCAAAATAATTCTTTCTGAACTGACGAGAGGGAGGAAAAGCGAAGGAAACGTCAATAGATGGTATGGGAATACATCTGCCATCTGTGGTATCTCTATCCGTGATCTTTTTTTATTCGTTGCTTAGCAACAGAGGGCGTGGTTCGTGGCATCTCGGCGTAAAAGAAACATGTCATCTATGAACATAGTTGAAGGAGTGTAGAATTGGCGCCCTAAACTATCTTCGCCGCTGAATACATCTCATTGCGATCTAAAGATCTAATAAAGAAGGGAGATAAGTTTTATATTTATACATGCTTCAAACGAGAAGATGAAAACATATCTTCATGTGTTATAAGATGTTTTGGTGGAGTCACAGCACATTTTATTCTTAAGCTCAAGGAACCTTGTATATTCATCACTATTATAATAATCATGAAACAAAGCCAAATTCATTTATTTATAAAACAATAAAACGATGTTGTATTACATAGAAAATTGTGTATTGGTATGAATATGTGGGTTTTTGTGACTATTCATTGTGGACAAATGGTCCTTTGTTTTAGGTCTTCCATTATGACATCATAGTAGTGGCCATGCTATGCAACAGTTTAAATTCTAATAGCATCCTGGTGATGTGACGTAATAATGAATCAACTGTACTGATGTGACTACGCGAGTAGGAAGCTTACGATTCACGACGGGAGGTTTGATGACGGTACGTCAGAGCAGAGTTAACACCTAAATAGATTTTACAAGCCAGTCAACACTCGTAACGTATAAGCCCGTGCACGGTAAAGAGTACAGTGTCGTTTCAAGGGCAATAACAGTTTATGTGAATGCCGCACTCTCAGGTGTTAAAAATACATAATGCATATCGTGGTTTGAGCATACACCAAATATTGTTACACTGTAGAAAATAAAGTGCTAATTCAGCACTTGTATAGTAACCTCACTTCGGAATGCCGATTTCGATTTCGAATTTGAAATAGAAAACAATAACTCCGAAGTGCAGTCACTATACAATCTATGCATTACAGTGCTGAATTAACACGTCCTTTTTAGTGTGTATAATGACAACAAAATTTGGTATATCATCACCAATATTGTTGAACGTCCCGAATTTTGCAATGGCCTATGGCCCTATAACCACTGGCAGTGTACTTTTGACATCACCGCGTGCGGAAATGATTTTTCAAAAGGAATTGCAGTGATCTATATATGCTTCTGTCACCAAAGGTACCGTCCTAATTCGTAGGGTCCCTACTCTTTCAGGCATGTTTTATCTATTTGTCAAATATCGTGATACATACCTAATTGATGTTATGCATAATTATGACGTCATACTATCATAGCGCCTTCCCTCAGAGGATATAGGAACATGCGTAAACGGAGTTGGCAGAGATGCGCCCGCCGCAGATCACCATTGGATGCAAGGCAATGGCTGTAGCCTCTAGGATGGCGGTGCGGTGACGCCAGTGTGTAAGGTCTATGGATCTTGAAATCACAATATTTGATACGTAGTTGAATAACGCCTGCTAGAAACTTTAGACTGACTGATAGGTGTGTGTCATTCAGGGTCAAAATGCAGTGTTATTTGTTTCCTATTCATTGTTTGCTTGGTTATTAAGTCTTGTACATATCGTGTATTTCATCAAGTGAGTTTGTAAATTGTTTCTTGAATAATACTTCCTCGTAACGGGTAAATGTTTATGTTTTAAAATCAATAATTTTGACTCGTAATTTCGCAAAATATGTGCAATGCACTTTGAAGGTGGCTTCAAAGAAAGAAATAAACAAACAAGACACAAACTTTATCATGTTGATGTATTATTTACGTCAAATAGAATTCGTCAATTCGACCCGTGCAGCTAATCATAGTTCGCCCTTAGATACCATTATTTTATGATACCTGTATTATTTGTTTTATTCTAAAAAAAATGGTATCATTTCAAAAATAATTAAATCTCCTATCATCTCATATCACATTTATTTTTTTCTTCATGATTAAACAAAGTCAAACCAAAAATAAAGCTAGTAACCTCGTCAAATTACGGAAAACTTGTTTCTTTTCTTGGTATGAGAGTTATTACCCTGCTTTATAAAGCACCTAACCTCTTATTTTTTTTCAAACGCCCAAGGTTAATATGTGTAGCATTTCAAAGGGAAAAATTTAAGGTATTACATCATGAGATATCGCGAAGTGTTTGCAACAAAAAGAAATATCAATAATGTAGGCCCAGTTTTCATGTACCAATAGCGAGTGACTGCTGATTTAATGTAATTTTATGGATTGCGCTCCATTGTTCAAAATCTATCTTGCATCTAGGATGTTTTAAATATAGCTTGATGCGAACTTGTTATCTCTGTAACTGGCGACCAATTCAGATATCGCGGTTTTTACTGGTAAAATCATTGTATGGGAAAGACATCAGTTGTTTAAAAGATTGACGTAAGTCCTAAGTGTAAGTATTGCTGATTTTTTTTTAACAAATGAATAGGTCCTCAATGTTTCATGAGATGATGTACTTTCTTTTATATATATCTAAAAGGTCTATTTTGGCGTTAAGTTCTTGCAATACGTGTACACAGTCTCTTGTCAATCACATTCACTTATATTCTCCAACCAAGGTAACGTGTTTAAAAAAAATAATTCAAATGAACTGTAACGCAAATTCCGTTTGAATTCACATGAAATTTATACCCTTTACTGCATAATAGACATCTCGTGCTGGATATCTGTTCTGAAGTGTTGAAAATATCTAAATTAAAATGAACGAAGGAAAGGGAGACTGCAAAAATGAAAAATGTTATAAAATGCTTTGATTTTTAACCTTATATATAAAAAAATCACGCTGGTCTAAATGGACGTACCTTTGAATTTACAACGAACGATATACGAATAATACACATGATTCTATTTAACTTGATATTGTGGTAGTACATTATATTCATTCCAGATCAATAGTTACTTGATACTTCCAATTTGACACTCATTTACACAGATAATAATGTACGGACTATTATTTAACATCTGATCCATAGCAGTTTATTGACATTACATTGTCTTACTAAATCTCTGATTTATTTAAGTCATATGCGTACTATATCATGTGAATTGTTTTTTGTCGATTTAATATAGTGAACTGATAGCATAATCTACACGTCACGCAGTTTCATCCTCAGTTTTTGTTTAACCAACCTATAAATTGGTTGAAGTACAAAGGTTATAAGTACTAATGGTATTATCTAAAACTAATTGAGAATTTTTGGAACGAGCATTTGGGTAGATTTCACAAAATTCTGACAGTGAACAGACACGAACAAAAAAGAAATCGTGCACAGAAATGTATCTTGAGGGAGATTGTTAAATTAATGTTATTAGTTTTACATGCAGCTGTTAAAGTAAAAGTTTAGATGAATCTATTAATCTATTTTAATTGAATAAGCTATTTTGTCAAAATCTTTTTTATTGACCCTTAGTTGTTCTTTTTTTTTAGATTAAGCAATCCGTACATTTGGAACAATATTTACATTTGAATGCTCTGAAATGCTTTATTACAAATAAACATTTATCACATGTATCTGATTATGACTGCGATTTATTTATTTTTTCAATGATAACTATGTGAATGTTTAACATGATATTGTAATGGTTTCCGAATCCTATCACAACACAAATTTTGACAGTAATCCCTTTGATATGGGACTTGATGAGTAAATATGTGTTATAGTTAAACTAAATAATTATTCTCAAAATAACGTCATTTATGTAAGAAAGACGCATGCTTTTTTTTTATTAAGAATGCCTGCACAAAATTCTTGTTAATTTTTCTAAAGAGGTTTTCAGAAGTTGGCACTGCACTCTAAAAACTAATCAGTAAAAATGACTAGATAATAGGGTCAGCTGGGTGCAACTGTTACTCTAGTCATATTTGACTATTTTCTGGTCGTATTTTACTAGAACATATATAGTTTCTGTCAGAAATGTGACAAGGCATATCAGTTGCACCAAGCTGACTACTGGTGTAGTCAATTTGACTGATTTCTTTTAAGAGTGTGTAAGCAATAATTATGTTCGATAAGCAATATACAGTGACATTTCGATACTGCCACTCTCAAATTGTTTGGTTAATTGCAAATTACACTGTAAAAACTGTGGTGTTAAAACTGACACCAGTTGGTGTTAACAGAGGACCACACCCTGAGGTGTTAAAAGTACACCCTACAGATTAAACATAACACCAAAGAGTACAAAATTTAATGTAACAACAAAAGGTGTTGTAATAACACATATAAGCGTTAAACTAACACAGTCACTTTAACACCGGTGTAAAATAACTGCGATCCTCTATTTATACCGGTTAACACCACAGTTTTTGCTGTGCGGGAGCAAATATTGTTGTATGCGTTTTGTCATTTACCTCCCAAAATAAATATATGTAAATGGTAAGTGTAACGTTTTGTAAAAGCACTTTGGTTGTGTGCGGTATTATATACAGGTTATATCATCTTCTTCAGAACATTTGTTTTCTTTGTTTTGGTTCAAGTTCTTTTAAATGGTTTGTATAACGTGTTACAATTTTTATTAACCTTATTTGCATTTAGCCTAAAAAATGGTTTATTGATAATTGTCGGGGCAGGTTAGGCATATGAAATTCTATGATTAAAGGGAAGAGCTATATATGTTATTAAATTTACACGATGAAAATATTGAATAACTCAGTATTGAAAATATTGAATATTGTATCTCAGTAGCAGGTTTAATAGTGCATCGTTCACCTTGTTCTTTTTAGAGACCGATTTTTTTCCAATACATTTATCTCTGAACTCCTTCAGAGTAAAACAAAATTGATTTGAAATATAATCCTAAAATGACTTGTGCATTATATACATTTGTAGCACTTTTCACATTAGTGTTCTATTGTCGAGAATCTTTTGTTTTCTTTTTTCAGTAAACATGGTACGTTTCAATGTATCAAATTCAAGCAGAGACGCCTTTGGGTTTTGGATCGATTTTTTTTTTAGCTGCTTTTGATTTCCAACTTTTTTTGCAATGGGCACATGATTATACTGACAGGTTCAGTATACTTCCAGCTGCCACGTGGATTGATCATGGGACTGGTTTCTACGATTGATTGCAATGGTTGTGCATGATCAATCGTAAAAAAAATCAGCACAACTCGCTAAGGTTCGTGTAACTGGGTCCAGACGATGATAACCACATTTTTAGATAGCTTTTAGATGTTACATTTTGTATAATGTTCTAGTGCATAACATTTATGTTGCTGAAAAAAAAGACTTGCAAACATTTATTTTGTATTCGGTATTATCATTCTTCAATGGGGATATGGTTTTCACGATATTGATGATTGCAACAGTTTCCTTTATCTGGATAGCAATATTGTTATCAGTGGTTGTGCCAGTAACACAAATGGGCGCATTCATCTTTGGCAACAAAATCGTGTCCGGGTCATGACCCGTGACGTACTTTGTAAATAGACAGCTGTTATTGAAATTCAAACATATTGACAAACCACCTTACTCATTGGTTGTTAGATTAAGTAGAAACATTATCTTCAGTCCATGTTTTTTTTTCTCTTTAAAATTTAGTTATGGCTAGATAATTTCTCTAACGTAGCTTATGGGTATTTATAGTTATCATGAATATTTTTATTGTATTTCCGTATTTTTTCTTTCAAAACAAATATTATTCTCATTCAATAAAATTGCTAATTTGTATAAAATATGAACTTCTCATTTTCTTTATTCTGTTAGTAATATTCAAATGAATTTCGAGTAGTTGTAGATATTGCCTCGGTTTAAATACAATTCATTTATATATTATATGTTTTCTCGAATAAGGCAAAATATAGTTTTGATTTCTCACGCAACAGTCAAGATATCATTATTATGGTTAACTGTTATGCACTGGAGAATCTCTTATTCATCAAATCCTTGAAGGTAATTCATATAATTAAATATTAAAAGAAAAATGGTGGGAAACATCATTTCATTGGGAACATTATGCATAAAACTGTGTCGTGAAAATAAGCAAACTTTTTTTAATCTTTTTTTTTCTTAGATTTCTTATCTTGCTTCTGATTTTGATGGGTGCGTTGTATGCTCTGCTCGTGAGTTTTGGGAACGTAACTGGTCTTGAACGGTCGCGATCACCCGGACGGTCTCAGACGTATAAAATAATGTCTGATTGCCACACTTCTGTGTGATCACATTCCTTCTGGAAAGAACACGATGTCACACAGCGCGATCACATTGTGTTTACAAAATATTATCCACACTGTTAAAATGCTGAAATTCAGCAGTGTGAAGATATTTCCACACTGTGAACACCATGTTCACACTGTGTGACTGTTCACAGCGTGTTCACCTGGTCGACTATGTGAAACGACTGTGATCCACACTGTTAAAATGCATGCTCAGTGTATTCCACACTGTGTCACCCACTGTGGCATACTGTGTTCTTTCCATAATTATTTATCTTTTTACTGCCAATAACCGGAGGACTTCGAATTTACGTAGCGGTTTTAAATCACGGAATATTTAGAAGGGGGTATGGAATCGGGGATGGTGAAATTTGGAAATTGAAAACTCGGGAGGTCTCTTCATTATTTTGTGAAAGATGACTGGAAAGGAGACTAAGATGCCGGGGTGAACATCCGGGCACTTCTAATCTCGAGCCCTAGCAACTGACCTGCCGATGAAAACAATGCACTAGCGACCCGTAACAACAGTGCGGCATTTTGGCATGCCTACAATGTATAATAAATAAACGTCGAATTCACACTTTGTGCTGAACGTCGTGATTATCGAGTTTACCCATTTCGTTATGAATTTATGAATCCATTTGAAATGTTCACTGCTGTTTCTGACATCATTTAATTGTGATTCTTACACTTTAGGTCAGTACTGTCGTCGTTAAGCGGGTGTGGCGTCACTCCGAGTCCGCCCCCGCCTACATTATGACACAGTATGCTAAAAAGATGGCGTCAAACCCACGAAGGGGGGGGGGGTCCTACCTCTTGATAGACACCCAGTCAGTTAAAGGGGGGGGGGGCGAACTGACGAAAGCTGTGTTTCTCATTAACTGTGCATTATAATTGGCTTGCCTCAGAACAGCCTATACCTTTCGAGGCTTTTTTATTTTTAGATAACTAAGTGATCTTCATGTTGACGATAAAAATTAGCCATAATTTTATTTGTGTATAAAAACTGTTTTTAAAGGTAACTGTTTTGCTACTTGGTAACATAGTTGCGATACGAACGTATTGAATATTGAATTAGTGTGTTGTCATTCAGGTGGGTCTGTATAAGACTCCACTGCTCGCACATTGCATTGTGGGTGATAAACCTGGCCAGATATGAATAGTTCAAGACTTCAGGGAGAGCCATTTATGCTGCTGGTTCGTATGAACTTTAGGGATCTATAGAACCATTTCCTGTTTTACCTTGGGAATGATGGCGGTATAGATGAAGTATGATTACAAAAACCACCTCTTGCATATTATTATTATTATTCATAGCTCTATACCTCCTTTAACTGTTTAATTTTTGAACTATGATACAGGAAGTCATCCATGAAGTTGCATAAAGACATGATCGGAAATTATCAAGGGGACGGTGGGGGGGGGGGGGGGCTGGTTCATTAGGTAAGGAGGAGTGGTCGGGAACGCATGCAGAGCTCATTATATATATAATACTCTCGTGTAAACTTTCTATATTTCATTTATCAATAACAATAATGATAATAACTATAGTAATAATAATAATGAAATAATACGCAACATTTAAAATGGGGCCTAATACAATGTTTCTATAAGCGCTGAATAATATTACCCCAGCTTTAGCTTGGCTAGACTGGGCTATTTCGACGCCTAAAAAGACGGGGGGGGGGCTGATTCAGTCCCCTTATGATCTCGGCCGTCGATCGCGCGATCGCGACGAAAATTGGCACACACGTTACCCATGACATTATCTACAAAACTATAATATAAAATTCTGCGAAAATTCTCCTTGCTTATTAATTATGCTAATTTATGCGTAAAATCATAATTTTGCTCTAATTAATAAAACAATGCCCCAGAATGCTAATTTTTGTTTTACATACTCTAGATAGGCATCTGATCAAATTTATTTTAAAAAAATTTCAACATCACATTTATATTCTTATGTATTTCCTTGTTTTTCGACTTTTTGTTTTTTATTGTTTTTTTGAATGGAAATTGTCGGGGACTTAATTTTGACTATAAAAGATAAAAATGATTGATTTTAAGCAGTAAAAGGAAAAATAATGAGACATTTATGAATTTTGACTAAAAACACAATATGCTTTGGATTTGTACACAAATTCACGTTTTTTAGTTATTTTGGGTTTGCATACACTTACGAAATGTTGCATAATTTCAAAACAACGTACTCGGGGTTACAATTTTGGTCTCAAAAGTAGTGTGAGACTTGAAAGTAAAAAGTCAGCGAGCGACGCGGTAAAAAAAATCAAGCGGCGGATTTATCGCGAAAAATGTCGAGGGGGATGAATGAGCCCCCCAGTCTTTTTAGGGCTAATTCAATGAATTTCTTCCTACCGGGTACCCATCACTGCACCTGAGTGGAGAATAGCAAATGTTGATAACGCCTTGCCAAATGAAACGAGTGCTGCAGTTGGGTTCGAACCCCAGACCTTGTGGTTCAAAGTCCGGAGACTCATCAAACGAGCCACAACACCCCATTTCATTTATACAGATTATTTTGCCTTTCTTGTTCATGGAGATTGGCAATGCTGCGCAGGGACCCCCCCCCACCCATTTCTTCGACAATACGTGGTAGATACTAATGAGGGCAGTCTATCTCTCTAGAGACTTATCTGCGCGGGTAATAGATAAACGCCTTGCCCCGAGACTGGGAGGTGCGTCTTCAATCGTCTTTTCCCCAGTCACAACAACGAAACCGACTCCAGACCAATGAAATTTATCAAGTATTTCGAATGGCATACACTAGGTCGGTTTGTGATTGGTGTTGCTGGTGTGACTGCTGCATAGGCATTATATCGAGATCTATCTGACCTGTCATTTATCCCATCTTAGTCATGATCTAACTACTTGCGTGGCACTGGGTTGGACGCCGCTATAGCTTCGCCCCTCAGGGAGACGGGACGAGGCGTGACTAGATTACCGCTTGAGTCACGTTGAAGAGGCTCCGATCGCGAAGTAAGCTGCTTCGCATTGTCGCTCTCTGTAAAAAGTAGACAGGAGATAAAACGCGGGAGAAAGTGTTTATATTTTTGTAAATATAAAAAAGGAAATTATACATCGATACGTGGATGTAAAGATTAATGGAGAAGCAACATTTATTTTTCTTATCATAAGTAATTGGGGAACAGATAGAGGAAGAGTGAGTTAGACAAGTGACCCATTCGGCAAAGCATACATGTGACAACTAATGAGAAAAATGAGAAAAATATTCTATGTAGTGAGATAAACCCATAAAAATGGCAGGGGTAAAAGTGGCATAGGCACAAAAAAAATGCGGAGGCCAAAATGGCAGAGGTGGACAAACCTAATGTGGAATCATGTCACTTCTGACACAACATGTCACAGTTTTGAGGCCGATGAAAAGCACAAGAAAGCCTATTTTCGAAGCCTGATAATTTGAGCTTTTTATTACAGGTTTCGGTCTGGGTCTTTAATTTTCATTTTCTTCTTGGCTCAGGAAAAAAAGCCAACTCCTGTACGCCAGTGCTTGAACGTAAAGTTAATTGCACGAAGGGTCCATATAGGGCCCGGTAATAGAGCTGTTTGAAAGTTACAGATGAAGGGCTCCTAATACACGGGAGACTGGACAGAATACCCAGTAGCTTTGGAAATTAGCCACAGTAAACTTTAACAGGATTGCCAACTGAAGGTAACTCGTGCTAGCAAAAAGCTTTATTACGAAGATGAGGCATATACCATTAAAAGGCGCATGTCTAAACCTTGGATATGTACATGTACACATGCAATGCTCCTTAAGGGGGTATTGGTGGTACTTCCAGATCCTCCCGAAGTTCTCACAGAAATTCTGTATCCTGATGGAAGCCGATAGTGCATGAAATTTAGCAAGACTATATAAACATAGGAGGATGCAGGGGGCCGCCCCCCCCCCCTATTGGTGGAGCAAAAAAAGGGGGAAAGAAAGAAGGGAAAAGATAAAAGAAATAGGAAGGGGAAACATGAGAGGAGTAAGACGCGTGAATAAAAAAAGATGAGGGGAAGAGTTTGAAAATAATTATTGAAAAATCTCTCATGTCACTATATAAAATTTTTGCTCGCACTACGCGCTCGCATTGCCTGTTAGGTGATTTACATAATTATATGGAGCCAATATGCTCAATTTTTGGAGTCAATATACAAATATTTTAGCTCGGAAATCGAACTTAATTTACAAATTGATTTTTTAAAAGTGCTCTGAATCAACAAATGTGGAAAGCAGCAACACACTTCAGTGAAAAGCAAGTGGAGGTGCCGTGGCCGAGTGGTCTAAGGCGCCTAGCTATACCTGAAAAAAGTCCGAGGTTCGATCCCGTCCCGGCAGCTACGCCCGTGAGCAGGGCATTTTATTCTACAATGCTCTTTTTACCCAATCACTCAAAAACTTCTTGCCTACATAAAGTAGTTGATTCCTGTTTGGAATCTTTTAATAATAATGAAGTTGTCACAGCTTGCTTTCTTGATATTTCAAAGTGCTTTGATTCTATTAATCATGAATTATTATTAAAAAACTGAAATGCTATGGGATTAATGGGTCAGAAATATAATGGTTTAAAAGTTACTTATACCAACGAACGCAAATCGTTTATTGTCATGATCAGTTCTCTGAACCAGGGGATGTAATTACAGGTGTGCCCCAAGGTAGTGTCCTTGGCCCCATTTTATTTTTATTATTTATTAATGATATTACAGATTGTTTGAAATATTGTTCATGTAATATTTTTGCTGACGATGGACATACTTCTCTCACAATAGTGTTGACAAAGCCATAGATACACTACAAAATGATTTAATCTCACTTACCTCTTGGTACCATAATAACAAATTATGTATAAATATTGATAAGACCAAAGTAATGTCGTTAAGTCCAAGATCTTCTTTTCATACTAATATATTCATAGATAATTAGAAAAAAGAACAGGCGAATAATATTCGATATCTTGGAGTAACGATCAATAGTAGTTTAAATTGGAATTTTCATGTTCAAAATCTTGCCAAGTAACTTGTCAAAAAACTTTTTGCTCTGCGAAAAATGAGCTTTTATCTGGATTTAAATGCCTTGAATCTAATATATAAAACAATTATTCAACCCAATTTTGAATATTCATGCTCGGTATGGGGTAATTGCTCAGCAAAAAATAAACAGATACTTAGTCGGTTTAATACAAAAAAAAGCTGCAAGGATCGTATAAAAAAATGATTATGAAAATACAAATGGCCTAGATTTAATTTAGTCATTGAAATGGCAAACTTTTAACAAAGAAGGGATTATCTCTTAGCATTGCTGATGTATAAATGTATTCATGGATTTGCTCCCACAAGAATGTGCAATAATATTGGAATGACCTTTGATAGACATGGTTTTAATACAAGATCTGCCGATTATCTTAATGTAATCTTGCCAACACCTAATCTAGAATGTTTCAAACATGGTTTTATGTATGCGGGAGGTAAGATTTGGAACACCTTGCCATACGCTACAAAAAATTCAACATCTGTACTATCTTTTAAGCATTTGTATAAGAAAGCATTTTTTAAACTAAGTGTTGCCTTATATGTATTTTTACTAATGCAGACGTCCAGCTGCATTTATTTTTAGTCTCTTTTAAACCTTTTGTGCAATCATTTGTATTGAGTGGGGGCCTGGACGTTGCAAGCTTCGTTTCCATTTTACAATAGTTATCCTTGTACATACGAGAACGAGTCGTGTGTGGATTGTTTTTATTCATGTGTCGTTGCAAGGTGATCTGTCTACCGTGATTGCTTGATAGTTTATGAATTGATCTGGGTGGGGTTGACTGATTGTGATTGATTGTGATTGTGGGTGAATGTGTGTTGGGTGATAGGGTGGATGGATGGGTGCGCATTGTGTAGGCCTACTTTTCAAATGGATCACGAGGTTTGCACGGGGGTTTGCAAATGGTTCCTCTTTTCTTTCTCATTTTGATTTGTAAATACTGATTCTCAATAAAATTGCGTAATACGAACTGCCATTGTCATTCATTTTTTTTTAGCTTATTATATGATTTTCATGATAAAGAAAGGTATTTAGAATGCCCAGATTCTAGGTCGAAATCTGGAACACACGCGCTCATGTTTGTTTAGATATGCAGCCTCTTCTCCATTAAATAATTATCCAGTTTCACTGTGTTTGTACGTGTATCGGCTTTTGGTATATCTTGCACCGCGTTTACACGCTGTCACAGCTCGCGGTGCAGAATCGACTCGAGTGGCAAAAATGATCCACGCATCGACAATACTAGTATACGATATAATAAAGATAACGCTGGATCCGTGCGCTTTGAAGTACGTCACAATGGTAAAGTAAATGAAATGCGCGCCAATTATTGCCGATGCAGAATCGGCTTTTTGTTTACACATCGAAAAAAGCCGATTCTGCATCGGCTCGCAGTTCTAAACCAACTACTTTCGTGGTGCAAATTGCCGATTCTGCACCGAGAGCCGATACAAATTAATCATGCTTACACACACACACAAAAAAAAACGATTCTGCATCAGCTCGCGGTTCTCAATGGCGAGTCGATGCAGCGTTTAAAGAGAAATTCCAGTAGTTGCAGTTAACACTGATTTCATGAGAAAGTTTGTTAATTGCCAGTATATCATCGAGGATCTAGATCTGGTACAGTTACATTAACTGGACTTTGTGAAATCTTGAAATCTACGCTGAAAAATGTTCACACCGAAAATCCCAACACAGATAAGCGCACGTGGGATAATGTATAATTATTGCTTAGGGCGTCGGGCCCGACGCCCTACCCGAATCCCGTGCTTATTTGCTGATTTCTCAGCAATTACACGATTTCTTCCAGAATCCTTTGGCACATGCGTTTTATTTATACAAACAGACACTTTAGTGGTCATTTTATTGGATTCTGTACGAACTCATTTTGATATCGTTACCAAAACTAGCATTTACCTTTAAACACGGTAAAAAAAAAATGCGCTCGCATTATTAATGTAGGAAGATTTCTTGTTACTGATCCTTTTCGTGATTTACGAAACACAAATATAGTGTCCCATTGTTGGATGTAAATCTTGATTTTTTTCCCGCAATTGTTAACTTATAATGGCAATAGCTCGCGCTCGCACTATTTACATAATTCTTATGAGATTAGTATATAATTATGTTGATTTATTAAAATAAAGCTTAGAAATGACTATTGGGACTACCTCTTCAAAGAATAAAACAATCATCATAAAACTCCCCCCCTATTAACGGAGGCTGGATCCGCCCCTGGATAAAAACACCCACATACGCCATCGAATTCAATCCAAAATCAAAAGAAAAAATAAATTGATTATTACGACCTTTACCTTTACAGAATAGTACAGAATAGTGTGAGGGATGTCTGCTGGACTATAAGAGGGATTTAATTTCCTTCGTTATTTTTTATTTCCATCCCTTTCCATTGTCCATGAGTACACCAGGTCTACGTATATCAAGAGGGCAATTTTCCCCTTTTTTAACGATAATTACTTTTAAACTCCGGACACGATTATCTCAGTATTTCTAAATATCTGGTTTCAAGACGCAGGCTAAGATAATTAACGCTCGTGTTTGTCAATGTTTTTTTTTCTGACAGATGCTACAAGCTACTCGGATTCCTTATCTGATTGACTGAAAACAAATTTGTCCCTGAATTTTTTTTCATGAGAATTATCTGATCATTATTTAAGATTTTTTTTTATTCGAACCTTATACTACTACAATCTAAATGGACAATTAATAATATGTGACTTAGTGCACGTTTTAGTGGGCTTGAACACCAGGAGTCAGTGACGTATGGACCGGAAGATATGGTTTACCCGACTCTCCAATAATGGTAACCACCCCGTTGTCATACCAACAAGCTGCAAGCTGCAAACACTCCATCATCGGAAATCTTGGTCGAGCATGGTCCAAACTCCAGATCACTTAATAACTTTATTCTCTTCACTTAACTTGCATCGCTCCTGAAGATAGGGACATTCCTACCGTTGTTCCTTACAAAGTTTTCGCCCGCTGAACGCCACATATTCAGGAAATTCATACTTTGGTACAACTACATTCAGGCCTAAGCATTTAAGCCTCCATAGATTCGTAGCACAGAAAAGAGCTATTTCGTAAATCTAGACTTTGACTATATTTCCCTTTCGTTAGCCTGTGGGTACATACGTACACGTTACATTCAGACAGACTTCGATTTATGTTTCGACGGGGTTTTTCAGCGTCACGGTGTAATTTTATTACATTTCTTTTTAAAAAAATCAGACTTTGCATAATCGAAATTTGTAACAACAATCACTTTTGTTATTTCATGTTTCAGCTTCTGGACGACACCATCTGTCCCTGCCATCTATACCATTTTCATATCTGGCATACGTTCTTGTTCCTAATCTGGAACGTACGCAGGGTCGACATCTTCTCGTATATTTGCCACTAGAACACTTCCCATACGTCCCTGACAAACGAGATCAGGGGAGAAAGGTAAAAGACACTCGCTATATACCCAATTCTGATTTTTTTTGAAACCCACCCAATATCTCTGTTCCACCAAATTTTAAGGAATGGATCATCTGAATAATACTTCATCGGGGGGAGGATTCGGTGATGCGATACTTGGTTATTCGTCTCGATACATCATTGCAGCTGTTCTCATCCTGATAACAATTATCGGTATACTTGGGAACAGTTTAACCATCGTCTCCGTATTCCTGTCAACTAAACTTCAGACAAAAACGAATGTTTTGATTGTCAGCCTGGCGTGCTACGATTTCATCACGTGCTGCATGTATGGTACTTTCAACACTGTACTTCTGCTGTCCGAAAGCGAACCTAAGATACCAGCCAGTGTACCCGTATTGCTAGGAATTATTAGCATATCTTTCTTTTATGCAAGCATGATGACCCTGACTTTAATTGCAATTATCAGATGTGTGAAGACTACAAAATCTATAACAATTTATAACAGATATTTTTCAAAGCTGAAAATAACAGCCATGGTGATCACAAAATGGGCCATCATTGTTGCGTATGATGTTTATGTCTTGGCTTCTTCACAACACATTCAAAGGCTTTTTTATTACGACACACGTATAAAACTTTACAGACCTACCTTCAGGAACGGGTCTGTCAAAACCGTAGAATATACCGCGGACTTGATCTATAATGGAGCATGCATGTTGGTGTTGTTGAGCTGTTATATCAAGATTACTCTTCATGTGCGAGCTCATATGAGGAGAATGGCTGTTGCCGTAGGACCAGGTCGCCCAGAGAATGCTGGCCCACAAGTTAGACCGCCGAATCAGGAACAGGACCATGTGAATCCACCGAATCTTGCTTTCCAGAACCAAGAAAGGCCAATAAGGAGGATGAATCAGGAGAGACCCGACGCGCAGGCGGCGAACCGAGTTATGCAGCGTGAACTCAAAATCACGAAAAACGTTGCCACTGTAACCGCCATCTTTTTAATGGCTTATATCCCCCTTCCCGTTTTCTATTACAGCTCAAATAACATCTGCTACGTATTGAGTGTTTTCCTGATTGTGGGCAGCTCCGCAATCAACCCTTTCGTGTATGCCTTCAAACACAACGATTTTAAGAAGGTTTTCCGAGGGATCCTCTCTTGTTCTCTCAGCAACATTCCCTTTCCCTCCCGAGCAGTGCGGGCAATTTTACGAGATATATAGAAATCAATTAATTTTTCCAAATTGTAAAGAGGCAGATACATTTATCCTGCACTCAGTATGGTGGATTCACATGGGAAGCGTTTCATGAAAAGACTTCTCGGACTTTTTTTTCCCGACAGTTGATACATAGTATAACAATGCTTCTCATCCATTAAAAGCAAGTCAAGTTGTCACATCTGACAACTTGTCAAAACACAAATGATGAAATGCTTCCCAGATAAATCTTGTCAGAATGGGGAGAAAAGAACTTTTTTTCTGATGATCAAATATAAAACGGCATAAACGGCATGGAGAGGGCGCTCGTCATTATCAAGATATGGACACGTCTTCCCTGGAATTGGAGAATTTTATAGTCATTTTTGCCTTTTGCAGACTGGTAAAGACCGAAAATTTGAGAACATTAGAACAATAGCTTCGAACAGGACTAGTGAAAGGCAAATTGATAAAAAAGTGGAAAGAATATCATGTATGAAAGTGACGATTCAACCCGGCCTGTTGAGTATGGTGCTATGTCGGATGCCAAGTATACAGATGCAACCAAAGCAATGGCACGTGATATGAGTGGAACGGTTGTGGAGAACGGGGTCAAGCCTGTCTTTCTAAAGAACAGGGACGTGCCCGAAGGAAAGCCGCTTCACCATGAAGAAATATATCTAGCCATACACAGACATCTTGGCTCAACAAAAACCTGAAAGAGTTGCAGAAAATTGGAGGACTCTGGAGGATCTACTTTGTAGATAAAGTCGATAGAATTGCCCTGACATATTCAGGAACTCAACATAAGAGGAGTGTGCCCCATCTACGACACAAACCCCTTCCTGAATCGCCATGACCCTACTTCATCTTTGAAAGTCATCGTAAAGGATATCCCTTTGTCTGCGAAAGACGAAGTAATTGCTAACTAAATCGAAAAACAGAAATGCAAAGTGCTAAGTAGAGTGCAAACTGGATGAAATTAAGAGTAAAATGGTCTTCTGATTGACTGCTACACAGGTGATCGAATGCTGTTCATCGCACCCCCGACGACGCCTCTGTCGCGAGCCATGAATATGGGTGGATTCAAAGCACAAATGATTCACAAGGAGATTCAGAGAGTGACGAAGAGTTTGAAGATGCTGATACGCGTGGAGTAAGAGTACTCCCGATATGTCAGCAGGTTCCCCCAAACTACCGGAGAATGGGAAAAAGTTCGCCAAGGGTAAGCGGAAATAAAAAAAAAAGCAGGAGTAAACCAGCTAAAGAGAAATAGGAAGCTGCCGCTGCCGATTTCTGACCATAGCAGAGTGTAAATAGTGTAAATAAATCACCTATGCCAGGAATAGAAATTAAATACTGCAACTTGCTTGAATAGTTTGAATGTTAGAGGTATCAGAAGTAAAGAAAAACGAGACGCAATCCTTGGAGCAAGCATCAGAAAACAGACATATTGTTATCAAGAAACTTATTGGACAGATAATAGTTTGAAAATCATTCTAAATGAATGGAAAGGGCAAGTTTTCTGTTCAAAGTGATCTTATCATGTCAGAGGAGTCACCATTCTAATTTCAAAAGATTTACCAATAACTTTCTATAACATAATTTATGGTCAAGAGGGACGGATGATTATGTTAAATAGTATGATTGTAATTGTAATCTATGTATAGTAAATATTTATGCACTCACAGAAAAGAAATACAGAGACCGATTCTTCAAAAAGGTTTACAGGTGGATCGAGTCGAACAGACCTCGAGATAGCGAGTTAGTAATAGGTGGAGACTCTAATTCCATCCTCTCCCCCAACTGAAGACGTGGAAGGAATCCGAATACTTATAAGACACCACAAAATCCTAAAGCTATTATCAAACATTTTGATTCATGTGATATATGGAGACGTTTTAATCCAAACAAACGACAGTTTTCTTGGAGAAATGTATCTTTAGATTTGGCATCACGCCTTGATTATTGACTGGTAAATAAGAATCTGAAAGCAAAAATAATGATGAGTGATATACGTTCATCTGTACGTTGTTACCACAACGCTATCTTTTTAAAGGTGCTGATAGGTACATGTAAACTGGAGAAAGGTCCAGGATTCTGGAAATTAAATACGCATATTCTGAAAGATGATGTGTATAAAAGTAAAGTAAGAAAAAAAATAGAAAACATTGAAAATATGAATCTTGGGTTCTCTTAAAGATGGAAACCTACAAAGATTAGAGGTCGTGAATTTACACAAACATACTGTATTGGAAAGAAGCATAAATCAACAGAATCAAAGACAAGCTTAGAAGAAAGATTTGCTAAGATAACTAGGAAAATTGATGAGCGAGGTAACATTGATGATGTGATTAGAAAAGAGCATCTCTGTATTAAAAGTGATTTAGACAGACTGTATAAAGGAGATTGTAAAAGAGCAAGCGTACGAGCTAGGATAAAATAGCTAGAAAAGGGCGAAAAGAATACAAAATATTTTCTGAGTCTAGAAAAGAAATATAACTAAAATACAAAAAAATAATAAGATTATTACGAAACGAGTAAAAATTCTAAATGAGGTCGTTTCTTTTTACAAAGAACTGTACGCCAGTAAACATATACGAAAGGAAAATATTGAAAGATATTTTGAAGGTTCCGTTGTAAATTAGTTATATAAAACAGACAAAGGAAAATGTGAAGGACTATTGAATGTCGAATTGCTGCTTGTAAGATGAGCAAAAACAAAGATCCGGGAGCAGACGGTTAACCCGTCGAATTCTTTTTCAAGTTTTGGGACGATATTGAATTTATGTTGGTCAATGCTCTAAATGAAAATTTTAGTAATAAGGCTGTGTCAAAAACCCAACGGTTAGGAACTATTGCGTTGATTCAAGATTTGAATAACTGGAGGCCAATACGACTACAAAATAATGGCGGCTGCCTTAGCAAACAGGTTACATATAGTGTTATCAAAACTTGTTCATGACAATCAGGTAGAATACATTAAAAAATGAGTGGTTTTAATGTTAGACTTACGCAAGATGTTTTTCTATTATTTGAAAAATTACAATTTAAAAGGTGCCTTAATGTTAGTTGACTTGCGGAAGGCATTCGACTCCGTGGAATTTGATTTTATCGAAAGCTGTTTGAGTCATTTTAATTTCGGCGAAGACTTCCGATGTTGGGTTAAATTAATGTATGGAAAAGTAGAGAGTTTGATACTAATCAACGGTTGGAGAACGCAAACATTTCAGATCTGTAGAGGCATAAGACAAGGCCGCCCCCTATCATGCCTGTCGGTAATATTGTTTATCTTGGTGGTAGAAACCCTAGCAGAAAGAATCAGAAGAAATGACAATTAAAGGAATTTTATTTGGACATAACAAAAAAACAGAATTAAAAATTTTGCAATATGCAGACGATACATCTGTGTTTACTTCCGGATCCTCCCGAAGTTCTCAAAGAAATTATGTATCCTGATTGAGACCGGTAGTGCGTGAAATTTAGCAGGACTGTATAAACATGATAAACATAGGCGGATCCAGGGCGGCAATAGGCCGCCCCCCTATTTTTGAGCCCCCCCCCCAAAAAAAAAAAAGGGGGAAAGAAAAAAGAAGGGAAACGCGAGAAGAAATAAGAAGAGAAAACATAGAGGAGTAAGACACGTGAATAAAGAAAGATGAGGGGAAGACTTGGAAAATTATTTTTGAAAAATCTCTCATGTCACTATATAACATTGTTGCTCACACTTCGCGCTCGCATTGCCTGTTAGGTGACTTACATATGGAGCTTAAAATATCAAATTTTGGAGTCAATATACAAATTATTTCAGCTCGGAAATCGAACTTTCATTATTTTGCTTGATTTACAAATTAATTTTTAAAAAGTGCACTGTAGTTCAATTTGTTTATGGTCTTATGGTTTTATGGTCTGCTCGCTCTACGCTCTCGAAAAAAATGATTTGTCAGGTACCTATTATTTTCCTTTATTCTATAAAGTTCTGAAACTATCCCTATTGAGGTCACATTGTCAAAACGTATCAGCTATAGCGCTGCATGCTCGCATTTTGATTGGAGAGTCACGCATATCTCAATATTAATTTCATAACAAACTACTTGAAATCCCCATTTCATGGCACTTTATTAATTTTTTTTGCTAGCGATTTGCGCAGGCATTGATTGTTAGAAATATATTAGCTCATGCATCTTATTCATAATCTGCTTTAAATGTCCAGTTTTCAGGCCATAATACATTAACAAATTTCGCGCTCTCATTTGGCTTATTAGATTAATAAATAAGATATTACTTTATTAATCAAATTATCTTTTTTTCAAAATGGAATATCGACAAGTTTTATCTCGCGATTAGAAAGAAAAATACGTTGACATAATGTTCTTAGAATATCCCGGTCCTATGTCAAAACTTAAAGTAATAATATATAACGTAGATCCGTATCCAATTCACAATTTCCTAATGAAGTGCTGCAAATGCAGAGCTTAAATTTACAATTTTACAGATCAGGGGAGTGTTTCATCAATATTTTTGTCTTACAAGTTGTCAGATCTGAAAACTTTCCTTGATTTTGATTGGCTGAAAAGCAATGTTACTATGGTAACTGTCGGATAAAATGGTACTTTTTGGCTAAAACATCTGACAAGTCCTTTCATGAAACGCTCCCCGGAATATGAAATATTTTAAGATCGTGCTTCGCGCTCGCTTTATTGATTTTCATGATAAAGAAAGGTATTATTTAGAATGCCCAGATTCTAGGTCGAAATCTGGGACACGTGCGCGCATGTTTAATCAGATACACAGCTTGTTCTTTTTTAACCGTGTTTACACTTAATCGGCTTTTGCATCGGCTTTTTCATTGCATGTAAACGTGATTAACTTGCATCGGCTCTCGGTGCAGAACCGGCAATTGTGCACCACCAAAGTAGTAGGTTATGAACCGCGAGCCGATGCAGAATCGGCTTTTTTTTTCTACGTGTAAACAGAAAACCGATTCTGCATCGGCAATTGACGCGCAATTCATTTACTTTACCATTATGACGTACGTATAAGCGCACGGATCCAGCGTTGTCTTTATTATGACGCATATTGTTGGTGCGCGGATCATTTCAGGCTTTTGACACGCAAGCCGATTCTGCACCGCGAGCTGTGACAGCGTGTAAACGCGTTGCAAGATATATAGACCAAAAGCCCATTCTGCATCGGCTTTTGGTTCTTCACCAAGAGCCGATGCAAGTTTAAACGCGTTTACAAGCAACAAAATAGCCGATGCAGCGTGTGAACATAGTATACGACGTACTTATAAGCCAAAGGATCCAGCGTTGTCTTTATTATGACGCATTTTGTTGGTGCGCGGATCATTTCAGGCTTTTGACACGCGAGCCGTTTCTGCACCGCGAGCTGTGACAGCGTGTAAACGCGGTGCAAGATAAACCAAAAGCCCATTCTGCATCGGCCTTTGGTTCTTCACCAAAAGCCGATGCAAGTTAATCGCGTTTACGATGCAGAATCGGCTCCTTTTCTACGTGTGAATAGAAAGCCGGTTCTGCATCGGCAATTGACGCGCATTTCATTGACTTTACCATTATGACGTACTTGTAAGCGCACGGAGCCGATACCGTGTTTACACAGGGACACGGCTCGGGGGTTCGACACGCGAGCCGTGTCGAACACGGCAATTTTATGCTGTGTAAACGCGATCAGTGTGATCCGCGAGCCGTGTCGAACACGGCTTTTTTGATCCGCCAAAATCGTAGGTTTCAACCCGCGAGCCGAGTCAGACTCGGCAATTTTTTCGTGTGTAAACAGAAAGCCGTGTCGAACCCTCTTGACCTAGGTCACTGCGCACGCTTTCACTTTTGGCATTGTTGTTGTTCGCACGGACAAGATTCGATTCCGGCGGTGAATTTCCCGCCTTTAATTTGCGACGTCATAATTCTTCTTCCGTTCGAGATCCGCGAGCCGTGTTGAACTCGCCTTTTTATATGTACGTATAAACGCGATCACAGCATGCCCTCTTCGCAGCGTTCGACCCTGCTTGAGCATTCAACACTCGAGCCGAGTCATGTGTAAACACGGTATTTGTGTTTTAGCCACGCGAGCCGATTCTGCACCGCGAGCTGTGACAAGCGTGTAAACGCGGTGCAAGATAAACCAAAAGCTGATTCTGCGTAATAATAATAAATGGGATTTCTAAAGCGCACTTTCTATCTTGATTAGATGGAAAGATTTGGTTATGAACCAAAAGCCGATGCATACGGTAATAATTGTAAAGTTAATGAAATGGGTGCCAATTGCCGATGTAGAATCCGCTTTCTGTTTACACATAGAAAAAAAGCCGATTCCGCATAGGCCCGCGGTTCTGAACCAGCTCTTTTCGTGGTGCAAAATTCCCGATGTAAGTTAATCATGTTTACAGGCAACAAACAAGCCGATGCAGCGTGTAAACACGGTAAACACCAAAAACTTTCTGCTCGCGCTCTGCGCTCGCATTATTAATGTAGGAAGATTTCCTATTACTCATCCTTTTCATGATTTACAAAACACAAATAGAGTGTCCCATTTTTAGGTGTAAATCTTGTTTTTTCCGAAATTGTTAAGTTATATACTATATATCGATTTCACAATTTAAAAAAAAGTGCTTAAAATTTCCATTCTTCGGGTAGAAATAAAAAAATTTCAGCTCGCGCTTCGTCCTCGCCTTTTTTGATTGTCGAAATAATTATGTATTGTCTTCATTGCTGACTGCAAGCAGCCGTTAACAGATCACATTTTTTGATCCGATCAAAACGGGTAAAACAATTCTGCTCTCGCTTCGTGGTAATCATTAGCTGGATACACATCTCGTTTAGGATCACAAACATTGCCCAGAATGTTTAAATTCTAGGACAAAATACATGAAAAAAATATTTCGCGCTTCGTGCTTGTAATATTTAAATAAGTCTTATGAGATTATTATTATATATATTACACATATTGATTTATGAGAATAAAGCTTTACTGATGACTATTAGGACAACCTATTCAAAGAATCAAAAATCATCTTCGAGCGGCCGATCGAAGGAAAATGTGACTGAAAAAAATTCCGCCCCCCCGCCTATTAACGGAGGCTGGATCCGCCCCTGTATATAAACACCCACATACGCCAGCACTCAATCCAAAATCAATAGAAAGAAAATTTAATTATTACGACCTTTACAGAATAGTATGAGGGATCTCTGCCTGACTAAATGGGGGATTTAATTTCCTTCGTTATTTTTTTATTTCCATCCCTTTCCGTTGTCCATGAGTACCAGGTCGACGTATATCAAGAGGGCAATTTTCACCTTTTTTTAACCATAATTACTTTTAAACTCTGGACACGATTATCTCAGTATTTCTAAATATCTGGTTTCAAGACGCAGGCTAAGATAATTACCGCTCGTAGAAAATGCTTCACGCGTAGTGTTTGTCAATGTTTTTTTCTGACAGATGCTGCAAGCTACTCGGATTCCTTATCTGATTGGCTGAAAACAAATTTGTCCCTGAATTTGTTTTCATGAGAATTATCTGATCATTATTTAAGATTTTTTCTTATTTCGAACCTTATACTATTACTATCGAAATGGACAGTTAGCAATAGGTGACTTAGTGCACGTTTTTGATAATTTCTTTTAAGACCAGGGTGGGCTTGAACACAAGGAGTCAGTGACGTATAGACCGGAAGATATGGTTTACCCGACTCTCCAATAATGGTAACTACCACGTCGCCATACCAACCAATCAAGCTGCAAACTTCCCTTGCTAGCTATAAAAACTAGTAACAAACACACCATCATCGGCTATCTTGGTCGAGCATGGTCCAGATTCCAGATCACTTAATAACTTTATTCTCTTCACTGAACTTGTATCGCTCCCTGAAGGAATGGACGTTCCTTACAAAGTTTTCGCCCGCTGAACGCCACATATTCAGAAAATTCATACCCAGGTACAACTACATTCAGGCCTACGCATTTAAGCCTCTATATATTCATATCACAGAGTAGAGCTATTTCGTAATTCGAGACTTGGACTGTATTTCATTTCCTTAGCCTGTGGGTACATACGTATACGTTACATTCAGACAGACTTCGATTTATGTTTCGTCGGGGTTTTTAGCGTCACGGTGTAATTACATGCATTTCTCTAAAAAAATCAGACTTCGCATGATCGACATTTGTAACAGGGATCACTCATTTTTATCAAGACCTTTTGTTGTTTCGTGTTTAAGCTTCTGGACGACACTATCTGTCCCTGCAATCTATACCATTTTCATCTCTGGCAGACGTTCTTGCTCCTGATCTGGAACGTACGCAGGGCCGACATCTTCTCGTGTTTTTGCCACTAGAACACTTCCCAGACGTACCGGACAAACGAGATCAGGGAAGAAAAGGGAAAAAACAAAGTAGCTATATAAAGCCCTCTTCTGATTTTTTTTTAAACCTGCCAATATCTCTGCTCCCTCAAGATTTAAAGGAATGGATCATCTGAATAATACTTCATCGGGAGGGGGATTCGGTGACGCGATACTTGGTAATTCCTCTCGATACATCATTGGAGCTGTTCTCATCCTGATAACAATTATCGGTATACTTGGGAACAGTTTAACCTTCGTCTCGGTGTTCCTGTCGACTAAACTTCAGACAAAAACGAATGTTTTGATTGTCAGCCTGGCGTGCTACGATTTCATCACGTGCTGCATGTATGGTACTTTCAACACTGTACTTCTGCTGTCCGAAAGCGAACCTAAGATACCAGCCAGTGTACCCGTGTTGGTAGGAATTATTAGTGTCTCTTTCCTTTATGCAAGCATGATGACCCTGACTTTAATTGCAATTATCAGATGGGTGAAGACGACACAATCTATAACAATTTATAACAGATATTTTTCAAAGCTGAAAATGACAGCCATGATGATCACAAAATGGGCCATCATTGTGGCTTATATTGTTTATTTCTTGGTTTCTTCACGAAACATTCGAATGCTTGCTTATTACGACAAGCGTATAAAACTTTACAGACCTACCTTCAGGAACGGGTCTGTCAAAATCTTACAGTATACCACGGACTTGATCTATATCGGAGCATGCATGCTGGTGTTGTTGACCTGTTATCTCAAAATTGCTCTTCATGTGCGAGCTCATATGAGGAGAATGGCTGTTGCCGTAGGACCAGGTCGCCCAGAGAATGCTGGCCCACAAGTTAGACCGCCGAATCAGGAACAGGACCATGTGAATCCACCGAATCTTGCTTTCCAGAACCAAGAAAGGCCAATAAGGCGGATGAATCAGGAGAGACCCGACGCGCAGGCGGCGAACCGAGTTATGCAGCGTGAACTCAAAATCACCAAAAACGTTGCCACTGTAACCGCCATCTTTCTAATGGCTTATATCCCCCTTCCCGTTTTCTATTACAGCTCAAATGAAATCTGCTACGTATTGAGTGCTTTCCTGATTGTGGGCAGCTCCGCAATCAACCCTTTCGTGTATGCCTTCAAACACAACGATTTTAAGAAGGTTTTCCGAGGAATCCTCTCGTGTTCTCTCAGCAACATTCCCTTTCCCTCCCGACCAGTGCGGGCAATTTTACGAGATATATAGAATTCAATCAATGTTTGCAAATTGTAAAAAAGGGCAGATATATTCGTCACACAATCAGTGTGGTAGGTTCACCTCGGACGTTTTTTTCCGACAGTTATAGTATAACAATGCTTCTCGTACTGTTAAAAGCAAGTAAAATTGTCACATCCGACAACTTGTCAAAACACATTTGATGAAATTTTGATGAGAAAAAAAGGCATGAATTCTGTAAAAAAAAAAAAATGCGGGGGGCAGTCTGACCGCGTGCCCCCCCCCCATACGCTTTATATGCCATGTTTTCACGCTGCATCGGCTCGCCGTGCAGGCCCGAGAGCCGGTGCAAACATAGCCTCTTGTCGAGGCCCTGGCGGCTGCTTCCCTTGCGAAGCGAGGGATTTCCTAATTCGCGAAACGAATTAGTCCCGGCGCGAGCCAGCTCGGCCTCTTGACATCTGAGCTGAATCATAATTCATGAGGAACGTCTTCCTCTTGAATATACATGAGTCATGATATCACCGGTCACCAAGTAAACCAATGAAATGTCAAAGCTGTTTCGTCATGTTCGTCCGCGGTTTGGAATACTATAGTAGTCCACTATTCTGCCGGGGATTCATTTAATTGCGGGACACTACGGGGGATATAACCAGCAAAATGCTAAAAGTAGTGATACTAATACTACACTAGTACTGGCCGTAACAGACCAATAAGGTCAATCAAGTGTTATAAAACATCATGCCTGAGTTTCATGTCACATGGCCAAGGTCAAAGGTCGTTTAGGGTCAATGAACTTAGACTATGTTGGGGGAATCAACATGAAAATCTTAACCTAAGGTTAAGTTTTTGAAATGTCATCATAACTTAAAAAATATATGAACCTAGTTCATGGAATTTAGACATAAGATTAGTCAAGTATCACTGAACATCCTGCATGAATTTCACGTCACATGACCATGGTCAAAGGTCATTTTTTATAAGGTCAATGAACTTTGGCCATGTTGGGGGTATTTGTTGAATTACCATCATAACTCTGGAAGTATATTGGTCTAGTTCATAAAACTTGGACATAAGAGTCATCAAGTATCACCGAACATCTTGTGTGGGTTTCAGGTCACATGACCAAGGTCAAAGGTCAATGGACTTTAGCCATGTTGGGGGTATTTCTTGAACTACCATCATAACTCTGTAAGTATATTGGTTCAGTTCACAAAACTTGGACATAAGAATAATCAAGTATCACTAAGCATCTCATGCGAGTTACAGGTTACATGACCAAAGTCAAAGGTCATTTTATCATTGAACTTTGGCAATGTTAGAGTTAATTATTAGATTGCTGTCATAACTTTCAAAGTTTATAGATATAGTGTATAACATGTGGATATATTGGTAATCAAGTAGCACCGACAAGTTCTAGGTCACATGATCAAGCTCAAATATCAATGAATGTAGTATTGTATCTTTATATGAATGGTGTTTTTTGTGAATAATTATATAATAGTAGTTTTCAACGTCAGCACTGCTGCTATATTAAATCGCGTGATGCAAGTGAGACCGCCAGAGGAATTCCACTTGTTTTTATTAACAAAGACAAATGAAACGGATTTTTAATGGTTAAAAAGATGTATCGTTTTTAACGTTTTTTTAATGATGGTGTAATTTTCTGTGAATTGTTTTTTTTTTAATATACACTGTGATTTATGCGCTTGATGTTAAAATACACTCTTGGAGTAAGTAATTGATAACTACAAAATTCCGGGGCATTTCGAGTATTGTCCTTCTTAGGGGATGGACAGGAATTCGCACAATGGTACAAAATACGGTAATCTACATGTACATGTATATATTTTATTTTTCATGGGAATCAACTTTTAAACTATAAATAAAGCCCATTAATTGTATTTTTTTTCAAACCCTTAATGACGTTTAACCTTGTTGATGATCAGTGATAATTGACTGCCCTTATGTTCAAGTTTCATGAAAGTGGTTATAATGTGGGTTATAATTGAGCAAGGTGCCACACGGAAAAGGAGACATTTTCATGTAGTTTTTACGATCAATATGAATATATGAGCTAACCAGGCTGTATCTTGAAAATTAACACGTGAGGGCGCTTTTTCAAAATTGCCGCCAAATTTTCAGAACAATTGAATTTTCGTACATAGATTTTGACATAAACATTTCATTGCCACAAAATTAAGGTCATATGAAAGACAAATTAATTTCCTACAATTTGGTACTGTTTAAAGGGGATAAGTAGGTAATTATGCTGAGATTTTATGTAGAAAACTGCATCTTTGGTCATTATTTCCTCAAAATTGAAAATTTTACAAATACAATATTTTACATAATTAATTACCGTGAAATGTTCCAGAAAACTATATTGATATACTATTATCATGTGGATGAAATTCCGACTCTGTATCATTCTTCTTAGCAAATTTATAATGTATAAAACTTGAATACTTCAATTTCAGAAATGTCGCTTTTTGTATGTATGTCCAAAGACTAATACGTATAACATATTTATAATGTTTAGTTTAATAAAATTTAAATGCAATTATCTCTGCTTTTGAACCACCTGGAGAGGTGAAAGTAGGCTTTTCTCTATCAGCTACATAAAACAAAATGTTGCTACATCAAGTCTTGACCCTCCGATGGGGTGGGGGTGTCGAAGTCACCCCCCCCCCCGCTCCTTATTATATCATGTTGTTGTTGGAAAACAATTACTGTTTTTTGAGCACACAAGCATTTCTACTAAACAGTGTGCACACTCGCTTGACACTGCGTCTTGTTGACGATCGCCCATGCGCTAAGTCTTTTGTTAACCGTGCTATGGCTTGTGTGAGAAGCCGGTGGTAAAAAAAAAACGTTTTTTTAAATGAAATTATGGAAATACAAGCATTGTATCAAGGGAACAGAACTTTCTTACTTCTTGACCATTTTCTGTAATTAAGGTATCAAATCAAATAAAAGAGCAGATATTGAAGTTTTTAGGCATGCGATTTTCTTTTTGAAATTTGGTACCCTTTTTCATATTGTTTTCCTCACTCATGCGTGAATGAGGAATAATTTATGTAATTTTAGATGAAAGATGAGATTCTAGGCTTTACAATGGTAGGTCATTATTTTGCCTATTGTATTTGTGATTAAGTTATGATAAATCATCGATATATTTCGGTTTCGTTTTTTCGTGGGGCGCACTGTATAATTAGTATGCCATTTGTTAGTCAATGTTAGTAATCCAACGATTTGCCGATCGCTCACAGTAAATAGTAAATAGTAAATTTCTGGGAGGGGGGCCTTCTAGCCGGAGGGGGGGGGGTTAACCCCCACCCTTTCGGGGAGCCAAAACAAGGCTATCGGTTGGTTCCAGATATACTGTATATCATGTATGTAAGGCTCTAATCAGAGGTATTGTTCATAGTCATGTTTTATAGTTATGTTATTGTGACACCAGAATCCGAAAAGCATTCATTTCTGTTTAATAAAAGCCACGACATAATCGCACATTATCTTCTTATTTTATTTTGTTCGCCGAGAATAATGACAGAGATAATTATGGCAGGGGTAAAAAGACAAAAGTAATTTGGCAGAGGTAATACTCAGTACTGGCAGAAATACAAATTACAGAGGAAATAATAACAGAGGCAATTATAGCTGAGGTAAAAAAAGATTGGAAAGGGGAATAATGGCAGATGTAAATATGTCACTGGCTTGTGTGTCTGATTTTCTCTTTTTTTCTATTCAAATTATATAATTTTCAGCCTGGAATACGCCTTAAAAAAAATATGAGCGAGAGCTAAGAAATTATCCTAGTTTAAAAAAAATGATTGTACTTTTAGGTGGCTGACATTCAAAGTACCGTTTCATAGATACTTTTCATAAATAGAAAATGAATTTTTTTTTAAAAAAAATCCAACTGAATTATTTCAAAAGCTCCTAAGTACTATTACAGACTAAAAGACTATTAAACAAGTTTTATGAAACGGATCCGGGGGTACTCTCTACCGGAAAATTTGCAAAACCGGAGGAATCATCGTTGAATGCTATCATAAATCAATTAGTAGTATTGAAATGACATTATCATGAAAAAATAAATATCAAATAAACAAAACATGAATGAATAATGAATATTCGATACAAATTAAAAATTAAAATTTAAATGTAATACAAAGAGAGGGACAGGAGTGTCAATCAAATACGATCATGTATATATATATATATATATATATATATATACATATATATGCATATATATATATATGTATATATATACATATAATTATATATTTTAATGGGCTGAAATAATAACCAATAGTTACAAAGGCGTTATCACAAAATATATATTTTAGAGAGTCATCATGAGCACGAGTCTTGTAATATTATGGCTTCAAAAGGGTTTTTTTCACAGAAGCTGCACGTGTATCAATAATTTTAATATGCTTCCCCATTTTAACAATTATTCAGTTAACTTAATAGTATTCATCTTCAAACTGACAGCGATGTGCAGAAAATAAGATTATCCTTTATAGTTTGTCATGTTTGTAAAGACATTACGTCCTCGTCGTCATCAAGAGTTATGACCATAATATCGCATCGCTTTGGAAGGATATTCAAATCATATTGACATTTAAGTTGGACAGATTTATCCTCCGACAGTTACTGCAGTATGTGAGCAAATACAAAGGGATTGGACGGTTCAAAGAAGTCAGTGATCAAAACCTAGATCTTGAGGCGCCTGTTTGCTCAAACCTTGCGACGTCAAAATCCGTGTATGATCAAGGTTCTGCTGTCCGGGGGATCTGTTCCGAATAAACTTGCACTTGCCAAGCTTACGAGAGAGAACTCCAAATTCTCTTGTTATAACTGTGTCATTGCCAAGAGGGGCACAGTGGAAGCAATGTTGGGACGGTTGATGTATCTGGCAATTATGAGTTTTGTATAAAAAAAAATATATAGATATACAATGCGTATAAAAAATTACACTTTGTAAAAGACCTGGGATTTAAATAAAAATATAGAACATGTGGGTAATTTTTTCACATATAATCGTGGGTTTGGGTCTCATCTATCCGATGAAAGTAAAAGTTTTGACAGAATGTTACACTTGAGTGAGCATTGTCCATTTTTGTCAAGCTCGCAGAAATCTGTTTGCTCAGAAATGCTCGTTTTCACGCTCTGTCAAGGGGAAATGGCGAAATCAAACTTACCCTGCGACACATTTCTCATACATTTCCCCAGTACTTTTGGTCAATTGAAATAAAACGGATACATTCAAGCATTTTCTATCAATTTTGCCACCAAAATTGAAATTTCAACACGTAGTAAGCACAGCCTTTAAACGTTATGTGCCAGCTGGATCAGAGGACATAACTGAATCTGAACAAAAGATTATATCAGACATCTCCAGCATTTTTTCACTGAGTTGTTATCATTTAAAGTGGGTTTACATTTCATTTAATACTTGTTTCCCCATGCATACAATGATTAACAAAATGAAAATAAAGCCTTAGCCATTTCATGTAAATTACAGCTCAGTGTAAAGCAAATATCGTCACGATGGCCTCATGTGTGGAGGAGTAAGGTGGGGCGTAATGCACTCTTCGACGTGGTTTGGGCAAGGAAACAAGTTAAAAAGGGTATAACAGATATCTTCAAATCAATTTTACTAGCTAAATTCCACGCGTAATTCATGATTAATGTCTATTTTTATTCGCATAACTATTTCAAAGTTATGCGCTACTCTTTTTTCACTTTTTAAAAGTAGGTGGTGCTCACTCAAGCGGAAATATTTTTCGACAGTTATATCGTCATTTGCTTAAATGGACCTGTACCAATGTTAAAATGTGGAAAAACCTTCAGGATATTACAAATGTATAATTTTACATGATTTTTTTATGAGTGCAAACTTTTTTTTATACGCTCTGTATATTGACTTGAGGATAAAGCGACCATTGTTTCGAAGCACTGTAAAATGCCCCCTCACGAACGTATACTGTGCGCCTTTCACATTTCGGAACTGAGACCCATTTTTGATTTGATTTGATTTGATTTTATTGTTTACTTCTGCAATTACATCATTCGTATAGAATACATTTTCCATAACATAACAAACATAGTATATTGATAATTTTTTTGGCATGAATCATAACTAAATGTACTAAAATTATCATTACAAACAAAATTGATCTCATACCAAATTAGTTAACATTTACAATTTGCAGGAGAAGGATTGTCATCATAAGCAGATTGCTTGAAAAAATGACAACCCCAGGTTAAAACTCATTGATTAATATAATACATTAATACAGCAGAATCGATACACAGTACATTTTATGAAAAACAGCAGTAATCTAATTTGAGCATTGAAGATGGAGATGATAAGGATGAAGATGACGGTGAAATGGTGAAGATGAATGTGATGGAGAGGATGATGATGGTGATGATGCTTTAATGACACAACGACACAGAAATTTTACTTCAAATATTCTGATATCAACATGGATTTAACGTTTGCTTTAAATGAGTAAAGGGACGTGGATCTTTTTATAGATTCTGGTAGAGAGTTCCACAAATCAGGACCATGGTGTCTTATGGATCTCTGCGCAATAAGCAATTTGGGGTTAATTAAATGGAAATTAGAAGAGTTCCGCGTAGGGTATGAATGGATAGATGTGTTCATAGTATAAAAATTGTGAAATGAAGGTGGGAGCATGTTATTTACGTATTTGAACATAAGCAGTAAGCTTTGAAATGAATTTATGTCAAAAATAGTTAGAGTCTTTAGTTTATGGAATAATGGATTTGTGTGTGATAAATATTGCGAATTAGTACAAATTCGAATTGCTTTTTTCTGTAATAAATATATTGTATTAATTTTAGTTTTTGCACACGTTGCCCAAACTATATTGCAGTACGATATATACGGCAATATCAATGAATTGTAGAGTAAAACGAGTGTAGTATGAGGAATTATGTTTTTCATTTTGTAAAGTACACCTACGTTTCTGGAGATGTTAGTAGTTATACAACGTATATGTTCATTCCAATTTAAATTTTCATCTATTGTGACACCTAAAAACTTTGTTTCTTTTTTCCTTTTGAGTGGAATATTATCTATGCTTATGTCGTATGGAAACTCAGTAATATGTGAACTTGTATGCTTAAAATACATAAAGTTTGTTTTGTCTATATTAAGTGATAGCCTATTACATTTAAACCATAAAGATAGTTTAGGTAATTCACGATTAAATGTATCTACTAAAGTTTCTAAGCTAGTGTGTGAACAAAAAATGTTTGTGTCATCGGCAAATAATACAAATGATAATAAAGGCGTTACAGTAGTCAAATCATTAATATATATAAGGAAAAGTAGGGGGCCAAGGATCGATCCTTGTGGAACTCCGCATTTTATTGTCTGAAAATTAGAAGAAATATTATTGTGAGTGACATATTGTTTTCTATCAGTCAAATAACTCTCAAACCATGATAGTGTGATTCCCCGAATTCCATAATTTTCAAGTTTTTTAAGTAAAATCTGGTGGTCAAGAGTGTCGAATGCTTTGCTTAGGTCCATGAATACTCCTATTATGTGTTCTTTATTTGTCATTGCATTTGTAATTTTATCGTATATTTGTATTAAAGCCTGATCAGTTGAATGCCCTTTCCTGAATCCATATTGGTTTGAATTTAGAAACTGAAAAGTATCTAGGAACTTATAAAGTCTTTTGTAAATAATCTTCTCTAATATTTTGGATATGCTGGGGAGAATAGAAATAGGCCTATAATTTGTTATTTCATGTGGATTGTCTTTTTTTAAAACAGGATTTACCTTTGCAATTTTAAGGGGATCTGGATTTAAGGGGACCCATTTTAGGTGTTACCAAGTGCCCTTTGGCGTACTAGTGTCAATTTTCAGAGAAAGTCTGAAAGTAAAAGCAAAGTTTTCGCTCATTCTTTGATGAAGGAGTAGAATGCATCCATTTTCCAGTAGAGCCAAGAACTGATACAGAGTCGATCTAGCACTAGTGAAGCATTGCAGAAACTCTGTGGCAAAGACGAGTATCTAACGGCACACAGCAATCCTTGGTCATAAACATTTTCTCAAAATTCTTCCATCAAAAATTAATGAATGAGATTACAATACAATCGTCAGCTAAAAATCAATGTCATCTTTATACATTGCCATATATAATTTTGAATTGTTTATTGTAGGGTTTGCTTGCTCTTCTTCTAAAAAAATAAATGAATAAACAAGACGTCTATTGCTAAGCCTCTTAATGCGTAACAAGTTTCATGAACTAGTCCTACTTTGTCACATTTGAGTCCTATATATAGTCATGATAGTAATATACACACCTCAGTTTGAACCCCAAACCACTTTCAAACATGTTTCAAATATAATGTAACCCTGGAAATTTCTTCCGGTGTCGGTTTACAAAATCTCCCCTTTATCATGTCTGTCCATGCTATTCATGTTTTACATGATGACTGCAAGCATACAGGGTATAACAGTCTCGGGAGACACCATGACATATTCCTTGCACTTTGCACCGGTTAGCAAATCCTCCCCCGACGATGCCTGCGAAATCCGAGCTCAAATTGTCAAATTATTAATCCCAAATCCTCTGCCTTTTCACCGTCAACGTGTAAAAACCATTCCCATACACCTCAAGTTTCATGGTGTCATTAACGGGTCTCTCTTCCCTGGCCTGCTGTATAATGAGAGCAAGAAGATACCCAACTTGCTTGAGAAAGGGAATCCTCTGATATCAAATAAATAAAAATGAAGACATACTGCATTCCCAACAAACGCCTTATGTCAATTCAGGGTGCTCGAAGGAGCGCAGATGATATGTGCCATATCATTTGCACACATATAATATGTCAAATAAATAATATAAACACTTTCACCTGAACATATACAGATACATGCACGAAATGAAATCACGCAAGGACTTATCAATGTTGAGTCAAATTTAACTCGGTGATGGTTCTAGCTATTTATTTATTTATTTATTTATTTATCAAACAATATTTCAATAGGGTGCCCTTTCAGCAAAAGCTGGTATCAAAAGGGGCCCTAAAAGCATAAAAACAAGACATGTATATGTATATAAACAAGACATGTATATGTATATAAGTGGTAAAACATACAAGGTAAAACAAGGTAAAAACATATAAATCATACATATTAGAACACAGAAAGGCATGCAAAATTAAGTCATTAAAATATTTGTGGCACATGTATCATTGACATTTTAACATTTGCTGGACATTATATATTATTTGAGTTCTTTATTAAAACTAGAGAGGGTGGATAGGGTTTTTAAATAAAGGGGCAAGGAATTGAACATTGATATTGAGGAAATAATAAATGAGCATTTATAGTATTCAGTATTGCATTTTGGGACATCCAGTTGCAGAATACCCCATTTCAAACATTCGAGTCAAAGGGAATAATTTTCCATGTTTTCCTCACTTTGATTCAGCTCAGGTCAATTTTCAATTGATGGCACATCATCCTGAGCCAGATTCAAATTTAAAATCCAAATGAGTCTAACTCGATAGAGAATTGACTCCAAAAGTATTCAGATTTATTTATAAAAAAGAGTAACCATTCCCCGTTTGGCTTGTTTACACTGAAATAATGTACATCCGACGCTGATTGTTAACATGATATAAACACAGACATGGTGTTTAGCATAATCACGACACTGAGCGCGTTTCAAACAGAAAACAATCAGGCCAGAACTGGGTTGAGCTGATAGCTATTCAACTAACAAAACATGCAAGCAATTTACATTTTCACTCGCCTGGGGCTTGCCGTAAATATTTGCAAATAATGAATGGAATATTGGCAGTAGCCGTAATGAAGCGTCTTTTGGTCGGCTTTTGTCTCTTCTTTTGGCGGCTTATTATGTTCTTCTAAAGCGTTTTTTTTTTGTGTGGTAAATCCCCAAAATGTGACTATTACTATTCCAATCCATTACTTGATTATACTGTGAATGTGTATTCCCTAAAACAGTTCAGGGGCCCGTTGCAGAAAGAGTTGCAATCAAACGTATCTCTAAAAATCAAGCGCAACTTCATTTTCAACCAATCAACAGGGCGCATTTTTGACTTACGATTGATTTACGATTGATTTTTTGACGTGCGTTTATACCTTGGTCACATTTGTTCTACGGCGGCCGTACGGCGAGTCGAAACCAGCCGTTTTAACATTTTTTTGTACCAGCTACATGTCGGTGGTTACGGGTGGTTATAATAAAAATGAATAAAACGACTGTTTCCGACTCGCCGTACGGCCGCCGTAGAGCAAATGTGACCATGGTATTAAACGCAACTCTTTCTGCAACGGGCCCCTGATGTTGAGGATAAAGAAGGAAAAGGTGTTATACATGACAGATCTAGCCATTGTACATTCAACAATTTAAATAACTGCGTGATTTTTACTATTTTGACATAAAACCTTTCTAAAGCATGGACTAGGCTGAGCATTTTAATTCCTAACTTTCTGAGAGAAACACTCCCCGGGAAATACTCATAGCCATTTTTGAAGGAAAATAACAATACAGCCTAAAGAGGGCGCTAGATATGTTTGATTTGAATATTACTCACAGAGAATCGGCGGTTGAAAAAAAATCAAACGGCTACTATGAGTTTTAAATATTGAAATGCAAGATGATACTCGAATATAATTCAGATTACAGACCCTTTACAATCTTTACCAATGCCATGAATTCTAAAGACGTGATTTAAAGCATGGAAAAGCAATTCACTTACCACAAATAAATTAAGACCATATATAGTGATAGTATTAAAAAAATATGACCATTATGAAAAACAATGCAAATACGAGAAGCTGATATCATGGAGGGTTACTTATCTAAAACATAATCACGACATA
Organism: Lytechinus variegatus; assembly: GCF_018143015.1. Lineage (NCBI taxonomy): Eukaryota > Metazoa > Echinodermata > Echinoidea > Temnopleuroida > Toxopneustidae > Lytechinus > Lytechinus variegatus. Next base: position 37,138,979 of record NC_054743.1, on the reverse strand, counting down.
CATGGCATAAGGTAATCTATAAGGCCTATGTGTTTTTCAATGGAACAAAATTATGTACCCATAATGTAGTGTGACATAACGTATACCATTCGAGATTAAAGGTATTGTTTAACTTTGTGAGCAGCCGATTTAAAAAAATCTCAAACCAAGATGAAGAATGTGTACAAGTGCATGTATTAGAACTAATAAACCCTGAAAACAACCATTATTGAGAATGAAAAGCTAAAACTACAAGGCAAACCCCGATTTTGTAAATAGGTGTCTTATAGACGCCTAAATAGTACACATAAGTGTATGGGATGAAATTTAGATGGTGTTTCCGGTCACTTTATATTTCAATTTTTGAAGCACTAAATAATTATTTTCGAACACAATTTTTTCTGGGCTTCATTTTTTTAACATATCACAGACACAGGTGACAAGTGTGACCTTCTAGCACAGATTTTTTTTTAAAAGTCAAACCAATGTTACCCAATCTTTTTAGTACTATTCCCTACATAAAAGGATATTACCTCATAATTATTTGAACCAAAAATATGATCCATTAATAAAATCACAGATTCATTCACATCGTGTAATCTTTTACTTTTTTAAATATGTTTTGATTTGGAAAGTGGAAACGAGTTATGACCATTTCATGGCCTTATAAACACTCGCATTGCTATTTGGGTGGATCCCATGCAAAACATATGTATACATATATATATATATATATATATATATATATATATATATATATATATATATATATATATATATATATATATATATATATATATATATATATACATAAAAATAAGTATAATGTAATTGTGTAAGGGTAGTCACGTAGGATCTTCCGTCGCATTGGAAATGTCATGCAAAAGGTAGACAGAATAAAATGGCGTCTAGCAGGACGTAGCCGGGGGGCAAACACCCTTTTAATCAGAGGGAACATTCCTCTTGACGATATATTGTTTTATCCTTAGAGAACAGATAGACAGAGCTCCAATAAAGTGAAAAGGGAGGAAGATAATCATACTACACTGTGTTTCTACTCTGCAATCCTGTTTTTTTTCTCCGCGTATCCATGGTTTCAGTACGGCCTTTGATTGAGCATGCGAATAGAGAAAAGGAGGCTAAAGAAATAGTTTACTTGTCAAATCAATTAAAATAGCTTTCAAATCCATCTTTCACTGCACAATGAACATCATAATTTACACACATGTTTTATCAGTCATGTATACTCACGACCAAAATAATGTGAATTATTTGACATAAAGTGACTGGTTGTCCTTTAATAATCACCATGTTTTATATCCTTCTTATCAGAGATCCATATCGCTATGTATTTTTATTAGGGTAGATAATTTTCTTTTGTTCATGGGTAGGGTACATTTATTGTTGCCTCACCCTTTAATAAAAAATATATTCGTTGCTCTGAAACCCATGTTGAATGAAATTTATGGATCTTTTCTCAAAATTGTATAAGACATGGTAACTTTGAAAGGAAAACCGGCCACAATACTTTATTAATGACCACTCGCACATCGGTCACATCAAGTGACATTACGCGTTATGATTGAAAGGAATAATACTTTGTCACGTGTGAGTTTTCAGCCAATCACTGAAGAGGATCTGCGTCTTCGAAACCTGAACGTCCGTTCTAGATTGACTCAATTACAAGTAATGACCGGAACTCCAATTGAACTTGATCGTCTTAACTATAAATTTGAAACCTAATTAGAGATTGCTTTAGAAAACTGAGTTCTGTTATTATTGAAAAGAGAACAACAAATTTCAAGAAAATCTGTATTCAAGGGGAAATTACTTACTCGATCTGCGAATGAAACTGAAAATAATCAATGCCCTTTTCAGTGTGTTCCAGTTTTCATAATTCCATTTCGAACTTAAGGCACCCTTACCGTAATGCATTTTCATATTCATTCATTGAAAAGAGAGACAATTCTTATTAGGAAATGGGGAATACTTCCGGATTATGAAATCCCCTTGTGTATTTTCCTACATTTTTATGATAAAATTGGGGCAAACTAAATTTGAAAAACATGTTCTATTAAGCCTGATGGATTTATACGAAGAGGATGCTTGTAACTGCTCCCTGGATACGTCTTTTAGACTCATATTTCTTTGTATTAAAAGAAACTGTATTAGGGGGATTCCAAATGTAGGCGAACAATATATAAAACATAAGTGTGGGTATATACATACATATATATTGATAGACCTTTGCAATTTTGAACTTCAGTGGATTCATGTTTCTGACAAATAAAACGAATTTAAAAAGGGGGCACATTATATTTATATATGTGTGTGTAAAATGTGCCTATTGAATAATTCGTTTATTTGTCAGAAACATAAATCAACATATGTTAAAAATTGCAAAGGTTCATCAAGATGAGCATTTTGTTGTTTCACTGCATGATTTCCTTATCAAAGATCTCAAACCATCATTAAAATTGCACATGTTGTACTGAAGACAAAACAAAATATATTTAAATGCAAGTCATGAAGGGTTTATGAGTATTTTCCCTAAATATACTATTAATGAGACAATATTTCCATATTCTAAAAGCCATGTGATATTTTGTCTACTATGATAAAGAGGGGAAATGACCTCCGGACAGAATGTAACGTGAGTAATCTTCACGTGAATTTAATGTTTCTCGCGGTTTAATTCAATTTAATTTAGCTTCGTTCAACATGTTCAGTTAAAAAAAGAAGAAGAAGAAAACGCAATCAAACCATGAAGACTCTAGAGTCAGGTGACTTCAGTGATCATGTGATCTGCGAAAAGCCTTTTTAGTCATTATGACCTCAATCCAAAAGTACATCCATCATGATTTAATGGATGACCCCCATCAGTCAACTGAAACATCTGACTAAATAAAGACAGATGGTTCTAAAAAGTTGTTATAATAAAATCTAAAACTGTGCCATCTCTAAGATCAATGCCGAGTAGTCGAGATCCTGTCAAGAAGTCGTCCAATTATCTTGGGATTTTGTCAGTCGATGGAGTAATGAAAACTGTTAATGCGATCTAAATAAATTGGATGGTAGATGACAGGAAGTAGTCATGTCTTCGTGGTAAGTGCCGTTGGGAGCAAAACATGCAAAGGCGTGTTTATTCGGCGATCCGTGGTAGAATGGGAAATGTTTCAACTGATTTCTTCTCAGAAATATAATTTCATATTTTTAACCTCATAAAATGCATTTTGTCTGATTCTTAGTAAGTAAATCACCATGCTTACCAGTATTATGATAATCACTCGAAATTCGAAAAGAAAGAATATCGCATTGTTTTTTAGAACATAAAGATTAGGCTCTACTATTGTATAAAGTCTGAATCCATTGTCAGATAAAAACATAAAGAGGTTGTCATTACGAACATATGTTAAAGGTACATTATTGGTTGGACGAATTTTTCAGAAAAAGGTGTCACATTTAAAAGGTGAGGTGCCAGACAAAAGTTACTTTAAAATTGTGGTTTTATTTTCTCTTCGGTAGAAAATGATGTCATCATGCATTATGAATTTTTAGGGGCATCGAAGTAATTTAAAAAACTTATTAATAATTCATTTTCAATATTGCTCAGATATACTGTATTTTTCATATTTGTGTATAGGGCGATTCCATGCTAGAAAAAATATATTTCAACCTGCAGTCAAAACGAACGACGAACTTCAATTTGCTTGGTGGTAATATTAAAGTACTACTGGGTAGACTGTAAAAAACTGACAATCAACAAAAATATGTTGTCCATAGGTGAATTAGAGCTTAAAATGTTGTGTGTCGTACGGGACATTTCTGCGTCCCGTAAGAAACACAACATTTTCACCTATAATTTACACATGTTTTTTTTTTGTAGGTTATTAGTTTTTCACATGACTACCCACTATAGCTTTATCATTGATAAAAAAGAATATTTTCCTTCTCAAGCATTCGGCTAGGAAACTAGAAATTGTTGTCAAAATGCCCCGTACCGACACGAATGGAATCGCACTGTATACAGCCATTGGAAACCAAATTTGTTTGTATGCATACATTGGCCAATAAAATAATCTTGAATAATGACAATTTAGAATGCTATTAGACAGGGTCATTTTAAATATTTGTTAATGAAATATGATAACTATAGCATTATGATTTATCATTATTGTGCACGATTTGAAGAGAGATGTGGGTAAAATGCCTCCCTTAACGGCATTAGACCCGTGTTGCGCATCGAACCCGGATCTTTCATTCTCAAGTCAGATGCGTTAGACCACTCAGGCAAACACACACTCATTCTCGCACACACCCACCCACACCATCACCCACACACCTTCCCACATCCACCCATATCCTCACACCCAGAAACTCTTTTTTTAAAAATATCTCTGCATTTCAGTTCTTACCTTCTCTGTACTCACTCGCTTTTAATATAGCTCTCTTTATCGTATTATTCCATGAGGTGCTTACCCTTTCCTTTTATACCTCTTCTTCTTTATCACTATCTCCCTTGCCTCATATTCATAACCACCTTAGTCGTTTATCCACTTAGGCAAAACATGATCTCTTGTAAAAGGTTTTCGACGAGTTGTCTGTGTTAATTGGAATACATAATCATATCTGATTCCAAGTAGCGTACTAATAGAATAAAGAACCCATGAAACGCATGCAAAGCATGGCGAAATTATAAACAACTCTTCTTTCTTATTAAGGTCAGATGTTATATATAGCTTATGTTTCCAAAGCAATTAATTCCAGGAAAGAGAAGATAAAATATTCATTTTGAACGAGGGCTCCTCTTAGGGCAGTATAGTCTAAAAGAAAATTCATAAATGTCGCATCAAAAGAGAATGATATCATTATTAGGTGGGTGGTTGAAACTGATTCCGTGAAAGAGGGAAAGGGTTAGCCAAACTTCATGGTAAATCTATTTCTTTTGAGTAGATGTCCAGATTTTATTTTTCTGCATCTATTCAAAGAGATAACCGTCTTTCCCATCATCATTGTTCCTATGGAACCCTTTTCAAATATTTAGTGTTCTTTTGAGGGCCAGGACAATGACGCCAATCTTCCAAGAATCGTAGAAAGTGTAATTATGGAAGGCAACACCGAGTCATTTTTTACAGTCGAACGAACGAAACCGATTCTAAACCGATTGATGCTCCGCCGTATGGTAAACAACGCAATAGCTATAATCGGTCGAGAGTCGGATTCGTTTGTATGACTGGAGCACTAATCACGAATAGAATATATATTTGCTCATCGATCAATTGTGTAAATCCTATCGTTTACAATACATGAAGTTAGCGCAATAACATGAATTAATTTAACGGAGAAGCATTAATCTGGTAATGGCTCCATTTAATTAATGCCTCCTCAGTGAACGAATTAATTGATTTGCGGTCACGATTCGAGGTAATATTTACTTTGTCGCATGTTCGAAATGCAATGCTGATGGAACGGACAAAGAATCAGGGGAAAAAACACTATAGCAAAATGGATCAAGAAAGGTTGAAGGAATTATCAACCGAGCTTAATTGATATCTCGTGCTTTATTAAAACGCTTTGGCAGCGTGTTCGGCTTCGTGTCACAAAAGGAAATTGTGAAAAAAAATGCGTATTTTTCTTGGAAAAGCATAATGTATTATTGCAGATTACGAGAAGGTGGGGGGGGGGGCAGGGGGAATTTCGAATGTTAATGAAATATTATCAGTTCCTAACTGAATGTGTTCAGTCTTTTTTTAATATAGATTTCTAGGTATCTATCTACAATACATAGAGATTCGTGACAGTTCTGAATTATTTGGAGGGAAAACAAATCGCAAGTCATCAAAAATGGTACACTTTCATTTTAGATGTTTCAACCGAATTTCACCAAAATAAAAAAGGATGAAAAAGAATAATAAATAAACTGCAATATTTGGTAATTGCATATGTGGTAATTCTTATTTAATATAGATGTAATTTAAATATTTCATCCGTTATGCATTGCGTTGTGTACATGCGAAAGGCGCTATACATCACGTGTTATAGAAAAGCAACGATTTTTTTATATTAAAGTTAGACGCAACCTAATACCTTTTGGCGCTCTGATTTATCCGATGTGCAGATATAATCCTAAGCTAAACTTCATGAAAATAAGTATATAAAGTGAGTTTCCTGATCTGTTCGTCGGATATCTTCAGTCTGTTAAAGAGAGAGCATTGGCGTGGCGTTGTCACGGCAGGATACAACGAACAAGAGGTATTCATCTATGTTGGGGCAATAGGGTAGGGCATTGACTAAATAGATGAGTCGGAAAGGGGACATGGGAGCCAGGGGAATGTGGACATTGTACAGAGGATATTTTCGTCTTCTTCTTATGTTTCACTCCCATAATCTGGTTTCATTCTATCGGAATGTTCACTGCTTCTTTCCCTGCTCTCCACCAGTGCCTGAATACCCCCTTTTGCCCACTTTTGCACCAATAAAGTCGAGAGAAAACATTGAAGACTCTGCTTGATGACTCTGATTAAGAACGACGTGTAAAATAAAGGATTTAAACTCGGCACGTGATGTATCTCCACAAGGCATTTATCGCGCAGAACTTGTCACCTCGCGCAGGAAGTGCCATGCAACTGGGCTGTAATTGCTCAAATCTGACGGTGGATAAGGAAATGACCTTTTCACTCTGCAATTCAAATTCAAAAGTAGAGGGAATGTTCTTAAGAATCGAAAAAAAATGCTCAGTACATAGGGGGAATGTTTCTTTTTTTTTGGATAGGCACATGAGTAATTAACAAAAAGAAATTAACAAGATGCCCATTTTATTCCTCTTTCAAAAATAGTTATAAAATATACCCTACTGATGCCTACGAATAAATCTGAAAAAATGTGAGGAAATTGCCTTTTCACCCACCCTAATATTCAGAGGTATACAGTACATGTACCTTCTCTCTATCTCTCTTCTATTGTTTCCGGAGCCCAACCTTAGAAAGGCCATCGGCCTGTGCTGGCTCCACATATCACTCATATTCTCTCCTGTTTATGTATTTAATTTTTTTTGTATCTTTATATGAAACAATGTATTTTTTCTATTTGAAATGAATAAATGAAATGGAATGAAAAATACAGTGATCTAAAGTAAGAGAGTAAAGGTCAAATAAGCATCATTTCAATCTTTGCCTTGTTTGTCCATCATAGATTAATAAGACTGAAAAAAAATAGTAAATATCGTCTGAATTTTTTTTGCATTTTATCCCTATGATAATAGTAATGCAATATTCATTCATATTCTATTCTTCAAAATATACATCAGAAATAGCGATTCTCCGAAAAAAAAATTAATTTTCCCAATTGATCGTGGGACCGGCACCAACTGAACAGCGCCAGTCCGAAGTTGCTCTCTCCCTTAATAATCGTTGAACGTCAAACAGGATAGCAGCAACTCCCATCTTGCAACGTCTTTGCTCTGAGGCGGCCTGGGCTTTAACTCCGAACGCTCAACCAACTGAACCAACACACCGCTTAAAGAAAAAAAAAATCAGCTCCCGCCCGATGAGGGACTCGAACCCGCGACCCTCAGATTAAAAGTCTGATGCTCTACCGACTGAGCTAACCGGGCTTTGGCTATACATATTTATAAGAATATCATTTTCTAAGACTCTTGCCGTTGAAAATTAGGTAATTCATAATTACAAAGTACTTTCTTGTGTCTTGGACAGACGTGATGCCTCCAGTTTGTACGGTAAAATGCGTTGTATGAAGAAGGGTGAGGAGCGTATGTGTGCGTGGGAGTGTGCATGTGAGTGTGTAGAGTGAGGGGAGGTGGATATGAGTTTCATGTTTGAACAGAAATAAGCCTTCGAGATCTTTTAAATCATCTTCTTGCATAAGCATGCTATGACGTATAACTGAATTGGTTCATTTTTTTTACCAGTGGAGACACTAGGATTTTTAACGTATAGGGGGGGGGGATTTTTCGGGGAGCAAAGGTGGACACCCTTTTTGGCCCGTTCTTCAAAATCTAGCTGGAAGCGCGAGATAAGATTTCTATTACAGACACTACTGACTTGAAAAGCGACCTGTGTTTTCAATGACATGTAAAGGTGATATCTCAGGAAATAAAAAATGAGAGCGCGAAGCGCGATCTGAAAATTTTAACATCCTATGAAGATAAGTGGACGTTCTAAGCATTTTTTGAAACTATTTTACATGATAGGTTGCCTAACTATAACAAATTGATGAGAACGAGCTGCGCGAGCGAAAATTAGCTGATTTTCAGCATTTTGTCGTAATTATGAACATGCATCATGCGTATATCCCTAAAACGAATAATGACAATTCGAATTGCGAGAAGAATAATTTATGCAAATTGACTTGAACGCTGGATTCTTTTAAACCCTATGTTATCATATTGAATCTATTGAAAGCCACTGATAGCGCGAATCGCAAACTAAATTTTAGCTTTATATAATGACCTGAAATAATTATTTTAGCAATTTTTGGAAGCTAACGTGGAATGGGTGAGAATTTTTTTTTTGATTTTCAGAGTGAAAAATGCTGTTTTTTTAGCAATTTACTGCTTAAGTAGGATTTTTATGTCAGTATTTAACCATACATGTTTTTTTAAGTTTCCATTTTTTGAGGGGGAGGTGTGCCTGACTGGGGACAAAATACTCCCCCTGTGTCCCTCCCGCCCCCCCCCCTTTAGTGCCACCACTGGGTTTTACCTGCGAAAAAAATGTTTCCTCCATCATGTCGATTAAAAATCTGGCATTTCAAGAGATTATCCGCACTTTTAAAACACCCGTCTTTTTATTTTTATTTATCGTCCTCATTTTCAACGCATGAGTGACTTTTAATGAACCGAGATAATTTGATGGGACTGTATTTAAGTGTACACGAAAGCTGTTTTATTATTTTGTCAAAGGCATCTAACTCTTCGGTAAATGTACAGTTATTCATCAGCATTTTTGCTATACATGCGCCCGATACGCGTTAGAACTCTACATAAACCATAGACTCAACCGCGGGTTTTCAAAACCACCTTTGTGAATTCGGGCCTATATCTGTGCATTTAACAAACACGCTACCGATGAAAAATATCATATCATTGCAATCACCTGTCAAACTCATCACGAGTAAAGGAACAATTATTATGATCTTAGTCTTGCACGTTGTGGAAAGAGAATTAAGATGATGATTATTAGCTATCGGTATCTGAGCATGAAATGCGTAAGGAAGATGGTCTTGGGGATCCAAGATGATTTTTAAAGCCACTTTCCAGGTAAACATGAAATGGGGTATTACAGATGATTTGTGTAATTTCCTTTGATAGACATGATAGAAAACCTGGATACACTCATTCTCGCACACCATTTAATCACGTTCTAATAGGATGGGGGTCGGGTGTCCGGACACTTTAAATTTTTGAAGCCTTCTTTTTGTCTTAAGATTACGCTAAAAATATGAATTCAATAGTTGTAATCATCTTCTATTTTGTTCTCTATAACATTTTGTACTAAAAATTAATGAATTTTTTTTTCCGAATGACTTTCTAAAATTTATCGTCCGGACACACAACAACTGGGTATACAGTGTGGAGGTCTTAGTATATGATTTCGTCTCCTCAAGCAACAATATGTTATTTCTTCTAAATGCTTTAAAGTTACTCGAGGATTCCTGTGACTCGGTTGAAATCAGTATGGGAAATAGGCATATAAACCATTAATTCGTAGTTTGATCATTATTTCTAGTACAGAAGTCTATACGTTCCACCCCAACATATTGCCTTCTTCATTCTAACCTTGTTATATTTTGCTAGATCGATTTCTTGATTGATGTATTTATTTATTTATACATTTAGTTATTTATTTATTCATTTAGTTATTACACATATTTAAAAACAGTAGCCCATTTAAGAGGAATGCGATCCAGAAGTATCAAATAAGAAGATGATAAAATCAGTATTCTTAACAGTAAATCAATATAAAGTAACATACGTGGATCGGAATTTCCATACCGAACTTGCTCAACAGGCTGAGGAAGACGTCGGAAAAAAGAAAGGAATGAAAAACAGTCTATTTTAATTTTACATTATGAAAAAAAAAATTGGAAGTGGTAGCGAAACGAATGACGCATTTTCTTGTTAGCGTGGTCAGTAATTCTTTTCGTATCATCGATGCTCCTCTTTAAGACAAAGACGTAAAGGTCGAACAATTTATCTGAAATTTATACCTACTGAGCGGAAACTCAATGAAAAGATTGAAAAGGCATTTTTTTTATTTCCTTTCGAGTTCGTCCAAGAAAACCGAGATAATCATCGCATAGATCCATTCATCGAAGGTCGAAATCATACCGACCTAGGGGCTTAAAATATATCACTTTCGCCCTTGTCGTCATCGTTCTGAGCCATCATTACGTGGATGACATCGACCAGAGGGAGGAATATGAGAAGAGTGACAACGAATAACCTAAGGGCGTGATTATAGTCTCAGAGGTTGCCATCAAAGCTGTTGAAAAATAACAATCAATTACAGATGAAGGGACTCTCCTTCTCTCTGATTTGACTTGACAGAGTCATACTTGTCAATTTAAGTCTCTGATGGTGACCTTCAAATATCATGAATATAGCAAAAAGGAAAAACAATGGCAAAGGCGATCGCGCCTTGCTATTCAAAACCGAAACATGATATGATAGGTCGGCGGCAATGATGATATTGCTATTCGGAGACCCGGGTCGACTTCCAGCTGGTGCGTATGTATCCTCATGATGAGGTCAATTGGGGAGGTTTTTAAATCTTCGTTTGTTTGGGTTTTTTTATTTTGTTGCTTTCTTACAAACAGCCACAATTTCTTAGCAATCGGGTAAAAAAAAGGTCTCAAGTGATCACCCCTTCAGATCAGACCCCTGCTTCCAATCAGATAAGAAAAGGCAAACAATTAACCTTTTTTAATTCAAATATATATATATATATATATATATATATATATATATGTCATATTTTGTCTTTGAAATTGAAATGATAGTAACAGAGTTTGATTTTTTTTACATTATTAACCGGCTAGTGATTGGATTGGTAAATTGGCAACTACACTCTAAAAAATGAAGTGCTAATTTAGCTCTCAAAGAGCGTGTATAGTGACTGCACTTCGGAGTGCTGATTTGTCTAGTTCAAATTTGAACTAGACAAATCAGCACTCCGAAGTGCAGTCACTATACACGCTCTTTAAGAGCTAAATTAGCACTTCATTTTTTAGAGTGAACTGCCAACTTGTCCACTCAACACATGGTCTACTTTCATACAGTCTAATGCCATTCCGTCCATCGACATTTCGTCTAATCACCATTTCTTATATGACCATTTTGTATAATAACCAGTTGGTCTATAAATATCCATTTCATTTGTATTCATTTTACACAATCAACACGTAGTCCAATTAGACCAAATTGTATGTGGACTAAATGGCTATTGGATCAACTGGTTATTAGGCGAAATGGTGAGTGACCGAATTGGCAATTAGACCATGTGGATAGTGGACGAACTGATGGTAAACCAAATGATAGTAGACGAGTTGGCAATTGGACGAACTGGCATTAGACCAAATGAAAATAAACCATTGGATTTATGTTGAGTGTACACTATACACAAACAAATCAAGCCCTGTGATATATCTTGATATATGTCTTGATATCTTCATAAGATGTGAAGATAGTGCACCATACTGTCACGTCCTTTGTAGACACATCACAAAAATTATAATAAAACCGGTTTCAGGACACGCCCCCATTTGGTTTAATAATAATAATGCTCAATTCTTGTATAGCGCATCACACATAGCATAGCATGTCCCTATGCGCTTAGAGAAGAAATAGTGAAAGGTATATAAGAATAAAGTAATCGAGATATTTAGATTGGACCATTAGTTCAAAGTTAGTTTTTTATGCATTGAAAAGATATGTCTTGAGGGATCTCCTGAATGTACATAAATCACTTTGATATCTCATTGAATTCGGTAAAGCATTCCAGAGGACAGCAGAGGCATAAGTAAAAGCACGCTCACCATATGACTTTGTAAAGACAGAGGGAACAACAAATAATGCTTTTGAGCTTGATCTAAGATTTCGGGATGGCTGGTAATATGAAACTAAATCGAGTAAATAGGACGGGGCAATTTTATAAAAACAGTTGTGTGCAAAAACTAGAAGTTTGAATACAATCCGGGAACGGACAGGGAGCCAATGTAATTCTCTGAGAACTGGAGTAATTGCTTCATACTTGCGTGTTCGTGTTACTAATCTCGCAGCTGAATTTTGAATGGTTTGCAGTTTTTTAATTTGTTTAATAGGTAATCCTGAAAGGAGACTATTGCAGAAATCAATGTGACATAAAACAAAAGCATGTACCAATTTTTCAGTGGTGGGTTTATCCAAGAATTCACGAAGTTTACCAATTTTGTATAAGGCATATGATGCAGAGCGACATTTTTGCGATATAAATTCATCGAATGTCAATTTATCATCAAATATAACTCCTAGATTTCTACAAGAAGTACTTGCGCGTATGTCCATTCCACCAAGTTTTAACATCTGGATTGATTCTGTTTCTCGGAAACGTGAGGAAATGTGTAAAAACTCTGTTTTTTCACCGTTTAGTTTGAGGCTATTGATCTGTGACCATTCTTTAATCTCTTGAATACATTGTGTAATTTCAGCAGTGGGGTCAGAATCCTTAAACTTTTTAAGGGTAACATACAGTTGTGTGTCATCCGCATAAAACATTTTTTGTATTTTGAACTTATCAATGATTGACTCAAGTGGGGAAGTGTACAGTGTAAATAAGATCGGCCCCAGTACAGATCCCTGAGGAACACCTTGAGTTAAAGAGTGGAAAGTTGATTTCTCACTTCCAATGACGACACGATGGCTTCGACCTAAAAGATATGAATGAAACCATCGTAGAGCCAGATCACGTATCCCAAATATATACTCTAAACGTTTCAGGAGAATGTCGTGTTTAATGGTGTCAAAAGCTGACGAAAAGTCTAGTAATATAAGAATAACTTCTTCACCTCTGTCTAATGATATCAAAATATCGTTTGTTACCCTAAGAAGAGCCGTTTCTACACCATAGTATTGGCGATAACCTGACTGAAATTTGGCATGTAAATCATATTCGTTAAGATAAGCTTGTAATTGAGAAGCAGCTAATTTTTCCAAGATCTTGGCAAAGAATCTTAGATTTGAAATAGGGCGGTAGTTTTTAAGCTCTTCCTTGTTCAGAGAATTTCCTTTTAATTTGGGAATGATGTTAGCACACTTAAATTTACTAGGGAAGCAACCAGATATAAATGATTCATTAATGATTTCTGTCATTATAGGAACAAGCTCAGGTAGTAATTGCTTAAGAAATGATGTTGGAATGGGGTCAAGATCACAAGTTGATGTAGAGGACTGCATGATTACCCTACGTACTTCTTCATCTGACACTGTTTTGAAGTGTGTAAATGATGACTTGCAGTTGGAAAGCTCCTCACAGATGCCACTCGGCGAAGATGTAGCCAAAGATGTAACCTTTAGCTGATCGGTTATGTTTGTTACTTTCTCTTTGAAGAAATCAACGAAACATTCAGCTACTAAGTTACAGTTATTTATACTGGGAATGACTGAAGAAGTGGTAGGCTGCGTTAACCGTTCAATCGTCTTGAATAGTTCACGCGGAGTGCAGTCTTTAAGCTGGTTTCGATGATACAAACTCTTTGCAGATTTCAGCTTGTTGCTGTATTGATGGGCTGTCTTTCGGAAACGCTCCCGATCGATCTCCAAACCACGTGGGAAAGCTTTACGTTCTAATACCCTAAGTTCACGCTTAAGTTCTCGCAGGTCATCACCATACCAAGGAGATTCAGGTCGGCTTGTAATGACGCGTGTAACCACCGGGGCATGCTTATCTAGGAGAGTAGAAAGTGTAGACTCAAACCGGTCAACCTGTCCATCTATGGTGTCCGAGGGGGTAGAGTATAGCTCAGACACAAGAATGTCTTGACGAAATGCCTCAAGATCAATATTTTGGATTTTGCGAGTCCTGATCTGTACCTTTTGGGGCTTTGGTTTACGAATGTTCAAAGAGCAAGTGACGGCTACATGATCGGATGGTAGATAACCTTCTTTTGATACATTACTAATGAAGGCCTCATTTGCTCGTGTAAGAACCAGATCTAATGTGTGTCCATTTGTATGTGTTGGGAAATGGACGTGTTGCTGAAGGTTAAGAGCTGCAATATCATTCAGGAAGTTGACAGAGTTTGAGTCCGAAGCAATATCCACGTGATAATTAAAATCACCAACAATCAGTAACCGATGCGTTGAAGATACAAGCTGCTCCATAAGTGTAGAAAATTCTTGAAGAAAAAGCTGATCAGTAGACTGTCCAGAAGCGGTTCGTTGTGGGCGATACACGACCAGAAGTCGAACCGGAACATGTCCATGAGCAGTAACGAGTACATCCATGTATTCAAACGATGTGAAGATATTGGTTGATTTAAACTCCTTGACTTTGAAGGATTGATGTATGCATACAGCTACACCACCTCCTAGACGACCCTCTCTTGGCTGATGATGTACAATATAGCTCTGGAGGGTGGATGATATCTGTGCTAGTGGGATGTCAAATTGAGCTATCACTTATGGTTTTGAGCTATCAATTATGATTTTACCACTTTGGAACTATCAGTTAAGGTGTTGGAGGTAAGGAAATAATTATAAGTTATTCATCCAACACCAACAACATTCACCATCTTTGAACACAATCATTTCATAGCATAAATTCAGGTTCGTAGCATATCCATCCAGTACTGGAACACTGGAATTATGATCATCGAACAAGCAGGAAACAAATACAAACTTGGCAATGACAATCAAGAAATATAGTCAGGATTGTGGGCGACAATACAGTATTAATTTGATTAACATAAGAGATAAATTTTTATTATCGGTATCACCACACAATTAACGCTGTTCAACATTGCCATAAAACGCGGTTTGCTACTTGGAATTTACAGTAGTTGTTTAAAAGCTTGAGTTTGAACATGTTTAATTTATCGAAGACTATTTATCAATATTTAAAATTGTGTTGTTTAAACTATCAAAAATGGCTGTTAAATTCATTTAGTAAAGTGTTGTATAAAATTTCAAACAGCATTTTACTGTGTATTATCATTTCCATCGTCGTCGTCATCATCCTCATCACTACCAGCATAATCAGCAGAAGCATCAATTGTGTTTTTTATCAATTTAATTCATCATCATCATCATTATCAACACCATCATCACTACACCATCATTATCGTCGACAATGATATCATAATCAACGTGATTTAAGTGAAAAAAAAAGCTTGGTAACTTTCGTAGAGGAGAAGTAAAAGAAGTTCACTGCGTACTCTGCAATCTGAAATCGAATAGTGCTTTTCCTTGGCTATATGTATTTGCTGGAAGATTCAGCTTCATTTAAAGGTCAAGTCCACCTCAGAAAAATGTTGATTTGAATCAATAGAAAAAAATCAGACAAGCACAATGCTGAAGATTTCATCAAAATCGGATGTAAAATAAGAAAGTTATGACATTTCAAATTTTCGCTTGTTTTTAAAAAAATAGTTATATGAACGAGCCAGTTACATCCAAATGAGAGAGTCGATGATGTCACTCACTCACTATTTCTTTTGTTTTTTATTGTTTGAAGTATGCAATATTTCAATTTTTACGAATTTGATGATTAGGACCTCCTTGCCTGAAGCACAAAATGTTAAACTAATGGAATTCCACGTGTTCAGGGAGGAATGAAACTTTATATCACATGACAATGACGAGAAAATAAAAATATTTCATATTTCAAACAATAAAAAACAAAAGAAATAGTGAGTGACATCATCAACTCTCTCTTTGGATGTAACTGGCTCGTTCATATAACTGTTTCTGTGAAATGAAGCGGAAACTTTAAAATGTCATCACTTTCTTATTTTACTTCCGATTTTGATGAAATTTTCAGTTTTATGCTTGTTGAATTTTTCTCTTTTTATTCAAATCAAGTTTTTGTTGGGGTGGACATGTCCTTTAAATTAATGTTTGCGCAGCTCTTTGGAAATATCAAGTCATCATGCCCAACAATTGAATTGGTATTGGCAAGAGTGATAAATCGTGTTCAAGCATATTTGGACAATAAAAATCACAGTTCCTTCCTATGAAATCGTTTGTTGAATGAAGACGAAATACTGTTTAAGTGTGTGCTTAAAAATATTAGACATGGGCATGGACTCCGTTCATTTTATTGGGATTCGGCGATTGCAGAACTTTATTGAGCGATAGGGGGCTTTGTGTGCTTCCCCCTTATAACTCATTTTGATATTTTTCTACAAACATAGCTTACATATCTTTTTTTTATTTTTTCATAGTTATATTTGTTTCCTTATACTACTCTTCTGATGAAAAACTATAATTGGCCGAGTGATCTTTACTTACAGTAAGCATGGTATTACCGATAAATTATACACCAAACCGACCGATTCTAGATCATGGTAATACCTTTGAACGGTCTGGAGTCGGTTTCAGCATAAACGCGCCTGTCTATAGACCTGAAATATTGGGCTATTTAAGAGGCTACGTCACCTCCGCCTTTCCTTAAAAAGCATATTACCTTCTAAACTGCTCTTTTAGCGGCAGCATTTGCACCAAGCTCTTAGGATCACAGCCCTCCTAACCCCTTACCCCTTCCTTCGCCGGGGTCATCAATTTCCATTAAGGTTTAGATACTCGGCGACAACAACTGTCAACTTCGCTATTCAAACCCTCAGCAGTTTAAATATTATCTTACTCAAAATGTCCACCACGTTTCGTGCATGTGATAAAGATGAAATTAATACATGCTCATTGTGTACACTGTGGTTAATCCTCGATATCATTGACGTTGACACGTTAGTGAGTTGCCCGCTCTATTACTTGTTTGCGCCTTCCGTGCTAAATTGCTCCAGCATAAACCCATCATCTAGAAATTAAATGCTATGCTCATGAAAGGAATGGTAACGTTGAAGATTATGATGGAATAGGAGGTTGGGAAGATTTCTGCTTTTCACTCCGAAGAAGATCTTAGTAGTAGAGTGTATACTAATGTCGAAACATGTTCTTCTTGTTATGCATAATTATTCTATTCTTCGATCTCCTTGATGTCCAGTCAGTCCAAAGGATTGGTGAGTCTTTAACTGGACAGATGCTGACACGTTGAGCTGAACTCCTGCAACAATTAAGTGCTTTGACTATATTCCCATCTTCAGCAGTTCACTGTATTAGAGGCGCAGTATAGCCTGGGACACCACTGGATGAAACTACTGATACTAAAATGGAATTATGTCATTTTTATGTAAATGACAGGAATCCTTAAGAAAGCACAAAAAATATGAACAGGGGCAGATTAACCACCAATATATGATCGGTTTTCTTTGAACGAGACTCCAAGAGGAATACAAACCCTTGTGATCAGAACAATATGAACATGCAATTTATGATGGATCGATTGACGTTCTGCTGATGACAAGCCCACCCCTTTAAGGTGGCAAGCGAGATCCTAAAAATGAAAGCTTCAGACCTTGATATTGGTTCTGTCATCTTCTACAGCATCTCTGTTCTCCTAGTCTGTATATTGAACTTGCTCATGCTTGGTGTTATACGTCATCAGAAAGAATTACAAGACTTCATGAGAGTTCTCTATCAGTGTCTCGCTTTTAGTGATTTCATCCTTGGAATCAACTGGAGTTTGTGGAGCATATTCTGGTTTTCCTTCGACAGTCTCGAGGTCTGTACGGTCATCACGTTGGTGTTTGTATTTGTCCATCACGTATCCCTTTGGTCGGTCATGGCATGCCTTTGCGGCATCAGCCTCAATCTCTATCTCCTGGTCACTAAGCCACTGCGCTACCATACTATCGTTTCCAGGAAGCGTTTCTACATCGCTCTCTCGTCCACTCTCTCATTGACCATACTGGCAGGCGGGATATACCTACCCATCCCAAACTTACCTACAATGCAAGTAAGGATTGATCAATGCCTTCGCAATAACGTTGTCACTACAGAAAACTGGGCGTCACTAATCAATACGTTATATGTCGTCATCCCAGTGTCCGCAACGTTAGTTTTCACGACGCTAATCTATATTCGGCTTATGGTTATTGCTCGACGAAAGATCAAAGAAGGTCGAGCTGTCTCCGATAGCCACTCGATGAAACAAACCAATGAAGCAGGAGCTGGTAACGTCCGCGTTGCTCAACGAAATAGAAAGGTGCTACCAAATGGATTTATCACGATCATCCTCATAACAAGTTCATTTTGTTTTGTCTGGACACCACGTATTATATCGTACGTGATACCGATAAATCTATATGTCTTGGATGCGATATCTTCTAGTAGCACTTGGATGCAACCAATCCTTTACCTGTTGACCAATGCGGAAGCCAGGAAAATGTGCGTACAGTTCTGTCGTTATCACCAATCAGGGTGACCTCATAAAGACATTTCTAGCATAGACCTGTTTCTCTTGGTAATGGTCATGCGTTATATACTAAAGATCGTTAGAGAGTGAAATGCCAAACAACTTGGCCGACACTCTACCAAAGACTCCTATAAGATTTGCGTGGTAACTTCTCCATTGCCGGCCACCGTCCTTTATAGGCAAATAACAAGGGTTTAGCTGTCGATTAGATAATGTTACATGATAATCATGCATCGGTTTCCACATTAAAATCAGGCAAATCAAAATGGCCTCTGAATATTGTACACAATACCCATAAACAACCCACCCTGTTCTTTGTTAAACGTGAATTTAGCCACGGCTAAATATATGAATCAGCAGTGTCTTATGCATTGTAGTATTTAGAGAGGTTTCTCATCGCGACGCAGAACGGATTCAGGAAAGGACTTAGAAAATGTATTGTCAAATGCCGTTAATTGACAGATAGCAACCATGAAATCTTCCGAAACTGGTGAATAGCAACATCAATTTCGTCACGGACTCTCAAAAATGGACATATTTTCCGTTTTTCGTCGGCTCCGAAAGTTAGGACGACGAAACTGCTATTCCGTTTAACCACTTTTCACCCCGATATTCCACAAAATCCTGATGATCAAAAATTTTTTTTTTTAATACACTGAAGTGGAAAACACTCTTGGATCTATAGTTCTGTCAGATATTGAGAAAGCATTTGATTTCGAAAGGCTATGGTCCCACTGCTCGACGACACAAAACGTATACATAACGGATACAGTGGACAAGTAAGTTTTCGGGGTTGCTCCATCCAATGGTTCGCTGAGCGTGTCCCTATGGAAAGAGGTATTTTTCAAGGTTTCGCCATATTTGTCGGGCATATTATTTTTATTTTACTTGTGCTAGAGATAATGGCAAGATCAGTCCGACAAATCAATGCTATAACAGGTATCCTACTTGAAAATGTAGATGTTGAAATATCTCTATTTGCTGATGATTCTGTATGTTTTTAAGTGGTTCTGATAATTCTTTCTTATTGTAACCTTGCAAAATTTCGGTCGTTTTTCTGGTTGCAAAATCAATTTCCGCAAAACTGAAGCAATTTGGATGAGGTCTAAAAAGGGTGACCAATACTTCCCTTATATAAATCGTGGCATTTCTTAGAAAGTTTCAAATATAAATGTTTAGGGGAAATTTGTTCTCTAAATTTTTATCAAATTTATGATTTAGATTATACAGAGAATTTTTTAAAAATGGAATAAACTGATGGCGAACTATTGATCTTTATCTAATTGGTAGAGTAGGTGATGGCAGAACTCTTGTTTTGCCACAGATAATCACAGTTATGTTTTCTGTTCATTCTTTTAAATTATCCAAAGGCTTTAAAAAATATAGTTTTTTAAAATTCATTTGGAATGGAGGCAAGGGTAGAGTTCAAGAAAAAAAATGTGTAATGTGATTAAATATACTCAGGCAGGACTTAGAATGATTTACCTCGTTTCTTTTGCATGTGCTCAAAAATGGTCTGGGTATTGTTGGATGAGAATTTTGATGCTCCATGGAAAAAGATTGAATTGGCCTTTTTAGACAAAATTAATCATGATATAAATTCTGTGAAAATCGCATGCTCCCGAGAGCATTCTAAACAGTCTTTTTAATATACATGTATAATTATCTGAAGCATTGAAAATGTGGTATTCATTTAGAGAGGAAGTCTCTGTCGAATTTTCTGGTATCAAATTTTCAGATTTGAGTGGTTGTCAATTCCTGTGGTATAATATTATTCATTCAACATCTAAACAGTATTTGTATTATTTAGTGTGGTCTGATAGAAGCGTATTAATTTTGTCCGACTTATTTAATTCACCTCTTTTAGTTCACGAACTCTTTGAGAAGCTTGTAGTGCATTCCACAAGAGTGGCTGGTGAATTTTGACCCTGATATTATTGGTGTTTATGAAACAATTGTGCATGAACTGTTGAGTTATAAAAAAAAAATCCCTAGGAAATAAAGGGATCTCACACACCTGACAAAATATACTGTTATTGTGATGAACTTTTACCAATACCAGTAATATTAATTGGAAAAGGGTACATTATTTCTAGAACAATTGATACGCAATTGAGATTTTTTATCTTAAAATTTCTATAAAACCATTGCATTAAATGATTTCGAATATGAGATTAAATCTAAGGATTCACCCAATTGTGTTTTCTGTAATAGAAGTGAGGTAACAATGATCCACTCAATTTGTGAATGTGAAAAGGTAATTCCATTTGGCAATCCCTCTTATTGATAATTTCCCCAAATAATGTTCAAATATGTGGCACTAATTTTGAACTATAAAATGTTTCGAATTTTAAATTGATGAATTCATTATATACATTTTTTACTTTTGAAGTATTTTATTCATACATGCGAATTTCAGAATAATCTTCGAAGTTTTGCTTTTTCCAAAACATTTTTTTTAAAAGCCTAACATGACTTAGAATATTTGTCAGCTGAGAAAAAAAAGTAAATTGCTCATTCACTTTAAAAAGTGGCGCTTTACTTTATAATTTGGTTTTCGTAAAATGTCAGCAAGGTTAATACACGACCAGTAACATATATTTTGTAAAACAGGCTCTAGTTATTTTAAGCTTTATGAAATACTCCTTTGATTTGTTCGAGTGCTCCGTTTTCTGTAATAATCCTGCACTGTATTGGACATATAACAATTGTATTTGATTGTTGACATCATATTTCATATCTTGTCATGTAATTTGTACCTCATTTTACTCGATATATGCTTGTTCGTTTAAAAAACTTCATAATTGTGTTGTCTTTGATAACCAGTTTCTGTCTTTCGATATTAGCAATACCTGTTTAAAAATTATCTCTTAATCCTTGCTTGTACATGTTTATATTGTTTTGTCTGTTCATTGTTTACAAAATCACCCAACCTTGTCTAAGATAAAGCGATATATTAAGTCCTCACTTTGCCACATTCCTTTTTCTTTCTTGGGGGAGAGGATATGAATCACGGTTATTCTATTATTGCTTTTGTAAATTTTCTGTTTTTGTGAAACCAAGTTGTATTTATGTGATTTGCAATCACTTAATAATGATTTGTAAATGTTTGCTATAATATAAACAGAATAGAAAAATTAGCAAACACATGAAAAAATGTGTTTTCAATAGATTATTGTCATGCATTGTGTTTGATATGTAATTGCTCCGTTTACGTCGTCTCCTCCTTTTCGAAAAGATCATTAGGTGTTACAGATAACGCCGAATTGATATCTGCTATATCATGCTGGTGTAGAAAATAAAACATGGGTATGTTTATGAAATAACAAGGTATCTAATTCGCAATATTATTTTATTGAATGCCATTAGGAGAAGAGACCTAAACGTATAAAGAACAAGACAGTGAGCCGCTAAATACTTAGATGATATCAATAATACACTGGAGAACATTCCAGGCGTTTGTTTGTTCAAAGGCAGGACAAGCGTTCGTGACCAAAGTTGAGGGAAATGCAAAATAGCCAGTCTCCTGTCATAATGTTTATACAAGTACGGGAATAATATTATTCATGGTAGACATGATAGATGATGGTGATGGTGTTGATGAGACTTGATGATGACGATGACGTTGTTGGTGCTGATGACATGATGATGATGATCATGAAGATGGTGGTGATGGTGGAAGTGATGGCATGATGATGGTGATGGTGGTGGTGGTGGCATGATATTGATGATGGTGGTGGTGCTGGTGGTGATGATGATGATGAACATGATGCTGATTGTGGTGGTGATCGTGGTGGTAGTCTTGTTGATTAAAACGGGAACTATTAATGGCAGATATTACAAAATCTGTTTATTTTGTACATAGGCCTATATTGAATATTAAAAGAGGGTTAGCAATGGAAATGGACATTGTATTAAAAATCCCTTTCGGTCTAATTTGACACTTGTCAGAGTATTACATAAGAAAATTCCAGGGAAGTATAGTAATGCCCTGATTAAAACATACTTTACAGTTGTAGATACACAATCCACGAATTATCCGTCATATTAACAGTTGGTATCAGATGTGGCGACCTTTTTTGTAGAATTTTGCGAAATCGCATTTTTCTTCTTCTTGCCTACCCAGCCCTTCTATATACAGATGTAAACCTACGCGCATGCGCGCATAGTGTCGTGGCCAATTATCAATGCAAGGGTGATGCTGTTGGGCATGGTCTGACATTTGGCTCACTTAGTCTGCCTTAAAAAGGGGGTTTCAGTCTATATATTCGCCATAAAAATTGCAAAAGACACGAAGTTCACGATCTGAATCGTGAAATCGGTGGCAAATGGTCGTAGAATTCACAACACCTTGAACTTTCATCAAGCATCACCTGGGACACCATCAGACGTTCTTAATGATCACTCGCCGAATAACGAACGATTTATTTTCCTCTGCAGATAACTCGACGTTTTATTCCATTATACGATTGTATTGAAATACGACTGTATTGAAATGCCCTGACACTGCTTAACAAGAAAGGGAAGGGGTTTGAACAAACATAACAGTGACTTTTCTCTCTGAAGACATTTAGCTCGCGCAAGATAATAAGTTTCAGTGCCAACGGGCATTTCCGGGTGAAATTAGGAACAAACTTCAGATGCAAGATTGCACCCACAAAAACAATTTAAAAGAATTATGTCAATGTTGAATTTGAGATATAAACCTGAACCATAAAGATGTTTAATTAGTGTGTAAGCTCAATGGCCCGTATTATGAAGTCGGGTTTAACTTAAAATCAGGTTTAAAGTTGTGGTTTACGCATGGAAAGCCAAAAGTATCAAAATTTTTATTAAGTTGTATGTTTCTTATTTTTACTGTGCTTTTTCTTAATACATCGATGGTGAAGACAATTATTTATTTATACTTCCTACACAATTATAAATGATTTGAGAGCCGAATGAGCTGAAGTACATGTATGATGTCTCTACTGTCAGTGATTTATGTAACAATTGGCTTTCCATACTTAAACCACAATTTTAAACCTGAGTTTAAGTTAAACCAGACTTCAGAACACGGGCCAATGGATCACTATACGTCTTTCCATAGTTGTATTCCCCCAGTTCCGTCTCTCTTTCCAAAATCATTAAATCTCTTTCGTAATGCTACTTGAATGAACTACGTGCTATGTGGAGTTATTTTTTTGCGCAATTATTTCACCCTCCTCTTTTATGTCTTTGTTTCTCACCTCTGCCGTTTCACTTGGACAACAAGTTATACTATGATATCTGTCTCATAGCAACATCTCTTATTGCAGGTAATCACGTGACCAATGATTGATCAGGTGACACCGGCGGGAGCATTACCTCCTATTTCTGTGACAAGTCATCCGTTATGGAGTCCCGCTGTAATTTCATCCCTTCCGCGTTCTCACTCATCCAACATGTTCAATATCTTCGCGCGATTTTATGCCACCATACATTGAATCTTGCATGTCTCTCATCTCACATGTAACAAACTATTAATCACAAATTATAACACAGATCTGACATATATGTGAGGAAAATGAGGGCTATATCAAGTTTAAAGAAAACTGACTTTTGAACAACTGTTTATATACCCCCGTGCAACAAAATGAATAAAAATACTCCTACTAAAAATCAAACGAGTATAATATTTAAAGGTCATCGAAATTGGATGTTGCATTCACCTCATAGGTGGTATACAAATACAGGCAGAGCGTTCCAGTTTCACTGTTTATTGTTTTGAATCGCATAATCCGAAATAGAAACTATTTCGATTTTGCTCTCCTTTTTTATGAAAAATATGTTTTCATACGTACATTAAACAAAATGTATACTTCGATCGCTGTTACCAAATGTAAATCAAATTATTTCCTTGTAGTGAAATAAGAAAAATAGAAATAATGTTAATATTTCACATGATTTAATGCAAAAAAATATTAAGAGTCTGCTCTCATACAGAATACCTACATCTTCCAAATGTGCTAGACTCAAAACTTACAATTAAGGACACGCCTCATTCACTTAGAAATATCGAACAGAATATTCATCTTCCAAAACCCCACACCAATTATTTGAAAAATAGCTCTTCATATATTGCCAGTCATTTATTCAATAACCTCCCCCAATCCGTAAGAACACAAACAAATCTACCGGCTTTTAAAAAATGCATCCAAAATATCTTTCCTATTTAGTTTTCCGTAATTTGTTGCTGAGATTCCTAACCACTGTATTGTTTGCATTTTTTATCATGTATATTGATTTTACTTTTGTATGTTTTAAATGTGTATATGTGGAGCGTTGTGGCCCAGTGGATTAGTCTTCGGACTTTGAAACAGAGGGTCGTGGGTTCGAATCCCAGCCATGGCGTAATTTCCTTCAGCAAGAAATTTATCCACACTGTGCTGCACTCAACCCAGGTGAGATGAATGGGTACCCGGTAGGAAGAAATTCCTTGAATGCTTTGAGCGCCTAGGCAGCCCAGCTAAAGCCGGGGTAATAATAATAGCAGGGCCCGCTGGGAGAACAGTTTTCGGAACTGAAGCGGCTTCCCTGGGTAAATATACCTATATTATTATTATATATTTATATATTTTTGTTTCTTTTTAGTTCTTATTTTCTTATCTCAAATGTTTGTCTTTTATCATTTTGTTTCATGATTTATAATTTATTGTTATATGTTTTTCAACTTTTTATGTACGGACTTGCTGAAAAACAGCCTTGCGGCTGAAAAGAGGTTTTTTTATCCCGTATTTAAATAAATAAAAAATACATGCATATTTATTAAAATTAGCGAAAAAATAATGTCATAATAATCATATTTTACATCAAATATTGTTAACAAAGTTGAGTTACATGTTCTTTTTTAATTTATTGGGTTCACTTGTCCTTTAACGAGTAATGTTTAATAGTAGGAATAAGTAATTAATATGATTTCATCTTAAATCTAATCAATATCTTAACTGAATCAGTAATCGTTTTGGCCAAGTATCGCACAATAAACTTATCCACACGATATTTTACACTGTGCCGTCGATCACCTAATCAATTGGTGAAATTCGAACTCAAGTTTAGTTTCCGTTTTAAATCTCATAATTACTTTAAATAATCAAATTGTCCACAGACTAAAATTTGGAATTACGGGAAAGGTAATTTATCTTTTATCTCTGATGTTATCTGTTGTTTTATTTGATCAATATAAGCGAATAATAGATTCCTGACCGTTTTCTGGAAAGGTGCATGGTGCTACGCCAGAGCTACGATGTGGAGATTCATTGGTATACATTTAGCAGTTGAATAGTTCACTATTCCGAAAGGTTCGTTATTCCGAATGTTCATTATTCCGAAGATTCATTATTACGAAGGCTCGCTATTCCGAAGGTTCATTATTTTGAAGATGCATTATGACTGAAGGTTCATTCTTCCAAAGGTTCATGATTCCGAAGTTTCATTATTCAGAATGTTCGTTATACCAACGTTTATGGTTTATTATATGATTCTGGGGCCTGTTGCAGAAAGAGTTGCAATCAATCGCAACTCTAAAAAATCACGCGCAATTTGATTTTCGACCAATCAACAACGCGCATTCGGGACTTGCGCATGATTTTTAAAGTTGCGATTGATTGCAACTCTTTCTGCAACAGGCCCCTGAAGATTCATTATTGCGAAGGTCCCATAGTCTGAAGGTTCATTGCTCTGAAGGATCATTATTCTGAAGGTTCGTTAAACTGAAGATTCACTTTACGAAGGTTCATAATTCCAAAGCTTCATTGTTCCGAAGGTTCGTTATTTCGAAGGTTCATCATTTTAAAGGTTCATTATTCCGAAACATGCGACTTGTATTACATTCAAAATGAAAAAAAAATCGTTAATCAGAATTTTAAGTGCATGATAAAGTTTCGCTTCTTCGAAATGTACACAGACTTGGTTTATAATCCAGCAATTTAAGCAACAAGGGTCCATGAGTTTATCGACATTGATAGTAATTTATAATGTCTAAATAGTTAACCCACAAAATTAAATTCATATCAAATTAAATTCATCTAAAGATTGATTACTAATTTGTGCATGAACTTTTTGTCGTTCACATGAAAGTGTTAATGCATTTCCATAGATTATATACATAATTCATTCTTGAACCGATACCACACCGTTAAAAAAAACTTGATTTTACAGAAAAATGAAAGAAGATTTTGCAAAAGCAACAACAGAATTATTCTGTCAATTCATAAACCTGGAATTTTTCTGCAATTTAACAGAACAGGTCTGTTTAAAAAGGGGAATAGAGTGTTTTATTAAAGGAAATTTGTAAGGTTCCATACACCAAATACCAATTTCCTGTAAGATTACGCAATCTGGTAAAGATAACAGGTGTTCTCGAAACTCTGCTGCAGGAACTTATTTTATTTTAAGGATAAATTTTCTAACAGTGCATGCATTTACTAGGTAAAAAATTTGTAAGATTTACAAGGACTTTTCCGTAATTCTATGCACGCCATATACAATGTTTGCAATGTAGAACTTGTAGACACATATCATACATGATATTCATTACAATAGTGAAATATGTACATTTTAATATATCATGGTGCGCATTGATATGTTTTATGTAGGATATCATAAACATTTTATATGGATTTTTTTGTAATCGTGTTTAAAAATAAGTGTATACACACATACACACACACAAACACACACACACAAATATATATATATACGCACACACACACATGCTTTCGTTTTTTTTTCTCTCTAAATACATATGATTACAGTTCATTGATCTCGTAACATTGCTCTCAATAGTCGAGAAGGAAATGGAATCTTCTTGAAAGACCCAGACAAAATGCACCGAAATACCTTCCGAAAATCTGCATGTTTGGCCGCGTAGATGAGCGGGTTCATTGCAGAGTTACTCCAAACCACAAACATGCCAAATGTAAGTAGATGTGGATTGGAACTGTTGGCAGCGATAGGAAAAGGCAGAAAACACAGGAGGAACACCACAGTAACGAGAGCCAAATTCTTTGTGACCTTGACTTGACGAGCCCGAAATCTGTTGTCCGCCATCTGATTGGGACGTTCTTGCCTCGCAGCCGGTTCGTGGTTCCTATGTTCAAGGGCTATTGGGGGCTGATCATGAGTTGCCGCTTGGACTTCATCTACGACGGCAGCTATTTGTCTTGTACTAGCTCTAACATGAAGAAAAATTTTAATGTAAGATATGCAAATGACAGAGGTGGAAAGAACTACATGTATTCCGTCAATTATGGAACACACAACCAGCGGGGTTATTCCATCGGGTGTGGGGATGCCGGGCCTAAAGAGCCTTGCATCAGGGTCGTAACTAATCTGCAATCCTCCCAAATAGAGTATCAGAGTGTTGATCAAAGTCGGTAAGGCCCACGAACATGTCAAGATGAGTGATATTTTTGGCATCGTGAAGAGAGCGTCAAAGATACCCGGTGGTTTTGTGATCTTAACACACCTCATAAAGGCAACAACAGCCAAGGTGGATATTGTATTATACATTGATACCGTTAACACTATTGCTAGCATGGTTTTAAGAATATCTGGTACTGGTGGTTCACCGGGCGACAGGAGAGCCAAGACCTCTATAGGAATAAACAGGCAGATCATCAAATCGCCGAATGCCAGATTGACTACGAAGATATTGGTTTTGGTTCTCAGTTTGGTACACAGGAATACAGATACAATAGTGAGACAGTTACCCATCAAGCCAGTGATGGATATTAACATAAAAAAGGATGCAGTTATGATAAACCGAGAAGGATGGCTCGGTATGCCATGTCCAGATAAAGTAGAATTTGTTGTGTTCTCCATGACGTCTGAAAAAAAAATACTGCAATACGTGTGAAAATCCCCTCTATTTAGCGTGATGTTTCATCAAATATATAAGCGAATCTTATGAGTTTTTCATTCGTTACGACGTTACATATGCGTTTGGAAATACATGTAGCGCTCTTATCTCCATGATAATAATTGCGATCGACTGATCTCCAGGAGGTGGGGGTAATATGTCCATTTCCACACAGCTGGAATCTCCTTAATACTAGCGATAACCTTCCAGTCAGGCCTTCCCTCAAGAACTATTATAACATGTCACAATATTAAAAGGTTACATAATTTTTCATATTGCATATCATGTGCTGATCTGCGGTCGGAAGAAATCAGTTATTAAGAAATGGCAAATGGCCGCGAGTTTTATTTTCAGTATTTTATCGTGGAATTATTATTTTCAAGGCACCCACTTTACTCTGCATGTCAAATGCACGCTTATTCACCCACACAAATTAAATTTATCTATTTTTTCATGCGTTTGCTTCCTTCTCTCATCATGTCATTTCTATTAACACCTTTCTCGCTCTTTTACCATGTTTACTCAAACACACCCACCTCATACACACTGATACATACATTCACCCACCCACGTAATTTCTATTTTTATTTCATGTATTTCGGTCATTGTTTCACCCATCTATCGATCATTTTCCGTTTACATCCCCTCTATCTCTTTCCCGCATACATTCGTAATCCCGAAGCTTCGTTATTCCGAAGATTCGGTTATTCCGAAAGTTCGTATTTCCGAAGGTTTGTATTTCCTAAGGTTCGTAATTCCGAAGGTTGTTAATCCGAAAACAAAATAAGGTTCGTTATTCCGAAGGCTGTTAGTCCGATAACAAAAAAAGGTTCGTAATTCCGAAGGTTCGTTAGTCTGAAAACGAAATTATTAACGAACGTTATTTCGTTTTTTTCGGACTGACGAACCTTTGGAACAAGGAACCTTATTTCGTTTTCGGATCAATGAACCTTCGGAAAATCGAACCTTATTTCGTTTTCGGATTATCGAACCTTCGGAATAACGCCACAAATGTTCGGATTAAGGAACCCTTTTACGTTTTCGGATTAACGAACCCTTTTACGTTTTCCGATTAACGAACATCGAGGTTTAGGCAATTTACGTGTTTCGGAATTACGAACCTTCGGAATGAAGACCCTTATGAATTACGAAGTGTAACCGTGTTTGTGTGTGTGAGAAAGTGCATTGGAAAGAGGGATACACTTCGTAATCCAATGAACTTTCTTACACACACAAACACACCCCTCTCCAACGCTGATGAACACACTCTTAAAATATTGGGTACAAATGCTCCATGAGGGTAACTATGTGTCCAACCAACATTGAGCATTTCTTTGGGGCATTTTTATCTATCCAGTGTGATGAAAATTTTGTCCAATTTTAATTGCTGCTTATTTTTTAACCTTCCTGGACAATATGCTTCCCGCATCGGGTAAAATACTACCTAAAATTGGTTGGACACAGTATTACCCTCGTGAATGAAAATTTCAAGCAATATTTTTTTTTTCTTTTACAGTGCAGGCATATTGATTGTTATCGGCAATGGTGATTTTCAGACACTGACTTTGGGTGAAGCGGAATGGGATGACTTAATGCTTTATCAGGCTAATATGTAACCCTACCATACACCCCGACAAAAATCGGCACACAACATAAGTTCGGTTCAACATTGGTCATGCAGCAAGATGTATAAAATATCACATGGAATAATTTGGGGAGTCACTAATTGGTCTGATTATCAATTGATTCCATTTGGTCCGATTGATTTTAGTTCGGCCAATGATCCATTTATTGCTCTCGATTTTCGCGTTTAATACAAAATATTGCTTCATTGAACCCATTTAGGATTGATATTTAGTTCGTATCCCACCCCCTCAAGTTATCCAAGTAAACTCCCAATTAATATCAATTTCCGATTGGTATTGATGGGATCTCGAATTTGGGATTTTTGCCAATATTGTACTCGTAAGGGCTATTCGAATTGTTCAATCTTATCAGGGGATATTGACGATGGCTGTGTACATGACGTTAACATGGTTGAGCGTTCGGACTTCGTAGAGTGAGAGCTCATAAAGCCGTGTGAGCTCAAGATCTGTTGAGTTTATTCCGTTTTCAGACAAGGACGTGTTTTGAGTTTTTAGTTGTTTCGATGCCGACAAGGCGGTGGTTTTAAAAAGGCATTTTCGAAATCACTCCGCGACGCTTGCTATAAAGCAGATAACCTTTTGTCAAAATCCCTTCAATTAGAAAAAGAGCCTTTGTCTAAAATCGGTGAATCAAACCAACGGTGTAGTCCTGGAATCAGGTCGCTGATTTTCGGACGATCTACTGTCTCGGTCCACCACTTTTATTTTTTTTTCTACAAAATCCTTTTCAGCTGTCTTTGTGATTTGACTTGTTGCATGTAGTACGTTGTATAGAAAGCGTCTTCGTAGTGATTGCGGAAAGAAAATGGGACGGATGCATGAAAAGTGAGTAGCAATTGCTTTTTGTTAGGCATTTGCTTGGCTTTCGCTAGATTCCTTATGCATAAAAATGAGCATGCAAAATGCTTTTGCTGGTAAGCTAAAGCAATTGCTAACTGCCTGTTAGAATTTGCTGGACGATTAAGCTATAAAGCAAACACTCTGCTTGTGCGTTTAAGTATTTGCTTTGGTATTTCCAAGCTCCGTCAGAGAAGCTTGAGCGTTTACCTGATCAGGGGCCTGTTGAAGAAAGAGTTGCGTTTAAAAGCTAGTAAAAAAAAATCAATCACCAGTCCCAAATGCGCG
Organism: Lytechinus variegatus; assembly: GCF_018143015.1. Lineage (NCBI taxonomy): Eukaryota > Metazoa > Echinodermata > Echinoidea > Temnopleuroida > Toxopneustidae > Lytechinus > Lytechinus variegatus. Next base: position 37,107,825 of record NC_054743.1, on the reverse strand, counting down.
TTGTTGATTGCTTAAAAATCAAGTTACGCATGATTTTTAGAGTTGCGATTGATTGCAACTCTTTCTGCAACGGGGCCCAGGACGTTCGCGTCATATAATCAGGTTTATGCATCTGAAAGAGAATCCAAAGTTGTACAGTAGCCTACATGTACATGATTTCTTCATTGCTTGTGCAAACCGAATGTCAACTATATACAGTCATTAATAACACACAATTCAAAGGAATAGTTTAACACCGCTTATGAGGAAAATATGTTACATGAGAGACACGACATTTTGCACCGCCACCCTTTTGCATTCCAGTATAGTTCTATGAGTCGTGTTCGCTCCAGCGCGCTGCAGAGTGACGTTGCTATTGTTCAAACCGCTAGCAAATTAAATGAGTTTAAGCACAAGCAAAGGGATATGCATACGAAATCGCTTGCCAACAGTTGCTGCATATATCAGACCTAATAAGATATGTAGGTTTGCCTAGTGCGGCAGCACGTGTAGGATAGCCGTAATATATTTCACCCTTCATCAACAAGATGGTTAACTGTATTACTAACATACGAATTGCTGCAAAATTTATATATTATGCAATTTTTCAGCGATTTTATTCCACGACATAATTACATACTTAGACATATGCTCTTTTTCCGAGTGGTCATCATATTTTTCCACGATAGCCCGACATATTTCATGTAAATATATATATCAAAACAATCATGAATAGTAAAACTAATATTCCGATATAAATGAAATTTACTACTATTTTTTTCTTGCAAACATTCAAAACGAATGTAATGCCTATACTAATAATGAGAGTATTAGATGCAAAAACAATCACTTATTAGGCCTCTACAAACAACATAATCTTCTCTTTAATACATAGAATGAAAAGCAATTCAAGGGGACCAACCATTAAAAAAATAGAATAAAAGCCAAATTGCTGAATCTAAAAATTTGTAAATTTTAAAATCATTTTCGATCGATCCATCTATAGGATTTAAAATATGAATTGAGACTGGATCTATCCTCCAACACATTTATGTCGCCATCTGATCAGAAGGTGAAGGAAACTACTTCTTAGTCTCATGGAAAAGGTTAAGAAGAAGTTGGGCAGCCCGAAGTTTGAGATCTTCATAGCCTTCTGCCCTCTTGTTTTCTGTGAATAACACAAATAAGAGATAAGTAATCATACTAAAAGCATCATTCATCCAAATTGTAGACAATAAAGATAATTTGTTGGGATTAATTTTCTGAACGAGACTACACACGCCCAGAATGAGTAGAATTGAACAGAGAACTCTCATCGACTTGAGCTGGATACAAATGACAATCTGTAAATACGACGGTAGATGTTGAAACTTCGGAATCTCGATAGAGTTTCTGAACAGGTCGGATCAAAAGGTTGTCTAAATCATTGTATATCGAAAGAGAAAAAGACAAATCAAACAAGCCTGACGCTGAAAATGCCATAAAAATCGGATGTAAAATAACAAAATTATTAGATATTAAGTTTTGCATGTGTTTCGCAAAACAGTTATATGCACAACTCAGCGACATACAAATGAGAAAGTCAAAAATGTCCCCAATTTCTTTGTTTTAATTGTCTGCATTATACACTATTTCATTTTTTACAGATTCAGACTTAACAAAAACATGTTAAAACTGGTAATACCACTTGTTCAGATAGGAGTAAATCTTTGTTTCCACGACAATGAGGAAAAACCAAAATTCCTAATATTCATATTTCTTATCACTAAAAAGAAAGAAATTGTGAATGGGTGATGTCATGAGTACCCTCAATTGCACATTGCCCAGGATGTGTATAAAGCTGTTTTGTGAAAGTAAGCGGAACTTCAAAAGTACACAATTTTCTTATATCACATCCGATTTTGATGAATTTTACAATGTTATGTTTGTCTGCTTTTCTCTCTTTTTTTAAATGAAAATCAACTTTTTGTCGGAGTGCAATTGTCCTTTAACAAATGTCAAACCGAGGCTCCCTTGAAAATTTCAGAAAAATAGCCCGCCGGCATACTCGTCAAAGTAGTCATGGTAGTGAGAAGTTCGTTGAAGAACAATGTCAAAACTGGTGATGGTGTTGGATCAAGTTCATGAGATGTCTTAGAAGCCTTCAATCATTTTTTAATTATCATGAGTGTCCAAATCAGTGAATTCGGATCGGCAGACCTAACGCTAGGGTTACATCGGAACCGAATCAGCTGCGAGTTCATCCGAAGATACGTATCCGGGTGGTTTCGGGAGTATTCTGTTATCCGTCCGCGAATGCGAGAAAATTCAGGAGGGATTGGGGAACATTCGCAGATGGATTACCATTACAAATTTGAAAGTGTCAGCTCATTTTCTTTATGTTTGATTGGTATTGATTCATGTAATTTGCTTCATATTTTTCTGATTTGTACATGTATGTTGAAAAAAAAATATGTTTGCTTTAAAATGTTCAAAACCAGCCGAATATCCTCCAATGTGGCCACAATAATTTGAGTAACATTAATAGGGGCGTATTTGGATGACATTCGGTTGGATTAAAGGGAGGCATTCGGACCTGGGGTCCGATGCAGAAAGAGTTGCGTTTAAACGCAAGTCAAAAAATCATTCGCAAGTCCAAAATGCGCGTTGTTGATTGGTTGAAAATCAAGTTGCGCATGAGTTTAGAGCTGCAACTCTTACTGCAACGGGCCCCTGGACAGATTCGGACCTATTCGCATCATTCGGGACGTAGCGGTCCGAGCTTTGTGCATTCGGTCACATTCATTCCGATTCGGGTCAAAATTCACGTAGGCTTTCCGGCTGCGTGTAATCGGATCAAACGGGCCACATTCAGTTCGATTCTTGGCTTTATTTAGGTTGCATTCGGCTTTATTTGGGATAGGGAAAGATTGATTCGGGTTTATTCTTGGCGATTCGGAATCGGGACTTATTCGGGACCCATCAATCTTTTTTTCGGGGAGCGCCCCCGCATCAGAGATGAATAAGTACCGTATCTACCAAACCATCCGAATCAGGCCGAAATCGGTTCTAGTGTAATACTCGCTTTCCACATTGAAGTTAAAGTATAGGTGGTTATTTGACATCAAGTCAATCTCTCAGCATGCTTAAGCAAACCTGTGCACAAGTTACTTGTCATGATATTTGTAGTAGCTTAGAAATTGGGCAATCATTGGAAATTTTATCAACTTGAAAAAGACTGTATGGCTAACAATCTGAAATTTCATTGATGTGATAGTTTTATCAGGCACGTGTCAGTTGATATATTTTTCTTAATATTTGATTGAACATCCAACTTAAACATTATCTGCTACTTGAGAAAAATGATTAAGTCTCAAGATTCCGAAAAAGAGGTAAAGTATAGGGTTACACCAAAGCTGAATTCTCTTGAATAATTCGGATGAATTCAGAAGATCTGGAACCTTTTCGTCTCTAATTTGGTGACTCTTTGAAAGGAGACAAATAGGTCCTGATTTGGTTATGATTCAAAGCAGACTTACCAAGAATTGACACGAATAAATTTTGGCCATCCCGAATAAAGCAGAATTACACCTGAAGAGCGCCAAGAATCGAGCCAAAGGTGGCTAGAATCTACCCGAATGTGGCCCGATTGCTCCGATTAGAGTCGTATGACGACCCGAATGTTGACCAAATGCGAACAAATATGACCGAATGCGCCAAGTTCAGACCGTTACTCCCCGACTGATACGAATAGGTCTGAATCTGCCAGATACTCCGAATGCCTCTCCTAATTCAACTGAATGTCACCCGAATACCGAATGAAATTTGTTGTGGCAATACTCGGAAGTATTTTGGAGTGAACTCGGCTGGTTTTGAACACTGTCTTCATAATGAGCTAAATTCCTCCGTACGCCTTTCTGAATTCCTCCCAGTTTTTTTCGCCTTCGCAGAGGGAGAACAGAATACCCCCGATTCCATCCGGGTACGTGTATTCGGATGGAATCGCATCTGATTCGGTTCCAGTATAACCAAGGCTTTACACATATCAAATTGAACCTAAATCTGTTGTTATAGCAACAGCCTAAAAGGCATGGAATTTATCATTTTAAACACATATATATATGTATATGCTTATACTCACATCGTCAATGTACATTGAACCAAGAAAGGCATATGAAGTAAAATCTAACATAAAAATGAACATCATAAGTATAAGAAAAAAAAATAGATATGTATGAACTACTCAAGTGTGACAAACGTAATGCGTAATCTAATATTTCAATTTTGCAATTTTTCAAATTTCAGAGGTAAAAATTGAAGAGGTAAAAATGGCAGAGGTAAAAATGGCAGAGGTAAAAATGGCAGAGGTAATAATGGCAGAGGTTAAAATGGCAGAGGTAAGAATGGGAGAGATAAAAAAAAAACGCGTTTAAAAAAGGGTGGGTTTTTTTCACTTTTAGACGTGGGCCGCGCGAACACTCGTTAAAGGTATCAAAAACAATTATTTTAAACAAAAAAGGGCGGTTTTGAAAGACTGGTCAATCACGGGGTCAAATGTATTCAGGATATTTTTTCCCGATAGCTTTTCTTGATACTGACCAAACGTGTTTAGGGTCAATTTTCTCCCCAAGCCTTTCCTGATCGTTTTTGATAAGTAATGGGTTCTTCCCGATTGTAATCAACGGGCCAGAGAAACAGGAAAACGGATCGTGAATTTTTTTTTTAAGTGTCATATTCTGGCGACAACTTGTTTAAACTTTATCAAATTTACTTGAAAATCGGAAAATATAGAAAGGACATTGTTTATTTTGAAAATATACACCGACATTTTTTAAAATGAAACGCAACAAATAATGTGTGATAGCACACTGGCATTTCATGAACGTAACGAAGCTATCAAAAACTGCCATAACTTGGTAAATGTCCAGGTCCACATGGTTTACGTTTTCGGAATCATTTAAAAACTATATTATTCGATTTATTTAACCATTCTTCATGTTCTTTATCAGTTGGGAAATTATCAGTTAGTAAAAATAGAGCTGTTATTACACTTTTTGCTTAACAAGGGACGAAAAGATTTACTATCGAACTGGAGGTCTGTCAGTCTTTTAAACACCGAATATAAAACGTTTACATCAGTTTTGGCAGATAGATTGAAACTATAAGTTCGTATATTTCGATTGATCAAAATGCCTACTTAAAAGGCCGTTAGATTGGAAAAAATATAAGACATATTGATGATGTAATAAATTATATGAAAAACATTTTTAGAAATCGGTGGTTATTTTATTTTTGGACCTAGAAAAGGACCTTTGATACATTTTATAGGAATTTTCTTTATAGAGCCCTTGCAAAGTTTAATTTTTAGTAAAACAAATTATAAGTTCTATAAAAGCCTTATAATATGCTGATGCAGAAAGTTGTATAATGAATTTAGATTAGCAGTCAGTTTATTTCCCCCTGTTATTTTTAGTTGTTGTAATTCTTTAATCAATTAATTTGAAGAATGATAACATTAATAAAGGTATTTGAAGAATAATGTAAATAATTAAGTTGAGGTCAAGATAAGTCAATTCGCTGATGACACCACTGTATTTTTAGCAGATGAGCTGTCTAATATAATGGAAAAAGTCCAAAGGTTTTGCAAAGTTGCTGAACCATCTTCAAATGTTTCGAAAAGCCCCGGTTTTAGCTTTGGAAATCTGTTTCAAGAGATTGATGGGAAAAGTGTATTCATAAAAAAAAAAACGCCAGGGGTGTATTTTACATGCAGTAAAAATATCTTTGATGTTTATGACAAAAACTCGGAAGTAAAAAGTATTGAAAAAATTTAAAAAAAAAGTATTATTGTGGAAATGCCCATATCTAGCATTTTTCTGAAAAATTACTGTAATCAAATCTTTAACACTTACATACATAACCTAATTAATGACTGTATTTCCCATGCTTGATCATATTGATAAAAAGCTGAACAATGGATTGGGCGAGAGATTGTTAAAGATGGACTACTGAATATAATGCGCATTCATGCAAAGTTAAAGAAAAAAGGAAATTATTAATGCGAAACGAAGTTAATCTGGAGCTGTATACCTAAGAAAATGGAAAACACGTTGGTTAATGATAAACACTGCTCAAATTATTTAACTGTCAGTTACACTGAAGGACCATGATCCTGATTTACACATAAAAATGTAACATTTACTAGTTAAACTTTCTAAAAGATAATGCATATTTTAGTGGATAAAAAGTGTATAGCCCCAAATGTTGAACAATATTGGTCACTTAAATTCAAAGAAAATTTGATTTGGAACAATATCTGGAAAGAAATTTACTTTTTTCATTGAAGAATTTCGTATAGCTGAATTCAAATTTTTTGTATAAGCTTTTGATGTCAAAAGAATATTGGCTTAAATTGGCAGAATCTCCACTTTGTTTTAAATGCTAACTATTGACTATTATCACTTTATTTTATTATTGTCATTATTATAGACTCTTGGGTAAAATTCAGTAAATTTGTGTTACCATTAATCTGAAAATCAAAAAATGGTGATAGAAGTTATAAGGACATTGTGATTGGTAGACACGGCGGTAATGGACACAATTAATGATATATCTTTCTTTAATTTATTGATTAATTAAGCTTATTATACAATTGAAAAAAATAAAAATTTAAATAAATATTTAAATATTCTTCGAATAAAACGGAGAGGAAACAAAATATATATTTTTTTGGAAAAAGTCAAGTAATGCACTATGTTTGCTTGGTATTGAATTTGTATCTAATATTCTTTCTCATTATACTTATATGATATAATGTTCAAATTTTTTGTGTTGATTTTAATGTATATCATACTAATCTTTGGTTCAATGCACAGTGATGATCTAAATAAGAACATACATATAATGTAACTTAAAGAAAAAAGATAAATGAAACAAAAATTTTATTTGACCATGGATCTATCTCCATGACTAAACTTTACCTGCGCAGTTAGCAGCTGCGAATTCCTCTCCGTTGGGGCACCTTTCTCCAATATCCGGCCTCTCTTCCATGCAATCTGCAATGAACTGTTCGGTACCACTACAATACAGGCCATCATCCAATAGCGTGTGGGTTGGCTGATTGACGCTTTCGCTGTAGTAATCCCCTGGGTTCGCAACGTCGGCAGAAGCAGTGAATCCAAGTTGACGACATACGACCGTAGCGGCGTTGGAGTTCCAGTATGGAGCTGCACAAGCTGTTCTCCATATCCCTTGGTAGTAGACCTCCACAATGCCGGCGTTTGTGTTTGTCGAACCTCTATTATTTAGTCGAACTAGGTGTTGTGAAAAAAATGGAGAAAAAACGCCGTTTAGATTCTCTGCTTGATGGGGACTTTCAGATATTTTTTTAATAGCCGAAATGGTTGTAATACTCTGGGACCAAGCCCCCACCCATATCATTCTCACTATTTCTCATTCTTTCTATAAAAGAAATAAATAAAGACGGTGAGTTATTGAAACAAGTCAAAGAACCAGTTTCAGACAATATTAGGCCTATGTTTTAGATCTACACGTATGTAGAATATGGTGCATCCTTTTAATCAACAAATACCTCGTTTTAAGCCGTGATTATACAGTGACTGCAGTTTGACTTGAAAACTGATTGGTCTACACCCGACAGCGGAGATAAAATTGGTGCGGTTGAAAATCGGTTCATCGGATCACACAATCAAACACGCTCGCGCACACACGCACAAACCACCTCATATTCCAATAATCGGAATGATCACAAATTATTTAATGAAAGATAATAAAAATAGAGATTGAATGAGGCAGACTAGATCAGTCGGTTACCTAGTCCATCCATTGCATCTCCTCTGGCGATCCCGAAGATTGGACCAAGAGCCAAGAGTACGAGGGCGAAGATCTTCATAATATTCGATGCTTTCCCGAAGATGAAGAAATGTTTATCGATGCACTAACAGGCATTGAATGGAGTCTCTTGCCACTTCTTCCTTGATTTAATGCAATATTTTTTTTCTTTGTAATCCATTCATTTTGGCTCAGTCCGCGAATCAGACAGGCCCTCAAGAGATAATGGCTTATTTATGCCTCTTTGGCATAGCTAAAACTTAACGGAGTACGAAGTTATGTATATGAAAGTGGAGAATTCTTGTGAGCTTTAAGATTTGCATGATGGTAAAAGACTCTGATAATAGGTCGTAAAAGAACTGTTATTCTTCTTGCTCAGTCGATCTACATTCGAATACAGGAAATAAAATGGGAGCGGTTGAAAATCTGTTCATCCGTGGACCTATGAAGAGATGGACATTCATCGCTATAAAGATAATGAACTCACACCAGGCGACTGTTATTGCCATCTGAATAACATTCTCTTCATACTAGTCTTGTCTATTTTGGTCCTTGTCTATTTATGAAAGTGGAGAATTCATGTGAGCTTTGTAGGTTTGCATGGTTGTTAAAGACGGTCCTGAAAAGGACTGTTGACAATCTTTCTGATAACAGCTAATAAAGAGAACCTGTATTCTTCTTGCTCAGTCGATCTACGTTCGAAGACAGGAAATAAAGTGGGTGCGGTTGAAAATCTGTTCATCCGTGGACCAAAGAAGAGATGGACATTCATCGCTAAGATAACTAACTCACAACAGGCGACTTTTATTGTCATCTGAATAACATTCTCTTCATACTAGTCTTGTCTACTTTGGTCCTATGGTCGTTACCATGACATGCATGAGGAGGGCCTGAAGTAGTTCGTGATTGGAACTTTATATTTCACAAATTTATATGCGCAATCGATAACAAATCATTAAAATCATGGAAATTTCTTGTTTACCTTTGGTAATCTTAGTTCCATGTGTTTTATTTGGAAAATAATAAATCTGCATATTTTGAAAAAGTGGCAGATTTGTCATTGACTATTAACCATTTAAAATTCCATTTTCCCAAGTTTCACCACAATATTCTAGATACGGTTTCCGGGGTAACTAAACGTGTATTGATCGTGTATCTCTCAATAAGCCAGTTCACGGTTAGTTCATGATCAACTCTTCTCAAATGACCTTTTTGATTTGTCATTAGGATAAGCACTATCATTTTCAAATATAGATGTTGCGTAAGCGTTACCGGTAGAGTTTTCTAATTCTAAGATCAAAAGGCATTGTATAGACCAGGTGACTACAATAGAACATCAGGAATAAAGTTTGGAAATCTGTTTTATTGTCTGCCTTTAGCACATTTGAGTGATTTAGGCTAATGTCAAATACCAGTGATTATGAAGGCTCTGTTTATTACTCTCCATCTTGGATGTGATAAAATGAATATTTTGAAATGAAATACATGAATATGATAATCATCAAATCACAAATGACTATGTCATTGAATTTGAAAGCCACCTTCATGGTTTATCTCAAATGACCCTTTTCTGCCAGTGCGCAATTTACAACCGTGAACAGGCTTGTATTGAGGTCCTTACACGCGTCCGGGAGTGTCAGGATAGCATAATATCATATTTTTCCTCACAGAGATCGTCTGCATCTCAAGTTTGCTGCTCGAAATATGAAGTATGTTGATTGAATGACACATGCTGTAACAGGATATCAGCCAACAAATTAAGACCTGGAAACCCCAACAAAAAGTTGATTTAAATAAAAAGAGATAAATCAAACATGCATAATACTGAAAAATTTCATCAAAATCGGATGTAAAATAAGAAGGTTATGGCATTTCGAAGTTTCGCTTAATTTCACAAAACAGTTAATATATGCACATCCTGGTCGGTATGCAAATGACGAGACTGATGACGTCATCCACTTAATATTTCTTTTGTATATATTGTATTATATAAAATATGAGAAATTCTAATTTTCTCTTCTTTGTCAAGTGAAACAGCCATTGATTCCTCTCCGAACATGTGGAATTAGTATTGTTTGATACTATATGGTTCAGTGTAGTTGGTCCTTATTGTCAAATTTGTAAAAAAAAATAAAATATTGTATAATTCAAACAATAAAAAACAAAAGAAATAGTGAGTGAGGGACATCATCGACTCTCTCATTTACATGTCACTGGGTTGTGCATATCTTTTGTGAAAAATAAGCTAAACTTTAAAATGGCATAACTGGCATATTTTACATCCGATTTTGATGAAATTTTCAGCGTTATGTTAGTTTGATTTTTCTCTATTTATTCAAATCAACATTTGTCTGGGGTGGACTTGACCTTTAAGTGATTAGATACGTCTTGGTAATCATGGTAATTGCTATTGTCACAGCACCTGTATGTTCTTAATAAAATGCACATAACCAGATGACGGTTAACTATTATTGGATCAAAGAAAATTAATCGTCGCGTTAATCGTCCGTTTGTTCATAGGTCTATGGTAGGTCAATCGGATCACGCAATCAAATACACTCAAATACATTAACGAACCTTCGGAAAAACGAACCTTTTTTTCGTTTTTGGATTAACGAACCTTCGGAACAACGAACCTTATTTCGTTTTCGGATTATCGAACCTTCGGAACAAGGAACCTTTTTTGGTTTTCGGATTATTGAACCTTCGGAATAACGAACCGTCGGAATAACGCCACAAATGTTCGGATAAACGAACCCTTTTTCGTTTTCGGATTAACGAACATCGAGGTATAGGCAATTTTCGTGTTTCGGAATTACGAACCTTCGGAATTACGAAGTGTAACCAATGCTACAGTCACAACACCTGAACCAACCCCGTACCGGTCAGTGATATGCAATTCACATGCGCGGATCCAAGCAGCGGTGTAACAGCGGTCGGTGGTGTAATGAGGCGACGATTTTGAGAGGGCCAGATATTGCGTATAACGAGTAGAATTTATCTTTAAAAAAAAAGTTGCGAGCGAGTGAAGCGAGCGAGAAAAAAACACATATTTTATACAATATCAAATTTTGTGATAGACTTTGACATGATATCCAGAGAATGATATATTTCACTCTTCTCTCTTTGCATTCGTTTTTGTGGTCTGTACGCCACTGTGATCAGGAATCTTTGCGGCAGTAGCGTGAAGAGTACAAAAAAAAAACCCGAAGGGCGCAGTATATGGCGTATGTGCTAAAAGCTGTTTGATAAGTCCCGAAAGAGCGAAGCGAACAAGATTAAAAATCACATTTTTATGAGAATCTAACTTTGAGATATTTTTTGACATTATATTCAGTAAATAAAATCATATCCTTCACTTTTCATTTGCTTTTCTCCTCTTTTTTTTTCTTGATTGTAGAATTTTCGGGGCCATGGCCCAACCCTTCCATACTCATATACGGCAGTGCTATGCGGTTGGGGTCCGGGGAGGAGCCCCTGAACTTTTTGATATCAATGCCATTAAACACTTGCATGCAGATTGCTGCTATTTTGAATTAAATCGCGGATATATACAGAATATACTTATTACAAAACACATTTATTCAACCCAGTTGCGTAATGAACAAAATATTTTGAGGGGGAAAAACATAGCAATGAAGGAAAGTTATAAAAAAAACAGAAATCGCCAGCAAGCAAAGCGCGCTGAAAAAAATTCAAATTGTGTGATAGATTTTTCCATTTTAGTCAGCAAATAGCACATTTCATTGTTTCAATTACACGTGTCTCCTATAATTTCTTTTACTTCCTCTTGGGTGTGGAACCAAGACCCCCCCCCCCCGCCTGTACGCCAGTGATTGCACGTAAAGCTAAATGTGGGAAGGGTCCATACAGGGGCGTTAAAGAGCCATTTGAAGGTTATAGATGAGGAGCCCCTACTGCGTTGGGCCTGGAGCAAAGCCCCGGTAGCTTATTTGCATAAAATTTAGCAAGATTATGGCACAATGTTGTATGCTCTCCATCTTTCTTCCTGCTCTTTATTTTCGATCTTCGGCAGCCCGTCTGCGTTATTATTTTTTTTTCTTTTCCATTTACTTTTTTTTTCGAGTTTAGCTTCGTTTCCCGCTAATTTTGGCCACTTTGTCATCTGTTAATTTATATCCCATCAATATATTGCATTGTACATAGGCCTATTTCGGAATGATTTGTTTTTCTCAAATGTTCTTCTTTCGTTTTTTTTCCGCTTTCCTTCCCTTTCCATTTAAAAAACATATTTCTTTCGTTTTCTTTTCACTTTTCCCTTTCCTTTTCCCCTTTCCCTTTCTTTCTCCCTCCCTTTTCTCTTTTTCCCGGTTTTTTTTTATTTTCCCGGTGAAATCCGCCGGGGAGGGAGGCAGATTGCCCCCCTGCCTGTTACGCCACTGGATCCAAGGGGGGGGCGAGCGGACCCCGCCCACCTATTTTGGGGCAACCCAAAAAGTGTCCTTTTTAAGTTGAGAGAAACGCTGAAAAAAAAACAGAAAGAAAAGTACGAAGGAGGTATTTATGCTTAATTTACGGCCTCGTAACGGCCGGCCGATCCCAAGGGGCCTACTCGCAGTTGTACCGGATTCTGTTAGTCAACCTGTACATAAACCACGCTACCGCAACTGCGCGCCTTTAAATGAAAGACGTACGGTACTCCCGCACATGCGGGTTTCCCGCATTCCATCAACGGCCAGGTAGCTCTGCATAGGATGATTACCATATGCGCCAAAGAAGGGCGTAAGACAAAAACACAAAAATGCTTAAAATGTCCAGTTGTCAGGCCTTGATATCAACAAATTTCGCACTCTCATTAATATTAAATTGATAAATAAGATACCATTTTCATGAATTCCTAATAATGAAATTTGTGTCCCTTTATTTTTAGAATAGAACATGGACAAGTTTCAACTAGCGCTTAGGAAGAGAAATGTCCTTACAATCATGACAATGCCCCGGTGCTAGGTCTAAATAATAATTTCAAACATCGGCTCGCGCTTCGCGTTCGCATCATGTGCGATTCATATCCACTTCACAATTTTCTTATACAGAGCTCGAAATAAAGCTTTTGACGACACCGCCGCCGCCGTCGGAAAAGCGGCGCCTATAGTCTCGCTCTGCTATGCAGGCGAGACAAAAAAAACTTGCGTACACATGTATATTGAGCTTCTTCGTGCTTAAATTATCCAGGTTCATATAAGAATATCAAAACTTTTCTTCGCGCTCGCATTATTAATGTAGGGAGATACCAAATTACTCATCCTTTTCATGATTTACAAAATATGCATTTAGAGTGTCCCGTATTTAGGTCCAATTCTCCCTTTTCCCGCTCACACTTCGCGCTCGCAATTATTGTTTAAATTAAAAACCTATCCTGTTCATGATTACAAAAAGTGTTTAGAATGTCAAATTTCAGGTCAGAATGCATGAAATTTCCACAAAAAAATAAATAAATAAAATAAGCTCGCGCTGCGCACTCGCATTTTTCAATTAGGGCTTATATGAGAATATAATTATTTTAAAATTTGTAAGAATACATAGTAAGAAATGTCTGCTAGGACTACCTATTCAAAGAAACCAACAAAAATCAACTTCAAGCGGCCGATCGGGGAAAAATATGGGGAAAGAATTCGGCCTCCCTACTGGCGAAAACTGGATCCGCCCCTGATTTAAAGTAACGTAGTAGCTTTGTCTGGAGTCGGCATCGTAAGCGGTTCCAGTACTACGCATAACGGATAGAAGTGTGTTCATTACATATCAATATTCACTTCAATGATCATATTGAATCCCTCCTGAAATAAGAGACGGAGCGAAATACTGTCATTCCAGTAAGGAAACTAAAGTGAGAGAGTCTGTGGATAGAATGGGTACGTGGAAAACGATATCGCAATTGAATGTTTACTGGAGTACGGATATATTTGACAAAATAATTTCCTGGAAGAAAAGGAGACGATTTGAAAAACAATTCGGTAGCGGATTTCAGATCACACAACGAAATATTCGGGAGAATTACTCCTACATAGGAGATTGATTGCTTTGTCGTTCGAGGACAGTTTCCAAGAGAAGAGGTGATGAATCATGAATTGAACTTTCCTTAAAGTAATGAAGAGATGATGGTTTTCTAAGAATGACATCAGTGGGTCTGATGCATTCCAGAATAAATGACAGGACAATGGAACACTCTAAAACAAGGTTTACCCAATATTGGGTAAAATGCGAACATGCATGTTTGTTGGGTAAAAAGATACTAAATATTTGTCAATTTTACTTTATGTTCCGTTGAAATTACAGTACCCTTAAAACGTGAATTTTGCCCAATATGGGGGGGGGGGGTTACACAGCAAACATGCATGATCCCTCTTTACCCAATATTGAGTAAATTTTTCTCGGTGTTTTTAGAGTGAAGTCACCATCTAACACGACACAGGAAGTAAACCATGGCAACATAAAATACAATCGATACCAAACAAATTCAATAATTATGAGGGAACACAATGTAGCCCAATCATCGTTTTCAGTCAAACCAGACATCATTCCCTATCATATTCTTTTCTTAATCACCATTCCGCGCTAATACACTCGTGATTACATAAGGTGACTTATTTCAGTGCGTTTCGGATTCCATATCACCGATTTGCCAAAGACTTGTAAACTGCTTTTTATCCACTCTAAAAAAATATTGGGTAAAAATGCTCCATGAAGGTAATTGTGTGTCAAACATTGGGCATTTCTTTGGGGCATTTTTATTTATCTAGTGTGATGAAAATTTTGACCATTCTAAAGTAATTGCTGGACACATAATTACTGTCGTGCTGGTTAAAATTTTACCCAATATCTATAACATTAAATCATGGACCTACTTCTCTAGGTCCAAGATTAAATCAACTCACCTTAACCCTTAATAGTTTGGGCTATTTGATGCGTACTGACCACGGGGGGGGGGGGGGAGGGGGGCATCATGCCTCCCCCTTATGATCTCGGTCACAGTTCGCACGATCGCGCCGAATTGTGGCTCGCACATTCTTTAGAGCATACACTACAAACCAGTATACAAAATAATAAAATTATTTTTTTTTTCAAATTTATATAAATAAATATATTATTAATTCATTAGAATATTATTTGCATATTAAACACACTAATTAGCTTATCCTTATGTTAAGCAATAATGCATATGGCATATTCATTCATTATTTTGAAAACAGGATAAAAGAGCAATGTAGATCTAATACCTTCCTCAGGGGCATAGGTGCCGCGACGGGGATCGAACCCCGGACTTTCCGTGTACAGCCAGGCGCCTTAGACCACTCGGCCACGGCACCTCCAATAGCCCTGCAATGTGTTTAAGGGCTATTGTCCGTACGATTCAGAAAAAAAACATACTAAATACTACGATCATCACGAAACCATACGACAATCGTACGAACACCTTACAATGATCGTAGACAACAAGTAATTCGGACCTTTCTGCCTCTCTATCGTATTTCGAACTCTATGATGCATTTCTGGATGCATCCACAATAAACCCAGTCATATAGTAAACAGGTCGATTACAGTGACTTGTTTAAAAAAAACATATTTCTACCATCAAAGCTTATAGTTTCCCTTGGCAAAATTTTGGGCGTCATCATCAGACAAAAAAAAAGAAATTTCATTGTGAGTTGAACATGTTCAGGAATCGAATAACCCTACGACATCAGTCAAACAGACATGACAGAGGGACTGTAAGGTTGGCAAGTTAGGAATGATTTGAAGTATATCAACTCAAGTCAGATGAAAACCGTCTAATAATAAACCCATAAGTCTATTTATTATAATGTAAATTAGATCAACATTATGGATCATTTACCAAACAATTATTTTACAAGAAATCATCTAGCTAAAACTATGTTCATAGTGCTGTTAGTTAGAATATATTGCTTGAAAGTGTATAAAAGGAAACGAATAAAGTACAAAGAACGTGTCAAAGTTATGACAGTTTTGGCACCTGCCAAAATGCTGACTGAAGGTTTCAACTCTCGAGTCTAGCTGGGAGAGAATGTTTTATCATCCTACATCATTCACACCCTGCCTTCACAATTTGGGAGCAGAAATGTGGGAAATGTCCATTCACAACATGCCATCAGATGCAATAGCAATGAATTATGGGTAGACGAGATAATGTTTGGAGAGGATATATAGACTCACTTACTTCAAGTAGGTCATGTAGACAGAAGGGCAGGTATCACGTGATGGACACGTCATCAAAGTCGACTCTCTCAATAACTAGAAAGGCTCAAGCCCGGTATTTTTTTCAGGGATCAGGAAAAAATGCCTTTTCTTTGTTTATCAGTAAATGTATAATAGCAACACAACACATTAATTAGGCCATATTACCGACGACTTTTTCCCATCTTTATCGCTAACGATCTTTTTTTTTTTGAAAGATAGAAATTGTAATGTCTAAAATCTGGTGTTATTCTATTTCTATGCACTACATGTAAATAGGGGGTAATGAACTAATAGTTCTATATTGTCGGATAATCGTTACTGATTAACTACCAGTAGAATTCGGGTTAAGTTACCATTAAAGGCAAAGTTTAATCATCGGGCAATGGTAAATGTTTGCAGCAAGCCACGGGCAAGCTAGAGAGACATGAAGAAAACAGACAGGGAAAGAAAGACAAGGAAATGAAAGAGGGATTCCTTCAAATGTCAGCACCTTATCATTGCGGGTAGAATGCATAACTGTGCTATCTCCCCCCCCTCACCATTTTCTCACCTTCGATCTACCATCTAATTGGCTAATAGTCCGTGATCGCAACAAAGCAGCAACTGGCATAACAGACGGCCTCCTCCGGCGTCACTCGGCCCATGAAACAGTGACAAAATGGGGCCTATGACAGGTGAATTCATGATATAACCTTATCCTGCCGAGAATGTTCTCATTTCATCATTAAAGCTAGATTGGCCATTGCGTTAATATTCCAAGACACATACTCATTTAATATAAAGAATTACTTGTAAAAATTATATTTTTAAAATCATCATTAAGACAACTAAAACACAATTAGGTTTCAACTGAATGATAATTGATTCCATCCTAAATACCGTTAATATATGATTAATCGAGTTTTGTGTGTTAGGTTTACGATATGAAAATCTGAAGTCTAGAAATATCGATTTCCATGAATTTTGAGTTTTACTATACAAAATACAGGTTGGTTTCAAATGTGATGATTCGTGGCATATTCTGTTAAAATAATAAGAGGAACGAAGGTAGGAGCGGGACTATAAGACAAGATCCAGACACCGCTATCTACTTTTAAACCTAATGATGGCAGTCATCTAAGGACATCGATTGATGTGAAACGTGTCGAAATATTGCTTCATCACCCAGCGGGAGAATATATCCACCTACATGACAAATTAGGGTATCGGCCTCATAACTATGGTATCGGTGAATGTAACATATACCTGGAAAATAACAACCCTATCCACCCAGGAGGCAAGCTGGTCATATTTTGAGCTGCATTCAGCTATAAGACAAGGTTCTTTATTGGAGTTATGGGCATTGGGGGTTATTGGCATTCTTAGATTGTGAAATCAATATCATACTTGAGCCCTGTTTTCCAAGTTTAAGGACACGATTCAAGGGCTCTTTACCGTGAAAAGTAGTTTGCAGTGGAAGTAGGAGGAAGTATCTATCTCCTGGAAAGATGCCGTTTGAGGTGTCTGACCGTAGAATGATAACAACGGTCTCACTGAATAATGAAATTACAAGAAGTCATACGAAATGATCAAAAACAGCATCTTTTTTTACACTGTGTCCATAAATATACTTATCTTGTTTTCCTGTGGGCAAGAGTAAAAGGCGGAAAGGAAGTGAATCTTATTTTATTTTCCCGAGTTATTGCATGTATTCTCACACCTATATATTTTTTTCAACCTGACTGTTAAACGGCAAACTAGCCAATGAATGTGTTGTTAAAGTTGTAGATGACGATTGGCTTAATAATTCGGTGAAAATGATGGTGGGGTGATAATGATACTAGCGTATTATTATTTGGGCATCTAGATTGGGATAGTTGCTCCCCCCCCCCCTCATTCTAAGAGATACACGACAAGAAAAAACTGAAAAAAAGATCGATAACAGAAGCTAAATGGAAAATGTAAAGTCTGGCATTTAGTAGGCGGCAAGTAGTAAGAATTCCAAAAATTTTCTGTAGAATCTGATTTTTTGTGCTATTTCTCCTATTTTTAGGGTGCTGAATACGAATCTGCTTGTTGCCAAATTTATAAATGCCGTCTTCGACCGTTGCCATGGCAACCGATTAATTTCTCACAAATAACATGTTTTCCATGTAAATGGTAGATAAACATGATATAAATTAGCCAAGAGATTGAATTCAAGGTTCCGATTAAATACAAATAAAATTCAGAAATATTTAAGATCATCAAAATAGTTCCAATTAGCCCGTTGCCATGGTAACGGCTCATTTTTCCTCCAGAAAAGTAAAAAAAAAATATTTAAAGTTGTATAATCTGTTTTTTGTTTCATTTTCCCTGCGATTAGGGTGTTAAACATAGGGAGTGATTTTGCTAAATGTATAAATACACTCTCATTCCGTTGCCATGGCAACCAAATAATACCTAATTTGGTAAAAAAAAGATAATAACATGGAAAAAAAGATAATGGCAGGAAAGACAATAAAAGCTACTTAATCTACATGTGTTGGGTTTTTCCCACTCATTTAGAACAAAAACTACATAAGTGTTATGCATGAGATTATTGGAATGATAGGAACTGATGTTGCCTTGACAATGCTTGAATTTAAAAAATATATCAATGTTGCAAATGGCCCGTTGCCATGGTAACATCTTATTTTTCTCAGAAAAGTACAAATTTTGATAAAACCACGTTTTTATCCTTTCATTTCCACTAAGTTTAGGTTGCTAAAAATTAATATGCTTGTTGGTAATTGTGTAAGTACCATCTCAGACCATTGCCATGGCAACCAAATACCAACTTATTTGGTAAAAAATAACCTGTTGAAAAAGGTAATGGTGGATGTACAGTAAAAACAAACTAATCTACATGCGAAAGGCTTGACCCATTAATTTAATTTTTAAAGCAAAATTCTGGTATTCTGCATTAATTAATTAGAATGATAAAATGGATATTTCCTTAGCAACGCTTGATTTTATTAATAAATATAAATGATGCAAATGGCCTATTGTCATGGTAACGGATCCATTTACATCAGAAAATAACAAATTTTGATAAAAATATGTCCAATTATTCTTTCATTTCCGCCATAGTATACATGTAGGTTGCTAGACATTGATATGCTTGTTGCTGTTGCTTTGATAGTGGTTAATCAATTTAATTTTATATGATAAATATCAATGTTGCAAATTGCCTGATGTCGTGGTAAACATCACTCCTCGCATAGTTCCCTCCTGCAGACTTTTCAACCTGAAGAAAGTAAACTGTGAGCAGTTTTCCATAGATCTGGATACATATCCTCAGAACCTCCCTGCACTCCCTACTCATTACGACACATTTTTAGAGCTGCTGAAGAAATAATCAAGGAAGAATATTCCGTACAAGCTATACTCAGGGCCAGCAGAAACTCCAGATTCGGATCCTTGGGAATGACTCTACAATGTCCCAATCTACATGTAGGTCCCAAGTTACCGCCGGTAAGTTATGGCCAGCCAGCTTCTAGTGAACAGCCAAGGTAACCCGCGAAGTTCCAACCTCAAAGTTTGGGAATAGCCTGCCAAGAGTCATCTGAATTCACAAGAACTTTCAGCATGAACGACTTGTGCAATGCTATCAAGGCAATGAAGATCAGCAAGGCAGCTGGATTGGACGATGTCCTCAATCTGAGAACAGATGAAACATCTTGGACCTGTTGCAGTCCAACGGCGGCTTGACATGCTAAACTATTGTCTTTAGTGAAAGCACAATCCAAACTTATGGAGGAAATCAAGGGTAGTTTGCCTTACTCAAGCCAGGCAAAACACCAGCCAGCCCAAAGAGCTACAGGCCAATATCTCTGCTTTGTCATACAAGATCTTTGAAAGGCTCCTACTCCACCACATTGCTCCCTTGGTGGATGAGCTCCTCATTCCAGAACAAGCAGGATTTAGGCCTGGAAAGTCTTGTACTAGTTAACTGCTGAATCTGACACAGTACATTGAAGATTGCTTCGAGGAAGGGTTGATAAAAAGAGCAGCCTTTGTTGACCTCATTGAAGCTTATGACACAATCATTGAATACTCACAAGGAAAGTCTTTGAGATGACAAAGGACCTTAGCCTGACACAGACGATTCAGAACATGCTCTCAAATCAACGGTTTTGTGAATCTCAGTGGTTCCAGTAGCAGATGGCTGACACACAAAAGGTCTCCCACAAGGAAGCATCATCGTCCTACTCTTTATCATCTACACAAATGACCAACCAATCCACCAAATAATGAGAGCTACCTGTCCGCTGATGACATTTGCAGTCCTTTGAAGAGATGAAAAAGCACTCAGCGATGCTCTGGTAGGCCTGACTCCTTACTACGCTGCAAATCATCTCTGGGCAAATCCAGAGAAAACCCAACTCAGTGCTTTCCACCTAAAAAACAGAGATGCAGACCAGTAACTAAGGGCCAGATGGTATAGAAAATGGTTGGAACACACCAGTAAGCCAATCTACCTTGACGTCACCCTAGACAGTTCCCTTACCTACAAAGAACATGTTGCCAAGACAAAGGCTAAATTTGGAGCAAGGAACAGCATCCTGAAGAAGCTTTCCAACACAAAATGTGAACAGGTGCAAAACCATCCGTGCGACAGCTCCTGCTCTTTGCTACTTGCCTGCTGAGTATGCAGTCCTTATTCGTTTTAGGTCATCACATGCTGCCACGATTGATACAGCCCTGAATGCTGCTTGCAGAGCAATTACTGGCTGCGACAAAAACAAGAGCAGATGATCTCTAGCTACAGTGTGGTATTGCCCATCCACACATCAGAAGAGAGGTATCAGCACAGTTGGAAAAAACAAGCAAGAAGATAACCATCTTCATCCACTCTTTTAAGTATGAACCTGCAAAAAACAGACTCTAATCAAGATGTAGCTTCCTTCACTTGACTGAATCCCTTGATGGCTCTAATCATAATAAAAGGGTCACCCTATTGTCCAAGCACCTACAGTCTGTGGTCAACGCTCAATCTCTCCAATAGACCTAGCAAATCGCTTCCCAGGTTCAAGTGAGGAATGTGTAGTGTAAAGGTTTTTTTAACCATTTGTGCTCTAATAAATTTTATAACGAAAAAAAGTAGCCAGTATGCCAATTTTTCTAAGGGTTTGTGAAATTTGGGAGAATTCAGCTAGAGAAAATCTTGAGAATATTTTGGGCAATTTGGCCTAGAAATCTGACAGAAGTAATGATTTAGGGGTAAAGTTTTTAAGAACTTGACATGCGACATCTATTTGCTGAATTGAATTACCCCCAACTTCTAACTCCAAGGTGGCTGCCAATTTAAGGGTCACAAATGATTCCATTTTGATAGAGAGTTGTTCAAAATATTTATTTTGGGGTTTTAGAGTCAAGAAATCAAAATTGGGGCCCTCTTGTACAAAGAGTTGCAATTGATCCGATCAATCGCAACTATGGAGAGCCAGCAAAATCAGCATATGAAATGCATGTTTGTTCAAAAAGATTTCTAGATATGAATGTATATCTGTAAAGTCATTAATTTCTTAACAATTTTGAGTGATTTCCTTTGTTTATATAGGACATTGTGCAATTATTTCATAGAAAAAATTATGACATTGATGAATTTCCATAGAGTTACGATTGATCGGATCAATCATAACTCTTTGCTGTACAACAGGGCCCATTTACATTTGACACACTGACCTTGGCTTTAAAACGAATGGCGGTCGGTAGTATTTAAAAATGGGTGATGGGTTTGAATATATGGCGTTCCTCAGGGTTTTGTACTGGGACCTACACTTTTTTCTCTGTATTTATTACCACTTGGGGACACTTTGAGGCAGAATAATGTTGAATATGATTTCTTTAGTTCCCAAATCTCCAACTAGTTTTCACAATGCTATTGTATTCAGGAAATTAATGTATCAATGATAAGAAATAAAGTTAAGCCTACTCTTGAATGAACAAAAAGTCCTAGACATAGACACTATTTACCTGCCCATGTTCATTTGTGAATTGGTAATTCTGAACCTGCTGAATCTGTTAGAATTCTAGTTGTTGAACTTAATTCGTTATTAAAGGTAAATGCTAGTTTTGGTAACAATATCAAAATGAGTTCGTACAGAATCCAATGAAATGATCACCAAAGTGTCTGTATAAATAAAACGTATGTGCCAAAGGATTCTGGAATAAATTGTGTAATTGCTGAGAAATTAGCAAATAAGCACAGGATTCGGGTAGGGCGTCGGGCCCGACATTCAAAGCAATAGTGTCCCACATGCGCTTATCTGTGTTGGGGATCTTCAGTCTGAACATTTTTCAGCGTAGATTTCAAGATTTCACAAAGTTTAGTTTATGTAACTGTACCAGATCTAGATCCTCGATGATATACTGACAATTAATCTTTATTTACAGACTTTCTCATGAAATCAGTGTATACTGCAACTGACTGGAATTTATCTTTAACGAGTAAGCAAGTAAATTTGCTCTGAAAAACCCAAAACTCCCATTTATACAAACATGGAGCTACCATGATACAATATAATGGCCGGAAAGATATTGACGGATGATGCTTGCCATCATGCTGTTTAATCACTGATGTTCAGGCGCCTAGATATAGTCAAAACAGCACATTCAGAATCGAGCAGTCGGTACCATTACAACAGCCAGAAAGTATGATCATGTTTCCTTTGTTCAAAGAGCTTCACTTGCTACTGGTCAAAAACAGAATCATAGAAAAATTGCTTTGTTTACTTGTCGATTAATAACTTGACACCACAATACATTTCATGCTGGGTTTTTTCCATACCCTTTTCTATCCCCAACTTGGGTAAACAGTGCACAAGTTTCAAAATCAGCTCATGCCTTCTGTACAATTATTTTTTAATATTATGTATAACACCCACTTTATATATTGTAAGCACTTGAAGAGTAGAATTATTCATTTTTATAATAATAAATGAAATAATATAGCCTAGGATTTGTATAGTGCTCCTATATTACCCTGGCTAAGCTAGTCTACCGCATCCGGTGCTCACAACTTCCTTCAAGTATCCATTTACCTCACCTGGGTTGCAGTACAATATGGATAATTTTCTTGCTTTTAAAAGGAAAACACACCCCGGCAGAGAGTCGAACCCATGTCCCTCAGATTGAAAGAAAGAGGCTTAACCACTAGACCACGACGCCCCCACAATGTTAAGCTATATTGGAAAGTGCTTTGAGCATGTTTACATGAAGAACTTGCTATAAATGTTAAAATGTATGTATTTATTTTAAAGGACAAGTCCACCCCAACACAGAATTAAGTTTCATAAAAAAAGAAAAATCCAACAAACACAACACTGAAAATTTCATGAAACATGAAAGTTATATTTTATATTTTCGCTTAATTTCACAAAAAACAGATACTGGCATTTTCTGGTCGGTATGCAAATGAGAAGACTGGTGATGTCATCCACTCACTACGTCTTTTGCATTTTATTATGTGAAATATGAATTTTTCCTATTTTCTCCTCATTCTCATGTCGAATACAAAGTTTTATTCCTCCATGAACACATGTAATTAGCATTGTTTAATACTATATGGTTCAGTCAAGTTGGCCCTTATTGTCAACTCTGTATAAAATGAAATATTGTATAATTAAAACAGTAAAAAACAAAAGAAATAGTGAGGGACATCATCAACTGTCTCATTTGCGTATTACTGAGTTGTGCATATCACTGTTATGTGAAAAATAAGCAAAATTTAAAATGCCACAACTTTCTTCTTTTACATGAAATTTTCAGCGTTATGCTAGTATGATTTTTCTTTATTTATTCAAATCAACATTTACCAGGGTTGGACTTGACCTTTAATAGAAAGCTGTTAAAGATAATAGTTATAACTCTAACGTTTATTTGGCAAATTGACACAATCCTGGCCTTCTATTAGATACAACTGACCTTTTGAGGATACAAGGTAAAATTCTTCCATGTTTTAATGTAGACTCAATGTGGAACTTTCATGAAAAACCTATGCATTTAATAATAGAATCCTGAGGTGTTTTTTTTACCTCAAAAGACCCTTAACCTTGTGACATGATATATAATTAACTTGAAAATTAATAAACCTAATTCAAGTTTTTGATGTTGATACCACAGTACAGTCAAAGTTCATTAACCAGAACTTTAACCTGAAAATGATCAGTGAAAGTTGAATACCTATATGCACTCTCAAAGTTTTGCCTTATCAGAAACTTGATGAGATTCAATGATGATAATACAACATGGCCAAATCTTGGCGATCGTAAAAGACCTAAGACCTTGATCATATGACCTGAAACTTGAACTTTATGATTAATAAATGATTATGTCGATTGGACTTTATTATAAATTGAAAATGGCCCGAGGGAGTATTTTTACATTAACAAGCATATGGATGTTGAGCACCCTAACAATAGGGGGAATGAAAGGAAAATCAGAAGTTTTTATCAACTTTGTATTTTTTTGAGAAAAATCAGCTGTTACCATGGCAATGGGGGGGGGGGGTTGCAACATTCATATTTATATTTATATTAAATGCAAGTTTTACCAAGGCAACAGTAATTATTTTCTTTCAAATGAACTCATGCAGACCACTTACCGTATGTTTTGTTCAATATTAAACGAATGGTTCAAAATTTACGCAAGTAGATTGTGATTTTTATGGTTATTTCCATTATTATCTCCACCATGTTATTTGGTTGCCATGGCAATGGCTTAAGACGGTATTTATACATTTAGCAACAAGCATATATATATATAGCATCATGTAATTATAGGAAATGAAACAAAATTCAGATTCTGTAATATTTTCTATCAAATGTATACTTTTCTGAGAAAAATAAGCTGTTACCATGGCAACGGACAATTTGCAATATTCCTATTTATCTTTAAATTCATACATCGTCAAGGCAACATCAATTCCTATCATTCCAATAAACTCATGCAGAATACTTACTGTAGTTTTTGTTCTAAATGAGTGGGAAAAAACCCAACGCATGTAGATTAGGTAGCTTTTATTGTATTTCTCGCCATTATCTTTTATACCATGTTATTCCTTTTTTACCAAATAAGGTATTATTTGGTTGCCATGGCAATGTAAAGAGAGTGCAATTATACATTTAGCAAAAATCACTACTATGTTTAATACCGTAAACGCATGGAAAATGAAACAAAAAACAGATTCTACCACTATAAATCAAATTTTTTACTTTTCTGGAAAAATGAGCCGTTACCATGGCAACGGGCCAGTTGGAACTATTTTGATGATCTTAAATATTTCTGAATTTCATTTGTATTTAATCGGAACCTTGATTTCAATCTATTTGCTAATTTTTATCATGTTTATCTACCATTTACAGGGGTATACATGCTATTTTTGAGAAATTAATCCGTTGCCATGGCAACGGTCAAAGACGTCATTTATAAATTTGGCAACAAGCAGATTCATGTTCAGCACCCTCAAAATAGGGGAAATAGCACAGAAAATCAGATTCTACAGAAAATTTTTGGTAACCTTTAATATTATGACGAGGAGCTGTGTACTAATTGTTTTGATGTTATGTTGCAAGCTGTCACACGTTTAGATTTTCGTTTCTTACAAGAATGTTATTTCGACCCGCTTTGATCGCTCGTGGATATTCAGTTGATTCCGAAAAAAAATGACTTATTATACAGACTGTGAAGATGGTAACTGTGATTGTGGTCATAATGCATATCATTCATGATGGTGACATGAAATGGATAATAACACGGAGAGGGACAGATAGCACAGCTGTTACCGACACTTAATGCCAGCCAATCGCGATCACTGTCGTGGTGGAGTACTTTTCAAATACGGGATTGCTAGATTTACTGTTGGAATGCATAAATTAGATAATGAACAAGCTTAGCATGTCTAGTGTAGATTGAATGTAACCTGGTTATAAAGATCATATTGAGTTTCATCCCTCTCACACTGAGCCTAGCAGGGGAACGCGACTTGATCTGGGGGCTATAAGTAAGGCGTGTTTTATATCATAGCCTATGCATGTATTTAACCGTACCAGACAAGCACTGAGTGAGCTAAGAATGAAAATGATCAAATGAATGGATGTTATAGAATGATAGATATTTCATTCTGAACGGCCCAAAATATTTCACGAGGTAAAAATTTTGCACGAATCATAGATAAGTGGATATGTGGATTGGTGACCATAACGGTGGAATGTAATTTTGGTATCACATGAAGAAAATGTATTGTCAAAGACCTTCCAATTAAATTATTATTTTTCATTTAATGGCCATAATCATTAGGCGTGGTCCCACTGCACTTACGGATGCAGAGAGGATGTAAACGGAAAAGAAACTTGCCGTCAGTTGGAAAACGTTATGTATCCGTTATTTACTATATATTTGAATACGTTTTTCATTCGCTCTTTATCCATCGAGCATTCGTCCACTGTGATTTCATTGAACGCCCATTTTGTCCATTGCCTGTCAGAGCGTATGAAAACGGATGGCGCCACCCCCGAAAATTTGCCTGTCCGCTGTAACCGTTATGAGTAGGCCTACGTTTTGTGTCAGTCGGCCAGTGGAACCAGGCCTTCAGCCTGTAAGGAATTAGTGAGATTGTCGGCGATTCGCACGCTTTGACATTGCACCGCGTTCATGACAAAGAACATCAAATAAGTCTTTATCGAAAACCGGTGAATCAAAACAGCAGTTTCGTTCTCGACTCTGGACAAACGACATATTTGCAAATATTCGTCAGCTTCGAAACTTCGGAGTGGACTGGTGTTCCGATTCATCAATTCTAGACAAACACCTCCCAGTTGTTCATTGTCATTTGACGGGTATTGTTAAATACATTCAATGTTTTTCTCGAGCCCGTCGTGTGTCGTAAGTCCCAAATAGTGGACTACTCATTTCTGATATTCATAGGGCAATGATTGTAATTGTGTTACCTGAAATTCTAGACAATGATGATTGCAGCCCCAGCACTGACCGCAGATCGCCCCTACCACAGCAGGTGCAGAAATTGCGCTAGGAGGACAATCGCAACAAATTTCGAACAGCAGTCGGATACAGATATGACATGTGCCATCGGGACAAACATTCCAGATATTTCATTCATAATCTTTCGAATACTTGAAGGTTTACAAGCTGAGTTTGCTCTTTGAGGCTGTGGAATGAAGAGAGAATACCCTTTGCAGATATTTTTATCGGCCTTTCTTGCCATCGAGATGGTTTCTCAAAATATAAACTTTATGAATAGTTGGTTGTTTTGCAAGGTATTTTTTCTCACTATAATATACAATATAAAATATAATAACACAATAAAAAAGGGATTGGGGCTTACTTCAAAAAGGTTGATCAGAATTTTTATGTGGGTATATGGACATTCATCACTTTATATTGTGAAAGGCGTTTTAACCATGTTCTTTAATGGGTCAAACATGTAGGATCTTTGCCTTTGATAAGAAGGTCGGTGATATTATTAGGGAGTTTACGCAATCGCGACGGGACGGATTCTACAACATAGAATATCTATTGTCAAAAACCTTCAAAACAAAGCAGTCTTTGTCGAAGATCGGTAAATTTAAACATGAGTAGGGTAGGATAGAGGTGCCGTGGCCGAGTGGTCTAAGGCGCCAGGCTATACATGGAAAGTCCGGGGTTCGATCCCCGGCCGCGGCACCTATGCCAGTGAGCAAAGCATTTAATCTACAATGCTCTTTTATCTTGCTTTCAAATAAATGGAAATGCTATATGCATAAACTAGGTGTACACTTGTTTTTTTAAGTAGTTTCATCCTGGATTCTGGACAAACGACAATCAGCTGTCCCGGTTCACTAATTTTCGACAAAGACCCCTCAGCTGTTCATTGTAATTTGACAAGAATTTTCAAAATATGTTTTGGAATCAGCCCCCGTCACGATTGAAAGAAACTCGCCATTGTCTAATCCATTTTTTCAACGGGTTCAGTTTGCTCTCGATACGGTGGTCTGTTTTTTAGTTCGTACCTCTCCCTGTTACATTGAATTAAAAATGTACCACAATTACATTTTAAATCAATAACTATTTTCCTAAAAACTGCTTTGCTTGCTTTAGTATTAAGCATTGAGCATTGTGATCATCAAAATTACCAATAGAATTAATATCTGTTTTATATTTTATCAACCATGTCAACGGTAGGCCTACCATTGGTCTATCATATGTTAAAGTAAATAAATGACCACGCTCTTGGCATGCTTTTGTTAACTATGTATTCGTTCGTAATTATTTTTTATGAAAATAAAGAGAAAAAGACTACGAATAGTACATAAATCAATAAACCATACTCAAATCTAAGCAGAATGACGAAGAACAACTTAATCGTTAAAGAAGACACAATAATAGTTCGTAGCCCTGTTGACGAACTCGTAATAATTTTTTTCTTTTATGTGGAGCGTTGTAGCCCAGTGAATTAGTCTTCTGACTTTGAAACAGAGGGTCGTGGGTTCGAATCACAGCCATGGCGTAATTTCCTTCAGCAAGAAATTTATCAAAATTTTGCTGCACTCAACCCAGTTGAGCGCTGAAAGACAGCTCGAGCTAAAGCCGGGGTACTAATGATAATAACGACGCGCCTCGGAATAGAATATTTCTAGATAGATGGCGCTATATAAATGCCTATTATCATTATTATCATAGGAAGAATTCATTAATCACGAAACCAACGAATGTCACTTACAAACGATGCCATATTTAGCCTCATCAATGATTCAGAACTCACAAGCGTGAATTCTACATAAATACTTTCACAATGTCTAAAAGTGGCCTCTTAAAATGCAACCTTTCTCAGAAAGTAGGCTATTTGATATTTAATACTCGATATCACATTCTAAATACAACGATTATACTTGCATTAGCCAACGAAAATGCTCTTCTTAAAAGTAAAGTGCATCTCATAGGAGTGGACCGAACGTTTCAAGGACTTTGTAACGGAAGATACAATACCTCCCAAAGAATAAGTCCATATATGATTACAAAATATTAAATTCTAATGTCTGGAATAATGTTTTTCTTCATTATCGGGAATCAAGCAGAAATCTTCATTCTGCGTAAGTGTTTCAAAGTTGCATCGTCGTTATTCTGCCTCAATGAATACTTGTATAACTCCAGTTCCATAGAGATCCATGATTATCAAGGAAAGAGATGACCAAGCATGACGAGTGATAATTGATATGCACATTATCATGAGGAATCGTCTTGCGTTACATACAATTGGGGGAGGGGTGGGGCAAGCTTTCGGAACGTTTAAACTGACAAATAAAGACTTGCCTCTTCATTATTGCTGCAAATGGAGGGAGGGTGTAGGTAAGTGCTCAATCGTATAACAGAGATACCTCTTATTAGTCAGGGGCCTTAGGCCTTAAATTTGAAGTTTTGGGGACAGAGTTTACAAAAGCACCAAACTTTCCCTCTGTCACTATTAGGTCAATAGCTTCATTTTTTACCACAGAACATGGTGTTGAAAATTGCATCTTCATGCAAAAATATGCTAATTTATGCAAATTAGCAGTAATTTATGCATGAAGCCATATGCCATTAGGAATTAATTAATAAAAATTTTCAAAAAAAGATACCAAACTTTAGGAAAGTCTCTATCAGGTCAATAGCTTTAATTTTCCGCACAGGACATGGTGTTGAAAATTGCATCTTCATGCAAAAATATGCTAATTTATGTAAATTAGCAGTAATTTATGCATGAAGCCATATGCCAATAGGAATTAATTAATAAAAGTAAATAAAGAGATACCAAACTTTAAGAAAGTCTCTTTTAGGTCAATAGCTTTAAATTTCCTTATCAAACATGATATTGAAAATCATGTCTTTATGCAAAAATATGTTAATTTATGTAAATTAGCAGTTAATTTATGCATGAATAGTAAAAATTATAAAAAGGAATAAAAAGAAACCAAACTTAAAGAAAATCTCTATCAGATCGAAAGATTTAATTTTTCCTATCAAACGTGCTATTGAAAATCCCGTCTTCATGCAAAATATGCTAATTTATGTAAATTAGCAATTATTTTATATGTATAAATTAATCCCATTTAAGTGGGTATTAACAGTGGAAAAGGGGCCAAACTTTTGAAGTACCTCTATCACTCAGTTCAAAAGCTTCAATTGTACCAGCAAAACATGCTATTGAAAATCCCGTTTCCATGCAAAAGTGTGTTATATTATGTAAATTAACAATAATTTATGTATGAAGCTGTATTCCATTGACTAATCATATATTACATAAAGCATAAAGCCGTATGCCAACCGGAACAGTGGCAAAAATCGAGCCAGAGCAGCCAGAATCGAGTCGAATTTAGCCCGAATCATCCGATTATCGCCAAATGACAACATGAATAACGACCCGAATCGAACAATTATGCCCGAATTTGCAGAGTACGCCACAGAATTTCCCGAAAATGTGCCAGATTCTTTCGAAATGGGCTATAATTTACCGATTCGGCAGCTTTTTGGATGCCATTTTTCTAATTTCTGGCCAATTAGTCTCACTAGTCTATATTCTTCTTTGTATTCGAGTAATGATTCGTACGATATGGGGGGGGGGGCAAGAGTCGGACCTTTAATTACTCTACGACTGATACGAATAGGTCTTAATCTTCCCAAAATACCCCCAAATGCCTCCCAAAATCTAACCGAATTCCATCGGAATACATCCCGAATGGAATTTGTTGTGGTCACATTCGGGAATATATTCTGGAGGGTATTCGGCTGGTTTTGAACATTTCAAAATGAGCTGATTTTTTCAGCGAATGTTCTCGAATTTTCTTGCATTTACGAAGGCAAAACAGAATATTCCTGAAACCACCAGAATACGTGTATATGGATGGATTCGCAGCTGATTCGGTTCCGTTCTAACCCTAGCTTTAAGCAAAGGGTTAGACCAAAACCAAATTCTCCCGAACAAATTCGGATCAATTCTGCCCAAAATGGCCTGGATTCGGTACTTATTCATCTCGGATTCGGGGAGCTCCCGGGAATCGATTCGGAAGGATCCGGGATTATTTTGTTCTCCCTCTCGGAAACGGAAACATTCGTTTAGAGATTCTGCTTGTCTTGAAAATTCTAAAACAAGCCAAATATCCTCCAAAATACTCCAGAATGTGGCCAAGACACATTTTTCGAGCCACATTTGGAATGTATTCGAATGGAATTCGGTTGAATTAATTTTGGGGAGGCATTTGGACAATTATTTAGGGAAGTCGATAGCTCTGATTCGGGACCTATTCCAGACAGATTCGACTCTGATTCGGCCTAAAATTGATTGGGAGAGTTTGGTCTCGGTGTTACCTTAGGTTTAGAGATAGAGATCAATTCATAAGCCAATAAAGAAAAATCACTGAAATTATTCAGGTCACCTTCAATCAAGGGACGACAGGAAAAGAAGGATATGCACAGGATTGATAATTTACATAAATTTGCATTTTAAACATGATGCTCTCCTCTGGTCGCATGGAAAGTCACCATAATGAATGAATTGTGTAACAGTGTCTCATATGCATAGTGTTGTGCTTGTCCCTCGGTTTAAAACCTCAAAATAGGATACTTGATGAGTTTTACACATATTTGCATAAATTTTGCGTAAATTTGCATTAATTAACATTGAAAGTTGATTCTTATTCAGGAACTGTACAGAAATCAATCGAGATTTGATGCCCGTCAAAATAAATCCCAAATACGCCCCCCCCCCGAAAAAAAGAAAATAAATAGGCTTCTATAGAAAAGTTTAGGTCTGTACTATACATATACAGTAATTCACGGTGAATAGTGTGATTTTGCATAATTTTGCATAAATTAGCCCTATGAAAAAGGATTCCGGTCATTGATATCGAGGCATCCTATCAAGAATTAATGCTTTTGGTACCAGTGACACATGTGGAAAAAAAATTATGATTTTGACAATTCTATATGTCGATATATGATAATACGTGTGTTTTTACATGTGATTTGCATATAATTTACATAAATTAACCTTAAAAATTGATTCATACTCACCAATTTTATAAAAATCGACCTGCAGTTGAATGTTTAGCAAAAGAAGACCCAAATAAACAAAAATTGGGCATTTGAAAATTATTTTTAGTGAGATATGGTGAATAATGATTTTTTTTGCATAAAATTTGCATAAATTAGCATTTTAGAATAGGGTGCCCTTCACCGATTTCGGGGCACCCTATCTAGAATTAATGCTTTTGATACCAGGGACCCACATGCAAAAAATGGCGCTTTTGTAAATCCTGTCCCCAAAATTTTGCTAAGGCCCCTGACTATATATACATTGCACACGTACAACTGAAGGGTGGCGTGGTTGTTATTTTGAATGAATGAATGAATGAATAGATCGAGAAATTTCTTGTCACAAGGGCAATCACTACCAAACGTATATGTTTCAACAAGCTGTATCAAGCCAAAATGATGAAATAATTTATTGTGGGGGTGTCATGGTCTAGCAGTTGTTATTTCTAGATAAATGGTGCAATACAAATGCCTATAATTATTATTTTATTATCATTATATTATCATTATTACTATTATTATGGAGGCACATGGCATATGGGAGTATAATCTCTATTAGAGGCCTATTAAAATGAAAATCCAATTTTGGTAATAGATATTGTCACAATATTAAGAAAATTATATCATTTTCCACCATTTTTCCTTTCATTTTTTCAAGTCATTTTCTTCTTTCTCTATTTTATTTTGGTAATAGATATTGTCACAATATTAAGAAAATTATATCATGTTCCACAATTTTTCCTTTCATTTTTTCAAGTCATTTTCTTCTTCCTCTATTTTATCTTGGTCTTAAAAATTTTGGGGTCCGTGGCCCCAATTAATCCATCTGCAGGTCAGTGCACCAAACAATAATTTAATATCCATCGGAAAAATGCCTTATATCAAAGAACAAAAAATGTTATCTATACATGTGAATTGTATTACCTATGTTGTTAACAGATCTAAAGCATGATATTTGTTTATGCTACCCAGCCATTACCATGATTACTGTAGACGCTAAGACTGCCCATCAGTTGAGAAATGTTTTGGAGTGTATCAATAAACTAATTACAAGTTGATGAGTTAATCAAGATCACATATTCTAAAATTCAGTGGCAACATCCATATCTCATCTAGATACTATTGCACTGTATCCATGACAAAGTTCATATAATGTTGAGAAAGCCAAATGCATGGTGTCATTAATGATAATGAGACATAATTTTTTACAACGCCATGAATGGATAAATCTAGCAGGTTGACCACCTCCTTGTCTTAGCTATCAATGATGAGGATACAAGCAGATAAAGTGCACGTGGTCTTGTTTTCCATTTAAAAATGTTATTTTCCTTATCTCCGATTTCGTCCGTTTTCTGATAGTGCGAGACCGATGCTCGCTCCTCCTTCTAATCAATAGCTCGAACAAGGTTAAATGCATATTACCAGCTTGGTGTGGGCAGAACTAATAGCTTCTACGATTAAAGAATGACTGCACGGATTTCATATCGATCAGGGGTTTCTCCCTCAGGGCGCCAGGAGGAAGAATAAAACTATCTTCCCATTCCTTCTTCTCTCTTTCTCCAAATCTCTCTTTCACACACACACACACACCCTCGCCATTTTCTCCCCTCTCACTCTCCCTCTCGCCTTCTCTCACTCACTCTGTCGTTTGTCATTCTCTCTTCCTTCTTTTCCTGTATCTCTCTCTTCTTCCGCATCAACCTTTCTCTGGTCGTTTCCCTTCACATCTTTCTCTCTACATCTCTCTCGTTATGGCTTCCCTTCGGTGGCCCTGTCTGTCATTCACCTCGTACAATGTTGTAATCATGGTATTGATATATAATATATATAAATACTGTATATATAATTCTCTTTTTTTTTTTACTGTGGACACCATCATATCCATCTCCCCCTTTCATCCCCTCTCTCTTTCTGTATGTGTGTGTGTATGTGTTGATTTGCGCGTGTGTGTGTGTCTCTCTCTCATTCTCATTTCCGTCCATCATTCCACTTCATCTATCTTTCCAAAATACTTTTCAAAGTTTGGAATAACTGAAACAAATAAAGGCTGTCACACGTGAGATTTGTAACATTATTTTCATTCAAATAGTTGATATGATTCCACTTGGTGAACGTTGGTGATCAATTTCCAACCAATCTACTCGTCAAATTGCTTTATTCCCCATACATGTTCAAAGCCCCTTGGTTTTAGGAGCGAAATACTTCGAATTATGTATGTTATTTCAGCATGCACGCAGTTTGTCAGGACTTGTTTTCTATCCCTATATAACAAAACTAAGTTCTAAACAATGTGTACTGATATATTCATTTATACATACATGTATGCCCTAAAAGACATTAAGGGATCTGTTAAAGCACCTTCCTTCCATGTATTTTAGAAAGGTTTGCTAAGCGATGGAAACAGAGAGGAGGGTTAAGAGGGTCCAAATAGGAGTCGGCATTTAGAAGAGGTGTAAGAACTTGAGATTGAAGTGTTCAAACCCACGTTCATCGTCAGAGCCAACAACATACATGTGTAAACAGAAAAATCTACTGTATGTACTGTATTAATGTGAAAATAATCACTCTGTGTATTTCCATTTATCTGCACGTGGAGATTGGTTCATTGGTACGATCATGGATTTTCTCGATTGGTCATAAACTATATGATTGGAAAGGGGGCTATTTTTGCAGTATACGCATACACTTCCCACGTAAATTCCACTGGGTGGGACAGTACGCGATAAAGACATCACGTATTATTAGATTCATTATAAACCTTCTGCAGACCTGTTCGGAGCTCTACCCAGGAATCGCTTATGAACCATTCCACAGCAAGCGTGGAATATCAATGAATGGATGAATGAAAACCATAGTTAGATATATATATAAGATATAAATAGAAATTGCGTGATGGAAGATTTATTTTGGTGTCCTTTTGCCGAACAGCGTATACGAAAAGGAGAGACTTCCTCTTTTTATTAAAGTGAGTTTTTGAGTAGTACATGTAGTATGTTCCTAAATCTACAAGACAGTATGAAATTGCGGTTGTCCTACTCTCTAAATGAAAAGGAGCACATGGTTCCAAATCACACTCCTCTCAGCGTGAGATGAAGAACCAGTCCTGATGGAATGACATTTTAATCTTTCAACACTCTAAAAAATGAAGTGCTAATTTAGCTCTTAAAGAGCGTGTATAGTGACTGCACTTCATTTTTTAGAGTGAAGAGTGCATTTTTATTTTTTTTGGAATGAAAGTGTAAAAAGATGCACACTTTCACTCCAAAAGATGTAAAAATTTACTCTTGAAATATCGAATCTCATTTCACCTGGATTGGATCCTCATCTCATTCTGAGAGGAGTGTGATTACGGACCAGATCAACTCCTTTGCATTTAGAGAGTGAATATACAATATCAACAAACGTCTGCACCTTTAAATAAATGAATGATAAATCATTGAATACATATTTATATTTTTAATTATAATCAACATTATGAGAGCAAAGTCCACCTTTCCATTTTAGTTCCAATTTGATTAATGGCCCACTCGGCTTTTTATCAAACTACATTATATTCTTATAAATTGATTACTCTCTACCATCATCATTAGGTAATGAAATCAATAACGTCAAACTGAAATTCACAATCATTACCATGACCTTGGTAACGACTTGTTAAGGTGCTAAAATATTGACTCAGTTTCAATATGCCAATAAATTAACGAGTATAATCATCAATCGCTCTTAATTAAAATAATTCAATGTTATTCAGAGTGCGCTGTATAAAATAAATGTTGTAGCGCTCATACTGCTCACCATGATCATCTTAATGAGGTAGTTCTGAAATATTGACATGGTCATAAAACAAACGACTAGGAGTTTCAAGAGAAAGTAACGAAATCACACAACACTTGAATACATGGTTATACAGTTTACCACGTAGATATGTAATCTATACTAATAAAAATGATAATAATAATAGTAGTAGTAATAACAATAATAATAATAACAATAATAAAGAAATAGTGTGCAATGCCTTCCGGATCCACCTCGTCCAAAAACAGACCGTTTTGATAAAAACCCCTTTTGTATTGATTTGGTCAAAACTCTAAGTATAATGTATGGCTTGAATTATTTATTTTCATATCACTTTTTCTCGGTAGATTTGTTTTATTGCTGAGCTTTGCTCTTGAGCACAGATGCAACATAGAAAGTGGGAATCTTGGTTTTATAGACTGAAGAAGTAGCGAGGTTGCGTCAAAAAGTAGCATTGGAATTAACTTCTGTCTCCTTTGTCTCTTCATTTATTTCCAACAAAGCGGAATGTAATATGGTTATAAAATACGTTTATATATATATATAAACTCCTAAAAAAGGCTTGGAAATCTGTTTTTGATCGATAAATCCTCCTCGGTTCTAGTGAATGTTAATGTGCGATTGATATCAATGATTTATGGTTCACGTGGAGTTGCAGTGCCTTGAAATGTGGGGCAAGTTCAAAACTAAAGTTGCAAAATGACACAATATTGAATGTCACTGTTCTATTTGCCCGTAGTGATGAGTGAGTTTCTCAGCGGTTTCCTTTGTTTTCATGCACCTTAACATCAACATTAACATGCAATCAAACACATCTCTGCACAAGCAATCACCTAACAAACAAACATGCATGGGTATTTCAAACCACGACTCAAACCATGGTATCTCACAGAAACCACTACATTAACCACAACAAAACATAAACTTTTGAATAAAATAGTTGCCAAAACTGTTGTACATTTCCCTCGCACTTATTTCCCATTTATAAACAGCATAGTAGACACCCAAATGCAACTTAACATGCAACATTAACATGCAATCAAACACATCTCTGCACAAGCAATCACTTAACAAACAAACATGCATGGTTATTTCAAACCACGACACAAGCCATGGTATCTCACGGAAACCACTACATTAACCACAACAAAAAATGAAAATTTTGAATAAAATAGTTGCCAAAACTGTTGTACATTTCCCTCACACTTATTTCCCATTTATAAACAGCATAGTAAACACCCAAATGCTGGTCATCTTCTTAACACGAAGAAAAAACGCCATCATACGACCAGTCTATAAAGTATGTCCACACAATGGAATGACCGGCTTACCAGTCTCGACGATTCTTCTTCAGATTACCTCCCCGGGAGCGATATCAAACACAAGATAATGGGGATAGACATTTCCATTTAAACCCCTTCTTTGCAAATTTTACCTTTCAATAAAGGAGAGTTTACCTAACTTCCTTTCCCTTGCTTGCCTTTATCCCGTCAAGTATCATGCTTACATGTTTACACCTAGACTTTTTTTGGGGGGGGGGGGTGATGAGTTGAAGGCTCTATTTCCACGTATATCTCCTTAAACAGGTTTAAATGATTGAAGCCATACATTTACTATTGTCATTATAAACAACTCCCGCAAAACATTTTGGTATTATAATCATGATAATGGTGATTTGAATACTGCACAATACGCATGGATTAACGATATCTGCAATCATGCCTTGTCATATATCTTATATCGAACACTTCGAGCTTGCCCGAGTTAATTTGACCATTGATGACAGCATTAGCCTAACTACGTTTATCGGTATATCTATCATGCGTACCTTAATGATGGAGTATATGCATGCTGTGTTTATTAGTTTGTTTGGATTAGTAACCAGCGTTAACACACGTCTTTATCTCATTTGCATTGGAAATGAAACAAAATGACCACTGACTAATGATATAGTCACATTAATGAAACCGTCTCAAACCGACCACTGATGTATTACTAGTATTCAATATACAACGCATTGAGCTTGGTCGCTTTGGATTCGGTTTCTCGTTATGACTGGAAAACCGACTCTCATCGAGACCAGAAGTATACCATTCATATTTGATCGCTCTGAGTCGGTTTCCCGGTTTGACTGAAAATCAACTCCAACCGATACCAGTGGTATACAATGAAACACATTACACCCTCGATCACTCTGGAGTCGGTTACCCGGTTTGACTGAAGCCTTACACCCGTAAACCAACTCTAACCGAGACCAGTTGTATACCATTCAATATAACATATTATATCCTTGATCGGCCTGGAGTCGGATTCGTCGGTGGGACCGTGCAATAGTACATCAACCACTAGACATCCCCTTGACCTACTGCTACTGACGTAACAGACAGATGCTAACTAATTAGCACCTCCTCCTACAAATACCACACCGTGCATCCTATGCATCTGTTTTTATTCATTTTCGATGAAATATAATTACTCTTTCTTCCAATAATAGTGATGATTTCTATTACAGATGGGATGAAAATAGGAGTGGTGTTGTATTGCACAATGTGTGATTCATCATTCGTTTATCCCCTGCAGAATAATCGACTTGGGCTGACTTATAGGAGTAATCACCATGATCATTATCCCCCTCGCCCACTCCTCGAACACTCTCATAACCTGAGCAGTAGTTGTGGGTCCAGTATTAGAGCATTGTGTATCAGCATTTATAGCTACTCGCCGAAATTGAAATATATTTCTATTTAGTTAGAACCACACTTTGCATGTTGTGTCCCTTCTTATTTGGAGAATAGTACGATTTCAACCTATTCATTGGAACAGCTATCGGAGCACTCCTCTTCCAAATCTGTACTCTTTTTATTTCTTATAAAAACATGACATCACAGTCTTTCCTAACACTCACACTCAACAATTACCTGTCTTGTTATTCACCAACATGCCTCCGAATGATTGATCTTAATGACGCTTCTAATTCTATTATTACAATAAATGTCCGACTCTCCTCCACAAATGTCGGCAAATCGGGAATACCTGCCTATCATGTTATACAGTAAGATGTCTTAGAATAGTTAATCTTAATGGATGTCCTGGTTCTCTTATTACCATATAGGTCCCACTTTCCTACGCAAAGTTCGACAAATCATGAATATTCATTACTTTTGTTGCCTATTAACAGTAGGCGTGGCCTATCCTCGTCATCCCGTGTTCAAAGTTTGGACAGTTTCTCAATATTGTGGATGCAGCATCTCCCAAAGGCAGACAATAGAGGAGAAGATTACCGGGTTTATATATCGATTTGAAACGTCGGAATACCATTACAAAACAGCGTGGATGACAGGAATAATGACAAGGCTAACGTGCTCTTTGCCGTGCAGTTCTGTCCCCCCAATCACCTCTCCAGATCTCATGGTTTGATATCTAATACTGAAGTATAGTTCACTTTTATGCTTAATGTCCGCTACCTGTGCAGAGTGGCGTACACACTAATGATAGCATTCAACGAGCGGGCATCTAGCCCCGGGGATTCAGCACGTTGATGTTCGTGAGATTGCAAACTCTCGCTACGCCGAAATTCTTCGATCCGACATCATTTTCCCTCTTCGAGTTCGTGTGTGTGAAAACGGCGACCAACTTATTTTACGGGAATGCTAGAAAGCTTTTCGTCCACTTCGCCTTCCCTAGCCCCTCATCTTCTTCAAATTGTGTTTATTGAGCGTAGGATGAGATGACTTCAGGGGGGCTTTAAGCAACGATTTTTTAGTCGGGGAGCAAATTAATAGAATGAAAAATCGACTTTCGACGCATGTACGTGTTTCTTAGTCTCTTAAACTTCTTGTTCTGACCATCACATTGACCGGATATCCCTTGTTATGATGCTCTATTAATATTTGAAAAAGTTGATCTGTAGATGACATCCATTCATGGTCTTATTTTCTTTTCTCAGCGTGGAATACCTGGACATATAGGATTATATTCCGTTTTCATTTTGGAAAAGTTGACAAAAGGCGATTGTACATCAAAGTGAAGCTAATGTTTTACACAGAACATTGTCAAACATCCCAACACATTATGAGAAGTTAGAAAAATGTATTGCTCGATATAAAACACCACACGATAGAGGGAGGGAGAGATCGGAAAGTTTAAACGATCGCAATTGGAGATCGTCGCATCATTTCTACTTTCCTTTGCAAAGCGACAATTCTTTACAGCATTCTGGAGGCGCCTTTTCCTTTCGTTAGTGTCTGTAATGCAAGATTTCAAGAACCTCTTGATGGAAATACGGATCCACTTCACTGGTTGGTGATCACACTTCGGAGCATTAGATAAAATTATTTATCATATTTAGATTTATACAATTATACTTCAACAATTCATCAGAGATGAATTCGATGTGGTCAAAGCTCACACAGATGACGACGGATGGAGTCAAACTTGCCAGGATATGGCTTTTAATATGGTTATCGTTCTGGCCGACTATACAGAGTGTGAATATCACAATCGGTAAGTTAGCAAGTCATTCTCGAGTTTCATATGTAACGCAGAGTTTTAAAATATTCGAAATTATCAAAAGCTTATCATGAAATTTGCGTTCGTCTTTCATAATATTAACAACAATATCGAATATGGTGTTAACGAGACAAATTCATTAAGAACCTTAAAAAGCACTCATAAGCTATTACAAGCATAACCATATATAATATTTTACATCAAACTTAAATTCATCAAAATTACACAAACACGCACTGAGTACTAGTATGTATACGACTGTCCAAGCATTTTTGGACCATACACTTTCTTTCCAAACCTGTAACCTTTTTTGACTAGTGGAGTTATTTTTCTCCCCTAATTTAAAATAAAATGTCATGAATAATTGAATAAAAGAAAATTGATGATGAGGACATGACTACCCTATTCAATAACTACGCATAACGTAATTAATTTATTCCATCATAATAGTGCAAGCAGGTATGATGAACATGTTGAAAAGTTCATCCTCTGATGCTGGGTATGTTTTGCCGACATGCCTGTCATTCCATTAATTTGAAATTTGCTTAGCATTACTGTTACCCGCAACGCTTATTGCTGATTTTAAAAACGCGTGTGGTGCCTGATTATACTTCGTAAATTGAATCGTATCTCTATGGGAATTTCTAATTTTATTGTAGTTTATTGACAAAAATGTATTTTTTTGTCCGGCATCGTGCATATAGTAAAAACCTTTCTCGTGTCATACGTCATTCGCTTCTTGAATATAGACCAAGGTCCGTGCGTAATAACGTAATTAAGAAAGAAATGCAATCTGGTTGGACGGGTTAAAAACATTAATTTGTGTCCTGAAATCAAATATGTTGCAAATCGAATGAACGTCAAAAATAAGAAAATAAATAAAACAGATAGTTGACGGTTACATGATTGAGTATAGGAACTGACTCTGGCATAAACTTGAACTGAAACCTTTGTTGACTGACGCACTTTGTATTCATCAATAAATATTTATAACTTTCGTGTGAAACAAGATGTTATTTAACCTCCTGATTATCTGTAATTTCATTGTATTCAAATTAAGTATTTGTTACTTAGAATGAATAAGATAATTAAAGATTTAGATGCCAAAGAAGTGACCATTTCTTGCATGGAAAAAACCGGAGATTTTCACGTTTTCAATGAACCGAATAACTCGCCGTATTCATGACAGCATATTGTTTCTTCCAGGAGCATGCGTATCAGTGAGGGGGTCACAAATTGACATTAATAAGATGTTTTCTACTATCAATCGAGTTTTAAATGCATACCGACCAACATGGAAACATATTGTTCAGGATCGTTTAATGACAAGCTATTTAAAAACCATAAACAAGGAGAAAACAACATGGGATAGAGAAATAGAGAGGTGGAGGGGAGAAACGGCTTAACCGGGGGTGGGGGATGAGAGGGGATGAGAGAGATTGAAATTGAAATACACAAACACAGATCGCTAATATGCTAAAACCCTACAGCTATATTCTTCATTCTGCGTCAAGTAATGCACAAAATGACCAATAATTTTTTTTTAATTAAGGATTGCTTTAAGACGAGGTAATTGAAAAACGTTATGATCAAATGCAAACAAATTATCTTTATGTCACACCCCTGGTATAAATACTCATATGCACACATACAAAATGTCAATTAAAACATTGCATTAGTTTACCTTGGAACTGTTTATTGCATGTACCTGTTTCGGAAAGATGGTCATTAAAATTGAATTATCGTGTCGCTTTACTCTTAACGATGTTTGTATTAATCCAACAACATGAACAATGTCAGCTAATGATTAAAGAATGGAGAGCATAGAGTTTATTTCCAATAATGTGCGAGATGCATGAAATGAATTTCGATTTTCCTTTATTCAGTTTCACAGCGGAGGTGTGAATATTGCTTGCTTTAAGGTTTTCGCCGACATTTTCACATGCAATAATTGATCAAATCATTAAATCAGTTGATCAGTGTAAATGACTCTGTTTGAGATCGAGCGGTTGAATGTACTCTTTGATTATGGGTATTTATGAAGGAACACAATGAATGAGAAACTGAATAGGGAATACTGAAAAGTAAAGAGGTGGCAATTCGAGCATTAAAAGAAATTAAAT
The DNA here is from genome assembly GCF_018143015.1 of Lytechinus variegatus. Taxonomy (NCBI): domain Eukaryota; kingdom Metazoa; phylum Echinodermata; class Echinoidea; order Temnopleuroida; family Toxopneustidae; genus Lytechinus; species Lytechinus variegatus. The sequence goes on along the minus strand of NC_054743.1, from coordinate 37,065,307 downwards.
TTTTAATATAGATTATACTGGTCATTGTACTTTGGGAGCTGGTGAGAAACATAGATTGAAGGTAATTTTCTTTTTTGTTTATTTTACGAAAAAGGAAAATGAAGTATCATAAGGTAATAAGCATTTAATGATAATATTGCAACACTTGAGAGGATATATTGCCTTAAATTTGCAGTTATCTCATACTTTTAACTTCAAGATCATACTTAGAATGTGCAATTCTTTAGATTTTCTGTGAGTATATTCATAATAATTACATGATGGAAACTCAGATGAAAAAGAAATCATATATTTTAAGTATTTGCATCGTGTACATTGTTCTTATAAACATGCGAGCAGAAACAATCCGGCTCAATTGATGTTTTTTTTGCTCTTTTATATGTGTACTTGTCAATATTTGCATTATGTTGGTAAATCAACAAATTCCGTTTTTTATTTTTCTGAATTAAGAAAAAATGTCAGAAAATCAATTGTGGCGTACAATATCAGAAAACGTGGAGAAAAAATACCATAACAAAATATATAGAATTAAGAAAGCAGCACGCACACTCTTAATTTAAATAGGCTTACATGCTCTCTCCTATCAAAAAGAAAAAAAAATGTTAGCACAATACAAAGTCAGGATGGAGCCATAATCATGATCACGAATGTTTCCTGGGGACATTCACATCTTCCATTTGAAGAAAATTCGAAGTTTCAAATAGATTTATACAAGAGTAAGAACGATAGATCAGAATAGCATTAGCTCGATTTTTCATGATTAAAAGGTATTTTTTATGTTTATTAGCTCTGTCCTATTAAAAAAACATGCTAACACCACAAGGTGAGAATGGAACCATAATCATGATCACGAATGTTTCCTGGAGACATTCACAACCATTTGAAGAGAAACCGAAGTCTCACATAGATTATACAAGGGTAAGAACGATAGATCAGAATAGCATTAGCTCGATTTTCATGATTAAAAGCTTGTTTTTATGTTTCATTAGCCCTGTCCTACTGAAAAAAACATGTAGGAATGGAGCCATAATCATGTTCACGAATGTTTCCCGGGGACATATTTGAAGAGAAATTGAAGTCTCAAATAGATATATACAAGGGTAATAACGATAGATAACAGTAGCATTAGCTCGATCTTCATGATTAAAAGGGATTTTTTACGTTTATTAGCTCTGTCCTATTGAAAAAACATGCTAACACCACAAGGTGAGAATGGAGCCATAATAATCATGATCACGAATGTTTCCTGGGGACAGTCACAACCATTTGAAGAGAAACCGAAATCTCACATGAATTATACAAGGGTAAGAGCGATAGATCAGAATAGCATTAGCTCGATGTTTCATGATTAAAAAGGATTTTTTTTCATGCTTTATTAACTTTCTTTAGAATACATGTCATCGAGCTCTTAGAAAGGGAAAGCATGCATTTCCAATAGGTATAAGAAACCTCAGGCATGTCAGGGGATTGTTGATCAAACTGACATGGATTTTTTTTTCTGTCTTCTATGTGGGTGAAAGTCAAATAGGTTATCGTACAGATTTGAGCTTAAACATTGACCTTTACAAATCTCACATCACTTGTAGAGGTTGAAAATTGATTTTTCTTTTAGTGATAAAAACAACAGCATTTCGAGAATTTTAAAATCAAAATAATGGCGACAATTGCCTAAAATGCCATTTGAATAAACTTACGACTCTGATCATTTATCGAAAGGAAAACGAGCCCTTGGCAATATCAGTATCTGTGTGTGCGTGTGTGTGTGGAACATATGCGGGTGTGTGTGTCTTTGCATGGTCTGTCGCAGTTCATGAAGCATACACCAGACGGAGGCTATAAGGTATTCATCAACCTGTCACACGTTTGTTTCCCAAAGACAAAAACAAAAACAACACAATACGCAAAGGAGATCGGAAAAAATTGCAATATTCATGATTAATGTCTCCTGGCCGGGGCGCCACAGGCTTCGTTTTAAACTATGTATGCTTCGATTCTCAGTCGAGGACAGAAATGAAGGATCCAATATGGGGGCGGCTTACGACGTGCTACCTTTTTTTCCGAATTGATCTTCAAGTTTCTCTTTCTACTGTAAAGGTGATTGGCCGCTGTACTGTATTTGATGACAAATGGAGTTCTTCTGATGGACTACATGAGATCATATCCAGTGGCACTGCCCATATCCCGAAGTGCACTTATAATCTTTCAACATCGTTTCTTGTATAGTGCCAGTTCGTTTGCACGTTGCCCTGTTCCATTTTCTCAATTCCAAATGAATAAACAACAGCAAAAACCACACAAACATCTTGTTAACTCTCGTTTTATTTTAATATATGTTTGTTATACGTTGCCAACAGGCTAATCGTATCATAGTAAAAGCACATCGAACTTGGCTCTAAAATGCTCAACTGGTACTCTCCCAAAGAAAGAGCATGTTTAATTTTAAGTTAAATGTTAAATGAAAAAAATCTTGCAAAAGAAAATGATAATTAATGATTTATTAATATCTTTATTTGATGCCAGTCTGCATGTGTAATATATGTCTCAGTTATAAATTAACTTGGTTTACGATGATTACCAAGGGATCTCAACTACGCCCAATTAATATATCTATAACAGATGGCTGTCAACTTAAAATTGTTTACCCGTATAATCATGATCAAAATTTTAGGCGTGCAATTTGAATGCGATAAATCACTCTTATATCGTTATTGCCTTGTCCGCTGTAACAATTTTATCATAGTTTTAAGGCATGGTCACACCGCCCGAGCGTTGTTGGAGCGGTCGTGGAGCGGAGACAAAAAAAATCATCACCGCTCGCTACCGTTCACCATTTTCAATTTTGATTTTTTGGGGGTTTTTTTTCTCGATTATTTCCCCCGATTTTGTGAGCGAAATTCGACCCTCTTTCCCTATCGCTCCACGACTGCTCTAACGCTCGGGCGGTGTGACCATGCCTTTAATTGGGTATAATTTACTATTAACGGCGTGGATTTGAATCCCACTGCTGCCACCGAGCTAGGTGCTGAGAAAAGCTCCTTGGTAGACAAGGTACACGAACAGACGGCTGATAAACATGGTTGTGTTTATGGTTTAGTAAAGGTAGTATCTCACTGGGCTTGAAACTAGTTCGCGACTAAAAATTTTGCTAGTTGCAGAGACGTCTCCGCGACATCTCTGAGACGTCTCATGAAAATTACAGAGTCTCCGAGGAGTCGCAAGAAGATTAAACATGTTTAATATTTTTGGAGACTGTTTCTAGTCTCCGCGACGTCTCCGAGAAGTCTCCATCAGTTGCTGCGACGTCTCGGAGACTCCCGCAGAGACTAATGATATCCGCGACTGCTGAGACGTTGCCGCGATGTCTCAGAGACATCGCGAAGACCTGCTGGAGACCAAAAAAAATTATAATACATTGCGGAGACGTCTCCGCGACACTTCTTCACACTGTTTGACCCACTTCAGAAACCACGTGACTGAACGCGTGCTGATATCCCTCCTCCTGCTCCAAGTCAGGTGTATGATCTTTCAAACGTTCCATCGATCCTATTTTGAAATTGTTGCTGCCACCACTCCTTCCAGCGTGCCACCCAAGGCAAGTGGAAGTCGCAAGAAAAAGGAACAAGGTTTTGAAGCAGCTGTTGCTGTCGAGGAAGCTTTCGATGCCAACATGGCCAAAGAGGCCAAACAGTTTGACTGGAAACAAGAACAGCAGCAGATAATGGCCGACTTTTGGGAGGATCATCCCGAATTCTATGACAAATCCCACGAAAAATTTAAAGATAGCACTTACAATATGTCAGCTGTTGAATCCTTTCTTCTTGATAAGAAAAACGCATCGTCACCCACCAAAAAGTACGGGACATCTTGACCTCCACCAGGAAAGGGTTCTGCAGGTGGCAGGTAGGCTAGATCTTCATCGAGTGCCTTGAACAAATTGCAGTCCCTGAAGATGCCAGAGTCTGAGTCAGCTCCAGGAGTCCCCACGTTGAGATACATGAACTTATAGTCAGCATCTACCAACGCAAGCATGATTATGGAAAAGAAGCCTTTGTAATTGTAATACACACTGCCTGAGCCAGGAGGAGCGAGAATTCTGACATGTTTTCCGTCCAGCGCACCACAAACGTGATGAAAGTTCCACTTCTCTGAAAAACCCTTTGCCACTTCCTTCCACTCTTCAGGTGAAGATGGACACTTGATGGCTTCCTCGTGAAACTCCTCATAGATTGCTTGGCACACCTCTGGTACGATGCTAACAATTGTGTTTGGAGCCACGCGGAAACCATACGAAAGGCTCTTGTAGGAGTTTCCTGTAGCAAGGAACCTCAGAGTGATGGCAACTTTCAAACCAAGGGGCAGGGCCATCCGGAAGTTAGTGTCTTGTAGGGGCTGTAGGGTTTTGATCTTGGGCGTAAGTCGAGCCACCAACTTCCTGAACATATCTGGATCCACTCGCAGGAAATTCCTAAAGGACCTCAAATCCCCTTCTTCCAGATGTGTCATCAGCTTCTCATACCAGCCATGGTGTTGCCGTTGTAGGAGCCACTCACGTACCCACTCTGTCTTTGCCTTCCTCTTTCTGGCACGATACCTACCCTTGGCTTTAGCCTTATTCACGGCCAGAGCTATCAGCACGAGGGCCAATGCTTCCTTCTTCTCATCATCCAGGTAGGGATCCTGTTCTAACAGCTTATCAACATCATTGCAGATGTCCATGGTGAGAGTTCTTGACTGTCTGGTGTCAGAAATACGAATGTAATATATAGGCAGGAGGAAGTCTCGGATACGTCTCAGCGACGTCTCAGCAACCTTTCGGAGACCCTGGCAAACTACCAGCCAAGTCACCGCGACTGCCCGGAAACATCTCGGAGACGTCGCCGAGACTGCCTGAAACGTCTCGGAGACTCGCTTGCAATTAAGACATGTCTCAAGGACGTCGCAGCGACTACTTGGAGACTTTCCCGCAACATCGCCGTGACTGTCGGGCTAGTGCTTGTCACCTGCTCTGGAGACGTCTCTGAGACATCGCGGAGACGTCTCTGAGACAACGCAGAGACGTCTCCTTGGTGAGAGCGCAAGCCATTTTTGTCTCCGAGACGTCTCCGCGACTGCAGCGACTGATAAGTTGGAGACTGTCGCGGCGACAGTCGCGACGTCTCCGTTGGTGAGATAGGGCCTTAAGGTCGTTAATCATGTTACAGTCACCTTCTCAAAACCGTGATGTTGAAAATAAATATCGTACATTTTGCAATTCGAGTCGGAACTCAATACCTGGAACTATTAAAACTGTCATTCCATTTACACTGATGAATATTATTTTCATTGCCCACGGGCAAGAGATGGTCATCGACTGAAGTCATACCCGTATTTTGTGTGTAAAGACAAAAGTGCTAGATTATTTACATTCATCAATCCTGTCCAATGTCTATTATATCATACCGAGTACTGTATTAATTTCTTCCCAACATCAAATATATTGAGATCTCAAATAAATTATCAACGTTACAATAAACAATTGGTACGTTGAGATGTGCAAATAACGAGGTATATCGCAAATTATAATCAGTGTTGGATCCAAGGGCGCTTATCAACTCTTATCAACAAGAGAATCGACGATTACATCACTTTCTCGCCATTGTAACTATTATCATTATTGTTTGAATAGATTATGAAAAATAACACTTTTAGATATAAATTTCCTGATTTTTGTGCGCCTTTTGAAAAAATGATTCTCCATCTGGAGTAGTCTAAGTGCGATTTTTTCTGTGTGATGAAATTGTTTCAATCAATTTTCTTCGTTATTTTGGTTGAGTTTCCTGTGTTTGTACAGAAGCACTGCTATTAATAACCGTTATATTGATCCCTTTTGTTATTCATCATAAAAGAGCATCTTTTGAGCTGTTACCTGGTGTTCATTACACCCTGCTATTACCCCTTTTCACTTTCTTCTTTCTATACACTATCCTTTCACAACCTGCTCAAGCCGCTATAGAAAATACAGTTACATTCCACTCAATGTAATCTTATAATTGCTGTATCTGTTAATCTTTTAATCCCACTATTTTGATAAACATATATTCCTTCGGGAAGCAAAGTTACCGACGATGAATTCAGAGTTCCCCAGTCACTCTTGGTGTTCATGCATTGTTTCCACCCTGAGACAAAAGTCACGGGCACTCCCCTATCGTAGCTTGTAAATGGATGTGCAGTGAGGCTTGTATATTGATGGATCTGATAGCGGGCAGTTCCAGCCAAGAGTTTGCGGTGGGGCCATGGTATTGAGGTTTGCTTTTGGACTGATGTATAATCGAACTAAATGAAAAGGCGGTGTAGCGGTGTACCCCTCCTCCTCCCGCCGTCCTCTTTAGGGGGTTATCCTTCTTGTATAGGGGGTAAAATCGATATCGAGTGGTTGGGGAGATTATTAGAGAGGGGGGTTAAGATGTATGGCCAGGCTGGTGGTTCAATGATGCCCATGTAAAGTTTCACAAAATAAAACACTATAGAATCTACAAACTGGAACAATCACTTTCGAGGAGGGGGTTAGGTTCGGGCAGACATTATCAGGATTAAATAACCGTTACTTCAATTGTTAGCATTTATGTGTAGCCATGCTTATGATTTGAATGATCTGGGCACTCTATTTGAATTCATCCTCCCATGTTTCATGTAGCGACATATACATACGTTACGAGTGACATCCATTTTGTAGCACGATTTATCCTGTGTAATGGTGATACCAAAATCACCATGATCACATATAGAGTCAAATGTTAAAGATAAATACCAGTTGTGGTAACGATCTCAAAATGACTTCAAACAGAATCCAATAAACTTACCACCCGATTGTCTGTATTTGTACATAAAAAAAGGCAAAGTGGCTCTGGAAGAAAATGCGTAATTGCTGAGAAATCAGCAAAAAAAACCCACAGAATTCCATCCAATGTCGAGTATTTTTCCAAGCAATATTAACACACTATCCCACACTTGCTATTTTGTGTTAGTGGTCATAAAATTATCGGTTTTGAGCTAAGATTTCATGATTTCACAAAGATAGGTTTACATTAAAGTACCAGATCTTTACATATGATAATATAGTGACAATTAGGTAACCTTTATTTTAAAGACTTTCAAATAGATCAATTGTTTGCTGCACCTCCTATTCTTTACGAGATGCAAGACCAAGTAGACGTCAATTTTGTAAAATGTTCAGACGATCTATAATTACGTTTTTAGAGAATTCCAAACCGTAATGATTCGACTTTACCTTATGAAAAATAATAATTTGACATTATCAATGGGAATAATATAGGCATATTTGTCAACCTTCTCATAATGCTAATTTTAACACTATATATCGCGGAGAGAAGCAAGGTTGTTAAATTGGGTCAGCTAACAGTTAAAAACCCATTCTTGCAATGGCAATGCACACTGCAGATAAAGGCAAATTGACAAAAAAATCCTTAAAATACAAATGACTGCGAATTTGAATTTAAAAAAGACCTGCAAAAATACCAATTGAGTATAGAATAAACAATTAAGATTATGATCTTCCCAGAAATAAATAGCTTAGTTTTATCAAAATTGAAAGTTACCTACATGAAAACCTTACAAACTAACATTCATATCACTAGGAAATCAATGTATTTTTCATGAAATACAACCCCATCCCCCAACAAGAAAAAATTGTAGAACATGAAAATGGAAAGGTTAGGATCAATTTCACATTATAAATCTTACGATGTACTTTTTAAACTTGTTATATTACCCTGATTAATTTTAATGTTTTCATAGTGCATCGATCAATATTCAGAACGAATTTAATCAATATTGGTGCATTACGAAGTTGCATTGTTTCAAATTAATATTTTACTAGTTCGCCGATCAACACTGAAGTAATTTGATCTTATCTGTCCAAACTTGTACACTTGATTTTTTTTACATTCAATTTAATTTTACTTATCTGTATTGATGATCTTTAGTTTTCAGCGAATAATAGTGATTGGATAATTTTTTGTTAATTCTGATCAATACTGAAACTAATTGTGAAGGGGGAAAGCCCATTCAAATCAAAGAGAATAATGATTTAAACGATTATGAAATACCTTTTCACAATATAATGTCCACCTCTCTGAATCTGTCTCAATGTCTCTATTTCTTTTACCGACCCCCTCCCCGCGCAACACCACACACACCTCACCCAATACAGCAATATTTTATCTCGCTTTTTATTCCTCAATAATATTGAACCCTATGTAGACACCTCGAACGTTTAAGACGACACACGAGTGAAGGTGTGAATTCATTTCTTTAACTTTCAACATTGTTTTACATAACCGTCTGATAATACATGCCAATGTAATCTTAACGATTGTATAAATTGAATATTTGATATACTTCATGAATCTTTATATACATGTGTATACATACTGTACCATTGATCATTATGTTTCGAGGGTAGTTAATAGGGCTGTTATAAATTTCATTACGTTAAAATATTCTTTTGGAAAGGGTCAGAATATATGCTAATAGTATACAACATTCCACGTCAAAAGTCTGATCGAACAGATGATTCATTTGCAGAAAACAAACCAATTTCAATGACATAAACAACTCTTATTTTAGCCGAAAGCGTCAAAATAAATTTAAAAAACGGCAGTGCAGAATTTCATCTCAGTTTCTGTTCGTCTGCCTCGGTTTCAATGTTATTCTACTTCCCTAATTTAACCCTCTCCTTCTCTCTCTCTCTCTTTATCGCTCTCTCCCCATCATTTCACCCGTCTCTCTTCTTCCCTCAAGTTTACCCGTTACTCTTGTCTATCCAAAGCACATTTACAGGAGTGCAGCGACACCGTCCTAATTCTTCAGTCCCACCTATTCACATTGGTTGTGCTTACCGCCACCATTCTAATCACATCCCCCTGATAAGTGTTCTCGACCCGATAAAATAAATTCAGGAGGGTCGATACAATCGAGGCGACAATTGAATAGAAAAGGCAGGGAAAAGCTATTCAATCCAAATAGGAGTACCCACCGAGTACGGGATAAGATTTGACCAATCTTTCCGGCGATTGGCAAAGCGGTGCGCTCTCAAGAGATATAAAGGTAAAATTGATCAAATATGGGATCGGACTAGGTCACATGACCTAAGTAAAACAAAAATATGAAGGTTATTTAGAGGTGATGGTGGTTGTAAGACTACAAGAAAAAGCAAAGAAAAATAACAACTTCCTGTATGGTTGTTATAAACCTAAACATTTTGGAAGGCCGTTTGGAGTGAATCTCATCTCAATCATAAAGACACCGAGATATCGACAGTAATTAAGAATAGATGGTGTATTTTTGAAGAATAAATGATTATCTAAGTACATCAAACCAACTTCGCCTTTTTATTACGTAGACATAATAAATGGTGGATATGAAAGAGAGCATCGCTTTAGGAAATTATTGACTAAAAATAAAATAAAACTTTAAAAACAAACAAAAAAGGAAAGTATCTACATAAATTGGAAAAGTGCAGATGGCCGTCGTCAAATACATACATTCGATTTAAACGTAGATTCACTTTTTACATTTTAAGCACTGAAATAAATTTGTATCGAAATGAAAGCCTGATATTGAATTTTCAGAGATTCATTAGTCGTAATACGCACTGAAATTGTCTGCAAAGGACCAAGGTATCGTGTGTATGACCCCTTCGTCGTTCATGTAAGAGCAAACCATTTTCGGAAGGAGACAATACAAAATATCGATCGTAACAAAAAAAGTGAACAGGGAGGAAGCCTGTGCGTATGTCGTCTTTACCCATGCTTGCTACAACAGCGCAAGATGACAAGAAGCTTAGCTTTATGCGACTCTTACGGCACACGTTATCATGATTTAAGTCAGTCACCAAAAAATGCAAATGGCACAAATATTCTGCTTCTTGGAACTAAGGTTAAGCTAACATAAGCCGGGATTATTTCAAAATGAATTAGAGTTCACAAATCTCGAAAACGATGTATGCAGAATGAATATAGCCGTCTTCGGAGAAGGGGGGGTATGCTAATTTCTGTGATACAGATATTGATCGGATAATCCGTTCATTGTCAAATTTTCAAAAAGTAAGACAACATCAACCAAGCAAACCCAAACAACAAGGTTAATTTCAATTTAGAATTATTTTTCAGTTTAAGGCTAGATAAAATAATAATGTTACACAAGTAGATATGATAAATTCTAAATCTTTTCTTACCTAAATGAATCTTTATGTAATATAGATAATTATCTTTTGAAACTGGAAATTTTGTACGCGTTTGCAAATCTAAAGAAAAAGAAAACGATGTTTGTTAATGTTCTTTGATGAAATCTAGTCATAGTTCTCACTCTCAGGGAGCATCTGGTTAGAGAGTTAACATTGTAATAGAGCTTTTTGGTTCAGAATAATGTAAGAATAATGATTAGGATTTATTTAGTTTTGAAGGCTAGATTTAATGTTTGGCTCAAGGAGCAGATTTTCCATATGAGCAATTGTCGACGGAGCAAATGTCATGGAACCAAAAGGCTATTTACAATAAAAAACTTTTATTTCAGAAAAAAAAATTGTAAACTAGAAGTGTTGACCAAGACAAGATATACCATTCGATTGCAGACTGTTTTCATTTAATGGGAATTAACCAAGTCGCCAAGAAGATCGACATTGATATCATCGTGTATTCTTCTCTTACATGTTCTTTTTTCATCATATCCGGACACCAGAGCGGGGCATGAGCATGATGGGTAAGAAGAACGTTGCATAATTAAGGTCACATCACAATCCTCAAATCACGGTAAAGACCATAAAGGGCACGTACATACACCATATGACACCCCGAGGATTCTAAAAACGGGAGGCGGGAAGAACAATAACGAGAGGCAGAATGCGACGGAGGAAGCCTAAGTATATATAATGCAGTTTTATGGCATCTCTAGATTGCTCCAGGTGAAAACGGGTTAACGCGTTTTTAGTGATGCTCAAATACATTTGGATTTGACTGATTTCACCATAAACATGATAAAAAAAGGGGCCATAATAGAATTTACTACAGCGGCGTTTAAAGGCATGAATGGAAAATAAAATGTTGAGCACCAAAAACAAAGATGAAAATATCAATATATTATATATTAGAAGACACAACAAAGCAGTATATATTTCCACATTTCCATAGAGGCATGCGAAATCACATACGACCTTTCGTAATTCAATTTGTCATAATATTCATGTATGTATATCATACATATATTATACCTTAAGGTGTGTATTGATATATTTTTAACAATAATAACAAGGACATTAATTTCCATCTAATTACTATAGAAACAAAATGTAATATATCAGACTACGACAAGCGATTTTTATTCTTTTAATAAACAAAAACCTAACAACTAATTGAAACATTCAAACACACACACCAACACCTTGTCACGCGCACATGTGCTCGTACATATAACTCTCCAGTAACAATTTCCATAGTATACATGTGGTGTGAGTGGATTAATGTTGTATTTTACAGTATCATGTACTTATATCATTGTGCTAAATGCCTGTATGCGTGTGTGGGTATGTGTGTGAGGGTGTGTGCGTATGGGTGTGTGAATGACTGAAACGACCATTCCCCGATAATACACTTGACTATGGCGTCTACGTGCTACACCGGTAAACAACACCGTCTGAACGTAGGAGTAGCAAAGTGACGTAGTTGTGATGTCATCAAGATTGTTGTAACATTTACAGAGCTTGTTTTTAGGAATGTTTTCTTATTTCTGCACCGTCGATCGTCTGGGGAGCTATACACTAAAACCATACTATGTTCTGTCCTATCCATTAGCATTAACGTGTGTCTGCTTAACCTTCTCTGCATTTCTAAAATTACTGGTTGGATAGAGATGACGAAAGAAGGAAAAGCGTTGAGATGGTAACGAAAATAAATTTGAATGTACAAGAATGCTAAAATTGGTTAATCAAGTCGTAATGTACATTATACTAAGTGGTTATATGCCTTGAGTTAAACATGTTTCACAATTGAATAATTACCCAACCTTTTTCATGTAAATTTTATCTCGTTAATATCATTACGATTAGGATGCAGTCATTTGAAGAAAGAAACCCCGCATGATTACCGAGCACGGCAGTACAATTCTGAAACTACAATAGGGACAGGGCGAAGACGACATTGTTTAAAGGCGCAGATATACTCTAGATTTTATTTTGTTGTATATGCACTTATATGATTTCAATCCATATTCGCTACAATCTCGCCTTCCTTAGAACGTATCAATAATTGAATTGCTCGAAAATATTTGCATTCCATATGTCGTGTATGGCTCAGGTTAAAAGTAGTGAAGAAGAGTGAGTCTTCCCTCAGAGGGGATCCTTTTACAAAATCAATATAGAATCCCATCCCTAGCCGGATAGACTAGATACTATATGATAGGGATGAAGTATATCTAGTCGAGTCACCTGCTTGCATCCAGTAGAACTATTCGTGGAATAAATACTTTATCGTCGTACTTTCCTCTCCTCCTCCAGCAGCTAGAGGAGTCGATTTTCTCACATTTGTATTTTTATTCAAATTGACTCGCTGTCTAATGATTTCTTTATTTTTCATATGTTGTATGTGTAGAAACAAAATAGATTTTTAGATAAAATATGAAAAAAAAATACCATTGACAAGCAAGTGAGCTATATATCCGGAAAAGGTCAAATTCAAAATTCTAAAAACAAATATTAGCATTATTAAAAGAAAATCAACGACCATTGATTGGATTGGAATGCTTAGTGGAACTACCAGAATAATGTTATATTATTGTTGTTGTTTGGACAGGTTTTGAGACAGTGATAATCATGTCGCCAATATCCTTATTTTATTGACATGTCAAATAATAATAATAATGGATATTTAGAGGAGCTAAAAACAAAAAGTACCATAGCGCGTATACAATGTATGAATGATAATTCAACATTTGCAATAATTACTACAATATTCAAGATAAATTACAGGGGAATCTAGAAATGTTGAAATAAGTCATTCATATCTTTTTAAGACCTAGTTGAACAGATTCGAGGCGTTCACAATATATACACATTATTGAAATATGCGAAAGAACTAATTTATGTAATATTGAGTATTGATCATAATTATATATGTTTCATGTTATGCGTACATGCCAGCTGAAGGTAAAATAAAGTAATTGCAGCCAAAAAGAGAATATTTCATTAGAAAGCTTTTAAAATCAAGATTAGTTACCACAATATCATCCTAGATCTAGATCTGTTACCTTGAAATCCACCCCTCTTTGTGAAATCATGATATCTTAGCTGAAAACCGATAATCCTGATGACAACTAACACAAAAAGGCATATGTGGGACAGTGTATTAACATGGCTTGGAAGAATAACCGACATGGAATTCCAGAGCCAATTGGCACATTTTTTTTTTATTTATACATACAAACACTTGGATGGTCATTAATCTTTATTGGATTCTGTTCGAACTAATTTTAAGGTCATTACTACAACTGGTATTTTATCTTTAATCATGTTGATATAGCGGAGAGGGACTTTAAGTTTAACTGAGTAAATAAAACATGCTGGATACTGTATGGTTGGCGGTTTTTTTCTACATGCAAGTGCATGCATGAGACAGATATTCCTATTGCAGATGAATACTATATTACACAGTAAATGTTAAAGATAAATACAAGTTGTGGTAACGATCTCAAATTGAGTTCGAACAGAATCCATTGAAATTACCACCAAATGTTTGTATGTATAATAATAAAATATACTTGCCAAATAGTTCTGGAAGAAAATGCGAAATAGCTGAGAAATGAGCAAAACAAGTCTCGAAATTCTATCAAATGTCGGGCATTTTTCGAAGCAATATCAATACACTGTCCCACACATGCTTTTATGTGTTAGTGATCATCAAAATAAGATAAGGTCACATAAATGTACCAGATATAGATCGATGTATGATAATATTTTTACAACTAAACTTGATTTAACAAACATTCTCATGACATAATTGATTGCTGCAACTACTGTCTGTTACCTTTAATGCTGGCCTAGGATTTGTGTAATACCAACTCTAAATCACCTTGCTGGTCGGATGCAACCATGAACTCTTTTTCGTCTTCATCCATCAAATATTCATCGATTAAGCTCGATATGGATAAAGTATGCATGAAGCAATGTCGTTTGTTTTTTTAATGCACCATACAAAATGCACGAGTGTCGCCTTATCAAATGCTTTTTTCCCTTGTACATTCCTATATACCTGGGGCCGGAATCGCATATCATTTGCCTTAAAGGTAATATTGGATGAGACAATTAATGATGGTATATTTATGTTTCATAATCGTATGGAATTTGGGGAGATGCTGATTTAATCCATTGACGACTAAATTATAAATGGTATTCTTTTAGGAGTTGTACGAGGACCACCTGGTTTTAGTGCAAAAACTAATGGTGAAAAATAACTGACTTAAATCTCAATCGTGGATATCAAAAATCAGTCTGCAGGTCTCTTAACCAGAAACATAATTTCATGGTTATTTTTTTCCATACTGAATCACTAATATTTCTCCCCTTGCACCCCCAAATAGAAATGAAATAAAAAAAATGAATAAATAAATGAAAATATGAAAAGGAATAAATAAAAACAAAAGTAAAATAATTGTTCAAAAAATACACAAATAAAAAAAAAACAGATTCAAAATAAGTTCAAAGAATTACTTAATCAAACAAAAAACAAATTCGGGCTGACGTGGTAAAGGCAATTGTTTTTTAATCACGAACCGTCACATTAGTTTTCTTTGCTATGAAATGTAATGCTGTTTCCATAACTATTCGTGTGAATACTAAAAAGCTGGAATACTGAATCCATTGTTGCACACATGTTGAGTTCAAGTACCAGATATGAAAATATCTGAGTTATAACACATTCTAAGAAAATGACATACGCCTGGGGTGCCATTCGAATGATAGTCGTAGGTAGAAAGCGCACTGCGTTTTGCTTTCTAATATAGATATGAACACAGCTGATATAAGCCAAGAAAGGAATTAAAGCCCGGGGGCCAGGATTTCATAATTTCAATTGGTTCTTCTCAAAAGCATAGCTATGTCCCCGCGGAACAACTCAAAATTACCCCTGAGAAATTATCATATTATGTGGATTTTATTGCCGACTCGATGAAGATGAATGCAATATGAAGGGGCTTGAAGAGGTGTGATGGGAATGAGCCGAGGATATATCTAGCACGTATCGTAATAACCCAATGTATTAGTATATATTTACACGGTGTACATATTATTTCATTGTAATCATTGTAGAAATTTCTTTACTTTCAAAGAAAAGCAGTTTAAGAATGATGAACAAAGTCATACAAGAAAAAAGTAACTAGCAAATCTAGGTCCATGAACCTATATACACTGGCCAAAGGCAGGTTGAAATGTACATAAAAGGTAAACCTACAAAGACATACAAATTGATTGCCAAAGAAAACAATCATACAATGACTGATTAGGTAAATTTGCATTAAATCAAAATAATTGACTCTAAAGGCGGACTTGCTTACATGAGCATATCAATGTACAGCAAACATGCCATCGACCTGATGGAGTATTCAGTACATATGGTATTAATATTATATATAATAACTTAATATTATACATTAAAGGAGGGCATGAAAAATAATAAAACAGAGTTAATTATTCATACATTCTTGTCTATTCTCGTTTTTATCCATTAATAGGGAAAATCACAAGTTTCTACATCTCGAATGTATTAATTATGCTCAATAAATGGTAATCGAATGCGGGCGAAATAAAATAGTTCTACGACAGTGAAGCTCAATTGAGCAATTATGAACAATCTCTGCATAATACTATTCTTAAAAATTCATTTTCAGCCAAATGATGATTAATTCAACAAGAAATACACCCACTGATTGTCGGAAAAAAATCTCGTCCTTGGTAGGCCGCTCAACCCAAATCGGTAATCAATTAATAAACAAATCTCACAAGAGAGCCACTGTCCTTTAGACTGTCTCAAATACCATCATCTTGCGCTATTGCGTGTGGTTAATGGTCCTTAAAAGTGCTATATATTGTGACATTAATATTCTCTATACGTGGGCTTAATAGTGTCCCAATGTAGACATGAATTTATAACGATACAATTTCGCCATTCGACCGAGATGAATCGCCCTAAACTTTTTTTTGTTAAACGGTCTAGATTTTATAATGAAGGGGAGATGGTCTCCGATTTAAGGCACCCAGATGACTAATAGGGCCGACCGACTGCATGAGAAATAATTCATCGGTCAGCAGTATCTTTAGGGACGAAGAATGAAAAAAAATCAATTGTAAATTCTCTCTCTACCTCTTTCCAAAATTTACAAACATTGAAGAATGGCCTGGAAGGTGTTGGGCAAGAAGCACTTTCAAGCGGGGTCGTAAGGTTTGCCCTTTGTGCCGCCATCCTGTTAGATTATCTGTCATTCGATTTTTAAGCTCCTCGTTTGCTGCTTTCAAAAGCAGGAAATCGCCTGTTACAGTCAACCTTCGCAGGGTAAAACTCAAAGCGATTGAAAAGCACATGCGAATGCCAAAGGTTACATACTCTGTTTCTCGATAAAATGCGATAGATGTTGTCTGTGCTCTTAATATATTCATAACCTTTCAGTTCCGTTGGATAGTTATATAGTTTAGACAACAAGAAAATATAATCACTGATAAAAAAGCAATAGATTTTAATGATAATGTGTGGATAAAAAACTAATCATACGATTGTCAATATTGCACTGTTTGTCTGATTTTCCTTCCCCTTTCTTTTTGAGGCCTTCATCAATCTCAAGCTCTAAGCTTAAGATGAAGGTCTCCTACATTTCAAAATGTACTATGTTGATATATGTATGTATATATATACATATATATACATATATATATGATTTTTCTGCTATTTTTGTAACAATTAAATAAAAATATCAGGTATTAATATATTTTAATTAGATTATTAAATTGTATATATGTATATGTTATTAATTATATCATTTACTTATGTTATGCTAAGAAAAAAAAATTATTTCACCTGTATCTGATTTATTGGAATGTGGAAATAAATAAATCAAACCAAATCAAAATAGAACACCCGAAAAAATCGACACAATTTCGATAAAAATTATGGTATTCAAGTTAAAAAGAACTCCTAATTGAGATTTTCATTTGGTACATTACTAACTTTCCAATCTATGAATAACTTCTGTATTATACAAAAAAACATCTCATAATCGAGTTAAAACTGTTTTCTTCAAAATTCATTTCGCAATTAAATGAACTCATGAGTACCTTTAATCGCCCCTGAATGACTATCGCTGAATGCTCACTAAACAATCATGTTTACACAATGATCGCCTCGACACCCATCTAATATATTGCTAAATTTGCTTCGGTATGTTTCAAGCGGGCTCATCTTCATGCGAAGTAGACCCTAAGCTTCATAATCATCCTTCGCCACTGTATAAATAATGCATTCTTCCGATTCCGTAGTGCCACTCATTTACCGATCTCCCAGGATTGGAGACGGTGGAGGAATAGTATGGTCTTTGGTCTTGGTTGAGCCGCGGGTCAATGAGGCGTGCAGGAGATGCTGTGTGAAGTCATTTTGACACTAGACCACGTGATTCCTGAGCACGCGCCATTTCACCTCAATCATCATGCTCCGATGAGAACTGTTGATAGCAAGACATCCTCTTCTTTTCTTTTCTTTTTTAACATTGTCCATTCCATTTACGTGATGGACGTTAACCGGTTGTATGATAAGTGTTCCTTGGTCAGTATCCTATACGCTAAACAAATTAACTTCAGCTCTGTAGCCGAAACACCCGACCCTGCGAAAAGTCCACCATAAATTTGTACCGTGTCGCCATCACTGACCTAACTGCACAAGACTATGTTCGTAATGACTGATCAAGTTTCCATGAAGGAAAAATCAACGAGCCTTGGCACAATTAGAATATCATTTAGCAGTTAATCAATCAATAATTGACTTATTTAAGCATGGCCAATACTGTAGGTCTGCATGAACGGATCCTAGCCCCGAATTCAGCGTAATTCTCCTCTTTGGTATCTAGCCATGCGAAATGCCTGTTTTTCATGAAAACAAGGGATATGGAATCTTTAGTCATTCGGGAACACTTAGATGGAATTATTTGCCGCCTGAATAATTTGTACTAAGACTTTGAGAAATCACACTTCCAAAGAATGTAAGTGGCATTTATTCTACAATTAATCTTTCGAATGAAGTTAATTATCACTATTCCTTTATTTGAAAAACTGTATCGCTTAAAATCTTTACCAGAATTAACTCATCCCTGTACGGTTTCAAGGAATAAATACATAAAGCAATAATAGATCAAGAATTTCCGTAGCTGTACATTCTTCCCGTCTGAAGCATTGTGAAACTATTGATCGAGGGAGATATCACTATATGACTCTCCATGCATTGGAAATGGCGTGTTTAAGCAGGGATAGTTTATGTATGACCATGCAAGCGATGATTAGTAGAAATTCACATCGACAGACTCTCTTCCAGCCGGATTCGAGTGTTTATTTACTTAATTTGGGTTAGGTGAACTTTACTCGCGGGGTAGACCGAACATCAAAATAAATTCCCTTCATCTTTCAGCCCATGCAATTATTTCACGAAGGGACAACCAGGAATCCGCGCATAAATATTTCTCTATTGATTTAAGATTTAAAGACCATTGTGAGGGAAGAGAAATATGTAAATATGTTCAAATTCAATAATAAATAGAAAATCCAATGAAAAAGTAAATAAACCTTATATCAGAGTCAAAGTATTCAAGAAATTCAAGAACCATTTTGCCAACAAATGGTAGAAAAAAAATATTTAAAAAAATTGAAAATTGTAGTAGTTTTGTAACACCAACCGAAGATTTTGCGGCGTATATACCGTGTTACACTTTCTGTGTATATCTCGTTCGATGTAATCGCAGCTTATGTAGAAATGCTTGTAGCTCAATTTGTCTATCTATCGATTTACTTTTAACATTAACAAGATAACTTGTTTGTTGTTGGGGGAAATGAGCTGTTGTTTATTCAAATTTGCTTTTGGACGACAACTGCTTCTGCGAGATCACTCTCCTTAACGTTTTCGGAGATGCAGCGCGACAGAACAGCCTCAATGTCTAGCTTATGGACTCATGCTGTGTACAAGAAAACACTATACATTCTGAGATTGTTTTCACGAATTTATCATTTTAGCTACATAAATAAAACCCAAGGGGGTTTGTTACCATGTTGACGTCACTTCGTACGTTCACATTATGTAATCCATTGAACCGCTTACTCGGAAAATATCGCCTGGAGGATGAAATATCAACATTCTTTCATCTACTCTGTGTCTTGGATCAGAAGTTAAGTGAAACACTACATCCCCCAAAGTGCTCAGTTTTCGAAATCGGATATCGTTGAATACAGCATCTTGTACAGTATCTTGGAAAATGCAAACAAACAGTAAACGATTCCTTCGTTTAATTGTACAAAATTGCTTTTATTTTCCACGTAATATAGGTCCAATTTAAAAAAGAATGTTTCAATGGTATTTTATGGCATTTTATTCATCGAAAATATGAAATGATTATAACTGAATATAGAAACAATAGATAAACGATAGGGAGGATAATAAAAGCATGTGGTATATTTTGATCTCAGTACGGTATACGAGATAATCTAAAATAATCATTTAACACTTCTGTTTTAGCAGGTTACCGGGAAGTACTGAAACACGGCTTAGTCATTATAGATATTATGAATTAAAAGAAAACAATAATAAAAGTGACGTAATGGTTCTAGGACCATCCTCAATTAACATTAGAGGGTTTCGATTAAGCTTTCATTAACAGGACGCTTAATTGGGCTCGGGGTTATAACCTCGGTAGAAACCCAAGTTAATAGCTTCCACATCGTAAGGCAACTCCAAGAGTCATCTAAATTTGCCCGCCACCTTGAAATAGATGTAGCAGCTTTACTATGACGTCACCTAAACCAGGAAAGTGGTGGAATCCTGGCTTAGATGGGAGCATAGAACTATTTGTTGGGGGGCTAAAGTGTTTAGAAGATATCTTGGATCTTAGTTTGTTCATAAATCTTCAAAGAACATATTCTTATTTGACAGTACTAGTGCGACTCCACGAATAGAAGTCAGGATATTCAAGAAGCAAATCTCGCAATAAGGAAAATGACAACCGTTGCTCAGATGCTTTATGCAATACGATGCTAAAGACATTCAAGGCATATGGAAGAAATATTGCAATACAATTACTCAATCGTAACAGGACAGTACAGTCCGCTAAGTGATCATAGTGATGGGAAGTTATAGCTCATCAAAAGGTGATATATCAATGATCATAATTTATCTCGCAATAACCATGATAACCATGTCTCCCGCATAATGCATTTGAATTATTGTTACATTGTCTCTGTTGACACTCATCCCATCTGTTACAACATTATGAAGTCATCTTCCTAATATCCTCACGCCGTTTAAACAGCTGTGCTCGCTATCTAAAAAAGAAGATGGTGATGTAACTCAACCTTGTGTACAGTAGATAATGATGGAAGATGTGTTCCGTGGCGTCACTCGCCTCTGTATTTCAGTCGGAGCTGACAACCCCAGACACCACCTTCTTACTCGAGATGAGGTTGCCATGGAAAATTGTCTACCATATATCGTCTGTGAATCCTTGAAAAGATGAACAGATGAAGAACGCCTTGCCTGTTCTGTAAACCATTACTAAAACGTACATTCGTGTCGACGAACTCTGCTTACGGTTTATCGAGAAAGGAGAAAATGAAGGGGAAAAGGAATACCTTTGACATTTTCCACTGTTGTTCATCCAGGAATAAACGTAATTAACGTGTCCAACAAGAATTCATTTGCTGTAGGTGGGCTATCCATCTACTTTGTTCCAGAGATTTCTCTATATATTTAAGTGGGGAGGCTTTGATAGTATATTTGTAATTTCAAGGAAAGTTTCATTAACCTTGGCAATTAGACAGGAATATTGGTGATGATGATGATGATGGGTTCTTGTATAGCACCGGTATCCGCCTCAGCTTGGCGCTCATGGCGGTTGCTGAAAAATAAGAAATATCTCACAAATTTCAATGTCTTCAAACAGTGCTTAGGATCATCATTCAGTTCAAGTATACTGTCGTAGTAATGCTACAATTGAGTTATTCTTGCAATAATGTTGGAGTGGGGGAAAGAAAGGTCTTCAGGTAAGACTTTAAAGTTGATTGGGTCTCTGCTCTCCTGATAAATTGGTGAAGGTTGGCGAACATTTTAAAGAGTTTATGATTTATATTGTTAGCTGTCTCTATATCATACCCTAAAAAATTTCATAAATTTCAATTTTGTTAAGGTTAGGTGATCCTCACAACTAATTTTTTTTTCTTTTTTTTTCTTAAAAGCGTATACGAAATGAGCTATCCGATGCTTAAAGGTACATATAAAAACTACTTTTCAACTTTCCGGGTAATTCTATTTCTTGGAATTAATATCAGAGTGAACTACGTGGGCGCTGTTCATAGATTGGTCGTCACAAAATAAAAATCTAAAAACCTGAGTGTACTTTCGTTATTCTTCCAGGAATTTTCTCTGAACCTTCACCAATTTTTTTTTTTTTTCCTTCTTTAATACCAACTATATGAGTGTGAAGTCCCCTTTATTGACGTCATCTTGATGGTATTGCAAGTTTGTGCTGAGAAAGCACAAAATATTTCCAAGAGAATAATTTTGCTTTACGACTTTATTTAATCTCCTCTTTTATTCAAAATACTATTCCCAAATATTCATAGAATAATTCAATTACTCGACAGGTAGAGTGTCAAGATTTAAATAAAAAGCAACATTTATCATGTTTATGTATTAATGCTCGATACTATGTTTCTAAGCGCTGCCTACCATTAATCCGGTTATACGGCATGGCTAATTTTATCGGGAGCTCCAGCGTTCTGGAAATGTCTCCCGGCCGGGCACCCATTTACTACACCCGGGTGAAGAGTGGAAAATATAGATAAACGCCTTGCCAAAAAGCACGAATGCTACGCTTGGGAGTCGAACACCGGACCTTGTGGTCCAAAGTCTGGAGATGTATCCACTGAGTCACAGCACCTCTACTCTATATGTGTCTGAGATTGTGGGGATGAATGACCCTGAGTTCTTAATAAAAAAATATCTATATTCAAACGTTATTCTGCGTTATATTTGCAGTATGGATGAATACTAAAACAGAGTTGGTCGGCAAGGCAGTGCTGGTAGACACATCTCCTGTCGCCATACGACATTATTCTTGATTATGAAGTCTGTTTTGATATTTGTAGCAGATATCAAGATAGCAACATATGAACGAATTTTCAAATGACCCCCCCCCCTCCCAGATAGCCTTTTGTTCTGTCCTTCATTCTTGATGTACTATGTGCGCATAAGCAGATGTGTGGGTGTTTAGTGTTTTATTGTGTATTGCCATCATCCTCTGTATCAATTGATTCTCGAATTATAATCACTTTTACCAAAATATCAAAGTTTATCATTCCTTCTGTATGATTTCAAACAATGAACATTTATGAATCAAAATACCAATCCAGCCTCCTATAACATCCCACGACGTTTTGACGAAAATCATTCGACCTCATCAAGCGGTATAATGAGTCTACGCTGGGTTTTGGACACGTCTTTTTGACCCCGAATATCTTTTGTCGAAACGCCTTTGAACATTATAGACAGAGCTGATATCAGATTTTGATCCATAAAATTTCACATTATCATTCCTATCGTTACTGATTAAAGAAACTGTCATGACCATATGCATCCGGAAGAGGGGGGGGGGGCAACCTATCGCAGAATCCGCCTTATCTAATACCGATCTATAGAGAATGCGACTTTCCAATATCCATCGAATTTTAGGAGTTAGGTCTATAGATGGGGAAAATATTCCTATCATAAAACAATACGAGATCCTAAAGTCTATGATTCCTCAAGGGCACATATTCTAGGCTGCATGTATCGGGTATATTGGTGTTAATTGCGGTGCTAAATGATATTTGTTCGGTTGCCGGATCTTGCATTCTCACTTGGGATATATCGGTGAAGGTTTGTCCATCCCAATTATCCTGCAGTCACACCAATGATGCCCATCCGGAACCTACCGGTTATTTACCATTCAGATTAACGTAATAGCTTTAATCGCTTTGGAGTCGGTATCGTCGGTGTGACTGAGGTAGTCGGATGACGCTGTGATGTAAGGTTGCTCGTCAGGATAAGAAGGTCAATGAGAAAAGCAAGATGGTTGGATGTTAATGACATCAATATCACCCAAGTTCCTCCGATCACTCTCAATCAACACCAGGCCCGGGCGCAAGACACTCCAAAGCCCTCCAAAAATGCACCGCGGTAATTTTCAATCAAGTGTTGAACGTCACTCACGCGAGATTGATATTTCGGGTCTTGATGAGAATGTAACCGAACGAGATTGAATTTTCCCCGAGTGTCATATGGTACATGAATTCATAAATGGGAGGAATTTGGGCGAAAATTAGGCCATGGATGCCTGTTAAAATATACCGTGACAAAGAACGGGAGCTTTTCCATGTCGAGCTGAGCTTCACGCTGATTGAATTGGGCTGTATGAATGTGATTTGAAGAGTCTGAATTTACAAGCAGTAAACATGTCGGCGTTCCGTATTGATTGCTGCTTTATGAAGTTGAAAATATCATTTCACAGTTTCTATTTCATTCCGTTGGGAGTGAGACCCTGAGGAGTAACATACAAGCATTTCCAGTTCCTATCCATGATATTTAACAAAGTTTGCAGCGTATAATAAATTACTTGTCAGTAATTGGAACATTTGGGCATATCAATTTAGAAACACCCTTTTAGGTTCCTGTTTAATGTCAACATCTGCAGTTTTCATGAACTTTCCCGATAAACATTCTCCTCAATCTTTAGATGTGAGGATGGGAGCTGGGTGATGACGATGTTTCAAGCGTCTGAATTAGTTGCTATGGTAACGTAGAATCCATGCAAATGCTATCTCCCTGTGGAAGGGGGTACGGAGTGGCATATCGAAAGTTGAAATACAGGTTCAAGGACACAGGGTACATTCATTAAAACGTTTGTCATCTTTACCGTGCAACATGAGAAACTACATGCGAACAGTAGGAGTATAACATTTCATCTCCAGCTGTAATAGATAGGAGAGTTTGGGAAGACAATCGTCATTCCCGATCACCAGTTTGTCATGGCAAAGGCAACAACAACAATAACAACGCCAACCGCCAAAATGGGGGTGTGAATTATCCTTCGATGTGGTCAATGACTTGCCCTATATTTTGACAACCATCTTATTTGTATGCATTGAATAGTTGAGGTCGCGGTAAACTTGAAAAAAGATCTTCGCAACTCTGAGATGATTGCTAATACGATAAAACGTGGAGGTTCGTTGATAGGGAGAGCATGCATTTTCTGAGTCATTGCCTATTAAGTATTATTCGATATTGTAGAAAGCCAGACATTTAATGAGATCACCGGGGATTCTTCCAGAAGTTGTAACGCAATATTAATAATCAACTGCTTAACGAAATACCTTAATATATACACAAATTATTAAATTATAGTGATTATTTTAAATCTTTCAAGTAAATTGAAGATTTTCATAAGTTTATTCCACCTGCATTGCAAATTCGAATTCTATACTGAGCTTGCCAATCCATCATAGTCATTATAAGAAACGATAATGTCTCCGTTTTTTCATCTTTATTTTCTGTCCAGAAAAAAGGCAAATTAATATTTTTGTTCATCTCTTTCTCAAAACTGTATCTCATCCTTGCCGGAGAAACAGGCTTTAATGATACCATCTTTTGAGAGAAAGCTATGACGAGCAAGCCATGAATAAAAAAAGCGAGAAAAGCACCGAAATTTGTTGATCAGAGAGTCCGTTGCTTTAAACATAAGCAGCAGAAAAGACAATCACAGAAAGGGGATTCCAACTCATTAAAGCTTAAATGTCAACAACAATCTCATTGCTCATTCTCCAAGACCCATCTCGGAGGAATGTTAGAAGGGTTTTTCCTGAATTATTTATATTCCTGGTTACTTTTTAGTCTGTGACGGTCAAGCTATAGGCCCTGGTGCATTGCAAGATCTTTGAGAGCCAAAGCGATCATCTCATCATCAATATGGGCGACGAGTAGGGGGATAGGGGTACGGCGTACTTTCATCACCTAACCACAAACCTTTACGGCGACACGACATTTGCTCTTGCGATACTTGCTCCGATCTCAACACAATTGCGATGCTAGCCGGCTAACCCTGCTTTTTTGCAGGCCCAGATAGCAAATTACTATTAACCATGCTAGGCCACTTTGCTATAACGTAGTGTGAAACCGAAGTGGGCTGTTTAACCCCGGAAAATTGGTGGGGCTAAGACCCCCCCCCCCCCTCCTCAATTAGCCCCATCAAATATATAGTTTGAGTGAGGACTGCAATATAGTTTTTTTACCTAAAACATTGTAAATATAAAGGTAAGGGTTCATTTAGTTTCAAAGGCTTGGGTTTTTTTACTGGCTTAACGTGCAGATGTTCCATCGGAGCAATTGTCGCCGGACAAAATATCATGGGAACCCCTTTACATAATGTGAAACGTATAGGGTAAACATAATTCTATGTAGGTTAATGTCACTACCATGTCTAACAAGATGATATACAGCTAATTGGTGAGAATTTTTTTTATTTTCATGTTTCTTGAAATTGTGTCATAGCATCTTAACACGTTGGGTTCCTATGTATTCAGATCAGAGTGAAAACATTAACTGACTCACAACTGACAAATGAACACGGACGATACCTTTGTGAAACTGTCCTTAATAGCACTTAAGTTTCGGTAACATAATGAAACAACATTTACCAAGATACCGATCGCCGAGTTTTAAAAGCTCATTGCACTTTAAACGCATGATAAGAGGACGGGGAACGCAGTGAAATATGTTGAATCCATTATCACATTATGATATTTACCTTCAATATTGGATTCAACATGGAGAGCATTACCGGCGGGGGTATTTAAAATAGCTTCATCATCTCCTCAATTTGGCGGTTGTTTATCGACAAAATAATCCGAATTCATCATCTGACATGAATCGATGTAGATTGGTATTTTGACGCAAATTCGGCTCAATATTTTCAATTTTGAGAGAGGAAGAAATTCATGGATGAAATAAAGATGCTCTATTCACGTCAGAGACTCAAATCAGAAGTCAGCAAAATGGCATTTTTTAAATTCATGTCGATGTCTATATTAATGTACACCCCTAGGCAAAACTTTTTAGCAATATTGAAATCATGACTTGTATATTAGAAACCTAGTTTCATACTTCCCAATGTTTTAGTTGAAACAACTCATTCCCAGTAGTCAGGGCATATACCTTCTACCTGTTGTCCTTACTTTATTGGGGAGCCTCTTCAGTTTGTTTTCAGACGTCACCTCGCTTGACTGGGGGCGGCTCAATGGTATAATATTCAAAGGGGATGGGAAGACGATTTTAAGGTGATTTCATATATTTTCTTGTGTGTATTCAATGAAATATAAATTTTCTACATACATGTAGATTGCTTATATATAAAAGGGACTTAACAATGTTTTTCTAAAGAATCCATGATTAGACGAGAAGTTGGTGTAATTCAGATCATGAAAAATGAATCCTCGTATAAAATATCCTCCAGCATTTTTTTTTGTTAGGTTAAATGAACAATATTTTTTCTGCCATGTGATCTGGCCTTAGATTTTATCCAGTGATGTTACACTAATAGTTCTCCCCAATATTCTTTTTTTACAAAGTTTATGCCTTTGCATAAGTAGAGCAAAAATTATGAAATTTTGTTCCTGAAACCTTAGACTAGGTGGATGTATACCTCTCGGCTAGATGAGCTGTAAACATCAAATGCACTTGAAATTTTAAAAAAGAGCGATATTGCCAGATTGTTCAGGTAATGTTCGTGAGTTCCTTAATCATAAAGGAAGACTTTTTTAGAAGCAGGTCACAGTGCCATTAGAAATGTGTTAAGCCCGAAAGGTACGACCGGTAATGTATACCCCAAACCATCCTCCTTGATTGTAGTATTATTCAACGCCCCATAACATCAAAACCTCTCATATTACATACCTAAAACGCGGGAAATGTGGAGTGAAACCATAAAACATAAAAACAAAAAGTGGCACCTCACCTTTTCTGTGGTGAAGTTGTCGAGAGGAACATCGTCTATAGTGTATCAAGGGACTTCTCATCTTTGACATTAAAATGAAGAAGTTAAATGAAAAACATGTAACCTTATCATTGATGATATTTATCGTTAAGTTGGAACGATCACAGGGAAGGTGACTGCGTGCCTTTGTGTGAGATGGGATGTTATTATAAATCTCTACGAATTAAAAAAAAAGAATGGTAGAAAATGATTGCATGCATTAAAGAAAATTGTTTGATGCAGATTACATTGACTTGAATAGGAATAATGATCAAATGCAATTGAATTCATCATTGTACTCGAGGTTTCATGGGTTTGCAAAAAATTGAAAACCATCCAAATAGAGGGGGCAGGCTGTAATGCGTGGGTACGAAAGCACCTCAAATGTTCTTCGGGTGAGGTAAATGATAAAATTCCTCCTCCTACTTCTATTACTACTGCTGCTACTACTACTAATAATGATATTAATATCAATAATAATAATATGTGTAGGGCACTCTACACGGGTATTTCAAAGCGCACATGTGGACTGACTAATGTAAACAATGAATCCGTTAATTAAAGAAAGAAAAGAAAGACAAGTAAAACAAAAGTTATGCTAGTGTTAAAAAAGACGAATTTCGAGTGAGGTTCAAAAATCAAACAATTTGCCTTACCCTATTTTATGTAACTTTTTATATCATGAAATGAACGCTTAAAACAGACATGTATCTTGAAGTCATACCATGGGCCTAAGACGAATCAAACTTTTGAGCTATGAAAATAATAGATATCCTGGATGGGGAGCGGTATAGTCGAAAAGAGATTAAGCGGATAGAGTCTAAGTAATTTTAATTTTACTCAAACAATGCACACGCCCAAAAACACCGTATCACACACACGCGCGATCGCGCAAACCCTCCTCTGCACATTTCCCCTCCCCTCTCTCTCTCTATCTGCTTTGATTTATTTTATAACATTATGGCATATGATGAAAGTATTATCTCTCTTTCACGATCGTGATACTGATTGATAAATAGTGAGGACTTTCATTGTGTTTCGAATCATGTCGGGGGGAAAGACTGACAGTCACCGGATACTACGGATATTCGAAGGAGCCTCATCGTTGCACCGAGGATTTGAGACGAAAAGCAGGCAGCTGCTACTTAAAATACCGCATTTAAATTGAGCAAGCTGGAGTGAAGAGAAAGACAAAAACCCAGGAGACATATCATGATTCAACACACACACAATGCTTGACTTCTCCGTGTTAAACTAGATATGCAAAGCGGGCAGCACAGGGATTGCGACATACGACACTCGACCACAACCAGAACATGAGAGGAGACGCCAAGACAGACCACGTGATCAGTGGATGGCGACACGGCGGATCAGAGATGGAGACCCGCGCGCTGAGCTCCCATGAGACGCGCGGTCGCTGGAAATGCGTGTAATGAAACGACTCCGTCGACGTCACACACAGATCGGTTACGGCGTGCAGTCGGGGTCAAAGAGGTGAGTCCCCTACGTTGTAATACGGGTCAGAGCTTCTGTAAAACTATAAAATAATCAATATGACTGACAGACAGGCCACACTGTGAATGAAAATCGTAAAAAGAAAAGCATTTTGACAGTGTCATATCATGTATCCGTGGAGCTATATCCGTAATCATGCACTCTTCCAACCTCCCTGCTTTATTGACATGGTCCTCCCACCTTTTCCTCTTGCCGTCACGTTTTCTTTGAATATGAAGTGTTTTGATGTCTCCTCGAAACCTTAATACATTTGTTTTTTGTATCTTTTATAGCGTCGTTCCTAAATGCGCTCCTCCCTTTTCTTTCAATTTCGTCTCTAAATTCTCCTTCTCCGTTACATTGGATGGTATCGATTAATTCCAGTCACCCCCAAAAATTCTGCTCGCCTTGCGAGAGCTGAAATCAGGTCTTGATGAAAGAAGAAGGGAGATATTTAGAAAGAAGGTGATAAGATGGGGAGTGGAAATTGGGATAGAGGTTGGGAGAGGACACGAGACAGGGTTCTTTTCATCTCCAAAGTGATTGCCTATTTTTCGTCGCTCAATTCCTGCGCAAACCACTCGTGTCCGCTTTTCAAGCCTCGTGCGTGACTTATCGATGGATGGCTCGGAAGCCGGATCTCTCCCGTGACCGGTCGTGGCAGGATCTCGTAGTATCGATTCCATGCTGATCGGCTACGTGTTTGTCACTCTGTAAAGTTGTCGGGGTATTTCTGTGCCATAGCTTTCCTCTCGCCATTTATCTATTTCCTCGAAATGATATATTCTAGCACCTTCTCAACCATTACTTTGCCCTACTCCTCTTGTACTACTCCTTTTGTATTGTCATATAGGTATTATCACCTTCCTGCCAAAGTATTACCTCGTTCTATTACCATGATTACACACTGTTTCCTTCGCCATCCTTAAAGGCCTCCTTCAGTTTTACGTAAATAATGGCTCCAAGTTCAAGTCGATGGGACTTGTTTTTACTCGAAAAGATATACCATGTCTATTGAGAGATTGCAAAAATTATTTACTACATCGGTTGTTGTCTTTGTTGTCTTGTAAGGACGAGTCCAAATGTGCAACGGCCTTTAGCATCTCCAACTCATGAAACTATTTATTTTTCATTTGAAAAAAATATATAAAAGTTTTTAATTGTTTTGGTTCGTTGGCCTAAACCAGGTTTCGAAGTGCATTCTTAATACATATTTAATCCTTTTTCCAATAATCCATTTTATTGTGTCGCCATTTTAAATTACTTGCAACTCCCCATGGCGCTCCACAAAGAACAACATTCATTGACTACGTGATTACCAAACCCTTACAATCTCTAATGTAGTACGTTGGCCACGGAAACCTTAAATACAGGAAAAGGTCTTTAAAGGTCAACAGTTTGTCAAGTTTTGGGCCCTTGATCTTCGTGCTCCTGCATCGACGACTTGAACAACCAAGTGGGTGTCGAGCCCATATTCCATACCAGTTGTGGATAATGTCAATTGATTTGACCTATGATAACTGTTCTTTCGATTAGTTTTTCCCTGTTACTCAAAAACATTCGTATCAGGAACTAATAGGAAACAAATGCCACGAAATCGTCATCGGACGATGATTATCTTATTGACTATTAGGTATTCGACTTGCATAAAGATAAACCGTATTCAACCGATGGGAGTTAGGCTGTTTATGCACTTGTCTCGAGTTTATCATTTATTGTACTTTGAATTCCACATAATTTTGGTAGTTCATTCTTCTAAAGACGGCAAGAACATACTTGTCGAAATGTCGAATTTCAGAGTCGTATTCAAGACCAAACAATAATTTATGTCCATATCAGAATACATGATGCATTGTGAAGCCTAGACTGGTCAGTTCACTCTTGTTTCTCTGAAAAAAATAAAATCCTTTCATTTTTATTAAAATGAAAGCAGTTGATAGTCTCATGGACTATAAAACCGATAAACAACGTGGCGACCAGACGATCCTTCAAAATCAAAGGACGTTGATGAGGTTTCGTTCCTCCGATATTTCCCCAGGAGATAAGTTTGACGGAATATTATTTCGAGCTTGCTGCTTGAAGGTGCCGAAATGCTAATTTATGAGAGAGCTGGATGTTTAGAGAGGTAATTTACAGTTTGACATGCCGACTAATTGGCATTCAATAAAAGTGTTGGAATTAATCGTGTTTGTACGTAATGGGTATGCGTGAGAAGGACGCAGTCACACTGTAGCTGACCTGAAACCTAACCGACCAATTACTTGTAATTCACAATACGATCGTTTGTATCGATAATAAGGTCTCTTTGAATGTGTAACTGGGACCTAAAGAGATCCAGGGTAGTGAAGTCTTTGTTTGACCCATGCCGAGTAATTTTTTAAGATAACAGCTTGAAAAAAACAATATCGAATGAACACCATCATTGAAAATTCTTAAACAAATATTTTTCAACCCGTACATGTGCAAAACATTGCATTGATGAAATGATTACATGAATTAACACCCAAAAAATGACAATCTGATTTTTGTTGAAATGTAGTAATGAAATAATGCATCTACGTATTGAACTGATATTTTCAACTCAAATTTTACCACTCAAACTTTGTGTTTTAGAAAAGATACTGTACATATTGCCCTCTAATATGGAGCATTGCAGCATAGCCACCGGAAAATTAAAGTAATTGCAAAAAACTAGACGAGACGGTTGACACTAAATGACGTCTATAGAGTCAGGTGTTAAGTATGATTTCATCCTTAAATCAAACAGGTACTATTTAAGAATGCGATTTTTTTAAGCTCTAATTTCATTACCCTTTCGTCGTCCATGTATTCCTATAACATGAAAGGGAGTATTACATTAAAAAAGAGATTGTGTAATTTATCCAATTAAACCGCCCCCCAAAAAAGTTAATATCTCAAGGGCGTGATTCGAGTAATCGAATAGCTCATGCGTGTATCATACATCAAATATAACTCTATGGGAGGGTAATCTAAACAACTTGTGGGTATACTAATAGGGAATTGGTGCCCATGAAACTTGTCATTCTAATGTTTCTGGGGAATGATAACATTCATCATCATGACGGCTTAGCTCATACTCCCACGAGTGCCATCAAAACCAAGTGATTAATATGCTTATCCCCACGAGTAAATCATAATGCGCAAGCACAGATGCACAAGCAATTCATTACGTTATCCATATTCATACATGACTTAGATATTAGAGTAATAAAGAACTATTAGGATAGCTACAATACTTTGTGGTCATTAATTAATAATTTTCATTTTATACCTAAATGTTTATGACAGGTATAGGGAAAGAAACATATTTTGAGGGAAACCTTTGGTACTGTGCATACATACTTCATACAATGATTTAAGGGAACGAAGCAAAAACTACCGAGATATCTTTTAGGTTAGGTGTCATTATTCAATAATTTTCATCTGTACAGGTAATCGTTAATTTAAAGAAAAAAAATCAAGCTTTCTATTTTGGTGGGAGAAATTGAATTCAAAGAGAGAAAACCATGACACACACACACACAAATATTGAAGGATCTGTAATGTTAAACATATCCGACATGACCTTGCAATGCCGTTAAACAACATATTGCACATGGGGCCGATATGAATACATCCCTGTCACCCGAATGTCACATTTCGCGGTATAGATTCCTAAAAAATATTGATTTGATTTTCTCCTTGAGAAACCCTCTCTTTAAAATGAGGAGACATTCGAAGATTGCCTCCTACTTTTTGTTCTAATGCTGTGCAGCTAAGCATATGATTCATGGGACATTAGCAAAGAGATTGTGTCTCTTCGTTCATCATAGGCGAGAAATAGATGTATTCCCTTATATCCAGTCCCATCCATAAATAATGACGTATGCTACCACGCCTTCACATCATGGTTGACAGGCCCAAAACTCAATTATCATTCGTGTCAAAAACTTCCTTATTATTCTCAATAAAGAAGGGTTTCTAACTTGCCTCAAGCCAAATAAGTTTATTTTCTAGCCATGAGGGATGGCAAGAGAGAAGAAGAGAGAGAAAGAACTAATGGGTAATTAGATGGGATATAGAGGGAGGCGGCAAAATGTAGAAAGAACATTGGCATAAATAATGTCCATCATTTTAAAATCGGCTTAACTCCTTATTTCTTGAATGCTATTATTAACTATGTGAATTAAAATACTACCACCGTTCCTGCCTACTATTGTTGCAAGCTTTTTGTGACAAATAGGAACTGTTGATCTTTGCAGACTAAGTGAAAAGGTGATAAGCTACCCACGTTAGATTGTACCACCATACTATTAAAACATCGTTTTGTATAGCAGCCATTATCATGATTATGACCATGACAAAATGTAGAATCTGGTACAGAATTGTATTGTTTTAATCAGATCTTAATTACTGATGTAACGTTTGGCTATTACATGAAATAACATACAAATGAAAGTTGCATCTTTCAAAATAAAAGGACCCATAATCGGTCTCATAGTCTTATCTTGAAGTCATGAAATAAAAGACATCAAATCAAATGGAAAGTGTACTTTACATAATGTGAAACGTATAGGGTGAACATAATTCTAGGTAGGTTAATGTCACTACCATGTCTAATAAGATGATAAACAGCTAATTGATGAGAGAGTATTTTATTTTCATGTTTCTTGAAATGGTGTCATAGCATCTTAACACGTTGTGTTATCATATATTCAGATCAGAGTGTAAACATTAACTGACTCACAACTGACAAATAAAGACGGACGATACATTTATGAAACTGTCCTTGATAGCACTTAGGTTTCGGTAACATAATGAAATAACATTTACCAAGATACTAATAATGTAACGTTTGGCTATTACATAGAACAACATACAAATAAGAGTCGCATCTTTCAAAATAAAAGGACCTATACAATCGGTCTCATAGTCTTATCTTGAGGTAGTGAAATTAAAGACATCAAATCAAACAGAAAGTGGAATGTGGAAGTTGACACAAACACCGCCATGACTGCAGTAAAAAGAGCTTAACAAGCACGATCAATAACGATTTAAAAGAAAGTGAGACATTCTGTGTTATTGGCCCACCAGACTATCAGAATTCTAGACAAAATGGCAGATTATCTTCTTGAATGACACCAGTGATTGCATTACAGTGCGTTTATTTCGAAGCATGCTGGAATTACCGAGGCAATAAAACCATTCCAAAGTCAAGATTTTACCTTTAGTTTAGACAAAACAACAAACATTATCCGACTATTCCTCGGGCTATCGATATTCGCTTACCGACGGACAACGATACGTACACAGTTTGGATAAGTTTGGATAAGCCCTTTTGGGGCAATTTAAGTCAATTTTCCAGAGGAAATGACTTTATAAAGGTTATGCTAAATTGGTCGTCTCGCAGTAAATCGCAGCATGGTCTGGTGCATGTATAATGGCAAATGAATGTCTATTCATTAACCATTTCATTTAAATTCATAAAGTATAGTAAATGTTAACATGATTTGAAAGGGATACTCAGACTGTGTAGTGGATAGTTGTTTTGGAATGGACGCCCAAGGCTTAATGTTGATGAATATACTAAAGATGCCTGTTGAATTTATTCACAATCCCCCCCCCCCAGATATCTTCGGAATTTCTTTTTAAAACTATGGTTAATGATGACGTCAAGTGTTTTTGTTAAGAGGCTCCACATAACAAAAACCATGTTGTTAATA
The DNA here is from genome assembly GCF_018143015.1 of Lytechinus variegatus. Classification (NCBI taxonomy): domain Eukaryota; kingdom Metazoa; phylum Echinodermata; class Echinoidea; order Temnopleuroida; family Toxopneustidae; genus Lytechinus; species Lytechinus variegatus. The sequence continues at coordinate 37,030,745 of NC_054743.1, read as the reverse complement.
GTGTTTGTCAAACTCCCAAGTGTGCTATTAAAACACATTTCGTTGTTTCTTTAACACTCTTTGGCGTTAGTTTAACACCTCAGGGTATGTCCTCTAAAGACATCAACTGATGACGATTTTAACACCCATTTTTGGCACTGCAATATATTTCCTTTGAAAAACGTCCCATACAAAAGTAACGCTATGTGTTATCAACTATTTCTTAGAAGATTTCGGAATTTAAAACATTGAAACAAATTTCGTTAAAAAAACCGTTCTTTCTTTAACACTCTTTAACGTTAGTTTAACACCTCAGGGTATGTTCTCTTAAAACACTAACTGATGACGGTTTGAACACCAATGTTTTGCACTGCAATATATTTGTAAGTAAAGATAAGTGTTATCATTTAATTTGTTTTTAGAAGATTTCGGAGTTTTCTCTTTACTCCGTTGTATATTTAAAAGTTTCTTCTCTCGTTTCCTTCTGAAAAAACAGGTCAATAAAAATCTAGGCGTTGTTCCTTAGCTCTGTCCTGGTAGATTTTAGATCCATTTCGCAAATCTTGAAATTCAAGGAACTTGACTTATCCCGAAGATGGATGGACGCGATTAAAAAGACATTGAGAACGGTTGCTGTCGTAAGACGTATTTCCTGGTCAGAGATTACAGAAATGGTACCTCGGTTGCTGAATAATTTGCTTCTTCGGGACACCATACTATGGGTGTTTAATACCATGACACTATACTTAAAATGATCATCATAGACGAACTATGAGCGCATGCTCTGAAAAAGCAGGCGCAGTATTCCATCTATCTTCTTACATTAATGGATTATCAGATAATAGGCGTAAATGTGTCCGCCTCTAACGACAGTGTCAATCTTTCGGGTTAGGTTAAATCGGTGTTTCTTTAATTTCCACAGTGAATACAATGAAGATCAAGAAGGCGGTGGATATATTTTTGCAAGCTTAATTCGTGTTATCTAAGCCCGCATTAAACGCTGATTATATTGCTAAAGGGCATTATCGTTGCAATGCAAAGAGCAAGTCCAATCCACGTTAACGTATAGAAAAGCGGGTCGATACTGGCGAATAAAATATTGCGTTTACCAGCGGTTTCGGCATCGGGGGTATAAGCCAGTTCACTGTTACCTGATTATCAATTTTTCCCAAATTACCTTTGGGATTTTTCATTGGGATGAGCGCTAACATTTTCAAATGAAGATGTTGTGTAAGTGTTCCCGGCAAAGCATTCAAATTCTGAGAACAAAAGGAATTGTATAGACCAGGTGACTAGAATAGTACATGTACATCACGGGTAAAGTTTGGAAATCTGTTTGTTTATTGTCTGCTTCTGGCACACTTTGACTATTGTTTATGGGCTACTATCAAATACCAGTGATTATGAAGACTTTGTTTCTCTCCAGCTTGGATGTGATGAAAAGAAAATTTTAAAAGGAATACACTAATAATCCTCAAATTACAACTTCCTATGTCAGTGAATTTGAAAACCACCTACATGGTTTATCTCAAATGACCTTTTACAGCTTGTGCGCAGGTTACAACCGTGAACAGAATTATAATGGTGCAAAAAAAATCTTTAAACGGGCATATCCCCCTCGCTCTCTAGATAAATGATTCGTTATCTCCATCACGTTACCCTCCTTTCCTGAGTTTTCTTTCTTGTTTGTATGATTTATTTATTTATTTTATTCATTTACTCACACTTATTCAAACAGGTTCACAAGATCGGAGATATAATTACCGTTTCGCATCTGGGTCCTCGTACGTAAAAACATAGTAAAATGATAATTACAACAATAAGGCGTAATTCGTATCAAAACAGGGTAAGATATAAAGAAATCTCAATGTAATACAAAAACTAAACCACATAGAAATTTTATTAAAGGCCTCAGTCAAAGGGAAAGTAAAAACATTAAATAGGCCTATAATAAAAGTACATACATTGTAAAAATGAAGTGCTAATTTAGCACTTTCAATGCTTGTACAGTGACTGCACTAAGAAAGCTGATTTTCTAGTTCAAATTTAAACTAGAAAATCAGCACTCGTAGTGCAGTCACTATACAAGCACTGTAAGTCATAAATTAGCACCTCATTTTTTTTTACAGTAAAAATATTTTTACATTGACTTATAGAATACCAGCTGATGTTCAAGCAAGCCTGAATCATTTATTTGACAATTTGTTGTTCGAAATAATGATTCTGGTGAATCATAAAGGCCCGAATTCACAAAGATGGTTTTGAACACCCACGGTTGAGTCCATGGTTTATGCAGATTTTCTATAAAAATTACGCTTAATTTAGCGCGTATCGGATGCGTGTTCAAAAAATGTCCAATGCTGATGCGCGCTTTTGTCACAGTGCGCCAAATTGACGCCTGTTGCCGTAGTTATCAACGCTATGAGTCCTCTCTATGCGCTATGAGTCCACTGTTTTTATTCATGAGTCCACTCTTCAAACAGTGAACTAATGAATGCGTATCTTACCATGGTAACAGGCGTCGATTTGGCGCACTGACATTTTTTTTACGCGCACCCGATACGCTCTAAATTAAGCGTAATTTATACAGGGTATTTGCATAATCCATTGATTCAACCGTGGGTTTTAAAAAACACCTTTGTGAATTCGGGCCAAATACGAAATTATATTTCTACAACGAAATTATTTGTAGACAGTGTAGTAGCGGGTCGTGTGGTCCAGTGGTTAGAGCATTGGACTCATAATCACAAGGTTATGAGTTCGAATCCCAACTCTGCCATTGTCTCCACTTTGATAAAAAAAAAATGCCCGAGAGTGATATCTGTCGTCTATAACGTCAGCCATTATGACTGATTAACCTAGACGAAAAATGTTTCATAGCTAATTGGTTACATACCAGCTTGGCGTTTACCAGCAAAATGCTGTCCTGCCGAGTTCCTACGAGAGTTACAACAAACAGAACGGAACAGTGTAGTCCTAATTGTACTTCATTGGTAGCATTCTGTATAGATATTGCACTAGATTTGAATTCATGCAGCCTTGATCTAATAAAGTAGAAGTAAGGTCTGGATAGTAATCTGACAGCCTAAATAAGATTCAAAATCTAAATAAAACAAGAATAGAAGATGGATCATTGCTTCCAAAGGCTCATCCTTGTCACCATGGTAACAGGTATTCTCATCACCTGTTAGAAGTCATCAGTATTCTCCCAATATTTTAATTTTCTTTCATATTCATCTCTTTAATAAGTGGCAAAATCCCCCTCTCCTTCTTTAGATTACGGGGCCTGCGGGCACAGCGCTTATTTATCGGAGAATATGGATGGAGAGATAAAAAAAATCGACGGCTTTGTGACGGATTGTCGTTCCTTATAGGAGTGAAATTAGCGAGATATTTTGATGCATTGGAACCATTAACAAGTCATGGTGGTGTGCAGGTGAAGAAATACGTCTACTGAGAGGTGTGTGCTGTGGGACCTGATGAATAATTGATGTCATGCTGAAACACTGGGTTTACTATAACCATCGGCAGACACGCAAACAAGCGATTTACCTCCAGAAAACAAAGCAAAACAAAAAGAAATTCGATTTCATTCCTTCCTGTTGCTTGCGATTAGTGGCATACATTTTTGTTCAAGACCGTGATTTGTGCCATAAGTATAATTATTAATTTGTAGGGCTTCCATCTTCATGGTCATATCCATCCTGATGGAAAATTGGACGATTAATCACTTCATTTAAAGAGATATGAATGTCTTTTGCTCGAAGTTATCATTTGAATTTGTAAGAATAAAAGAAAACTTATTTCCCTCTTTACCTTCTCAGTATTGAAGCGTCCCCCCCAAAAAAAAAATATATATATATATATCGGTGGAGGGAGTGGGTCTACATGATCATGAGTTTGATATGCAAATAGTTTATCATTATGGACGATGACAGTGTGGTTTACATTTTGATTTGTAGAACATTTTTTTTTTTCAATTTTGAAAAATATTATTTTTTTAACTGCAACGAAAATCAACCATAACGACCTCATTCCCAACATACAATGTGATAAATGGATCAGACTATCTATTTAGTGTTCATCCATGATTTAAACATTAAATGACTTACAGGTATTGGTGATCTGTCGATAAACCATATCATGATGACAAGTCGGATTATTGAACATGCGTATGATTGTGCAAACAATGAGGTTAGCCTTCATGGCGTAGCGAGGACGAATAAGGAGGAAACGATATAATCTATAGATTATAGAAAGAAAAAGTGCAGAATGTTATACAAAATGAAATAGAGTGTGTGCATGAGAGAGAAATAGATACACTGTCAAAAATGAAGTGCTAATTTAGCACTTACAGTGTTTGTATAGTGACTGCACTAAGAGTGCTGATTTTCTAGTTTAAATTTAAACTAAAAAATCAGTATTAGTAGTGCACTGTAAGTGTTAAATTAGCACTATATTTTTCACAGTGTATAGAGAGGGAGGGGGAGGGTCAAAGTACTACTACATTAAGCAAGATAAAGGGGTTCACAACACACTTTCATGACAATCTTGGAAATTTGAATTAAAGAGTGTTTTTTGTGTGTGGATCTTTATTATCTGATAAACCATCATCATCTCAAAACCATGACTGGTGATAAGATCTAGTCATTGGTGGGCTTCTACCAGCCATTTGCAATTTCGCTTGCTAGCTAATATTGATGACCAGTCACGTGATACATGTCAGCCAATCATTTTAGTAGGTTCTATAATAGTATTATATATTTGGATATAACACAGAAGAACAATGCCAGGGCGACAAAATGGCCGGTGGAAGCCTTCGTTGGGGGAAAAAAATCAAGGGGATATAGGTCTATCGTAAAAATGATTTATTGTTTAACACTGAGGAGGTAGGTAAAAATCATTACAGCCAAGTGTTACTAATAAATCAGCTCAGCAGGCTCGTACAAAAATGACCTCACCATTGGCCATCCACTGACCATTCGAATAAATTCATTTGGACATTGCTATAGCATCAAACGTGATCAAAGTGATGGCGAGTCGTAGGTCAATCGGAGCTTCGGCGACCATCGTTCAAATAAACCGGAACACAACATGCACTCACATCAATTGATTGGGTTTTAAAGCGCGCCACATCCATCCATTTTCCCGCCACAATCATGCCCGCTCACGATTCCCCAAACACCTTACCCTAATTCCCTCCTATTCCCATGCATTCCGAGGGTCCGATTCGTCCTTGCCATTACGCATTTTTTAATACAGAGATACCCTTTTCCACGCTAGACTTATGAATGTAATATATAAAACTCCCTTTATTATTGTATATCTTTTGAAGATATGAACTTACTAACTAAAGAAGAGTGATAATTGTAAACGATACCAGACTGATGTAATTTTTGGCATGGAATTTTGTACGTACATCGAAGGATTTATTTGTATTTTCCTTTCTGTACATCTGGATGTAAAAACGGGCAAGGTATATGCTGTTTCAAGGGAATTTGAACGATGTTTGATATTTAAATGATACACTGATTATTTTGGCTCTTATTTCACCAAATGCCTTATCAGCCGCATCATGGTGACCGAAATGGTGGTAGATTAAGGTCTAACACTTAATCGAAATATTACGTCATTCATATACGATTCATATCTAAAATTTCGTCATATAGCATCCTAAATCATATCAAGTTTAATATAAAGAAGCTATGTCTTTCGAATAAAATTTCTAACACGGGGAAGGCGCCATTTTATAACGATAGTGAGATAGCGAAAACGACCTCAACTGAATATGGATATTATGTAGTTGCTGATATTCCTCCCCCTTCTTTCCCTTTTTTGCGCATCTTCAAGAACCCAAAGCGACAGACACCCCCCCCCCCTTCCCCCATGAAAACTTGCACCCGTCCAGTACACAAGATATTATTTTAACCCAATCTATTATTTTAACCTCATATATCAGGAACCGGGTCCTTCTTAAAGTGTTTCATGGTGAGAAACATTCAGGTGGATTGTCAGTTTTCTTGGGTAGCATGATAAAGTTAGGATTACCAACTGCCAAATCACCTAGCTGACGCATGTCTTTTTTTTTTTGGGGGGGGGGGGTCTTAGGGTACGTTTCCTAAAATGTTATCGTGAAAAAGTTCAAAACTACAAGTTTATAGTAAGCGAATCAATACATTTAATTATGTACCATTCCAATTGTCATTTGCTCCTTATAGTATGAACGAGTATGATGCGACGAAGATTTAGTAACTAGATCATTGTGAGCTGCTTCAAACGGTATCAAGTTATACCTAAATGTACATTGCAGATTGGACAGGAAAACGCCACAGGAAATAGAAAAGGGTCGTTCATTAGCGCATACTAGTACTTCTACCATGGGAATAGAAATAAGCTGACAGGTGAGGTCCTACTTCCGACCTAGCTTTATGATCATTTTACCACAAGCACTCGGTTTATTACTTGTAATATTTCTGTCAAAGAACCACGACTCAACATGAAAGATCACCGCGGAGAACAAGCATTCCTTGCAAAGCTTGAAGATCCAAGCAAAAGCGTGCGTCCGTCTTGCGGTGACCCCCTTTCCAACGACCCTGCTCCACTCCACACCTCTTGACGGTCATTTCTATCAGCGTGCGGCCGTCTGCTGACTGATTCAATCCCGAATCGTGTGGTTGGGATCCGATAAATAGTCTTCAACATCATCACAAACGACACATGATTAATAAGGACAATTGCACACTCAAGATCTTTAACGTTTCCTCTCTTTCAATTTTCACGGTTGTAAATGAACTGTAGTTGATAATACCATGAAAATATGCCGTATGAGTCTATATTACGATTACTTGGCTGAATTAGAATGTGGAATTTATAATTTATATTCGAGTGCGACTTTTTTCATAGTAATAATTCACATTATATGAGTAGACCAAAGGATTATTTGAGAGAAGCTAGTTTTGAATTTATCTTACGGAATAACATGCAGAAAAGACTTGACATAAAAGGACATATCGTGCAGGTATAAAATGACACAGATGCTATTTTGATCACGTTTCTCCTACACAGGCATGACTTGCGAACTGATATGTAGGAGATACAATATAATTCACTTCTGACACCTTCTTTAAATGAATTGATTCATCTTGAAAATGGGAGAATAGTACCTAAAGAACACCTCACTATTTTTTATTGTGACGTAATTATCCTCTTGTAAATTTTCCCTGAAATCATCATAGAGCGATTTAGTCTGGTTTGCCCTCGGTTTAATAAAAAAGACGTTTTGATAAGCGTAATGGGTCTGCAGTTTCCAATATGAAGGTTATACAGTCAAGGTCATATTTTGTGGCGCCCCCCAACTAAATTATGTGAAAACGGTTTATTCCATTACCCTGATATTTTTTAAATAACCAGAAGACGATAGTTATCTAAACTCCCAGGGCCAATAAATTGTATTTTTTGACCAGCGGTTTGCGTCATTCGACGATATGAAATTGTATCTCTTCCAATTTTGCTGGGAATAGAAAATGGACTTTAGTTCCCCTGGTGATTTTAAATGTTGTTTCCAAAACGGCGACGTCCCCAGGTCTACCACGAGTAATTTCTTCATTTTTGTTAGTTTATAGACTCGATTTTGCCGGAATATAATACTGATATGGGGCAATGTCCATTTCATATCTCTCCGATTGTCGAGCAAGGACTAGCAATAAATAGCAATCAACATGATGAGATATAGTGGGGTTATCAAATTGCACCGTATTTTTATTTGTTTTTCTCTTCATAAACCTGATATCGAAAGATCGATTTATTGGTCTATTTTGTTGCGGAATCGCAAGTGCTTTGACAGTTTTGGCATCAAGTTAATAATAATGATTGGCGTTCATCATTATTGATTCAATATAGTCATAGGCCTGTATTCTGAAGTCAGGTTTAACTCTGTGATAAAATTATGGGGAGCCGAAAATTCAAAAATTATGTTTATGTTGTATATTTTTTTTCTTTTTTGTTTCACTTTGCTTTCATAATGAGGAAAAATACTTCAGTTATCATTCCAAGACAAGTATGAACAATTGGGTATCATATGAATTATAAATTGGATGTGTACTGTCGATGTGTGTCCCGATCGGATCTCCATAGTTTAAGCCAGGGTTTAATTCAAACCCGAGTTCAGAATAAGGGCCATATAAACGTTTGATTAATAATTTTAATTCATGAAACCGGGAAGTCCAACTCTAATGAAACGTTTCGGTTGACCCTCATCCGCTCGACACCCACACACACAAACATGTGTGAACCAACACACCCTACCTATTCACCCGCCAACAATCATACACATAAACCCACCACACACTCATATTATGTGTGTGCGCGCACACACTACCTATTCACCCACCACCACACATACATAGAGACACAAAACACATTCCTATCTCACACCCAGCCTACGCACACTTTCACAACACACCCACAACCCTATTGCACCATCTACCCCTCACATCATGCACATACAGTATAACTACATTACATCTTATTCAAATTAGTCTTAGCCTGCAGATCTAGAAATACAGCGTACACGTTTTTAAAACAAACGAGAACTCTTAATTAAAACTGAATCTTTCATTTTCAAATTGAATAGCTGAGTATCGCCCTGGGGATTTTGTTAACAATAGCTTGATCAAAGGTAGCGGTAGTGCGGGAAGAAAATAATTTAATATTTTGTTTTTAATGGTCAATCTTCTTCGGTCGTTAATTGTTTTTATTGATTGCCTTTGTAAGTGTGAGAATTAAACTGTGTCATGTAAACACTGTGAAGCACTCTTGCATGTAGATATTGAAATTACTAAAGCTTTGCTTTATTTCTTTTTATTCTGCATGATATTACATAATTACTTATGACACCATTTCATAAATGGTGTTCCATTTTATCTATCCGAACGTCTTCCCTTTCCATATACATACCCTGTTTTCTTAGCCTAGTTTTAACCCAATAAAATGACATGGGCTGTGCAAAAATATAGACAAACGTAAATAATAAGCCTAACCACATGGCCGGGAATGAAAAAAAAATGTTTACTGTCACATCGAAGAGTTCTTAGAATAAGCATACATGATATGGCAAGACAATTTTTTTCTTCCCTTTTCATGCATAGCTCATCATGGACCTGTGATGGTCCAACGAATCAGCTGTCTTCTAGTTATCTCTATAGGGTTGAAGGTTCGAAGCTATGTCCATTTGTAATTTATCTTGATAACAACTGATCATCATGTAAAAAACTGAAGTAAATATTACCATGCTTAAGACATGGAGTCGAAAAGAACGTGGAAACTATGGTTATTTTCTTAATGTTGTTGCTTTTCATATTAAGCGGTTAACTGCGAATTGTAAGAATTTCAGCCTCATCCGAAAGGGATATCAGTGCTTCAGAGTCGGTTATTCATATTTTTATGTAACTTCATATCCTGCTCTCCTTATGCCAACATGAAAAGTAGCACATGTTTGGAGGGCATCTCCAAAATGGACTTCGCAAATTTATATGACATATATCAAGCCAATCCCATCCTTTTCGATTGGGTCTCGGCTATTAAGGAGCTGAGAAGGCTGCGGCATGTTGGCCCGGAATTATGACAAGTAAATGTTTGGCCGAATATTTGACCTGGTTGATATTAACCCACTTTTCTTTTTTCTTGTTCTTCTTGTTTCCCGGCGAAAATCCTCATGTCGGCTCGATGCCCGATTGGATTTAGGCTGTATACTCATTTTAGTATTATTCCAAACGGACCCTTTGTCGCATACCGCTATATAGAGTTTCCCCTCGTGCCGACATGGCTTAAACCATGTAAGTTTATCTGTCCGTCTGTCTTAAAATCTGATTTAAAATTCATCCACGCCTTTTCAAACTTTCATCTATTTCCAACTTTATCTTTCTGCTTTAGATTATTCTCGCTCTCCCCCTCTCTCTGTAATATTCTTCTCCTGTCGTCTCATTCAGTTCTCTATTGCGAATACCTACTTCCTAGCTGTTACGATGAGAGCTATCAAGTAGTTGTGTCTACGCGCCTGTGGGTATCATTAATATCTCTATATATACATATGTAAGGGGAAAATAACTTCATCTTTCTACTTCAGACTTCCCACTCCCCCCCCCCTCCATCGTACTTCATATCACTCCTCCCTTCTCTTGCACCCACTTTCTTTCCTTCTTTCTCCCTCTCTCTCTCTCATTTTTCCTCCATTTCTAAATCCTCCCCCCCACTCTCTCTCTCTCTCCATCTCCTACTGTCTATCACTCTGTCTCCTTTCTTATCACACCGCAAAAACTCCGGTGTTGATTTAACACCAGCCCGAAATCTATATATGTCAACACCAGAGAAGTTTCAAACAACACCAGTTTCATTTTGGTCTAAGGCCAGAATGGTGTTTATACAACACCAATAAGTATTCAAACAGCATCGGTTTCATTCCAAACTGGTGTTGTTTGAATACTTCTCTAGTGTGGACATATATAGATTCCGGGCAGGTGTTGAATCAACACCGGAGTTTTTGCAGTGCAGTGTATATTCATTTATTTCAGTCATATCCCTGTCTCTACCCCACACCTCACTCTCCCCCATCACTCTCTCTTTCTTCCTCTCACCTCCTCTCTCCCAAATGTATGTACCCCATTCAGTCTTTCGTATACTCTAGTGTCCAATTCTTATTTCCTAGCTGTCAGTATGATGACTGAGATGCTATCAATACTTGACCCGGACCCCCATGCGGAAACTCGGAGTCATTATCACTCAAAATGATCGTCCATTCCACGCTATCACCCAAAGGTGAACAGCACTTCATTCTCTCTGACTGAGAGGGATTCAAAGAAAAATGACACATACGCCCTAACATATGAAAGGACGATTTGAATACAGAAAGCACTGCACGTAAGATGTTTACAAAACATGACAGGAAAAAAGAATTAATATCAAACTTTTCGAAAGTAAGCGGAGGGTAGGGAACATTGCAATAGATAGATGCACTGATAAACAGATAGATGGATGGATATATAGATAGATAGATGACTGGATGGATGGAAAGAAATAAAAAAGAAATGACAGAATTAACCTAATAAATGGATAGGAAGATAGATGAAAACTAATTAGAAAAGTAGACAGTTGTGTGTGTGTGTGTGTGTGTGTGTGTACATACAGTAGTATATAGATAATGGATACCAAAATGATGGGTAAAGGACTGATGCTGGTACGTTTAAACTGATAAAAAGGATATCTTTCATATCAAACTATTAATTAATCCTTTCCCAAAAGTAGGTCCTTGTGCGCCCATGTAACACAAATCTTACAGCTACACCTGTTTCACATCTACCTTAGATCAATCCTATTGTTATTGTGTGACGCTACAAATGAAATACGATCGATTGCATGGACATTTAACTAAACTAAGACAATATGGCGAGTGACTGCTACCTATACAAACATCATTGCCTGATAGGTATTTTGTGATGGACTATGGTAATTGAACATCGCCACTAGCTCCATATCTGAGTTAGATATATCTAATAGTAAAGTTGTTTTATTAAAAATGTGATTTTCTACAAAGGAAGGCTTGGGTAGTTAGAAAGACTAGAATAGTAGAATGACTAGAAGGGTCATCGGTGTGCAAGTAGTACATTATTTGGTCAAACCTGATTATTTTCTGGTCAAATTTGTCTGTTACACTGCCATTTCCGACTAGAATAATTATATTTTCTAATACAGGACGATATGTTTTGGTTACACATCTGACTTTTGAACCAGTAATTTGACTGGTTTATTTCTTTAGTGTAAAGGTACTTAGAAATACCAAGTAATAGCATTGGCGGCGGAAGCCAAAAATTTTAGGAGGGGACAACCAAAAAATTTTTGACAAGCAAAAAAAAAAAAAGGTTCTCAACCCAAAAATTTCAGGGGGGACGTAAGAAAATAAATTGACAAGCAAAAAAAAAAAAAAAGGGTCATCAACAACAAATTTAGGGGGGGACCGTCCCCCCCCTCCTCAAATTTAGGGGGGCGCGTCCCCCCGTCCCCCCTGCTTCCGCCGCCTATGAGTAATAGAATGTAAGCCTAATTTTCGCGTGATCCGTTCAACAGGATTAAGTTACATGTAAAGTCAACATTTCACGCCCAAAGAAAATCAGACGCCTTTTATTAGACGCTATTTATTACCCGATGCATAATACCAAGCCATGAATACATCCAATAAATGCTGAGCTGAGAAGAAGAAAATAGTAAAACCCTTGGGATGACTTGGTTGATTCGAGGTGAGATCACCTTCTTAATCCTTACACTAACTCTGTTTACTTTGCCTGAATAAACCATTAGGCCATACCTCGCGTGCTTCCATGGATTGAATAACGGAAATTTCAAGAGATAACAGCCCTCTTCTCATTGTGATAGTGTTATGGTATAGTCTGTAGCCTAAGGCCCATCTCAGATAAGATTGCATGGGACCGAGGGTGATGGAGAAAGCAAACTCTGTATCAATCACCCATCGACTCTCTGAGCAAGTCATAATATGATTTTTGAGAAATCAAGATGGTTTCATCGTGACTTACACCAACATCATGAAATATACCCATTATCTTGCCATTATGATGGCCCTGGGAAGCCGGGTGCAGTGGTAAACCAAATTGACCTTAATTCTATAGTGATGACACTTTTCTTATGTTTTCCTTTATAACAAACCAGCACCCTAAGCTTTCCTTAGAAATTTGTACCCAGGCCCGTAGCTTTATTCCTATTTTAGATATTATTAGCCATGTATAAGTTCAACATTATAATTAATACTACTAGGTAAATCAATCTCATTCTGAATTTCTCTTAATATGGTAATTGAATCTTTGATAATTTTTGAAATGCGTCGGGGTTTTTTTTACATGATATTTCAGTTATCATTCGTTAAACAACATCTTCGTCGTCATAGAACAGGCAATATTTATCTTCCTTTGCTCTTTAAGCATGTTAAGGATCCCTAAATAAAGTAAACGACGCTGACGAGTTATGAAAAAGCTAAAAAGAAAAGGTTGTAGAAGTACAGGTGTCAAAACATACTTCCTACTCTTCCATGAACATGTGCTTCAGTTATAATTCAGAAGGACAAACATCCAAAATCTTCGCCAGCTGACGACTGAGTACCAAATAAAAAATATATTGTTTTACACTGCATGAAAATTTTTGATGCATACTTGGGCAAGTTCTAGATTAAATATTATCAAGTAGGCGCAGCTGCTGTTAACCATTAAAGTGTTGTTTTTATGGAGTAGTCTTTTATCTTTGCATGCGAGAAGTCATGATGTCAACTTTCCATTTTGCTTCAAAGCCTGGGAAGAGGTGCGGGGGGGGGTTCCATACCAGCACACATTATCAACGATTGGGTAATGCTAATCAAAGCATTTGACCAAGTATACTATCTTAACTCATCCACTCACATCTTGTAAAACCTGAACGAGACTTCGAGATGAGACTAAGTTGGATGGGTCAGCATCGGATAGTAATGGAAGTCGATCGCCTCATTCTTGGCCATTAAGACAATGGAATATGGTGAGAACGAAAATGAGCTACGCACATAGCGACAGCTCTAATATCGTTATTTACGGCGCTGGATTAGGTCGTTATATTTTCATTTAGGTTTCCTATTTTAAATCGCTGTTGTGGCGTCAATGCACTTCACCTCAGTCAGGTGTCCATGAATGAATACAATATACCAAATTTACGATCACTGTGACCTCACCTTGAATAGCATGCTCCTATTTTACAGTTCGCATATACATGTAGTTCTTTCATGGTCAGGTTCGTGACTAATATAGTAAATATAATTATAAGCATATACATGTATATATACACACACACACACACACACACACACATATATATATATATATATATATATATATATATATATATATATATATATATAGATATAGATATATATCTATAGATATATATATATATATATATATATATACATACATACATATATATTTACTTAATATATGTTTATATAACTGACAAGACTGAAAAATTGAAAGAGATATACATCATTATTGATACATGACATAAGGCGCCGTGGAGACTGAAAATGTGATCGAAAACGCAGAAATCATGTTGCACATGACCGCTTCAAGGTTTGATTTAAGACAAACCTGTAATTTACTGTTATGATCTATTGGCATGCGTGTCAAACCAAGAGGTGATAACACCCTCCTCAGACGGCGTTATACCCCCATCTAATAGGTTCACCAGTAGACGTGTCAGCTCCGGTGAATAGTTTCGTCTAATAACTGGATGAGCGTGTGTTATTGATTCAGATAATTTCTTCATCATGTCCTGTTTGTCTATTACGAGTTCTTATTCCTTAAGAGATACCATCTTACGATCTTCCTGGGATTTTTACATTATCATTTGGATTATTATTCCGTCTTTCTTATTAAATCCTTAATTGATTCTTAGTAATTTGTCTTACTTTATTTCATTTTACGCGTATATTGTTTACCGATTATGCATCTACCTATCCTCTATCTTTTTATTACCACCACCATTAATTATCTGCTTTCATTTAACTTATTCTTCCCCTTCTTTGATAATAATATTTTTAACTATGTTGTCCTTTTTACAGAACTCACTTTTTTGTTGTAGCCTCCCCCAACCCACTTCTCTCTTTCGCTCTCTCTCTCCCCTTCTGTTTTTTTATTTCTAACTTCCAACCTTCCCTTTTTGCCCTTAGCACATCATACTTCCGTTCATCTTCTTATTTCAATATTGCTGTACATCATTAGGTACCTCCTGTCGCACCATGACTGCCATCCTATTAACATCTGCCCTGTTTTTATACCCTCATTTCCTTCATGTCACTTTCATAATGCCCCCTCATTAAATACGCCCCAAGTGTTACATTACTCCCCCAAATTTCACGCCAAAATTGCTTCGAAAAGTAAAAATTTCCACCCTTTCATGAAACATGATTCTCCATCCCTTCCACTCAATCGCTCTCATCCCATTCGCCGTCTTCAGCATGCTTGGATAAACCGACCCATTTTCCATCCTTCCCCTTGCACATTCCTTCTCCTTCTCCTAAATCCCATCTTCTTCTAGCATCCTCCCTTTCCATTACATGATCCATAACATAAGGGGAAATTACAAGCAACCACTGATAGCACCGACTCCCTTTTCGCTAGAGGCTGTGTTTACACTCTACCCCAAGAATTTTAGTCACACAAGATGTCAACATTATTGTCACAAGTCTTTCTAAACATCCACCTTAAATCGGGTCAACAGCTGGAAAGATGGTCCATTTTCTGCATCCACAATCTTGTCAGGGAACCTTGTAAGTTTTTTGGCCATACACCCGTCTCGTCTTCTCAACTACTTCCTCTAATCCTCTGCTCTTTGTCCTCTTCATTTTATCCACCGGAAGTTCAAGTATGCCTTCTGGGTAATCGGAGATCAGATTTGCATTAGACCCTGAGGAATGACTACGCAATTCCTGACAACTCAAAGCCAATGTTGAACATTTCATGGATTGCAACCGGGTTTTGCTTCTGTCCATTCCATGTTGTTGACATAATAACAAATCATTCAATGCCGTTGATAGGGCGACGTCTGTAAGGTTTCAGAAACTATGTAAATTTTAAATGACATGCAGTCAGATCGGAATAGAGAACTTAGAAAATGAATGTTTGAGCTTTTTAATGCTCTTTATTGTTTTTCTGTTCGTTTAATTTGTTTTGTTCCACTTTGCTTTGCTAAACTCTCATTTGTTGCATTTTGTGTATTACATACGATTTTTTTTTATACTTGGCCAATCATAGCACCTAATTCATATTATTTTTCTAAAAAATGGAATGATTTGATATCAATGAAAGTCAATTATTAGACCAGAGTCTGGTTTGAAAGCTTATGCTTGATGAGGGCCGAAGATGGACATTCAGCGTGTATCACCAATGCACTAAAATACCATCATATAGACGATCCTCAATTGTTTACATGTATCTGCGTATTTTTCCGGCATCATTAGCCCATGTTGTGTAAACAATATTGATTAAACTTCAGCGAGCCGTTCTCACTGTCTCATAGGAACATTTTAAGATGGAAATGATTTTTCTATACAACGATTATTAAGCAAGTGGCACATGATTTTCTAGCTTCATGATTTCAAGGATATTTAGGAATATTGATTTTTTATTTTTGACTGATCTTCAATTTTTTGTTAATAGTAAATGTTCTGTTTAATGTTTTATCTTGACGTTTAGAAACCAATGTGGGAGTATTGAAAAGACACCAAATCTCATTTCGTGTATAACGGCAATCATGATTATGGTTTTTCGCACTGGTAGTCAGTCAATCATCATGAATAATGTTAGTGTTATTCCAGCAGTGTGTACACGCCCCGTTTGATGGAATGATAATGTCCTCTTTTATGTGAGGAGGAAGAAGATGGCGAGGACCCGTAACACGGCTTGTTTATTTATGAGCAGTGATGATGATGGCATAGGGGGAGCATGCTTGATAGATAATGAAAACAGTCTCATCTAAACGCCCCTAGGCCGCACACACTACCCGCCCATCATTGATAGCAAATAAAGCTGGGTGATTTGAAATATAAAATGTCACTTTCTCCTCCCAACGTTATCCGTAATCATATCCCGCGTGACACTCTCCCCGGATTTAATATGTCATTAAAATATGAATTAATGAATGAGCAAATATTATTCAAATTCGGCAGTTACTAGACAGTTAAAAGGCTCGTTGTTAATGATCTCGAGGACATGGGTTGAACTCTAGATGCTGAAAGTGTTATCCATTTCGTCTCCGAGGTATTTTTATGAAAGCATTTCAGCATTGCGCATTTTTTAGAACATCACATCTACTATAATGATTCCCCCTCTTTTTATGAACTGTTAATTTCATTGGTCGAATGCCCTTTGGGGTTATTTTGGGGCCTTTATTTCGTTATAATCACGTCAATACCATACTGAAGGGGGTGGTTTTGATCATTGTAGAGAAGTCATATGAAATGACTGAGAAGACTTGCTATTCTCATCATCTTTCAAAACATAACTCGATTAGAGAATTTTAACACAACTCATGAGCTTATAATGATACATTGTTGGTTTGAATTCCTCTCAATGATATTTATTGTGTGTTGTACTTAACACCAGATTGGCATGTAAATACAATGTTGTTCGTCCTAAAGTTTCCTAAAGATTGATACATCTCACTTAATTTGATAGTTCTTACAGCAACACTATATACATAAACTGTGAATAAAAGAAAAAAAATGTGCTCTTAAATTACAGTGCACACTCCTATGCTAAATCTGTTTCAAATAATGATGTTTTTTAATATGAATTTTACTCATGTGTTATTCACGACCATTTGCAGGAAGAACATTGGATGATGATGATGTATAATAACTAACCAAGACCTAAGATCATACAGACACCAAGAAAGCCGACTCTTGATCGATTAAAACTTTACATTATTTCGAATGAGTGGGTATCGTTAGTGTAACTAGCGACTGTAGTGTCGAAGTCACACCATCGGAACCGAATCCTAATCGATCGCCGGAATGCATTTAACGTATCTTTTTGAGCGGTCTGGAGTCAATTTCGTTTGTGAAACTATACTGTCTACATCACCTAGCCCTCCCCCTCTCCCTGCCTGACGTGAACTTGGATGACAGACGGATATTTGGGGAAATCAGAATTGTCAAAACACATCCAAAATGATCGCCAGTTGGCAGAACTTCCGATTACATGCTCTGATTGTCATTTGTCGGACCAAATTGCAATCGGAGCGTGGTTGGAGCTTTTGTTTATATTTTGCAAGACTGCTATCAATGAAGCCACTTGAAACAAATTCATCGATATTGAATGGCAAAATAGTGTTTACATAAAGACAAACTGCCGTACATGTTGCCCAACTTTCAAACTTTGATGAGCTGTTTATAGATGACACAATGAGTGGGACTGTTGTCTGTTGGTCTGGTACATGGTAGACGAATTCATTTCGCAACAAATATTTGACTAGAAGATTATTATTATAATGTAGGAGAGATGCAAGAGACGGGGATGGTAAAACTCAAGAAAGGCGATAAAAGGTAGAGGGGTAAATAAAAAATCAGATCCGTGAAACGGGAAATTAAAAAAAAAACGAAAGATGATAGTTCTTTTCGGTAAGTGATAAGGAGTGGAAATTGTCGAAGACCGGAAAAGTATGTCAAAATCGTAAATGACAGCAGAATTAAAATGCAGTAACGAATTTTCGAACTACATTTTTGGTCATCACATATTAAATAGGAGTAAAAAACAGTCTATATCATTATCGTAACTGAATTAGGCCTGGTGAAACTGACCGACGGACACATAACGTATTCAGAAAGGACACGGCGGACGAGAAAAAATTCGGGCGTGGCTCCCTCCATTTTCATTCGCTCCATAAATGGGAAAAAATGCGAAAAAGGGAAAAGAACGGACTTGGATAGGATGAAGCGCGGATGTCTAGCAGATGAAAGTGGATGACAGCTCCGAAGGGGTAACCGGGGGTTTTGAATATATATACGAGATGCATACGATTACGTCTTTTCTATTTCCGTGCTACTAAAGATGTATAGACATTCCATGTACCTTATCTTTCCTCCCTCTTTCCGTTGTTTAGCTGTAGTGGAAATGGGTTGCGAGGATGCCCAGAGGATGCAGAGAGGATACAGCGGACTTTCAACGGATGATAACGGACATGGAACGTTTGTTGCTCATATATGTTATGTTGCGGGTTTACATCGTACACGGTGGAAAGTTCATCCGTTCTAAAAGTTTTGTGAAGCTCAAAACTTTTGGCGCGGATGAAATGACAGTGGCGGATGCTCGATGGATTGCACGTATGAAGCACGTATGCAATGAGTACACTACGGATGCATAGCGTTTTCCGACAGATGGCACGACCCCCCCCCCCCCCCCGTTCTACATCCTCTTTGCATCCGTAAGTGCAGTGGGCCGAGCCATTAGAGTCTGCACCATATCTGCTAAGCTGGACATTCATCGATGGGCAGTCGTGTTTAAGGACACATACGTTACGACCCCAGAACCTGGGTCGTAATTATGCCGGATACCAGTCAAAAATAAGATCATGGTCACCGAATATGCAGAAGAAAATACTGCTTGGAATACATTGAAGGAGGAAAAAACAATCAGATAAAGATATCTGTACGTTAGGCTCTGATTCACAAGGTCTTGCGAGATGACAAGATATGGGCATTATTGGACAGGCTCCAATAAGAATATAAGTCATCTACCCTTGGGAGAAATCGTGTTGAAGGCATCGGTTATTGTAGTTCACCAACAGAATTTATCTTGTTATGAGGCAATTTTCCAATGTTCGGTAAAGTATTGTATACACATGACTGGTTCGGAAAGCATGAAAAGAAAAAAAAAGGAACGCAAGACTCATCGCTTCGTGAACAAAGTTTAAAATTGTTTTCAGATATCGGTCAGCTGTATCCAAGGCTGAGAGGACCTGATCCTGGTGAAATTGAGATCCCAACCAACACTGCTATGTAAGATAGAAATATTGCAGTGTACTTTAGACGTTGGAATAATCAAACTTTACATTCTTGATTGTTAGCAAATCTTTAGGTTATAACCCAATTGATGATTTAGCATACCTTGAAAAGAAGATATTACCTTTCCTTCGGTTTCAGTCAAATCCAATTTCTACAATGATTCATAAAATGTATAAAACAAAATAAAAATGGAAAGCTGTGAATTAAAATTGTGAATTCTGCAGGATGTAAACACCCTCTGAATTCGTTCTAATTTTCGCAGAGTATATTCAAATTAGATTAGATAGATAAACTAGACGTTAATGACTTACAGTTATTGCGGTTTAGGTAGGTAGGATACATCTCTGATGATATCTTCATCTTTAATTTTTAGGGTTTTTCTTTTTCTGTCCTTTACGTCACCCTTTCCCGCAGTCAATCATTATAGCATCTGTCGGATATTTTTCTTTTGCCCCTCCCATTTTAATTCGAAGGGGCGTAGACCAGGGAGAGGAGAAACGCCCATCACCCTCCCCAAGCTCACCATGTCAGGCAACCATCCCCTGGCCTTGCTTGTCTAATCTCTTCCCCCCGATCACGGGGTCCTCATCTCAGTCTAGTAATCTAAGTCGTCTCTTAATCCATCTCAGCTCATCGGATAATCCCCTCGCTATGGCAGCCTTGATTTCCGTTGCCAAAGCTTCCTAAAATCCCCGGGAGACAGGCGTTTCTCCTAATCGAGACGAGGTCAATACCGTCCAATCTATCTAGGGACTGATGGACGACGTGATGGTACAAAAGCCCGAGGCTTCCTCCGCACACCTAGGGAGTGGATATGACACTAATTATGCACATTCGTAATATATCTTTGCATGTCCAGTTGCGTCATGAATATGTGCAACAGAGCAAAGTGACATTTTTTTTAGTTTCTCAAGGATACGTCCGGACAATCTGAACGGGGAAGAATCATCTCTTGTAACTTGTTTACGGATACAAACCTCTTCTGTTTAGGTTGGGATTAATACGCTAATATTTATTTCACACATACTTAAAGCAAGCTAACATGTTTCTTCTAACTAATCAATGTTATCAAATCATGTTAATAATAATAATGATGGGCGATGATAATGGTTGTGAGGATGGCAATAACAATTAATGTTATCAAGAATAATTATATTAACAGAGATTAAAATAGCTTTAGTGATAACGGCGATAACGATAACAACAAGAATACTATGAGTGTTTGAATAGCTGGTTCACCTTATTCATGCAAGATTTAATTAAACATGAACTGGACAAAGAAAATTAATTCAATATTGATAGATCAAAACATGAAACTATTATGTCCCTTTTTTTTCATCCCAGCCTTACAAATTCTTACAAATATAAAGGGTTTTTTTATACGTGCGATCATCTCTTCGTGAAAATCCCATTTAGTGTTTTCTACCAAACAAGCTCACATTTCTGCAAGACTCGGCGTTGTTGTTTTTTTGTTGGGTTTTTTTTTTGGGGGGTGGGGGCTTCGAGAGAGAAATATAGTGATGCCAATCATCAGATCATCATTTTCATATCATTATTTGACAAAATGTTATAGAACGCTGAGTCCTCGCATGCATTTCAGAGAGAGGTTTTGGTGTTGTTTAAATCGGTAAAAATGCATGTTTTGAATACTGACATGTAGGACATGTATTGAAGTAGAGGATTAGATGTCTGGGAATTCGGATTTGTAGCGCAGATGGTGGCTTAACATCATCTGCGCATGGTCCATGATCAACAGCAGACACATCCGATTCATCGACATTTCATTTCGATCTCTCAAATCCTGATGTTAAAAACTTATACATAACACATGTTATTTGACATTAAGCACTATACTACTGTAACTCCGCCAACACTACCACAACCACAGCAATGGGGACTTATTGTTACAAGACGGGAACGTCCCCGATGCTCAAAAATTAAATGGAATTCAATCGAACAATATACTAGACAGGTAACACACACAAGGTGCAAATTTTTCGGCGCGCAAGGAGTTTTGTGTTGCCTTATTCTGTTCACCGAACCAACGCCATTGGTTTGAAAAGCAATGAACATTATGAAAATGTACTGTAGAAGACGCATGCGCGGAAGGAGTGTTGGTATTGATGCGGTTGATCATTTTCTCTCTCTCTCTCTCTCTCTATGGTTTTCTTGGGAACGTTCTCGTCCTCTGTAAATAGGTGGTTTTCGCATTTACTACGGGAAAACTCTTTACAACGTATCGATTCCTTTGAAAATGCAATCGAAATCACTATGAGGCTTTTGTCGAAAGTTGGTGGACTGGGACAGCAGATCACCCGAAGATTTGCACCGGACGAAGGGAAGCATGTGGTTGTCAAAAGATTCCGATGCTGTCCATGTCCTACAACTTTCGAGAAAAGGGTCTCAGCTCTCCGTTGTGATTCGACTTGCATTTCCAAAGGAATTGGTGCGCTGTATAGAGTTTCTCTCTAGTAATTGCGAAAAGTCCGCACTTACGCACTTGAGCTACGGATGCGTTCAGACCGCCAATCCCTACTACCATGACGTTTTTCATCAATCCAAAGTACAACACCATTACCACTTGCGGTGTACAATGGAATTGATAATCTTCAAAATTGCCAAGTTTTGGTCTTGAAGTGGTATGTAATGTACAGTGCAAAACTGTTTTCCCCTATTAATTTACCTGTTTGTAAAAAAATACTTTTCTCCTCAAGAAACCTTGTCACCCGTTCATTACACCATGGACCTATTACGAATTCGTAATAGGTCCATGATTACACAAAATTAATGATACACAGATGTGAGTGCATCGGCAGGTTTTGTGAGCATAGTCCCACCGATGCACGAACATCCCTGTGCATCATTTGTTTTATAGAATAGTGTATTTTGGGGAGCGAAAATCATCATTTTTTACAACAATGGCCAGCAATGCATGCATGCGGTAAATTTGCCATGCGTCCGGTAATTACATATAAGTAATTACCGGACGCATGGCAAATTTACCGGATGCATGCATTGCTGGCCATGCGTCGGTAATTACTTATGCACGATACCCATTCTATAGCAGCAACTGATATCAAATTAGAACTATAAGCAGCTTTCTTGTCTATGATTATGAAAAACGAAAAAAAATGAAAAATCCATATTTTGTTTTTCGAAATAGACATGAAATAAAATACTCCGAAAATTTGCTTTGCCCAATTGATCGTGGGCCCGGCAGCCACTGTGTAGCCTCAGATCGACGAGGCTCTATCCCTTTAATCATTGAACGCCAAACAGGGTACATTGTAGCAGAAACTCCCATCTTTTAACGTCTTTTGATCTGACGCGGCCGGGGTTTGAACTCCCGACCCCCCGGTTGTGAGACGGACGCTCTGCCAACTGAGCTAACACACACGGTATTGGGTATTAGAAATTAACCTACACTCATAGCAACAGATTTCTCTAGCATATTTATTGTTGGCTGGAAATTTTCTTAAGTCGAATCTGTTTCCGAATCGAACGTGGACCTTACGTCATGTCAAACTGTTAGAAAATTTATCCTTAGAATAAAAGCAGTTCCTGCAGCACAGTCTCCTGTTATGTTACCAGACTGCGTAATCTTACAAGAAATTGGTATTTGGTGTATGGAACCTTACACATTTCTTTAAGAAAATACCCTTTTCTCCTTTTCAAAGAGACATGTTCTGTTAAATTGCAATGATTCTGTTATTGCTTTCTGCAAAATCTTCTTTTTTCGGTAAAATCGGGGGGGGTGGGTTAACAGTGCATTTCAAGCAAGTCATTTGATGAAAACGTTTTGAAGAGGAGATATATTCTTCTGCTGACTGCCACGTCATAGCTATACTAATAATGTCCGAAGTGTAATGTCTGCTTCTTATGTCCCAGGGCAATTCAAAGGTTTCCATACGGACAGTATACATTTATTAACTTTCAAAAGTCTGACCTTTTATTTTGCAATGAAGTGAACATGATCTCTTGGCTCCGTATCACAAAGTTTTGCGATCGATTGTAAATTTGAGAGAACAATCTGATTGGCTTCGTGGCATGCCATAAGGTCCATGATTGGCCGTTGTCATTTAGCAATCGATTGCAAACCTTTCTGCTAGGGAGCCCTGAAAACAGGTAGGTGGCACAGAATGTGTAGCTCGTGGCAGAATAATACTTGATAAAAATCCATCCCAATAAACAACAGTGAAATTGAGCAAACAGGGGACCATTACGCAAATGAAAACAATCTCTTCCAAAGCCTGTCGTTGGCAAGATCCTGTATTTCGAGAATCAAAATTGGAAATTGATTGTTGGGTTACAATCGAGCTTTATAGTCCAGTGATATCATTCAAAGAATATTGAAGTGACGATTTTTTTTTACAAGCAAACTTGGGGGAACACTAAATGGGTATATAAATGAACAATTTTCATGCGAAAATAGAGAAAATGCTTTCCTTTTCTCCATTCATGTTTGGACGGTTATTGGCTTGCAGAGGTGGAAGTTAAAGAGAAATGCCAGTAGTTGCAGTAAACACTGATTTCATGAGAAAGTCTGTAAAACCAGGCTTAATTGTCAGTATATCATCGAGGATCCAGATCTGATACAGTTACATAAACTGAACTTTGTGAAATCTTGAAATCTACGCTGAAAAATGTTCACACTGAAGATCACCAACACAGACAAGCGCACGTGGGACAGTGTATTATTATTGCTTTGAATGTCGTGCCCGACGCTTGACCTGAATCCTGTGCTTATTTGCTAATTTCTCAGCAATTACACAATTTCTTCCAGAATCCTTTGGCAAATATTTCTTATTTATACAAACAGACACTTTGGTGGTCATTTCATTGAATTCTGTACGATCTCATTTTGATATCGTTACCAAAACTGGCATTTACCTTTAATGTTAAGACATTACTGGCATTTACCCAGTGACTTATAGTACACGCTCGATCTGAGAAAAGGAGTTGGCCAAAAAGCTTGACAGGAATGACCGGGATGTTGAACCTGCCATCTACTGATTACCGGGTAGGTCCTATACCACAAGGTCATTCTTGTAGTACTGAAGGAATCTCCATTTGTATATAAAATCATGTTTAAGTAACTTAAACCTGATATCAATTCAAGCCAACTCCAAAGTAAACAGAAATACATAAGATATTCAATGTCCAATTTCTATTTCTGAATAAAGTTCCTTAAAAGCCTCAACTATCTTAAATTCATTTTTTCCCGAACAGGTGGAATATTCCCGAGACATATGGCAGGGAGTCCCGAAGAGGCTGCCTTCAAGCTAGCTGTTGATCGCGTCGGGAAAACGATGAGATCAGCAATGGATAATACCTCAACGTTGTCTGCTGATATAAGATATATACAACACAACGATAGCTTCGAGGCAACACGGGCCGGTAAGCAACCTTTAACCTTTCACTTCAAATTAAAATCCTGATTTATCAATTTGTCCGTCCAATTGGGCAGGTCGAAGGTGATAAAATCACAGAAATGATAATCAACATGGCTAATGTCGAAATTTCATATAAAGTGGTGTTTCGCCAAGCTTGGGATTTCGTCAAAAAATGGTTCACAATTTTAGCATTTAGTCTGCATAGCATAGATATCTTTTTTTTTGCAGGAAAAACAACCGTATATTTCTGGGGATGAAAACTTTTTATAGACTTAAAAAAAGTGTAGGTATCATTTTCATTTTATTTTCAGGAAAAAAGAGAGACAGAGCGTCAGATAATGTGAAAGAGAAGCTTCATAAGTTATATTCCATGTCGATCATATATTATTAAAAGGAAACATACAAATTTATTGATACATGTGTGTTATTTGAAAAGGGAATCAAAATTTTTTAACTTTTTAAAAGGTCGCAGGTCTAAGTGGCTGTAGGAAACTACACTAACACGGTGGTTACCATGGTGACGTACCCTGAACAGATTGGGTTCTCAATCCCTGTGGAGGTACATGTTTACCTTCATGTGTAAAAACACCTGAAAACTGTTTTCACAGTCATCAAAAATTCATCGTTCCTCTAAACAGATTCGACAGAAAATCCACCTGCTCTTGAAATTCGACAAGTCACAATGTTCATTTTATTCATCATTTCTTTATGAAAATAACGGTCTATTGGAATTTACCTCACTGACATTAAAAATGCAATGATATTCTAAAAGAAATATTGTCGACGTATTTCAAATTTGCCACAGGAACACAGGATACCAATGTTCGTTTGCTGTAGTTGTTCCTGAATTTCATATCGTGTTCTAGTAGCTGAATAAATATAGGTCTGAATCTGATTAGATACAGTGGCCTGTATTCAAAAGTCAAGTTCAACTTAGATCTTAGTCTAATTGTGTACTAAAGCTATGGAAAACCAGTGTAAAAATTATGTTTACATTGTATGTTTCTTATTTACACTGTACCTCGGATACCTTGGAATAAATTGGAAGTTGGCATTTGACGTTAAAATAAAATTGCCTGTCGTTGGTATAGGTAACCGATATATCCTTTCTAGGTCTTACCAAGATATTATACAATGGCCTACAATTATTGTCTATGTCTACATCTTCAGAAGATAATCAGATATAAGTGTGTAATTCGATGGTGCAAGATTTGCACCAAGCTATAATGGATTAGATATCAAGCTAGTTTTGTCAAGCTGTACCAGGAAATCCGCAGCGCAGGCGAACGTACCATGACTTTCAATCGGTAATTGATGTTTCCTTGATGTTCCTGTGCAGTTAATTTGTGAGTTGCTAAGAATCGTTTCTAGGCATCAATGTTTTTCTTTTTCATTTTTTGTTTGTTTAATTCATTTCACCTTAACATATAAGAAGACACACGGAGAAAATGCCATTGTCCAAAAGGGCTCACAGGCCTAATTCATTTCCCATAGATTCGTGTGTTAAAGTTGCACTTAACAAGAAATCATGAAAAATAAGGAAGAAATTCGGGGGGTGAATAATTACTACCAGTGGATAGGATAAATGTGTGACAGACCATATATGACCAGAAAAAGGTACCTCGACCGGCTCATTTTAAAAATAAATCAGCATTTATGAATACTACACCTGACGGGACGAAATTCATCACTTGAGAGAGTAAAATGACCCTAATTCTTCCGCCAGTAAAAATTTAGTTCCATAGTGGTGATATATCTTTCCAATTTGGAAAAAGTAAGTTCAGTAGGTACCCTCCCTAGAATCAGTGTTAGATTGTCAGTCATATTCATTCATTTTTGTCAATCTCCAATATCAAATTTAAAAATTGAGCAATGGGTTGGCTCGAATGAATATCAATGGCCTGCCAGTTGTGATTAGGCCCGAGCAACTAGAAGGATATAGAGTTAGAGTCAACTTCCAATTTCATAATGCATTTCCAGAAACATGATTGAGCAGCGTAAGGGATGAGACTGTTGGAAAAAAAATGTTTATTCGATCATATCTGTTCGAGGACACATTACGCGAGGAGAGTGACGATAATCTCTCCCTCTCGTATTATTAGTCAAATCACTATTCTTATTGCAAAGGTAATAGTCGTTAATGGGTTTGTTTTTCGGCTTTGAATCCATTGTAATGTCCTCCAGGAAAAACATATCTGTGCAGTGAATATTAATGATAATTTTTTTATTATCTTGCGCGATCAACCTTTGATTGACTCTTACTTGATTGATGATGTGTTTTCTACGATGTGTATTGCATTAACCCGCAACTTATACCGAGTATTTAAAAAAAGTGAAAATTAATTTTGGGATAATTTGTTAAGACTGTGGTAGTAGCAGCAGCTAAATCAGTAGAGGCACGAGAACAGAATAGAAGTAGACTCTAATTACGCACAGCCATTATGGTTATGATGTCTTTTATATATAATTCATTGAGTGATGAATTGGTCAATTCATATAACAAAAAATGTGACTCATCACCAGGTTCGTAAGCTAGGTCGTTAGTTTTAGAATAATTAATCCCAGCCATGCCCCTGTCATAGAGACGATTAAAAGGTTTCAAGTGAAAAGTTTCGATAGCAACTTCATAAAACCAAAACAAATATTGTGTGTACATTCTGATTGTGTAACGCACATTGTTAAAGCAACTGTGTTTCAATAAAGGTTTACAATCATAGGACACCTGTACCATGCATCCATTCTCTTGGTTAATACAATCATTGTAACATTCACTGTGACATATTGACCAGTTGGTGTGTTGCCATGGTCGTTTTATTTTTATCGTTTTGGTTTTAATCAGATGTTCAGAGGAAATCCTTTGGCTGCTCCTTGGCTGATGACTTTCTCAAACAGCCATTTGCTTTCCAGACTCCATCTTAACATGTGATTAGATTTTGATGCTGTATAAGTTACAGATTGCATGGATGGGTGTAAATTGAGAGGAAAGCGGTGCCACTGTCTTCCCTCCTAAGGTCGTTACCATGGTACCGCATCCCGAGTTTGGCCATCCCATCGGATGAGACATCACGGAAGATGTGAGCCGGAAAGCATCAGAGGCGTTATCACCCCCAAAAATACTCGTATCATCATGTAACGTGATTCAAAATCAAGGCTGGGTTATTATCCATATTAGAACCATTCAATACCCCCTTTATTCTCTTACCTCCACTCAGCATCTATCTCTCTCTCTCTCCTGTCCTTTTCATCCCAACCTCCTCGGCTCCTTCTACATGTTCTAAGGAAGATCTCTTCAAATTAAAACTGACATATAATCCTTCACTGTTGTCGTTTAGCTAAGCAAGGTGTCGTTTGATATTCACATTCAAGTCTAATATATACATGATATAGCGGAATTGATGTGTAGGCCTATTCATCTACCAAACCAGGATTGATGATGAGAATGGTACAGTCATGATATGATAAAAGCAGTGATTTGTTCCCTCACCTTCCCTTTCTTCTCGGAGGCCAGAAGTTACTTCCTCTTTGCATAGCGGGGTGAATATTGACGTTAGCTCCAAGGGCGTAATGGGCCCACATTTTGAGGTGGCCAGAAATGGAGTATCGGCAATCTTTCTTTAAAAAAAAAGTGTAAGCAAGCGAGCAAAAATGTCGATATTTTAAGTGCAAATATCAAATTTTGTGACAGATATTAGACATAACATTCAGACACTAATTTAATATTTCACCCTTTCTTCTCTGTCCTTTTCTTTCTTTTTTTTCTTGGTCGCATTTTATTTATTTTGTGGGGGTTGGGGGAGGCAAGCCCCCTAGACCCTTATCGGTACACTGCTGTTTGAAGGCAGTAGCTAACTGTTATGCTATTGGTATTCATTAACCTCCAGTTTTCAAACTATATATTATTGCATGAGTAATAAGTTAATTAATTGTCCATTAATTCGGCTCAAAAAATACTTTTTTCGACTTGTTTTTTTAAGAAAGATGATTTGGTCCTCATGACCGCCAAAATACTTGTGGCGTTCATTTCAATTATCCCTACAAAAGAGCCAGTAACCTGGAAGGAGTATACCGGAAAAATATCTAGGAAATAAACGCCTCTTGTTGAATGCATCCGTCGGTATAGAAATCCGACTCGTTAGTAACTCCCAGTGGTGCAAAAACCCAAGGAGCATTATAAATAATCCCACGCTTTAATGACGAGCAATGAGCATATACATCACACCGGTGTATAGATGAGGGCTTGGGGGCCGAGGAATTTCTTTACCCATCAACCCCCCCCCCCCCGAAAAAAAGAAATCAAGACTAAAAAAGGAGAAAAGGAAAGAAAAGGAGAGGAAAAGGGTTAAGGCGACACTTTTTTAGAATATCATATCAAAATCGATCAACAATTTAATTTTTGTATTGAAAGCGTCAAAAGTCTTCGTTCATTCCTAAAAAATCTTGTGTTGGTGTATTGGCGACAAACAAATATTCTTCATCATGTTTATCAAGCTGAAATTTCTTCTTTGTTCTCTCTGCTTTGGTATGAGATATGAAAAAAATACGAAAAAGGTAATAGCAGAAAACGGGATTTCCCATCCCCGCAACGACAAAAAACAACCTAAAACAACAAAATTGCGGTTTTAGGATGGTAGCCGAGAAAAAAGTTGAACGTTTAAAGAAAAAAAGTTATCGAACAATAGAAATAACAAATGTCTCTCCTCACAACTATATAGAAAAATTACAAAAAAGAACAAAATAACACTAACAATAATCATTATGGCAACCTTAACAATAATGTTTACGATAATGGAACTTACAAAATACACTCGCCGATGGTAAACACGACAATCTGAAATAAACGCAGTTTTGTATTGCTCGCATACTCAGCCAATTAACCATAAGATAAGGGCAGCTTTAACCTCTTGAAAAGGACTAGAGAAACGGCTGAAAGTAAAAAGAACCATTAGGCCTACATATAAGTCCTTTTCAGTTGTTCGTCTTGTTGCATTTGAATACAGTATGAAATTGGTTGAACATTTGAAGATGTTTCCAAAAATTCTCTTTGAAGCAGGCCTTTCGAATTTGTAAAGGAGGTCACCTGTAGAGCCCTCTCGTGTTCGAAATGATTTTTTTCTGATCATCTTGTCATGACGAGTGACAAGTGATTAAAAACTCATTTACACACAATCATTGAAGCTGTATGTGGAGTCCCGCAGTAATCGGAATAGAATGAACGTGTTTCTTGAAGGACAAGGAATATTCCTTTAAATTGTTTTCTCTTAAGGAAAAAAACGTCAATAACTTTAAAAAATTATAAAAAGGGAACGTGAGGAATTTTCGTAAATATATACATAAACACTTAAGAAATTCATTTGTGCATGATACATGACCCTCCCCAAAAAATGAGGATTACAATCCTGGCTGTTGAAGCAACACTTTTAAAAAGCTGAAAGCGAGCGAAAATTGTCAATTTCTTAACAAAAAATATCAATTTTGTGGCAGGTTTTACATAGTATTCAGAAAAAACATATTTCACCCCTTTCTTTTTGTGTGTTTTTATTCTTTTTTTGGGGGGGGGTCGTGAAATTCGCTTCGTTTTTTATTATTATTTTTCATTTTTATATAGGGGAGGGGGTAAAATCCTCATCTTTACGCCAGTGATATCCCTTTGCAATTCCCAATGCTGACAAGGTGATTGTTCGTTTTTTCTCTTCTGGCTTTCATAGACCGTATATTTGTTTAGGTTGTATGATAATTTTTGTCGTTTGTATATTGTATTTCTAATAGAGGATACCTGTCCTGGCCTGTAATAAAGAATAAAATAAGTAAATAAAATAAAAATGAATAAATAAACTCATTGTAGCCCTAATGTCCTCATCAACTTCATTTTTATTGTTTTTTAAGCAACCTTACTATGGTACTTCTCTCAAAGAAAGACACGATAGAGGTACAAAATAATGATGGTAGTTTTAAAAGTATTTATTGTATTAAACACACGTATTTACTATTTTGATCCCTTTTTAAACGAGTCGAAATACATTTTCTTAATACTGGAATTCTCAGCATCACATCGCCCGTAAAACATGGTCATGCTTAGTGACAACATGCCTGCATGCGCTGCGACCCCAACCTTTTTAGCTTTACATTACATACTTAAAATAATAACTTGGGATATTGATATTGACATTGCAGTTTATATTTATCTGAATAATGCCATTTTTCCATGAATGGGAAATTAATTTTGGAGTATTCGATGATGCCTACAGACAAACAAGATATCCATTTACATGGTAATGAATATGGGCCTAGTCTTATTGAACTGATAACGGTTACATGGAAAGTCGACCTCTTAAGTTGTGAGTTGTAAAAAAGACCATATTATATTCTTTAGGAGTATCAAAGATTTCTTGGACGTTGTCAAATTAGTGGCATACATAGAAATATACATCATGTTAACTTAAAGATCATCTTACTTTCTTCAATATTTATAAATAATATGTCCAGGGAATAATGTCTAGAAAGTAGTGTCACTCCGAAATCAAATCTGTCCTCTCCTTCGGGACTGCCGTTAGTAAAATAATAACAATAACCATAATAAAGTAGTTCTTTGTCGCTCTTGGATGATTATTAAATCCGCCACACAGAAATATGCCACGGGACTTTCTTATGACACTTCTTGATATAATCCGCGACATATTTAGAAATTTGAGTTCACCGGAAACCTCTGTCCGACTTTTATTTTTTTAAACTTATGACTATGTATATGCTTCGCAGTACACACTGTCTCGTCTTTCTCTCAATTCAGCTTATCAAAGTCAATGCACGATCCCTCCCTAATGAAAGATATCTATTTGGAAACATTCGGCTTTTACCTCCTGATTCAATTTCCATAATGGAGGAAAAGGACAGACTTAAAGAAGCCTAGTGAGACTCCGTATCAATAGTGACATTGCTTTTGCATAATGGATCTGCCGCTATCGAAGTTTATACCCAGGGAAGCGCTTTATGTATCCAGATACAGGTTCTGCAGGAGGCCATATTTTTGTTTTTATTTTTATAACGTTATTTCAAGCGGTATTGGTCGGGAAGAGGCCAATATACCATCAAGTTTATTAGCTCGTTTGTCCCCGTTTCGGTTATATGTTGAAAATTGCGTCCGTCAACAATAATAGTCGACAATATATATGGTCGACAAAGGAGATTTGACGCGTCTGTAAAAATATCTTAATATATATTAGTGGAATGCCGATAAGAACCAGTAACTAATTGGAAACAGGTCCATGATTGATTGCACTCATATCATGTATATTAGATTTTACCCCCACAGACACCCCCCCCCCTTAGTCTGCTGGGCAAACCCTTCACTCATGTTATGGGTCTGAATGTGCAGCCTATACTCATGCCTTGTGTACTGAAGGCTCTCTCGCTCAGGATTGAAACAGCAAGTTTTGTATGTGCTATAGTCTTGCGTGGAGACACACTTGTTGATCAAAGTTTCAATCGGGGTCTGTACCGCAGACTACACCCCCCCCCTCTCTCTCTCTCGATCTCTCTTTCCCGCACACACACAAATATACACCCTCACTTCCTCAATGTGAAATTTATATTCGAGCAAATTTCGAGCTTCAGGCCAACCTAAAAACTTTGCCTTATTATTATGTTTTTCTTATATAAAACGGACCCTCATATTTTTCTTATATAAAACGGACCCTTATTTTGCTTGTCTCTGCTTAATGTATAGGTTCTTTCGTGTTCTGTCTCGGCTTCATCTTCCGCTGTCCTTTTTTTTCTGTTTTGTCATCTTCTTAAACTATTTACATCTGTCCTTGGAACTACAAACGCATAATCTTTGATCTAATGGCAGGTGTTTAATGATCCACATGGTTTTATAAAATACCCCTATTCGTAATAACGTTGCAGACAAGAGAACCATGTGGTTAAACACTGGCATTATTTTGTATTAAGTGGTTTTCAACAGAGTTTTCCACACATTGATTATTAAAAAGGAAAGATGGTTTTCAAGAGGGCTTTCTGTAAAACGCTAAAAGGAAAGGTCTTAAGAATCGGTTATAGTCTAATCTTTGAATATTTGATTACCTTGAAAGGATATAAATAATAGCGAATTTCTTATTCCCTAAGAGTATCTTATTTATTCATGGATACACAATAGATTATGTGCTCTATGTTCTTCAAGTGTTTCGATTCAGCGACAATATGCACCTTTTATCGACTATCGACTAGCAATATCGATTCGATCTCTTCAAAACTGTTTATTATGAGATACTCCCTAGGGAGTGCTAACCACTTGATAGAATAGCAACATGGCGCCCACCACTGTTCGCTATTCCATTGGTTAACACACAAAACTATTTTTACGGGCTTTGGAGCACGAAAAAAGTTTGTTTTTATGGCCGCAGTAATTGTTGACACACGGAGTCTGAACACCATTGATTATATAAAACAAGGACACTTTCATGAACAAAAAAAATGCACATAAAAGGGGGTTTATACAACCTTGTTTGCTATGCGCACCGATCGGGAATTTTAAACAATAGAGATTACCATTTTTAACAGAAATGTTCAATCTCTAAAGTTTGTTGAAATTGAACATTGATGATTGCATTCAATACATAATAATTGTTTTAACTCTCTTTAAACTGCCAACGAACAACCATAAAATGATGTTCACCCAGATGTATAAGATTATGTGGATTTTTTTTCTGTGTAGGAATTTGTTTGAGAATTGTGTCAAAAATTGAGATTTAAGAAAAAAAAATCTGTAACCCTTTTACATTTAGGTTGGTTTTACGCACACTCAAAATGTTCAAACATTCAAACAAATAATTTGCTGAGTCTTTTTGATTATCCAGTAGTTAAGATATTCATATATCATTGGGGTAGGTTTGCAGGTTTGAAAATAGCTAAAACTGTTCGATTATGTCAGCTAATTAACGGAACCCATGATCTGATCAACTCTGAAAGTATAATCTGAAAACCATTCTCGTTTGGAGCGTGAATGAACCCGAGACAAAATGGCGTCGTTCGTGACGTTCGTCTGCTACATTTCGGCATGACAACCAAATTTGAAATGATTCCCAAGTCCAAGAAGAACACAATAATTTTCTACCGATAGAAGAGTCGTTACTTATTTTTGTTAAAGCAACTCAAATTGATTCTTTTAGTTATGCGATCAGTCGGATTATCTTACATTCTAAATAAATATTTAGACGTGAATTGAGACGGGCTGCTAAATCCCATGAGTGTATACGCCCCACGCTAGATCCCATCTTAATGACTCCTCCTTAAAAGGGGTCACGGCTCGTTTCCAATTTGGGGAAACTCGAGCATGGAATCTGGATCAATCCGCGTTAAACCCACCCGAGATAACATTTTCTCACATGCTCCCTTCCTCTCTCTTTTCCTTTCTCTTTCTCCCTCATCCTTTCCCCCTTCATGTTAGCGGGGCCTGAGCCAGTAATGCGTGAAGTCACATTACAACACACTTAT
Organism: Lytechinus variegatus; assembly: GCF_018143015.1. Taxonomy (NCBI): domain Eukaryota; kingdom Metazoa; phylum Echinodermata; class Echinoidea; order Temnopleuroida; family Toxopneustidae; genus Lytechinus; species Lytechinus variegatus. The sequence goes on along the minus strand of NC_054743.1, from coordinate 36,996,305 downwards.
TTGAATACCAAATTGTGTCTCCTTAATGCCCAAATGTCGTCTCCCCATTATGACATCATGTGATCGGATTCATTCGCACGATTTCTTCGTTCCTTTGGAGTTGATTTTTCGAAGCTACCGTAATCATTGGCAACGCTCTTCGCATACCCCGCTTGATCTGAAATTGAATTTAATGTATATAGACATAAACTCCTCTTTTTCTTCTCCCCCCTCATCTAATACGGATGTTCGGTCGTCTCATTGAACAGGAAATATCTTCTTTTTTCACGACACGAATCATTATTGCCGCTTTTTTACTTAACTGTGGCGTAACTGTGGCGCCATAAACATTATTATTAGGGTATGGGGGAAAAAAATATTTAACAATAATCGCGAGTCAGTGAAAATTGTTGCCCTTTTTAAAATGATAATGCAATTTTGCAAAATGCAGACTTTGCGTGAGTATGATTAATTTCATTTTTCACCATTTTCCTTTTCCAATATTTTCATTTCCTCATTATTTTGTTAATGACTTTATATTTGATTTCAAAATGTAATTAACATGCTAGAATATATAGATGACGAACAAAAAAGAGAAAAAAGGGTTCCCTTTTCAAAGATCTTTTTGTAATAGATTATTGCTTTAGACTGCTTTAAAAAATGTTACCAATATTCTTGTACATCATGTGAATGGTTCTTACGTGTCTTGTTATTTTCTATCAGACGGCCCTCTTATATATATTCGGCACAGTCTCGTTCCCTATTGATCTGTGACCTACAGGTATAATCCGTGCATGTATAAAAGAACATCAGGGGTCGTCTACGTAAGGAAAGCCACAATATATGCATTAGTCAAGCATCAACTAACAAGGTGTTAACCAGACTGCAAATGAGCAATTCACGACGTCTGGCTGGTTGTCATGTGATTGATGTCCCCCAAAAACCTTTTTTTGAAACTCCCTATTCTGCCCACATCCCTTCTTGGTCGGTTTACACTTTACCCCCCCCCCTCCCCTCCCCCGACTTTGGTCAGCCCCTCGCCCCTCTTCAAAGTGAGAATTTCTGGAACTGTTGTTAAAATGCTTTTTGATAATAAAGAAATATAATTTTATTCCTCCACTTTATCATCTTCATTGCCCCATTTAAGCTCAAAATGTGTTCTTTTTTAAAATTCATTATGATAAAAAATAAATTACAATTGCATTTAATGATGTGTTTATATGGGTATTTTTTTTTGGGGGGGTCATTTCAAGAGAATATACAGTATATGTTACAGGCCCTGGTGAGAATTATAGAATGAGACACTACCAATTAGCAAAAGCAAAAATTTTTAGTTAATAATATCGTGATCCTTATCAAGTTAACTTCATTCAAAATGGCAAAACTTTTTTTTCGTAATCTAACTTTCCTCGTGAATCGACGAGATTGTGTCGTGAATGTGTTGTGCAAATTGTGAAAAAAGGGTATGCGAAATCGATGTCAAGAGCAGTGTCTTTTGTACACAATCATTAGATTGAACCGGTTGTAATTTATCAAAGACTGATGAATTGCTTTCATTGATTGGTTAATGGTCTTACTGACGTCATCAAACAAGAGCAGGTAACTCAAAGCTCAATCCTTCCCTTACAATACAACCTGAAACTATTCCAAACACATATTTTGATATTGTGATTTAGACGTTCCTCTAACTGCCTATAGCAGATATTCGTAACAATGTGTTGATCATAATTTTGTTTCCTAGAATAGGATTTGAGTTTTTGAAGAAAAAAGACACTTGAATGGCTGCATGTATACTTTAGAATGGCCGAATTATCATTTCCATGCAATATCTTGCTATGCAAATGCTAATATTTATTAAATTCATCGTGTCTACACAAGACCGTGTAAGCTATATTTTTAAGGGGGTACATTTTGTCACGAAATGCTTCTCGTCGACAAAACTGATCGACTTTGGAAGTAGAATGGACGGAACATTTACTTTTTTCCAGGGAGGGGGCTGGGCGAACCCCCAATGTGTAGTCCTGCTCACTCTGTGACCCTGTTGAGTGAAAGTAAAGAAGGCAAGAACATTGACAAATGATTATACTCTGCAATGAAATGGTGACGATTGAACTCCTCTCACAATGTTTCTGCTCAGCATCTAATAAGTGTTTCCCGTAGGTCAACACCTTTACAGGGACCATACATTTCAAAGCAAACTTTTCACACATCGTCACACCAATGACGAGGCTCGACGCAATCATACCGTTAAGATATTGATCCTTTCTTGGCTGAAATTGCTTCCTTGAATTGTTACCTGGATCATCTAAAAATCGATACCAGTCTATTATCCGCACCAAACATGCCCGGACCCCCAGATACCCATTATCATAGTTTCTTTGCAGGTTACATTTCTCAATGGGGCTAACTAGACCGAATTTGCGCGAGGATTAATGTGTTGGGGAATGAAAAGGATTGGTGCAATTTTCGGGTCAAGGAATCGACCGAGCAAACAATTAGTGGATTTTGCACCAATCTCCTCCTTAAATGAAAGCGATTGGCGACTGCAATCATCATAAAAAAAAAACATTTCCGCCGACGATTTTTCGCTCTTGCCTTTCAAAACCATAATGAGGGGCTTGACAACAGCACGTTCGGTGACTGTTCGTCGACAACAAAAGGATGCAACATACTGAATACATGTATGTTTACATCAATACAGCCCATGTATACCTATGAAAGAATATGAATGCCTGGCTTTATTGAGAGACAGAATATTTGACAGTTGTGGTAAAGATGTTAGAGCGCTTCGCGGCGCTCTAATAGTAACATCTTTGGTTGTGGTTATTGCACAGCTTAAAACCTTTGCACGATACCTTAATACACCTATTTAATGCTTCCTGCAAAATAGTTATCCTTTTCTGAATCCATCTAATGCTTCATTATGCCTTGAATAGTGACCATCTTTGCATACCTGTATTTGGGACTCATTGATAAAGTGTAAACGTCTGCTCCCTGATGGCAAGATGATAATGTTTAAATGTCTTCAAACTTATCATCACATGTACATGCGCTGTATTTCATATTAAATACCATCCACATTAAATTGGCTTCAAGAGAAATCTCATTATACTAATACTCCATCTCGAGGGATGTTTCATGGGATGTCTAAGAAATGACCAAACAGGATATGTTACTCGGAAATTATTCCTATATTCACAGAAAATAACAAAAGAAATACAAAGCAAAAATCTCTATTTCTTAGATAGTGCCTATTCACATTTGAAATATCGAAAAGAACATTGTGAAAGAAAAAATGTTTGACGGTACACAGCAAGTCATGATTTCAATGTACTGTGTTGCTGTTGATGTTATTGAGTACAAAAAAATGTTTCAATTCAGTTGTGTTTTATTGTCTTTACAAATGTTCGTAGAGGTTACACGGATACAAATGTTGAATAGAGTCCAAGTTTGAGTGGATGTACTGTACATCTGTGTGAGAAGCATTCGGATGCAATTCAAGGAAGGTTGGAAAAGCCCCCTGGCAAGTCACATCACTCGTGTATATCTAAGTTTTCACAGGTTTGCCTAGAATAAGTCAGAGAATTGAATTTGAAGAGGTTTAGGTAAATAGCATCCGAGAGATGGACACGGCAGCTGATCCAACCTGTTCTATCGCATAATCCAAGTATTTTGACACTGCCTCCCTAGTTTGCTTCAAGGCGTTGATTTTATTTTCTGAGTAAACCGAGGAAACCCTTACTGAATTCTCCAAAGATTATTTGCAGTCATTGATATTCAAATGTTTGATCTTGTGTAGCGATACATAATGAAGTGCTTATTCTACAAAATTAATAAACTGGGTTAAATTATAATGTTCGTGGGTCTCAAAGGAAAAATGAAGAAATGGTATTGCACCTAACATACACCGCATAGGCAGTACATATTTGGAGTGTTATCTAACAAATTTTGCACACTCTCAAAAAATATTTTAATCAGCGCACTATATGCAGGGTTCCACTGCAAGCATCTAAGGGGTGCAAGAATTTCCAAAAAGGTAAAATTGTGCACTATACATATGGCTTCGCAAATGGTTACGCACCTACGTAGCTCAAAGGTTCGTGATAAATCGTTGGATGCAAAGTTGCATACATTAATACATGTATCATTAAGGGCATGGGCGGAAATCCCGGGGGGGAGGGGGACGAGTCCCCCTATCCAAAATAGTAGGGGGACACAATATCAGATGTCCCCTCCTGTTTTTTGGTCTTTTATAATGGAAAGAAATACATTATTCAAAACCGAAATAAAACATTTCTTTTGGGCGAGATGACCTTACGTACTGGGTGATAACCTTTTTTTGTAATTGTCAAATTTTCCAGCCCCTGGTTCCTCCTACCTTTGGGGAGAGATTTCTGCCCTTGATTAAGGGCCTTTGGCTATGTTTGCGATTATACACCAAAAGGGCACAAAATGGTACCCCCCCCCCATTTTTCATAGTGAAGATTAAATACAAAATACAGGATTCCTAATATTTTGTATTTTTCTTTAATAATACATTTCGCCTCATGTAAGAATACGGACGTGTTGTTCAAACTGTCCATGTGTGGGAAGGACAGCGGTGTTTTATTTGCAAGCTGCACTCTTGGTCCAGCACGTGCGCGAAGATTTTGCATTCATTATTACATTTTGGAACTGATGAAAAGTGGCGTGCGGGCCAGAAATGACAGGTAAATGCTTTCACATCTCAACCCAAATGTTATGTCCGTGTCCAAGTAGGATGCTTGAAGAGGACAAACATGATAAAGGTTGTGAACTTCTATAGTTAAATACTGAGTCAGCCAGTGTTGGAGACGGGTGTATCCATGAGGTGATATAAACGAGTCATTTTCGATGGTCATATTTGGTATTGATAATATTTCAATTCCTGATTAAAATGACACACACTTAAAATGTTGGGAACATATACTGTCCACTGTGTTGCGTAATGAATGTTGGTAATATACTGTATATACATATATATGTTGGATATATATATGTATATATATATATATATATATATATATATACTGTATATATATATGTGTGTGTGTGTGTATATAAATATATGTATATGTATATATATATATATATTTATATATATATATATGGTAAAATGTTGGAAATTTTGCCCAACTATTTTAAGAGTACAGATAATTATTTTATCCATTCTGTTGACGCAGAAAAACCAATTACTCACAGTATTCCTACGTAACTTTTTCTACTAAAGAAATTGTTCGACTAAAATTGCCTTTAAATTCGAAGAAAATATAATTATTACCAACTCACAATCATTGCTTTTGAATATTGCAACAGGCGTCCACGTTAGAGCATTACGAACTTGCAAATCATCTTTCTAAAATAGTGTTCATCTGCTGAGTTATTTTCATCACTCTTGGCATTGTCAACTTGTCAATGTTTAATGTGCCTCCTGATGTCCCATCTGTCTGGCATAAACGTCAAAATGGTCGCAGTTATTGAGTATCAGCTTAAACAACATTTTGCCTTTGAGCTGTCGATTGCACATATTTATCATTTAGAGCTCTGGTCATGCTAAATATAATTCAAACTTTGCATCGGTCAATATTAATATCTTTCGAGGAATCGGCTGGTTCACCGTGACAACTTCAAGCCGGCTTACATATATATTTGATATTTAATGAAGGTATACAAGGTATTGTGACGTCGAGGCTTTGTCACTAGGGAAAACTTAGGCTTTGGATTTCTGGGCCCTGTCTTACAAAGAGTTACGATTAATCCAACCGATCTTAACTCTATGGAAACCCATCAGTGTCGGAATTTTTTCTACAGGAAATTTGCAAAATGTCCTTTGTAAACAAAGGAAAACACACCAAATTGTCAAGAAATGAATGAATTTATGGATTTACATTCTTATCTAGAGTTTTTTTATTTCCAGTTGCTAAGAAATCATGCGGGGAGCGGGCCTTTGCTCATGCAGGACCTAGCCTGTGGAATTATCTCCCACACAGTTTGTAAGCCCAGACTTCAGTGACCACCTTCAAAGGCAACCTGAAAACATACCTGTATAAAAGTGTTTTTTGATAGACATTGACTTATTGTTCAGACATGTATTTCATGTATATGTAAATAGTTTTTGTTGTTCTGCTCTGAAGCGCCTTGAGCATCTAATCAAGATAGAAAGTGCGCTATATAAATCTTATGTATTATTATTATTATTAACAAACATGTATTTTAGAAGTAGACTTTGATGGCTTTCCACAGTTGCAATTGATTGGATCAATCGCAACTCTTTGTAAGACGAGGGCCAGATGTAACATGGTAAAATCATGCTGTTGGTCAATAATATAGGTCGTGTTGATGATATATGAGAACTCAGATGGACTTTCCTGACAACTCCGAGACATTTACCAAGTGGGATATGATGGATGTGATATCATCGGACAGGGATATAATGAACATGATGAAGAGGGGTGGGGGAGGAGGAGGATGAGGAGGGGGAGAAGAAGAAGAAGATGGAGGAGGAGGTATGAAAAGGAGGAGGAGAAGGAAAGAAGAAGAATAAGAGAAAATGGAGGAGAAGGAGAAGAAAGAAAGAAGAACAAGAAGAAGAAAACAGATCTGCTTGGGCGATATGAATATTGTGAACTTAAGGCACTGATGCAAAGTTATAAAATACTAAACATTTGCATTCGTGCCCCGATGCCAATCCCCTAAATACCTACATATACATGTCCTCATCTGGAAGGTACTGAAATCCAGCTCTGGTTTTATAGATTTACCCCATCACTCATGCGAGTCACGTAACTGTGTGTTTTAGTCCATCAAGCCCGTGTTTACCTCTCATTCTTCAAGATCTTTCCACGAGACAGAATTCAAGAAACATTTTTAAACCCGTACTTTATTTTAACTCCATGCACCGCCATCCGTCGATAACTGCATCGTCACAGCGTGTTTGTCTAGTTTCATTTTTCGTCATTACTTCATCTATAACCATTCTCTGATGTCGGACTATGTTGTGGCATGGCGTATCTCTTATTGTTGCCCGTGGTGTTTTATGGATCGAACCCGATACATGAACGTGAATGCATATTACAACCACCCCCGAGGCGATGTCTCGATCACGTGATACGGCAAAACAACGTCATGACACATGAGTAAATACAGAGTCTAGATATTGCTTTACATTTGCACATAAATTGATATTTTAATGTCTTACATGGCTCAGGCAAGAGAAAGAGAAATATGCTTCAAAAGACACGAGAAAGGACTTCGTGAATGTTGCTCTGTTGGCAATCTTATGGAGACGATTTGGTGAAAAGTAATGAGAGAGTTGAGATATATTCTTCTCAATTGCCGCTGATTTTACAATTTTTACGATGCAACATTAATTAATTGGAAATGCGTTCAATCAATCGTTTAATATTCTCTTTCCAAATTTTAGGTTTTGTAAGCATGACCCCTAGCTCTTTAATTTGCAAATTCCTTATGATTTCTGTCTTTCTAAACTATATTTGTGAAAGATTATTAGAAAATCAAATTATGAGAAATTGCAACAAGCAATTAAATAGTACATGTTTTAATTCTGCACGCATCTATCCCTCTTTATCAAAAACATATGGAAACACAAATTGCTTAACATCGTTTAGCTTTTTTATAATTAAAGGATGGGTGCTACCAAGTGTTTCCTGTCAACTGCATATTGAAAATATCGGTGTTTCACAAGTAAGATGCTATTTCATTTTAAGAAAATTATAATTATGTTTCATGTCAGACGCACCTTGCAGCTGATAAAGCGCTTAACATCCTTGACAAGATAAATGAACACTAGACCTGTTTCACCTCATCCATAACGCTATTCTTGTATTTGACATGTCATCATTATTTCCTCATTAATCAATTTATCTCTCTCTATCACGTTCCGTCTTTATCTCAATCTCTCTTTCCTTCGCTATATCTCATTTTCTCTTTATCTATCTATCTATCTATCTATCTACCTATCTATCTATCTATCTATCTCCCTGTCTAATATATATTTATCTGTTTAAATATATTCATCTATCTATCTATCTATCTGTCTATCTATCTATCTATGAATATATCTATCTATCTATATATCTATCTATATATGTACACACTAAGAAATGAAGGTTCAAAATTGAACCCCGACTGCAGGGTTCAATTTTGAACCCCAAATCAGGGGTTGAAAAATTGAACCCATAGGGTGCTGATTTTGCATCAACCTTTCGGGGTTCAATTTTGAACCTTTATTTCTTAGTGTGTATCTGTCTATCTATCTATCTATCTGTCTATTTATGTATGTATGTATGTATCTGTCTGTCTGTATCTATCCATCACTCCCCCTCTCCATCTCTATCCTTCCTTTCTATCTCTTCATCTCCCTCTCTGTCACTTATTGGTCTCCATTTTCTTTCTCTCCTTATCTATCATCTCTTTAGGTTTATCATTGTCTGTCTTTCTCTTGCACTTTTATTTTCGTTCATACGAGGCACAAGTTTTATATTCACCTTTTTTTATTTTGCACGTAGTAGTATATTCTCCTAGCAACTTTACAAAGTATTGCCACTTAATAAGTACTAATTAATGTCCGTCCTCTCCCTTTTCTCTTCTCTTCTCGTTTAGTTATTTACTACTCCTTTTCCTTCTTGCCCTTCATTTTCCTTTTCCCCCTCCTCCTCACTATCTAATTAACTGTTCCTTCTTCTGATTCTTGCGCGTGTCTTTCCCTGCCACTTACTCATTCTTGCACTTTTCCTCTTTTATAAGTTTTACTTGTATTTGGTCCTTCTTTTCCACTTATTCTCCTCCTTTCCTCTATGCTTTTTATTAACTCTATCTCTTTTCATATCCATCTTGTTTCCCATGCGTACAAATATTACTACAGTTATGACGTTTTAATTATAAACATTATCTGAAGATCAAGTTTGATTTGTAATTTAAAGATCCAGCTTTCGGCTAGCTTATTATAATACAATGCAGGTTTTGAATGGTCGGAGCCTTTGAAGAAGGCCATATAGTATAAAGAAAGTAAACTGAATGGCAGAAGTATTTCATTATTCATACACGTCAGAGTCCCTTTCGACCAGAGAGAAAATAAACAAAGTTCGAATACTATTGTTCCGATCTCACTATGTCTGCGTGGTTGTAGTTTATCTACGTTAGATCTGAACATACTACTCATATCCTACCAAACAGTACAATATAAAGAATTACAGGCACTAAAAACAGATTGTTTTGATAAAGAATAAAACATGGCATTTGGAGGCGAAATATATATATATATATTGAGATTTATAAACTGATGTATGTTTTGATTCATCCATGAAAAGTCAAATTACGATGGAAAATTAATCTATTCATCTGGAACTACTTGTTGAAGCAGAGGACAGTTTCAGAAGAGCTGAAGAAGCGTCCCGGATCGGACGTGAAACTGTCCTCTGCTTCAACAAGTGAGTCCAGATGAATAGATTTATTTTTCCATCGTAATTTATTGAGATTTATCACATTAGTCATATCAATATCCTACAATACCAATGTGTTATTTCGTTCCAAAAAGCCTGAAGACACATAAGTGTAAAGAAATGAAAGGGTAGAGAGTTTAGATGATAAGAGCAATAGGAAGATGAAATGGGAGAGAGGGAGAAAGAGAGGAAGAGAAGGAGACTCAAAACATGGGATAAAAACAGAGATATAAATAGAGAATAGATATATAGTTATAGGGCCTATAGAAACATAAGTGGAGAGTTATCTCTATACTACCAAAATACACAAATGCATGAGTGTCATAATAAGGCACATACCCACATACCCGTCAATGCATACATACAACACCCACGAGATGATAATAGATTCAAGATGGATAGATAGATGTATACATAAATACATACATAATACACAGAAATAAATCAAGAAAGAGAAAGTTAAGATGCGTGTAAGATAGTCAGATAGATAGATATGTAGATAGATAGATAGATAAAACATAAGTTAGATAGACAGTTTGATTGATTGATTGACTGACTGACTGAATAATTGATTGATTGATCGATCGATTGTTAGGCAAATCGAATTCAAACGATGGATTAGGAAAGATGAATGGGAAAGGGAAAGACAGATAATGGTGGGATGATAGAACATGAGTAAGCACTGAGCTCATCTCTTATCATATTCAAACATCCAAGACACAGTGTGGTTGCGACAGAATCATTATCACAAAAAAACCTCTTCAGAATGATCGACATCTGCAAACATTTAAACGAAATCTATTTGTCACTTGGCAGCCAGCTAGCCGCGTATCTGCAAGATTGCTTTTTAGGACAATGCCGGGAGGGCCAGACGCCATCGGTATGGCGTACGATATCAAACGAGAATAAACGTTTACTCTGGCGAGAAAGCCGCATGAAATTATCACACCCATCATAGTCATTTATTCTCATTACCTCGTTCCATCGAATCATTAATAATCTTCAAATATTTGCCACCGGGTCTGTGGGGGTATTGATTCAACAAACCATCTATTAGTATTAGTGAAAAGTCACACGACGCGTAATGAGCAAACACAGTCATAAGAAATAAAATCAGCTGTCGGAAATTAAAATGTCCCTGGGTTATTGATAAATGAATTCAATCACTGTCTCTGGTAGGTCACTAAAATGTTTTCGCGCCAATTTCTAGATCCAACCTAATCCACTCCTTCTCTCCAACACAACTCTCAATCACCCTCTCTTACTACCCTCCAATCATTTTCGTACCCCCCCCCCCCCTCTCTCTCTCTCTCTTTCACACCCCAAATGGCCTACTGTATTTCTATTTTGGCTTCATTTCTCCCTTACACATCTCTCTGTCCGACACTCCCATTTTCTATTACGTCATTTCTCAAATACTCTTTCATTCTCTCTCTACATTAACATATCATTCCCCTTGCTTCTTTTTAATCTGAAATCTCATGTTCCTTTATCATTCATTTCCATCTTACTCGCCCTTTTTCTATCACTGCATCTATCTCTGTCTGCTTCTCTCCTCTCCATCCACCCCCCCCCCCCCTGTCTCTCTACATTTATCCATCCATCTTCATTTTTACTTTTTATCTCCACTTTTCCTCTCCTTCGTCATCTTCCTCTAACTGATTATTTACCCATTCTCTATTACTGCATCTCCCTATCCCTCTCTCCTCCTCCCCTGCCTTTTTTGTATCCATCACTGTTTCTCTCTATAGGGGTGTGCGTGTGTGTGTTTGTGTGTATGAGTGAGTGTCTCTCTCTCTCTCCTTCCCTCATTCATTCCATCAGAGCGAACCGTACTACCGGGGGGATATAATGTGAACGAAGCTAATTTCAAGAGTCAAGAAACCCGATATCCTTTCCTCTCCCCCCTCGGCACACATTTTAGAATCGATTAAACAGACATTACTCGTGTCTTCGCGCGCTTACAATCGATGTTGTAAATATCATTTATTAGGTTAAAGCGACATTCGTGTAATGGAATACCCGGATTGCTATTGATATTAAACTGGGGTTTTAATTCAAATGTAACACAAGCAGGAAAGTGTCCCTTCGAGTAGTAGGAGTACATTGGAATGTGTTTTTGCAGTGTACGTGCTACGTGGTTGCTCTGGGTAAATCTGGTTAGGGAGTTTCAGTGCGGTTTTCGCTCCTGTATTGCCTAAATACAGATCGCAATACAGAAGATGGTTTTCTGGAATTATAGAATCGAACACGAATGTTCATCTACTGAAGAACTTAAACAACTGACTGGTATCCGGATTAGGATTGGTATTCTAGTGGAAGTGATTCTTTGCATATCTTAAACAGTATTGAGCCATGCTCGTAATGATGTTGAGGAATACTCACAACCTCATTCACCGTGTTCATAACGCAATGTCATCCTAAAGTGATTTATTAGTCACTTATTAGAAGGTACACTTCAATTCCGATTGAAAACCTTTCCCTAAAATTCGGAAAATAAAGATAACTGCAAAATTATTGAACATGAAAGGGGGGAGTGCATTGTCCCTTGGTATTAGGTGTACACGTGACGATAACCCTGTGATTCCTGATTGTCGTTATGACAAGTGTGAATTTGAATGATAATGATGAAGAAAGACAGATACAATCTATCTTGTAAAGCTCACCGTGACACGAATAAAGACTTTATTTCTGAAAGTGGTGTTATTTATGAGCTGATGAGTGGCAGCGTGAATTTCAAATATGTTAAGTATCGTATTCGATATTGCTTAGAACGATAGGCGTCCATTTCCTGGAAGCATCTCATTTCTGACCGATGGCTCTGTGACCTTCTCCTACTTATCAAAGTCACAGTGATCTCCTAATTGAGATATCTTACAGCTCTCTAAAATGACATGGCGTTCATTCAGCCCCATTATCTTTCCGAACCTGTTCCTAAGGGTGACGAATTACAGCAGGCCGAAAGCCGGATGGTGTCGGGGACGAGGTATCTTTCATTATTTCTACACGATGCCCATCATTTTCCGGTTGCTGGAACAGATTTGAAATTATTGTGGTTTCGGACATGATTGAAAGAGATGGATCATTGGGGGACGCCTTCTCGATGTGTTTTCAAGAAATGACCGAGTAAATAGTTTCTCAAGAGGTTGAATGTCTCCATCCTAACATTAGAGAACTTTTCCTCGAAAGAAATTATGTATTCCTGTTATAAAACAATCTCCTTTACTTTATAGATAGACCCAGGAGTTTGCTCTAATAGACTAAAATGTACCTCGCCGTGCAGGATTGGTACAGATATTGTGACATAATTTCATATTCGTAACGAGCCCTGAAAGAGAAATTTATAGTTCAGTATTATTTGATAAAGAATTTCTTAAACAGCTGAAAGTACGTCAATAAATCGAGAAAAACTTGTAAAAAAAAATAAGGCGTTGTAAGACTGTTCTCTTTTGAAATCTAATGTAAGTAGACTTATCTTCTAAGAACACAGGACGTTTGGATAAATACAACCATGTAGGGAAGGGCTTCGGCTACATCTATTTGGATTTATCATGTCTGTAGAATGTTATATTTGAATGATGGGATATTCTTGTAAAGATGATGGGATTGTACAGACAGACGGTTAGTCAACCTCAGAAATGAGAAGCACAGACGTACGATCTAGTTTACATTCCAATTCTATTTGAAAACTCATCTCTCTCTCCCCCATATCTACCCCGATGTGCACCATTGGCTCTCACTGTTCTTTCCTTCATGTCCTTGCTGGTTCGACTATCAAAATGAAATAATTCAATTTCAGATGTATGTTTTCTCCATTTTAAACAATAAGGCGAGAAAATGGAATCAAATTGAAACGTGCGAAGGTTTGTAAATTAGATTAATAAATGACGCTAGGCACTGAAGGCGTTTTCTATTTCGAGTTAACGTGAAAGGAAAAAAGAAATGCTGCAATCGAGTCCTGAAAAGCCATGTCAATACTTTATGCTTCCTTTCGAAAATATGGAAAACATGAAATACTATGCACAACATCAGAATTTGTTTGAAAGGTGTTGAAAAAATCGTTAATTACTTGGTATGTTTTATACAACCTTTATGTGATATTTAAGCACATATTTACACATCGTTGTGTCAGGCATATTAAACTAGAAAGACATTCATTGACATGATTGACAAAACATGTATTCATCCCCTGAGGCGCCACTTCACTTTGGCTACTTTGACAACATGATATCGCCATTAAAATTTCATTCACTTTTTTACGACTGTATTCAACAGAAATTGGTTTTCTCATTGTAATGAGAGAATCAAATGTTTTTTTTTATTAAGAATGAATTAATGTGAACTGATTACTCCTTTAAGTCATTATCATGCTATGGACCTAGAAGAAAAAGGCGTGTCAATGACAAACCAAACAAGGAGATTAAGAAGGTTTTAGAGCACTTAAAAAATTGTTATCAGAATAGTAGTCGTGAATATATGTGCCTTTGTATTGAGGAGATAATACCTCTTTCCAAGCGGAAAAGAAAAATAATTCCTAACATTCAATGAAAATAATAACCAGCATTTAGTACGGTCTCCTTCATGGGTCAGTATATCATATCGTTTACAAAACAATAACAAATTAAGTACTTAATAAAGATACAAATATAAGAAAATACGCACATTAAAAAAAAATGATGGAACTGACTAATCAAGGGAATATATGTATATTTTTGTTCAATTTGATGAGCGGGAATGGATTCCTTAGTCCTAGCATAAGCCGTGAAGTGCTACAAAGTTCTACACTACAAAGTTCTAATAGGTCTGGTTCTACAAAGTTTTATGCCTGCGTTTATTACTCTCACCATCTGATGTCTGGGCGTTTATTTTGTTCATATCAAGTCACCGCTTGCGTAAGTCTGAAGTACCCATATTAGTTTCCTATTTAAAAGATCTACTAAGAAAATAAAATCCAACAAGTGCAATCTGTTTTCAAAATTTGAAGGACGCTTTAGGTATTGTCCTGGACTGCTTTGGAGATTATGGAACAATATTTTGGACGATTTCGCACCTGGGCAAAGTATTAAAGAATGGCCTTGGAGGATCTCCCTTTCATTGTCTGTCAAAATCTGTAAAGTAAAAAAGGACACTTCGCAGGAGAGGGATTAAGAAGCTAAAAGAGAGTTATAAGTCTTGTTGTCCCTTGTAAGAAAGGATTTTGAATTAACTGATGGACACGGTTTGACATATACACAATCTTATTGTTAAGAAACATCGCCAAATGGACTTAAGAACGATTTTGACCAAACTGATTTAAACTGATTATTCTGCCGTTCGCCAATGCCACTTTCTATACCTTGGGAATAATGGATAAACTTAAACATTTTACAGTAAGATAAGTGATCAATTAAAGTATATCTTACTGTATTGTGCGTAGGATAATGACAGAGAAAATATTAACAGAAAATAATTTGATATATGTCTTTTTTAAATAATTTCTAATCAAACATATACGTGCATATATTGTAAATAAGTATTTGTTTATCCTAGGAAAGAAATCGATTTTTATCTTTTTGTCTTTTTACATTTCCACAGGAAGATTCAATGAATAAAATGACTGCTATTGTCTTGTTTTCCTTGGAACAAAATGTCCAAGATTTTAACTACCGGTACTTGCGATTGTAGAATCACGCTGAGAAAAACTGCCTTCGTCAACTGGATTTAGAAGAGAGGAGAAATGGAGAGAGCATAAAAAGCTGTGTAATTGACACAATACAAATGCACCCAACCTTCATCGCTTTACCTGGCAAATTGTTATTGTGTCCTTAATTTGATGGCAGAATGTTTCATCCACATAATTATTTTAGCTGATAGATCATTATAGGAGCGTCTGATTTGTTGCTTTGGTAACCGAGGGCGTCTCTGCCGATTTTTTTTCTGATTTGAGGTAATGACAGCATTAGCCAGAGGTAGAAACAAGAGAGAATATAATAATCGTCACCCTCAGATATTGCTAAAAGCCATTTTTCACTATCCTATCATTTCTCATCTTGGACCTATCATCCATCCATTCTTCCCCTATCCTACATTTTGTTCTGCATCAAATCGTGTCGCTATATGACTAATACCCATTTTGATTTTCAATCAGGATGAGTACTGAACTTGCCCCCAAGGATGTTAAAACCCTTGACAAGTATACGTTTTACGCCAAATCTAAAATTATGATCAATGAATAATACTAGTTTGTCCAGCTGCCAGCATATGCTAAGTAGAATCACCATGATAACCGACAGTGTGGACCAAAGTTTTCCGTACAATTAGTCAATGCAAAATAGTTCATGCTGATGGGCCTACAAATGCATCAAATCTACGTCTATCATATGACGTTAACAAGCAGCACAATACAACATGAAAGCATCTAATCTATCTAGTTTTCTTTAATCCCAAATTATGTCTTCAGCGTTAATATCTTCCTCTCATTTTCTGTCATTTTCGGCGACAGCCCAGGACTACGGTGACTTTGATACGACTGCTTTAAGGGAAATAAACATTAGTTCTCGGATAGCATGATGTATAAACGGGTAGAATGTCTTTTTGACTCTTACTTTCATTGATCGAAAGGGCACTCTCGATTATCATTGAACAACTTGCTAAAGGTGAACTACAGTATCACTGTTTGCCTCAAATGATACAGCGATGGATCGCCACCTTGTCCTATTTCTACGGCTCATATTACATGTATTACGCCTTTGATCACCTCTCGACAATTAATGCTTCCAGCAATAAACACGAGATGACAATTATTGTACAAACGATCCCTGATCTGTCTTCCTTATGCTCCTAGTCACACCAATGAAGCTGACCCCAGACCGATCACAGATATCACGTTATTTCCAATGGCGTTTCATCGGCCGGTTCGGAGTGGCTTCGTAGGTGTCGCTGAAGCATGGCACCCCGACTGCCATTGAGAAATAAAAAGATCAGTTTACATACATCCATTCTGACCCTTCGATTTCGTTTCAACATATTATAAAAAGTATAGCGTTGATTCCCGGATGATCTCATAAAGAACACCGTTGGCGGCATGCCGGTAAACAATGTCATATGATCTGCTATGTCGGGTACACACGTATGGTTGCTGGTTGTGGGGACTAGATTAGTGAAGTGTCTTCTAACACGGTACGTTTTGGTTCTGAGTGCTTTGGTATTTGCCCAGGAAACTGGGGAAAGGATCGACATATCTACCTCGTGGCGTGATAGACTAAAGACACTGAAGAGGCAGTGGTTAATATTACAGAATGCATGACTTTCAACTGGAGTGGTCAGCTAAAGGTTGTAGAGGATATCGATAAGATCTTCGTCCATTATGGGGTTTTTTTCAAAGCAGTTTTTCCCAACGGTGTCTCCTGAACATGCTGAATCTCTTATCACCTGTATCTTAATATCAGATATTATGAGGAATGTGATTATAGTCCGACCTATTACATGTTGCTTTTGAGTTACATTGAATTATTTATAACCCCCCCCCCAAAAAAAAAAAATAAAAAAAAAAACAGATATTGAACTTAATACTATGCTGCTGATTTTTTTTCTATGATAGTGTACATCTCATTTCACAAGACGTCATTGTTATCACAACGGTCTCTCTCTCTCTCTCCCTCTCTATCTATTTTTCTCCCCTTCTCTGACTTTCTGTATATCTCTCGATTTCTCTGTCCAGTTATCTATTCATCTATCTATCTATCCATCTATCTATTTCTTTCTCTCTCTTCACTCTGCTCCTCTACCATGTCTACATTCCTTTTATCATTCCTCCCCATCTCCCTCTATCTTTCTTTTTATTCCCTTATCCCATCATCCATCCCCTCCTTTTCCCGTCTTCTTTACCACAATTGCATTAATTCTTTCCAATCAACTGAAATCAGAACAAATTAAAGCAGTGCAATGCTCAAGAAGGTGAAATCGTACAAATCGAGTGACTCGTGATTCCTTTTCTCCTATACTAGGACATGAATTGTTAATGAGTGTTTTAATCGAGAGCTGTTAGAGTGGCAAAGAGAGACAGTCCCCGGGGATCGCATCACCCCTCAATGGTGTTCTATGAAGTTGGCCAACCCGAGAGAAACGGTTCTATATTAGTGTGATTGAGGGCGATGTAAAACCAACCAGCATCTATAAAGACATTCACTAAAGTCATGAAGGACAGAGAGGGGGAGAGTGGGTGGATTTGAAATTTAAAAATGAACTATCTGGAGGTTTTATCTGCGTCACATTTCAGATATAGGAATATGTGAATAGTAAAAAAATATGTATCCTCATAATCACCCATTTAATGTTAGACGTCATTCTACCATAATAGCATTCTTTGCGGGGGGTTCAAAACAATTGCAAACTTCATATCGAAATCTTTTCCGTTTTTACAGACATATTAAAGCAGTAAGTCAGTTTTTCATTCAGTTATTTTAGAGGAAAATACTGATATCATATAGAAACTAATATACAACCATGAGAAATGGGTCAAAGTATTATCGCACTGTACTATATACAACCATGATAAAAGTTCTGTCGCCTATAATCATAATGACCTTGATAAATAATTACATATTCTTTAGTTAGACGTCATACGTTATCTTTTTGGAAGTTATTATACATTATATCAAACTTGTTTGCTACCGACATTTCATTTTTACGCCATTTCAATGCACAGGCTAGGCACGATAACACAACGGACCGATGTTTACGATGCGAACGTCATCGGGCGAAACCTGTCTTCCGCCCTTCACTAATTGTTTTCTTTTAATCCCTCAATCGATACGAACTGGACTAAGACCACAATAGTCTAACAGCGCATGGGTGATTGGAACTCAATGAAAGGATTAATATCCAAGGTTTTAAGAAGGGGGCGAGGAAACCTTTCTCATGAATATTAGATGAAATCATGAAACAGGTCACGTGACAAGAACAACGCGTTTGAATTGTCGAACCCCCCAGATAGAAATAAACATACAAATAGCACCTTAACCTAATTGGTGTATAACCATTTTCGCCATACTTATTTTCTAGTATTTTAAAGAGAGGATGAAAGAATATAGACGAAAATGAATCTGCTTACTTTTAAATCATTATTAGTTTATGTATATTCGAAGTGGGGATTTTCTTTTTTATCTTATTGATACTTTTGATTGAAATAGGAATATAAAAAATAAAGGTTCTCAATTTCGTTCGATATCCAAATAACTATATCAATACTCGAAATTTCTGGTTCAGAGCTAAACAACATAATCGCATTCAACTATTATTTTCCGTTCGATTACAATGTAGTTTTTTTATATCCACTGTTATCGCAGTTTTGATTTCAAATAGCCTAGATTAAAGAGGCAGAATTACATGTTTTCATCATTCACGTTCAACACCCTGGAATCAATTTCACGTCTCACATTAGAAAAAGATAAAAATATTGTTATTTCATCTTATTTGAAGATTCTTATGTATAGATAACATACAATATTTACATGATTTATGCGACGTGATACTCATGAAATCAGGCTTTTATTAGTAATAAAACAAAACAATAGATCTCCTTCCCCGTTTTTACGTATAGGCCTGTATCATACTTATGGACGATTCGAATGTGCTTTCATTAAATCAATAGGGATTACGCTATATAAAGCGAGTAATGGTTCGAAAATGACTCGATTAAGCTTCGGTTGAGTTCATCTCAGAACATTATGTCTAGAAATGTTCTTTCAAGTTTGACTTTCATGAATGCTCTTACCTTTATACCTCAGATACATTTGCTCTACGGCCGTACGACGAGTCGAAAACAACCGTTTTAGCATTTTTGTGAGGTAGCTACACCTAGATGGTTTGAATAAAAATGAATAAAACTGCTGTTTTCGACTCACCACACGGCCGCCGTCGGAGAAATGTGATTGTAGCATTATACGTTCACTTTCCACCCCCTTTTTCCCGTAAAATCAGGGGGGTTTTTAACACTTTAACCACCCGAATCTATTTCAAAGTGGGCTAATTATATTTCGCGAAACAATTATTGGAGACCTGAAAAATTTGCTATCCAAATTGATTCTTGTCCTATATGAGCATTTTAACTGAATGGTCCAGACTGACATTTGGTTTACAACATAATTTTTTTAAATAAAATAAAATTTTATTGGGCCATGCACACGAATACATGTCCCCATACCCCCACAGTATCGCGCCAATGTCTTCATCCGTACACCCTCTGCGATGTCTACCTTGACCATAACACGAATCTTTCATCTTCTCTCAATGTTTGTATGTCTGTCTCGGTTTCCTATGTTGTTCCTTGGCATTATTCGCAGGTCAATTAACGTATATGAGACGGAGGTGCTACAATAAACCTGCGCTAAACATGAAAATAAACCCCGATGATTATGACAGACAAAAAGTTGAGGTTAGGCATGCCTTTAGTTTTTGCCAGCATCTCACGGATGTTGCCCCTTCTCCTTATCAACATCATGTCTCCCCAGTCATATCCGTGTGCCGTAAGCTATGAGGGAGATAAAAAGAAAGGGAGAGAGGAAGAGGGGGATAGAGGGAAAGGGGGAGAGAGAGCGAGAGAAGGGGGTCGTGATGGCTCCCTCCCGTTGGGTATTTGCTGGCTGCCGACACCCCTTTCCTTCCTGCCTACACCCCTAAGCCACAAAGCTAAGGGAAAGAAAGCACCATCTCACAGCCAAGTCAAAGAGGTCCCCGAAGGGAAAGCATTAAAGTTCCAAGTGGCATTCTCAACCAGAATATTGGATTTTTTCCCCTCAGTAGTTCAGTACAACAATCGACAAAGTACATCGTAGACATTGCCTTGTTCATGCTATCATTATTTTTCAAAAATATTGGAGTAAAACGGTTCTTAACTGAATTGAAAGTCATCAATCATGATAATGCACTACAGTGTCTAAGAAAGCATATGTTCATTTTAACCAAGCTATTCTATTATGGGGAGAACGTTACTTTTAGTTTTCTTTTGTGGACCTACACACAACATACGCACACCCCCACCCATCCTCTCTCATTTTATACCCCCCTCCCCTCCTATCTCTCCTTAGAAAACGCTTAAATGCTTTCACCTATTTTGTTATAGTTTACTTGTTTGTTTATTTTGCTCTATGTCAGTTAGTATTTCTTTCTGTGTGGGTGTGTGTGTCTCTCTTTCTCTCCCTTTGTTCTTCCCTACCCCCCCCCCCCCCTCTCTCTCTCTCCTGAGAAAACGCTTAAATGCTTTCACCCATTTTTTTATAGCTTACTTCACTTTTCTGTTTGTTTTGCTCTCTGTCTGTTAGTACGTCTTTCTGTGTGTGCGTGCGTGTGTGAGGGTGTGTGTGTGTGCTTGCGTCTCTCTTTCTCTCCCTTCGTCACTAGGTATGGATGGGGGCGTGTGTCCCTGTATCGTAGCAGTCCCATCCCCTCATAATGATTGAATCTCCATGGATATGGCAGACCAGTGGTTTATCCTATCAAGACCAGCGCGAGCAGGTGCAGTCTGTGCCTGAGGATGGTGATGCCTACGATATGTCAGCGGGAATATAATTACCCACGTGTTTACCGTGTGCTTAAAACTTGGCGACTTTTTCTTTTTCACGAAGATAGGAAACCCTTTTCTCTCTCTCTCCCTCCTTATTCCATACACACACACACACACACACACGCTAGGAAATCCCCCTTTCTTTCTCTCTTGCACTCCTTATTCCACAACACACACACACTCGCCCACACATATATATTTATGTTTAGAGCTTATATCGGTACATTTAATTTCCTACAAACTGCAACCAATACCAGCATAAATCATTGAAAATTATGTGTTTTAAGCATAAGTGGATCAGGTGAAGACAATTTTACAATTCGTTATCCATTAGGTATAGATAGATAGATGGATGGATGGATGGATGGATGGATAGATAGATAGATCGATAGTTGGATGGATAGCTAGATAGAAAGTTGGATGGATAGATTGATGCAGACATGGACGATGATCGATATATAGATTTGAAATAAAATAGACATATACAATAATTTTCAGTTATTGGAAAAATGGCAAACAAAACGCAGAAAGGAATAGGCGGAGTATATAAGGATTGGAAAGGAGGAATCCATTGGCGCCTCCGGTTTCTATCTCCCTTCTACGACTCCCCGTGGAATAGTATGGACTATTACCCGTTTGCTAGGGATAAATACCACCACTCTCCGGTTTTAAGTAGATTTCATCATTTCCTGTCACCACACTTGTGGTCTAAATGAGTACGACTCTCCTCTCATTGAACCTAAGGGCCCAGGGAGTGCGTCCATACCGTTCTCAAACTATAGGCAAAATGCTGTAACAGTCGCAACAAGGAGATCGACCCCAAACCGAATAGAGTACTGACGTTAATCCGAATGACATCATTAATCGATCGGGTTGGAGTCGGTCCAGCTGGTGCGACCGTTTCGATACAGAAAGCAAAGCTATGCAAAGTGAGCAAATTCACCGTTTTATAGCCGTTTTGTAGCCGTTTCACGTACATGTAGTAAATCATTGTATAAAGAATACTAAATGGAAAAAATTCGCCGTTTTATAGCCGTTTTTTTTACCTAAAGAGCTAGAAAACAGTTTAAAAACCTATAAAAGGGGTTGCAAAGGATATAAAAAGGGGACACAAAAGGGCGAAAAACTGCTACAAGACGGAATAAGGCTCATTTATTTCGCCACGATCCCGTTACGCCTTCTCAAGAATGAGCCATCCCCCTATTTTACTGGTGGTATGATGGTGTGGCTGCTACCGTCCCCTTAAAAAAGGGGAAGAAATGACAACAATTTCAAAGGAAGCCCCTTTATATGCCCTAACGTAAGCCAATGCCGGCCATGTTGTTGATTTTGTTTTTTTCTTCTTTTTTTTTGCATATGTGTTGCCATGGTTTATGAAGTAACTATAATGGGAATGTAAATAAGTATGGATTTCTGTATCAAGATACTGCAGTTTGGAAAGGTATTACTCCCCAACAAAAAAAACACACACACACACAAATAAAAAATGTATGGACATTGAAGTCTCTCTAATTTTTTCAACCTGAAATGGCAGAAATACAAAATCTGGTATAGACGTGTTTTTACTTGGGATCCTGGTTCACCATTAAGATGAAGCTTCAATCAAGTCCTGATGGACTGGAATATTTGACGTCTAAATCCTAGAAAGGGTCACTGTAACTGTTTACCATGCTAAATGTATATATTGGTAAAGATTCGTTGGGTAAGGAAGTTTGTTTTTATATATTAGAACCATGGAGCTATCATAGCTCCATGTTTGAACGGACAAAACTGCGTTGGTATGTATGAATAATAATACAATTTTCATTTACTATACTTCAAACAACAAAATCAACGAATCTGTGACAGCATTCTTAGGAAGAATACATATGAAAATACATTGCTTTTGTACCTGAAATTTGAGTACATACTAGGGAATGGGAAATGAGTTTTAGGTAATAAAGTATTTTCTAAAATGCGATTGAGCTTTTGTCATTATTTTTTATTATCAAAGATTGTTATTTGGTATGGTCATAGTCAGGCAGTGTGGACAGATTGGCATGTAACCTGCATGTCTTGAAAATTACGGATCTTCACAATTCCCATTGTCAATTTTTTTCCCCCAAAAAAAACTAGCTTGATGTGAAAAATAATCCTTTAAGGAAAAAAAGTGACAGATAATTATAAAGGGAAATCAAATGCAAAATAGATGTTGTAATACCAAAAATATTGTGCCGGAGATTTCATGTGGTGTAATTCTAAAGAATGAATAAAAGCCCATAGAGGAAGCATTACTACGCATCTTGAAGCTAAAATAAGAATTGAAAGTCATTACAAAGCAATTTTCCGTGTTTCCTTTCCAAACTACGTCATACTGTTATCCAAGAAAAATATGACAAATATGACAATTATGAACGCACAGAAGATGATATCCTTAGCCCACCCACTAATAGATTTCCAATAAAAAGAAGCCCTCCCCTTCTATCCACACCGCCTGGGGCTAATGTTTGGTGACCAAGAACTACAAAGATGGTCATCCTTCCATGTAGGAGAATTTCGGAGACTGTTATTCGAGTTGACAGACATGCCCCAGTCGTGTACTTAATTTCTACTCAAGTACCGCCACATGCGTGACGCGTTCCGAAAACTTTGCGCGACAGCTTGCTTGCATGCCATTGCACTTTATACCGATTTGTGGATGAAATAGAAATTCCCCACATCTTAATACAATATTTCGACACTGCTTTGCCCTATTTGCTTTTTTTCATACTCTGTAGATTTTCTGAATTTTCTCGTTCGATTTGCTAAATTCATAATCTACTTTGAATGCAGGTTTAAATTACATGCCAATCCTTTTCAATTTACCATGCTCGCGAGCTTGCACACGCGCTATGTTCAAGTCACAAATTCATGTTAATTGGGGGAATAAATTCCAGATATCCATATCCCATCTAATCTGGCTTCGTGTTTTCAAGAGATTTTCAATTTATTCAGTATTCTCGTGTATTTCTATTTTCAAAATAATTGAAAATGCTGATTGCCTGCATCTTCTACCGACAAATGCAAACAATTTTACCATCTAAGAAAGATAGGAGAGAAGAAGAAAGAATTGATGAGAGTAGGTGAGAGGGATAGGGAGATAAGTGTAACGGAGCGATGGGGTAATGGACATGAAAAGGAAGATCTAAGATGGGAAAAGCGGGGGTGGGGAGAAAAGGGAGATCGAGGGCATTTCTGGGAGCATTTCAAGAAGAGATTATAATAATAGGTCATTGACTTTCACCAATTTATGTAATAACAGACCTGCAAACCTCTGGGAATGAAAAGGTGTATTTTGTGATAAAAAGTGTATTTTCCCCAAAAAGTGTATTTCATAATAAAATGCCTGGCGCATTCGCTCATCGCGGCGCTCAAGCTGCATGCAAGCTAAAATGCGCACTGCTCTTGCAGATGAAAAAAAAAAAAACATTTAAACATGTGAATATCTCACACTGGTTTTAACACAAGGCAAAAGCAATTTTGTGTCTCGCCCACTTATGAAAAATAACCAGAAATATCGTGATTTGCGAGGGCACGTAAGAGAATTATATTGAAACTTCATTGTGAAATGACTGGGATGGAATAACACTTGTCATAAGAGCCTTGGATGTAAACTTTAATGTTGACCTGAAAATGACCTTTGACCTTACCATGTGACCTCCGACTGCAGCATAACATACAGGTCGCCAAAGTACATCTACCATCCAAGTTTTGTTGAAAAGTAACTTACGGTTGCGGATTTAGGTGTCATAAGAGAGTCTTGCATGTAAACTTTAACGTTGACATGAAAATGACCTTTGACCTTATCATGTCACCTCCCACTCCAGCATAACATGCAGGTCCCCCAAGTCCATCTACCGTCCAAGTTTGGTTGAAAAGCGACTTACGGTTGCGGAGTTAGGTGTCCTGCATGTAAACCTTAACGTTGACCTGAAAATAACCTTTGACCTTACCATGTGACCTCCGACTGCAGCATAACATGCAGGTCCCCCCAGTCCATCTACCATCCAAGTTTGATTGAAAAGCGACATACGGTTGCGGAGTTAGGTGTCATAAGAGAGTCTTGCATGTAAACTTTAACGTTGACCTGAAAATGACCTTTGACTTTACCATGTGACTTCCGACTGCAGCATAACATGCAGGTTCCCCAAGTCCAACTACCATCCAAGTTTGGTTGAAAAGCGACTTACGGTTGTGGAGTTATGTGTCATTACAGGTTTGTGACGGACGGACGACGGACGCCATTTGGATCCCTAAGTCTCGCCTTCACCTCTGGTGGGCGGGACAAAAATTATTGAAAAAAAAGTTATTTGTGTAAGTTTTATGAAATAGACACATATAGAGATGATTTTTCTACATAAATTGCGATTTAGTAAAAAAAAATGTACTGTCGTATTTTGGTAGCAAAAACGAACCAAATACGCCAAAAACGTACTGGCTGGCAGGTCTGTAATAAGCTACTGAAAACTCTTGTATCTGATTGGCTCAGACCATAATAACGAAGTCGATGAATATCAATCGAGGAAACCCTTCATGATTAATACTCCCCGGAATGACAGGTGCAGAATAAAGGAGTACAGCAAATATGAAGACAGGGAATAGACATGTGATAAGGTATGAAATAGAAAACGGAGATAATATGGGTCAGGTTACGCAGAGAAACGATTATCATGATGATAATAATAAACAAATCGTGAGCAAGTGCTTTACAATTTACATGTTTTATAGAACTAGGATATCATTGACAGTTTCTATAATCATCCTTATCTGATCTGATCAGAATAGGGTTGTACGGACTTTCTTGCACCAAACCAAGGCCAAACTGTCACTGAATGAACTAGCCTGTGTTTCAATCTCGATGAAGCCTGCCAGTCCTCCCACACTCAGGAGACCAGAACCAATTAATTAGAGACTAAACCCATCCTCTTCTGTCTCCCGCTCTCATCTTAAGATCCAAAGTGTCGCCAGAGGAAAGCGGGTGTCGAGGGTGTCACACTTAAAATTTACAAAAAAAAAAAGAAATAAGCTAATGAATTGTGTTCTGCAGACAACACGGTCATTTTTGCTATCTTGGGATGACACATGCTCAAACCAGATTCTAAGAACGATTATATTACTTTTTAAACCTAGCGGAAGAACCCATTCTAATGATGCTCTATTTTTTTATTTCGTTTGCCTCCATGATCCTGAAACCATTCCCTAATTTTAGATATTTCAAATGAAATGGTCATATCTAGACATGCCACAGTTTTATTAAACTTTGTAAACAGGGCAGGGTCATCATAATTCACGCGGTTTGCAGACTCGTTATAGATTATTTATATTGCTCTTTGATTTTTACAGCGAAATCGCGCGGGAAATACCATGTGTGGATCTTGCAGGGAGTATTTGGCGGATCCCAAAGGGGCCACTAACAAAATAATTGCGGACGATTTTAAGGGCTATAGGACAACATAACTATTTATATTTCGTAGAGGATAATTATGTAATCTTGATATAAACAGCTTTTGAACATACCACCAGTTATAAGGTCTCCATACGATCCAGCGAAATGTGATTTCTCTTGGGAAATCATCGCAATTGGTAAACGTTAATTCAACTCCGGGGGTACCATAAGGCGCAAATGACACTAGGCTTTGTGAAGCTATCAACTTTCTGGTAGACATACCTTCTAGGGAGAAGTGGGCTTTACTCACAAATCAAGAATGCTTTGACCATCCATGTTAGGGACTCGAGATTGAATGTTAATAAGTCATGATACAATTCCTTTCTGGGTACATCGTTAAAGACCCAGACCGGACCCAAAAATGAAATTGACAAATTATATACCAATCGAAAGATTATAAGCTACTAAATACAGCAATGTGAGTTTTATTCATTTTCACCCCTTCCCAGCTGAGTATTTTGCTTAAGAATATTCCAATTATCGGGCTTCGAACCCGGCTTAGAAAATAGGCTTTATTGTGCTTTTCAAATGCATCGAGACCGTGACGTCACGTTGTGTAAGAAGCGTCGTGGTTCCTTGGTTTGTGCACAGAAAAACTGGGTTATTTTTTTGCTTTCCAGATTACGCATTTCATTTTCGTCACTTCCATCACAGAATGATATCACATATATTTTTTCCTACACGCTTAAATTATGAAATCTACAGTTTTGAACTAGTTTTTGCCATATTTTGTTTCCTGCTTATTTGGCGTAGATTTCAATTCTATCTGCATTCAGATTATGTATAACAACTTTTCCTGACATAGCAATTTAGGCCCAATAAGAGCCATTCAAAGAAATCACAAAAAAGGTAGTGAATAGTTGTAGGTTTCCATCCATTTGAACAGTGAATAATTGTGAGTGCCATTTTCATCTGAAAACGAAAAAAAAAATTGATTCATAAAATAGAAATGGAAGAAAATACCAAATGCTTTTGTACACAAGCCTATGGAATCGCAACCCTCCAGACACAACATGACGTCATCATTTCCAGGCGACGTGGGGTGCTCAATCGAAGCGTACTTTCGAGGAGCAGCTTCTTTGATTTTTATCTAATATTTCTAAAAAATGGAAGGAGATATATAGAATATTTTTCGTATATTTGTATTCTATGAATCATTGCCTTTCTTTTAATATATGATTGTTTTTACACCGGTCAGGGTCTTTAATAACCTGGCGCGTACAATAACAGACGTAGCAACACGAACGAGACTATATGACGGAGAATGTATACAGAAGATTGACATAGAGCCGGATAATGAAACAATGTTAAAAAAAGAGATCGAGAATTTGGGAGACATCACAGAGCGGAAGGAAAATGAAGACAAACGTTTCAATGAAATTGAAAACATATGGAAAATAACAATGATACAGAATTACAGACGGAAAACCGATCGCAGATAATCAGAAACGATATATGGGGGAAAACAGACATGACATAGAAAGAGGATAAGAACGATAAACTGAAGTGAACAGGTGGATAAAAAAGAAGAGAATACTATGGACATAGAGAAGGGTAAGAAAGTAGATAAAGATGAGAGGGAGCGATTGAAAGATTGAGAGAGGGAGGATGAAAAAGAAAGAGAGGAGGTATTTTACGGATTTTTTTTTTATTACTCATGATCATGCGTATGAAATTGATGTATTCTCTGTACGCACGTTACATCATTCTTCAACGCGAACCCCCCCCCCTCCCCCCCCTCATCATTACTCTTACCATCCTGGAAATGTTTGCTTCATTAATCATCATCATACGAAAATATTCACCGCCTTCCTTTATAAGGGTGGAAAAAGTTACCAAGAATGAATGAGATTGTTCGAGGAAGAGTGAACTAATGATTCATGATCCAGACATTTTATCGATCTAATGTAGATGGTAACATACTGGGTTTTGGAAGTGAATACCAAAATTGATGGATATGAAAAAGAATGTTTTCAGGGAGGAAGAAAACTTTTGCACGATACCAGGGTATTCAGGGTATTGACTGAAAGTGTTTTTGTCCCAGACTGATCATATTGCCTAGCTTCAAGATCAATTACTTCAAAGAGGGGCGCAAATTAAGGAAGCAAAGATATTATTATTGATAGCTTTGAAACCCAGAACTAGGTATTCATTTTTTTACTGTTAAACCAAATGATTTTTCATTTTTAAATAATTGTGTGCCTTAATCAGCCCGAATTTCCAATACAAATACAACTTTAGCTTGTGAGTACTGGATTCGGTTTTTAGAATGGTTCACTGTGCAAAAACATTGTAATAGCGATTGAATTCTATTTCGTAACAACGTCTATGGTGTAGTCACGGGAATCAGCAAGTTTTGAAGTCGGTCTTACTTTAAATGGTCTCTTCACCAAGTAGTGTTATGATATAATAAAACATTTTAATATAAAAAAAGTAGTGAGTGTTCCCTGATTTCATATACAAACTAATATACCACACCCATCTGAGATGATGGTCAGTCGTGTTTCAATATGTTCATATCTTTGTTAGCTTTCCATTCTTCAATTTGACAAGCCATCTCAATAAATGGACATCACGCCTGCCACTAGCCTATAGCAGCTGTCCCAAATGTTTGAATGAATTACTCTCGTCTGCTCTGATCAACAAGCTGTCATAATTATGCCTCCTCATGTTCTGAGATAGAGTCTAAAATTCCATATAGGGCCGAAGGTTTTTACAAAGCGTCTTGGTTTTCATTCCGGCAAGTCGTTTATGCAAACGTTTAATTGACTTTGATGTAATATATATTCAGATTCCCAATCATGAAATGATATAAATGATAATAAGTTATATTCCTCTAAAATATGCAGAAATGTGTTTTTATCAATATTGTGAAACTCCTGTTTACAAAGTATAGAGAGACAGAGAATAAACGTATATCATGATTATCATCACTATCGTAGTCATCAGAAGCAATGACCATCTTCATCCTCATCATCATTATTATCATTATCATCATCATCACCACCTCCAGCATCATCATCCTCATCTTCATCATCATCATCATCATCAACAGCATCACCATTACCATCATCATCATCAACATCGTCATTATCGTCATACTCATCATCGTCATCATCGTCATCATCACCATCATTATTACAATCATCATCATCATCATAACCATCATTGTCATTATCGTCATCATCATCATCACCATAAAAATCACCATCATTACCAATATTGTCATTATCATCGTCATCACCACTCTCTCCACACTAAATGTCTTCGAATCAGTGATTATTTTTATTTAACCAGTAAACAAATTAACAAAAAAATAAAAGTTACAATTCATTTATTGATTGGTGGTTCCAAAAAAATTCGGAATTTATGATAAAACAGACAGGGTTTCTTCATGCTTTCTCATAAACCCATATCATCTTGGGACGGTGCAGATATTCGTTGGTGCATTTTATCCTAATTGCTCGTCGTTTCTTAATAACATCGAAATGTAATAGAAAGTGACAAGGACATGAAATTATTAACCCCTCAAATAGATCTGATAGATTAATTAGTGACGCTCAACTACCAAGGAGTGAGTCTTGTACAGGCTTCACCCGCGGACAAAGGTCCATTAAGAGTTATAACAACTCCTTCGGCATACTGAGTTTGATCATCACAAAACACCGCTCTATATTATTTCATTTTGACAAGTTAATAGGTCGTAGACCTTGGCGAATTTAATGAAGAGCGTCATTAAATCCGGCTGTTTCTCTCATTTTCATCCTCAATGACTACTTACTTCTTGGAGCCAGTCTTGATAAAAGACAGCAAAGGTCACCACGTGAGGTCATGACCTTCTGACAGGGAGGATGAGACGCATTTGTATGAACTCCTTGTTTCAGGAAGATCTTTATTAAGGAATGGTGATGGTTTCTTTATGGATATTTCATATCTGTTGCTGTTAACATTTCGAAGTTGATTAATTGTTCAAAGTGAACGGTTACCATGGTAATCGAATCATTTTTAACGTGTCATTCCGCCTGCACTATTTCAAGAGTTTCTCACATGACACGTATGACATGCAGTATACCTGCATTATTAACTTGACCCATGACAGTTTACTTGAATCCAATTTAGGAATATATCTCAGATGCATTAAGTAGCTGACAACAAAAGTGCGTTCCACTATTCCTCATATTTTTGGAAATTTAATGAAAATCGGGTTCTGGTTTTGCCTGTCGTGGTCACAAATAAGGAAATTTATTGTGGCTTGTTCAAGTAGTCGAACACTTATTAATGTTCTCCTTTCTTCCGTCCGGTTGCCCATACACATGTTGTATCACAAGTCAGTGCCCCGCCACTATATTAAAAACGAAATGTCCCGAATTCGCAGAATTTCTGTAAATGCTTTCACGATCTTGCTTTTCTGTTTAAGCTTTAATATTTACCATTTGTCTTGAAATCCTTGCTTTCGTTCCCCCCAAAAAATATATATATACGCGTATATATGTCCCTCCCCCCCCCCCCACCCCTTTTCGCTCTCGCTCCCTCGTCCTTTATCCCCTTATTCCCCGTCACTGCTTCTCTCTACCACTCCCTCTGATCTATATTTCGCCACTTTCCCTTACCGATCTATATTTTCATCTCGACTATCAAAGAAGAGACAATCATTCTTGCGATATTACCCATTAATTTACCGCCGATATATCATCACAAGCATTAAGATTCGCCGGACTGGCTCGGCTTGTGTCATAACAAAATAATTTAGCCACATTTTCCCTGAAGGCAAACGATACAATATTCATTCATGGTAACTTAAATGCTTCAATAATGCAATCTCCAGTATCTTCAAGTATGTATTCTCAAAATCAATAAGTCTCCATTATAACGGGGTGGTATTTTAAAATATTTCCCCGAAAACAGTCTGATATTTATACGGATACATGACTAAAATATCGCTTACGTACTGACGTTATTATATTCTTATTAATGATTTAATGATACAATGCTAACATCATTTCGTTCTATTTTTTTTCCAGTTTGCGCTCAACTTCAACATGCAAACGGAATAGCAGCTGTAATCGGCCCTACGTCGACAGATGGCGCTCTTGCCGTGCGATCAGTGTGTAAAACGGTTGATGTACCACACGTCGACACACGGAGACAGTTTGGAGGAATGGAGACATTATCGAACACTATCAGCTTGTATCCCCATGCTAGTTACATTAGTTCATTGTTGGTTGATATAGTGCAACATTATAAATGGCAGAAGGTTACCGTCATGTATGATGAAGACGAAGGTGAGTTTAACGATTCTTGGTATAGACCTTTCAAATTATAGATGCCATCAGAGAAATGAAAAATAAAAACCTCTTTCCTTCCTTTTAGCTGGAATACATGTCTTTCTAGAGGTAGACAGATTGTGCATTTTCATATCATGTTCTAAGATGCAGATCTGAGACGAAACGAAACGAAAATATGTACATATCATCCAGCAATAACGCTATGCGCAAGCGCATTACACTTTATTACCTCATAACTGCGTCACCGAAGTTGCGCCACAAATTTAGAGATTCAGATTTACATTTAATTCGGTTTATTTGAAGGAAAAAAAAGTCGGGAGACTGATACAAACAAAGGTTACAAAATACAACATAAATTCAAAAAGACGTAAATGAAATTAAATCGTGAAATAATGATTATAGTGAATGGTTCAACGCGATATATGCATATCATACGACAGAGAATAAGTTAGTCAAAAATTAAAGTCGCCATTTTAATACGGACTTAGACGACAGACTCCCCCCCCCCCAAGCCTTGTAGACGGCATTATGTGACAAGGAAGCTTAATCACAAATTAACAATATAACAAATTATGATTATCACGTTATCTAGGCCTACTAAGATGCAAGGTAGATAATCCACCATATCTCTCTAGTTCCTTGGTAAGAGTGGTCATGACCAAAAACATGAACCAAAATAAGGGCCTCGTGATGACCATTTAAATTATTTTATATAGTGCCCAAAGGACATTCGACCGACTATCATTATATTGGATGTTCATAGAAGCCTTTATATATATAAATATATGTATTTATATATAAATATATGTATTTATATGTTATATGTTGTACATGTACATGTATAACTTTACACATTTATAGATATATGTATATATATATAATCAATATATAAATGGATTTCCCACTAGACAATGTTATGATGAATTGAGGGAAATATATCTTTAAAGAATTTATAATGAATGTCGATTAATAAATCAACGACAGTGGAATTCAGAATGTTTAATGAGAACGTATGCAAGGAAAATGAGCAATCAGTATTACACGGTTAGCAAGCGGCTGCCGAAGGCTGTATGCCCTCGGAGTGCGGCAATCACGAACCGACCGAACACCCTTCCATTTCGGCCGGTGGACCCTTAATTACATCTCGCTGATTAGCGAAGGGTTTGGGGAGCTGAGCCGTCGCGGAGGATGAATGGGAATGAACGAGAGTTGTTTTAGGTTAATCCGAGGAGAGATGAATGGATGATGAATGTTTGCCCTACTTTCTGTGTCTCAAGGGTGAATTGTTTTATACCCCGACTTCTAACATTAATTAGTGTCATGGGAGACGAGTATGGAAATTCCACTTAAACAGGATCTAAATAAAAACCACTGAGGCTAGTTGACGACTTATCATTTCTCACTTGGCCCACTTTCATTTTTTACCCCCTTGTCTTGCTTGCTCTACGCCCCCCCCCCCCCTTATGCGCTCTCTCTTCTGCCTCTCTTTGTCTTTCCTCTTGAACCCCTTTAAGGTCGTTTTAATAATCTCGTCTATGCATGCCTGTACGATGTAAAGTTAATGTTAAATTATTTTCATTTTCCTTTATTAGGCCTATTTACTCTCCATTTCTTTACACCTTTTAATTATAGTTTTTTATATCTGAAAATATTCTGGTCTGTTGCGTCTGCCAGTACTGCAGTGAATAACACATAATTTCACTTAGCCATTTTTCTATGAAATTCTTACCATATTTTTCATATTTATATTTTCCTATTAGTTGTTAATAATCATTACCCATTTATCACTTACCCCTGCTGCCCATTTTACTCAGTCATCAAGAACTTATACAGGAACAGTCTTCATTCGTCGTCATTAATTATGATTTTGTTGATGTTTTTACCTTTTATGTAATTTTTACCAAGTTAATATGATAATTAGTTTACAAAGGTCTAAAGTCAGTAAGAAAATATCTAAGGACAAAGTTCATTACAGATACTCTTTTGTATTTTCAGCACCCTCCTCAATTATTGCTTTTGCCATAATCAATGTCCAATAAAATATCTCTGGTTAGCCTATAGATCAACATAATGATGATAGTTTAAGCTTTTGAAAATGGATTATTATTATTGTCAGTGTTATCCTGATAAATTGGATAGCTCAGTCAACAGTCAAAAGAGTGGGGTTTCAGATTCCGGTAATCCGGGTTCGATTCCAACTTGGTGCGCTAGTGCACTTTGGCATTAATCCTCATTACCACATCCCTAGGAGAGGACTTTAAACTGTCGTTACTCTGGTTGCTTGCATACAAGCATTCATGCTCTCTTAGCAATCGGGTACAACTTCACCACCATTTACCATTTACTATTTTATATCGGTTTTCATTTACAGCTTTAGAAAGACTTCAAGGTGTGTTTAAGTTATCGTCTAGCGTACACATGCAACTGAGTGTGGAGAGGATGCAAGGATCCAATCACAAAACTATCCTAAAGAGAATAAAGACATCGGGCTCGAACCATGTCATCGTTGATTGCAAGAGAGAGACGCTTCCCATTCTGCTTGAACAGGTATATGATATATTCATTAATTAAAAAACCCGCAGTCACACCAACGAAACAGGCTCCAAACCGAACGATGGAACGTCATTGGTAGTCAACGTAAATGCACTTGTCGGTTTGGTCATGTTTCATTGATGTGACTGTAACCGAAACCGACTCCAAACCGACCGATAGTATGCCATTGGTAGTCAACGTAAATGCTCTTGTCGGTTTGGTCATGTTTCATTGATGTGACTGTAACCGAAACCGACTCCAACCCGACCGATGGTTTATCATTGGTAGTCAACGTAAAAGCTTTTGTCGGTTTGGAGTATTGTTGGCCGGTATGACTGAAGCATTGCCAATTAAAGTGAAGAAAGTAAACCTACTTCTTATCATTGCTATCTGACGTGTAAATATACACAATGTTTTCATTATACCAAATCTCTATGATAAAAAAAAATCGGTCGGACCCCTTTATAAAAGTTTCACTTCACCTTCTCTGATTTTTTTTTACAAATTGCTAAACGTCAAACTCCGACCTTTTCTCAAAATAAAAGAAAGTAGGTACATGAGTAGTAGTTTAACACCAAGAGCGCCGTTGCAGGGGGTTAACTCCACCCTCCCGCCCTTGTCGTTTCTAAGAAGTGAAAAATATGGGAGAAAAGGAAAACAGGGGAAGAAAAAGAAGAAAGATTTCCACGAAAACTCTATAACACTGTATCACTCTCAAGAAGTAAAAAAAATGGGAGAAAAAGAAAAAGAGGAAAAAGAAGAAAGACTTCCATGAAATCTCTATAACACTGTATCACCCCTCTTCCCACTATCAAAATATCATTGCACCACCCTTGAATATACCCTTATAAAAATTCCATATTTCCAACGTAACCTCTCATATTCCTCTTTCTGAACCCTCTCCAGAAAATTATGTTCTCACATTGTCCGAATTATGTTTTCTTTGATACATAGATACATAGGCCCTACTCCGATATTCCCTATGTTCATATCTGGTTTAGATAGCAAAATGGGGAGTATTTCACGTACAGTTTCATCAGGTGATTTTCACTGACCTATTCGTTCCCCGCCAATCAGATGCAAGGATTTGCAGTAGCTAACAGCATCCGTCGGTGAAAATCACTGACATAACTTTTTCTATGAAACGCTCCCCAGTGTTCGCCCTGACTCCATCCGCGCCGTTGAGTGTGACCATGTGCATTGAAATAGAACTCGTCAACTTTTATCTTATATCTCGAGACCTTGCTGATCGCATTCTCTAAGCACCTGATACGTTTTAAGGCGATGCTCCGACTGGCGGATAAATAGGTTCTGTCCTTCGAGGCAGGTACTGCCACAATTCTACCGACGAAACCGATACCAGAGCCCCGTCTTACAAAGAGTTACGATTGATCCAATCAACCGTAACTCTATGGAAATCCATCAGTGTCATAATTTTTTCTACAGGAAATTTGCACAATGTCCTGTGTAAACAAAGAGAAGCACGGTGACTTTTCGAGAAAACGATGAATGCATAAATATACATCATAGTTAGAAAATATTTTGAACGAATATGCATAAAAGATGTTGACATTGCTGGCCGTCCACAGTCGTAATTGATCCGATCAATCGCAACTCTTTGTAGGACGGGGCCCAGACCGATCAAAGCTATTACGTTATTACCACACAGCAAAAGCTGTGGTGTTAACCGGTGTACATACACTGTGAAAAAATTGGGCAATATTTTACCCAATATTTTGCCCAACGTTGGGCCGATAGTCAACCCTACCAACTACTGGGCAATATTTTACCCAACGTTGTTGGGGCATTAATGTGCCCAACTGTTGGGTAATATTTTGAACTACATTTTGGGGGACATTAATTTGCCCAACTTTTTAATAAAGTTATTAACCCAACATCTGGGCAAGGCCTACACTCACTTCGTGTACCTGGTCCGTGTCGATCCGGAGACCTTATCCGAAAGTGCTTTGCATGCACAATAACGCTGCATACAAGTGCAAGTGCATATCTCAAGTGAGTGAAGCAAAAACAAAACAGCGTCAGATATATGTCATGTATGTAGGCCTATTCTGACAAATTCCTTACAAATTATGCTTAACGTAAAGTCCAAAATAAAAAAATTAAAAAAACGTTTAAGCAACTCATCTATGAAAGATTCAGCGAGGCTCCCCAGCCCCCAGTCATCTAAAAGACCCTCCATATCTTATCGACCGTGTGTAGCATGCTGCAAGCGCAACTCGTGATCAACATTTACCACTCAGCAGGGCAATTACTAGCCC
The DNA here is from genome assembly GCF_018143015.1 of Lytechinus variegatus. NCBI lineage: Eukaryota > Metazoa > Echinodermata > Echinoidea > Temnopleuroida > Toxopneustidae > Lytechinus > Lytechinus variegatus. The sequence goes on along the minus strand of NC_054743.1, from coordinate 36,959,745 downwards.
AACAATTGGACATCTGTATTTTGGCAGCGGCAGAGTAAAAATTTGCCTAAGTATTGGGCACATAATGCCCAACAAAACAATAACCAACGTATATATTACCCAACAAAAAAATGACCAACGTAAATTTACTCTTTTTTTTCACAGTGTAGAGGACCACACCAGTTATTTTACACCGGTGTTAAATTGGTGGTGTTAGTTTTACACCTTTAGGTGATATTACAACACCTTTGGTTGTTACATTTACACTCTTTGGTGTTATGTTCAATCTGTAGGGTGTAATTTTAACACCTCAGGATGTGGTCCTCTTTTAACACCAATTGGTGTCAGTTTTAACACCACAGTTTTTACAGTGCAATGACATAATCATCGGTCGCTTTGGAGGCGGTTTCAATGGTGCGGCTGTTGCAGGTAAACCTGTCATAATTGTGATAATCGACAACATCACAGAGGTCAAATAGAGATAATTGCGTAATTGCGATGCATGACTCAGTTTCCTCCGATATTCGAGGGAAATGTATCGAGGTAAAAATCAGAGTATAATAATTATGCGAGGAAGAACAGAAGGAATTGCAAGACAAGTGCTTAGGCCCTATATTGGAAGAAAAAAAATTAATGCCTGTAACCATGGTAACGTCGCTGTCACACTTACCAGATCGACCCCAGGGGCCCGTTTCATAAAAGCAGTTACAATAACGAATTTGCAATGACAGTTTTAAGATACTGATATAATTAAATTTTATTGATTTTATTGTAGTAATTGTGTGTATTTTGTTGTCGTAACAAGTTTATTAAACGAGGCTCGGACCGACCAAAACTAACATGATATTTTCAACGTCGTAGTATCGGTAATGTTTGAACCATTGGCGGATCCGAGGGGGGAGGGCATATCCGGCTCGTCCCCCCCCCCTTCCCTTCCCTGAGAGCCATAATTAAAAAAAAATAAGTAAATATGCCATTTTACCAAAGTGAGTCAATACGGTTTAAAAAAAGGGGACAAATTGAGTGTATAAAGGGCGCGCGAGTGTTTATCGACCAAGAAATATTTGGCATAATCTGTCGGAATTGTTAGAAATAGATAAAAAAAAAATGACGTACGCTCGAGAGTCACAACTCGTTACTCATTGTATGTGGCTCGTGATTTGTTAAAGTTCGCAACTCAGAACAGTGTCTGCTGGCTCAGGTTGATCGTCTGAAAAACACCAGAATAAACTAGTCTTCAAATGTTGACGATATCGGTTTCGACGGTGATCGACTTAATGTTGTCGATATCGTCGTCACCATATACAGGGACTATTGACAGAACTATTGCCTCCCTCTTGGCTTACTGTTTTGCAAACGCCTTGAGGAAGAAACTCGACACCAATAGGAAATAAGATCCCAATGTCTCAAGCATAGTTGGGTCATCTAATATGATTTAGAAGAGGAATTCGATTCATCCCACACAGTATGTCGTCTCCTCTTTGAACTTGAAAAAAAAATCGCCATCCTCTTACAAGGTTGCACCCCAATTTACTTTCGTCACTTGCCGCTTAAACTGTGAACTCGGCACAAATAAACCGTCAATGTCACACCGAACAAGACAGTCATCAGATCGAACCAACAATGCTACACACGCTATGCCCACAAGTAGTGTCCGGTTTTTATCAGCAGGGAATGCATTCTACTGGTGTGACCAGTCATGCCATTGAGGCGTATTATTAAAGAGGTGGATACAGCCAAGACATGGGCGCCGTGGAGTTTTTTTTTATCAAAATGTGATGATATTTGGTGTATTATCTATAATGTTGACGGGTAAAAATACGATGCTTTCAAGAAGTTACCTGTCATATCGGGCGTCGTATCTGTACCAAATTATGATGCCGTAAACTCCCCACACGATACCGGAATCGTTGTTTCATCCTTCAATAAGAATTGGGTCACCATGGTCATCAGACTTTAAAGGGATGCCTTGCTTTGCAAAGTTATGGGAAAGTGAGATAGATATTAAGGCCCATATTCCAAAGTCAAACTCTGTGCTAAAATCATGGGAAGCCAAACGTTAAAAAAAATACAGTGAATGCTTCTCATGATAACTGTGCTCTTCACTATTTATTTAATGGTGAAGACAATAATATTGTCATACTTATCCTTCCCAGGCAGATAATAATGTTTTGAGAGTCAAATGAGCTGATACATTGAACCTCTACTGTTGGAGATTTGTGTAAAAACTTGTTTTCCATGGTTAAACCACAACTTAAACCGGAGTTTGAAGTAAACCCGTCTTCAGAATACGGGCCTTTGTGTAGACATTTAGCCGCAGGAAGGGGAGGAAGGCTAGAGACATTGAAGAATATATATATATATATATATATATATATTTCAGTACCATGGAAAGGTTTTTTTTATATATAGAATTTTTAGCGTAGTCAGGTTAACGAGAGAAAGAGGAGACAGGCACAGGCAAGAAAATAGTGTTCGACAACATCCCTCTGTTACAACAAGACGACCATCCTGCTGAGGGATTTCATCCTCTTCAAAGTCTTACACACCCCAATGATAAAAAAAATGCACGATAAAGAGTGAAAAATGGAATATAATCAAAATTATTGGAAGAATAAGAAAATTGTTACAGCTGATGATGGGTGAAGTGAGTTTAAGAATGGTGGAAGTGAAAACAAATGATGGAATGTCCTTCCACCATATATGCTGTCATAGATGTGTGAGAAACGTCCTTGAATGTCCTCTAACTCAATTTTACCCCTAGAGTGATGCACGGTCGCACCATCGAAACTGATTTCAAACCGATCGATGGTATGTCATCGGAAATCACGTAATGACTGTGATCGGTCAGGAATCGATTTCGTCCGTGTGACTGGGGCAAGAAGAGGGGATGACGAGTCCACCCATCCCACACCAAGGCTCCCCACATGAGGTGGTGGGTTGACATTGAACCCTGCAGGTGTGGTAGATTGGTAGGATTCGGAAAGATCTTGAGGATATTCTCTTCAGGTGAAGCCGCATTCTTCCAACATGGATCCTGCAGTTCACAGCCGAGAAGGGCATCATCTTTTCATTAGTTCATAATCATGGACAGATGTTTTAATAATCAGTGATCATTGGTATCTTAAACCATGTTCCTTTGAAAAGTTATGTCTTCTCTCTCTTAACTGCTTAAGCGGGAGTTGCAAGAAAATATTTCCAATCAAATGCAAACTTCTGTCGATTTGCAATAGATTATGTAATAGATAAATCAATTTTAGCCGCAGCAAATCGGATTATACCTCTTTTTGCAAGACGCAGATCGGGGCCCCGTCTTACAAAGAGTACGATTGATCTGATCAATCCCAAGTATATGGAAATCCATCAATGTCATAATTTTTTCTTCAGGAAATTTGCTCAATACCCTTTGAAACAAAGAGAAGCATACTGAATTGTACAGAAAAAAGTGAATGTATGAATATACATCATTCTAGACATTTTTTTTTTCAATAAACATGTATTTTAGATGTTGACGTTGCTGGCTTTCCATACCTGCGATTGATCGGATCAATCGCAACTCTTTGTAAGACGGGGCCTAGCAATTAATTGCCAACTTGCAATGAATTGAAAGACATGACTGATTGATTTCTGGAACCAAAATAGTTTTGCGATTGATTAAAAGTTTCTTCCAACCTCCCATAGGAGCACAACATGTAAGAATGTGTCCTTTTGTCAATTGCACAATTCAATCGTAACAATAACTACTTCCAGCAAAGTTTTGTTGATTTGTAAACCATGAACTGTACACATGTTTTACCAATAGGAACAATACCATTCGTAACAATTTTTTTCTATTTTCTGTTCTTTTATCTTTCAGATGCTAGAATTGCAAATGCTTCGAAGTTACTATCATTATCTATTTGTTTCACTGGTAAGCAGTTTTATTGTGGGATATTCATGTTTCATTTCAAGTAATCTCTCTTATAATGAAATGATAATCCAATTGTAACAACCAGAGTAAAGAGTCTTACTTAACTTCATGTTTTAATATAGAACTCACGTTTCCAGATCTTGCATAAAAAAATCTGTGTCTGTTCAAAAAGGTCTTTTTGTACCGGGGTAGATTCGATGTCAAAGGTATTCTATGATTATTATTTCATTACTATCCATAAACGGCATAATACAGATCGTGTTATCAATAAGTGATTGACAATTCTTGAAAGGATTTCAGAAGCAGCACTAATTTTTTTTAAGTATGCATTTGTGTTACTTACCGCCGTTTCACACGGTGAAAAAATATCGTAATTTGAATGCTTCTAGTAAAAAAATAAGGCTAATGACAATTTTTTAGCACGTGTGAAACAAAACTCGAATTCAAATTCTACTCCGGAGGTGACTTCCAATTAAGTTTCACTCAAACTACAATACGAAATTTCCGTGTGAAAGGTCCAATGATTCTAAAGAAGAATTGCAAGCATCATTACAATTATGATTCAAGATTCACGTGTGAAAAGGCCTTTTGTCTATAAAAAGACAAAAGGCCTTTTCATACTTGAATAAATTGAGGCTGAGGTCATTTAGCTTTATCAAATTATGTCAGCCACTATGGCTGATTAACCTAGACGTAAAATGTTTCCAAGGTAATTGGATATATACCAGCTTGGCGTTTACCAGCAAAAAATGCTGTCCTGCCGAGTTCCTGCGGGAGTTGCCACAACAGAAACAGAAACAGAAATATGCGTTTCCCAATTGTCTCCGTAGTGTAAACAAAATTAGTATTTTTTTTCTTCACACAATGAAATTATCAACATTATCTTTTTCAAACAGGATCTTTACCTAATAAACATGTCAAGGTATACTGGTGATAAGGTTAACCTGACCACACTTCATATGCTGAATCTATATGACCAGTACACCGAGGCGTTCATGGAGGAATGGAACAATATGCAGATGGGACCTAGGAGTGTTACCATGACAACCAGGAATTTCAGCATCCTCACAGTAAGTAATCATTCATTCGTTCATTCACTTCCATTTTCATCATAATTATTAGTAAACAAAGATACAAAAGGCCCTCTCGGAAATCAGTCTACGTAACTGAAGGGGCTACCCTGGTAAAAGAAAACTGAAATAAATGAATGAATAAATAAACAAATAAAATAAAATAAGTAACAAATTATTCAAAGATAGAGGAGACGGGAAGAAGAAGGAAAAAGCTTTAAAAAGAGCTGCCACCTGGCTATAGTGCTAATAAAATATGTTAAAAGGACGCATGATTCAGATTGTGAAATAAACAAAATATCATCTATGACAAAATTGGGTATTTTAAAATGCAGTGCTAACATTGATTCTAAGAATATGAAAGGCAAATAATTGTAAATTATATCTATGACATAAAATTCCATCCGAAAATATAGGGGCGGGTCCAGTGCTTTATACCAAAGAAGGAAATTTTCTTTTTTAACGAATTGCCAAGCAAAAAAAAGATATTGTCATTCACAGCGAGCATTTACCCATCACAAAGTTTTTGGAAAAGCTAAAGGCAAAATTAAAATGAGCCGGGGAGGCCAGTGCAAGCCCAAATGATATTTATTTCTGGTATATTTGTATTTCATCTTATCTTTAGACGGAAGCTGCTCTGCTCTACGACGCAGTGCATGTGGTGGCCCATGGTCTTCAAGAACTCGGAGATTCTCGGAATATTTCGTTGAGATCGTTGAGCTGCTTCGGGGAGCAATCGGAATGGACCGACGGACTCACGTACTACAATTTCCTCCAAGGGGTAAGTCTAGAACTATAGAACTGTTTCTTGAAGGTCAAGTCTACCCCAAGAAAAAGTGACTTGAATAGAGAAAAATTAAACTAGCGTAGTGTTAAAAATTTCATAAAAATCGGATGTAAAATAAGAAAGTTATGACATTTTAAAATTTCGCTTATTTTTCACAAAACAGTGATATGCACAACTAGGTGACTCAGTCGATGATGTCCATCACTCACTGTTATTTGTGTTTTTCCATTGTTTGAACTGAACAATATTTCATTTTTATAGATTTTACCATAAGTACCAACTTGACTGAACCATACAGTATTAAACAATGCTAATTCCACATGTTCAGGGAGGGATTAATCGTTGTATCACTTGTTGACAATGAGAAAATTAGAATATTTCATATAATAGAATACAAAGAAATAGTGAGTGGATGACGTCATAGTCTCCTCATTTGCATACCAGCCAGGATGTGCATATAACTGTTCAGTGAAATTAAGCAAAACTTTAAAATGTCATAACTTTCTTATTTTACATCGGAGTTTGATGAAATTTTCCGTGTTGTGCTTGTTGAATATTTTTCTTTTCTTTCAATTCAAGTTTTTGTTGGGGTGGACTTGTCCTTTTAAGAACTAAATCCACCACCATCATCAGTGGTGTGATAAGACCTCATTGAAGAAATGGAGGTGTTTGATGTTATTAGCTTGTAATTTTATTGTTTGAGGCTTGCAAAGCAGAACTTTTCAAAATAGGGAATTCAAAGTATAAAATACCAAGCAACGACACGGATTAGTCTCTTTCTCTTCTCCATCTCTCCTTTTCTCTCTCTTCCAGACTCACACTCCTGTATTGTCTAAACAAATCATATTCACACAACCATCTATTCTGTCTTGTTTTCTGATAATAACTATAAAAATAATAATATGTGACATTTACATAGCGCTGAAATGACATTTATCTCTAAGCACTGCATGATATTTGCCCGGCGTTAGCAAGCCTATCCTGATCGGACACTCCAGCATTCAAGGAATTTCTTCCTACCGGGTACCCATTTGATACACCTGGGTGAAGAGTGGCAAATGTAGATAAACACCTTGCCAAAGGACGCTAGTGCTGTGGAGGGATTTGAACCCCTGACCTGGTAGTTCAAAGGCCAGAGACTTATCCACTGGGCCACAACACCCCTACACCCACTCCTCTTCATGTTTTCATTTATTTTTATTTTTTGTAATTCTAGACGAATGTCAATGGTCTGACTGGCCCAATAACGTTTGACAGAAATGGCTTCAGGGACAATCCAAGATTCTTCATTTCAGAACTTCAAGATTCTCAGTCTGTGATGTTCAAAACGGTAAGAAACAATGATTTTGATACGTAAACTACCACAAGCAGTTTGAGCTCAGCAGAAAACAAACAAAAAATGTTTAAGAGAGTTAGATCAGCCCGCCCCAGCCTTTCTACGATTAAAATAAAGAGATAAATAAAAAAAAAATGTCTTTTTGTCAATATAATCATTTGCTTTATGTAGCTGTACAACCATATGCATGATGACTAGCATATCATATGAATGCTGTGTAAGTAAGTTCATCAAATACTTTGTTTATTACTTATATGTGAATTTGAGAAAAACAAATATATGTGATATTAATCAGTTATTCTAATAATTAATCAATTCTAATTATTAATCAATTCATTTGATCACGTAATTACAACATTTTCTATTCATTTATTTACTAATTTATCAATTCATTATTTAATTCCCTTATGTAGGTTGGTCAATGGGATGCGAACGGTCTGAATATCTTCCCAGTTGACATGCATATAGATAAGAACACAACGTTGACCAACAAGACTTTGATTGTTACAACTATATTGGTAAGCAAATTTTCGGCATTACTCCTATGTGTTTAGGATCGCATGCTCAATCTTTAATGAAAATCATAAGTCAGAAAAAATTGGCACCAGTGGGATTCGAACCTGCCATCTACTGCTTTCCGGGCAACCACCACGCTATTCTGGTTCACGGCTAAATCACGATGAACTGGAATTCAAATACCCTCGATCCTCTTCTTTCTGACTCATTAATATGCAAATTTCCTCCTATTAAAGCCTCTTCATTTACTATATTGGTAAGAATAACATGAATGGCAATGATGACAGAATATGCATTCTTGTCACCAAGACTTATGATTTCACATGTACATGTATCTGTTATCATGAAGGCCTGAACGATTGATGATTTACCTAGCTTGACATTGATCATATAGAGCAGTATTCTAATGACAGAATATGCATTCTTGTCATCATTATGATTTCACATCAGCTAAGTCTCTTCAACACCTTTGCAGATCATAAAAGTTTGTGGCGTCATCCTCCACATTTTTTTAATTTAATTGTAAGGCCTGTTGACAAGATGAAATAGCATTCATTACGAATGACCCGGGGTGGTGCTTCAAGGGGACAAGGGGCAACTGACCCCTCTGATTTTCATATTGCGAGAGAAAAATTGAATGGCAAATCCATAAATTGCGTATGTCCAACCCCCTGTATGTGGGACCTTCATGAAATTTTCTGTCCCTGTTTTCTGGTTCTTTTGACAGTCTGTAATGTTCTCAAAGGACCATGACTTGGTCAGTTCATGAAGTGATGGAAGACTTGAGAAAAGAGGGGGTCAGACGTTCAAAAAGGTTGATCATTGTATTTGCCCTGAAGTAGAAAAATAAAACAAAGAAAAAGGGAAGAAAGAAGAACATCTAAAGTGGTCTGGCTCATGTAACCTGTTATTCAATTGAGCAAAAAGGTTGTCTTTACCGCCCCTACCTTTTGAATATCTCTCTTTATGCTACGGAGCAAAAATACATCAGTTTAAAAAAGATGTCCATATCTAGTACATGTAGCATACTGTTGGCATGTGTTATCACAAAGACCTCACAATTGGTTACTTACTTCACCTAGCTTGACATAGAGCCTATAGAACCAGTCTCCATGGATTAGGTAATTTCAACCATAACAGGATGCGATTTTCTATTGTGCCATATATCAGCACTTGCACCCTCTCACGTCCCTGTTCTAATTGTACTCTCTGTTGGGGGGTGGGGCTTTGCTTGATTTTTTAAAATGAGCATGCATTATATTCTTCTTTCTGCTGGAACATTTTACCACCAACCCTCATAAAATTGAGGAAACTGATTTGATGAAAAGCACTAGAGAATTTGAAAGAAGTACAAGCAAGTCATGAGGGTTAGTATCACCTGCTTATTCTCATTTAGTTACCAAATATGGATTCATTGAACCTAGAAAATAATATCACTTCTTTTCTTACTAAAATCCTTAGGAACCTCCATACTGCATGAAGCGGAAGAGTCCTGATGGTGAACCCCTGGAGGGCAATGCACGCTTTGAGGGATTCATCATAGATCTCCTGGACTACATCTCACAGAGGATGAACTTCAACTACGTCATCACTCTGGTTCCTGATGGCGACTATGGCTCTGAGGTGGATGGTCGCTGGAATGGCATGGTTGGGGAGTTAGTTGAAAGGGTGAGAAGAATTACCTCTCTGATATCCTCTATTTTTATATTGTATGACATGTTTGAAAACGACCTGAATTACCCTTTTTAAGGGTTCACTTTGTCCAAAATATTGTTCTCGATGGAGGTAAAATTAGGTTAAAATTTGACAAGCCAAAAATACTTGAGTTATATGATGATAGGCCTACATTATAAATCTTTAATGAAGAGCAGCAGTCATTTCAGAATAAACCTGTCAACATGCATGTAAAAAAAAATGATCAGAATGTGTCGATTGTCTCCTTAAAAGTCTCATTTTCTTTCCTTAACACTTTTAGCGAGCTGACCTTGCAGCAGCTCCTCTCACAATCACCTATGTCAGAGAGAAGGTGATAGACTTCTCCAAACCCTGGATGTACCTGGGCGTGACCATCCTCTTCCGTGTACCTGAACCTCAGAACCCTGGTGTCTTCTCCTTCCTTAACCCACTGTCCCCAGACGTCTGGCTCTACGTCATCCTGGCATTCCTCCTGGTCAGCTTCGTACTCTTTGTCCTGGCTCGATTCAGTCCGTACGAGTGGTACAACTCCCACCCGTGCAACCCAGACTACGACACGGTGGAGAACCAGTTCAACTTCTTCAATTGTCTCTGGTTCTCGTTCGGTGGTCTCATGCAGCAGGGATCCGAGATCAACCCCAGAGCGTTCTCTACCAGGGTTCTCAGTGGTTTCTGGTGGTTCTTCTCTCTCATCTTGATCTCCTCCTACACTGCTAACCTGGCTGCTTTCTTGACGGTCGAGAGGATGGTGTCACCTATCCAGACTGCCGATGATCTGGCCAAGCAAACATCGATTGAGTATGGCACCAGGAAAGGAGGGTCCACGGAAGAATTCTTTTCGGTAAGTCAGGTTGCTGGTGGTAGATGGACCAATGAATTGTATCATGTTCGTAGAAGAAACTGTACATCCTATAAGACAGCCTATGCAAGTACCACATATACAAACTACAGAGGATTATTTTTTTTTAACTTGAGATAATCTTTGATAATATCACAAATATCTGGTAACATTATTAGTAGTTCATTCAAAGTGATTTTAATAGGCACAGGTTTACATTATCTGACAAGTTATTCCTCCTGCAAAATGGTATGCATGCTCGCACTCTGATTCTGCTGTACTGTGTTAATTGCAACAAATTTTGCCAACTATGGTGAAACATGATTTATCGACTTCTTGGATGACTTTCAACTCTTTATCTCTCTATTTCCTTTGCAGAGATCGAAAATCCCCACTTACATGAAGATGTGGGAGTTCATGAGTTCGAGGCAGCACGTGTTTACGAACACCTACATGGATGGTATTGAGCGCGTTCTCAACAATAGAAACTATGCCTACCTCATGGAGTCTGCCATGGCCGATTACGTGGTCTCCCAGCATTGTAATAATTTGACTGCCATTGGAGGGCTGCTCAACTCAAGAGGTTACGGCATTGGTACGCCACTCGGTAAGACAGCTTCTACAGTACGGTACTCATCAAATCATTAGTAGACAAGGGATGCATGGGTGTACTACAGAGGGCAACTCCCCTTGTGGTTTTTCAAGCAGTGAAAAAAAGAGGGAAAAATGAAGCAAGATGAAGAAAATGGAAGAAAGACGCCTCCTTGAGGTTGTCTTTCTCACCCCTTTACATCATACCATGGCACTAGTCTGCTGTGCAAACTCACTGGAATTAAGGGTCTGAATGTGCAGCCTACTCATGCCTTGTGTACTGAATACTCTTGCTCAACAGCAAGTTTTGTATGTGCTAGTCTTGCATGGAGACACACTTGTTGATCAAAGTTTCAATCAGGGTTTGTGCCTGCAGAATACTGTGGCACCATCCTAGCCAAAAGAGATGCACTGTTTAAAAAGGTTGAAGGAGTGCAATAAAAGACATGTAATAGGTACCAAGTGCATTCTTCATTTCCAAGTTTTGACTAGCAATAGCAGAGGTTACCAACAATATTAATAGTCAAAAGACAAATGTGATTTCAAACAAGGATAGTAAATAAATCCACTCTTTGAAGTAAAGAAAGAAATAATCTCTGTATCTGGTTATAAGAAAGCATTCTTTTATAATCATGGATGTGAACAAATATCTAAGTAAGTAAATTGAATAAAGCAAATTGACATATGTGAACCATACGGAATGGATTTTTTCCATTCATCCATCATTCCAATCCATGTAAACACAATAACACCAATGAGATACAACAGCTTCAGGAGGAAAATGTAAGATTATTAGAAAATAAAGTGATTAAAAAACTCCAAATGTTCGGATAGACATCCTGCGGTATGCCCCAACACGAGGATATTCTCTTGGATGTCAAGAAAAAACTGTGTCAATAAAATGAACCTCTTTGTTCTTTTTTTGCTTCTCTTCAGGTTCTGTTTATCGAGACGAGATTACCAAATCCATCTTGCAGCTTCAAGAAGAGGACATCCTCCTTGAGCTGAAGAACAAGTGGTGGAGGACGGACCAGTGCCATAAGAACACTGGTCAGAGTGACGAAGCCAACTCACTAGGTCTCAAGAACATTGGAGGAATCTTCCTGGTTCTGATCACAGGCCTGGTGTGTGGTCTTATAGCAGCCTTCGCAGAGTTCATCTGGAAATCAAGGCAGAATGCTTTGATCGATAGGGTAAGAAAAACACTGCTGATATTCTCATGTGGTACTTCTGATTGATAAAAATTCAAGGGAGTGTTTCAGGGTAAAAATATGACAGAATTTTTATCTGACAAAGAAAGTCTGTTGTTTTATCCAACAGTTGTCATTATTACAGTCAGGCATCTGTGCTTCTCAGCCAATCAAAATAAAGTAAATGTCAGAACCAACAACTTGTCAAACAACAAGTTTTGATGCAAAGCTCTCCAGAACATAACTCAATAAGGACTTTGCTTCCTGTGGTCTAAACTATATTTTGTACATTAAATGATCGTATCTTTATGATTGAAATGAAACAGAAAATGAAGTTATCACTCTTTCTCGTTTAGTGAATTAAATGAAAATATTTTGAACAGCACCTTTAGGCAAAGACCCTAGATATCTTTCTGATTTAGCTACAACATCATCATTTTTACCTAGATATGGTAAGGTCGATTCTCTTTTGTGTTTACTGGTAGTCATATTTTGTATATTGCATTATTGTTTACTTTTAAACCAGCATATCCCATTCATTTTCTTTATCCAGAAATCGTTATGCGGTGAAATGATGTCGGAACTACGCTTCGCGTTCCGCTGCAACAACAAGCGACGGAACAGCAAGCCAGTGATAGAGCATAAATACATCCCAACTACTACCTACCCTCCAAACATCAATGGTAGGCAATCTATGCAGATGGTTGAACCTCTAGCATGACCCAGAGACTAGAACAAAACATTTTATTTAATGATTGTTAGTCATCCAAATGCTACTCTAGCCATGGTAGCGAAGAGCTACAATCTTTAGCTCAGTTTGATTAATAGACCACGTTCTAGCGGAAACAACTTGGTTTGAACATAGACCTCAGAGGTTTGTGGTTCGAAAGAGACGGATTGTTTTGCTGTTCGTGTACGGATGCTACAAACGGAGACCACCAGAAATCTGAAGCAGTTGAGCATGCTACATGGATGCTACTGTCATCAGCTTCCACGATAGCTATGAATCTTGATGACTGCACTTTGGAAAAGGAGATTACAATCTTGGCCGAAGAATATTGCGGTAATAGCAATGAACTAGGGTCTCTGTTGTCTTTAGATTTTGCAAAAGGAATCAAGAGAGATGAAAAGTTATTTTTTATATTCAGAGTAGGAATGATGATAGCTTTTTTCGATTTAAATTGAGACTATCTACTCTGCTTGGAAGAGACTGGGTGATTGATATCTATTCTTTTACAGGACTGAATATAAGGAGATATTAATGTGATTATGATGAAACGACGATTGATACTGAATTGTTTATGACAGACGACGATACTTGCGTATTATGGCAGGTAGATACAGAAGCATTCATTAGATTCAGATACAGCTTCTTGTTGGGGTCACCAGGACATCAAAAGGGCTTTCAGTTGTGCATTTAGTTTCAGATGTTACAACCAGGTCCAGTTAAATCAAAGGCCAGGTGTGAGAGGATTTGTTCATCATCTCGAAAAGAATACTTCAAAGAACAGGGTGGTGGCTCGGCCATAGATGTACATGTGTACAACCAGTGTGGTTATGCCTTTCTGTCTGCACTGCATCACTTACAACACTATCAAGGAGAAGCGAGCAGGAACAACTACAATGTGTTCTTAAAGTCACCATACAAGGCTGTTGTAAAAGATGGTCCACAATAAATCATGCTTCCAGGAGACCAAGAATACCAGAAAGACGACTGGGAAGTTTCCTTATGATTGCTGGGGTAGGAAGATACTGCTTAATAAGCTGTTACATCTTCCCAGATTCAAAGTGCTGAGGGAAATAAAGATTTATATTAAACCCCTTAAAGCGCAAAACTCTTTCATTTCTATACAAGAGTCTAGAAGACATGATAGGTTTGAAAGAGTGTGAAATTCTAACAAAGTGTTTTCCATTACATGTATTCATTGCGTAATAAGATTAGTCCTCAATATGATCAGACTTATACTAAGACTTGCTATAAATTATTGAAAAAAAATGGCATTGAAAAGACATTGCTAATGGCATTACTTACTCATTCTCTGGTTTGCGTACTAGCCAAGAAGAAAACATATTGTACCATTTGCTTGGAACTCTCTCCATTGTCAAAATTATGAAAGGCAATGAAATTTGCAAACATCAAACACTTTCATCTGGCAATCTTCAATGATTTCAATTTAATTGTGAGAAGTCATCAAAGAAACTATTTATTATTTTAATGAGAACATTAGAAATACATGTAACCTTTCAAAGGCAAAGGAGTCTGTTTAAAGGAAGATCTATTTGAAAGTTGTGTTTCCAAATACTAAACACAAGATCAAAAGTAAGTTCCCCCCTTAAGAACCCCATCAAATCTGTTATTCAAGTTGAAACAAAGCATGGGATATAGCTAGGGTTATTAGGGATCAGATTCTCGAAAATTAGAGATATCCGCGACTTCACGACTTAAACAAATGATTTGTTATGCTGGACGATCTCATGGGGTTCTTTAGGGGGAACTTACTTTTGATGTTGTGTTTATATTTATCCGAGAGGAAAACTACAATGGGCTTTACAAATTTAGTTGGTTATTTTCAACATATGGTACATACCTGTATTTTCAATTCTAGTTTTATTGAAGAATGGTATGTATTTCTTCTTCCTGATCAAAACACTTTCTTTGAAGGTAACAACTTTAAATTATAACATCGTTGAATTTGATCTACTGTTTACTTCAATCTATACTGGGCAATTTGAAAAAAAAAGCAAGTACTTTCTGTGGAAAATTATTGAAATGATGTGTCCTAGCTTTGGGCTTCATATGAAAACGTGACGCCCAATTAGATCACCATGGCTTGAGTTTTTTTATTCTGAATTACAGTGGTGCCCAAAAATTAGTGAACCCCACCAAAAATGAACATATTTAAAGTGCTCAAGTTCTGCCATGTCTTAGATATTTCAATTGTGAAGTCGGGTGATAAGTTTCTCTGGGCTCACCGTACATTGCAGTGTTGCTCTCTACATTCATGACTAAGCATGAAGGAGTGCATAATGTGGTGGAGTTTCTAACTTTTGAGCACAACTGTACATGGAAAACTGAGGGTTGGAGTTTAAAGGAAGATTATTTTAGGAAAATGCCAAGTGCATTTTATTTGAATTTGACAGCAATTTTAGCAAGAGAAAGTGATAATACATGTACATGTATTTCCCAAATTACAAATGTAATAGGTGTTCCATATTAGTCTTAAATAATTATACATGCTTCAATCATAGAAAATCCAAAATAAACTCTCCAATTTGCTAAAAAGACCTCCATCATGTCAGCAATAAAATGAATAGGTAATATTTTGACAAATGACCACGGTGAAAAACACAATGGCGTTATCTCGTAACTGACCTTTATTCTCTGAGGAGAGTTTGACAAACGATTCCTCTTTTATACTGACCATTATCATAGTTCTATGATGAAACTGATTATTTAGTATAGTTTCCATGGTAACCGCTTGTACAGAAGGCTTGTCTTCCAGTGTATAGTAAGGGGATCTATACCATACCAAAAAGCAACGTGTATAAATTAACAGAATCAGTATGTAATAATATGCAAGAGAATGTCTCTATTTGTATGTTTGTTGCTAGACATAGTAATAATCCAAAGTGAACAAACATATTTCATCTTAATAAAGTGCATGTCATTACCTCTGTTCAAATTGATTTTGCATTGTTATAGTTTGATAAAGATTACTACATCATCGCTTATGATTCTACACGATGTTACTCTGCATGTTTAGCAGAGATGATGTAGACCAATGCTTCAGTTTCCAGTGGTTTTTTATATAAAAGGTATTTGACATGCTAAAAAAACTTTGCAAACATTTTGTTTTAATTCAACCTACACCATTTTAGTAAGTCATGCCATGTATTAAGGCATGCACTTTTTTCTTTGTCATGCACGGCAATAAAGATTGGTATATAGTTTCAAATAATGAAAATAATGAAGATTGTCAATTATTGAAACCTTTATTTGCAGAAGGGAAGTTTTTTATGTAAAGGACTAGAATAGTATGTAGTTTTGTTTTATATTTTTGCTTATTTGAATCACGCAACTTGCCCGGTGCAAGCTTTATTCTTATTTGATAATGTACAAACTATTTTATCTGCAAAGAACTTATATTCATCTTTATTGCTTGGAATATTTGTATCATAAGGTTGTAAATGTACAAACTTCTTATTAATCGAAAATTCAATATTATTATTATATGCAATGTTTCACGTTAGGTGGCGTGTGGTTGCACGCTGGGTTAGCTGTTTCCTTGTTTACAATGAATCACCAGCCTGCGTAAAGTGGTTCTTTTGAGAGCGCCCTCTAACCATGAAGGCCATGGCTTACTATATGACCAGAATGCAAAGCGAGTTTACAAGAAATGCCACAAGCGCTTTCTTATCAAATGTAGACTAAAACAAGAAATCGTTGATAGACGAGCATAATTTCAAAAATAGGATGTAAAATTCAATTCAATTGAGCTCACAATGACAGTGAGTTATGACCAACATTGTGTTTGGTAGTCTAAGAATTAAATCTGATAAATCAATCTCATGGAGTAGCTGGACATCCAAGAAAATTCACTAGGATTTCTAGCTTCATGACCATCTGTAAAACCAGGGCTAAATAGAAAACGACTAGTATTTTGAGATTTCTAAAGTGTATTGATAACATGGTAAATTCCTTGAAAATAAAACTGAATGATCGCCGATGTTAAAGTCTGGTTCACGGCAAATGGTGACAAGATTGATGTATGTTTATGGTTTAAAGCCATATGATTTATTTATCCCTAAATTTTGTATTTCATTGTAGTGGAGATGACAATATCTGCGTTGTGTTGAAATGTTTGTTCAAATTTGTTTCATTTAATTTAAAGAGAATATCTTTTCTTTGTAACAAAAAACTCTCATTTTACTATAGAGCAACTGTAACAGATTATCAGTGATTGAGAAGTGATTATGAAAATGATTTTCAAACATTTTCATAATTAATTCTACCACAGCAAATAATTGCAATTATAACCCTCAGCGTATTTATATGAACACATTTTCATGCAATCGTACTTATTACATGTTTCTATACAACCATAATGATTAATTTTCTCTTTAATGATGGTGGTAGAGGCTTAGCAAAGCAACAAGGCTTCTAGTATTGTGTCCATGGATTTATTTCCAGTCATTCACACCAAGCATGGAATTTCCTCATTTTCTTAAAGATTAACAAGAAAATCCATGATTTTCAATGCATATTAATGTGTTAATATACAGTGAATTGCAATAATCAGTTACAAAAGTTCAGCATGCAATTATGTGGAACAGACATGTATGGATTATAATACACAAGAACCTGAAGTTTATAATTTTGATATGAGATGCTTCATGTAGGTCAAACTCTGGTTGATTCAACCTTAGAAATGACTGCATTACAAACTTGAAAGGGAAAGAAGGAAAGGAAGGAAATAGTAGTAGTTCAGGGGGCGGTTACACGAAGCACAGTAATTGATTGTGGGGCTGATTTTCATGATCGATCACACACAATAACCATTTCAAATCAATTGTAGAAATGGGTACCATGATCAATCACAAAGCACTGTGATACAGGGCCCAGGTCTTTTAAACTACATGTCAGATGTACATGTAATTATTTCATGTCATTTTGTTTCCGTATAGTTTCAAAGTGATCTTTGTGATCATTATGCCTTCAAATACCTACCAAGTAGTTGTACGTTTTAGTACCTTACAATGTTTAGCAATGTCAGTTTGTTTTCATTGCAAAGACTAATTTATGCTCTTGAATTTTGCAGCATGATATTTAATCGTTTCTTTCTTATTGTTGTTGGCACGTTCTTTTACATGGACCGTTGTGATAAAGATGTATCAAACTTTTAAAATGGCTCAAATCTACATTCCATTTATTCATTGTCAGCCTCTTAGAGTTTATCACATGTGCATCTCCCCCCCCCCCCCCTCCCCCACCTCTCTCTCTCTTCTCTAATATAGTGGTTAAAACATCAGACATCTAAAGCAATTTAATTTTGGCCCTTATTCTTGAAAAAGGTTTAAATTGTACAAAACCATGGACTGAGCAGATTTTTTTTTACAAAATTGGGCATATTTCATTGCATACACTAAGAAAAATCCAATAATCAAATGTATACACTCTTTTGGCAAAGGCCACTAAAAGGGAAGCATGATAATACAAGATAAAAAAAAGGGTTGTAATGTAAATGTATGAGAGAGGAAAGATAGGAATAAGAGGGAGGAGAGAATAGTGGGATGATGATGATGATATGATGATGAAATGATGATGATGATGTTGATGATGATGATGATGATGATGATGAAATGATGATGATCATGAAATGATCATGAAATGATGGTGATGATGATGATGGTGAAATGATGGTGATGATGATGATGGTGATGATGAAGGTGATAAATGATGGTGGTGATGATGATAATGGTGATGATGGTAATGATAATGATGATGATTATGATGACATTTCCTTCATCATCATCACCACTACCACCATCATCATCATCATCATCACCTTAATCATCAGATTCTGATGATGGTAATAATGATGAAAATGTTAGTATATTTTTAAAGTATCTGTAGGACATTCAAAGGAATGCTGGTAATTGCAAAAAAAAATATTTACTGCTAAACTTACACAAGTAGACCTTTTATAAGTCAAAAGTTCATTCAAGTCGACGTAATTTTTTAGACCAAATTAGGCAAAACTTGTTATAGACCTCTTCTGATTTAAATTTCTCCTTCCAAGTTCAACAATTTTTTTGTACGGGGTCTAATATATCTGACTAAAGCAAAGGTACCTACATTCTTCTAAATATGAATAATGATAAAGACAATACTGTCTTACCATTTCTAATAACCAATCTAATGGTCACTGATTCATTACTTTTTAAGAGATACTCAACATAATGGATATTAAAGACAAGCAAGAAATGACTATTATTAATTATAGAAATATCAATGTTATTTACAAAAATAATGTACAAGGAATGCTATGTTATGAATTCAAAATATTTTCAAATAAATTAGAGTTATTAAAACATTAATGGAATAACAATAATTGCACTTCGTACAGAACAAACGTATGATGAAAAAAAGGAAACAAATATTCAAAAGACAAAGGTTTGGATACATGTACAAAGCAAGATTTCAGTTGTTATACACAAGGCTTTGTTTAAAGGTCAAGTCCACCCCAGCAAAATTTTGATTTAAATAAGTAGAGAAAAATCAAACTAGCATAACACTGAAAATTTCTTCAAAATCTAATTTAAAATAAAAAAAGTTATGGCATTTTAAAGTTTCGCCTATTTTTCACAAAACAGTGATATGCATAACTCAGAGACATGCAAACAAGTCAGTCGATGATGTCCATCACTCACTATTTCTTTTGTTTTTTATTGTTGAATTATATTTCATTTTTACAGATTTGACCACATTGACCAACTTGACTGAACCATTTAGTAATGGACAATGCTAATTCCACATGTTCAGGGAGAAAATAATCACTGTTTCACTTGACAATGAGGATAAAATAAGAATATATCATATCTCATATTAATAAAATACAAAAGAAATAGTGAGAGGATGACATCATAAGTCTCCTCATTTGCATATCGACCAGGATGTGCAAATAACTGTTTTGTGAAATTAACTTTAAAATGTCATAGCTTTCTTATTTCACATCCCATTTTGATGAAATTTTCAGTGTTATGCTTGTTGGATTTTTCTCTTTTTATTCTAATCAACTTTTTGTCGGGGTGGACTTGTCCTTAAGATTTCATGTGTAAGATTTCTATGGAATAATCTCCTAAATTCCCTAAAAACAATTGATTCAGTTTACAAATTCAAAACAGCCCTTAATACCTAGTTTTCTAAAGTGTACCTAGCCTCAACAAATTGAAATCACCAACACATCTCTTCCTTTCCTTCATATTCTGAAGCGCATGGAGACATAATTGTTATGTGTTATGCGCTATACAAAAACCGACTATCATTATGATCTTTAATGAAAATAATGTAATTTATCGAGCACTTGCAAGTAATATCCACTCTGCAAAGTTATCAAGGCACTAAATGTGATCATTATTGCCCTGGTTTTTGCCCAGCTGTATCCCACTGCACAAGCATTTCAAGATTTTAGTATTCATGCCAGGTAACAATTAACTACACTTTTGCCTGATTGCATAAAGTTTCTTGAACAGGTCTGGTTGGAGTATCACAAAACTCTATGTAAGAAATCTGCGATCTATAACCTTTTTTTGTGCTAACTTCCCAATAATTTTTTTTTTATTCCCATAAAAAATCCTTCAAAATTGATTAATGCTACTGAAAATTCATTTTGCTCATGGCCCCTCTAAACTTCAAGTTTGCCATACATGTGTCATGTCATAGAGTGGACTGACTGGCTGTCCAATGGCAGAACAAATCCCTGTCTTTAAAGCTTTTTAAGAATCTCTCCAATGGCCTACTGTACAACTCCTCCCTGTACCTCTAGATTACCCTTAATGCGTCATACTGTACCATGAAGTGGACTGACAGGATATCTAACTGCAGAATGACACTTTGTCTTTTAAGTTCTCTAAGAACCTCTAGGATGGCCTCCTTGAAAAACTGGATTGCCCTATATATGCCATAGCATAGAGTGGACTGACTGGCTGTCTAACGGAAGAACTACATCATATCTTTGAAGTTCTTGAGGTGTGCCTACTCTAAACCTGGAGATATCCCTACATGTGTCATAACACAGAGTGGACTTACTAAAGATTCTGTCTCACAGCATGATACCCTGTCTTTGAAGTTCTCTAAGAATCTCTAGTGGTGCCTGACCTGAATCTCAAGATTACCCTACATGTGTCGTAACACTGAGTGGACCAACTAGCTGTCTAACGCAAGAACTACACCTGTCTTTGAAACTCTGTAAGAACCTCTAGGATACCCAAACTGAACCTCTGGATCACCCAGCATGTGTCATAACATAGAGTGGACTGACTGGCTGTCTAACAAAAGAACTACACCTAGCCTTTGAAGCTCTCTAAGAACCTCTAAAACAGACTCTAGCTATACCCTTAACCTAAGGATTACCCTACATGTGTCATAACATAGAGTGGACTGACTGGCTGTTCTAACAGAAGAACTACACCTTGCCTTTGAAGCTCTCTAAGAACCTCTAAGATAGACTCTGGCTATACCCTAAACCTAAGGATTACCCTACATGTGTCATAACATAGAGTGGACTGACTGGCTGTCTAACGGAAGAACTACACCTTGTCTTTGAAGCTCTCTAAGAACCTCTAGGATGGCCTCCAGCTCAACTCGGAACCTCTGAATCTCCATGTTCTTGGATGCAACAAGCCCTTTGAGAGTCAAGATCTCCTGGTCCTTCTCTGAAGTAGCGCTGTGAGTAGCTCTCTCCACCAAGAGTTGTAGGTCTTTGTCACGTTGGATATGTCTGGGAAAGACACAGATTATGTATGACATACTAGTAATCTTCTTGTCGTTTATGGATATGTAGAAAATAATCATGATAATCTGCTTTCATATACACTCTAGCACTCGTACATCATTACATCTCTACTATCATCCTGGGTCTCGTAACACAAAGGTTAGCGACTGATTGTATGCTTGATTTTTATGATTGATTGTACACTGTAGTCAATGGACTCAATTGCAGAAAATGATTCTACGGTTATTGCTAATCTTTGTGTTATGGGACCCTGATCATAAAATCATCTAATATCACTCTTTCTTTTCTTTTTCATGAACTGGAACACACTGCAGCCTCATTATTGCACTCATTCTCAACTTGATCTATGATCATGCTTTGCATTGTCTTGCTCTTGGAGTATCAAAGACAAAAATAACAAGTATTCTTTCTTAAATCATTTGCTTCATTGCATATACATGTGAAGTTCATGATGTGATGTGCTCAATACAACAAATTAATTGTTAAATATATTCTTTCATATGCATACACATATTATCCTTAACCTCATGGCTAGTAATGGGTGTCTTTATTCATTTTTTTTTCTTATTCTTTTTTTAATGCAAGTCATTTGGAGGATGTGTATTTTTATGACTGACAAGTAACCCATGCCTGTGAATCTGCTTTTGCCAATAAATCGAGAGAATGAATAATCAATGACAAATGAACACAAATCAAATCACAACATGAAAGTACCTGCTTTCCAATGCTACTATCTTGGCTTGCAGTGCTTCAAAATGCTTCATCTCCTGTAAGATAAGGACATAAAAAAGACAAGATGAATTGAGTGGTAGAAAAGGAGAGAGGAAAGAAAGAAGGTGTCAGAGTACAGAGAAAAGAGATTGACAATCAATCCAATGTCCATGATTTTCCAAATTTTGTGTTCTATGATGTTCTTGACAAAAGTCCCATGTTTGTCAGAGACATCTCCATTAGATGCCATTGTAAAAAATAAAAATCATCAAAGAATATTAGTTTCTGCACCAAAATGCACAGCAATATGATATGCAGATAAAGCTTGGCAAACACATGGTAAACACTGCAAACATGAAATTCAGCAGGGGCCCGTCTCACGAAGATTTGCGATTGATCCGATCAATCACAACTATGAACGGCCAGCAACGTCCACCTCTAAAATGCATGAATGTTCAAAATGTTTGAAATTCATTGATTTCTTGACAATTTGATGTGTTCACCTTCGTTTACATAGGACACTTTGCAAATTTCATGTAGTAAAAATTCATGACACTGATGAATTTTTGTAATTCAAACTGATTGGCGTGAATTTTTCAGTGAAATTCTGCGTTCCCAATTCCAAATATTTTTTCCTGTTTTTCCGTATTGCAGAAGCTGTGAAATTTACATGTACATTAAATCATTTGCATTCATATCCATCAAACCCACCCATCTTTCCATGGAGTTTGAGAGTCCCTTCCCCCACTTATGAAAAAAAGAATTTAAGAGTTTCACTCACAGGTGTGTGGTTCTCCTTGGCCTCTCGTAGCTCCATCCTCAATTGATCCACCTGCGTCTCCATCACACGCTCCCTCACCCTGGAGGCCTGGAGACGATCTATCTCCAGACGAGCCTCGCTCAGCTGGTCTTGTAGCTCTCTTACCATCACCTGTGGGGTATGGAGGGGGGGTGAGGAGAAAGGAGTGTTGGGTGACATTAATGGGTGCATCTTTCTGCTACCAAGTATTCTGCCCAACTTTGGCAAAAGGAAGCAAGTGACACATCAGTCAAATTTGAGTTATTGTTCTTTCTGAAACACCCTTTGTGTGTTGCACGTTCAGGCACAATTTGGGGAAGAAATGATCGTTCTATGGAAAGATATTGAAGAAAATATGCTGTTAAATTGCATCAAAACCTATGTAAGTGACGAACACATATTGCTCATTTACAACAAATGATACTTTTGTAACTTGATTCCTTTTGCCAAAGCGCGGTAGTACCATGCTGCTGTCTAATTTGAAAGAGACCGTCACATTACAGCAATACTCTCAGGTGAGCTTTTCCATGAAATGACCAACCTTTTCATACTATGACCAACACAATCAAACTGGCATAATCAATATACTACATGTATGTGCAATAATTGAAACAAACTGGGCCAATATTCTTTAAATGGGAAAATCTCTAACCAATAACCATTCAAACAAAGTTCCATACAAAGCATTAACATGCATACAAGCAACAATTCATACCATCTTACATTGTGTAGCTCATTTTATTATAACTCAGTATGTTGCATACAAACAGGTATCATGTGTTCAATATATTTGTCTCTTATCCTTCCTTTCTTATTTGAACTTCAGAATAGAATATTTCTACATAGATAGGGCTATATACAGTATATGTTTCTTATCATAAATATTTCTAATAGCTATGTCAAATATAAAATAACAATAATCACAAAATAGTTTTTGAACTACATGTGAATCTGCCTGAGTGAAATCTATCAGAACCAAAGAAACCTGGGTTTTTTTACGTGAAAATTTGACTTAGAAATGTAAATAACAGATGTTTGCATATTCTTTTCTGGAGAATTGCTTTGATTTAGACAATTGTTTGACTTTATATGGAAGGTTGATTTAGTCTAATGCAATGCTCTTTATGGAGACCACTAACCTGATGTGTTTCCACCTGACTATTCAACCTCGCCATCTTGGAATCTCCCACGATCATTGCTCTCTCGGCTTTCATCCTCTCAATCTCCATCTGATGATGCGATCTTAACGATGACATCTCTTCGGTAGCTCTCTCCCTTGCCTGTCTGGTGGCGCCCTCCGCTTCGGCCAGCGCGGCATGGAGGCGGACCCTCTGCTGCTCCATCTCTAAGGATACATCATCCAGCTTGAACATGGCACAGAATGGGGGAGGTGGGGTTAAATGGAAAATGTTAAAAGGAAAAGACTGTACATGAATCTACATCTGTTTTTATTTTCTCCTGCGCCCTGTTGCATAAACCATCACTATTCTGGTAACTTTGCTAACCGATGGTAACTCTCAAAGAATCCTTAATTTTGATTGGCTGTTAAGATGTTATCAAATCTTTAAAAAAAAAAACTTTTCATATTATACACACACACTACAGCAGCATGCAGACTAAGCTTGACAAACAATAGCTAAACACTGTAAACAGGTTTGGTCATTATATACTTTATTGATGCATCGATTGGCAAAATTAGAATTTGCTTTACTTTTCATTTATCCTACATGTATTTTGAGGAAATTAAATTATTGGGAAATTAAATTTTTGGGAACCTGAGAAATTGTGGGTTTCTTTGTGAGATCCTATATTCTTCTTACATTCTGCAAATTATTATTACTATTATTATTTATTTGACCAATATAAAAAAGTACATACACATTACATTAGAAAATTTACAGTACATTAACATGCAAAGAAATGCGCGAACGGCATGTGGGTCAGGGGGCACAAAAGCGAAATTCATCACTGTTGCCCGAAGGTATGAGCCCCCAAATTTGTGTTCCTTATCATGGAAATCTTGGGAATTCATGCAAGGAATTTCCTACCTGATGTTTAAGTCTCTCATTCTCCATCAGAACATCTGATATATGAGACCCAGTGAAGTTTTCTGGAATGTACGGCTTGGTCGATTCCTCCACCACCTCTGATTTACTTCCTTGTCTCTTTAACTTCTTAGTTTTACCTAAAAGCAATGAAATCTAACTTGTAAATACTGTTTAATTATTGAAGGGTAAATTGTGTTGAAATATTATCTGCATGAAGATGCAGATAATATCGACTAGATAGATTATTGTTCCTTATGAATGCAAACGAGCCAAATTTGACGTTGTTCCCTATTAGCGCTTTGAAACTCTTGTAAAATCACTATATAAATAACAATATTATTCACTCATTTTTCTTTAATGGTTGTTTACCGTAAGTAATGGTGTATTAAGGGCACCCGTGTATTAACCGCACCCCCAACTTTGGACTAAAAAAAAAAAATTCTTCTCACATTTACATGCATATTTGAGGTACGCAGAAACAAAGACTAAGTTTAAGATTTCAAAGTATCAAAAGAGATTACCGGTATGCGGAAGTCTGCTGTTCTTGATCAATTCATCTACAAATGTTAGAAAGAAAGAACGGTCCCAACAATATTGGCCATTTACACACTCACTCACCTCACAGTCACAGTGTACACACACACAGCACTGCCATTACATTGCAAACTACAATACAGTACCAGTCATGCCAGTACATCTAATCAAATTATGATCTGTGTCTTTTACAGCGTAGAAGGAAAAAACATTCACATTTCTTGCATCACAACCTCTCAATCACTTTCAGAAATTTGATGTCTTAGCATGAATTTTGGAAATGGGATTACAGGAAGGTTCAAGAAACAAAGAAATTGACATTTTTTTCAGTTGTTTTTTACGGCTTCGTGTCGTTTCTCTCGTGCGTGGTTTACATGGTATCTTATGAAAAGCAAACAGGAAGAAAAAAACCAAGCTGGCGTGAAAAGGGACTTTGAATAGCGCCAGCTTAAGTCGCAGTATAACCATATTACAACGCAATCTCTAAGCTCACTCAACTCTCGCTCAGCGGTGACAAAATATTACCGAGTATGCTTGACGTCTCTTTTAATTTAGCCAGGGAACTTCACTACTTTGAATCAAGAATAAAGTCAAAATTAGTGTCATGAAGGTGGGTGCGTTTGTTATGGACAATATTTATTTAAGATCGTAATAATCGCTTCCCATTACCCGCGGCTCATACCCCTCTAAACGACATTGCCTGGGCGGCTACGCCCGGCCACTCGATGTGTTGTGAACTTGCAGACATCGTACATGTACGGGAGGGGTTACGGCGGGCTGGCTCAGACCCGTCACCGTGTATAAACCACACCCCCGACTTTTGCTTCTATCCCGCCGAGAAAAAGGTGCGGTTAATACATCGTTATTTGTTGCGTGAATGAGAAATTTCCAGACATATTAGTCAAATATGCAATATATCGTAGAAAATTATGTCTTCAGAACTGAAGAACTTTAGAACTGAAATACATTGCGAACAGAACTCCTAAAATTATCAAATCATCATTTTCAAACGCATTCTTGAACCAATTTCCTCATTTGTTTTATTTATTCTATAAGCTATTGGGGTGAGCTATGACCTCCATGCCCTGTGACCTTGTGAACCCACAATCAGATCAGATTATTATCCCTCCCACATTTATACATGAGTAAAGTTTGAATATGATCTTTCAACCAATTCTTCATTTATTGCAATAACATGTCCTTTTTATGTATGAATAACTCTATGACCTTTAAACTTAAATTAGAGATTATCTTCCTTTCTAGGTGGCAACTTAAATTACAGATTATCTTCCTTGGTGGCAACTTAAATTAGAGATTATCTTCCTTGGTGGCAATATGAAATGTGTGTTTCTGTTCTCAGATTTCCTGAGAATTTTTATTTTGTATTCAATACACATCATGGGGAATACATGTATATTTCAAACCGTCAGTAATTTTTCTTTAATTAAGACTGAAGGAAAAAAAGGATCAAATTCTCTATTCCTTTTGTCTTAGTTCCAATGAAAATGATGGGTGGAATATATTGAAATAGTGCAGCATCAACTTACACATTCAGAGCCTTATTCATAATTTGCAATAATTTCAGCTGAATGCAAATTCCACGTAGCTGCATTGTTGTTTGTTTTCAAGTGAAAACGAATATGAAATCACTACTATTTACCTATTTTTCCTATTACTTACAGTTTTATTATGACATACCTTTACTATTCTCTGTTGCATTCATAGCATGGAATCTTTCTTCCATCAATCTGTCGACTGTAGCTTTTAGTAACTCAAGCTCCTTGTCTTTAGCGCCAAGCTCTCTGTTTGGGATCAAAGAAAAGGGTCAAAGGGAAATCAAAAATAAAATATTCAAATAGCTTAAAGATAAATACCAGTTGAAGTAAATATCTCAAAATGAGTTCAAACAGAATCCAATGAAATTACCACCAAAGTGCATGTATGTATAAATAAAAAAATATGCGCCAAATGGCCCTGGAAGAAAATGCGTAATTGCTGAGAAAGGAGCAAAATAAGCACGGAATTCCATCAAATTTCAGGTGTTTTTGGAGGCAATATTAATGAACTGTTCCACATATATCCTTTTCTATGTTGGTGATCATCAGAATTGTCGATTTTGAGCTAAGATCTCATGATTTTACAAAGATAAGTTTACATTAATGGACAAGATCTAGATGTATTATAATATTTTGACTATGAACCTTCAGTTAAAAGACTTTCTCATGAAATAATTGTTTGCTGCAACTACTGTATTTTACCTTTAAGCTCTCTACATTTCTCATCACTGCTGTTGTTCAACAATTCAATATCATGAATTCATAATTGTCAAAAAATCTTTTAAAATAGAGAAAGACTTACAAAGCCAGCTGAGAGAGCTTTCCTTGGAGATCCTTCTCTCCCAATCCTCTTCCTATTCGTCCATCTTTTCCATTCCCATCTCCTCCACTCATTCCTGATGACACTGCCTTGGACAACCTTCTCTTCAGCTCCTTGTTTTCCTTCTCCAGCTCCAGGAGCTGGCTCTTGTTCCTTTCTCTGATGCCATCCAGCTCCTTCTGCAGTGCTGTCACACTGGTGTGGGGACGGGTCTGGGATTGCCTACCAGTCTCAATTTGCTCTACTTGTGACTCTAAAGAGTTGATCCTGTCTTCATATCTCACCTGATTCACAAAAATTAAGATATATTTCAATTACTGTTAGACTCTTATCACTGCCAAAAAAATCAAGAAGATGATGTGAATTCTGACTTTCATTGATCAAAGGAAGTAAACAAATCTTATTTCTTCTGCAATTTTTTTTAGTAAAAAGCACAAGAAAAAGTGCAATCTTAGGATGCCAACTTCACACCTATCTTATCAACATTTATACAGATTTTTTTTTTTTGGGGGGGGGCTTTGTGGGGAGGGGGTAGATTAGAAAAAAAAACAACCTTTATTCGTGTTTACAGAACTAAGCTTTGTTCACAAGCAAATATATCCAGGAAAATCACAAATTTCTGTCCAGGGGAATTCAAGTAACGGCAGGAAGTAAATTTCCTTGTTTTAATGATATTGTAATCACCATTCAAATGTGACAGTACTTTTTATTTCAATCCAAAACTAGTGTCGAGTGACAACTTGCACCAAACTCCAGAAGCAATGTTACATTTACATTGAAAAACACAAACTTGATGCAGTACAATCTCCATTGTGAAAGCATCACAGTGTAGTGGTTCCAACTCTTCTCTTGAATTCAGAGGCCCGTAATCTGAAGTCAGGTTAAATTTAAACTCTGGTTTAAAGTTGTGATTTATGGACGGCCAATATTTGCATAAATCTCTAACAATATAATATAAATATCAGCTCCTTTTTCGCTAAAACCATTCTCAACTGTTTCGGACAGGTAAACAGGATAACTTTCTTCACCATTTACAAGTTAGGAAAGAGCACAGTAAGCATAAGAAACATGCAATGTAAGGAAAAATTTTGACATGTTTGGCTTTCCATAATTTTAGCACAGAGGTAGACCATGGTCTAAGTTAAACCTGAGTTCAGAATACCCGCCAGAGGGTCATATGATTGATTCCCAAATGTTGCCACTATCTACACAGGTGTTAGAAGGGAACCAGATAGGATGCAAAAGCAAAATGTAGTATACACCTATGAAGAAAGTGAGAAAATCCTTGTTGGATTGATCTCCAGGGAGTGGACAAAGTGGAATGTGATTATCTCATACCTTCATGGCATTGTACTTTTGCTCAACAACTCGAAGACCTCTCTTGTTGTCCTCCTCTTTCCCTTCCAATTCCTTCTCCAACCTCTTGACCTTGTCCTCCAGAAAGGTGATTGACCTTGGTTGACCTTCAGTTGACTTCTGACCTTTGCCCTCGGTTGGGAGTGGAGATGAGGTGGAGGCAGCGGCGTAGATGAGGGCAGGCAGTGAGTTCGGGTGTCGCCTTCTGATGATGTCATTCATTTCTCTGACCTGTTCACATGTGATTAACCAGCATGGGATGAATCAACATGGTGGAATAAGAGGAATTTTATTCTTAGTCTATAATCAACAATCATCGACCAAATTGAAGTCATCAGCAATCTCTTTTTCTTTAAGAGCAGCAAACACATTATTTGTTTACAATTGAAAAATTACAGCATATCAACAAATAAATACATGTAGTGATTAGCAAGTAGTAAAAGCAGTCAATTTGTCTCTTCTACATGTAAGTATTCCTCATCCCCTATAGTACAGTACAAGAAAGAATGTAATAATAGAGGGGTAAAAATCAGCTGATTTACCTATTATTAGAGATTAATAAAACTGCATGCTCAAAAGGCATATTAAAGAGAAATGCCAGTAGTTGCACCAAACTCTGATTTCATGAGAAAGCCTGTAAAACCAGGCTTAGTTGTCAGTATATCATCAAGGATCTAGATCTGGTACAATTACATAAACTGAACTTTCTGAAATCTTGAAATCTACGCCGAAAAATCTTCACAATGAAGATCACCAACACAGATAAGCACACGTGGGACAGTGTATTATTGCTTTGAATGTGGGCCCGACGCTTGACCCAAATCCTGTGCTTATTTGCTAATTTCTCAGCAATTACACAATTTCTTCCAGAATCCTTTGGCACATATTTTTTTATTTCATGCAAATAGACACTTTGGTGGTCATTTCATTGGATTCTGTACGAAATCATTTTGATATCGTTACCACAACTGGCATTTACCTTTAAGATATTCTTCAGTTACAAAATTAATACTGATCAACAATCTAAAATTGCTACAAGCGAGCAAGATTTGGGACATATCGTGTCTGAGAGCACCCAATGAGTAGAGTGGGTGTGGTAAACTCCATTGACATGCAGGATAAGGAAACCACACCAGCAAAATTCTAAATACTATGGCAGTGCCCTTATCCCTACATCATAGACATCTTGATGAAAAACTGACTACTTGACTTATAAAACTCTATCTTTTCCTGTCTGACATAAAGGATTACAAATATGATTAAATAACCAGCTGAAATTTTATTTTGAATACTGTTACCAAGAGCCTTTAGGGAAACAACCCATTCTGCAAAACTTTTTAATATGTAATCCGGAATGATGTCACATACCTGTCTTTCTAGATCCTGTATCTTCTTAGCATCAGCTGCTCTTTCTTTGGCTCTCCTTTGGGCCTCCATACTCTTACTGTTTGGCTGTGGGGTAAAAAGGAATGCGCATTTAAAACATGATATCGTCATGTGCTAAACATCAAACCTCTAAATTCACTTCAAGGTCTGATATCATGGTATTTCATTTTTATAAGGCAACTAAAGGTGAATTCACATCTCATCGTCAAAAACAAAAAAATTATTGCGCTTTCATCAGTTATTTATGATCCTGCATATCTCAAATGGCTTTTCCAAATGTACATGTAACCTGTCAGAATGGTCGATAACAATATCACAACAGGTATTTCAATCAGTGTCTCCTAGCTCTTATACCTCTTACACAATTGATAAAAGGCTGGAATTGGAAACGAAAGCAAGTAACGTTCATTTTTTTCATATTTCTTTCAACGTCTTATCTGTCTCAAATGTTAATATTTAATTATTTATTTTTCATTTTGGTATAAAAAACATTGCACATAGCAGCCTTAAGGCTGAATTGCATACAATTTACAAAACGACTGATACAAACAATACACAATAGTTGATCAAAATAAGATATTAAAATAAGACATAAATAACTAAACTCTGATCTAGATTCAATGAATATTGGTAACAGGATTTAACAAATGATTTTACTAGATGAAGATTTTATAATATAATATAATTCATTACATAATTCAATACAATGTACTTTCACATTAACATTGTATCTTAATGCATGTATTACCAGTGGAGGGTAAATTTTCTACGGGTCTTTTTTAAAGATACATCAATAAATGAATGAATCTGAAAATGAATGGAAATGTGGCACTGAATTCTTTTTTCAAATACCACAAAACAATAGCTATGATATAGAAGAGTATGTGAAGAATGAAGGAATTTTTTTCTACCTTGTTAGGACCACTCTTAAGTTGTTCTTTCAGTTCTACTATTTGATCATCTTTCTCCTTTAGAGCCGCTGCATCCCTGTCCAAGAGTTCTTGATTTTCGGAGTACCATCTAACCTTCTTTTGAAGGGATTCCATCTCACGCTCATACTTCACCTGCAACTCCTGGAAAAATAAATGTTTTGGGTTTTTTTATGTTTCAACGTAATGCGCTTAGTAAATGTGCATGCGATACGTGTATGGCTTACTGGCTGAAATGAAATGCGCATTGATGCTGCAGATAAGATGTGCGTTTGAAAGGATTTTCCTTTCGCTTTCAAAATTTTCCTTCTTATTAACATAGATTTACCGTAAGTAACGGTGTATTAACCGCACCCGTGTATTAACCGCACCCCCAACTTTGGACTAAAAAAAAAAAAAATACTTCTCACATTTACATGCATATTTGAGGTACGAAGAAACAAAAACTAAGTTTAAGATTTCAAAGTTAAGTATCCAAAGAGATTACCGGTATGCGGAAATCTGCTGTTCTTGATCAATTCATCTACAAATGTTAGAAAGAAAGAACGGTCCCGCCAATATTGGCCACTTACACACTCACTCACAGTCACAGTGTACACACACACAGAACTGCCATTTCATTGCAAACTACATACAGTAGCAGTCATGCCAATACATCTTATCAAATTATGATCTGTGTCTTTCCCAGCGTAGGAGGAAGAAACATTCACATTTCTTGCATCACAACCTCACAATCACTTTCAGAAATTTGATGTTTTAGCATGAATTTTGGATACGGGATTACAGGAAAGTTCAAGAAACAAAGAAATTGACATTTTTTTCCAGTTGTTTTTTACGGCTTCGTGCCGTCTCTCTCGTGCGTGGTTTACATGGTATCTTATGAAGAGCAAACAGGAAGGAAAAAAACGAGCTGGCGCGAAACGAAACTTTTAATAGCGCCAGCTTAAGTCGCACTAACCATATTACAACGCAATCTCTAAGCTCACTCAACTCCCGCTCAGCGGTGACAAAATTTTACCGAGTATGCTTGGCGTCCCTTTTAACTTAGCCAGGGAACTTCACTACTTTGAATTGAGAATAAAGTCAAAATTAGTGTCATGAAGGTGGGTGCGTTTGTTTTTGACAATATCTAATTAAGATCGTAATAATTGCTTCCCATTACCCGCGGCTCATACCCCTGTAAACGACATTGCCTGGGCGGCTACGCCCGGCCACTCGATGTGTTGTGAACTGGCAGACATCGTACATGTACGGGAGGGGTGACTGCGGCCGGCTCAAACCCGTCATCGTGTATAAACCGCACCCCCGACTTTTGCTTCTATCCCGCCGAGAAAAAGGTGCGGTTAATACACCGTTACTTATGGTACTTAGAAAAGACTACTATTGTTTGTATTTTCACTAAAGTCTGAGGCATTGTACAACATAAATTGCGAATATTCTTATTCATGCAATGATGCAACATTTCGTGTTTGGTGAGAGAAAGAGACACTCTATTCAACTGGGCTAACACATTGCTGAATAGAGCATCTTTCTTTCACCTTATGCAAAATCTCGCACCATAGCCTATTCGCTACATGTATAATGAGGAATACCATACAAGGAAAACAAAACTTGTGGTCTTTACAGATAGGTAGTTTTCCTGTACAGGTGTTTGCTAAAGTAGATTTAGCTGTATTTGCTGCTCTTTCATAAATGGGGCTCCTAATACATGTATATCTAATCTTACTATTAGCTTCAGAAAATGTACTTCAAACAATACATTTTCAGTACCAGAACCAGTTTCTTCAAGATGTGGGAAACAAAACTGTCCGCCTAGCAGAGCTTGGGTGAAAAATTTAATACGTTTGCTATCTCTTATAGTATCAATTCTTTACTGGGGTATGAACTAGTTGGGCGAGGGGGGGGACACACTTTCAAAGTATTACATACTTGCTACAAATCTCACCTACCTTGAATTCAATATTTTTGCCATCTCTCATAGAATTCAGTCTTTCTTGTTGCCTAGTCTTCTCTCTGACTAGCTGTTCAATGTGGGCTTCAAGTTCTTTCTTCTCCTGGGTCAACTGTCTAGCATCCGCTCTTAATGTAGCTTCACAAACCTTTGCATTTACCGATAAAGATACAATCAATCGTTCAATTAAGTACACCTGGAAGTTTGGTGAATATCTTTTCTTGTCATGCATGGGCCGCGGAAGACACACATCACTGGCTCTTTCGGTCATTTCCTTCAGGTGCAAGAAGCAGTCAGCAACACACATCATATGTACAAGCTATTACAGTAAACGTTGTGCACGTGCCCAAAATGCATCAAGTGTGCACTGGGCGTTCGCAAGTCACAAAAAATCATCGCCCGCAAGATGGCACCATTTCATTATACAGGACATGGATGGATGAGGTTGCCATATATAGGGCCGATGCACTACACATGAATGGCTGAATATATACATGTACATGAATTAACACATTACAGCAGGTAGCACGTAGGTAAGTTTAACGTGATCAGTCATGTTTTTATTGGAAGGGCTACTTTATAGAACCTCCAGTCCTGCCTTAATCTACAACATTACAGAAGTTTGATCATTGCAGTGAATGAGATTTCAGGGCTTTCTTTTTTGTGCGTGTGCTCTTATGAGCATTTCGGGGGCAATATCGTCTCAAGCACCACACAATTTTTCCTGATCAGCAATGTACAGTATATCTTCAATGGATGGGATTGGAGAAACCATCTCAGAGTACTACGTAGATACCGTCTTGATAATAATGCATCTACTTTAAAACATGTAGTGCATGTGTGCAGGAGGACTTCAGAATAACAAGTATGATAAGAAATTTACTAGTTTCTACTTAGACTGGAGAATCATACACTGCGCACAGAATTTCATGGATGGGACCTCACACATGTATGACTGACATAATATTTGAGGTGCTTTGTCACATTTTGAATGTGAGGCAATTTGCGAAGCAGACATCCTCACAGTGGACTTTTTTACTCTGTAAATGTCTTCTATAATCCGCTAAGAGACGTTGTTATAATTAATTAATTGCCAATAAGCAGGCTATCCTGACTTAAGCCAGGAATGTTTCTAGAGACTTGTCATCTTCTCTACCCATTGCTGCCAAGACTTCTCAACTCTTCTGCTCTAAGTCATCACATCTCATCTCAAGGACTTAACCTTATCTCACAACAAATTCACTCTATACTCTCAGATATGTCCTCCTCTTTCAATTCTCTCTTTCAAAACAGAGTCAGTCTGATCCATTAGTCTTTTCTCATTGACTTCCTGTTATTCCACCACCAGTCAGCTATTAGACTGACTAACGACAAAGTGAAACATAAGCCTCCT
Organism: Lytechinus variegatus; assembly: GCF_018143015.1. Taxonomy (NCBI): domain Eukaryota; kingdom Metazoa; phylum Echinodermata; class Echinoidea; order Temnopleuroida; family Toxopneustidae; genus Lytechinus; species Lytechinus variegatus. The sequence continues at coordinate 36,924,835 of NC_054743.1, read as the reverse complement.
CTACGTTATCTGTTTTATCATGCAAACCTTCAAACATCACCAGATGACCATTGGTTGTATCGATATTTAAAATGAGATAGAAGGCATCTGACAGTTGTCAATGATTGTTTCACCCTTCTGACCTGATGGCACAATTCATTACATATAATATCCAAAACCATCGGAACACATGCATCTATTGGTAAAGAAAAGCTGGTACAGTATGTTGGCACATGCTAGACGCTTGCATTAATTCAAGTTTCTCACATTAACATCACCACCATAATCACCATCATCACCACCACCACAATTGAAATTTGTGAGATAAATCCCTTTTTTTGAGCAAGTGCCATGAGCGCCCAGCTGAGGCGGATCCGGCGCTTTACAAGAACCCATCATCACCACTACCACTACCACCACCATCACCACTACCATCATCATCATCACCATCATCATCATCATCATCAGCATTATCATCATCAACATCATCATTCACTCTCATACCTCATGTTCTTTGATCTCTGCCTGTAATTCTGCTATCTTTCCTGCTCCCAGTACAGCTGTATTCCCTGCAGCTATCTCTTGCTGTATCCTATCGCCTGTGATGATGCCTTTGTTCCTCAATGCTCTATCTTTCATCTCCATCAGCTCTCTTTTCAGAAAGAAAAGCGAAAGTGAAAGATTGTGGCCCGTATCCTGAAGTCGGGTTTAACTTAAACTCAGGTTTAAAGTTGTGGTCTAAGTATGGACAGCCAATTGTTACATAATCACTAACAGTAGAGATATTATACTTCAGCTCATTCGGCTCTCAAATCATTCATAATTGTGTAGGAAGTATAAATAGATGATTGTCTCCACCATTGATGAATCAGGAAAGACCACAGTAAACACAACAAACATACAACTTAATAATAAATTTTGATACTTATGGCTTCCCATACTTAAACCACAACTTTAAACCTGAGTTTAAGTTAAACCCGACTTCAGAATATGGGCCTGTGGGTCCAAGTCCACCCATATCAATGTAGAGAAGAGTCCTATCCTTTTCACATTGAGAACCCACTGTGCTATTCATATAAATGAGATACCGAACATTAACTCTAATAATAATATTAATAATTGGGTGGTAGTTCCAATTATGAATATATAGTCGATCCCTTCAATATGGGTGTCAAATTCCATGGTAGAGGCAAGTTTCAAGATAATCCACCTAAAATTATCACAAGAGCAAAACAAGATGGATGGTCATCAGAGAAACCAACAGTCAGCCTAAAAATATTACGTCTCCCTCACACACATATCTTAGGTGGAGGCATTGAGACAAGAGATCATTAGTTTAAAGGATTTGTTTAACTTCATTCAGGATCTAACATATTCATTTTCTCTTGCAGCTAATGCTGTAATCATAATTGCAGAGACAGCAATCCCCCCCCCTTGAGATTCTAAGCTAATTGGTCATTCAATTGCTGCGATAATGATGACAAAAGTCATTTGCATCAACATGGACTGTTAAGTTAACAATTTCAGGGATTCCTCCAGGTACACTATTTTATGCATTGACAGCATGTACAGCCCCCAAGGCTCAGATTTTTCCACACTTCCACAAAGTTACCCAATCCCTTTCAGTCAGGAAAAAATGTTTCACACACTGTACCTTAAGTTGCCGACTTCTGTTTGTAGTCTCTGGTTCTCTTTGAACATCCTTGCCTCGTTTTCTTTGTTGCCTCCTTGGAGTTTCTTCACCTCCCCAAAGAGTCGTTCATTCTCCTGAAAACAATACAAAATATATTCATAATGATGATCTTTCAGGCAGAACCCAAGGTGAGCATCTACATTTGAGTTAATGTATGCTCGCTCACCTTGGGTTCTGCCTGAAAGATCATAATGATGATCTTTCAGGCAGAACCCAAGGTGAGCGAGCATACATTAACTCAAATGTAGATGCAACATTCTTCTGGTAAATTAAGCATTGTTTTAGACAGTGAGAAAGGGTCACAAACCAATATATTGAACGCATTTCCGATTTAAATTCAATGAGGTCCAATGGGGAGAGCCACATGGTAATTTGAGTGTCAATCCTACACGTAAATAATCTTTGATTGTCCTTAAAATCTATTGCACCACTTATATGACTCATACTCAGCTGAAGTAAGTAATGGTAAATGATTGTTCGACAATGTGGAAGAAGATGTATATCACCATAACATGGCATTCCAGCTGGTAACCAGATGCCCTTATATGCAATACCAAGCAGCCCTAATAGAAATTAAATTCAGTTTTGTTGTGGAAAAGCTGGAAAGCGATGGCCATTGCCAAAGCCAATGCCGGACTGTCAGAGGCCAAGGCCAGGACTATACGTCCGAGGCCAAGACTTCAAAACTCTAAGGGTAAGGCCAAGACCAAGGACCATTTCACAAAGGACTAACAAATCTTCCTTATTTTAGCAACTACCATAGTAACAGGGCTCAGCAGCCAATATCAATCATGGTTTAAATGGTAGTTCCCATAATGGTAAGCTTACCATAGTTGTAACTCTTTATGAAACGGTCCCCAAGACCATGGTCTCTGGTCCCTTTTCATAAAGGCTAGTTATAATAACAAATGCATAATTTCTATAATAAATTCACTAGCAGCCAATCAGAGTGAAGGATTTCAGTAGCTTTTACACGTTATTGTAACTTTGTTATCATAACAAGTTCTATGGAAAGGACCCTAGGTGTCTGAAGCCTGAAGCTACATAATTATCCTTGAGACTGACCTTGAAGGGCAAAACACTGAACAATAACTCAATTGCACACATTTTTTCCTAACCTGTTGGTATCCTTGGAGCAATGTCTCTTGTTGGACGATCTCTCTCTGCATCAGTTTGAGTTGCTCCTCTTGGCTCACTCCTTCTGGCGTTTTCCCTGAAACCAACTCTCTTCTACGGGCCTTGTCCTGATCATCCTGGCTATTCAGCTAAAAGGATAATGATGATCAGAGTCACAAACAATGATGTCAACAAAAGATGCTAGAATTCCATGTCAAATCTGCCACAAGCCAATCAAATGGCACTATTACGGTAGCTTACAACAATGTTGCTTATAATTATCAATAAAAAGCTTTATGTAACAAAGCCCTGGACTGGTATTCTCAACGAGTGTCTCAAGTAAGACAATAGTGGCATTCTTTTTTTAACGTTATTTGTAACCTTTCACTTTTTTTACAAATTCATTACGATTTGAAACCAAGAGAGACTGCACTCCAGATATAGTAAATTATTTTCAATTATCAACCTAAATCTAGATGTGCATGTTGGGTCAAGCAATAAAACTATGGTAAACTGTGAATGCTCAAAGTGTCACCTACATCCATTACACCTCATTCTCATTTGCTCCTGAAGTATAAATTAAAGTTCATCAAGTGTGTTTATTACTCTTTTAATACTAAAGTTACTTCATAACATTTTATCATATCTAAAAGAGCTCTTGACATCAAGTCAAGATGACTACACACACTGTAAGTAAAAAAAAAGAAAAATAAAAGAGAGAGATTGCAGATATTGTGATGGGAAGCATTTTCCTGAAAGACAATGTATTGAAGAATAATAGCAGGCCCGCAGGTAGAAAAGTTTTTGAAACTGAAGTGGCTACCCTGGGTAAATATACCTATATCATTATTATCATCATAAGAATAATCCAAAATGAAACAATAAGTGACAACATTTGCCAAATAAAAGAACAAACTTACTTTTGCAACAAGAACAAAATTCTCTTGCTTTAGTTTAAAGATCTCCTTCTCATGCTCCAGTCTCAGCTGTGTCTCTTTGCGTTCATGCTCCTTCTGTAGGTCCGTTATCTCGGCTCTCATTTTGGCGTTGAGGCGTCTCTCCTCCTGCCACTGCTGCTGCCATTCATTCACCTCAGCGACCAGTGCCCTCTCACGAGATAGCGTGTGAAGTTTGGCCTCCCGCATGCTGGCAGAAAGGATAGGCTCTTCTGTGGATTGCTGAAAAAAAAAGAGAAACACAGAGATAGAGAGAAAGGGGGATGAGTTATGTCAGTAAATATGCTAAGATGTCACCGCATTGCTGTATAACTTTTAATTTAATATTATTCTAATTAGCACAAGAAATGTAAACCTCACAATTATTGTTTTTTATGCTTGCCTCAATTAAAACTTCCCTTTAAATCAATAAGGCTCTGAAATAGTTTCCCCTACTCACTTTAAGAGGTGGTGTGGTTCTCCTACCATCAGCAAACTGATCATGGAGATACGAAGCAAAGGATTCTACTGAAGCTAGAAGATGTCTCTGGGATTTATCATCTCTTCCGTTCAATGCTGGGATCTCAGAACCTGGAACAGATATGGAGATTCAGTGAGATGTGTCCAGTCACGTCTGGAACTACATAGCCTTTTGACAAGGTTCCACGGACGCAAGTGTTACAGGACTCTTTGGCATTACAGGTGGGTGTTTCATAAAGCTGTTCGTTAGTTAAGAGCGACTTTACAAACGACTGGTGAACCTTTCTGACGCGCAAAATAATCACCAACGAACATCGAATGGTGAATATCATTTACTCCAAGAAAGGTTCACCGGTTGTTCTTAAAGTCACTCTTACTTATGAACAGCTTTATGAAACGGCCCCCTGGGCTATAAACAAAAACAGATAATGGAAACCACAATCAGGTTATGTTTAAAGGTTTGGATGGTGGCATGGATAATTGTGGAAGAGGTTTATGGTACACCTGTATTGAGTCCTAAATGGACTAAGAAAAGTGGATGGAGGTAGGGGTGAAATACAGAGAAGAGAACGTGTAAGGTTGGGAGGTAGTATTCTCTTCTGAGAAGAGTGAAGTCCTTAAAAGGACAGATAAGCAAAAGAGCTGATATCCATGTAAAGAGACATACTAAAAACTCACCCTTGACCTTTTGCTTGCCAACATCGGCCGGTGACCAAGCAGCCTTCTGACCGGACTGCTTTGGTCCGTATCCTGAGCTCCTCACATGTGAATAGCGCCCTCTCTGTTTCGATGGAGTTCTTTTCTTGGACGCCGGCTTCCGCGCCAGAGAAGGCATGGGTTGGGCACTGTCGACGGACTCAATGTCGGCACCCTGGTGGAGGTAAACAAGAAAGATGCAGAGATTTTAATAAGGAGAAGAGAGAAATGAGTAAAACAAGCATCATAGTCCTGCCAGGGGATAGTTACTTGTGTTTTTCCAAACAATGATAATGGAGGTTCTTCTGCATGTGCTCATCAGTGCTGGCAAATTTCAATTCGCTGCGTCTCTAGCAGTGATTTCAATGTTTCAAAGGTTTAGTTTGTGTAAACTTACTACATGTAGATCCGGATTGACGATGACTAACCTTGACTTCAATCATTCCTACAACTACATTTTACCTGATTTTAGCTATAACAGGGCCAGGGGGTGCTTCACAAATGATTCAATTATGGGCAATTCTGTAAAATAATCAACCTTTTTGTACATCCGACCCCCCCCCCCCCATTTTTCTCATGTTTTACTTCACATCATAAACTGACCAAGTCATGGTCATTTGAGAACACTACAGACTGTCAAAAGAACCAGAAATCAGAGAAAGGAAATTTCATGAAGGTCCCACATATGTGGGGTAGGACGTACATATTTTATGGAAATTGCCCTTGTGACTTAGAGTCTCACTTAAATTGCAAGTTGTTTGCAGTATAGAAGGCATCACCACATTGGTTAAAATCATTATTAGAGGGCTCACTTTTCTGTATTAACCAATAAGATTGCGCTTTACATATCGTGTACTTGGTGGCATTCAAGCATGACTCTAAGTCACACTATTTGTGAAACACCCTCCTGGGGTCTGTTTCATAAAGAGTTACAACTGTTGTAACTTTGCCATTACGGCAACTACCATGGCAACAGGGCTCAGCAGCCAATCAAAATCAAGGTTACCATGGTTGTTACCATAGAGGCAAAGTTACAACAGTTGTAACTCTTCATGAAACCTTTATGAAATGGGCCCCTGGTCTGTAATGAAGTACATGTGCTTACACTAGCCGGTTGAAGATCCATCCCTCTAAGAACAGGTGACGCAGGCTGAAGATTGAAACCTCTTGCCTCCCCACCTTCAGAGACAGGACTCAAAGCAAACCCTCTGGCCTCGGAGTCTGTACCATGGACATCAGTATCATGTGATCCAATCCCTGTCTCCTGATTGGCAGGTTGTAAATCAAACCCTCTCGTCCCTTGATCTTCCCTGGAGGGATAGTGTGCAGCCTCGAGACTAAAACCTCTGCTCTCATCTTGGGCTGGAGGCAAACAATGAGAGGAAATTTTACTCTTAGAATTAGTTGGAGGATATGAAATTCACTGGAATGAACCATTTCATACACATAAATGGCAAAACCATTGCCCCAAAACGAATTAACAGAACATAAATGCAGGATTTCCCAAGAATACTAGCATCCCTAATAAGAAGTTATTACGATTTTAATAAATATATTAATGATAATGATTTACAATTATAACATATGACACTATATTCAATACAGCTCGGTTGAAATAACCCTAGAGATTGTATTCATTTTTTCTTCCTGCATTGAAAATTCAATGATATAGAAAATCAGGACAAATGAATTATCCCCCTACCATCATTTTTAGAATGTCTTTCTTGATTTGCTTCGCGTAGTATATCTTCTACAGTGCGTTCCTTGATTCCTTTGTTGACAGAGTGATCCATGTCCTCACCAAGGTGTAAGGTAGGAGTGTCAGCGGCTTCCCTTAAGATCGCCTGGAGAGCTTCCAACTCTCCTGTAGTACCACCAGTACTTAGACCTGACAAGGAAGAAGGATAGAATAAAATGGCTGTCAATTCCTGAGCCTTGTTAAATAAGACTTTCCTGTCCTAACTGGAACCAGTGTTATCACATGATGGTAGGTGCTGGTCGGAACCTTCCAAACTCAAAATTGCTGACTGGTGCTCTAAAAATAAACATTAAAAATATATTTTTTGTGTTTAAGCCCTGAAAACTAACTAGTCTACATTCGCCCCTGAATCCATGTGGAATGCCATCGAGAAACCAAACTTTCACCATAACCCTGCTTGGCAATTTCAACATATGTAAGAATTACTATTAATGGTAAGTTCTCTGCCGCTTGGCCCGATGTGGCAGATTATATATCATTCATTCACTTATTTTCTGATAAGTAATTATAGATGACAAGAATGAGTTAGGGCATTACAAGGCCATGCCGGATGCATGCAAAATTCAGCCTCGAGAACTCAAACACTGTTATACCCTTTTTACACAGGCTAAAATTTCCTTAACCCCGTACTATAGGTGGGGCTAAATTGCCATTTAGCCCCACCTATAGTACAGGGTTAAGCTTAGCCCACTTTCTTTTTACACAGCATTTTTGCAAAGTGGGCTAACCCCACCTTTAGTACGGGATTATTTGGCCCTGCAAAAAAGCAGGGTTATCCCAGCAATTGCGGTGCTAAGAGCGATAGTACGGGGTTAAGATCGCTAGTGTAAAACGAAAGTGGGCTAAGCTTAACCCCGTACTATAGGTGGGGCTAAATAGCAATTTAGCCCCACCTATAGTACGGGGTTAAGGAAATTTTAGCGTGTGTAAAGTGTACGAGTGAAGTACTTGTACTACGAATGATCGACAAAAACCACTAGTCCGGGGTTAGCGAGTTTCGTGTGTAAAAATCAAGCATTCCTTATCCGGGGTTAGCAATAACAATTTGGCATGTGTGAAAAGGAAAAAAATAGTACGGGGTTAAGAATAGTACGGGGTTAGCGATAGTCCGGGGTTAAGAAAATCCTGTGTAAAAAGGGTATTAGAATAACAAATACCCACTTACCTCTAGTATCTGTAGGAGCAAGACCTGTTGGTCCAGAATTTAAGAAGCCTCCTCGATTGGTAGAAGGGGGCATCACCATGCCCGCCTGCGGGTGGAGATCTCCTTGGAGCTTTCACAGGACTAAGGGTTGTGTCAATCGTATCCAATAAAGCAACTGCAAGTTTGAAAATAAATATTATCATTGAACAGAAGGCTATTTAAACCTTCCGCTGTCAACTTTTGTTCATGAATCCATGAGGAAAGCCATCTAGAAACCAAACTTGAGTATTATTCTATCATTGTATATGTAAATTGTACACATGTTTTTTATTCAGCCATTGGCTGCGAGGCATGTTTTTAATAAACCATTATTGAATTAAATTGAATTCATTTGTTTTGAAATGCTGATTTATTTGATTATCTTTCACATAATAGCAAGAAAAGAGCTTTTGGACAGTGCAGTTGAATATACTTCAAATAAAAGTGGTGCTACACACATATACAAAATATATTCTTATCTTTATCAGTATCATGATTATTATTTGTTTTCAATAATGACATTATGCAATAATCTTTCTGAAGAAAATACAGAGTCATTGAAGAATGGAACAGATAATTTTTCACCAAAATCCAAAATAATAAGACCTGTAATTCAAGAGGCTATGATTTTTTTTTTTTACATAGAACAGATTCTCTACTTCTCTCTGTTCTATCAAATCATTATTAAAACATATGTGTAAGTTCAATATTCATGTCAAATGCGTAAATCTGCCGTAGACATTGAAGGAAATTTGTGATACCAATAGGACTTAGGAAAGGAATAATGCATGACATTACTGATGTGCACTAAGACAAGTAATCAAAACAAATCCAAATACTTTGAACACACAAGATTAGATTGTTTAGAAAGGATGACAGCTCACCTTTCCCTAGCATACCGCCATCAGATTGATCCTAAATAGTAGACACAAGGAGAAACCATGTGATATTCTGTAGAAGTAATATCTGTAATTCCCAAGTCTCTAAATTTAGTCTCAAATTTGTATAATGATGTATTCAGGCTTAATATGATTGTTTTTATTTATTTCTTTCCCTCTCATTCTACCTTTTTTAGAGCGCTAAGAGTCTTAACTGTAATTTGTACAATATAAACTTTTGGTATTTTTATTTCTATTAAAATATCCATAACATTCTGTATTCATATGGTACATGCAGAGGAGTATAATTCTAGTCGTCTGATTGAAACTTGCCAGTAAATGGTTCTGTTATCAATGTGGTTTTATTTTGATGAGTTTTGCAAGCCAGTTCCCACAAAGGTATGTGTACAATATGGAAACCGTACACTGTTAGATTAAACATGTCCAACCCAGTATATATACAAGGTTTCAATGATCAGACACAAATCATGACTTTTAATCTTTTAACGTGACTATACATTGACAAAAAATTCAAATTCAATTTGACAACAATTTTAGTCAATATGGCCAGTTCATACTTCTTAAACAATTTGTAAACTGGTAGGAGCTTTAGAAACAGCAGAATCCAGTTCACAGCAGTTTGAAAGTAAATGCAAAATTATTTGCTGGATTTTACCTTTTCATTTGGAGAAGACTTCTTTGCCGGAATATCATGTGCTTTACCTGATGTAGGAAAAAAAAAGCAAATAAGTATTCCTAACAGAGATGACACTAATGTTATGAAAAACCATAATTTTCAAGCTGTATTTAGAAACATTAAAAAAAATATTTTCAAAAAGTTTGCTGTTAAAATACAATCTTTAAGAAACAACGCTCACAATTCATTTGTACTCAGAATAAATTTCCATCCCTCTTTATGGGATGAATACACACCTTAACCCCCTCCTCCCCCCCATCAAACACACACACATGGAGGCTGTGAAATTGAAAATATACATAAATTTAAATAATGCATTCTTATCAAATTTAAGGGATGCCATCCTCTTGCATACGGCAATGAATTTATTTTTATGTCCGAGATAATATTTTATAAACAATTTCTGTGAAACAGAATAATATCAATATTTCTTTTTTAGGAACAACATTACAACAAACCCACGTAGCACGGTGTTGATACTGCAAGCAAGTACTTATTTTTAAAAATCTGAAAAATGGACAGTTGACATCTATTAATTTCTAAACTTCTAGAGCACACTATATATCAAGTGTAAGTTACCAGATTCTGCTGGAAACAAATCTTCCATCTTCTTGACTTGTGGGCCAGTGTCCTCTGGAGATCTACATGATAGGAAATATTAATAAATCAATGAAGAATAAATGAATTCAAGTTTATCAGACATTCATAAAGAACTATGACAAAGGGGCTGTTCTGTTCCACATACCGTGACTGACCAATAACATCAAATGCAAGAACAACCAACTTTTTTTTAGAACACTACCTGAGATTTGTTTCACAGAGAGTTGAATAATTATTCACAAACACACCATTCATATGATAATACAATACTATGTTCATTGACCCGAAATGAAATTTGACCTTGATAATATGATCCAAGACTTGTGCAAGATGATCCGCGATACTTGATTGCCCTTACATCCATATTGCATGAACCAGATCCTTAAACTTTCAAAGTTATGATGGCAATTCAATAAATACCACAGCATGGCCAAATGCAATTAACCCTGAATGACCTTTGACCTTGATCATGTGACCTGAAACTTAGGAAGGATGTTCAGTGATACACCAGTACCCTTATGTCAAAGTTTCATGAACTACATCCATATTCTTTTAGTTTTAAGATGAAATTTCAAAATTTTAACTTTGGTTAAGATTTCAATCTGGATTCCCCACACATGGTCTTAAGTTTATTGGTCATGTGACCTAAAATCTCCAATAATACTTGATTACCCTTATCTCCAGGTTTCACGAACTAGGTCCAAATAATTGCTAAGTTATGACATTTCAAAGACCTAACCTTAGGTTAAGATTTCAACGTTGACAACACCCCCGCCGTCAGAAAAGCGGCGCCTATAGTCTTGCTCTGCTATCTAGGCATGGTGATACGAAAATGAAATACTTAATCAATTTTGGCCGTAACACTCACCCCATGTAAGCCGATGGGAGTGTCCCCATGGTACCCATAGTGCCTGATAGATCAGCCTCTCTGTTCAGTCTACTGTAGTCTATGGTCCTCTCTGCTTTCTCTTCAAGCTCCTTGAAGAACCTAGCCTTGTCAGCCATTTCTTCAAGCGTCTCGGCTCCTGGTCCGGTAGATCCGAAGGTGCTCTGGCCTCCGTATTGATCCTGACCGGTGGAGCCCATTGTGCTCTGGCCTCCATAGGGATCCTGGCTAGTCGTTTCTCCGGTTGTAAGGCCTTCTGTTGGTTCTACACAAAAAACAAACAAACAGAAAATGTGGTATAGGGGTAGTAAATTAGAATTTATATGGAATATTTGCTTCCATCTTTAATAATTCTTCAATATTCATGACAAAGATGACATTCCAAATAGACATAGCTCATTTATGGAAAAGCCTTTCATTAAAGGATTAAAATATTATCTACTTGGTGGATGAGATTAAAACTAGCATTCCACAGAAAGAGCAGATGAATAAATCATTGCTACATGAGAATACCATCCAAAGTGGATATTCCTAGTATACACTTTCCAACTTCTTATTAAAACGTCTAATAAAAATCGCTTTGTGACGCATATGTGTATGAACATGAATGCTTGTATGAGGTCTACCACAATCAAAGCCATTTTTAAATGTACATGTAGCTACATGTACACACAAAAATGAAAATATCAGTGTTCATTCACTATGAATACACCTGCAGATCAGTTCGCTAATTTTTTCTTTGAATTTTTCAAAATATGTATTATTTTGAAAGGTTTTTGTTTTTATTACTTACTGTACGTAAAGAGATATTCATATTTTTATATTTCCAGAGTGTAGTGGTTTCATGGTACACCATGTATTCAATCCCCTGAAGACAACAAGAACACACTTGCTGAAACATAAGTTTGGGCGGACCTTTTCAGGACCAACATACGCCCATGGAAGCATACATGGTGTACTACACTACGCTCTTCTTCCTTGCTATGGAAACCTTTAGAAGCTACATTTCTCAATCTTTTTTAATTGCATTACAACAAATATTCAACAATTCATATCACACTTGAAATAATCTTACCAATCTCCCTATTTTCGAATATTAGTTTCCTTCCCTTGTTTTTCAGATATCAACAGCCTCTTGAGCTAACTAATCATCCCCTCCACCCATAACTATCGTATCAGCCACACTTCTCTTCTTCAATAGATGATAATAATATGCAACATTTACATAGCACTTAATACCAATATTTTTTTGTTTTGTATTTACATGGCATAATACAAATGTTTCTAAATGCTGCATTCTATTACCCCGGCTTTAGCACAGCTATCCTGATCGGACAATCGAGCATTCAAGAAATTCCTTCCTCCTGGGCACTCATTTACTACACCTGGGTGGAGAGTGGCAAATGTAGATAAATGCCTTGCCAAAGAAAGCGAGTGCTGCGATGGGATTTGAACACCCGACCTTGTGGTTCAAAGTCCAAAGACTTACCCACTGAGTCATAACACCTCTACGATAAAGAATAAACTATGTATCACCTGACTGACTGTATGTATCTTCAAAGCTGGCTTGCTCTGGTATGACTCCACTGAGAAATAAATTAAAAAAATTAAAAAACATTATTCAAGAAAGGTGTTAGTGGATTTTTTTTTTTTAAATATCCACAGTAACCTGTTGACTACTGAATTCTTTAATTTTTATAGGTTTTGAACAGGGACCCATCCGGTTCCATCAGACAATGGGTGAATAATGAAGTTTGATATATAAAATAGTATTGTCTTATGGCATGTAAAAAACAAAAATATTAAGTCGAGTCTATATATTTCAATGCAGTAAATAGAAAATAGGCAAAAGTTTTTACCTTCTTTTTCGACTTTCCTCAAACTTTTCATCAAAGTCATCTACATGTACCAATGTGAAAAATAAAGGAAGAAAATTACTTTTGGACATATACATTACACATTAACAATAGAATTTCATGAAAACTATGAACAAAACTATGTGCAACAGTTCTCTTTATTCCCTGTAAATTAAAGATAAAGTAACAGTAAAGAGAAAATACAATTTTATACTAAAATACCACAAATCTTGTTACACTTAGCTTTTTTCATCATATTATCAAAAGTAAACATCAGCTTAACCTATCAGTGAAGCATAGAGCAGTCAATACCGATGTTTTTAACTTGTACATGTAACTCACAGAATTTTTTTTTTCCTAATACAATACATTAACATGAATCTTTATGGGCAATGAGATCAGGAAACATGTCAATAATTATTCATAACTAAATGTAAACGATACCACAGATAACAGTAAACTATGCATCTCTTTTAAACTTTTTTTACTTTCAATTTCTCAAATGAATGCTCACCTTCTTCTAAACTATCTCTGCTGATCTGCTTTCTTGAAACTTCAGATGTCTTTGCAGGCTCCACTTGTTCCTTCTCCTCTATACGTTTTCCCTGCAACATTCAATATCATACAAATAAAAGAAATCCTATAAGGTAAGCAAAACTAGAAATATCACTGAAGGTGATAAATACCCCTGCACCATACTGTTATCATGGCAAAACAATTTCCAGTTCATTTGGAAAATGGGTTTTGTCTGTCTACCCAAAGACCAATATTTCTGCAAAAATTTCTTGAACACTGGAAAAAAATGGGGAAGTAGATTATTCCACAAGATTTTATTAAATTTTTGTCATAATATGCTGCTACCATGGAAACAGATTGTCTGACACATGTTAAAATATGTCTTGCACATCTTTAACTCAAGATGATGAGTGAGCCAAATCTTGTAAAAAAAAATGAGGAAGTAGTCAATCCACATCTTCAACTGAACAAACACCAGACTGACATACACTGATTCCTACATAGAGGTACCCCTCCAAGCTTTTTATTTGGCAAGGGCATAAAAAGTCATTTCCTTAAAATATGATGTATCCATATGTATATATAGTAATTTCAGACATTCAAAATTCGGCTCATATTGATATGATGAATCCGTGTCTGAATCATAATATATAACAAAAGATCAAAATTGTATTCCTTCTTTTTACCTTCTGTAAAATGCCTTTCGGCTTCACGACTTCTTCATCTTCTTCTTCCTGAACATCTCTAAGAGGAGTAGATTGTTTCTTGGGTTTCAACCATTTCATGCTGCCTGCAACAATTTTTTTTTAAATCAGATTTTAAAAAGTATAAGGTAAATTTCTTCCCTGTTATGACATAATGCATTCATATTTCTTACTTAATAACCATTGAGGTAACATTAATCATCAAATAAATGTAAACCAGGAATTTAACTTAAGTCATAAGGAGTTACAACTATAGTAACTTTGCCATTATGGCCATTATGTACCATGGCAGGGGCAGCAGAACCAGGGGAAATGGGTGAGCATCCCCCCACACTCTTTTTTCTAAAACCTGTGTACAAAAACATGAATATGACCAAATCAGGGTACACCAGATTTAAGCAACATGGACTGTAGAAGGGCATTTCATTGGTGTAAAATTTGACTTTGACTTAGATTTTCAAAGTTCTGTGGAAGATTTCTTAGCAGCAACATTTCGTATTGCAGATCCCCTAGTCTGTAGGCTGCTATGGTAGCTAGCTGCAGTGGCTTAATCAAGCCCATGCCTGCCGGCTGGATATAGTGGTACATAGTGTCACAACTATAAAAACTTTGTATGTAGATCAAGGAAAAGAGCGCATGACGAACTGGCTTGCAATTTGAACTTGAGAGAGTTGACATACCGTAAGTAACGGACTACAAAACCGCACCCCCAACCTTGGACTAATCACCTCCCAAAAAAAATCATCACAATCTCTCTCTAAATTACGACTGGTTGCTGATTATTATTTTCTTGAGTCTTTCTCTAGCCTTATCATCATAACAGGCATCAAATATCATGTTAGCTACGGTATATAAAATAAATCAAAACCGATTTCCCTATGAATAACCTTCGTTCAGGGGAAGTGGACTTGCTTTTTTTCAGGCCGAATCTGGATCAGACCTATCACTTTGGATAAACTGCACCCCCGACTTTTACTTCTATCCCGCCGAGAAAAAAGTGTATGTAATAGACCGTTAAATACGGTATGCATGCAAAATCAGGGAAAAAATTGCACTACTTTAAAAATTATTGGTTGCCCGATTCGGGCCACCAAAACTTAGCATTTTTTAATAATGGTTGCCCGAGGTGAATTTCTGGTGGCCCCTGGCCGCCGCTAATGTCAAGCATTGGATAATGGCAGAGTTACATTAGTTGTGTTTATGAAACAGGCCCCAGGTGGTTGAATGCAGTATCAGAGAGGTCATCAGAGAGGCCATCTGGGATAGAGTAGATTTAATTTTTCTCTGAACAATCTCAGACATTATACAGGGTTCGTACAGGTCATAATTGAGAAACGTCGCAACAGGGAGTTGTCATGTTGTAGTTCTTCATTTTGAATTTTCTTATTACTCATCTTTTGTTAGAGGGGGTAATGTATGTTTCAAAAAAAATATATTAAATTTTCAATAACTGACAAATGTTGCAACCGAGAGTTATCATTTGTAGTTCTTCAAATTAAATTTTCATATTTATCCATCTTTTGTTGGATGGGGTAATGTATGTTAAAAAAAAACAAAGATATTTAATTTTCAAGAAAGAAAGGAATGTCTACTTATTGAATCTATAGAATGAAAACAAAAGATCTCGGCACCGCAAAGACAAAGGGCGCAGATAGCTTACTTGGTGTAGAAGCGGGTTCATTATCAGTGTTCTTCTTGCCTCTTCCACTCTTCAATCCATAGTCATCATCTCCTTTCATCCACCATGGGGTACCGGTGTCTTCTTTCCTCCCCCTTCTTGGACTTCTGTTCCGCTTGCTGGTGAAATCCATGGAGTCATCGGAAAGAGACTAGGATATCATAATAATTATGAATAATTGTCATTAATAACTTGCAGCATTCATATAGTGGTCAACACAAAATGCAATGTTTCTAAACACTGTAGCAGAGCTGCCAACTTGAAAAGGAACATTTCAGTATTTTTGAAGCTGAAAATCAGTATTTCAGTGAAGAAATAAGTACTTTACTATTTTCAAAAACATATGAAATCAGTATTTTACATGAAACTATCAGTTTTCTTCTCATTTTTCAGTACTAAATAATCAGTACCCATTTACTACACCTGGGTGGAGAGTGGCAAATTATCAAGGTAGAATCATGGTTTCATTGAGGGACTTGGTTGGGCTCAATTACAAGGCAATTGATCAATTAGGCCTACATAATTACATTTTTTTGAGTAATTGTTATTGTATTTGAAATTTTGAAAGGGAAAGTAATTGTAATTGAAAAAAATGTAATTGACTTTAATTCCTGTCAATTACTTTTAATTACATTCAATTACTTTACAATAAACTTATTATAACAATCTATGAAATAATTTCATGACCTTTGTCATGTCAACTGCTACAGCATCAACGAGTGTAATAGGCAGAATCCGTGCTCTTTAACATAAACCTTCTTCTTCATCTTGTCAGTTTCTCTGTAATTTAGAATTATTTTGAAATACACTGTGCTACGTATAGAATACATATTGGTTTCATTCATGACTTTCATAGAAAGTAATTGAAATTATAATTGACAAAAGTAATTGGTAATTGTAATCGAAAAAATGTAATTCAATTGAAAAGTAATTGCATTGAAAATTTCTTCAATTATGTAATTATAATTGTAATTGTAACTGAAGAAAGTTATTGAGCCCAACCCTGTTGTTGAGGGAAAACACTGAACTGCACAAATTCATTTTGAACTTTTTTTTCATCATCAGCATTAGACACCATGATCATCCCTTTAACTATTAAGAGGTATCCACCTTGGTGTTTAAGTCAATGCAACTTACAAACAGCTTAAAATCATGAAACACCACTGTGGTTTTGATCACACTGACCAAAATGATTAATTTGTCAAGCTTCCAACAATAATAATAATTGCTTCCATATATGCCTATTGGTACAAGAAACATAATAACAATAACTGATAGGCATTTATATAGCGCCATCTATCTCGAAATATGTTCCGAGGCACATTATCTTAACTATTACCACGGTTTAGCTCGAGAAGCCTTTCAGCGCTCAGTACAATCAAGGAATTAATCCTGCCGGGTACCCATTCACCTCACCTGCGTTGAGTGCAGCACAATGTGGATAAATTTCTTGCTGAAGGAAATTACGCCATGGCTGGGATTCGAACCCACAACCCTTTGTTTCAAAGTCAGAAGACTAATCCACCGGGCCATAATGCTCCACTACATCGCATAGCATAGGAAGGACTGTTTAGAGTTAGAGAAGTGAGACAAACCTCTTTGAGAAACTGCTCAAATTCATCATCAAGTTCTTGTTGGGACAATCTTGGTGCTCGAGGCATCTTGCTTGCATCTTCTTGCTGACCAGTCTGTTTACTAACTGGATCCAGGTGATCTCTGTAAAAAGACAATGGGAATCATCTTTTAAGAGTCAACTTTACAGACGTAAAATGTCATAAAACTCTCCTTGTCAGATAACTTAGAAGTTTATTGATAATTGTAACAACACTTTACCAACAATGTAACAATAATGTCTCTACATGAATTAGGGGCTAGAAATTTGAATACAATTAAAATCTACAATGTACATTTTAGTCCTTAATCTAAACCTGACTTATGTTACGATTCGTCGCATGCACCACGAACCATCCTCTCTGCGCACTTCGATGCGAAAGTTAGTTTGGCAGAAAACGCATTTAAAGAAAAGCTTTTCTAAAACCAGCAATAAGTGCACCTACAAGGAGAGCAAATTATTTACCGGCATCTTTGTTCGATAGTTCAGGTTTCAGTTTCATCCCATATCTTTATATTTTCTTGAATTATTTACGCTACAATGGGCATCGCAACAGAGCGGACGGTTCCTGGTGAAATCGCAAGGCGCGATAGTGCACTGTATCTATTCCATGAACCGTCCTCTCTGTTACGATGCCCACTGTGGCGTAAATAAGTAACTTTAAGAAAATATAAAGATACGGGATGAAACTTTGGAACCTGCACTTTTGAACAGACACCGGTAAATAATTTGCTCTCCTTGTAGGTGCACTTGTTGCTAGTTTTAAAAAAAGCTTTTCTTTAAATGCGTTTTCTGCAAAACTATCTTTCGCATCGAAGTGCGCAGAGAGGACAGTTTGTGGTGCATGCGACGAATTTTCATGTCGAGCAGTCTAACATGAAGGTTTTTGTATCAAACAAAAATATCCAATTTGAAGTAAAATCATCCAATTTGGACTAAACTAGCTAGACAATAAATGATCAGAGTGAGTGGCCAAAGTCAACAATACATTGCATTAATTACTGAATTATATTTCAATAATCTTCTGTCAAAGCGTGTGAAGTACAATTATAGATCTCTACTCTGTAAAGAGGACTGATACTCAACGGAAGAAGAAAACTGCTATTGTGATTTCTGAGTCATAGTTCAATAATCATTCTGTCAAGGCATTTGGAATATCAATCACATCTCATTTCTAAAGGTTGCAATCATTAAGAGGTGACATCGTTCGAATTAGAAAAGATGCCAACTGGTTAAGAGAAGTTCATCCTGACTAAAAGTTTAATGTAAAAGTAATTGTTTAAACTGATGAAGGCCGGTTTGAAGAAAATCCATCAAATATTTAGAAAGTTATACGATAAAAAACATTCTGAATTTTTCTTCTAATTTAGAAGAAAAATTCAGAATGTTTTTTATTGTATTGTACCGTCACGCGTCATTATATCAACAGAGAAATCATTTCACATCCATTCCTCAAAGAAAAAAAATAATGCTCATTATTTGAACCATTTTGCATTTTATATTACACAACATATGGAATGGCTGGCTATTAATATTAGTCTAAATGTCTACATAGTACAAAGTCAAACAAAAGTGTTAAAATAATTTCTTCTTTTAGTAAAAGTTTGGCATTATCGTGATTTTGGGAACCACCGTTCACTTCATACAGCAGCGCTTTATTCAGTCACACGCACGGTTCCCTATTTCCACCTCCATTCACTTTGTACACAAGTGCGCGCACACAAATCTACGTCCTACGAGTGGTTCCCAAAACCACGATTTGGCCAAAAGTTTTACAAATTTAGGCCCAAGACTACAATACAATACAGTACAGCAATACACCACAGGTGGTATGTACTTATTATACTAGGTCATTTAAGATTCATATTCATAATCATGACATATGATAGATCTAGGCCCAAGTCAAAACTTTCATCTGTCTTATTATAGGCCTAGTATTATACTAACACTCAAAATTTAAAACAAAGTCCCCCATACTATTACTAGCGCTCGTTCTGGGTTCACTTTCAGGATCTTGATTGATTGAATTAGCTCGGCTCAGCCTCAGCTCAGCATCCTGGCTCGGCTTCGCGGCATATTTTTTTACAAATACAGAGCTACCAAGTCTCACGCATTATGCGCGAGACTCAAGCATTTTGGGGCCCGTTTCTCAACACCGTCATAAGTCTAACTTCTTGACTAAATCGGAGATAGTGAGCTACTTGTCCGCTAACCGTTTCACGAAGCCCTCTTTACCAAGATCCGGTACAACAACCTCACTAAATATTTATGACACCGAAGAACCTGTCACAACTTCTTTCTTGATGACGAAGTGGCATCACGTGGGTGGACTATGACATGCAAAAGTGCCGAGAAATTTGAAAATTATAATCTTACGTAATCTATCATATAGGTTGAAATTACATCCCAAAATAAGTGGGATAATGCATTCAATGATCATTGTAATACAAAGAAACTATTAAAACTGTTGGTAAAACGCCACAAAACCATTCATTTTGAAATAGTAAATAATTTATTCAATAAAAATTCTACCACGTCAGGCCATCCATTACTGGACCTGTATTTGTCTTTTTCAGACCCTATTGACATTTGGATAAATTCGAATCTCTAATTTGTGCATATAGAATTTGTCAAATCGTAAGATCGGTATCAAAAATTTATTTAAAAAAATTTTAAACTATATTTCGATGTTTGGAATCTTAAAATATTGCATAATTGTCATAATTTTACAAATAAAACCGTTATGGTTTACTTTCGTAAACTATTAAAATTGGATATCCCGGGGGTACCCATCTCAACGTCCACATATGATTTTTTAGTCATGAAATAAATTATTCATAATTCCATTTTTCAGCAATTGAATGCCCCCATCTTCATGGTCTAAGTATGTATGATGCATAATTTACCTGTGCTATTATTTTTAATAGATGTAATTCCCAATTCATCACAATATTTGTAATTTTGTCATAATTTTTCTTTTTGAAAATTATGCTATTTTGTGACTATGGCTACGTCTCGTCTGCTCTTTTTACCGATAGTATCGATATCAAGGTATTTTAGTTAGGGAGCCTTTCATGAAACAGGTTTAGTAAGATTGGAACCAACTCTGGTTTGTGGATAGTACTAGTAGTACTGTCCAGGTGTTGAGAAACGGGCCCTTGGACTCTTGTTCATCCCCTCAAATCTCTGTCTCACGCAACTATCACAGCCTATCCCCATATACATTTGTACACAATGTCTGTGATCTCACTCTGATTCACAGAAAATCTCACGCATAGCTGATATTTGAACTTGGCATCTCTGCACATACAAGCGGAGGTACCGTATCGTACAAATAGTAGTACCGGTACTCGGGGGTCCACTTCGCTTCCTCGCCCCAGCTCCCCGGCGCGGTCGGGTGCTCACGCTCGTTGCCGTTGCGTTGGATAGAACATCATTTTTATCTTATTATTCTTTCCCTATATTAAATAACTTATTTAGTTTTCTTAAACATGCCTGGTGGCTTCCATCAGGGAATAGTTCCCATTTCACTCAAATATTTTAAATGTCTCTGAACATACCTAAATGAAAATTAAATATTAGGCCTACCACTACCAGCACAAAAAGTCGAAATCGGATTCAAATCGGAAAATCTCCGCGGCCAAAAATGAAATTACAGTGTAATCTAGATGACAAACAAGAATTGAAAATGACATTGTGAAAAAAAAAATGTATTCGGAAGGATCGTTAATAAATTGAAAACTTGAATCTTGAAACTTTGAAAACCGTTCCGCGGCCCCTGCGCCTAGCTCGACTCTGTACAGCAAAATTTAAATTGAAAAAAAAAAATCATTTTGATATGTTGGAAGGGTAAACAAAATTATTGAGTGAGAAATTAAAAACTTCATCGAGAAGATATTTATATAGACAAGTCATATGTTACGATAAGTAGATAAACAGAATGTACGTTTCCCCATGCCCATGGCTAGGGTGTTCTGGTCTGAGATTGTCTGCGGAACCCCCACCCCCTTTGCCAACAGCGAGAGGGAAGAAAAAAGGAAAGATAGGAGGAAATGTAGAAAAAATAAGATTAGGGGAAAAAGTGAATGAAAAAGAAATCACGCACACTTCGCCTCAGTGGGCAGTGGACCGGGGCAGTGGATGAGAAAAAAGTCTATTCAAGATTTCTATTTATTGTTTCTCCGAAATTCACAGTAAAAACCATAAATGTACTTATAGGAACATATAAAAGCAAGAAATAGAATTATAACAAAAAAAATAAGCAAACATACAAGAAAACTATATAGGCCTATGTTTGTATAATGATGATAACTTTCAGCTCGTGCTACACGCTTGCATAATTTGCAAGAATAGTGAATAAATAGTCCTTGTAATGTCCCTATAACTCTTCAGGTCAGCCGCATGAGAAAAACATCATATTTTCAGCGCTTTGCATAATTGTTTAGTCAGATTTTTTAGAAAATGCAAAATGAAAATGATGATTAGAATTAAAAAATCAAACATGCATAATGCTCAAATTTCCATCAAACTCGGATAAAAAATAAAGCTGTGACATAAACTTCTTATTTTACATTTGTTAAATTTTTCAGTGTGATGCTTAATACAGGATTTTTCTCTTTTTATTAAAATCAACTTCCTTTAAACTGCCCACTTTTCAGATTATATAATATTTCTACATATAGGCCTATCCCCGACCCCCCTAAAAAAATCAGCTAGTGCTTCGCATTACTGATAGAACAGTAGGCCCTACATCAGAATCGTAATATTCATTTAATGAATACCGAAAATCGCCGGCCGAAGCCTATACATAGTTGAGAGAAAATTGGGCCTAACCATGGTGGTTGGTTACTTTCGGGAAGTAATAGAGAATTTTAAAAAAATCACAAGCATATAGATCTATGTTTCTCTGTGAGGGTAGCCTTGAAAAAGTGAAAAACAATAAATTAATGGTGTGAGCTGTACATAATATAAAGTCATAAGGTTTTCACAGAATTGACTTAGTTTAATGAGTTTGATAATCTTTGAGTTCATTTCCTCCCCCCCCCCATTTTTTCCGGGGGCCCCCCCCCCCCCCCCGATCCGCGCCTAGCGCCTGTGCATGTGACGACGGAGTGCCATAAATGCAATGCAAAAATTAAAATAATGCCAGCAATATTTCGGCGATACCATAGGCTAGTTGATTGCGAATCGGATGTCAGTTGGATCTGGATTTGGTCAACAAAAATTACTTTATCGAAGTTACGAATACGATGTCGTCAATTGATATCGAAAAGGTGAAAATCCTAGTCGTAGGGGATTCTGGTAAGTTGATATGTTGAAATAAATGGCACATTTCGTTGTAAACCACGTAGAGCCTACTGCCAATTTTTGACGTAACGTCTACGAAAAGTCGAAAGTGACAACACTACATGTACACTACAGTCCCGTGTGTAGATTTGGATGTGTGTGATTTAGAATAGATATGAAAATTAAGACTTAACTTAAGATTAAGAATACGCAGCATCACAGATTTATCTTACGCTAAATCCATGATTTACATTGTTTTATAAATAAGATGGCCATTTCGTGCTTTTGGCTACTGGTCACCAAAACGAACGCCTCCCTTCTTTCACCTTGATTTGTAAAGAACTATTCACCTGAGAGATTTTAAATAGATTCGACGCGATCTCTTTTGTTTCCGATGCGAAACTCCCCACACAGAGTACTTCGGCTGGTTTCCAATATCCCTCATGCGTTTTCGTATTGATACAAGTTTTTCAACGTAGGACAGTTTTTTTTATGATAAGATGAAGACATAATACATTAATTATAATTCATATCCTCCCTTTTAATATCTTTCTCCTTCATGTAATTCTAAATGTTCAAGCTCAACATCTTTATTTTACTCGTGAAAATGGGAACCAGCATATTAACCATTCTCCTGAAATGTACGGACTGGTTCCCATTTTCACGAGTAGATAAGAGACACTGAAAATCTCTCCCCCTGCCCCCCCCCCCTTGGCGTTTCATATGATAGATATTTATATATGTCTATTGATCTTTATAATACATGTAACACAACATCCTTAATCTACTCGTGAAAATGGGAACCAGTATACTAAACATACTTCTGAGAGTAAATCACTGGTTCCCATTTTCACGAGTAAATAAGAGACACTTCATCCCTACCCGGCAATCTATTATATCTTATATTTTATAGCTTTAGCTGCCAACTAATTTAACATCTTTAATCTACTCGTGAAAATGGGAACCAATGTAATATTTGCACGTAGGCTCTACTCTTACTGGTTCCCATTTTCACGAGTAAATAAGAGATGAACATTATTCATCCATCTGCTCATATTCCTGGTGATGAAGAGAGATAGCCTTGGAATTATGATTTTCATCTTCGTATCCTGATCTATAACCGTTAATTTTAATTTCATTTTTGTCATTTACTGCCTGCTCATCATGAGGAAACACACACAAAAAGACTAAGTATAATATAATGTCAAGCGAAATCGCATTTACCAAAAGATGGCGCTAGTTCAATCATCCCCATGCCATGCCCTATATTCATAATAATAATGGATCCGCCCGTCTTTAAAAAATATTCATTCATAAATTTTCAGAGCGCAAAAGAAAGAGATCGACAGAGGAAGACAGAAATGATAAAAGAAAAAGGAGTGGACGAGAATATATATATATATATATATATATATATATATATATATATATATATATATATATGATCAGTAAGTTAGAAAAGTATAGAAAGTAAGAAAGAAAGAAAGAAAAAAAAGGAATTGGAAGGAAGGAAAGAAGGAAGAAAGGAAGGAAGAAAGAATGAAAGAAAGGAAAGCTAAGCTACGGGATGGGAAGAAAATTGAATTTTCTGACATTAAAAATGAAAGTATAATAATAAATCAAGAATCAAAGTTATTTTCTCAATTGACCATACTCCAACAATCCCAAACAATCAGTCATTTTTTCAATCATTCGCACACCTACAATCTCACCGCTTTCTTCAAAACAATCAGTCATTTTGTTTTCAATCCACCTCTCGCCTCAAACGATTTCACGACTATCGTTATAAACAATCAGCTGTGTTTCTTTTATTCAAACAACCAAACGCAACAATTTTACCATCATTAAAAGCAGTCATTTTTTCAGTCAATTACACACCAAGGATCGCAGAGAAATATAAATCACGCAAAATACTTGCAAATAAATAATGATTTTGAAGGAAAAATGTCAATAACTAAATACAATCCAAACTTTCACCAATAAGTCAAATCCTGTTATGTTCCAATAATTCAAACAGATCACAATATATATATTTTTTTAACCCACATGTTCTTTTTATTCAATACATCAATATTTTTTTTCCTTTTTTACGAAATTCCACAACAATAGTCTTTCATCAAGAATAACAATAATCGGAAACTTACACTTCTGCATAATAATAAAATATTAGACGTTAAACAACAATTAGCCGCGTAGTACATACATTGAACTTTAAAAACGTTATTGATAGGGATTTTCGAGATACATATATTCAGAAAAATCTTCAAACACCTTGTGAATCAGTTTTACTGAATTAAATTATCTCCTTTCCTGAAAGATACATAAATTTCTGTCATGAAAATAACACTAACTAACGAAATAAAACTCATTGGATATTATCATTTTTAGAGATTTCCACCAAGCATACCGAATGCGTGAAAATTGACACTTTACGAAATAAAGCCCACATAAAATCAAGCCTGCATGCATACTTTAACGTAATTTACAAAGTTATTCTAGGGGTGCGTGCATGTCATGTAAATATCTCTGTTGCCTGCAGCGAAAGAGGAAAGGGAGTGTATATGAGAGTGCAAAGTACTTTTAAAGTACAAAGTTGTTTATTTCTCTTAAAACACAATCGTTTTTGTCACTGATTATTAAAATTACTGTATTCGCAGAGTAATTAAATTCAGTATACCAAAATCATTCAAGAATAAAATTAAATCACACTGAAATCGTGGGGAGCATTATTGAGAAATGCTGAGCATTAATATACCAGTACATATCTAAAGGAAAATGTCAAATGTTTACAAAATAGATTTATAATCATTAAGGCATTAATTTAACAATGATTGAAAAATGTATTCGAAATAATTTTGACCACCTGATTTGTATAAATTTGCAAAAGCTGTTGTAGCACAATGATTATAGTGAGGTCTTAGTTTGAAACCGATTCTTGAAAACGTTATTGACGATAATGTGAATGATCATGGATGCGCAATCCTAATATTAACAAGACTTTCTCAATTCAAAGATAGATTACAAATCAAATGTTCATAATAATAGTTCACTCATCTTACTGGAAATCACTGTCCGATGACATAGCGTAGGCAAAATCTTTTTTGCCATAGGCAGGTTGTTGGGATCTCTTCTTGACTATAGCCTTGCCTTTCCTATCTACTGGTTCAAAGCCTAAGGGGTGGGATGATTTCTTTTTCTTTGGCAGCGCTTTGCGAGATGGGCTTACGATGATCCGCTTATGGGGTGGATGGCGCTTCGGACTTGAATGAAGAGGTGCGATGTCGACTTCGGTCTCCGGTTCCATCATCGTCGAAGTGGAGGCGACTTCATGATGTTTGCCCAATTCATGCTGCGGAATTGTGTTTGCATCAGATTCCTCTCGAAGGATTCTATCTTCCTTCTGGTGAGCTTCCCAAGAATGGAAGAGGGGACTGCTTACTTCTAGCGATGCCTTCCGCGAGAGAGTGTAGTATTTCCGGATGAGTTCAAAGAACTTGGCAATCTTGTCAGCCTTCTCGATGGACACGCGATTTCTCCAGATGACCTCGCAGAGATGACCTTCGAAATTCGACAGCCTGGTGCCGTTCATTTTGCGAAAGTGGTCCTTAGCCAGCTTCCAGGATCCTTCGATGGTGTTTGTATGCACCTCCCTTATTTCGCCACTTTCTCGATGCTTGTAGATTTGCTTGAAGCGGTGCTTGTGTTCAACCGTGAAGTGTGAGTACCCCCTGTCATTCAAGGACTGATAAGCTTTCCAGCCATCGCTGTAGATGACTGATCCTTTGGTGACATGTTTTTCGATGAGAGGTATTAGGGTGTCTTCATTCCTCTCATCAACTGGATACAGGATGATGCGATTCGATGCCCTTTCTACGATTCCAAAGATCCATACTTTTACACCTCGAGGATCCCCACGATGGTACTTACACCTCCTTCCAAAGAGGCTTTCGTCGATCTCGATCTCTCCGCTGAACTGCTCTGGAAAATCGCCATAGTAGAGCTCATGGACGAACTTACAGCACAGGTCTCGCATAAAGTTGGACCAGTCAACAGAAGTTCTTTTGTAGTCCATCCCAGATTCAGCTGCACATCGACGCAATGAGGAGGAGAGGATCCACTCTCGTATGAATACAAGGATCTCACGCACATCGAAGTGGGTCCCATCAAATATAGAATGGTGATGAGCAGAGTAGGTGCTGTTATGTTTCCAAGTGATTGATCCTCTGCATCTCCACACCATGCCTCCTCTCTTCGAACAATTTTGCACTGGTATGCAGCGTCGAGTGCATTTTTCACAAATCATTGATGATGCTATCAAACGATTATCTCTTAGCCAGGAGTACAAAGATTTATCGTCAAGCTCTATGAGAAGACGAAAAAAGTTGAAAGGATTTTTCCACTGTTCGAAGTTACCCGTGGTTGGGTCCAGTAATTTCTTACTCCAAGACATTTTGGCGAATTATGATTTTTGGCATAAAGTTTCCCACATTTATACTATTCACAGACCCATTGACACACCCGCTATAAGCAAAAATATAATTTGCATATACTCAAGAATGATCTATGTGGTATTTAGGGAGGTACTTACCTCGACTGAATTGTAGTTGTCCACCCAGGGTCCCGTGCATGGCAGCAGTGCGTTTAATTTTCCAAGCAAAAATCACTACAATTTTCGTAGCATATCACAATATTTCTCATAAGTGATGATTTTTTAAGTTGTGACTGATGTAATTGATCAAGCATTATTGGTCTTATTTTCATATAGATCTAAAGTTAAACTATATGCAACATACCTATAACTATAATGGTATCGTCTGCTCATGAATATTTAATAGCTTTGGCCAATTTTTTTTAATTTCAATTAACCAATAAACTCAGAGAACGATATATTTTTAGAGCATGCGCAAACGTTACTGAAAGACGAGGAAACAGGTTCTTGCAAGCATTTTAAGCGCCAAAAATTAACAAGGGAATCTCGATATGATACTTTTAATGAATGTAATTTACAATGAAATTATGGCGATAAAATGCAATGAACGTGGTCAAAACAAAAGGTTGTAGAGAAAATTCACATAAGCGGAAATGTAAAGATGATTGACAAGCGTCAATCCTCTTTAGCATATTTCATTTGAGTAAATTACTTCCGGGCTTCTGACCACAGGGATATATACTTAATTAGTATACATCTCTATGCCCGCGACCCGCCCTCTCACTCCACTTCGCTTCCTCTTTGATAAATCACTGCATCAATACACACTTGTGAATGATGCAGTATAGGGAGATGCGCATGCGTTCTCTTGACCAACCAATGAAAACCCTTCACCTATCACATTAGCATAATGTAGCTCACGGAGATAAAAGGGTGGTGTAGCTCTTGCTACTGTTGCCACCTTCCGAGCATGCGTTCTTATGGTAAAAAAAATCTTATACAATAGTGATGCGATATCTTTTTAAAGAACGTATTTTATTTCAAGAAATATTCAAATTGGAACGCTCATAATAGGAAATGTTAAATAATGACAAGCAGCACATGTATCTCGATCAATGCCTATGTGCCCCCCCCCCACCCGGCCATCCTCAAAGAAATTCAACTCATCATATTTCGACAATATTCATGCTCGGTTCACTAAGAAACTGATTTTGATACTCGAAGAACCTGATTCAAGAATTCATTTAAATATCTAAAACTCTATATCAACAAGAACATAATTTTAGTGATGTTTTAGAATTTTGGTAGGGCCTACGGGAGCATACGACACTTCAGTGATAAGATTTTCCATTTGTATATATAAAATGATAGCTTTATACAAGATCAACGAAAAATTTTCACGTAGGGCCTACATAATTGATTAACATGACACGTTTCTAAAAGGAGACACCATGGCATGTTAACGAGGTGAAATCGACACAATATTTTCGTTTCTTTGTCTCTGGTCCACCTGCACTCAACCCTACTATACTAGGTATGATTTGACTTTATACATGCGCAACGGCATGCAATTCATTGGACAATATCCCAAGCAATGCGCATAAGTTCTGCACGCGACCTGGCACGCGACACTTCTTGGGGGATGGGGCGGGGAGAAATAACGTAGGGGGTGTGGCTTCTTCCAACAGCATCCGGTACACAGCTACAGCGCGATTCAATTCGTATTGTAAACACACAATACATTGTATTTCCACGCACACAGTATCATTGGACAAAAGTCTCAACGCAATCGTCCTTTCAGCCAATGAAAGCTGAGTAGAGGCGTAACATAACTGGAACATGACATCTTGCGCTGCATGGGCGGAGTGCGAAAGTCGATTTTGCCCATTGCTTGCCGCAGATCGCGCAATGTAGCGTATTCTTCGCAGGTGTTCAACATTCTTTGATTCCAACTCAATTTCATCGACTTTTTTAAACACGCGCAGGTCTGCGTGCAAATTAATCAAATCTCAGTCTGTCTAGATATAACTACTCGTGAATTTGGCTACCACTTTGGAAAACAATTTTCTTTAATTAACCTGTATATATTCCATCTACCCCTCATTTCCCTTCTCTTCAAGACCACTCTGCCACTTTCAGACAGTTACCTATCCTTATATAAGGAACACACAACTTTTATATTTCAAAATCTCAGTCTGTCTAGATATAACTACTCGTGAATTTGGCTACCACTTTGGAAAACAATTTTCTTTAATTAACCTGTATATATTCCATCTACCCCTCATTTCCCTTCTCTTCAAGACCACTCTGCCACTTTCAGACAGTTTACTTACGAGATTTATTTCGTCAGAATCATTACTGACGAAATAAATCTCTTCTAATTAGCAAGCGTCTTCAGATCAACGTCTTTACTCTACTCGCTGAAATGGGAACCAGCGCGTACAACTCTATGGGGAGTTTTCCACGCTGGTTCCCATTTTGGCGAGTATAGTAAACTAGTTTACTTTACTCGCCGAAATGGGAACCAGCGCGTACAACTCTATGGTAAGTTTTCCACGCTGGTTCCCATTTTGGCGAGTAGAGTAAAGACGGTTTACAAATGTTAATACATGTAGATATACACACACTAGCACACCATACTCGCACATGCGCAGGTACGATATTTATTTTTTCATCAAAATGGCACCTGCGATTCCTAGAACCTATGCAGGTTTTATTTTTCTGAGCACACACGGCAATTTCAAGTTCATAACTAGCCGATGCCATTGTTCCTGACTAAATAAAGCATAATATTGGATTGGATAGTCAGATTTCCAGGTTTGTCTGAATCTAATTAACGTTAGGCCCTAATTGTCTTTCAACTTTCTCAACAAATCTGTGTCTTCTCAGCTCCGTAGGCGTAGACCTAGTACGATACGGTACCGTACCGTTACGTATGAAACGATGCACAAATAACGCTTGAAATATAAGACTAGACTGAAACGCTGGGACATGTTTTGCCGTGAGAAAGTGTCCGGTGGAAAATGGGAACTGGTTCCCAATTTCACGATAATGCCAATAAGATTTAAGTCCCACACCTGTTTACCAGTCTCAAATAAATTTCAGAAAAAATGAAAACATTTTATTTTCAGCATGGTCATGCATGCACAACGAACAATTGTGTACAACGGATAGCGGAGCGTGAACGTACATGTAGCGGTCGTGTACATTTTTGCTTATTACATGACGTCATCCAGCCCTTGCCGAGAACCAATTTATGAATGAAAATATAGTAAGCATGCGCAGTGCAAGCCTTTCATTTCCCCACACAGAATTCCACCAAAACAAGTGTGCAATTCTCTATCACCTCGTACCAAAATCGACCTAGAATTTCACTTTCCCGTAATTTATATGAATTATGAAAGGTATTCTCGGAGGATCTATTTTCTCACCGATACTGCACAGGTAAGCAAATTTCGATTACTTCTTGCTTTTCCGTCAAAATCTTACGAATTAGCGTCTATATGCCATCGTGTTCGTTGGAATTTGTAGAGTCTATCGCAACGTGCACAAAGTCAATTGGCTTCCGGGTTTCGGAGCGTCGCGTGAATATGCATGAAATTGCAGAGTTTCGATAATTTTCGATCGATACCGGAGCGATCCGATCACGAACCAAAACTATTTACGGCGTACACAACGTGACCGGATATCGTTATCGCTATCGATACTTCCGCACGCAGTCCGAAGGAATTATTTTTGGGACCACGTGGTCATGACGTGATCTGCGCGATTGACCAATCAGCGGTCTTCGAATCGCTGTGCGGAGACGATCTATCCGTTGTACACAGTCTATGGACAATTGTTCGTTGTGGCATGCCGGTGGCACTCTAGGCGACACCGCAATACTTACCCGTGTTAAGAAACTGGGACTCCACTCACGCGCATTTGGGCCGCCCTAGCTTAGAACTAAGCTTTCTTTCCGTAAAAAAAATTATTCTTATGATTAAATAAATATTACTTAATACTTGAATACTGTTAAATCGGTACTCACCGGTTCTCTTCTTGAATTTTCTGCCAATTTCCCACGCTGCTGGCTACAATTCCGCGTTAAATTTTTTTGCCAGAGAGAGCTGTTCATGCAACTTTATTTATAAATGGAGCACCCTTTACGAGAGTTGTTAATGCCGCGGAGAAATCGTTGGGCATTTTGGCCTGTGTTCAAGGCGTAGCTTTTTTTATAAAATTATGTGTGAGATCGAAATCTCAGCGAGTAAACACTCTTCCATATGGAAGAGTGTATACTCGCTGTGATATGATCCCGATAGGGAGGCGCAACACCCCCACCCACATGGGCGCAAACCCCAGGGCCGGGGGACATGTCCCCTCACCCAAAATAGTAGGGGGCACATTATGAAATGTCCCCCTACTATTTTTGGTCATTTCGTTCAAAATCGAAATGTATTTTGGAAGAGACGATCTTACTTTTGGCATGCCCCCTTTTTTTGCTTGTTTGCTTGTCAAATTTCTTTTGGTCAAGATGACCTTCTTTAGAGGGTGATAAACCTTCTTTTTTTGTTTGTTTTTTGCTTGTCAAATTTTCCAGCCCCTGGTCCCCCTACCTTTGGGGAGAGATTTCCGCCCTTGCAAGTAGACATACTCTTGATATTGTTTGCGAATCTGCACGGGCATCGATCGAGGGCTGGGGATGAGGAAAAGCGGTGAGACAAGAAAAAAAATAGAACTTAGAAGGGAAAAGGCGACAGAAAAAAAGTGAACGAAAGAAAAATTAATGGAAAATAAAAGGGAAGAGAAAATAGGGAGAAATGTGATGGGTAAAATAAATTATGGGAAAAGAGGACAGAAAAAAAGTGAACGAAAGAAAAATTAATGGAAAATAAAAGGGAGAAAATAGGGAGAAATGTGATGGGTAAACAAAATTATGGGGAAAAATTCTGGACGCACTATTCATGTTTTATCATGAAAAGGATAAGTTATTTATCCGCGAGCAGACACTTTTTGATATTGTGATCTGAAACTGGATAATGATTTAAATAGAGAACAATCTGCGTATCTGAATTAACGTGTGTTTTAGATTTCGACCTAGAATTTGGGTATTCTAAGTAACTTTCTTATCATGAAAATCAATAAAGAGAGCGCAAAGCGCGAGCTAAAAATATATGATATAACAAAGGGTGAATTTAAGCTCTGTAATGCAAACACTTTGTGGGAAAATTGTGAATTGTGATGGATCACAGTTAAAAAAGAGCTGATGTATTTTATTTTTATTACTTTGAGTTTTTACATAGGACCGGAACATGCTATGAGGGCATTATGTCATCATATGAAAATGATGACCATCTTCCTATTTCTCTCGCATGGGAGCGCGAAATGTGTTAATATTATGGCCTGAAAACTGGACATTTAAAGCACTTTGTAATTATGCATAAGAGGCATTATATATCTATCAATGCGAGCAGAAATCGCGAGTCGAATTTTTTGATAAACTGTCATCAAATTAGTTTGATTTAGAATTAATATTGGGATATACATAACCGACTAATCAAAATGCTAGCGTGCGGCGCTAGCTGATACGTTTTAACAATCTGACCTGAATAGGGAACTTTTTGAGAACTTTATGGAATACAGGAAAATAATACGTACCTGAAAATTCAAATTTTGCGAGCGCGCAGCGCAAGCAGAAAATGATAATGTTCAGACGATAACACAGACATTTTTACAGAGCACTTTTTAAAAATCAATTTGTAAATGAAACAAAATAATGAAAGTTCAATTTCCCAGCTGAAATATGTTTTGTATGACTTCAAAGTTTGATTTTTCAAGCTCCATATTGAGCAAGATATGCAAATACCCTGAAAGACAATAACGCGCGAAGCGCAAGCGAAAATTTTGTATCCTAACAAATAGATTTTTAAAAAAATTATTTTCAGAGTCTTCCCCTAATGTTATTTCATTTAATCATGTTCCTCCTCTTATGTTTGCCTTTCTTCTTTTTTCCTCTCTTTTCCCTTCCTTTTCTTTTTTCCTTTCTTTTTTTTTCTTTTTTTGCTCCGCCAATAGGGGGGCCCGGGCCCCTCGGCCCCCCTGGATCCGCCTATGTTAGCGGTTGTACATGTAGGTATAAATCGCGCTCTAACGCTCTAAAACTGTGTTCTTTATCAAAAAGCTGTCTTTCATATTCATTTTGTTCGCAAAAGAATATAAAGTTAATTTCAATCATTGTATATAGTTATCCTGTTTATGATAAAAATACTTAGAAATTGGGTTAGGTTAGGGTTATCAAATTATCAGGGCAGAAAAAATATATTTTTTTCTCATTTTGCGCGTCGAGCTGGCACTATTTGATCTGTGAGATTATGTTTTTGATGACATTCATTGTATTCACAGCAATAATTATTAAACATTGCGCACGCGCCGTGCGCCGCATGAATTATGTAGATCAGGTGAATAACTTACCGCTACACACGAGCAGTTGCTCTATATATTCTATGTAATATAATATATAGAGCAACTGCCCATTTTTAATGGTCCATAATATACCCACTTTCTTCTATGAATTTATCTACTGATATACTGAATGTACAATAAAAGTCATTATCATGTATTTCTTGGCATTTCATTTACTTTTTTTACCATAATTATATCACACAGCTGCTCGCATAGGCCTACGCCGTCACAAATAACAAAACAAAATCTCACTTTTTTTCTTTTTTGGTGGGGGATGGATTTTCCATACGCATACGTACAATTTTTCAAATTATTTTCTGCTATTTTCATAATAAACTTTAAATGATTTCGCCTTTGCACTATTATTTTTTTAAAGACAAAATTACATCATCATCATATCATCGTCACCAACTTCATTCTCATCTTTATCACCACTACCACCATCATTATTATCATCATCATCATCACCGCCACCATCACCACCACTATCATCTTCACCAAGATAATTTTCATCATCATTATCATCATTGCCATCATCGTCTTTTTTTCTTATTTTTTCTCCTTCGTGCTTTTTTTCCTTCCTATTTTCCTCTTTTTAGAGGGCACACCACCACGCCCCCTTACTGGATATCCGCCTCTAACGTTTGTTGTTGTATATAAGTTGGCGGATGCCTCATGAAATGAAATAAGATAAAATAAGGAAAGGGAAACTAATTAGAAAAAGGACTGAGGAGAAGAAAAAAGAAAGCCAAACAAACAAAAAACAATATCAAAATTTTGTTGTAAAGTCTTCTACGTCAGTTTAATAATTATGTTTTCAATGAAATGAGAACATAAAAAAATGAAACAAGTAAGATGGGCTATACATCGTAGCAAAGAAATAGAGGGAAGCTCCGAGACAATAAAAAGGGTGAGAAAAAGAAAAGACTTTGAAATACTCACAACACGAGCATAATAAAAAAATATGGAATAAGCAAGGACAAGTAGCTGAGGGACACCCCCCCCCCCCCCTCTCTCTAGTTATTTATGTATCAAACTCGCATACACAAGAATTTCTTACTAATCAAAATATTGCGAGCAAAAAGCACGA
Source organism: Lytechinus variegatus (assembly GCF_018143015.1). Taxonomy (NCBI): domain Eukaryota; kingdom Metazoa; phylum Echinodermata; class Echinoidea; order Temnopleuroida; family Toxopneustidae; genus Lytechinus; species Lytechinus variegatus. The sequence continues at coordinate 36,890,318 of NC_054743.1, read as the reverse complement.
TCACCGATCACCTGACGAGAACGCGTATACGTGATCTGCATATCAGGTCCGATCGCGAGTCAGAAGTGAAGGACAACTGCCAAGAAAATCAGGAAAAAGTCGTCAAAATGCAAGTTCCCCTTCATTTCTTTCAATTTTTTGTTACTTATTCAAGCATAAATGTCTCATTAAAGCAAAATTTCAACAAAAGCCTCAAATTTAGCTAGTACTTTTGTTGAAATTACAATAAATTTAGATCCACATAAATCTCTAACCCAATTTTAGCACTGATGTCGCCTATGAGGTCCATACATGTAATGTTTGGACCTCATTGGTACTAGGAGTGGCCGGTGGTGGAATAATTTTCCTGGATCGCAATTTGCTCCACTGTCCACATTTTTAAAGACTGCTATACATATATTATTGCATGAAGTCTTTTGTATAGCATATTTTCACATAGTACATCTATAGACTATAGTACATTACTTAGCTAAGAGAGCTTTTCTCTTATGATGACCAAAAATGCTATTCAAATTTGTAAAGCAATTCCTAGACAGCTGGCAGCCGTATGTTTCGAAGAGTTTTTAAACATTTTTAAGAATTTCTTCTTGTACACAGAAGACTCGCGATCGTGCAGCCGCCGTTAGGGATTAACAATGCAAAATTCCCCCGACGGGGTTTATCGATTTTTGTCTTTATTTAGAAAAGATAAAAAGAACTGGACCAAAGTACAGATTATTATTCTGTTTTGGCCTGAAATGCACCAAAATGGAAAAAAAAAAATTTAAAACAATAAAAGGACAAAAACAGTGATTTACTTTGGCTGTCGCACAACTTCACTTCCTTGGTTTATCCTAACTTAATACATAAACATATGACCATTGAGTCCTTGTACGGATTGAGTTAGAACCTTTATCTCTGTGTTTGGTGAGTGGAGCCAACAGAGTTCAGCGGAACAGTCAATTTAACAGAGACCAAAGCTTTTGGTCTAAATTATTCCCTGCATCAGAAATTATGCCTACTAGTAACTTACATTGTACCAGGATAGGATCTTTAAGTTAAAACTAAAAAGTGCACAAATAATCGGATAGTTACAAATATCAGACTTCGGGCTTGGCCTTATTTCTTTTTAGTAAAGAAAGTTCAGTTTGAGAAAGGGAGGGAGAAAGAGAGAGAAAAGATGAAGTTTCTAATAATTTACATTTATTATATTTTTATTTGTTACTTATCATGCTTTTATTTTAATCTAATTTATCTAGATTCTTGATAATTTATTTATTTACACTACATATTTTTCGAAAGTGCAGTGATACATGTACCTTGCCCTCCCCTTTGGTTTTTTTTACCATAACTCACAAATTTTCACCCCCCCCCCCTCCGTACTGGGAACATAGAAAATGTTAGTTTATGATAACAATGTTTCTGTGTGGTGGGTACAGATCATTAATTTTCTGTTTCCCTGGTACATGAGACTAATATAATAGACCAGTTCGTAGTTACTTCATGGACAATTTTGGTCAAATGACCTTTCATTTATTTCATTATGATAGCCAGATTTCATAGCAAGATATTACGTACGCTTGCCTTACATAGCAAGATGAAGAAATTGAATAGACCAGGTGACTAGAATAGCACAACAATGAACACTTTATGAAGGTATTTGTTGCATTCCTACTTTGAATGCATATCATAGCATGTTACACAATGTACTTGGCAAACTGTGAAATACCAGTCGTTCATGGAGGCATTGTTGTTTTTTGTGGATGTAAATGGAACCACAATTCAAAAGAATATATGAATAATTAAGACATCAAAGTTGGTGCTTATCTCATTAGATTTTAAACCACCATGTCAATCTAGTACAAATGACCTTCCTCTGATCATGCGCGGAAAGGAACTACGAACTGGCTTATTAAAACTACTGGGGCTTGTTAGTAACATCATTCTGTAGATATTTTATGAAGATATACAGTTGCATTTTTGTTGGAGCGGGCCCTTTGAATAATCTAATTGTTTTCATCCAATACAGTTCCAGTATAGTTTAAGATATGTGGAAATAATTGATATTAAAAACAAAAATTATCAAATGTTTCTGCCTTGATTTACAGGTGTTGGCAAGTCATCTCTAGTACATTTGATATGTCATGGGCAACCTATTTTGAATACCTCTTATACAATAGGAGCATCACTTGATGTAAAGGTTTGTAAACATATTAACATTTATACTGAAAGAACATCAACAAAAAATCAAATATAAAAGAATTGATTTGTGTACATGTTATTGTTAATAAATCTAAGTTGCTTATTTTGGGAAATACTATTGATAGGAACAACAGTGGAGATAGAAATGAAAAGCTATCATATAAAATTTACATATACAAGAGATGGGGAAGATGATTTATTAAAATATAAAGATTGAAATCATATAGGCCTCCTGAAATTGCAATTACATCATCAGAATTCAAAGGGGTTTGTAATTACATACCAGTCTTTTAAACTTTCTATAATAAATGAAACGATGAGTAACATTGTTGGCTCCTGTCCATATCACTTGACAAGGAATGTTATACAATGTATATTTGATGATTAGGAATTAATCAATTTACATAAAAGATTTTTAAAAATATTATGTTATGATGTATTTCCGGTCTGATATTTCCAATAATATACTTCTGAAAATTAAAATGAATCAGGAGTACTCTTACATAGAAAATTATATTAAAGCAGACATACAGTATTGAGTCTACTGTTGTATTGTATTTTTGTACATGTACATGCTACAGTGTAGTAGTTCACCATCTATATGATGATATCTTTGATACATGATTACTGATTGGTCAATATTCCACTTTTTATTGAGTCATGAATGCAACGAATAACATGATTTGTCATTCTCATTGTCAGATTCATGAATACAAAGAAGGTACGCCCTCCCAGAAGACATGCTTTGTGGAATTCTGGGACATAGGTGGGTCTGTTAATCATGCCAATAGCAGGCATATATTCTACGCATCACTCAACGGTAAGTACATGTAAGCTCACAAGACATACTGAAATCCCCATCAACTCCTTGGTATATACAAGACATGTATTCACAGAGAAAAGTCTGGAAACATATATATATACTTGTACTTGTATATGTATTTTTTTTAATAGAATCTTTATTGATTACAAACATGGATTATCGTGGGCTGAAAGGTAGCCCACCCACCTCATATATGAGAGGTTGTAGGTGGGAACCCAGGCAGAGTCTTACAACTAGGGATCTACTGCCTGTATCAAAATCATGGCTGTCGGCTCAGAGGATGGGGGGGGGGCATCTATTGTTGCATCCCCCCCCAAAAAAAGATAATCCTCAGTGCTGATGGCCATGATTAGAATAGAGATGGATAGAAATGACACGACTATCGCAGGATAGGTGGAATATCTGGAATGGCTACCCATGGTAAAGATGTTTAAAGGACAAGTCCACCCCAACAAAAACTTGATTTGAATAAAAACAGAAAAATTCAACAAGCATAACACTGAAAATTTCATCAAAATTGGATGTAAAATAAGAAAGTTATGACATTTTAAAATTTCGCGTCATCTCACAAAAACAGTTATTATGAACGAGCCAGCTACATCCAAATGAGAGAGTCGATGATGTCATTCACTCACTATTTCTTTTGTTTTTTATTGTTTGAAATGTGAAATATTTTGATTTTCTCGTCATTGTCATGTGAAATGAAGTTTCATTCCTCCCTGAACACGTGGAATTCCATTATTTCGACATTTTGTGCTTCAGGCAAGGAGGTCCTAATCATCAAATTCGTAAAAACTGAAATATTGTATAATTCAAACAATAAAAAACAAAAGAAATAGTGAGTGAGTGACATCATCAACTCTCTCATTTGGATGTAACTGGCTCGTTCATATAACAATTTTGTTAAAAATAAGCGAAAGTTTAAAATGTCATAACTGTCTTATTGTACATCCGATTTTGATGAAATCTTCAGCATTGTGCTTGTCTGATTTTTCTCTATTGATTCAAATCAACATTTTTCTAAGGTGGACTTGACCTTTAAATAATATTGACTGGCTTTAAGGGAGATACCATATCTATTTCCTGAAGTATATCTTGCCTCCAAAATGCCTCATTCAGGTAATAATATGGTACATTGAATGGCTCAGAATGGGATACCAGAAATACTCTGACAGCACGAGTCGTAGATGAGTGCAGTGGTTGCCTTAACCAAGAGTCCGTTGCATAAAACTTTTTACCTGAGAAAACTCAGGTTGTTTTTACCGGAGTTTTTGCCCTGTGTTAAAGTCAATGGCAGAAATCAGACTAACCTTGGTTTTCAGTTTTTACCAGAGTTTTCTCAGGTAAAAAGTTTTATGCAACGGCCCCCAGGAGAACATTTCTGGTACCGGTATACCGTGGAGGAAAGCCATCCTATATAATTATTTTTTTATCGCTAATGATCATCGTTCATTAGCCTATGTGATACTGGATGATAGTGCACAAAGAGTTTTGTATACATGGGAATTGGTTAGATACTGTTCAGATATGGTAATGATGTTTTTATTTTTCAGGTATCATTCTAGTTCATGATCTGACGAATCGTAAATCTCATACCAATCTTGGTAAATGGCTGAGTGAAATTCTACAGAGAGATCAGAACATTGGGTCAGAGAGGCATAGAACAAGTGTGTAAGTTAATCAGACATCTTTCTAATCTGAACATTATTATCATCATCATCGTCATCACCACCACCAACACGATGATGATGAAGATCATCATCATCAACATCACCATCATCAACATCACCATCAGTATCATCAGCATCATCATCACCATCATCACCATTATCACCATCATCATCATCACCATCATCACCATTATCATCACCATTATCATCATCATCACCACCATCGCCAACACAACCAACAATATCATTATCATCATCATCAAGCAACTTCAACGACAACCACCACCACCGTCAACGTCGTCATCATCATCATCATCACCACCACCACCGCCAACACAACCACCAATATCATTATCATCATCATCATCAAGCAACTTCAACGACAACCACCACCACCGTCAACGTCATCATCATCATCACCAACACAACCAACAATATCATTATCATCATCATCAAGCAACTTCAACGACAACCACCACCACCGTCAACGTCATCATCATCATCACCACCGCCAACACAACCACCAATATCATTATCATCATCTTCAAGCAACTTCAACGACGACAACGACCACCGTCATCATCATCATCACCACCACCGCCAACACAAGCACCAATATCATTATCATCATCTTCAAGCAACTTCAAAGACGACAACCACCACCGTCATCATCATCATCACCACCACCGCCAACACAACCACCAATATCATTATCATCATCATCAAGCAACTTCAACGACGACAACCACCACCACCGTCATCATCATCATCATCACCACCACCGTCGCAGCCACCACAACTACCAATATCATCATCATCAAGCAACTTCAACGACGACGACGACCACCACCTTCATCATCATCATCATTACCAATGATATTGATACCACTCTTATAATTTCCTCCCCCCCCCTCATCTCTTCTGCCAATATTAGGAGTGAGTATGACCCTGAGCAGTTTGCAGGCCACCATACACCCATCCTGGTGGTAGGAGTGAAGAGAGATCAGCTGGATTCACAAAGACAAACCAAACTACAATCTTCTTCAATAGCAGAGGAATGTGGGGCTGATGAAATCAATTTAGTAAGTAGTGAAGACGTCGTTTGGTTAGTATTCAGTTAAAATGGAGAATTTTTTTCTTCTCAATGTATAGATTTATGCATTCTCATGCTTCATTATGGATACGATACTTTAGTACATCATGTATGTGTTCTTAGTGGTCTTCACTATAAACAATTGAGGGGGGGGGGGGGATTATCAATACACCTTGTAGAGACAAAAGCCAGGAAGTCAAGTGCAAACAATAAAAAATCAATACACCATACATCTTTGTGGGTCAGGTTGTGCAACCAGGAAGTCGGATTAAATTGTCTCTGAAAGATTCTGTTACTGTGACGGTCCAGAAATCACTCTCTTTACTTTCTCTTGCTTGAGCTCTTCATGTTGGATTATTACTGGATTGGAATCAGGGTATTCAGTGATGTAATACGCACATGGATATTCGTGAAACACCTGCTGCTGATCCCCCCCTCCCTGGAAAATTTGCTCAAGAATGGACTTAATTACTTGTATGTGTAGGTAAATCCTGCATTTATTAGTATACCAAATTTATTTTACAATTAAAGCCTGTTTTGTCTGCCTGTATAGCAGGACTGCCTATCTATACAGACCACGTTAAAAAAATCCTTTATTATAAGAAATCCCTTACCTGCTGATAAAGATTGCTTTTATTGTCTCCCTTGGAGGTCATAATGAAAGAGGGGAATAGGTCATTGTGAAAGAGATGAATAAATGCAATTATAAAACTTGTTTAATGCTCTACAAGTTTTACACTCGCCACTTTTAGTCAAAATATTTTCAGCTGCTGATTTTTTTTTATCTGTGTAACACTCTGAGTGTGAACCTTTTTTGCGTCCTCTGCAAAAAAAAATGCCCAAGGGCTTCCAAGTCAAAGCACAAGAAATTCAATAATTCATCCCATTTTTTTTTACACTTTCCCTCAAATGATTAGAACTGTACAGATGCCAAACACTTAGCACCAGGGACCACAAATGCTGTTAAACTGAGCCGTTTCTTTGATAAGGTAAGCACTAAATACAGTCGGCAGTTGTCTATGGAATGGGTATGCTGCTCTCGTACAAAGGAATTATTTCATTTCTATTTGGTTCCAGTAAAGCACCCTACCCTGTTTTATAATTATGTTTTAGACCTCTGGGTCCAGTAACACAAAGATTAGCGATTAATCGTACGCTTGATTTTAACGATTGATTGTACATTGTAGTCTATGGAGTCAATCGTAGATTAATGTTCTACGATCATTGCTAAGCTTTGTGTTACGGGACCCTGTTGTGGTCCAATCTTTCCCCTCCACTTCCAGGACCCTATATTTTCTTTATTTATTATTTCTTTGTCTGTAAATTATAGAAATGTCATGCTTCTTAACATTTTAATGTCAAATTATTTACTGCATGCTTAGTCTATAGAAGTAAAACTTGAACCTAGTGGCCCGTAATCTGAAGTCGGTTTTCACTTAAACTCAGGTTTAAAGTTGTGGTTTAAGTATGGATAGCCAATTGTTTAATCACCAACAGTAGAGATACAATATTTCAGCTCATTTGGCTCTCAAATCATTCGTAATTCTCTAGGAAGTATAAATAGATGATTGCCATCACCATCGTTGAATCAGGAAAGAGCACAGTAAACATAAGAAACGTGCAACTTGATAAAAATATTTGACACTTTTGGATTCCCATAATTTTAGCACAGAGTTAGACCATGATCTATGTTAAACCTGACTTTAGAATACAGGCCAGATTGTCTTAACTACAGTAATTGAGTACCATGGCCCATCATCATTATTAACGCATTAAATTTCTAACAAAAATATGAATTATACATTGCATGCATATCACAGCTAGCAACCTGACATTGTGCAAGTCAAAGTTATGATTTCCATGCTTCTTTATTTCCTTTCCAAAAATGTACAGTATATAAATTCAAAATGTAATAATAAATCACATTTCTTTGTATAAAAAGGATCATGCAATTTTATTCTTGTGAAGAGTCCATTACATGGCATAAAGTTGTTTTTTTATAAAGAAATCAACAAAATTATCACATAGATGTAGATGCACATGCAATGAAATATTGCTACATGTATTTTTAGACCATTTTTGTTTTACTTCATACAAAAACATTTGTTGTTTGATGTCTTTATACTGTCAAGATGACAGATACTTTTCTTCCATCTTTCTTGGTGATGATGTCTTTTAACCTTTTGGAGACTAAGCCTGAATATGTATATACTATGTGAGTAAAAAAAAACTTGACACCTCACAAATCACTAAATTTAAGCAAAAATATGTCATGAATGCATGATCACTATATGTATGGCCTGAAAGAGTATCTTCTCTCAGATAATTTGATACCACATTTATGTGGTGTGTATTAACACCTGTATGCATTAATTAATCCAGATGTCAATGATGTTATAGTCCAACAAGGGTTCCATTAAAATCCATTTCAAAACACCTGTTCAGTATTAAAGTTACATTTGTAATCCTTTAATAATCACATTTTAGTATCAATTCTCAAGTTAATTTCATTGAAAATGGATAACAAATATGTTTACTAGTTCATGAAGGAGTTTGACATCATTGACCTCTAGATTCATTCATTGCAGTCATGCCTTACTTTGGCGCAAGTGAAAATTTGCATAACTGCAAAGAACACCTTCTGATTATCTAAGCATGAAGACATACCACATAAATATGGTATCAAATTATTTGGGAGAAGATACTCTTTCCAGCCATATATACTAATATATACTAAAATATATACTAAAAATATACATTTTCTTTCAATTTGGGATTTGTACTCACACGGTATATATGCAGGCTGGAGCATGTGGAAAATATTTGTTATGATCAGCTAGGCTACAACTGGTTCAATTGTTGGGTCCTTTATGCCTTTAACATTTAAGTATTGACACATAACTTATATATTCTCTCTTTTGTAAAAAAGTGATTCCATCTATTCTTCAACTGACTTGGTGCTTTTCATGTATAATACCTCTTTCAATAATTCTTCTGTATATTGCAATGGAATCCATTCAATAATTCAACCAGAAAGGACATCCATTGGGATTTTACCCTACAAGAATTATCAGCATCACCTCACGTACAACTACTCTCCTCCAGTACTTTCTGTCTTGTGTCTTCTGCTGATGAAATCAGTGCCAAAACAAAGCAGTCCTTTCTGACCCGTGCTGCTTAAATAATTCAAAGCTTTATAATAAACATACAAAACTAGGGCTGACCGGCAATTTATTGAAAGGGGTATTATACAAATATCATATGATTCTAACATGAACTCCCTCTATCGTCCTGAAGGTGATCTCTCGTCGTAGCGGCCATAGTACTAGGGACGGTCCCAAAAAGGTGTGTAGAATTGTTAGAGTTAGACTCAAATTTGTTATTTTTTCATCACAGCCCCCCCCCCCCCATACTGTATTGAAATACCCCTCCCCCTCACATTGTGTTATTTTAAACATTGATCCTTTGTTAGAAACTAATCTGTTTTTATTGAAAAATTTGTACCCTGTAATCAGTGTTCAGGCATTGGAAATCAATCAGATATGTTGTGGAAGAAAAATAGCATGAAGAAGTATTAATGATACCAATAAAGCATTTGAATATGATTCTCTGGCGTGTGTTAACGCATCATGTTGTCACAGATGTACATGTATGATTGAATGAATTGGGTTTAATTTTAACCCCAACCTTCAGTACTGTGATGTACATTGTTTTCTAGGGTCAGAATGATGTGATGATTCTTCATTAAAAAAATTGTACATGAAAAATAGTGTGCCTAGTTTTATCCAAGGGAACAGGTTTTAAAATTAATTTCTACATCTTGAAGATAAGAAAATAAGAAGTATGGGATATTTACTTAATGATTTTAGCTATTATAGTCAAAGAGATTTCTGCCTTTAAAGGCCACCGCACACCTTACGACCCGACCGGCGGCGACTGGCTTGCGACTGAGTGAGGGGAGATGAATCGCAAGGCAGTCATAAGCCTCGACACTGCACACCTTGCGATCCGATCTGCGACTCACGCATGCGCTTTTTGCTTTTTGGCATAGCATCTGAGAAATTGCGCTTACTACTGCGTATAAAATGCGCGTTGTTTATCATATTACGCGTTATGCAACTCTGCTGTCTGGGGGTGGATTGAGCTTGCGATCCAGTCATAAGGATTCGACATGTCAAATCCTTTTCCTTGCGACTTGTCTCTGACCGGTCTGCGACGCTCAAGCTGACAAGAGCTGTGACGTCACATCTCCCCTCACCCAGTCGCAAGCCAGTCGGCGACCGGTCGGGTCGTAAGGTGTGCGGTGGCCTTAAGAGACTTGAATTTAACAATCGCCTCTGCAACCATCTATTTGCAGCGATGTGGTTACAAGCTACTATGTATTTTGCACAAGATCGCGACAGTTACACAAATAGGTGCACGGTCAATTATTAAAGGTCCTTTAGACAGACTTACATGTACCTCACATCCATGCAGTTGGCCAATGCTTAGGGTGCAAAACCTATGTATCTGAGTCCAGAATATTTTAATGACAGGCTTTTGTTGATCCAATCGATACCTTTTTTTAATGAAAATATATTTACATCATGCATGTTCATTCACAATCTGATGTTTCTTTTTTCATATACATACATAATAATGGTTTGTTATCAATTTATTCTTTTTATGCTATTCGTTGTCATGGGGTTTTTGTAGTATTCCTTTGAGGTAAATCAGGTTTTAATTTTCATTTGTTTTTCATCTTCATATTCATTTAACCATAATATACTCAATATTCATATAATATAATGAGATTAATGAATGGATAGAGATAAATATATCTTCATTTTTATTCGGAACGTGAATTGCATGGCTACTTTTCAGGTTTGCCGTTATCTCTCCCAACTTTAAGGGAAAAAATTCCATGCAATTCACATTTGTTTGTGTTTAATGTAAATATTAAGAACTGGTTTATAGAGGAGTCATTCACATTGCATTCAGTTTTATTCGAACGTATGTAATCTATGCAGTAAATTTTCATTCACCATGATCACCCGTTAAAGCCATTGATTTCACTTTCACTTGCGGCATCTCACAGACTGCATTCTTTGTATACTCTGATTTCATTTTGCACACATTCGTTGCAGTTCTATGATTTTTTTTATTGCATTTTGAATTTTTTATCATTGATATTTGGTGTTTGCAGAGGATTACGTACTATTGTTCCTCTGTTTTCAGTTCGCACGTCATTAACAGGAATCCACTTTACAGAATCTGCTTGTTGTATTGGTATAATGGACATCTGTTTGATGTGATTCCATGTTTGTTTAGCTTCATTTGGATTTGAATATGAAAAAAATCTTCAGGACTATTTTCTTGATTAGCGGTATATAAAGGCCTGTATTCTGAACTCCAGTTTAATTTGGTTTGACCTTTGTGTTGGCTCAGTTGGTAGAGCTTCCATCTCAACGGGGAGGTCGAGAGTTCAAACCCTGGCCGCATCAGACCAAAAGATGTTAAAAGATGGGAGTTGTACTACCCTGTTTGGCGCTCAGGGCTGCACAGTGGCTGCCGGGCCCATGATTAATTGGGCAAAAACATATTTTCTGAGGATTTCTGTTTCAGATTTCTGTTTCAATTAGTGAAGTATGGATTTTCATTTTTTATTTGTAATTTAAACTCTGGTCTAAATTTGTGGTTTAACTATGGATAGCCAGTTGTACAGGTATCTCTAGCATTACAAGGTCACTTAGTCAGTTCATGTGAAACACTTAAGTCATTCAATAATTTGCTGAAATGTTTTTTTTTCATCAATTAAAACAACATTTCATTTCATTTATTTTCCATTTCCAACAATCATTCACATTTACAATATCTTTTGTTACATACATCTTGATATAATTATAATCAATAAAACAAAGAAACTTATTATGTATAATAATCAAGATAACAGGTCGGAAACTGAGGAAGCTGCTAAAAAGCGAAGCTTGCAGGATGCAGCCTCCTATAACATATACGTATGAACAATGTAAACAAAACACAAATACAACATGGTAGAAATTTGAACTTAAATCTATCTGAATGAATAGTTTAAAAGAAATAAAGAAATAGAAAATGAGAGAAAAAAAGCAAGATCAGTGGTCTCCAGATTCTTGCCCCGACACTCACAGCGAATATACAGATCAACAGGAATAGAAAAATATCATATTTCCAGTTTGTAGTGCTGAGTATTTATGAAAAATGTAATGTATGAGTGATGAAGAGTTGAATAAACTAACGAGTATCTTGGAGAAACTTTTTCAACTTAAATTTAAAAGAATTTAGGCTTGGGGAATCTTTGATAGTATTATTAAGAGTGCCCCATGAGGAAAGAGCCAGGTAAAGATAGGGAACATACAATGTAAATGCAACTTTTCCCATAATTTTAAGAAAGAGTTTGACCATGGCCTTTAAAGTCAAATTTCATTACTTCATTGAGAAATGCAGTGCATGCTGGTGTGGTGTGTTTGATTAACGTAACTAATCCATATTTTTTTCTCATTAGATCTCAGAGTTTTGAAGTACTTTGAAGACCAAAGCAAAATTAAATGGATTAAAATGAATTTTGGGTAGATCAAACGATTCTTTTATTCTTATCAAATTATTATCATATTACTGTTTTATTACTTTTTCACCCAACAAGCCTTCTAACAGCTTTGGCACACATTTGCCAAACACTGTTGATAATTAATCTGTTAGACTTTAATATAGTGAATCAACCGATAGAATAAAGCATGTTTTTTTTGCCTCTCATATTGTTGTTGTTTTGTTTTTACAGGTTATAGAGAGGAGGTACTTCCCACGTGACACATCTCAGGTTGGTGAATATTTATACAACTGCTGATCATAATCACATGCATAGTGGGCTGTGTAAGTCACCCAATCATGTTACAGACTATATAGCCTTTCCATTCCTCTAACACACACTATGGTTTGAATGTCACAATTTTATAAAACAAATAATGCACATGGCTTGTACAGTGTAAGAAGGAACTATCCACCCTATTAAGTTTACTATGTGTGTTCCAGCCTGTTCCAAAGTTGGATGATTCTTACAATCGCCTTCTTTCATGTGAATTATCAGGATACTAAACTGTACCAAGTTATAATTTTCACATGTGTGCTCAGTACGTAGTAGCTGTCATTAAAACCTAAATCATGACCATGCAACTGCTGTAGTAATCGCATGCCTTGTGGGCTGCGTAAGTCATGCAATCATACTTTGGAGTATTATGTAGCCTTTCCATTCCTTTGCCTCGAATACACACTGGTTTGAATGTACCTGGCTGCCCCTAGTTCATGTCCAGTAATTACACATAATAGCCTTGAATGAAACCAGGGGGCGTTTCATGAAAGGACTTGTCAGACGTTTTATCCGACAAATCCCATTTTATCCGACAATTACCATAGGAAAAGTACCTTTCAGCCAATCAAAATCATTGAAAGATGTCAGATCTGACAACTTGTCGGATGAAAATATTGATGAAACGCTCCCCTGATTCATACTTAGAACCAGGATGATATAATCACATACATGTATACAGTGGACTGTGTAAGTCATGGAGCATATAGCACTGTCCATTTCTTTGCTAGTGATGCACAATATAGAATATAGCCTTATAAAGTCTGCTTGTACTGATTTTGCACACCAGACTCTACTCTTCATACTAATATTCCTTACACACTCTCTTGTGTTAATTTGTACAGATTTACTTAAGCTTAAGCCTAAGATTTAAAAGCTTTTGTTTATTTCATTCAATAGAGTTTTAAGCAGCTTTGTTACCTTATAAAAAAGTAAAATATTTTATGAGTGCTTTAGTGCAGCCATATGTCAACTCCCTCAGCCATTTTTACAAGTTTACATTTTCTTTCTTTCCTGTTTGATCTGCTACTGTACATGTATGCAATATTATCCTGTTATGTGAGCTCGCAGCAGAATGTAATACCGGTATACATGACATCTATCCTTATGTATAAGCTGTATTAAGATAGGGGGGGGTCGGGTGTCCGGACACTTTAAAATTTCGAAGCCGTCTACTTTTTCTTTGAATTACACAAAATATATAAATTCAGTGGTTGTAATCTTCTTCAATTTTGTTTGCTATAATATTGCTTAACATTTTGTTATAAAAATTGATAAAACTTTGCTTGTTAGCTTTTCCAAATGGCTGATTGAAATCGATTGTCCGGACACACGACTACTTGGTATACATGTCATATTTTTGTTGCAAATTTAATGTGTAATTTGCTATGAAGTAATGTCAGTACCCATACTATCTGCGAAACAAGAATGCCTAGGGTGTTTGTGAATTACATGTATGCGACCTCAACTAGGAATGTAATGTACTATCCTGGCATATTGGAAAGACAGGTCCCACTATTTCCCTCTCGAACATTAATTTTATATTGAATAGTTGTTGTTTGCGTGTGTTTAAAGGTCTAGTCCACCTCAGAAAAATGTTGATTTGAATCAATAGAGAAAAATCAGCGAAGCATAATGCTGAAAATTTCATCAAAATCGGATGTAAAATAAGAAAGTTATGACATTTCAAAGTTTCGCTTATTTCCAACAAAATAGTTATATGAACGAGCCAGTTACATCCAAATGAGAGTCGATGTCACTCACTCACTATTTCTTTTGTTTTTTATTGTTTGAATTATGCAATATTTCAATTTTTACGAATTTGACGATTAGGACCTCCTTGCCTGAAGCACAAAATGTTAAAATAATGGAATTCCATGTGTTCAGGGAGGAATAAAACTTCATTTCACATGACAATGACGAGAAAATGAAAATATTTCATATAATAAAATACAAAAGAAATAGTGAGTGAGTGATGTCATCAACTCGGTCATTTGGATGTAACTGGCTCGTTCATATAACTATTTTGTTGAAAATAAGCGAAACTTTAAAATGCCATAACTTTCTTATTTTACATCCGATTTTGATGAAATTTTCAGTGTTATGCTTGTTGAATTTTTCTCTTTTTATTCAAATCAAGTTTTTGTTGGGGTGGACTTGTCCTTTAAGTTTATTCTCATATTGATGAAGGGAGTATTATTTCTTGTACAATTTTATATTGAATAGTTGTGATTGTGAGAGACTATGTTTCAGTGTATTCTCATTTTGGTGAAGGTGAGCGTCAGTTTGAGAATGGTTCCAACTAATTGTCTTGTGTTTTTTGTCTGTCTTCCAGACTACGTCCACGCAAGAGAGGAGACGGATCAGTACATCGCAATACATGAAGACTCTTCATACAGACTAGCTGACGAATCAAGTGCAATCATATTATTCAGATGGTAGCGAACACCTGTAAGAGACTTGATCTGAAATTGGGTGTGAAAATTTAAAAAAGACTCACTTTTTGACTGGAGATGAACACCTTGGTTGAAAAAAGAGGATCAAATCTGAATGTCGGCTTTACGGTGTCAAGAAGATTAACTCTTCAAATAGGGATGGATCTGGGCCTAGTCTTACAAAGAGCTGCGATTAATCAGGTCAAAAACAATTACACGGTATGGAAAGCCAGCAACGTCAACTTAAAAAATTATGTGTTTGTTCAAAATATTTCCAAGAAATGTATATTCATACATTTACTGTTTTCTTGACAATTCAGTATGCATTTCTATATTTTCAAAGGATATTGTGCAAATTTCTTAAAGAAAAATAATGACGTTGGTGGATTTCCATACGCTTAAGATTGATCTGATCAATCATAACTCTTTGTGGGATTGGGCCCTGGATAGTTTGTGTGAAATGCAGATGGATACCTGAGCTGTAAGAACTTCCTGAATTTGAGTCTGCTGACCATTTAAGAAGTACAGTACATACTTTCCAATTTTTGAAGGGATCTAGATAGTCTTCAGTGCAGAATAGAGATGGACACTAAGCTGTATGAAGAAGAGAGTCAAATCGAAATGCTCCTGGACTATTTGGAAAAGTATTACTTGGAAAATGCCACAAAGGATTTTTGATAGTTGTGTAAAATACACCTCAGCTTTAAGAAGAGACTTAGTCTGAATGTGGCATATTACTCTGCCAAATCTGGAAGGGCTTTTGGATGCAAGGATATGATAATCTGCTTTGTGTTCAGGGGAGCGTTTCATCAACATTTTTGTCCGACAAGTTGTCAGGTCTGACATCTTCGCCTGATGTTGATTGGCTGGGAGGCACTGTTCCTATGGTAACTGTCGGATAAAATGGGACTTGTCGGATAAAACGTCTGACAAGTCTTTTCATGAAATGCTCCCCCGGTGGCTGTTTGTAAGTTATGAGAGACTTTACAAATTATTGGTGATCCTCTTTTTGTGGTAAATGATACGTACACAACAGATTTTCACTGATGGTTTAGTTCTAAAGGAAGGGCAAACAGTCGTTGGTAAAGTCGCTCATATCTTCCAAACAGCTTCATAAATCACCCATCGGGCATGCACTGTCAGTGAAATGAAGCAATGCAAGATATTGAGCATGGCCAAGCACAACTGACATTGTCTGACATAGCAATCGTTTGTGATGTGCATTTCCCCAAATAACCTAATTCACCAGGATATTGGACAGGCAGTGTGTGTTCTTTGCTTAATGTGCAAAGTATCGCAGTGCTTCACTCCAAATTATATCTTGGCAGTTCAAACCCTATCGTGTATAGTATGCATTCAAGCTGCCAAATTATGGGGTCTTGTAGATAAATATGCCTGTATTCTGAAGTCAAGTTTAACTTAGACCATGGTCTAACTCTGTGCTAAAATTATGGGAGCCAAAAATTCAAAAATTCTGTTTATATTGGATATTTCGTATGTTTAATATTTTCTTTCCTTTTGCTTTCATAATGAATAAAAATACCTCTTATCATTCACAGACATTTATGAACAATTTGAGTGACAAAGGAGTTAATGAATTGGATGTGTATTGTTAAGGATTTGTGCCCCAATTGGCTCTCCATACGTGAACCACAACTTTAAACCGGGGTCTAATTTAAACCAGAGTTCAGAATAGGGCCATAGAGTTAAATTAAGTAACCTCTCTACAAGACAATGTCTATGTTTCTCTATGTGTAGTCAGTTTGTACTGTACATAGATGGCATTTACTGATGTTATTTTACATTATTTTATTATTCGATACACAGTGAATCAAAAACACAATGAACAAGATTGTATTTATTGAAATATGTTTTTTATTAAAGAAGTCATGATTCATGGCAATTTATATGTACATATTTGTCTTCTGCTGTACATTATTTTCTGTATTTATCAAACATCAAAGAATACATAATACAAGTACACACACACACACACACAAACATCTTAAATCATACTCGATCATATTTCTTGTTGGACAAACATTTCTTGACTAAATAAGAAAAACATTTAGATGTATACTTGAGTAATATAGTTAAAACTTTTCAATTTCCCTATGAAATGATTTTTTTTTGGTCAATTACATACAAAGAATGGTATTGCATTCGCCACAAGCGTATACTTTGCGTGGTACATGTACAAATGGAGACCAAGTTTATGGGTACGAGACATTTTTGTAGTTTGGTTTTTTTGAAATACATGTGCTATTAAATGCTAAATCTCATCCTCCATTCTCTTTGTCATGCAAAATTAAAGCATTTAATGTAAAATTGGCATTTTACAGTACTTTGATTTATGGTGTGCTCCCCTTATTTTTACTTTTTGCATGGAAGAAAAAGATTGCTGACAAACTTCATACACATCAACTTCGAGCCAAAGCAACATGATGCATACATGTACCGGTATATATTTTGCTCACTCTCCAAGTGACGTGTGTGTAACTCTTTATTTTGGCGGTGCATATTTTAAATTTGTATTCTTTTCCTCCTCTTCCTTATTTGAAGGGTTGCCAGGTTTGGTGAGGTTGTAGCCAACAAGAAAGTTTCATTCTCTTCATATCATTCATCATCAAAACAATTTCAAGATTGCAGTTCAAATTACAAGTACATAAACATATATTCAATTTCAGTTGCGTTTCTTATATACAGATATCATATAATCACAACACAATACATATAAAAAGCTCTTAACAATCTCACAGTGAATTCTCACTAAATCAAACATTTTAACTATGGATTACGGGATTTTTTTTGCCCATTGGTGAATAATATAGGGACATGCCAGTAGTAAGTTTAATAGGTTATGATCTTCAAAATATGATCAGATCTGGGGCCTGTTTCATAAAGAGTTACAATTGCCATTATGACAACTACCATGGTAACCTTGATTTTGATTGGCTGCTGAGCCCTGTTGCCATGGTAGTTGCCATAATGGCAAAGTTACAACAGTTGCAAGTCCTTTATGAAACGGGCCCCATATCTGAAATGAACAATACAAAAAAATTGTCCAATGAACGAAAAGATTAAACCTGACAATATGATGATTGAAAAAAAATTGGTTTACAGAGAGGACTCTACTTTCTCCTTCCACTCCCTCTTTCTCCCTCTCTGATTCAATATTTTCTCATGCCAACATTCTCTCCTCGCCACATTCTTGCCCCCATCTCTTTCTTCCCTTTCTCATTCTTCCTATGCTCGCCATTTTCCCCATCTGTCACACAATTTCTTGTGACATTCTTGTGCTATAGCAGAGAATGTGGGCAGTATAATTTCATGCAGTGGCGGACCGTGACCCGGAGGAGTCAAAGCATTGGAGGGGCACTGTATTCTTTGTTAACAGCGCTGTGCCCCTCCAATGCTTTGTCTCCTCCGGGTCACGGTCCGCCACCAATTTCATGTAACACTCTTTGATATCTACATGTAGCTTTATATATCCCAAATGTCTGGAAGTCATAAATTACATGATGATTAATAATAATAATATTAATAGGCATTTATAAAGCGCCATCTATCTAGAAATATTCTATATATTCTATTCCGAGGCACGTTGTTATTATTATTATTATTACCCCGGCTTTAGCTCGAGCTGCCTCTCAGCGCTCATGCATTCAAGGAATTAATCCTACCGGGTACCCATTCACCTCACCTGGGTCGAGTGCAGCACAATGTAGATAAATTTCTTGCTGAAGGAAATTACGCCATGGCTGGGATTCGAACCCATGACCCTCTGTTTCAAAGTCAGAAGACTTATCCACTGGGCCACAATGCTCCAAAAACGATGCTTAGGCTGACATCTACCATCATTGAGTACCTTCAGGGATCATGTCATCGTTGCACGGAAGCAAATTGGCTTAAAACCATGAAAAAAATAGAATAACATTCCAAAGTTTTTTTATTCTAACATCTTCATCCTAGTTCTAAGCAAATGTTAACACATTGGCAGTCTTAAGCATACTGATCAAAACAATTTCATCATGAAACCAGATGTTGTGCGTCTTATTTTGTCGATGTAGACAGACACTAGCAGAGGTGGCATTGTCTGAATAGAGCATTCATAATTCCTGCTCCATCAGTCATTATCATGAAAGGCTTGCAGGTTGACCCCTTTTTTCTTGAGACATACAAAATCAAATGGGAAGCAATTGAGAATCAAAACGGCAAAGAAATATTGAACTGAACAATGAATCCCAAGCGCAGGAAAGAATAAAGATGAATAAGTAAAACTAAATTTGAGATCCAAGGAAAATAAAAGTGTTAAGATGGAACTCTTTACAAATTTGAAAGAGAAATGCAGTGATTAATGTATGGCGCTGCGTTCACTGTGGTGGGCCAATCTCTCAGGATTAACACTTACAAGTGATGTCACTATATGGGCGCAATTTTGCATGCCTGCCTCCCTAATGATACATACAAATTATTTCAACCCACTTAACAATAATCAAAATGTTTTCAATAATATACTTTTTTATTGAACAAATAATAACATGAGCTATCTCTCTGCGGTTCTCATTTACTTAGTTATTACTGAACATTATGATTAAGATTTACTTACTTGGAAAGCATTTTCTGGAAATATTGCAAGAAAATGACTGAAATTAAATAATTTTGCGAAGTGATGGCACTTATTTCTTTTTGGGATAAATAACAAATAATATCAAAGAGCTCATACCAAAATGACAAGCAATCACATTTGGGTGTCACAATTACCACATCAAGGCCATCTTTCATAATACTTGTAAATACATGTATATCACAACTTTGCTCTTAGCCAATCAGAACAGAAGCATTTCAGTAGCTTTTATTGATAACAAGTTTTATGAAACAGGGTCAAAGAAGCTGATTGTCCACACACACAACAGTCCAATATATGAATATTCAAGTATACATGAATATATTATCACTCATAATCCATAAAAGATGACTTTGACTGACATTCTTAACTCCAATTTGACTTGAAATTTTTGTTAAAAATCTGCGGTCTGGTCATGGGCAGCACAGTGTAGCATAGATCTTACACAGTAATTTGGTTTCTAAGTACTGCTGGTATTCAGGGGTGGTATTCTGGAACTTTGTCATAACTTTTGTCATAAATTTTGTCATTTCTCTCCGAGATATGACACCGCTATGATTGTCACAAATCGGTATTCTGAACATTGTCTTTTCCCTGTCATATCTCTCAAAGTTCCCGCCCATCTTTTCGGAAGCAATCCAATCAAAATCATCGTTAGTTCCCAGTGGGAGCCCTTCTAGCCAATAGGAAGGCCCCGTTACAGGTAGGGCGTATCCCCACTGCAGTTGCTGGCATCGCGCAACTACGCGAATATTGATGCGCTTAATTACAAAGAGAGACACGGAGCTGTGAAGGATTTTAGAGGAGAAGTAGAAAAAGAAGGAAAAACAGAGAAAAAGAGGAGGAATTAATATGTAGGGCCTAACTAATTGTAGCATGAAAAAATAATTTTGAAAATTGTCATGGATGATGAGTGAAACTACTACCACAATCTAATCTAAATAATATCATTATATGCTTGACATTTAGTCGGCAGGGTATCGGAATATTTGGTACTAAAAGATATGACAAAATTTATGACTGCTACCCCCTGTCATAACTTTTGTCATATCTTTTGCTTGAATAAAAGGATTACGCGCATTGAAAGCCGCGTAATTTTGGTGCGCGCTAAAGAGAAGAGACGAAATTTATGACAATTTTTGTGACAAAAGTTATGACATCCACCAGAATACCGATTTTGTCATATCTCTGAGATAAGATAAAATACAGAGATAAGACAATGTTCAGAATACCGCCCCAGGCCTTTAAAACAACCTGGACATAGAACAATAATTTTCTTGAACATTAAACCTCAAAACCATGGTCCAGCATAGCCTTAGAGAGTAACTCTGTAAAAACTACATGCACCAACAGTCATGTTGAATGATTAAAACTATCATCTAGGTTGAATAGGAGTTCATAATATGACTTTCAATCAAGGTCAACACCATAATTCTCATTAAAACCTGAAATTAAGCTGCAGATTGAGAGGCTCACACTAGACCAGCAGCCAGGAGGTTTGGTGTGAATCTTGTATCATATTTGGGCCAGTAATCAGGATCGAGTTTAGAGGCTTGCGATCCGGAAACGTCCAGCAGCTTACGGTTCATCTGGGCAAATCTGTAGTGTTAGAGGGAAATACGAACACAAAGAATAGCATTATATCATCACTTCATTTGGATGGGATAGTCTCTATATACACACCGTCATCTTGCTCAGTGTACCCTCTTCCATAAAATCCATCATCATCTAGTTGCTGTACCTTTTCCTCCGACCATTGGTCCTGCCACATTTACATGTATATTGGACGATATGATCACAGCCTTAAATATGCTATCCCGAAGAAACCACAGATGATTACAAGTTCTCTTTCTTTCGACGTACTGTCAAAATTTGGAATCCCTATCAGGATCTGTTGTAATAGGAACAATTCCAGCTGTATTTAGAGAAGCTGCACTGCCATTCATCCATGCAATGCAGCCTCCTGTTGGGTCTCTTATGCTGTAAACCAAGAGGCAGTTTTTACTTGCACATTCACTTTTAATGTATACAAGTGAAATTTCACATTACTTCACCATGGCAACTGGCACTGATACAAAGAATGTTTTCATCCAAGGATAGCTTTGCAGCTGCTGAAAGGGATTACTCTACAAAGTTCATAATGTTGTACTCTGTAGGAGATAACAGTAAGGTGTGATGCATGACTCAATGGCCCAAATACACAATTGGACTCTTCTTTACGTATGTAATATTATAAGAATAATTATGTACACAAAATCTGAAGTCTTTGGATTTGACAGCACAAAATGATTAAGTCTTGCGGTAGAGTCATAAAGGAACAACCCAACTTGTGAGCATATAAAAAAAACAAAATACACGTAAATGTGAAATACGTATATGGTTTGCTGTACATTTGGCTTGCTAAGATTATTTATTCCTCATTAAGTGATCGAAGAAAGGAAGGTATAGGTGAAGAAGTAAAACAGAGTTGCCAAGTTGTATTTTCCTTTTTCAGTATTCTCATCTCAAAATGGAAGAAATGCATGGCCCCAAAGTACAAGCCTGGTGCGACACCTCACTTTCCAGCGACACATATGACTTATATCATTAAAGCCACAGACAGAAAGATTAGGTACATACAAGCAATATCCCAAATAATATTTTCAAAGTGCTATGGAGCATCATAGGCTCCATAGTTCAGTACGCTATGAAATTCACTTAGCTTCATCTAGCTCTCAGAAGAAAAAAATCATGCGGTAGAGATCACTATTTTGTGCATTTCAGCCGTTTTGAGATATGTACACATCAACTTACATATACGGAACGTATTCTGAACATAACACAAAATGAACAAACTAGACAAAAACACCCCTGAACTATTTTTTTTCAATTTGTTTTGGACATCTCCCCCTCCAAATTGTAATTTGAGTTTAAACAATAATTAATATGGCACCCCTCCCCCCCTTGACTTATGCATTATTGAATTTTCCCCAGTGTTCCATATGAAATGCAGCCAAAACATTCTACTTGGCAGTTGTGGTACAATAAAACAACACTGATACTTACTTGTTTCCTGTTAGACCAAGAAGGAACTTCCAGTAAGCCGGTCTAATTTGATGAGGCTCAAACACGGCCTGAAAGAAACAAAAATAATCATTAGAATAATCTTTAAATGGAATTCTAAATCACTTTGAAAGAAAAAAAAACAAATGATAATCAGGCATTGCTGGAGATCATAAAAATGGTCAATTTTGGATATTGCATTAAAAAAGTACCAAGGATTTCCGTAACCCTTAAACAATGTATGAAAGGGAAAACAGTTACACTTGCCAGAACATTTTAACCTTTTAAGTTCTAACCCATACATTACAGCAATATTGAACAGGCTTCTTATTGACAGCTATGCTAAAGCTGGCCTCGTCTTACAAAGAGTTATGATTGATCCCATCAACCTCAGCTATATGGAAATCCACCAATGTCATGATTTCTGATACAGGAAATTGGCACAATGTCCTTTGTGAATAAAAGAAAAGAACACTGAATTTTCAAGAAAACAATGAATGCATAAATATGCATCATATCTGGAAAATATTCTAAACAAACGTGCAGTTTCGATGTTAACATTGCAGGCTATCCATGGTTGTGATTGATCGGATCGAAGGTAACTCTTTGTAAGATGGGGTGAAAATCTATGGAGCACCTGGGCCCAGTAACATAAATGCTTAGCAATTGATCATCCATAGGGCTGATTTCTACAATTGATTGCAACTCATAATTGTATATGATCAATTGTAAAAATCGGCCTCATGATCAATCACTGTAACTGGACCCTGGGGAGCGTTTCATGAAAGGACTTGTCGGACATTTCATTCCCTTTTATCCAACAGTTACCATAGTAACAGTGCTTCTCTGCCAATCAGAATCAAGGAAAGATGTCAGATATGACAACTTGTTGCTGAAACAGTCCCCAGGAGTGTCATAGCTTGACAGAAATGGCCATTTTACATGAACCCAATATCATTATTATCAATTTCATTTCATCATTTCATCTTTTCCTCACAGATATAGGAGAGGAGACATGATTGATGTTTATAATTTTATGTATGGTATCTTTATGACCCTAGCATTGATCTGCTTGTACGCAGTAAGGGAGGACAAGACGCCATTCACAGAAAAGCAAGAAGCAGTATGCGTGGCTTTATATAAGGGAATTCTACTTTTCAAATAGAGTAATAACAGTAGTTCTTTGGACAGTCTTACAGAAAGTGTGGTTTATGCAACATTGGTAAATTCTTTAGGAATCGGCTTGATAATCATTGGAAAGATGCTGCTTTTGTGTACGACTTTGAATAATATTTCTGTCTTACCACATGCCACATTCAACTATACTTGAAACTGATAGTGTGGAGTATACAGAATAATTACATTGATCGATGATGATAAAAAATAATGGTCAATTTTTGTATAGTGCATAACACATCATAAGTCTCTATGCGCTTGAGAAAAAAAAAGGAGAGGAGAAGTGTTGGTGCATTCATTTTGTTGAGGCTAGGAACATTTTAAATGATTATGTTTTAGGAGCTGTTTTGAATTTGTCAACGGAATTGATTGTTTTCAGGGAATTTGAGAGTTTGTTCCATAAAACAGGGGCTGCATGAGCAAATGAACTCTCGCCAAATGATTTGGTTGATATTTGGAGGTACAACTAATAAATTCATGCTTTGTGAACGTAAACAAGAACAGGCATTATGAGGCAAAGTCCTAAAAGCATTGCCAGATTAAAGCAAAGGAAAGTAAACTATACTTACAGCCTGCAGGACGATGGATGTACTAAGTGCATAGAGAATGGAATCACCATGAGGAATGATGGGAAGATACTTCAAGTCCTGAAGTTTGAAGAATATGTTCTGGAAGATGGGAGTTGCATAACAATTTTTTTTTTTTAAATATCCATGAATTTCAATATAAAATATACCTGAGAATATCTCAAAATGAGTTCGAACAGAATTAAAATATCCACCCAAGTTTTTGCAAGCATACATAAACCAAAATATGTGGAAATATGATCATAGTAGAAATATGTCATTGCTGAAGAATGAGCAAAATATGCATCGAATTTGAGCCCAGAGTTAGGAAAGTTTTTTAAATCAATTTCTTAATTGCATTGACAACAATTTATAATCAATCAGAAATATTAATTATAATCAGTAAGATTTGTGTTATGGGAATCTGATAAGATCCAGGATATTTTCTTTGATTCTTCTCGTCCAGGGGAGCGTTTCATGAAAGGACTTGTCAGACGATTTATCAGACAAGTCCTGTTTTATCCAACAGTTACCATAGCAACAGTGCCTCTCAGCCAATCAAAATCAAGGAAAGTTGTCAGATCTGAAATCTTGTCAGATGGCGAATGTTGATGAAGCACTCCACTGATGAAGACAACTTGACAAGATTTAAGTTCATTTCTCTTTTTTGTATGCATCAAATTGACTTGAGGAAACACAAGAATTTGTCTTCTTGTCTCAATTTGATGAGCCCCCATATCTTTAAGTTAATACCTTTAAGTTTCCATGCAATGATTTTTATAAATAATTTTTTTTAAAGAGATAAGAGGATGGGTAAGTGGGTGGACGGATGGACAGACAGACAGACAGACAGATAGATAGATAGATAGATAGACAGATAGATAGATAGATAACTAAATAAATACATAAATTAAAAGTATATATTAAGGAGGAAACACCAAAAGTGGGCAATTCAATTAATCAATGAATTGAAAGAAGATCAAAGAGTAAAATTCCAATAGGCTTTTTTCTTCTTCTTTTTTTCTTTGTTATCTTCTGCCTTTTCTGCTCTTTTTTCTTATTCTTACCTCAGCAGCCTTTGATAATACATAGAGTGAAAGTGTTTTGCTTCTATAGAAGATGGTTGATAGTCCAGCTATGAAACCTGCTAGCAGACCATGTATGGGACTGTCTTTGTTCCGTAACCATCGCAAGAGACAGTTGACACTCTGTAACGCAAACAGATAAAGAATATATTACATAGCTTGTGTAGATTCGAATCAGTGATAGGTCAATACGCCATCACGTGATCATAGCTGCAAAGGATTGCATTTGTTATATTCTAGGTTTTGACGTCACCTCAGTGAATATAACTGCGTTGTATTGTCAATTGCGGCGTAATATTCACTAAGGTGACGTCACTCGCTGCTTACAAGTTGGGTAATCAGGTAGTTTAATTGATGTACACGCTAGTGTCGATTGCATAAAGAACGCGCTTGATGTATTTTCAAATGTTTTCTATTATAACGTAGACGGATCAGAGCTGTAGCAAGAATTTCGGGTTGGAGCCAGATAATGAAGGCAATATCTGATGGCGAATACACATAGACTATATAATATCACAAATATTGCCTGGTTTATCGTTTTAATAAATAACATTTCAACTCCCCTCCGAAGCTATATTTTTCCTTTGGGAGAATATTGTCCCTCAGCGCTGCGCTTCGGGCAAAAAATAATCCCGTGGGAAAATATAACTCCATCGGGGAGAGGAAATGTTATATTCAAACTCTAGGTAGGCAATATCTGTATAATATTGAGAGACAGGGAACTTTCTTCCTTAATTTCCAGTAACTGCCTAAACACTAACAATGATGGAATTCTCTTTTTGGTTGCTCCATGCATTTGGATTCCGTTACCAATCCAACTTTCTTATTTTAACAACCGTGAGACCTTCAAACCTGAACTAAAGATCTATCTTTTCAATTCCAGCAAATATGTTGTGATTACCGGTAATATGTAACATATTGTGAGGGGCAGCACCTTCAAAATCTATCTTACATATCGTCGCAAGCACCACAAATCGTCCTCTCTGTGCACTTCGATGAGAAAGTTAGTTTTGCAGAAAATGCATTTAAAGGAAAGCTTTTTAAAACCAGCAATAATTGCATCTACAAGGAGAGCAAATTATTTACCTGTGTCTTTGTTCGATAGTTCAGTTTCCAAAGTTTCATCCTGTATCTTTATATTTTCTTGAAGTGAATTATTTACGCCACAGTGGGCATCGTAACGGAGAGGACGGTTCGTAGAAAAGATACAGTGCGCTATCCTGAACTATCAAAAGAAGACGCCGGTAAATAATTTGCTCTCCTTGTAGGTGCACTTATTGCTGATTTTAGAAAAGCTTTTCTTTAAATGCGTTTTCTGCCAAACTAACTTTCGCATCGAAGTGCGCAGAGAGGACGGTTCAGGGTGCGTGCGACGATATAGATGGGTCTATACAAACTCCATTCATCATCATCACCGTCTTCAATGTGCATTTCATGGAGTATTACTTCACTGATGACTTCACTTTAGAGTTACAGATAGACTCGGGTTATCAAACAAGGCTTTGTCCCCCCTGGGCCCCGTCTTACAAAGAGTTATGATTGATCCAATCAATCATAACTATGGAAATCCATCAATGTCATAATTTTTTTCTACAGGAAATATGCACAATGTGCTTTGTAAACAAAGAGAAGCACAGTGAATTTTCCAGAAAACACTGAATGCATGAATATACATCATAGTAACAAAATATTTTACACAAACATGCATAATTGATGTTGACATTGCTGGCCGTCCATAGTTGTGATTGATGGGATCAATCGCAATTCTTTGTAAGACGGGGCCCTGGTTTAGGTACCCAGAA
Organism: Lytechinus variegatus; assembly: GCF_018143015.1. NCBI lineage: Eukaryota > Metazoa > Echinodermata > Echinoidea > Temnopleuroida > Toxopneustidae > Lytechinus > Lytechinus variegatus. The sequence goes on along the minus strand of NC_054743.1, from coordinate 36,862,938 downwards.
AAGGTTTTAACAGTGTATTTCAGCTGGAATTCCGCTTTTCAGCATATTTTCCTTGCCAATCATATCATTTTAGCATAAGGAAACACATCAGGGAATGTGGGTATTAAGCTGATGTAGAGACAAAGAGAGCAGGATTCCTGAAAAAGACATAGAACAAACTTCGTGAAGGTGCCTTTAAAGTAGTTTTATCCCAACATTACTACTTGTACAGATTTACAAAATCCAGCATGTCCTACTCATTCATTTTCTTTCTCTCTCTCTCTTTCGCTTGCTATATTTATTTTTTTTCTCTTTCACACAATGTACAGGTATACAAGTATTCCTAAAGGTAACATGACATTGTTGCATCTGTCTTGTCTTGAACCGGAGATATATATATATATTAGTATATATATATATATATATATATATATATATATATAAAACAATGATGAACTTACCCTGAATAGACCTGAGTAGAAACCTAAGAAGAGACCTAGGGAGAAGTTATCTTTGTGATACAGTGCCTTTGGGATGTTAGAAGGATTGCTGAAGGCACTGGATAAAGACCTGAGGACATTGATAAACCCCTGGATTGTATAGCCTAGGAAAAATCTCCTCAAGAAAGCCTATGAAAAATAAACGATACAAAATGAAAGATGTTAGACTGCTGAAGGGACTGGGTAAAGGACTTGAGGACATTGACGAACCCTTGCATTGTATAACCAAGAAAAACCTCCTTAAAGGGGAAGTTCACCCTGAAGAAAACTTTGTTGTAAAAATAGTAGAAAAAAATAGTACAAAATATTGGTGAAGGATTGAGGAAAATCTGTTAAAAGAGTAAGAAAGTTTTAGATTTGTGACGTCATAAACGAGCAGCTGCCCCATGTGTTATGTAATATCAAATACATGAATTTCAAATTTTGTATGTTTCCTGATGACTTAATTTTGTTTTCTATTCATGATCGTGTGTGAAATGATTTGTCTATTGATATAAAAAAGGTACAGTGAAAACCATTTTCAATTTTCTGAGAAAATGACATTTCATTGATTTTTTTACCATTGGCTATGTAGGAATGCTGCTCGCGTATGACGTCACAAATCAAATAATTGAAATTCTAATAACTTTTTAATTATTTGATGAATTTTTCTCAAACCTTCAGCAATATTTTTTTATTATTTTTCTGCTATTTTTACAATAAACTTTTTGTCAGGGTGAACTTCCCCTTTAAGGAAGCCTGGGAGAATACAAAAAATGCTAGATAAGAGTAATTGCAGTGAGTGATAATTTTGAGAGAAAGGCTTAAGATTATCACAGGACCATCACACATAAAGAGCCTAAGCCTAAGTTCTGGCATAGTTTACTTAAACCAGACACTGTGGAATAACGGATTCTGTACCGAAACCGAAGTAAGCTGAAAACCACTAACACAGATGAGTACACGTGGGGCATGTGGGTAAGCAGTGGAATAGCAGCCAAGCTACATCCATGATGATAATAATGAAACTGCAGACTTGGGAACTCTGCAGAATAGACATAATCATTTGCAAGTTGTATTACCGGTATATCATAATTATCATTATCACTATTATCAATTTTGCCGCCTTTCTTCAGGCGATATAATAATTATTATATACTTTTTTTTCTCTCCACTCACCTCTTAGATTTACCTCATATTTATTTTGCTTATTTACATGTACATGTATACTTTGGGTTTTTTTCTCTTAATACACCCCCTCTCTAATACAGAATAATTATTATCAATTTCCTCAGATTTGTATCATCATTCTTTTAATACTATCATTATTGTCACCGACAACAGAATAAATTTGCAGTGTCTCTAACACTTGACACTTTGCATACTTTACCTCAATGGAGTAATAGACACAGCTAGATTCATGAAGGCACAGCGTATGCTTACGGAGATCTTTTAACCTAAAAACAAATAGATAGAAAAAAGATTGTTTAAAAGATAATCAAGTCCTTTTAGATAAATATGTACCAGTATGTTAGCTTTTCCTCTATGGTAATAACTATCAAAACCTACATTTTGATTGGTTACTATTTCAAGGTAACCATGATGACAGTAAGTTTTTGTGCAATGAAATGGAAGGAGATATTCTTTAATTAGAAACACAACCTGTTTCCCAATCATACATGTACGGTATCTCCTGATAATTTAAGAGAGGATATTAATTCTTGCCAAGATAATATGTTCTAACCCTATACAAACAAACAGCCACTATGAAAAATATTTCCTGTTGCCACATGCACATATATGTTTGAATTTCCTGTACTCAAAACCATGTCTAACTGGTGAATTGTCTGTTGGCCTAAACCGTCCTAGGTCAATTATCTCTGGTCTCATCTCAGACGGAATGAACCCAATTCATCTCCAAACAATGTCTCCAATTTCCACCATTACACAAATTCAAATTCAAAACAATAACTAAGTTTTATGATATCTTTAAAGGTCAAGTCCAAGCCAGAAAAATGTTGATTTGAATAAATAGAGAAAAATCAAACTAGCAAAATACTGAAAATTTCATCAAAATCGGATTTAAAATAAGAAAGTAATGACACTTTAAAGTTTTGCTTTTTTTCACCAAACAATGACATGCACAACTCAAATGAGACATTCGATGATGTCCCTCACTATTTCTTTTGATTTTTATTGTTTGAATTATATAATATTTCATTTTATATAGATTTGACTTGGAAGGACCAACTTGACTGAATCATAAAATATTAAACCATGCCCTTTCCACATGTTCAGGGAGGGATCAATTGTTGTTTCACTTGATAATGAAGAGAAAAATAGAATATTCCCTACTTCATATAATAAAATACAAAAGGAAATAGTGAGTGGATGACATCATCAGTCTCCTCATTTGCATACCCACCAGGATGTGCTATAACTGTTTTGTGAAATTAAGCAAAACTTTAAAATGTCACAACTTTTATTTTACATCCGATTTTGATGACATTTTCAGTGTTATGCTTGTTGGATTTTTTCTTTTTATCAAAATCAACTTTTTATTCGGGTGGACTTGTCCTTTAACGTGCATGCTCTTAAAACAAAACAGTTAAAGACCATCTTAGGCTGCGTTTATTAGACCTCAACCCAGAATCATGATTTGAATCATGATTCAACACACACAAACATGAATCACAAAACCACAATACTTCTAGAATTGAGTCTATTATACCTCATTTTGTTTTCTTCTATTTATCTGGTCGGTTTATCCAAAATGGTGTTCGGAAGTGAATTTCAGCGTAGATCCAATTTAATAATATTGACAATGTTCACTCAACAACTGAGATCATTGTCCAGTTAGTTCACTTACTAGAACTTAAAGTTGAAGGACACAAAATGAAAAGCAGTGGACGATGCGATGACCAACACAGAACTTGAAGTTAATGCATGTGAAAAGAAATGCATGCATATACACGTGAGCTTTGAAAGAGTCAAACCGAAAATAGCCCGACACAGTGACCTCATAGAATGATTGCGCTTTAAATATAAGACCTTTTTGTTCATAACTGTACAGAAACGTCTTTCCGAACACCTCCTTTTTACGTGTTTCATGCTTGTGATTTGAAAGACGTTTATTTTTACTTTTGACTAAATGCGATTGTCATTCTGCAGAATCATGATTTGAATTGTGATTCTGCCCCATCATCACTAGACTCACTGTATGTACAAACACACCCAATGTTGATCTTGACTTGCCTGTTGATGAAGTTGGTAATGATTGTCTGAAGCACCTTTGGTAAGAATTGAGTAAATGAAGGTCTGTCCTGTTGTCCAGGATGTCCTGAGGAAGGGCCTGTGTCTTGGTTTGATTCCTGCTCACTGGCAGGCATCTCTGAATTACCAACTAGTAATCTACAAGAAATGAAACATTTAAGAAGATGCATGGTATTTGTGGAGATTGAGGGTTATTTGGAAAGATTGAAATGAATGAACGGTTGTCTTGGTGTCCTGAGGAACGACCTGTGTCTTAGTTTGATTCCTGCTCTCTAGCAGGCATCTCTGAATTACCAACCAACAATCTAGGAGTACAACATTTAATGCATGGTATTTGACGGTTATTTGGAAAGATTGAAATGAATGAAGAGTTGTGTTGGTGTCCTGAGGAAGGACTTGTGTCTTGGTTTGATTCCTGCTCACTGGCAGGCATCTCTGAATTACCAACCAACAATCTACAAGGAATAAAATATTTAATGCATGGTATTTGTGGAGTTTGAGAGTATTATGTTAATATAATTTGATCTGACCATACACCCAGACAAGCAAACGTTTTTTTTCTGTTAACCCCCCCCCATCCCTCTGCGCCTCAGAATAGTTTACTAGATAGATGCCGCATAATAAATGCTGTGTTTGTATTTTGGAAAGATTGAAATGTAGAGTTGTCCAGGATGTCTGAAGGAAGGGCATGTGTCTTGGTTTGACTCATGTTCATTGGCTGGCAGCCCTGACTTACACCAACAATCTATAAAGGGTGATACAGTTGTACCTAATATTAATGGAGTTTTTTAACATTTTGGTTCATTTGGAATGAAGAATTAATGAATTATCATGTTGTCCAAGAAGGACCTGTGTTCTGGGTAGCATCGCATGTCTTGGCCAGGCTCTTGCTAACTGGCATGCAGCTCTGAACTACTGTACCAACAATTAATCTGAAGAATAGCAAGGTTGACATTATTCATGGACCTATTGGAGCATGCTACACTGGCACTGGTCCGACGGTCCCAGACCAGTAAAAATAGCTGTAAAGCCAGTAACTTTTAGAAATAGCCAGATTTACTGGTCCGGCATGACCAGTACAAAATATATCAAACTAATAGGACTGATATTTTCTCCTCTTTGGTGAATTATAAAATTGGCGACACATGGCATCTTAAAGAATGGCTCTCATAAATTATGTTGTGTGTGTGTACTGTTTTGTTTTGTATGTTTAATTTTTTTTTTGGGGGGGGCAATAAAACAAAATAGACGAAAAATAAACTCAAGTCTTTTTTTAAATGTTTTTCTTTATTTTGGGGGACCAGTGAACTTTAGGTTCGTACTTTGAAAAACTGGGTATTTACTGATCCGACATGAACAGGTTAGACCGGTAGATAAAAAAAGGTCAGTCTGGAGCCCTGCCTATTAGTAAGTTTGGAATGAAGAATTCTTTTGGTATTAACAATTTGAATTCATTTCATTTCATCCCTTTTCTTGGTTAGACTATTCTTCGCTGATGATAGACAACTCTGAACTACATCCACAGACCATTAATTGATACACTATACCAACTATACAGTCAATCTAATGCTTCTAGGACAAAAAATAGCAAATTTTAAAATGTACAGAATAGTGAAAGACTAGGCTGTCACAATATCACATCCTATGGGATATCCCCCTCTCACATGATATTGCAACCTTATTTTTAGATAGAAAAACTGATATATTTAGACAGGGTACCACATGTGGAATTGTGTTGTCATGAAAAAAAAAAGATTTCCAAAACATTTGAGATCTACTGAACAATGTCTTGGCACCAAAGAGAGAGATATGATTTCATATCAACAACACTTTGCCTATTAATACTTGCTCTTTTTCTGATCAGCACCAGGAAAGGCCTTGGCTGGAAGGGGAAAGTGACCTTAAAGGACAAGTCCATCCCAACAAAAACTTGATTTGAATAAAAAGAGAAAAATTCAACAAGCATAACACTGAAAATTTCACAAAACAGTTATATGCACATCTCGGTCGGTATGCAAATGAGGAACTGATGACATCACTCACTCACTATTTCTTTTGTATTTTATTATACGAAATAAGAAATATTTTTTATTTTCTTGTCATTGTCATGTGAAATGATGTTTCATTCCTCTCTGAACACGTGGAATTTGTGCTTCAGGCAAGGAAGTCCTAATCGTTAAATTCGTAAAATTGAAATATTGTATAATTCAAACAATAAACTAGAATTTAATTCGTCATGCGGACGAATTAGGTGGTCTGTCATGATTTTTCATTCAGAGTCGGCTAATGTATAAAATGAATCACTTAGATATGATTGATAATCTTGATTCTAGACATCCTAAGAATAAATTTTGACCATTGCTCAATGTGATTATTAATGTGGTGATGACAATCGTCAGACATACATATTCACACAGATATATAGAAGATAGATCATGACTATATATATTGATGGATGGCGCGATGGATGGATCAAGTGATGGATTGAGAGATAAATGATAGGTGGTTATATTAATAAAACATAGATAGACAGACATATAGATAGATTGATAGATAGAGACAGATAGATTGATATAGAAAGATAGACATATTGAAATAGATATATATAATAGAAATAGACAGATAGATAGATATATAGATAGATAGCCAGACAGACCGACATACATATAGAAAGATAGATAGACAGGCAGATAGATAGATGGATATATAGAAAGATAGATAGATATACATATCTAAACAGATTGATATATTATATTAGACAGAGAGAGAGATAGATAGACAGATACATATGCAAAGTAGGTAGATAGACAGATAGACATATATATGGATAGAGTGAGAGAGAGAGACATATTCAAACATGTAGATATATATTTGACAGAGAGATAGACATATATGTCATGTAGGTAGATAGATAGACAGACAGATGGATGGATTGATAGATAGATAGAAATATACATAGATTTATAACAGATAGCGGATGGACGGATATGATTAGATAGATATAATATGAAAAAAAGTGATTATAATCTGTTTTATTTTGCAATATTTTAGCTATTATTTATTAGAATTGTTATAATTGATCGTGCGCAAGATATTAAAAAAAAAGAATCATGTTCACCCAGGACTCAAACCCCTGCTCGCATGCGTGCTGCCCACATGATTGAATGAGATGCAAGTCTGACGCCTAACCGATTGAGCTAGAATATTTCCCATAGACTTTACACGTAAGCAATTTTGAGAATTACAATTCCAATATTGCAAGTGAAAAACGGGCATGATCCCGGCATCTGATCAAAAAGTGGAGGGCACATTATCGAAAGCCCAGAATCTCAGCTATAACATATTAAAAGCTCAGGCAAAACTGACAAGAAGAAATGGAGATATGGCTCACGAAATAGAGGAATGTCGAATCTAGTTTTGAGAAAAAGTCATGTCCCATAGAGATTACACGCAAAATACATGTGATATGAAAAAAGCAATTATAATCTGTTTTATCTTGCTAAATTTAAACTTTTATGCCTTTTAATTATCATAAAGGATCATGTAAGAGGTGGCAAAAAGAAAAAAAAAATTGAAAAAAAAAATCATCTTGTTCACCCCAGGACTCGAACCTCCGCCCTCGAGAAAGCAAGTCAAATGCGTTATCCATTGAGCTACGATATTCCCCATAGAGATTACACGCAAGTAATTTATAGAATTACAATACCAATTTTGCAAGTGAAAAACGGGCATGATCCCGGCATCTGATCAAAAAATGGAGGGCACACTTGCGAAAGCGTAGGATCTCAGCTACAACATACTAAAAGCTCAGGGAAAACCGACAAGAAAAAATGGAGATATGGCTCACGAAATAGAGGAATGTCGAATCTAGTTTTGGGAAAAAGTCATGTCCCATAGAGATTACACGCAAAATGAGGAAAAATGACATGCCTCTTTTCATCGCTGTTTTACGCAATGATGCGTTTCTCAAAACGAAAATTCATGTCAACTAAGGAGAAAGAGTACATTCTAATCTACGACATATCGAAATCTGGGCGAAAAACGATCTATATTCGAGAAGTTACAACCAAATTTGCATAAATTTGATGACGTCATTTTTGAAAAAAATGAAATTTTTAGTTTAGGCGCCATTTTGATGACGTCATGATATAATTTAGGGTTAATGGTGACATGAAATCAAATCTACAACTAATACTCTATCGATATATGAAAAAAAAATTGGGGGTCAATGGACTATTTACAGAGCTACAGTAAATTTTCAATAGGCATGTTTTTGCCCATATATGGCCTATAGTGAGAGCTCGCGCGCACACGTGCTGCAAACTTTAATGGGTGTTAATTTCTATATTAATGGTTGTAAAAGGTTGATCAATGTATCAAATTGCTCAGAATTTTATTAGCAATGCAATGATATTAAAAGAAACGGTTTTTCTGCGTTGCGTTAAGGTGTAACGCGCAGAAACTGCACGCGCATATGTGTGCGCGCAAAATTTTGAAATGCTTAAAATGACCTGAAACGTACCCAAAAAAATTTATAGGTCATTTGGACGATTTTTTTACCTTTGACGTGCGCGTACGCGCGCGTCATGACCTCTACATGACCTTTGATGACATTGACAGTTGACCCTTGACCTGAAGTTAATGTCATGTAAATATTGTTAATTTTTGATAATTGATAATGAAGATATGATCAAATGAAGAATTTTACAAAATGGCGCGTAGATGACGTCATCATGACCAGATGACCTTGAAAAGCTTAGTATGCCGTCTCTATGATAGATTCTATATATGACAGAAAAATCAGCTAAATTGATTTAGCCAATTCGGAGAAAAGTTGGCGACAAACATAGGTGATAAGAATAAATAAAGAAAGAAATAAAGAAAATTCTGACGAAATCAATAGGTGATCTGTCGTAGACAGACCACCTAAAAACAAAAGAAATAGTGAGTTAGTGACATCATCGACTCTCTCATTTGGATGTAACTGGCTTGTTCATATAATTTTCTTTGTTGAAAATCAGCGAAACTTTGAAATGTCATAACTTTCTTATTTTACATCCGAATTTGATGAAGTTTTCAGCATTGTGCTAGTCTGATTTTTCTCTATTGATTCAAATCAACATTTTTCTTGACCTTTAACCATAGAAATCTGGCATCTCCCCCAAAGTTTGACCAGCACTTATTGATATGCAAGGCAAGAGAACTGTATAAATGTAAGGGCGTTAAAAGGGTTAGGAAAGCTTGAAAAGGTAATGAAGTAATGTGAGAAATAACCTTATTGAAGACTTACTTCAGCGCTGATTTTGCATCTTTTGTGAGGCAGTTTCCTATCCTGTATGGAAGAATGAAAGAAAAACAAAACTTTAAAATGTGAGTCCAAATGAGAATAGAATTTACCCTTAAATAAAAAAAGTCTTGATATGGTACCTAACATAGGGATGTTACTGGGAAAGTTTTGAAATGAAAATCCCGGTACCTTGAATTTACTTTGGATTTATAAAGCACCTGTCACATCCGTGCACACGAAAATCCCTTCAGAAATATTGAATAATGACTGCTGTTCTTTATGATTCTTCAAGGGAGATTACTTTGCAAAGAGGGATTCAAATTGTGGTGGGTATTTCAAACACAATTTGCCAAGTATGGAAGGCCATAGAAGAGGTTGAATTTCCATTCACGAACAATGATTTTAAAATAATTGCTAGTGAATGGAAATTCTTTTTGAAAGGGATTTCAATTTTTTACTGGCATGTCAAAAAGAAATATCCATGCATGAAATGTCTAGAAGAGTGGTTGAGGGAAACAAAAACTTGATATTCCAGTTTACATGTATATTGAATGGGCATTTCTTTTTTAAGAATGATTTTGAATTGCGATAGGGACTTCAAAGAGAAATAATCATGTATGAAATGCCATAATCAAGAATAAGTAATGTATGATGGCAGGTAAAAAAATGTGTAAAATGGAGAAGCATTATTCTCGAATTTTATCTTTTTTCATAACTTTATAAAATTTTTGATCAAAATGAATTCCTAAAACAAATACCTAAAATCCTGTACAAAATCTATATCCTCCTTGTTATTATTACGATTAGTACAAGTGTTGTAGTTTTTAATGGAATATTGCATACAGTGAGTCTAGTGATGATGGGGCAGAAACACCCAAATATAACCTTACACCTGAAATGTAAAATCTTTGGTTTCAGTATTATAAGAAGGTTAATGAGGTTAACCTCAAAACTCCTACAGTGCCACCACAAACCACTTTTATAATGGGATAAGCATCACTAGGAATTTGTGGTTCAAAGAAGTAAATTTCAGGAAAATTGAGAGAGTGTAGCCTGGAAGCCAGCTGATTGACATCTGTTTTAGAATTTTTAACGACTGACCAAGCATTGGTTGATCAGCTCACTGGACTGATTCAGAAATAATACTGGAACTAAACTTACAAAAATATACAAATAGAAGAAATAATAGATAATTGAAAATGGACTAAGATTGTGTAATGAATTCAAATATTAAAGTAGACCAATACGAATTAGGCCGTATTAATGTCCATCAATTTGAAATTTGTATTGTTTACATGTCAGTGTGAAATATACATCAGCATGATCTATAATTGAAATTATAAACATTCAATAATAACAACAGACATAAGCCTATACATTGTCAGAATATATTCTGACAACTTTTAATCTGCTGGTCCAATGTTGTTACACGAAAATAATGTACATTTGGCAAGATAAAAATAGAAAATAAACCTGAATTTAAGATGAATGTAAACATTTCCAATACAAGACAAAAAGTCTACGAGTGTAAACCTTGCAAATAGCAGTGCAATCAGTGGCAGATCAAGGGGGGGGCACATCTGGCCTGTGCCACCCCCCCCCTTTGAGAGTCAAAATCAAAGTTGTTAATGTAAATATGCTATTATTACACAAGTGTGCCCCCCCCTCCCCTTGAAAGTCAGAGCATATAATGGGAGTATGTCTTCCATAGGCAATTGAGGATCTTTTTTTTCCTTCACAAATTTTCCTCAGGGGAAAATGTCCCCCCCCCTTGTACCGTTTTCATACTGAAGGCAAAGTGGAGTTACTCCGGAATAACTCCGGATTGAGTTTATACACTTGTACTGCGGACCGTCTTTAAACCCCCTTTCATACTGGCAAGCACCGCAGCGGTGTATCCGCAGTCGTTGCCATGGTTTCCAAGCAAGTTCGCGCCATACGTGTGGCGAGATCACAGCGATAAGCGCATACCACATTTCCGGTGCGGAGTAACTCCGTCTGTAACCCTCTTCTGGAAGTGGGTTGAGTACTCCGCTTTGAATCCGGATCGACCTAATCTCAGAATTTTCATATTGCCATCCAAAGTGGATTAACTCCTCCTGGACTCCACTTCGGCTCTCACTATGAAAGGGGTATTGGAAAATTATGGATCTGCCCTTGAGTGCAACTGTAAGTATGAAAGAACCCTGGAGTTATGTATTTACACAACCCCCAAGCATATTTTAGCATTCTATAATACACATTTACATTGCAATAAATTATGATAGAATATGACCAATGTGTGATAATTTCTTGGTATGACATAATGCAAGATTTATTGGCTGCTTAATGGGTGTTCTGTCTCCAAGTGTGTTGGGATGATATATGGTGAGTCTTAGACAAATAGTCATTATTCATCGCTACATATATACACTTCTTTCTAATGACCATGATATATGGGGAATGTTACAGAGGGCCCAGTAACATCTACCTGCTAGGCCATGATTAAAAATCATAAATCATTTGCAGCACAGAGATTTAATTATTTTAAAATGATCTCTTTGAGGCCTGAATGTTTGATCTTAAAACACTTCATAATTCCTTTCTTCCTTCCTTCCTTTCCCTTCCTCCCTCCCTCCCTTCCTTCCTCCCTTCCTTCCTTCCTTCCTTCCTTCCTTCCTCCCTTCCTCCCTCCCTCCCTCCCTCCCTCCCAAATCAGCAATTTTCCTGATTATTGGGCTCTCTTTCTCTTTTCTTTTTTTTAATACATATTTACATGTTCCATACCTTTTCCTTACTAATCCTCCTCCACTCTGTCTCTCTGACTTCCTCTCTTGCCCATATCACCCTAAATTATGAACATTTGAATAGTTTTGTAAAATATTTTTTAATAATCCACTTGCATTGATTGTAACCCACAATCACCTGCGTTTTTTCTTCATCCTTAGGTGGTTTCAGACAGCCTTGAAGTTCGTCAGTTCCAGGTATTCTCTGATCGGGAAATTTACCCCGATCAGAAAATACCAGGTAATGTGAAAGCAAACTACGCGTAATCTCCCCGAAAGAAAATACCCGCTAAATAGTAGGTACTTGGCGAAATTACGAGAACTTTCGCGGGGATTTTTCCAAGGTCGCAGGTATTTTGGCGATGTGAAAGCAAATTACGGGAACTTTTAGCCCAGCGTGTCGTTGGGCGCGGGAGCTGTGGGTGGCTGCTGGGCTAGTGATTTTGAATCTCGCGCCTTGCCTGCTTATCAGACCATACTATGCGCATGCTCGTAACTTCAGGAACTTATCCCGAAGGGTATGTTTCGGGGCGGTGTGAATGCAGGAATAATTAATGGGTATTTTTTAGCCGAAAACAGTTCCTGTAATTTAACGGGGATTCTTGTGATCGAGGCGGTTTGAAACCACCTCTTGTGTAGTTAAATTCGCTGCCCACCTGTCCTTCACAATATTTCTCTTTTTCCTTCTCCTTCTCTCTCTATATAATTCTGTCATTATCTCTGAGTCAAACGGCCACCGCACACCTTGCGACTGTTCGCGATCCAATTTTGGAACAAATCGCATTTTGCTCATTTTCTGAAAATGTGAATGGAACATATCATTTTATTTGAGGTTAAAATCAATTGAAAGAACAATAACCATTTTGAATTTATTAACAAACTTCATTCATCTGGCATGAATATTTTGTTTTAAAATATATACAATGATAACATAAACAAAAACATTCATAACTGTATGTTGTATAAATCAGTAAAACATCAATACATAGATACGTATTTTGAAAGATTGCAAGTTTTTATTTTGGACTAAATGCCAAACTTACATGTAGTTTCAAATCGCAGCCAATCGTACGACTGCTATGACGTCATTACGACTAGATATCAAATTTGCTTTTATTCTGAGAAGAATGATAGCATAGTCACAGATTTGAACATAGGTATTCATACGATGATTTAGAACATTACATAGTAAGATATTCCATGTCTCAATATTAGCATCACATGTATTTGATGCTATAACGCTTGAATAATCAGGAGGTATTTTTTACTGTGATGTAAAGTTTGATTTGTGCCAAAAGGCGTGGTTGGTTGTTCTGTTGCTGTTGTTAGTCTGTTGTAAAAATGTTTAAAGAGAAACGCCAGTAGTTGCAGTAAACACTGATTTCATGAGAAAGTCTGTAAAACCAGGCTTAATTGTCAGAATATCATCGAGGATCTAGATCTGGTACAGTTACATAAACTGAACTTTGTGAAATCTTGAAATCTACGCTGAAACATGTTCACACTGAAGATCACCAACACAGATAGGCACACGTGGGACAGTGTATTATTATTGCTGGAATAAAGACCCGACGGAAGTGACCGAATCCGCGCTTATATTGCTTATTTCTCAGCAATTACACAATTTCTTCCGGAATCCTTTGGCACATATTTTTTATTCATACAAACAGACACTTGGGTGGTCATTATATTAGATTCTGTAAAAAGTCATTTTGAGATCGTTACCAAAACTGGAATTTATCTTTAAGTTTTTGTTTAACTGCTCTCATTTCTTTATTTCTGCATCAATTATGTTCATACTTGGGACATAAATGATCCTTGGGTAATACCACATATGTGTCACTGAGGATGATGAGGTCAAAAGATCATATTAGGCGGTTTCAAACCGCCTCGATCACAAGAATCCCCGTTAAATTACGGGAACTGTTTTCGGCTAAAAAAATACCTGTTAATTATTCCTGCATTCACACCGCCCAGAAACACATCCTTCGGGATAAGTTCCCGAAGTTACGAGCATGCACATTATGGTCTGATAAGCAGGCAAGGCGTGAAATTCAAAATCACTAGCCCAGCAGCCACCCACGCCGCCGCGCCCAACGACACGCTGGGCTAAAAGTTCCCGTAATTTGCTTTCACATCGCCAAAATACCTGCGACCTTGGAAAAATCCCCACGAAAGTTCTCGTAATTTCGCCAAGTAACTACTATTTAGCGGGTATTTTCTTTCGGGGAAATTACGCGTAGTTAGCTTTCACATTACCAAAATACCTGGTATTTTCTGATCGGGGTAAATTTCCCGATCAGAGAATACCTGGAACTGACGAACTTCAAGGCTGTCTGAAACCACCTATTGCATATTTTATTGATCGCAAAATCAGGCAAAACTAGTGGTTTGCGAACCACCTTGTTTTTATTACAATAAATAAAAGTAAAGGTTTCTGACATAAATTCTCATTATAAGGTATAGACAGTTCTGGTTGATTCAAAATAAGATATTCGGAAATAAGTCCAAATTATGATCCAAATTGGCTGGCAAAGAGTTCTTAAATTCAAAGTTCACAATGCTGGTGGTGATGAAAGCGGTGTTGGCTTCATTAGGTGGTTTCAGACCGCCTCGAAGTTCGTCAGTTCCAGGTATTCTCTGATCGGGAAATATACCCCGATCAGAAAATACCAGGTATTTTGGTAATGTGAAAGCAAACTACGCGTAATTTCTTCACTGCCGCTTTCTTCTTTTCATTTTCTCACAGAATGATATATTACATGTATTATGACAAGTGGGGATATGACATCATCACTTTGCTCATTGAAATTCATGATGACATGCCTCAAACTGTTTCATAGGAATGATGCAAAGCTTTCAAATGCTATAACTTTGTTATTCCTTGGCCAATTGTGTTTTGTTTGCCTGATTTTTCTTTATCTTTTAAGAAATCATTATTTTCAGCTTGGAGTATACCTTGACATTTTTCAAACTCTGGTCTCTAATAGTCGAAACTTAAAGTGGACTTCAGGATACGAGCCATGTTTTGTTTATTTACTTGAAATCAAGTTGCAATTAAAGCTGTTAATCTTACTACAGTTTTGTTTAAACAGGTATGATTAATTAAAATTATGCACTAAATTAATCTAAGACAAAACTCTGTCCTCTATTCAAGGATAAAGGGTGGCAACCCCAAATTCATGGGTGCTGAATATGATTTCAAAATTGGCAATTTCAATTTTTTTTATCAAGTTATGGTGTAGTTCAGTAGTTGAGTAGTACGACCCACATCATCTTTACCAAAACTACTTTCAAGGACAAGTCCACTCCAACAATAGCTTTATTTGAATAAAATGAGTAAAATCCAACAAGCATATCGCTAAAATTTTAATTAATTCGGTTGTCAAATGATAAGGTTATGACACTCTAAAGCTTTGCTTAATTTCAAACAAAACAGTTATATGCACATCCTGGTCGGTATGCAAATGAAGAGACTGATGATGGCATCCACTCACTATCTCTGTTGTATGAAATATTCTAATTTTCTCCTTATATTCAGGTAAAATAACAATTAATTCCGCCCTGAACATGTGAATTAAGCATTGTTTAATACTATATTGTTCAATCAAGTTGGTCCTTATTGTAAAATCTTTAAAAGAAGAAATATTGTATAGTTCAATAAAAAAAAAAGAAATAGTGAGTGATCGAGGGTCATCATCATCTGTCTCATTTGCATGTCACTGAGGAGTGCATATCACTGTTTTGTGAAAAATGAGCAAAACTTTAAAATGTCATAACTTATTTTACATCCAATTTTGATGAAATTTTCAGCATTATGCTAGTTTTTAGTTTGTTTTTCTCTATTTTAACATTTTTATGGGGTGGACTTGACCTTTAAGTAATACAGATATCATTATCACAATATCTTCATCATTCTCAATCCACCGTATAGCATACACAGGGGGTGGTTTCACGAAGCATATCAATTATTGGTTTCACTGATTAATTTGATCTGAGCCAATCAGATACAAGGGTTGCAGTCACTTGTAGGGCACACATGAGTAATACAGACCCCCATTCACTCACGTGTTATATCATAGCTCATCAAAAAATCATTAAAAATCAATCCCTCGATAGATTTTGCTTTAATTCACTGACATTAGTCACAATTAACAGTGCATTAAGACTTGATATGTTAATCAGGTACTTGACCAGCTCAATCAAAAGTTAAATGGCCTGAAATAAGACTAACCATAATTTCGGCCAGTTCATCGCCAGAAAAACCAGAACTGCATTGTGGGTAATAATGATTAAAATGAAATACAAAAATGCAGTCTAGCCTTCCCAAACGCCTTGATTATGAAAGAGTATGAACATAGCATTATGTCTATCGTTTTTCTTTTGATATACAAACATTTGATCTATTTTTAATGAATTATTTTAATCAACAAAGTCATGTGATCTTTACTTACGCCTGTCCGGCATGCATTGCGCGCAGATGAATTACACTCGTGTGCCCTATACTGTGGGTCAAATAACGAAAAGTTGAAAATTTTGGTCTCAAAAGAAAGAGTTCTCCTGAAGAGATTGATACCTTGCATTCAATACCTAATCTGACTAAACGCGTAAAAGAAAATAAAACGTCTCATTAGACACCCCTCAATTTAATGTAAAAATGCAGTGTTCCATTCATATATTTTGTGCGCTTCCTATGGTATTGCAGCTACAAGTTCTACTTGCTTGATGTCCATCAATTGGCTAAATATGTATTGTGTGGATTTACAACTTCTTGTTTACATGTTTAATTTCGTTCGAGGTGATTTATTACCTATGTATTCGCATAAGAATGAACAAAGTAAATAAAAGAAAATTGATAACAAACAAAGATTGTAAGCATTTCTTTTGCTCATTCGCCACTCTTCCCTATTATAACCGTTAATTTGGAGGAAGAAGGGGGGGGTGTTATAGGCATCAACCCCGCCCTGCTTTCAAGCCAGGAGGATGGGGGTATGTACCCCGACTCAGCACCCCCCCCCCCTCTCCTGTAGCTTTCAACGATATGAATAGTATTCAAGTGCGCAATCTATGATGTATCTGACTGAGACAAGTTTATGTATTTTAATGTTTTGTTCATCTTTCTTTCTCTGCGTGCTCTAAATATTGAAAATAGGAATCCTGATGATAATTAGAAGTTATTCATCATTTTGAAGTTCCTACGAGTACTTGTTTCATTTCACACTCTCAAACCAACCAGATCTCCTATTGGCAGTAGAAACTCGCATTTCTGCATGATAAATGATAAGCATTGAATATACATTTGAAAGCGTCATTCCAGCATAGTAAGCGATAAATGCACTAAATGCCGAGTAATATACTTATCATCTGTTATTAAACATAACCTATATCACTTTACATAAAACTGTTTGAAGCATTCTCACCACCGATTTCTAGCAGACGACGCCCAGCCATAGCAACGACAGTGTAGAAGTGTAGTCGCGATATAGGGCACACATGAGTAATACAGACCCCCATTCACTCACGTGTTATATCATAGCTCATCAAAAAATCATTAAAAATCAATCCCTCGATAGATTTTGCTTTAATTCACTGACATTAGTCACAATTAACAGTGCATTAAGACTTGATATGTTAATCAGGTACTTGACCAGCTCAATCAAAAGTTAAATGGCCTGAAATAAGACTAACCATAATTTCGGCCAGTTCATCGCCAGAAAAACCAGAACTGCATTGTGGGTAATAATGATTAAAATGAAATACAAAAATGCAGTCTAGCCTTCCCAAACGCCTTGATTATGAAAGAGTATGAACATAGCATTATGTCTATCGTTTTTCTTTTGATATACAAACATTTGATCTATTTTTAATGAATTATTTTAATCAACAAAGTCATGTGATCTTTACTTACGCCTGTCCGGCATGCATTGCGCGCAGATGAATTACACTCGTGTGCCCTGTAGTGAGAATCACTGACAAACCCTTGAGCAATAATGAAAATCACTGACAATAGGTGGTTTCAAACCGCCTCGATCACAAGAATCCCTGTTAAATTACGGGAACTGTTTTCGGCTAAAAAAATACCCATTAATTATTCCTGCATTCACACCGCCCCGAAACATACCCTTCGGGATAAGTTCCTGAAGTTACGAGCATGCGCATAGTATGGTCTGATAAGCAGGCAAGGCGCGAGATTCAAAATCACTAGCCCAGCAGCCACCCACAGCTCCCGCGCCCAACGACGCCAAACGACACGCTGGGCTAAAAGTTCCTGTAATTTGCTTTCACATCGCCAAAATACCTGCGACCTTGGAAAAATCCCTGTGAAAGTTATCGTAATTTCGCCAAGTACCTACTATTTAGCGGGTATTTTCTTTCGGGGAGATTACTCGTAGTTTGCTTTCACATTACCAAAATACCTGGTATTTTCTGATCGGGGTAAATTTCCCGATCAGAGAATACCTGGAACTGACGAACTTCGAGGCGGTCTGAAACCACCTAATTTGGTTCATGAAGTATGCCCCCAGTCTAACTTGAAGTTAGTACCAGGTTGGACGAGGCCCTGAAGGTCATTATAATCATTAGGGGAGGAGTTATTGTCCTTCTCAAGAGCTTAATGGGTTTGTAATAGTGACATTTGGATTTGTGCACTCAATGACACAATAATTAGGTGATCTGTCAATCGACAGATCAACTATTATTTTCGTACGAATTTTCTTTTTTATTTCTTTATTTCTTTATTTTTATTTCCCACCTGTTCTTGTTAGCACAAAATCTCCAAATCTACATTGTCAATAATCTTCAAAATATCATCAGATATGGGGACTTATGATGTGTATAAAGCAAGTTCAAGGTCAAAAGGTCATCATGACGTCATCTAGACGCCATTTTGTAAAATCACATTATCAATCATATCTTCATTATCAATTATCAAAAAATAACAATATTTACATCACATTAACTTCAGGTCAAGGGACAACTGCCCATGTCATCAAAGGTCATGTAAAGGTCACGACGTGCGCGTACGCGCGTCAAAATTTTGAAATGCTCAAAATCACTTTTTGACCAAAACAGAGTATGAATCAGGTCATTTTAAGCATTTCAAAAATTTACGCGCGCGTTCTCGTGCGTAACGGCACTATGAAACATAGGATCGCCATTTTTTTTATATCAATGCACCGATAATATAATTCTGAACAATTTGATACCTTGATCAACCTTCTACGACAAGTAATAAAGGAATTAGCCTCCATCAAAGTTTACAGCATGCCCGCGCACACTAAACATAGACAATATATGTGCAAAAACATGCCTATACAAAATTCATTATAGCTTTTAAAGTAGTCTGTTGACCCCCATTTTTTTTTCATATTCGAATAGAGTATGGATGGGAAATGTGATTTCATGTCGCATTTGACCCGAAATTTTATCATGACGTCATCAAAATGGCATCGGAACTCAAAATTCCCATTTTGCTACTTATGACGTCATTATAATTATGCAAATTTGACTTTAACTCTGTAAATATTGGTCAATTTTCGTTCAGTTTTCAATATATTGTAGCTGAGGACATACTCTTTCTAATTTGATGCCTTTATTCACTTTTAAAGGAATGGATCATCCTGAAAAATGGCAAGTTATACAGGCATGTCATTTTCGCTCATTTTGTGTGCAATCTCTATGGGAAATGACTTTTTCTCAAAACTGGATTTTACATTCCTCTATTTCGCGAGCCATATCTCCATTTGGAGTATGTTCTAGCTGAGATTGTAAGCTATCGCAAGTGTGGTCTTCGTTTTCCAATCAGATGCCGGGATCGTGCCCGTATTTCACTTGCAAAGTTGGATTTCAGATCCTCTTGTTTTGCTTATGTGCAAAGTCTATGGGAAGTGTGTAGCTCAATGGGTAAGGCACCAGACTTGCATCCTTAAGGTCGAGGGTTCGAACCCAAAAGTGGACATAAATTTTGTTTCTTTTTTTTTCAACATTTCGCAAATGTTCCTTAATCACCATTATAAGGTACATAAGTTCAAATATCGCACAATAAAATAGATTTAAATCTCTTTTAATAAGCCTATAACACTGATGTACAATTTGTATCGCCTTTACACCTACATGTATTTCACATATTCTCATTTCCCTCTTGTCACGAGTATTCAACATGTTCTTTTCGTAATAAAAGTTCAGTTTTCAAGATGATGATCGTATTGATCTCAATAAACATGGTGGTTGTATTCGTGATCATGAAAATCAGAGACAGATCACCTAATTCGTCCTCATGACGAATTAAAATTCTAGTTTTTTTTTTAAATCTGGGTCATATAATAGAGCTCTCTGTATCAGAAAGTTTTGTATTTTTTGCATTTTAATGACACCTACATGTACTTTTACCTTTTTTCAGTCAATGATGTTTGGCCCAATTTTGTATAGTGTTTGAGCTCTATGATTTGGCATCAGTAATTTCTAGATATTGTTTTTCATGCCTTTAATAACGCAATTATCTTTGGTCAGTGTTCTTTTGATAAATAACAAGCTCTATGAATTGGCATGAGTGAGGTTTGGATTTAATGATACAACAATTACATGTATCTTTTTCATTCAGTGCTGAGATTTGATAGAGCTCTATGAGTATGCATCAGTAAGATTTTGCTTTCTGCATTTAATGAAAAAATAAGTCAATTATCTTTTTCAGTCAGTATTGTTGAGTTTTATATCACAATAAAGGTCTTATGTAGTTCATTTCATTTCATTTATTTATTCCAAATTCTCATTAAAAAACATACAACATACAAATCAAAGAATACACTGTATACTACATGTATATACAGATAAGGATACAAAAATAGAATAACAACAGAATAAATGAGAATATGAGGGAGCCAGCATAGGCCAAAGGCCTTTCTAAGGCTGGGCTCCCAAACCATAATAAAATCATAATAATCGTAGAAGGGAGAGGGAGAGAGAGAGAGAGAATGTAAAGTGTGTGGGAGTTAATGAGGCAATTAGTTCTTGAGAATGATTTAGAATAAAATATTTGCATTGGTGAACACACATTCATTTTCACTTTAGCAGCACTACAATAAAAAAAGTTTGTCGAAGCCATCTCTCCCAAGTCAACAGATGAACACTTTATTGCTTGAGTGTAATTTACCGAAACTTCTGCCACTTTCGTATTAAATTGACACTAAAACAATGGCAACCACTCCTTCAATAGAGTCAAACGAAACACCATCAGCGATGGATGTGTTCAGTGCATGTGTATACTTTGCTATGACAATAATTGGCTTTACAGGAAATGGTCTAGTAGTTGTGGCAATTCTTTTCTCTAAAAAACTTCGTACCAAAACGAATGCATTTGTCACAAGTCTTGCTGTGACAGATTTCCTAGTCTGTTTTGTTTTTCCTATCCAGGGCATCGCATTACTGACTCGTTCAACTGACCAAATATTTCTGTGGCTATGTGAATCTGCAGGAGCAATCACAATCCTGACATTATTGGCAAGTGTCAGTAATTTAGCACTTATTGCGGTGAATAGATTGTTGAAAATTACACGATCCGAAACCATCTACAATCGAGTATACACTCAGAGGAATATTGTCCTGATGATCATCCTCTCTTGGGGTTTGCCATTTCTGATGTTGGTCATTCTGCGGAGCCTTGGCTTCATTAATTTTGGCTATGGCAACTTTCAAAAGACATGCTTTATGCATGCACAGCCAAGAGGAAAACGCTCATTTATAGCAATACTTTCAATTTATGTCTTACTTGCTTTTGTCACAATTACAGTCATTTACTTCAAAATTATCTTGTTCATCCGGAAGAGGAACCGTCAGGTAGCACCGGCAGCTGCCGCTGGATGGGACATCACGGTCACAAAGACACTTTCACTCGTCGTGGCAGTATATTTCATATGCTTGGGATTTTCGGCCGTAATCGTTCTCATCAACCTAATAGTTTTTCCGGAGGAAGGAGTATTCCTAGCATATTTTCTTCAGTTGCCTCTAAGTAATTCAATAATGAACCCAATTATTTATGCCTTCAAGCATAATGTCTTCAGGCACACTTTCCGATGCATCTTAAAATGTAGACTGTCTGATATTCAGGAACCTTCTCGCCTCCTACGAGTGCTCCTTGGTAGCCGGTTGTGTGGAGATTAAAAGACTTTCTTTCACATCAACAATTTCCACAATGGACCTCACCTATTCATATTGTAATTGTCCAATGCATCTTTAAATGTAGACTGTCTGATATTCAGGTACCTTCTCGTCAGGTACGAGTGCTCCTTTGTCGTTGGTTGTGTAGAGATTAAAAGACTTTTTTCACATCAACTGTTTTCACGATGGACCTCACCTACATGTATTCACATCCTTAAATGTCTTATGCATCTTTAAATTTAGACTGTTTGATATACAGGAATCTTCTCGCTGGTTGTGTCGAGATTAAAGACTTTCTTTCACATCAAGAAATTCCACAATGGACCTCACCTATTCACATCCTTAAATGTGTGATGCATTTTTAAATTTAAACGGTCTGATATACAGGAATCTTCTTGCCAGCTACAAGTGCTCCTTGGTCACCGGTTGTGTGGAGATTAAAAGACTTTCTTTCACATCAACAATTTCCAAGATGGACCTCACCTATTCATATTGTAATTGTCCGATGCATCTTTACATGTAGACTGTCTGATATTCAGAAACGTTCTCGTCAGCTACGAGTGCTCCACTGTCGCCGGTTGTGCAGAGATTAATAGACTTTCTTTCACATCAACAATTTTTACGATGGACCTCACCAACGTGTATTCTTTTCCTTAAATGTCTTATGCATCTTTAAATTTAGACTTGCCTACATGTAAATTTAGACTGTCTGATATACAGGAATCTTCTAGCCAGTTACAAGTGCTCCTTGGTCACCGGTTGTTTGGAGATTGAAAGACTTTCTTTCACATCAACAATTTCTATGATGAACCTCACCTATTCACATCCTTAAGTGTCCGATGCATCTTAAAATGTAGACTGTCTGATAAACAGGAATCTTCCTTCTCTCCAGCTTCAAGTATTCCTTGGTCACCGGTTGTTTGGAGATTAAAAGACTTTCTTTCACATCAACAATTTCTATGATGAACCTCACCTATTCACATCCTTAAGTGTCCGATGCATCTTAAAATGTAGACTGTCTGATAAACAGGAATCTTCCTTCTCTCCAGCTTCAAGTACTCCTTGGTCACCGGTTGTGTGGAGATTAAAAGACTTTCTTTCACATCAACAATTTCCATGATGGACCTCACCTATTCACATCCTTAAATTATGTATGATGCATCTTAAAATGTAGACTGTCTGATATACAAGAACCTTCTTGCCAGCAAACATGTGCTACTCAGTCACCGCTTGTATGGAATATTTCAACAGTCACCTTGATGAATCTCTTTAATGTTGTTTATATTTGTTGTTACTTTTTTAAAGTCTGTAGATATATATGCCACGGTTAATGTAGCGATGTAAGTATTAGAAAAAATAATGAAGATAATAATGGGATTTATATAGTGTCATCTGTCTACTGTATATGTATATATAATCTAATCCAATGCAATCTACCTTTACCCAGGCTTTAACTAGAGCTGTTGCTTCAAGCATTTTGTGCACTCAAGGTACTGTCACCTCCACCTGGGTTGAGAGCAGCACAATATGAGTAAATTTATTGTTGAAGGAAAACATGCCATGGCTGGGATTCAAAACCCACTTACGCTCTGATGAGTTTCAGACCCACTAAACCATGACGCACTACATTCTAGAATATTTTTGTGAGTTATGACCCAATCATTTGAAGGAAAAAACTGAATTTGTGGTGGTGAGCATTTTCATTTATAAAAAAGGAAAATTCCACCCAACAAAAAAAGTTGTGTGAATGACAAGAGAAAAATCCAACAAGCATAACACTGACAATTTCATCAAAAGCGGAAGTCCCGGTGGAAGTAGAATAAGAAAGCTATAACATTTGAAAGGTTCTCTTTATAATTTCACGAAACCGTTATACTCACACCCTGGTCTGTATGCACATGAGGAAATGGATGACGTCACCCACTCACTATACTTATTTTTCATTTTGTGATATTGGTGCCATTTGGGCGCCACTCCTATTTACAGTGTGTCCAAAAAAAAAAAAGATTTATTGATGATTGATCATAACTTAATCACAAAAACAATAGACAAATTACCTACCGTTGCAAAGCTTAGAATCCCCTCTTGTCTGAAATTACTTTGATTATTTCTCGGACCCGCAATGAACTACCCCGCATAACCCCCCCCCCCTTGTATAACTCCGCAACAAACTTTTGTGAGGCAAGACATAGTAGGTAATAGCAATGGGACAGCCACGCAACTTTCTTTGTGTTCCTTCACTGCTACAACACTGGGATAAACCACTTGTGATTAATGTTTACTTTACATATATTCTACATTATATATATGATGTCTGCAGAGATAACTTCTTCACTGCCACTTTCTTCTTTTCATTTTCTCACAGAATGATATATTATGACAAGTGGGGATATGACATCATCACTTTGCTCATTGAATATTCATGAAGACATGCCTAGAATTGTTTCACAGGAATGATGCAAAGCTTTCAAATGCTATAACTTTGTTATTCCTTGTCCAATTGTGTTTTATTTGCCTGATTTTTCTTTATTTTTTAAGAAATCTTTATTTTTTAAGAAATCATTATTTTCAGCTTGGAGTATACCTTGAAATTTTTCAAACTCTGGTCTTTAATAGTCGAAACTTAAAGTGGACTTCAGGATACGAGCCATGTTTTTGTTTATTTACTTGAAATCAAGTTGCAATTAAAGCTGTTAATCTTACTACAGTTTTGTTTAAACAGGTATGATTAATTAAAATTATTCACTAAATTAATCTAAGACAAAACTCTGTCCTCTATTCAAGGATAAAGGGTGGCGACCCCACATTTATGGGTGCTGAATATGATTTCAAAATTGGCAATTTCAATTTTTTTTCATCAAGTTTACGTGTAGTTCAGTAGTTGAGAAGTACGACCCACATCATCTTTACCAAAACTATTTTCAAGGACAAGTCCACTCCAACAATATCTTTATTTGAATCAAAGAGTAAAATCCAAGAAGCATATCGCTAAAATTTTAATTAATTTGGTTGTCAAATGATAAAGTCATGACACTTTAAAGCTTTGCTTAATTTCAAACAAAACAGTTATATTATGCACATCCTGGTCGGTATGCAAATTAAGAGACTGATGATGGCATCCACTCACTATCTCTGTTGTATGAAATATTCTAATCTTCTCCTTATATTCAAGTAAAATAACAATTAATTCCGCCCTGAACATGTGAATTAAGCATTGTTTAATACTATATTGTTCAATCAAGTTGGTCCTTATTGTAAAATCTTTAAAAGAAGAAATATTGTATAGTTCAATAAAAAAAAAGAAATAGTGAGTGAGGGTCATCATCATCTGTCTCATTTGCATGTCACTGAGGAGTGCATATCACTGTTTTGTGAAAAATGAGCAAAACTTTAAAATGTCATAACTTATTTCACATCAAATTTTGATGAAATTTTCAGCATTATGCTAGTTTTTAGTTTGTTTTTCTCTATTTATTCAAAACAACATGACCTTTAAGTAATACAGATATCATTATCACAATATCTTTATCATTCTCAATCCACCGTATAGCATACACAGAGGGTGGTTTCACGAAGCATATCAATTATTGGTTTCACTGATTGATTTGATCTGAGCCAATCAGATACAAGGGTTACTAGTCACTTGTAGTGAGAATCACTGACAAACCCTTGAGCAATAATGAAAATCACTGACAATAGGTGGTTTCAAACTGCCTCGATCACAAGAATCCCTGTTAAATTACGGGAACTGTTTTCGGCTAATTCCTGCATTCACACCGCCCCGAAACATACCCTTCGGGATAAGTTCCTGAAGTTAAGAGCATGCGCATAGTATGGTCTAATAAGCAGGCAAGGCGCGAGATTCAAAATCACTAGCCCAGCAGCCACCCACAGCTCCCGCGCCCAACGACACGCTGGGCTGAAAGTTCCCGTAATTTGCTTTCACATCGCCAAATACCTGCGACCTTGGAAAAATCCCCGCGAAAGTTCTCGTAATTTCGCCAAGTACCTACTATTTAGCGGGTATTTTCTTTCGGGGAGATTACGCGTAGTTTGCTTTCACATTACCAAAATATCTAGTATTTTCTGATCGGGGTAAATTTCCCGATCAGAGAATACCTGGAACTGACGAACTTCGAGGCGGTCTGAAACCACCTACTGACAAACCCTTGAGCAATAATGAAAATCACTGACAATTTGTTTCATGAAGTGCGCCCCCAGTCTAACTTGAAGTTAGTACCAGGTTGGACGAGGCCCTGAAGGTCATTATAATGATCATTAGGGGAGGAGTTATTGTCCTTCTCAAGAGCTTAATCAGTTTGTATCAGAGACATTTGGATTTGTGCATTCAATGACACAATAATTTTTTTCAATCTGGGTCTTATAATAGAGCTCTCTGTATCAGAATTTTTTTTTTTTTGCATTTTAATGACACCTACATGTACTTTTACTCTTTTTCAGTCAATGATGTTTGGGCCAATTTTGTAGTGTTTGAGCTCTATGATTTGGCATCAGTAATTGTTTTTCATGCCTTTAATAACGGAATTATCTTTGGTCAGTGTTCTTTTGATAAATAATAAGCTCTATGAATTGGCATGAGTGAGGTTTGGATAAAAATGATACAACAATTATCTTTTTCAATCAGTGCTGAGATGTGATAGAGCTCTATAAGTATGCATCAGTAAGATTTGGCTTTCTGCATTGAATGACACAACAATTATTTTTTTCAGTCAGTGTTGAGTTTTATATCACAATAAAAGTCTTGTGTAGTTCTTGAGAATCAATTTAGAACAAAATATCTGCATTGGTGAACACACATTTATTTTCACTTTAACAGCATACTACAATAAAACAAGTTTCTTGAAGCCATCTCTCCCAAGTCAACAGATGAACACTTTACTGCTTGAGTGTAATTTACCGAAACGTCTGCCACTTTTGAATTAAATTGACAATAAAACAATGGCAACCACTCCTTCAATAGAGTCAAACGAAACACCATCAGCGATGGATGTGTTCAGTGCATGTGTATACTTTGCTATGACAATAATTGGCTTTACAGGAAATGGTCTAGTAGTTGTGGCAATTCTTTTCTCTAAAAAACTTCGTACCAAAACGAATGCATTTGTCACAAGTCTTGCTGTGACAGATTTCCTGGTCTGCTTTGTTTACCCTATCCAGGGTATCGTATTACTGACTGGTTCAACTGACCAAACATTTCTGTGGCTATGTGCATCTGCAGGAGCAATCACAATCCTGACATTATTGGCAAGTGTCAGTAATTTAGCACTTATTGCGGTGAATAGATTGTTGAAAATTACACGATCCGAAACCATCTACAATCGAGTATACACTCAGAGGAATATTGTCCTGATGATCATCCTCTCTTGGGGTTTGCCATTTCTGATGTTGGTCATTCTGCGGAGCCTTGGCTTCATTAATTTTGGCTATGGCAACTTTCAAAAGACATGCTTTATGCATGCACAGCCAAGAGGAAAACGCTCATTTATAGCAATACTTTCAATTTATGTCTTACTTGCTTTTGTCACAATTACAGTCATTTACTTCAAAATTATCTTGTTCATCCGGAAGAGGAACCGTCAGGTAGCACCGGCAGCTGCCGCTGGATGGGACATCACGGTCACAAAAACACTTTCACTCGTCGTGGCAGTATATTTCATATGCTTGGGATTTTCGGCCGTAATCGTTCTCATCAACCTAATAGTTTTTCCGGAGGAAGGAGTATTCCTAGCATATTTTCTTCAGTTGCCTCTAAGTAATTCAATAATGAACCCAATTATTTATGCCTTCAAGCATAATGTCTTCAGGCACACTTTCCGATGCATCTTAAAATGTAGACTGTCTGATATTCAGGAACCTTCTCGCCAGCTAAGAGTGCTCCTTGGTAGCCGGTTGTGTGGAGATTAAAAGACTTTCTTTCACATCAACAATTTCCACAATGAACCTCGGCTACATGTGTTCTTATCCATCCTCTTTAAATTTAGACTCACCTACATGTAAATTTAGATTTAGCCTGTCTGATATACAGGAATCTTCTAGCCAGTTACAAGTGCTCCTTGGTCACCGGTTGTTTGGAGATTGAAAGACTTTCTTTCACATCAACAATTTCTATGATGAACCTCACCTATTCACATCCTTAAGTGTCCGATGCATCTGAAAATGTAGACTGTCTGATAAACAGGAATCTTCCTTCTCTCCAGCTTCAAGTACTCCTTGGTCACCGGTTGTGTGGAGATTAAAAGACTTTCTTTCACATCAACAATTTCCATGATGGACCTCATCTATTCACATCCTTAAATTATGTATGATGCATCTTAAAATGTAGACTGTCTGATATACAAGAACCTTCTTGCCAGCAAACATGTGCTACTCAGTCACCGCTTGTATGGAATATTAAAAATTCCATGATAAAGTGGATATGACCATCAAATTTTAAAAATGGTCAAACCTGAACAAGTTTGGTATTACATTAAAGCTAAAAGACTGAATTTTTCAATTCTGTCCATAATAACGAAAAATTTGGTCCTTAAGATGCAAAATATGCAAATTAAATTAGCATAATTAATTTTTGTTTAAATGTGTGAAAAATGCATTAAAATTAAATATGTGTAGCAAGTGTTCCAATGAAAGATTCATAAAAATCTAAATGTGTTTTTCTGAGTTTTAGGGCTGAATTTCATAACAGGTTCACCAAAGTTCAAAATTTTCTTGGCGTTATGCTTCAGCAAACATTTAAACTCTCATGATAAATAATGTCACGGTGTTACAGTAAAAACTGATGTTTTTTAAATTTTATGAAAACTACACAAACAATATTAAAATCTTTTAGTGCCTAAATCATTCTCACATATAACTATCATATACAAGTACTTACAAGTTAATTAGTCAGTTTGTTAATTAATTAAAAGTTACTTAAGTCATGTCACGGTGTTACAATAACTGTAACACCGTGACTATAACACTGTGACCTACATTGCTATTGCACAGAAAGCATAGTAGGTTCCTGCCAAATGATGTTTGTTGAAGTGACCAGCTGATTTCTGTCAGATGGGATGGAGGCTTGGCTGTTTCCAAAGCAACAAACAAAGCAGTATTTAAATATGAATGTATGTATCTGGATCCAAGCACAAAATTGTGGATTGAATTGTTTGTCCAAAATTCTCAATCTGTATGCCTCACCTTTTAATGATTGTCTTTTAATGTTTATATGTAGCCTAATCATGTACATTATTTTTTTTCCATTTATGAGTTGCAAAATTTCTATAACATCTTGGAAATTGAGCGAATATCTACATGCAAGTCTGTAGATGCTGTGTGTTAATTTTTCTTCCTGTAATTGTTATGGGCTCAACTTATCTTTACACGTACATGTACATGCATAATTACCATAAAGTTGCAATTAAAAGTATATATCAGTTTACTGAGTGTTTCTAACTTTCTATTAAGCTTTTTTTTGTCTTCTTGTAAAATTGTATTTCAATTAATCTGCATATTTACATTTAAGTTTTTCTGCATTAGAGAGAATTCATAACTTTTTTGAGTAAAACTTTTCCCGTATCTTATGAATGAAACATGGGGGCTTACAAGAACCGTCACAGTGTTACAGTGTATATAGTTTTATTTTTGTTGTTTTTGTTAGTGAAATTTTTAACTAGATTTTTCATCCTCATTAATTACATGTACTCTGATGTATGACATAAATTTTATTGATAAAAGATTGCTCAATGATACCTTTTAGATTACTATTTAGGTTAAGGAAGAATGATGTGAAAATTCTACATACGTTTTGTACATGCAGTTCTGAAGTCACGGTGTTACAGTCACGGTGTTACAGTGAATTTGTTTATAATATGTATCATCATTGTCATGTTTATTGATTATTTTTCTATAAACTACTTGGTTATTACTGTCAAGTCTCTACTGTATCTCAACAACATAATCTCTTTTTAAAATGTTCAGTAACTTCACAGAGTTTATTAAATGAATCAAGTACGAGAAAATGCATGTCCATTTTGAGTCACGGTGTTACAGTTGTAATTATGCATAATTCATTAATTAGCATGAAGTTAAAGATTTTTGTTGTTGTTGTCGGTTAGTTGTGATTAGAGTCATAGATACATAATCCAATTTTTTTCAAAAGATAAATAGTTTGTTGGTATTCCACATTTAATGAGTAAAATGTCACGGTGTTATCGTGGAATTGCCCAATATTTCAAGTCACCTTGATGGATCTCTTTAATGTTGTTTATATTTTGTTGTTACTATTTTATTCTGTAGATATACATGCCACGGTTAATGTAACGATGTAAGTACATGTATTAGAAAAAATATGAAAATAATAATAATGGGGATTTATATAGTGTCATCTATCTACTGTATATGTATATATAATCTAATCCAATGCAATCTACCTTTACCCAGGCTTTAACTGGAGCTGCTGCTTGAAGCATTTTGTGCACTCAAGGTACTGTCACCTCCACCTGGGTTGAGAGCAGCACAATATGAGTAAATTTATTGCTGAAGGAAAACATGCCATGGCTGGGATTCAAAACCCACTTACGCTCTGATGAGTTTCAGACCCACTAAACCATGACGCAATACATTCTAGAATATTTTTGTGAGTTGTGACCCAATCATTTGAAGGAAAAAACTAAATTTGTGGCGGTGAGCATTTTCATTTAAAAAAAAGGAAAATTCCACCCAACAAAAAAAGTTGTGTGAATAACAAGCGAAAAATCCAACAAGCATGACACTGACAATTTCATCAAAAGCGGAAGTCCCGGTGGAAGTAGAATAAGAAAGCTATAACATTTGAAAGGTTCTCTTTATAATTTCACGAAACCGTTATACTCACACCCTGGTCTGTATGCACATGAGGAAATGGATGACGTCACCCACTCACTATACTTATTTTTCATTTTGTGATATTGGTGCCATTTGGGCGCCACTCCTATTTACAGTGTGTCAAAAAAAAACAACCAAGATTTACTGATGATTGATCATAACTAAATCACAAAAACAATAGACAAATTACCTACCGGTGCAAAGCTTAGAATCTCCTCTTTTGTCTGAAATTACTTAGATTATTTCTCATTCACACATGAATGAGCAAAAACAATCTGAAGAAAGGATATCAAAAGTCCTTGAATCTGTTTCAAAAAGAAAACCACATTTTTGAAAGGTTCAATGTCTGCTTTTTAATTTGATACCTCAATTACAGATAAATGTCAAGAAATAACAAAGTTCTGATTATTTGAAATAAGGCTTGAATTTCAATAATTTTATAAAATGAAGAGATTTTACAGGCTAGCGTTTAGACTTGCTCGACACTCCGTTTTGCATTAAGTCTTTTCTTAACTGTGAGATAGCTCCTGTGGGAAACTGGTGAAAACATATTTGTTTAAGGAAATTATGGAAATACAAGCACTTTTTTAAGGGAACAGAACTTTCTTAACTTTTGACCATTTTCTGTGACTAAGGTATCTGATACTGAACATTTTAGGCATGTGATTTTCTTTTAAAATTTAGATACCCTTTCTTCAAATTGTTTTTGCTCACTCATGCGTGAATGATGAAAGAGGAGATTCTAAGCTTTACAATGGTAGGTCATTTGTCTATTGTATTTGTCCCCCGGGGGACTACTTACATTGACGAGTGGATACCATGCGCGATCAAAAAAACATGCAAAAAGGATGTCTTTTTCAAGATAGGGCAAGTTACGTATGTAACGTGATAAGGGTGTCAAAAACACAAAAATATCCATTTTGCCAAGAAAATTACGTGTTTAGGGTCAAATTTGCAGGGATGATAAAACAAGGAAGATTAAAATGTTCTATAAAGGATGTCCTTTTTGCCCCAACACTATGTGTTCAGAGTCCGATTTGCACAAGGTGTGGAAGAGGGGCCGTACTAATTAAACCAAATGGTGTGTAATATAAAGGTCAAACCGACGGATCCGTGACATAACGATAAAATATCGCTGTACTGTCTTGTTTAGGGGTTCATTTCAAGGAATACTTGTCAAGAGTATCGTTTTGTTTCCAATACTACTAAGGGTATGGTTTCAAATGCCAATACTTAAGGGGTGCATTTTCAGAATATGAAAAATACGTGTTTAGGGTGCTTTTCGAGACCCCATGGTCGCGCATGGTTTCCACTCGTCGATGGAAGTGCCCCCCCCCCCGGATTTGTCATTAAGTTGTGATAAATCATTGCTAAATCTTGTTTTTTGAGGGGATGCACTTTATATATTTTTTAACTATGCACGTCCAATGATGAGTGATTGCTGAAACTTAAGGATTGGTACTCATCAATGCCATCTCTCAATTTATTTAAATTTTCTAGAAAGCTATTTTATGTATTAATATACGCCTCTCACAAGAAGATTGTTTACTACTGCATGTGACATTGAAGGTTTTGTCAAAATTCAGGGTCAGAGACCTTTTAAATTTTTGGACACAAGACCTAAAGCAGTGTATGCATTGTGATGTCACAAAGGAATTGACTTTGGGTCGGCAGACTATTAGCAATGTGCAACATTGTTAGGTCTTAATGGCCCGAATTCACAAAGGTGCTTTTGAAAACCCATGGTTGAGTCCATGGTTTATGCAGATTTCCTGTATAAATTACACTTAACTTACTGTTTCAAGAGTGGACTCATGAATAAAATAGCGTATCTAACCATATTGACAGGCGTCAATTTGGCGCACTGTGACAAATGCGCACATCAGCATTTGACATGTTTTATACACGCTCCCGATACGCACTATTAAAATTAAGCGTAATTTATACAGGAAATCTGTATAAACCATGGACTCAACCGTGGGTTTGAAAAACCACCTTTGTGTGAATTTGGGCCAATGGGATTCACTCTTGGGCTGGAAATTATTGACCAATCACAGCTCAGGATTTAAAAACTGGTTGGTTCTTTTCGCTCACTTACATTTTCCTTCAATATTTGATTGCTCAACCTTGATCTTGCACTGTAAGTAATAATTTATCATAATTTATAGGAGAAAGGAAATAAATGTTTGATATAGACTGCTTTCTCAATTTACGTTTAATGAATTTATTAGAAGAATGTGAGATTTTGAGGAGGAAAATTTATTCTTGACCCCCCCCCACATTTTGACATTTGAGTTTTATAAGAAATTGCATTCAAGAAGTATTTTCATATGTAATGGAGATAATTTAAAATGATCTACATGTACATGTGTTATGTGAATGCTGAGATACTTTTGACTGAATTTCGGTATCATATTTGTTATTAGATTGAAGAAATGTCTAAATTTTCTCCTTGTCAATACTTTGGTCTTTTTACATGGGACTTGGATAGTAAACACAAGTCATTCACTGTATTCATTGTATGTTATTATCATTATACCCTGTGGGTTAAAAATTGACACCTCACAAATCCCAAATTTAAGAATAAATACTAATGAACACAATAATATCTTATTGCCTGTAAGAGTATCTTCTCCAAAATAATTTCATACCATACACATGTGGGTCAATCCAGGTCAAATTAACCAATTTTCCGACAATTTGTCACCCAAGCCTCTTCGGTTTTCTTTAAACTCGCACCAAATGTTACCCCAAATGTCTGACGAAAAAATCTGAAATATTTTGCCCCAAGGTCAAAGAGTTTCTAAGATACAGCCTCCCATAGCAACCAGTGCGCACTCAAAGAAATTATTTCAAATAAAATTGCCTATTTTTGATTGACAACTGCAGACAATTTTGATTAGTTACAGTCCTCATTTTAAGTAAATTGGAAGAACTTTTTGGTCTAAACATGCAGACTTTACTAAAGCGAGTACCTGTCGACCGGATTTCGCACATGAGGTCAACGAAAATGGTGTTAAGCGTCCATGTCAATGTTTTCAGAAGCATGTTTGGAGGTTCATAAATACAAAATTCAATTAGCTTAGAACCAAATATTATGCACATTTATGGACTTTCGTATACTCAACAGAATTAGAATATATTAATCCAAGAGTGTGTATTGTTTTCTCTCAAAGTTGGATTTTTTCAAAAGATGCCAAGTTCAAGGTCACGGATCACCTCCCGTCCCATCGAGGAGGGGGACCAATTTCTGTGTTTTGATAGACATCAGGGTGACCAGATTTCACAAAATGAAATACGGGACAATCGACAAAAAAGATCAACAAAGAAGGTTACACAGTGTTACACCTGTGAAAAATTATTATGAATTGGAAGGGAGGGTGAACGATAGAATGAAGGAGAGAAAGAAAAGACGAAAGAAAAAAGATGAATTGAGAAGAAAGAAAGAAAAAATGAAGGGGAAAATGAAGGAAAAAAAGAATTAAAGAAAGTTAGAATAAAACGATGAGCCAACTAGTCAAAGAACAAAAAGCGAAAAAAGTTTCTGTCATTCTTTGAATGGAATACCGAAAGAAAGAAAAAGAAAGGAATGGAAGAAGAATACATGTGTGAAAGACAAAATAAAGGAGAGAAAAAAAGAAAGTAAGAAAAAGGAGGAAAGAAAAAATGAAGGAAAGAAAAATGTTTCCTTCATTCTTTGAAAGAAAGAAACGAACAATTAAGAAAGAATGAAAACAGTAAGTGAGGAGGGAAGGAATTAAGGGAGGGAGGAAGAGAAAGAATAAGGGAAAGAATTAGAAGTGAAAATAAAATAAAGAATGAAAGGAGGAAAGAGAGGGAGAAAGAATGAAGTGAGGAGGAATGAAAACATAATGGAAGAAGAGAAAGAATTAAAAGAAAAAGGAGAGGAAGGGAGGGGGAGAAAAAAGTTTAAAGAAAGAAAGAATGAAGGAAATAAAAAAAGGAAATTTGATAAAGACAGGTAATAAAAAGAGGAAAAGAAAGAAAAATGAACAGAGAGAGAAAGGATCAGGAAAGAAAGATAGATGGAATAAGGTAGATGGATGAAGAAAGAAGGATAGAAAAGTAAGAAAGAGGAAAAAAGTTCAGACTTCAAGCAAACAAAATCCAATCATCTAACAAAAATTCAGAATGATATTTGGTGTTTTTCAAATATGTTTTTAAAACTAAAAAAAAGTTTCAGAAATGAATAAAATTTCAAAGTGATTTTCTTTTTATTTAAAAATTAGATGAAGCATCGCGGCATCATACACAACAAGACTCAAAACGAAGGCTTAAACAACTAGATCTATAAACTCAAGAACTTGTTCCTCCGATCACATCTCCAAATCAGTAATCTGAGAACCCAAAATATCATTATACAAATTTTGTACATTTTTTGTGATTATTTTCGCACGTTTGATGGAGAGAATCTGCTCCGATCCTACATGCCTAGCTATAGTAGCCTGCCACACAATGGCAGGAGGCCAGTTCGTTTGCGATGTATTGGGGTTAGCAAGAAAATCACCGCAGAACTTGCATAAGTTTATTCATCAATTTCATTGTTGTCTCTGCTTCTTCATATGTTGGTTATTTGGATGAAAATTTGTCACTTTTAAATACATTTTGTTCAATATTCTGAAATACGGGACAAATAGGCGTCCCGGGAAGGGTTTGTCGGGACGCCGGAACAAAGAAGCAAAATACGGGACAATCCCGGGAAATACGGGACGTCTGGTCACCCTGATAGCATTCACCCATATTTTCAAGTGTTACTTGAGAAATTTTGCTACCGGAATGTTTAGTGACTGATTTCGCATTCCAAAATGGTCGTCAAATGACACATACATGCTTTTCAACACTTTTCAAATTGTGATAAATCAAAGATAAAGAGCCAAAAACAGTGATATCTTCTGTGATGATAGTCTGTAATTAGTATTAAAAGGATATACCTTCAGAAGTAGTTGGGTAATGACATTGAAACCACACCTAAATTTCAATAACAACAATAAATTGGTTAATTTTCCACAATCATATGGCATTCCAAGACTGTTACATTGATTTTCAAATGGGTGTCATTTCAATACTACGGGTGAGTTTAAGCAAAAAATTAAGAGACATGTGCAACTTTTGTTCTACGTTTAGCAACATATTATGTCATATTTGCACAAACCACTTATATAATGGGGTCAGCATCACCATGAATTTGTAGTTCGAAGAAGGAAATTTCAGAAGAAAAAAAAATTAAGAGAGTGCGGTAGTCTGGCAGACAGCTGAATGACATCTGTTTTAAAACTTTTACCGACTGACCAAGCATTGGTTGATCAGCTTGCTGGACTAATTCAGAAATGATACTGGAACTAAAAACCTACAAAAATATAATAGAGAATTGAAGATAGACTGTAAGATTGTGTAATGAATTCAAATGTTAAGTAGACCTATACTAAGTAGGCCCTATCAATGTCCATCAACTTGAAATTTGTATTGGTTTACAGGTCAGTGTGAACTAGAGATGTTCGGGGGGGGGGGGGGGGGTCGCGCTGCCAGCACACACACACGTATCCCCCCAACCCACCACCGCGTCATCCATCATAGCGATATATAGAGCTCACACAGAAATTTGACGAAAAAATGACCCTAGCATGCAGGTCCCCTAAGTCCATCTACCATCCAAGTGTGGTTGAAAAGTGACTTATGGTTACAGAGAAAGAGAGTCTTGCATGTTAAAGATAAATTCAAGTTTTAGTAACGATCTCAAAATGACTTTTTACAGAATCTAATATAATGACCACCCAAGTGTCTGTTTGTATGAATAAAAAATATGTGCCAAAGGATTCTGGGAGAAATAGTGTAATTGCTGAGAAATAAGCAAAATAAGCGCGGATTCGGTCACTTCCGTCGGTCTTTATTCCATCAATAATAATACACTGTCCCACGTGTGCCTATCTGTGTTGGTGATCTTCAGTGTGAACGTTTTTCAGCATAGATTTCAAGATTTCACAAAGTTCAGTTTATGTAACTGTAACAGATCTAGATCCTTGATGATATTCTGAGAATTAAGCTTGGTTTTACAGGCTTTCTCATGAAATCAGTCTTTACGGCAACTACTGGCATTTCTCTCTAACTTCAACGTTGACCTGAAAATGGCCTTTGACCTTACATGTACCATGTGACCTCTGACAGCAGCATAACATGCAGGTCCCCCAAGTCTACCATTCAAATTTGGTTGAAAAGTGACTTACGGTTGCAGAGTTAGGTGTCATATGAGAGTCTTGCATGTAAACTTTAACGTTGACCAGAAAATGACCTTTGACCATACCATGTTACCTGCAACTGCAGCACAACATGCAGGTACCCCAAATCCATCCACCATCCAAGTTTGGTTGTAAAGTGACTTACGCTTGCAGAGATAGGTGTCATAAGAGAGTCTTACATGTAAACTTTAATGTTGACCTGAAAATGACCTTTGACCTTACCATGTGACCTCTGACTGCAGCATAACATGCAGGTCCCCCAAGTCCATCTATCATTCAAGTTTGGTTGAAAAGTGACTTACGGTCATGGTGTTAGGTGTCATAAGAGAGTCTTGCATATGTAAACTTCGATGTTGACCTGAAAATGACCTTAATAACCTTACCATGTGACCTCCGCCCACACCAAAATCGATAGGCTTCTTCGCTATACCATACCAAACCTTCATGCCAAATTTGAAGATGATCAGAGAAGAAATGCAGCTGATAGAGCACTCACAAGGAAATCTCTGCTGCAGCAGCAGCGGACGCGGCATGACGAGGCCAAATCTATAGTATCCTCCAAACTCTGTTCGAGGGATAAAAGTATTATACTGTACATCAGCATGATCTATAAAAAGTTTATTTGAAATTATAACCATTAGCATATACAATAAACAATGACAGAATATATTCTGACAACTTTTAACCTGCTGGCCCAATATTGTTACAAGAAAACAAAATACATCAAGTAGAAAATAAACCTGAATTAGAAGATGAATGTAAAGATTTCTAATAATAGATGACAAAAAGAATGCGAGTGCAATAGCAGTGCAATCAGTGGCAGATCAAGGGGGGGATATCTGGCCTGTGCCCCACCCTCTTTTGAGAGCCATATAATCAAAATTGTTAATGTAAATATGCTGTTCTTACACAAGTGTGCCCCCCCTTTGAACGTCAAAGCATATATTTTAATGGGAGTATGTACATTTACATGTACGTCTTCCATACACAGTTGAGGACTTTTTTTTGCTTACAACTTTTCCTCTGGGGGGAAATGTGCCCCCCTCCCCCTTTGTAAAATTATGGATCCGCCCCTAAGTGCAATTGTAAGTATGAAAGAACCTTGGAGCTCTTCAAGATGCGACATAACATCATTTTATATTCACACAACCCCAAGCATATTTAACATTCCATAATACACATTTACATTGCAATAAATCATGATAGAATATGACCAATGTGTGATAATTTCCGTATGCATTCATAATTCCGAAGCTTCATTATTCCGAAGATTCGTTAGTCTGAAAACGAAATGAGATTCGTAATTCCGAAGGTTTGTTAGTCCGAAATGAAGTGAGGTTCGTAATTCCGAAGGTTCGTTAATCCGAAAATGAAATGAGGTTCACAATTCCGAAGGTTCGTTAGTTTGAAAACAAAATGACTAACGAACCTTCGGAACAACGAACCTTATTTCATTTTTGGATTTAAAACGAACATTCGGAATTACTAAGTGTAACCATAATTTCTTGGCATGACACAATGCAAGATTTATTGGCTGCTTAATGGGCGTTCTGTCTCCAAGTGTGTTCGGATGATTTATGGGGAGTCTTAGACAAATAGTCATTATTCATCTCTACACACTTCTTTCCATGATATATGGGGAATAAATACAGAGGGCCAATTAACATCTAACTGCTAGGCCATGACTAAATATCACATACAGCTTGGGGCTTGGATAATTTAAAAATCATTTCTTTGAGGCCTGAATGTTTGTACTTAAAACACTTCATAATTCCATTCTTTTTTCTTTGTTTTACACATAGTTTAAGAAGAAATTTCAATCACACTTTTGAACAATACAATTTATTACAGAGGACCCAAGCAAATTCAAGTTTTAAAAAGTTTATAAGGAAACAAATAGGACATCTCTATTCTTTTTGAGCAGCCCATATTCTCCTCGTTTCCTCAAAACTACAATCCAAGCTTAAGGACAATTCCACCCAAACAAAAACTTGATTTGAATAAAAAGAGAAAAATTCAACAAGCATAACACTGAAAATTTCATCAAAATCGGATGTAAAATAAGAAAATTATGGCATTTTAAAGTTTCGCTTATTTTCAACAAAATAGTTATATGAACGAGCCAGTTACATCCAAATGAGTTGATGACATCACTCACTCACTATTTCTTTTGTATTTTATTATATGAAATATGAAATATTGTTATTTTCTCGTCATTGTCATGTGAAATGAAGTTTCATTCCTCCATGAACACGTGGAATTCCATTATTTTAACATTTTGTGCTTCAGGCAAGGAGGTCCTAATCGTCAAATTCGTAAAAATTGAAATATTGTATAATTCAAACAATAAAAAACAAAAGAAATAGTGAGTGACATCATCAACTCTCTCATTTGGATGTAACTGGCTCGTTCATATAACTATTTTGTTGAAAATGAGCGAAACTTTGAAATGTCATAACTTTCTTATTTTACATCCGATTTTGATGAAATTTTCAGCATTGTGCTTGTCTGATTTTTCTCTATTGATTCAAATCAACTTTAAGGGGAAATTCATCCTGAAGAAAAGTTAGTATAAAAAGTTTAAAAGTAATAAAAGTTTAATAAGATATCTTGATGAAGAATTGAGGAAAATCTGTTAAAGATTAAAGGACAATTCCACCCCAACAAAAAGTTTGTTTAAATAAAAAGAGAAAAATCCAACAAGCATAACACTGAAAATCGGATGTAAAATAAGAAAGTTATGACTTTTTAAAGTTTCGCTTAATTTCACCAAAACAGGTATATGCACATCCTGGTCGGTATGCAAACTAGGAGACTGAAGATGTCATCCACTCACTATTTCTTTTGTATTTTATTGTATGAAATATTCTAATTTTCTTTCCATTGTCAAGTGAAACAAGGATTAATTCATCCCTGAATATGTGGAAATAGCATTTTTTATTACTGTATGGTTCAGCCAAGTTGGTCCTCATAGCCAAATCTGTAAAAAATGCAATATTGTATAATTCAAACAATAAAAAACAAAAGAAATAGTGAGTGATGGACATCATTGACTGACACATTTGCATGTCACTGTTTTGTGAAAAATAAGTGAAGCTTAAAAATGCCATAACTTCCTTATTTTACATCTGATTTTGATCAAATTTTCAGCGTTATGCTAGTTTGATTTTTCTCCATTTATTCAAATATCACATTTTTCTGGGGTGGACTTGACCTTTAAGAAAGCTAATTACAATTTTAAGTTTTGGATTTGTGACATCATAAACAAGCAGCTGCCCCATATGTTACATGTATGTAATATAAAATCCATTAATTTCACTTTTTAATGGTTCCTGATGACTTATTTTTTGTTTTCTTTTCATGTTAGGGTGTGAAATGGTAAGTCTATTGATACACAAATCGTACAGTAAAAACAATTTTCAATTTTCTGAGAAAATGATATTTAAGATTTTTTTTCACCAATCGCCATGTAGGAATGCTGCTCGCATATGACATCACTAATCAAATAATTAAAATTCTAATAACTTTTTAATTATTTGATAGAAAATTCTCAAACCCTCGGCAATGTATTTTATCATGTTTTCTGCTATTTTAAAATAGGCTTTTTGCCAGGGTGAACTTTCCCTTTAACTCATTATAACTCTTTAAAATTGGCCTAATTATTGGGTTCTCTCTCTCTTTCTATTTTTTTTTTACATATTTACATGTTCTATACCCTGTTCTAACTTCTCCCTCTGGTTCTCTCTGACTTCTTCCCTTGCCCATATCACCATAAATTATGAACATTTGAAAAGATTATTAATAATTCCCTTGCATCTTAAAACCATAATCACCTGGGTTTTTTTTTTGTCTTAATAGAATTATTCCCTACACACCTTTCCTCCAAAATCTCCTCCCCCCTCTCTCTCTCTCTCTCCTTTTATCTGTATAATAGTATAGTATAACAGTAGGATCTCTCTCTCTCTCTCTCTCTATTTTCCTCTGCTCTCACCCTCTCTCCCTCTCTCTCTCTCTCCCTCTCTCCCTTACTACACCGCAGCACCGTGAAAGTATACTTTGAAAGTATACTTTCCATCTGTGCGGGTACATCTGCGTACCACATGGAAAGCTGTGAAGGGCTTCGCACTCTCGTTGGTCACCCATAAACACTCTACTCCTGATTAAGTTTCTCTCACGCTACCGATTAAAACTCTGCCAGCCAGGCGGCATTTATTACTTCATTTCTTAATAACTCTTGCCAAGAAAGAGGAACTGGATTTATTCAACTCTAAATATCTATCAAGTGTGGCAAACTTTTTTTCCAATCTCATAGGCAGTGAGCTAAAGAGTAGTGAGATTGAAGGTAAGTACCTACTGATTATCCTTTCACTCATTTCATTTTATACCAACATTTTAATGTTAATTTATCATCTATTAGGCTAGTTTTTCACTAGATTAGCTATCTCATTTTTTGCTGACAAGTTGAGTTGATTTGTATATATAATTGACTACAAATAATTATAAGAAAGCTCCTAACATGTGAACAATTCATTTGACAAAATAGTGTTCAGTTCAAATAAATTTTTGAAAACATGTCTTGTAAATAAAAAGATTTGGTTAACTTTTTGTTTTTACTTTGTACTTCTGTTATTCTGCAGTTTGTACTTGCTTTTATTTTCTTTCACTCTACCTTAGGAGTGATCTTACACTTTACATCTGAGTGGAAAAAATGAATAATTAAAAAAAAACACTCCCCATTATTTCAAAGTTGGGTTTTTTTATCAAAGAATATGTTAAAACTCGTCTTTTGCGAAAACTCACATCAATGTACATACCCAAAATACCCATAAAGAATTTTTTTTACAGATGTGGTCAATATAATTTCATTCAGCAATACGTACTGGCAATAATAGTGCATGGATCTGTATATGTGGTTATCTACATAACATAAACTATGGTTGATATCATTATCATTCTATTTAATTGCTGATACCTGCTTATGCAGACTTTGATTAACATTGGTGTTAAAGTCATAGAGTGCTATGGACACTTTGAATACTACCAGGGATAAGAGCCACAGAGCATCCATCCTACATCCTTAAACCTTTTTTGAAATCCCCCTAACCACCTCAAAAATCAAATATAATCTCTTATCACAAACCTCTATCAACTCCACCGGAAATGAAATATCATTAAGCTTTTCAGCGAGCCGCCCCAAAACATCAAGCGTGCGGGAGGCGGCCGTCCACGGTCAGGTTTTTATCTTTTTCCCACCCCTGAGGTTAGAGTCTGATTGAATTAATGTTGCATTTTGACAGGATTCTAACAAATTTTATTTTTCTTTATAGAGCTCTAGTGATGTGGTGATAGGGATAAGAGTTGGCTTCATTTATATTGGATCTAAAAGGGGGTGAGGGTCTTCTGAACATGATATTAGCAGACAAAATAACTTTGGGTGAAAAGGCTGGCCTACTTTTAGCAAGGATAGCTACATACAGTGTACATGTACATGTGTACTAGAGTATAAGAGCATCCGGGATCATCCCAACCCCCTCTCCCCCCCCCTCCAAAAAAGAAATAATAATAATAATAATAGCAATAATAATAATAATAAATAAAGTGAACAAATAAATTTATAAACAAATAAAATAAATACATAAATAAATAATATTAGAA
Organism: Lytechinus variegatus; assembly: GCF_018143015.1. Taxonomy (NCBI): domain Eukaryota; kingdom Metazoa; phylum Echinodermata; class Echinoidea; order Temnopleuroida; family Toxopneustidae; genus Lytechinus; species Lytechinus variegatus. The sequence goes on along the minus strand of NC_054743.1, from coordinate 36,820,232 downwards.
ATAAACAAATAAATCATATTTCAAGAAACAAATAAATTATACTATGAGAAATAAATAAATGAATAGAATAAATAAATAACTAAACAATGATAATCAAAACATCTTGATAATATTGTGTCATAACCTTTTATAAATGTTTGATTGTATAGAAGTATAGTTCATATAACATGACTGCTTTGACAACTGTGATGAATGAATGAGTTTATTACCACAACAAACACAGCCAAACTTTTGTTGTCAAAATACAAAATACGGGTAATTCATAATAATTTAAAAAAAACATTTAAAACAATATATCTATATATATATGAGTCAGCAAATTGGAAACCAAAATGATGAGTTTGACATTTTTACATTGTCAGCAATAGAATGAGATAGAAGACAGGCCGAAAAAGATGCAGACACGCAACAAGATGAAATAAACTGAGAGACAGAAACAGACTCAGGAAAAAAATGCTTGGTCATCTAATCATTTTCAAAGACTGCAATTGCATTTCATTTCATGACTGCCTTATAAATAAACAATGAAACCCTATTTACATAATCATCCCATATTGCTGTACACCATGTGCACATATCATAGAGAGGGAATAAACTGTCAGATCATTGGTAGGGTTGGACTTGGTGATGAATGACACATCTAGCCCACTAAATCCTAGATTTTTCCGCTAGATTCGTACCCTGAGCGGAGCCACGCGAGGGACGTTAAGGAGACTGATGAAGCATAGGATCTAGGGATTGAGAGCAAAATGCAGTGAAATTCGATCTCCGATGAACGCTTCTGTCCCGGGGATTTCAAGTTCGGAAGAGAAAAGTTTGTTTGGTCCGAAAAGTTGCAGAAGTGTACTTTATGGTTAGGTTCAAGAACAGAAGTATGACTGTTAATAAGGGCTGCATGTAGTTACTGAAACAAAGACATTACTGTTTAATAAGAAATGCTTGTCTGTGTTCCCAACGTGCAGGATAGCTCAGAAGCTAATGTAAAGCATGAGGAGATTGTGTGGGGAGGGCAAGGGCCAGGGCCAGGGGAGGGGAGGGGTGGGGAAGGGGGTGGAGCTCTCGCATTTGACCACCACAATGGAAGTCATCATTTCCAGCAATTCTCTGGATGACCTAAAAACATCTAACCTGAACAAAACAGTAAGGCATTAAAATGTCCATGAAAGTTAATGAAGGGATATTGGCTCAAATCATTAGATAGAAAGTGAAGTCTGGAGGCAATATTGGTAATGTCTGCTTCGCTGTCGTAGAAACCTGTGCTTTTCTAATTTACGACTCATTTTCCACAACTTTTTGAAAATATTATCTTGTGGCATGTGTCCCTTGCTTTCTCTATGTTTAGTACAACTGTCAATTTCGAAAAAAAAATGTTGCTGTTCGAATACCCTGGAAATTCAAGTTGTTTTCAAGTCGCTGATAGCTTTAAAAACAATATAATAATGAAGTATTTCTGAGCCTCAGTTTGCAAGAAAATAGAGTTCTATGAAAAGAGGAACATCCAGTATAAAAATAATTTTATGTCAAATGTAGGTTCTATGACATTTGCTCCTAACAACAAATGTCCAGACTGAAAATACACGCATTCAGCCATATCTAATTTTGAAAATGATTGTAACTATGTCTCATTGTAAATGAAACTGGCTTATACTGATTTCTCAAATGAGGAATAGCCTCCGTCAGGTCAAATTTAAGAATTATCTCCAAAAGATCTTCTTAACTCAATGTTAAGCTCTGTCATTTCTCAGGGTCACAAATTGCACAGCAGAAGCTGATTTTTTTTTTCAGAGAGAAGAATAATTTCTTATGTTGAACCTATGAATAGGGTGTGACTATTCAAAACACATACATGTTAGAGTGGGTTTATTTCCAATATTTCCAATTGCCAACTCGTCTACTATCATTTGGTCTACCATCAGTTCATCTACTATCCACATGGTCTATTGCAAATTGGTCCACTCACCATTTAGTCTAATTACCAGTTGATCCTATAGCCATTTATTGCATATACCATTTGGTCTATTTGGACTATGTTTTAATAGTGCAAAATGAATAAATATGAAATGGATATTAGTCCAACTGGTTAATATACAGAATGGTCATAGATGAAATGGTGATTAGATGAAGTGATTATTGGACCAAATGGTTGTTGATGGATGGAATGGCATTAGGCTAAATGAAAGTAGACCATGTGGTGAGTGGACGAGTTGGCAGTAGACAAAATGGCAATTTACTGTTAGTGTTAAATAGACATACAATATCAGCGATCCGAAACGCAAAAAGTTAAAAGGTCAAACCAAGGTCAAGCCAATGGAAACTGTAACGTACCCGCTTTATTGGGAGATATTTTGGGATGTGCAAGTGATATTACCTGCAAATAGTTTAATGAGTTCTTATGGTTAGTTCTTATGGGAATTCTTTTCTTTTTACTTGACATCATCAATTGATGGGCAAATGGCCGTATCCGATTCGTTGCATATTCGTTGCAGAGTACAGGCAAAGCACCATACAATAAATTCACATTTTCACAACGAATCAATGATTAAAAATCATATTTGACAGTTACTACAATTTTGTATCATTGAATGTTAAAAGCATTACCCAGATATAATTATTGAACCTAAAAAACTTTAAATCCTTGAGTTTTTTAAGTTGAGGCATCAAGTGCAAGCAGCTATCTTGTATGAATTCAATGAAAGCACAAATAAAGTTGAAAATTATTTGACCTATGCATTCAACACACCCAAAAAAAAAACTTGAATCACCTTGAATCATTAAAACTAATTTATATGCAAATTTATAATATATGACAAATAGTGCGCTTCTACTAAAAAGCATTTGAGGTCAAAAAATTAAAAATAAAACAATCCGAATTTATAATGAATTTTCATCAACCTTCATTATTTATGTTTCTCTCATTTTATGATCAAAATCAAATTGACACAGCACACAAGGGTGGACTCCTCCTTTATAAATGCATGGACCTTTACACCAAGGGGCTTCTTTCACCATCTAACTAGATCAATTCTCAGTATACGAAAGTTCCAATTGATCACAAAACAAGCAAAAATTTGCAGTTACATGATCATCTTGTTTAATAGGGTTGGGGGGCACTCACACATATTGGTGGTACGGGGACGTGCCGCTTTGATGACACCCCTTTTCAGACCTAGTTTTCAGTTCTCTAGATACTCCAAATGACAAAAGTTCAGTTCAGAAGCCGCCCAGCGCCATTCGCAAGACCCCCATTACGAGACATCTCAGTTTCCCAGCCCAGCCAAAATTGTCAAGCGCGAACACCGCATGTGAGAGATGCACGTACGACTTCGCAACTCCCTACATATAACTAGTAGACGCTCCATGCATGGCTAACGCATTCACAGCGCTATGGTGCACTGTACCTACAGCGCCGCGATCCCGTTCCATAGACCGTTTTTCACGCACCGCAGTATATATTTAGTTCCCAAGACCCCGTACTTTACCCTTTTAGTCAGTTCCTTAGACCCCCATTTCAGAGTTTTGTGAGGCACACCCCTATAAAAAATAATTTGAGTGCCCCATCACCCCCCCCCCCCCGGAAATAGGGGACTGCTCCATAAAGACCTACAATTGTGGTAACTTTGCCAACTACTATGGAATCCTCAATTTTGATTGGCTAATAAGCCCTGATACCAAGGTAGAACCATGGTAGTTACCATATCTTTTATAGCAAAGTTTAAATAATAATAGGTAATACATTTAGGACCCAGATCTATGTATGAACTGAACCTAGATCATTCATAGTTTGAAATTTCCAATTGATTGTAAATCTTTGAGTACCAGGGTCCGGAACTGTATCACCTTCACATCCGCATCATGATCTGTTTTGATATTTAGTCTATATGAGTGCAGTGATCAGTATCTGTTTATTTTAATGTTCTGGGGTTGTGTACGAGCATATGGATTGGATCCATGGTACGAGACTGTAGATTTGGGATGTACAAATATAGGGATATATGTTAGAGTTATACACAAACGCATACGCATTCCATTGCTTTGTTCCCAATAAAAGCAATTAGTCACAAATTGATGACCTTGTCAAGATTTAAAATTTTAAAAAAGTCTGAACTTAGGAGCTAATCTCAAAGTAATGTCTTTCAAGATATTGTCAATTGTCCGGGAGAAAATATTGGGTCACCAATTCAGAAGGTACATGAATCCCCATCCCCCACATACACGGATACAACTTACTGGGCGAGTCTATCCACATTCCAAATATAGAAATGTTCTACATTTACATCAAGATGCTAAAAATTGTTGTTGGTTCAGTGGTAGAGCGCCCATCTCATGAATGGGAGCCATGGGTTCAATCCCCCGTCGAGTCATACCAAAAGACTTTTGAATATGTGATCTTCCGCCTTCCTGCAATGTGCTTGACATTTTAGATTGAAGAAGGGTACACTACAGTAATAGTAATATTATCATGTTTATGCCAGGCCCACTATTACAGCAGTTTCATATCTGAAGTGGCTACCCTAGCTACATGTAGATAAAACATTATCATTATCTATGTTACAACATCTAATGTTCTACGTATGCGAACCCTTCGTATCAACATGGATAGAATTAATTAATAGGGGTACCATGAACAAACAGATATCCATGATTAAACACCCCTTATTCTGACTGATAAAGGTGAATGAGATCTTGTTTACAGTTATAGTTTCAAGTGACACAATTTTTGAAATAGTTCACCTGATTTCATTTGTGAAAATCAATTAGCAATTAGTCACAAATTAATAACCTTGTCAAGGATTCAAAAATTAAAAAACTCTGAACACAAGGAGCTAATTTAAAGTACATGAATGTCTTTCAAGAAATCAAGACATTGCCGATTGTGCAGCGTGTCACCAATTCAGAAGGTATCCCCACCCCCCCCCCCCCCCATATTACACAGGTACAACCTACTAGGTGAATCTATCCCCATTCCTATTCCAAGTATAGAAATGTTCTACATTTATATCAAGTTGTTAATAATTGTTGTTGGCTCAGTGGTAGAGTGTCCATCTCATGAATTGGAGCCATGGGTTCAATCCCCTGTCGAGTCATACCAAAAGACTTTTGAATATGTGATCTTCCGCCTTCTTGCAATGTGCTTAGCATTTAGATTGAAGAAGGGTACAGTAATGGTAATATTATGTTTATGCCAGGCCCACTATTAGAGCAGTTTCATATCTGAAGTACCCTAGCTAGATAAAACATTATAATTATCTACATTGTATGTTACAACTGCATGTATATGACAACGTTATCTATGTTACAACATCTAATGTACTATGTATGCGAACCCTTCATATCAACATGGCTAGAATTAATTAATAGGGGTATCATGAACAAACAGATATCCATGATTAAACATCCCTTATTCTGACTGATAAAGGTGAATGAGATCTTGTTTACAGTTATAGTTTCAAGTGACACAATTTTTGAAATAGTTCACCTGATTTCATTTGTGCGAATCTCCTGTTTTTGTTATTTTCAAAAGTATTTTTCAACCGAGAAATACATCAACTTTATACAAACATGATCAGAACTACTCCTGATAAGACTTTAGGAAATAATTACTAGACGTAAACTGCCCTTTCATATTGGTATTTTGTCTACACACAACTTGTCTCTTCTATATCTGATGGGCAATGTCTCTGTTTTGGTGGCAAATGTTAAATTCATTAATTATGCTCATTGGCTTAATACTTGGTTCCAGTGAAAAACAAGAACATAACATCTTACTAAACAATGTTAACAAGAAAACATTCTAGGAAAATAAAGTTAAGACAGTGAAAGAATGTTAGTAATGAAGGGAAGGGGGACACAACAATCATAATCATACATGGACTTTCAAAATAATAATAATAATAATAGACAGTTCTTGTATAGCGCATAACACATTATAAATAACGTCTCTATGCGCTTCCAAAGGACTTGGATATTATTACCCTGGCTTTAGCCCCACAGCCTTTTACAGCGCTGTGGCATTTCAAGGAATAAATTCCTGCCAGGTACCCATTCACCTCACCTGGGTTGAGTGCAGCACAATGTGGATAAATTTCTTGCTGAAGGAAACTACGCCATGGCTGGGATTTGAACCCACGACCCTCTGTTTCAAAGTCCGGAGACTAATCCACTGGGCCACAACCTAAACAAGAAATCACCAGTTGATCTTTGAATACCCTTAACAAGTATTTTGTCATATAATCCCCATCCAAAATAATATTCAAATGTTTCAATATGATAGTCAGATCAGGCTGTTGAAAAGTATACTGCTGTTTGCTATTCTCTTGTAATGACAATGGCCTCACCTGCAAAAGTATGACCTTTGACGAGATGTACAAGATCATAACATCTTACTAAACAATGTTAACAAGAAAACATTCTAGTATTTAGTATATCTAGGAAAATAAAGTTAAGACAGTGAAAGAATGTTAGTAATGAAGGGCAGGGGGGGGGACACAACTATCATAATCATACATGGACTTTCAGAAAGTACCCTAAACAAGAAATCACCAGTTGATCTTTGAATACCCTTAACAAGTATTTTGTCATGTAATCCCCATCCAAAATAATATTCAAATGTTTCGATATGATAGTCAGATCAGGCTGTTGAAAAGTATACTTCTTTTTGCTAGTGCCCTTGTAGTGACAATGGCCTCACCCCTGCAAAAGTATGACCTTTGACGAGATGTTCATGTATACATATGTATCCAGCTCTGTGTGTGATAATTATGATGGGTAATGTTACTGTTGTGGCGACGCATTCCGTACTCTGTTCTATTTGCGAATCATTTTCTATGATCATTCTTATGTTGTTATTCTTGGTTTCCCTTTTGTCAAGCCTTTGAGGCTTTTTGGGATACCTTTTTCTTTCATTATCTTTTTTTAAATCTCATCTTAATGTTTCATGGTTATGTATATCTATGTTCAAATATTTGTATGTTTTTACATGTATATATTATTGGAAGAAATAAATGAGAGTATTTTCACTCTCCCTCAATTCAATGTACACATACATGTAGATGACCAGTCATTTCTTCATGAAAAAATTGGTATGATCACACTGCATAATGGGCATTTCTGAACAGAAAGATACCTGACATACGTGTAGACCCTTCATGAATTATAAATTCTGAGAATATTAACAACTAGAAACCACCTATTCTAACCTGTAAAAGCGCTATCCTAACCCTTCCATTAAACTTCTTTCAAAATGATTTCTCAGAGCAATCACATATCAGAGCTTTAGCTTCCATCACTCAGCATCCAACATTCGTCATAATACTCTACTTGGACAAAATACTAGGATTTCACCTTTCAGATGCCAAGCTGAAATAATATCATCTATTGTCTATTAGAAATTCTTTGAAATTCAACTTTGCATAATATGAAATCAACCGCAACCCTGTCATCTTTTGCCATTTTTTTTGTTATTCCATTTGATGAATCAACCCTCTCTTCTTCTTCTCCTAGGTAACACATTGAAGAGAGAATTGGAAGGGATCAATCAGATCATTCAGATTTTGGCAAGGTACTATCTGCAGATGAAACAACCAACACCACAAGTTCCTCATCAACATCTCTAATGGACAAATAGTAGCAAGATTGGCAGAAAGAAACAAGAACTCTCATTATTCTAGCTTGGCAACGCACATACAAGTTGATGGGACTACACGAGATCAATTTGCACCGTACCATCGAGAACTGGGGTAATGCTGTCAATATGCCAGAGGAGGTTGGGATATCATTTTGTTGATGAAAATGTCATGGATACATATATTTGGATAATCAACAGTCTGTGAGTCTCCATTTGATGAAATGTGATGGCCAATGTGTGACTACAACATCAGATTTCCAAAAGGTCTATTCTTAACATCAGGTTCTTGACAAAGAGGGAGATTCATAAGCATGAAATAAGGAGTCTATTCATTGAACTTCATGAAAATCATCTGGATCGATTAATGCAAAACTTCAGTTTGCATAGTGAGTCTCGCTATATGACATACCAGCCAAGAAGCATTGAAAGATCATTTCACACTAGATGGACATCCTCACTGAGAAAGAGTGCCTCCACCACCACCACCGATCATTTCCAACCAAGTCATCTTAGCCAACTTCATACTGCAAGATCGGAGACTCTGAGTAAAGCAACACTGTGACTTGTTTCATACCTCACAGGAAAATTTACCATACAGCAGGGAGAACCACAGCAGCAATGGAGCTACCGATTGCATCCCTCCTCCTGCTATTGATCGCCTTTGAAGCGGTTGCCGCGGTCACCTACTGCCCGCCGCTCTGGACACACTACCAGTTTGACCACGGGATATTCTGCTATCGTTTCTTCGGTAAGCGCGTGAAGTGGTCCGAGGCGGAGGTAACGTGCGCAGGGTACTCCTCCTGCAAGGGGGAGGAGATGGCTCACATAGTTTCCATGACGTCGCCGGAGGAGGAGATGTTCATCACAGAGTTAAGGCAGAGCATCACTGGAATGTTTGGTGGAGGTATGTCCAAAAGACTCCAAATTTCTTTCTTTTTCATCTTCAATAAAATCTTTTTTTTCCAATAAGGAATTCATGGTCCCAAAATGATATATAGTTATTGAAGACCTAAAACATTTAACAAGGGGAATGGAAAAAAAGTTGTTTGAAGTTGTCAATATAACTTTGATTCTAAAAGCAAAATTTTCATGAAATATTTTTTTTTATTTGACTGTATTTTGTAAGACTTCATATATTCTAGGCTCGTCTGTCATTTCTCTACAGTATTCAAAATGGGTCAATTTTGAATGTCAGTAGCAGAGATATTGGAAACTTAATTTTGTTTGTACCTTGCCAAATGCACAAATAATGAATATAGTACTCATAATAGCTTGGATATATAATAATCTAAGATATTTACTTATATTATATTTTTTCTCCTTTATTTCTCTTCCCCTTTCTTATTAAACATTTTTTCATCATCATCATCACCATCATCTCCATCATAATCATCACCACCATCATCGTAATCATCACCACACAATTATCGCCACCATCATCACTAACACCCGATAACCATCACCACCATCACCCGATAACCATCACCACCAACACCATATTCATCACATCACCAACACCACCCTCACCGTATTCATCATCACAACCATAATCATCACCATCACCTCTCATCACAACTTCCACCATCATAATTATCTTCATCACCACTCCCCCCCCCCCCTCCTCATCACCATCTTCATCTTTCTCATCACAATCATCCTCACTACCAAAACCATTTATCACCACCAACACCATCATCACCCCTAATCAACCTACAACTATCCTAACCCAGGCGACCCAGGGATGTGGATAGGTCTGTCAGACCGAGGCCACGAGGGCCAGTGGAGTTGGCTGGACAAATCACCCGTCAACTACACCAACTGGCACAGGGGCGAACCCAGCGACTCCGCCCAAATGGAAAACTGTGCCCGTCAGATTGTCCCCATGATGGGCGTGGCGGTCTGGGTGGATTCTTCGTGCCACGAGAGACATCCCTTTGTGTGTAAGATGCCTGCACAATAATCTCTTAATAAACAAGATCAGCAAGATATTATTTCATAAGATTTCACTTGGAAGCAATATAGTCACTAATATTTATTCCACATTGCATAGTAAGCATGTCTATATCCAGAGAGTGAGAGGGAAGTAACCTTGCCTAAATTTGGGATTGTACCAGACAATACAAGGGGAAGACTGGACACTTCAGCGATTTTTATAAACACTATATTTCGCTCATGGGGAAGGACGTCCAACAGCGATGAGTAAACCTTTGCACATCAGCACTTGGCTGTGTATAAAACATACGGAGAAAATGAGAGCGGGTGTTTGGGAGAGGCCACAGGGGTGGCACATGTGGATAATTCCAGCTTTTCTTTCCCAGAAACCTCAAAGATATTCTCATCTCTGATTTTAGAAGAAGAAAAAAATGGAAAAAAAATCTAAAATATAAAAATCGTCTATTTCTACACCCCTCTACTATTTCTCTCGTATGTATTGTACACAACCCCAAATGGCAATGCGCAACGATAATACTCGGGCGCTATTTCCGAGCATTTCATTACGCGCTCTATTGAGTGTCCAATCTTCCCTTTAAAGTCTTTGATTGTAGTATTGTACCCATATATTTCTTATAGGGTGTTGCAAGAAACTTTCAATTGATTGCAAGTCAAAGTTATTTCCTTAAATCAATCACAAATTTTTTTAATAAATTGAACATTTTCAATTGATTGACGGTCTGCTTCTTGCTTTAAGAAATACAAATTTATCTGCTCAATTTAAAATTGATCTACCACTTGTGAATTTGCAACCGCCATTTGCAATTGATTGCAGATATTTTCTTGTGACACCCCCTTAGACGAGCCTTTTCAAAGTGACTTTTTGTCTGATATTTTGGTGGGTGTAATTGTGTCATTTTTTGAAGAGTGGGGTCCCTTCCTACCCCTTCTTTTTTTTGCTTGTCAGAAAATTCTGAAGAAAATGATCCTCTTTGTGGTGAAAAGCTATTTTTTCTTCTTTTTTTAATAACATTATCATGTCTTCCATGCCCAAAGTACCATACCGATGAATTCTACTCTGCAGGCACAGACCCTGATTGAAAGTGTGTCTCCACGCAAAGACTAGCACATACAAAACTTGCTGTTTAGAACTATGAGGGCCTTCAGTAAACAAGGCATGAGTAGGCTACACATTCAGACCCTTAACTCGAGTGAAGGGTGTGCACAGCAGACTAGATGAATTACGTACCCTCGGTACAGATTCATGATATACAGAGTTTATGACTAACCACATATGAGAATCCTTGCGAATTAAATGTTTACATTATTGATAAAATGCCAAAGAAAATTTGGCAAGAAGAAAATGTCTGACCTGAAAAATCAATTTTCACCTGTAGGGTTTATCTGTTAATGAAAACGTCATGCTGGTCTGGAAATGTGCATTTCAAATCCAACATTAAGAAATGGATGACAAAATGAGTCACTTTTTCTAGAATCATAAAGGGCATCAATGGAGATTAACTTTGTAAAGTGATTTTTTTTTAAATGTGTCATCCTAAGGCTAATTATTAATATTATAATTTATCCAAATACAAATGAATGTTGTCTTATGGTGAGTTGTACATGGTCTTTATATTTTATTCAATCATTTTGTAAGTTATAAGCCTCATATTGTAACCATAAGCCAGAGGGGGGGGGGCATAAATATAAGATACGTATGTACCACGGTCAAGACCCCATTCTTAGCCTAATTTTCCATTCCAGCGCATCACCAATTTAGAAAGCCATAGAAATTCCTATTTTTCCCGTTCCAGAGACGATCAAATGTGTGATTCTCATTCCCGTGCGCTACCATAGCCACTACCTTGTACGATAATGAGTTCTGGAGACTCCCGCTTTTTTATGTGGTTAGTTCCAGAGCATTGCATTTTTAGCAATCGTTGATCCAAGAGTCGTCCCGGAGACCCCCATTTCAAGACCTTGATTTAGTTTCAGAGCCCCCTATTTTTTACTTTGCTGTGGCATATAGGTATCATGTTATTATTTGAGTAGCCCCCATCCCCCCCCCCCCCCCCCGGACCATAAGTACCACAAAAAATCTATCAGATAAGGCAAATTAAAATTACATCCATAAAAGAAAATAAGTCACAACACCAAACAGACTAACAAAGTACTAATATCTCTCACTCAATGTGTAGCCGTCAATTCATAGCAAAATACCCAAAATACCAAAACATCACATTGGGATATCTAGTTCACTTCTATTTCACTTCAATTGCTGGTGTCTATCCTTTTAATAATAAAATCTGGAATTACTCAATTGTAACAATTTTTCATCCTGTATTCCTTTGCAACAATTGACGCTAAGGGCATTATCTTAAATTAACTATCCAATGCTCAAAGCACTTTCTACAGCATCTCCCATCTCCCCCCCCCCCCCCTCTCTCTCTCTCTCACCCCATTCTCATTACGCTTTCTGAAACTAGTTTACTGGAAACCAGTTTAGGAAGCCAGTTTGAAAGATCGCTTTGCTAGCGTTTCCATTTGATCACCAGAAAGTGGTTTTCAAAATCACTTCACATAAAGCGATCTTGTTGGTATTAGGGAACACTCTCAGTGGGGTGACACGTTTCGCACGAAATTTGAAACCGCAGCGTTGGCATTCTACACAGTGTGTGGAGTACATGTAGCACGCTCAAAATGTGTGAAATTCTATTCCCTAAGAAAGGTTGTGTCCTCATTTACGATAAAACCAGTTTAACGAGGCAAAGCGATCTTGAAAACTACATCACGAGGTGGTTTTACAAACTGGTTTGGAAGATCACTTCCAAGATCGCTTTGACCGTTCTCATTACAAACTTACATGTAGTTTCTACTCAACTAGTTTCCACAAACTAGTTTCCACTAAACTAGTTTTAGGAACATAGTGAGAACGGTGTCTCTCTCTCTCTGCTTCCCCACCCCCATAAAAAAATATCAGGAAACATCAAAACTTTCAAGCCCACATCCCACTTCCCAAAGGGATTATTACAGTTCAAAGACTCCTAGGAACATTGTGAATTGTATTTTCTTTCCAGAACTGCAATGAACTCATGGAAGTTCTCTGTACATTGATGCAGGAAATGTGAGAAAAATGTAAGAAAAACAACTCAAGAAGGGAATGAAATGGTTGTGACTTGTATTCTCTCTGACCAAACTGTACGTAGCTAGCTGGTCATATTCAAAGTTGAATGTACTGAACTTTGAAATGTTAATGTACATGTGATAATCAACACCAGTGCCTTCAAAGCTTGTTTCATACAATGTACAGCCTACTGAGGAAGGTCTGTTTTCTATGATTTGTACTGTCTTGTGAAAAAAGTGTAGCAAATTTACATTTGTATATAAAATTCTGGAATAGCTCTCATATGAAGCAGGTGGGTGTTTCATAAAGCTGTTCGTAAGTTAAGATCAACTTTACGAACGACTGGTGATCCTTTCTTATGGTACATGTATTGGCGATGGTTGAACGCGTAAGAAAGAATCACCAGTCATTCTTAAAGTCGCTCTTGACTTACGAACAGCTTTATGAAATCCCTCAGGTGGAAAGATAGAAAAATAAACTATGCTCCTCTAAAATGGTTATGATTTTAAAACATAACATAACAATTGGATAAAAATTTCCCTGTCAGGCCCATGTACATCTTGGAAGATGCAATTCAGAGGAATGTGGTTTTGGCATTAAAAATCAATTACCTAGAAAGAAGCAGTCATCAACTTTCATTGCTTAATTCAATAGCTACGTACGGGTCCTACTCCTTTTACATGAAACAAATATAACATATGCATGCAGTTCTAGGGATTTTAGGTATTAGAACATGGAAGCATGTGTGTATATCAGGAGGGGGGGGGGTACTAGCTGTTTAACTGTACAGTAGACACGTGCAACCAGAAAAACATGTACATGTACATCATAAAGAGGGTATTTTTGCGGGTCGATAGCAGAAAGTGACAGGAGTCGGTCAAAAGATTTCTTTTTATACAAAGAATTGTTATTAATAGATCTTCAGATCTCTGAAAAAAAAAACTTTAAGAGTTCCATAGTTGTATTTTTATTCTTTCCGCGGTATTGATCTTGATTTCCCTACCACAGAAGCACAGGTTACCAGTATTAGGGCCCTACACAAAAAGTTGAACCCCCCCCCCCCCCCCTTTCTCTGAGACGACTGACCCCTTTCTCACCAGTGACTTAATACCACTTACATGGAACCTTAATCATGTCATGTATTGAACCATTTCAACATGACATATTCCCCTCTTCATTTCAAAATGCCCCCACACACCTTTATAATGCCACTGGTCCATGACCTGATTTTGGAACAAATCACATTTTGCTGTACATGTACCTGAAAATGTGAATGAACTTGAATCTATTTATTTGAGGTTCAAATTAAATGTGAGATTACTATTACTAATAGAAGAATGTGGATGATTGCAAGCCTTTATTTTGTGTGCGGTGGTACAATAATCTGAAAAAGTAAATCCACAGAGGTTGGCAAAACAACTATTTGACTTCAAGTATAATAGTTCTGCCTGTTTATAGGCTATCTTGTGTATAAATTATAGCTTACATGTTAAAGTAGCAAAGTACATGTATATTTAACACTGGTGACTTTATATTGAAACTATTTCTAATGTTTATTTTTGTACATGTTGCCTTATCTAACATTCTGAAACAGGACCCCATTGATTTTCATCTTTTATTCATTTTCTTTTTCATTTTCTTTCTTTCTTTCTTGTTTTTGTTCTTACTATTAAGCATGTATCTTTATTTTATGTGTAATACCATCACAATGTCTACCTCCAAAACAGGAAGAGTTGTAATTAAATGCATCTGAAAAATCAATCACATGTCACAAATGCATGCTTTTTAATGGTTGAAAATAATTCAAATACATGTACTTCAAATTGATTAGCAAAATGCTTTGAAAAACAACAGCTTTCTAAGGGCATGTATTTCAATATTTCAAGTATATTTGTTGAAAGATGCAAAGTATTCCATATTATTGTACTTTTTATTTCAAAGAGATTTTTGGCATAATAATTGGTAAATAAGAAAGTAAAGAAATTACACCAGACTTAATTTTGTTTAGGTTAGTCATGAAAATTGATACATTAGTCGTAAAACTGAATCATTCGTCAGAAGTGCATTGGCTTCCCTATGGGGCACGATGCACTGTGTATGTTAAATCACCACAGTAGTTTGGGAGAAAATACAGACAGATACCTCATGGTCTGATTCAACTTGACGAATGAACAAAATCAACTTTTTCTAAAAGCACTGAATAAAAAAAATGAAAGAAATCGAAATGTGTTTTTATTTTGAAAAAGAAAATGTGTACAAGTGTGTAGAATAGCATCATAGAGTTGAGAGGGGGAGTCAAAATCATCTCTTTTGTACATTTGTAAATAGTAATTTTCTATAAAATGATTTTAAGAGGTACTCATTATGTTCATGCGAACTTTTGATATATTTTCTGCACTTGTTATGTACATGTATCAGTATTTGTTATCATAGAATTTGTTTGTTATTTGAAAAAGAATATTAGTATACTGCTAATTTTCAGTTTTATCTTTTGTCTCTTCTTCTCATAGTCGTATGAATTTCTTTGAAAGTCTATAGAGAGGAGAGTGGTTGAAAGAGAGGAGACAGAGAGACACAGAGAATTTCAAAAGTGATCTAAAAACATAGGAAGAGATACAGAGGAAAGGAGTGAGAATATCAAAACAAAAAAGAGATAAAGAAAAGGATAAGAGAATGAAGGAAGAAAATAGAGACAGAAAGAGAAGAGAATCAAACCGAGACATAACACAAATCGTGAGGTTGAATGATTGAAGAGTTTTATAATGTGAGGGTGAAATATATAATATTTAAATGGTCAACCTTGCTCCATTTTTAAAGTGTGAATGGAATAGTCATTGGCCCATACATGTAGTTTAATAAAGTCATGATCAGTCTAAGCCATGGCCTAACTCTGTGCTAAAATTATGGGAAGCCAAAAATGTCAATGTTTTGTTTACCGGTACATTGTCTGGTTCGCATTTTTCTGATTTTTTCATTGATTCTTTCCGCATGTTTAAATGGTAAACAAAATATTTCAGTTATTATTTCAAAACGTAATTTGGGCACTAAATGTACTGAATGTATTAAATCGATTGCAATATAGAGATTGGTGTCGGAATTGGCTATCCATAGTTACTTACACCCCAACTTCAGACCTGAGTTTTATAAATTAAAGTACAGTTAAGAATGCGGGAAATTGTACGTTTCTTTGTCACATGTCGATACTGCACCTGAACATGCTCCAGGGTGAACAAAATTCATTCCACAGTACTTGAGGCCACTCATCTATGATGGACCCCACTTACATGTAGTAAAGTTGACACTCCTACATAGATATCCTGGGTATTTTTAGTCCTTCATTTCAGATAGGAGATGGAGGACAGCAGAGCCTCGACTGACTAACATACATAAATTGAATTCTTGAAGGTCCCCCAGGCCTGATTACCTGCGATATCTCACACTTCACGCTTACACTCTCTGACAACATCAATTCAGATTTTCTATGTCGGCCTATGAAAAATGGCCTTTGCTGATCTAAAATTTGATTAAAGAGTCGGTGACACTTCCATAAACAGTTTAGGCAAGTTACCAACTTATCTAAAAAACATCATGATGAGTGTAGGCCTACAAATCACTGTTTTCTGCTCCTTCAAAAAATTGTTTCCTTCGTGTGTTTCATCATTTATTAATTATTATTGTCTGCATATAATATTCTTTGGTATTACTCTAAAAATAGACAGGTTCCTTTAATTAAAATACACAAATAGCTTTCTATGCCTTTTAATTCAAATGTAGGTATTATTTGCCTGGTTCGTAATATTTAGAACAATGCCAATATACATTTTTTATATTATATATCTATATTTTGTATATTGATTAAGTGCTATTTCATTGGAGCTAATAATGTATTCATGAGGTCATATCTCAGGCCCCGTTTACCGATTTCCACCAAATTTGGGTTATGGAGGTATTTCATCGTGCACTACGAAAACATGGCATCAAAAAAGCTTAAATGCAAAAATGGAAAATTGATTACACCGCAATTCAATACTCTATACTTCACAACAGATCGAATGTTGATCATTTTTATACACACTTTTTAAATAGAAATTTAAAAAAGTCAATATTTACATTTTTGTATTAGTAAGTCCTTAATAGCCCATTATAAATCAAAATTCTGAATCTCTCTTACAAAAAAAATCACAAAGGGATTGCTTGATTGTCAGATAAATCAACTTATAAATATGAAAATGTGTCTTTACTCCCACCAAGTAATTTCCCTTCAGAAAAAAAAAATGCTGTATACCTCAGGAAGCAAGAGGGCGCTCTTTTAAATCTTTCATTATTCTACATTGATGCTTTCCCTTTTCTCCAATCATAGCTGTAGTGTATCAGTTGGTGAAAAGAACTAAATCTCTTGTACTGATCACTACATTCATTCAACATCAAGACTTCAAGTGACTCTCATGATGATCATCTAAAAATTAAACCTCTAAACAAATGAGGTAGAAATTAACAATTCAATTAAAGTTTGTGATTTTCCCTCTCCCTTTCAGCTTCACAATCCAAAAACTTTGGAAATGATAAAATAAAGATTTTAGGGGTCTTACCGGAGCATACAGAAGATGATTGCTGAGGCAGCTGCAAATATCAAAACCTGAAATGAGAGGTCAATTGAGAGAATGATTATAAAATTAAATCATCATAACATATTTTTCACCAGGCCATTGCACCGACAATTCTGAAATATGTGATCAAATATTGATAGCACTGTGCATATCTTTCTCTCTGGTGGTCTGGTCATAAAGGGTATAGTCGTCTGGTCATAAAGGACTAAAAACTCCAACGCAGAGATCACTGATACACCAACAGAACTATCCTGAAATCATCAATTTGGTTCAAGAGTGCGCAGGAAAACGAGACTCAAAGTAAAGGGGAAGTTAGGATATTTACAAACTGATTTCATACAAATTACATAACAATTTTCAGTATGAACTGAACTGCAGACAAAATACACTTCTGGGGAGCGTTTCATGAAAGGACTTGTCAGACGTTTTATCCGACAAGTCCCGTTTTATCCGACAGTTACTATAGTAACAGTTCCTCTCAGCCAATCAGAATCAAGGAAAGATGTCAGATCTGACAACTTGTCGGACAAAAATGTTGATGAAACGGTCCCCTGATGAAAGCTCAGTTAAAACATGGACCTACATGTACTATGGTAAAAATATCCTTTAAAATATCCTTGATCGAATGCTTGTTTGACACAAGCTTCCTTTTTTTTCTGATTAATGAAAATATATAAAACCTATTGCAATCAAATATTATTTATAGTCCGAATCCTGCCACTTCAAATGGTTTATATCTTATCATTTCAGAATAAATTGACACGATCAGTCTTGATAAGCGGTGAAGTGGAGTTTACCCCTAAGAATAGACTGACCCTGAATATACATGCTTCTTATCACACTCCAGGCATCTAAATCATAACAAATGCCAATCAAAAATCAAAAGGAATTAATCCAAGAGTGAAGATGACCCTTGAAATGATTCCCTCAGGTCATCATAGAATGTCTAGATAATGACCAGTCCACTCCAGGGCCCTGTCACACAAAGCGCAATGAATGATCATGAGACTGATTTCTGCAATCGACTGCATTGATTAGTGCGTATGATCAATCGTAAAAAGCTACTCCAATGATCGATTGCTGAGCTTTATGTACCAGGGAGTAGAGGGTAAGTTGCATTCAGGTAATTTCCTTGAAATGTGTATTGGAGGATAATTCATTCACAAACATTCACAAACATACATCAGATCAAGATGACACACTTTCACAAAAATCTAAACGAGTGAGGGTTATTCATTCTTTGGGGGCTCCTAAAGAAGCAAGGGTCCAGAATGAGGCTCTCAAGTTAAAATTACTATCATAGCTGTATGCCGGGGGAGGCAGGGGGTGGTGGTTTGGGAGAAAATTGCCCCCCAGAAATTTTGAAAACTTAAATTTTTAACTATAAATTTTCACAAAATTCATCAAAAGTGTGCATGAAATCCTTCATTTTTTTCTGACATTCACGAAATGATGCGTAAATTCCAGAACCGTGTACCCAGGAATCGCAAATTTGGTCTCAAAAGTTGCATGAGACTTGACAGAAAGAAATTAGAATCCTTGTGCTCCTAGAAAATCTTAAAACTTACATTTTTAACTATAAATTTTCACAAAATTTACCAAAAGTATGCATGAAATCCTTCATTTTTTCTTTTTTGTCTGACATACACAAAATGTTATGTAATTTCAGAACCATTTACCTGGGGGTCGCAAATTTGGTCTCAAGAGTTGCACGAGACTTGACAAAAAAGAACACATAAAAAACGTTGCAAGAGCATTCCAAGTTTTAATAGATTTATCGCAAAAATGTGAAGTGTGAGGGGGCAGATCATTTCCCATACCCCCCCCCCCTTCCCTTGGGCCTTTTAAGGTTAAAACAAGGCTTGGCCAACAAGAAGCAAACCAAAGCTAAACATCTCAAATTAATTTGTTTCCATATGTACAAACAACGTTGTAAACGCATATTTCACTACTAAAGCTGGCCATCCTGTATGCACTTGTCCAACAACCAGCAGGTTTTTCCAGCAAAAATGTAGACATTGGACATCATGCAGGTTCACCATGATAAAATGAATAAACAGAGACGAGATACCAGCAAGGTTATGAGCATGTCCCTTGATAGTAACACGAAAATCTGCTAATCTCGACATATTTGTTCTAACCGACTAATTACTTCATACATACAATCAATGAATATACTAATTATTACAGTTGAATACAATTCTAAACCAAAAAAGAGGTACTAATGTGCAGTGTGTATATGCCTTTTGAGGTCATGGGGGAACCGCTTTGTATAAATAATCAACAATTACAATTTACTTGTGATCATAACCCCCCCCCCCCCCCCCCTCCTTTCCCCTCTAGCTCTTAATGTATGCTCCCAGTATACATTTAAAGGTCAAGTCCACCTCAGAAAAATGTCGATTTGAATCAATAGAGAAAAATCAAACTAGCATAACGCTGAAAATGTCATCAAAATCGGATGTAAAATAAGAAAGTTATGACATTTCAAAGTTTCGCTTATTTTTAACAAAATAGTTACATTAACGAGCCAGTCACATCCAAATATGAGAAAGTTGATGATATCACTCACTCACTATTTCTTTTGTTTTTTATTGTTTGAATTATACAATATTTCAATTTTTACGAATTTGATGATTAAGATCTCCTTGCCTGAAGCACAAAATGTTAAAATAATGGAATTCCATGTGTTCAGGGAGGAATGAAACTTCATTTCACATGACAATGATGAGAAAATAAAAATATTTCATATTGCATATAATAAAATACAAAAGAAATAGTTGAGCATATAACTGTTTTGTGAAATGAAGCGAAACTTTAAAATGCCATAACTTTATTATTTTACATCCGATTTTGATGAAATTTTCAATGTTATGCTTGTTGATTTTTTCTCTTTTTATTAATCATGTTTTTGTTGGGGTGGACTTGTCCTTTAAAGGCATACGATCCAGCAGCCCTAATCTAGCCCACCCTTAAAGGTCAAGTCCACCCCAGAAAAATGTTGATGTGAATGAATAGAGAAAAATCAAACAAGCATAATGCTGAAAATTTCATCAAAATCGGATGTAAAATAAGAAAGTTGTGACATTTTAAAGTTTTGCTTATTTTTCACAAAACAGTGATATGCACATCTCAGTGACATGCAAATGAGATGGTCGATGATGTCCCTCACTCATTATTTCTTTTGTTTACTATAGTTTGAAATATTCAACATTTCATTTTTTACCGATTTGACAATAAGGACCAACTTGACTGAACCATATAGTATTAAACAACGCTAATTCTACATGTTCATGGAGGAATTAATCGGTGTGTCATTTGACAAAGGGAAGAAAATTAGAATATTTCAGATAACAAAATACAAAATAGTGGATGATGTCATCAGTCTCCTCATTTGCATACAGACCAGGATGTACATATAACTGTTTTGTGAAATTAAGCGAAATTTCAAAATGTCATAACTTTCTTATTTTACATCCGATTTTGATGAAATTTTCAGTGTTACTCTAGATGGATTTTTCTTTTCTTATCCAAATGAACTTTTTGTCGGGGTGGGCTTGTCCTTTAAGTCCTCGATTACCCAGATCTGGCCATGTTCATTACCCATAGTGCAACATTCTGACCAGGCAACATAGTCTTGTACTATACATGTACATGTAGACCCCTATAATGTGTATAAAAATTCACATTATTCACAAATTCATATTTTCTTTGTTATCTCTAAGATGATAAAAAAATTCCTTGCTTGGCGTGAATGATCAGAAATTGATCCACTGACACAATACAAGGGACGTTTTAAATATTGTTTTTCAAAGCCTGTATTGCTGGCATTACATTAGTACAATTGCACGAAAACGCGTCTGAGATGAACTTCCATTTCATCTCAAACTTTCAATGTTCTTGATTATCATACACGAGGAAAAGATACCTCTCATATTGCCATAAAAAATTATTAAATCTACTTAATAAGGGTCGTGTGGTCCAGTAGTTACAAAGGGTAGTGGTTAGAGCGTTGGACTCATAATCGCAAGGTTGTGAGTTCGAATCCCAACTCTGCCATTGTCTTCACTTTGATAAAAAGGCCCGAGAGTGATATCTGTCTTCTATAACGTCAGCCACTATGACTCATTAACCTAGACGTAAAACGTTTCATAGGTAATTGGTTATATGCCAGCTTGGCATTTACCAGCAAAAAATGCTGTCCTGCCGAGTTCCTACGGGAGTTACCACAAACAGAAACAGAAACTTTGGACAAAGTAAATAGAACTTACTTCTCCATTCTTGATTGGTGAGACATAATTCCTCTGCTTACACATGTTGAATACTACTTCCATGGCCTGATGGGAAAACATTACACAGAATATGCATTTAACAATATTTTGAATTAATAACTATGCAAAATAAAACTTAGAGATAGTTTGAAAATAACTAACTAAAGCAAAATCCCTGGTTGCTTTGAAGAGATGGTTTGTGTTACAATGAATGCTGATTTTTTTTCTTCATATTTTTAAAAACTTTTTTAACAAAGTGCGATTTTAAGCATAATATAATACACTCGTAACCTAGACCACAAATTAAGGCCTGCCATGTATAATTAGTGGTACGTACATGAAGCAATAGTAAAATGAAATACAGCAAATCATCAAATTCAAAATTGATCAAAATCTGTCAGTTGGAAACCAGGAGTTTATAATTGAAGATGATGAAAAAAAATAAGAGAGGGATAATCTGCACAGAAGTGAGATTAGTGAAACTTTCACGAGTCTCACTTCTGTGCAGCTGTAAAACCATGAATGAACAAAGTACAACCAAAAGATAAATGTTAAATACTACTTCCTGATGGGGAAAACAATACAAAGAAGTTCAAAATATTCTGAACGAATGTTCCTTATTTTTATTATGTACAGTCCAAAATGCTTTATAGACCAGCCGAACAGGAGGAGGACGACCTGCTTTAATATAAAGGACATGGATTTGGTTTCCTGACATTTTAAAGTGGAATAACTAACAAGCAAGGAAGAAGTAATTGTAAAGGTATGTTTGTTTCTAAACTTTCTTGATAGTTTACATTTTAATCAACAAAAATTTCATAGTGAAACGATCAAGAAGAGAAAAGCAAAAATACAAAACAAAACAAAATCTGAACATTTTACCAATGGTGCACACAATTGTAAAAAAATTATAAATGAAAATCACTGCGAGGAATGAATAGGAATAATGATGTCACAGAGATGTAGGCTACTTACAAGATTCATTGTATAGAGTGCTAGCATTGATCTCCTGAAATACAATGACAAAAGTATAGTAATGTAAATAAATCATCATCATCACCACCATCATCTTCATTCATCTTCATCATCATCATCAGCAGCATTATCATTACCATCATCACCACCATCATGGTCATCATTACCATCATTATTGAGTTTACTGTACCAAAGTTATTTAATTATCATCGTTACCAACATCAACCGCAAAATCACCATCAAACCTACATGTATCATCACCTTCAATAGCACGAACAACATTACTCCTTTCAACTTCATAAATATCCTCACCATCACTACTGTCATATTGTTTCCATAATTCCATCATCATCATCATTATTTTGTTTCCTAATGTTCTTTAATCTACACATCATCATTATTACCAACGCTATCACCAAACCTATCTTCACCATCAAGATTACTTTAGATACTCCTTTCACCTTCAGAACTATCCCTGCCATTATTAGGTGGTTTCAGACCGCCTCGAAGTTCGCCAGTTCCAGGTATTCTCTGATCGGGAAATTTACCCCGATCAGAAAATACCAGGTATTTTGGTAATGTGAAAGCAAACTACGCGTAATTTCCCCGAAAGAAAATACCCGCTAAATAGTAGGTACTTGGCGAAATTACGAGAACTTTCATGGGGATTTTTCCAAGGTCGCAGGTATTTTGGCGATGTGAAAGCAAATTACGGGAACTTTTAGCCCAGCGAGTCGTTGGGCGCGGCGGCGTGGGCGGCTGCTGGGATAGTGATTTTGAATCTCGCGCCTTGCCTGCTTATCAGACCATACTGCGCATGCTCGTAACTTCGGGAACTTATCCCGAAGGATGTGTTTCGGGGCGGTGTGAATGCAGGAATAATTAACGGGTATTTTTTAGCCTTAAAAGGTTCTCGTAATTTAACGGGGATTCTTGTGATCGAGGCGGTTTGAAACCACCTAATGTTTTCATAATTTTTAATGACTACCACCATCAGCATCATCATCACCATCATCATCACCATCACCACCATCATCATCACCATCATCATCATGAATCATCATAATCATCACCATCATCAACATCATTATCATTATCACCATCATCATCACCATCATCACCATCATCATCATCAACATCACCACTATCATCATCACCATCATCATCATCATTATCATCATCATCATCATCATTATCATCACCATCATCACCATCATCATCATCATCATTATCATCACCAACATCACCATCATCATCATCATCATCAACATCACCATCATCACCTTCTTCACAATCATCACTGCCATCGTTATCAGTGTTACCAATTTTCTTTCATCTACACATCCTTACCAACATCATCAGCAGAAAAATCACCATCAAACCTACCATCACCTTCAATAGCACGACCAACATCCTCTCACATTCCTAACTATCCCCACCGTCACAATCATCATCACTGTTTCAATAAATTTCCATCATCATCGTCATCAACTCACCTGCTTTTTCTTTCAGTCAATATGGCAATAAAGCAGGCAGGAAATGAAGAAATAAAACCAAATCCAGTATAAAAACCTCCAAATAAATGTCTGAAAAAAAAAGGAAAAAATAAAGGACATATTAAGCTAGAAATGGGTACAATGGTCAATTGATTTATTTTTGTAGAAATATGCAAAAAAATGTAGGAGATAACAGTCACTTCTGTCACTATCCCCTATATGTATATGCATTATAGATTTTGAAGTAAAAAAAAATACAAGATATTGTGCTGATAGTATTCATTATGATATTAATAATTCTGCCATGAATTTGAATAGTTCTTCTTCTTATAAGTCATAGACTTCTATTGGTATTTCAGAATGTCTTTTTTTATTAATAACATTTTTCCCCACTGGCATAAATCATTGAAATTCAAGTACCTGATAATTACAGGAATGTGAAAGAAGTTTGAACAGAAAAAAATATGGGTTTTATTCTTTTTTTGTAAGCTCAACATTAAACAAAGTTTGTATTCAAGAGAATCAAAATTAGTTTGAGGTAAACTTTATGCAAAACAAATAGAATATTTAAGGTACTGATTTAAAGTTTTGAATATAAAAATGAATTTACTTGCGATAATAAATGACATAATCTCAAAGTCTCCGCACAATAATTTTTTTGTAAAAAGTTTTTAATCAATTCTAGGGGAAATAGAGATTATTTGATAAAAATATTATTTTTTAAGGACATCTCGTACAAATAATACTGAAGCATACAAAGTACAAATTAAGATTTCTGATAGAATTGAAAATAGTTGGAATGTTGGAAAACTTGAAATAGTTGGATTTAACTTCAAAACATTGTAAACCAGTACCTCATTGATAAAAAGAGAACATAAGTATGGGTGCAATACTCTTCATACATTTATTTAAACATCAATATGTAGTTAATTGGATTAATAAAGAAAAATAACATGTATCGGATGAAGGGTGCAATTTCGCTTTTCTTTCTTAAGCATGACAAGAAGCATCATTCTTTAACTGTTTATCTCTGCTGGTTATCATGAAATTAAAAATATTTTATACTAAAAATAGGAAAAGGTGCAGATCATGTTGATGGTCACTAAAGTGATGGTGCAAATTATCTAAGTGAACTAAAACAAAAACCTGAAAATAAAAATTAAATAAATAAGATGAAAAGATTTGCCCAAACCCTGGAAATAAATGTACCGTATAATTTATAAAATATATTTGGGAATGAAAAGAAGTAAACTATTGAATTGTAAAATTGTAATTAAAAGGTCCACCGTCTATTTGATACATGTAACTAAAGATAAACAATCATTTATTTTTTGACACAATCATCCCAATCCCAAGTTCCCAACTCTAAATGTCTTCTAATTTTTTCCCCCATGGTGATTTACATTTTACAGTACCTATAAACACAAATAAAATTCATGAAGAGGGCGGCATTGGTGGACAAAAAAGCGGTAGACTGCAGGATTTCCACAGGCAGACCCTTTTGAAAATACGGCCAACTTCGTTTTCGAACTAAGGCGGATATCTGTAATACACAACAAACACAAAGACATTTTTTTTACAGGAAAGAATTTTTGAAGAAAAAAATGCAGTGGGGAGCCTGAAAGAATATGAGAAAGCTATTATGAAATGCCCTACTGAAAGTGCTAGATAGTTGATGCAAGTAAAAACTTTGCAAAATAAAACTCACTAGTAGTGATCTAGTTTGAAAATATGAAACAAAGAAAAAGCCTTGGCTGCTTCTGAAAGCTTGTTCATATTACAATGAACGCGTTTTTTTTCAACAAGATGCGATTTCAAGCATAACATAATAGCATACTCATAAACTAGACTGCAAATTCTGGCTTGCCAAGTATAATTAGTGGTACATGAACAAATACATGGAGTAAGAAGTATGAAATAACACACATAATCAGATTAAAAAACTAATCAAAATTTGTCAGTTGGAAAAGAGGAATTGATAATTGAAGTTGATGAAAAAAAGAATTAGAGAGGACTCTTCTGAACTCTGCACAGAAGTGAGATTAGTGAAACCATGAATGATCGAAATACAACAAAAAGATGTCAATGACGTTAAAAAAAATTCTTTTACGCATACATTGTACCAAAATCAATTTCAATCATAAGGCAAGCCAGAATTTGTGAACAAGAAGGGAACACAAAGCCTATGTATTACATTCTTTGTTAACAGAAATTCAGCTTCCATTTGAGTTTTAAAAAAAATATATTTCCTCTACTGTATATAAAAGTATACTGGTTTTTCATAATTGTTTTTCTCCCACTTTGAAATCATCCGTTGAACAAAAGATGAATACATTGGAAGTGTGCTGCCTTGTGATTGTCGTCACTATACGACTCCGATTCACATGCACTTTGGAAGGTACCTAAATACACAGAATGCAGATATGACCATTGAGACATTGCTAGAAAGAAACAATGTCGACTGGAAGACGTCACGAAAGAAAGGCACCAGGCGTGACCAAGTCAATCTCTGTTTCTTTTTCAGACGTCCGTATGTGTGTGAGACCTGTAAAGGATGGATGGATGGAATGAAGTAGGTAGGGCATGGACAACGAAAGATAGAACCATTTCAATGCTTCTGCAACCCCCCCCCCCCCTCCCCTAAAGAAAATAGGTCAAACAATCTTCTTCATTTTTTTTCTTGATTAACAAAAATGTTTCTGAAATGATTCTCATTCTGATGTTGGTTTGTTTATTTAAAATCAATAAATTTTGCAAACTATTTTACTGCAACTCTTGATTTCATGGACATCAAAATTCATTCATTGCAGACATGCCTCACTTTATAGGCACGAATCAAATTTTACATCACAGCAAAGAATACTTCCTGATCATCCAAATGTACATCTAAAATTGCATCAAATTATTTGGGAGAAAGGACTCTTTCGTGAGATTGGCAATCCCTCTAATTGAATTAGCAATTTCTGAGGTGTATTAATAAAAAAAATCATAAACCTCACTCTGTATATTAAACTGAAGGAGCACACTTTATGCACTTTAAAGAAAACTACATGTAGTGAAATTGTGTAAAAATTGATTTAAAAGCTAGCTAACAAATTTTATTTGCTTATCATAAATTTGAGAAATATCCTGCATACAGCGTATCATAAAAGGTGGGCGACACGAAAGATGGTCCTTGGAAAGACCCTTTCGTGCAATCGGCCCCAGATTGACATACTGATACATACCACATAAAAAATTGCATGCATCCTAATAGAGTACTTTGTCACTGCATTCACAATCGAAAAAACAGCTCCTGAACATGATGGGGACCAACAGTGAAGAAATTCATAACAAGTACACTGCTGCCAAAATCTACTCATTTCTGCCATTTTCAATCTGAATAAAAATCTGTACTTCAGATTGAGAATTTATCACCAAAAGTTAATGTCCAACTGCAAATGACAACTGCAGAACTCACCAAAAGCAAAAGCAAATTGATGCATCCTCAGTTCTGCTGAGATCAACAAAATTATGGTATAGCTCATGAAATTGTAAATAGAGTCATTTGTAAAATTTATATCTAGTAGAACATTATCAGGGTCTTTAGATTACATAATTAAATAATATTGGGCTTTGTGACCATGGACTGTGACCAAGCTAATCCCAGGCCAGACTCAAGGCCAACCTTAAATTTAATTTGTCATTTATTGCCAAACCCCGAACCGAACCAAAGTTCAGAAAAAATTGCCGAACCCTGCCGAACCGAACCCGAACATGCCGCCTGACTTGCAGCACTAGTCTATAATCCCTGTATAAAGTTAACATATAAACCTCTCATTGCTATGTAAGTGTGAGTTAGCACTGGACCACATGGTTTCACAACTGATATGAAATGAAATGAAAAAGAATGAAAATGAAATTTTAAAAAAAATAATGAAATTTCAAAAAATAAAAATTTGTATACCCCATTTTCAGATTTTTTGTCTCTGTTAATCCATGAATTTTTCCAATGTGGAACTGGACTAACGTTAGCTACATCTCACTTAATTCACAGTGGGGCTTACAATCAAATGTCATGAATCAATTACATATGTAGGGTGTGTGATGTCTCGTTCTAAAAAGTTACTTTCTCGTGTCAGGCTAAGTAGGTTGTTTGATTAATATGTAGGGACAGTGATTTTCCGTTTCAAAAAATTGCCTTTTTCGTTTCAGAAAATCTTAAATTCTGTTTCGGCATGTCAGAAAATGGAAATTCCGTTTCCCTATAGAGACTTTGTACACACGGAAAAGTGACAATTCCGTTTACCTATCCAGTAGCAATAACACAAGTTAACGCTCGCGCTGGTCAAAATTTGGATCTGTCACTGTACCAACAACACAGTAGAATCCGCTCTAATCGGATCTATGCGGGCACAAAAAAATATTTTGACACATATATCTCACATGAATACATCCTCACCTTTTACATTTCTAGCATTATTTCACTGTTGAATGAACTTTTATAGATAATTTGGGGGGGTTTTGGACATCGTTTCGAGCAGTCAACGATTTCATTCTATCCGCCATTTTGGAATTCAAGATCGTGCTGTACATATTCAGCAAAACACGACCTGCATGTGAATGATTTTGATACGGCCGATCGACCGTACACTGCCAGAGCGGCCGGGAAGGACCGGGGTGAGGGGTACGATTTGGTGTGAAGGAGTGAAGAGCAGTCATGATATGTTGATTTTGGTCAAGTGAGATCGTGTTTTGTGAGGTTTTGTGGCCATTTAATATTCATATTTTGTTGATATTTTTGAGTAATTTATGTTGCTGTTCTGTGTATTTTGAGGAAAAATATGTTTTCTGTGATTTTCCGTTTGAAATGCCACTTTCCGTTTCAAAAGGCCATTTCCATGAATTCCGTCCGTTTTCCGCGATCGCGGAAAATCACTGTCCCTAAATATGGATATGGATTCTAAAGTAAACTAAATGCACTCCTTTTTTTATCTGTAGAGTGTGGGAAAAACTCCTCCAAGGCCAAGACTAATTACAATTAAGAGATTAGATCTCAGCTGTGATTGTGTAACTCAGAGTCTGGCATAGACCAAAAGCTTCGGTCTCTGTTTCTGTTGGTTGTTCCACTGAACTACGTTGGCTCCACTCACCAAATACAGACACCGAAGTTCTAGCGCAATCTGTACAGGGGACTCGATGGCCATATGTTTATGTACTTAAAGGGGTGGTCCGGGCTGAAAGTATTTATAGCTTAATAAATAGAGTGGAATTCACTGAGCAAAATGCTGAAAATTTCATAAAAATCGGATAACAAATAACAAAGTTATTGAATTTTAAAGTTTAACAATATTTGGCGAAAACAGTCGTCATGAATATTCATCAGGTGGGCTGATGATGTCACATCTCCACTTGTTCTTTTGTATTTCATTATATGAAATTAGGTTTATTCAATTTTTTCCTCCAAGAACTAGACAAATTGGATTGACAACTGATTTAGCGCATTAGATATTTATTGCTGCAACTTATTTCATAATAAGGGATACATATTATTCACCAAAATATGAAATAATGAAAAAAATATGATTTTATGTAATAACATAACAAAACAGTAAGTGGAGATGTGACATCATCAGCCCACCTAATGAATATTCATGACGACTGTTTTCACAAAATATTGCTAAACTTAAAACTTAAATAACTTTATTATTCCTTATCCAATTTTGATGAAATTTTCGGCATTTTGCTCAGTGGATTCTACTCTATTTATTAAGCTATAAATACTTACGTTCGGATAAAACGAGGGAGTGAAGACTGTGAAGTTGTGCGACAGCTGAAGTAGATCTAAGTCACTGTTTTTCCCCTTTTAAGTTGATTTTTCCCCATTGTGGTGCATTTCAGGCCAAAATGGAATAATAATCTGCATTTCCGTTCAATTCTTTTTCAATATTTTTATGAAATAAAGACAAAAATCAATGTGCCCCGTCGGGAGAATTTTGCATTGTTCACCCCCTAATGGTGGCTGCACAGTCAATAGCGAGCTGTCTGTGTACGAGGAGAAATTAAAAAATAAAAAATGTTTAAAAACTCCTTGAAACAGACGGCTGCCAGCTCTCTATAAGTCTGGCAATAACTGCACTATCATCTCACTCTCAGCCCTCTTGCATGTCTTGTGCCCCCCCCCCCTTATGCAGGGCTCGACACAAGCGGCGGTCCGACGGTCCCAGACCGGTAAAAATCGCTGTCGGGCCAGTAGATTTTCAGAAATAGGAAGATTTACTGGTCTGACATGACCAGTAAAAAAATGTCATTGTCTGGCCAGTAATTTTTCCAAAAATAGCAAGATTTTAAGGGTCCGACATGACAAGTAATAAAAACCATTGTTGGACCAATAACTTTTCCAGAAATGATCAAATTCGCTGCAAACCATTTCCCCCCGATAAATTCTGTCATCCACACACAGAATACACACAGAATGAATCGCACGTAATTGCTACTAGAGTAGATACAGTGTACATGTAGCCAGCAACACACCCTACGTGGTAAATTTTCTACTGGCTGCACGAACGAAGCTTGGCTAAACTCTGGCAGAAATCTCTCACAGAACTGTCAAAATTCATGGTTCATACTCATGAAAGGCTCTTATGATGTCCATATTTCCTAAAAATTGGAGTAACTCTGTCATTTGTAAGCAGTAAAAGGATAAATTTTCACTTCTGTTTGGTTCAAACAGATCGGGTTTTGGGCGATATCGTCTGAATACATATGAGCCCCACATATGCATTCATGTGTGTGTTGATACACTTGGTTTCTGACTTTCTTTCGTAGCTATTTTAATTGAGCCAAAAAGAAATTGATGAATTATTTATGATGACAGTTTTAGCTTTCTTCCTATCTTTCTTTCCTTCTTTCTTTTCAATCTTTCTTTGTTTTTTCCCTCTCTTCTGTTTTTTGTTACTGTCTTTCTTTTTTATTTTCCCTTTTTTCTTTATTCGTTCTTTCATTCTTTCTATGCTTTAAAAAAATATTTTTCTCTATTTCTTTTTCTTTCCGTCTTTTTTTCTTTCTTTCTTCCTTCCTTTCTTTTTGATATTTTTCTTTCTTTGATTCTTTAGTCCATCCATCGTATATTCATCTCTTCTCTTCTTCCTTTTACCCATTTCTTTCCTTCATTCTTCGTTACTTTCTTTATTTCTTCCTTCCATCATTTATTTACCTTTTTTGTATTACTTCCTTTCTTTGTCTCTCAGTCTTTCTTTTTTTCTTCCTTTCAATCTATTCTTTTACCTTTTCTTTTTTTTATATTGCTTGCTTTCCTTCCTTCCCTTTATTTCTATCTATCTATCATTTTACCTTTTCTTTATTTGTTCCTTAATTCCTTTCTTCCTTCTTTCAATCTTTCCTTCCTCTCTTTCTTTCTTTTGTCCTTCTTTCCATCTCTCCTTTAACCCTTTCTTTTTTTATTGCTTCTTCTTTCTTTCCTTTACGGCCTACTACTTTCTGGATTTCTTTCTTTCTGAATTGCTTGCTTCATTTCTTTCTTTCCTTCATTTCTTTTTTTTCTTTCTTTCTTATTTTTGTTCCTTCTTCATTCCTTTCCTTCTTTAGTTCTTCTTTTTTCCTCACATCTATCCTTTCTTTACCTGTTCTTTTTTCTTCCTTCCTTTTTTATTCTTTCTTTCCTTCCTTTCTCTTATTTTTTCTTTTCCTTCCTTCCTTTCTCTTATTCTTTCTTTTCCTTCCTTCCTTTCTCTTATTCTTTCTTTTCCTTCCTTCCTTCCTCCTTCCTTCCTTCCTGTCTTTCCTTCCTTCTTCGTTTCTGTCTTGCTTTCTTTTTGTCTTCATTCCTTCATTTTATTTGGGGGGGGTTAACGAAAGGCTAGACAAATAAACTTGTGCCTTTTTTTATGTTTTCTTTATTTTTCAGGACCAGTAGATTTTAGGTTAGGACCAGTAAAAATTTGAAAAACTGGGTATCTACTGGTCCGACATGAAAAGGTTGGACCAGCAGAAAAAATGGGTTAGTGTGGAGCCCTGGGCGCTAATGCAGTTTCGCACCGGC
Organism: Lytechinus variegatus; assembly: GCF_018143015.1. Classification (NCBI taxonomy): domain Eukaryota; kingdom Metazoa; phylum Echinodermata; class Echinoidea; order Temnopleuroida; family Toxopneustidae; genus Lytechinus; species Lytechinus variegatus. The sequence goes on along the minus strand of NC_054743.1, from coordinate 36,788,162 downwards.
CGGTTACCAGCATACCTCATCACCAATATTTGTTCCCAAATGTCATGACAAGTCTCTCAGTCACATTTCGATGTCAATATATCCACCACTTTTCAAAATATCGTGATCGGGAATGGCTGTATTTCGGCTTCGATCTCAACGTCGTTGATCGACACGGCGTAGACATCGCTTCGCGGATCGCTTGGATTCACCGTGCATGCAAGTAATGTTGATATGAACTGAAGTTAGCAACCAAATCATGCAAACATAGATTCGCATGCGGCATGCTGGCAGTTTGTTCGCCACATTTTCGCATGATTAGGTTGCTAACTTCAGTTCATATCAACATTACGGTGCATGCACGGTGAATCCAAGCGATCCGCGAAGCGATGTCTACGCCGTGTCGATCAACGACGTTGAGATCGAAGCCGAAATACAGCCATTCCCGATCACAATATTTTGAAAAGTGGTGGATATATTGACATCAAAATGTGACTGAGAGACTTGTCATGACATTTGGGAACAAGTATTGGTGATTAGGTGTGCTAGTAATCGACCGGTGCGAAACTGCATTAGCGCCGAGCCCTGCCTTATGAATGAGACTAACTTACTCGGAGGCGAAACAATCTCCTGCGACTTAGCCAGGGGCGTTGTGGGGAGTGAAAGTTATATACTGTACGTAGCTCACTCCCCACTAACGCCAGGAATCACCGTACATGCCTTTGCGTATCGGACAGGATTACCCATGGTGAACCTAGACCTAAATCACCAATTTTAGTTATAGTTTTTCGCCCAAAGTTATGTACATGGGCAAGTTTTATGTTTACCCCCATTTGATTCTATTTCTTTTATTTTTCATTAAATAAATAGTCGTAAAATTGAAAGAAATTAAGAGCAATAGCGTTCACTTACCCCCGTCTGTTTACGAAGCCATTTTGATTTCTTTTGTTATGATACCTAGATACACACGCGTGCAGAGCTGCAACTTAGATTTAAAAAATACTTGCATTTGTCAATAAAAATCACGATTTGTAAAATATTTGTTTCGGTTGAAAAATATCATGAAATAATTTATATGATATTTATCGATAAAAAAAAATATTTTGCGATTCCTGATATCTATCGGCAGATGCAAATATTTTTTTAATTCAAGTTGGCAGTCAAACCGCCAACTTGAATTAAAAAAATATTTGCATCTGCCGATAGATATCAGGAATCGCAAAATATTTTTTTTTATCGATAAATATATAAATTATTTCATGATATTTTTCAACCGAAACAAATATTTTACAAATCGTGATTTTTATTGACAAATGCAAGTATTTTTTAAATCTAAGTTGCAGCTCTGCACGCGTGTGTATCTAGGTATCATAACAAAAGAAATCAAAATGGCTTCGTAAACAGACGGGGGTAAGTGAACGCTGTTGCTCTTAATTTCTTTCAATTTTACGACTATTTATTTAATGAAAAATAAAAGAAATAGAATCAAATGGGGGTAAACATAAAACTTGCCCATGTACATAACTTTGGGCGAAAAACTATAACTAAAATTGGTGATTTAGGTCTAGGTTCACCATGGGTAATCCTGTCTGATACGCAAAGGCATGTACGGTGATTCCTGGCGTTAGTGGGGAGTGAGCTACGTACACTATATAACTTTCACTCCCCACAACGCCCCTGGCTACTGCGACTGCGAGATCACGCCGCGGAGCACGGGAAATTTCTGCGAGGCACCCAAGGCCAGGGTCTCGGGCCCTGTCGCGGTCTCCGCCCCCACATCGCTCACATGCACACCGCCCATACAAAAAGGATTAGCCTACTTAGACCAACGTGTTATCTCTCCGTTATTTTCCCATTAACCATACTTACTAAGTAGAATGCAGTATACAATTTCAGAGAATATTTCACCGATGCCTTTCCTACAGATAAAGTAGCTGCTACGCAACTAGGGGTCCAACAATGACCAAGTTCATAACAGGTCGCAATCTCCCAGAGTTTGCTGGGGGCTGCCATCTTGACAAAAATGATAACATTTAAGAAATGAAACACGAGAGGGCGTGTAACTACTGACTTCGACGTGCCAGTTGCAGCTGCAGCAGCTGCAGAAAGAATATCTCCAAGCGCGACTCAAAAAAAAAATAATTAAACGAAATAAAATCAGGAGGAACATTAATTCTTAATCATCAAATGAGTGGATGTTCAGTATAAGGTGGAACGTTGTGGCCCGGTGGATTAGTCTCCGGACTTTGAAACAGAGGGTCGTGGATTAAAATCCCACCCATAATGGCATAGTTTCCTTCAGCAAGAAATTGATCCACATTGTGCTGCACTCAACCCAGGTGAGGTGAATGGGTACCTAGCAGGAATTTATTCCTTGAATTGCCGAGCGCTGGAAGCTAGCTGCTTGAGCTACAGCCATGGTAATAATATCTAAGTCCTTTGGAATCGCATAGAGACGTTATTCATAATGTGTTATGCGCTATAACTGACTATTAATGTTGCTATAATCTTGAGTAAATTCGAAACAAATTTTCGTGCGTTTGGGCCCAGTTTCCCTCAAAATAGTTCATTTACTCGATGCTTGTTCTATTTCATTCAGATTCATTTGATTCAACCTCTTTATTTTAAAGGAGGACCGAATCCTAATCATTTCTAATTCCTCAATCATAATAAAGCCTATAAAACAACACGGTGAAAACTGTTAAAACTGACACCAATAATTGGTGTTAATAGAGGACCACACCCTGAGGTTGTTATAATAACACCTTAGAGATTGAACATAACACCAAAGAGTGTAAATGTAACAACCATAGGTGTTGTAATAACACCTATAGGTGTAAAACTAACACCACCAATTTAACACCGGTGTGAAATAATTGGTGTGGTCCTCTATGTTCACCGGTTAACACCACAGTTTTTGCTGTGAAGGAATGAAGCCGGGAATGAAGCAATAAATGAAAACATGTCAATTAAATCCAATATTGTTATATCAGTCTTCACAATCCACAATCAACAGATGACCTGGGGCCCGTTTCATAAAGGACTTGCAACTCAGTACATTGCCATTATGGCAACTACCATGGAAACCTTGATTCTGATTGGCTGCTGAGCCATGTTACCATGGTAGTTGTCATTATGGCAAAGTTACAACAGTGCAAGTCCTTTATGAAACGGGCCCCTGAAGGCACCCCCCCCCCCCCCACCAACCACCAAGTCAATCCCAATTATGAATTGAATTTCACAAATTAGACAAGAAAAATTGGATATACATCATTTCAAATTTTATCGAATTGGATATTTAATATGAAATGAGAAATTTATTGCATTTTATTTTAAGTCTACTTTTTTTAGCTTTAGATTTAAAATTCTCACGATTTGCAGCTAGGGAAAGAAATATATTTACAAAATATAAAGTTTAATAATCCCTCATCCGTAATAATGCCCTCAATGGCTCTGAATTGGTAGCTGAGGCGTACTTATCAAATACCACAAATGGCCATATTAAATTACATAATATTTTATTCCACATGTAGCCTGGGAAATATATCGGGGAAAAACCCAAATATCACAAATTACTAGGCCTAATTTTTTTTACAACTAGATTCATATATGCGTGTAACTGTTTTGAGAATTAAGACAAAACTTATCAAACTTTCATAATTAATATCTTTATTAACTCCCGATTTTGATGGATATATCGGTGTATTGCTTGTTTGATTTTACTCTATTTTAACTAAATCAACTTTTAGGAGCGAACGCGACCTTAAACACTCACTTTAAATGGATAGAAGACCTGGAGCAACTTCAGAATCGTGATGGTGAGCTATGATGAAGGCAGCCCCTAAGTACCCTATACATCACGACATTGGCGGCGTTAGCCAAAAATTTAAGGGGGGACACGGGCAAAAAATACTGACAAGCAAAAAAAAAAAGTCATCGGAAAAAAATTTAGGGGGGGGGGATCGTCTCCCCACTTCAAATTTAGGGTAGACACGTCCCCCCCCCCGCTTCCGCCGCCTATTCATCACGATAGCCCTGAGCTATATCGTGCTCATCCAGTCGATCTACTCCGAGATCCTCAGCACTGGGAGTGATTTATATCGATAGAAGGAAGAATAATGTTCAAGAAAAGAGAAATACTTGTGATGAGAGATGGGATGTAGAAGGATTCGAGATTGGATACATAAGGAATTCTCTTCAGTAAGGGTACAGCCACACTGATAAAACCGAACCCAGATCGATCAAGAGTATTCCCTTATTTTCGATGACAAGCCGTCGGTCGGTTAGGAATAATTTTTATTGGGTGTGACCGATCATTACATTGGGCATCCGTGTTCTTTTTCTTCGCTATGATATCCAGAAATTTTGGTCCTGTTTGGTTGCACAAGACATGGCTACTGTTATGACGGTCTAACCTGACTTGTATTTTTTTTTAATATTCTGATTTCTGGAGGCATTTATACAATATAATTTATCAGTAGAAATTCGTTAGTTTATATTAGAGTGTGTCCTTCGTACATTTCTCCTAAGCCTCGCGACGCAATTTTATTTTGTAATATTGTAATATTTTTGGCTTAAAATATATATTCGTTTAGATTTCTTGATTTCACTATTTACTTTTGTCCCATTATTAGGCTTACTCATGCGACTCGTCATCACTATCTTCATCATCATCATCATCTTCTTCTTCATCTTCATCATCATCATCATCATCATCATTATCATCATTAAACATCATCATCATTAAACATCATCATCACCACTACCATCATCACTAGGCCTATATATTATCGCCATCATGTCCCCCCCCCCTCCGCCGCCCCACCTCTCTCTTTCTTCCTGTCCCTCTTTCTCCCTCTCCCATCCCCATGATCTCCATATCCTCCGATTTTCTTTCTATTTCTATCTACTTCGACCCCGTCCCCCCCCCCCATCTTTCCTTCATCAGTCTTGCCTTTTTTTCATCATCGCATCACCACATGTACTATTTTTGTCTTCATTTTAACCTTTTGTGTCTCATTTTTAATTACATATTCACAAATCTTCCATTCATTTCATCAGTTGGGCAAGATTATTTATTTTTCATGATTTTAATCGTCTGCTCCAATTATATGCAAGTATCGTCTCGTATTAAAGCGCAAAGTAAATCAAGCAACAGAGATCCATTATGTGCCTATCGATGCCCCTAATAATCGTCCATGAAAATTACCCAAAGGTCACAGACAGATTTTGGAGTGTTCTGTTTTGAAGACGGCTGCTGGCGTATCCCCTCCGCGAATGGGGCAAGGAGACACGTGCCCCCTCCTCGAATGTTTAGGTAAGAGATGAAAATGAAAAAGTGTAGGTAACCTACGTGGGGGAATACAACAAGAAACACAGCCCTTCAAAATAGTAATGTATTACTATAAAGGAGCTTCGAAGAGAAAAGCAGGGAATTAACTATTCCCCGATATCATGGATATAGAAACATATGTATTTCAATGGGCATGCTTTGGTAGGTACAGTCTTAAAAAAGTTTGCTCAAAATAATTCATGTGTTGAATATTCTGTCGGACAAAATTTTATTTTTTACCAATATTTTGGTCAGATATAATTTAATCAAAGCTTTGCTTATCTTTGACTACTGATTCCTTTCAAGAATTGTATTTTAGATTGATTTCTTATTCATCACGTTCTTAATAAAAATCAATAAATTACACTGCAAAAACACCGGTGTTGATTTAACACCAGCCCGGAATATATAATGTCCACACCAAAGAAGTGTTAAACTACACCAGTTTGGTTTTGGTCTAACACCATATAGGTGTTATACAACACCAATTAGTATTAAAACAGCATGGGTTTAATTCCAAACTGGTGTTGCTTCAATACTTCTCTGGTGTGGACATATATAGATTCCGAGCTGGTGTTAAATCAACACCTAAGTTTTTGCAGTGTACTACCAACGTTTCTCTGAATTATTTGGTATATATAGGTCCTGTTATATACGTATTTCAATTTGATGGCCGCTTTTCTTAATAAGTCTTGCTTTTCCGGGATTTCAAAATGATCTATTAAATCTGATATAATTTCATTGTATAGTGTACACTGCAAAAACTCTGGTGTTGATTTAACACAGCCAGGAAACTATATATTTCCACTCCAGAGAAGTGTTAAACACCAGTTTCGTTTAGGTCTGACACCAGATAGGTGTTTATACGACACCATATTATATTAAAACAGCATCGGTTTGATTCCAAACTGGTGTTGTTTCAATACTTCTCTGGTGTGGACATATAGATTCCGGGCTGGTGTTAAATCAACACCAGAGTTTTTGCAATGTATAGTAAATAGAGAGTTAATGCGTAATATCTTTTTTTACGGATGGCTTTCTGTTTTATTTGTTGGAGCTTGAGAACCCTACCCCTCTTCCAATGCAGCTGCACCCCTCAACTCCCGTCTCCACCCCCCCACCCATCTTCACTCCCCTCTCCACCGATCCCTGGAATACCGTTTCCTTTCTCGCCGTCCTCTCGATGAAGTGTGCCTGGATTATCCGGGGCTTGGGGTGAACATCTCCACAAATCGAGAGCTCATTTCCTGTCTTAAAATAGAATAAAAGAAGATGGAGATGAAGTAGAGAGACGGATTGGGGTGAAAGTAAACGATGAACATGACCCTCAAGTCTTCCCTGCAGTGCACCTCATACGAGAACACATTCAACAGTCGAGATCATGACATCTGTTAAACTCTTTGATAATTCGGGCTTTTCGCATTTACGACGGAGACACTCTCTACAACACCCCAATTCATGTAAAATAAATGCAAGTCAAATCACAATGAGGACCCGAGAGGCTCTTGACAAAAGTTGGTGGACTAGGACAGCATCGGAATCTCTTGACTCTGGACAACGACATAATATTTGCAATTGTTCGTCTGGTGCAAATCTTCGGATGATCTGCTGTCCCAGTCCGGCAACTTTCGACAAAAGCCTCTCAGCTCTCTGTGATTTTAATTGCATCTTTAAAGGAATCAATGCGTTGTAGAGAGTGTCTCTATAGTAAATGCGAAAAATCTCTAGTATCTTGTCATTGAAATCATTATCATTCAATGGATAAAGGTTGAATTAATGAGGTGTATTTTCTTTAAATATAATTTTATCTTGTTTTGTATTACAGCAATAGGCTATGCCCGTTTTTCTCACACGGACCTGGCCACAGAGGATTATCTCGCGCGGGGTACTGAGCATTGTCAGAGCGCCCCCAGTAACAACAGAATGATAATCCTCCATGGCCCGGTCCCTTGATTCTGGTTATTTTTCATTTTAACTTTTTGTGTACAACAAATACAAACAGTTCCAACATTAATGAAGTTTCAGTCGCCATAAGGTTACCAAGAAACACATCCAAACGAACAACATGAAAACGAGATTCAGTTGGGCCGCGTTTTTATAGATTTCACTTTTTAAAATAACTTTCAGCTACTGTCATGACTGTCTGAAGATATCCCAGCCTTTTTATTGTCTTTTATGGCACAAGATGTTCAAGTTCAACTCAAAACTAAAACGCTAAAGGCAGGCCTATGCATTTTCAAACACAATCAATATTAATGAAAAAGATTTTGAAAAGTAGATTATCTACGTGTGTAGAAGTTAAAAATATTTTTGCATCTTTTTTTCTGTAATTTCCAATCAAACATATCTTTCGTTCATTCGTGCACCGTGCTTTTGAACTTGTGCCTTCTCGATGCGACCCAAATGAATACACCCAAAAATATCTAGGTTACCCTCCGGCTCTCCCTCCCTCGCGTCTATTGTCGGCTTTATGGAATGAAAAATAACCCAGAACCCTAATAAAATACATCCAGAGACCCACTTCATAAAGGGCTACAACCATTGTAACTTTAGCTTTATGGCAACTACCATGGCAACACGGCTCAGCAGCCAATCAAAATCAAGGTCTCCAAATTAATAATAGTTGTGTTTATGAAACGGGCTCTAAAAACTATTTATGCCTGGTCTATATAGTGCCGATAATACCCTTAAAATAGGACGAAAAGAATGGGCACTAAAAAGAAAGGAGGAGCTGTAATCATTTGGTAAAAGATCCCCTGATGTTTGATTGCTCGACAAAAGAAACTGACAGTTGCCATGACGTTTGTTGTGTAATTTAATTTATAGTCGGAGGTTCATATTGGTTAATTGTGGGAGGTTTTGGATATTATATTCTCATGGATGGAGGTGGTCTTGGTTTCGTAGTCACAAATACAATAACGAGAAGTAGAATAATTAGGTCGGACTGTAATCAGAGAGCTATTGACTTCAGAGAGTTTGGTCCTTTGATATTACTGGGATGAAGTAGTTTTTAAAATACCAAGTTCGGTTTGACCCGACCGGAATACCGAAATGTATTTTCATTTTTTTTTTTAAATAGGGATAATATTCATGTAAGTAGTTTTCGATCATTTTGTCTTTGCTACCAACACTGAACATGCTTAAAGGAAAATTTAATACAAGTATAAAAAAATAAAGAAAGGATGCGAGCGTAACGACTATTATACTAATTACTATGTTAATGAAGATGATGAAGATGTTATAGACAGGTAGAACTTCCCAAACTGCCACGCATTACCAAAGTGATGGTCATGGCATAGGCTATTGGTTGCTCGTTCGTTCATTATATTTTTTTTAATGAAGTGTTAATTTCTGCTCTACCTGCATGTACATTAATTGGTTTTAATTAACCTACCTGATAATATAAGATCAATAACAGATTTCAACAGATTCAAATCTATGTTAAAAACATACATTTTAAGGGCTAATAACTATTAGCCCTATGTAAAATAATAATTCTTCCACATGCATAGAGACTATAATTGTGCGTACAAGAACTTATTATATTGTAATCATTGTTATCATGATTATTAGCATTATCATTATTATTATTGGTATTATTAGTATTCTTCTTCTTCTTATTATTATTATTATACATATACAAAATATATGTCTAAATTCCAGTTTCCCCACAAGGTTGACAAGTTAATTAGGATTGTCCATGAATGCCTGAATAAATGAATGAACGAATGAATGAATGAATGAATGAACGAATGGACGAATGAATGAATGACCGAACGAATGAATGAATGAATGAATGAACGAACGAACGAACGAACGAACGAACGAATGAATGAATGAATGAATGAATGAATGAATGAACGAATGAACGAATGAATGAATGAATGAGTGAATGAATGAATGAACGAACGAACGAATGAATGAATGAAGTTTTTCATGTCCCTCTGGAATGCGGTCATGGTTCATGCATAACTTATGTATTATAACCGGGGCCCCATTCCATTAAAAAAAAAGTTGATATGACAGCAACTCTTGTTGGATTGTCAACTACCATGACAACAGTGATAATTCCGCTTTCTGATTGGCTCTTCGAATAAAAGTTGACATTTCCTGAAAGGGTTACCATCATCGTCATGATAGTAACTTTTTATGAAATGGGGCCCAGATGATGAGAGTAAATTACACAATACTTTAATAGGCAGCACCATTTTGCATGTATTTCGTCACCTCCAAACGTCGCCCGGCGTGTTTTACATCTACATAACATGTAATTCATCTAACTGTTCATGTGTCATTCGCATTGACTAATTTGATAATTGATTAATTTACACGGAAGCCGTTGACATGGGCGTTGTTTACGATGTTTACACGTTCGTTTCGGCACCTTTCCTGCTTCCATTGGTCGGGGCATCCCAAGAATGCGCCATTTTTGTTCGTCACCCGATGTCGCCGTCACTCGCATGCGTCCCATCAGCGAAGAATCGGATCTGATTTATGTGTAACATAACGGTATACGTCCAACTCCATGTTTCGACTAGAAATGAATAGTACATTTTAGTGTACGAGTAGGATGATTCTTTGATTCTTGGTTCAAATTCAAATTTCAAATTCAAATTTATTTATTTCACTTCCATCAAACAAAAACAAATTGTATACCATATATAAACATAAGTATTTGTATCCGTTGCAAAGAAACAAAAATAATTATGTTGTGAGGAGGGGGTTTATACTCTTGCTGTAAGAGTTGTATTATTTTGTATTCTAATATTCTTTTCATTCTGTTCTATTCCATTCCTTTTTTCTATTTTCTTTTTTAACATCACGACATGCAATATTTTGTTTTTAAAGGAGAATGAAACCATTGAAACAAGATAGCTTGTGTAAAAACAGAAAAATCAAAGAAACAGATCAACGAAAGTTTGAGAAAAATCAGACAAATTATGAGAAAGTTATGGGCATTTGAATATTGCGACCACTAATGCTATGGAGATAGCAAATTGGCAATGCGACAAAGATGTGTGATGTCACTTGTGAACAACTCTCCCATTACTTTAGTATATATTTCACTAGAATTGCCTCTTTTATCACATCTATCCATAAATAATGTGTTCTGTTTACATGAGGGCATGTAATACATATTTTTTAAGAATACATCATGGATAAAGAGTTTGTATCATCATAAGAAAAAGCAAAAAGAGACATTTTGAGGGTATTTTATAGTCCACCAAAGGGAAAGTTGTTCATCAGTGACATCACACATCCTTGTCGCATTGCCAAAGTGAGGATCACCATAGCATTAGTGATTGCAATATTCAAATGCTCATAACTTTCTCACTATTTGTCCGATTTTTCTCAAACTTTCTTTATTCTTATTCTTTGATTTTTCTGTTTCTACACAAGCCTATTTGTTCCAAAGGTTTCATTCCCCTTTAAGTGTAGGTTTTATTCATATTAAGTCTTTATTATAATCCAGCGTGAGTTTAAAATGCTTTTATAAAAACGAATGATGCCATGTTCATCCAAATAGACCAATAACAGCATTGACACAACATTTGAGCATTTGAATAAAGAAAATACATGCATGATATGCACGCGGAGTCATACTTTAATTGCATTAAAGCGTCTATATAAATGATGAACATCATATTAAATACCAGACTATGGTTGTCATACCATCCGCATCCCCGGACCTCGTGGGGGATATTAACGATCAACATTGGACACAAATCAATTTAAACCAGCATATTCTTCCATTGGTTCATCCATCCCTTGGATCCCATCGCCTGTATTAATGGCACGCAAGTGTGATGCAGACGTTTCGAATATAGATGCACTGATTCGGAATTCAAATCTCGCAAAGATCTTGTCTGCAACTGCATGTAAGAAAGGGGAGAATGGGTACGAATACATCGTACGGGAATCATGACTATTGCAAAGAAGTGCATATGAAATGAATATGAATTTAATGTGAGTTCAAAGGAAGAATGCGGAGGGGGGGGGGTAGACAGATTGGCGGGTCGAGAGGGGCTGGGGTGGGGTGGGGGACAATTGGTTGCATCTAACCAACTTATATGGCTTAGGAAAGACAACTTTTAAAGTGGTATTTGTATCACATATTACAATTCAATTTCTCACATCTATAAATAAGTGCTGAAAACGAATTTCATAGCCTATTGGCAGACTGTCTTCATTTTCAGCACATTATGTCTTTACTTTATTCTTTTCGAAGGAAAAGATTAGTGGGTTTTTTACTTTGAATCTCAATGTTTCATTTCAGATACTTTTTTTTTTTTCCAGATTTAGAAATATGAACTTTACCTTGTTTTTCACATGAGTATTGCGTGATATGGAAGTATGCGCCCCGTGTGATTTATGCAAAATATTTCGATCGTGAAATGCGGTTTTATTGGGGAATGGTTATTTCCGTATTTGGGTTAGAATACACTTCTGTTGTTTTTTAGAAAGCAAACAGGAATGAGTGAACATTTTGGAAATTAGCAGCGATGTTTGGTCCCCCGGCCTGTCTCGTAGGGACCCCTTCCTCCCATTTCACGTGTCATCTTTGATCAGTGCATTGCTCTAACTATCGTGACGACATGTGAGGCAAGAGAGCCTTATTGAGTTACTGCATGCATGGACCTATGGGACTAAATGAACTTCATGGTTATACCATGGTTATAATGTGGCTATGCTATGATATAAATTATTTAAAAAAAACAATGTGTGGACATTTGATTTTTTTTCTCAAGAATTAAACATTTTCCACATTAAAAGGAATTAAAAAAAATTAGTTCATGAAATACACACAATTGAAGACTTATTGATAATCTTTTATGACATTATTGCATATTCGATTTTGTCCAATATCATCTTCAATAATCTAAACTATTGAGATGTTTTTTTACTATTTTCTCGGGATAGCCATGTGACTTTTTTAGTGCTAGAGGGGTGGTGGAGGAGATTGGAAGAAAGGCATAAACAGAGGAAGATGAAGTTGAGGGTGTTAGGAGAATAGAAGATGCGCGTGGACTGTGGGGGTAATGAGCCCAACCATATTGAAAAGCGAGCGAGAGTTCTTTAAAAAAAACTTTTATAATGAAGACCTAATATCGTGATAGATTTTGAAATTATACTCCTATTGAAAAAAAAATATTTCACCCTTTTCTTCATCTCCTTTTCCTTTTTCCCCCTTCTTTATTCATTCCCCTTTGTCGTCGATTTTTTTTTACTTATTTATTTATCCTTTTTTTTTTTTTGGGGGGGTCCTCAGTGCCCAAGACCCCCATCTACATGTCTGTCCAGGTGGGCAGAAATATATAGCAGAAGGGGTAAAAAAAATATTCAGATAAGATTTGAACAGAATGGTGGAAGCTGTATTTTCACCGTTTTATGAAAATGTAATTCAACAGAAACAAGCGACTGAATCACCAATTGACTAAACCAGTTAAACATTCCATTAACACTGCACGGATGCTAATGTGATTACTATGAAGAGAGGGAATCGTTTTCTATAAGCATTAATCCGTCTCAGTACACAAACTAATCTACTTTTAAAGCGGGATGGAAATATTTGATATTTATCTAAAAACGCCAAACGCAAATATAACACTTCACGCATCCAGAGCTGCGCGACGGTCTGGACCTATGATTCTTGGGAACTTCGAGTGAGTCTTGCATTCTTCGTACATAGTTGAACTCTTGAGTCATAGTACAGAATAGACAGATACATCCATCATGTCCATAATTATATTTAAAAAAAAAAATAAGTTGTTGGTTCGTGCGTTCGCCTTATTGAATGACATTGCCTATTTAAAAGAAAAGAATAGTTTTTTTTTTCATGAAATATTTCTCTATCAGATTTTCTTATTCTTCCTATATAAGAAGGCATCACAACCGTGGTATCAATATAATGGCCGATTTTCATCTGTCTCTTATACTTTGTGAGTTAAAAATGATTGTCATAGGTTCCATTTGTTGTGTTTGTATCAAATCAGAGATATTCATCATAATTGTGATGTCTAAATTATAACAATAAAAAAAAACTCCCTATACGCTAAAAAGTGACTCCTTCGGATGTGGCTTCTGACCAGTGAGATTTTATTTTGAATCCTAAACATGTATTTAATCTAAAATAATTCAAATTTAATTCTTTGAGGTATACATTCGGCTGGTCTAAAGTACAGCCGAGGTGGGCCCATCCAGCTAGGGGCGGATCCAGGATTTTTCGAAAGGGAGGGGGCACATTTTCCCAAGGAAAAATTTGACAAGCAAAAAATAAAAGATCTTCACTTTCGAAGGGGGGGGGAGAGGCACACTTCTGTTAACGTTCTATTAACTGTTTTACATTACAAATTTTAATTGTGCCTCTCAAGGGGGCACGGGCCGGCTGTGCCCCCCCCCCCTGGATCCGCCAGTAGGTCCATTAATGATTCAGAAATGTATGCAGCTCTCAGAGTCATCCGTCATAAACATTATCGGAATTTTCTTCTACCGACCCATCTCCCTCCCTTTTTCTTTCCTACTTTATTTCCCAATTTTTCTCTATTTTAATGACTCTCCTCCCTTTCCCTCCCTACATTTGTTATCTCTCTTCTTGTCTCAATCTCCTGTATCAATTCCTTTTTTTGCAATAAATGAAAAAACAATTGGAATGGTATACTTTCATGCACTCTAAAAACAGAGTTAAAAATTACCCAATATTGGGTAGAAAGAGAACATGCATGTTTGCTGGGTATTTTTTTCCCCTCAATATTGGGCGAAATGCATAGTTAAAGGGCAAATTCCAACGCAACATTGCGTAAAATTTACAACATATTTTGTATCTTTTTACCCAACAAAAATGTATGTTCCCATTTTACACAATGTTGGGTAAACCTTTTTTTTTAGAGTGCGCAATGGTCGGTGAGGGTGTGTGCGTATTGATAATTCACTCCCGAAAAGTGTACCATGACGAAAGATGACAAACACCAAGAATCATTTGTAACAAACTAACAAAACAACACATACAACAAAAAATTGTTCATTTCTTTACGCTATGTACACCGGCCGTTACATGAATCATGTTTAACATGATTAATGTGCAAACAGTCGGGAAAAGTGACGGTGGAACATTGAGATGTGAGTTACGATGACAGATCAGAACGTTTCAACACGAATGTTTTATGTCTAAAAGGCGTGATGTTATGTGAACATCGGTTTAAAAAGGGAAGAGCGAGAGAAAAACAACATACAAACTTCTCTTATATACTGGCAGAGATTGATTTTTCTTTAAAAGTTTGTTTTTGTTGACAAAAATCAAAGTCGTTATATCTTAAACCTGATGCTCTTGGTACAGCCAAAACATTTTACATGTAAGAAGTGCATGGAGATTTCAATTATGCCTTATGCACTCCAAGATTATTTTCTTGAATTATTTTTGCAATTTAGAGATCTTTGAATAACATCGCCATTTCTTGTTAAATTCTACACTCTAAAACAGAGAGTAAAAAAATACCGAATATTGGGTTAAAAGGGAACATGCATGTTTGCTGGGTAAATTTTCCCTCAATTTAGGGGAAAATGCATATTATGTGTTAACTTCAACGTAACATTGCGTAAAATTTACAAAATATTTGGTACTTTTTTAACCAACAATCATGCATGTTCCCATTTTACCCAATACTGGGAAAACCCTTTTTAGAGTGTAGGGAATTTGAAAGCGTAGCCTTCATTTAGCAACTGTCGTCATGTTCATATTCGTGCATGGAGCGGAAATATTGTGGAAAATTTTTAGATTACTACACAAAAGTAATGATTCTCTAAAAATCGATCGGCAATGAAATCAGTGAACTTCAAAATACATTTTATTTGCAGTCATGCTTCTTCGGCCAACATGGTGTTAGTAGGATGTTTAAGGTGTGAGATTGGTGTCTTTAATGATAAATGGGGGACACGAACCTTGAATATATTCTATGATAAATCAACAAGAAAGCTAAGTCAAACAAACTTCATCACCGAGACGCAACGCAGAGATAACAACCTCCACTCCATCTCAATGGTCACATGAAATTCATGTCCACCAAAAATACTGTCCTAATGCGCTCCCATGTCAAGCTCAGTCGCTTCGTCCCCTTGCCTTCGCTTCTTGCCCCCCCCCCCCCCACCACCGAAAAAACATGCGTACGGCCATGACCAGGCTGGCAATTCCTAGAGGTACATCCGAGGAGAAAGAGTTCTATCATGGAGAAATGGAGTAGGCCTACCGAAGTGAAGACGTCACAAAAGTCAAAAGTGTATTATTGGGCCGGTTCTAAAAGTTCGGAACCAGGCCAATAATACATCATTGAAGCTAATTATGTATTCATGAGGTCGTATCTCAGGCCCCCATATACCGTTTTGCACCAAACTTTGGTAGTGGAGGTATTTCATCATGCTCTATAACAAAATATGATGAAAGGCAAAATCGGAAAATTAATGACGTCACACTTCGGCATTCTATACTATTTATCCAGAGAGGTAAGATTCTAATTAGTTCGACCTTTCATCGCTGCTTCCATAAACAACCATCCATCCATTTTTTTTTTGGGAGGGTTACGTTATTTCAGCAACAGCCTTCCCAGTGGACGACGAATAACCGAGGGACAGGTTTTCAGGCGACATAGAAGTTGGAATGGACTAGATGTAAACACGACAGGAACAGAAGTGATAATATATTGTTATTACTCTATACAATCAGATAGTATCATTGTCAGACTGCATGTCGAAACGGATTAGTACTCGCTGGTCTTTCCACCTCCATCGAATGTTTTAACTGATAATATCAGAATAAACGGATCAGACAAAAGATGATGTAGGAAAGAACCGTCTAACCTAAAAAAAAAAATCCGAACATTTCAGATTTTAAATGCGACCATTTCGTATTATTCTGTCTTTTGGAATGTTTAAAATGTCAAACAATATCAGAAAAAAAAGATCAAAATGTTTCTCTTCTCATCCTGATCCTGTCCTGTAAGCCTGAAAATTTCTGGAAATTGGCCGGCAGGGGTGGGGAATAGCCACGGGACGTCAGCCCCTCCCCCTTGCCAAAGAAAAAAAAAGTTCAATGATTTGTATGTAAGTTATGGAGCGTATATAGCAAGACAGCTTGAAAATAAACATTTTAATCATATGCCCCGCCCCTTGCACAGTTTATATAAATCCAGATATGTTAATTTCCCCCGGTATAGGCTACCTGGTGAATCCATCTGTGTTAAACGAGAATGATAAATATGAGAAAATGATAGATGAAAAGCAAGGGAATGAAACTCGTCACCAATCTTACCGACTGTCAAAACCAAGAGCAAGTTATCAATTGATACAATGATAATTTCCATACTAAACAAAACTGTCCTCTGTAAACAGAGGATTTACAATAGATCATCTGAAAATCAAACATGTGGGGGCGCCGCGGCGCCAAGACGGAATGTTTGACCGTCAAGACTTTGACTAAAAAAAGCGATACGCTGCGAGTAGGGTTCGAACCTACGCGGGAAGATCCCATTGGATTTCAAGTCCAACGCCTTAACCACTCGGCCATCGCAGCTCCATGGTATGCTAATTTTCTGTTGTTTCTTCCTTTTCCGCTCTTCTGATCAAAATAATTAATCGACATGCAAAAAATAGACAAAAAGCAACCAAGTAATTTCAGACTGAAATTATTGTGGATGAGACGTCGAACAAAATCGACCATAACTCCATGTCACATGCACCTTACGGAATTGACACACTCGTCGAAATATCAGTGCTTTGACGGAGGATTTTACTGTCATGACTTATTACTCTAAAATAGGGGAAAATAATAAATAACGCTGCGAGTAGGGTTCGAACCTACGCGGGAAGATCCCATTGGATTTCAAGTCCAACGCCTTAACCACTCGGCCATCGCAGCTCCATGAAATGTGAATATTATTTTGTTTCTTTCTTTCTCCCAATATGTTTTTTTTTAATCGTTTGAAATGTCAAACTCATACAATCGGAAAGTTGACGTGAATGAACAAATAAACGGAATATATATTGAATTGCATTCACTGGCAGTTTAATTGAAATATGATGTAATTTCGCTCACTGTTTTAACTCTTCATCACTTCAACTCTCACACTTTTTACTGCGACATGGATATCCCTATACGCACACTTTTTATACATTTCGTTGTCCTGTTGATCAGCGAGATCCGTTTGTGAGTGCCGGGTCAAGCTTCTGGAGACCTTAAATCTTATCTTTCCAAATTTTTCTCTTTCTATTTTCATTTCCCCATTTTATTTCATTTACCTGGTTTTATGTTCAAGTTGTCATTTTTGTCCATACGATCTACAAGAATATTTTTATTAGGAGGCTCCAGCACCCTACAAGCTCCGCTCAAGTTCATATCAGCCTCCTCCATTCCCAACCGGTTTATATGATAATTTTGATTACGATTTTATCAGTAATATTGACAATATTACCATATCAAAATTGTAAATATGGGGCCCAAAATTTCTTATTCATTAAATGGGGTGGGGTGTCGGGGAGCACATTTTGAATATTTTTCCTCACCCGTTAAGTTGTTAACCATTCAATCTGCCGTTTTCAAATTGTCTTATTTAATTTTCAACAGAACATAACAATTTGGTCGAATATAATAACAATAACAGTTGCAAATGAAACTTATACCAAAAAATAAAAATAAATTGAGGCTGGCACAATATAGCAAACTATTATTACAAAACCCTTTTACGCCATACGTGGATAAATTTTGAATGCCCCTCATTAAATCGTTCTGACGCCCCTCCTCCGTTTCTCCGCCTCTCTACCATCCCTCCTCTCTCACCATCACCGCACATAGCTGTCGGCAGATAGTATCAATGAGTTTGTGTTATCTGTCTGTAATCCTAATCATTTAGAAAGAAAACCATCGTGTTTTTCTTACTGATCTTCAGACCTTCCTGATATGCGCGTGTCGGAGATTCTATTCCATCTCAAGCACCGGCCATCCCGTCGTCACCATCATGTACAGCCAGCCTCTCGTCCAATCCAGGCATACTTCTGCACGTCTTCCATTTGCTTTAATCCGTAATCATTGTGTTCATACACACACATTTCATTTATCATGTCCACTTTATTTGTTAGTTATTAACATACTAGATTTCTATGATATAATTATATTTCATTATAATCTTCGGTATTTTAAATTCAAATGCACACGTTTGAATCTCCTCGTAAATTTATGTGGACCTTTGAACGACCTTAACAATGTCTAACGTTGTGTGTTTCGTCCAAATTTCGTCTTGTTTCGTCATCCCATTCCCATATGTCTGAAGCACTGATCTGAATTCAGATTTGACAGTGGTCTTCAGACACACAGCGTGATTGAAACTTGTATAAAAGTAGGTCTTCACACAAGACTAGCACATATATAATTTGCTGTGCATAATTCGATGACAGGGACCTTAGGCTGCATATTCAGACCACTTTCCTCGAGTTAAAGGTTTGCACCGCAAACTGTTTTACTCCGAGCCTTCGTCTGCGTTGTGGCCTCATGAAAAACGCATCAGAACTTCAAAACATTCAACCAGTGCGCGATTATTCGATAATACTAAAGATAGACGATGATGATTTGGAACAATGAAGACGTTATCGGTAGAAAACTGGGAGCATTCATTGGGTGAACGGAATACCTCCTGTATATTAATGAAAAGAAAACACCAAATTTTATTCATGATTTGATTGATTTCATCCCACGTTATTGCTCTCATGCTGTGGAAACATGCCAATATGTCCCGTCTCATATCGTGTTTTGACGAGACTTGAAGGAAAAGGAACATACTGACCTAGATGTATCGGAAAGATTGTATATCATGGTTGCCATGGTAACGAGATGTCATCACTTTGAAACAGGACCAGGAATGAAGACGGGGTTGTCTATAGTAGGAAGCTTGATTGACATAGGATCGGGTGGTGTGGGTGTGTTGTGAGGTAGCGTCTCCAGAACGACCGAAAAAAACTTATATCAAACGGATGGTAAAGTGACAGTTCGTCCACTGCCAACTCGTCCACTCACCACATGGTCTACCTTCATTTAGTCTAATGCCATTCCACCCATCAACATTTGGTCCAACAACCATTTGGTCCAATCATCACTTCGTCTAATCACCAGTTTGTCTATGACCATTTCGTCTCATAACCACTTGGTCTAATATTCGTTTTTTTTTCATTTATTTTGCCCAATTAATATTTAGTCTCATTAGACCAAATGGTATATGGACTAAATGGCTATTGGACCGGGTGTGAGTGGATGAAATGGCAATTAGACCATGTGGATATTGGACGAACTGATGGTAGACCAAACGATAGTAGACGAGTTGGCAATTGGACGAATTGGTATTGGACCAAATGAAAATAAACCAAACGGAGGGGGGGGGGGAGTGGTGGCAAATGTACAATGAATGGGAGAATCGGAAGCCGCGGAACAGTATTGAAAGTTTTTTTTTTGGGGGGGGGGGGCTGAGAGGGGGTTTTCTTAAAAAATTGATATTCTCTGCTGTGATTTCATATGCCTGAATAGACTCTTGACCGTAAACTTTAGAAGTAGGCCCCTATAACACAAAACGGTGAGATCACTACTTAGTATAGGCCTATTCATGAAAATGTTAAAGAAATATTCAAACGCCAGACCAATTGCAGATTTAGGAAGAATTTATAAGCATAGACCTATAAGGTAGCAGCCACTATTATACACGAAAAGAGAACCAGCGCAAATTCTTGAAAAATCGGTTGGGGTTTGCTTACGGTAATTTATATTATTTTGATCTTATATTATTTTTTTGAAGCTAAAAGGGTTAGTTATTCATGTTGTTTATTTTGGTTATCAGGGCAAAGACTTGTCCACAGGGAAGCCACGACGGAGATGACAGAGCGGGAGCCTCTCAAGACACCACGCCAGCGTCTCGGGGCAGGGATTCTCTCAACTCTCGTTTCAAGTTTCAGGGGATGTCTTGTTGTGCTATGTTTCTTGTTCGTAAATATTTTCTCTCCCTCCTTGTTGGGTGGTCATTGAGATGTGCAGGCGCCAGGGAAGACAGTGGAGAGGAGAGATGAGAATATGAGATGAAAGATATACAAAGAGAGAGGGAGGGAAGGAGAGAGAGAGAGGGGGGCGGGAGATATAAAGGAGAGAATAAGGGAAGAGGGGGGAATTATCTTTTATATAATGGGGAAGGGCGACCAAAATGAAGACTGTATTGATGAGGGGAAGGGGGCCGGGGGCGTGATCATGAAAAAGAACGTGACACGAAAGGGAGTGGGAGATGTTATTATTTGAAACAAGGGAGATGGACGACCAAATAAGAACTTTTAATGTTAAGAGTAGGGGGGGGGGGGGGTTGGGATGAGAAAGATAGAAACGGGTGAGGGGGTATGAAATAGGGAGAGGATGAAAGACTACCCTTACCGAAAAGTGGAAAATTGCACAGGAGAAAGCAGAGAGAAAGGAGATCAATAGAACAAGAAGCAGACTAAACTTGAATCCTGTGTAGACTTCACTGTTTGATTTACTCGTGTCTTGCTTGCAATTTGTTACCATGGTAACGATCCTCCATCTTTCATTCCCTCCTATCATATTTCCTTCCATCTTCATGCCCTGCGCCCTTCCAGTTTTCCTATTCTGCAACTCTTTTTTTCTTTCTCTCTCTCTCTCATGATCAAAGATATAATATCATCCGTCTTCACCATTCCATTTTCATCATTTCGTCAGGGGAAATTATAGGACAAAATTAAACTCGTAAATTTTCTTTCTGTGGTCTAAACAGCAAGTTCAAACCAAAAACATGTGGTTGTTGTTTCATGATTTTTTACTGTCTGGATGCTAAACCAAATTAAACATTCAAATATGATATTTTGATTAAGTTAGTTTCATATGATTATCATCATATTATATATTATATGATCATAAAAAATACTTGATCATTGCAATCGAATAAATAAAGAAAAACCGACCCATTTTGTATACAGCTTCTGTTTGATCAAGAAACTCTTTTTAATGACTCCTTTGTACATCGCATGTTTGTGCCAAGGAAGATCTTTTTATTGTAATATTTTTCTTCAGACCATATCTTCCTCATTTATGAAAACATGGATCACCTAGGCCTATATAGCACCAGAAATATCATAACATGCGATTATATTTCAAGACGCAATCAGATTACGGCATAAATATACTTTGCAAGTTCGATTTTAACATGAATCGTCAGTTTGAGATATCCACCCTTAATAATGGAGGAATCATTCCCCCCATCATGTCCATAAACCATTTCAAGTGATTTTTCTTTTAACAATGAGAAATTCACATTTTTAAATATTTTTCAGTATGAAATCACCAAAGCAAATTAAAAAAATAGTGTTTCGTATGAAAATAGCCTTTCCTTTATAAAAAAAAACAGTAAAGTGAAAAAGGGATAAACATTCTGGTGATCTGAATGAAGTAAACTGGGTTGTGGAGTAATGAATAATTGATTCCAAATTCGTATGCACGGGTGGAATCAACATGGCTTTTCTGTTCTTCATGTTGGATCCCGCAAGTATTTTTGATACAAACTTGACAGAGAATTTTCCATTTTAGCTTGTTAAGAGAGAAATATGTTTATTGGGTGTGGTATTATTTACATTATTGCGGCCAAATTATAATCAAACGATGCAAAAGTAGGTATCTATCAATATCAGACGGAAAATATTTCGAGCGGATGATATTTTACTTTTTAAAAAGAGTAACACAAAATCGCTAGACCATAACTTCCTTGGCCATAGTTTTAGACTCGAAAAAGGATAATCGCTGCGAGTAGGGTTCGAACCTACGCGGGAAGATCCCATTGGATTTCAAGTCCAACGCCTTAACCACTCGGCCATCGCAGCTCCATGATGTGCTAATTGTCTGTTGTTTCTTCCGTTTCCACTCTCTGATCAAAATAATTAATCGGCATGCAAAAAAATAGATAAAAAGCAACCAAGTAATTTCAGACTGAATTTATTGTGGATGAGACATGGAACAAAATCGACCATTACTCCATGTCACATGCACCTTACGAACTTGACACATTTAATTCCATCAGCAAAATGTCAGTGCTTTGACGGAGCATTTGACTGTCATGACTTATAACTCTAAAAATAGGAAATCCAATAAATTACGCTGCGAGTAGGGTTCGAACCTACGCGGGAAGATCCCATTGGATTTCAAGTCCAACGCCTTAACCACTCGGCCATAGTAGCTCCATGATAAGTATGTCCGATGGACCGATGCTATTTCTTCAATTTTCCCTTTTCTTTTTCTTTATCAAATTAAAGATGATTTCCTGTCAGATTCTTTTCTATTTGCAATAGCGCCATCTACGACAGGATATAGTTTTCGGTCGATATCCGCATGGGGGGGGGGGGTATGGGTGCAGAAACAGTAAAACTAACATGAGAATAAAAGAGGGGGTGTGAGAGGGAAAGAGATGAAAGGAGAGAAAGAGGACGGAGCGGGTTGGAAAGGGCAGGGGTGGAAGAAGGGATAGATGAATGGGGGATCATGCAACTTCAGTCACATCTTCAGAACTTAGGTGGAAAACCTTACATGGTTATATACGGTTCCTTGCATACTGGTTAGAACTAAACAATATGTATACTCCACTCCCACGTACTTTCCTCTAGCAAAATCCACATAAAATTGAGTTTTACAATAACAAACCCCATCTCTTGCTTCTTCATGTTGAAACCCATCGCTAGCGGCCGTCTGTCTGCTCGCGTCCCCGGCGGACCGGCGTGGGAGCTGGGGAGAAAATGCCCGGTATGTCAAGAGTGGCTGCGGCTTATATATACCCTGCTGGCCATATTGCGGAAAACACTTGTCAAGCCAGATTTGGGGAAGGTCGTTCAAAATTTTCTCGCACATGCAACCGAAAAAATATGTTTTTGTATGGGCATTAATAGATGTTTTTACCCTGGGTTTGAAAAGTACAACGTCAACAAAACCAGGGTAAAACCAACTGAAGGCCAGAGGGACGGAACCAGTGGCCCAAAAGTTACTACGTTACTTTTACTTGTATCAATTGTGATCACATTGAAGTTCCCTATATATATATCTCAGGACTCCCAACTCCCTGCTATAATTTTTTTACTGTCTTTAGAATTAATCAGCAAAACAGTAGATTGAAAAGAAACAAACATGAAAAAAAGACCAATTAGGATCCACCCCCCACAAAAAAATAAATGGATAAAATCGGTTTGTTTCCAATTCGTCTAATGCCAATTCGTCCAATTGCCAACCCGTCTACTATCATTTGGTCTAATGCCATTCCGTCCAATAACCATTAGGTCCAATGGATTATACCATTTGGTCTAATTAAACGTAAGTGTTAATTGTGCAAAATGAAGGAAAGAAAATGGGTATTAGACCGATTGGTTATTAGACGAAATGGTAATAGACGAACTGGTGATTAGACGAAGTGATTATTGGACCAAACGGTTGTTAGACGAAATGTTGATGGACCGAATGGCATTAGGCTAAACGAAGGTAGGTCATGTGGTGAGTGGACTAGTTGACAGTGGACGATTTGGCAAATTACCAGTACACTCCACACGAGCTTCTTCTGCACCCCCCGCCCATTAACAAAATATTCTACAGCTATAGGCCTACCAAATGGAGCAAGGTCTTGGAAACCCCACAAAAAAGCTTACAGGTATTTCTTATCCCCAAACTTCAAAAAGCAATGAAAAGGGGATCATCTTCCCACCGTTTAACCCGACACGAAAAGCAGGGAGGAAAGGTGTGCACAAAAGCATTAGCGTAATCACCTCGCCAAGCAAAGCCACGAGAGTTTTTATGGCTTTTCTATAGAGCCACTTGCATAAGTCCCCCATTAAAATTCAAAACGAGCCCTTGTGCTAATTTCACGATAAACAATCAACTCCGTTTGTTTGCCCCTTATCTTGATAAAGAACTTCGTTTGGAAGTTGTGCTTAGGCATTACAAACCCATTAGTCCAGTCTGAAATCTATAATGACCTCCTACTTTGGATCCACTTGTGTTTACAGTTCAATTCTTTCACACACAAAGGCGTTATACTCCAATAATTCCCGCTTCGTGCATAGGGGATCCCATCCAACTTTGGCAACACCGTGCAATGGTATATTTTGGCCATTTTTTCACCAATCAGTGATGGCTGCTAGTATATATATATATATATATATATATATATATATTCATCACCTCAGCAATTAATACTATATTCATGTATGACCTACATGTTACTATATAGATAGCAATGATAATGAATATTGGTGAAGGTCCTAGGAAAATCCATCAAAGATAAAAAAAAAAAGAAAAGGTAATAGTATCTAATTTTTTTATGTGTGACGTAATTCGCGAATAACTTACCCCATGTATCGCGTTGTAAAAAGCAATGAAATGCCATTCTCTAAAAAAAAATGAAAATGGTTATTAATGTACTTTCAGTTTATCAATATGAAAAAATCAGAGAAAAATGCTCCTAATGATTTATTACAAATTGAAACTCATATACTTGATATTACATGACGTAATGGGACAGTTGCTCACATTATAATGTCACAAATGACATTTTTGCCTCCGACGAAGATTCTGCAAAGATCGAAAGCTTAGGCCCCTTTTGACTCTCTAACAAATGAAAAAGCTTAGAATGCTGATAACTATCTTATTTTTTTATGGATTTGCCTCAAACCTTTAATGATATCTTCTTTTTATCATTCTAGTATTTTTACAACATAATCTCTATCGGGGATCATCAGGGGTAGAGGTCCCCTGTCATAGGTGCCTTGTACAGCCTCTGACTAAAAACGAAAATATGCAACTTTTTACATGTTTATGTGGCTGCGATCAAGGCACAATAAGTCACTTAATATCCCAAGGATTAACATGTATTTTGAAAGGATAGGTCAACCATTGCTGTCTTTAATTAATGGAAAGTAAAGGCTATTCGTCAACAAACCTCCAACAGGCAAAACAACCCAACAAAGAAGATGGCATTTAACACGTACGTGATAAGATGGCCCTACACAAACCCCACGATCCCTTTGTCTCTCTTTATAAAGTTTTCTCTCTTTATTATTTCTGAAAATATATTCCAATCGGTGTTTTATCTATTCTCTCTCCTCTATTTTCTCCCAAGCACAGTTACACCAACGAAACCGACTCCAAACCTACCAATGGTATGTCATTTTGATGTGATCGATCTGGTGTTGGTCTCGCCGGTCTGACCGAATACAACATCACCCCCGCCCTGCCCCTCTCCCAGTTCGAATCTCCTCTTCAAGCATCTTCTCTTTTGCCCTTCCCCCTTCTTCTTCCGCACCCTCTTTTCGTTCTTTCTGAATGCACAATGAGTACACTAAAAAACTAATTCCAATTAAAAAAAAAGTCTTTCGATAAATCATGAGGGGGATTAAAACCTAACTGATATACAATTTTTTTTTGGTACAGTAGAAAATGACTAGTTAAACGGGTCAGCTGGGTGCAACTATTGTTCTCGTCATATTTGACTATTTTCTAGTCTTATTTTACTAGAACATAGTTATTTTTTACTAGAATGTAGTCAGCAATGTGACTAGACATATCAGTTGCACCGGGCTGATCTAGTCAATTTGACCAATTTTTTTTTTTTTAACTTGATAATTTTTCTGAGTAAAGTTTATTTTTTGATCCAACATACATTCTATGTTCCTTCGAATTCTAATCATATTAGAAAACCGTCTTTCAGGGAGTAGGTATTTGTGCTCAGTTATATACAAACCTATGAATGCTTATATGTAGATGGCTAAGTTTGAAACACGTTGGGCGATTTTTGGACCAAATCTTTTTACAAGATTATTTTAAGTTGTCCGATCCCCTTACTGCAAACACCTCTTTTAAACATCAATTTGAATCAAGTGGTTTCTTGGTCGAACCAAAGGAAACCCGACAAGAGAATAAATAGGTGGGACCCTGGCCCGACGCAATTAGTATCCCGGTGCAGATTTTATCAAGGACAGCGATTACACAGTTTATAAAATTGATGATTATGGTGGTGTAGACTGAACACAGTGAAACCGTAAAAATTAGATGAAATTGATTCACACAGGCTTGGGTGTTATTTATCATTCATACTAACCCACCCCACACACCACCATCCCGAATCCCAGTGGCGTAATGAGCCAACAATTTTGAGGGGCGCTAGATAAGGCGTATTGCGTAAAATCTATACACAAAGTTGCGAGCAAGTGAAGCAAGCGACCAAATTTTGACACTTAAATTACAAGAATAAAATTGTGTGATAGATTTTGATAAAATAATCAGAAAATAGTATCATATTTCACCCTTCTCTCTTTCTTTTTTATTCTTGGTCGTGAAAAGACCCCCCCCCATCTGTACCCCAGTAGTGCTTTTTTTATACAATAGATCGGACAAAATGAAAGAGGGTGGGGCACAAGTGATTTTTTATGAACCTGGGTAACCCTATGTATCACCATTCCTGTGCATGGAGCTAATGCAGTATAGTGGACCCACGATTCCACTACTCTGGGTATCAATGGCTGGAAATATGATGTCCCAATAGAGAAAAATTCATCGTGCAAAATGCTGAAAATTTCATCAAAATCTGATAACAAATAACAAAGTTATTGATTCATGAACTATAGTATTGCATTATTATGTTAAGACAGTTATACGCATGTGTCATGATGGCATGGCCGCACTCTCCTCTTCCTTATCATCAAATCATTTAATATTTTCACAATATGCGTATGACCGTTTGTCATAATTATGTCTCCGTTGTAACAAAAAAAAAGTTGTAACGATCATTATCTTACACATTTTTACACTGTAAATCTGTTGTCACTTCTTCTTTTTAAAAATTTCATTATGTAATATAATGAAATGCAAAATACTAGGGATATAACATCATAAGACAAGCATGGAACTATTTAACCAAAATAATGCAAAAACTTTCAAATTTCATAACTTCGTTACTCCTCTGATTTGATGAAATCTTTGATGTTTTGTTTGTCATATTTTACGCATAGCTTGTTCAAATCGGTAAATTGCCAATTCGTAAATTGCCAATTCGTCCACTCACAACATGGTATACCTTCATTTAGTCTCATGCCAGTCTGTCCATCAACATTTCGCCTTACAACGATTGGGTCCAATCATCACTTCGTCTAATCGCCAGTTGGTCTATTGTGACCATTTCGTCTCAGTTGGTCTAATACTCGTTTTATTTTCAATAATTTTGCCAAATTAACACTTAATCTAATTAGACCAAATGGGATATTGACTAAGGGGCTATTGGACCAGCTGATTATTAGACAAAAAAAATGAGTGGACAAACTGGCAATTATACCATGTAGATATTGGACGAACCGATGATCATAGACCAAATGATATTAGGCGAGTTGGCAATTGGACGAATTGGCATTGGACCAAATGAAAATAAACCTTCAAATCATATCATTTTCAGCCAGATACCCCCATTAAGATATGCAGAACATATACACTTTCAAATCTACATTTTGTACTCAATTAAACATATTATTTAATATGCATATTTTATTCATTGGCATAGAACAAAGACAATTGATACATAGGATTGGTGGTACTGTTCATGAGGATGATAATAATAATAGTCAGTACTTTTATATCATAACTCATAATTTTACATAAATAATATCAACAGTCTGAAAATCTGTCCACACAGATTATAGTAAGGCGAAATGGTCACTGATAAACCAATGACTTCATAACAAAACAAGCAAAAAATATGTATATAAACTGTTCGTAAAATATGTTTATATTAAACCTTTTCAAAAAAAGAGAAAGATTTGCGTTCGGTTCTACATTGTAATTTGGATGGCAACTATGTCCCTTGAAACTGCAATAACAATCACATATCATTATCGCACATGACGCCAAATAACGGAACAATTAAACAAGGTTAAAAACAGACCAAAAAGATAATATTCATTTCATGTTTTGATGGAACTTTTCCCTGTGACCGCACTCAAGGGACGAATCAGATTACATAATAAGGGGACATTTGTGAATATCTGGAATATCATAAAGCACAATGATTCAAGAATTATGATTGTATATTTGTCCTTGTTGTTCCTACTTGATTAGTATCGCCGGATTAATTGATTTAAATAACAAAAAATAAGCGATCACAGCTTTGAAATAAATCTACCTATATACTCAGTCAATAGTACAATAAAGTAAATTTTGCCCCATGTGTGAGATATTCAACAAATTTTTTGCAAATCATAAGTTCCCCCGTCCATTCAAAATAAAATGATTCAACAAAATTTAAAACATGATATTGTGCCTATACGAGGACAAGAGCATGCACAACGTATTGGGGAAATAAACATGTTTCAGCGCCGGACAATTGTACTCACAAAGTTTCATCGGACCGTAAACAATACCATACCAGTAAATAAAACAAATTAGCCACCATGATATGCAATACATGACTCATACATATTTCCTTTTTGTTTTTATGCCAAGAGATGAAAGATTTCGATTGGTAATTCAGCACTCATTTCCGACAGCCACCTTCAAACATTGTACGACGTCGTAACAACAT
This sequence comes from Lytechinus variegatus, assembly GCF_018143015.1. NCBI lineage: Eukaryota > Metazoa > Echinodermata > Echinoidea > Temnopleuroida > Toxopneustidae > Lytechinus > Lytechinus variegatus. The sequence goes on along the minus strand of NC_054743.1, from coordinate 36,759,233 downwards.
TTCACAGTTTTGACGGCGATGAAATTGTTTTCGATAATTCATAGAAATGCTGTATGAGTGGGTGCTCATCATATGTATGTATTCACTGATTAAATATTGAAAGTATTCGTAGGGTATTATACGTGGACAGTTATGCATATACATGCATGATGTATACAGTGTATGATAGAGGCGCGAAAACATCAGTCATTGTCCTCCTATAGGCTCTAATCTACTCCTTACTATATCGGATAATAGTATCCAGTGACTCATCCTAATTCATCTTTCCCATCTTCACCAAAATGACATTGATATGAGAACCAATTAGTTATAGGAGGTAAAAAAAAGGTACAAGAAAAATGCATGGTTCAGCTAAGCACCTTTATTGATACCACACTAGGCGCATCTTGTAACAAATATTGCACCTTTCTGCACCAGAGTGCACCAACACCACTATTAAAGGGGCAGCTCAAAAGGTGCTCCTATCGAGTCATTCCGTGGCAACCATTTTAATGTTTCAAATTAACATCTGAAAAGAAAAGTGCTAAATCTAACACTTTCAGGGCTCGTATAGCGTGTGACTGCATTTCGTGATGTTGATTTCTTGCACTTGGGAAGGTGAAAAGCACCTTGGGTCGGGGTGCTACAGAACCTTGGGTGCTCAATATAGCACGTCACTTGCAGTTTTAAGAAGTGTAGTCACTATATACACGAGCTCTTATCTCCAAGTGCTGATTTTAGCACTTTATCTTTCAGAATGTAGGCCTATAGTACCTCCTTCACTTCAACTGGCTTTTATTGGTATTGTCTGTTATAAGAGCACAGTGAAGACGAGAAAGATGATGGGATGGAGGAGAAATCATCGCATCATGCTGGGTTTTACTTCTATAGCTCCTGAAAAGGGGGTGTAACCAATACCCCTACCACTGCTGCCGACGCCCTGGGCGGGGTACTGGTATTACCCCCATCGTGAAGGAGTAAGGAAGATTTTTACATTCAAGAAATGCAATTCACTCCTTCTCCAGTCTCACAGCCCCTCGGTGAGGAACACGACCTCTTCACGTCTAGTCTCATACATTCAGACCTTTGTTTTAATACTCAACCAGATTCAAAAGTGATTCCTTACTTTTTAAGTTATGTGAGTCTACTAAAAGTTGTAATGACAAACATGATGAGGCTATCATAATCATATCATTGCTATCAAAATAATCCGCATAGTATATTTCTACGATGATTATATTTCCTTTAAAAAACAACTTATTTTTCAAATAAATCAAAACAAAACAATAAGCAAGCTCCTTGCAATGAGCCACTCGTTTCTGGATCAGGTGTGGTTATCATGAAATTAAAGGGGTACACAAGCGTGAAATAACTGTAAAATGAACACTGTACCTTCGGTTAAATCCAATCGGATTAAAAATACAGTGAAAACATTTCAAAGTTCGAATGATTTTCTTAATAGAAATTGCGCCGTACGCTCATCGTGTAGACCTAATGCAATGAGTGTAAGGTCACATCCAAATATTTCGGTCTAATTTGTAGGTTACTTGTAATTTGGAATCAAGGATTATTCAATTCTGTTAATCCCTTAAATCCTTACGGATGATAAAAAATCTCCCGGTAACAAAGCAAGTTACACTGAACAGCAATGATCTAACAACGAAGTTCAAAATTAATGTGAAATAAGTTTGTTTTAGAATGATATTGGCGCAGCAAAAAATAATCGTTGTTTCAACATGATAACATAGTAAGGAGATTGGACGTGACATAAGCAGAACACTTATTGCATATTCAGTTCATTATGCGTACAACTTTGTCAAATATCAGAAGGCCCATGACACATGTATTATCAAATTCATTAATTTGTCGGCCTGTGAATTTCAGGCTGCGTGGTAGATCCGTTTTAATTGAGATATAAACAATGATTAACACGTTTCTGGTGTTTACTACACGGCTCATGACGTCATAATACGTTAAGATGATTGAAGAGGGCACTGGCGAATCCGGGGGGGGGGGGGGAATGATGATTGAAATGTCCAAAGTTCATGGAAGAATTTAAATAGACAACCCACCCTTCGCTCACATGTGTATGAAATGGTCTTATACACATGCATGACATGCATCTACTCAACAGACATTTGCCATTGAAACACTGCGCTCATTAATAAATAACTCCGATCCGACGAAAAACGTAGAATTTAGAAGAAAAAAATTGATCAATTAATAACTCCTTGTCATTGAGCATGGATCCGCTGTGTGTAATTAACTACCGGCAGCCTTATGAGCTAAGAATAAACGAAGATCAGACAGTCATAAAAATGACAGATTGTTTTTGTAGGAATACACATGGAAATTCAAAAGGGGTATATAGTATTTGCTTCATTCCCCCATATATTATAGCTGAAAGTGAGTAGGAATATCTTTGCGATTTCTGTTTCGAACCTATTGAATCAAATATGGACTCTCATTTTCAGTTCATTTTTCTTTCTCAAATCATTTTCATTTCATAATGATTAATCGATTTTACGTTTTACATGCCCTTTTAACAATATTGTGAAGATACTTCCATTACACAGTAAAAAATATAGCACATTGTTTAAACCTGTGCACTTAAACAATAAATTCTTTAATTTTTTAAGTTTAAACAGTTGTTTAAAAGTTTAAAACACTTTTTAAAAAGTTTAAACAATAGTTCTAAGAGGGACGCCTTAAACAGCATGCTTAAAAGTTAAATAGCGTTTTTACAGTGTATGATTTCACAGCTAAAACGTTATTTTACCCTGACATAACTAGAGCAAAAGCTGCAGTGGAATATCACGCCAACTTGTCAGGCATTAGCCAGGTCTGAATTCAGAGACTAACGAGGCAGCCGTCTTGGCCTTCATGTTTTCGTCATCAAATTTCCCCAAAGGAAACACTTTCTAAAAGCGTTCGATCGTCAAAATAGCACCAATTCACAGCTCGTAAAATCGCTTTAAATTTACTTTTGTTACACCAGGACAATCAACCGTCATCGTATTCTGATTGTTGTCATAAAAAATCGCAACTTCTCTCGAACTTTCAAGAGTAGAATAAACACTCTCATTTCGGGTCAGACCAAGGAGATACATCTCCTTGGTCAGACATCAGAGAACACTTTTCTGAAATATACGTGGGACTTAAATTATGACAGTATCTGTTCGCCTCTTTTGGGATGAATACGAAATTACTTATATTTTTAGTATCTGACAATAGAATCAATAACTATTTTGATAGGAAGACATAATTCAATTCGCTTTCTAAATATCTCATCTTAGAAATGTACATTGTTAATTCGACACATGTACTGGTAGTATTTACCTGTTTCATGAAACATAACGCAGATACACAACTATAGATAAGCTCTGACAGAATATTTCTATAAACATGTATACCATATCAATACACTTCGCCTTTGTTATACATGCAGGCTGCCAACATTCATTGGTGGCTATCAAGTTTGGAAGCAAGGTTTTGCCGTCTTCATACATTCTAATAAGACGAAGATGGGCAAAATACAGATAACAATGAAACATAGAAAACACATGAAAAATTCAGTCATAATAAAAGATACATGTACTGTAACAACCAGCACGGTCCTTTCCCGATAATATTTAAAAAACGTGAAGTGGGAATTCGATGTGCGTACTGTACTTCACTTTACATCTTTGGAGTTGCTTGAATAAAGAAGTTTTCAAAATACATAATGATAATACCATACATCACGTCAATTGTACCTGTAACGTTTTCAGCGTTCATAGATTTCTCTTCAGATTTTGTCGCAGATTTGTCAGTTACATGTACAGGTGATAGTGTTATACATGTACATGGCATTGAATGTATACTATTTTCAGTTATATATGATTAATAATATAAAAAAAACATCATTTGACTTGTGTTCGAAATCGCCACGACCATCTTAATGGCCTTGGATTATACCGCCGTTTCGTCGCCGTTTCTATGACGTCCGTTCTTTTCGTCGCCCAATGGCGCACAACACACTAAAGCAGGGGCCATTCTTTCCAGAAATCGCCTCCACGATCGCATCGTCTTCGCCGACATAATCCACATCCCGCTTGTTATACCAACTACGAGCGACATGAATAACTTAAGCATGAACACCTCAATGTTAGGTGAAGCTTCACCATCCATCCAAACAATCCTGTTCGAATGCTCATAAAAGAAACACGCTACCACGATCGTTGCAGGAACGGTATAGAGTACAGAGAAGAGTCCTATTTTGACCATGAGTCGCTCTAACTTATCAGTCTTGGTGCCGTCGTTTTTCATGACGGATCGAATCTTGAACAACGAAATGAATCCCCCGAGGAGGAAGAGGGTCCCAACGGCGAGGTATGTGAACAACGGCGCGATGACGAACCCGGTGAGTGCCTCCAGACTTGAATTACCCACGAAACACATTCCCGTGAGTTCGTCGGCATCGACGACGCGCATGACGAGGATGATGACGGTTTTGACGAAGGGGATTCCCCATGCTGCGACATGGAAGTAACTGCTGTTCATTTGGATGGCCTCGTGACCCCACTTTAGTCCCGCAGCGAGGAACCAGGTGAAGGCTAGGATGACCCACCAGATAGAGCTTGCCATACCGAAGAAGTACAAGATGAGGAACGTCACGGCGCATCCGGTGTTCTCCAAGCCCTCCTGGATTAAGAATTCGGCCACACCGTCATCATCACAGGCGATGACCGAACGACCGGCGATTAACCGGACGATGTACGCGATACTGAATACATTATAGCAAATGGATAGAAATATGATAGGTCGCTCTGGGTACCTGAAACGTACTGTGTCTATGGCGAATGTCAGCACTGTCATCGTGGTGGTCAAGAAACACAATCCAGCCCAAATGGCCATCCATATTTCGGTAAACTTTTTCTCGCTCTGGCTGAACAGAAAGTCTGCGTCACAACGCAACGCACATTTTTCGTAACGCTTCACGTAATGCCATTTCAGAGGTTCGCGGTGGTGTTGACAGTCCGGTTCGCCTGGCTCCTGCGGTACGATCGCGGTTACGACGTCGCCGTCGGGGTTACTTATGCCGTTCGTGTCCCCTTCACCTGGTGGTGGTCCCATACAAATATCATTTCCGTCACTTCGCTCAAGAAACTGTGAACAATTCAAAGCTTCTGCCCACTTGAATCCAAACTTGCTCAGTACAGGATTGCAACTGGCTCGGACGCGTTCACACAGCGGTCGACAAACACTAATCGGAACATCAATTTTATCCGTACAGTACGGTGCGTAGACGGAACAGAGGAAGAAACGAAGGTACGGAGAACAACCATACTGGATTAGAGGGGTAAAAGTTTGAAGTTGAAGTTCGGCATCTTGTTGAAGTTCGTGACCCACAAGATTAGGCATCCGCGTCATGTTGTAACCCACTCCTTTACATAGTTTGATGGTAATCGGTTCGCACTGCGCAGTTTGAGGGTCGAACTCATCAAAGTCTACATCTGGTATTGGTTGAGATAAACCACCGGTTGGTACTAAAACCATCGCCATCAACATCACAACACATGTGTGTAATAACGTGCCTCCATAGCTCATGGTCTTCCTCCAACATTTCGGATGTTGATTGAAACAATGTCTGTGACCTTTAATGTGACCTCCTGATGCACATTGTATGTTTTTAATCTCTGTTCTCCACATGATGGCGAAAGATGTTTATCTTATGACAGGATCACAAATCAGAAGCTAATGTAAACCTTCCACTTAAAAAAAGTGAACTCACACTGGTGATGAATAAACTTGGTAACAAAATTCGCTCCGTTTTATGGATATCTAACGTCGTCGGCGTAAACCGAGTTCACTACACGCATCCTTTGAATACAAAGACACATGAAAGTTGAATCCCTGAAGTTTTTTTTATGGAGAGGTAGATCTGGCTGAGAGCTCGAGAGAGAGAGAAGGAAAAAGTTACCCCTGAGCACAATTCCCTCCCTTCTTCAGTGTTTTTCTTCGCTCCGTATGGTTTCAGCTGCGGCGAAGAGGCGCGGCTCATGAAGGCTACATAACGTAATTAACTGCACATTGCTGTTGGATTTAGGCCATGCTCAGTCGGAAAAGACAGGTGATACAAGAAGATATGGGGGTGAACTCGTGCACAAAAACTATATTCCGTTGGTAATCCTACTGGGGTTCCATACGGCTAGTCCTCCGCTGAGTGAAGTCGGGCTCCCGCTCGCAATCCCCTGGTAATCACGGCGCCTTTCGGGCTATTGAGCTCTCCAATCACACATTTCACACCAATAAGATCCACGGTAGACTCGTCTAAATCGCCGTAAAGCACACGGTAAAATCAATTTACAAATCCAATCACAAGGTTTATATTCTTGATCATCTAGGCCTAGGAGATGTGGATAAGGGGTTGGGTTTTCCAAAGCACAGATGTTGAAGGGAAGGCTAATCGATGCTAGGCTTATGGAGCTTGGGGTAAAGGAGGACACAATGCTAACACGTGTAGACCTTTGATCCGAGCTAAAACCCTCCGTCCAAGTCGCTTTTGTCCCCAAAACACATTCGCAAGAGAAGAGTATCAACAGAGCGAACGATAAGCGAATATTGTGTTAGCTTTTAGCAACCAGAAGTTATTATTAATCCATCAGAACAGCGTAAAGAGAACCTGCTATGCTTTATTAATAATCCGGTACTTGTTCTCATTAGAGCGTAAACATACGGCAAGTCAGTCAGTCCACATGCGGCACCACTCACAATACTGAAGAGTGTGTGATAATGTTATTAGTGGCGAGCAGAAAAAAAGGGCTAGGATGACAACATTTGCTCTTGCACTTTTCGCATAATCTCGTCGCCACAGATTCTCCCGTGTAATCAACGAATATTGACACAACATGTGGTGCATATCACGAATCAAGTAAAGCCCTTTTCTCCTTCTCCACCTTTGTTAGCTAGTCACACACGGGCAGCGGTCCGCCTGGCTATATCCCAAGGATATGCACCTTCTGGAATGCGACAGCACAGCAGAAATTGTTTCATCCAAAGTGCGTTGGAAATATAGAATCACAAATTTCCTCTTGCCGTTTCTCTATGATAATTCTCCTCAAGTATTAATGTCTGCCCCTCTCGCTCTCCCAAGTGAGCATCAGCGGGAACTCGTTTAGAAACCATCCAGCAAATTACGATGGTCTTGCCACAAAAGTCTCCTACACAATAGACGTAATTTTGTAGTAAAGTGCCTTTCAACATTTATCTGGCTTTCCCTTTTTTAGCGGCGTCAAATCGCATCAAATGCTGCACGTTACGGCTAGCAGACGACCGCTACTCATTGTTTTGCTCGTGCGTGAAGCTCCGCCCATGATATGCCAACCGACTAATCCGTGATTGGCACTTACTAGAAACGCGTCGTGATTGGTCAAAGCGCATACCCCTTGGTCCCCAGTTATCATTATTCTTTAGTCATTCAGACGCTGTTTGGTTATTTGAGACGGGTGTCAGGAAAATAAATCCATACAAAACTATATTGCAAAGCGAAGATGAATTCAACATAATTTTTCTACCACGAAATCATCTGACAATATTTGTCGTCTCACAAATTTGCTATCTTATAGATTTTAGAATCATATAACATTTCATATCTAGTCTACGCTCACTAACAGGGTCTGAAAACACATATTAAGGAAGTTGTGAAGTGGTCGGATGCCCCTGACAGAAGATGCGGCTTACCGTGACCAAAAAGAGACAAAACTGAAAATGGACAGCAAAGAGAAAATAGAAAGAAATCGAAAATTAGGTTTATAATCCCAGTATACACAATTGAAACAAATCAATGTGATTAGGCGTAGAAAGGATCAGCTGAATTATTTAGTGGCATTTAAAGGAATGCAAATAACAACTAGCCTAGAAGAATGGGGAGATGGAGGCTGGAATATGAAACATTACACAAAAGTGTTCGGTTGGTATTAGTCGAATATTTTGCTTCAATCCTTACCAAATCACTTTCAGTAACATGTAAATGAGTATTTATTTCTGCGTAGAGTTTTGGAATTACAATCATAATGATTCACTTACTTGTTTTCCAGTCGTTAAAAACAATTTTCCGAAAAACAACAGAAACAACAAAGACAATAACGTAAGGGAGGGCCTTTTCAGATCAAAGTTAAGAGTCACCGTTGTACTTCATGTAAACAAAAATAAAATAAAATAGCTGTCTTCGTTTACTATTTTCCATTGTTGTTGCATTGATTAATTTTCTTGTCATTCTTTGCGTTTATGGCATAGAGAAGTCAAACTGTACGCACTTAGTCACTTCACATCATAATTCATGTATGCATTTCTGTTGTTTCAAAATCGCATTTTCTTGCGGAAGTTTGTTCACCATTTTCAAAAGTCACGGCTTGTTTGCAAAACATAAAAGACTGAGAAAGGAAAAGGGAAGAAAAAAGGGTGCAATTCTGCATGAAATGTCGTTCCTGAAATAGGAAAGGCGTGGAAAATTGGGAACTGTTAATCCCCAAACCGTGACGAATTATTCGGGAACAATTTGTGCCCATGGAATCCATTGTAGGTCACACAATGGCCATAGGTTTGTGTGTTATTGTTTCCAGTTTAGATTGCTTGTATGATGTAGTAGATGAAATGAGGATAAGCTATGAAAGGAATTATTGCCTATGGGCGCTGATGGATGGGGGGGGTGGCATTAGTCTTTTCTTAAAGTTCATGGACCTCATATAATTTCACTACAAGGTCCGAGACACTTTCTTAGCAATTCATTTTCTCATGTGTATATATATATATATATATATATATATTGAAAATAACAATATCACAATATGCATAATTATGCACATCAACTATCCAAAAACTAGAAATTATCAAATAAATAGTGGTGGTGGTGATGATGATGACGATGATTATGATGATGATGATGATGATGATGGCGGTGGTGATGATGATGAAGACGACGACGATGATGATGTTGATGATGACGACGATGATGATGGTGGTGATGATGATGATGATGTTGATGATGATGACGATGATGATGATGGTGGTGATGATGATGATGATGTTGATGATGATGATGATGTTGATGATGATGATGATGATGATGTTGATGATGATGATAGATTGTGATAATCACAATGAAATAATAAATTATGATTTAGTAATAAAGATAATGATGTAAAAATACCTTAAAAAGAGAGCATGAAAATGTGTACAAAATTGGGAAGAAATAAAGGGAGTGAGCCCATGCAACTCTTGGTGAAAACTGAAAATATCTGATATAATGACATTTTTGCAACTATAGGCTAATCATGCCATAAAGAGAGTCTTACAAGACTATAAAATATAATACAACATTAAATGAATTATTGAATAATGAAACTAAAAATAGTCCCCTCGACCCCTCCCGTCCTCCCCTCTCCCCCTCTCCCCCTCTCTCCTATCAAAATTCTTCCCTCCTACTATCCTCTTTCTCCATCTCCTCGAGTTCGTTCATCTGGTCTTTGCCCTCTCTCTCCCATCATCCCACATCCATATTTAGCTCCATAACCGGAGGGAAGGAAGGTAAACCCCATAGTCGTATTATTGTGTCAGAGGATGTTAGAGTTTAAGTATGTCAGGTAGAAAGGTCATGCACGACTAGTACATTCAATCTTGGAAAGAACTTACCCCTTGTTCGAAATAGTTTTAAGAGAAAATTTGGAGACAAACAAATAATCAGACGATGTGCGAGTGTGCACATTGAATATATGTTTTAAACAATGCTACTTCTAATGATAATAATAGGCAAAAGCACATTTGGAAATTGAATTCGTGAAAATTGTAGGTCTGTATTTTTCTCCAGAAAATACCTTAATTCTCGGTGAAGTGATTGATAAAACTAAATAGCTATCATGCAGAAGCATGATAGAATTAGATTTGTAAAAGAAAAAAAAGAACTGATAGAATGCGGACAATTGCATTTTTTTTCTGCGATTCGTGAAATCAAAGGTGGTTAGGTTTTTTGGTGTTCTTTCAGCAAAATGATAAAATGATCTGCTAGAAATTTAACGATGAAATAAAACGAGAGATCCACATGTAGCGAAATGTATTATTCTTATAGCTTGGGCTTTGCTTGACAAAGGACTGTTTAATCACCATTATGGAGGGGGTCGTCCAAGTTCATCCACTTATTTATAGAAAGGGCCAGAGTGATTCCGTGTTAAGGTTTTGAGAACACCATAATGGCAAGGGAAAGGTGACGTGGTGTTTGTCAAATCGAAGCAAAAACGGTAAGTTCATTTGTGGTTTTGACACAGACGTTTGAACCTTTCTTTATTGAAGAGGTGACTAAAAATGTTGCTTTGTAAATAATAAAGAATGAAATGATTGCCATGTGTCAGATAATGATAGCGAAATAATGATTATGGTTTTGTAGAAGAGATAGAGAACTTTAAAGGTCATATTTTCCAGGTATTGTTTTATAAAAAGTTACATTAAAATTACTCGTGATGCAGATGTATCGAATACATGATTTTTAAAATGTATAATTCTGTTTTATTGTGATTGTGATTACCCTGTTTGGCGTTCAACAATTAAAGGGATAGAGCCTCGTCGATCTGGCGCTGCACGGTGGCTGCCGGGCCCACGATCAATTGGGCAAAGCAAATTTCCAGAGTATTTAATTTCATGTCTATTTCGAACAATGAATTATGGATTTTTATTATGATCTATTCATCATCTGGGTGCAGCATATGGTATACAAGACCTTTTTTTAAAACTAAAAATATCGTGTATGCCAATATAAATGAAGATGTTCGCTTCGACTACATGTCATTGAAGAAAAATAATTGATATGTCAAATAATAGATATCACATATCATAGTCAATTCGCCTCGAACGTGTCAAGTACCATTTCATAAGTATTTTATTTATGCTTTGTGTGTTTATCATGAAGAATTATGATGTTTCGTTAAACAATCTCATACAGAAACATGATGCTCATTTGCGAAATAAGATGTAGAGAATTATTCGTGGAATTAATCCTAATTGGCTTATTTTCTAATAGTGAGCAAAAGTGGTAAAAACAATACAGATGAATCTAAATGGAGATGATAAAACTTACAGCGGTTATATTAAGCAAGCAGTTTTTGATTCGTTGACCACTTAATTATTAACAGGTATCTCTATTTCTGTGAATTTTTAGACTTCATTCCTTTTTTCTGATCAAAATGGACCTTAGTTCATTGCACTGGAGCCATGAATGGCACCGGTACCGTGCTTGACGAACTTGAAAGACCTCTCTTTTATTATTCGTATCCATAATTATGAAACCTTATAAATATTATTTACCTGTTCTATCATCTAGGACTACAAATACATGTATATTTTGCGAACACCTCGTGCATGTTATTTAAAGCAACAACAATCAGAGATCTCAGAAATTAAATGTAATAGTCGGAAGTATGATGAATAAACTTTTATCAGTCATGTCGTCTCCAGTCAGGGGTAATAGTTTTACCCATCCAATTATAATGATCATAATCAAATGGTAGGAAAATAAGTGGTCTGAATGTCTCTAAAAGGCATTCACCGCCATCGTCTTCATTACCACCTTTATTACTATCTTCGTTTCATCTTCATCATCATCTTAATCATCATCTTCTCATCACCACCACCACCACCATCATCATCATCGTCGTCGTCGTCATCGTCATCATCATCATCATCATCATCAACATCATCATCCTCACCATCATCATCGCCACCGTCATCACTACCCTTGCTGCCATCGAGATCGTCATCATCATCATCATCATCATCACCACCACCATCATCATTATCATCGTCACCGTCATCACTACCCTCCCTGCCATCAAGATCAACATCATCATCATCAACAACAGCAGCATCATCATCATCATCATCATCATCATCATCATCACCATCATCATCGTCACCGTCATCACTACCCTCCCTGCCATCAAGATCAACATCATCATCATCATCATCATTATCATCATTACCATCATCCTCCTCCTTACAATCATCATCACCATCATCATCATCATCATCATCACCATCATCATCATCATCACCATCATCATCATCATCATCATCATCACCATCATCATCATCATCACCACCACCACCATCATCATCATCATCACCATCATTACCATCATCCTCCTCCTTACAATCATCATCACCATCATCATCATCATCATCATCATCATCATCATCATCATCACCACCACCATCCTCCTCCTCCTTACAATCATCATCATCATCATCATTACCATCATCCTCCTCCTTACAATCATCATCACCATCATCATCATCATCACCATCATCATCATCATCACCATCATCATCATCATCATCATCATCATCATCACCACCATCATCATCACCATCATCATCATCATCATCATCACCATCATCATCATCATCATCATCATCATCACCATCATCATCATCATCATCACCATCATCCTCCTTACAATCATCATCACCATCATCATCATCACCATCATCATCGTCATCACCACCATCCTCCTCCTCCTTACAATCATCATCATCATCATCATTACCATAATCATCCTCCTTACAATCATCATTATCACCATCATCATCATCATCATCATCATCATCATCATCATTACCATCCTCCTCCTCCTCACAATCATCATCACCATCTATCACTCTTATCATCCTCTTCTTCGTCATCTTCATCGACCACCATTGCCATCATCATCATCGTCGTCGTCGTCGTTATAGCCATCGTCATCATAATCAACATCAATATCGTCTCCCCCCCCCCCCCCCTCCTTCCTTCGGCCCTTCGACTCAAGATAGTGACCATCACATTAATTGTTTATGCTTTTCTTTCGCCATCCATGGTCCATGTATGTTTGGAACCGTTAAGACATGTTCAAGAGCACGAGACAGGGCGGTTTATCCGTCATTTTCATTCCAGAAATAACTTAAGAACTGCCTTTTTGAAGGGTTGAACTTGATAGTGACAGTCTGATCCCAGTCATAATGAAAGGATCGCTGCCTTCAATCCCCAGGCGGGAGGGTCTATCGCTCAATGATTTTCAATTTCGACGAGGGTCTGCACATTGACTTCAGGTGAAAGCCAGGGGCAGAAAGGGGGAGGGAAAAGAGAAAGATGGTGAAGGGAGAAACAGGGGGAGGGGAGCGGGAGGTGTGGGAGAGAGAGTAAACAAAAACATTCTTTTGTTAGGATTGGGTTTAGCAGAATCATGTTTTGGTAATGATAATGTAAAAGAATCACTCTAGACCATGTAGACAGGGTGGCGCCACTAGAAAAGGCTAGGGCGACCGCCCATATGTGTGTGTGTTCTCTTTTTTTTTGGGGGGGGAGTGGTTGGAAGAATAACAACGAAACAAAAAATATATAGAGTATAAAAGATGTCTCTGTCGTATAATAGTTAATTTACGACATAGAGAAAAATGCCGTCAAATACATGATTTGTGACATAGAGAAAATATCGTCATCTACCTGTTACCGCGATGTCCCCTATATATGATGAATATTTATTTGGAATGGAACTCCCCCCCCCCCTCAACAATCGATACACTGTCTTTTATAGTTTGATCGGTATAGTCCTAATTTAAATGTGTAAAATTGAATGTTATGATTATGACCATGATGACTGAGGTCAGGTAGAGCTTCACCCACTCACACCAAGCAATCGACTCTAGAACGATCAAAAGTATTTTCAATGACATACCATCCACGCCATCGTTCGGTTTGGAGTTCGTGTAGTTGGTGTATGTGACCATGGACCTACTAGAGATGTGAAAATGACAACATAGGCATGATTGTCAAGTGAAATACTCCGGGTAAAGCATTCGTCATAACTGTTCGACGGTCAAAAATATGTGATGGAGATTTCAGGTACGAACATTCGTATCTCATTATTGTCCGCCCCCCCCCCCAATAAAAAATGGGCTTGGTGGATTTGAACTGAGAAATGTTGTAGGTAGGCCTGAGGTTGGTCCATGTTCTTTGAAGGCGCATGATACAACAAAACGGGCATGATGGTCAACACCGGGGAAATCATTCGTCATAATTGTTCGACGGTTAAAAAAAAGAAGATATGTGATGCAGATTATGGAAAGGTAAAACCTTCGTATCACATTATTGTCCGCCAAAAAAGCGTGGGTTTGGTGGATTTGAACTGAGAGGCGTTGGTTCATCCAGTTCAAGATTAATTTCATCTTTAGGGTATGATGGTGCGTGTCACGTCGCGCCTCGTAACATTCATAAGATAGAACCCTTTACAAACAGATATTGGACGTCGTCTTCATTCAGAATCATTTCTGTCAAAACGGATCATAAATCATAAAGGTTCCCTGTTCCATCAGGGAATATCTGGACCTGGTAGGTGCTTCATATCTGATGTTCATATTAGTTACTAGCGACTTTGAACGCACTAGCGATATTTTCTTGGGCGCTAAATCGTCACAAGTATACAGTACCATTTATCACAAGAAAGGATCGCCAGTCGTTCTTAAAGAAAAATGAAACCCTTGAAACAGAATAGCTTGTGCAAAAACAGAAAAATGAAAGAAGGAGATGAACAAAAGTTTTAGAAAAATTGAATGAATAATAAGAGAGCAGTGAGCATTTGGAGTTTAGAACATTATTGTAATGTAGGTCCTTCTATTGGCAATGCGACAAAGATGAGTGATGTCACATGTGAACAACTTTCCCATTACCTTTCTATATATTTCACTTAAAATGTCTCTTTTATCACGTCTATCAGTAGATTATTTATTCTTTCTAAAGGAGGGCATGTAATACAGATTTTCAAAGAATACTTTACGGATAAAGAGTTTGTTTTACCCTAAGAAAAAAAAACATTTTGGGGGTATTTTATAGTCCATAAATGGGAAAGTTGTTCATATGTGATGTGACATCAAAAATATCTGTCGCATTGCCAATAGGAGGATCTCCATAGCATTAGTGATCACAATATTCAAATGCTCATATCTTCTCATTATTTGTCCAATTTTTCTCAAACTTGCTTTGATCCTCTTCTTTGAGTTTTCTGTTTCCACAAAAGCGAACTTGTTCCAAAGGTTTCAGTCGCTCAAAACTTACATAAAACTATTGAAAATTTGCTATGATATTGTAACTTCCATGGACTGGTTGCATGCTGAGCCACCGCATGGTTACCATGGTAATTGCTGAGATGGCTGCAACTCTCTGTGAAACGGATCTCAGAATTGCAACATTGGATGGAGGTCTAGAGGGTAAAGCTTATGTCCATGCTTAGTTACAATATTGATATCAATCTGAATTTTAATGAATCAAGCTTTCTGTATTGAATATCTTTAAGATCATTTAACATTTCACGCATGTTTTCTGGCGAATTTCTGTATAATTTCTAAAATTCACTGCGCGCATCCCCCAATGATCCACATCTTTTTCGGACAGATGAGACGATTATTGATCGCTGAGAAATGGAGATTTCAAATATCCCCACTGATTAACAAGAATTATTTTACCAATATTAAGAGATACATTCTTTCAATGACAAGTCAGCCCCACTCATCTACCTACCCCTCTCCATATCTCTCTCTCCTCCCTTCTCTCTTACACCCCATCTCACTCATCTCTTCTTATCTACATCAAGAGAGGAGAATCGTGAGTCATTGGTGCATGTAATGCTATATGTTACGTTACAATGCTAGATGTCACGAAACCTATGTCAGGTATGCCATCTTCACGCGTATAGTGTTATATCTCAATTAGACCTGATGATATATCTCATGCAGTTCAAATTAAAGGTTCAATACTACTTCAGGAATTGCCGTGGTCGTGGTGAAATCTGCGCAAAATACTCGGAACCAATTTGGACTATTCAGCCTTGGAATATCGCCATCGATATTAATATAAGGGGTGGGGAGAATGACAACAACAACAACAAAAAAAAGATTATTGATCGTGCAGCGAATTACGTTTTAAAAATTTCACAAAACCATCTAACTGTGATCATTAATGCATGTTTGTTATTTTTATACTTTTATTCAAACCAACTTAAAACATGTAAACGTCAGTATTCTCTTTAACGAGTATCCGCATTTCAGATAAAAAAAATCATGGGATTATCTATACATGTATCTCCATGGATTAACCAGTAGATATGAAGTGCAGCTTTAATCTGTCTTTTGAGTAGACACCGAGGACTTGATATGTCAGGAATACCTCACGTGACCCCCGTTCCACATACAAACAAGTTGACAGGGTGTCAGGCAGATTGTTACTTTCGATACGAAGTCGGATCCCCGGTTCCTGTTGTTAATTTGTTCTCTTTGCAAAAAAAGAAAGAGATAAAAAAAACGAAAAACAAACAAAAACATGATCAATGGGTATTCACTGAATCATGTTAATAATATAAATGTAAAATAACTACATCAAGGTTTAAATAGTTTGAAAAGTTCAACCGTTCTTGGGTGATTACGACAGTCAGAAGCTCACATTTTTGCATAATTCGTTTTTGCAATGGTTCCCTGAATAGGTTTCCAAAAAAAATAAACAACGACAGCAAACAAAAAATAATAATCAGCAAAGTACATGTTGGCGCCTTGACTCGAGAATAAAATTAATCCACCTTCATTGTTGCCAGTTTGTCTGTCCCGTCTTCGCCTCGTTCAAAGTTACTGGTATACCGTTTACCCGCAACTATATTTGGGGTCAGTAGAAATAAAATATCAGGTAATTTCTTTGTCAATGATTGTAGTAGCTTCTTCGTTAATTGTTTGATTGATAACCATTTAAAGAATGATGCAGCTTTTGAATTGACTATGAATATATCAATGAATAATTAATTATTCATCAAATCACACGCAAAGCAAGGCTTTAACTACCTTTTTTCCATTTGATTTTTTAAAGTCATGTCATACACAGAGTATATGTTTAAGTGATTGATTCACTTTTGGTTACTTAACTATGTAATTTCCCCCTTTTTAATACAAATCAAACTAAGTTTGATTTGTAAGTAAGTCGTACTTTCCTGCCCCCGTCATTCTATTGGCGCTTCATCCTTGTTTTTACTTTATCAGACATAAAACTGATAATATTTGGAAAGAGGGGGGAGGGGGGGGTTAATGTTTCTGTTGCCATGGTAACTTAATGGTTTCTATCTGAGTTTTATATGTAAAAGCTAATAGTGTATTACAGGCAAAAAGCATGTTGTTCCAAAACAGACCAAGATGCAAAATCTTTAAACTTTCATCTCTCCGTTTTGGGGGAGGGGAGGGTGGGGGGGGGTTAGGGGTTCAGAAATGTTCATCTTTTCCAGACCTTCTTGGGCAGCCTTTCCTCAACCGGAAGAAGTTTGAATGGTAATCCCTTCGCTCCTGGCTCAGATTAGGGACTGAGTAAGCAGTGGGGATAAACATAGAACAAAACAGAATATTGGCAAAAGTTCCGACGAGGGAATAAAATTTTCTTTATATTCCAATGCAAACATGTTGTTTTCCTCCCGGATTTGAGCCTTGGTCTGGTGTTGGGGTGTAAGGGAGTAGGGCGTGGTCACTCGGGACACCGACCGGGGCTCGGTGGAATCTCAAGAACATTCACACTGGATCTGGACCAATATATGATTCGCCAGTGTGCACGATGCCCAAGTACAGCATCTGTATCTTGCGAGTCGTGTGAACGTTCTTCCATCTTCTCACTATGAACATGATGAAGGAGAATATGGTGGCCATGAAGGGACATCGCAAGTAGACCAAATCGCGAATATTCACGACAAAATTGGCGACGAAATTCACGATGTCGTGAATTTCGTCGTCAATATTCAAATTGGCGACGAAATTGGCGACGTCATGAATTTCGTTGCCAATTTCGTCGTGAATATTCGCGATTTGGTCTATTTGCGATGTCCCTTCAGGGCCACCATAGGAGAAACTAAGCAATCACACACCGTATTCAATGGAAATTGAAGCCATGTTTTGTTTCGCAATGACATGAAAAAACTCAAAAAAGGACATACTAAATTTAGTAAATATGAATTAGAAATCATCTTATTCAAAACTTTTGTTTGAAAGATCTGATTGCTAATTAAAATAAAAACACTTTGACGATCATGGAAGTACCAGGGAATTTACGATTCGCTGGATGTACAACTTCCATATATTTGCGTTGTATCCGTTCTTTCTCTGTCTGTCCTAACTCTTTCCCTGTCTCTCACTACCCCCTCCCCCCGCCCTGTATTTTTCTGTCACTTTTTTCAAAGAGGAACGTTTACTCGTGGCATACACCTTGGTGCACGATCTGCTATTGTATGCCTATTGGTTTGTATAGTACCCCCGACATAAAGGAACCAAGAATCAGACCAAATATTGAGACTTGGATCTTTCTTCAGATCCCATGCAGGCTCTTCCCCTTGTGATATACATTACATATATCAATTCACTGTATTATATATGTAGGTACCATTGACTAGTGTGCTGATATCATGGATTGGCCATTCCAAGATATGTTAGTTATATATCATGGCCATCTTGTAATCCGGATAAAATTAAACCAAGCACTCCAAATCGTATGATTGATATTTATTGTATTTTTGTCTAGTCGTATCCCGCCACAAGCCTCAGCTTTTAGGGTATACGCCTTCTTCTTAAACCCAACATGTATATATTTATATTTTTCATAACAAATTGTTTTATTTATGAATTTATGTTTTTTACGAAAAATGTAATGAAATGGAAGAAAAGAATTTGTTATTCGAATTGAATTTATTCATATACCGGAAGATTATGTAAGCATATAAATAGAATAGAGTAAACCATATTACAGTAAATTTCACCGAGGTAAACGCTGAATTTTCATCAAAATCTGATATGAAAATAATGAAGGTATTGAATTCAAAGTTTGGCGAGATCTGTTTGAAACATTTATATGCACACCCTCATGAATATGCAATAGTTGGGCTGATGACGTCATGCCCTCGCTTTCCCTTTCGTAAATCATGATTGTTTCCATGGGTGTCGATTTATGCTGTGAATCTATTGTTCAAGGGGGGGGGGGTGATCTATTGTTTCATCCCCCATTTGAATAGTATGACGTCATTGATCGACCCCAGATGATTTTTTTTTTCATATTTCCACGCTGGGGTTTATGATTTGGCTCTCTTGTAACAAATATAGTTACAGCAGTGATTATCTTACGCATTAATTCAGGAGACAAAATTGGAATAAATGTAATTTCATGCAATAGTATTCAATTCATCTTTAATTCACAAGCCGACTAAAAGGCTCTTAAAAAAAACATGAATACAGTATAAACCGTTCAAAGATAACATATAATAATAACAATATTCTGCATTTATATGGCGCCAATCACATCGGAACGACGTCTCTATAAGCGCTTTACAGACATATTATTACCCCGGTCATCGGATCCTTGCATGCCTGTATACAATGTATGCACCTTCTCCACTCCCTGGGGAGCATTCCAACAAGAGTTCCAAGACTCAATTGCTAGGCATACTACATAGGCTTTCGCATCCTACCGGGTACCCATTTAACACCTGGGTGGAGAGTGGCAAATTGTGGATTGACGCCTTACCAAAGGACGCTAGGCCATGGTGGGATTCGAACCCTCTGATTACAAGGCGAGAGTCAGAACTGCCCACACCACGGCGCTTGCACATAATGTAGAGCAGCTCATCACAAAATATATACATGTTCCATAATCATGATAATGCATTAAGATGAAATATACAAAATAATGAATGGAGATATGACATCAGCTTGTTCGTTTCATATTCATAAAGATACGCATACAGCGTTTAATCGAAATAATGCAAAATTTACTTGTCATATTCTTTGTTATTCTTTGTCCGATATTGACGAAATTTTGAGTGTTTGTTTGTCTATTTATTGTTTTATTTTCTACCTGGAATACCCCTTCAACCTAGTAATTTCTTGAAAGTAAACTATTTCTTACCTAATCTGTTCATTGATCTGAATACAGACCACGTCAATTGCTGTATACGTTTCAACTTTGTATTCCTTTTTTGCCTCAAGAAAACTTAAAATGGAAATTTAGGCTTTGAGTGCGTTATGAATGTTTGAAAATCATACCACTTTGGGAAAATGTAGGGAACTCCCTTCTGCCTCAAAATAAAATATTGTTACACCTCAGAATTGCTACATTATCGTTAATTACCATATTAAAAATACACATTTGTGAGGTTTTTTTCGTTATTTGCTTGATAGGAGCTAACGTTATTTCCCAGATTGTGTTATGCACACAGTCACAACAACACAATTATGCAAACCTACCAATGATATGCCATTTAAACTAACGTTATAGATTTGATCGGTTTGTGATCGTGTTTACTGGTGTGACTGAACCCGGTAAACATTGGGGAAAAAAGTGTCCATCACTCGTGTAAACTGTGAAGATTGAATCCATAAGCCCTGACACGATCTCACCCGATATCAAACAAATGTGGGGAAAGGCGAGTCAACAATTCGTCACATCTTAACTAAACTGGACTTTTTAGGAGCGTGTGAATCAATAGGGTTTGTATATGGATAACGGTTCAAGGACACGACATGTTCATGTTGATTCCATAACCATAAGTCATCACATTCGTTCGAAATGATAATGAGGATTGTTATGATTGTAGGGGTAGAGAAGGAAAGGATTAAAGTATGTTTGGGAATGGATGTTACATGGGTAGCTGCGCAAGGGAAATGTAAGGAAAAATGCACTGCAAAAACTCTGGTGTTGATTTAACACCAGCCCTGAATTCACATATGTCCACACCAGAGAAGTGTAAGACAACACCAGTTTCCTTATGGTCTAACACCAGATAGGTGTTTATACAACACCAATTAGTATCAAAACAGCATCGGTTTGATTCCAAACTGGTGCTGTTTGAATACTTCTCTGGTGTGGACATATATAGATTCCGGGCTGGTGTTAAATCAACACCGGAGTTTTTTGCAGTGTGGCATTGCGGGAAGGGAAAAAAAAAATGTACTAAAGATAAAGAATGAAGCAGGAAAAAAGAGAAGAAAAAAATACGAGGAGAGATTTCGGAGAGATGAGGCGGTAGATGAAAAATTTAAAAAATGATTGAATTAATAGGATATAGATTTAAATAAGACTATATGGAGCTTGACTTGTGAAAGAGGGATGTAAATAGTCATATTCGATGTTCGCTCTGTATCAAACATGTCAAACGTACAAAAAGTAGCAATGACCATTATAAATTTCATTCTTACAATGACCAACAACATGAACAAGAGATGGGAACAAAAATCATTCAATTTATTTTTGGGCTCATCATTATATTCTTTTCCATGTGTCGATGAGAGCAAACACAGCTTTAATACGAATGCCAACGGTATCACCTCCATCTGCTTCGGAGCTCTCGTCGTTCTCAAGTATTTGTTTAAACCTGTCAAATTTAATTAATTCCCCGGTCAAAGGGTGGAAAATTCAAGACTAAAATAGAAAACAAGTATATATACACATCCCCACCCCTCTCCTCATCTGTTAGTGCTATTTTCATCGCGACCCAAAATAACCAAATTGCAAAGTCCATGGAGAACGCGCCATGTCAATATTTGTATGTTTGTTCACTAATTTACTCCACTGATTGGTACCAGATTATGTATTCCCGGTCATTATAAGGCAATTGTTTATGATTTTCAGATCTACACCAAGGTTTGTAGACACTTCAAATTGTTTTCGTTGCAAAAGGACCTTTTGGGTATTATTTTGTAATCAGCAGATCGGTGACTGTACAGTTTGTGAACATGATGGTGACAGTTTACTCAACGAACATGAGATTTTGAACATCTTTTTCTGAATTTTTTGTTTATAATTCTACTTGTTTGTCACAATGACAATCATTTTCTAGTGATTTCTCCATCATCAGAATCATGTAAACGTTCTCCATGTATTTCCTCATTATGCTTCAAGCCGTTTCCAATATTTCGCTAATAAATCTGTCATCATCCTCGTGAAATTGGTGATATCCTCAGCATAATAATGAACACGAAGTAATCTAGTTGGTACTAACAATTGTTTTGTTCTTTTTTAAAGAATTGTTAACTACATCTGAATGTATACGGCGTACCACTTCGTTCACTTTAAACACACATGCATCTTTACCATACATAATACAAGTCAGTGGTAGGGAATTGAGGGTAACTTCGTACCATCTGTGTACCATGGCCCCGTCTTACAAAGAGTTACGATTTATCCGATCAACCTAAACTATATGGGAAAACCAACAATGTCACATTTTTTATCCAGGAAATTTGCACAATGTCCTTTGTGAGCACAAAAAAGCACTCTGAATTTTCAAGAAAACGATGATTGTATGACTTAACATCATATCAAGAAAATATTTTGAACAAAAATGCATTTTGGATGTTGACTTTGGTGGCTTTCCATAGTTTTGATTGATCAGATCAAACGTAAACTCTTTGTAAGACGGGGGGGGGGGGTCCTATTCGATTTAGCCTCTCATAATCTGCTTATGATGACAATCCTTCTCCTGCAAATTGTGAACATCATATAGTTAATCATTTTTGTCTGGAATTATCTTTTTAGTAATCTTTATTTACAATTTATGCCAAAAATGCTAACATATTATGTTTATTATGTTATGAAAAATGTATTATACAAATGTTATGGATGCAGAAGAAAACAATAAATCAAATCAAATCAAATCAAATAATCAAACACCGTAATTATGGATATACAGTGCGTATCAAAAAAAAGTTTACACTTGGAAAAAAATCCTATAAAATTATATATTTGTAATATCCTGAAGAATTTTAGACATTTTAACATTGGTACAGATCCATTTAAGCAAATAACGATGTAACTGTCGAAAAATATTTCCGCTTGAGTGAGCACCGCTTACTTTTGAAAAGTTAGTGAAAAATGATTTGCGCAGAACTTTGAAATAGTTGAAATGAAGAACACGTTGAATTTAGCTAGTTAAATTGATTTGAAGATATCTTTTACCTTTTTAACTTGTTTCCTTGCCCAAAACACTTCGAAGAGTGCATTGCGCCCTACCCCACTCCCCCACACACCAAGGCCATCGTGACGATATTCACTTTACACTGAGCCATGATTTACATGAAATGGCTTAGGCTTGATTTTCCTTTTGTTAATCATTGTCAAGCTTGGAAAAGTGTGGAAAAACAAGTATTACATGAAAAATGAAATGTAAACCCCCTTTAAATGATAAAAACTTTGTGAAAAAATGCTGGAGATGTCTGATATAAACTTTTGTTTAGATTCAGTTATATCCTAAGATTCAGCTGGCACAAAAAGGGTAAAGGTTGTGCTTACTTAGTGTTGAAATTTCAATTTGGGGGGCAAAATTGTTACAAAATGCTTGAATGTATCCATTTATTACAATTGACAAAAAGTGCAATGGGAAATGTATGAGAAATGTTTCGCAGGGTAAGTTTGATTTCGCCCTTTCCCCTTGACACAGCGTGAAAACGAGCATTTTTGCGCAAACAGATTTCAGCGAACTTTACAAAATGGACAGTGCTCACTCAAGTGTAACATTCTGTCAAAACTTTTACTTTCATTGGATAGATGAGACCCAAACCCAAGATTATATGTGAAAATATTACCCACACGTTGTATATTTTTCAATTCCCAGGGCTTTTTCAAAGTGTAAACTTTTTTTTGATACGCACTGTATAACCTTTTTGTTATTTTAATTTTTGGCGGCTTTCTTTTAATTTTTTTTTCCATTCCATTTTCATCGGGGGGGGGGGGGCAAAGTTGAAAACGTGATAAGAAACTGACTGGTTCGTAGTCTTAAACACTGACCCATTGCTTGTCATTGTCTTAAGTCACATATCTGGACCATGTTTTAGCTTTACCTAATTCTTCTTGCTTGCTCGACCTCATTTTCAGTCACGTAATGTCATCTTTTAGACTCTAGAGATCATGTCTATTTTTATGGGTTGTCTCTCAATATCTCAACAAGAAGATGGTCTTTATTCTCAAGCCTACGATCTGACCACGTACCCATTGTTTTCTCGTTAGTATTCAATGGAAAGAAAAACGTTTTCTTTTCATGACAAACATTGGTTAACAAGACAATATTGACAAAGTCATGGCAGGGCCATGTCATCATGGCTCTGAGACTGATAGAGCTTCGCTAAGAAAAAAGGAGGGCACAGTCCGGGGGCACAATATTCCATATTTTGTTACTCTGCATAGGCATAAGACTATTCACTGAAAATATATTTACATAAAAAAGGGTAAATTATTAAAGAACGCTTGGTATGATGATTCATGGTTAAACATATTATTTAAAAAATGGTCTATTACTAAAATCGCTATATTTGAGAGTTATTGATTTTTTTTAAGTAGTATTTTTAAAAGTAATAATTGATACCCTGAAAATCGATAAGAAGATGAGGGGATGGGGCAAGAGTGCGTGAGAGTGTAAGTGTGTGTGTGTGAGGGTGAGGGAGAGGGAGAGAGAAGGAGATAATGAGGGGAAGGGGGGAGAAGGGGGTCCCAAAGGGACAAAGAAGGGGATCAGCCGAAAGACGAAGGGGGTCAGATTTTGGAATCAAGAAAACGGGGGCATTCTTGTTCGTTCGGTTCACTCCCTCGTAAAAAATGCCTTATTGCAGTAAAGAAACTTAAACCCTGGTTTCCCTGATAAAAAAAACATTATCTGTGCTCGATCGCTACGATTTTGTTCTCTCGGATACCGTTCTAAACAGCCTTCTAGTTCCCGTTTACGTCTTCCTGAGCCCTCACTTCGCATTTTAGTGTGCCGAAATTCAAAATTCATGCACTTAAAACATAAATAGATTTTCAATAAATAAATATATAGATATATATATGTATTTTCTTCTTTTTCCCGGACAGATGATTTAGTCCCTCACCTCCCCCACCTTCGTTGAAAATAAATGGCTGATGACGCAACGGGCATTCCAAACGATCAGAAGTTATATCGTGTAAAAAAACCCTGATCATCCACATGAACACTCCATGAGGGCTTTTATATCGACGGACGAGCTTTTCAACATAACGGAAAACAGAAAACTTCTTACGCAAAGCCGACTTCAGTCCATAGAAAAACCCGATAGCCTGTTTTCATCCATATAATTACATTGCTGAATCGCCTTTGTCGTCTATTGTTGTGAGGTAATTGTGAAGGGAGGCATATTTTCGAACTGTCGAACCGAGTCAGGGAAACCCGATTGGAGATCCCCCCTCTCTCTTTACATTTTTAAAATTTCATTTTAAAGAAAGTATTTCATCGAGCTATTAAAATCCAAGTGAAACCATACATCCTGTGACTTGATGACGTCAAGCAGATTATTTATTCGATAAAACATTGGAATCCATATAAAGTTTAATATAAAAAATAATCATGATAGTCACCATATACTGACATGTAGTCGTGGATCAAGGAGATCGGGAGGTATGCCCACCTAATTATGACCCAAATGTGAATACGTTAATGAGAAGCAACCGCTCTACAAGTAGCTGTGTTCCGCCCTTTTTCTGGAAGTGAAGATGATATAGACACTTTTGGGGGGAGTGGGGTCATCTATACTTTTGCCTTTTGGAATTTTAAAAATCCTTTTGTTATTTTTTTTCATTTTGAGATTCATCGGGAGGGGACGTATGGTGTTATGGCGGTCTTAGGAGTGATAATCGGGGGGGGGGGGGTTGTTTTTTAGATATGTTTATAGCTCCGAGGTCATTAATTCAAACCTAATTTTTTTTCACTCACAGTTCAAGATATATCAACAACAGACAATCAATTAAATGTAATCAATGATCAACTATACAGAGTTCGCCGAACGAGTATCAGATACAGTCTCAACCATGATCTTCAGGACTCCTCTTGACAGTCTGGAGGCTGAGCTGGAGCACAGATACAACCGGCTTCTATCGTATCAGATTTATAATACTTCAAACACTCGGCTTCAAAGCTTGTTCGTTTCGTTTTAATTTTTTCTGCACCAATTCAGTTAAAACTATCGAATTTAGAATAACAATATTCTTAATTTGCGTGAAATCGTTCGAATTCGAAAATTTAATGAATAGAATGTCTTAAAGGGGAAGTTCACCCTGAAAAAAACTTTGTTGTAAAAATAGCAGAAAAATTAGTAAAAAATATTGGTGAAGGTTTGAGGAAAATCCGTTAAAAAGTAAGAAAGTTATTAGAGTTCAAAGTTTTTGATTTGTGACGTCATAAACGAGCAGTTGCCCGATGTATTATGTAATATAAAATGCATGAATTTCAAATTTTTTATGGTTCCTGATGACTTAATTTTGTTTTCTATTCATAACCGGGTGTGAAATGATTTGTCTATTGATATATAAAAGGTACAATGAAAACCATTTTTAATTTTCTGAGAAAATGAAATTTCTTTTATTTTTTACCATTCGCTATGTAGAATGCTGCTCGCATATGACGTCACAAATCAAATAATTGAAATTCTAATAACTTTTTAATTATTTGATGAATTTTTCTCAAACCTTCGGCAATATTTTTTATTAGTTTTTCTGCTATTTTTACAATAAACTTTTTGTCAGGGTAAACTTCCCCTTTAAATCATAATTTTGCAAGCAGGATGCAAAATGTTTGCCCAGGTATATGTGACGTGTACACAATCTCTCAGTATTTGATGCATTTTATTTCATTTTCACAATGAAAAGGGTCCCCCTTAATTCTAGCATGGACCTATTCCATGATTCTGGCTAGGCCCCTTAAGTGCTTCAGCAATTACATAGCGTGTGTGTCTCGATCGGTGATAGCAATAATAAAATGTTTTGTTGTCGGGAGAGTGAGAAGAGAGCCCAAAGAAAGGGTTCTTATGATAATTTCTTTAACACCTTCCCCTTTCTATTCACAAAGAGGTGTGAAAAAGCCCAGATCAACTATTTTCCGCGTTCAAAAGGAAAAGAATGAGCTACGAAAACAGGGTGTCACCTGACCAACATCGAATGGGGGACCGCGAAGGGTAGGGGAGTCTGACCAAATGTTAACCACCCAAATGACCCCGAAATTAAGTATTTTCAAAATTTTAGAAGTACTTATCAACGTAATTATATTTTGATGGGGGATCTATACGGGCACCAGTTTAAAAAATTGATGTGATGTAATGAGGGGCAATTATTATGTAGAGCAGAGAGAATCATTATGTCATGTATGTAGAGCAGAGAAGAGGGTGCTTCTTGTTTGTGAAAACGGTGAAAATCTCTCGATAATAACAATTCTTTTCTTTCATCCCAGCTCTCTTCTTTCTCCTCCTCCTCTTCCTCCTCGTACTTCTTGGTTATCATGTGTTTTGCTTTGCATTCTTCCCTTTTCCTCTTTCCCTTCTCGTAATTTTTCTTCTCCTTTTTCGTGTTCATTTCTTCGCCATTTAAAATGTCCCCGCAATTAATGTTTACATGATATCTAGGGGTGTTTCTCCCCCACGCATGCACATAATCCGATCTTCAGTATATTTCAAGTAACTCTGAAAATATGATTTCTCCACATTTTTATCAAATTATTAACATTTAAAAAGAATATACGGTATAAATGGCATATTTGAAAAGTTCATTAGCAATTACTGCCATTTGCTATGGAAAAGGAGGGAGTAATCCTTCCACACGCTGTGCAAGTGTGAAAATGAAATCGATGAAATGAATAATGTTTTTAAGAAGCTCGGCAGGATGCCGCACGTAAAGATCAGTCATCGTAAAATTCGATATTAATGAAATAAACCCAGATCAAAACAGTTTGCAATTGTTACAGCCCCAAATAGACCACACCAAGCATCCCATTTCGCGCGACAGTGCTTTGATTGCGAGATTTGGGGGATTCCTTCTTGCTCATTCTCTATTCAAGGAAATAAATTGGCAGCCTGGGGAACATAAATAATTTGTTTAGCTTTAAAGAAGGCGGGTTTTAATCTTCCAGCTTATGTGATTCCACGTCCTTGTGGAGCAAATTAAGAAGAAGGAAATACATAAAGTCTATTTTAGCATAAATTACTTGTGGTCCAGTTCGGCGAGGAAAAGAAGTCCAAAGATCCAATATGACCAACCCGCAATTTACCCGATTTTCCAAATTCCTATTTCACACCCTTCCCCTTTCTTTCATCCCTCCCTCTTCTTGCACTAAAAATATATATTTTGCCTCTATCATTAAACTTTGCTCTTCTTCTCATCCAATGACATGAATAAACATATTTCCATTTCTTAACTTTTTCTTATAACCGTCTCTGTTATATCCCTTTCCCTCTTTGAATGATCCGTTTCCTTTCCCTCCATCTTTTTTTTGTCCTATACCTTCCCTTACAATCTTTCTTTTATTATCATTTCTTGATTTTAATGAGCCTCAGTTCTCAAATAGCCCCTAAAATTTTCCAGCGCGCGGCAGGCCTTCAAAGGCGTCAACTCATCTGAAATTTGATTTCCTTTCTTTCACATCTATCACAATCGCCACTAATTATTGTTGGGAAAATGCTCATTATTTCGCCAATTGTTAGATGCGTCAATACTACAGGGCACTGGTTCTGGCATTATGAAAATTATGATCAATTATCAATTATTGACGAAATTAAGCATCATTATCATGATTAGAGACAGAGAGAGACAGAGATCAACAGTTGAATTTCTTGGGGATCGACAGCTGGTTATCAGATGTTATACACACCATACTAATCATAATCATCATCAGCAGTAGCAGCAGCAGCCGCAACAGCGTCAACAATCATCGACAACATCATAACAACCACACAGTCGAAATTAGCAATAACATCAAATTAATTTCCAACAGAAAAAAACCTAAAACAATGATGTATTGCATATGACATAATCATTAAGTATCATCATCCTCGATATTACAGCTCACAGCTTGTCCTACATATTTTCCTCATTATAAAAATGTCATCATCCTATTCATCAGTATTATCAATGACCGTACGCAGATTTTTTCTTCTGGGTTTGGGGGACACAAATATTTTTCTCGAAGAAACTCGAAAGCGAAGGAGCGAAGCGACCGAGCTTGTCATGCCATTTTTATTAAAAATTTCTGTAAAAAATGAAAATTTTCAAAATTTCGGGAGGGGACTTCACGTCACAGCGTAAGACCACGCCATCATCACGCGTTGATCACCACCATCAACATCTTCCATCTCCTTCTTTTTCTTTATTCTTCTTCTTTCTCTTTCTTCTTCTCTTCCTCCTCCTCTTCTTCTTCTTCTTCTCCTCCTCTTCTTCTTCTTCATCATCATCACTAACACAACACATCTTTTTTGACAAACAAAATACAAATTTCTTCTTCAGCACTAACATAATTCCACGCAACACATTTTCTCTGACAAACGAAACAGAAATGAAGTTAATAGAGAATATTATCATTCACAACCTTCAAAAGGATCGGAATTCAATTTGAATTCAGGTCCATAGGGTATTTCTGGGTTTACTTAATGTCATTTATTCGCAAATTAATTCTTGCCGCTCTGTTCGGCCATGTTTTCGGAAACAATTCCAATGAGAATCTAAATACCAAACAAGGACAACACGACGCCGAAGAAGGTTGTCCTTCCTCGCCCCAATCTGCTAAAGAGTAGTCCAATTATTTCTTTGTCCCTCTGGGGAAAACAGATTTAGATTCTATCAACTTTTCTTTGTGACGTGCTATCAAACAGATATCAGAAGCAATATATTGGAACAATCGTCGCCATGGCAACGTCAATCCATTACGCAATGTGACCTTGGATAACCTCAGCACGAGCGGTGGTCTCGCGGGGAGCGCCACTTTGTTCAGAATAAACAGAATTCTTCATACATTGACAAGCACAGACGAAACATACGGATCACGGAAGATTGCCCATTGGATCAACTCACCCGATGTTTCATTAGATTAAAAAATTTCCAAGGTTTTTAACATTCTTGAATTTCAGATATTGGGGGAGATAAAAGTAACATAATGCCGATTGTTTCTTTCGGCTGATTACAGTCGGGGAGTCTGAACAAAATGTCTTTTGAAACCGGCCTCTTGAGTCGAGTGCATGAGTCATATCCAATTACTCAGGACGGTGTTTTACACAAGATGTTACGGAATTGTGATATGTATTAATTAGACGGAGTTTTTTTGTTTGCATGAAGAATAGTCATTAATATCTCAGTAAATTGTTGGAAACAATTAACAAAGAAATTGCGGTCTTGAAAATTAATGCAAAGTCAATACTTAGAGAGCATATTCCCGTAGGCCTATGTCACCTTAAAATTTTATTTGACGAATTTTGAAACCACTTTGATATTAATAAGAATTAAAGAATATCATCCAACCCTCGTAAAAAAATGAAAGGAATAACATCAAACGACCTACCCAGTGTTTCCACAGATCAAAACCATTTTTTCCAAAACTGAATCCCAAATCATATATACTCAAGAAATTTAGTCTTTTTGTTATGAACGAAATTTGAGCTCGGAGCGCTAGCAGAAGATTTTGAGCTACATAATTATGAGGCAAACAATTCTTTAAATATAACATGAATATTGAAAGTTACTACGTTTAATTGTTTAACGGTTTCGGATTACCCGGAATTTCCTGGGTTTTTTATTTCCCGAAAATTACCTGGAAATGATCCGGATTTCTGGGGAATTCGGGAAATTTCCATCAAAGTGGAAACACTGAACATACCAAGGTGTGGAAAATCCTCTCATGAACAATGACTCGATTAAAAATCAATTTCATTACAGTTTCTCAAGTTGAACAATAACCATAAATAATGTAGCAGTCGTTGATCCCTTTATTTCTTTTATTGTTATTTTTATCAATATTTTTTATGTCTCTTTCTTTTTGTCCAACCCCGGTCTCTTCTTCCATCTATGCCTCGTATTTTGTCTATATTATCTGTCTCCATGTGTGTGCAAGTCTCTCACTCTCTCTCCCTTTCTTGTCCCCTCCCCCATCCAAAGGACGTTTGTATCCTCTTATCACCCCGCTCCCATTCCGTTCCAAATTCGATTCCTTTCATCCTCTAATATACACCTGCATACGTGAAGAATCTGTCCAAAGTAGCATTAGAGTAGTGGAAATGAGATAAAGATAATGATATTCTTTTCACTTTTAAAAGAAGTCGTGCACTAATCTCTTATGACTTCTCACATGCTATTATAGCCAGAATATTTCACACCTTCGGTGCTATTTACACACCTTTCTACCCGAGATCGTATATCATTTTCATTCTACCCACTACAAAAAAATTATTACAATTAAACAGTGGTTTGGTTTAATGGTACCTTGGCTTTAAATACACAGCTAGATCAACTTTTCTCTACTCTCCCGTGATCTGGCTTGCAAAATAAAGTCGCTTACAATAATCATTATCGACGGAGTCTCGTCGATCGCCTAAATACCTATCAAAGTTATCTCTTTTCTCAATAGTATTTCTTTGATTGGATTAATTGTACTTTTGTGGAGCGATCTTTCACCTCCCTCCTTCTTTTATCGATTTGACTAGTATTTGATGGACATACAGCGCGCTAAGTCCGTTTCATCATTTGCCCTTTTGTGTAGTCCGACCTATTGAATTCATTGTATATGTTGGCGATTTTTATTCAAACTCATCTGTTTCGAACGAAGTGAATGCGCAAAGCGCGTTAAAACCTTTCCATCGCTTGTGTTCAGAAGAAGCACAATACGAATTCTTCGAACAATAAAAGCGTTTGATATTCGTGAGGGGATTCTGGAGGTATTGAGAAGGTTTTATTCCACCTTTTCTTTTCCCTTTCTGCTTTTAAAGCAGTTTTGTGTGGCGGAGCACGATCAGAAGTAATTGCTGGTGAGTGTTTTTGATGGGGGCGCCGGAGAATGAATGGGTACCACTTCTCAGGATTTCCATTGACCCCCTCCGTTCGGGAAAAAAAAGGGGATCTGGTATCCCCATGTGCTGGGCGCTGAAGAGAAATTGGATCGGAATATGGTGTCAAAATCTCTATTGCCTCCGGCGGCAAAAATGTGGTCCATTGTTGGAGAGTGTTTGTAGAGACCCGTCCGTGTTTACCGTTTGTTTTCAAAGCATCTTATGTAGCCTATCTATTCAAAATAAATCCAAACCAATTATTATTAGAAGACGCTTTCATTCGATGAACAACTATTAAATGGATTCGAACCGATCACTTCGAGGTCGGAGCAGATTATTACACCGATGATGAAACTCTATTTCTCATTTCGTTATCTCATCATGCAGTTAGTTTTTTTCTCTTTCCTTAATCACCACGCCCCCTCTCTTTCTCTTACCAGAAATCCCCATCTATTATTTTCTGACGCTTTTCTTTCTGAGAAAAACTATCAACAATAATCTACTTACGTTACCATGTTATTTAAAGGAAAGTCACTCACAAAAATAGCTTAAATTGATTAGAATCCTCGAACAACCTCGGAAGAACATTTTTAAATCTTGAAATGGGTTAAAAAGTTCAAAGGAATCAATAATGAAACAGCCTTTTCTCTTTAATTTCTTTAATAGAGGGACTTTGTTCATTCATGTAATCATAATAATTTTGTAATATTTATTGTATTTCTCAATAGTTCTATATAAAAAGTCATGTAATCATAATAGGACTATATACATAACATGAATAAAATATCAAAATAACATAAGTAAATAAACATTTCCATGTTTTTCATTAGTCTCTTACGTACCTCATAGTAACCAAAAGAAATTCTATTAAATCTGCCAAGTAATTTAGAATTATCCTTCACGAAACATGTTCTGAATCTGACTGAAAGAGCTAGATTTTTTAAGTCTACAAAGATGATTGATTTTTGAAGCTCTATTTAACATTCATGTGGCTAACTCATAGGAAATTGATTGTAAACATTACCCTAATCCTTCTTCGATCTAATGAAGAATGAAATCCACAGGGAGGTATCCGAGGCTAACATTTAAGACGAATCCCCGAACCGTTTTCTTTTAAAGCCTCTAAATTAAAATCAAGGAAAATAGGCATCGATTTTTCATTAGGAGTCACGCTGGTAACTACATGTATTTCGAAGTTTTCGTCAGCCGGCCGAGCCGTTGTACGGTATAACACGATATGTAGTGGTCTGTTTGCAAGGCAGATGATTATGATCTCATTCTCAATTCGTCTAACACCATCAAGGCTGCTAAACCAAGTTGAGTCTCTTTTCAAAAGCATCACTTGGTTTTGAACTACTCCCTTCCTTTTTAATAGACTATAATGCATGTCAAATGAAAATTTGGTTTGAAAATAAATTTCAACACAATGAATTGATTATGTCTTATCCTCATGATATTGCGGTCAATTTTGTTCTATCTGTAGCGAATTTCACAAGAGGGCGTTTACATCGCAAATTAATGGTCAGGTGGATGCACCGTGGCCACTTGGGTCGCTTGACTCTCCTTATGAAAGTCCGGGGTTCGATTCTGGACAGCACACCAATTTTTCCCTTGAGCAAGAAAGTTCGTCGATGCGGTAGCTTTATCGTACATCGAAATTATCAACAACAAAAAAGAAAGAATTTGTCAAGTACTACTAGCGCGATGTATAAAAATGAATCAATAGGAAAAAACGGCCGTTTATGTAAAGCTAGAACTCACGAGAAGGGGAGGGGGCTGATAATCATGTTTGCTAATAACTATGAAAAAAAATACATGTAAGTCTTATACCTTGGTCACATTTGTTCTACGGCGGCCGTACGGCGAGTCGAAAAAAACCGTTTTAAACATTTTTTTGTACCAGCTACATAAGGTGGCTTGAATAAAAATGAAGAAAACGGCTGTTTTCGACTCGCCTTACTGCCGCCGTAGAACAAATATGACCAAAGTATTACCGATACACAAGAGTCACTTTGAAATGTCGAATCAAAAGATAATTATAAATCGATCTTTCAATGAAACCCATTCAGAGAAGAGGACAGAACGTATGAACAGAGTCAAGAAGAAGATGATGATGAAGACTTCGAGGACATCAATTTGACCTGACAGCAAACCTGACCTCTGACCCCAAAAATGGTCATTACTCTGATTCGGACAGATTCAGCGATGACAATCGTTGAGTTGGCTAATGGCTACCGAACTATTTAGGTGTATTAAACATACCGGACAAAGGAGATAGATCATCATCGTCGTCGTCAAATTAAATAAAACCATACATTTCCTACCACAGCTAAAATGGTGTGAAAAGCATAAAATGTAAATCTTATTTAAAAATTTGAGTTGTGAATCGCATCCGAATTAAATAAAAAAAATTATCATTAAGATATAAACTCTCTCTGAACCCCCGCCCCCCCCCCCCCCGTACACAGAATGAAGTTTTGTTTGCTATATAATGACACTGACCATGTATTTTTTTATTTCTAGTTTTTTTTTAATAATTTCTTAGGTCAGAGTAAAAGTTTTATTTTTCGTCACCGCTTTATTCAATACCTTTTAAACAATAAACCGAAGTAGCATTCCCCGGAATCTCAAATATTCTCAAGTCACGGAGGGGGCTTCTGGAGTTAACGAAAGATTTTTCCGATCGTATCTCTCTAGCCAATTTTTCAACACCACATTCGAAAAACAAATTTGATTAAACAGACAGGGAGGTAGCGAAGTATGCAGTGAATGATATGATTTATCAAATACAATGAGAAAATGGAATAATAAATGGGCATGCAGTACAGGCAAGGCTGAGTGATGTACAAAATCGGAGGGAGAAAAAGGGTTTGGAAACTCGTTCGTTTGGCGAGGAGATGCTATAGAGATGGCATCCAACAAGCATGAAGGAAGAAAGCCAGAATATAATGACGAAAAAAAATCCTTGGGTCTGTAATATGAACTCGGGATTAAATTTAACTCTGGTTTAAAGTTGTGGTTTAACTATGGCCTTGCAAATCGTGGCACTTTTTTGACGAAAAACATTCTCGATTTACCAGCCCATCTGTTACTCAGGTCTTTCCTATAACTACCTGGGAATAACAACTGAATCAGTTTTCTTCAACATGAACTGCTGGTGAAAGAGCAGTTAACTAACATTTTCGGATTCCCATAATTTTAGCACAGAGTTAGAATAGGGAGTTGGACCACGGCCTAAGTTAACCCTTATTCCAAAATACGGCCTTGGAAATTGATATAAAAGGAGGATTTTGCAAATTATGCCCCCCCCCCAAAAAAAAAATATATATATAGATAGATAGATAGATATATATTCCTGTTACTCTATATCGTTTTTAGGGGGGGTCTTCAAAACCGACGGAACATCAGCATGAACTGATGAACAGAGTTGATTATCGGTGTGGGGATGTAATGGAAGACGAATCCTGAATAAGCTTATCTCAGTGTTGTAAGTTTTGTAGGGATATATAGAGTAAGAAGTTTTATCCCCCTCCTTCTGATTTCTATATTTTTCCTTTTGGGGGCAAATCAATTTGCAGGTTCACTGGCTATATACAGAGGAAAGAATTATTGATTATTTCTTTAGAATTGAATTTTCTAAAAGAGACGAACATGATAAATCACAATCTTGTGTGGCGTGAGGATCAAATTACCGATATATTTCAACAAGCCGTCATCGGTGATTATTCCAAAAGAAGATTAATCTTCTTTTAATATGACGACCACGATGAAGTCTAATGTCCGTCTTTGAATCTATAATACGCCATGGGACGCACTGGAGATTGCCGAGATAACATTCCAGGTAAGAAATAACCCGTATGCGATTGATGACGTAGCGCCTAACGACGTGCATCCATGGACACGAGATGCGGACCTCTAACGAGCACTATGCGATGATTTATACCGTGATTACCATGGTGAAAGTTCTTGTTTCAAACTCAGGTCGAAATTGGGATAGGAGGCCATTGGTCTTTGACTTTGACCTGCTTTACCATGGAATGCACTTCGCCTATCTTAGGTCTCCTGCTTACTTATAGGCCTACACTCGAAAAACTTTGATGTTAAACGGACACACTTAAAAAAACATCGGTGTTAGTTCAACACCAGCTTGGTATCTATTATCGGTCTACACCAGAGAGGCGTTGAAACAACACCAGTTAAGAATCTAACCGATATTGACTAACCAGTGTTTCTTAAATGCCAAATTTGTGTTAGCCTAACGCCAAACTGGTGTTGTTTCACACCTCTCTTGTGTGGACCGATATAGATACCAGGCTGGTGTTAAATTAACACCGGCGTTTTTGCAGTGCACCAGTTGTTATCCGTTGAAGACTGTAAGGCCACAAGGTGTTAAGATTACACCATAGAGTGTTAACAGATCAATCAGTATTAAAAGACCAATCGAGATGGTGTAATATTACCATCGAGTGTTGAACGAACACCACGAATTTACCACCGGTGTAAGACGACCGAAGTGGTCCTCTGCTGTTAAACCCTCATCGGATATGACCAAACAGTTTTTGACGTGTAGCACGGAGGAAGGTCGGGATGCACTGTTTCTGCGATTTCAAATTTGAAATATGTCACTCCCACCATTTGTATGTATTGTTTTTACTCTGGTTGACATGCTAGTATTACAAATTAAAAGTCCAGTTATTATGGTACTCAAACTTCAATATTATGTTTATTTTAAGGAAGAGATAGAAAAAATAATTATTAGCAAAAGGGTGCAAAGGGGGAGTTCGCAGTCTATTGTCTTCTCGTCATTATAAGATTTTGTTTATACATTATATAGAAAAAAATCGACTTGATGTTTAAAAATGGAATGCATTCCGCTTGAAATTTTATCAAAACATGTTACCTAATCAGCAATCTTTCATCAATATTTTCAGACCCGATTATTCGGTTGTTTGATGCCCCCTCCCAGCTTTATCTATTCCCATACCAATATGATAATATTTTGTGATCGAGGAACTGTTAAGATGCTAGGGTAATGTAGATCGATTAATATCTTGGCGTCCACACAACAACTGGTTAAAACTTTATCCAATTCTGGGTAGTCAGAGTTGTATAGATTTTCTAACCAATTGTTGTGTGGACAGATTTTTGGATAGATTGATTTTTGGATAGATTTTGGATAGATTGTTGGATAGATTTTTTAACCAATTGTTGGCCAAACATTTTGTAGACGGCATCACCTATATGATCCAGGGTCCCCACCCAGGGGCGCTTCGCCCGATCACAGCATGGAGAATTACACCCAACAGGTCTCATGAACAGATCGCACACAGTACAAGGATGAGTCATATTTTTCTTATTCTCGCAGAAACCCATTATTTTACATTTTGTTGACGGTTCGTATTAACCCAAATAGATATTGTTGATCTTTCCCCCAAATGACAGCTTTTCGGTACAACTCTTAATGTGGGCCTACTCGAGCAAACTTATCCAAACATCGCCATCATTTCCGGTCAACTGAAATTACATCTCATTACTTTATACAAATTAGTACCACTTGATGTGCGTTTATAAACAGATAAAAGCATTTCTAGAATGCTATTTCAAAGAACAGAATGGAATTATATCTTATTATTGTTGTGTGATTGGTGAAAAGGAATCACGTGATTATGGTTTTCTACATTTGCTGATGTCTCAAGACGGTTAACAGCTTTGATAAACAGTGGCCACTGGCTCTTGCCAGGGATAATGATGAAATATATCATTTTCTGAATTCTATGTCAAAATCTATCACAAACTTGGATTTTTGTACTAAAAGGTGTCAGAAATTTTGCTCAGTCATTTCGCTCGCTTGCAACTTTTTTACATCAAAATTTTACGCGTTACGCTGTATTAAGTCCCCTCAATTTTTTTTTGCTCATTAGGCCACTGCAGTGTCCCAAATACTTTCTATTATATATCTTATATGCACACAATTTTCAGTCTTAGACTCTCATAAGATATTACATGTATTTGATGCAAAAAGACAACGAGTGTAAGGTAGGCCTAAGTATGACAAAACAAATAAGATGATATTTGTTCGTTTATCCATATTAAGATGTTGGGAGAATGGACGTGATGCTGTCTATTCCCTTCTACTAGTATCCCTTGATTCCACATTTCTACTGTTAAATTACCATC
Source organism: Lytechinus variegatus (assembly GCF_018143015.1). Lineage (NCBI taxonomy): Eukaryota > Metazoa > Echinodermata > Echinoidea > Temnopleuroida > Toxopneustidae > Lytechinus > Lytechinus variegatus. The sequence continues at coordinate 36,721,211 of NC_054743.1, read as the reverse complement.
CCATATGTCCATATATACCCTCTCAATACGTTATGATTAAATCTCTTTCATAAATAGATCAATTTTTATTATTTGATTGGCAGCCAATCGCACTGACATACCACGTCGGTCCATGTTATTTCTATGCTATCTACTTGAGCATGATAAATAACATATCTCGGATGAAAGAACTAGCATAGTACATGGAACCTGCCCGGTCGCACGCTTTGTCAAACTAAACATCCTTCTCCATTTATAGCCAACCTTCCATCTCCATTCACCTCCCCAAATGAAACTTCCACTTAAAAAAAGGGCGGGAAAGAAACCCAGCTTACAATTTGTTGTTGACTTTACGAGCTTAAAGCCCCCCTCTTTAACTCCCCCTTGTGCGCGTCGCTTGCGATATTACTCGATCCGTTGATCGTGAATGCGCTATTTATCTCGCGCGAACGCGCACGCACAGAGCGCCTTTGTTTGCCCTGTCATTCAAAATAACTCCCCGAGGGTGTGCATAAACATTTTCATTACTTCCATTCTTTACACATAAACAAGGATATGTGAGCGCCATTATTAGTTTTCCCATCTTGAGATAACAGAGCGACGGAAGCCTGCTATTACAGGCGATGCTTTGAATGGGAGATCGACGGCGATTTTCACACGGACGCATACAACTTAAGAGGAGCACAAAGTTAGAATGAAAATATTAGACTTGAAAAAGATGAAAATAATGACAACAATTTTTTTTTTGTCATCTGGGAAATGGTTATATCGCACGTACACCCAAAAGTCATTTCAGTGAGGGCAAAAGGATTAGAAATTCCGGTTATTATATTTGTTGGTTTAGAATAACTTGGAGTAATAATGATCTCTAACATTCAATAATTCAGCTTTGAAATAATCACATTCCGCGCATCTTTGTAATTCCTCTTCTAAAAAGGAAGAATCGGAGTAAAAAAAAATTGAGAAAGAGATGATGATCATTATTGGAGACTAATATTTCATTAAGCTTCAAAACAAATACAAAAAGCGGCATCACCAAATAAAATAGGCACTGCCCGGATTTGAACCGGGGATCTCCTGTTTACTAGACAGGCGCTTTAACCGCTAAGCCACAGCGCCGCTACGAATGTAAGCGTTGATAATAAACTAAATCAGTGCCAGCAGTAAACATGAAATGAATTGGGACTATTGGGACTGTAAATTGTGAAAAAAAAAATCATTTTTAAATATTATTTCATTTCCATTTTCGTACATCTATGATCATTTATGACAAGTTGATGTTGTATGAATTCATATTTAATGTTGTGAAACGGAAGTAATAATTGTATCTGTGAATGAATGAAGGTAAGAATGAATGAATGAACGAAGGTATGAATGAATGAATGAATGAAATTTCGATCATGAAAATTTAGTAAATTGTCACTTAATTACCATTTGGACTCATCCCACACGGTGCAATCCTTATTCATATACTTATACAACCATTTCGTCTACTTACCCTTTGGTCTAATGTCAACTTAATAATACACAGCAAAAACTGTGGTGTTAACCGGTGTACATAGAGGACCACACCAATTATTTAACACCGGTGTTAAATTGGTGGTGTTAGTTTTACACCTATAGGTGTTATTTAAACACCCTTGGTTGTTACATTTACACTCTTTGGTGCTATGTTCAATCCTTAGGGCAGAGGTTCTCAAACTACGGCCCGCGGGCCGGATCCGGCCCTTGGAGCTCCTCAATCCGGCCCGCGATACCCTTCTGGGTTTTTCAAAATAATTTTTAAGTCACAATATGAAATATTACATTGGGTATCCATGTTAGACCTAACCATAATAAAAGTAATGACAGTCAAAACATATGAAACTGTTACAAATTTGTTGGATTGAATGCTCCAAAAATAAGGGCAAGATTGCACAAGAGAGCATCTAGGACCCCGACCGGAAGGATCTTTGCACTTCGCGCACATTTTTTTTTAAGTATCCACTTCACCCTGGCCCTTTCAGGTTTACTTGGAGTCTAATCTGGCCCTTCAAAGAACAAGTTTGAGAACCCCTGCCTTAGGGTGTAATTTCAACACCTCAGGGTGTTGTCCTCTATTAACACCAATTGGTGTCAGTTTTAACACCACAGTTTTTACAGTGCACCGTCTAGTCTTGTGGTAAAATAAAAACTGTTTATGAACAAAATTGACGAGGTGAAACTAGATTTGGTGGTTATTAGACCGAGTCTAGTGAAGATCAAACGGCAATTAGACCAAATCGATGATAGACCAAATGAGTTAAGCCCATTATGGTATAGAGTCAGTATCTGAATAGCAGACCAACTGCTTGTTGATAAACGAATGCAAACCAACAATTTATGGGCTTACCCAGGGGCGGAACCAGGATTAAAAAAAAAAATCATCAGGTACAATTCAAATCCATATTTTTTTCATGAAAATGAAAGAAAATGAACTACCCCGAAACAAAAAAGAAGGCACTGCCCGGATTTGAACCGGGGATCTCCTGTTTACAAGACAGGCGCTTTAACCGCTAAGCCACAGCGCCACTTCTTTTAGTAAGTTGGAAATAACTTAATTGAATTAATGACTTTAAAGACGGTTGAACTTTTTTGTTTCCTTTATTTCCATTTCGACAAAAAAGTAGAATTTAGATTCATTCTAACGAAATTTTCGATCATGACAGTTATGGGCTTTTCTAACCCAAGTTAGCAATAATCTATGAATACAAAACATATACTCAGGAACATAAATTGTGAAGTCTTTTTCTAACAGTCCATGTGATCAATGTTACTACCTGATGTTGGCGATTACATGTGATACTTTTTTCATTTCATATTTTATCAATTTTACCATATGTTTTTAATGGACAAAACGAAAGTTAATCAAGAGAGGGAGAGAGAGAGAAATAAACTCCTCACCGCATCACGTTTATTTCAAATGAATTTCTCCAAACGGTTGTCAATAATAAAACTTAAGCCTTAAAAAAAAATTACATTGCGCTGAGGGAACAGGAGGGAACGGGGAGAGAGAAGGGGGGTGGTGAAAGAAAAAGTGGAAGAGAAAGAGAGGGAGAAAGAGAGGAGGAAAAAAGAAAGGCACTGCCCGGATTTGAACCGGGGATCTCCTGTTTACAAGACAGGCGCTTTAACCGCTAAGCCACAGCGCCACTTCGTTCATGTAAGTGCATATTTACTTAGATTAATGAATTTAACACGGGTTGAACGTTCATTTTTCAAACATGTACTCTTTGATTAATTTCCAAATCTACAAAAAATAGAAATTATACGGATTCATTTTAATGAACTTTTGATCATGACAATTTTGTAATAATCTATTTATACTGAACTTTCTTAGGGGCACTTTCTATTTTTGAAGTCTTTATTTAAAAACAGTTCACTTGATCAATGTTACTGCCTGAAACTGGCTATTATTTACATGTGATTTCTTTCCTCATTTTACATCAATAAACACTTTATATGGTTTTTTTTTAATAAATGGAAAACGGAATTCAATCGAATGAAATAAGGGAAATCAATTGAATTTCCCATTGCATCACGTGAATTTTATTACTTTTATTTTACTCCTCCAAAAAATAGTTGTCAAATATTCAAACAGAAAAAAATACAATATGCTTATTCCGCTGAAAGGGGAGGGAGGGGACTCGGAAAGAGAGGGGGGTGAGAAAAAAAGTGAAGGAAAGATAGAGAGAGAGAGAGAGAGAGAGAGTGGGGGAGAGGACGAAATAAAAAAGGCACTGCCCGGATTTGAACCGGGGATCTCCTGTTTACGAGACAGGCGCTTTAACCCCTAAGCCACAGCGCCGCTGCGACTATGAACGTAAGTTATTACTTAAAAAAATAACATTGAATGGAACAGGATTTTTTGTCAAGTTTGAAATCATTTCTTCATTTCCATACTGATAAATAACTAGAAATCAATTTAATTTCTTTTTGAAATTTCGATAATGACAACCCATGGACTTATCCAACTTGATACAAGCAATTCAGTTTCCATCCGTGGTTTCAGTTCGATGCAAGAAGTCCATTTTATTATTCACCAGGTTGACCTTGTACCTGTTGTATTAATTGCACACAGTCATATTTTATCATTTTTCATTATCCAACATTTTAAATACGATAAAAGTATGTAGGGCCAGTGGCGTATCTAGGAAGGGGGACATCTGGCCCGTTCCCCCCCGCCCTTTGAGAGGCACAAACAAACAGCAAGTGGACCCTTTTTTTTGCTTGGAACAAAATGACCTAGATTAGGTCGTGATTTTTTGTGTGTGTGCTTGTCAAAATGTCCTGTATACCCCCCTCCACTTTTTCGTTGAAAATCCTGGATCCGCCATGGATATAGCTTATATTTTCTGTGAAAAAAATGGAGATTAAACTAATCGGAATGAGAACTATGAAATTAAGAACAATTAATTTTGCTGTCTTGACTGTAGTGCACATAATTACCATGATTACTCTTCCCCAAACAAGCATTTAACTATTCCAAATTAAGATGAATAAATGAGCAGTTAAAAAACAGTAGTGTCTACGTGTATATTAAGCTGAGGGAAAAGAGAGAAAAAGGAAGAGAAGGGGAGGGGGTCGAAGTCTAAAATAAATGAAAAGGCACTGCCCGGATTTGAACCGGGGATCTCCTGTTTACAAGACAACCGCTTTAACCGCTAAGCCACAGCGCCGATGCGCTTGGAAAAGCTCATAATTAGTTAGTTAAATTAATGAATTTAACACGGGTTGAACGTTAATTTTCAAATATGAACTATTTGATTAATTTTCAAATCGATAAAAATCAGAAATTATACGGATTCATTTGAATGAACTTTTGAACATGACAATTTTGTAATGATTTATTAACATTGAACATGCTTATAGGGGCACTTTCTATTTGTGAAGTCTTTTTTTTAAAAACAGTCCACTTGATCAATGTTACTGCCTGAAATTGGCGATTATATACATGTGATATATTTTCCCATTTTACGTCATTAAGTACTTTATGTTTTTTAGTAAATGGAAAAACGGAAATTCAATGAAATGAAATAAGTGAGATCAATTTCCCTATATATCATGTAAACTTTATCACTTATATTTTACTCCTCCAAAAATTAGTTGTCAAATATTCAAACATCAACAAATAAGAAGTTGAAAAAAATAATATGCATATTCCGCAGAGAGGGGAGGGAGGGGGCTCGGAGAAAGAGGAGGGGGTGAGAGAAAAAGTGAAGGAGAAGATAAATAAAGAGAGAGAGAAGACGACATTAAAAAAGGCACTGCCCGGATTTGAACCAGGGATCTCCTGTTTACAAGACAGGCGCTTTAACCGCTAAGCCACAGCGCCGCCGCGACTATGAACTTTAATTATTACTTAATAAAAAACCCATTGAATCCCGCTGAGGATTTTCACATTTGAAATCATTATTTTCTTCATTTCCATATTGATAAATTACTAGAAATCAATTTAATTTCTTTTTGAAATTTCGACTATGACGATCCATGGACTTAATATCCAACTTGATACAAGCAGTTCAGTTTCCATCCATGGTTTCAGTTCGATGCAAGAAGTCCACTTGATTATTCACCTGATTGACCTTGTACATGTTGTATTAATTGCATGTGATATTTTATCACTTTTCATTGTCAAAAATTCCAAATACGAAAAAATATATAAGACCAGTGGTGGATCCAGGTGGGGGCACATTCGGCTCGTGTCCCCCCCCACCCTTGAGAGGCACTACAAACTCGCAAGTGAACCCCCTTTTTTGCTTGTCAAATTTTGCTTCGAACAAAATGACCTAGATTCGGTAGTGAAAACATTTTTTTTTGCTTGTCAAAACGTTCCTGTACAAAAACGCCCCTCCATTTTTTCGTTGAAAATCCTGGATCCGCCATGGATATAGGCTTAAATTTTCTTTGGAAGAAATGGAGATTGAACTATAATCGAAATTGTCTTGAATGTTGCGCATTACATGTATATCCTTTATAACTTCTGAGTTGCTCCTCCCAAAAGAAGTCGTTTAGATATTCAAAATTAAAACGAATAAACAAGCAATTGTAAAGCAATAGTATTAATATGGATATCAGGCTGGGAGGAAAAGAGGGAGAAAGGAGAAGAAGGGGGGGGGGGGTTGAACATGTTGAAGGACAAAATAAGAATAAAAAGGCACTGCCCGGATTTGAACCGGGGATCTCCTGTTTACTAGACAGGCGCTTTAACCGCTAAGCCACAGCACCACTTCGTTTGTGTAAGTTCATATTTACTTAATTAGATTAATGAATTTAACACGGGTTGAACTTAGATTTTCAAATATGAACCCTTTGCTTCATTTTCATTCATTTTCATTGACAAAAGCTAGAAATTATATTAATTTTTAAAGAAATTTTCATGATGAGTTACTCCTCCCCAAAACAAGTCGTTTAAATATTCAAAGTTAAATTGAATTAACAAGCATTTAAAACAATGAGATCAAAAGACAAAATAAGAATAAAGAGGCACTGCCCGGATTTGAACCAGGGATCTCCTGTTTACAAGACAGGCGCTTTAACCGCTAAGCCACAGCGCCGGTGCGATTGGAAATGCTAATAATTATTCAATCAAATTAATATATTTAACACGAGTTGAACGTTGATTTTTCAAATATGAACTCTTTTTTTAATTTCTAAATCGACAAAAAATAGAAATTATACGGATTCATTTTAATGAACTTTTGATCATGACAATTTTGTAATAATTTATTAATACTGAACATGCCTTAGGGGCACTTTCTATTTGTGAAGTCTTTATTTAAAAAACAGTCCACTTGACCAATGTTACTGCCTGAAATTGGCGATTATATACATGTGATTTCTTTTCTCATTTTACATCATTAAGTACTTTATAATTTTTCTTAATAAATGGAAAAACGGAAATTCAATCAAATGAAATAAGAGAAATCAATTGAATTCCCCATTGCATCACATGTGAACTTCATTACTTTTATTTTACTCCTCCAAAAAATAGTTGTCAAATATTCAAACAGAAAAAAAAGAAGTTGAAAAAATATATACATGCTTATTCCGCTGAAAGGGGAGGGAGGGGATTCGGAGAGACAGAGGGGGGTGAGATAAAAAGTGAAGGAGAAGATAAAAAAAGGCACTGCCCGGATTTGAACCGGGGATCTCCTGTTTACAAGACAGGCGCTTTAACCGCTAAGCCACAGCGCCACTTCGACTATGAATTGTAATTATTACTTAAAAAAAATATTGAATCCAGCTGAGGATTTTTAAATTTGAAATAATTTCTTCATTTCCATATTGATAAATAATTAGAAATTAATATCTAATTTCTTTCTAAAAAAATGATCATGACAGGTTATGGGCTTATATCCGACTTGATTCAATCAGTTTCAGTTTCCATGGTTTCAGTTCGATACAAGCAGTCCACTTGAATATTTATTAGATTGACCTTGTACCTGTTGTATTAATTGCATGTGATATTTTATCAATTTTCATTATCAACCATTTTAGATATGATAAAAGTATGTAGGACCAGTGGCGTATCCAGGAAGGGGCACATTGGTCCGTGGCCTCCCAACCCCCTTGGGAGGCACCAAAAAAAAAGAAATCGCAAGTGAACCTTTTTTTGCTTGTCAAATTTTGCTTGGAACAAAACTACCTAGATTCAGTAGTAAAAACTTTTTTGTGTGCTTGTCAAAATGTTCCTGTACAAAAACGCCCCCCTCCATTTTTCGTTAAAATACTGGATCCGCCATGGATATATAGGCTTATATTTTCTGTGAAAAAATAGAGATTAAACTAATCGAAATGAGAACTATGAAATTAAGAACAATTAATTTTGTTGTCTTGACTGTAGCGCAAATTACTCTTCCCCCCAACAAGTCATTTAATATTCAAAATTAAGATGAATAAACAAGCAGTTGAAAAAAAAACCCAAATAGTATCTATATGGATACTAAGCTGAGAGAAAAAGAGAGAGAGAAATGAAGAGAAGGGGGTGGGGTCGAAGGACAAAATAAGAATAAAAAAGGCACTGCCCGGATTTGAACCGGGGATCTCCTGTTTACTAGACAGGCGCTTTAACCGCTAAGCCACAGCGCCAATTCGTTTGTGTAAGTTCCTATTTACTTAATTAGATTTTCAAAGATGAACCCTTTGCATCATTTTCATTTATTTTCATTGACAAAAGCTAGAAATTATATTAATTTTTGATGAAATATTCATGATGAGTTACTCCTCCCCAAAACATGTCGTTTAAATATTCAAAGTTAGAATGAATTAACAGGCATTTAAAACAATGAGATCAAAAGACAAAATAAGAATTAAAAAGGCACTGCCCGGATTTGAACCGGGGATCTCCTGTTTACTAGACAGGCGCTTTAACCGCTAAGCCACAGCGCCAATTCGTTTGTGTAAGTTCCTATTTACTTAATTAGATTTTCAAATATGAACCCTTTGCATCATTTTCATTTATTTTCATTGACAAAAGCTAGAAATTATATTAATTTTTGATGAAATATTCATGATGAGTTATTCCTCCCCAAAACAAGTCGTTTAAATATTCAAAGTTGAAATGAATTAACAGGCATTTAAAACAATGAGATCAAAGACAAAACAAGAATAAAGAGGCGCTGCCCGGATTTGAACCAGGGATCTCCTGTTTACAAGACAGGCGCTTTAACCGCTAAGCCACAGCGCCGATGCGATTGGAAATGCTCATAATTATTTAGTTAAATTGATGAATTTAAGACGGGTTGAACGTTGATTTTTCAAATATGAACTCTTTGATTAATTTCCAAATCAACAAAAATTAGAAATTATACGGATTCATTTTAATGAACTTTTGATCATGACAATTTTGTAATGATTTATTAACACTGAGCATGCTTAGGGGCACTTTCTATTTGTGAAGTCTTTATTTAAAAACAGTTCACTTGATCAATGTTGCTGCCTGAAATTGGCGATTATATACATGTGATATATTTTCTCATTTTACGTCATTAAGTACTTTATGTTTTTTAGTAAATGGAAAAACGGAAATTCAATGAAATGAAATAAGTGAGATCAATTTCCCTATATATCATGTAAACTTTATCACTTATATTTTACTCCTCCAAAAATTAGTTGTCAAATATTCAAACATCAACAAATAAGAAGTTTAAAAAAATAATATGCATATTCCGCAGAGAGGGGAGGGAGGGGGCTCGGAGAGAGAGGGGGTGAGAGAAAAAGTGAAGGAGAAGATAAATAAAGAGAGAGAGAGAGGGGGGTGAAATTAAAAAAGGCACTGCCCGGATTTGAACCGGGGATCTCCTGTTTACAAGACAGGCGCTTTTACCGCTAAGCCGCAGCGCCACTTCATTTGTGTAAGTTCATATTTACTTAATTAGTTTAATGAATTTAATACGGGTTGAACTTAGATATTTTTTTATATGAACCCTTTGCTTTATTTTCATATTGACAAAAGCTAGAAATTGCTTTATCTTCATATTGACCGTCAAAGCTAGAAATTAGATTAATTTTTTTTTGAAGTTAACCGCTAAACAACAGCGCCACTTCGAAAGTTTAAAATTATACTTAATTAGATCAAAGAATTTAACACGGGTTGAACTTAGATTTTCAAATATGAACTCTCTGCTTTATTTTCATATAAACAAAAGCTATAAATTATATTGATTTCTATATTGAAATTTTCATGATGAGTTACTCCTCCTCACAAGTCGTTTAAATATTCAAAATTAAAATGAATTAACGAGCATTGCAAACATTATTATCTACATGGACACAAAGCTTAGAGGAAAGAGAGAGAGGAAGAGAGAAAAAACAGAATAAAGAGGCACTGCCCGGATTTGAACCGGGGATCTCCTGTTTACAAGACAGGCGCTTTAACCGCTAAGCCACGCGCCACTGCGACTAAGAACTTTAATCATTACTCAAAAACCCATTGAATCCAGCTGAGGATTTTCAAATTTGAAATTCATTTCTTCAATTCCATATTGATAAGATAACTAGAAATTCAATTTATAATTTCTTAAAAAAAAATGATCATGACAAGTTATGGGCTTATATCCGACTTGATACAAGCAATTTCACTTTCCATGGTTTCGTTCACTTGATTATTCCTAGATTGACCTTGTACCTGTTGTCTTAATTGCATGTGATATTTTTCATTTTTCTTTATCCAATATTTAGATTTGATAAAAGTATGTAGGACCAGTGGCGTATCCAGGAAGGGGTGCATCGCTCCGTGTCCCCCAACCACCCCTTTGAGAGGCACTACAAAATCGCAAGTGAACCATTTTTTTTTGCTTCGAACAAAATGATCTAGATTCAGTAGTGATTTTTTTGTGCGCTTGTCAAAACGTTCCTGTACAAAAACGCCCTCCATTTTTTTCGTTGAAAATCCTGGATCTGCCATAGATATATATAGGCTTATATTTTCTGTGAAAAATGGAGATTAAACCAATCGAAATGAGAACTCTGAAATCAAGAGCAATTAATTTTGTTGACTGTAGTGCACATAATTACTCTTCCCAAACAAGTCACTTAAATATTCAAAATTAAGATAAATAAACAAGCAGTTGAAAAACAATAGTATCTACGTGGATATTAAGCTGAGGGGAAAAGAGAGAGAAAGGAAGAGAAGGGGGAGTGGTCGAAGTCTAAAATAAGAATAAAAAGGCACTGCCCGGACTTGAACCGGGGATCTCTGTTTACTAGACAGGCGCTTTAACCGCTAAGCCACAGCGCCACTTCAACTGTTTACATTTAAAATCACTTAATGAAATTAATGAACTTAGATTTTCTAATATGAAATCCTTGCTTCATTTTCATATTACATGTATTAGCAAATACTATAATTTATATCATTTTTAATGAAATTTTTCATGATGATTTACTCCTCCCCAAAACGAGTCGCTTAAATATTCTAGTTAAAATTTAAGAAAATGAGATCGAAAAACAAAATAAAGAGGCACTGCCGGATTTGAACCGGGGATCTCCTGTTTACTAGACAGGCGCTTTAACCGCTAAGCCACAGCGCCACTTCGTTTGCGAATGTTTAAAAATTAGATTAAAGAATTTAACACGGGTTGAACTTAGATTTTCAAATATGAACTCTCTGCTTAATTTTCATATTAACAAAAGCTATAAATTATATGATTTTTATTGAAATTTTCATGATGAGTTACTCCTCCCCAAAACAAGTCGTTTGAATATTCAAAATTAAAATGAACTAACAAGCATATGAAAAAAATATTATCTACATGGACATCAAGCTTAGAAGTTATAGAGGAAAGAGAGAGAGAGAGAGACCACAAAATACAAAAAGTATAAAGAGGCACTGCCGGATTTGAACGAGGATCAAACATTTTAAATATACAACATGTACAATATAGCCTTACATTTTCTTCGCAAATTGAGGTTGAACCTTTCGAATTTAGAAACTATAAAATTAAGAACAATTAAATTTTTACTGTCATGACTATAGCAAGTGTACTATCCATGACTTCTGAGTTACTCCCCAAAACAAGTCGTTGAAAAATAAAACAAGCAGTTGAAAACGATATTATCTATGGACATCAAATCAATCTTAGAGGAAACGAGAGAGGGAGGAAGAGAGAGAAAGAGGGGGGGGGGGGGAGAAAATAAAGAGAGAGAATGACAAATTTAAGATATAGAGGCACTGCCCGGATTTGAACCGGGGATCTCCTGTTTACTAGACAGGCGCTTTAACCGCTAAGCCACAGCGCCGCTGCGATTGAAACCGACGATAATATTGCTGAAATGATTGAATCAAAGGAGGGTTTGATGTGGATTTCAAATTTTGAAATCATTTCTTTATATCCATACTGATGAATAAGCAGACGTTAATTTAACTTCTTGATGAAATTTCGATCATGACCATTCAATGGCTTATCCGACGGAAGTTTGATACAATCAGGCGGCTTCATTACTCACCTAATTGATCATGATTGTGTCTGTTTGCCTATATACTGTAGGCTTTGTTGCATATTGTTTTTATTTTATTTTTTTTTATTCTACCACTGTATCACATAAAATACAAAATTATATGCCTATATTTTCTGTGCAAAAGGGAAATTGAATTAATCAAATTAAGATGAATCAAATTAAATTCTTTACTATATAATCATGTATACTACATCCTTCAAAGATTCCGATTTATTCCTCCCAAAGTAAGTAAATATTTAATATTAATTCCTCCCAAAGTCAGTGATAAATATTCACAAAGAGTTTGAAACAATGTCATCTGTCATCTTCAGCTCTTCTTCAGAAGAGCTGAAGAAGCGCCCCGGATCGGACGTGAAACTGTCCTCTGTTTCAATCAAAGTAAGACCAGATGAATAGATTTATTTTTTTCCATCGGAATGTCATCTATAGTTGGGCTGCAGGAAGTACATGAAAATATGAACAGTAGTGTATACCTTGACAGGATTGCCCATGAAAGCCGAGATGGCTTATTTCCAATGGGGTCCTTAAGAGAAGAGAGAGATGGGGGAACGAAACAGAAAAAAAAGGCACTGCCCGGATTTGAACCGGGGATCTCCTGTTTACAAGACAGGCGCTTTAAACGCTAAGCCACAGCGCCGCTGTGAATAAAATTGACGATTGACATAATATAACATCAATGCATAAAATCTTCCTATCTTCCAATTTAGCTTTCCCAAAATTAGGAGTCAATTTTCAAATAACAAACACGAGAAATTGAAACAAATGAATTTCATTGTGAGTGCTGCGTGCATTATTCTCCATAAGCAGCACCACCAGGTATTCTGGAAGATGTATAAAAAAAAAAAATGAAAAACGGAACCAAAATGACCGTGATTTTGTAGTGATATCGTTTTATTTATTTTTTTTCTTTTTTCCTCGGGTACCAATTTGACCTCCATTTTGTTGTGAAAACCTTTTTTTTCTTTCTTTTCTTTTTGATTTTCAAATTTATTCAGGACCCTCCGGAAAAAAAATGTTCCCAGGGCCCTGAGAGAGATAGAGAGAGACTAGAGAAAATTAAAAAATAAGAAGCGCTGCCCGGATTTGAACCGGGGATCTCCTGTTTACAAGACAGGCGCTTTAACCGCTAAGCCACAACGCCGCTGCGCTTGTGAACACTAATAATTAATAAAATCATTGAATCTAAAACAGATTGAATGTGGTTTGTCAAATTTGACACATTACTTTATAATCATATTGAAGACAATTTTATTTCTTTATGAGAGTTTGATCTTGACAATGATGGGCTTATCCAATGTTTTATACATTTATAAAACCCGGGTTGTTGAAATTTGATTGTCTTTATCCGTCCACTTTATGAATATTCATTTTAATTTGCCTACCTGTCCTAAGCCCTCGTATATGGTATTATTCAGTTTTCATTCCATTAAGTAAATACGTAGCAAAAAATCTATATATTTTATTATATGAAAATTGAAATTTGGTTAATCGAATTAAGAGGAATTACATAAATTTTCTCTCTGACAGAGGGGGAGGGGTGAGAGTAAGCGAAAGAAAATAATTAAGAGAGAATGACAAAATAGAACAAAAAGGCACTGCCCGGATTTGAACCGGGGATCTCCTGTTTACTAGACAGGCGCTTTAACCGCTAAGCCACAGCGCCACCTTGCAGTTTTGAACGGGTACACCAGGCTGAAGATATTATGATATGAACAAATAGAGCAAAATCAGACCAAAAAAAAACATTTTAAATATTCCTTAAAAATCTGACAAGGAAGAACAATATTATGCAATTCTATACGTGATTGTCTTCATCATCTTCATGAACATACAATGCATGGGCAAGCCGATGATGTTATAATTCCCACTTATTCGTTTGTTTATATTTCCTTTTATGTAATTATATCTATTCTATTTTTGTGCACCAACTTGCAGAATGAGGAAAACGTTGATGGACAGCTAAGTAAATGCGTAAGCTATTCCCTGCTGCAACTTATTTTGTTATACGACGGAGACATCCGATGCACACGCATGAAAATATGACATAATTTTAAAAGGAAAATGGAGACATAACGTCATAAGCGCACTTAATGTCTATTCCTCATCGTGTGCATATCTCACTAATGCCAAAATTTTAAGTTCAATAAATTCGTTATATTTTCAATGAGAATTTATTGAACTTTTCAGCATTTTTATTGTTTTATTTTCCCTCTTAAATCCAAGCAATTGTCCAATGGTAAATTATTCCAACTCCGTGTTGTCAACTCTCTGTTTCCATTAATAGATTTATTGATAGCGTATGAAAATGCTGCATTGTTCTTTTCATATACCCCATATGCTCAACAACAGCCTACTGTGAACAGGACATCCCCCCATTGGCATCCCATACTCGGCATTCTCATGATTCTTTTTGTCCGGTTGTTTTTTCCTCCATATGTAAAGCCGAAGTAAGAGCAAAGTTTGAAATCATCTTTTACCGAATTCGACATTGATGAATGATACAGGAGTTGGAAAGGGAACGCACACTAATCCCTTCGCTTCTGGGCCGATGTCTATAAATATACCTCCACAATGAACAACCCCTCCCTTCCATACATTCTTTTTCACCACGAATCAGAATCAAACGTTGTTTTAATCTTTATTCACAGGGATATACCACAGAAATAGGAGAAACAGCTGATTTTACCACTTCTGTGGTATAATATCACGTTTCAAGATGAAAAAGATATGTCATCATTGTTATACAAAATGAGTGGGTATTACACCTACCCATCTTTTCATCAAGTAGGGGCGGCGTAACGGGTTTTGAATTGATCGGCGGCCCAGAGGGGGGGGGGGCAACTTATTTTTCCTCTCAATTTATTTAACGCTAAAGGACCAATATTGACATTTCCAAGCTCTTCGTTCTCTTCTCTTTCATTTTCTTTCTCCTTTTTATTTTTGTTTCAATGATCGGCACTACTTGAAAAAATCATGGGGCGACAATCCATTGCCCCCAATGTAGGACCGCCTCTGTCGTCGAGGAGCTAAATAACTACGAAGTCAAATGATAGATGGTTAAATTCTGGGAGTATTCATTGCATTTTTTTCCATTCTACTTTGAAACAGAGGTCGTGGGTTCGAATCCCAGCCATGGCGTAAATTCCTTCGGCAAGAAATTTATCCACATTGTGCTGCACTCAACCCGGTGAGGTGAATGGTTACCTAGTAGGAATTTATTCTTGAAATGCGTGTGTGCTGTAATCTTAGTAATTACGGCTGCCAAGCTACAGCTAGGGTAATAATTATATCCAAGTCCTTTGGAAGCGCATAGAGACATTATTCATAATTGTGATATGCACTATACAAGAACTGTATATTATTATTATTCATGCCCCTCCAAATGAACTAGAATTGCGTTTTTCCAGATCAGTACCCCCCCCCCCTCCCCCTCGAGTTCTTTCCTTGAAAAAGGAGGTAGTCCGTTGGTAGGGTCCATGGTCCTTTCTTTTACCATGGACCTATAGGTCCATGCTATATACAGGCGTTGTCATTCACGACACAACAGAAAGATGAAATACTAGCTGACTTTATCGGTGACTTTTATATGGCGTTTTACGACATCCACTCGCCTTTTACGACCCAATCGTTGTTTAACCGTGACATTACGACGTTCCGTTGACATCGTTCAAACAATTCGGTTGCTCTATTAGGATAACATTTATCTCCTGATAACTAGCAGTTTTAAAGTGTGTTTAAGTGCTTGTATTTTATTATTATTCGCTGCGATTGCATATAATATGCAGTTAAATTCAGATCGATGAAGAGCTGTAGGGCATGGGGGAGTCCCCTGGGTTTAACTGATGACGTCATATCTTCACGCATGCGCTCAAGACGCATATGAGTTGATTTAGACCGTATCTTATTCAAATATATTTATACAGGATGACAAGATCAGTTAAAAACTGTTTTACATCATGGTCCTGACATTAAAAACATAAATACATGTAAATCAATAATATATTATAGTGAGATAAAAATCAGAGTAATATCTCAAAGATTGTGTTTGAAATGATACAATGCAATACAAGAGCATTTACAATATGTTATACAAAGAAATAAAGTAAATGTAATAAATTTAAGTATTAAATAACCAAAAAAGTACACGATTCATGGACGAAATGTATGAATTAATGATTATAGAACTATATAAAAATCGGTAAAACTCAGGCTAATAAAACATATTCACAAGTTGAACATTGATATGTAATAGGAATAAAAAAAGTGGTATAATTTACATTAAAGTATGAGAATACATAACACTTGTGTTCCATGTATTTATATGAAGCAAATTGAATTATAAAAAAAAATAATAATACATAAAAAATTGTAACGAATTACGACAAAGATATAGGTACTAAAAGAAAAAGAAAACAAGGTATGGATCGAAGTGTATTAGAAAAAAATGGTAGGTTAAAAGTACATGAAACTGTATATCGGGTTTTGGGCTACAAATCCATTCCTTAATAATTAAAGCTCTCAGGTAATGTAGTACGTATGAATTGCACATCAGGTTTGGGAATTAATTTATTGTATTTAAATTTAAAATTATCGAATGATGTTGCATTTTGGAGACTGGGTGGAAGCTCGTCCATACTTTAGCACCGCCTAAGCATCGCCTACTGATGATGAACTGATTGTAATTGATGTATCTCAATTGGGGCGTAGTAGGAAGGGTGCATGTGTGGTGTTTTGCTTCGTATGTAGGTAGAGCAGATTACGGCATTTATTACCCGAGAATCTATAAGTAAAAAAATGTACAAAGTACTTCTATATTTGCCCTATTTTTTTTCAAACTTCAAATTAACTGTAGGCCCTATGCATAAGTTAAAGAGATGGTAAACACATAACATGCCATTACACACCGCCCCACCACCAACAAAAATAAGAAAAAACTTTAATGTTCCAACTGACAGATTCCAGAATAACAATAAACGAATGCAATATTTATCTCAATTTGTGCATTATTCGTTTTGGAACAACGCATACCTCTCTCATAAAGAGGGTCACAGTCACACTGGCCAAAACTACTCCAGCACAATCAAAATCATAGCGTTATTTCCAATGACATACCATTGATCGGTTTGGAATCGGTGTCATTGATGTGACTGCAGTATTACATACTTAGGCCCGTATTCCGAAGTCGCGTTTAACTTAAACTCAGGTTTAAAGTTGTAGTTTAAGTATGGGAACCAAAAGTATCAAAATTTGTATTAAGTTGTACGTTTCTTATGTTTACTGTGCTCTTTCCTGATTTATCGATGGTGAAGACAATCATCCATTTATACTTCCTAGACAATGAATGAGCTGAAGTATGATATCTCTATACTGTAAGTGATTTATGTAACAATTGGCTCCCATACTTAAACCACAACTTTAAACCTGAGTCTAAGTTAAACCCGACTTGAGAATACTGGCCTTAGTATTTAGTAAGTAAATTACCAACCGTCCACTCACCACATGGTCTACTTTCATTAAGTCTAATGCCATTCCGTCCATCAACATTTCATCTAACAAACATTTGGTCCAATAACCATTTGATCCAATCATCACTTCGTCTAATCCCCGGATCGTCTTTGACTATTTCGTCTCATAAACAGTTGTGTAATACTCGTTTCATTTTCATTCATTTTGCCCAATTAAAATCAGTCTAATTTAACCAAATGGTATGTGGACTAAATGGCTATTGGACCAGCCAGACGAAATGGTGAATCGACGAAATGGCAATTGGACCATGTGGATATTGGACGAACTGATGGTATACCAAATGGTAGTAGACGAGTTGGCAATTGGACGAATTGGCATTTGACCGAATGAAAATAAACCGGTCAGTATTCCAGACAACTCGTCCACTCGTCGGTCAGTCAAGTCAAAGGGCAGTTGTGAACTCGATGAGAGATGACCATGGTCAAGGAACTCTTTAGAATGGTCATGTTAACGAGACCACAACCTCGTTGAATGCTGATGGCAGGATTGTACAATAGCATATTAATCAGCTGTATTAGAAGTTTATCCGGGCTTCAAGGCTGTCAATAATTCAACATCGTTTTATATTGGCATCATACAATAAGTCAGATTAAGATATGCTGAAATGTTCGCAAGCCTAACTTGTCAAAGAAAAAATAGTCCCATTTTAATACATAGACAATGATCAATCAATGCGGAATCCGGAAAAAAAATAACTGCAGTAAAAAGACGCGGGTATAATATTTGTAGACGCCGGTTTGAATTTCCTTTTTTTTTTATTCTCCACCAGCTTGTGGTTGGAATATTTTAAACTTTAACCGTTATCACTGGGCATGCGATGAACTAAAATCCAAACTCAATGTAACTTTTCGAGAAAAAAATAAATAATTGACTGGTGTCTTTTTATTTCAATCCGTTCAATATTCCTTAATTTCTTGTTTATATTGCATGAAGGCGAAAGATAATTAATTATATTTGTCAGGTTGGAGATGTGGGCCTGACTGGAATCCTATGTCACTGTGATTCCCATCGTTGTAATCATGGTAATGATCACTATAGCCGGTGGCGGATCCAGGCTTTCTTAGGGGAGGGGGTTCCAAAAGGGCCCATTCTTTTCAAAATGTTTTTCAAAATGTTCACAGACTCCATTTACACCGCCCCTCTCTCTTTGACGCCGGAGGGGGGGGGTAGTGGGGCAACGATTTTTTTTAAAAACAATTTTCTTTTCAAAACAGAATCACATTCTTCTTTAAGTGGTGGGCACCACCCCCCCCCCCCCTTTGTCGGTTACCCCCTAAAACTTGCTTGAGACCGGCTTTCATCTTCATCTTTTTCAAATGCCTGTTGTCGACGATTTGGAACAGATAAACATCGAACACATCCTTCACATATCTGCATGCTCCATCACCCTCCCGGCAACAATCCTCAGCTTTACATGTTTCCATTTTCTAATCCTGATGATCATCGCCTCCGGACAGCAGCCGTCATCGCCCTCGTCATCGTCACCATCACCGTCGGCGTCGTAATGTATACACATGTCAGTGACGGTGCTCTGAAACCGCGGAAACCTCATTCCGAAAAATCAATCTGGCGTGCGCAATGAAACAGACGCATTCATTGTTGAATATCAGAGTTAAATATCAGAATCAGAACTTTGAATGTATATACCCTATGAATGAAAGATTGATTTGTGATTAAAACATTTCCAATTACAAGGCTGTGGCCTAAAACGGTTTCAATTCCCCAATTATCTAATTAGGCCTGTATAAATGGCAATTGATTTTCATAGTAGGCCTATATTTTGTTCGGATGTGACGCTCTCTGCATGGAACGACTTGATTTATATTACAACACATTTCCTCCATCATGAATGGCATATTGCTAATACACCCTATACTTTATTTCTTGAAATTGTGTTATATTGTATTGATGTTGTCATGCATTATCGACTTAACTAATAATATGTATTTTGATTACTTCTTCAAAATAGTCTAAACAGGGTGAATGAAATTGCAACAAAGGAAATAAGAAACCAACTCATTTTTTTAAAGTTTCAGTGTTTGATTTATTGAAATTAGGAAGTAAGAACCCTTACTATGAATGTTAGTTTACCGTTTTTGACACCGAAAGGCACACTTTAAAGATAGAATTTTTTCAGATTCCACTGCTTGGAAGCCCTCGGAAGCCACGTTGCAACAGACTTTTTCTAAATCAATGTCTCCTCTTTAGTGGCCGGTAGAGCGACATATGCAGGCTATTTTCCCCTATATCCCATATTTTCTTGCCCTTGAATGTTCCATCAATAAAAATAACCAGATTCGACGTCATTCAGTTGTTACCCACAATGCCCTGCAGCAGGATGACCCTTTCACGTGACGAGTCGTGACCTCGAGTGACCTCTGGAGGAGCCAAGGTTATTTTTTCCGCTTTCTATACATGAAATCAGAAAGGAAAATATTGCTCGATATCTCTAACATCTGGGGACCAAGGGACTACACTTGGACTTCATTCGGTCGTGTTGAAATTCGTTAAAAGTTCGAGTGGAGGGAAAATTAAATTTGATAAAACCAGATAAACTGGTGGGAGGGGCCTAGGGAGGCAAGAATGATGCAGTGAAGAAAAACTGCATTAATTATTTACATGATTAAGAGTAAAGACGCCATATGTAGTCACATGATGTCGTAAGTGACTGATGAAGAACGAAAAGGTCATATCTATATAAGGGATTCGTATATAACTGAAAATGTATAATCGTACACTTTTCCTAGATATCAGTTTGAGGAGAGACCCTTTTTGTCGACGAGGGAGGTGTAACATTCTCCGATTCGCTAGGAGATGGGATGCGAAGATGAATAAGGTATATGGAAAATGAGGTGTGACAATAATTGGGAGGTTCGGTAAAGGAACACAACAACGTAAAGATCGTGAGAGTTAAGACAAATTCCATTAAACTACAAATAACATTAGAAATTAGGTCTAGCATGTACATAGTATAGGCCTACACTCTAAAAATATACCCTTCCGAGGATAAAACGCTTGAGAGTTATATTTCAAAATTAACAATTTTTATTTTTATGATTGTTTCTAAATCTCAGTACTTGGGGATATAAGGTGATTAAAACTTTTAAAAGGTCTTGATATTGGACTCAACCCAAGATATCCTCGCTTCGACGCCATGACCCCAACCACTGAGCCACTGCGAGAGCCTCACGACTTGGTGACGACAAAACCAGACGGTCGACCCTCTGATTTCCTCCCACAAAATGTCTGATGTTTAGATTACGAATAAAATGGGCGTTATTTTTATCCACCCGTTTCACGATAACGTTTTATTAATCTCGTATTGATACATCAACACTTGATTATACAAACGTCAACACCTTTATGTTTACGTCATCATTTAAGCAACGACACATGTCAATGAAGTTATAAAAAAAAACCTTGCCCTTCATGCCAGGGAGTGTGTGTGTGGGGGGGGGTATCAATACGCCATAAACAAAATTATAATTTTACAGAATAAGAAGATAAATCATGTATTTCTTAAAGGGAACCAAAACCCAAGAAGAGAAGCAATCTTATAGCAAAGAGTAAAATGAGAGGAACAATTTAAAACAAGTTTCATCAAAATCGGTTATGAAATAAGCAAGTTATGGGAGTTTGAAAACTCTTGTTGTACTTTCTATGGGGATCCTCAAATTGGCAAACGTGCTTCAAAATGGCTGATTTTGTGGACAACTGTCCATTTGTTTTGTACACAATTTTTCAGATTTTCCTCATTATCTTTCAAATTGCATCTTGTCTTCTTCTGAGCACGACATATTTCATGGAAAAACATAATTCACACCACATATGTCAAGGTCAGGAGGAGATAATGTGAAATATGTAAAATAAAGGGGAAAATCTGAAAATTTGTGTACAAAACAAATGGAGAGTTGTCCACAAAATCAGCCATTTTGAAGCACGTTTGCCAATTTGAGGATCCCAATAGAAAGTACAACAAGAGTCTTTAATCTCCCATAACTTGCTTATTTCATGACTGATTTTGATGAAACTTGTTTTAAATTGTTCCTCTCATTTTACTCTTTGCAATAAGATTGTTTCTCTTCTTGGGTTTTGGTTTCCTTTAAATGATGTTTCCCCCTCAATATCCTATGTAATCATTGATATTCATCAGCGAATTTTGATAGTAATTATTGATTGTCGCGGTACACAATTAACAATGGTGTATAGTGACCGAACGTGATTACTGTAGCGGTGGTGGTGGTTGATGTTGATGGCGGCGATGGTGGTGGTGGCGATTATTATTAGGAGTTGAAGCGGTGGTAGTGGATGGTGGTGGTGCGGATGATGGCGGTGGGGTGACGTTGAAATAATTGGAAGTCACACTTGGTGATCGTGCATTCGCACTTGCTGCCCCCAAACTATGGAATAGCCTGCAAATTGATATAAGAAGCTCTCCATCCTTGGCTCTCTTCAAATCAAAATTAAAAACATATCTCTTTAGCTAAGAAAATATGCTGTGTAGATATAAGTAAAAAGAGCTCTGAACAAGCGCAGCTGAATATATCCATATAAAAGCTGCGCTATACAAATTAATTTATTATCATTATTATAAGAGGAAGGAGCGGTGGTGATGGTGGTGGTAGTGGTGGCGATGATGTTATTGCCAGGTGGTGGTGATGTTGATGATGATAGTTTGGAATCAACAAAACTACCAACTGTGCCCGAATATAGTAAGGCTAGAGAGACTTGTTATTGTTATGAATATTCATCTTTTATCATTTTCACGCATGGAAATTTGCCATGCACTATTTGAAATGGTCAGAAAAAAATAAGCGGGAAAAGTGTTCATGGTGACACAGTTTGGAATTATAATTACTCGTTCACGTGAGCATGATGGCTTATTTTGTCTCACAATAATATGTTATCATGAAATTATCAATTTCTACAATGGTACCTTGAAAAATCTCCTTGTCGACCCCGTCTCGCCATCAAACTTACGATTGCTCTCGGGGAGATTCGGCGCTGTCAGGCCGTCGACATACGCTGTATTCATCACTCTCCATCCATACCCTTCTACACGTTCAATGTCTTGGCTTTCGATGACATCAGATCTTTATACCATGTTTTAAGTGACTTAATCAAAGCGGACATATGTGGAACGCATTAATGCAAGGGAAAGCTGTCGCCGGTGTAAATTAAACTTTTCCATGTTCCTCGTTAGGCGATAAGACGAGATTATGATGATGTTAGAGGCTGGTTGTCATGGCAACTGCTGATGGGTTTGCTGTATTTTCACGAACTGTCAAACTTTGTATTTCATTAGAAAAAGTTGGGATGAGTAAAGAAAGACGGGGGGGGGGGGGGTAGAAGAAATGGGGGGGGGTGGAGGTTGTATAGATTATCCCTATTAACAGAGAGTAGGCCTACACACATTATCCATTGAAATACGATCACAATAAGGGGTCACACCCCACAACACCCAGTGTCTTAATTTTGCATTGGGCGCCAAATTTGTATTCATATTTTGTTTGGAAAATATATTAATTGATTGATTTTTACATTGATGTTTCCTTTACTACTGCGTCGTATTCTGATTTCTTGTTTCCTATTTCTCTTCCTTATGCACAGCAAAAACTGTGGTGTTAACCGGTACATAGAGGACCACACCAGTTATTTTATACCGGTGTTTTATTGGTGGTGTTAGTTTTAAACCTATAGGTGTTATTGCAACACCTATGGTTGTTACATTTCCACTCTTTGTGTTATGTTCAATCTCTAGGGTGTTATTTTAACACCTCAGGGTGTGGTCCTCTATTAACACCAATTGGTGTCAGTTTTAACACCACAATTTTTACAGTGTGGGGACCTTTCCCTGGTCCAACACAGATCAAAAGCCATACCCACAGGGAGCGCGTAATACAGTATGCAAACATAAACATTATTTTCTCTAATCAACCCAATTGACTTTGTCTCTACCCCGAATGTTTTAACAAATTTCCTTTGCGAATGAGAGCTTTTAAATCAATTTCTATTAGACCCCCGATGGATCATGCATAAATGTGCTATTCTTTGTTGGAAGATGTTTGAGCATATACATGTAATTGGGTTGGACATACATGATTGGCCTAGATTGATATGTCACCCATATGGAGGAGGTGTGGGTCGGGCTGGGATGGGAGAGGGTGGGGGGGGGGGGGAATTGGAGCATGCATTCCTTGCCCCAAATTTGTAATGTATCTTCCCATTTACATGAGAAATTACAACTCATTTTTGGAGGAGTGAGGTTCTCTATGGGTGGGTGTTTGAGTGTGTGTGTGTGTGCGGGGGGGGGGGGGGGCTTGTCAAGAAATAATGAGGAATCAGGAACCACTGTGTATATGTCCCTGACATAGCAGATCTCACCATGTAAGGGGTGGGAGCAAATGGAAAAGAGAGTGAGGGAAAGGGGGGGGGGGGGACATCATAGAGACTTGCTGCATTTATGACCCAATCAATATGAAAAACTGAGAAATTAAGGATTTATTCCAATGAGTAACATAAAAAATCAAAGTTTCAGCACAGGATTCATTCATTGAGAGGTAGCGTATGACATACCCAGGCCTTCGGATGACAAAGAACGAGCATATACATCATTTTCAAACTTGATAATCATTAAGATCGGGCCGGATTAAATGTCATCAAGTTATTCACCTGGGAAGCATTCGGGGGCAATAAATATGGTGAATATCGTCTGAGACGAGGCTCATTTGGGATTGTGTGTCTCTCTTCGCCCGCCAAAACGTGTGGCCAATCACTGCTGTTTACCCCTGCTACAATAATATACACGCGTGACTTTGGTGTATAAACTCGCCGGCTGAAATTCAATAAATTGGCACGATTGTGTAAAATAGGACAAATAAAATCAGCACAGCAGAGAAAGAGAGAGAAAAAAATGAGAATTTCTCCTTCGTCATTGTCCATGGGCTTCGAATGATTTTAAACGCCAACGGTAAATTTCTAGCCTTCCCTTTAGGCCTATGTATTGAACAACAATTGCTCATTAAAATATCATACTTTATTAGTATTTCCGTTTTCAGAAAATTTGAAGTATATTTGGTGTACCACCTTCTATGATTTACTTTGAAGGTTGTACATTCAAAGAGGACGAACTTAAGTGAAGAAAGGTTACCGGGGATAGGTCCTGAACACATTCTTTCATGATGCATTTTGTTCAAAGTCGAAAAAAATCTGATTTTATGTAATAATTCACATACAACACAGTAATTTCAAGTAGCTTCAAAAGGGTCATATTCTAATCACAAATACGCATAAAACGACTCTATAACAATGGGACCCGGCAAATCAAACCAAGGAAAGGAGAACGCATGAATGCTCGGGACTGTTAGTACATCTTAAGATTTTATCCAAAAAAAATGAATATTTGCCACTGATTTACCTCGTCGTACGTCTTACCGAATTCCCGTTGAAAATGCCCTCCCCCCAAAAAAGCAACGATTTGAAAATAGTCATATATCTGTATTTAGGCCCAAGTCGAATGTCCCACTCACCAGACCTTTTATCTGGTAATTTTATAAGCTCATTTCTTATGTCTTTGTTGATTCGAAGTAACTTTCCACTCAAACCCCTTATAAGAAATGCGTTCTTCCCTTTTTCTTTTACTAAAAAAATATCAGCCTTATTTTCCCATGGCATTGACGTTGAGGTCCCTTGAAGGCGATCTTTCTCTTTTGATGAAAGATTACTAACAAACAGGATATCGTGTCCCAAAACCAAAAGACATATTTATATCCAGGCCAGTCAGTTGTGTCGATCCGTTTACATAAAACATATCATTTTTCAAATTTCGATGACAAAATTATGCTTGAAGCCTTGACTTTTAACGGATGTTTCGTTTGAAATGGAACCATAACGGTTTCAAGATGTGACGGGAACGGGCTGGAGGGGGTGGGGGGGTGCCTTGCCTCAATATTCCAAGGAACTTTTCCTAGCGGTGGAAGAATATATAAAATGTTTTTTAAAGGGAAATATACAAAAGCGACGGAGCAAAGCGACCAAGCTCATTACTAGATAGACATCGTATTTCTTAAATTATAAGCTAATATAAAATGCTGGTGGATGAGAAAGGAATTTCGCAAAAAAATTGTAATACAAAAATGGAGGACTGAACTTTTGGCAACATGGCTAGAGCACCACTCTTGCTGCATGCGATCATCATGCCTGTCAAAAACTATGAAATGAGTTCATATTAACACAAACAGCAAGAAAATGAATATTTTTTACACAAACAGCAAGAAAATGAATATTTTTTTTCGGTGACACAACCCTCCTCATAATGGTATAATATTCCAAATATGGTAGTGATATTTTTAATCATTAAAAAAAAACGTTCTCGCCCACGTTTACTCGCGGGGGGGTCTTACTTTCTTTCATCCCTTACACCAATTTAATTCATAACTCAATAAAAACAAATCAAATCATATTTGGTAAGTCAGAATGTCAAGTTTGATATCCAACACGTCCTCATCCAACACCTCTCATTTTGCTATCCCGTGTGGAACCAACTGTGCTCCTGTCAGAGCCTAACGAATGTTTATTGAACAAGGTTAAACCAATGATTGACCTTCAACATGCAGACATATTACTTACTTAAATCGGCTTTTAGTTTCCGGGTCACGTGGGGTCAATTGCTTGTTGAACTTTTGAGATCGGCAAGACTCCTAATGATTCCAATTTGTTGGGTTTGTTCAAGACGCTGGGCTCTCTGTCGGCTCCAATTTGAAGCTGAGATGACAGAAAACGCGTGACATCTCTCTTCTAGACGGTTTTAAAGGATTACAGGGGAAAAATATTGACAACAAAAGCAAATAAAGGCCAAGTTTTAAATCTCTGACACCTGTCTAGAATATATTTGATATTGTATTGATGAAAGTGTGTTTCACTCATTGAGTTATGTTTAAAAAATGTGGATGATACTTTCATAAAGATTTCGCTAACATTCGTTACAAGAATTGGAGGAAATTAATGAAAAGTGAGAGTTATGCACAACAGCGCAAGATTTATCTGATGACGACCAAAACGTGCACGATTATTTTATATTATATAGGGCCTATATAATATCACGTCCTCTTATTGTCAGATGATTCATAAAATGTGATCTTACCCATCTTAACTGGTAAAGAACCGAATTGAAAAATATGCAGAGTTGTGGAAAAAGTGAAAATTTCGAACTTGTCGATAAAGTGGAGATGCATAGGCCTTAACTAAATCTGATCTAACAAAGAATGTTGGACACCGTGGAGCAATGGCGACGCGACGGACGTATATTTTAAAGGGAGGGGGGAGGTCTTCTCAATCGAATAATAGTGATGGCATAGAGTTTCAAGTCCAAGATCCTTCTTTCTGGTGTTCTTTATTCGTTTTATCCGTCTTTTCTTCCCCCCCCCTTTTTCTTTAATGCCGCCCTTTGGTGGAGTCGCGGGAGCCTCCGGGAGGAATGAATTTTTAGCTTGTTTAAAAAAGCAAGTCAATGCATCACGCACTGTGTGTATACGAGTTCCTATTAATGAAATTTCGGGTTGAAGAGGCCTTGAGAGATTTATGTCAAGTGAGGTCATTCACGGGATCGATCTCCTACTCCTCCTCTTTGAACTCTTGACGATAACCCCTTGATGAATTGGATTACCAATCTGACAAGGGTTTGAGTAATAACTGTCAGGTCTCCCATGAAATATTCTAAACATCCTCCAATGTTAATGACCAGGAAGAATGTTTCCTAGCTTTCCTTCCTTTAGAAGTCGCTTTGCCGAAAACTGATTAGTGAAAGTCACCATTGACCTTGTTTATCCCGTCATTTGTCATTTTAGCCCTACATCATAGAATTCGGCCTCAAAACAGATGGAAAGGGAAGCTACAAAGTACGGTCCATGCATGCAATCAGAGAAGTCTTTCCTACATACCCGGTGGGTGTTTCATAAAGCTGTTCGTAAGATAAGAACGACTTTAAGAACGACTGGTGATCCTTTCTTGTGATAAATGGTACATTGGCGATGGTTAAGCGCGTAAGAAAGGTTCACCAGTCGTTCTTAAAGTCGCTCTTATCTTACGAACAGCTTTATGAAACGGCCCCCTGTTCAAGATTTAAAGGCAATATGCTCGATATCTCGCAAGACCTGATATATTAAAAATATCGTACAAACAACGAATCGTCTGCTTTGACGAAATTGGAGAACAGTTTCAGGAAGATTTTTTTTGTTCCTAGATGGACACAAGTGTCAAACAAAATATATTCAAGAGGTTTGAAAAAAAATAACATCATGTTCACATCTAATCAAGATATCGCAACTTCCTTCTTTACGTTACGTCACGACTAAAATCAATGGCACATGACATAGGAGAGGGCACCCCACAGTTATCTGAATCATGTGTTCCTTATTTTTTACTGCGTGACGAAAAATAGTGCACCTCTCCTTCATAAATTTAAGCGTGCTGTATATAGCTATTGGCTTACTTTAGTATAGTGTTTGCAGCTATAGCAAACAGTACATCCCTATGCAAGCCTGTTACAAGCTTCAAGCTATAGTCGGTCACGGTAAATTATCAATTCGTCTCTTGCCAACGAGTCCACTCACCACATGGTTTATCCCCATTTCTTCTAATGCCATTCCGTCCAAAAACCATTTGGTCCAATCATCACTTCGCCTAATCACCAGTTGGTCTAATATCCATTTCAGTTTCATCCATTTCGCACAATTTAACACTTAGTCCAATTAGACCAAATGGTGAGTGGCTATTGGACCAATTGGTTATCAGACGAAATGGTGAGTGGACAGAATGGAAATCAGACAATGTGGATATTGGATGAACTGATGGTAGACCAAATGATAGTAGATGAGTTGGCAATTGGACGAATTTGCATTCGACCGAATGAAAATAAACCGTCAGTCACTATAGCTAATCACCAGTTACCAGTTATCCGCCTGCTTGAAATTTCTGTGAGGGCTACTTCTTCGAAACTCACCTTCCTCTTTCTTTCTTTGTTTGATGCCTTATTATTAACCCACTGAATGGTCTTCACAGCCTTTTTTTTTCTTCAAGAAACCAGAGCAAAGCACGGGGAAACGATGACGAGTTGTACTCATAAACATGGTAATCATTCAGGCCAAGTAAGTGAATGGTGGCAAAATATTCTCCATTCAACCCCGCTTCATTTACGAAAGTAAATGATGGATTAGAATCAATAAACTAGCTGAAGAATGGGTGTTTTTCGTCAGGCATTGTTTGTGAGATAGGTCGTTAAGAAGGCGTGATAAATCAGTCATAATGTGCTTCTCATGACACTGGTAATGGTAAAGTGTATGATGAACAGAGAAATAATCATAGATGACGAGTTTGGATGGTACAGGGGCCGTTGCAGAAACAGTTGCAATCAATCGTAACTAAAAAATCTTGCGTAACTTGATTTTTTAACCAATCAACAGCGCGCATTTGGGACTTGCGTTTGAACGAAACTCTTTCTGCAACGGACCCCAGGAGTAATAGTCATTGTGATAGTCATTTGAATTCAAGTGTCCATCGTAACTTGCTTTATATAATTATTATATATATATATTTTTTCGGCATCACCAATTTTTTCAAAGGGTAGATAGCTCTGGGGAACCTTGATTTACGCTACACCTATACCATTGTTCTCTTCATCCATTTCTTTCACACAATATTTAAATAAAAGAGTTGCCAAAGCTGTTGTACATGTAAAATTTACATACATACATATATGTATATATATATATCTGGTAGGTAGAATATTGTTGTGAAAATTATCATATTTTTTTTTAGACAGGAAGACAGACGTTAGAAGGAAGAAGAGGGGATTCACCCCCTTAAAAAATAAAACACCCCCCTCTGTGTACACAATCAACTAAAAATTGAATAGGTTCGTAATGTTTAGGCCTTCAAATGCATTTTCACTCGCACCCCCAAAAAAATAAAAGGACACGTAATTTGTCGATAGTAATCACTGTCTTATTATCTGTATAGATACCATATTATTTTCAAATACTTCTTCTAAATGTGTGATGGCATAAATGCTGTAGGGATTTTTTTTTAAAAGGATGTTTCCATTTTTACTAGAGAATTAAACTAGTATTTTTAGTTGTTGTTTTGGTGTCTTTCTGGGGAGGTATATTATAGTAGATTATTTCAAAGTGAAATTTCTCTTCATATTGTACACACTACTTGGGCAGGGAAATGGCAGTGCAACAAGAACAGCCCACCCTCGATCATCTGCTCATATAAAATTAATGTATCCCCCTTCATCCTCGGGTTACCCATGTTATATGCGAGGTTCTAGATGGTATAAAAAATTCCCCTCATTTATCCTAAATGGAAATTGTTTATTAATAGATCCGTGTATCATTCATATTTGATAAGCATATTCATTAATAGTAAAGTCACATTTGAGCTCTTACACCTATACATAGTACTTATTGCATGTCTTCTTTTTCTTCATCTACTTCATCTTCTTGCCCCTCTTCTTCTTCTTCTTCTCCTTCTCCTTATTCTATCTTCTTCTTTTCTTTATTCTCCTTATTCTTTATCCTTAAAGACAACAGTCACACCCGTTCTCTCATTTTCTTATAAAACCATCTCTTTCCTGTCTTTCTTCCTTATCCCTATTTATTTTCCCTTTCATCTTCGTTCTCTCACTTCATATATCAACAGCACGATTTGATTAAACGCCTACCCCGGTCACTTTCCAATATTGCCCTCATCTAGCAATCAACTTTGATTTAAAACCTCTCCAAAGCAGAGCCTAAACACTATGAATAACCTATATACCTAAGCTTAATGCTATACACTCAACCAGCCATCTCAATGAAACCGACTCCAAACCGACCGACTATACGCCATTCGTAATAACGTATTATCATTGATCGGTCTGGTTTCGGTTTCACGGGTGTGACTGATGCTTAAGTGGTCAAGGGACGGGATCGCACCAACCCGGCGTCGACGACCGTCTCATTAAGTATTCAAAGGGCTACGAAGATGGGTCGCTATCCGTCTGGATTAGACTATGATGAATGCGACGATGATTCACGGGTCGAACTGGCGACAGACTGGATGTACGAAAGAGATGACTCGGTCGAGAGGGGATAGAGCAAGGGGTCACCGAGGAATCGAATCCAGTCGAAATTTACCCATTCCTCTTTAAGATAAGATTTCATTTTACAAAAAAAAAATATTCAAAGCTGTTTCCTATCTTGTTTCGCATCATACAATTATAATTTGCAATATATGATTTCATTTTGGAAAATTAAAAATTTTAATCACTGCGTATACGGTTATTCATGGACAAGGCTGAAGTAGAGTTTTCAATAATTTACTATAATTTCTTCATTTCCAAGGGGATCCACACTTTACAAGCTTTGCTTTTTAGTGGACCTCCCTCATTTCCATTTATGCTCTATATTATACTGTATTTTTGGGGGTCTGTTTTACGAAGTAAGAATGCGCTTCTGTAAAATTGTACTTGATTTGTATTGTTTTATATTACTTTGTATTATGTTTTGAATGGAAATGAAAAATAAAAGAATTGAATTGAATTGAAAAGAGTTTATTTCGTTAAGAGGGTAGTCCGGGCAGAAAATAATACGATTCAATCAGATAAAGAAAGAATCAGACAAACAAAACGCTGTTAAAACTTGATCAGTATCGGACGAGGAATAACAAACTTGGCATTTTGAAGAATTTGCATTATTCCGATGAAACAGCTCAGGCATACAGTCTTCATGAATATGTTTCATGTTCAGCTGGATAGGCTACCATGTATAAAGATGTGAAATGAATAATGAATGAATGAATAAATAAATAAATAAATAAATAAATGAATGAATAAATAGATAAATAGATTAATGAATAAATGAATACATAAGTAATAGCTGCGAGCAAACTGATGAAGTCATATCCCCACTTGTTCTTTTGTATGTTATTATACGAAATTAGGTTTATTCAAATTTCTCCCTTCAAGAACTTAAAAAATTGAAATGACAACTGAATTATTACATTAGATATTGATTGCTGCAACTTGTTTCATTACCAGGGAGACATTCGTCCACACACATATGAAAAAAATGAAACAATTATGATTTCATGTGAGAACATAAGAAAAGGGAAAGTGGGAATGTGACATCATCAGCCCACATAATATTCATGATGAGATGTATATAACTGTTTTCGCAATAATGCCTAAACTTAGCAATTTGTTATCAGATTTTGATGAAATTTTCATTATTTTGCTCTGTGAATTTTACTTTATCCATATTATCTGTGCGGATACAGATATTTTCAGCACGGGGTACCCCTTCAATATGTAATCTCTTAACCTGCTCCCAACCAGAATGATTTTTACAAAATTATAACCAAAATCACCCTTTTTATTTTAAACCTGGTACGTTCTCTTTAGTTTTTTTTAATAACAATGATGATGATATTAAATCTTCCACATGTTCCTTTATGAATATTTTTGCATATTCGTGCTACCACAGAACATTGCATGTAGCATGTCAGATTGGATCCATCCGTGAGAAATGTTTTATAAAATCAAATACAGAAGAAATTCACTTTGGCATTTACTTCATCCCCATCCGTTCAAATTGGCGTAACCATGTCACCGAAAGCGTGTACTCTAACACATAAGCAGCACAAATGCATACAAATGAAGATGCTTTCAGATCAAATGAACTTAAAAACCACATGTTATCTTCATACGAGGATGATAAAAACAAATGGCTAAGTGCATCGAGGATGACTCCAATAAATCTATGGATGCCTAAAAGCAAATATACAAAATCTATTCGAGATGGATGGGCTATATTGGATCCGTCTGCATTAGTGAGTGAAAAGGATAACCTGATTTTCCTTATTGTTTAGGAAAAACAAATTCAATATCCTCGGACATCACTTTAGTATTACCATGGCTACGTCAGAGAGCTAAATGCTAAACTGCATGTGTATTCCTCATAAGTCTGAAAAGCAAATTGCCTGGTCAAATTGCTTTACCGTCCTTGATCATGTTGGTCAAGGCAAGCGCTGCAGTTTGTGAGAAATCTTTTTGAGTTTGTGATGAATTCGTCAGACCCTTAAAACTCCGTGTGGTAAAAAAAGAGGAGAAATGTCAAGTTCCATTCAAATACTGTTTTGAAGCCCCGAATGTCACTTCGATTCTCGATCAGGCAAAAAAAAAATCGGGGTTGACTTTTCACAATCTACTGCCTAAGGGCCTGTTCACACGTGAATCTTAAATCATCATTGTAATGGCAATTGCTATTGTTATCGTGAATGTGATTAGCGTTCGTCATTCTAAACATGTTCAACTTTGGTTTCACACGTGCTAAATATTCATCATTAGCCGTATTTTTCACTGGAATCATCATTCAAAATAATTACGATTTTATTTTTTTATCTTGTGAAAGGGCGGCTAGTCTGTCTCGTTGGATGAGGATTCCATGAGGTCTTTTTTTGCTAATTTCCATGGCTATTTTGATAATTTCGGGGAGAAATCACCCTCCCTTTCACACGGTAAAAAAAATCGTAATTTGAATGATGATTTCCATTATTCCAGTGAAAGATGAGGCTAATGATGGATATTTAGCACGTGTGAAACCAAACTAGTACATGATTGGAATCACGAACGCTAATCACAGTCACGATTACAACAGCATTCATCATTACAATGATAATTCAAGATTCACGTGTGAAAAGGCCCCAAACCAGAGTCGTGCTGACTGAACATGCAAATATTCAATTCTTTGTTTTCTTTCGCACTTTGCAATCGCTTGCTTTATACTCTTTGTGTACAGGCCTTCAAGATGAATAAAAGTCTCTTCAATTAATAATCAGACATAAATCTAGCATTGGAAAGCTAGAATGGTATCTCTACATAATTACCATGCTTGCTTTAGATGTCCACATCTTGACCTCAATCAAAATCACCGACAAAGATTGGTTCTTCAAGTACTATCTACTCCCTTCCAGCTCGAGACGAGCTCATTAAACACGGTTTCATCTTCATCAAGTCTTTGGTTTCATGGGAGGAGACGGACTGTCTTCATAAAAGGCTGCAGTCCCCAGACTACAGAGAGAAATTGGAGGATTTTGATTATAATCAATCGTATGAATTAATGTCAGTAAATCAAAAGAAGCCGAAAGGATGCGATCCCCGATGTCTTCTTATGAAAGAATTATAAACAGGTTTGTGGTCAGTGTATGTAAAGGGATTATGAAAATTACCTTTTTACATAAAAATAAAAACAAAATAATGACTTCTTGCACTCTTAAAAATGTTGGGCAACATACTGTCCACACAACAATCGGTTAAAAATTCATCCAATTCTGGGTAGTTTTAACGAATAATGTGTGCTTTGGGTGAAAACTCCAGTTTTGGTTGAAAGCTACCCAAACTTGGATGATTTTTGTTGTGTGGACCGTATGTAACATTTTAAGAGAGTACGGAGCAATGATGGAAACAAATGATCATTACAAAATAATTTAAATCTTGGGATGACAACTAGAAGATATTTTCCGAATCAGGGTCCCTTATACCTTAGTCACATTTGTTCTACGCCAGCCGTACGGCGAGTCGAAAACCGTTTTAACATTTTTTTTGTACCAGCTACATATAGCATGTATAGGTGGTTTGAATAAAAATGAATAAAACGTCTGTTTTCGACTCGCCGTACGGCCGCCGTAGAGCAAATGTGACCAAGGTATTACACAAGGCTTAGCGATCGAGTGCAATTACAAGAGATTGCGCATTGCGGTCAATGTACAATCAATCGTCCTTCGATCATTAAAGCTTTATTTTATAGGGCCCTAGAGAGGCATGAATCTTAATAACATTACATTGGAACAATTGGACATGTTGATAAGTTTTCAAGTGAATATCTTTCATATATTCAGACATAAGATGCGACGAGCATATTCGAAAATATTCGAAAACAAACAATGTAGATGCGGGTGGTATTCGATGTCAAGTTTGCATTCAAACTTTCATTGGAGCATTCTGCGCATGACCCCGGGTCAGGGACGAGGTCAAAGGTCGAATAATCCGTCACATTCTAAGGAGGTATGATGTAAATCTCCGTTGCTAAGCCAGCTGTCACCATGAACAGAGGATGACATTGGATGCAACTGTAACAATAAAAGTGAATACGCAATGGACATTCCTGTATATCCATTCTGTAATTGACCATGGTTTCTCATCAAGGGTACGTAATACTTTAATAATCTCGAAATTGGATGACTGTTTTATTGTCTTCCAATTCATGACGAACAGTAAGCATTTGAAGATGACGTGATAAAGAGTGCTATGTCAGTGCGGGGAATCCTCTGGCAAGGAAGCTTTGGGCGAACTGATTAGGAAGAATTTGTGTATATTCTTAATAACAGATAAGAGATATGGTTGGAAACTAAACTACAAAACAAAGTACGTGTATCATTGATGCAAAAGAGAATTCTTCACGCGAATTCGATTATTTCTTATCGGATAGAAAAAAATTATATGAAATTAAATTCATACAAGGTAACACATTGTTAGACAATTTACACTTTTCCATTTGTCATGCCCATGATCATGGCTGTACGCAGAACGTTTTTTATTCGGGGGGGGGGGGGCAAGAATACGGCAAACTAAAAAAAAATCATACAAGAGAGATGGAGCGAAGCAACCGAGCTGAGTGATGGTTGAAAACATGATTTCGAAGGATCTGGTTGACTTTTAACATGTTTGTCTGAAAACTGAAATACAGAGGATTGTGATTTTACGAGGAGGGGGGGGGGGGGGGGCTGTGTAAAATGATGTGACATGGCTGTAAAGTTATTCTTATTGGTATTGCCGTTCTTAGCACTTTGAAATTGGACCGTTTGTAACGAGGGGAAAAAAGTCAACGTGCTGATATGGCTATTACACCTGTCAATGCTATTTAATGAGAAGTCTGCAAGAATTGAATTATTCTTTTATGAACCATTGTAGGATGGATGACTGGCAGTTCGCTTAGGTATGTGATGTGAACTTGAAAAGAATGGTGAAAGAGACGGCTTTTCCATTATTGTTATTTTATTGCGTATTATTTGCTTTGTGACAGCTATTTGGATTCACTTTAACCTTGTGTATTCCATCCTGTGCATGAATCAGTGTATTAAACTTAATCGCTATTGGAAAAAAAATATCAAGAGAAATGTAAGAAAAGGGGAAAGGATAGATACAGACAGAGAGTGGAAGAGGGAAAGAGGGGGAGAGGGGAAAGAGAGGGGTGAGAAGAGCGTATAAGAGAGGGAGAGAAAGACAGAGAGTGGGAAAGAGAGATTGATAGATGGGGAGAGGGATGGAGAGAGAAAGATAATAGAAGAGGGAGAGTGGGGGAGAGAGAGAAGGGAGATGAAGGGTACATGTTCTATTTATTCATTTCGATCGCCTTGTTCCCTCGATTTTCTTCATTATGAACAAATGGACTCTTTCCCCCTCCCCCTAAATAAATCGGTAGAGCTCTTTAAAAAACTACACCACGTGACACCTTATGGACATACGGATTACAATCTTGCACTGCACACAGCTTTCGCACAAAATATTGCATATTTTCTGTGATAAGATGTACGCCATCCTTCATAAATCTGAAATAAATGTGGCACTTTCATCATTTAGAAACTGAATTATGATAAGCAAAGAGGAAGAAAGGAAAGGAGAAAGATTTATTTGGAGATAAAGTATCACAACAACGATGTAGCTCACAAAGACAATTTAGGTCACGTGATGTAGTATGATGTAGTATACGCCCAAATTTCTTTTTCTTTCTTCAAGCCAATATGTATAATCGAATAACTTTGGTAAATATTTACGCGGATTCTTTCAAACATGGGAAGATTTATCCGTTTGAAAACTCAACCGGGGAACTCGGACCAAAGAAATACTGACCGATTAGTCTTGGTTAATAAATCTTGGACTTGGACGTGGCAATGAGGAGTGTTCTACAAGACATCTTTAAAGTTGCATGCTCTAATGTATAAAACTATTTATCCTATGGGTGTTGGTATCAGCGAGATGTGAGTTTCCTCCATTTGTACCTTGGTGGATCTATATAGATTGTTCTGT
Organism: Lytechinus variegatus; assembly: GCF_018143015.1. Classification (NCBI taxonomy): domain Eukaryota; kingdom Metazoa; phylum Echinodermata; class Echinoidea; order Temnopleuroida; family Toxopneustidae; genus Lytechinus; species Lytechinus variegatus. The sequence continues at coordinate 36,684,604 of NC_054743.1, read as the reverse complement.
ATTCCCAAAATCAGAATCGTACTGAATGAAACTTTTCAGAATACAAGCTGTATTTTATACGACGATAAATGTTTTGAAAATTTCACTGATTTCGTCACCAACTTCTTTGAAATTCCCTTTTACCTACCCACTTCCCCAGAGTCATTCAGACATCTTAAAGGACAAGTTCACCCCAACAAAAACTTGATTTGAATAAAAAGAGAAAAATTCAACAAGCACAACACTGAAATTGCAAATTATGGAGAGAAAATGTATATAGGTCTGCAGCGTTGATGGCAGGAAATCAGGTATCTGAATTATTATACCTGCCCTTTCTGATTTTTTTTTTTGGGGGGGCTGAAATTCGAAAAGTCAACAATCCCTGAAGGAGCGTCACGAAAAGGTATATAGTTCGTCATTCCAGGCGACTGTCACTCCAAAGTCAGTTGAAGAGACTTCGCCCTTTAAAAACTGATCTGGAGAAAATTGAGACGTTATGACGGTGCCCGACCATGGCTGTATAAACCATTATAGGATCGAGAAATTATCAATTAGAGCCAATATATAGGTCTGGCATTCTCCTCGTGAAGGCTATACTGATGCGATCTCGGGATGGTATTGCACGAAGAGGCAGAGGGATGAGACTGAGAGAGACATCGTAATGAGTTGATTTAACAGGTGTAATGAGATGAGGATGAGAGTTTGATAGCATCCATCAGATGTGTATTTCCTTGCCAATGTTGTTGTTGCTTTTATATTTATTATAATTATTCTTTGAAATTTCCCGCCTCCTCCCCCTCTTGTTCTTTATCGTTCAATTTCCATCCACCACAACATAATACATGTTTGTAAATTATCGAAAGGCTTTTGATTAAATGACTTAATCGTCATTTTCAAGCTATACCGTGATTAAGATTATGCCAAACCTTTGAAATTCTTTAATTATAATGTTGATGATGATTCTAGAAATACATTACTTGGAATATCAGAATTAGACAGAAAAGTTAGTTGAGTCATGGACCTACACAGATGGAATAGATCGCGTATAGAGGAACTTCTATGAATTGGAAGCCTGTACACAATACAGCAAAAACCATTGTGTCAATTGGTACATGCCTATACTCACAGAAGACAATGTCAGTCATTTTAGACCGATGTTAAAGTTTCGGTGTTATTTCAACACCTTTGGGTGTTGCTTGGTTGTAACTTTTACACTCTGTGATGTATGTTCAATCTCTAGGATGCAATTCTAACACCTTAACATGTGGTCTGCAAGGGACACCAATGTGCCAGTATATAATGTTTTTAGATTTTAGGGTTGGAGAATGGAGAATATACAAAAATAGAGTAAGATGTGAGAGAGTGAAAAAGAGAAGAGTGAGTGGGAGTGGAAGAGAGAGAAAGAAAGAGAGCGAGAGAGATGAGGAGAAGAGGGGGGGGGGCATTATTTGTTTTCTTCCTATATCATGTTGTTTTACGAGAGAGCGGAGGGGGGGGGGGGTGAGACCCCTGAGCATTCTTAGCAGTCAAATTCAAATTCAAATTCAAATTCAAAATTTATTGATTATAATCACAAACATGTTGGATTGTTCTCAAAATTATACCTTTAGAACTGAAATGAACCTTTAGAAATCGCTGTCGTCAAAGTTAGAAATGGGTGAGAGCGAGCCCTCTTAATTAAGTCTCTACTCTACTTTCTTAGCAGTCATGCAAGTTTGAGAGGGGTGGGTTGAGCCACGTTGGCCCCTCTACGACTACCTTTTTAGCAGTCATGCAAGTTCGAGAGGGGGGGGGGGTGAGCCCCTTGGCCCTCTACTCTACCTTTTATAGCAATCATGCAAGATCGAGAGGGGTGGGGGTGAGTCTCTTTGGCCACTCTACTCTACCTTTTATAGCAATCATGCAAAATCGAGAGGGGTGCGGGTGAGCCACTTGACCCCCTCTACTCTACCTTTTAGCAGTCATGCAAGTTCGAAGGGGTGGGGTGAGTCCCCTTGGCGCCTTTACTCTACCTTTTTAGCAGTCATGCAAGTTCGAGAGGGGTGGGGGTGAGCCCCTTGGCTCCTCCATACTCTAACTTTTTAGCAGCCATGCATGCAAGTTCGAAGGGGGTGGGGTGAGTCCCCTTGGCCCCTCTACTCTACCTTTTTAGCAATCATGCAAGTTCAAAAGGGGTAGGGGTTAGGTCCTTGAGCATTCTTAGCAGTCATTTTAGCAGTCGGGCAAGATAAAAAGGGGTGACAGCGAGGCCTTGTGAACTCTCTACGACTACCTTTCAGTACCGGCCATTTACGCGGTCATGCCGGTTGGAAGGGGGGGGGGGGTGATCCCCTCTCTACTCTATTCATGCAAGTTCGAGAGGGGTGGGGGTGAATCCCCTTGGTCCCTCCGTACTCTACCTTTTTAGTAGTCATGCAAGTTTGAGAGGAGTGCGGGTGAACCCCTTGGTCCCTCTACTCTACCCTTTTAGCAGTCGTGCAAGTAACTGAAGGGGGTGGGATCGAGCCCCATTGAACCTTCGACTCTACCTTTTTAGCAGTCATGCAATTTCACCAATATTAGTGCTGCCACGGGGCCGCAGGGGAGAAAATACAACAAGCCAAAAACCGGTCCATTTAGAAAGGTAGAACGGCCAGGGTTGAGCGGGAAAGTCAACATCCTTCGCCGGCGGGACCCCGTCCTAGCCTTTTAGCGTTCCGCTCCAATGGGAGGTCGGTATGCGGACAAGCCTCAGTCTCCCATGAACGTGGTGAACGCAATATATTCACACAAGTATCCTGATCAATCAATCTTCTTCATAATCTGTTTTCCTGTTTTCATAAATTCTTATATCAGGTCTGCTGCTAGCTGATGCAACTATTGAGAAGACCTAATCCCTATAAATCAAGGCTTCGTTTTTTGAGCAATTTTATATATCTTTTTCTAGAGAAGATAAGTTTCTTTCAAAAGTTTATCAACACGGTCCGACATGATTTCCCTCCCGGGTCTTCCTCTTACTTTCGTTTTACTCTCTTTCCTCGTACAGGCCTATTTAATACCTCCACCCCAACCTCTTCTTCCCCCAAAACCTCCATTAACCCCCTATAGTCTATCTTTCTTATACACTCTAAATTACAGGGATTTAAAATAAGTCAAGATGGACTGTAGTTAGGGACCAATCGATTTCTGGATTTAGTTTTAATCCAAAAAAATTTAAATTTAAATCTCAAATGATTTAAATTTAAATCTTTCGAGATTTAAAAATGAATCTTAAGGATTCAAACTAAATCCGGAATTCGATTGGTCCCTAACTACAGTCCATGTGGACTTATTTTAAATCCCTATAGATCTTAAAGGGGTACTCCAGGCTGAAAATAATATAATTTAAACAGCTTAAGACAGATCAGACAAAATAAAAACACCAGAAATTTGATCAAAATCGAGCAAGGAATAACAAAGTAATGGCATCTTAATGATTTGCATTATTCTGGTGAAACAGTTCTAGGCATGTCTTCGTGAATATTCAATGAGCAAGTTGGTGATGTCATATCCCCACTCGTTCTTTATTATTTTATTATATGAAATTAGGTTATTCAATTGTTGTCCTTCAAGAACAAAAAATATTGGAACAACTGATTAAGTGCATTAGATATTCATTACTGCAACTTATTTCATTTTAAGGGAGACATGTCATTCACACATGTATGAAAAATGAAACAATTATGATTTCATGTAAAAACAGAAAATAAGGAAAATGGGGATATGCCATCATTAGCCAATCTAATGAATATTCATGATGACGTGCATATAACTGTTTTCACAATACATCTCTAAACTTTAAAATTCAATATCTTCGCTTTTTGTCTTCAGAGTTTAATTCAACTTTCATCATTTGCTCTGTGAATTTTAATCTATTTATTTACATAATTATATATATTTTTAGTCCGGAGAATTCCTTTAATTGTCTTTATTTATCTCTCGAATACTTTGAACTTTACCCCCGTATTCTCAAATGTTCTTATTACTTTCTATCCCCTTCAATGTTATCCTCAGTTGGGTTCCAGCTAGACCTGAAGAATGTCGCCCTCTTGACGATACATGGTGCAGAGGATAGGGTTGAACAATGACCTTCCTTAAATTGCAAAGTACATACAGTTGCGCGCTATCGTTCCTGCTGATTTATTTACGATCATGGAACGATCTATAAAACAACAATTTGGAGTCGAATTTATCGGATTCCGGAGCTTAAAATTCTCCCCTACAAGCATTTTTACAACAACAACAACAGCAACAACAACAAACATTAATTTGTTGCCATGAACTTCAGAGCAATGCGAGTGGTAATTCACAAAATTGGTCACTATATGTATATGCACAAAGTATGTACATGCTCTATTTCTATATATTTCATTAAATGTAAGGTTATTTTAATCTTCGGAAAATTCAAACTATTTGTTTTCAACGATGTGTTTTCGGAAATGTATAATGCTGGACACTGAACATCCGTCCGAAATCTGTCAAGCGAGTTCAAGTACAAAATAACTGATATGGGTTGTCATGGCAACTGATACGAAGCGCAAACACACGTCGTTTTTCTGTCAGCTCCGTGCAAAACCTACATTCGTTTACATTAATCACGACATGCGATGGGGACCCAACAGCTGACAATTCGACTCCTAGGAAATAGTTATTACCCCTGATTTATTTTTGTCTTACATGTCTTAAGGTATATGCGCTCTGGTATTGGTAACCAGTAGTAGTATAATAATCATAAGTGTGACTGGATATGCTAATAACGAGGAGCTTAATGTCAAATGTCTTCAGCAGCATCATTGTCATCACCATCATCATAATGAGAAGAAGAATGAATAAATTGTATACCCCTCCTTGATCCCCATTATCCCTCTTATCATCGTCATTGACAGCAGCAGTCATCATCATCATCATCATCACCACCACCACCACCATCATCATCATCATCATCATCACCACCACCATCATCATCATCATCATCATCACCACCACCACCATCATCATCACTATTATCATCATCATCATCATCATCATCATCATCACCATCAGCACCATCACCATCACCATCATCATCATCATCATCATCATCAGCACTATTGTCATCATCTGTTCTGTTCTGTTTGTGGTAACCCCCGTAGGAACTCGGCAGGACATGCAGCATTTTGCTGGTTAACGCCAAGCTGGTATATAACCAATTACCTATGAAACATTTTACGTCTAGGTTAATCAGTCATAATCATCATCATCACCACCACCACCGCCACCACCACCATCATCACTTCATTCACTTTCACTATCTATTCTTCACAATCATAATCATCATGAACTTCATCTTTATCATCATCATCATCACCATCATCAGCAGCATCATTATCATTATCATCATAATCGTCATCATCATCATTATCATCATCATCATCATTATCATCATCATCATCATCATCATCATTATCATCATCATTTTCTTCTTCTTTATCTTCATTATCATCACAATCACAACAAATCAGTAAGAGTAAAAATAGCATAACACAAGAGATTACTATAATTGGTCGTAATAATCATCTAAAAATCGACTCTATGTATATAATGATCCTGAACCCATTTAAAAATAGATTTGCACACATTAATGGAAATGTTAATTTTCATTGTCACAATTTTGTTGGTTTGAATGACTGACACACTCCACAATAATTGCAAATGTAATAATTGCGAATGGACAAAATACTATTGATTTGAATTCACTGTTAAGTGACATGCTTAAATAAGAACAACAACTATCGACCCAGATGGACTTGAATCCCCCGGGCAAAGACTAGCAATACCATTGAATAACTTTGACATCCATAAAAAGTTGTGGTTGGTAAAATTCGTACACTGTTAGAAAATTTATCCTTAAAATAAAAGAAGTTCCTGCAGCAGAGTCTCGAGAACACCTGAAATCTTACCAGATTGCGTAATCTTACAGAAAATTGGTGTTTGGTGTATGTAATCTTACAAACATCCTTAAATAAAACACCCTTTCCCCCTTTTTAAACAGACCTGTTCTGTTAAAATTCCTGTTTTCTGAATTATTGCATACTGCAAAATCTTCTTTTTTCTGTAAAATCGCGGTTTTTTGTCTCACCTGCATAGCAGAGTGAGACTATAGGCGCCGCTTTTCCGACGGCGACGGCGGCGGCGGCGTCAACATCAAATCTTAACCTGAGGTTAAGTTTTTGAAATGACATCATAACTTAAAAAGTATATGGACCTAGTTCATGAAACTTGGCCATAAGGTTAATCAAGTATTACTGAACATCCTATTAGAGTTTCATGTCACATGACCAAGGTCAAAGGTCATTTAGGATCAATGAACTTAGACCATGTTGGAGGAATCAACATCGAAATCTTAACCTGAGGTTAAGTTTTTGAAATGTCATCATAACTTAGAAAATATATGGACCTAGTTCATGAAACTTGGACATAAGGTTAATCAAGTATCACTGAACATCCTGCATGAGTTTCACGTCACATGACCAAGGTCAAAGGTCATTTAGGGTCAATGAACTTTGGCCGAATTGGGGATATCTGTTGAATTCCCATCATAACTTTGAAAGTTTATGGATCTGATTCATGAAACTTGGACATAATAGTAACCAAGCATCACTGAACATTTTGTGCAAGTTTCAGGTCTCATGACTAAGGTCAAAGGTCATTTAGGGTCAATGAACTTTGGCCGAATTGTCGGTATCTGTTGAATTACCATCATAACTTTGAAAGTTTATTGATCTAGTTCATTAAACTTGGACATTAAAGTAATCAAGTATCACTGAACATCCTGTGCGTGTTTCAGGTCACATGACCTAGGTCAAAGGTCAATGAACTTTGGCCGAATTGGGTTATCTGTTGAATTACCATCATAACTTTGAAAGTTTATGGATCTGATTCATGAAACTTGTACAAAAGAGTAATCAAGTATCACTGAACATCCTGTGCGAGTTTCAGGTCACATGATCAAGGTCAAAGGTCATGTAAGGTCAATGAACTTTGGCCATGTTGGGTTTTTTGTTGAATAACCATCATATCTCTGTAAGTTTATTGGTCTAGTTCATAAAAAGTGGCCATAAGAGTAACCATGTATCACTAAACATCTTGTGCGAGTTAGAGTAGTTTTCAAAGTCAGCACTGCTGCTATACTGAACTGCGTGATGCAGGTGAGACGGCCAGAGGCATTCCACTTGTTTAAACAGTGTAGTCCTAAGTTGTAGACTCGAGAAAATATACTTTTTTTTTCGTGTCGAATTCATATATTCCCTTCCCATATGATTTATATTGCACTGAGCAAGATTCGAAAAAAAAGTATTGGCTTTGGACTCCAACAACAGATTGGGATTAACATCGGGGGGGGGGGGGCGTATTCTCCTATTGTTCCGCTCCTAACAACGCAAATATTAATGACATCCCAAGTTGTCGAATGATGTTGTTTTGCATCACTTTATTGTGCGAAAAGAAATAAAGGAACAGTGGAAGAATGACAATACATATACATTTACATACCAAAAGAGAGACTAGGACATAGTCACATTACTGACACAAGCAGGGCAGATTAACTTAATGTTACAGTTACATAGATAAACTACCAAATAAGATGGAACATTCGGTGTAAGTATAGTAAACTGTTCATCATCAAGTTAATTTGTAATTAAAGTAATTATAGGCCTATAGATAATATCTTTAGGCCTAACATAAGTGCCCGAAAATGTGCTTATTTTGTGAAAACTCACACAATGATACAGGTTGGGCTTGATGTAATCGGTAGTGTACCCCTGTCGGAACCAAATAAGAGAACACCACAACCCCTCCCCTAGTCCACCTCCTGGACTGTTGTTGTTTTGTACGACACGACTACCAAACACCCAGCACACTACAACCCCATAACAGTACACGCATACACACACCCTGAAAGTGAATCAGTGGGTAAGGTGAATCACTGGGGGTAAGTGAATCAGTGGAGGGCGCGGGCCCGGGCGTGTGTGTGTTGGTTATGGTTTGCCCAATCAGTAAAAATCGTCCAGGACGTGGACTACCCCTCCCCCTACCAACGTCTAAAAGTAGGTTGACGACAGATGGCGCTGTTTCACTATTGAGTTATGTTCTATCAATAATGTAGGCTTTTCTTCACTCGATATACCTCACATTGTACAATTTAGTCACTATTCTGAGGTATTATATATTTCCTTGAAAATCTTTTATACACTTAACTGTTGAATGTCGGGAAGGTAAAAACCAAAACCAGTTGACCTAACTTGATGAATAGGGAACGGAATTGACATACATGTATTTCAAGGTGATTCTGGACCAAGTAGAATGGTTGTTTTGTCGAGAAAAGGAATTCAGTTGAAGATTCAGTTGAATCACGACATCTTTCACCCCAGAGCAACATCGTCCTAGAGACAAATGAATATCGATGTCGCCTCGTTGATCATTATATCCCCCGGAAATGTCACGTGATGAGTGCCTTCATGACCTCATATCGTGATGACGACATCCAAGGGACCAATCAATAACGTGTTACCATGACATTAATGTGCTTTGTCTCACTATGATGATATTTTATGGGTCAGACATTCACAATTAGATTACTCACCGTTATTTTGGTTATGGCTTGTACACATTTGTGTATTGCTTCAAACGACGAATGTAATTTTCATATCGTTTGACTGATTTCTCGTTCGCCCGAAACAAGGTCAGTAATACTGTAGAAGGAGTTGGATGGAGGAGGAAAAGAATAAGAAGAATAAGGAGCGGAAGAAGATAGAATATGGAAAAGAAGAAGCCGAAGAAGAAGAAAAAAAAACAAGAAGAAATGTATGTAAGGGATAGATAGATCCCCTCCTAAGAGAGTGACCATCATTATCCTCACCAACACCACCATCATTATCCTCACCAACACCACCATCATTATCATCACTAACACCACCATCATTATCATCACCAACACCACCACCATCATTATCATCACCAACACCACCATCATTATCATCACCACACCACCACCATCATTATCATCACCAACACCACCATCATTATCATCACCAACACCACCATCATTATCATCACCAACACCACCATCATTATCATCACCAACACCACCACCATCATTATCATCACCAACACCACCATCATTATCATCACCAACACCACCATCATTATCATCACCAACACCACCACCATCATTATCATCACCAACACCACCATCATTATCATCACCAACACCACCACCATCATTATCATCACCAACACCACCATCATTATCATCACCAACACCACCATCATTATCATCACCAACACCACCATCATTATCATCACCAACACCACCATCATTATCATCACCAACACCACCATCATTATCATCACCAACACCACCACCATCATTATCATCACCAACACCACCATCATTATCATCACCAACACCACCATCATTATCATCACCAACGCCACCATCATTATCATCACCAACGCCACCATCATTATCATCATGACGATCATAGTCATCATCACCCGTATACATCATCACAATCACCATCACCATAATGATTCATTGCCATCACCATCGTATTATTATCATCGTCCTTATTATCGTCATAGCATTAGCAGCAGCACCGGAATTTGTTTTAGCGATCTCCCTCAAAAACAAAACAAAAGAACATAAAACACAAAGCAAAACATTGTAACGACAAGAGCGTCTTGAACAGCCAGACAGACAGTCTGTGGTTCTTCAATTTTTAAAACCAGGAACAGCGCCATCTTGTGTTCAGATTACGTATTTCGGATGGTGACGTTAAAGGTCACGTCTTTCTGATGGTGACGTTAAAGGTCGGTCCCAGACGTAAATAATCATATCTGATTGATACACGTCTGACAAAACTCAAATACACACACACACACACACACACATTACTGTGAGATCAGTTACAGTAATGTTGTCACCGCAACTTGTATTGCCATCAATATTTTCATCAACATTTTCACTTATGTCGGGATATTCTCTACCACGAATGCCATATTATCACCGTCACTACCACTGTCACACATCTCATCCACATCCACCTGAGTCACTATCTCAATTACTATCCATTACCATGCAATTATTAATTGAACAAATGCAAAATTAAATCAAACAGGAATAGACTCATCATTTTATGTTCTTTAATTAATATACATAGGCCCGTATTCTGGAGTCAGGTTTATCTTAGAACATGGTCTAACTCTGTGCTAAAATTATGGGGAGCCAAAAGTGTCAAAATTTGTATTAAGTTCTATGTTTCTTATATTTACTATGCTCTTTCCTGATTCTTCAATGGTGAAGACAAATATACTTCCTTGACAATTATGAATGATTTGAGAGTCAAATGAGCTGAAAATGTGATATCTCTACTGTAAGTGATTTATGTAAAAAATAAATGGCTATCCAAACTTCAAACCTCAGTTTAAGTTAAACCCGACTTCAGAATAAGGGCCATAGTGTCTATAAATGGTTAACTTGTCGTTATACATGACAGCCCGGCCAAATCGATTGTACAACTAATTTTCTAATTCTCTGAAATTGTATTGACTTCCCTTACGTTCTGAAGGAGTAGAGGGGATATCGCGATCAACATACTGATCAATGGGGATAGCGCGCTGGAGGAGGAGGAGGAGGAGAGAGGGGAGAAATAACCTACACACCAACGGTTAGAATCTAGACTATCCTGTGTTGATGAAGTATGTTTTGACGAAACAGCAATGTGTAAAAGGTAAATTGCCAATACGTCTACTTTCAACTCGTCCACTCGTCATGGTCAGCCTCCATTTATTCTAATGCCATTCGCCTGTCAACATAATAGTCTAACAACCATTTGGTCCAATCATCACTTTGTCCAATCATCCATTTTGTCTATGACAATTTCGTCTCATATGCAGTTGGTCTAATATCCATTTCTATTTTCCTTCATTTCGCCCAAATAACACTTAGTCAAATTAGACCAAATGGTATATGGACTAAATGGCTATTGGACCAACTGGTTATTGAAAGAAATGGTGAGTAGACGAACTTGCAATGAGGCAAAAAAAAGAAGAAGTTTGAGCTTAAAAGAGTGCAAAATGTTTTTTTGACATGAAGAAAATCATCTGAAAATGACTTAATCAGAAGGGTGCGAATTTTCGAAGAGTATTTCTCGACGAGAAATATATATTTTGATAGAAAATATGTAGTTACTGAAGAACTTGGGTGAGTTTTCAGATTTCAGCTGAATGCTCGAACTATTGATTTCTGTAATGACGCCGTCTACGTTAAAGATGTGACAAGTGATAGGAGCGAGCAAACGATTGCATATTCCTCTCGAGTTTCCATTGATATAGCGGCGACAAACTAGCCCCTATTTAATTTTTCAAAAAATACAATTACGCAATTCAGAGAAAGTACTAGTAAATTAATAAGACACACCACGTAAAAGATGAGCGAAAACTCTTCAGATTTAAGATAAACCCAATGTATTTTCTTAAAATAATGCTAACATAGTTACCTAGCAATCGGTCGTCTAATCCGCCTCCTTGACGCCCTCTTGTGATTTTCCAGGCGCATTGTACTCTGACAATTACCATATTATACATCATTTATCGATGATAACCAATAATTCTTACAATCTCAAAGAACATTATTTAACCTAAAAAATCTAATACACACTCTACACTTCTAACTCCGCTTCGAGATGCGAATTTCTATGTGCACAGGTATAAATGGATCCATAGAGTGTTAGCTCCATGATGGATCTATGAAAACAAATGAAATGACAGTCTCAGATTCTTCACATTCATTTTTTAAACAAGAAAGTAGAATGAGCGAAAGATTATATCATTAAAAAAGAACCATCAAGTATCTTAAACCATAGCGTTGGCATGTTTGATTTCACTATGGGACAAGTCCACCCCAACATAAAGTTGATCTGAATAAAACGAGAAAAATCCAACAAGCACGACACTGAAAATTTAATCAAAATCGGAGATAAAATAAGAATGTTATGACATTTTAAACTTTCGCTTAATTTCACAAAACATGCAAATGAAGAGATTGAAAACGTTATCAAGTCACTTTTTATTTGTATTTCATTATATGAAGTACGATTATTCTGATTTCTCCCTAATTTCTTATGAAACAAAGTTTTATTCCTCCCTGAACATGTGGCATTACCATTGTTTGTCTTGGTCCTTAATGTATGATGGGGTGTCCAAACTTCGCGCACTTTTCAAAAATATTCATCAGGCTTAATTTTGTCCACAAATTATTCATAATTTATACAAAACCAATTCAAGAAATAGTTACCACATTGACGGCAAGATTGTAAACTATAAAATCATGGACGAAAATGTAAAGTAGGTCACGGGGTTTCGCCGGTATCGCGATCTCAAAATTCTATTCCGATAGAATCGAATTTAGGAAGACATCTGGACTTAGGATGAACAAAAATAAAACGTTTATTTTGCCTCTAGGACCCTCTGTTAGCCTTACTCACCCTTTCCCTTTTGGGAGACAAGTTGATATGGTTAAAATTCTAGGTATTGTCTTTTCATTAAATCCTGACGTTGCTGAAGAAATGAATTATAAAGAAATATTAAGCAAAATTAAAAAGTTATTAAATTGGTGGAAACAAAGAGATCTAACTTTGTTTGGAAAGATTCATCTGCTTAAAACTTATGCTTTTTCTAAATTGATTTATGTAAGTTCTTTAACGCCTATGCCGGAATGGGCGTTTAAAGAAATTGAAGAAATTTGTTTCGACTTTTTATGGCGAGGAAAAGATAAAATTAAAAGAAACACATTGTATCTGGGATATAAACAAGGGGGAATAAAAATGCTTAATTTCAAACTCTTTGTAATGGTACAGAGAGTGATGTGGGTCAAAAGATTGGTAAACGGTGATCAGAAAGTGAAATGGAAAAAATATTTCAAATTTCTGCTAAGACCATTAGGTGGTAATTTAATATTTTACTGTAATTTTACACCTGACATGATTAATATAAAAATTCCAAAGTACTACGGGAAATGTTAAGTATTTGGTTTGATATAACTGTTTTCATCAAAAAGGACATAAGTAATAAAAGAAATGAAATTTTTTTCAATAACAGGTATATTAAAAATGCAGGAAAAGCGTATTTTCATGAAAATATTTTTTTAAAAAACACATACAAATTACACCATATTGTAAATGAACATGGTGATCTTAAATCAAATACTTACTTTAGATCTATGGGTTTAAATGACGACGAAATAGTATCAATTAATGAAATATTTGCACATGTTCCTGTGGAATGGAAAGACGAATTAAAAAATAATACATTAGTTGATGGTTTGAAGATTGAATTTATTTTCTCTAAAAATGTTTTCCAGTTTGAGTCAGTTTGTTCAAAACAGCTGTATAGATCCTGTATAAGCAAAATTGCCGACACTCCTGTCAGTTTTTACAATCTCGAATCATCATATAACATGTCTGAAAAAGAAATCGAGAAAGTATTTTATCGTCCAAGATTTTGCACATTAGATAATAAGCTAAGAGAGTTTCAATATAAATTATTATACAATATTGTCTTTGTTAACCACCATTTATATAGGTTTCGATTTACATCGAGTAATGAATGTTCTTTTTGCGGTAAAGATGAAGAAACTTATAGACATATTTTTTATGAATGTGAAATGGTTAAAGTATTATGGAGATTGTGTAGCAATATATTAAAATTTCCGATTCTCAAAAGCTTACAGTGGAAGGATATCCATGTTGGATTAGACGAGACATCAGAAAATAGACAATTATTAAATCATATCATTTTACTTATCAAATTTTTAATATATCACGGTAGGGGGAATCATAAACTACCAACTGCCGAAGAGATTCAAGTAAAGCTTTTTAAAAGTAAAGAAGAAGAAAAGAAAATTGCTATAGAGAGAAAAACATTAACACAGCATTATAAAAAGTGGGAACACTTAAAAAACAATTAAGAAGGATGAGAGAGGGATGGTTTTTGCCCGGTTTCCACACGTGCGGGGTGGGCTGGTCTGTCTGTCACTGTAGACTGTCCTCTTTTTATTACTTTGCTTGTTACTTCTTTCCTTTCTTTCTTTCTTTCTTTTTTTTTCTCTTTTTTTTTTTTTTTTTTTCTCTCTTTATTTTCCTTCCTTCTGCTTTTCTTAATTTGTTTTTGTATTTTTTGTTATTGTACTGTCTAATTGTTTAATGTCTCTTCTGTGTGTGTCTGGGGGGGGGGGTGCACTCAAACCCTTTTCCATTTTTTATTTATTTTTTTTTTATTGTAAATTTCATTCAGTTTAATCAATGTTGAGTAATAAATTTTCTACATAACTATTGTATGATTTTGTGAATTTATATTGGTTATAAAATAATGGTTAATTTTTGTTATTGAATTTATCCATTGTATATGATTATGTTAATACCATGAGTATTTGTACGATGATTTGTATTGAACTGAATGATTAATAAATACTATTACAAAACAAAAAAAGATAGGCGAATGCGGGCTGTGCTGGAAAACCGTTCAGAAAAAGTGTGACCTAACTTCGCGCACCAAAGCTTTTGTGGAGATTTAAATAAAGACTCAAGCTCAAAAAGTGAAATATTTATATCAGATTGATGGCAAAATGCTATGGAATCGGTTAGTACCACATTTAACTCACATTTTTTATGATTTCTGCTTGTAAAATGGTGATATCGTGATGCTTGTTGCTTTCTTTAAAACGGGCGCTACGGGTGACAAATTTGCCGATCTTTTGCCAATATTTTCATGACTACTGGATAATCCTAAAGAAACTTTCAGCGAAGGGTAATTTTAGGTCGCTTTTCACATTGATGATGTCAGATTTTAAGGATATTGGCTAGTTTTGGAGATAATGACCGTCCGCGAAGTTTGGACACGCGCGAAGTTTGGACTCACTGCCATAAATTATGAAACACTTCATGAGGGGTGAGTTCACATATAGCGTAATGTGTGAAGATGTGACTCATAATTGCTATTATTACCTGAATGAGGCATTTTGGAGACATGATATAAACGCGTATTTTGTCTGTCTAACTGATTAACTCAACATAAACTACGTCACAATGGCACGGTCAGGGATCAGCTGAATGACGAGTGACCATGGACCATAATATTCGTACACCCCTCCTCCCCGAAAAGAGTAATTTTCCTACTGCACCTACGTACAATAATTAGCGGTCCATAATATCCGTATTCCGAGCTCATCAATACCCAGTGCATTTGTGGGTGCGTATAAAGAGATACGCTTCTTAAGGATCCGCGCACCAACAATATACGTCATAATAAAGACAACGCTGGATCCGAGCGCTTGTAAGTACGTCATAATGGTAAAGTGCAGAATTGACACTAGAGGCTTGACCAAGGTAAGTCTAACAATTTAGTTATATAATCTATTAATATGTTAATTTAATGTACCAGAAAGAGGTAACAGGTAATAATAATAATATTGACTGGCGTTACTTTCGGGAGATACCAAAAATATTTCCCTCACTAGACCCATATTGCCCTCGTCTTCGACTCAGGGCAATATGAGACTAGTTTGGGAAATATATTTGGTATCTCCCTCAAGGCCAGTCAATATTATATAAATATTAGCACAGGAAAGATAATTGCATATCATACTGTAGATAGACATCTCTATAGTGAGTTGGACGTGAGTATTCACCGTGTTCACTGCATCATCATAAATTATGATGGATTCTGTGCGGAGTACGATATCCACAGTATAAACTTTGAGCCTCATCACAGTGTGGTCAGATGATTTTGACGTTGTGTGCCACACTGTGAATTGACTGTAGGGCACACTTTCCAGCGGATGAAATAAAAACTGAGCCTACTACAATATTTCTGCAGTAAACATCTTGGCCCGTATTCTGAAGTCGGGTTTAAAGTTGTGGTTAAGTATGGAGAGCCAGTTATTGTTATCACTTACAGTAGAGATATCATATTTCACCTCATTTGGCTCTCAAATCATTCATAATTGTCTGGAAGTATAAATAGATAATCATTGTCTTCACCATCGATAAATCAGGAAAGAGCACAGTAAACATAAGAAACATAGATCTTAATAAAAATTTTGACACTATTGGCGTCCCATGATTTAGACCATGGTCTATAAGTTAAACCTGACTTCAGAATACGGGCCTTTAGGCAGTTAGGTGCAAACTGCTCCATTGTTCTCGCAGTACAATTTTTTTTCTAAATATATCAAATCATATGGGACATTCTAAACGAAACATAAATAAAGACCGATCTGATCTCGTTAACTTTCCTACCAAAACAAAACAACCAATAAGCATGGTAATTCAATCAATGGATCGGACTAACCAAACAATAGGGAATCTTCGCAATTACTACTACGAAGACGCTTTCTACAACACAGATATTTTTTGTCAAATACCCTTCAATGACAAAACAGTCTTTGTCGAAAGCCGGTGAATCAAAACAGCAGTGTCGTCCTGCACTCTATAGACAAATGACATATTATTTGCCATTTTTCGTCCGGTTCAAATCTTCGGATGATCTGCTGTCCCAGTCCACCACCAACTTTCGACAAAAACCTCTCAGCTATCCATTCTGATTTGACTTTCATTTTCAAAAGAATTGCTGCGTTGGAAAAAGCGTCTGTGTTGTAAATTGCGAAAGACACACCAATGAAACCTAGTCCAGGCCGGCAAAAATGTCCTTTTTCTCCAATGACAAATAATTGGTACACTGTAAAAACTGTGGTGTTAAAACTGACACCGATTATTGGTGTTAATAGAGGACCACACCCTGAGGAGTAAAAATTACACCCTAGAGATTGAACATAACACCAAAGAGTGTAAATGTAACAACCAAATGTGTTGTAATAACACCTATAGGTGTAAAACTAACACCACCAATTTAACACCGGTGTAAAATAACTGGTGTGGTCCTCTATGTACACCGATAAACACCACAGTTTTTGCTGTGTATAGAGTCGGTAAATTGGTGGGAATGTATCATAATGACTATAAACTGGTTCAATGTCACTTCATCCGTAAGGCGAGTTCTTTTGTAATAACATTTTTTTTTGTCGGCCGATCCTAAAAGCCAGGATCGATGGAATAAAGCGGGTTCCTGCACATGCACCTCGTACCCCCGACGCACTTCTCACCGTTGTATTTGTAACATCCCATGGTACCACAACACGGAGTACTACCGTTGGGACGACACGACTTGCCCTGTGGTGTACATGTCTGCATGGAGAGTGAGAAAAAAAATAAAAACTTCGGAATACAGATAGATTTCAGTTACATTGTTTGATTTTAAAAATATACAAGACAGATATTAGACTCCATGAACAACCAACAAGTAAAATAAGTTGACTTTCTTATTTTGACATTATAGGGAAAACACAAAACACAACTTGATTTTTTTTGGGGGGGGGATTTCTTATTTTTTTTTAATTTGGGGGCCGCTTCATAAAGTTTAATGTAATGGGAGTACATTATTTTGATACAACCTTTGTCAAACATTGAAAATATTGACATTTTTCATTCAGATGCTTTGTTAAAACGAGAATTTTTATCTACCAAGACCGAATTTCAATTGTAGGTTAGAAAAGGCAATTGTAGGTTAGATTGTGAATCTGATTAAACACACGGATAAGGATTACCAGTCATAAAGTCATGCATAACACAAAAAACGTCAGTTTGTCTCGCCTGCATAGCAGAGCGAGACTATGGGCGCCGCTTTTCTGACGGCGGCGGCTCCGTCAACATTGAAACAGGCCAAACAGGGTATCCCTCCCATCTTTTTACGTCTTTTTGTGGTCTTACGCGACCGGGGTTTGAACTCCCGACCTCTCGGTTGTGAGACGGACGCACCAACTGAGCCAACACACCTTTCATTGTGTAACCAGGAAATTCCTGGGTTAAACATACACCAATCAGTGTTTATAGAATCATCTCAAAGACTGAGACCCCCCCCAAAAAAAGTTGATCACTGGCGGATCCAAGGGGGGGGGCAAAGCCAGCTCGTGCCCCCCCCCCTCCCTCTCGAGAGTTACAATTAAAATTTGTAATCTAAAAATGCCATTAAAACAGAAGTTCGCTCTCCCCTCCAGACCGTTGAAAGTGAAGACCCTTTTTTTTTGCTTGTCCAATTATACGTGGGGCGTAATACCCTTAATTTTTGGTAAAGACCATTTTCATTTTGCTTGTCAAATTTTTCCTCGGGAAAATGTGCCCCTTCCCGTTTGGAAAATCCTGGATCCGCCCCTAATGTTGATGATAAGCAGATTGCAAGTAAAAGAGGTATTAAATTGTATACTCACGTATGTTTGTCTACTGTATGTAGGTTTATTTGGCCTTCTACTTTCAAAATACGCTTCCAATATTTCCTTTATTTTTGACGGTGGGGCAGACCTGAATTCCTGAAATTAAAAAAACAATAGACTGATTGCCACCTCTTTTTTCTTACAATTGGAGCAGGTTTTGATAATACCAACAAAGATGACAGAACAATGATTTCATAAGCTATAAAACAAAGTTGTCGAATGTTAGCTTCGTGATGAATCACTGTGCTGTGGACTGGTGGATGAATGATTACTGAATTAATCAAATGAACCGACCCATGAACAAATATGTGGATACAAGGAAACATGAATGTATACATTAATGAATGTTTAAATGAAAGAATAGATGGAAAGATGCATAGATGTACGAACAGATTTGATTTCTTTTAAGCAGGTATTTCTGCATTTCTTAATAAATCAAAATTACAAATTTATAACAATGATATAACATCAAACATACATACATTAAGAAGGTGACAATAATTGTATAGTAGTTAAGTAGATATAGACATAATTCATGTAAACAATGAGAAATTAATTTAAATGCAGAGGCCAGCTATCGTAAGATGAAAGCTTGAAATAATAGCAGCCAGATTCATCAATATATAAAGAGAATGGAATAATGAAGAAGTTAATGAACAAAGAACTTATCTATTTTTCAATTAAAAACTAATTGATATAAATGTTAACGTTAATTTCTCGAAAATAAACACTGCCTAAGCCCCGGTGTTGATTTACGACAAGCCCGGAATTCATATATGTCTACACCTGGAAAAAGCATTTTCACTAATTGGTGTTGTATAAACACCCATCTTGGTCCTGTTTCGTAGAGAGTTACAACTGTTGTAACTTTGCCATTATGGCAAAGTCCATGGGAACGTTGATTTTGATTGGCTACTGAGCCCTGTTGCCATGGTAGTTGTCATAATGGCAAATTTACAACTGGGGCCCGTCTCACAAAGGTTAGCGATTGATCCACTCAATCGCAACTATGGAAAGCCAGCAAAGTCAACATGTAAAATGCATGCTTGTTCAAACAATTTTCTAGATATGAATGTATATCCAGAAATTCATTGATTTCTTGACAATTTGTTGTGTTCTCCTTTGTTTTAATACATAGGACATTTTGCAAATTTCCTGTCTAAAAAAATATGGCGCTGATGGATCTCCATAGAATTAGGATCGATTGGATCAATTGCAACTCTTTGTAAGACGGGGCCCAATTGTAACTCTTTATGACACGGACCCAGGTGTTAGACCAAAACCAAACTGGTGTTGTTTAACACTTCTCTGGTGTGACCTAATAGATTCTGCGCTGGTGGTAAATCAACACCGTAGTTTTTGCAGTGTAATAAATAGCTAAATAAGTAAATTATAACGCTGTTTCTGAAACGTGAAAAAGAAAATAGTCTGGTACAAAAAAGAAAGAAAATATCTTACCTCGACATCGAGGGTCCCCGATGTCCTCGCACACCTCTTTGCGGCCTCACTGCCGTGGTATGTAACTAAAACACACACCATGAATAGGGTTAAACATGTTGTATACACACTCCATGTGACCGGCGCCATTCTAGAGTCGCACGTAATGAGTAGAATCCACCAATCAAATGACTCTGAAAATGGATGAGGAATGTAAGGGTTTCCCACTGTGGCGTTGTAAGTCAAGGAGGTCTATCGATCAATGGTACACCAAACAAAGGAGATAATGAAGAAAAAAATCAAAGCGGTAATTAAGATGACAGAGAGAATGCCGATAAAACAAACTGAAAAAAAAAATAACTACACTATTTAATGTTTTTCATCATGAAATAATACCACTTCACTCTCCTCCAACATGTCGAAAGACAGTTCCTGACATGTCCAAAGATACTTCCAGGACGTTGGTTTAGGCTTGTATAATGCCTTTATTCCAAAAGTTGTTGTTATAGAATATATAGAGAGATATATATATATATATATATATATATATATATATATATATATATATATATATATATATATATATATATAGATTATATTGTATAGAACGAGACGACAGTTTAATTCTAATTTGTCTAATTAAAAAGCCAATTCGTCTAATTACCAACTCGTTTACTATCATTTGGTCTATTGTAAGTTTGTCCACTATCGAAATGGTATAATTGCCAATACGTCCACTCACCATTTCGCCTAATAACCAGTTGGACCAATAGCCATTTAGTCCATATACCATTTGGTTTAATTGTTGATTGTACAAGATGAATGAAAATGAAATGGACATTAGACCAACTGGTTGTGAGACGAAATAGTCCTAGACGAAAATAATGGTTATTAGACAAAGTGATGATTGTACCAAATGGTTATTGGACCAAATGGTTGTTAGACGAAATGTTGACGGACGGAATGACATTAGACCAAATTAAAGTAGACCGTATGGTGAGTTGACGAGTTGACAGTAGACGAATTAGCAAGTTACCGAGACGATCACGGTCACTATTTCTTCGAACGCTATAGTTAAGCAGAGGCGTACAGTTATACACCCGAGGGCACGTTTTAAGTTTAAACTGAATCATCTTCTCTTCCAGAGATGACCTTCCCGAAGGGTATAACTCCAATTAAGAGTATAGCGTAATTTCATAATGCTATGCCAGCTTAATTTTTGGTATTCAGCAATCAATAATTCATTTGGACGTCAAGCCTCCCTTTCCAAAAAAAAAGCGACCCCGAAAACCACCCACAATTCAATTTACATAATTCAAGTGTCAGTTAAAGTTCTCCGGTATGTGACGCTGTCGAGCCGCGAGTCTGGGTTTTCGTACGTGAAGTGACCGTTGCAACCTATGAAGTGCCACATAAATAGGAATTGTAGCTTTTAGCGAGTGAGACGAGCACTCGAGAACAGACACATCTCAAAATCATGTACTATTTACCCCTGAAGGCTTTTTTTCTGCTTTAAGATGATGCATGAAACACGAAGTGTTTTTAATTACAACTTCTGTTGATATGGATGATACTTTGTTGGGCTCATAAAATGCGTCATTGGAAAGGTCATGTTGCGTTCACTTTCAATCGACATGCACCACCCCCCCCCACACACACATACACAGGTGACAGATTTGAAATTTGAATTCAAGAAATAAAAAACACTTAAGAAAAACTAACGAATAAAGACAGGAAAGAGACAAAAATAGGATAATAATAATAATAATTTATGAAACGGATTTGGGAATATAGTGTGTAAAAAGCTTAATCAAAGAAAGAAAATGAACATGACTAAAATTGTAATCGCTTAGCATAGACTAAAGGGCTGCAACCCACTAATAAGCGATGTCAATTTGAAAATTTTGAAGCACTGAAAAAAAAATGATGTAGTGACAAGAGAGGGGTGGTGCCCTAACATTTCAAGAATGAACATCCAATTGTGCGACCACCACACGATCTTTTGGAAAGGCAGTATATAGACCCGGTGGCGTAGCTGTATTTTTTAGATATACGCCACTGTCCACGTCTATCAAAATTGCGAACGATGTATGATTACCACGACTTCCGGTTTACAAAAAGAAATAATAATAATAATAACAATAATAAAATCGAACAAAGAACGCTGGTCACTCTACGATTTTCGAATAGCCTCTGCATAAAAATTGTACGATATCTGTGAGATATCGTACGATTTATGTGATATGATAGAAGATGAAGACATCGCATGCAGTTTGACTGTACGATTTCCCTAACGATCTTCGCGCAGTCTCTATATAGCCAAGTAGCGTATCTATAAGTGTGTGCGGGGGGGGGGGGGGGGCTAACCGTTGGTGAATAACCCTTCCCCCTTCTTTTCATTATTTCTTTTTTGACGGAAGTTTTCCTCTGAGAATTCCAAACTATGGTAAATCAAGAGTCTCAACTGGTACGACCTGCCCCCTTTCGGTCCGTCCGAAGCTTTCTGATAACAAACACACAATTGAAGTCATCTTCAACGCCCCCGAAATTGAACGAACTATCCTAGATAATATCAAGTCCCCGGTCAAATGTGACCTATTAAGGTATTCAGTTGAGTTTAGGGGATATGCATAATATCAAAACAAGCCATGAAGCCACACAATCCCATCCCATGGGAAAAGGTATCGTCAAACTGCATTCGATACGAAAAATTCAGGGCTTTGCAATAACACCATTAATTCTGGTTTCAAATCTGAATTACAAATTGTCAAAGAAAACCTAAGCCGTAGAGATAGACTCTAAGGTATACATATCTCCAAAGTTTATGCAAAGGACATATTCATACTATCAGACTATACTTTTATTAGTATTCATTATGGTAATCTCAAATGGAAAATACTGTCGAAATAATCATTGCAACCTAACGTTTTTTTTCGAGGAAATTTTAAATATGTAATCTCCTAAGATTAATACTGAATTCCTGATACATAATTATCAAGATATCATATTTCTATGTTTTCCTTATGAGTAAGATAGGGAGGGAGTGGGAGGGGTCGACGGAAGGAAGGGGGGGGGGGGGAGAAAGTGGGAGACAGATGAAAGTCTATGAAAATAGACAGACTCTTATCGGGCAAACATTAGCAAAACGAAAAGAGGATGAGAAACAAGATACCTGGATGGAAAAGAAAATACTGAACCAAATTTAAGATCACGACCAAAATAGCCAAAGAGATGACGCTGCTCGTGAAGTCAAGGTCGGTTCATCTTTAATTACTTCAAGAGAAAAACAAGGTGTCCGAGCCAAGTTTAGCTTGAGTTCAGATGTGTCATGCCACGCCAGAGATCAGAAGATATCTTAAATTGATAATTATTATTCAAACCTGTAATCTCGTATTTGCATTCGTGCTATTTCAAACCACGAGGGTTTCTAATCCAATATATCCAAAGTTTATAAGATCATGCTTTTCTTGGTATCAATTTTCTATTCCAGGAATTAATTCTCAAGAGCGTGGTTGACTACGCCAGTTATGAACTTTACCTGGGACCATGATGAGGTCAAAACCGACGTTATTTAATCTTAAGTCTCTATTCAAAATCGGCTTTGATATTTCCCCAATCTCACTTATATACCTTGACCATGTAACCGCTAAAAAAGTTTATCAATTTTGTCGAAATAATCTCCAGAGGCTGACGCAGTGAGATTCCGGTTTCAGCGAATAAAATTAAAGTTTCTTTATCGATATAATGCATACATCATTAAACCAAAAATTTTGCACCAGAAGATCTTAAAACATTCTTAATATCTAAAAGGATATCATTTGTAATTTTGTGAATTATGTAATTCAGGCCATGCAAGCTCCGCATTTCCGCCCTAGTTTTATTTCCATTTTCAATGTTTGATTATTATGTTAATGACATTCATTTTGATTGAAAGAAAAATAAAATGGAAACGTCATTAATAAATAAGTCGGTTGAGGATAGGAGGCCAGAGAACACATACTTAATGTAAATCATTGTAGATTATGATAACACTTATTGGCGGTGTGGTGTTTTCTATATAGGTCCGTGTACTGAGGCATAAAGGGTAAAGAGGTTGGCCATTTTTGCACGAGGGTGACGAACCATCAATTTTTTGGGGGTAAACACGGCGAATATGGGATAATTTCTTTAGAGATTACGCGAGAGGGCGAAAATTTTGGAGTTTTTCAAATGAAAATTGTGATAGATCTTGACATAATATTCAATGCATGATCACATTTCAACCTTTTCGATTTCTTTATCTCCTTGGTTTGTGTTTTCTTGATTTTTTGTCCGGATTTTTAAGGGGCGAGAATCTCCCCCACCATCTGTGTTTTTACAGCGAATAGGCCTTCTAATAAGCTTAAAATGTGAGTGAGAGAGAAAGTAACAGTGATGGAGAGAGGGGGAGAGAGAAGAGGGAAGAGGGGGAGAGAAAGCGAGATGGAATCGAGGTATTGGCACAAAATAAATTAGAATTTATTCATGTCTGAACTATTGAAATTAAAAACCGACATCGTTACCCTAATATTTGAGTGTTTTTTTTTAATCTTTCGATGAAAAAGTAATCTACCCACTCCCACTTTTCCCATTAGTCTGATTTGCAAGGATTAATTATATATGCGATACCGTCATGTAACAAGACTAATAGGACTGAAAAACATTTTAAAAAATATAAGGAATGTGGATTGTGTAAACAGTACGTATCCACCTGATTCTACAAGCAGATTTCCTAATTTTCTTATCGTTTATAACATCATGGCTAAACCCACTTGGTCTATAAATACTTGGATTTAAATTACCGTTTGGCCTAACTATCACGTGGTCTTAAAAATCATTTAAAATAGTCGCATGCATAAATCGTCTTAATTGTACTTTTTCAAATCAAAATGTGGTTCACAAGCAATTAATCGAATCTAGTCATGCACATTTAGCTCTTAGACAAGACCAAAATGGAAAAACTGAGCACGACAGTAACTCGGGGAAGATGGACATTTAAAGGGCACACACTAAGGGGGAACCGGCAAGCATCTTCAACACAGCATTGACCTGGGCACCAGAAGGGAAAAGGACAAGGGGCAGGCCCATAACAACTTGGCGGCGAACAGTAGAAAAGAGAGGTCACTGGCTGGGTGGAGGACATGGACAGAAGCCAGAGCTCGCGGGGGGCCACTTACATTGACGAGTGGATACCATGGGCGACAAAAAAAAACACGTAAAAAGGATGTCTTTTTCACGATAGGGCACGTTACGTACGTAACGTGATAAGGATGTCAAAAACACAAAAATAATGAAAAAAGGGTATCTATTTCGCAAGGAATATTACGTGTTTAGGGTCGAATTTGCGGGGATGATAAAACAAAATTAAAATGTTTCATAAAGGATGTCCTTTTTGCCCCAACACTTCGTGTTTAGAGTCCGATTTGCGCGAGGTGTAGAATTAGGTGGGGTCGTACTGAACCAAATAAGGTAAAGCCGACGACTGAAGGACCCGTAACAATAAAACATTCCTGTACTTGTTTAGGGGTTCATTTCAGGGAATATTTGCCAAGAGAATCGTTTTGTTTCCAATACTTGTTAAGGGTAGGGTTTCACACGCCGATACTTGTTAAGGGGTTCATTTTCAGAATATGGAAATTACGTGTTTAGGATGCTTTTCGAGACCCCATGGTCGCGCATGGTATCCAATCGTGAATGGAAGTGCCCCCCCCCCCCGGGCCAGAGCTGTGGCCTCTGATAGGCAAAGGTGGAGACGTTCGGTGGAGGCCCTATGTGCCACTAGGCATCTGGAGGATAGGTAACAGGTAATCACATTCAAGACTAAGTGGTTATGATACGAAGTGAGATAGGGAGGTAAATGTGCTAGAGAGTACTGGCCAGTAGACGAGGTGGCTGTAAACAAACTAAGTTTCATACCATGCAGGATGAGACCAAAATCGAATGTAGACAACGAAATAGTTGTAGACAGGAGCGGATCCAGGATTTTCTAAGGGGGGGGGGGGGCATTTTGTACAAATGAAAAATACCCCCCCCCCTTCTCAAAAAGGTCTTCACTGCCAGTTAATGGTGATTCATGTCAGGAAACATTTGACAAGCAAAGAGAGAGAGAGAGAAAAAAAGTCCCCTCTTACGACATATTCCCCTAACAAATATTTGTTATGGCTCTCAAAGGGGCGGGAGGGGCACGGGTCGGATATGACCTTACCTGTATACGCCACGAGAAAAATATTAGATATATGCACATTGCTAAAAATCCTGACTTCTATGAATTTGTTTTTATCATATCGAATGTCTAAGATGATGATTGAGGCTATATCATGACAATGATACAATTTTTTTTTTCATCTTAGCCTCGGGTTTGGAAGGCATGGGGTAGCTCAAACTTTACTCAAAATGACAACTTATCTAAAATGCATTAGACCGAGGGTGTGTTTTGCGTACAAGGTGCTGAATTTATAGAAGCATGTGGGGTCTTCAATTTCCGGAAGATTATCCCTAAGCTAGGTTACTTAAAACGAAATGGTAATCATGAGGCGGGATATTGGCTGTGGCATTGCCGTGTTATAACCATTTTATCGTAACTTATCTTAATTTATCTTTTCTGATCTTTTGATCGCCACATCCCACCTCATTTCATGTCTTCTGATCTTACCCATCTTATACCTACCTTATCTTATCTTAATTTCCTTATCCTAATCTTATTTCATCTTGTCTTATTATAATACAACTAACCTAATCTCATTTTTGTATTATCTTGTAATAGTCTTTTATCTTATCTTAGATGATCTGATCCCATTTAATTATTTTATTTCATCTTATATTATCCTATATCTTACTGGGAAACAATAAAATATCATATTCCTCGCCACTTTATTGACAAGCCAGTCTTCCTCCGTATAAAACATGACATAATATGAGTTTGATATTGTTAGTGCTCCATAATATTCATCGTTGTTTTTTCCGCTGTTTAATTATTCATTGTCATTCTTCGTTAGAGTTTCCCAGCTGCAAACATAAAACTCTCGAGGCAACTCTACGATGTCAAAGATATAAAGTTATTCTAAATGTTTAATGGTTTCATCTGCTTAATCAATCCCCAGCATGCAACTGTTGACGGTGTACATGAACGTGATTGATAGCGAAAAAAATGCTATACCAAACACGAATGAGCTAAATTTTGCAATTAACGTTTTACGATGTATCAGAGTATGACGTACTCGTCATCGGCGCCATGACGATAACACAAAGGAAGGATGAAAGAGGCGCGAAAATATAAAACAATTTCAACGCTTCTTTGAAGTTTTCTTTTCATCCTAATGAGTTTGTACCGTACCTCTAAAGTTCGTTGTCGCACTCTTTTTTTATCACAATGCATCTTACATGTGTAAACATAAGTTAGATGTATCTCAATAGTTTCCATAAACGACGAAAACGTCACTGCCTGCGATAAATGACCTCCTCCACTGCTACTACCGTATTTCATACATTGGGTAAACTATATCAGGAGATAACTACCATGTATTTTCCAACAAGAGGGACACGGTGTGATACTATAGTTGATTTGGTATATGATTTAAATCAAATATGGTTTGATTTCACCGTGAGGATAATGGACATCCGCCGCTGTACGTGTACATAATTACGGACCCCATGGAAGAACAGTATAGTTATGTCGACTAAACTTAACATGGGCTATACATCCGTTTTGCTTTTTTTTAATACAGAAAAAATTAATACTATACTATACTATAATTATATTAATCTGTCACTAGTGTAACGATGGGGTAGGGGCGCTTGGGTTCCATGCCCCCCCCAAAAAAAAAAAATCAAGACCAAGAAAACAAAGGAGAAAAGGGAAGAAAGCAGAGGGGAATATTATATTATTTTCTGAATATCAACCATGTCGAGAATCGACTTTTAAAATTGAATTTTTGTATAAAAAAAAAATCGAAATTTTTTGTTCGCCATCATGCTTTTAGAACTTTTGCTCCATCCGTCATATCTGGCTCCCCTGTAATTTGGCTCACTATTCGCTACTGATATCTGCTGAACGGATAAACGCACACATTGAGCTCAAATATATCTTGCAAAATCAAGAAAATAAAAATTCATCATCCCTATAACAGTGGCATCAGAGCCAGGCATTCGTAAAGGAGGAGGGCGTAGAGAACGGGTTATTTTCTTTTTAGAGAGCGTTGTTGGCTCATTCGGTAACGCGTCTGCCCGTCGAATCAAAGATCGTGGGTTCGAGTCCACCCGGGCGGATGACTGAAGCCAGTGCGTTGTGTGTATTACATCTCCCCCATGTTTCATTTTTCATAGATGCAGGCTACGAAACCCGGTGGTGTGGTCCACCTGCACTCCCACCCCCCCCCTAATCAGTTATATCGAGAAGAGAGATTCAGTTCGCTTTTCGCCTCCCAGGAACAGGTGATGCCAAACAAATAACAATAATGATAATAATTTCTTGACCAGCCAAGGAGAAGTGTTCCCTCTGTCTTAATTGGATCTTGGCAAAAATAAAAAATAAATCCATGGCCGTAGGGGTGTTGCAAGGGGTTTGGTGTGCAGACGGCGCTAACGCACCCCCTTCCGAAAAATGCCTGTTGGCGGGGTGTGGGTGTGTTTTTTTTTCAGGAGTATCAGTGATATATTCATATCTACTCTAGATAGTAGTACATACTATTTTTTTCTGAAATCGCACCCCTCTCGAAAAAAGCTAGTGACATTCAATACCAATCAGCGCACAGAAACGTTGTTAGCCTAACAGAGCGCTAACAGTAAGCCCAGTCACATCTTTCAGATTGTGATGTCAAAACATTTATTTCAATGTGTAAGTAATGTGTTGTTGTAACACTAGGCATCGCTGCCACATTACCGGTTGTAACAGGGCCTCTGTTAGCACATTGTCAGCGCTAACAACGTTTCTGTGCGGTCAGTACAGATTTATCGTATTCCGCCAAATATACTCTCAGTAGTCATGCTACAGATTCCGAAAAAGTTAGTAAACTTTTCATCATGGTGTTAATTAACCCTAATCTGCAAACGGGAAAACTCAACAACTTTAAGTCAATATGAGGTTAAGACTGGAATTGTAACCAGATGGCAACGATTTTCCTCTCTGGCTGTCCCTTCTCTACCATTTTCAAGCAACCACCCACGTTCATAATTATTAATGATTTGATCATTTCCACATTCCAATAACAAGCATATACAAGTGTAATCATTTTTTCTGAGCATTACATAATAAGCAAATGACATAAATAATAACATATGCATATATAATTGAAGTATATTTATTCCTGATACATTTCTTTTTTTTAATTGGTTAAAAAAATAGGGGGAAAATTTGTATATATACATAATTATATCGACCTAATACATTTTAAAATGTGGGAGGCCTTCATCTTAATATAAAGGCCTGATCACACCGCCCGAGCGTTGTTGGAGCGGTAGTGGAACGGAGAGAAAAAAAATCATCACCGCTCGCTACCGTTCACCATTTCGATTTCGATTGTTCTGTGTGTGTTTTCAATTTTTGTTTTCGATTTTTTCCCCAATTTTGTGAGCAATCAATTCGACCCTCACTCCCTACCGCTCCACGACCGCTCCAACAACGCTCGGGCAGTGTGACCAGGTCTTTAGAGCTTGAAATTGATAAAGGCCTCAAAAGGAAAGGGGAAGGAAAATCAGACAGTGCCATATGAACATGGGCATGATTGAAGAAACAAACTCCAGTTATTCAATCTTCCACAAAAACTGGCAGGATCATATTCAAATCAACACAATTATGCACACTGTCATAATTGTGTTAACCAATCTACTGGGTTTGTTAACATGTATCAATCAACTTGGTTTAGAAAAAAAATCTTAATTGGTTGATATGTAATCTTCTTACAACCAACAGGTGGTACGTTCACATGTAAACCAACTTTTTTTTTCTGAGAGTGATCAATTAAATTGGCCAAACTGGTAGTTGTTTAAATAATCAGAATAAATCACCAAATAATAGCAGCGTTTTGGACACATAATTATTGTTCATACTGCGGATATTAAACAAGAATATGCAATCGCTGTGCGACATATTGACAGAAATACTTTTTTTTAAAGACGACTGCTTAACAGTAACTATGTATGTATTCAAGCAAATGGCTACACTACACTATCAGCAAGAACAAAAACAATTAAAAGCAATTGCTTTTTTTCATACATACGGCTCATTATCCTAAGATATCAAAACGGAAACGAAATCCTTTCAAATATTTTGAAATAAAAAAAAAAGAAAATAAATACAACTAAAAACACGAACAGCAAAAGATAGGATATACTCACAATGTTTCTGCGAAGATACGGTCAATTATTTTCCTCAGTCAAGGGTCTTCCTTCCTTTCGTATCAATCTCGTTTCATGCCAAACTATCGGTTGACGATGGAGAGATGATGTTTTAATATTTCTTCTCGAAGTTTGACGTCCCGTTTTTTGGCGCCTGTGCAGCCGTCGTGTGCCAATTGAAAAAAGGAGATATTGCTCGTGACGTGTAGGTAGACGAATAGTGAAGAAAGGTGTAACGCCACTCTCTTTCATCAATCACAGAATATGATGCACACTGCGCATGCGTCGATATTCTGCGTTTATTAGCTACATATCGAGTACTATCATCCGTCCAGCTATAAATTTCATTACGGGAAGCTACAGCTTAGGGAGAGTATTATCTAGGAACTGGGAGAAAAAAATAGATGTGAGAATGAAACGTAAAAAGAATTCAAGAATGAATCTCGACCTTTTCCAAGACCGACTTCATCCCCTTCATCCGTCATAACCGTACACTGTAAAAACTGCGGTGTTAAAACTGACACCAATTGGCGTTAATAGAGGACCACACCCTGAGGTGTTCAAATTACACCCTTGAGATTAAACATAACACTAAAGAGTGTAAATGTAACAACAAAAGGTGTTGTAATAACACCTATAGGTGTAAAACTAACACCACCAATTTAACACTGGTGTAAAATAACTGGTGTGGTCCTCTATGTACACCGGTTAACACCACAGTTTTTGCTGTGTATAGAACCGGGAAACGCATCCATCTCTTTTATATAGCAGTATTTTGTAGTCTTCTGTAGATATCAGGTGTTTTGGATTTATTGAACTTTTGTTGTATGTTTAAGCCTTTATTTTCCCTGTTACATGTGGCTTCATAAGCATCATTTTTAATCGTGCCGTGGGTGTGTAGTCGAATTCACAATCATATAAAACCTGAGTGTTCACCAGGGAATGGGAAATGTTGGCCGAAATGTGTCCGGTCAAAGACTGCGCGGGGTGGCCATGCAAGTCTTTGACCATATATATTTTTTTTTTTGCTATTGTGTAATATACTTTTTTTATATAATATACTTTTTTTAATAGTTTTAGTTATTAAAACTATTAAAAAAAACCTTTTAATAATAGTTTTAATTATTCGTATAGATGTGCAAAGTCACAAACATATAGCTGATAAATTGTTTCCCCAGGGAGCCGGAAATGCTTTGTAAAATGCAACGCCTGCAATGTATTATGTTACTTAAAAATCATAAATAAAATACATAAAAAATACACGCCAAACTCAAGAAATATTTGCAATGGAGGATAGCCCAAAATGACAAAGTTCTTCGTTGTGTAACCTCGCAAAGTGATTGGTGTTTCCTATGAAGCTTGCCGTCAGTAATTACCAACTTCACTGACGACTGGTGACCCTTTCTTGTGCTACATGAAAATCACCATGTCATTGACTTTCCACCCAAGATGACGTTCCTGTTTTTCTTCAAGTCGTGTACGAACAGCTTGAAACACCCACCTGATCGTCCAATTATTGACAAAAAGCCTCATTGTGGCGTTCCATATAAGTCTTTTAATGTGGCTTATGGATTTTTAAGTTGGCGGTACATGTCAATCACCTTATTTGCATGTTATATGCCGACGCCCTTTTAATTATTCTGATTTTGATGTTTTTGTTAGCTCGTAGATAACAATGTCAGGTGAAAGTAAATCTCAGTCCAGAAATAGTAATCCACAAAGCATTAAGAGATCGGGATGGAATATGTTACATCAAATAATATCTTACGAAGCCCTGAAGGGCTTAATCGTGAAATGTATACTTTCGAAAATAATTACATCCGAAGTGTAGATGGATTTTGACAATTGGTATACGCGTTCTCGCTGCATCATCAAAGTAAATATCGATGAAATTCAAGTTAAACGTTTTCATCAAGCTCATAATGGTTTCAAACAATATATACTAGAATACATTGAGGGAATGGGGAACCTCCGACTGACAGGCACCCTACACCACCCCCGACATAACTATATTTTGATGATTTCTTTGCCTGTTACTATATAAAAAAAATGATTGTCACAAAGTTTGTTTGATAGAAAAGTGCTCAAAAAATTGATGAGCAGGAGCATTCAAGGGTGGTGCAGTGAAAAGAAATTGTGCTTTGGGGGTGTTGTCTGTCTGGAATTAAGGCCCTTGGAGGTAAAAAAAAAGGGGAAACTGATGAATCAACTAAAGGCATAATCGGGAAGAAAACAGAGGAAAGGAACATTTTTCTTTTCGAAGTTAAGAAAAATCTGAATTCACTACTTATGCTCTTACTGATCA
Organism: Lytechinus variegatus; assembly: GCF_018143015.1. Classification (NCBI taxonomy): domain Eukaryota; kingdom Metazoa; phylum Echinodermata; class Echinoidea; order Temnopleuroida; family Toxopneustidae; genus Lytechinus; species Lytechinus variegatus. The sequence continues at coordinate 36,652,154 of NC_054743.1, read as the reverse complement.
CACTGGAGGAGACTAACTGACAAGGGATGGTGGATTTTTAAATCAATATTTTATTCACTTTTCTAATGATCACAGGTCGTTGCCATCATGGTCATGGATGTGTTTCATTGCACCACCCTTGAATGCTCCTGCTCATCAATTTGTGAATTTACTCTACCATGCAGGAAATGGTGTTAAAACGCGTGGTACGCAGCTTTGCTTTTTGACACATAACAGCACCAAACCAAACAGCTTACTTATTGAAGAAGAAGAGGAGGAGGAGAAGCCGAGAGGAGGAGGAGAAGAAGGATGGGATAGAAGAAGATGATGAAGAAGAAGAAGAAGGAAGGGAAAGAAGAAAACGAAGAAGAAAAAAGGAGGAGAAGAAGAAGAAGGAAGGGGAAAAGACGAAGGGGGAGAAGAATAATAAAAAAAGAAGGAGAAAGAAGTAAGGGAAAAGAAGAAGTTGAACAAGAAGATGATTAAGAAGGAGGAGATGAAGTGTAAGAAGAGATAAGTCAAATAAATTTGTTTTAAGAGATGTAGGATAGTGAATGTCCTATGAACATAATGGTTTCTGAAGTGTGAAACAAAAATAGATTAAGATACAAAAAAAACATTATTTTTAATCAATTAACTTAATTATGCTTTCTTTTCCATTAATATAACTGAAAAAAAGATAATAGCATGACTGTTTTTATTAGTGTAGATATTATTTGTATGGAAGTGTTGGACCACCATGCACCCCATTAATTTAATCAATCAAGTTCTTGAGAACTTGTGTAGGGGTGCCGTGGCCGAGTGGTCTAACATGGCTATACATGGAAAGTCCGGGGTTCGAGCCCGGCCGCGGCACTTATGCCCGTGAGCAAAGCATTTAATGCTCTTTTATCTTGCTTTCAAATAAATGGAAATGCTAAATGCATTATTGGTAACTAGGTGTGCACTTGTTTTAAAAAAAGTTCTTGAGAGCATCAGCTTAACAAGGAGATATATCAGAGTTAGTAGGCATGGAGTAAACATATTTCTTGCTATTATATCCCATGCCTTGAAGGGTGAAATGAAGTAGGGGCCTATATCAATTTTTTACTTCAATTTTCTATGTATTCTTTTTGCTACTATATGCAATATGACATATTATATATGATTTATGCCGACTGAATTGAATAATTACTATTATTGCCCCTAAGGTTCTTAAGTACATGTAGGCCTATTATTCTCATTGCTGTGTTTTTCAACCAACTGGCTATACAGCGTCACTACAGCTGTATTTCTGTTATTATGCTTATTTGAATTAGAAATATTGTTCTTTTATGGGCAATTAAATTGAGCTTACCCGAAAGTAGAACCTGCAATACTGATCCAAATGTCTGATTATATATTTCTATCTCTTTCTCTTTTCTGTTGTTGTTTAATACAGATTAAAAGCAAAAGTAATGTGAAATAGGAAAGCCTCTAAGGTGATGCCAACAGGGAAAAAAACTTCACAAGATTTGTGAAACAAACAATTCAAAACCTAATTCAAGTCTAGACGGATGTTTGCTGTATGTAATACCGTCACGTGCTTGATGGTATCGGGTAAAACAAGCATCTTATTTTCGGTCATGTTTTAAGAAGAGGGTCGTCTTTCCTCGCATTGGGTAAGTCTGGAGGGAATGTTTGATATAACCTCGTTTATTGTCATTGGTGGGGTTTGTTGAATCAGTGCGCCCCCTTAGGGGGCAGGGCTATTCCTCCTACCTGTGAATAATAGTAATGACTTTGCAGTTCATTCATGTAGGTAGATTCTCAGAAGCATTATACATCTGGGAGATTTTCCTCATGATAAAGGCGTTTCGTTCCGCCTTGCCTTCAACAATGATCTATCATTGATGAAACTAATTGGTTTGAGTATTGGTAGATTTTGTAGACGTTTAAAGATTATGTGTTCCTTCTTTCCGCCTTATTTTTCTTTGTAAAAAGGTCAAGTTGGCACAGTAACAGCCACACTGAATAAAGAATATCGAGCAAGCGTAACAACAATTTCATCGAAATTGCATGTCCGATTAAAACACTATATGGCCCGTATTCTGAAGTCGGGTTTAACTTAAACTCAGGTTTAAAATTGTGGTTTAAATATGGATAGCCAATAATTTGTCACATAAATCACTAACAGAATAGATATCATATTTCAGCTCATATGGCTCCTACATCATTCATAATTGTCTAGGAAGTATAAAAAGATGATTGTCTTCACCATCGATGAATCAAGAAAGAGCATAGTAAACATAAGAAACATACAACTTAAAGTTTTGACACTTTTGGCTTCCCATACTTAAACCACAACTTTAGACCTGAGTTTAAGTTAAACCAGACTTCAGAATACGGGCCTATGAAATTGGCAATTTTCACTCATTTTCACAAAACAATGCCAATTACATGTCCACACTGGTCGATGTATACAATGGGAAGCCGATTTTGTCACACAATCGCAATGGTTTTTTTTTTTCATTTCATAACATTTCATGTTGTTGTGGATCTCCACTTTCTTCTTAGTTTTATGCTGAGGGGGACGATTATAGAAAAATAAGTATTTCAAAAAATGCTCACCATTAGCCTGGAACAGTGGCCCGTATTCTAAGAACCCTGGTTTAAAGTTGTGGTTTAACTATGGAGAGCCAATTGGTGCATAAATACCTGACAGTACACATTCAATTTATAAACTCATACGACACCCTAATTGTTCATAATTGTCTGGGAATGATAACTGAAGTGTGTTTAGTCGTTATAAAAGCAAAAGGAAACGAAATAGTTAACATAAGAAATAGAAATATAAACAGATTTTTTAATTTCTTGGCTTACTATAATTTTAGCACAGAGTTAGACCATGGTCTAAGTTAAAACTGACTTCAGAATACGGACCATAAAGACTGGATTTTGTTCAAATCCTGAGTAGGTATCGGATATCCATGGCAATGAGCATTCACAGCGTTCATTTTTCAGGGGAGGGGGGGGGGTAGGGGCGGGTACAAATCGATTGGAGTAGCTTGAATCGCTGGTGGGATCCCAATTTCGATACCTTTTAAATAATCTTCTAAGTAATGGCTTTCAAGGTTATCTGAAGTTTGACTCCTCCCATCATTAAAATCATGATATACTCGAGGGGCATTGAAGTTGAGATGTCCCCCATTTAGATCAGCCACGCGCACTGTCTGACTGCGGCTTTTGGCATATTGCAACAGAGTCTCGAGAACACCTGTAATCCTACCAGATTGCTCAATCTTACAGGAAATTGGTATTTGGTGTGTGAAACCTTACAAATTTCCTTAAAGAAAACACCATTTTCCCCTTTTTAAACAGACCTGTTCTGTTAAATTGCAGAAAAATTCCTGTTTTATGAGTTTACAGAATGATTTTATTATTGCTTTCTGCAAAATATTTTTTCCCCTGTAAAATCAGTTTTTTTATACATTGTACCGACCATGTGTTGCAAGATAACATGATGAAAAAATGTTGCATTATGAGTTACTTTTTGTCAATTACGACAAAAAGATAGAAAAATAGATAGATAGATAGATAGATGGATGGATGGATGGATGGATGGATAGATAGATGGATGGATGGATGGATGGATAGATAGATGGATGGATAGATAGAGGGTCGCCAGTCCTATAACAGTAGAACATTTGCCACCAAAATGCAACCTGTCTCATACATGCAACACCTCGACATATTCCTTCATTAAGCAAACGAAAAGTAGCGTGCAGAGTCAGGATATGTCAGTTTACCTGCACATATAGGTAAAATAAGTTAACAATTATTTTTTAGCATACGGCTGCGAAACAGGAAATAGAATTGTATCTGCCATTGCCAACAATGCTGAATTCCATTTCAGAATAATTAATTGTGAAGGTCATGTGGTTTTTGACACAATAACAAACAGCATTTATCTTGGTTAATTTTCTAGAAAGTGAAGACAAAGGAGAGGAGGGGAAGGAGAAGGAAGATGAGGAGGAGGAAGAAGAAGAAAAATTAAATTAAGAAGGGAAAGAAGAAGATGGCGAACAAGAAGATGATTAAGAAGAAGGAGGAGGACAGGATTTATCAATGGTGAAACTAATTGGTTTCAATATTGGTAGATTTTTAAAAGTTTAAAGATTATGATTTCCTTCTTCTTTCCGACTTATTACTTTGTAAAAAAGGTCAAGATGGCACAGAAATAGAGTCACATCGATTCACTGAATAAAGATTATCGAGCAAGAGTAACAACAATTTCATCGAAATTACAGGTCCGATTAGAACACTGACGTTGTCACACTGACGTTTTGAGCAGATAGGTAGATAGATAGATAGATAGATAGATAGATAGATAGATAGATGGATATATAGATAGATAGATAGCATAGATAGATAGATAAAAAGATAGATAGATAGCATAGATAGATAGATATATAAAAAATAGATAGATCGACACTTGACTTGACTCGGTCACGTATGGGAGGATGAAAGAAAACGAGGAAAATGGTATATCGTATGGAGAAAGGAAGAAGGGGGAGATGCATGGATGGAGGGATGCATGGATGGATGGATAGATAGATAAATAGATAGATGGATAGATAGATAGATAGATACTATGATGTTGGTGCTTGGAGAAATTTAAACATCTACAATGGAGTTTCCGTTTCAGGTTAAATTGAATAACTATACACGTTTTTAGACACCTTTTCCATCTTCGATTAATGAAAACAAGAGAATGTAATGTGTACTCATTTACAATCACATTGTTGCATTTGCAACATCTTATAACACCACCATCTATTCATCCCCAACACCTATATACTTCACTGTATCGTCGAACCCATGCACTATTATCTATTCCTCAGTTACCTGAACTATGATAGCCGTGGGCGCCACCTACACTCATTGGTCTGAATGTCACAGAGACAGGTGGACACCAGCCCTGAAAATATCATAATTAATATTTTCATATCATGCTGGACCTGATGCAGTCTTCAATAAATTCGTGTTCGAAATGCTGTCTGATGTGTGTAAGGGTGTGGGTGTGTGATTACGTGGAGCGTTGTGGCCCAGTGGATAAGTCTTCTGACTTTAAAACAGAGGGTCGTGGGTTCGAATCCCAGCCATGGCGTAATTTCCTTCAGCAAGAAATTTATCCACACTGTGCTGCACTCGACCCAGGTGAGGTGAATGGGTACCCGGCAGGATTAATTCCTTGAATGCATGAGCGCTGAGAGGCAGCTCGAGCTAAAGCCGGGGTAATAATAATAACAACGCGCCTCGGAATAGAATATTTCTAGATAGATGGCGCTATATAAATGCCTATTATTATTATTATTATTATTATTACATGTATGATACCATTCTCATTCTGAAGAGACTGTCATACACATAATATTATTATGTGTATGACAGTCTCTTCATTTCTTTTCCCGGCTCTCCCACTTTTCTCTCTGTCTTCCTCCTTCCCCCCCCTCTCTCTCTCCCTCACCCCCTCTCTCTTTCTCCATCTCTCTCCCGTGTTCATTTTCAATCATTTATTCTTATTGTCAACATCATACCATCTAGACTCCAAATAATATCCTTCAAAGCTTGACCAGGCTAAATTCGCCAGACATGGTTCACGACCTTGGGCAAAACGATTGCCTCTCCATACCCGCCTCAAAATTCTTTCTCTTTATTTTTATTTTCAATATTGATAATATCAACACATTTCAATACTTCTAAATCCTTTTATTTCCTTTCGCTGTAATTATCTTCCTGTTCGCCGTTCCCCTATTATAACAATCGCACTCTCCAATATTTTTCCAGGATAAATTGATTCCGTACTGACTTTTGTACGCCACTATCCATTTCTTTAATTTCCCGTGGCAATAATTTCCGTTGAAAGGCAATAACCTCTCTCAAACTATATTCAAATCTGGCACTCAATGTCAACGTATAAAATGCAAGAACAAGAATAGTATTTTTTTTAATTATTCCAAGATGCTTTTATTTTTAATGAAAAATGAAAAGCGAATCGTATTCTGCCAAATGCTTCAAGCTAGGGAATGTTTATCCTTCCGTTAAAGCTCGTTTCAATAAATGCAGAAAATGTGAAGGTTTGGTGAAAATTCCATCAAGGAATAACGTAGTCGTAGATTTCTAACATTTGATTTTATGACGTCACAATCGAGCAGCTCGCCATGTCATGTGATATCAAGTCCATCAAAAACGGTTCTCAGAAAATGAAGGTGGTTTTATTTATGTATTTAATCATCTGACACATCATTCATGTTCCATTTTGTCAGAAATATATTTTTATTAATCCAAAATCATAAAAAAATGAACTTTGGGGATTCATTCCACAACATACTGCTCGTCTATGACGTCACAAATTCACCATTTTAAACATTCATAACTCTCTTGTTCGTTGATAGATTTTTTATCTCTATTATTTTCAAATTTATTAAAACCAAATCATTAGAGTGAACTTTTCCTTTAATAATTTGAAAGGCCAAATTAATCATCAATAACCAAATTATTCATTCAACATTGAATTGAAAAAAAATGAAATGAATTGCATTGCATTGACATTCAAATTATTTTCCTGGTATATTTTTGCCTCCATTTATTTCAATGAAATGTTTTATTCATTAATGCAGCTTTTTGTGAATGAAATGATAAAACTCGAAAAATCGTTTTTTTTTCTTCAATATTTCAGGGCAGGAAATGGAAGGAAAAACATTATACGAACTGGGAATGAGAAAACACGGCTTGGTCGAGCAGTTTTATGCGGACGAGTCTTTGAAGAAGATACTTATAAATACGATACGTGTTTTTGCAAGTGGACCGAAAGAGGATTGACGTATCTGTAATGACTCCACAGTTCATATTTACCAAGCATTTCAGGAGCGCATTCACCAAGAGTGTCACATTTCTAAAAGATTACCTTCAAATTTCGGACATTTGATGAGGGATTGTTGGTTTCCATGGTAATTTCATACTAAGTGAAAGGCTTGGATGACACGTACGTTACTAGGCCTACACCTCAAAAAGATTTCTTCGACACCTCGTAAGGTCTCGCGGCGTTCGGGAGATTCGTTTGCGTGCATAATATAGAGAAAGTGAAAGAGTGTGTCGGGTAGTCTGCTGTGCAAACCCTTCACTCAAGTTAAGGGTCTGAATGTGCAGCCTACTCATGCCTTGTGTACTGAAGGCCCTCTCGCTCAAACAGCAAGTTTTGTATCTGCTAGTCTTTGCGTGGAAACACACTTGTTCAAAGTTTCAATCAGGGTCTGTGCCTGCAGACTATGTGTGTGTGTGTGGGGGGGGGGGGTACTAGTATTCATGGTATCGGGTCAGTTCGACTGTCTTCATTCTTTCCCGTTATTTTTTTCTTACATCGCTGACTGGCATTATTGTCAGATGAACTGAAAGAAAATAAAAACACTGGGAGATTTTCGTAGTATGACCAAAATGCTCCGTGTAGGCCTTAGAATTACAGTTATTTATACGACTGCCACGATGATAAATGCAAAAGTAATTGAATCATACTATTATAGATGCAATTATGTCTATAATTCAATTGCTGAATTAACCCGAATGGTGGTTATATCGAACATTGTAAAGTTTGTTTTACAACCGTATCACAGTGATTCTATTTTTTTTTTCTTATTTTTATTTCTCTAATTTATCTTAAAGAGTATTCAATTCAAACTTTAGAGGCTATATGTAGGGATATCAGATGCGGATCTATAGTCTACTTTTGCTTTGTTTTGCATGCTTATTATTTTTTTTTTTACAGAAGAATAGTTTGTTGTAAAAATAGAAGAAAAAAATAATAATAAATATTGGTGAGGGTTTGAGGAAAATCTATTAAATGTTGAGAAAGTTATTAGAATTTTAAGTTTTTGATTTGTTGCATAATATAAAATGTACAAATTTCATTTTTTTTTCAATGGTTCGTGGTAACTTATTTTTGCTTTCTTTTTAGGAATGGTGTAAATAATATTTGTTTATTGATGTACTGAAAGTGCGTTAAAAAAACATTTTAATTTTCTGAAAATATGGCATTTGATTGTTTTTATTCATTATTATACAATATGTAGCAAAGCTGCTCGCATATGACGTCACAAATCAAATCAAAATTCTAATAACTTTTTTATTCTTTGAGTGATTTTTTTTCAAACCTTTCGCAATATTTTTTGAATTATTATTATTATCATTTTTTGCTATTCTTACAGTAAATTTTTTGTCAAAGTGAACTTTCCCTTTTCAACGATTTTAGAAAAAAGTAACCTATCCAGAAGAGGAAGAGACTATCAAATCACCAGTTATCAGTTTATTTCATCTGTGGTGGTTTATCAACAGGGGCCCGTTGCAGAAAGAGTTGCGTTTAAACGCAAGCCAAAAAATCAATCGCAAGTCCCAAATGCGCGCCGTTGATTGGTTGAAAATCAAGTTGCGCATGATTTTTAGAGTTGCGATTGATTGCAACTCTTTCTGCAACGGGGCCCTGGGCACATACGAATATTTAGAAACATATAAGTAAGTTTCTTGTCATTATCCATGCAGTTAGTGTCTCATCTCTAAATGCTTCACAAAAAAAAACACTTCAACCAATTCTACATTCTATTATGAACAGCGCCATCTATCGATAGTAAGGAGTTCATGAAAACATCTTTACCATGTTTACTGCCTGTTACTATGATTTTTTTTTAACAAGGGCACATCTAATTACCAAGAATGCATAAACCATGTCTATTAATTCATTGGCCTCAGAGTAGTTGGTCCATGATTTATTTGAATTAGTGGCGTACCCAGGATTTTGGATTTCCCAAGGGGGGGGGGGCAAAATCGTCCGCCAAAAAAAATTGACAAGCAAAAAAATGAAAATAAAAAATATTAAATTAGGTCTTCACGTTCGAAAGAGGGGGCACTTGTGACTCGTCAGGCGGGGGGGGGGTAGGATTACGTCCCTTGCATGAGTTGTGACTCGTCATGGTGGGGGGCAGTCTGCCCCCCCCCCCATTAGGTTCGCTAGTGATTTGAATGCAGGAAAAAAGAGCGCTGTCGATCAAATGCCTTGTTCACGAGCATAGGTGCAGTGGCCGGGAATCATTGTGGTCATCGTCATTGACTCTTTGACCCCTGTTACATCTGAAAGTTTCCTACCCGAGACCCGACCGAGTCCACTTGCAACCTTGACTGGATTATTGATGGATTAGCTTCGCGAACGGACCGAGTCCGAAATGTGGTCTGTTTACATCACAGTGTTCATTCCCTCCCCTTTCGCCCTATCTGTACTGTTTCGAGCGGCATTCGATTGCTGACACCTTTAAAAGGCGCTCTCGATCTAGGCCCGAATAATTCGCGCGTGCTAATTGAAGTTAACCGAGATTCTGAAATGCTGATGATCCCAGCAGTCGTTGAAGATATGATCGACTTGAAAAGGATACGGTTAAAATGCTTCTTTTCACTCAAATCAAAGACTTTATCAATCACAATTCACATGTCGCATGCCGCAAAAACATTCGAAGAACGACGGGGCTGGGGAGGGGATAGCGCGCGCTATGACGTAATTTGACAGCTGGCGAACGGACCGAGATAGGTTCGAAAGCTTGTGTGCGTTTACATCTACGAATCGGTGGACCGGGGCCGGCCCGATACCTACCCGAGACTACCTCTGGATGTGGTCTCGGGTAGGTTCGCTAAAAGGTGGCCCGAGGTAGGTTTGGGATGTTTACATCTGATTTCTTTCCGACCCGAGGTAGGCCCCGGGCCGGCCCGAGGTAGGGAATCTCTCAGATGTAACAGGGGTCCAAGACCCCTGTTACATCTGAGAGATCCCCTACCTCGGGCCGGCCCGGGGCCTACCTCGGGTCGGAAAGAAATCAGATGTAAACATCCCAAACCTACCTCGGGCCACCTTTTAGCGAACCTACCCGAGACCACATCCAGAGGTAGTCTCGGGTAGGTATCGGGCCGGCCCCGGTCCACCGATTGGTAGATGTAAACGCACACAAGCTTTCGAACCTATCTCGGTCCGTTCGCCAGCTGTCAAATTACGTCATATAGTGCGTGCTATCCCCTCCCCAGCCCCGTCGTTCTTCGAATGTTTTTGCGGCATGCGACATGTGAATTGTGATTGATAAAGTCTTTGATTTGAGTGAAAAGAAGCATTTTAAACGTATCCTTTTCAAGTCGATCATATCTTCCACGACTGCTGGGATCATCAGCATTCTTTCAGAATCTCGGGTAACTTCAATTAGCGCGCGCGAATTATTCGGAGATAGATCGAGAGCGCCTTTTAAAGGTGTCAGCAATCGGATGCCGCTCGAAACAGTACAGATAGGGTGATAGGGGAGGGAATGAACACTGATGTAAACAGACCACATTTCGGACTCGGTCCGTTCGCGAAGCTAATCCACCAATAATCCAGTCAAGGTTGCAAGTGGACTCGGTCGGGTCTCGGGTAGGAAACTTTCAGATGTAACAGGGGTCCAAGTTGTTGCTGTTATCAAATGATGGGTTGTACATATTAAAAGATAATAATTCTGGTAAACTCGAATCAATCCACGGTGTTAGGAGAGGATAAATGATACCCCCCTCCCCGGTTGTTCGAGGATTTGCTGTCTGCTTGTATTTTGTTCTGGCTGTCGGCTGTATGAATAAATATATAAAGGCCCTATAAAAAAGGAATATTGATTAGTTCATTTGTAATTAGCACATGTTCTCTTCAAAGTGTTCATAATTAATCATCTTGACGATTGTGAACCAAAGGTTTTAAAATACTTAAATAGGGTCTCTTGTCTTCCATTGTTATACTCCAATATTGCAATGATATTTTCATATCATTTGGCTACTTATTTTCACTTAAAAGATAAACAGGTATGCTTCTGTAAATGCAGTATATGGTATTCATTACAGCAGTCTGAAATTAGCAAAGTAAATACCAACGTGTCGGATATAATAGCCCAAACGGATATCGAAACATCCTGATATCCACCTTTAGAACATCCGCAAACATTAATTTTCCATCTCTTTCTCAGAAATAAAGTGCACATGAGCATAATTGATTACAATTTATTGAAAAAAAGAATAAATTAAAGGTAACGAAGATTTAGTGTAAACGACAATGACAGTGTTGGCGATGACTATGGCGATGATGATGCTGATGACGATGATGAAGATAATGGCGCTGACTATATATGATGACCAATGGAGGTGGTGAGGATGGTGAAGATGATGATACTGCTACTGGATGATGATGAATGTGATGATGATGTTGTTGTTGATGATGATGATAATGATGGGGATGATGTGCTGCTGATGATGATGTTGATGAAGATGATACTGTTGTTGCTGACGATGATGCTGCTTCTGATGATCTCGAATTGTAGGAGTATCAATGAGACATCTTTAACATGATCAAAGTATGTTCAGTTCTTGTTCAGTTTCTGTTAAGAGCTCTGGAAAGTACCTCATATAAACCGCACATTTCCAGTCAAATCGTCAACTGTTCATAATCTTAGTTATTTCTGCAATTATCGTGATTATCTTTTCTCTATTTTTGGCTCAGCAACTCACTTTTGCTCCATCTTGTGGATGTATTATCGAAAGCCTGTAATGATTCATCGTCAGTATCTTTTTAGCACGGGTCATTCCTAATATTTTCACCCCGTAATTTTTTTTCGCCAAAATCAATGTCTGGAAAACGTCCTTTTGCTAATTTTGACAAGCACCAAGCCAGCTGTCTTAGCAGCTTGTAATGTAGTCTGTATTTATGAATCATTGATTCGTCACAAGATGTCTAAAGAATCGACGTCTTGATCTAATAACGGATATCAGAATGAGTGGGAGAACAGGAAAGAAAAGGGGGCTTTCTCAAAAAGAGGGGGCTTCTAATCGCACCAAAATCTACTTAAAATACTGACCACAATTTCTATATAGACCTACTTTTGAGTATTTTGTTCTTCCCCAAACAATCCCTCCGAACCTCGTTTTATGCTTCTGAGGCATAGTTCAGGTAGAAGATCTATACCCATTTTGTCTGAACTCTTCCAGAAAGAGCCGAGACTTTATTTTAATGGATATTAAACATGTTCATTACTATTTGAGTTCACTGCCTCAAAATTTCATTTTGTTCAAATCCTAATAATATATAAACGATTAGTGAGATTTGCAATAGCTCAAAATAACCAGTCACATCGATTAAATAAGGCAAGCATTTGTGTCTCGACAACAAAATAGTGAATTGTATTTGTGACCAATGAATTTCGAGTCATGCGAATTAAAATGCATTTCAAGTAAATTTTGCAACGCCCCTTTTGAAAGAAATTTCCGCAAGCACTGGGCTCTTTTGTCATTTCTGTAACGAATTTTCCTATTAAAAGCCGTTCAAATATAATTGAACAACATGGGTTATGGTACAAAAACAATGATCGTGTCATTTGATAGAATAGATTCAATTTTATTGAAAACAATCTCTAATTAATTCTTTTTAATAAATTGTACAAAAATATATTTAAAAATAAAGTTAAGAGTGTAGCGAAGAGCATGCACTTTGGAATACATGTACCACCCTTTAAGTCCGTGCACTATTGGTTATTCATCTTTCTCATCATTTTTAATTTGATTTTCACGGAAGGAAGTGCAATATGTTCAGGTTGTGGGCTCCTAATACACCCAACACTGTCACTCTAATATTTTAATAATGCATACACGGGACTTGATGTGTTTTCCATACGAGGCGGACCTTGTTTGAATAACTGAGAGGAGCTAATCTTCAGCTTTATCATAATGCACCAACAGTGTATTTTTTTTACTAGCAATAATAATCATTAGGCCTTTTCAAAGCACTCTTTTAATGAACTGACGGTATTTCAAAGAGCTTTATTTTCACATTAAGATACTTCATAATAAGTATGGGAAATGTTCTCCTATACCCCCTCTCTCTTTAATATCATGCTGCTCACTTTTTAATGATTGCATAAAAAATGTGGCTTATATTTTGATTTCTTGAACTTTTGGTTATTGTGCATTCATATCGAATTAGATGCATTTTCACGAGGACCTTCTGATTGTATTTTCATGGATTAGAACCATTCTGAACCCCCCCCCCCCAAAAAAAAAACCAAGATGATCACTAATTCTATCTATCTATCTATCCATCCATCCATCCATCCATCCATCTATCTATCTATTTATCTCTCTATCTATCTATCTATCTATCTATCCATCCACCCATCCATCAATCCATCCATCCATCCAACCATCCAACCATTCATCCATCTATCCATCCATCCACCCCTTCTTCCTTTCTCCATACGATACCATTATCTTCACTTTCATTCATCCTCCCATTCGTGACCGAGTCAAGTGTCCCATCCACTTTCATCAATGAGTTGTGGTTTTTCAATTAAGAGTGATTTGATACACAAACCCATCTCCAAAAGAACACCTTTACCAGATCGTAGGGGTGACTTTCACAATAAATTACATTGCTCATTCTGTGAAATCAATCGCACAAATAAGATATACGATCAATCGACCAATATCTGAACATGAACCCGAAGATTGTCCTTGGCGGATAGTGTGGCGAGAAACGCACTTAATCTGAATAATTAAAATCCCGAGAATACAACCTGGGGCCTGTTGCATAAAACTTTTTACCTGAGAAAACTCAGGTTGTTTTTACCGGAGTTTTTGCCCTGTGTTAAAGTCAATGACAGAATTCAGACTAACCTTAGTTTTCAGTTTTTACCAGAATTTTCTCAGGTAAAAAGTTTTATGCAACAGGCCTCTGGAGTCAGAGTTGCAAACAAACGCAACTTTAAAAATCAATCGTAACTTGGTTTTCAGCGAATCAAAAGCACGCATTCATGACTTGCACTTGATTTTTTTTTTCCAGAAGAGGTAAGCCCATCTAAAATACCCGGGCTCAATAATGACGAAATGGTCATTACCCAACTGAAAAGTACATTATATAGGCTAAGAGGAGATACAAATTGACGGAGTTATCAAAATTATTTTTTAGATGACGTTTCAAATTGATTTTTAATGAGAATTTATTATTCTTTTCTTTGGTACAAAGGAATAATACATTGCCGTACAGCAAAAACTGTGGTGTTAACCAGTGTACATAGAGGACCACAACAGTTATTTTACACCGGTGTTAAATTGGTGGTGTTAGTTTTACACCTATAGCCTAGGTGTTAATACAACACCTATGGTTGTTACATTTACACTCTTTGGTGTTATGTTTAATCTCTAGGGTGTTATTTTAACACCTCAGGGTGTGATCCTCTATTAACACCAATTGGTGTCAGTTTTAACACCAGTTTTTACAGTGCGTGTATTGACTGTATATGCAAAATTGATAAAGCGCACCTTTTTCGCACATTTCCATTTTCACAGAGTTTGAGAGACCCTTTAGCAAGGTCATGTACTGAATTATTTTGTAAAATTTTATGTGAAGCATGGAATTATTTTAGTAAGGAGGGCTCAGCGAATAAATATCTAAATTGAATGTGATCTATACTACATTCAATCAAATAATTCATTAATGAAATTAAATTAAAAGTGATGGAATTTTGCATCTTCATATCGATATAATAAAAAAAAACATTATTCATTTGATTTGAGAGCATCTACAGATACTTTTAATGAAGTAGGTGTCAGGGGAGGGATAACTAATTCTACCATCATTATTATTAACAGTATCCAATATCGTTCCACCACACGATTTATTAATTCAACTCAGCTGTAAACTAAAACAAGACTTTCTTTATTATGTTCTAACAATGAAGACAACGAAAGAAACAAGGAGAATAAACAATATGACTACCAACACTGTTTGAGAACAACGTAACAGCATGAACGATGTCTCTGTTTTCTTTATACATGTTAATAACTTTATCAAACACTACAATAGCATCTTATTCTTATCGCCATTAATGATGGGGATAAAGTCAACATACTTCCTTCAAACTTTGTTGTACAAAGGAGAATGTAGACCCCTTGTTCATGTTGTCTAGTCACGATATTAAGAAATATAAGAACGTAGCAAGTAGTGGAACTTATTTCAAAAGCCCGTGATCTAAAACTTGAAAACTTGAAAAAATGAATACTCTCTATTGAGCTCATTTATGTTTCTAATTACGATTCAAATTATAATCATGTTATTTCTAAATAAATCTTATAGAAGTGTAATCTAAAAGTTGTCTGTAAAATAAATACATGTTGATAAATTCAAAATGTATAGTCCCATTCGTAGAGATGTGAGTCAGAGCTGAAAAGAAATTAAAATCGTGTTTGATGAAAAGTTTTCTGAATGTTTTGTTTAGAATGAGTCAACTTTTTCAAGGAGAAGGATGTGAATGTTGGATGAACCTATACAGAGAGACTGAAAGTCGCAAGCAGTTGTTCTTTCGTGCTTTGTGTGGCGCCCCGTGACCCAAACGTCTTTATGGTGAGGAATATCCCCGGCGCCCTTGCGACCCGAGAAAAAAAATGGGGCAGAGATGCATGATGGGAATCGGTACAGGGGGGGGGGCACTGAAATAGCTGACTCTCTATTTGTTCTTTATAAGTAAGAAATAGAATCTGACAGATACACTGTAAAAACTGTGGTGTTAAAACTGACACCAATTGGTGTTAATATAGGACCACATCCTGAGGTGTTAAAATACCACCCTAGAGATTGAACATAACACCAAAGAGTTTAAATGTAACAACCAAAGGTGTTGTAATAACAACTATGGGTGTAAAACTATAACACCACCAATTTAACACCGGTGTAAAATAACTGGTGTGGTCCTCTGTGTACACCGGTTAACACCACAGTTTTTGCTGTGTACCATGTATACCGGTATATTGTTTTCACTCACATTAGGCAATTGTCAAGAACGATTTCTGTGATTTTTTATCGTGTTCTTGCACAGCAAAAACTGTGGTGTTAACCGGTGTACATAGAGGACCATATCAGTTATTTTACACCGGTGTTAAATTGGTGGTGTTAGTTTTACACCTATAGGTATTATTACAACACCTTTGGTTGTTACTTTTACACTCTTTGGTGTTATGTTCAGGGTGTGGTCCTCTATTAACGCCAATTGGTGTCAGTTTCAACACCACAGTTTTTACAGTGTGTCTTCAGTTATTTCAGCTTATCCATTATCCTCGTCAAGCATGTTTTTCATTTTCAAAGAAAGGGCAATAATCATTGCTTCAGACCAATATTGGCATATACGATAGGCCTACATATCTCATTAAAAAATATATATATCTACATGTGTTAGATGTCTGGAGAATGGTAGCAAATTTTTCAGGTTTATCAAGGCTCTCAAATAATTTTTTATCATTACATGTACAACAATATCAAAACTTTTTTTTTTTTAATACAAGACATCAATTATGGGGATTAAGACCTAACGACGCTTGACCCGATTGCACTGTTTAATACAGGAAAACACCTGCTTTTGCTGGACAGTCATGACAGTTGTGTCTGACGTCACAATAATTATCTTGTTTGCTTGCCCCACCCTTACCGTTATTGTCACGTGGCATTGTTATTGATTGGTGGGTGTGTCCATTCTACATCAAAAGAGTGGATATCAGAGGTCAGTTGTTGAGGTCACTTTTGTTTGTATCTTATTTTAATAAAGAATATTGACACTGACCTTCAAGAGTTTATCATATACCCTTTGACTCAAAATAAAAGATAAAAAAATAAAAATAGAATTGATCCACGGTAACAATTACGCCTTTTTGAATCAAATAGTTAGGGGTTATACAATCTAGGCTACTCCTTGTTCAACAGTTATATGCAAGAGAACAATAATTGTCCAAACATCATTGTTAATTACCATGAAATAGACATTATATTCTGCATGCAGTATTCAGGGCTTCTGTTATGATAAGTTTATGAGAATCATTTCAAAAAGTGTTTTTTTAATTAAAGAAATACATATACAAACCAATAACGTTTATGAAAATAAGGTTTGGATATACTAGTATACTCTTAAACGTGTTGTATACGTGCAACATACTGTCCACACAACGATTGGTTAAAACTTAAACCAATTCTGGGTAGGTTTTAAACCAACAATGTGTGCTTTGGATGAAAACTACACTGTACAGGCCTATTGATTGAAAACTACCCAGAGTTGGATGATTTTTTAACCAATTATTGTAATGACAGTATGTTGCCCAACATTTTAAGAGTGTAGGTAACTTTATCATATTACGATCTCAAGGGGGTTAAAACAAGATAAAACTGACCGTAATGAGCCTGATATAGAAAGCGTTCTTGTTTAATAAGAAAAAAATGTATATAATCTCTTTAAAAGACGACAACATGTAATAGTGTTTATTCATTCGTTACGTAGTATAAACTATTGTAAGACAAGGCACGGGCATTTTATATGACTCCTTAACCGTGCACCCCCACCCCATCGCCCTCTGTCCCACATTAAACCATTAAACCCGGCGCCCTTCTACACTCCAGTCTACAACATGGCACCATGTTGTCAGTAGACGCCAAGGTACTGAAAGTTTTCTCCGGTTGACTCTACATATAATTATGTACAGTGAGGACTTGACCTTCCACTTCGCTGAGGAACAAAGACGCAAATCTCAACTAGCTATTCATAAAGTAGTATCGATATTCCCTTCCAAGTGCCCTTTTGGGGATATTAGGGGCACTTTTACGATCAAATCCATTATGCTGTGTTTGTGTATTGTTTCCTTTGTACTAGAACGAAATGATAGGCCGATATGTAATGTCTTCAAATCTACAGAATATCGGCCAGAGGCAATACCGCAATAATAATTAAGAATTTTAGGAAAACTTTTCCATGATTATAACTATCATGCAAGACCCCCTCAATATAGAGCTCATCGGAAAATTGTTTGGCGGGAAATTAATAGCAAGGAAAGGACGTCTTATCTGGATGTCAAGGACAGGGATTGAATCTAAAGATTAAACCATCGTGTTACTTATGTTTTAGTTGAAGGAAAAATGAAATTTCATCTTTTTTCGGAATACATTTGAATGAAATTATATCAAATAAATATCGTGGACATTTTATAGGTTTAAAACTTTTGAACCGAATATTTTAGACATTTTATTAACATTGAAAAGGAGGTATACATTATTATGACTCGTCTCCCTTATACTCTTTGTTCAGTGGTTTAATGAGTAAAACATTGTCAGGGGTATATGGCGCAAGGGGGAACTTTCCTAATATTTGCTGGAGATGGAAAGCGAGCGAGCAAAATCAAATGACCTATTCTAAATGAAAATCTAAAGTTGTCACAGATTTTAACTTTATATTTAAAAATTGATTTCATAGTTTACATTTTCGATTCCTTTATTTTTGTTCGTCTAACGATTCCCCATTTTTTGGGGTCGTTGAACTCGGGGGAGGGGGCGCTGCCCCCGAGCCCCCAATCTGCACATCACTGTCTGTGATCAGACTTACCATCGACCTCCTCTTATTTTTGAAACTCTTATCTAAAGAGGCATCATGACATTATCGCCCTCTCATGGTGACCAAAAATAGAAGAAACACAAGTTTGGAATCTTGCCTAAAACCACCATGTCTCAGCAAACTTCTTTCATGACCTTTCAAAAAGTGTGAAAAGTTTCAGCTAAAGATTTTAAAGAACAAAGCACGTTTTCGTCGTCATTGAACATGTGGTATGGGTTAGGGGGCCTCTCTAATTTCCGAAATTGTCGAGAATTTGTAAGGAAACTTTGGAGCGATGTGAGAAAAAAAATACAATGGGTAGAAGAGGAAAGTGGTTATATAACCTCATGAAATGAGTGTTACTCATCAAAATATTCGTAATTTGAATTGAAAGATTCCCATAAAAAAGGATGCATATAGACTGTTACTGATAGGAACCTCATTTGACGGAAATCACAACACAAACAATTCTCACAGGTGGGTAGGCACCTAGTTCTGTCAAATAAAATCACTGAATGATGAGGCAGAGTACTAGGGCTTTATCATAATTCGATATCATTCCACGGTCTATTTCTATCTATAAAAAATATTTTCATTCTATGATTTCAATTCTCAAAATATTTGACACAATGCAAAGGACAATACGCAGATTTTCCCCTTATATTATTAATAAATATAATATTTATACAAAAATCTATTTTAGCAAAGGGGTGGTGCAAAGGAGATGAACTCTGTATAGACTTTTCGCAAATCAAAATTCAAGGGTGTGATATATATACATCTAGGCTTAATGTGCATTTTTGTGAAAATAAGTCATATCAAGGTAGGAAGTTTTAAAAAATTATAAAGAGAGAGAGAGGGGGGGGGAGAAACCCTCCATCTCCCCTTCGACATTGCATATAACTACAGGGGCGGATCCAGCCTTCGCCAATAGGGGGGGCCCGGAATTTTTTTCAGCCATATTTCCCCGATCGGCCGCTCGAATATGATTTTTGCCGGGATTTTTTGTTTCTTTGACTAGTCCTAATGGTCACTTTTTAAATGTATAATACCATAACCCTTATTTATATAATGCGAGCGCGAAGCACGAGCAAAATTTTTTGGAAAACTTTTTCCTAAAATTTTGAACATTCTGGGAAATGTTTGTCTTCCTGAAAAAAAAAGATGTGTATGCAAGTTAATAATTACTACGAACGTAAAGAGTGAGCAGAATTGAAGTGATGGAAAAGGTACTATTAAATACTAGCTTGCAATTAGCCATGAAGACGTTACACATTTTAAAAAAAAAATGAAATAATGCGAGCGCGAAGCGCGAGACGAAATTTTTTGACATTTTTACCTAAGGAATGGAAATTCTTAGCACTTTTTGTTTAACAGAATAGGTATATAATTAAACATGCGAGCACGAAGCGTGAGCAAAAAAATTCGAGATTTAGACCTACTGAACAAGACACTCTATTCAATTAGTTTTGTAAATCATGAAAAGGGTGAGTAAGTGGGGATCTTCCTTACATTAATAATGCGAGCGCAGAGCGCGAGCAGAAAATTTTTGTATACGTTTTGAACTGCTCGAAATTTTACCTGTTATGGACTGCTTGCAATTAGCCATGAAGACGTTACATATTTCAACATTCAAATATTGCGAGCGCGAAGCGCGAGCTGAAATTTTTTTACCTTTTTTACCTGAATAATGGAAATGCTAAGCACTTTTTGTAATCTTGGAAGGACTCTAAGTATATAAACTAAACCTTATTGATGCGAGCACGAAGCGCGAGCGGAAAAAATCTGGACACTCTATTCATGTTTGTAAATCATGAAAATCATAAGTTATTTATCCGCGAGCAGACACTTTTTGATATTGTGATCTGAAACTGGATAATGATTTAAATAGAGAACAATCTGCGTATCTGAATTAACGTGTGTTTTAGATTTCGACCTAGAATTTGGGTATTCTAAGTACCTTTCTTATCATGAAAATCAATAAAGCGAGCGCAAAGCGCGAGCTAAAAACATCTGATATTCCGATCTTACAAAGTGTCAATTTAAGCTCTGTATTGCAAACAACTTGTGGGAAAATTGTGAATCGTGATGGATGACAGTTAAAAAAGAGCTGATGTATTTTATTATTATTACTTTGAGTTTTTACATAGGACCGGGACATTCTATAAGGGCATTATGTCATCATAAGAAAATGATGACTATCTTCCTATTTCTCTTCCTAAGCATGAGAGCGCGAAATCTGTTAATATTATGGCCTGAAAACTGGACATTTAAAGCACTGTTGTAATTATGCATAAAATGCACGATATCTATCAATGCGAGCGGAAATCGCGAACCGAAATTTTTGATAAACTGTCATCAAAGTAGTTTGATTTAGAATTAATATTGGGATATACATAACTCACTGGGCGTTGTGGCGTGCGCTGTAATCCAAGCTGTGGGAAAGTTTCAAATTGATGCACAGGTTCGAGGTTCGAGCCCTGGTCACGTCTTTCGGATGGTGACGTTAAAGGTCGGTCCCAGACGTAAATAATCATATCTGATTGATACACGTCTGACAAAACTAAAATACACACACACACACACTCACTAATCAAAATGCTAGCATGCAGCGCTAGCTGATATATACGTTTTGACAATCTGACCTGAATAGGGAACTTTTTGAGAACTTTATAGAATACAGGAAAATAATTAATAGGTACCTTACAAATCAAATTTTGCGAGCGCGCAGCGCAAGCAGAAAATGATAATATTCAGACCATAACACAGACATTTTTAACGAGCACTTTTTTAAAATCAATTTGTAAATCAAACAAAATAATGAAAGTTCAATTTGTTTTGTATATTGACTTCAAAGTTTGATATTTCAAGCTCCATATTGAGCAAGATATGCAAATCCCATAAAAGACAATAAGAGCGCGAAGCGCGAGCGAAAATTTTATATCCTAACAAATAGATTTTTCAAAAAATCATTTTCAAAGTCTTCCCCTCATGTTATTTTATTCAATCATGTTCCTCCTTTTATGTTTGCCTTTCTTCTTTTCTCCTCTCCTTTCCCTTCCTTTTTCTTTTTTCCTTTTTTTCTTCTTTTTTTTGCTCCCCAATAGGGGGGGCCCGGGCCCCTCGGGCCCCCCCCTGGATCCGCCTATGGTTAACGTTCATTATGTCTAATGAAGCCTATCTGCAATAAAGAGATTAGATTGATTACAGCATGTAAACTTATGTGATTTTTTTTTTGCATTTGGCATGTCTGTAATTTGAATGAATCATATTTTTTGTCTCTAATGATAGAATAATATAATTGTAAACCCATGAAATCTTCAAGTTTACGTGTTCGTTCTGCTTTACTGCTGCTTAATCACCTGTCATCCTGGCAGATGTGGCTGCTGGTCAAGGAGTCTTGCGTTTTCCAAGTTTTCAGGGATGAGTCGTTTTTTCCTAAATGTTAGCAAGGCTTAATATTAAAAGGGAACTTAAAAAACAGGAAATCATTAATTTCATCGACCATTGGAATTTCTTGGTAGTATGTAGCCTATATTCTTGAAACAGAAGATCTGTTAGGCCTTTATTGTCAATCTTCACAAAATTGATCTGGTGTACGATTGTGTATAACCAGTTGTCTGTGGTATATAGGCCTATTTATTATACTTATTAAATTCAGTCATGAAATAATAATAACAACTCTGATTTACCCAGGTTATAATGCCACTTCAACGATTAGTTGAGATTCAAGCTCACCCTACATTATACGTCATCAAAATAACAACAACAATAAAACAAATCTTAAGTCGAGCGCCAAAAAAGGTTCAATTTTTCCAGTCTTTGCTATGACTTGGCCGAGGACCGAACCTGCGACAAATGCATGGCGCTGTATTACTGCATGGGCTCCCCATGGCCGGTCATCGGTTTAAGTCGGGTTAATTCGGATTCATTCGGGTTATAATGGGTTAGATGTCAACGTGTACTGTAAAGACATGTTTACATCTCATAGGACTTTAATCAGAATAGACTAACAAACTTTCACCATCTGTCAGATGCTCATTAGCGCTGATGACTGACGGAACATGACGTCATACACCATAACCCAATTCTTTTTTTTAAAAAAAGCCGCTTGATATTAATTTTTGTAAGATCTCATAGCGTTTTACCTTTGAGAGAGAATGTCAATGTTTTGTGTAATAAATTCCAAGAGAGACCATGAATGATGTAGGGGCCGACACCAATATTTTTAAGTCAACTTACATTCGTCCTTGTGAAATTTCTTCCCATCGAAAAGTTGTTAAGCCAGCAATGTGTAATCAATTTCGTTGAAACAAGCAATTATTTTGTATAAACAAATGAGACTTGATAGAAAAGAAATACCGATAGATAGGTACGAAATACTATTTAAAAAATTAATGACCATCACTTCGATGGAGTGTGAGGGACAAAAATCGCCCAAATTTACTTGTTCTTAATTTTGACTGGTTGCGAGCAATAGCTCAAACTAGAATTGCTGATTGAATGCGCATGAATAGATTGCAGTTGAAATTATCAGTTTAAAGTAAGTTTAGAGTAAATATTGCTCTTCAATAATTTCACCAAATGAAAGAAGACTGAGACAACATGAACAAAGGAAAACACAGCTTTATTTAACATCATAATCGATTTCTCCTGCTGTGAACATTAAACCTGTCTCTGTTCGGCGCCGCATTTAGAATGTTTTCTTATTTTCCTCAAGTTTGGTATTTTGTCATATCCGTTCATAAACTTCTGTCCGTCTGATGATCCAAGGTCATCCAGGGCAGGTCACGTGACCAAACATGCATTATACAATGCCAATAACATATTATCAGCTGTCCAATGTCAAGCCCTTATCGAGAGGAAAAACAACACGTGACCAGTCACATGGATTGACGTCATAAGATTAAGTCGGTGAAGTATTACGGCAAAGTTATGCACTTAGGCCCACTCAAAATAGATATCAGCTGTTTATATTACAGACATCGAAATAACAAAACAATATAACTGGGCATTTTACTGTATTAAAACTGGACCTAGCTATAGGGTCATGATTAAAGATTGTCAATCTTTAATGCTGCATTTTTTTTTCTTTTTTTACTTGAGTTGAGATGTTTTCATAATAATTTTTCAAGAAGTTTACCTTGCATGGTATATTGCGATATCGTATAAAGAACGTCGTCATTCGTTTAATTATAGGGGAATGAAACTTTTGGAACAAAATAAAATATGCTTGTTTAGAAACAGAAAAATCAAAGAATAAGAATAAAGAAAGTTTGAGAAAAATCGGACAAATAATGAGAAAGTTATGAGCATTTGAATATTACAATCACTAATGCTATGGAGATGTGTGATGTCACTGATGAACAACTTTCCCTTTGGTGGACTATAAAATACCCTCAAAATGTCTCTTTTTGCTTTTTCTTATGATGATAGAAACTCTTTATCCATGATGTATTCTTAAAAAATATGTATTACATGCCCTCATGTAGAAAGAACATATGATCTATGGATAGATGTGATAAAAGAGGCAATTCAAGTGAAATATATACTAAAGTAATGGGGAGAGTTGTTCACAAGTGACATCACACATCTTTGTCGCATTGCCAATTTGCTATCTCCATAGCATTAGTGATCGCAATATTCAAATGCTCATAACTTTCTCATTATTTGTCCGATTTTTCTCAAACTTTTGTTGACCTGTTTCTTTGATTTTTTTGTTTTCACACAAGCTATCTTGTTCCAATGGTTTCATTCTCCTTTAATCATTCATCGATAATAATAAATGCATTTAAGCATTCATTCATAGATTTTTTTATTTCATCTCTAATCTATGTACATAATGCACTTAGTTACCCATTCATTGATTTTATAAAACAAGATATATAACTCCCACAGCACTTAGTTTTTTTACACAGGTTTGTTGATCTGTCTATTAATTCATCTAATCTATAATGTATTTTATGAACTTATCATAGATTTCATTTTGAACATAATTATGAATAGCTAATAAAAGGGTCTGTTTGTCGTCTAAAAAATCATACATGAATATCTGATAGCGGGTTTTAAAACGGACGCGGTAATAATTTTGTCAGAAATCATCTTAAAAATCAGCATTTTCTTTGCTTTGATTGGTTACTAGAGCATGGAATGAGAGCAGGTTATCGATTGAATTTAACACCATCTTTCGCCAATCTTTCATGAGATAGGATCGGGTTAAACCTCGGTAGGAACACTGGTAGTAATCAAAGTATATCCCGTCTATTCCCATCTTGATGAAAATGACCTTTACAAAGGTTTCCTTTCAAGAAGGGCAGGGCTACCCCTCCTTATCCTCTCACCTCATCGATGTCTTCATCAACACCTTCTCCTCCTCCTCCGCCTTCGTCTTATTCTTCTTCTTCTTCTCCTCCTCCTCCTCCTTCTTCTCCGTGTTCACCTCCTCCTCCCCCTCCTTCTTCTTCTCCTTCTTCTTCTCCATGTTCTCCTTCTTCTCCTAAACATAATATTAATACATTTTTAGTTTGTTTTATGTTGTTGCTCTTTTCTGTTTTATGTTCTCTTGTCAGAGAGGGGGCGTATAAAACACAAGCAAGATAAAAATAAAGAAGTGAATGATAAGAGTAAGAAAGAAAGAAAAAACATAAGAAAATTGTAGAAAAAAAGAGAAATGAAATAAAGAAAGACAAATAAGAAATGCGAGACAAGAATCATAACGAATATTATGGGAGTAAATAATCATACAAACAATAATTAAGCATTAGATGAGAGAGAGGGGGGCGATAAACACATAATATCGGGAGGGGGTAATCGTATTTAAGTCGGCTGAATTTATGAGGAACATCCCAGTCTGAATGAGATGAGGAAACGGCCCATTTCCTATTCCCTCGGTTTGATTTATGACGTATCTCAGTCAGGACCAATGTCATCATATTAATATCCCAGACTAAGACACAATTTCGATGAATATCACTGATTACTGTGATCGTACATGGTGATCTAATTCTGATGTTAACCACGCTAACATGGCTAAGACATGTCGGTGTATGAATCGTATATGACTTTGGGATTCAATAAAATAAACTTATTCAAGAGACTACAGAACAATAATTTCCAAACAGATAAAGCCCGAATCCCCTTCATCATTATGGAATAAAAATATATCCATATAATTCACGAAATCAACAGGCTGTAAATTGATTAACCTATACAGTTTATATTTTACATAAAGTTACAACCGTACACTAAATGTCATTATATTCATTGGCAAACGAGAAGTGAAAGCTGGAGAGAGGTGTCGATATTCATTTCCGATCAAGCCAATTAACGGAGGAATTATCAAATTGAACTTGAATCGTCGGTGAATGGGGGTTTCCCTCCCAAGTAGTATTGCCGGGGGTTTCCTATTCCATATTATAGAATAATCTTTTAGGTCAGCACGATCGAATTGGGGATTACGATTTTTAGTGATGAAGTTCCTTTTTCATGTTAAAAAATGAAGTAACTTGAGAAATACTGACAACCCTCTTAAAATGGATTAGAGACTATTGGTCCAGTCAGATTGATTTGAATAAATAAATAAAACTAATCAAGCAAATTACCCATATAGAAAAATCGGATGTTGATAGAATATACTGACATTTTAAACATTTATGTTATTTCACAAAATGACGAAAACTTGAGGTGAAACCTCGATGTGAAAGTTTGGCGAGATCGGGGGCAGGGACGGGTGCGAACGAACCAATTATGAAAACGGAAATCTCGTCCAAATCTGCCCACCGTCGCGTCATGACGAGATGAGCTTTGGTGCTCATTAAAACGGCAACAGTCTGCTTGAAACCATTAATTAGCACCGGTAGCAACCAGTGATTGGAGCTTTAGACTCAGAGAACTGACAATCGTTATCACTGAAATGAAAAGAAAAAAAATGAATTTTCGTTATTTCTAGTAAATTTCATTGAGATTAATGTCCCAATTTCATGTGATGATTGCAAATTGTTAGTCATAGCATTGACTATTTTAATTTTTAAACCTTTCCCTTTTCATTCAGACCAAATCCCCGTGACGCTCATGCGTTTTTATTTCCATTGTTAAACCATCCCCGTTAATTGAGATTGATTGAATTTCTAAATACCTGAGATGTTTGCCAATTAATAATTTTATTGTTGGCCAAAGCATCGACTATTTTTACTTTAAAACGTGGCTGTACATGAACTACAATAATGCACTTATAATTTCACAATACAAATGATAATAATCAATGAAATAACTTGATATCATTTGCCGCATCGCTGCAAATAGAGAATGGGATAGAATATAATATGAAAAGGAAAAAAATATCATTACATTTAGCATTTTGAGGAGGGAGAATGAAACGAAATTAATGAGTTTAATCATTTTGATCGTTCAATTTCGGAACAGTCCCAGTCGACGACATGACATTTTTTTATCTTTTCGATCAAAAAGAGGTAAAATGAACCAATAATTGATAAAAGGAACTAATGATAAAAACTCTATTCATATATCTTAAATGTGACCAGGATCTCCCTTTGATGAAAGTGACCTATTATGCGTTGGTATCATTTTTTGAAGAGTATGTGACATACGATTTCTTTATATACAAATAAGATGATTCGAATTCGAATACACAAAAGGGCAAAATTTTGTTTAGTTGCAACAAACAATAATTATTTCATGAGAAAGTCTTTTAAATCAAGGTTGATTTAAAAAAAAAATTATCATACATCTAAATCTGGTACATTAATGTAAACTTATCTTTGTAAAATCCTGAAATCTTGTAGCTCAAAATTGATAATTCTAATGATCACTTACACAGAAAAGGATATGTGGGACAGTGTATATACTGCTTCGAAAAATACCCGACATTTGATGGAATTCCGTGCTTAATTTGCTCATCTCTCAGCAATTACGCATTTTCTTCCAGAGCTAGTTGGCACATATTTTTCATTTATAAATAAAAACACTTTGGTGGTAATTTTATTGGATTCTGTTAGAAGTCATTTAGTGAGATCATAACCAGAACTGGTATTTATCTTTAACGAAATATTGCAAATTCATGTTTCAGATGAAGACAAAGGAAGAAGTCAATGTCACGATCATTTTTCAATCCCCGTTCCTCATGAGAAAAGACTGCTGTTTACAGGGGGCGAAACAGAGATGAGATGGCTTATATCATCTCATACTATATATTTTCAATTCAAACAAAAAACATCAGCTTAATTTGTAAAGAAAGAAGATTAGTTCGTGAAAGGTGACGGAACTCCGTTGTGCATGCACGTATGTGGGGGCGACGCAACAGGGCGGCGGGCACTCTTACAACAAATCATTTAAATTGACTCGACAAGTAGTCAGCTGGGTGCAACTGATATGCTAGTCGCATTTCTGACATATAATCTAGATAGAAATAACTCTATTCTAGTAAAATACGGCTAGAAAATAGTGAAATATGACTAGAATAACAGTTGCGTCCAGCTGACCCTATTAACTTGTCATTCTTGACTGAATTGTGGAGGGGGAGCGGGCGACGGCCATTTATGATTTTTGTCGTGAAGAAAAACAAAAAGGCAGACGTAGTCTTACAGTCTTACAGCATAACAAAATAATACTATTGAAAGAATACAACGGAGAGTATGTAAAATTATCTTAGGACATAATTACATTACATACTCAAATGCATGTCAGGTATGTAATTTACCAACACTTGAGGAGAGAAGACTGACACTAAGTAAAAAATTTGCAAAATCTCTTTCAACTCATCCATTGTGTAAGACATGGCTACCTCGAAAAAAACATACAAACATATCTCTTCGTCGTACAAACAACTATCAACAGTTTCCAATATAACAACAAGATTTAAAAACAGTCCATTGCCTTTTTTGGTAGACATACTCAACAAAAGATGAGTGTGTAGACTAAGAAAGGCAATGCAAATGGTCATCCTCACCCCATTATAAAATTATTTTTGTCATTTAAATAAGTGTCAGTCTCCTCTCCTTCAAGTCTGCCATTATCATATTACATTCACTCGTTCATCATGTTCATTGTCTTTTATGCCTTATTTAAAATGTATTTACTTTTAAATGTATAACCGTTTTTAATGCATTTTACTATGTATTTAATAATGTGCCAAAAGCAACTTGTAAGCATGATCTTTCCAGCTTTAACTATTTTTTCATGTATGATTGTTAACATGTTTGATTATCAATTAAGACCATTTTTGAATTGAATTGAATTGAAGTAGAAAAAGGGAGCCTCAAATTAAGTGCATGGTCCCGTGTAAGGTACTATTATTAAACATGACGTCATCTTCTTGGTCGTCCCCCCCTCCCTCCAATTATCAAAACACAGTGGCGCCGCCCTTTTCCGTATGTATAGTTGACATGTTATAGAAATCATTTTCATTTTTAGAAAGTAACAAACAAACGAAGGAGTGCGGAAGCCGCACGTCACAGAACGGGAAATCAAATTATATCTTCTCATTATATCATTACATGATTTCATTTATCCTGATTGTTCCGTTGTTTTTGCCACTCGGTCTAAAATCAGTTTGTCCTTAAACTAAATCTTGCTTAAGTTTGATACTCCGGAACAAAATGTTGCCATAATGTTTCATTTCAAGTCACTGTAAATGATCACCGTTAGAAACTAAATATTTGATTAAAAAAATGTTATTGGGGCAATTATTTAGTAGGTCGCTGGTCAAAGTTGATTCTGTGTATTCTGACCACCAGGGCCCCGTTTCATGAAGAAATTTTGTAATAAAAAATGCACACTTTCTACAACAAGTTCACTATCAGCCAATCAAGTTGATTTATTTCGGTAGCTTATAACAGTTATTGCAAACTTGTTATTATACAATGTTTCATGAAATGGACCCTTGGGCAGTCCAGATGGTCTTGGGAACGTATACTTTGTTGGCTTTCAAGCTTCAGTGGCATATTTAGGATGTTTAGCTATCATCCGTCTGGTCAGCATGGTCATCTGTCCATTTTGTGAACTTTTTTATTTATGAAAACCAAAACATGGTAATTAAAAAAAACAATAAGCTGATACTTGATCCGATTTCAGTTAAGTCTACATGTCCCCAGTTCTGTCAACACTCTATATTAGCAGAGAGTGTGAAACTGAGAAGCTTTTAACTTCTTGGTGAAACATCTTATCCTTCCATAGCACTTCCCTAGATGAACATATACAGTAAAACTTTACAGTTAATCTCGAGTAGCAACGCAAGAAACATACGAGAGGACACGAGCTCTCTAAAATCCTTAGATTGAAATAGATTGCGATCAGAGACCAGTCAAAAATTGGATCGAAGCTTTTGATATTATGGATTTAAAATTCAATCTTATTCGATTGAATCATTCGATCCAATTTTGGATTGTTCCCTGACCACAATCTACTGGATTGGAGTTTAATCTACGGAATTTAGAGAGAGCCAAGTTTC
Source organism: Lytechinus variegatus (assembly GCF_018143015.1). Taxonomy (NCBI): domain Eukaryota; kingdom Metazoa; phylum Echinodermata; class Echinoidea; order Temnopleuroida; family Toxopneustidae; genus Lytechinus; species Lytechinus variegatus. The sequence continues at coordinate 36,622,259 of NC_054743.1, read as the reverse complement.
CTTGCGATAGAAAAACATAGAAAAGGAAATAAAAGAGTGATGTTTATATTGTCCATAATCGAAATAAAAAAAAAAGATCGAAACGATTCCCATCAGAATATACTGGAGTACAGATTAGGGGCTCGGCTCCCAGAAGAGTTCCACGACCAAGAAAAAAAAGTGAGGAAAATTTTGAAAGAAAAGGAAAGGAAAAGAGAAAGATCGAATATTTTCTGAATATAAAATCAAATTTAGGGGGGCAATCGAGGCGGATAGAGAAAATTCATTTTTTAAGAATGCGAGCGAGTGAAGCGGGAGAGCAAAATTTTCGATGTTTTATATTGAAATTAAAAATATTAAACATCGAAAATTTTGCTCTCCCGCTTCGCTCGCATTATTTTCTTTTAATAAAAATGTCCTCGATCCGCCTTAAATGCCCCCCTAAATTTGTGGGTGCTCATTAATATGCAATTGACATTTTATATAACCCTTTTCACCGAGATGGATGCCTCTGTTAATCTTCACTGGAATAGGGGAACAAGAGAAGAGTTGTAAAGAAGTATAAAATACGAAATTGAAGAAGATGGGATAGAACATGATTGTTTTAGGCCTAATGGCCGTAGTAACGGGTAAGAGTTGTTTGTCATTCCCCCACATCGTGTTCCAGATGGCTTCTATCTTCAATGGCGGTATCCTTCTACGTCATAATGGGATGCTGGTGAGGTCACGTGATGTCCTTTCAAGTTCGAATTCTGAGTCTTGGGTCTGTCTGATCTTGGTTTTATTTCGGAAAATAAAGGGAGAGCGAATAATTGAAGATATCCTTTTATACAAACAAGTACCAGCACCTGGCGGCATTGATGATGTCATGAAATCCCAAATCAAACTTTCAAACCACGTGGTTAAAAGGTCAGTATATAATAATGCCATATGCAGCATGCAACGAATTTATATTTTTTCCAAAAGCAACTTTGAAATTAGGTTTTTGCTTCAAAGCTAGTATAGCAAAATATCGGATATAATCGAATTCATTTTCTTCGATCGCCATCCATCCAGTGGGCAAATGATTTTTGGCGTATATTTGTGACAGCGTTTAATGGCTTCTGGTCAAATTTGTGAACCAATCAAATAATTCATTTATTATGTTGAATATAAAATCATAAATTGAATAATATCTCCAATTATCAGTTCATGGAATGCTAGATTATTTTGATCCGAGAATCAAAACCATACACCAATCAAATTTGATAAGGATGCTGAACATTGTTGGTTCTCTTGGGATGACAGTAGTCTGCAGGCACAGACCCTTGTTTTTCGCAATTTCGCATAGTGCATAACGCAGAGTCTGAAGTAGCGAGACTAGATTCACTATGTACTGCAGCTGGCTCTACCAAGTTCATATTTGGCACCGACAGATTCTTAGGAGTCTAGTCTTCACTCTAGACCCGTTATTGGGTTAAGTGTCAAATACGAGTCTGTGATTGCAGACTAGGATATGACAGGATGTTACTATTCATTATACCCTTCTGGGATCCATTGATAAATGAAAGATAATAATTATCGTACGGCTTAGGGGTGGCCAGGAATGTTAAATGCCCCCATCAGTTATGCATACAAACAGGCGAGATACCCCTTTGATAATGTCCTTATGAATGGTCGATATGTGCTAACCCCTCCCTAAGTTATTATGCCCTTATTCATGGCACACTTACGACAATTATTTTGTTGATTTCAAAAGTGATATCATCATATAAATGTCAATAATATTTATTAAAAACCCACGATAGGCACTACAGCCTCATGAACCGTTCGCCCATGCAGTGGGCCAAGCACAACAGTTTTGTTATTATTTCCCTTCTCCACTCTTTACATGCACGTCGAACGCCTGACAAGATCTCATTTAAAATTATTTGGTATGACTCGACCAGGGATAGAATCAATGACCTCCCGTTCATAAGGCAGGCGCTCATACCACCGAGCCATCATGCCCGGTTATCATTCCAAATGATGCTCACGACTTTATTGATTAAAAAGACGTTTAAAACAACGCTGTAAAGCAATATCCATTCGAGTCCAGTGTTTAGGTGTTCCAAAAAGACCATACCATTAGGAAATGAGAAAATATATAACATAAATTATGTAAAAAAAAATGAAAAAATAAAAATAATTAAGATTGACAAACTTAGAGGTCAAGTGGTTCGAATAATGACTGCATCAATTATCATCACCATGAGAATTTTTTCACCTTTTTTTTTCAATAGTTGTGGATTTAAAAAAAAACTTTTCTATAAGTAAACCTGTTGAGGAGACTTTATATCGAATCGTTTCTACATTTTAAACAATTTATTGGTGTTAGAAGTGGTCAATTTTATTTAAAAGTAAATTTTATTTATTTGCATCATTGTTAATTGGTTACTCTCATTGACTTCGATTGATTGTCTGATTTTATATCTTCTAAACCAGACAAATAATACAATTACCTGACATGTCTGGTACTGTGCATGTGACTTTATTCTTCCCTGGAGTCAACGCTTAGAAGCAGATATTTAATATAGGACATCCTACAGACGTGGTTAGGATAAAAGTCAAGAGTCTATTTAAAGAAATGAATGTCAAACATGCATGTATTAGGTACATCCAATACCATGAATACAAATAGATAATGGTCACTTTACATAAGCGGTGGATCCAGGATTTCTTATGATGGGCATGATTGGAGGAGGAGCAACAAGGAGCCCACTTTGTCTTTAAAAAAATTCTGACAAGTAAATAGGGAGAGAGAGCGAAAGAGAGAGAGAGGAGGGGGGATGGGTGGGTCCAAGGTCACCAATTTCGTGACTTTCCCCTCGATCTGTTTGAAAGAAAACTAAAACATGATTAAAAAAGGTCTTCACCTCCCCCATTGGAACACCAGGCCCGGTGACGGCATAAATTTATTTACATTTATTTCCATACTTTCTACCCCCCCCCCATAAGAAGTTGGGTGGGTGACAGTGCCTCTGGGTCCACCGCTGGCTTACATAGCTTGCGAAGAAATATGATCCTCGTTGTTACAAATTAATATTCTTCTTGTCAAGTTATTCATTAAATGTTGTCTGTATTTCAACTGATATCTTCAACCGCAATACATCTGGTGAATGATTCAGAACTCACTACAGACACTTTTGCATAAAACAAAATCAAATGGATTATACTTAATTGCTTTGGAATTATCCCATCGCCAGAAACACAAGCTGGGGTATATAACAATAATGTGTTTTTCTTCACGAAAATCACGGTTCCACCATTATCACAACATCTTACACAGTTGATACTTCAAAACGATCTTCCCATATAACATGTATAACTAATTACATAAATCAAACAATTATGTCAAAATTAAAATAATTTACGACATCAAAAAGCCTAGTTCACCTTGAACTAGTTCTGGTTAAAATTATTTAGTCAGGTGCAACGGTGAGGATTTCAATTTATTCATTTTTATCATAACGTAACAAGTAGGGAACCGATAATCTCATAATCGAACATATCAAATTTCTCGGATTACGATTAAATGTCATGTGATGACAGGGTCTAATTTTAAGCTCAGCGACTTTTCCCGCGCAAATCTTCTTCTAAATTAGCCGAGTGATTAAGTCATGTTCGTTATATCATTATAGGCAGCTGCTGTATACGCACTAATCAAATGATTCCATACATGTTTGGAAAGATCTACTTTCAGAACATCTTGGTTTGTCAGACGGACTGTCTAGTCTTTAAAGTAGGAAGAATTTGATCGGTTTTCATTCTCAACGAAACCATGAGATATGATTTTATTTTGATTGAGAGTGAAACCATTTTGTTACCATGGTAATGCGTACATTAAAATACAAGACCGTACAGGATCAATGTAATGTTTTCGTAACACTTTATAACGAAGTTCTTTCAGGACGTGTTTCTCTAGAAATGGACGATGACGAGTTGCTAGAAAGAGACTTTCGAGTTAATTTTTTCTATGAAAATGGTTCACTTTCAGAATTTCCGATTTCGGGGATCATTTTGGTGTTGGATGTTTTTTTTTCAAATCATGAAGGCAATTCAATAGTCATGCTCTTTAGAGAAGTCCAAGTAAGCTTTATCCGCAGTTTTTACCATGCATGCAACCAGATTCAAAATGATTCTGCATTGCCTATATATACTGAAGTCTGAAAGTAAGGCTAAGATCACTCAATGATCATTCGGAAATAGAGAGGGAAAATATGATACATGAACTGAACATGAATGATTAGATATAATTAGCAGAGCTTAGACCTTGTGTTAACAGTCCATGACAGATAATGGGGTACAAAAATGTCGACTCATAGCTGCTCCAGAGAAGTAATAAAAGTTGGTTAGGAATTCAACTCTCCACAAAAATAAGAATTAAAGGTATTAAGATGTTTTCATGTAACATAATGATGTTGTTTTGTCATGTGTCTACTTCGATCAACAGAAAAAGCTGATGCTTCTCAAACTTTTTTCTTTCTCACCATAATTTCATTTTTATGTATAATAATGAGAAGCATTAAAGAAATGAAAGTGATTGGAACTGTTATGTATCATTCTCATATACCGTGTTGCCTAAGTATGTTCTCTTTGTACACAGCAAAAACTGTGGTGTTAACCGGTGTACATAGAGGACCACACCAGTTGTTTTACACCGGTGTTAAATTGGTGGTGTTAGTTTTACACCCATAGGTGTTATCACAACACCTTTGGTTGTTATATTTACACTCTTTGGTGTTACGGTCAATCTCTAGGGTGTAGTTTTAACACCTTAGGGTGTGGTCCTCTACCAACACCAACTGGTGTCAGTTTTAACACCACAGTTTTTACAGTGTACTGAACGAGTCTGAAAGTGCAATCATGACGATGTATCGTTTTTGAATTGTACAAGAGGCAATAAAATATGACATGAAATGAAAATATGGAAATGATTTCCGCTCGCTAATCCCTCCTGGCTTTGTCACACTACATGTTTTCACACAGTTCATGTCCTCTTATCACCACGATGGCCAATTAAAGCCCAATGTTGATTGTAGCATCGCGATTTGATGTTAACAAGTCATGGACCCAGTTGAGATAAGAGCCATGGCCTCCATTACACAAAGGTTTGCAATCAATCGCTAAATACCAATGACCAATCAAGGTCATCGTTGCATGCTCAGTCTGTTCAAAATACTGACCGGGGGCCAATCAGTGCGGCTCTTTCATATTTTCAATTCATCGCAAACGTTTATGTCACGGAGCTCTGGTAGTCATCAAGATTCCTGGCAGTCTTCAGCTACCAGAGCAAGGTTTTACCCATCCATTATCATCAATAATGGCTCAGTCAAAAGCACGACCTCAACTTCTCACCGACCGATACTGTGCTGTTCAAAATTGAGCAATCGTTTTGATCGGTCGGGATCGATATCGTGGGTGTGACTGTGCATTTGGACTAGGAATTCGAGTTTGTAAATAGGTATAGTCGTCCGTCAAACGTTCGGACTGGATTTCTCCCTTTTTATATCCGTGTTTTGTATGGGTTTATGTGTGGGTGAGTGTGTGAGGGTGTGTGTGTGGGTGTGTGTGTATGTCACTGTGAACAATGAGAATCAAAACATTTGTTTTAAATCATTACATTCAGACCTGTTTACACACAATCCTTCCATCCATTTTCTTTAATCAAATATTTGTTTCTTAAATGCCCAACAACATGGTCTAACATAAAAGACGTGGTGACAGAGACCCTCTTTAAAAAGAAGGGGGCATGGCGTTTTGAACGATGGAACCGACACATAATTTCACATTATGTAATCAATTCAATTCTTTATTTTATTTCCATTCAAACATATTAAATACAAAGTAAAATAAATCGGGTACAATTTTACAGACGAACATATGATTATATGTATATGGAACATATTTGTAGTATGGAACGAAATAGTCGCCGTTGAAGAGAGAGAGTAGCAAAAAAGTCATGAAATCTACTTAATGATTGTCTTTTCCTTTTGTTATTATATGTTACTGAATAAATAATGACGCACCGATTAATATTTTGTTGACTTATGAAGACACGAATGGTAGAACATTTAACAAAAGAAGATGCACAAAAACAACAACACATTATGACCTTGCTGTCAGTTCTTACATGTGTTATGTGTACTGGAATGATTCACACATTTGCAAACAATTACATTTCATTGGAAATAAGGTAAATAGACATATGGTTTCACGTCTTTACAGCAAGGTTGTCTAGTATTCATATTCAATCAGTCTAATCTACGGTCTATCGTTTATTCTTATGGTGATAGGAAAACAACAAATGATAAACGGAAATAAACACTCTGGTTTTCAGGAAATGGTTGCTTGATTCGCCACGTTGGTTTGGAATCCAGGATAGTCTATCGGGAAATTTAGTATAGGTCTATGGAGATTTGTTTTCATTTGTTATTAACTGACCCAGTTTTATGTTATGATCGGATTTTGATTTCTTTGTTATTTCAACAAAATTGCACAGGTCTTTTTGACTAATTAGCTAATTTTATGTTAATGTCAATCGATTATTATGCATCTACTGAACCCTTTTAAATAAAAAAAATAATAATAAAATCACCACCAATGCCCCCACGGTTCTGTGTATGTCTCTGTGGTGAATTGAAAATATCCACTGAACAAAACAGAAAATAAATCAGGGGGAGGGGGTTGCACCCCCAATTCACCCAATGGTTCTGTGTATTGTTGTGGTGAAATAAAAGGTTCATTTCCAATTGGCCTAATGCCATTTCGTCCAATTACCATCTCGTCTAATATCATTTGGTCTACCATCGGTTCGTCCACTATCCACATGGTCTAATTGCCATTTCGTCCACTCACCATTTCGTCTAATAACCAGTTGGTAAAATTGCCATTTAGTCCATATACCATTTGGTCTAATTGGACTAAGTGTTAATTGGGCGAAATGATTCAAAATAATATGGGCATTAGACCAACTGGTTGTGAGACGAAATGGTTATAGGCAAACTGGTGATTAGGCAAAGTGATGATTGGACCAAATTTTTATTGGACTGCATGTTTGATAGACGACATGACATTAACCTAAATGAAGATAGACAGTGTGATGAGTGGACAATTTGTTGGCAATAGACGAATTGGCAATTTACCAATTCAAAATTTATCAATTGAATAAATGAATGAATGAATAAATAAATAAATACATCAATAAATAGATAAATAAACAAATAAATAAATAGATAAATACATAAATAAATATGTAGATAGATAAATAAATAAATAGATAAATAAATATATTAGAGGTAGGGGTTGTTACAACCGATAATGTCGCACCAACGCATAATGTCGCAGCAACGCATAATGTCGCAATCTGCGACATTATGCCAAGAGCGTCCGACGCATAATGTCGCAGTCAACGCATAATGTCGTAGTTTTTCTAACGCATAATGTCACATGTCGCAACGCATAATGTCGCAGCAAATCGTCAACGCATAATGTCACATGTCGCAACGCATAATGTCACAGCGGTATTTTCTTCAGGACTCGAGCTACAGATAAGATATAAAACATGCTTTTACTGAGTATTTTGAGACACGAAAAAGAGAATGAAATTATTTTGAAATCAGGATTACTCTTTGTATGGATATTTGTCGCTTTATTGCCATTTCGTCTACTGCCTTTTCCCCACTATCGCATGGTCTGATATCATTTCGTCTACCATTAGTTAGTCAACTATCGACATATTCCAATAGCCAGTTGGTCTAATTACCATCTCGTCTAATAGCCAGTTGGTCTAATAGCCGTTGTGTTTATTATCATTTAGTCTAATTGTATTTTTTCAGTTGGTCCAATATCCATTTTGTCCAATATCATTACGTCTATTACCTTTTGGTCTAATAGCCAATTGGTCTAATAACCACTTGGTGTACTCTCATTTTCGTCCATGTTCCATTTTGTCTAACTTCAGTTGGTTCACTATCACTTTGTCTAAACCCATTTCGGCTAACACTCATTTGGTATCGTTGCCATGGGTCCAATCACCATTAGGTCCTATCACCGGTTCTAGGACAATTACCCCCCAGAAAATCACCTTCCGGACAACCACCTCTTGAAATCTAGCCTCCGAGGACAATTACCCCCCGGACAATTACCCCCTGAGGACAATTACCCCCGAGGACAATTACCCCCAGACAATCACCCCCTGGACAATTATTTCACAGACAATTACCCCCCCCCCTCCCAGCAAATGCCCCCGAGGACAATGATTCCCAGACAGTTACCGCCAAACAATTACCCCCGGAAAATTCCCCCCCCCACCTTCTCTCTGGCATCGAATCAAGCGTGACCCCCCAGGGGGGAAGGGGGCACTCGGCCAAAAAAGTGGTAGGGGTGTGCCGCGGGCGAGACAAAAAACGGGGTCCTTGGAACAGATCGCTAGCGTGTCAGTGCTGATGCATCCCTGTGGAACGGACATGCGTGCATGATGTAGCTAGCCCGGCGGCACGTCCGCCGGGTGCGCTCGCGCAGAGGTGATGGTCGGACAGCGCTATGCGGCCGCATTTCACCAAAATTGCAGCTCATTGTAGCAGATCAATGCGACCGGAACGGCGTAACGAAAAATATGACAAGCTTTGGAGCGGATTTCTTCTTTTTTCTCGATAAGAAGAAAATGTTTTGCCTTGGAGCGGCTTTCTTTGTTCTTTTTCTCAATAAGACAAAGATGCTATGGCTTGGAACGGAAATTTGAGTGTAAAAATGGGGGTCCCCTCAGCGGCACATTATTATATACTGAGTGCCCCCCCCCCCGGGCGTGAACCATTATAATGGTCTGGGTCGGTGGCACAGGTTTTTAATATATTTTCTACTTTATCTTATGTTAATAACTTTCTCTCTTATATCGCTCTTTCTCCTTTTTTCTCTCTCCCTCTCTCTCATTTTCTTCTTTTCATATTTTTTCTTCCTTTTCCGCCTTTTTTCTTTTTTTTTGATTAGCAATGCCTTCTGCATCATGAAAAATAAGGGTGGGGGCTTGCGCTATATAGCTACGCATATGTACATCAGAAAATGTGTAAACTGGCCCACATACTAAGTTTTCATAGAACAATTGAACATTCATGAAAAGACACGATTAGATATAATAATCACAAAAGCCTAATTTCTCTGATTCCAACTGATCTGATTTTTTCTTGATTCATTTGGGGTTTAATTTCAGGAAAAATCAGGAAAATAGATAAAACATTAAAAAGACACCTTCACAGGTAGAAATATTGAAAGTCGGTAACGCAAACTATCAACACTACTATTGACAAGAAGAACCTATAAACCTGTTATTGTAAAACAATTCAGCTAAGAAGAAGCTAAAAATAATGAAACAATTGGTGCACATTCCAGATTAAGATGTGGCTTTAGTTTTAATACAGTAAGCAAAAAAAATATGCAAAGATAATATACACAAGAACGCCTTGTAATTTTACAATTTAGGCCATAACTCTGTGCACTCCCTTTGTCTAGGGGGTTATTGTCCCCGGCGCAGGGTAATTGTCCAGGGGGTAATTGTCCGGGGGAAATTGCCCTAGGGGGTAGTTGTCCGGGGGGAGGGTTATTGTCCTCAGGGGGTAATCGTCCTCGGGGGTAGTTTTACAGGGGGTAGTTGTCCGGGAGTAATTGTCTAGGGGGGTAATTGTCCAGGGGTAATTGTCCAGGGGTAATTGTCCGGGGTGTAATTGTCCTCAGGGGTAATTGTCCTCGGGGGTAATTGTCCTCAGGGGGTAATTGTCCAGGGGGTAATTGTCCTCGGGTGGGTAAATTTGTCAGGGGTTAGTTGTCCGGAAGGGTGATTGTCCGTGGGGTAATTGTCTTAGAACCAATGATTGGACCTATTGCTGATTGGACCCGTGGCAACGATACCAAATGAGTGTTAGCCGAAATGGATTTAGACAAAGTGATAGCGAACCAACTGAAGTTAGACCAAATGGAACATGGACGAAAATGAGAGTACACCAAGTGGTTATTAGACCAATTGGCTATTAGACCAAAAGGTAATAGACGTAATGATATTGGACAAAATGGATATTGGACCAACTGAAAAAATACAATTAGACTAAATAATAATAAACACAACGGCTATTAAATCAACTGGCTATTAGACGAGATGGTAATTAGACGAAATGGTTATTGGACTATGTTGATAGTTGACTAACTAATGGTAGACGAAATGATATCAGACCATGCGATAGTGGGGATAAGGCAGTAGACGAAATGGTAATAAAGCGACAAATATCCATACAAAGAGTAATCCTGATTTCAAAATAATTTCATTCTCTTTTTCGTGTCTCAAAATACCTAAGTGAAAGCATGTTTTATATCTTATCTGTAGCTCGAGTCCTGAAGAAAATACCGCTGTGACATTATGCGTTGCGACATGTGACATTATGCGTTGACGATTTGCTGCGACATTATGCGTTGCGACATGTGACATTATGCGTTAGAAAAACTACGACATTATGCGTTGACTGCGACATTATGCGTCGGACGCTCTTGGCATAATGTCGCAGATTGCGACATTATGCGTTGCTGCGACATTATGCGTTGGTGCGACATTATCGGTTGTAACAGGGGTCTGGGCCTCAAGGTCCCTAAACCAATGCATGTGTGGAAATGAAATACCAACTGAACAGGGTAGCACGACATAAGAAAAAAAATTAAGGGAAATTTTTTATTTGACCCTTTAAGATAACATAGAATTCTGGTGTATTTTCAGATTGATGAATTCTTTTGTGACCCGAATGTGACCGAAATGTTTGTAACAAGACCATAAACTACATGTAAATGCCTCTCTCTCTCTTTCTTGTTCCTTTTTAAAATTTACAACAATGTCATTATATATAATCATTTTTAGACAGGCAATTCCTTTTCCAAATCGTTCATTTGCGTTGTCAGATTTTGGCATACAATAAATTAGCATGCCTGGTTAAGACAGTAAAAATCTAATTTTATCAATTCTTATTTTTGGCACTGACGGTATAGTACAATATATCATATTGAATTCTAATGTATTCGAAAGTGGGTGTAACTTAACACTCGGTTTCTTCTCGTATATGCGGTATGTTATCTGCACTACTGACTACCAGGAAACAAAGATCGAAATTAAACACGATAATTTGTATAATTCATTTCTTGTTACAGAGGTCATTGATGTAACTGTATACAAGATTCAATTGCTTCTTTTCCACACTCTGCTTCACTCCCTCCATGCATGCCATGACTTGTGATCTTTTTCCTCTTCTGAGGTACATTATTTTATAAAATCAAAATAAAAGTAACTTGCCATGACTTGTGATAGGCTATACTTTACTTGAACTGTTGATGATATAATGTGATTGTAAAGAGAGTAATAATATTTTGCTATTTTAAGTCTCTTGTGTATCGACATTGCCCAAAAAGCATTATATTTACCGTTATTACTTCCTGAATCTGGTTGATGATGATTACTTTATATTTCATATAGGCCTATACTAAAAGAAGAAAAAATAAATGAATCTAAGATTTATTTATCAGAATAATGTTATTTTTTGCTACTGCAGAACTGAATTTTACCTTGAAAACATCCTCTGTTTATCCCCCCCCTCTATGTAAATACTCAATAATCATCGTTATCGAGGAAGGATATTTCATTCGTATTATGTCGCAAACAATGCTGAAAAGGTGTGAGAATCAATGCATGGGGGCATTGTATCCCCCCTCCTCCACAAAAAAAAATGTTGGTGAAAAAAAACACATTCAAATTTGTACAAACGTGGTTGTATATTCATCATTTGAGCTGAATAAATCTAGAAAATAGATATTAAACACTCGGAAAATGAAAATTTACCTCGGGGAGGGGGGAAGGGGGCTAACGGAAAGCCCCGAGCCTTACATAGATAATATAAACAGCAGCAGTTGGCGTATCTTAATTCAGGAAATAGTTGGTAATTTACCTCCAGTTAAATGGGTAATTAAACCTGACCGTTAAACCATGTGCACCTGTATACTTATCTCAACGGTGTTCACATTATGACTATAATAGCTTAAAACAATCACGATAATAAGAGGAAATTCGTTGTTGTAACAAAATGTCCAAGTACCAACCAAGCGAATTCAATTTTTTTAGCCATCGTCCTTTACGATGAACAAAAAATAGCTCATTTTGTCAACACCCATCGTCATTTATGATGTACAAAAGTAAAAATTTGAAGATGATATATAAAAATACACCCATCGCTATTTATGGTGTACACAAAAATTAGTGTATTTTGAATAACGTCATTACATAATTTTTATTGCTAAAGATGCATCTTCTTTATACTTTTAGTGGCATCGGAGGGCGTATTGGAGCTGTGATTTACAAGTCATGAGTCATGATAAATATGACAGAAGGATCGAAGGAACTTAAAATCCGAGGGTAGAATGTGCTTATAATCTCCAAAACCACAACAAGAACATTATTTATCTCACATTCGCTCCTATAGCAAGTATTATAGTGTCGTGACTCAGCCGTGTTTTTTTTACTATGTAGGTCATTTCTTGAATGTCTTGAAGTAAAATGTTCCAACCTATTAATCGCAGGGAGCGATGGTCGCCCTGGGGAACGCCCCTCATCCATGACGTGCAGGATATATCACAGAGACAAAAAAGGGCGGGACGATTCATGTTCCTGAAAATTATCTAATATATAGGGGGTAATCAAAAGATTCCACAAAAAATGATGAAAATGGGTATGGTGTTCCGGGAAATATGAAAGGAGAATGGAAATGTATACAGAAAGGAAATAAAGGGGAAAAGGAAATGGTTTAGAAGAAGGATCATTCGGGGGGGGGAATGGCTTTTACATTCCAACCATGCCCACTAAACATGCTAAATGCTCTAAAATGGCCCTTCCCTGTTCACAAAGGCTTAGACGGCTAAACACTGCCCGGCACTCAGCCTTTTTTAATGGGAAAGATAAGGAATAAAACAGAAATGGTTAAGGAGACATGTCTCCTCCTTTCTATTTTTCATTATCATATTACAAGGAATCTAAGTGTTATTTTAATTCCATTTTATGTAGCATGTAATTCGTGCATAGAGAATAGCCCTTTATATTGGAGGCGGGCAGGTCGGCGCGGCTAATTTCTAACAATTAACTCTTAATGTACGCATTATGACCAGTCAGGCTCGTTTCTGTTCAATCCATTTTTTGTTATCAGCGGTTTCTCGGGTTTCAGTCTAAAATTACCCAACCACAGACAAGCGATGACAACGTCGGTTTGGCATGCTCAGACAAATTTCAAAATTAATACTTGAAAGTCTTCTCATTATTACTATCTCCAAAGAAGTATGACACACAGGACCTATTCTAAGCCTGTGGCGTATAATTATATATAAATAAAAGAGGGGAATCGCTTGCACATTCGTTTGTTATTCTTGGTTGGTAATAGCTTGGTATATCCTGTAAAAAAGGAAATGGTGATAGCTTTTCATATTTTGGCAGTTAGTGGCTTATCTACAAGCATCTGCGCCGGGACAATCGCTAAAATGGCGTCTCTTACAAAATCTTATCCCGAGGTGCTTCGTTTTATTTATTTTTTTAACGCATCTCGAGGTAAGCGCTGAAATCGCACCTCTTTCAAATGTTCGGGATTCCTCGGATTTAGATGTATACCATCTTCACATATTTTTACTTTTTCCTTACTTTTTTTTCATTTTTCATCCCCTCCTCATTTAACTCCACCATATCCTTCCCCCTCTGCGCCCACTGAAATCGGCGCATGTGACGCATGTCCAGTGGCGGATCCGGGGGGGGGGGTGCATTTTCGGCCCGTGCCCCAACCCCGGTTGAGAGCCATAGTCAATATTAATGATGCAAATATATCGTTCATACACAGATGTGCCCCTCCCCTTCGAGAGTCACAACAAATATTTTTAATGGGGACATGTTCGTCCATAACCTAGTGAGGACCTTTTTTTTGTTTTGTTTGCTTTTCAAATAGAACAAGGGACAAAATGACCTTGATTTGTTAGTGACTTTTCTTTTTTGCCTGTCAAATAGAACGAGGCACAAAATGACCTTAATTCTTTAGTGACAACTTTTATTTTTTGCTTGTCAAATTTTCCTAGGCAAAATGACCCCCCCCCCCCGGAAAATCTTGGATCCGCCCCTGTGCATGTCGCCCGCGTCCCTTAAAACTACCGTGAATTCAGATGGCTCATATCTTATGGAGTGAACCACAGGATATGATCATTCGTAATTTCTAAAGTTTATTTCCAGGCAGTATAAACACTCCAATCATATTCATGGGTCGAGTGGGAGAGGATGAATTAGAAGTTGAAGGTTGGGTGAGATGTCTAACAATAGAGGACGAACAATCAATCAATCACTCACCAACGAGTTGTTAGTCAAAATATTATCAGGGTTTATTTAAACATGGGGATTCTCGCCTACAGCTGATTAGTTGTTGTTGTTGTTAATGCTGTTCATGTGCTTGGTGGGACCGAGCCGGTGTTTTTTTTCCCCTCTTGATGCATGGTCGGTCAATGACGGATCATGGTCAAACCGCATCGTAATCAGAATATTTCATTCAGAAATTCTCATTCAATCACTTTTTTGAAAATTGACTTGTGGACTTCCCCTCGTCTGCACTGTAAAGGGGTCTGGTTCCCGCCCCTCCCTGCCACCGCATCCTCTCCATTTGTGGCATCACGTGGGTGCAAAGGAAAAACGATAAAATGATGATAATGATAAATGATAATAATAGCTTTCCACGGATGGTATAACGCGCAGTTATTATTAACCCCCTCTTTATCTCGAGTTGCCATTTGAAGGGGAAAGCTTACCCTGACGAAAAGTTTGTTGTAAAAATAATACAAGTTATCGGTGAAGATTTGAGAAAATCCATTACAGATTAAGAAAGTTACTAGAATTTCCAGATTTTGGTTTGTGACGTCATTAACGAGCAGCTGCCCCATCGGTTATGTAATATCAACTGCATAAATTTCACTCTTAATTGTTCGTGATGAATTATTGTTTGTTTATTTGTTGTTTTTTGAGCGGATGTGAAACGATATGTGTATTGATATACTGCATGTATACCCGGTTGTTGTGTGTCCGGACAGGTTGTGTGTCCGGAAAATCGATTTCAAACAACCATTTAGAAAAGCTAACCAGCAAAATTTCATCTTAGAACAAAGTTTTAAGCAATATCATAGAGAATAAAATTGAGGAAGATTGCCATTATTGAATTAATATTTTTGTGTAATCCAAAAACGAAAAAGAAGGTTTCAAAATTTTAAAGTGTCTGGACACGGCCACACCAGGCAATTTTCGGAGAATTTGATTTTTACCATACGATATGTAGGAAAGTTGCTCGCATATTACGTCACAAATCAAATTATTCAAATTCTAATAACTTTTTTTTTATTCTCTGATGGATTACCCTCAAACCTTCGCTAATATTGTTTTTTATTATTTTCCCGCTATTTTTTTTACAATAAACTATTCGTCAGGGTAAACTTCCCCTTTAACTCCGGATCATATCAGGTAATACTAATAGAACATAAACAATAATTTTGCCACAGTTCATACAAATCGCACACCTCTGATATCAAAGGAACCAGTCCGTAAGCAAGCAAGCAGGCAACAACAACATTGTATATTCCATTCGAACATCGTGCATGACAGCGATGCGGGCAGCGATGGTGCGATGATGTCATCTCGGGGAGAATGAGAGGAGCGATGTTGGTCATGTTGGTCAAAGCTGGGCTCGATTTCGGCTTTGTGGAAAGCGACGTGCGGTGTTTAGAGAAAAAGTGCATTGTTCTTTGTGCTCCATTTTCATAATTTTGTTTAGTTGATATTTGGGGCATGACTAAATCTTACAACAATGTAGGTATTCATTCATTGGGGATGTACTTGATCCTGGTCACAAAGGATATGTTATATGGATATTGAATGATTGCATTATGGTTGATTCATGATGACTGGCGGGTGTATTCAGTTTCCCGATACCTCTTCTATGGTACCACCCCTCCCCAACCCTCCCGTATTACCTTAATCATGTTCATGCAGAATTTAAATCGTCTATACATTCTGGTTTATAAATGATATGTCCAGATCATTGGGTATTGCTTAAAAGTCTACGATTCAATTATCAATTTCAATTGTCAATACCTCTAGCGAATAGGAGGGTGAGCTTATAAGGTCACTGTGCCTGCCCAATCTATAAAAACAACAAATGAATAAAATTAATAAACAAATAAAAAATGAACAATAAATGAATGAATGAATAAATAGACAAATAAATAAATAACAAATCAACAGCCAAGAAAAAATGTACAAAAAAGAAAGGAAATGAAAGGCAAATGTGGCTATTCTACTGACCCTGTCATAATTTATCTGTTACAATATATTTTCGTTCGCTCGAAACTTTTTAGAAATTGTGCCCCATACGCCACGTAGTGCCCCCTCAAGTTTTTTTTTTCCTCACTGGAATGGCGACGAGAGTAGAAAAGATTGTCATCTTAGAATTTCATCCATAAACAAAAAAGCATGAATAAAGGATATGACCTTGCTATTCAAATGAGCTCTTTCAAGTTCACACAAACAAAAACAAATTTCAAATATAAACAATATCCACACTGCAACTGCATGTATGCATTCGTACTAGGCATGCGTGCATGGTGCAGTGTTTTGAAAATATATCCATCTTCCAAAACCCACGGTCATGATCGCATCGAGGGTAATTACCCGACTCTGCTTTTGGGAGCCAATATCATCGCATCGATTGAATTGACAGACCTCTCTCACCCATACTAGTGTATGGTATAACAGTTACAGGTCTTAGTGGGGTCATGGTGGCAACGCCAACGTCAAGCGATACCTGATGGCTTCATTTCCAAGTTTAAAGCTGCATCTTTTGCCAAAACTGTCCGGAGTGAACATGAGCTGTGATTAAAGTTAAAGATTGTGGCGTATATGATATTAACAGTGCAGCGGGGGAGGGGGGGGGGGTACGTGCAAGTGCTAAACTTGCAACCCCCTCTAAAAAAAACAGGACTGGGGAGGGAGGGCAAGCGCTAAAATCGAGCCCCTTGTCACCTGCAAGTTCTTTAGTTGTTCATAAGCTGATAAGGGGTTCTCCCCCTTTCCCGCGTTTCCCCCTTTTCCTTTATTTTTATGTTCTTACCTTTCTCCCATTTTTTGTTTCACTCTGTAAGTTTAAACAATTTGCTTTTCCATTTTTTTTAAGTTGCATGATGAGTAGAAACTGAGAAGAAAACGGCATCTCCGTTTTGGGAATCGATTGGAATTTACAAAACGAGGAAGTTGCTATTTTTATTGACCTGCTTTATCCGGTTTCTTGACCTCTCACTGTCTCATCATTCGAATTACCATCATAGCTTTATTGACATTCACATCAAGGAAACTCCTTAATAAACATGCACACTAATATTATATGAATAGCAAATTAGGATTTTGCAGGGCATGATTTAAAAAAAGAATATGCCAAAACCTTTCATCAGATCATGGAAAAACAAATCCTGTCATCAATAATAAAAAAAAAAGAATTTCTTATTAAAATTGTGAATTTCTGTAACATTCCTGACCAATCATATTTTGCTTGTTTATGATGATTTTTTTTCCTTCTGTATAAGGTGATTCCCCTTTAAGGCTGCACGTCACTCAAGGAAATTTGATTGACCTTGATTTTCATTCAGAATCGGTGAGCTTCGTCATACTAAAAAAACATCCAAAAGTGAACATTATCTGCAATTGACAAAATGTTCATTTTTATTCCCTTTTCGAGAATTTATTTGTACATATAAACTGAAAAATAGCAACAGATTACGTAATTGTTATGTCAATTTATAACTTAAACCGAAGGGTAATGGCATATTGACAGTCTTGATTATTGAACTGTCGTACCTCATAACCCTTTTACCATTTTGAAATGTGGAATTCATTTCAAATCTCATATGTTAGATTCTTATCTAAACATAATTAAATTGTATTTTTCAGAATTAGATTAACAAAGTTCATCAAATTTGCTTTAAATTTTGCACAAAGTAAACGGGATTAGTTTCAAAACATACCACACCTACACAATCTCCCCCTCCAAAACTCCAGGGAAAACAAACCAAAATGAAGTCGTTTTCACATCTTCAAGTTGAGGCCGAGACGCGCAATGCATGATGGGTAGACAGAAGTCGGGTAAAGTTCCGGAAAAGAGGGGGTGAGACGCGGAGGAGATGAGGTGTGATTCCCCCCTCCCCTTGTCACCCCCACATCCATGACATCCCCTCCCTCAGGGGGGCAAGAGGTTCAAAATAGCCACACTGTATAACTATGTCATCCTGTTTTCGTGACATTCGAAGTTGTAGTGTATGACGTAAATAGTCTGGAAGGTTTACAGATTAAACATCGGGTAAAAAAAAGGTGCTAAGGACTTAAACGATTTCTTGTAGTGTTATTCAGATTTCATATTTGACCTCATAGCCCCAGTAAATCGTTGGCTTACGTTAAAGCAGCTGTATCATGTATTATCATTTTTGTTTTTACTACAAGTTGATTCATTTTTTATGCCATTTTCATTTATTTAGTAATTTAAGTTTCCTTTTATTTCTTTAATGTGAAAACCGTCATGCAAAACTGCATGCCATTTCCATTTGAAACAGTTGACCTGGTACAATTGCTTTGACTGAAATTGACCACTTATTTGTTATTTACTTTATAAACGATTGAATGATTTCACTCTTATGTGTCATTGTATTTGCATTGACTACTTTTTAAAATAAGAAAATTATAAATTACAGTAGGAATGGTCAATAGCGCTAATAGCATGACAAGTCATTCGTGCTACATTTAGGTAAAACATCGCTTTCCAGCAATCGATTTGGGAGTTTCTTTCATAATATTTCAAACTCACGAGTTTATTTTCAATTTCATTTAGGGGGAGGGTGATGATTTCATTTACCAGAGTCATTCACGTTAATCCCAATAGCCATAGGCAAGATTTGTTTCTTTTATTAACACGAGTGATGTGGTGATTGGTTCTCTGCAGAAAGTTTCCATTTAATCTTATTTGACTAAAATTCACGTCGATAAAATTAATGTAAAAAATCGATGTAAGAGTCATGTTCCTCGTGTAAGGATGTGTGACATACATTTCGTTTTGGAGGATTCCGTGATTCATTCTGATTTCTCAGAAATCGAATATCCTGTGACATTAATTCAGAATAATTATCGGTGATCCTGAGTATTTGGAACATGATCAAAGCACGTATAATGGATAAAACGTGGAAAAAACAAATAAGATACTATTACAGCCGCCTGTTAAGATTTTAATGAATTAGTGGAACAATCATATTGAACGTGTATAATTTTATAATACTCGAAATTTGGTTTAAAAGGATTTTTTTGTTGTTGTTTTCGGCTAAACGAACAATTAATTTTATCAAAACGA
The DNA here is from genome assembly GCF_018143015.1 of Lytechinus variegatus. Classification (NCBI taxonomy): domain Eukaryota; kingdom Metazoa; phylum Echinodermata; class Echinoidea; order Temnopleuroida; family Toxopneustidae; genus Lytechinus; species Lytechinus variegatus. The sequence continues at coordinate 36,602,790 of NC_054743.1, read as the reverse complement.
TTTGAAAAGTGGTGTCGTCTTGTATATTTACTATAACATACAAGGAAATGGCGCAATTCTTCATAATTTTAATGATTTCTTTTCACTTTTGAGTGGTGATAAAGATAATAGAGGTTCTGATAGTTTCGAAAGAGGCGTTTAATATAAATCAGTAACAAAACAGGATGTGAATGGTGGAAAATGATATTCCTTTTAGCTGTTTACAACACAGAATGAACGAAAGGGAAGGGGCAGAGAGAGGGAGGGAGGGGGGGGAGGGGGAGGGACGAGGGATGTCCTGACATTGACAACAATCATACGTAGATAGCAATCAAAACAGTTTCAAAACTAGAATTTAATTCGTCATGCGGACGAATTAGGTGGTCTGTCATGATTTTTCATTCAGAGTCGGCTAGTGTATAAAATGAATAATTTAGATATGATTGATAATCTTGATTCTAGACATCCTAAGAATAAATTTTGACCATTGCTCAATGTGATTATTAATGTTTCCCATAGACTTTACACGTAAGCAATTTTGAGAATTACAATTCCAATATTGCAAGTGAAAAACGGGCATGATCCCGGCATCTGATCAAAAAGTGAAGGGCACATTATCGAAAGCCCAGAATCTCAGCTATATCATATTAAAAGCTCCGGCAAAACTGACAAGAAGAAATGGAGATATGGCTCACGAAATAGAGGAATGTCGAATCTAGTTTTGAGAAAAAGTCATGTCCCATAGAGATTACACACAAAATACATGTGATATGAAAAAAACAATTATAATCTGTTTTATCTTGCTAAATTTTAACTTTCATACCTTTTAATTATCATAAAGGATCATGTAAGAGGTGGCAAAAAGAAAAAAAAATGAAAAAAAAAATCATCTTTTCTACCCCAGGAATCGAACCTCCGCCCTCGAGAAAGCAAGTCAAATGCGTTATCCATTGAGCCACGATATTCCCCATAGAGATTACACGTAAGCAATTTTGAAAATTACAATTCCAATTTTGCAAGTGAAATACGGGCATGATCCCGGCATCTGATCCAAAAATGAAGGGCACACTTCCGATAGCCCAGAATCTCAGCTACAACATGTTAAAAGCTCAAGGAAAGCTGACAAGAAAAAATGGAGATATGGCTCACGAAATAGAGGAATGTCGAATCTAGTTTTGGGAAAAAGTCATGTCCCATAGAGATTACACGCAAAATGAGGAAAAATGACATGCCTCTATTCATCGCTGTTTTACGCAATGATGCGTTCCTCAAAACGAATATTCATGTAACTGAGGAGAAAGAGTACCTTCTAAACTACAACATATCGAAATCTGGGCGAAAAATGATTTATATTCGAGAAGTTACAGCCAAATTTGCATAAATTTGATGACGTCATTTTTGAATAAATGAAATTTTTAGTTTGGGCGCCTATTTGATGACGTCACGAGATAATTTAGGGACAATGGTGACATGAAATCAAATTTACAACTCATAATCTATCGATATATGAAAAAAAATTGGGGGTCAACGGACTATTTAAAGAGCTACAGTGAATTTTCAATAGGCATGTTTTTGCCCATATATGGCCTATAGTGAGAGCTCGCGCGCACACGTGCTGCAAAGTTTAACGGGTGTTAATTTCGTTATTAATGGTTGTAGAAGGTTGATCAAGGTATCAAATTGCTCAGAATTTTATTAGCAATGCAATGATATTAAAAGAAACGGTTTTTCTGCGTTGCGTTAAGGTGTAACGCGCGGAAACGCGCGCGCATATGTGCGCGCGCGCAAATTTTTGAAATGCTTGAAATGACCTGAAACGTACCCAAAAAATTTTATAGGTCATTTGGACGATTTTTTTACCTTTGACGCGCGCGTACGCGCGCGTCATGACCTCTACATGACCTTTGATGACATTGGCATTTGACCCCTGACATGAAGTTAATGTCATGTAAATATTGTTAATTTTTGATAATTGATAATGAAGATATGATCAAATGAAGAATTTTACAAAATGGCGCGTAGATGACGTCATCATGACCATATGACCTTGAAAAGCTTATTTTGCCGTCTCTATGATAGATTCTATATATGACAAAAAAATCAGCAAAATTGATTCAGCCAATTTCGAGAAAAGTTGGCGACAAAAAATAGGTACAATGAATAAAGATAGGAAGAAAGAAATAAAGACTAGAATTTAATTCGTCATGCGGACGAATTAGGTGGTCTGTCATGATTTTTCATTCAGAGTCGGCTAATGTATAAAATGAATAATTTAGATATGATTGATAATCTTGATTCTAGACATCCTAAGAATAAATTTTGACCATTGCTCAATGTGATTATTAATGTTTCCCATAGACTTTACACGTAAGCAATTTTGAGAATTACAATTCCAATATTGCAAGTGAAAAACGGGCATGATCCCGGCATCTGATCAAAAAGTGGAGGGCATATTTCGGAAAGCCCAGAATCTCAGCTATAACATATTAAAAGCTCCGGCAAAACTGACAAGAAGAAATGGAGATATGGCTAACGAAATAGAGGAATGTCGAATCTAGGTTTGAGAAAAAGTCATGTCCCATAGAGATTACACGCAAAATACATGTGATATGAAAAAAACAATTATAATCTGTTTTATCTTGCTAAATTTTAACTTTCATACCTTTAAATTATCATAAAGGATCATGTAGGAGGTGGCAAAAAGAAAAAAAAATGAAAAAAAAATCATCTTTTCTACCCCAGGAATCGAACCTCCGCCCTCGAGAAAGCAAGTCAAATGCGTTATCCATTGAGCCACGATATTCCCCATAGAGATTACACGTAAGCAATTTTGAGAATTACAATTCCAATTTTGCAAGTGAAATACGGGCATGATCCCGGCATCTGATCAAAAAATGAAGGGCACACTTTCGATAGCCCAGAATCTCAGCTACAACATGTTAAAAGCTCAAGGAAAGCTGACAAGAAAAAATGGAGATATGGCTCACGAAATAGAGGAATGTCGAATCTAGTTTTGGGAAATAGTCATGTCCCATAGAGATTACACGCAAAATGAGGACAAATGACATGCCTCTTTTCATCGCTGTTTTACGCAATGATGCGTTTCTCAAAACGAATATTCATGTTAACTGAGGAGAAAGAGTACATTCTAAACTACAACATATCGAAATCTGGGCGAAAAATGATCTATATTCGAGAAGTTACAACCAAATTTGCATAAATTTGATGACGTCATTTTTGAATAAATGAAATTTTTAGTTTAGGCGCCATTTTGATGACGTCACAAGATAATTTAGGGACAATGGTGACATGAAATCAAATCTACAACTCATAATCTATCGATATATGAAAAAAAAATTGGGGGTCAATGGACTATTTAAAGAGCTACAGTGAATTTGCAATAGGCATGTTTTTGCCCATATATGGCCTATAGTGAGAGCTCGCGCGCACACGTGCTGCAAAGTTTAACGGGTGTTAATTTCGTTATTAATGGTTGTAGAAGGTTGATCAAGGTATCAAATTGCTCAGAATTTTATTAGCAATGCAATGATATTAAAAGAAACGGTTTTTCTGCGTTGCGTTAAGGTGTAACGCGCGGAAACGCGCGCGCATACGTGCGCGCGCGCAAATTTTTGAAATGCTTAAAATGACCTGAAACGTACCCAAAAAAATTTATAGGTCATTTGGACGATTTTTTTACCTTTGACGCGCGCGTACGCGCGCGTCATGACCTCTACATGACCTTTGATGGCATTGACAGTTGACCCTTGACATGAAGTTAATGTCATGTCAATATTGTTAATTTTTGATAATTGATAATGAAGACATGATCAAATAAAGAATTTTACAAAATGGCGCGTAGATGACGTCATCATGACCATATGACCTTGAAAAGCTTATTTTGCCGTCTCTATGATAGATTCTATATATGACGAAAAAATAAGCAAAATTGATTCAGCCAATTTCGAGAAAAGTTGGCGACAAAAAATAGGTACTATGAATAAAGAAATAAAGAAATAAAGACTAGAATTTAATTCGTCATGCGGACGAATTAGGTGGTCTGTCATGATTTTTCATTCAGAGTCGGCTAATGTATAAAATGAATAATTTAGATATGATTGATAATCTTGATTCTAGACATCCTAAGAATAAATTTTGACCATTGCTCAATGTGATTATTAATGTTTCCCATAGACTTTACACGTAAGCAATTTTGAGAATTACAATTCCAATATTGCAAGTGAAAAACGGGCATGATCCCGGCATCTGATCAAAAAGTGGAGGGCACATTACCGAAAGCCCAGAATCTCAGCTATAACATATTAAAAGCTCCGGCAAAACTGACCAGAAGAAATGGAGATATGGCTCACGAAATAGAGGAATGTCGAATCTAGTTTTGAGAAAAAGTCATGTCCCATAGAGATTACACACAAAATACATGTGATATGAAAAAAACAATTATAATCTGTTTTATCTTGCTAGATTTTAACTTTCATACCTTTTAATTATCATAAAGGATCATGTAAGAGGTGGCAAAAAGAAAAAAAAAATGAAAAAAAATCATCTTTTCTACCCCAGGAATCGAACCTCCGCCCTCGAGAAAGCAAGTCAAATGCGTTATCCATTGAGCCACGATATTCCCCATAGAGATTACACGTAAGCAATTTTGAGAATTACAATTCCAATTTTGCAAGTGAAATACGGGCATGATCCCGGCATCTCATCAAAAAATGAAGGGCACATTTCCGATAGCCCAGAATCTCAGCTACAACATGTTAAAAGCTCAAGGAAAGCTGACAAGAAAAAATGGAGATATGGCTCACGAAGTAGAGGAATGTCGAATCTAGTTTTGAGAAAAAATCATGTCCCATAGAGATTACACGCAAAATGATGAAAAATGACAAGCCTCTTTTCATCGCTGTTTTACGCAATGATGCGTTTCTCAAAACGAATATTCATGTTAACTGAGGAGAAAGAGTACATTATAAACTACAACATATTGAAATCTGGGCGAAAAATGATCTATATTCGAGAAGTTACAGCCAAATTTGCATAAATTTGATGACGTCATTTTTGAAAAAATGAAATTTTTAGTTTGGGCGCCATTTTGATGACGTCACGATATAATTTAGGGACAATGGTGACATGAAATCAAATCTACAACTCATACTCTATCGATATATGAAAAAAAATTGGGGGTCAACTGACTTTTTAAAGAGCTACAGTGAATTTACAATAGGCATGTTTTTGCCCATATATCGCCTATAGTGAGAGCTCGCGCGCACACGTGCTGCAAACTTTAATGGGTGTTAATTTCTATATTAATGGTTGTAGAAGGTTGATCAAGGTATCAAATTGCTCAGAATTTTATTAGCAATGCAATGATATTAAAAGAAACGGTTTTTCTGCGTTGCGTTAAGGTGTAACGCGCGGAAACGCGCGCGCATACGTGCGCGCGCGCAAATTTTCGAAATGCTTAAAATGACCTGAAACGTACCCAAAAAATTTTATAGGTCATTTGGACGATTTTTTTACCTTTGACGAGCGCGTACGCGCGCGTCATGACCTCTACATGACCTTTGATGACATTGACAGTTGACCCTTGACATGAAGTTAATGTCATGTCAATATTGTTAATTTTTGATAATTGATAATGAAGATATGATCAAATGAAGAATTTTACAAAATGGCGCGTAGATGACGTCATCATGACCATATGACCTTGAAAAGCTTATTTTGAGGTCTCTATGATAGATTCTATATATGACGAAAAAATCAGCAAAATTGATTCAGCCAATTTCGAGAAAAGTTGGCGACAAACATAGGTGCCAAGAATAAAGAAAGAAATAAAGAAATAAAGAAAATTCTGACGAAAACAATAGGTGATCTGTCAGAGACAGACCACCTAACTAGAATTTAATTCGTCATGCGGACGAATTAGGTGGTCTGTCATGATTTTTCATTCAGAGTCGGCTAATGTATAAAATGAATAATTTAGATATGATTGATAATCTTCATTCTAGACATCCTAAGAATAAATTTTGACCATTGCTCAATGTGATTATTAATGTTTCCCATAGACTTTACACGTAAGCAATTTTGAGAATTACAATTCCAATATTGCAAGTGAAAAACGGGCATGATCCCGGCATCTGATCAAAAAGTGGAGGGCACATTACCGAAAGCCCTGAATCTCAGCTATAACATATTAAAAGCTCCGGCAAAACTGACAAGAAGAAATGGAGATATGGCTCACGAAATAGAGGAATGTCGAATCTAGTTTTGAGAAAAAGTCATGTCCCATAGAGATTACACACAAAATACATGTGATATGAAAAAAACAATTATAATCTGTTTCATCTTGCTAAATTTTAACTTTCATACCTTTTAATTATCATAAAGGATCATGTAAGAGGTGGCAAAAAGAAAAAAAAAAGAAAAAAATTATCTTTTCTACCCCAGGAATCGAACCTCCGCCCTCGAGAAAGCAAGTCAAATGCGTTATCCATTGAGCCACGATATTCCCCATAGAGATTACACGTAAGCAATTTTGAGAATTACAATTCCAATTTTGCAAGTGAAATACGGGCATGATCCCGGCATCTGATCAAAAAATGAAGGGCACACTCCCGATAGCCCAGAATCTCAGCTACATCATGTTTAAAGCTCAAGGAAAGCTGACAAGAAATAATGGAGATATGGCTCACGAAATAGAGGAATGTCGAATCTAGTTTTGGGAAAAAGTCATGTCCCATAGAGATTACACGCAAAATGAGGAAAAATGACATGCCTCTTTTCATCGCTGTTTTACGCAATGATGCGTTTCTCAAAACGAATATTCATGTCAACTGAGGAGAAAGAGTACATTATAAACTACAACATATTGAAATCTGGGCGAAAAACGATCTATATTCGAGAAGTTACAGCCAAATTTGCATAAATTTGATGACGTCATTTTTGAAAAAAATAAAATTTTTAGTTTGGGCGCCTATTTGATGACGTCACGATATAATTTAGGGACAATGGTGACATGAAATCAAATCTACAACTCATACTCTATCGATATATGAAAAAAAAATTGGGGGTCAACGGACTTTTTAAAGAGCTACAGTGAATTTACAATAGGCATGTTTTTGCCCATATATGGCCTATAGTGAGAGCTCGCGCGCACACGTGCTGCAAACTTTAATGGGTGTTAATTTCTATATTAATGGTTGTAGAAGGTTGATCAAGGTATCAAATTGCTCAGAATTTTATTAGCAATGCAATGATATTAAAAGAAACGGTTTTTCTGCGTTGTGTTAAGGTGTAACGCGCGGAAACGCGCGCGCATACGTGCGCGCGCGCAAATTTTCGAAATGCTTAAAATGACCTGAAACGTACCCAAAAAATTTTATAGGTCATTTGGACGATTTTTTTACCTTTGACGCGCGCGTACGCGCGCGTCATGACCTCTACATGACCTTTGATGACATTGACAGTTGACCCTTGACATGAAGTTAATGTCATGTAAATATTGTTAATTTTTGATAATTGATAATGAAGATATGATCAAATGAAGAATTTTACAAAATGGCGCGTAGATGACGTCATCATGACCATATGACCTTGAAAAGCTTATTTTGCCGTCTCTATGATAGAGTCTATGTATGACGAAAAAATCAGCAAAATTGATTCAGCCAATTTCGAGAAAAGTTGGCGACAAACATAGGTGCCAAGAATAAAGAAAGAAATAAATAAAGAAAGAAAATTCTGACGAAAACAATAGGTGATCTGTCGTAGACAGACCACCTAACTAGAATTTAATTCGTCATGCGGACGAATTAGGTGGTCTGTCATGATTTGTCATTCAGTGTCGGCTGATGTATGAAATAAATCATTTAGATATCATTGATAATCTTGATTCTAGACATCCTAAGAATAAATTTTGACCATTGCTCAATGTGATTATTAATGTTTCCCATAGACTTTACACGTAAGCAATTTTGAGAATTACAATTCCAATATTGCAAGTGAAAAAACGGGCATGATCCCCGCATCTGATCAAAAGTGGAGGGCCTATTACCGAAAGCCCAGAATCTCAGCTATAACATATCAAAAGCTCCGGCAAAACTGACAAGAAGAAATGGAGATATGGCTCACGAAATAGAGGAATGTCTAATCTAGTTTTGAGAAAAAGTCATGTCCCATAGAGATTACACACAAAATACATGTTATATGAAAAAAAAACAATTATAATCTGTTTTATATTGCTAAATTTTAACTTTCATACCTTTTAATTATCATAAAGGATCATGTAAGAGGTGGCAAAAAGAAAAAAAAATGAAAAAAAAAATCATCTTTTCTACCCCAGGACTCGAACCTCCGCCCTCGAGAAAGCAAGTCAAATGCGTTATCCATTGAGCCACGATATTCCCCATAGAGATTACACGTAAGCAATTTTGAGAATTACAATTCCAATTTTGCAAGTGAAATACGGGCATGATCCCGGCATCTGATCAAAAAATGAAGGGCACAGTCCCGATAGCCCAGAATCTCAGCTACAACATGTTAACAGCTCAAGGAAAGCTGACAAGAAAAAATGGAGATATGGCTCACGAAATAGAGGAATGTCGAATCTAGTTTTGGGAAAAAGTCATGTCCCATAGAGATTACACGCAAAATGAGGAAAAATGACATGCCTCTTTTCATCGCTGTTTTACGCAATGATGCGATTCTCAAAACGAATATTCATCTAACTGAGGAGAAAGAGTACATTATAAACTACAACATCTTGAAATCTGGGCGAAAAATGATCTATATTCGAGAAGTTACAGTCAAATTTGCATAAATTTGATGACGTCATTTTTGAAAAAAATGAAATTTTTAGTTTGGGCGCCTATTTGATGACGTCACGATATAATTTAGGGACAATGGTGACATGAAATCAAATCTACAACTAATACTCTATCGATATATTAAAAAAAAATTGGGGGTCAACGGATTTTTTAAAGAGCTACAGTGAATTTACAATAGGCATGTTTTTGCCCATATATGGCCTATAGTGAGAGCTCGCGCGCACACGTGCTGCAAAGTTTAACGGGTGTTAATTTCGTTATTAATGGTTGTAGAAGGTTGATCAAGGTATCAAATTGCTCAGAATTTTATTAGCAATGCAATGATATTAAAGAAACAATTTTTTTGCGTTGCGTTAAGGTGTAACGCGCGGAAACGCGCGCGCATATGTGCGCGCGCGCAAATTTTTGAAATGCCTAAAATGACCTGAAACGTACCCAAAAAAATTTATAGGTCATTTGGACGATTTTTTTACCTTTGACGCGCGCGTACGTGCGCGTCATGACCTCTACATGACCTTTGATGACATTGACATTTGACCCTTGACATGAAGTTAATGTCATGTAAATATTGTTAATTTTTGACAATTGATAATGAAGATATGATCAAATGAAGAATTTTACAAAATGGCGCGTAGATGACGTCATCATGACCATATGACCTTGAAAAGCTTATTTTGCCGTCTCTATGATAGATTCTATATATGACGAAAAAATCAGCAAAATTGATTCAGCCAATTTCGAGAAAAGTTGGCGACAAAAAATAGGTACAATGAATAAAGAAATAAAGAAAGAAAGAAACTAGAATTTAATTCGTCATGCGGACGAATTAGGTGGTCTGTCATGATTTTTCATTCAGAGTCGGCTAATGTATAAAATGAATAATTTAGATATGATTGATAATCTTGATTCTAGACATCCTAAGAATAAATTTTGACCATTGCTCAATGTGATTATTAATGTTTCCCATAGACTTTACACGTAAGCAATTTTGAGAATTACAATTCCAATATTGCAAGTGAAAAACGGGCATGATCCCGGCATCTGATCAAAAAGTGGAGGGCACATTACCGAAAGCCCAGAATCTCAGCTATAACATATTAAAAGCTCCGGCAAAACTGACAAGAAGAAATGGAGATATGGCTCACGAAATAGAGGAATGTCAAATCTAGTTTTGAGAAAAAGTCATGTCCCATAGAGATTACACACAAAATACATGTGATATGAAAAAAACAATTATAATCTGTTTTATCTTGCTAAATTTTAACTTTCATACCTTCTAATTATCATAAAGGATCATGTAAGAGGTGGCAAAAAGAAAAAAAATGAAAAAAAATCATCTTTTCTACTCCAGGAATCGAACCTCCGCCCTCGAGAAAGCAAGTCAAATGCGTTATCCATTGAGCCACGATATTCCCCATAGAGATTACACGTAAGCAATTTTGAGAATTACAATTCCAATTTTGCAAGTGAAATACGGGCATGATCCCGGCATCTGATAAAAAAATGAAGGGCACACTTCCGATAGCCCAGAATCTCAGCTACAACATGTTAAAAGCTCAAGGAAAGCTGACAAGAAAAAATGGAGATATGGCTCACGAAATAGAGGAATGTCGAATCTAGTTTTGGGAAAAAGTCATGTCCCATAGAGATTACACGCAAAATGAGGAAAAATGACATGCCTCTTTTCATCGCTGTTTTACGCAATGATGCGTTTCTCAAAACGAATATTCATGTAAACTGAGGAGAAAGAGTACATTATAAACTACAACATATTGAAATCTGGGCGAAAAATGATCTATATTCGAGAAGTTACAGCCAAATTTGCATAAATTTGATGACGTCATTTTTGAAAAAAATGAAATTTTTAGTTTGGGCGCCTATTTGATGACGTCATGATATAATTTAGGGACAATGGTGACATGAAATCAAATCTACAACTAATACTCTATCGATATATGAAAAAAAAATTGGGGGTCAACGGACTTTTTAAAGAGCTACAGTGAATTTACAATAGGCATGTTTTTGCCCATATATGGCCTATAGTGAGAGCTCGCGCGCACACGTGCTGCAAAGTTTAACGGGTGTTAATTTCGTTATTAATGGTTGTAGAAGGTTGATCAAGGTATCAAATTGCTCAGAATTTTATTAGCAATGCAATGATATTAAAAAAACGGTTTTTCTGCGTTGCGTTAAGGTGTAACGCGCGGAAACGCGCGCGCATATGTGCGCGCGCGCAAATTTTTGAAATGCTTAAAATGACCTGAAACGTACCCAAAAAATTTTATAGGTCATTTGGACGATGTTTTTACCTTTGACGCGCGCGTACGCGCGCGTCATGACCTCTACATGACCTTTGATGACATTGACATTTGACCCTTGACATGAAGTTAATGTCATGTAAATATTTTTAATTTTTGATAATTGATAATGAAGATATGATCAAATGAAGAATTTTACAAAATGGCGCGTAGATGACGTCATCATAACCATATGACCTTCAAAAGCTTAGTATGCCGTCTCTATGATAGATTCTATGTATGACAGAAAAATCAGCAAAAATGATTCAGCCAATTCCGAGAAAAGTTGGCGACAAACATAGGTGCTAAAAATAAATAATAAAGAAAGAAAATTCTGACGAAATCAATAGGTGATCTGTCATAGACAGACCACCTAATAAAGAAAATTCTGACGAAATCAATAGGTGATCTGTCGTAGACAGACCACCTAAAAATTCTGACGAAATCAATAGGTGATCTGTCGTAGACAGACCACCTAATAAGGTTAGGATCATAGCTGAAGGCTTTGGTATCAATATAGCACGAGCTATAAGAGGATGGATGATGCTCAAAAATGTTTGTCAAAACATCAGGCGATATGGTTGGCATCGCCATTCTTATCACGAAAATGAAGTACTAAAACATTCAAATTATATTCAAAACAAGTGCTTTGATTTTCATTTTGTTATAATCGTTGATGTATATAAGCGGCACTCTGTTAACATGTTCATTTAACTTCACTGCAAAAACTCCGGTGTTGATTTAACACCAGCCCGGAATCTATTATGTCCACACCAGAGAAGTATTGAAACAACTCCAGTTTGGAATCAAACCGATGCTGTTTTAATACTAATTGGTGTTGTATAAACACCTATCTGGTGTAAGACCAAAACGAAACTGGTGTTGTTTAACACTTCTCTGGTGTGGACATAATAGATTCCGGGCTGGTGTTAAATCAACACCAGAGTTTTTGCAACTGAGTGTTTATTGTACATAAAAGAAAATTCAAATCCACAATATAACGAACAAGTTGAGGGAGATTCGATTGAAATTATAAAGTTAAAACATTGAATACAACGTAAATATCCTACGCCTAAGATACGGGTCCTCCATCGCTCCCCTCCCAACGCACACTCACCCCACCCATCCTCCACCCTTCACCGCTGGTACGCCAGTTACAGCCACACCTACGAAACCAACTCCAAGGCGATCGCTTGTATGTCATTGGTAGCAACGTAAACGCTTTTGTCGGTCAGGAGTCGGTTGCGCCACTGTGACTGTATCTCTTGTCGTCTACACTGGAAACATCCCTATACATCCAACCTATCATCACGCAAAGCCGTCTTTAGCTCTCAAGTAGAAAGGCTGGATTGTGTGATATAAATCCGATACATCCAGTGATAGATTGTATATACAACACTCATTCCTTCTTTAATATCTTAAAGGGTTGATCAATGGGGTTTTTGAAAGGTAATAACGCTGAAATAATCATGATATTCCGCAATTATCTGTTTATATTAAGCGCTTGATACATCGGAAAGACGTCTATCAAAACTTTGTTCAGTATATAGTCATTGAATTGTGGCAAAACTACAGCGGCTAACACTGGAACATAATGTCCTTGAGAAGAATACAATGAAAAAAGTATGAATCAGATGGAAAATATTTATAAACCAAACCACCACCAAACCATATTAATATTATAGTTCATAAACTATATATTCTACTAGTGAGAACGAAACAGCTTTTAATATTAGATCATTTTATCTATTTCAACAAAAGATTTACAATAATCTCACAAAATAATAAATAATTTTTTTTTTTGGGGGGGGGGTGGTATCTATCACCGCAAAATAATCAAATTAAATGCAGTCACATTCCATGATTGAAAATCATTTATTAGTTACAAAAAAAATGAAAAAAAAATATGCCCATGAATATCAAATTTGAGATCGCATATTTTACCCAACATTTAGTGGATCAATGATGTGCTGTTTCATTTTATTTGACGAACCATACAAACTTGTAAACCGAATAACTAAACTATAAACGAATACTTTAAATTGTGTCACTTGCTATAAATCTACCAAAGATAGCTACACATACGCCATACACACACACACACACCCCACCCACACACGCTACCGGTTTTGCCTCTTATCTCGAAACATGCTGGATGGCGTAATAATAAATTTTAGATTATTTATAGGAGGATGTAGTCAGTGTTCGATTAGAGATCATTAAACTTTCACATGGGCAGTCAAAATATACAATTACTTTCGGAACTGCAGACAGTTTAACAAAATAACATGGAATACTGAGGCTCGATTTATCTGTTTACATGACGAAATACTTATGCGCTCTGCGTAGAAAGGTTGTGGAAATATGGTTTGAATGCTGGTAATCGTTACCGTTGGTTTATGACATTAAACATTAAAGTGGGAGAGTTGATGGTGACCCCGACCCCTCCCCCATCATTATCGGATTAGTATGCTTAAAACGTAAATATACCAAGGAATATTTTAAAGGAGTAAATTGCCAATCCGTCTACTACCAACTCGTCCATTCACCACCTGGTCTTTCATTTAGTCTAAATTAAGCCATTCCGTCCATCAACATTTCGTCTAACAACCACTTGGTCCAATACTCATTTGGTCCAATCATCACTTCGTCTAATCACCACTTCGTCTATGACCATTTCGTCTCATAACCAGTTGGTCTTAATTCCATTTTATTTTCATTCCTTTTGCATAATTAACACTAAGTCCAATTAGACCCAAAAGGTATATGGACTAAATGGCTACCGGATTAACTGTTTATTAGACAAAATGCTGAGTGTGTGAATTGGCAATCAGATCATGTGGACAGTGGACGAAATTATGGTAGACCAAATGATAGTAGACGAGTTGGCATTTGGACGAATTGGCATGATACGAATTGAAAATACACCTATTAAAGGTTGGTAAGTTCATACTCAAAAAAGGCTAGTAGGCCTAATTGCTAGAGATGTGAATGTGCTCTGAGTATCACTCTATTATACTCAAATTGAACAACTCACAACATGATAAAAATAATAAAAATGGATAAGTGGGCTAATGGCATCGTCAATCCTATAATTTACATATTATTTCATAATGAGCTACATTCTTTGCATATCTTTTTGACATCATTTGCTCATCATTTGCATATCATTATGCCTGTGTATACCACTGAATAACAGAATTATGTAAAATCTAAATTCAATAACGTTAACATTATTTCAATCGTTATCTTATTTTAAGTATTCAATCTTCTTTTTCTTTAATACGTTGCATTCATCCAACTAAACTTAATTAGGGGGTGATTCGGCCCTCACTTCCGTCAAATGACATGAATAGGCTTGAACATGTTGAAGGGAGAGGAAAAAAGGGGTCATGATGTTTTTTTTTCATTGAGAGAGAGCGAAACTGGGAAAACGTGGTTGAAATGGGGATAAAAGTGAAAAGGAGAAGGAAAGTAGTGATGCAGAGAGCATGGAAAGAGGCACGAAGGCGAACACCGGGAGAAGATTGAAGGAAATCCAAATAGACATATGAATGGAAGCAACAATCATGCAAGGGTAAAGGCTGGTTTGGAGGTGCACATCCTGGGAGGGGAACTAAAGTGCTATGGAGGAGGGGTGCACATCTTTGGGAGGTGGAACACAAGTTTGGAAAAATCAGCTGTTAAAAGCAGAAGAAGGGGTACAATTTTCCTTTGCTTGCCAGTGTCGGAACTTCCCTGCCTGAGCGGGAGGGTGCACGTGCACCCAGTGCACCACCAGCCTACGCCCTTGTCATAAAAAGGGAAACATCCAGATATCATTCATGTGAGGGGGCATTTATTCTGCCCACGTTAGTCTTCAATCACAAACTTATACTAGAAATACACCAAAAACAGAATCAAGAAACTTAATTACCAGGGGCCGCGGAACTGTTTTCAAAGTGTGGGGCGCGGGGGGAGGGGGCTGACCATGCAAAAAAATCACAATTGTATGGCAATTTTTGCGTTTTTGTACACGGTTTTGGAAAAAAATGGAGGGGGTGCTGGTTACCAGGGTCGTAACAACAATACTCAGCATAGATTACCATGACAAATTTAGCAACTAAAACAAGGTTTGATTCCTGAAAGACTAGTTGTTTAAGTCTGGACTACTTTACCAGACGGATCTCCCGTGTTTCCTCCTCCACTTAAACCTGACATGTTGGAGACATTGCAATGTCATTGCTCTTCCTCAGGGGCATGCTTAAATTCATCAGAAACTCTTCATACCCTTACCCTGAAGATAAAAGTTCTGTATCCTATAACTAAAGAGAATGAAGAGGGGGGGGGGGTGAGAGAGATTTTTGGTCAATGGTCAAAGACGATCTCTTTCCTATTAGTTTGCAGTGGCAAATAAAGAATAACAATTTTACCTTATTTCATGTTTTTAAATCACTTCATCTACCCAATTTTAGTATAAATTTGCATTACGATAGATTCTAAGTGGGCTAAGTTTCGATCTTCAAGATCGCTTTGTTATCAGAGAATCGATCGCAAATTAAAAAAAAAGAAGGAAATTCACGAAATTCTTTTAAATCGCTCCTCCCTTGTCTGAAATAATAAATTTGCATTTTATGATAATAGTTTGGATGACTGAAATATTTGAAGGGATAATACGGGTATATCAAAGAATATACACGTTCAAAATGTAATTCATAAACAACAATGTGTTTGTAAGCAGTCGCACAATATGTATAGCTTCCCAAACATTCTGAATATGATAGAAAATATTTTTCAAACACTTGGGAGGGGTGAACAACTGCGTATTCTTTTAATTATCAAAGCTTAATTCTAATTACCGCTAATGAAAACAGCACGGCGACTCAACCCTTTAAGTTGATGTAGCGGTAATTAGCACGGTAACATGTGTTCACCAGAACACATCTCATTATCATCACACACTCATCAAATCTCTGATAACCATTCGGAAGGAAACGGTCTGGTCTGCTAGTTCCTTCCATAATGATCATTGCTATTCCTAGTAATCAATGTGACATCATAATAGACTTTCACATGGTCAAAGACGTGTTTACAGCCATATATGGAGAATTATATATGTACACCCTTAACTAATTCATTTCCCAAATGTATAATTGTAGAAGGCGTAAATATTGCGAATATACATTGCTCGTTATAGGAGTCGAACCCTCAACCTCGGCATGTGTTTTACGTTTGAACCGCTTGACTACAAAACCTTTGGAAGATCGTTTCACGAGCTAATGCCTGAGAAGGAAAATAGAACAATTACAACTGATAAATAACATGAAATTTGTAAATAAATTAGTTTCAAGTATTAAATTCCGGCAATAGAAACGTTATGAAGAAACAGTGGACGGATGCTCGATGGATACAGAACGTGCGAAACACGTATGCAAATAGGACACAACGGATACACCTTTTCCCAAAAAATATCAGCTAGATTAGGGATTGTCAGTTTCATAAAAAATTGAATAAAAACATGGGGTCATAAAGTTAAAAGGACTATCATTTTTAAACTTTTTTTTCATAATACTGAGTAAACATGTCTGGATTATTACTTAAAATAGTCTGATCACGTTCTGTCCTATCGAACGTTTATGACTTTATTGTCTTATGGTTTTAACAATAGGGCCCGTTTTCTCGAAACGATGTTCTCTTTGAGTAAGTGGTTACCTATAAGGAAAGTTGGTCTTTATTTTGGTTTCAAGAAATGAGCCCCTGGACATCATGATTCATCTATCCAGACAATCACGGTCAATACCCACTGGTAATAAAAAACATTAATACATACAGTGAATTGTCATGATATCCGTTCCAGACTCCACGTCTCAATCACCATTATGACGGAGGTAACATAATCTTAATCTTGAGGTTTAACACTTTTAATAATCATTACTATGATATCCCACTTTTATGCAGTGCTTATTTAATCCTAATAACGTTTCTATACGCGTTTACAGATAATTCTCAATCCTGGTTCACCCGCATACGATGTATGTACTTTCTCCACTCCCTGCTGGGAAACATTCCAACAGTTGTTTCCAAACTCAATTGCTATTGGCAAACTAGATAGGCATTTGCATTTTCCTGGTTACCCATTGAACACCGGGAGATTGCATGGCAAAGTGTAGATTGGCGGTTGACACCTTGCTACATGTAAATATTTTCTGAGGAATCTATAGTCTGGAGTTCGAACACACGACCCTCTGATTACAAAGCGAGACTCGGAACCACTACACAATGACGCTTCCACTTTTGCAACAAGATTATAATGACGAGAAATTAAGAACTTCGTTAGGTTACCAGGTTTGGTTGTTGTATTTGTTTTTAATCTAAACATGATTTGTCATTTTGTACAGGTTGTAAAAAACACGAACAACGGCAACCAGCTGTATACGCATCAATGAATGTGGGGGTTTGTTATCACGTGGTACCTGATCGTCCAATCGGCAGGATGGATCAATGGCGGTCACGCGTGATGTCACGTGATGATTGAAGATGTTTGATGATTCAGGGAGCTAGTCTGGACAAATTGGAGCGAAGCGGATTCATTATCTCGAGACATGGAAGATGAAATATGAGAAATGGACTGATGGTCTCGATAAAGGCACATTCCCTCATCAGAGAATATAAACATTCAAAATACTTCCTTGAGCCTATTGCTGCAATTGTAAAGAAATTAACGTTGCATTAACGCAATTTCATATTCCTTTATCGTACATAATTACTTAATTCATAAAAACTATTATTGCATGTCCATCTGTCAAATTACCAGCGTCCGAGTGTTTTAAAGAAAATCAAATCATAGAACTTTTAATGTATTATTATACCCTCCGTTGTGACCAGCTTGCTTGCAGTGGGTTGTAACATGTTCGGGACGTCTGTGACAAAAACACATTCGCCAACTTTTTAACGGTATCAAAGAGAATTGGCCGTCATTTTCGATGAATAATGGAATTATATTATTGAAAAACACATTCGCCAACTTTGGTGTCAAAGAGAATTGGCCGTCATATTCGATGAATAAAGGAATTATATTATTGCCAGATAGGAAGAAAATAAAATCATTTAGTTGACCTCAAATTCTTAAAAGCATTTTTTTTAATGAAAGTTCTAGTTACACTAGTAAAATGTTATTTGTTGATTTTTTCTCAATCGAAATGGACGAGAAAAAAAGTTTTGAAACAATTTTCTTCACCATTTATAAAGTTTGAGGCAGGAGTCTTGTCAGGCATGCTAGGTGACAGCAGTCACGACAGTTGTGAAATCGTAAACCTCAATCCATGCGCCTATAGTCTTGTTACCCCCTATGCTGTTACCCCCCCCCCCTCCCGTGTACCTTTTAGGTCCCCTCTCATTTTCCCCTGCATGCTTGTCAACTAAATGACAGGAAAAGGGGATGTAATGTCCTGATTTACTTGATAGACCTGAAACTAAAGATAGTCCCGAAGCGTCTGACCTTAGACTTTGATGAATCATCCGTCGGACAGTCTGCCGCTTTAAACAAAATAATTTTATAAACAAAAAATAAATCTCAAAGTTTCTCCCCCTTTGAATGCAATCCACTCCTTAAACTAAGAGGTTACAAAGTGCACAGACATGCAATGAAAGGACAAACGATAAAGACACAAAATTCATTGTTTTAACTTCATTTTTTGGATGAGGTCTCGGGGGAGAAACGAATAATTCTTGTCAAGTTGAAAGGAAGTTTTTGTCTCGAATTCTAGTCGAGGAATGTCTGTAACTGAGTGATGGAATTCGAACAAAATATAGACATACATGTATCCCCCTTGCCCTTGATACATGCCCATCTAATGGGATCCTTTGTGATACAGCGAAATCATACAGCAAAATGCAATCCTCCTTTTTGAGTTCATCATTCCCGTCTCATTTTAACGAATTTGTAATAAGACAAAATAAGTACATTATCATGATTATAATACATACATAACTTCTGATATTCGTCTAAAGCACTTCAAATGAATAACATGTTGTTGTTGTTGTTTAGTATTTCTTCGCCAAAGTTTATCATTCTGGAATTCGGCACTGGCAATTGCGTTGGGCCGTTTAGACATATTTTTGCCAAATATTTTTTCTCAAAAGATCTTAAATTCCAGCAATGATATAGGCCTATATAAACTTTACACCAGGAAGATAGATCAAATATTATTGTTGATATAGCAAGTTATTGAGCTACAGTCATATCAACGAAACCGACTCACAACCTACCGACCATACGCCAATCTGAATAACGTAATAGCTTTGATCGGTCTGGTGTCGGGTTCATAAGTGTGAGTGAGGCTGTTGCTATCGCCAATGAAGGACAGTTTAACAATGATTGTTTGGGCGAACATTGGCGAAGGTGTGAGACGCCTGTCATTGTCGCAGTGGATTTAATCTTGAACTTTTCAATGCCATTTTCTTTTCCCATCGCGAGGAGTTTGTTTTTCCACCCCCCCCCCCGCCCAACTAGACCCGTAATTATGCTGCATTTCTGTAGAGCGCTTATAGACTTCTAATAAGTATAAAGTGTCAAGCGCTATAAACTCAAGTATATAATTTATCATATTACTTAAAACTCGCTATTATGACCAACCACTGTAAGATATTCGTGCTAGTTTTCAATGAGAATTTCTATTTTCTCCATTAACAACAAACCCTGATTTGCAGGGGTTAACCTATGGATATAGTATATATGCAGCACCCCCAGAAAAATAATGGGGGATGCTTGAGCCCCCGCTTCCCGTGGGCCATGATGTTTCTCATCATATTGATGGGCAATGTTCATAAACTTTCAAATGCAGAATGCAGTTCGCATCACTGAGCTGAACCTTAAATGATCTATAACAAATTTAAATCAAAAAGAACTATCTGTATAACCAAAATTAAAACAGAAACTGATTTAATTCACATGGGACTGAAACGAAGGCCACCAAAGATGAAAACTACTACTCTACAAGGGAGGATAATGTACTAATATAATTTCTAGTTTCTCTTTAATTTGGATAATTTTTTTTCAGCTGCATTCAAACTCGAATAATCCATTTTGGAGAATCTTCACTTCGTGAAAAAAAATTCTTGTCAACAGAAACAGTTAACCATGCAGGTAGAATGCCGGGGTCAATATCAAATTTTGTCCTCTCAATAATTTGACGCAGCAAGAGTTTTCAAACTTTTTCAAACTCAGCAAGTGTGCAAACTCTAACCTCTCTTCTCTTCGTGAATTGTATAACTTTGTATTTCCAGGTACCTAGTCTAAAAAATGGCGCCTCACCCCCGGGAAGGTGTCTATAAAAGATGGTCAAAGCCTTGAAACTACACTACCTTCAATAACGCCTGTCCATTCCTTGACATCTACTTCATTTTCCACTCTTTGTTTGATTATTGTTGTTCTTTAGTTTTGTTGTGACAGTCAGGAGCGGATCCAGCTTTCGCCAATAAGGGCGGGAGTGGAAAATATTTCTCTTACCCATAGGTAATCTTACTTATTCGCCTTTTCCTTATTTTACACCACTATTACCATCAAAATAATAATAATAATCCGCTTTTATATAGCGCTTAATACATCGGAACGACGTGTCTAAGCGCTTTACAGATATTACCCCGGTCATCGGATTCAATCAGTCATTCCCGCACACAATGTGTGCACATCCTCCACTCCCTGGGGAGTATTCCAGTCAGTCGCCTGTTAGGCGCACACAATACTGGACAAGCTACAATGACTTTCACATCCTACCGGGTACCCATTTAGCACCTGGGTCGAGAGTGGCAAGGTGTGGATTAACGCCTTGCCAAAGGACGCCAGACCGCGGTGGGGTTCGAACACACGACCCTCTGTTTACAAGGCGAGAGTCAGAACCACTACACCACGGCTCCTCCATCATAACCATAACTACCAAAATAGTGCAGGGGCTATGTCATATCCCGTCGATCTATTTTTTTTCTTGCATCCGAAAATGCATGCACCCATCCATCATATTCTCCAGCTGGTATCCCCATTACCTGATCATGAGTTCCTGACTGATATGGGTTATGCATTATGAATATCCTCATCCTGTATTAAAGACACGGACCAGAGAACAAAGAGGATGCACCAACATGACAAATATTTGGATCTGGTCAAGCCCCATGAATCGTACATAGGCAATCGCCATGATGATGACGCGGAAATAAATAGGGCCTATACATTGAACATGAAGAAAAACGTACCCATGGCAGTGGATATGTACCCCATCAAATACATATTTGGGAATTGTGTACATGGTGACATTAAACCTTATTTAGTATACAGTATAAAAAAGACAGTGAGATCCGACTTTAGCCAGATTTTCGGTCCGTCGGCATTCTTCAATTTCAATCTCACATTGTATCTGCTAGACTTGGCTATTATCGGGCTCGATAATAATTTAGGAATACTATTCGCTGCAATGGTGAGGGAAGAGAACTGGAGGGACCCCTCTAAGTGGGCACAGCCACTCCCTCTCTCGGGATCATAGCTGCCCATGATCACACGTCGTACATTACATTCTGATAAATATTACACGATTTGTATTCACACCTTGTTACCGATGATGCGCAAATCATGTCCATTTATTTGAATGCAGGATAAAAGAGCACAGGTGCCGTGGCCGGGGATCGAACCCCGGACTTTACATGTATAGCCAAGCGCCTCACACCACTCGACCACGGCACCGCCGTCACACTAATTTGTCTTCAACAGTGATAGTAATAGTATTCATAAATAATAATATTATTATTCATACAAACATTTCCATTGGTTCTGATGGTCTTATTTTGAGAGAAAAATAAAACGATCGGGGCCCCTCTACTTTCCAAAATTTTGCCTCGATTTTGCGAATTTCAAGGAGGATTGACATTCATTTTATTACCAGCATGAAAACCACATAAAAAAATTATTGATACATACAGCTTTTTATATAATTAAAAAAAGAAAATGTAATCCGGCAATTGTTATTGATAAAACGGCTAGCATTATGTTTTGTTTGTATTTTTTTTTACTCAAAGCTTATTCTGTTTATATTTTACAATACTCCCTGTAAAATATGATAAAAAGTAATTTAAATATATTTTTTTTCAATCTCCTCATCGTCTCCGAAAGCAGACCCGATTTAATTATGTATGTCGAAAGTATTTTGGAAGGCATTTGCTATACTGTGACTGATGAAACAAAATACTCAGACATGCATCCTTGGATCTTGGTATAGTACTTATCTTTGAACTTTCGTAAAAATATCTTAACATTATTACCATGGCAACTGGGTTCGGGAAACATGAGAGAACTGGTCATTCCCAAGGGTCCGGTAGCCAGACTAGATCAGGCAAAGATTATGTCCTATTGCAGTTTTCCGTTTTGAAAATGAAACACTTCCGAAAGGAGTAGAATAGATATGACCTGATATGGTCACCACTGTATAATATGGTATACATTAAACAATTTGTTTAGTACTCACTGTACGCCCAGAGCATGGAGCTATTACAGAGCTGTAACCTGTAATAGCTCCATGCCCGGAGCTACCAAAATGAGCATTCCACGTGGAAGAAAAGACAGACATATCAGATCATTAAATGAATAAGAAAATTTGATATTTTGTTAATTTGATTGATTTTTCCCCCTTGTTGAATTTCTGATTCATTTTTAATTTGAAAAAGTAATATTGCTTACATAATATATATATAGCTTTTTGTGAAGCATTGCTTTCAGCGCATATCCAATGTTTTTTTTAAGAAGTTATTTTATTAACCCAGTATTTTGTTATAAGTGATAATTAAAGAGGAATTACTAACAAATTGAAACATTTCACACTTGACAATGAGCCAATAATTTCATTTAATGTTCCCTTTTATAATTCCTAGGGATCTAAAGGAAAGTTTTTTTTCGTAAGCCTTACAGCTTATTTCTAAACGAGGATATTCCTCTGCATGCCAAAGGGTGACATGGCTGATGTTCAGGAAATAACATGTTTTCCTTTTCCTTCTTGGCAGGCTGGAAAAATAACAATCATTCGGGAAATTATTATATTGTTTTGTTCATCTATTGAAATACCTAACAAAAGAACGGAAACAGGGAGTGAGAGAAAGAAAAAAAGAAAGAAAGAGGGGGAGAGAGAGTGAGTGGTGTATATACAATGATAAATTGGGTGTAAATACATGTACTTGTTGATTGATAGATTTTCAATCCGTTACTGTGACCAACTGCCCATTAAAACAAGACAATTATGTTTTTTTAGTTTTCTAGTTTTCATTTCACATTGGACTATAATCTGTTTTTCATTTCGTTTGACTTCATATATAAATCAACGCACACCTTATAATTATGATTTCTTTGGATTAATTGATATACAATAAATGGGCAGTTACTTTTAACAGCTGTGTAAGAAATGGATCAATAAATCAAACAATCGACCAAATCGTCAATCAATCTGTCAATCAATCAATCAATCAATCAATCTGGCAATCAATCAATTCAACAATCAATCCATCCATCAATCGACTGCGTGACATCCATCCATCAATCAATCAATCAAACAGATAATCAACCAATGAGTCAATCAATCATTCATTCATCAGTAAAATGAAATGTTGCATACATCACTTTGATTTTGTCAATCGTACGTTACCGTCTCAATACACATATATCATGTATATTAGTAAATAAAATGGGATAGTTATCAACACAAAAAGTATCATCAGATGAGTCAACCCATCAAGTCAACACACAACATGACAAAGCGCGTTGTAGTCTAAAGGATATAAGTGGCATCACTGATCTGATCACGCTGAATATTACTAATTGACTTTTTTTTCTGTTCATCACAATTCAGCAATATATTCCTATAAATAAACTATTTTTAAATCTAAAATATTAAATACTTTGTAATTTATGTTAAGTTATGGGCTTGGAGCGTTCGATAATTTCATAAATAAAAAAACAGTTATTCAATTCAACCATCATGGCAGGATACGAATAGTTGAACTTTCGATTGTTGTTTTTCTTGATATCAAAGAATTGTCCCTCTGTAAGAAAGGTGATTAATGGTTGCTATGGTAACAACGGAAGGACAATCATAGTCAGTCTACTCACCCTTCCTTCATATCTCACAGAGGGTAAATTAATAAGGACTCCTCTTTGGCTAGTCTCCATTTTCTTTTTTATATACAGAGATTCTTTTCAAAACTTTATTCCTAAAAACACGAGGTATAGGGACTAATTGTTTTACAATAGGATTAGACGATATTTGATGAGAAAATATAAAATTCTTGAAGAAGTGTTGTATATTTTCGAGAAAAATATTGGTTGGTTCTCAACTTTCTTGAGGAATATACATTTAAAAAGACAGAAAACGTATCAAACATGAAATACTCACGAGTAAGGACGATTGGGTGTTTACCAAACGTGTCTATAAAGTATATGGATTCAGACACACATCTTATATTTCATTTTACTTTAAAGCATTATGAAACTGTTTTGAATATAACTCACGTGTGCAATTGTTTCAAGATCAATGTAACTATTTTGTCTACATTCAAAAAATGTCTTTAGACATGGACAGGAATATTACATAAGACACAAAAATCCCAGTTTTGGTCGTACAATATATATATTTTTTTATTCAAACGATTCAGATGAAACTGAAACTCAAGCAACGTATCATATAAATGACAAAAGTGAAACATAATAACAAACTTAACCAGATTTCTTGATATTGCGAGTATAGACTATTAAAGCCTCAAAGAATATGTACATGCTTTTCAACTCAACTGGTTAGTTCTATACATTATTGCATAATTATTTGCTTCGTTACTATACTTCGCGCGTCACTCACCCTATTTCATTATTTTCATAACTGAATAATAACTTACCAAAATGGTTACAAGTCTCCATAGACATCATTGTTTTAGTTAAGCTTTACTTAATCAACACAAAGGTAAAAACGATTTATGTGACGTTGTAACGCAAATATAGGAAACACATATTTGTTTTTTTTTTGCATATTTTCAACAACAAAAAATTATAAAGCATAATGAGCCAATTCAACATGTCAATAGTTGCATGAAATATGTTGGCGAAGTATGGTATCCCATAATACCAACACTACGTCAGAGGCCTCTTTTTAACGTGTTAAACGAGAAAAATGGTATACAGGCCTGGAGCTCGGTCTTTTCCTAAAGAAGCAATTGTACGTTTCCTTTCTTTGTCATGATTGCCAAACTTGCTAAAGGGAGGCGGAAGAAAAATTACAAAGCATTTACAAGGTTACACTTTCAACGAATTTAAATAATTGCAATAAAACTATCATATTTCGCCTGAGTATGAAATTTGAACTCAGAGCCAGAACCTTTTTGCAGATGACGCGTTTACAGATATATCTTTGGACTCCTTAAACGATCTGGAGAAGTAATTGCGGTAATGATTTAATAAGGATAACATTAATAAGGTTAATATCAACGAGATGTAATTCGATTCATACTGACAAGCACTTAATCGGAAGATACACGAAATGAAATTGGTATTTAAATACTCGAAGATACTATTGCTCTGGAAACTGCGTATTACTGACTTCTCACAAGATCTCGGGTCAAACGAATGAAGGTGATTAACATTCAGCTAAAACCCAGATGATTCATACATAGATGACCCTTTAATAAATTGATGATTGACCCAAGGCCAATATAGGGGACACATAATTAAGTCAAAGACAAGATCTTACATAGGCATAGGTTACGTGAAATGAATTTGTCCAAACGCACTGGAAATATTTCACATAACAATGAACAAGATGAAAAACGTTATTTTCTTTATAATTCCGCATCAGCTGTGCCTATCATAACAATACAGCCTAACTGATATTTGCAGGAATTATGAATTACGTATATCTTTATGGTCGATTGGCTTACACATAATAATTTGAGAATGATGTGATTTTGGTGACCTCTTTTAATCATAAAACCAATGGTATGAAGGAGATCATATTTCATTTCCTGGTATTGCTCACAAATAACAAATTAATGTGTATACAGAAATTGTGCTCAAAAGAAAGAGAACCCCACCACAAAATGCACTCTTTCATGCCGAGTGTTGAATGTAGACAATTACTACAATGTTCGGCGAGCCCATAGAAACAACCTTTATTGGATGTAATATTTTATCACCTGACCTCACAATTAAATATCTAATACATTGCAGAACTTTACACTCTGAATATGTTCATTTTTTTGTGGGGCTCACTTACTTTTGAGCACCGCTGTAGGCCTATTAGTTTCATATACACATGATACACTTCTAGTGATCAGCTTAGGATTTCAAACAGCTTCTGCGTTACAGAAGGAACCCGTTTGGGTATTCAAGCAGTAAAAATAGAAAAACGGGGGAAGAGGGCAGAATAAAGATTGATAAAGGGGAAAAAGAAGACAGGAAGGCATAAGAAGAGGACGATGAAAAACAGATGTCTGAATCGAGTTAATATACCCACGTTATTCAATTGTAGACAAAAAAATAGGACTTCAACATTATGCCATCTTGCACTTCCCCTATTGAAAAACCCCCCAAACCGCCTACGATTTTCACAAACTAACAAACCATACCACATTATACGAAGCCGAAAAAACTAAGAACATTGAATTGAGTAGTAAATACAGGTATTTTCAAAGGATTTTCGGTAAATGTACAGAAAAAAGACAAGAAAGTTTGAAAAAGCAATACAAAAAGCACCATCATTACATAGCTCGGTATACCATTCTTAGTATGGTTGATAACCATAATCAATGTTTTCTATGCTATTAGTTTTTGTTATTTCATGTGCCTGTTTGATTTGGAAAAAATACAAATAATTGTTCTTTTTGTAGTATAATGATTTCATCAAAACTTTTCCGAGAAAGAACCCACATTCAAAGTACATCAAATTGATATAATGACCCTAAATAATATAGGTAACTTCATTCAATTCTGTTAGTGATATCGTTGACGGGGACCATTACAAAATATCACTAAGAAACAAATGTAATATGCCCTTATTTTGTAAACAAGCAGTATAAAAAAGTTTATTAGTACGATTGTATTTTTAAGTGCCATATCCTGTCCAATTGTACATGTTGTAAGAACTTCTGACATTGCATGATTTTTATTACCATCAGATATGAAAACATTACGAATTAATTTAATTATTGCTTATGATGTTAATCCATTTTAATTGCATGAAAGCTTGTCGCCGGTAATCGCCTTATTCCAATTTGGCTCTAGAAATTTTGAAGACGTACAGTGTTTCAACGATCGATCACTCACGCGTTCCATCAGTCCATTACCAAATGTTACACTTCACAAAAGCGCAAATTGTTTATTTATTGCATTCATAGAAAAAAAACATCTAATGTCTCTGAGATCTTGGTTTAACTGGATTCCCCACTTTTATATGAGCATATTGAGTCTTTTCTCCTTCAATAAACACTGTCGACCTCTTTTCGGCATCTGGTCCCAAGTCCAACTGAGCATACACAAGTCCTTCGACATTCTTACTCTTTTTCTCTTCGATAGAGTCTTCTGTGTTTCCCCCAGATTCACACGACCTCGCGACAAGTTCTGCCGCGATTTCGCCTTCGAGATCTAAATCGTCGTCGAAGTCGGACGAGAATAACGAATCGTCGTCATCGTCGTCGAGTTCATGGTCGTCCTGGACAGCATGTGTTTGTGTCTTTGAGAGATCTGGGGTGATATTTGCATAAACTGGTCCATCTAGCATATGGGATTCTCTAGGAGTTACAGCGTAAGTTCCAACCTGACCGCTATTACTTTCAACATCCTTCAGACGGAACTGCCACTCTGGAGGAGGGGGATTCACAACTACTTCGATCTGTTTCATCCGCATGGGTGCATTTCCTTTGGAAGACTTCTCCGATCCTCCACCCTGACCAGCATCAGAGCTGGACTTCTTGACCATGTCTATGGGCCTCTTGAGAGCGGCTACCACGTGAGGAGGAATCCACGTTGGGACACTCTTAGGGTATCGCTTGGTTTTGATCAGGAATATGATAAGGACGATCAGTGCGATTATGAGCAGTGAGCCCATGACTGCACCAACAATGCCCGAACTGCTACTTCCTTGATCGGGTCGTTCTTTGTTGGAAACCTGATGAGTATTACCACCGTCTATTACTCTGTATCCTCCACCTGTTTGGATCTTGGGCGCCCCTGCACGGTTCTGATTAACGTTTGCATCCGTCGCTAAGACACCTGGATCAATATCAGTATTAGCTCCTATCTGTACAACATCCCGTCTTGTTGACGTTTCTGCTGGCTTCGACGTTACCTTCGTCGTCACCTCCGCCTTTGTAGGGGTAGTTTGAACATTGCTAACTGATTTTCCGTCAGAAAAGTCCGGTTGTGACCCTAATCCGGTGTTAGCTTTATTGCTTGTACCCTGACCTATGCTAGGATCATTTACTGTAGGTGCATCACGGTGTCCTGTGGGTCCATTTGATGTCATTCTGGTGGGTCGGGTGGAAGGCCGTTCGGTCGTAGTTGCCTGGGTGGTTATAATAGGTGGTGGAGGGGGTAACCTAGAATTACCGGCCGATGGTTGAGTGTCAGATGGTAACACTTTCAAGGTAGATTCAGCTACGAGTTTTTCCCCTGAAGGCAGTAGCACAATACATCTAACTGCTGTATGATTGTCATTAGAGCTCGTTCGAATGACGGTGAATTCCGAACGGTCTGCAGAGACAAGAAACCTGCCCCTGGACTGGCGTACTTTTGATGCCTTGCTTCCATAGCCAAATACCCATCTCGACACAGGTGCAGCTCTTGATTGGCAACCGAATGTTGCACTGCTACCTTCGGCAACATACTTGACAGTAGGATTAATCACAACAGTCTCTAAAGGATTAGCTATGGTCGATACCTCCGCTGCTGGAAGAGGAACGACTGTGCAGTTCCGTTCGCCTTCGACGAAGACCTGAGACTGGCTGCAGACAAACTGCTGACCTTGGTCGCTGTCGGAGAGCAACCTAGTGAAAAATATGGACCCATCTGAGTATCTTCCTTGTTGCTGAATTCTACTCCTTGAAGTCTCGTTCCACCAGTTAAGCACTTCATAGTCCACACTCGGATGCATCTGCTGCCTGCAAATGAATGTCACCCTCTGGCCAACACGTGGACTAGACGGGGTCATCGAGCATGTAGGGATTGGGATGGGGACTCGAACCGTCAACCTCCCCATAACGGACGTGATGACCGTCCCACCCGGCCCAGAGACTTGGCAGTAGTATAAACCAGCGTCCTCGTACTGGACATCTTGAATCATCAGGTCGTGCTCACCCCCGGGTCGTGTCCCCTGCGATGCTGAATCGCCCGATAAACGAATGCACGAAATGTCCTCGGATACTGATGTAAGTCGTGGGGTTTTTATTATCAGATTTAATCCAAGTCACATGCACGCTCGAACCAGCTACCTCTCCCAAATTCAAATCACATCGCATGTATATCGTATCTCCTGCATATGCTGTCACCGTGTCTGGTTGGTTCCTGAAAGACAAACCAAGAGCTGCAGAAAACATTAGTGTGAACAGTAAAATAGTCCGCTCCATTTTAAGAAGGATAAATCCGATAGATCCGGTAAAAATCCAAGAAAATCTTGTTCAGCTCTATGTCTGAGTCACCGAGTTCACGTTTAAAATAAATGACAAACGTTATAGGTACTTCGTAGTACAGTCCATAAACCACGAGACAGTTATACGCTGATTTATAATCATCATAGCACCAATATTTGACAATAACTTCTCAACGTCCATGGACTCTATCCATTTTAGAGTTACTCTTCCAAGTGTTTGACCGATAATGAGACGATTCGTGGGCAACGAGCTGCTGTCACCCGATGGTTATATCTATTCTGATCACAGCGCACGCCAATGACTCGATCTGTGTGCTCGATGCGAGCTCTGCGCGACGCCGAACCGAGATCTGTTTGGCAGAACGATCCAAAATGAACAGAGCCCTCTTTCGATCACATG
The DNA here is from genome assembly GCF_018143015.1 of Lytechinus variegatus. Lineage (NCBI taxonomy): Eukaryota > Metazoa > Echinodermata > Echinoidea > Temnopleuroida > Toxopneustidae > Lytechinus > Lytechinus variegatus. The sequence continues at coordinate 36,572,639 of NC_054743.1, read as the reverse complement.
CTTTACATTTTCGATAACCGTTTGACTTCCCTTCCTCCATGTCCTCGCTGATTTTTAAGTTGCTTTGAATATTAAGAGAGATAAAAAAAATGATTGAAGCATAACGATTAAATTTCATCAAAATTGGATTTAATTAAGAACGATGTGAAATCTTCGACTCAAGAGACCTCATTCTTCTAATCTTCATTCTGATGTAAAACAACATCCCATGTTGTGTTTGATATCAGTCATTTTCCTACTTGTGGTATTATCTATGATGTCTTCCCCTATCTATTCTCCCCCCCCCACCCAAAAATGAAGAGTCAGAACATGGCGGACGGGGGAAATTATACATTGTCGCGAGGGGTGAGGCGAGCGAGCAAAAAATAATCTTATCAAATTTGAAAATATAATTTTGCGACAGCTTTTAACATACTCTCCAGAATATAATCAAGGATTTTCCCAGTTTCCCTTTCATTTCATTTCTTCTTGTCTATATTTACTTGGTCGTTAACTTTGAGTGTATGTGTGTGCGTGTGTTTGTATGGGTGTGTATGTGGAAGGGGGATGCTAAAAGACCCCGTATCCCAACTCTACGACAGTGGTATCTGTGTCGTTTCCTTATTTCAAGTATACCCCCCCCCCTTCTCCTCTTCTTGTTCATATCTCTTCCTCTTTCATATTGATTGATCTCTTCATCATTTCTATTTCTTTTAATCAATTATTATTATTTTTTTTTTTGCTTCCGAAGAAGATTCTGCTAGGATCGAAGGCTTAGGCCCCTTTTGACTCTCTTAATCAAAATTTTATTATCATCATTTTGGTATGACATTAATGTGGAGCAGTGGTTTCTTCTGGGGATAAACAAATTTAGAGAAACAAAAATCCCAAAGACATGGCAGGTCTGGGAGTAAGTCTCACTGGTTAAATGTTACCCAAGATGGCGCTATACCACATAAACCTACCAACGAGCTCGTGGTTGACAAGTTTTTTCCATTTCGTCATTATTATGTTCTGAAAGTACTCCACCTTCAATCCAAGTTTTCCAACTTTCTGAATCGCGAACTTTTCTTCCATGCTCGCCTTTGGCCTACTTTCTTTGTACTTATTCATTCAACAACCCACGTAGGTAATTCAATTCAAAATATTTGAAATTCCGTTAATTCGCAATTATGAGGCAGCTAGAAAGATTTTGGTTTAGAAGATATCTTTTATTCGATTCATTAATACCTTAAATTTCAATTACAGATTCATTACACATTATGATATAATCCCGACATAGCTTTGTATAGAAAACGTGTTCAATGAATAGAGAGGAAGTACAACCACAAACACCATGACGTTACATCATTTGAAATAGCGGGCATCAGACATGAAAAGAATTAGGACGTATATCTCCGGATTGTTAAACTTCCTCCCATTCAACCCCCCCCCTTCTCCACCTCATCTCATCTTTCTCCCTCTCTGCTATACTTCGCTCATATAGCGCGGACCAACATATCACCCAACTTCAAATTTTTATATTCTAATTATCAGTATTACACACCTCTGAAATATGTGCGCAAACTACATGCACTATGTTTGCAAACCATTAAATTCACGATGCTACAGAAGATATCACCTAAACTAAACTAGAATTTAATAACACGCCACAATGAATTGAATCATGGACCTACCACAAGTTCATAATAGTTCGTGTCAGTGGCGTACCTATGATTTTCCACAGGGGGGGGGGGCAAAACCGTCCGCCAAAAAATCTGACAAGCAAAAAAAAAATCTTCAAGGGCGTCAGGGGGCAATAGAGGTCTTCAAACTCGTCAGGGGGGGGGGGTAAAGGTCTTTTAAGTTCGTCAGGGGGGCAGGGATACGTCTTTTGCATGGATTGTGGCTCCCCTCCCCCCCCCCCCCCGTAGGTACGCTAGTGGTTCGTGTGAAATCAAACAAGGTTTACTGTGTTTCAAACATCACTCCCCGCCAGTACTTGCTTAGCATGCTTAGTACTCATACAGAAAGACTAATTTACATTATCCTGTTAAATTAGATGCTCAGACACAAATACGACATAAACCTTTTATTAGATAATTCACAGGACTGAACTGTTCAAGTTAGGTGACCTGCCGGAGCCCGTTGCAATCAATCGCAACTCTAAAAATCATGCGTAACTTAAAAAAAGTTATTACATGTAGAGAGGACTTGGACATGATATGAACTCTTTGTCATGCATTACATTCCCCAATGTATATTTGTTTCGGAGGAACATTAATTGCTATTTTTATAACACATTTGCATTTTTTTGGGTATTTTTTTTCACTGTTCATGAAACTGTACACTGTAAAAACTGTGGTGTTAAAACTGACACCAATTGGTGTTAATAGAGGACCACACCCTGAGGTGTTAAAATAACACCCTCGAGATTGAACATAACACCGAAGAGTGTAAATGTAACAACCATAGGTGTTGTAATAAGTATACTTTTAGTTTGTCTAAAACATTTTCTTTTTTTATCATCCAGTAGTATAATAAACAGACAAATTCTAGTGGGCCAGACATTATGGAGCAAAATTTGTAAAAAGCTGAGAGCGAGCGAGCAAACATTTTGACCATTTTAATATGAAAATCTATTTTTTTTTCGATTTTACACACTATGTAATATGACTATTCAGAAAATGATATCCTCTTTTATCATTTTCCATTTTTTTTTTTCTTTTCTCCTGTTTTTTTTAATGGTAGTAGAACTTTCAGAGCCATGGCTTCCCAAAAGAATCTATCTGTACATCAGTATTCAAAATATCAAGAAAGAATGTGTTATATCATGGACCCACTACTATGACAAGTCCATGGTTATACAAATGACAGCATAATGGGAATCTTGTTATAATGTAACTATTTTGTATATAAAAGTTGACCACAATCATGACAGCTACGCGGCGATTTCTTAAAGAAAAGAAGAAATTTCTTGCCCGGGTGGGGAGGGGTAGGTGTACGGTGCGCTCTCATATACAGGGTCTGATACAAATATGAAATTCGAGGGGAGCTCGCCCCCCCCCCCCCCCGATCGCCCTAATAATGACAACATTATAGAGCTGAAAAGAACATGAGCACTTGTCAGGGTATATTACAAAGACCATGAGCATGATGAGGCGTCAAATCATGAGTACATATAGGGCATTATATACAGTTTATTGTATTTTGAGAAATATTGAGTGACATCACGGAAATACGTGTTCTCTTGCCTTAATAACTTGTGCAAATACCAGAGGCAATTGGCTACAACAACCATCGAGGCATATCATGTTACCTGTCTCAGAAGTGACAAAAAGCGAGCTTCTCCATTCGGTTTCCTAGTAACGGAAGGCATCATTCATAGGTGATTAGGGGGAGGTCAAACTGATATGTTTCAAATGTTCGTCAGATAATGGATTCGCTCTTTTTTTGTTTTAAAAAGTACGTGGTAGGTGAGGGACGGATTCATTTATTTCAGGTTATGATAAGGAATAGAGGAGGAAAGAAGGGGAGAAGGAGGTGGTGAAGGAGGAAGAAGAAGAAGAATTTCCCTAATTGATACCACCAAACTTAATATTCCGTGAACAAACCTCTCCAGAGCAGAAAAACGTTTTAGTATAGCTGGATCTAGACTTTGGAATACGCTCCCCTCTGCCATCCGAACAACACCGACCACATCATCTTTCCAACGACAATTCAAGTCATATCTTTTTCCAAATATCTAATTTTCTATTTTCATTAATTAAATATGTATTTGTTTTCATGATTTTTGCTATCACTGTTTGGTTTGACTTGGCTAACCCATCTGGGGCCTGGTGGCCCCAAGTGCTATATACTATACTAGAGCTTCTATACTATAGAGCTTCTGTGAGTGATGTGCTGACCGGGCTTGTCCCTTAAATTGTTGGTGAACGAAGCAGCAAGCAAGAGGCCACCAGGCCTCATCTGGCGCAGTTGAGAACACCAACAGTTGATACAATTTAACCCTATATTGCACGGGCTATTTTGAAATTACATAGCCCGGGGGGGGCCTATTAGCCCCCCCCCACTCAGATCTCGGCCGTTTATCGACCGATTGCGACCAAATTTTGTGTGTGGGTGTCTCATTATGTATTTTACAAGAATGCGTTGTCAAATTTGTGATATTTATTATCATTTTTTATTTATCTAATTAATTATGCAAATATTCAAAATTTTTCAAGGAATTTTCATTTGTTGTAGTGTTCCCCCCATTTTTTGAGAAAATGCAATGGAATCAAGCATGTTAGTAGCCAGTCATGTAATCTAAAAGACAGCTCACTCAACTGTATTGAAATTGTATAATTATTAGATTATGATAGTAATCAATTATGCGCATATGCTAATTTTTCTCGAAATTCCGAATTTCACATAGGCCTATTGATTACCACGTCTGGGCATAATTTTTTTTTCTAGTTGTGTACTGAAGAAAGGTGATATTTACTTTATATTTTGACATTATATCATCAAAAAGTGAAAATACTTATGCAAATTAGAGATAAATGAATATTCATTAGCAGCCAGAAAGTTGAATGTTTCAAAGTAATTTATTAGATGTTGGATAATATTCTTGTTTCCTTCCGTGTTTCCAAATTCTTATGTATTTCTTTGTTTTTAATTTATCATGTATTTCTTTGTTTTGAAATCTCTATTTTTTATTTTTTTTTTTAATCTAGAATAGTTGGTGATAGCCCAAAAGAAAGTTATGAGAGGAAAAACAGAAAAAAAACATCCATCTGACAACACTTCCTGTAAAACCCATACATTGTACACACAAAAGTCGATGGAAATTGCCATTTTCGGTGACATTGGTCACGAATATGTGCTATATCTCCGCTAGTGTAACCCCGATTTTCGCAAACAGGGTCTCAAAATGTGCGGGAGATGTGAAAGAAAAAAGTCATGAAATTTCAGCGTATTATTTTTTTGCATTTAGAAATTATCGCGAAAAATGTCGAGGGGGGCCTTTTAGGCCCCCGGCTATATAGGGTTAATGAATATAATTATATTCTTTTTTTTTGTTACTTAAGATTTATATTTGTTTTCATTGCTGACAATTGTAAGCGCTGTGATACTTTTGTGTATAGCGCAGATAAATAACCATTATTATTATTAAAAAAAAGAAGAAAAAAGAAGAAGAAGATAATATAATAATAATAATGTAGGTATATTTACCCAGGGTATCCTCTTCAGTTCCCGAAATTCTTCTCCCAGCGGGCCCTGCTATTATGATGATGAAGAAGAAGAAAAAGAAAGCAGAGGAGGAGGATAAAGAGGAAGAGGAGATACTAAGGATGAAGAAGAATCAGGGAGAAGACCATTCGGAAGGAGAAAGAGAAGTAGAAGGAGGAGATATGAAAAGAGAAGGACACAAGAGAAGGAGAGGGGTTAGAATGATCAAGAGAGTGACCTTTTGACTCTTTTAGAATAAATCTTGTTCAGTGGCGTATATGATGTCCCACATCTTTCGTAAAATGCATGCCATTTTCTGTAGAAAGTCGATAATACAGTATATGTGAATGCGTCCCTCCATTGCAGTGACAGTAAAACCTTTTTAAGAGTTTCAAAGTCAGCTCCTATCTGCGAGAGTGGCATTAACTTTATTATTAAACATGTATAGACGGGTCGGTGTGGTGTACGTAATAAATAACCCATGTATACCAGCAAAAGAAAAATCTTTTTATTTTCTATAAGTCAGGGAATATTTGATGTTTTTTAATTTTCATTCTTCAGTTCAGTTCAATTTTACATTACATTACTACATATGCCAATCTATCCATTTGTACTTTTTTTTGCTATCTCTCTCTCTCTCCACAGCTGAAGTGAAGATTTTGCTTCTACGCATACGCAGCAGTAAAAAGAACGACAGGTAAGATTTATCTTGAATGATAAGAAATATGATTCATGTATCATTTAAACATAATTCTTTTTAAGGACAGAAATGTTATTGAATGTGTAGATAGAGTTCGTAAGCTACCATGATTGCGTAACACGAGGCGCATGCGCATTAACCTAATGTATATGGTAACAATGTTTATCACGGATCATTAAATTAAAATGTATTGACTATAGAAACTAAGGTAATATATACGTTTCCTAGCTCAACAAAGCATCGACTGTGTAACCAGATACGCATGCGCAGAGACCAAAACTAATGCCAAGTATAGAATGTTTAATTAAGGTCACAAAACGGCAGCTCGTTTGGGATTTGGGATGGTTTTATTACGACGATAACACACTAGCGATAGCATAAGCGCAAGATGTGAGGGGCGAAGTGGATGCTAAAGTTTGTTCCTTACGCACTCTATTGAGAATTGATTCCGCGGGCGGCAACCATGATGTTGCAGATTCCAAGAGCGAAATTCATCTTTTATCAGCTAACTTCAGTTGAATCGGTGAGATATTACATTATTTTGTGGTATGAGTTATTGTTATCTGTTTTTCTTATATCTAAGAATAGCAGCACTACTGTCGCAGGAGCAAATGTCGCGACTTGTCACTGTTTTTGTTCAATCGACCCGAATCGTGTTAATGTATTTTACTGACTATTTTGCTAGTGAATTGTAGGTGTATGGTTTTGACATAAAATCTTAAAAGGACGGTTAATGGTCTCCATTCAGTTAACTGATAACTGGTAACTCACAATAATTTGTTGTTGTTCTCGTTGATGATAGTTTTTTTTTCGTTTGGTTTATTTTTTTTGCTCGATTTTAACTCTCGGTCAATCGCATTATATTTTATTTTCATAAGTCATGATGTAGTGGCAGATACACTCTTAAAAAGGATTGGTCAAAATGACCAATCTGTTGGTTAATATGTGTCCGACCGATAAAATTGGTCAATATCAACCAAAATTTTGGTCGATTTGAACCAATAATTTGGTTGCTTTTGACCAATTTTATCGGTCGGACACATATTTACCAACAGATTGGGTTTTTTTAAGAGCGTATGGTTCCACTGGCGGAAACAGTATCCGCCGGCCGATATCGTCCTTTACTCGGAACCATATATCCGCGGGGTTGACGCGGTTTGATTTTCTGATTATTCATTTTCTTTATAAGATAGGTAAATAAAAATGGTAGGTCCTATACATAATTTTGAAGGAAATTGGGTACCGTGTGCATGCAGATCGAGAAACAAAACCAAGAACGATATCTGCCGAAGAAAATTTGGTTCTGAATCCGTATTTGCCTAGTACCGGACCCGCCGCTACACCGGACGCTATGTCTATGTCCTTATCATAATCTTGAATGATTGTACATGATTGTATATACTTCTAACATTTCTAATGAAAGAGGTTTTCCAAGGCAATACTGGGACCCCTCTCCCCTGTGATTTGAAAAAAGGGGGAGGTAAAATATCAAAAGGGAAGAAAATAGAAGAGTATCGAAAAGAGAGGCATTAACCGAATTAGTCTTTAATATCATCCCTGTTATTCAATGGAGAAACGAAAATAATGGCATCTTCTTTATGTTGTCTTGCCTCTTATCAAAATACTATGACGTTCTCCCCTGAACAGAGAAGCGAGTCAAGAGGTGCTTTCATAATGAAATGCCAATGTAGATGGGGAAGTTGATCAGGGCCCTATCTTACAAAGAGTTACGATTGATCCAATCACTCTCAACTCTATGGAAATCCATCCATACCATAATTTTTTCTACTAAAAGGAAATTTGCAATCTCCTTAGTAAACAAAAAGAATCACGACACTGAATTTTTAAGAGAATGATGAATTTATGCAATATCTGGAAAATATTGTGAACAAACATACATTTTAAATGTTGATGTTGCTGGCCGTCCATAGTTGTGATCGATCGGATCAATCGCAACTCTTAATTTTGTAAGACGGGGCCCAAAAGTACGACAGGACGGAACATAAGCAAATTACGTCCAATAAGGTTGTTGGGATTGCCTTTTAAAGCTTAACGAACACCCGACTGCCTACAACAGTAAATATTGACTTTGGACACCTTGCGACATCGGGAAACGCATCACCATTGTTGCTAATTAACTGCTGAGCAACCGTTAAAATGGGATGTTTGGTAGGAAGATTGTTAGGAAAACATCAGCGAGAAATACATAAAACAGGGGAATGGAATTTGTTCCCAATTCACACACTCGAGTTTTGTTTATCTGTTTAGGCCTATATACCCTATAGCATTCAAAGAGCTCCGGGATCCCTTCCCATCACCATGTCTTTTTTTATTGTTATACCTACGGAAAAAGATGCAGGCGATACGTATACTATATAGATACGTCTGGGTGCGGATTCTTGCGTCCACTTGCGGACAATCTTACGAACTGATGCGTTATTTGTGCTTTCGATATGCGTATTCTCCCGGATACTTTTGAAAACTTGAGGATATTTACGGACAGGTGCGGAAGGTTACGGATAGTTATACATTACAAATAATTATGAACAAGGCTCGGAACATCCCCTGCCCAAACAGTATATATGAGAAAACAACTTTATACCTCCGAAGTCATGATCCTTCAAACGTAAAAAAAAAACACAAAAAACATGCATTTACAGAAAAGAAAGGAAGTGATAAGACAATTTTACCTAAAATATATGCAGATTTTTTTTTATCGGAAAATGGTGTATAGATGGGAAAGGTCAATCCATGGCTTGTCAAAAAAGAGCATTTTTAATGCCAAAACGTGTGTAAGAATAATCACTTAAAGGTCAAGTCCACCTCAGTAAAATGTTGATTTGAATCAATCAATAGAGAAAAATCAGACGAGCACAATGCTGAAAATGTCATCAAAATCGGATGTAAAATAAGAAAGTTATGACATTTCAAAGTTTCGCTTATTTTCAACAAAATAGTTATATGAACGAGCCAGTTACATCCAAATGAGAGAGTCGATGATGTCACTCACTCACTATTTCTTTTTTTTTTCTTTGTTTGAATTATACAACATTTGAATTTTTATGAATTTGACGATTAGGACCTCCTTGCCTGAAGCACAAAATGTTAAAATAATGGAATTCCACGTGTTCAGGGAGGAATGAAACTTCATTTCACATGACAATGACGAGAAAATAAAACTATTTCATATTTCATATAATAAAATACAAAAGAAATAGTGAGTTAGTGATGTCATCAACTCTCTCATTTGGATGTAACTGGCTCGTTCATATAACTATTTTGTTGAAAATAAGCGAAACTTTAAAATGCCATAACTTTCTTATTTTACATCCGATTTTGATGAAATTTTCAGTGTTATGCTTGTTGAATTTTTCTCTTTTTATTCAAATCAAGTTTTTGTTGGGGTGGACTTGTCCTTTAAGTAGATTTCTTATTTCTTGACAATGAATTATTGATAAATCTTGAAAAAGAGTAATTACATCATTTAAGAAAATAATATTGTTAATAAAGGTTTCCTGTCAATAAAAAAATAATAAACAACGAAACTTCTTTAAAATTCCTTGGTGTTAAGATTTACAATACGTGGAAAGACCATATAAATATATAAAATATAATGTACTGTAGGTTTTGCGAGTATGAGTAGGCTTGAAAGCCATCTCGTCATCATGTATTCGCACTAATTAACATATACATAAGACAATGATCTTTCCTTGTCTAACATATTGTAATATAATACGGGAAAGCACATCGTCTTATTTACAACAAAAATGATGTTTTACACCAAAACGTACAGAAGGAATAATCACTAATTCAAGATATATTTCCCTTACAGACCCATTGTTTCGGAAGCTTACAATTCTAAAATATTTATGATTTAAATGGCTATTTTCTTACTTGTTTCTTGAGTTCTTAATCCAAAGGAACCCTACTATATGGATATTTTCAACATTTATTTAATTTTGTTTTTTTTTGTATTGATTGTTTTCCTTTTATTGTGTATATATTGCATGAATGTGAATAAAATGAAATTGATCTTGAATGTGAAAATCTTCCAAAGAAGCAAGGTGGTAGGGCTAGAGGAAGGAAGAACGGGTGGTTTGGGGCTCCCTTCCGTAAACGGACGCGATTGTCGCAGCATCCGTACTTGTTCGTAAACAATTCAATTCAATTTCAATTCGATTTTGAACAGACCTAAGTGTTTGGATACGACTACTTGCGGGTAATTGCGAATACTTACGGTTGACGCAAATGAACTCAAATGGATGCGATGTAAAAATTTTCACGGATGATCTGCGTCCAAGCTACGGATTGTTACGTACATTTACTAATAGTTGCGTTTATTCAAGGTTACTTGCCTTAGTAAGCATCCGCAGCGACTCGCTGCGAAATTTTGAACATTTCAAAATTTCGCAGGCTTGGCGCCGTACGTCTGCGTCCGATTATACAAAACAGTTACGAAGACTTGCGTCTACTTACGACCAAACGGATGGCTGCAGATGGCTGCGTCCATGTCGCGTCCACTAATTCGTATCTATCCGCGGCGGACGTAACTCAGCGTAAGTGACTGTGTGGCTGTGGCTTTGTGAATGCGTTTTTTGTCCGTCCGCCAGTGGGACCAGGCCTTAATATACAAAAAAAAAAATTCAAGCATGGAATGGGGAAAATCATTACAAAGAAATGGCGCGAGATTAAAAAAAATCAGAATCCAAATTTTCACCAAGAATCAACGGACAATACATTTTTGGGAAATCAGAATGCACTGGCGGATCCAGGGGGGGGCCTGAAATTACCTTAAATTTTGGGTGAAAACCCCCTCTTGGGGGGGGGAGCTTGTCAAATTTTCCGTGGGCGAAATGACCTAAAATTTTGGATGACAACCTTTTTTTTCGTCGGGAAATGTGCCTACCCCGCCGCCCCTGCGAAAATCATGGATCCGCCCCTGTCAGAATGTTTTATGCTAGCCTACACTCCATTATAATTCACACTATTGACCATTGGCTGAAATTTTAACAACGAAAAAATATATTTTATTAAAATGAAGCATACCCCATCTTAATAAATAATTGGCGGTTCGACAATCTAGGGACTTGAAGGAACCCGTTAAAAAAATAATTGGTCTAAATAGAAAATGTGTCGATGGTGGATATTATCGACGCGTCTGTCCAAAACGATGTTAAGGGACAAATCCACCCCAACAAAAAATTGATTTGAATAAAATGAGAAAATTTCAACAAGCATAAAACTGAAAATTTCATCAAAATCGGATGTAAAATAAGAAAGTTATGACATTTTAAAGTTTCGCTTCATTTCACAAAACAGTTATATGCACATCTCGGTCGGTATGCAAATGAGGGAACTGATGACATCACTCACTCACTATTTCTTTTGTATTTTATTATATGAAATAATTAAAAATTTTGTATTTTCTCGTCATTGTCATGTAAAATGAAGTTTCATTCCTCCCTGAACACATGGAATTCCATTATTTTAACATTTTGTGCTTCAGGCAAGGAGGTCCTAATCATCAAATTCGTAAAAATTGATATATTGTATAATTCAAACAATAAAAAAACAAAAGAAATAGTGAGTGACATCATCAACTCTCTCATTTGGATGTAACTGGCTCGTTCATATAACTATTTTGTTAAAAATAAGCGAAACTTTGAAATGTCATAACTTTTTTATTTTACATCCGATTTTGATGAAATTTTCAGTATTGTGCTTGTCTGATTTTTCTCTATTGATTAAAATCAACATTTTACTGCATGAGGTGGACTTGACCTTTAAAAATCAACTGTACCATGTAGATCGTAACAAATATTTTGGTTCATTTTTATTTTTGTTTATATCGTACATTCACAGTTCTCTTACACAGTATTTAACTCAACCAACCGCTTTTTAGAGCAAAGGGTACCTTAAAAACAGTTTGATGAATTCAGAAACATTATGATCTATTTCTGAATTGGTCGTTTTTAACACCTGAAATGGGACATGCGCTTACACTCTAAACACACTGAGTAAAATTTTACCCAATATTGGGTAGAAAGGGAACATGCGTGTTTGCTGTGTATTTCTTTTACCAGACATTGGGCTAAATGCATGTTTTAAGGGATAATTTCAACGCAACATTGTGTAAAAATATATATATCTATATATTTGGCATGTTTTTACCCAACCACCATGCATATTCCCATTTTACTTCCATCCCCCCCCCCGAAAAAACCCACGAAATTATCAAAGAAAAAAATGCCTTTGAAATATTTTGTATCACATATAGGAATATAATGGAAGCATACCATTTTATTTCAAAATTAAATCTATATTCTTCTTTGAAGACGAATGTATTTTTCTATTTTTAACCATTATTACATTACTTCGTTTACAAATTCATTATCAAACAGTATAATATAAGGAGGATTATCTAAATGCTATCTCGGGTTGCAGATACAAATTTTAAAAACAAAACGAACCTTAGCCACTGGAAAGCCTGAAAGCCATGTCGTGATTTGGGGGTTTCCCTTGAGAAATGAAACGAATATCAAACCCTCCATTCTCCTCAATTTCCCTTCGAGCGACATGAGCACTAAGTCGTTATACACGCTACAAGCATGATTATGTATCCATAAGTACCCTGGTTAAAGGGATGGTCCAGGCTGGAGATATTCATATCTCGATAAATAAGGGAAAAATTCACAGAGCAAAATGCTGAAAATTTGATCAAAATAGGATAACAAATAGCAAAGTTATTGAAATTCAAAGATCTGCATTATTCTGGTGAAACAGTTCTAGGCATGTCTTCGTGAATATTCATTAGGTGGACTGATGATGTCATATCCCCACTTATTCTTTTGTATTTTATTATATGAAATTAAGTTTATTCAAACATTTTCTACCAAGAACTTAAACAATAGGATTGACAACTGATTAATTGCGTGTTTTATTTAATGCTGCAACTTATTTCATCATAATGGAGACACATCCTTTACAGATGTATGAACAATTTTTTTTAATGATTTCTTGTAATAACATAAGAAAAGGGAAAGTGGGGGTGTGACATCATCAGCCCACCTAATGAATATTCATGACGATGTGCATATAACTGTTTTAAAAAAATATTGATATACTTTAAAATTCAATATCTTCGTTATTTGTTGTTTGATTTTGATGAAATTTTCAGCATTTTGCTCTGTGAATTTTACTCTATTTACTTAGATATAAATACTTTCATCCCGGACCTTCCCTTTAAATATTATCACATTCCCCTTGCAATGCACATTCATTCATAGGGAATCTTAGTTTAATAAACGAGGGACAAGCGTGTCATTGCAAAACCACTTTGCATCTAAACAAGTTCTAGACTGTTTGATCGTACACAAGTCATGATGGTATAAAGTCTACATGCTTTGGTAATGAATAAATCAACTATCTTTTTCCAAAGCGAGGGTTTCGGAGTAATCTTAGGCATGAGATGGTGTGCTGCGGTGAATGCTTCTTCGGATTTGTTCTGAAAATAGTAAATAAAGAAAAACGCCACATACATGACAGAGGGTTTGATTTAGATTTACCGTCTCTCTTCAGATTTGATACTCGCTTCAATATTGATCTGGTGGGTGTTTCATAAAGTTGTTCGTCAAATTAAGAGCGACTTAAGAACGACTGGTGATCCTTTCTTGTGGTAAATGGTATTTGACGATGGTTTAGCGCTTAAAGGTATTGTTTAACTTTGTGAGCAGCGGATTTAAAAAATTCTCAAACCAAGCTGAAACATGTGTACAAGTGCATGTATTAGAACTAATAAACCCTGAAAACGACTATTATTGAGAATGAAAAGCTAAAAGAAGGCAAACCCCGATTTTGTAAATAGGCGTCTAATAGACGCCTAAATAGTACACATAAGTGTATGGGGTGAAATTAAGATGGTGTTTCTGGTCACTTTATATTTCAATTTTTGAAGCACTAAATAATCATTTTCGAACACAATTTTTTCTGGGCTTCATTTTTGGAACATATCACAGACACAGGTGACAAGTGTGACCTTCTAGCTCAGATTTTTTTAAAAGTCAAACCAATGTTAACCAATCACTTTAAGAAGGGTTCACCAGTCGTTCGTAAAGTCGCTCTTAACTAAAGAACAGTTTTATGAAACGGTTCCACGCTTTTACCGCGTAAAGTAGAACAGTAAATGGAGTTGAATGCATTTTGAACTTTTGGTATTTAGGTATAAACACAACTCCCGAGTTTAATCATGGAGAAATCCAGTCTATTGATGGGATGTCAATCTACGCACATGGCGGAAAGGAGACAACTTTTCAAGCATCATGATTCTACGTGGTTTTATTGACATTTTCAATGAAAGGTTTGGTTTAAAGGGGAATCCAGCCTTGGCCATAAAATGTTGTGTTGGGAAGGCGAAAAATAAATTAAATAGAATGGCGAAAGTTTGAAAGAAATCGGACAAGCAATAAGAAAGTTATAGCTGCTTTAAAATTGAGATCACTAATAGAATGTAGATTTCAAATTGGCAACTGGGTAAGTAAATTATGACAAGGGGCAAGGACAACTTTCCCATAGGCCATGTACTTTATTATCAGGGATTTGTGGTTTTCTCCTAAGTACCCATTCCCCTGGGGCAGTAATCTAAATATAATCCAGGTATAGTATATTGTTTTATGTCCTCATGAACGAAAAATACAATTTAAAATAAAACTTTTTGGAAAAATGACATTTTAGCCATAATATGTATTGGAGTACATGGAAGAGTAGTCCTTGCCTTACATCACTATGACATCCCATATGCGGCCAATTTGAAGTCTCCATGGGTATAGTGATTACCAATATTTACAACATTTAAAAATTCATTACTTTTTTGTTGTTTGTCCAATATTGATCAAACTTTCACCTATCGACTTGTCTGATTTTTCTTTTTCTTATAAAAGCAAGTTTTTATTTGGGTTGGATTCCCCTTTAAAGTTAATCTCAAGTAGATGTTAACATGCTGGGAAGGGTTAGATGAATCTTTCCTTTCACATTACAATGAAGGCATTTTATGAACCGGACATAACTAGTGGCTCAGTGGTAGAGCGCCCGCCTCGTGGATGAGAGGTCGTGGGTTCGATCCCTGGCCCAGTCATGCCGAAGACTATTCTTTAAAAATGGGACGTTCTGCCATCTTGTCAGGCGTTTTAGAAGCGAGAGGCTCAATAATAACATTACGTTATGCAGGGGCCGCTGGGAAAAAAAATTATAAGAGCTGAACTGTGCCATGGGTAAATAAGATGTATTATTAACATCTTCATTATTAAGTTTTCTTCCCGGGGTTTTCTTGCACACCCGACCCCCATTCTCTCCACTTTTACTTTATCTCAGGAAATACCTCAAGCTAAGATAACTTGAGTGGATTAATGTAGATAAAAAATCATGTCAGGAGAGGCGGATGTTCATTATTTACGACACTGCGCGCAGGACTCTATTCCTCTCGTCTGGGCACAACTCCCCTGATGTAGTGCACATTTGACATGCTTCCCAAATTGCGTGAGTGACATCAATCAATACTAAAACGTACAAAAGTTCGATAGATGAACATAAGATATTAAAGGAAAATGGACTGGCAGCAAGAAAAAAAAAACGTTATCGATGCTAGATTATTTTAAAGAATTTTCTTAAAATTGAAGTACGAATTGTGGACATAGGGTCGATTCTTTCGTTTATTTTTTTATGTGGTAATGGTAGTAGTAGTAATAGTAGTAGTAGTAGTAGTAGTAGTAGTAGTAGTAGTAGAAGTAGTAGTAGTATAGTAGTAGTAGTAGTAGTAGTAGTAGTAGTAGTAGTAGTAGTAGTAGTAGTAGTAGTAGTAGTAGAAGTAGTATAGTAGTAGTAGTAGTAGTAGTAGTAGCAGCAATAGTAGTAGCATAGAGCTAATAGCTCCATTGTAGTAGTGGTTTATTTCCGATTTGTTTAATGCCAATATGTCCAATTGCCAACTCATCTACTATCATTTGGTCTACCACCAGTTCGTCAACTATCACCATTGTCTAATTGCCAATTCGTCCAATCACCATTTCGTCTAATAACCAGTTGGTCCAATGGCCATTTGGTGCTTATGCCACTTGGTCTAATTGGAATAAGTGTTCATTATGCAAAGTGAATGAAAATAAAATGGATAATATACCAACTGATTATGGTGAGTAGACGAAGTGACGAATGGACCAAATGGTTATTGGACCTAATGTGCGTTAGACGAAATGTTGATGGACGGAATGGCATTAGACTAAATGAAGGTAGACCATGTGGTGAGTGGACGAGTTGGCGGTAGACGAATTAGCAATTTACCGTGCACTGTAAAAACTGTGGTGTTAAAACTGACACCAATTGGTGTTAATAGAAGACCACACCCTGAGGTGTTAAAATTACACCTATAACACCAAAGAGTGTAAATGTAACAACAAAAGGTGTAATAACACCTATAGGTGTAAAACTAACACCACCAATTTAACACCGGTGTAAAATAACTGGTGTGGTCCTCTATCATGTCTATGTACTCCAGTTAACACCACAGTTTTTGCTGTGTGATAGTTGTATAAAACTTGTTGGTGGTGGTGCATGGTGTTGGTATTGGTGGTGGTGGTAAGTGCATTGTGATGATGACTATTAATAAAGTATATACTGTATATTTTAAAAAGATCATCCAAAGTAGACGTAGATGGAACAAATCCTTGACCTCCAATCTCTTAAAAAGAGAAGACCTGTATATAGAAAACCAAGTGCGTTGAATCACTAACTCTTTCTTCAAACGGCTACTAATCCATTTGCATGATTGGAAAATATGCATAGAGTGTGCATTGTAATTATGATATCGATCCACGGGAGGATATAATGAATCAAATAATCCACGGAAGGCCGGTTGATATTTTGTACTATACAATGCAAGCGATAACTAAATGATATCGCATAAATTGCAGCGACGTGCACGGGGATTGTAATCCCCCCAGTAGTTGATTGATATCAATAATTTAATTCAATTTTCATACTCGCTCCTGTGTTGACACTGGTACAATACATTGTAAATTCTCGAAATGAAAAATATATATCTCAAATTACATTTTTGTCTGTATGTTCACAGTTGCAGCAGTGGGATTAATTAGGAACAAGTTTTCTTTGTAATGATTTTTGTAGTTTGTAGATTTTTTTTCATCAAATGCAGCAAGAAAGACATCTTTCAGAAGAGGGTATGAGAAATACTAAACAATACTAATACCAACAAGTGGAACGCCTCTGGTAGTCTCGCCTGCATTACGCGATTCAATATAGCAACAGTGCTGACTTTGAAGACGACTATTGAATAACGATTCACAAAAACACCATTCATATAAAACACTATATTCATTTACCCTAAATGACCTTTGACCTAGACCCTGTGACCTAAGACTCGTGAAAAACTATAAGTGATACTTGATTGCCCTTTTGTCCTTATTTAATGAATCAGTTCCATAAACTTTCAGTTAAAGTGATTGGTTAACATTGGTTTGACTTTTAAAAAATCTGAGCTAGAAGATCACACTTGTCACCTGTGTCTGTGATGTGTTACAAAAATGAAGCCCAGAAAAAATTGCGTTCGAAAATAATTATTAAGTGCTTCAAAAATTGAAATATAAAGTGACCGGAAACACCATCTTAATTTCATCCCATACACTTATGTGTACTATTTAGGTGTCTATAAGACGCCTATTTACAAAATCGGGGTTTGCCTTGTAGTTTTAGCTTTTCATTCTCAATAATGGTTGTTTTCAGGGTTTATTAGTTCTAATACATGCACTTGTACACATGTTTCATCTTGGTTTGAGAATTTTTTTAAATCAACTGCTCACAAAGTTAAACAATACCTTTAAGATGACAATTCAACAATTCCTAACATGACCAAAGTTCATTGACCTTAAATGACCTTTGATCATAGTCATGTGACCTGAAACTCACGGAGAATATTCAACGATACTTGATTCATTTTATGTATAAGTTTTATAAACTAGATACATAAACTTTCAAAGTTATGATGGCAATTCAACAATTACCCCCAACATGACCAAAGTTCGTTGACCATGAACGACCTTTGACCTTGGTCATGTGACCCGAAACTCAAATAATGTCTAGTGACACATCAGTATCCTTATGTCAAAGTTTCATGAACTAGATCTATAAACTTTTAAAGTCATGACGAAATTTCAAAACTTAACCATGGTTTAAAATTTCAAAGTTGATTCTCCCAACATGGTCTAAGTCCATTGACCCTAAATGACCTTTGACCTTAGCCATGTGAACTGAAACTCAGGCAAGATATTCAGAATACTTAAGTCCAAGTTCCATAAACTAGGTCCGCATACTTTCTTTTTTATGATGACATTTCAAAAACTTAACCTTGGTTGACTGGGCGTTGTGGCGTGCGCCTGTAATCCAAGCTGTGGGGAGTTTACAAATTGATGCAGAAGTTCGAGACCTTATCACGTCTTTCGGATGGTGATGTTAAAGGTCGGTCCAGTCGCAATCATATCTGATTGATACACGTCTGACAAAACTCAAATACACACAAATTGGTTAAGATATCGTGTCGACGTCGCCGGCGTCGGAAAAGCGGCGCCTATGATCTCGCTCTGATATTATGTGAGCGAGACAAAAATTATGGTGATGATAATAATAATCATTGTGATGATAATGATGATAATATATTTATATTGACAATCAATAAACGCACGCACCGTCTCATGGCGCTAACCCAGCAACAGTTCTCTTGAACAAACAAGCTTCACATACTAACAGTTTCCGATATGATAATCATGATAATGAGACAACTTTCTTCCCCGACATTAATGTGATGTACTCGTTATTTACCCAGCTGTGTAAGCAAAATCTACCAAGCAACTTAAAATCACAAGATGGGAATATTACAGTAATAACAATGAATAGAGCTGAGGTTATTGATCTTTATACCGTTAGACTCGCCAGATGATTGCCAGGGGTTGTTTCGCTTCACCTGTCTCAGAGGTTTTTGCATTGACGGCAAATGGCTAAAATGCCTTGTTCTTGTTCTCTATTCCTATTCCGCAATCGTCTTTACCTCCCACCATCCCATTTCTTTAATACACATAGTTTGTGACTCCTGCCCTGGCCCCTTTTGGTAGGAATGCTGTCCAGCACCCCCAATTGTGCTCCTGACATTCCGTTATCCAACATCACTCAATTTACAAAATGGCGCCTGGATAGTCACGCATGAGTGACACTCATGCGTGACCATCCAGGCGCCATTTTGTAAATTTCAAGTACATTTGTACACCATTCCTAAAAACAGGAAAGTCACAAAATAATTACATGCACAATTTAGTCACATGCAAACGAGAAAATCGATGATGTCCCTCACTCACTATTTCCTTTGTCTTTTTTTTGGGGGGGGGGTTGAATTATAAAATATTTCATGTTTTTACAGATTTTACAATCAGGACCAACTTGAATGAACCATAAGATGGTAAACATGGTAATAATAATAATAATTATACTTGCTCATATAGCGCTTAATACTTACTTTGTCAGAAGTCTCTAAGCGCTCTACAGTATATGCAGCATAATTACCCTGGCTTTAGCAGTGCAGCTGTTACGCGCGCTGCGTTTCAAGGAATAAATTTCTGCCAGGTACCCATTTACCTCACCTGGGTGGAGTGCAGCACATTGTGGATCAATTTCTTGCTGAAGGAAATTACGCCATGGTTGGGATGGTAAGTCCATATGTTCAGGGAGAAATAAAACTTTGTTTCAAAGGGCGATGAGGAAAAATTAGAGTATTCAATATTATGAAATACAAAAGAAATAGTGGGTGAATGATGTCATCAGTTCCCTCATTTGCATACCGACCGGGATGCGCGTGCATATATCTATTTTGTGAAATTAAGCGAAACTTAAAAATGTCATAACTTTCTTATTTTACATCCAATTCTGATGAAGTTTTCAGTGTTCAGCTTGCTGTATTTTTCTCTTTTTAGTCAAATCAACTTTTTGTTGGGGTGTGCTTGACCTTTAAACTTTGTTTTACGCATCAGTGACCAATACTTTTAGAAATAGCACCTTCTAATGTTTTGATTATGTTTAAATTTGATTGGCCCTTATTGTTGTTTAATGCAATGTCGAACCCGTACCCTTTCTTATTATTTTGTTCTTAAAAATATGCCTTTTCAAGGCATCAATACACCTTACAACTGACGAAACATCTTTTTAAAAAGGGGAAAAAAGGTCCTGAAAATCTCAAAATACGAAAAAATGTGCAATCATGTCAAAACGAATTCAAGTCGCTCGTACTTCTTTTTTTTAGGATTAACCTTTCCAACTTGGCAGATTTCAGGAGTGATGTAAACCACAATAGTCCGGCAGCCCAAGAGATGACACCATAGCTGGATACCATAATACCATGGTCACATATACTCTACGGCGGCCGTACGGCGAGTCGAAAACAGTCGTTTTATTCATTTTTATACAAACCACCTCAATGTAGATCGTACATAAAATGTGATAACAGCTGTTTCGACTCGCCGTACGGCCGCCGTAGAGCAAATGTGACAAAAGTATTCCTTTAACAATCTGCCGGGTATCATTCGTGGTCTTCTGCCGAAATGGCGTATGACGTCACTACAAAATGACACTATTTCACAATTTTTAGACATTTTATACATAGCATGTAGTAAAGGGAGAATATCTCAACCAAACCATGCTTTTTTAAGGAAATTTTCAAAATATATTGTTAGTAGTGCTCAAGAGACAAACAAAATTTCATGAACAGAAATTTATTGCTAACATATGCAAATTAGGTCATGAAATTTGCATATTATTAGTTTGGGAGATTTCTTGCTTCAAAAGTTGTCGAAAATTGATTAAGAAATTTATTTTCCCTTTTAGTGTACTTTCTTTGATTGATATATTTCCTGCCATTTGCTTGTCCCGCTTTCGGTTGAATAAATCTCCAGGGCTGCCATACTACAACTGTTCGTTAAACTTTTTGACAGGAACTGACAACGAGCTGACGTCAGCTTAAAACTATCGCTAAAAACCTAACTTCAAGTATGAATTGTCATCGAAATTAGTCAATAAAAATCATCCTCTTCATCTCCCCCTCTCTCTCTACCTGTGTTATTTGCCCCCTTTTATTCACATGCGTCAATGCATGCACATCGTTCTGATACGATTTCAATTCTAGTTTTTTAAACTTATTTTTGGTACTTTTTTCTGCTTACTCCTGATATATTTAGTAAATTCTAGTATACAAGAGACGCAAAGAACATGATTATGATTTTTTATCCGAATCCAACAGAGCTCAATAAATGCTATTCATTTCATTCAAAATAGATGAAATAGAAGCTAATTTTCTAAGATATTAATTCCCTCGCTGTTCATCAAGGGATTAGGACCCATTTCCTCGATGATAAAAAAAGAGGATAAAAGGTGATTCGTCACGACCCTCATGACAAGCGACGTGACAACTTCATTCATTAACCAAAATACGGACTGGGAATGCAAACAAGCTCATTTATAACCACGACCCAGCAGTACGACTTCTGCAGTCGTAAACTAACTGACTAATGTAGATAGGTGTGAGAACTGGGAACAATAATCTGATAAATGAGGGCAGTAAAATTTCAAGTCTATAAGATAAGAGTGATTACAAAACGACTTCGGTATAAGCCAGCGCAATATTGATTGATTACTTTTAATTTTGGAAAAAGAATGAAGTTATATTTTAACTTTAGTATGATAAATGTCCATTTACACATCATGCGCATTTGTTTTATTCATTTATTTAATGATGTATGTATTATCTCTATTCGGCAATTAATTCGTGTAGGCAAACTGGTAAACGGTTTGTTTGCTTTAGCCTCGATCTATCGTGTCCGAGCAAAAATTGTACATTCGTGTTGAAGGGCATGGAAAAGAAGCGGTAGATTGAATTAAAGGGGAAGTTCACCCTGAGCAAAAATAATTGATAAAATATTGGTGAAATTGTGAGAAAAATCCATTAAATATTAAGAAAAGCATTAGAATTTTAAATTTTGAATTTATGACGTCATAAACGAGCAGCTGTCCCATGCTATATAATATAATATAACATAAAATGCATAAATTTAATTTGTTCAATGGTTTGTGATGCCTTTTTTTTGTTTAAGGAACAGGAGTGAAATACTTTGTCTATTGATATAATGAAGTTACATTAAAACCCATTTTGAATTTTTCTGAGAAAATGACATTTCATTGATAGTTTTTACCATTCGAAAGCTGCTCGCATAATTTATGACGTCACATACCAAATAATTCACATTCTGATAACTGCTTTATTCTTTGATAGATTTTACTCAAACCTTCGGCAACATTCTTTATCATTTTTTCTGCTATTTTTACAATCAACTTTTTGTCAAGGTGAACTTCCCCTTTAAGATTGCTCTGCAACTCTGGCGCATTAACTGCCGCTAATACTGAATCAATAAAGTCCACCACATTTCATTATTAAATACAGAGCCTTTCTGCGAATTTCAATACTTAATCTAATGGTTATTATATTAAATGTATCACTTTGAGCAATATGACATTTTATTCGCCCACTCCAAAGATCTGGTGTCCGTTTTCAAAAGTAAATTTCGAGTTTGGCATACCTACAAATAATCGTATTATTCTCCCACGTATAACTATGTCTCTTTTTTGTTATTTACACTGTTGGATAAAATAGGATGTTTAATTTCTATGCCAAGTGGGGACATTTAAGCTTTTCGATTGTTTAGAGGTTTTTCAACTAGAGATTGATATAAAGATAAAAAGGCCTTCTCCTTTATAAGCAGTTACAACTTTGGTAACTTATGTTGTAGCAAGTAGCAATTAAAAAGCCTTGGTTGTGTTTGAATGATGAGCACTGTTACCATGGTGACTGCTCATTGGCGGCGGAAGCCAAAATTTTTAGGAGGGGACAAGCAAAAAAAAATTGACAACGAAGAAAAAAAAAGGTTCTCAGCCCAAAAAAAAATCAGGGGGGACGTAGGAAAATAAATTGACAAGCAAAAAAAAAAAAAAAAGGTCATCGACAACAAATTTAGGGGGACCGTCCCCCCCTCCTCAATTTTAGGGGGGGGGGACACGTCCCCCCCCCCCCGCTTCCGCCGCCTATGTAACTGCTACAGTGGCAAGGCTGCAACAGTTAGAATTCCTGATCGATTTGAACTCTTGAATGAATCGCAACATAGCAATAGCATATACAGTATCTTCGGTATGCATAAGTACTGTAAGAGCAGTTCTTTTCGCGTACATAATTTTTTTCGCAAATCGACATTTTTGCAGGTTGTTGAATTGCGATCGGAGGGTGTATCAAAGACTTCCACAGCATTTCAGAGAAGAAAAAAAAGAGGCAAAAATATGCTCCTCAAAGTGCATGCTGACATGTATTTTGTGCATAAATATGAACAGTTAGAAAATGTGAAATAAGTGGTTTACATTACATTTTTTTGTACCTTTAGATCTGAAAATTCGTCATGTCACAGTTTGATCTGATCTTTTCTTAGATTCATTTTTTTTATATAGTTTTAAGTGCAGAATTTTGTGAACAGAATATTACACCTCATTTTACCTAATGAATATTGATGAGTATGCAAAAAGATGTATATCTATTTTTTTCATCACACTGCAAAAACTATGGTGCAAAAACCCGCCCGGAGAAGTGTTAAACAACACAAGTTTCGTTAACATTGGTCTAACACCAGATAGATGTTTGTACAACACCAATCAGTATTAAAACAGCATCGGTTTGATTCCAAACTGGTGTTGTTTCAATACTTCTCTGGTGTGGACATTTATAGATTCCCGGCTGGTGTTAAATCAACACCGAAGTTTTTGCAGTGCACACAACATGTTTTCAATATAGCAAAGCTTTGGTGTTGGCAATGGTTACTAAATGTGTCGATATTTACGCGCTTGTTAAATTCGCGGCAGATCGGCAATTCGCCAAAAAAACATGAAAAAAGGTGCTATGTAGCTACATGACTAGTATATCGAGCGCGTATATGATTGTGTTTTTAAATTAATAAGCGAGACATAGCTCACATAGCATGATCATCCTGATCAACAAGGGGGGGGGGGCAATAATACATCGTAAACAAAACCAACCCCCTAAGCAATAATAATAATAATGACAACAAGACACAGAAGATTTTTGGCTGTTCTAGGAGTCGAGGTGTCCTTTGAAACGATACAGAAGGCAAGCTTGCTTGGAACAGCTCATATCCTACGGAAGGTCTTGAATTAGAAAGAGAAATGAACAATGAGAAGATGACTCATTTGATTGAATATAAAACAATAACCCTAGATTTCTGGAAGATGTCCGGTTGCTGTTTAATATACCAACAGAACATCAAGTTGTGGACAATGGAAATGATAATAATGATGATGATGATAATGATAATCATATTACTAATAATAATTAAAATAATAATGATAATAATAATAGTTCTTCATACACATATCTTAATCATCTTGTACAGCATTCATGCATCACATATTGGTTTAAGAGTGTTAAAGCTCTCAGATGACACAAAATGCATGGCACTATAATGAGTAGAGCCAAAGACAAATAATACCCTATTCTATTTTCATTCGTGCTCACAGCCTGTATGATTAGAATTTGATCAGAATATATTGTCAGGGGGATCCCGAATGACAATCCGATGTGGACCGTGATATTTCATCGCTTTCCCCGAGTCATTTCTACAAACAATGATGAATGGGTCTCCCGATTAACACAACCCAAATGTACAAAAAGACGTAGTTGTTATCATGTAGAGCAGCAACGCTGTTACCATGGTAACACATTTCTGGCTCCGGTAAGTGATCAGACCCGTAACCCATACTGATTTTCTGTAGAGAGGGTAGTCCATCTCTATTAATATTAATTGTCTCTATCCCGACAATCGATAAAGAGGAATTTATATAGTTGTAAAGTGGTCTCGGAAGGGCATCGATTATGTAATAGGGGTAATTTTTTTTTAAAACAAGTGCACACCTAGTTACCAATAATGCATATAGTATTTCCATTTATTTGAAAGCAGGCTAAAAGAGCATTGTAGATTAAATGCCTTGCCCACGGGCATAGGTGCCGCGGCCGGGGATCGAACTCCGGACTTTCCATGTATAGCCAGGCGCCTTAGACCACTCGGCCACGGCACCTCCACTCATGTAACTGGGGTAATAGGCATCCTCGTTAGATATGAAAGTCGTGACTATAAGGTTAACTACGATCCGCAGATTTCATGCCTATACTATACTATAGCAACAACAAAAATATTCAACGAACGCTCAACTCTCTTTCTATTTATATATCTGTTTTGGTAATTTGTTTACACATCCCCCATCTCTCTTCCTTTTTTAGGAAAATTATTCCTTTTTTCTCCCTCCCCTTCTTTCTTTCTTTCTCTTTTTTACTCTTCATCTACTACTGCTGCTGCTACTTCTACTACTACTACTACTACTCTTCCTGCTACTACTTCTACTACTACTTCTTGCTCTTCTTTTACTTCTTCTTCTCCTTCTACTTCTACTACTACTACTACTACTACTACTACTACTACTACTACTACTACTACTACTACTACTACTACTATATACTTCTTCTACTACTACTTCTTCTCCTTCTTCTACTTCTACTACTACTACGACTACTTCTACTTCTACTACTACTACTACTACTACTTCTATACTAATTCTTCTTTTACTTATTTTTCTTCTCCTTCTTCTATTTCTACTTCTACTACTACTACTGCTGCTACTACTAATACTACTACTACTTCTTCTTCTCCTTCTTCTTTTTCTACTTCTACTACTTCTACTACTACCACTACTACTACTTCTACTATTACTTCTACTACTTCTTCTACTACTACTTCTTCTACTTCTACTACTACTACTACTACTACTACTACTACTTCTACTACTTCTACTACTACTACTAGTTCTTATTTTACTTCTATTTCTTCCTCTCCTTCTTCTTCTACTTCTACTACTGCTGCTGCTACTACTACTACTACTTCTTCTTCTTCTCCTTCTTCTTCTACTTCTACTACTACTACTACTTCTACTACTATACTACTTCCACTACTACTACTACTTCTTCTTTTACTTCTTCTTCTCGTTCTTCTACTACTACTACTTGTACTACTTCTTCTTCTCCTTTTACTTCTCCTTCTTCTACTATATACTACTACTACTACTACTACTACTACTACCACTACTACTACTACTACTACTACTACTACTTCTTCTACTTCTTCTTCTTCTTCTTTTACTTCTACTTCTACTACTACTTCTACTTCTACTACTACTACTTCTACTACTACTTCTTGTTCTTCTCCTTCTTCTTCTACTTCTACTACTACTACTACTACTACTACTACTACTACTACTACTTCTATACTACTACTACTTCTACTACCATACTACTTCTACTAGTTCTATTACTACTTCTTTTTCTTCCTCTTCTTTTACTTCTTCTTCTCCTTCGTCTACTATTACTACTTCTTCTTTTACTTTTTCTTCTCCTTCTTCTTCTTCTACTACTACTACTACTACTACTACTTCTACTACTACTACTACTACTACTACTCCTACTAGTACTACTACTTCTTCTTTTACGTCTTCTTCTACTTATACTCCTTCTTCTACTACTACTAATACTACTACAACTACTTACTACTACTTCTTTTACTACTACTACTACTACTACTACTACTACTACTACTTCTACTATACTACTACTACTTTTACTTCTCCTTCTTATTTTTTCCTTTGTAGCCTTTCTCCCACACACCTCTCGCACACACTCTTTCTATCCTCCTCTCACCCCTCTCCCTCTCTCTCCTCACATGGCTTCCATCTTAATGCGATCTTTAAATTTATTTTGTGTGAGCTCTGTCCAAATGAAATCCCTTTATTCACTTTTATCGGTTTATTTACACTTTTATTTGAATTATTAAACTCATGGGTCTGACTGAACACGTTGGTTCCCTATAGTAGTAATATCACTTAATTCAATAGCTGTCCCGTGACCGATTCTTCATCCGCTCATCACATCGCGGATATACAATCGCTATTGACTCTTCAATTATTGTGATTCGGCTTAAAAGCAACTTGACACTCCCATCTCACAACTCCACTCTCGGCAAATCCCTTGCGAAAGAATATCAAATAATCATTGGTCAAAACGATATGAACTATCGACTGCTTAGCGCCACAACGGGAGCAATTCACCCCTTATTAATTTAATATGACCTCCTTGCGCGTAACGTTGAGGTGGGGATGGTTTTGTTACCAGCTTGGCTTTTAAACAAACTTAACGCTCTGGAAATCATAGAAAATAATCCAAATACAAGTTTAAATTCAAATTGCCTTCATGGTCTTACATATTTTTTCAAAGATGAAATCAAATTAATCCTTACGAATGACAAGTATGAAGATAATTAAAATGACAGTAAAAAGGGATAATGATAGGACGAATCAATGCCATTGGGTTCAATATAAAAGGTTGAGCGTATTACCTCAGGGTTGGTGTATATCCCCATGACTATTCATTACTGGAGGTTCATTGTTTTGGGACGTATTCAGCGTCAGATCAGATTACGTATTCAATATCCAATCTCTTAAAAAAATGTCTCGTTAAGGTCATAAGATCCACATCTCCGTAATTTTCAGTTTTCCCCGAGGATATTTCTGGTCATCATGCGTCATGATAATAATTATAATGACTACACTCTAAAAAATATTGGGTAAGAATACTCCATGCGGATAATGGTCCAACCAACATTAGGCATTTCTTAGGGGGATTTTTATTCATCCATTGTGATGAAAATTATGACCATTCTAAAATAATTGCTGCTTATTTTTCAAACTCACTGGACAATATGCTTCCCGCATTGGGTAAAATACTGCCCCACATTGGTTGGACACACAATTACTCTGGTGCTGGTTAAAATTTTACCAAATATTTTTTGTGTATATGGATATGGATGGATATATTTAACTAGTAACTCAAAAGGTCTGTTCGGAACTGATCTCAGTTTGCATTTTTTTTTATAATTAATTCTTCTGATGAGCACTATCATAATGCATCTTCATCCTGATTGTGATATGAGTGAGCATTTCTTACAAAACACAATATCAGACTTACGAAATAGTTATGAGGTGTAGTTTTGCCTTTCATTGGCGCCCGATATATTTCATTACCCCAGCTTTGATACGGTTGCTAACCCATAAGGCATTTGGTGCATCCAAAGAATGAATACTGTCAGTTATCCATTAATTTCACCTGGGTTGGGTGCAGCACAGTCAATGTGGGCAAATTTCTTGCTGAAGGGAATTGCGCAATGGCTGCACGGGTTTCGAACCCATGACCCTGTGTTTCGGAGGCGAGAGTCAAAACCACCATACCATAAACCTCCATAATATTATTCTCTTTCATCGGGCTAGAGAAGCAAATACAATGATAAAAATAACCTTGATATGGCAAATAAAAGAAGAGACCTTATTTAATCATTATCTACTGTTAAACCTCTCTACATAACTGTGGCTTTACAATTTTGTATCATGGTTAAAGAGAACCTCTAGAGACGCGTTTAATATTAGAACAATACCCTAATGATAAATAATTGAATACATGTAATTATATTGATGCGGTTAGTCAGTATTATGATCGGTTCCTTTAATTAATGACATTAACCAGTATTGCATCAGTAAATTGATCATGTAATATCATGATATAACCATGTAGGTCCTCTTTAAAGGGGATGTATACACAGAACAGAATTAATGAGATTTTACTCAGTGGCGTACACTGTAAAAATTTGGGTAAATTTTAACCAGCACGAGGGTAATTATGTGTCAAACCAATTTGGGGTAGTATTTTACCCAATGCGGGAAGCATATTGTCCAGTAAGGTTTAAAAAAAATAAGCAGCAATTACTTTAGAATGGGCAAAATTTTCATCACACTGGATAAATAAAAATGCCCAAAAGAAATGCCCAGTGTTAGTTGGATACATAATTACCCTCATTAAGCATTTTTACCAAATATTTTTTTAGAGTGTACGAACGTATCAAAGAATAGAGATTTATAACATTGCCATGACAAAGAACTGGCGGCGGAAGCAAAAAATTTTAGGGGACAACCAAAATTTTTTTGACAAGCAAAAAAAAAAAAAAAAAGATTCTCAACCCAAAAATTTCAGGGAGGGCGTAGGAAAATAAATTGACAAGCAAAAAAAAAAAAAAAAAAAAAAAAGGGGGGGGGGACCGTCCCCCTCTCCCCAAATTTAGGGGGGGACACGTCCCCCTGTCCCCCCCCCCCCCCGCTTCCGCCGCCTATGTGACAAAGAACAAATAAGTCTGTCGAAAATTGTTGAATTAAAAAAGCAGGTATGTCCTTGATTCTGGACGAACGACATTATTTGGAATTTTTCCGTCAGTTCTGAAACTTGGGACGAAACTTCTGGTTCCGGTTCGCCAATTTTCGACAAAGACCTTCCAGCTGTCCTTTGCCATTTGACGAGCATTTTCAATACATTGACTCTGTCATTGAATCGTCCGTACGTCGCTGGGGGAAAATTGCTTTTGTCTTCTCCAATCACAGAATATAAATTTGCTAAACTCCAGTTTAGTCATCTTGTGAAAAAGGGGACACAAATGGACTCGTCAATAGTGCACTCGTATCTGGAAGCCATTCCATATATGCACTAACCTATGTTAGTATTGGTATATTTGCCTGATATATTTTTTTAAGTTGTCATTGACATGCTGTGGTAGTGCTCTAGATTGAATTTATTAACATATTCTTATTTTCTATATTAAGTTTACTTGGCTTAACAGGACTGTGTACGGGCCCGTTTCACAAATAGATGCAATTGAACGTAACTCTATAAATCATACGCAATTTGGTTATCAACAAATCAAAATGGTGCATTTAGGATTTGCGCTTGATTTGTTAAGTTGCATTTGAAAAAAAAACTTCTGCAACGGGTCCTAGCCTGTTACTTTAAAAGAAGCATGAATAATTAGTGAATTAATGCCATTTTTTAAACTTGATATAAAATGCAGTACGTGTACCTGTATATAATCATAATAAATAACATAAAATCCATCCATTCACCATGACTACAGACGTGCATTATCATCAAGGGTATAAGGCCTGTCGTACAATTGCCACTTACTTAGATTATTTATGTTATGATGTAAAATGTTTGACGCTATATTCTGTATTACGTAATGAGGCCTGACCGTCTGAGATTGATATTTTCCAAACGTATGTTTCAAAATCATTTGACATCAACTATGAAAGATTACGATTATACAGCTGTAATATAATTATGTTTAAAGGACAAGTCCACCCCAACAAAAACTTGATTTGAATAAAAAGATAAAAAATCAACAAGCATAACACTGAAAATTTCAACAAAATCGGATGTAAAATAAGAAAGTTGTGACATTTCAAAATTTCGCTTCATTTCACAAAAACAGTTATATGAAGGAGCCAGCTACATCGAAATGAGAGAGTCGATGATGTCATTCACTCACTATTTCTTATGTTTTTTATTGTTTGAATTATGAAATAATTTGATTTTCTCGTCATTGTCATGTGAAATGAAGTTTCATTCCTCCCTGAACATGTGGAATTCCATTATTTTAACATTTTGTGCTTCAGGCAAGGAGGTCCTAATCGTCAAATTCGTAAAAATTGAAATATTGTATAATTCAAACAATAAAAAACAAAAGAAATAGTGAGTGAGTGACATCATCAACTCTCTCATTTGGATGTAACTGGCTCGTTCATATAACTATTTTGTTAAAAATAAGTGAAAAAAAAAGTGAAAAATAAGTGAAGCTGGGTAAAATGGTACCAAATACTTTGTAAATTTTACGCAATGTTAGGTTGAAATATGCCCTTTAAAGCTTGTGTATAGTTTTGGTAAATCCACCAAAATGCACCTATCACTATTCCAATTCATTGCTAGCTAATATGAATGGATATGCCCTACACTGTTAGAAAAAATAAAAGAAGTTCCTGCAGCAGAGTCTCGAGAACACCTGTAATCTTACCGAATTGCGTAATCTTACAGGAAATTGGTATTTGATGTATGGAATCTTACAAATTTCCTTGAATAAAACACCCTTTTCCCCTTTTTAAACAGACCTGTTCTGTTAAATTGCAGAAAAATTCTTGTTTTATGAATTTACAGAATGATTCTGTTATTGCTTTCTACAAAATCTTCTGTTTATTTTCTGTAAAATCACGGGTTTTTTATCAATTTCCTGTAAGATTACGCAATTCGGTTAGATTACAGGTGTTCTCGAGACTCTGCTGCAGGAACTTCTTTTATTTTTTCTAACAGTGTATAACAGTTATGATGTGGAGGATATGAAATGAAAATGTGTTTTACAGGATAAATTTTGCGATTTTACATGGAAATTTAACTTGATCGGGTCACCCGATCAAATTAAAATATCTGTGTGTTTTTGTCTTTCAATTAAATCCTATTCCAAATCATGGAATGGGCTGAAACTTTCAAGATATGTTCTTTGTCTGTAACTTTTGGATATCTAATCACTAAATTTATAAGATAAGTGCTTGAATGCCAATTTTTTTTAATTTAAAACAAGCATCGCCGAGAGAGGGCGCTATATATCCAAGATTTGAATATTTGAAATTTTCTCAGAGAAGTGAGGTTGGAAAAATATCTAACAGTCTCTACGCTTCAGTAAGACTGTCATATTAGATGATATTCGATTACCAATCACATTATTGACCCTTTACCAAAGCTATACACAGGCTTTAAACTTGCATTTTGCTCAATATGGGGGGGGGGGGGTTACACCGCAAACATATTTGTTCCCTTTCTACCCAATATTGGGTAAATTTTTAATACTTTTTTTTTCAAGTGCAAATATTAAAAGAAAACAAAATTGTTAGTATACTGAATAACATAAGATGTTATTACTTCTGATATAAATGATGCATGTTTACAGCAAATAATATTGTTGCATTATCCGATCAGTTTATTGAGTCGGTTTTAACGTTGAGTATCAAATTACAAAGGGGGTGGGGTTTCCCCTGTGCTACGGGTATTGCCAATTAACCTTTCACTGGAAGAGCGGTCATCTCCATGATTCAATAGATTATCTCTTCTTAATTAAACCATCCGCCCTTTCACACGGGAAAAAAAATCGTAATTTGAAAAAAAATATGATGATTCCACTAAAAAAAATCAGGCTAATGACGTATTTTAAGCACGTGTGAAACCAGGGTCCCGTTGCAGAAAGAGTTGCAATTAATCGCAACTCTAAAAATCATGCGCAACTTGATTTTCAACCGATCAACAGCGCGCATATGGTACTTGCGATTGATTTTTTGTTTACTTGCGTTTAAACATGTTAAACGTAACTCTTTCTGCAACGGACCCCAGATTACAATCACGAATTCAAATTTTACTCCCGAGGTGAATTCCCATTAAGTTTCACTCAAATTACGGTAAAAATTTTCCGTGTGAAAGGTCCGATGATTCTAAAGACGAATTGCAATCACCATTACGATGATGTTTTAAGATTCACGTGTGAAAAGGCCCTATAAGAACTGTCATTAAAAAAATCGCTTTGGGCATGCATGTCGGGTGCTTTTTGGAAGAACGTGCGTATTGTGAGCAAGCCGGGGTAAGATTCATTGATCAAGACGGCTTTTGTTTTCCGTTACTTATATCGCTTTTATAAGACTCAACCCCGGGGGGGGGCCACTTCCATTCACGAGTGGATACCATGCGCGACCATGGGGTCTCGAAAAGCACCCTAAACACGTAATTTCCATATTCTGAAAATGCACCCCTTAACAAGTATTCGCGAGTGAAACCCTACCCTTAACAAGTATTGGAAACAAAACGATACTCTTGGCAATTATTCCCTGAAATGAACCCCTAAACAAGTACAGGAATGTTTTATTGTTACGGGTCCTTCGGTCGTCGGCTTTACCTTATTTGGTTTAGTACGACCCCACCTTCTACACCTCGCGCAAATCGGACTCTAAACACGAAGTGTTGGGGCAAAAAGGACATCCTTCATAAAAAATTTTAATTTTGTTTTATCATCCCCGCAAATTCGACCCTAAACACGTAATTTTCCTAGCGAAATAGATACCCTTTTTTCATTATTTTTGTGTTTTTGACACCCTTATCACGTTACGTACGTAACGTGCCCTATCGTGAAAAAGACATCCTTTTTACGTGTTTTTTTTTGGTCGCGCATGGTATCCACTCGTCAATGTAAGTGCCCCCCCCCCCCCGGGGACTCAACATGACTTGATTTCGTAGAATGCCATTGTCTCCTCACATATTCTCATTTTCGGCATGAAACTCTCTGACGGGTCTGGATCGGCATCGGAGATGGCCTGAAAATATACGGAAGAGATTGTCAACTTCCTATAGTACTGTGTATCCCTGTCAAAATGTAATTAAGAAATGTGCATGAGTTTGTACAGGATCCACAATGTCAATATGGGGATGAAAATGCTCACTTTGACCATGTACCCTTTAAATTAGGTCCATGCTTTGGCAGTTATTCTGTACGGATAATGCATAAAATTTTGCGTTCGCGTAATTGAAGTGGGGGACAATACACCGCGTGGTATTGAAAACATTTCATTAAATAATCCAAGTATAGCCTAGTATGCCGAAGATATTTTTATATAACAAATCTCTCCATTCGAAAATATGAAATATGGTATTTTGGTCTAACAGTGATTAGTTGGCTAGTCGGTCTAAACAATTAACTGTGCCAACCACCAGAGAAGTCAGCGGTGTTTAGATGAGAGGAGAGCCTCCATATGTTTTTTTTTCATTGCTACAGAACGTTTAGAAAATTGAGCCAAATTGAGTCAAACTTGACTTAGAAACATAAACATCTTTATAGTGTATATCACTTAAAGGTATTGTTTAACTTTGTGAGCAGCCGATTTAAAAAATTCTCAAACCAAGATGAAACATGTGTACAAGTGCATGTATTAGAACTAATAAACCCTGAAAACAACCATTATTGACAATGAAAAGCTAAAACTATATTAAGGCAAACCCCGATTTTGTAAATAGGCGTCTTATAGACACCTAAATAGTACACATAAGTGCATGGGATGAAATTAAGATGGTGTTTCCGGTCACTTTGTATTTCTTTTTTTTGAATAAGCACTAAATAATAATTTTCGAACGCAATTTTTTCTGGGCTTCATTTTTGTAACATATCACAGACACAGGTGACAAGTGTGACCTAGCTCAGATTTTGTTTAAAGTCAAACCAGTGTTAACCAATCACTTTCATCGATGATATGAATTTGCTTATTTAATGTGTAATATTTTTTGTCCATCTTTGAAGAGATATAGTTCTGTTGCGGTGTGTTGTGTCGTCATAAGGCCCATAACCGTGATAAATACGTTTTCTGGCAAGTTTCGGTACTGACAGCAAGTGGCTATAAATGAAAGGAAGCGTGAAAATGGGTACTATAAAAACGCTTCGATTCCTTAGGAAAAAAAGCAATTAAAATCAAAATGTGGCTTTTGTCGAAAGTTAGTGGAGTGGACAGCAGATCATCCAAAGATTTGCACCAGACGAACAATAGCAAATCATGTCTATCTTTTTCAAAGGATTGGAATTGGTGCATTGTATAATTTCCCTTAGGAAATGCGGAAGGTCAGAAGGGTGCATGGAAGACACTGCCATTCTGCGATTTTGTTTTGCAGTATACTTGCGCACCCGACGCGAGAGGGCAGTGGGAATGACGATAATATATGCTGTTTTGGGAGGCTTTGAATCAAATTTATATCTTGGACTTGTATTTCATACATACATATATACAGTATATATATATATATATATATATATATATAAAATTGGTCCAAATCGGATCACGTGATATTCAGCGAATTGCACCATTGCATATAAAATGCACTATCCTGCACTCTGACGTCATACCAAATGTACTATCCTGCACTCTGACGTCAGAGTGCAGGATAGTGCGATGTCTGAAATTATCTAGAATTTAGATGAAATTATAGCATTCAGGGCAACTCAATAGCATGGGGAGGAAGGGGGTCGTTATAAATCAAACAATGCACGCATTCTTGTGCATAGGACCTAAATAATGAACTCTGTGCTCGACTCGCCAAATTATGCCGCACTCGGTCCTGCGGACTTCGATGCGGTACATCCATTGTCCATTGGCTCTTCTCGCGAATGATTCATAATTTGGCCTTGTATGCGCTTATTTGTATACTATCGCATGGTTATCATGTACAGCTCTAGCTGCACAAGAGGGAGACATGACTTGTGTCGCCTAATCCCGATCGAACCCATGCAGGATCCGCGGTTTTTCCAACTCGTCTATCATTTGGTCTATCATCAATTTGTCCACTATCCATATGGTCTAACTGCCAATTCGTCCACTCACCATGTCGTCTAATAACCAGTTGGTCCAATAGCCATTTAGTCCATATACCATTCGGCTTAATTGGACTAAGTTTTAATTCATATTAGTCCAACTGGTTATAAGACGAAATAGTCATGGACGAAATGGGGATTAGACGAATCAATCATTTGACCAAATGGCTTTTAGACGAAATGTTGATGGACGGAATGGCATGACTACATAAAAAACGACCATGCGGTGAGTGGACAAGTTGGCAATAGACGAAATGGCAATTTACCGGATCAGCGACGGCAATCATGGGGATATATACCCAGACACCCCCCCCCCTCCAAAAAAAAAACGAATGATACTATTCTTTATACTCCATTACATCGAATGCAATGTATCCATTTCATTGATCAATGACTAATGATGGAAACTTCCCTGATCATATTATGCATGACTGAAATTCAATGTTAAGAGGATCATTCATTTTACATGTTCAAACATTATTTCGGCTGGGTGCACATCTTTGATGGACCTTTAGGGAAGCGTTTAAGTAGATCATCATTTTTAGTATTAAAGTAGTATAAAAAACAGGAGTAACCAAATTGCAGCAGAGTGTATTTATATATATATATATATATATATATACATATATAATACATAATATACATATATATATATGCTGCGCTATACACATTTATCATCATATTATTATCATTATCATACTGTTGTGAAAATGTATAGAATATAATAATGCGTCAACTTCAGTCAAGAGTTTTCTTTCTCCTTGTCATTTATTATCTAAATCTAAATTTAGTAGCTTTCCAACAATAATCCACTAGCCCAGTATACAGTTTATACGACTAGTCTTCATCGAATATAATACTTCACACTTTCTTCAAAGATTACTTTATCTCGACGAAAAACGCAACATGTGGCGTGTTTAATAACTAGAAAATAAATGACGTCCACAATCAACCTTTGGGATCAATATTTACGACTATCACCCTGGCAACCAAGTTATTAATCTTTCCTAAGTGGAAGTAGTTAGGAATGTTCTCCATACCGCTCTGTAGAATTCTGTCCTTACCCTTATAAAATAGAAGTGATGTTCATCAAATAGTCTTCATATGATCTCCATCATTTTATAAAGCATATACTTCAACTGTATCCCGATTGCTTACTTAAGAGTAATATAAATTATAGCCGTAAAGCTAGTCGGCTGTTTGATGTACAGTTATTGTTGGTTCAATTGCAATTATTGGATGAGGGTGATTTTTCACACCCGGTAATAAATGAGTGGAAGGGTTGTGTTAAGAGGGGTTCATCAAACCTTGCGAGCTTTTTTTATTGCTAATCATAATCATCTTTTCAATTCATTAGACATTATATTATCCGTATGGTTTTCTTCTCAGAGTAAGCATGGTAAGGAGTCATTTGCAATATGTGGGATTTCGACAACATAAAGAAGAAAAAAGTTAACTTGCGTAAAATGAGTTATGATCATATTAGGCCTATTTGCTGTAATCTTCTTTTGCCAAATCTTTTCGTAGACAATCAAGAAATAGATACAATTTAATATATCAATATTAATACTTGTTTGAATGATACTGCAGTGATAGTAGTCGTCATAATAATAATAATGATGATGATGATGATGATGACGATGATATTTTTTTTAAACCCACATGGGCATTTATTATATACATAATTGAACATTCGAAGTCACATCACATGTTAACATATTTCTTTTTCAAACAAATATTCCAAATTAAATTCTCGACAATCTTTTCCTGTTTTGTTTCATATAAGTATACATTTGTAGATGCACCAAAAAGCAATTGTAAGAAATAAATCTCGTCCGGTTTCTTTGTGGGCTTTAAGTAAATGCAATTCTGTTATTGGTCAACGTTGTATTCCAACTTAGCTATTGTTGTCAAATAAGAAAAGAATCTCTTATCTCTTATGACGATGATAATAATAATCATGATGATGATGATGATAATAATCCATTTTGAGAGACTTTGAAGAGAGGTATATTTTGAATAAGTAACATTTATTAAGAGCTGTTTAAATTTGTAATTTATTGTTTTAAAGGGATTTGGAAGGTTGTTCTATAAAACTAGGTCGGCGTGGTCTAATGAATGTTCACCATGTTTTTTTTCCTCTTTTTTTCCTCTCGAGTACAGTTCTGTCTGAAAGTAGTTATTTTATTAGAATACTATGAATCGTGTTATTAATCGTGTTATTAATTAATATGAATCGTGTTATTAATCTTATAAAACTTCTTAATCTACGGTTTTTTTCTGTGTCATTTCCTTTCAGAAACAGAGAAACCATAACGAGCAATCTATCAGCAATTTTCACGTGAAGAGGACAACTGGAGTATGGTAACCATGGTAACGGGATGGCACAGCGGATGACATCCATGTGACACATACAAAATTAGTTGGTTATTTTTTGTACACTCATAAATATGGACATCGACCTTGGTGGAACTGAGTGAAGAACTTCATATGGTACGAATCGTGTCGGAGAAACATACCCTTCTTAAAATAGCAAAACATTATTTCAAATATGTCAAATGGATTTGAAAATAACCAAGTAATCATAAATAATGACTTTTGAACAAGCACTTTCTGAGACTTGTGCGCAGCATGGAACTGCAATTGGTGGCCTTGGTCTGGATGATGTGGACATTCTTCGATGTTTCAGGTGACCATGTCAATCACCATGATATCACGTACAGGAAGGATGGTGATCTCATTATTGGCGGGTTGTTCCCAGTCCATGAGACGGGTACATCGGGACAGAGGTGCGGCCAACTCCGGGAGACAGAGACATTGCATCGGTTGGAAGCCATGGCGTGGGCCATAAATGACTTCAACAACCGATCAGACATACTGCCTGGGGTTCAGCTTGGCTTCGAGATCAGGGACACCTGTTCCGATGTCTCCATGACGCAAATTGGTGCCTTGAAATTCCTTCCGTCAGAGTTCACCCGCGATGACGTCTGTCCCGTGCAGACCAACCAGAACATGTCCGAAGGTAGCCCAATCATAGGTGTAGTGGGAACGGAGATGAGCAAAACAACGATGTCCGCAGCTCAGCTTCTTGGTTTAAATCACATTCCTGTTGTTAGTTATTACGCAACAAGCGATGATCTATCCGACATGATAGAGTTTCCGTATTTCTTGAGAGTAGTCCCACCTGATAGACTTCAGGTTCAGGCGATGTTAGAGATCATCCGGACACATGGATGGTCGTATATATATCTTTTGTATTCTGATGACAACTATGGGACAAACGCTTAC
The DNA here is from genome assembly GCF_018143015.1 of Lytechinus variegatus. Classification (NCBI taxonomy): domain Eukaryota; kingdom Metazoa; phylum Echinodermata; class Echinoidea; order Temnopleuroida; family Toxopneustidae; genus Lytechinus; species Lytechinus variegatus. The sequence continues at coordinate 36,533,966 of NC_054743.1, read as the reverse complement.
CAAGAGATTGTACGCGGTGCAGATGACATCGGCGTCTGTCTCGCAGAAGCTTTTGAAATTGGACCTCACTTGACAGAGGAAGACTTTGATGATATTGTCTTGGACATGCAGATGAGACCACAAGCAAAGGTCGTGATCCTCTTTATACATGTTGAACATGCTAACAGCTTTCTTGCCGCAGTGAGGAGAATTGGAGCAGTTGGTGAATATCAGATTTTAGGAAGTGATGGATGGGGAATGAGTATAGGGGAAATTGAGCCGTTGAATAGAAGGGGAGCTCTCGGGTCACTCAAAACTCATCTTTTCTCGGCTCACGTGCAGGAGTTTGAAGACCATTTCCTGAAACTGACGCCGTCAAATTCACCCGAGAATCCATGGTTTGGAGACTACTGGAATTCCAGTAGGAACTGTTCGTTAATCAAGCATGGGGCATCATGCCTCTCAAGCCCAGGTTTTAGTGCTGGAAGTGCGGTATCTTTAGTGATAGATGCAGTTACCACCTTGGCTCTGGGTCTTTCTGAAATGCACAATGACCTATGTGAAGGCCAGCCTGGGATCTGCCAAGCAATGATGCCGTTGGATACCGCACTTCTCTTTGACTACATGACTAACCAATCATTTAAGGGTCAGTCAGGTTATGTGATCTTTGACAGTGGTGGCGATGCCATCGGTCGCTATGTCATTGACAATATTCAGGTCAAAGACGGCAACTATGAGTTGGTGATGGTTGGTCTATGGAATGCAATCCGGGGAAACTTACTGTTGATGAACGACTCCGATGTGATCTGGGGACCAGATGATCATCGCATGAACGGGACTGCACCAATGTCGTACTGTAGCGATCCCTGCGGCATTGGTCAAATATACATCCCTCGAGAAAACTTCTGCTGCTGGTCATGCTTGAATTGCTCTGAGGATGAGATCACTATTCTGAATCAGACAGTTTGTATGGAATGCGCCAAAAGTGCTGCTCCTGATGATAAACGCCTAAGCTGCATTCCCGTAGAAGCCAAGTACATCCTATGGAATAACCCGTTGGCGATCATGTTGACAGTTTTAGCGGTGGGCGGACTTTGTCTGGTTTCGATGGTGCTCTACTTGTACGTCCGCAATAGACAGAACTTATTAATCAAAGCCTCCAGTCGCGAACTATGTAGTATCATTCTAGTTGGGATTTATCTCTCTTACATTCTGGTCTTTATTCTAATCGCTAAGCCGACTTTCGGCTTCTGTCTCGTCTCTCGCATGATGCTCATGCTTTCCTTTACAATCATCTACGCGCCTATATTGACGAGAGTCAACCGGATATACCGAATCTTTGATCGAGCCCAAAGGTCGGTTAGGAGACCTGGTTGCATCAGCCCGACATCCCAGGCAACCATTGCCGTCATCCTTATTGGCATCCAGGTTAGTGACTAGTATAAATTCATATCGATATGATGAGAAGGTAAATGTCTATGGAAAATTTATTGGCACCAATGATCTTAATCAACAGATTTTCCAAGCTACCATATTTCAGATAAAATGAATAGTCCAAATGGGGTCTCGGTTATCAAATTATTCTGGCTGTCCAATATAAGATTTTTTTTCCTATAACTCTACCATGTCATGCCTATCGCACATGCTTGCAAGAAACTTAACAGACTAAAATTCATTTCATAATAATGATAATAAAAAATAAATTAATAATAATAACCATCCGTCCCTCTCTCGTTCTGTCTCTCTCTCTCTCTTCATCAGGTTCTGGTGAATACTGTATGGTTGATCATCGTACCCCCTGCAGCTATCGAGGAGGTGGTTGCCCCACAACAAGTTGAACTCATATGCAATTTTTCAAGCGAAGAGATCATCACCTCGCTCAGCTACAACTTCATCCTGATCACCCTGTGCAGCAGCTACGCCTTCCTGACGCGCAAGGTGCCCAACAACTACAACGAGTCTCGGTTCATCGGCCTCTGCGTCTACACGGTTCTCGTTATCTGGATCGGTTTCATATCCAGTTACTTCGCAATCAACGATTCCAAACTCAAGGTCGTCGTCCTCTCTCTTGCCATGATCTGCAACGGGACCATCACTCTCTGTTTCATGTTCCTGTCCAAGCTTTACGCTATCTATTTCGAGAAGGAGGTCATCATAAACCCTACAACCTACGACGGATCCGCCAGAGGTGCCACGACTGGAGAGACCAGTGAGGGCAAGCAAGATATCGATGTCCACGTCGAGGAAGGGGTCGGTTGCGGAGACGAGAAAAGAGGGATCTCCAAATTTCGGAAGGCGAAAGTTCGGCCATCGGGAGAGGGCATCCAGGCAAAGAAGTCTTACGGCGTAGCGTCGAATGAGAAAACTGCAAAAGGACGTCTGAATTCACCTCGAGAGGACAGGTGCTCAACTATATCCGGATCAGAAAGCAGCTGCAGCTGACTATAGCGCAACAAAGGATAATTCGTTGACATAAAATAGCCGTGGCGATGGTTGAATTCTTACACGATGAGGTAGATTGAAATAGGGAAGTTCTTTTTCGGTGTTAGATGAATAGGGAAATAGACGGAAGTAGAGCACAAATAAACACAAAATAATTATCCCGACGTCAGAATAAAAGTACTTGATGAAGGCCTTCGACTGAAACCTCAGAACAATGTCTTGTCTCCCATACTGTTTATAGTTCTGGTTTATCTGTCTTTTTTCTAACACTATAGCTAATCTCATTGCCTTAATTCCTTGCCCATGTTGTAGCTAATAGATTAAAATCTAGAAAAAAAAATGTGGCAATAGCTATATGAGCTGTAGAAATGAATTGGAATTTTACGTTTTGTTTTCTTAATGATTATTCTATGTGCACTTTGACTCCATCAAAAAGTTCATTCCACATGATATTAATGAATATGAATGAATGAGGTCATGAGCAATCACATGGGAAGATTTATATACATGCGTTATGATAGTAATGAAAACGATGATGATGATTTTTTTTTACAGCTACACAAATTCTGGTCAATAAAAGCATTTATATTTATTTTGATAAAAGAGCACAGTCGATTTGCTGCCTTGCCCATGGGCATAGGAGCCGTGGCCGGGGATCGAATCTCAGAGTTTCATAGGTCTTGCCAGGCGCCTTAGACCACTCGGCCACGGTACCTTCAACATGATGATGCTGATAAGGATAACGATAGTTACGATGAACTTGCCGATAGTTTTGTTGTCTTTTGACATGGAGTAACATGGTCATCATCAGATTCATCACCATGATCGTCATCACCATCATCAATATCGACCAACACCATCATGGTATCACTACCACTTCCCCAACGGCTAGAAACATCACCACCCTCTTTCTTTTTCATCACAATATTCATCGCCGACACCACCATCATCGTCGTCATCATCATTATCGTCAAAATAATCTTCTTCACTCGCACCATCATTATTGTCATCACCGTTGTCGTCATCGCCATCAATTCCTCAAAAAACACCATTATCACAACCACAACCACCACACCATCAGAAGTATCGATACATTTTGTCCCATTAAACTGGTTGATTTGATTGAACATTGCACATGACCCCCCAAAGGACACTGTCACGACGGCCTTGAATTGTCTATTTTTATACACTTGAAAATTTTATCTCATTTTGTATATAATCATATCATGCACTGATGTTCACTTGTATAACGTGAGGTAGGAAAAGACTGTAAAGATGTACAAGTTCATGAAAATCAAAACGAAATAAAAAAAAAGAGAGAAAATGAATATTAATTAGTTTTGGAAGCCTATAAGCATGAAACATTGAGGTTTCCGACCAAACGTCTTGGTTTTTATTATGATTGTTACAAGAAAGTTGAGGTTTGAAATCGTGACTCTATCCAAGGATAGTCGGGCCAGACATGGTTTGGAAGATGCTCAGCTCGACTGTTTGAGTGGCATGAATTCCCGTGATCATCCAATTATGCTGCTTGTGGTGGCATGCATAACTTGCAAATGAAACGAGAAATTTCACCACTGATCTGGAGTATCAGGCATAATACCTCGTGTAGGGCCTATGGCATTGTCCTGGTGATATTTCTGTGATGTGAATAATTCATCAAATTGGGGGAGATTTCTACTCCTTGGGGCCTATGCAAAGTGAAAATACTGCAATAACGGACTCACAAATACATGCTATATGATATTAAGGGGGGTAAATAATTAAAAACTTCAAAATGGTTATTTCATGAGAAGTGTCCGATACGCTAATTCCTCCAATACACTATACAGTGCGTATCAATAAAAAGTTTATACTTCGAGTCCTGGGAATTGAGAAATATAGGGTACCCTACATCATGAGGGTAATTTTTTCACATGTATTCTTAGGTCTGGGTCTCATCTCTCAAATGAAAATAAAAATTTTGACAGAATGTTGCACTTGAGTGAGCACTGTCCATTTTTGTAAATCTCGCATAAATCGGTTTGCGCAGAAATGCTAATTTTCACGCTGTGTCAAGGAAAAAATGCGTAAACCAACTGACCGTTTGGTACCTTATTCATCCATATCTTTTGCATTTCTAACGAATTGAAATAGAACAGGTAACATTTAAATGTTTTGTAACAACTTTGCCACCCAAATTAACATTTTAATCCTTGGTAAGCACAACCTTTACCCTTTTTTGTGCCAGGTGGATCAGAGAACACAACTAAATGTAAAAAAAAAATATATTACAGACATCTCCGGCATTCTTTCACCATGTTATTATCATTTAAAGTGCGTTAAACTTTACATTTCATATTTCATTTAATACCTGTTTCTCCACACTTTTCCGAAGCTTGACAATGACAAACAAACCTAAAATCAAGCCTAAGCCATTTCATGTGAATCACAGCTTGGTGTGAAGGGTATCATTACGATGGCCGCGGTGTGGGGGGGAGAGGGGGGGGGCACAATTGCGCTCTATGAAGTGTTCTGGGCAAGGAAACAAGTTAAAAGGCGAAAAATATCTTCAAATCAATATTTCTTGTAAAATTCCATGTGTTCTTCATGATTAACATCTACTTTTATTCATAATTGTTTCAAAGTTCTGCACAAATCATTTTTCACGAACTTTTTAAACGTAAGTGGTGCTCACCCAAGCGACAATATTTTTCGACAATCGGATATCTGTACCAATGTTTAAATGTGGAAAAACTTAAGGATATTACAAATACAGAATTTTACAGCATTGTTTGTAAGTGTAAACTTTTTCTTGATACGCACTGTATAGCTAGATAGTGGGCAACAAATCTCATCATGCTTTATTTGATTTTGTCACTCCTTTACCACAGTTGATATTTTCTATGAAGACAATAAATGTTGAATAGGTTAAATTTGTGTCTCGTCAATATTTCCAAGAAGGGGTATTTGAAGACCACATCACGTCTTCATTGAAGTGTTATTTGAAGGTCTTGGATGTGAGGGAAAAGTACGGTTGGCTTCAGAGAGGAGACAGAGAAATGGCGATATAGATGGGCAGGGAGAGATGGAAAAAGAGAGAGGATAGGAGGGTAGACGAGGAAGAGGAAAGAACACAAAGATTAGCGATCAATCGCTAAATGAACTGACCAATCAATATCAATGTTACAGGCGCATTGGTTTAAAATACTGACCAGGGACCAATCAGTGCAGTTCTTTCATACTTGCAATCCATCGCAAACCTTTGTGTTACGGAGCCCAAGAGAGACGTGGGTGAAGAGGGGAGAAAGGGAGGTATGAGAGACTGACGGAAATGACAGTGGTTGACGTGGATGAAGGCGGACAGCCAGATATTCCTGGGAGGGACGTTGATGAAGACAGCATGTCCCCGAGAAGCGGGGGTGCTGAAGCAACCTTAGGGGTTCTTGCGTGTATTATTCTCCATAGACAGCACCCCCATATTTTCTGGAAGATGCGTAAAGATATAACCAAAATGATCTTCATTTTATAGTGAAACTTTTTTTTTTTTTTTTTGGGGGGGGGGGGCTTTCCAAATTTCTCGGGACCAATTTGATATCAATTTTGTAGGGAAAACCCTTGGGGGGCTTTTCAATTTTACTTCAGCACCCCACTCAAAAAAAATCGTTCCTAGACCTGGAAGACAGTAAGCGTGGTAAGAGGGAGAGAAGGTACAAGAGGCAGATAGACAGCAGAAGACAATGAGAGAAGTGGATGATGACAGATTTGAGAGAGAGAGGTGGTAAAAGAGGTAGAAAGATGGAAAAGGACAATGAGCACAATAGAGAGTGAGTATACGAGACAGACAGGCAGGGAAGAAGAGAGAGAGAGATGTACACAGAAGTCATTGGTGTAAAGGATGGGGAAGAGAGAATGGAGAAAGGTGAAAGATGGGGACGAGAGAAGGTATAAGAAAGAAAGATAAAGCAAGTAAATGATCGAGAGGAAAAAAGAAAGTCGAGGGAGAGAGGCAGGAGAAAAGGAAAACCTACAGAGGAAGAGGAGACTGGTTATGAATAGCATTTGATGATACTCCAGGCTGAAGATATCAACAAATAGAGTAAAGTTCACACAGCAACCATGCAATTAACGGCTCTGCTCCACAGTACAATATTAATCTAATCAACAAATACACTCCTTTCAGGTCCCTACGTTCTTCCAACTCTGGTTCCCTAGTTATTCCTAGGTCCGTTAAGACATGGGGGGGGGGCTTTTGCTCACGCTGGCCCTGTTCTCTGGAATGATCTTCCCCTGGTTATCTGTGAATGCACTTCCATTGACACATTTAAATGTTTTAAGACTCGTCTATTTAATGCTTCCGACTCTTAATTGTTCCTGAATCTATTTCTAATATATTTGTACTCTTTCTCTGTCTTTCTTTCTTCTTTCTTTCTTTCTTTCTTTCCTTCCTTCCTTTCTTTCTTTCTTTCTTTCTTTCACTGCGCCTTGGGCATATATTATTATCATTATCAAAATGCTGAAAATTTGATCAAAATCGGAAAACAAATGTCAAAGTTATTGAATTGTAAAATTTTACATTATTTATGGCATATCCCCACTTCTTCTTTTGTATTTTATTATATGAAATTAGGTTTATTCAAAATTATTCTACCAAGAACTAAAACAATTGGATTGACAAATGATTAAGTTCATTAGTTATTCATTTCTGTAAATTATTCCATTATAATGAAGACACATCATTTATACATGAAAAAATATGAAACAAATATGATTTCATGTAATAACATAAGAAAAAGGAAAGTGCGGATGTGATGTCACGTAATAAATATTCATGACGACGTGCATATAACTGTTTTCACAAAATAAGTAAAAACTAAACTGTAAAATTCAATAACTTTTTTATTTGTTATCCGATTTTGATGAAATTTTCAGCATTTTGCTCTGTGAATTTTATACTCTATTTATTTAGATAAAGATATTCTCAGCCTCGAGCATCCCTTTAAAGGGGGTACTCCAGGCTGAAAATAACATGAATTAAACAAAAAAGGAAAAAAAAACAGACAACACTGAAAATCGCATCAAGATCGCACAAGGAATAACAAAGTTAGACATTAAAGATGTGCATTATTTCGGTTAAACAGTTTAATGTCTTCATGAATATTAAATGAGCAAACTGATGTCACATCTCCATTTGTTCTTTTGTATTTTATTACATTAAATTAAGTTCATTCAAATTTCGTTTTCTAAGAACTAAAATAAAGTGGATCGGCAACTGATTTAAAGCATTAGAAATTCATTGCTGCACCTACATGTAATCTCATGAAAAGGGAGACTTATTATACACACTTTTTATGAAAATATGAAAGTTTCATGTAATAACATCCGAAAAAGGAAAGTAGAGATGTGATATCATCAGCCCACCTAATGAATATTCACGAAGATAACTGTTTTCACAAAACATTCAAATTCAATAACTTCGTCACTTATCAGGTTTTGATGAAATTTTCAGCATATTGCTCGGTGAATTTGGGTCTATTTATCAAAATATGATAATTTTAAGCCTGGAATAACCATTTTATTAAAGGTAAGAAACACAGAACCTGTGCCCGATCTCGTTCCTAATGCGGAATCATTCTTTCACTACTTTACTCTTCCCTTCCGATCTCACTCCAAATAACTCCCACAATCCTTATTCACCCCAGCCCACTTTCTTTCCTTTTTCTTCTTTTAGCTGTATATTCTCCTTTCATATAGTAAGGTAACCTTGGCCTATATGATGTACTAACATACGAATCCCTCTTACATTATAATCAGGTTACAATGAGAAGCAACTACCAAAGCTATGATCTTTTAATGGGTGTGCGTACAATTTCGTTTCAGAAACCTTTCAGAATATTTGAACCATACATACAATTTTATTTTTTCTGCCTATGATTCCATTTCTTAAGAAATACTTTTGATATTGATTTTTTAATGTTTTCTTACGAGAAAAGGAATGTGCAGGGGAGAGTAAAATGCAGAGATATTGATTGAACTTTAGTAACGGGGCTATGTCATAGTAAGGCCTATGATTCCAACTCAGGGAAAGTTCAAGGATTTCAGAATGGGAGAGGTCGGCAGACCTTTTTTTTAACCAACACTAGGGCCCGTATTCTGAAGTCGGGTTTAACTTAAACTCAGGTTTAAAGTTGTGGTTTAAGTATGGGAAGCCAAAAGTATCAAATTTTTTATTAAGTTGTATGTTTCTTATGTTTACTGTGCTCTTTCCTGATTCATCGATGGTGAAGACAATCATCTATTTATACTTCCTACACAATTATGAATGATTTGAGAGCCGAATGAGCTGAAATATGATATCTCTACTGTTAGTGATTATGTAACAATTGGCTGGCCATACTTAAACCACAACTTTAAACCTGAGTTTAAGCTAAACCCGACTTCAGAATACGGGCCTAGAAGTCTAGAAACATTTTCACGTTTTCTCTCTCAAAACAAAAATTGACAAGAGGGCCAAGAACCATTTTCACACACACACACACAAGGCTTCCTCTCAGCTTTTCAAGAAGGTGGGGTTCTATACCCACACAAGGTACTACTTCAGATGTTGTTTGAAGGTTTGCATGGTGGCATGTACAATTGCTGATGTGGTTTACGGTACACCATGTGGAGTGTTACAGAAACAGTGGATAGAAGAGAAGAAATGGATAGGCGAGAAAGTGGAGATTTGAGAGTAGAGTATTCTTTCTTGAAAGTAGACCTGAAAAGGACTGTAAACCAGAAGGAATGTTGAGTGAGAACAGCTTGAGTAGTAGAGCTGATGAGGAGATGCTGGCTTGAGTCGGCGAGTAGAGATGATGAGTAGTAGAGAGACTCGACGTTTCGGACAGGTTGACTGTCCGTCTTCAGGAGACTGTTTCTATAACACTCCACATGGTGTACCTAAACCACATCAGCAAAGGTACTACTTGTCTATAAGGTTGTATTAAAAAAACGTTTTTCATAAAAAACACGTTTTTTATTGTTATAAAACAGGTTTTTCCCAACAAAGGATATAATTTTCTGTAATTCAATTAAACTATACACCTAGTACAGTATGATTTAAGCTTTTAATGTTTTAAAGAAGAGAAGATTCCAATTTTGGTAATGAATTTCCAAAAGAAAAGTTCATATTTCCCCCAAATTACCAAAAAGTACTTGGAATTGACATTTTATTCCTAATGCATGTACATAATAAAGGCATTTATATAGCGCCATCCATTCCGAGGCGCATTGTTTATTATACATATACGGGACTACATATACATGTACATGTATAGTCCCGATGTATATTGAGTCTTGTCAACCTAGGGAGGGGGGGGGAGAAGAATTTGTACAATGGAAGAAATTGAAATACATTAATTTATGGGGTTTCAAAGCTCAATTTCATTAAATCAATATGCTTTATTTCATTTGAATCAATTATGCTAAGTTTAGTGCATGAAATACCAATTGAGTTCAATCTATAAATAAAGCCCTGAAACTGCTTACTTTTATAATTGAGGAATTCTGATCAAATGCATATTTAAAAAAAATCAGTACCGGAATAAAATGTTTGTTTTTTTTACTTTTTAAAATAACATTTCTTAAGCACAGTTTTTTTTACATTTTTAAAATAATAATTTAAAGGAAATTATTGGCAATAATTTGCCAATCATTAACAAAAAGTAAAAATAATGATACAGATACAAATTTTGGCAAGAACTCACATTGGGTTTATACATGAAATCAAGTATTTTTAGCAATTCGGGGTCCAATATGCACTTGTGGTGTAATATCTTAACCACATACCCATACATGCATCCCAAAAATAGTCTTGAACGAAATGGCGTGGCCCTGTTGTGTTTATGGATTTATCATATAAATTTTTGAGGGGGCTCATGAAGGTCCCCTGGGATTGTAAGGGTTAAGGTAAGCTAGCTGATTATCTTATAATGTACTTTTCTTCATCTTTACGAAGCACAAAGTTTCACCTGCTTTCGTGTGTACCTCAAGAGTACGATGTCAGTTTTAGTCTATTTGTAAAATATAATTGTGCTTGTGCAACACTTCCATTTCATTCAAGTACTACTACATCTATACATGTATTTGACCTCATTTTAAATAGTGTTTCTTTCCCTGTCCAAACAAAAAGTGAGCACAACACTCAGATATGTTTGTTAACTTAAAACGAGAATATTCTTAATATGGATTGATGTGCATAATTGAACATGGAGGAAAGGAACATGACAAAGCAATGGAGAAAGGGAGAATAAAGGGGGAAAGAGAAAGAGGAGAAAAGGAGTGGTGTTGATAAAGAGTTTTAGTTTTAGTTAGAAGTAAATAATACACCACTTAAGAAATAAAAGTATATAAAAAAAACCTTTCATCTAAAATCACATCCATGCAAATTTATAACACACAAGTCTGTGCGGTGTTCTAAAACACGTTTTTTTTTTTTTTAAATAATAAAGGGTGTTTTAAAACTCGTTTTAAAATATGTTGTAAAACACACCGTTTAAAACGCACCAACCCTGCTTGTGTACAACTTTGTGCCAAAACATGAATGATCTGCTTTAATACTGAGAAAATATTTTGTCCCCCCCCCCCACAACTCACTCCGACTCATATTCTTGTTGACCCACTTTTTTTTCAATATGTAGGCTACACATCACCTCCTTTTTCAAAGAAGCTTGTACATGTATATCCACCATTTCTTTTCTCTTACTCTACTCTTCGATATCTTCCAGGTTTTTTTTTCTTCAAAATAATCAACATGCTTCTTGATCTAAACGGGACGCAACTGACGTCTCTGATCTAAATAGAGTACCCCGCTATTCACATCCTCTGTATCACAATTCTTTTCCATAGAGAAAGATTATTTTCACAAATGGTGCTCAATGTGTATAAACCCCCTGCACTTTCAAATGCTAATTATAAATTAGGCAACAACCTCTCTGTATGAAGTTACAGGTGGGCGTTTCATAAAGCTGTTCGTAGTTAAGAGCGACTTTAGGAACGCCTGGCGATCCTTTCTTGTGGTAAATGGTATATTCATTGGCGATGGTTTAGCGCGATAGAAAGGTTCACCAGTCGTTCTTAAAGTCGCTCTTATCTTACGAACAGCTTTATGAAATGGCCCCCTGATCTAATAAGATCTAAGGTGAAATGTACTTTGCATAATGTTATCTAATTTATAGTTATTACCATTAATGACAGAATGATACAGTATACACATGTTTTCAAATACGTTATACTTATTTTATTAGAACAAAAAAAATACATATATATAGCAAATATATTTTTGACACTTTGTATAACTCTATAAAAACTACGAAATACAGTACATCGATATTTTCTTCTAATCTTATTGTATAATATATCAGTGATTCAGTACTAAATGTATGCTAAGGCAATGTCAACTTTTGGATATTTCATATAGAATTTATACATCAATCAAAGAGCAATATGCTGAACGTCTTTTAATAGCATGGTTATCTTACGAATAGTATTATTAAATCCTCCCTATAAAATATCTCATCTGCAAATTTCGAAATCGGGTATGGATTTGGCAACTTTCATCAGTTTTTCAACCCATTGACCTATATGTGGGTTAGTAACTTGATTATTATTTTTTAATTAATTCTCTGGCGATTCTTAGAGGGGAAAAATGGACAAGCTATAATATTTCCTAGTTTCAAGCAGTGATAACCTTGTTCACAAAGAAGGCATGCCAAAGTTCAAAAGGCCATATGTTCAATAGTATCACCAAGCCAATAAGATATTTAAATCACATTATTGTTAATAATTTCCCAAACTAGTAAATTTTTAATCTGTGTCAATAATATTTACAGAAGTAACTTTCACTGCGCCATGGGCAATCTGCATATTGGATTTGGCGCATTACAAATCACATATATTATTATCATTATCATTGATTAATTGAAACATCCAGTATGTATTGTTGCATTTATCATGATTCTTGTTTGTTCTTCTGGCAAAAAGTGATTGAAAGTCGGGATATCAAGTATATCATGTTTACGATTGTTCCGCATTGAGGCAGCCGAAGTGTAGTAATATCGTTTTCCTGAAATCTTACAAGTGATAACTACCATCCCCTCTCCGGTTTGATATAACTGAAAAGCCTGAAAGGGTCTGCAATAAAAAAAGCTCCTCAAAAAAAAAAAAAAACATGGCCTGCACCGCCAGTTGTACTTTACCAAGAAACAAATAACAATTTTGTTGGTAATATCAGGATCACAAAATTGTGAGCTATGCATTTTCACAATTTAGGGTGCATTGCACTATCGAACACCTCCAGAGTTAATTAAAATATATGTAGTATTGTATCATTTTTGTTGTTGCAAATCCTATTTAACCCTATCTAGGCCGGGGTATTATTAGAGTTCATATGGCCGGGGTGGGGGGCCTCCCAGGCCCCCCCTAAGATCTCGGCCGTCGACCGCGCGATTGCGCCGAAAATTGGCAAGCAGGTTGCCTGGGACATAATCTACAAGATTGTATAGTAATTTATTTCATGCGAATCGCTATTAAGTGATTATGCTAATTTATGGTTAATTAGTATGCGAAATCATACTTTTTTCCTCTAACTCCCTAAATAAAGCTCCAAATGTACTAATTTTTGGTATAGAAACTCTTTGTGGTGTTCTTAGCAAGTGTAAATGAAAAAAATTGCGATATCAAATAATTTTCTTATGTATTTTATTGTTTATTGTAATTTCTTATGTATTTCTTTGTTTTTTGACCTTTTGTTTTTCATTGTTTTTTTCATTGAAATTTCTTGGTGACTCTTCTGTGATCATAAAAAGCATAAAATAAATACATTTAGACCAGCAAAACTAAAAATAATCATACATTTATGAATTTTGGTTGAAAACACAATTTGCATTGACTTTGTACACGAAATCATGTTTTTGAGCAATTTTTGGTCTGACGTGCACTTACATAATGTTGCGTAATTTCGGAACCACGTACCCGGGTGATGCAAAGTTGGTCTCAAAAGTTGCGCAAGACTTGAAAGTAAATATTCAGCGAGCGGCACGGTCAAAAAATTTCGCGCGGCGAAAAATATTGCGTGATTCGTTGAGGGGGGGCCTCCGAGGCCCCCCCCCCGGCCTAGATAGGGTTAAAGTTAAGATATTAAGTATGTCAGATATATATACATTTGCTTCACAATGGGGCAGTCAACTTGAAGTGATATCATTTTCCTAAAAGCTTAAATAACAATAACTACCAGTCCTCCAGTTTTGTTGTAAAATACAATGGAACTGAAAGAGCTTGTCATTAACAGTTTGACAAATAAAAAAAACAAATGAATTGCAGCTACTTGAAGTACTTTACCTTGAAACAAACAACAATCTTGTTCTTGTCAGGATCACAAAAATTATGAGCAATACATATGCAAAAATCACCTGGAATTTCTAGAACCCAATCTCATAATGACTAAAAAGGATATTTTTTTAAATAGTTGATATTTTCACAGGATTATTTTCTTTATTTAATATGAGTTATTATATCATCGATGAAATTTACAGTGCCAGAATAATGTGATCTCAGTTATCAAATACTACCCACTATGGTCCACCTCCATCATCACCATATTCATCATCATCATCACTAATTCGGCCAGTCAACCTTCCGGTAGTCAATACTCGACAGACACATAACATAGAGTGCCTGTAGATTCAATTGTATTGATTGCATTCGCGCTCTAAATCTCATGCTGTGCATTGGTACATAATTTTAATTTTGTATTCAAAGTAGATTACCTTGACTTTATGTTAGGCCAGATCCCCCATGACCATAATCCTCCAGCAATGAGTGTCATAATACACAGGACAATGATGTGACATTGATATGTTATTGAATACCCAATGGGTGGGAGTACAGGGGATAGAGGTAAAACATGCTCTACATAATATGGAATTTTACAAGCGATTGGAATACAAAAGGAAAACAGGTTTGGGGAAACATGCAATAAACCTGATATCTGCATGATAAAAGGCTTTAATGTATTTTATTAATAGGAGACATCTCCAGGTAATAATTACATTACATGACATGACTCCATTGAGATTTGCAAAGTCTGACTACATGTATGTACAAATTAACCCTATCTAGGCCAGGGTATTTTGGGAGTTCATATGGCCGGGGGGGGGGGCCTCCCAGGCCCCCCTTGAGATCTCGGCCATCGACAATGCGATCGTGCCGAAAATTGGCACGCAGGTTGTCTGGGATATAATCTACAAAATTGTATAGTAATTTATATTATGCAAATTGTTATTACGTAATTATGCTAAATTATGCGTAATTAGTATGCGAAATCATACTTTTTCCTCTAACTCCATAAATAAAGCTCCAAATGTTCTAATTTTTGGCATAGAAACTCTTTGTGATGTTCTTAGCAAATGTACATGAAAAAATTGTGATATCAGATCAATTTCTTATGTATTATATTGTTTTTTGCAATTTCTTATGTATTTCTTTGTTTTTGGACCCTTTCTTTTTCATTGTTTTTTCATTGAAATTCGTTGGGGACTCTTCTAAGATCATAAACAGCATAAAATACATACCTTTAGGCCAGCAAAACTAAAAATAATCATACATTTATGGATGAAAACACAATTTACATTGACTTTGTACACGAAATCACGTTTTTGAGCAATTTTTGGTCTGACATGCACTTACATAACATTGCGTTATTTCGGAACCGCGTACCCGGATGACGCAAAATTGGTCTCAAAAGTTGCGCAAGACTTGACTATAAAAAGTCAGCGAGCAGCGCGGTCAAAAAAATTTGCGCGGCAAAAATATCGCGCGACTCGTTGAGGGGGGGCCTCCGATGCCCCCTCCCCCGGCCTAGATAGGGTTAAGACTTATAATTTGTTGTTGCCACTGAAAGAGTTAGAATTAAATAATACACTGATTTAGTGCAAGAACTATGTGCATATGTGTCTGTAGGAGCTCCTATACGCTTGGAAAAAGTATATTCAAAGGGAAGAAAAAATGTTTAGAAATTAACAGAAAAGACAAGTCTTTGGTCTAAGTTTGAACATTTTTAATGATGGAGAAGATCTAATTTCATATGGCAAGCTATGGTTATGGTAATGGATTATTCAAGCATTCATCTGAAGCCATAGGCTGAATTGCAGAATAATTTGTACATCAAAACGGGAAGTGATGGTCAGAGAAGGAAAAATGAAGTTGTTTACGTACATGCTGAAATACTACATCAAAAAAAGTTGATGCCTCCCACAAAATTGCTGGAAGCATTCATCTGCATCCATAGGCTGAATTGCAGAATCTTCTTGTACAATACATGATAATAAATTCAAGAATTACACAATGCTTAATGGCTTAATGAATCAAAATAATTTGGGGCTGCGCAGGCAAATGCATGATCTCCCAAAGTAATCTCAATCAAGAACAATTCTAAAAAATCAAGCGCATCTTGTTTTTCAACAAATCAGGAGCACCCATTTAAGACTTGCGTACGACTTTCTGAGCTGCATGTAAAACACAACGGGAAGTGCTGGTCAGAGAAGGAAAAATGAAGTTGTTTAAGAACATGCTGAAATACTACATCAAAAAAAGATTGATGCCTCCCACAAAATTGCTGGAAGAAGCTTGCAAAAAAAAAATGGAGGTAGAACCCTCATGCAAATAAAGACACATGTAAATAACTTTATTAAAGCCTGTGTATAGCTGTGGTAAAGGGTCAATAATGTGATTGATAATCGAATATCATCTAATATGACAGTCTTACTGAAGCGTACAGACCGTTAGATATTTTTCCAACTGCACTTCTCTGAGAAAATTTCAAATATTCAAATCTTGGATATATAGCGCCCTCTCTCGGCGATGCTTGTTTTAAATTTAAAAAATGGGCATTCAAGCACTTATCTTATAAATTTAGTGATTAGATATCCAAAAGTTACAGACAAAGAACATATCTTGAAAGTTTCAGCCCATTCCATGATTTGGAATAGGATTTAATTGAAAGACAAAAACACACAGATATTTTAATTTGATCGGGTGACCCGATCAAGTTAAATTTCCATGTAAAATCGCAAAATTTATCCTGTAAAACACATTTTCATTTCATATCCTCCACATCATAACTGTTATAGGGCATATCCATTCATATTAGCTAGCAATGAATTGGAATAGTGATAGGTGCATTTTGGTGGATTTACCAAAACTATACACAAGCTTTCAAGGAAAGCAACCAATTCTGTAAAGGAAGGGCAACCAATCACTTGGATTATTAAGGGGAATACTGTATGACATATAGATTGACTGTGGGGTACGAAAATACATTTCAAGAAAACGTAGCAGGGAAATTGAGTGTGCAAAGAGTGGAAAGGCTGAGAAGTGACTACAACAAAGACAAAAACAAAACATTGGCTTTTCAGATGTGGGAAAGGGTAAAGCTTAGCTAAAAGGGGATACAGAGCAAGCAACACAGGCACTGTGTGTGTTTCCATGAACAAGAGAGTTCAGCTAACCATAGGATATCTTTTGCTCCAGGACCAAAGTGATCACAAATAAAAAGCGCTGAAAAAGCTGAAGACTTGAAAATAGCTGAAAGTGAAAAGAGCTCCCATAACTTTGTACAGAGGAATGCTTTTCAAAGTAAAATGGGGGCAAGCACATCATCTGTGTAGCCATTAGATACATGGTTGATATGGATGTGCAGGGGGAAGTGTAGGTGATGGTTTCTGAAATCATAGCTCATGAAGATCTGATCGTGAGTAAATCTCCGCAATTACGGAACAACTTTCACAAAGAGGATATCAGAATCCGCCTCAGAAGCTCAGACGTTGATTGTGACAAAAATGAAGAAATAAGAATGAAAGCAACAAATAAAAGAGAAGAAAAAATGAAAGAAAGAAACAAAATAAAAGATCCACTGGCAAAGAAAAGGAAGATATGTGCATCAAAACCTCAACAGAATGTTAATAACTAAAATGTGCTAGATTCTTCAGTTGGTGATCATGACGCAGACATTACAGAAAATTTTTGTGCTAAATGCAACATGCCAGGGATGAGGATGTGTGTAATGGATTGTTTGAAGGTCTTGAAAGAGATTGTTTCATGACATCTGCACTCGTTTTTGAGGTGACATGTTCATTTTCCTTTGCAAAGAATGCGTTGATGAATTGGTGTTTGATGATGAATATTAAATTACCACTACCAGCAACAAAATGCACTTAAAATCAATTTCTATAAAAATGGGGTAAAAATTAACTTGAAAATGAAATAAATGTGATGTCAATTTTGTATAAATGTCATGTCTTTTTTGTAATTAGGCCAATAGAGCAAATGCATAGTGGAAGTTTTGCGGTAAACACCACTGCAAATGCAGTCCAATTGTTTCAAAGACTTCATGATGAAAATTTTGTAAATATGTCAACATATTTTTCAATTTGGACTTTTTGTTGGCCATTATCCAATCAAGGTTTTAGACAGTAGCAGGATAGGAACTACTTTTCTTTTTTATGTGGTAAATGTTGGAAACCACTTGAAAATGTTCATTGGGTGGCTAGCCATTGGAACTTTTGGAGGTCTAGACATTTGGGTTTATTCTTGTATTTTTCTATCGTATGACGATCCTAGTGACTTGTATCCGATTCAAGAGCTCAAATAGGGATCACAAATATGAATTGGCTGGATCTGGCCTCACCTCAATTGTCATAATGCAGTAAATATCTATCAGGGGCAATAGGAGACGTCACGAGCTTTCCTCGAGGCACCGACGGAGGGCATTGCAATCATCCATGGTAGGTTGTCTCACGGCGATCAGCAAGGGCCTAGGACATTCTGGCCTCACCTCGATTGTCATGATACAGGAAAGATCTATCAACGTTTGCTGGCAACGGCCAATGCCCTATTAAAGAGATGAGAAAACATGAAGGAATAACATTAAAAAATTTGGAACATGTTAGACAAAAATTTCAAATTCAACTGATATCACTTCCCGTTATTACTCGTGATGTCACTTTGATTTGAACAATGACATCACAAATTCAAAACTTTAAAAATCCATTAAAAGTAAAAAAATAGCATGTGTATACGGTAAACCTCCCTCTGAAATACCTTTCTTGGTTTCATGTTTTCTTTCAGATTTGTTTCCACCCAGGCGCGCCGGAACCCTTTCAGTTTTTCTTGTGTTTTTTTTTGGGGGGGGGCAAAATCCCGAAGGGGGCACAATATTTTTGAAAGCGTGAGATACGGAAGCGATCGAGCGGGAGAGGGTGTGGTTGAGGGTGTAAAAATTTAGTGTAAAAGTTGCGTTTCTAAGAGCATTCAAAAATAAATTTCTTGAGAATTAAACAGTCTTGGGGTTCTTTTTGCTCCTGTTTCCTCCCTTCTGACCCAGATTGGTGTTTCTTCATGATCAGGGTCGCAGTTCCAGCAAATTACGAGCCTTATTGCAAACTCTATTGTTTCAAACCAATGTAATATAGGCCTTTTAAAGACTTTAAGATGACAAACATGACCGTATGCATCCGGGGGCCGCCGATCGAGAGGGCAAAATTCACAAAATTCACCCAAGTGTGCACGAAATCTTTCAATTTTATTCTAGAAAATGCAAAAGCTCCCCCATCACCATGGGCGGAAATCCCAGGGGGACAGGGGGGACGCGTCCCCCTACCATTTTGGAAAGGGGTACATAATATCAAATGTCCCCCTACTATTTGTGCTCTTTTATTATGGAAAAAATACATAATTTCAAATCGAAATTATACACATGTATCCTCGAATTTCGAAATATATATAAACAGATAGTTTTTGCCGGGAGTTTTTGTTAAGAACTTGGTTAGGAAAAGAAAAGGCATACCGGCCCAACTATTCTCCAGCTCTCATCTAGCCCTATATACCAGCCAAAGAGTGATGACATTGATGACATCGATGGCCATTGTCAATTTCATAACTAATAAAAATGATGAAAAAGGAAAATCGCCTCTGAATTTAGTGCATAGACGGTTAGACGAGAATGTTCCATACCCAGTAAAATCATACCTTTGTTAATCCAATTCACTTTCCCTTTATTCCAAATTTACTTGGAATATACTGAGAATATTTTCATTGTTTGCGTACTCAGTATAAAGAATAGTTTTCATGAGTTATGATTAATCCTTCACAATGAACTTTAACTATGCTTTATCCCCCAAATTTGTTTTTTAAACACTCTTTGACTATTAACGAGACTTATACTCCATTTTTACACAAAATTCCTGCCGTGGGAGGGGTCATCATAGGTAGATCAAGGGGCGAAGCGGCGGAAGGTGAGGCGAAAAATAAGATAGGACCGGGAAGAAAGTTGAATGATGGAAGGGAGGTGAATAATTGGGAAAAAAGAAAACTTTCAGGACATATTATAAAAATAATAAAATCGCTTGCGCTTTGCATAAATACACAGCCATCTTTTTATTTCAAAACGTGCTTGATTTTTTTTTCACTTTTGGATCGAAATACATGTATATAAAATCAAATCATTTATCTAAGAAGATATCCATCTTTTTCATAATTTGTAGGTTTAGATATTAAAGAAAATTAGCTTGCCATTCGGTTTTAGTCTGAAATGTATTCATTAAAAGGTTAAACGTTATCACACTGTAATAAGATGGAAAAGGGGCTTTTCAAAGGTATGTTTCACAGAGGAACTGTTCGTCAAAAGACGCCAGGCTTACTATGATAATGTCATTGCCCCGTCAGGGGCAAAATTGTTCATTTTTGACAATAGAAATGACAATTTTTGGGCATAAAAGTGCCTTCATCGTATACTTTTGTCCTTTAATTATTTAAAAATTTATCATTTTTCTACTTTCAGGGGGGCACATGGGGGGGGGCAAAATCTCGTTTTGCCCCCCAAAAAAATTTTTTTGGGGGGGGGGCAAGTGCCCCCTGCCCCCCCTCGCTTCCGGCGCCCTTGTTAAAGATATATAGAGAGAAATAGAGATGGGGTGGAAATTCCACCCCATCTCTATTTCTCTCTCTCTCTTTCTCCCGACAAAAACTACAGGGCGCTAATTTTAATCACCTCATATTAGCAGAATGACAAATTTTGAACTAGAAAATAAAACAGACATTTATCACAATCAAATATGGGCATGTTCAAATGGGTCGCTTGATCAAAGATAAAAAAGGACACTGCAAAAGAACTTTCACTATGAAACGGGGGCTAAGGGGGGGGGGGCAAAAAAAACAACTTTTTTTAAAGTGATTATTCAACAAGATGTACTTGAGGAAGGGGAACATATTAAAAATGGGCACTGAAGGGATCGGGGTTCAACGGGCACGCGGTTTTGTAAACTAAGACACGTGATGGATCTTTCCAACACTCCATCTTCCAAACTCATCAATCGCCTGAACTCGCTCTCCAACGATGAACATTTTGACTTACAAAAAAATTAGCACAACATATCTAAGTTAGACATTTAATGGTGGAAACTAAAAGTATAAACGACCCGAAACAAACGGTGGAATGGATGCAGCGCACATGGGCAGTTTACCGGAGAACCACGTATGGTGCAATAATACGTTTGCGATTAAAAAAATAGTTACAGGCATAGTTTGTATTTAAATTATGAATAAGACTTTGGGGTAAAAAAAAATAATGATTTCATATTTTTGTGCATATCAGCAGCATGATTATTATACTTTGTATGTTGGTATGCCATTACTTCTATTTTTCGAACGTTAAGACTGTATCATTGCGCGAGTGAACCCATTTTCTTGCTGGACGGACAGAAACCATGCATGCATCGCGGTCCTTGCATGCTAAGCATACCGTAATTTTTATTCGCTTACTTTCCTTATTTCAAGGTCGATTTTCTTCGTTCGAAATTGAAAATGGACTAGTATTGGATGTCTGAATGTAATATGCCTTTGAAAACGTGATTAATATCGAATACAATAATTTCATTCCGAAGATCCTTCTACAGGCAGACAAGTCTTACGTAATAGCACAGCGTTGTTTATCATTTCGTCCTTGGCTCAACGCTCATTTAGCTGGCCCGTGGTGGTGAAATCGAGACAAGGGGATTACCTGGCCAAGATGGGTTTATCGGGGTTGGAAAAGTTGTTTGAGATATTCCAAACACAAATCGGGGTATAAAACCGCAGTTTGCAGTCCGAAGTGAGGTCGAGAATCAAACGGGAAATTTTCGTAATGGATAAGTCTCCAAACTTTAAACCACAAGGTCTGGGGGTCAAATCCCAGCGCAGCACTCGCCTCCATTGGCAAAACTTTTACCTACGTTTGCCACTCTCCAGCCTGGTGGGTGTTTCATAAAGCTGTTCGTAAGTTAAGAGCGACTTTAAGAATTACTGATGAACCTGTCTTACGTGCTACATAATCACCAATCAGACTTTAATGGTGAATATCATTTACCACAAGAAAGGATCACCAGCCATTCTTAAAGTCACTCTTAACTTACGAACAGCTATATGAATTGGCCAGGTGTTGTAAATGGGTACCCGGTAGGAAGGAATTCCTTGAATGCTCGAGGGTCAGATCAGGAAAGCCATGCTAAAGCCGGGGTAATAGTACGCAGCGCTTAGAAATATTTGTATTACGCGCTATATAAATGTTACATACTATTATTATTCCAACCAGACGTTGGGTCTTTTTCCAAGAAATAAGGATACACTGTTCAATGTGTGCTTACCTGTTTAATAGTTTCCTTGATTTCAATGACCTGTTCCTTTCCGCACTTCTTCATTCTGGCTTTCATCTCCTTTAGAAAAAAAACAAAACAAAGAAATGCATGAAAATGGGAATAAGAATTATTTGATGAAGCAGAAACTGATCACACCAATTTCATAAGAAGGCGATTTCCATTATAAAATGTATCACAGAATTATATAATGGTTATAAATCTTTAAGCAGAGTTCATTGTTACCTTTATATTTAATTTCTTTTACCAAGCAAAATTTTTCACCAATCATGTTTCCATTCTTGCAAATACTTTTTAGAGTAAGTATACTTTGTATTTTACTTTGTAAAAATAAAACTGCAATTCAGACTTTGTCTGCTATAATTATCAAAATTGAATATTATTTTAAAAAAAATACCATCATAAAAATTAAAAGGGAATAGGACTACATGTATATGCATATAGGAAGTTAGTAGTGATGGGACTATAATAACAGAAAAAAGTATCACAAAACATTAAAAAAATGTAATGTAAAACAATCTAATTGGCATTGGAAATACTGAGATTTTAGTTAACTTACCATCATTTCAGAGACAGTAAAACCAATCATGTCAGACAAAACCTTGAAACAAAAAAGAATATCAAGAGATAAAGAATGTTTTACTTGAATTTTTAATGACGCTGGGCATGACCCTAGCATAAATACATTAACAAACTTGTGAAAGGGGTTTCAGTGTTTTGTCTTACTATTAATTTCACAAAATGACATTGTGAATAATATTTAGTATAAAACATAAAAATAAAATCATAATAATAATATTCCACATTTATATAGCGCTTAATACATCGGAACGACGTCTCTAAGCGCTTTACAGACATATTATTACCCCGGTCATCAGATCCTTGCATGCCCGCATACAATGTATGCACCTTCTCCGCTCCATGGGAAGCATTCCAACAAGAGTTCCAAGACTCAATTGCTAGGCATACTACATATCGTCGGCCTTATGCCAAAAGGGCCTTAACTGCGTTTGGCCATTCCGAGATAATGGCGTTTAAAGGTTTTGGCCTCTCTAATAATCAAAAGTTTGTGGTCGTTTTTTTTGCTTTTGAAGCCAATTTCGATAAACGTGTTAAGTTATTAAGTTTTACATGAAATGTGTTAAATTTATTATAAAATATTCAGAACCCCTAAAATCGGGTTAAGGCCCTTTTGGCATAAGGCCGACGATATAGGCTTTCACAGATCATCAGCATTTACCTTGTCTGAGATATCTACATCCAAGGACATGGTGCCATCATTGATTTTAGCAGCGAGGCTCCAGGTTGGGTTATGAGACAGGCTTGATACAAGAGTCATTATAAAACCCTGTAAACAAATATTTATGAAAATATATACATCAATTACCAAGAGTTTCTGGACATTTCCATAGAATATTCAAATTTTGGTGCGGCTGACCCCATGTTTTCCCCCGTTCTTCACTTAAAACAGAGCCATTGTCTTCAAGCACATTTTGGCTCCCATTGACAGTCCGTCTTTCTGCAATTACAAAAATGCAAATGGCAGATTGACATATTTAAAGATAGCTTTAGATTTTTGTCCCACTGACAAAGAACATGATATGAAAATGCTACCGCCAGTGACTCCTCAACGTCCGTAATTCGCCGCCGGCAGCCAACAAGATTTCCCAGACGTCCACAAGTTGCCTGGCGATCGCAGGTCTGCGGCTTCTGATTGGTCGGTTGTGCCGACCAATCACAGCGAAGCGGATTCGGCACCTTCGGCACACAGCTTACATGTACACCATGAAAGGCGCGCAGCGGCAATTTTACACATTGCCTGACGAAGACTACCAGTTGCAGTAGGAACGTTGCAATAACAGATCAACTCCTATAGCGATGAAAATGACTAACCAACTATTTTGTACCCCTTGAACCCCCTTGCAAATGGCAAAGTGTCAGGCCTCTTCCCAATTATAACTACAAAGCTTCTTGTTGTCAACCCTACTAATGATACTATGATAAAGTTATACAGATACAATTCTGGTGACAAGGTACCTTGACATCAAATCGACAGGCTTCTTTCTTCTCCAGCTGGTTGACCATCTTGATGAGATAGACAAAAGGACGGGCACACTGAGGACCTGGATAAAGAAATGTAATATTTATGATATATGTATTCCATACAATATGCTGAGTATGCCCACAGGCACTGATATATAACAGTTATACATTAACACCATCTACATGTATAAGTCTAGTAAAATATATTCTTGGAAAGCATAAACCGATGTTTTAAAGGGGCACTCCAGGCTGAAAATATAGAGCAAAATTCACAGAGCAAAAAGCTGAAAATTTCATCAAAATCTGATTACAAACTTATGACTAAGTTATGGAATTTTAAAGTTTAGCAATATTTTGTGAAAACACTTATTATCCACATTGTCAGGATATGTTCATCAGCAGGGCTGATAATGTCACATCCCCACTGTCCCTTTTCTTATGTTACTACATGAAATCATAATTGTTTCATTATTTTATACATGTGTGAATGACATGTCTCCCTTATAATGAAATACGTTGCAGCAATGAAAATCTAGTGTACTATCAGTATTCAATCAATTCTTTTTAGTTCTTGGTACAAAAATATTAAATAAACCTCTAATTTAATGTAACAGAATAAAAGTGGGGATATGACATAATCAGTTTGCTTATTGAATATTCATGAAGACATGCCTATAACTGTTTCACCGGAATAATGCAAATCTTTAAAATTCCATAGTTTTGTTATTCCTTATCCAATTTTGATCAAATTTTTTGTGTTCTGTTTGTCTGATTTTTCTTTGTCTATGCAAATCATATTGGCCCGAATTCACAAAGGTGGTTTTGAAAACCCCACGGTTGAATCCATGGTTTATGCAGATTTTCTGTATAAATTACGCTTAATTAAGTACGTATCGGGCGCATGTATAAAAATGTACAATGCTGATGCGCTTTTGTCAGTGTGCCAAATTGACGCCTGTTACCATGGTTGGATACGCTATTTTATTCACTCATTAATTCAAAACAGTGGACTTACGAATGAAAGAGCGTAGATAACCAAGGCAACAGGCGTCAATTTGGAGCACTGACAAAAGCGTGCATCAGCATTGGACATTTTTAATATATGCGGTAAAATAATTATAATTTATACAGGAAATCTGCATAAGCCATGGACTCAACTGTGGGTTTTCAAAACCACCTTTGTGTGAATTTGGGTCTTTATTTTGTACCTGTGTCCTGTAACACAAAGGTTAGCGATTCAATTGAATTGAATTGAATTGAATGCAAGCAATGTGTTCAGGATCATGTTTCATAAAGATGTGTTGTGATAACAAAAACAAATGAACAATATTGATGACAAATTTTGCTATCATCCATTCAAATTGAATTCAGAAGGGTTTCCTAAGCTTTAAAACTGTTATTGCGTACATCATTTGGTATTATAACAAGTTTTATTAAACAAACCCTGGACCAAGTCTTACGAAAAGTTGGGAGTGATCCGATCAATCTCAACTATGGAAAGCCAGCAACATCAACATCTATTATGCATGTTTATCCAAAATATTTTCTCACTATTTTGTATATTCATGCATTTATTGTTTTCTTGAAAATTTGCTGTGCTTCTCTTTGTTTACAAAAAACATTGTGCAAATTTCCTGTAGAAAAAATTATGACACTGATGGATTTCCATAGAGTTACGATTGATTGGATCAATTGTAAGTCTTTGTAAGACAGGGCCCTGGTTTGAATGTATTTGTAACTCACCAGAGTGCATTCTCATTCTCTTGGGTGCATTCTCCCCCTCTTCAGACTTCACAAGACTTTGAGCTGAAACAAAGTCACTACCCTCTGGACCTCCTGGCACAGGATCAACACTGGTCTTCCCAAGAGTCCTATGGGTGGCATCACCCAGGCCCTGCTGGGAGACCGGTTCTGTCTTGATGATCCGTGTAGCAACAGCCATCTTAGGATTCACAGACTGCTTCACACCTCTATCAAACCCATGCTCGCCACCCTGCTTCGTATGCTGTGTTCTTGGCGAGTTCATGGCTTGGACTTCAGGTGATACTGTCCTTTGAGGTCCTTGCACCATTCTTGAAGCATTGTCCCTTGCATGGCCAGGTGGCTTTATCTCCCGCTTAAAGAGGGGCACAACATTCGATGCAAATACAGGTGATGTTTTTGGTGCTGTAGCAAGCTGGGACTTGCCAAAGGGTTTACTAGTCCTATCACTGTCTTGAAATACTGTGCTAGCATTTGAGACAGGTTTGACTGAGCTTGATTGCCGGTTTGTGTGACCAAAGTCAGTTGGTCCGATGGCAGTATTAGGTCTATGGGAAGGATCTTCAGTAGGATTGTTTGGTCTTTGTCTGTTCTGGACTGGTTTATTACTGCTCTCCCATTCCATGGCTAAGAGTTCCTCTTCATCAATATCCTCAACTTCCCAATCTTGATGAGCGATATTAGGTTCCGTCTTAACCTACACATAATGAAATAAGACGGTCAGTGTCTGATATGGTAAGATGCCCCTTAGTCTACACCTACTCTATTCTACTTTTCAATTCAATATCTTATCCCACATGGTCTATTCTTTGTTAATCTACACCCTGTCTAATAACAATTTTGTCTAATTTTTACTACGCCAAATTACTATTTTGTCTTACTTCCCGTTAGGATAAAATTATTTCATTTTTAACCCACTTGGTCTAAGACCGCTTAGTCGCTATCTAGAAGGAAAAAAGAAACCTTTGGAACGAGAAAGCTTGTGCGAAAACAGAAAAATCAAAGAAATAAATCAACAAAATTTTGAGAAAAATTGAATAAATAATAAGGAAGTTATGATCACTTAACTTTAGATCATTATTGTAATGTAGACCCTCCTGTATCGTAAAGATATGTGATGTCACATGTGAACAACTTTCCCATTAATAATGCTGCTCCCTTTATCACATCTATCAGTAGATCATGTATTCTTTCTATATGAGGGCATGTAGACAGATTTTCAA
The DNA here is from genome assembly GCF_018143015.1 of Lytechinus variegatus. Taxonomy (NCBI): domain Eukaryota; kingdom Metazoa; phylum Echinodermata; class Echinoidea; order Temnopleuroida; family Toxopneustidae; genus Lytechinus; species Lytechinus variegatus. Next base: position 36,506,818 of record NC_054743.1, on the reverse strand, counting down.
AGAATACATGATGGATGAAGAGTTGTGTATCACCATAAGAGCAAAAAGAGACAATTTTCTGGGTATCTTATACATGTAGTTCATCGAAGGGAAAGTTGTTAACATGTGACATCACACATCTTTGTTGCAGTGCCAATTGGAGGATCTCTATAGCATATAAAGTGATCGCAATATTCAAATGCTCATAACTTTCTTTTTAATTGTCCGATTTTTCTCAAACTTTCTTTGATCTTATTCCTTGATTTTTCTGTTTCCACACAAGCCCACTTGTTCCAAAGGGTTCATTTCCCTTTAACTGCTTATTAACCATATTAATATGACAAATTGCAATAAAATAAGGAAACAATTCAGATATCAGACCATCTGGGCATTAGACTAAATGACACTTGATGAAGTGAATATTGGACCAAGTTTTGGTTGGACCAAACGGTAATTTGACCAAATTGATGGTAGACCAAAGGGTTCAGCCATGTTGTTAGATGACCAGGGGACTAGACCATCTGCTATTAGACCAAGTGGATACAAACAAACCTCTGATACATGGATTAACCCATAATCTACTCAAATCAGATGGTACCTGTTTAAAGACTATGGGAATTACAGAAATTAGCAGTCCATCAGTTAAGAATCGTTTTCAAACTGTCTGAACCCGATTCTCCTACCTTAATTTCACTCTCCTCATTTTCAAGGGCTAAATGGTAAACCATTACATGACAAATCTGATGCCTTGCATACAAGTACACAACAAGAACATGATATACTTTGGCTAAGTCATCAAACTAATTCTCACATCTCTGAAGAGCGCTGGGAAGTTATAAGTGCTAGATACCTGTATTAAGCAAGTATGTATAATAAACAAATATATCAGGCTTTGAGAAAGTATAGTGGAATTATTTATCCAAGGTTGGTCTGGCAAGTACTATTTTTCCTGAGGGGCGAAGCCCCGAGGGAAATATAGTAGTTTTGCCAGTCCAACCGAGGATTAATAATTCCTACTATGCTTTCGAATGAAACGCCTGATATATATGTTTTATATCCTACTTTTAATAATTTGTAACCAAAATCTCTGTACTGAGCTTGCAAAGTCCGGTTACTTGAGTTGAATTATCTACTTTTCTCCGAGCCATTGCGCTCAGCGGAACGCAGATTAGTGCCTGCGCCGACGCATCGCTGGACTTGCCGGAAGAGAGAGCGCGCTGGCCGTCACGCAACATCATAGTTGAAATATCTTCGGTTACATGATGCTACTTGAACCAAACACTATACAGGATTCAATCTATGTAAGATATAATGTAAAATATTTTGAAGTATAGATTTGTTGAATAGACTGAAGTACACCAACATACCTTCTGTGCTTCCTTCTCCATATTCTCCAGTTCCTCTAGCATGAGTTCATCCAACCCCTCATCAAAGTCATCATCTAAGAAAGCATCTTGGATCCCCGCAGTCTTGAAGTCTTGGTTCGACCGTGACTGACCTTGGTGGGTTCGGAGATGACCAGCATGTCTGGAATCTTGCACTGACCTTGGGTGCTCACGATTCCAACCCTGTTGACCGGCGGGGTCGATGTCTTGGTTTGTCATGGAGTGACTTTGAATTGATCCTTGATGAATGGTCGGTTTCCTGTCAGAGACTGACCCATCATGCCCTTGACTCCGTCTCTGTTGAGTGGAAGGGTTGGTTCGTGGCTCCTGCTTTATTGGAGCCTTGCTGTGCCAACTGAAAGTACACATATATTCATGAACATTGCCATGTGCTCATACTACTTTAATATACATTATAGTATTAACCTGTTAACGACTACATGTAAATCATTTTGCTATAAGACATGTTCTCCATAGACTCCAGCTGGATAAATGCAAGCTTAGTCACCAATGGGTTAAAAAAAGTATTAATGCTTACATGTATAAATGCATAGACCTCATTGAACGATGTATCATCGTAACCTTGCTGTAGTCAAATACAAGTTAAATATTGGATATCACTTTAGGTGGCAACTGGCAGTGATCCTATCATGCAAGAATCTTATATAAAACTGAGGATCCAGCGTAGACCATGACAAATCGATGATAATCTTTCATTTTATTGAGATTGTTAAATTCGAGTTCAGTATATTGAATTATTTTACTTTTTTGTTCAGAATATCGTGAAAATATATAAATCAGCATGGTTAGGAGCTGATGTTCATTCCTCATGCGAGATTTCAGGCAATGCCACAGAAATCTCACCTCGGAAGTGCACTGCGTTGATGGCAGGCCTGTTGCTGATTATCACTGGGGGTTGGTTGATGTGGTGCAGCAGCGGTGAAGGTGGCCTGTCCTGTTGTGATCGCAGCAGTGGTAGCGTTGCTGGTTGCATCCTGGTTGATGCTATCAGTTGGTCTGTCAGGGGGAGTCACTCCACTGCTCATGAAAGAGAGATGAATAAAATAGAGATCAAACGACTATCAGAAAGTCCCTGGTAACACTGTGTTCTGGTACCCATTTAATAACAATTTCCTACAGTAATTTTGCCATTACTGTAACTGCCATGGAAAAGTTTCTTGACTACCGATTCCCGTTACTATGGCAGTTGTCATAATAGCAAAATTACCATAGTTGCAACTCTTTAACTCAATTATCATAGTTGCAACTTTAATTAGAACTTCAATATTGAATCTCTATAACTCTTATCATCAATGATTTTCTGTTACTTGTAATTTTGTCTCCCCCCCTTTTGTGCATTGAGCTTCTCTTATGAGATGGATATGGCGCGTAACATATTGCATATATCATTATTTTATATGGAATGGGCTCCAAACTATCATTAAAATCTTAGATTTTTAATAAAAGAACTTCCAATCTTATTGTGCCAAATGTTGATCACGGAGTGGACGTTTTTTCTGTGGTAAGATCTGCTCTCTTGTGGCCACAGATTGTTTCATGAAAGTTGTCAGCACTGACCAAATTTTTAGCTCTGACAAGTTTGGTGAAATCCTTGGTTTTGATTGGCTGGGAAGCACTGACCTCACACTGTTTCCATAGTAACTTTCAGAAAAGGAGACTTGCCAGTGCCTACAATCTTCATGAAATGGTGCCCTTTATTCCACTTTAAGCACTATTTGACTGATGACAGATCGTTTACAAACCGCCCTTGTGTATAAAACACACCCCAATTTACGGCCTCAAAAAAAAAAAATACCGGTAAATAAACAAATGATTCTCCTTATGTTTCCCTTACTTTCTTTAAAAAATATGAAACAATTCCGACGTTTATTTAAGAGTTATATGAGGCTGAATATTACCCTAGTTTAGTTCCGAAAGCAAATTATGCAAACAACCAAAACCTATTTCAGCCAAATGTTACGAATATTAAGACTTCAGATCAAAAGGAATTTAGCAAGGCATTGTCTTCTCTTCGGCAGTGATTTTTCTTATCCGTGTGTGTAATTATGAGTACCTAATATCTCTGTATGGATTCATCAACCGCATCCCCCTGTTTTTACATTTTTCCTTCGGGAAAAATTTTCAATTCAATTTATTTAAAAAGTGCGGTTTTACACACACATATTTATGGTATATCTTTTTATTCCTACATGTACTTTTAATGTTGTAATCATGAAATGACATATTTGGTCTCATCATCAATGCATTTGATTAGGCAACTAGATACTGGCACTTTATAAATCATTGGTCCTGTTGCATAAAAGTTTACTATTGTGATAGCTTTACCATCCAAATGTAACTAAATTGGCAATGATGCTTGTCAGCCAATCAAAAGTTCTTTAGAAGTTATCAAGGGATGGCAAAGTTTCCACAAAGCAACTTTTATTTGGTTTATTTCTTATTCATCTAATGCCAGTTTGTCCAATTGCCAAATCGTCTACTATCATTTGGTCTATCATCAGTTCGTCCACTCACCACATGGTCTACTTTCATTTAGTCTAATTGGACTAAGTTTTAAATTGTTCAAAATGAATGAAAATGAAATGGATATTAGACCAACTGGTTATGAGAGGAAATGGTCATAGACGGAATGGTGATTAGACAAAGTGATGATTGGACCAAATGGTTGTAAGACCAAATATTAATGGACAGAATGGCATTAGACTAAATGAAAGTAGACCATGTGGTGAGTGGACGAGTCGGCAGTAGACGAATAGGCAATTTACCCTTGTATTTCACAGGGGTCCAGGGAAGCGTACCATGAAAGGACTTGTTGGACATTTCATCCAGCAAAATCAGACAGTTATGATAGTAGTACCTCTCAGCTAATCAAAATCAAGGAAAGTTTTCAGATGTCAAAATGTGATTATACACTCAGCTGGACTGGATTGGCTGCTGGACCATTGGTTACTTACATCGCTCTTGCTAGTATCTTCTCTTGACTGTTGGCCTCTTTCAGTGCCTCTACCTCACCACCAAGGACCTTGACATGGGTAGGTGTCACTAGGATTACACCAAGTCTACACTGCATATCACCCGACAATATGATCTATTATGGGAACGGTTAAACGAAAGACATAAAGACGTTTATTATGCATTTTTCTTTAGCAATTGAGAATAGGGACCATGGAAATTTACCACAAAACAAAAAAAAGAAAGATCTTGTTTCCGCCAATGTGAATTGGTTCCTCATAATCACACTATGGATCATCAGTGTTTTGGCCATGTAAGTTCTGGGGCCCGTCTTACAAAGAGTTGCGATTGATCTGGGCCCCGTCTTACAAAGAGTTACGATTTATCTGATCAATTTCAACTGTATGGAAATCCATCCATACCATCATTTTTTTTCAGGAAATTTGCAAAATATCCTTTGTAAACAAAGGGGAAAACTCCAAATTGTCAAGAAAATAATGAATTAATGATTATACATAATATCTAGAAGATATTTTGAACAAACATTCAGTTATAAGATGACTTTGCTGGCTTTCCATACTTAAGATTCATTGGATCAATCATAACTCTTTGTAAGACAGGGCCCTGATCTATTGCAACTATGGAATGCCAGCAATGTCATCATCAAAAAAAAAAGTTTGTTCAAAATTGTTACTAGAAATGGTGTACATGTATATTCATACATTATCTGTTTTCTTGACAATTCAAGTATGCTTCTTTTTGTTTTCAAAGGACATCAAACAAATCTCAGAAAGAAAAAAATGATGACATTGTTGGATTTCCATAGAGTTACGATTGATCGGATTGATCATAACTCTTTGAAAGATGGGGCCTCGGACACTTCCCCTGGCTGTCCAGAGCTGTGATATGTCATTAAAATCATTCACTTGCAGACCTTCAAAAAATTAAATTCAAATTTGAATACAAAATATCATAGGCCTATATTTTTTTAATGATATCAAAATATAATGAAAAATATGAATGCAAATAAGCAAGAGTGAATCAAAGAGAGAGAATGGGAGGTATATGCACTGTCATGTTATGAATCATAGGTCTTAGAACAAAATAGGATATGCCATTCCATAGAATCCGAGTTGATGAATTCAAAGACCTGGGCCTCATCTTACAAAGTGTTGCGATTGATCCGATCAACCACAGCTCTGGATGGCCAGCTACGACTGCTACGTCAACATATAAAATGCAAATTTGTTCAAAATATTTTTTTAGATATGATGTATATTCATACATTCATCATTTCTTTGAGAATTCAGCATGCATCTCTTTGTTCATAAAGGACATTGTTATGATGGTATGGGTGGATTTCCATACAGTTAAGATTGATCGGATAAATCATAACTCAAAACGGGGTCCAGCTGTGTGTGAGATGATAGGCCTTGTGTATAATGTATACAGGGATAGACTGTGATACAGCCGTGAGAAAGAAATTTTGGGGGATGAGCACAAGTTTCAAAGTCTCATGCCTAAAACGTGAAAATTGATACATGTGTACAGGTAAAATATCGAAGTTAAATTTCTTATGTGGTTCTTTCCTAAGATTTGTCTTTTTTACTAGTTTATGAAAAACGATAATGCTTTAAAAGGTAAATGCCAGTTGTGGTAACGATATCAAAATGACATCATACAGAATCCAATGAAATGACCACCAAAGCATCTGTTTGTATGAATGAAAAATATGTGCCAAAGGATTCTGGAAGAAATTGTGTCATTCCTGAGAAATAAGCAAAATAAGCGAGGATTTGGGCACTTCCGTTGGGTCTATATTCCAGCAATAATAATACACTGTCCCATGTGCGCTTATCTGTGTTGGTGATCTTCCGTGTAAACATTTTTCAGCGTAGATTTCAAGATTACACAAAATTTGATTTATGTAACTGTACCAGATCTAGATCTTCGATGATATACTGACAATTTAGCCTGGTTTTGCAGACTTTCTCATGAAATCAGTGTTTACTGCAAATACTGGCATATCTCTTTAAGATTATCAAGGCTTGAATGGAGTGAGAAGGAAAATTATTTTTCACAGAAATTAAACATGCCGTATATTTCCATATTCACGTCGAAAGGATGACCCTGAATCAACTTTAACATACTGACCTTTGCTCCTGGATTGATTTTAGAGGTCAAGCATGGCACTGGCCTGTATTCCATGGCCTGGATAGTCTCTTGTCCATCGGTCAAAGATAGCATCAACAATCGGCTGGTTGGCGGCTCAAACTGAACAAGAAAAAGACAAGGACAGATCACTGACTTTTTAACTATCAACACACGGAATGCAAGAATTCATCAATGATTTCAGAAATACACATACAAATCATAGCACCTTACTCTAGGTTCAAATGGGTAATAAATTTTCCTAATACACTAAACATTGGTAGAATTTTAAGACAACTATGATGTTCAAATGAAATAAGATTAAGAATGTGTTTGTACAAATTTTCAATACTGAAATATAAGGAATCAAGTCTAGGATCACACTATCAGGACTCTGTGCAGCTTTTCCATTTTTAAAGGTCAAGTTCAACCCAGAAAAATGTTGATATCAATCAATAGAAAAAAAAATTAAACACTAAAACATTTAAACATTAAGCATAATGTTGAAAATTTCATCAAAATTGGATGTAAAATAAAGTTACAATTTAAAGTTTCACTTATTTTTCACAAAATAGTTATATGCACAACTCAGTGAAATGCAAATGAGAGAGTCGATGATGTCCCTCACTTACTATTTCTTTTGTTTTTTTTAATCATTTGAATGATACAATTTTTCAATTTTTACAGCTTTAACAATAAGGACCAACTTGACTGAACCATAAAATGTTAAAACAATGGTAATACCACATGTTCAGTGGACAAAGGGGAGAAAACTTGAATATTTCATATAATAAAATATAAAAGAAATAGTGAGAGATGTCATCAGTCCCCTAATTTGCATACCGTCCAGGATGTGAATATAACCTTTTTTTCTGAAATTATGCAAAACTTAAAAATGTTACAACTTTTACATCCAATTTAGATGAAATTTTCAGTGTTTTGCTTGTTGGATTTTTTCTTTTTACTCTGGAATCTTCCTCAAACACCCCCTTCCCCATTCTCCTATCCCTGTACCTCAAGCGAAGTTCGTGCAGGCTCCACTCCACTTCACTACCGCTACCCGAACTTCGGGACCGTGAACTTGATCTGATATTCCGAGTGACAAAGATGGGATCAAAAAGTTATTTATTGTAAAAATTAGAGAAAAAAAATATATCGAGAAAGAAAAACAGCTTAATATCCTACTCTACACCCTTATTTCACTCTGTGTCCATCCTCCTGTTATCCTCAAAATTGGTGATTTTGGGCCAATATCTAATTCCTCACATGTATTATTCATGGCCAATTTAAAAAAACATCGCATTTGATTGGTCGCAGGTCAAACACCATAAATATTTATATGATATTGGATGACTCAGAAAATACCAGAAATATTCTAAGAGTTTAGGAAAATATTCAATGAATCAGTTAAGCTATTTTTCTTTCTCGTTATATTTTTTTTCTTTAATCTTTACAATGAATAACGTTTTGATCCCACCTTTGTCACTCGGAATATCAGATCGAGTTCACAGTCCCGGAGTTTGGGTAGGTGCAGTGTAGCGTAGCGTTAGTGAAGTGGAGTGGAGCCTGCACTAACTTCGCTCGAGGTACTGTCCCTGTACATCTACATTTACCTTTCCCTGAGTAGGTGGGGCCGCTGTGATCAAGGCATTCTCATTTTCTCGACCCTGCAGCTTGGTGAGTTGAGCATATGCTGGGCTGGAAATATCTTGAATACAATTCACCTAAAACATATTCATTCAAAATAAATACAATGTTTACATAAGTAAGAGTATTACATGAGAATGAAAATTGAAAAACTAAAAAAAAAAACCAATAAACAACATGCTTGCATGCATCGAAGCACATGAATAGGGCATATACATGGTTGGAAATCATCTGCAATATAGATAGAGAACAAAATCAATGTATACAGAGTTAAAGTATTACATATTATCATAAATCTACTAAAACAAACATGCAGCTATGCAAACATTCAAACATATTAAAGACAAACATGAAACAGTTTTGGTTAATTTGGGTATATTTGCCTATCAATAAAGAAGATTGTCTCTTGCATATGATGTTCACGTCGGCATTTATGTGCGACTTAAGTCATACTTAAAAATTTTTGTGAAAAACCCCCTTAGGACCGTATCTGATGTGGAGGTGTATTCAATATGATTCTTTTTGGGTCAGACTTACATGTACCTCTTTGTGGAACACCACCTGTCCTTAAAAGCATAAGTGAGCTCATTTGTTTGATATCACTAACCACTTTCATACTGACAGCAAAAGTTGAGTTACTCCGGAGTCCAGAAGAAGTTACTCCACTTTGGAGGGCAGCAGGAAAATCCTAGGATTATTTTGATCAGGATTCAAGGAGTACTCAACCCACTTCAAGAAGAGGGTTACAATACAAATGGAGTTAGTCCGCACCGGTAGTGCGGTATCGCCTATGGCAACTTCATTCATGTCCGCAAGGGGGAGATTCCGCGTCACATGCCTGGAAACCACTGCAAATACTCCGCTGGGGAGCTTGCCAGTTTGAAAGGGGGTGTAATGTCAGTCCGCATACAAGCATGTCAACTCAATCCAAAGTTATTCTGGAGTAACTACACTTCACCTTTAGTATGAAAACGGCCTAAAGTTCATGAGTTGTGACATGTTTCTCACCTGTAGGGCATAGTTTCCCTTGAGTTGTGTTTTCTTGGCTTGTTTGATCCCAGCTGGCAGGCATGGGGTGGCAATCTCAGTTAGGTCTGAATCTAACCATTGCTCATACACCATCTTACATAGCTGACTCCCAGAAAATGCTGTACCCTGCAGAAAAAAATAAAAGTCTGGCAATATGAATTCCTGAGGAGATACATGTTCAATGACAGAGCGTTTCAAGAAACTTTTAAAAATATAAAATGAATTTTAAGTTCCCTAATTCCTTGCAAAACCAAGATCATGTGCTCTTTTAGAAGTGTTATGAATTTATAATAATATATCGCTATATTTACCCAGGAAACCCACTTCAGTTCTGAAAACCATTTTCCCAGCAGGCCCCGCTATTATTAGAAACAGATTCACTGGAAATCAGAAAATAACACTGGTTTCTTTGCCCCTTGAAATCATTTTGTACATAATACATAGAAGGATACAGGGGCTCGTTTCTCAACACCATCATAAGTCTAACTTCTTGACTAAATTGGAGATGGTGAGCTCCTTGTCCGCTGAACGTTTCACGAAGCCCTCTTTACCAAGATCGGGTACAACAACCTCACTAAATTATTTATGACACCTACGAACCTGTCACAACTTCTTTCTTAATGACGTAGTGTTATCACGTGGGTAGACTATGACATGCAAAAGTGCCTCGAAATTTGAAATTATAATCTTACATAATCTATCATAGAAGTTGAAATTACATTGCAAAACAAGTGGGATAGATCATTAACTAATAATTGTAATGTACAGAAACTTTAAAAACTGTTGGTAAAATGCCACAAAACCATTCATTTTGAAATAGTAAAATAATTGAATGGATAAAGAATCTACCACATCAGGTCATCCATAACTGGACTCATATTTGTAGTTTTCAGACCCTTATCATCAGTATTCTAATAAATGTTATCTCTAATTTATGCAGAGAATTTGTAAAATTGCATGTTTCTTTATCGAAAGATTTAAACAATTTATGTTACACTATAATTTTGATGATGTTTGGAATCATAATAAAGTGTATAATTATCATCATTTTACAAAAAAAACCTTTAAGCTTTACTTCCGTAAGTAAACTATTGAAATTTGATGTCCCCGGGGTACCCATCTCAATGTCCACATGTGATCTTTTAGTCATGAAATAAATTTTTCATAATTTCATTTTCTCAACAATTGAATGCTCCCATCTACATGGTTGAAGTATGTATGATGCATATTTTGCCTCTGCTATTATTGATTAGATGTATTTCCAAATTCATCACAATACTTGCAGTTTTCTCACAATTTACTTCGTGACAATTATGCCATTTTGTGAGTGGCAGTGACTAAGGCTACGTGTCGTCTGCCCTTTTTTCCGATTCTATCGATATCAAGGGATTCTACATGTAGTTAGGAAGCCTTTCGTGAAACAGGTTTAGTAAGATTGGAACTAACTCCAGGGATATTGAACTTGTCCAGGTGTTGAAAAACGAGCCCCAAGTTTCAACAGAATGGCCATGTAATGCTCATCGTCCATTTTGCAACACCAATTGGCTTTAATTGGTTACATTACTGATGGGAGAATCTAAATCTAATGATCTTGACATCCAATGCTTATAATTTTCTCATCATTTATATGTCAAAATTGTCCAATTTACTGATCTCATTCTTTGATCCTTTTTTCTGTTTTCAATTCAAGCAGGCTAAATTGTTGCAAAGGTTTTATACTCCTTTAGTTTGAAGATCCCTGTAAAATTACCTGATGTTCTTGTTGTATCCATTCAATACAGGCTTCTACCCATTCTCCTAGAACAGAGATATGACGAGATTTTAACCAAGCCTTCACACCATCACAGTTAACACCCATTTTATCATTCTGCAAAGAAAATATATTTAAAAAATGAATATAAATACCATGCACAATAAACATGACTTCATACACTACAATGAATCTGGTCCTCTCCAAGGAACATGTATTTGCTACAACTGAAGGCATTCTGAGGTTTGGCTGAAGGAGTGCCCCACATTTTGCATTTGGATCTAACAAAATTGTGCAAACAAATTCTATAATAAATCAATAGCGCACATTTTGCCATATCAGCTATCTGTGTATCAACTTGTTGACATATTCTTTATTAATATCAAATCAATTTGGTGGAAGTTCTTAGCAATCAGTTAGATCTAACACGTTGGCTGTACGTACATGTACAGGCCAACTCTTCAGTCTATGTATTGGTGAGTGGAGCCAACGCAGTTCAGGGAACAACCAAAATACAGACTGAATCTTTTGGTCAAAAGCTGAGCTAACTCCGCAGACAAAAGTTTTTTGTGGAGTTTAATTTTTAATCTAAACAAAAAAAATCAGGATAATGCTGACACGTACGCCAAAGCTAAATGTAGGTCGCTTTTCACAAATTTCAAAGATATTGGCTATTTTTTAGACAATGACCGTCCGCTAAGTTTGGGCCCAAAGTCTGCGCACCTAACAAGATTTAACATGAATTTCTTCTATGTTTCACAAAATTTTTCAGTTAATATAAATGCAAGGGGGACTACGCAGTCTTGGGGGAACTTACCATTACTATATACCCAGTTGCAGTGTCTCCGGACACCGGGGGGGGGCACTCAGTATAAAATGCATAGTGGGTATGTGCCGCGGAGGGGACCCCCATTTTTACACTCAAATTTCCGTTCCAAGGCATAGCATTTTTGCCTTGTTGAGAAAAAGAACACAGAAAGCCGCTCCAATGCATAGCATTTTCTTCTTATCGAGAAAAAAGAAGAGAGAAATCCGCTCCAAAGCTTCGCATATTTTTCGTTACGCCGCTCCGATCGCGTTGAATGAGCTGCAATTTTGGTGAAAAGCGGCCGCAGAGCTCGACGGAGCTAGGCCGCGCTTGCTGCATCATGCATGCATGACCGTTCCGTAGGGAGGCATACGCGCTCACACGCTGGCGATCAGTTCCAAGGACCCCCGTTTTCACAAACATTTGTCGTTCCGAAGCCCGTTCCGAGGACCCTCCTTTTTACAATAAGCCCGCTCCAGCTCCAACCAAGGCCCCCGTTTTTTGTATCGCTCGCGGCACACTTTTTTGGTCGAGTGCCCCCCCCGGACAATCCATTTAGAAAGTCATTTCGAAGAATTTACAAGTAAAGTTTCATCAATTTTTACATCATACTCTAAAATGTTAGTCATGTTAGTAAGGAAATATATAGGGCCTAATAAGTAATAGAGAACAAAATAGAAGAGTATTGAATTCATACTTTTTAGTGTAATCCAAAGACAAAAAAGAAGGCTTCAAAAATATTAAGTGTCCGGCACCGACCCCCCCCCCCCCCCATCCTACCAGTACCACTACTAGTACTGGCGGGCACTACTCACCACCATCGGCCATCCTACCGACGTGTGTCACGGGGCGAGAAGCCCGTGCCGCCCCGCATTGCCGGGGGAGCAAGCGAGCTCCAGGCCGGCGCGGCGAATCCCTAGCATAGCACATGCACGGTAGCAGAGGCAGAGTATGCAGACGCAGTGGCGGCACCAAGGGGGGCATGGGGGGGCATTTGCCCCCCCACTCAGAAGCTTTGCCCCCCCAGAAATTTTGAGGACTTAAAAGAAAATTATACAGTAATTTGTAAATAAGTAGATGCTGTCGTACTACATATTCAAGCTCAGCTGTGAAGTGCTCTAAAATACCATTTTCTGCTCTTCAAAACTTGAAAATTTTCTCACTTAGTCGCTGTTGGCTTCCTCGCACACTATTAGTTTGTAATAAGTTTATATCGCTTGTTATATCTTGCATTAAGGCAGACATTTCAATGTGTGATACACAAGCTAATGTAAGTGTTAAACTACAGTACATGGCGTGTATTCTGTCGTCAGCAATGTTTATTCTTTGGGGGGGGGCGTGGAGGACAAATACTCAAAGTCTGCCCCCTTCCTTGAAATAAATATGCATCTACTCATGTAAAATTTGGATTAAACTCATCGATTTGCTTCATTAACAAATAAGAATGCTTGAACTCTTCGTTCATAATTTGTCACCGTCATGGTTTTTAGTGAAAAAGTAAATAGGCTATGTAAAGATGTGCAATCTGCGATGGGTGTTCTGTCCCCTCCCTCTTAAATTTTTGACCTTTCCACGAGGGGAATGTCTGTATCTATTAGGCTATATTCTCATAACAAGACACCCAACTATAGTATATTTGAAAATAAACTTTACCCTGTGTATTAAAAACTTTCCTGTCTTCGGAAGAAAATTATTAGGCCTATGTATGAAAAAAATAAGATATGAAAAAGAGAACAGAAATTAAATATTGAAGTCTTTTACAATGCGATCATGCATTTTTTCTGATGTGATACAAAAATGTAAAAGTAGAATAGGTCTACGCCTTAAGATTACATATATGTAAATGTTCAGTTCATGATCTAGTTTTGATCAATAACTTTGCTCCATTAAGCATTACCTGATTTTACAAAAATTTCTGTTTATATCAAGTGTAACAAAAAAATGTTTATTGGGGCCACTAAAACTCGCGCTTCGCGCTCGATTTTTCCACACATGCAAAAAAATTTTTTGACTGCCCTTGCCCCCCCAATAATGTCTCTTGCCCCCATTTGCCCCCCCACTTTGAAAATCCTGGTGCCGCCACTGTGCAGACGTCAGACCTGCTTCATCACAAGTTGACAACATTAAGTTCGGTCATAACTTCACACTTTTGTGCACTAGTATTAGCGGGAGTATTTTGCACCCCCAAAAAATGAAGAGTAAAACACAAAAAAGTAAAGGCTTACCTTTAACGTTAGAATTTTGGACCATCACACATGTAAGGGTTTACAGACATACACAGTATTGTTTGCACTAGAAGCTTTCATATATATTACTGAGGACTGCTTGATACATGTAAGGGAGGGGAGTGCGACTTTTGGGAAAGCTGCTAAAGCTATGGTCTTGGTTATGAGTTATCTATAGAATAAAGCCTTTTAATGTTGTGTGACTTTAAAACTATCCTGTCTGAAGTCTGGTTCTTGTTCAGGTATTCCACCCCTTTCACACATACCAATCGAATCTCGCGCGCATGTAAACAGTCGGTGGCGTTAAAATGTCTAATCAAAATTGAAAAATGAGGAGGATCGAGGAGGTCTGGAGGGAAAGGGGGGAGAAGCACTAATCTCTCCCCTAAAGGAGAGATCAGTGGGGAGAAGTGGTGGAACAAGTCAATGGGTCAGATCGGGTCAGATGCACAAACAATAGTATGGCGGTCTGACCTTATTTCGCGCGTGACCTAATTTTGCGCACGGTCGAATATCTCTTTATCGAATCAAAATCTTGAAAAAATTATCGCCAACTTAATTGAAACCCTTGAAATCACCAAAATTACTCAAATTTTTTAAGGTAAGGTCTCACTTTGTCAAAATATTGGAAAAACATCGGCAAATTGTGTTACCTTTTGCGTCCGCTCCAAGAAAATCCGATCTTAATTCCCGGGGGGAGGGGCACTTACATTGACGAGTGGATACTGTGCGCGACCAAAAAAACACGTAAAAGGATGTCTTTTTGACGATAGGACACGTTACGTACGTAACGTGATAAGGGTGTCAAAAACACAAAAATTATGAAAAAGGGGTATCTATTTCGCTAGGGAAGTTACGTGTTTTTTTTATAAGCCCTTAAGGTCAAATTTGCAGGGATGATAAAACAAAATTAAAATGTTTTACAAATAAGGATGTCCTTTTTACCCCAACACTACGTGTTTAGAGTCCGATTTGTGCGAGGTGTGGAAGATGGGTACTATTATATATAACCATATGAAAACCGACGACCGAAGGACCCGCGACATAACAATAAAATATTCCTGTACTTGTTTAGGATTTCAGGGAAAATTTGCCAAGAGTATTGTTTTGTTCCTAATACTTGTTAAGGGTAGGGTTTCACACGCCAATACTTGTTAAGAGGTGCATTTTCAGAATGTAGTTATTACGTCTTTATGGTGCTTTTCGAGACCCCATGGTCACGCATGGTATTCACTCGTCAATGGAAGTGCACCCCGGGCCAACAAGAAATCACCAGTTTGCAAACTAGCAGACGGTCTCCAAATAAGTGAGTAAAATATGATACCAACCGAAATTATGGCATTTTAACCTCCATCTGATATTATCTTACCCGGGGGGGGGGGGCACTCGACCAAAAAAGTGTGCCGCGGGCGATACAAAAAACGGGGGCCTTGGAGCTGGCTTATTGTAAAAAGTAGGGTCCTCGGGAACGGGCTGCAGAACTACAAATGTTTGTGAAAACGGGGGTCCCAGGGCCGTCACCAGCTTTTTTCTAGGGGGGGTGCTTTTTATGAAAAAAAAACACAAAAACACAAAAAACAATGTATTAACTCAATTTCATGCAGTTATATAGCCCGCCGGCCAGATCTTTTTCAAAAGAGCCCTCAAGTATCCCTACCCCCCCTTCCGGTTGTTTTTTTATTTTTTTATTTATTTATTTATTTATTTATTTATTTATTTTTTATTTTTTTTATTTATTTATTTATTTTTTTTTTGGTTCTGAAGGGGGTGCGTTCGCACCCTCCGCACCCCCCCCTGGCGACGGCCCCGGTCCTTGGAACGGATCGACAGCGTGTGAGTACGTATGCATCCCTATGGAACGGGTATGCGTGTATGATGCAGCTAGTCCGGCGGCACGGCCACCGGGTGTGCTCGCGCAGAAGCGATGGTCGGACAGTGCTCTGCGGCCGCTTCTCACCAAAATTGCAGTTCATTGTAGCGGATCATTGCGACCGGAACGGCGTAACGAAAGATATGCGAAGCTTTGGAGCGGATTTCTTTCTTCTTTTTCTCGATAAGAAGAAAATACTACGCTTTGGAGCCCCGGGGGCCACTTCCATTCACGAGTGGATACCATGCGCGACCATGGGGTCTCGGAAAGCACCCTAAACACGTAATTTCCAAATTCTGAAAATGCACCCCTTAACAAGTATTGGCGTGTGAAATCCTACCCTTAACAAGTATTGGAAACAAAACCGTTCTTGGCAAATATTCCGCCTTGAAATGAACCCCTAAACAAGTACAGGAATGTTTTATTGTTAAGGGTCCTTTGGTCGTCGGCTTTACCTTATTTGGTTTAGTACGACTACACCTCGCACAAATCGGACTCTAAACACGAAGTATTGGGGCAAAAAGGACATCCTTTATAAAACATTTTAATTTTGTTTTATCATCCCCGCAAAATCGACCCTAAACACGTAATTTTCCCAGTGAAAAAGATACTCTTTTTTCATTATTTTTGTGTTTTTGACACCCTTATCACGTTACGTACGTAACGCGCCCTATCGTGAAAAAGACATCCTTTTTACGTGTTTTTTTTTGGTCGCGCATGGTATCCACTCGTCAATGTAAGTGGCCTCCCCCCCCCCCCCGGTTTGGAGAGGCTTTCTTTGTTCTTTTTCTCAATAAAACAAAAATGCTATGCCTTGCCGGCCGGAACGCAAATTTGAGTGTAAAAATGGGGGTCCCCTCCGCGACATATACCCACTATGCATTATATACTGAGTGCCCCCCCCCCCCGGACCTTACTTTTGTCTGGGGTATTTCTTTTCTAAAGCTTTGCAAAATAATCGTGCGCAAATTAAGGTCACACATTTCTTATAAAACTTTTTCAGCCAAGCGCGCACCAGTCGATCGCAATGGAATTTTAAGATCGCGATACTTTAATAAGCGAAGCCCTTGACCTATTCTTATAATTCTGTCAAGCTAATTTGACTTTGGGATCTTGCCTTCATTCTGGTCACATGCTTCTGGTATTTATGATTTCGATTAATTTTGTGTGAACTGTGAAAAAGTTTTGATTGAAAATCAACTTCATTATTATTTTGAAAATGTGCGCAAATTATGGTCACCCCATCATAATTGATTTTGCTAGGCTTTTGCTTTTGTATTTTGATTCCTTGCTTGAACCATGTGGGGTCCAGGCTTGAACCCATGAAGGAATCATACATGTCATACTGGAAGCTAAACTTGGATGAGTGCAGGGGTGTAGCTTGGGCGGGGGGCATGTGCCTAGAGATTATGTGTGCCCCCCCCGAGAAAAAATATTCTGCTGGAAAAAAATTGGTAGGGCCTAATTGTTACAGCATCATTTACATTTCTTGCTTGTTATACAAATTCTGACAGTGAGAGCACAGATTTTTTTGAAACGGGGAAAATAATAACAATCACTATGTTTTTTCACACATAAAAGGCTGATCCAAGGGGGAGGGGTCAATATACAAAATATACAGTTTTTTAAGTGCTCTGTAAACTATCCGTTTTATGGACTATTATCAACATTTTCTGCTCACGATGCGCGGTCGCATTATTTGATTTGCTAAGTTCCTATTGTCTTCTTGTATTCCATGAAGTTCTCAAAATATCCTTTTTCAGGTGTGATTGTCGAAACGTAGGCATATCAGCTAGCGCTGCGCGCTCCCCAGGACAAATTTCCAATTGAATACCAATTGGCAATATTGGTTTCAATTTTTAGTACAAGGAAAAAGAAACAATGGGTACCCGTTGAAACAAATTGACTTATACTGGTCCCTATTGGAACCAATTGGTTTCAACTGGAAATAAATTAGCCATTTGGTCTCAATTGGTCCCCATTATTGGTTGAACACCAATTTAAACCAATTGCATGGAATCAATTATAAATGGGAACTTCTACTTGACACAATTAAAATTAGTAGAAAAATATCATCTCAGAAGGAAATGAGGAAATTTTCCCAATATCTGCTCATGCTCTGTCTCTCTGCATTTATATATATATACAATATATTATATTCCATTCGGAGAAGAGCAGTTGCTTGAAGCATGTATCTTGTTTGGTGTAGTTTGGTAATGGTTAGTGTGTTCTTCTAATAAACTTTTAATCTATTGCAATTGAGCCATTTATCACTGTTTCATTATTCATTATTTACTTGTTTTCTTAAACTAATGTATCACTGGAAATGGTCAATGATTAAAAAGTACATTCATTGCCAAAAACAATAAAATTTTATTTCTGCAAATAAGTTGATCATCATGATTCCCATGAATACCAATTGAAACCAATAAATTTTAGGGAGGCGCGATAGCTCAGTCGGTAGAGCGGGGGTTTCGGATTCCGGTGACCCGGGTTCGATTCCCAAGTGGTGCGCTAGTGCCCTTTGGTAAGGCATTTATCCTCGTTACGAGGTCCCTCGGAGAGGACCTTAAGTCGTCGGTCCCCTGGTTGCTTGCTCACAGGCATTCGTGCTTTCTATCAGTCAGGTAAAAACCTCGGTATGACATGACATTCATATATTTGTCCCATGCAGTTGAACCCATGCAGTGAGCATGGTGAGTTGGCAATTCGGGGACCAAGTGGCCCAGTACGTGGGTCCAATCAAAACGAGTCAGAAACCGATGGGGCTTTTGCAGGGGTCCTATTATAATTCCATTGGCCGGGAACAATGATTGAAGACACATTGCGACAAATTGGCCCCATTATGCATCACTTGGTCCTCAATTTTTCCCCATTGAATTCTAACGGGGCTAGTTTGACCGAGTGACCCTACAATATATCTAATTTGGACCCATTGGACCTATTGAAACCCAGCATTGATGTTAGTCTAATTGAATCCAAATTGAAATAAATTGAAAATTCATTGGCGTAAATTGGACTTCACTTGGTCCCCACATTTAATTCTAATGGGGCAAATTGGCCCTACAATAGGACCTCAATTTGCATCTAATTTGGACCCATTGGACCTATTGAAACCCATTGATACCAATCGAATCAAATTTAAAACTATGTAATTGAAACCAATTTGAAATTCAGTGGGTGTTCAATTTGTTTCAATTGGAATTTTGTCCGGGTCGCATTTTGATTGGTAAGTTATATCTTTCGATCCCTCGATGTTAATTTATAACAAGCTACTTTTAAAATCCCCTTTTCATTACCATGATATTGCGCTTGCATTAATCGACGGTCATTAAAAACATATTACTTTCTATTCATAATCACTAAACGCTTGAAATGTCCGGTTTTCAGCATATAATTCATTAGATTGATAAATAAAAGCAGCATTTCCATGTATTCCTAATATGGGCCCTTTTTTCAGAATGGAATATCGACACGTTTGATCTCGCGCTAAGGAATGATAAGAAAATATTCTAATGACAAAATTTCCTTTGAATGTCCCGGTCGCGCGTTTCCGTTTTACACCCTGGCGAAGGCATTTTCCGGAAAAGTAGCCAAAAAGCGACTAGTGAAGAGGCTACGTCTACGTTTGTTTACATTATCAGCTGGGCGCGCGATCCAAAGTCCGCACCGAAGTTATCCGCAGAACATACCGTACTTGCAAATGCAGCTGAGCTTATACTTTCCAGGTTCAATACGAATGTTTGCCTTGATCATTTGCCTTGCCGATTTGCTGATGTCTGTCTTAATTTCTCTCTATCTGTCTATCTCTCAAATTCTATCTCTATCTATCTATGTAACTGCAGTATCTATCTATCTAATAATCTTCTCTGTCTCTCTCATTCTTTATCTAACATCTATCTATCTCAAATTCTCTATCTCTATCTATCCATCCATCTGTCTTTCTCTATTTTTCTCTCTATCTCTTTATCTATTTTTTAACTAGAGTATCTATCTATCTGTTAATAATCTTCTCTGTCTCTCTCATTCTTTAATTATCTATTTAATATCGCTATCTATCTATCTATTTATCCATCTGTCTGTCTTTCTCTATTTCTCTCTATCTATATATGTATCTATCTATCTGTTAATTTGTCTATCTTCTCTGTCTCTCAATCATATCTATCTAACATCTATCTATCTGTCTCTCAAATTCTCTCTCTCTCTCCTTCTCTAGCATCTGTCTTTTTTCTCTCTTTCTCTTTGTCCTTCCATATTTCTATCTACAACATCTCTCTCTCCGGCTCTCTATATCTATCTATCTATCTATCCTTCTCTCTCTCCCCCTCTCCCTCTATATATCAACCTCTCTGTCTCTCCCCTCTCTCTATCTATCTATCCATCCATCTCTCCCTCTTTCTCTCTCTTTCTATCTATCTATCCACCTCTCTCTCTCTCTCCTATCTATTTCTATCTATCTGTCTATCAGTGTCTCTATCTATTTATCAGTCTTCTATATCTATCTTTCGGCAGCTTCTAAGTGTATCAATCCATCAAACTTCAATTTGTCTTTCCATTATAAGTATCTGTTTATTTTGATTTTGTCTGTCATTCTATTCATTTAGTTAATACTTTATTTTTAGAAAAAAAAACTATCATAAACAACGCGACTGCAAAAGCGGGATTTCACTCCTGACTGCCGCTCTCTCTGTACATGAAGTGCCGAGGAACTCAGTAACTGTGCAAATTGCATGCGGTGGTGGACTCGCCTGTTACGTGTGTCGCACGCTGCATGCAACCAGCGACGTGTGTAGACTCTTCACTAGTCGCTTTTTGGCTACTTTTCCGAAAATGCCTTCGCCAGGGTGTAAAACGGAAACGCGCGTCCCGGTCCTAGGTCAAAATGATATTCAAAGAATATAGGGGGGGGGGGGCACTGGGGGGGGGGAGTCCTTACTTTTTAATGGGGGGGGGGGAACATTTGTTTTTGTGTGTGTATGTGAGAGGGGCGGATCCAGCTAGCTTTTACCAATGAGGGGCCGGGATGATTTTTGTTTTCTTCCAGCAGAATTTTAGGGAGGGGGTGGGGGACCTGGGTTAACACCAAATCACGCCCCTGCTCCCGCGCCCCGGCTTTTTCCCCACATAGCGCCGCCCTTGAACATGCTGAATTTCGAAATACAATTATATTCTTCTTTTTTTCCATCCAAACATTGATTGAAAAAAAAAAACACGGGGAATATAGCTCTCGAACAAACAACAGTCACGTCGGTAAGATATTCTTGAAAAAAAGTGGACGCACACACAGATGGCGACCCATATCTAAGATATGGGTCGCCATCTGTGTGTGCGTCCACTTTTTTTCAAGAATAATCATAATATCGTTATTTTTAATCAAAGTTTTACGGTTCATAGAAAATATTTATTTTTTGAATATTCATCATAAAACTGATATTGTAGTCAGATATTAGTGAATAACCCTCCTTTCATATTATTATTAAATTAGGGCTACCCATACTCGGTGGCCCATAATACGAAAAGTTACAAATTCAACTTTCTCAGATTCAGAACGACAGAAGCAAATCCAATTAATTTTTGTTCAATGTTAAATTAAATTGCTTTAGATTTACTTTCAAAATGGCAGTTATTTTGGAAACAACAGTTGGTGATCTCGTTGTTGATTTATATCCGGAAGAAAGACCAAGATGTAAGTTGTTTAAACTTCTTTAACTTATTTTTAGGGCTCACGGCGTCACGACACGCAGCAGTTGCAGTTGAGTCTCGCCGACACGGCCGTGCGGAGCGCGCATGGCCACTTGTTCACTGCTACGAGTACCACCCTGCCTGTGGGGAATCTAGAGGTAGGACTATGGTCACTCACACAACATGCGAGGTTAGTAATACTAACCTCGCACAACGCATGTGGTTTCATAGTGGACTTTGACGTTTTCATTCATCACACGAATGTGAGGGAATAAAAAACGCCAAACGTTTCAGTATTTCTCCACTAATGATTTCTTTTTTAATAGTTTAAGTTTTTAAAAAAAATGAATTGGAAATTATTTATAAAACTGTTTTTATCGCTTACCTCCAAGTCTCAACCATGTCAACCAGGATACTCCATTCGATCCGTCCTATACTGCGGTGGAAAGTACGCAAACAACAATCGAAAAGCAATTTTTCGTATCGAACATTCTCAATTCAAGTCGTCAGCGCGTAATAGGAAATTGTACCAAAAATCAACAGGTTGCATCTCATGTATATACTTATTGGTAAAGTACGCCATCTTTTGACAAGATGATGATGAAAGTGGATTGAACGAGCAAGAAAATAATGCTGATCGCCTAGAATGCAGCTAGCTTGCAACACCGTAAACAAAGGTACGGTAGGCACTTAAGAACCAAGTTTGAAAGGACACTCGTAAAATTATGTCACTCTCGCGATGAATATTCATTAGATCGTGGTCGTGCGTGTTCAATACAAACTCTCTGCATGCATGCACTCGGTGTGTATTGAACACGCACGCCACGATCAAATGAATATTCATCGGCGAGAGTGACATAATTTTACGAGTATCCTTTCAAACTTGGTTCTTAAGTGCCTACCGGCTTGGTGAATAATATCGCGCGCCCTCTTTAGGCAAAAGTTGATATCAACGCTGATCAAGAGGCATCTACGTGAAGATCACGAAAAATGCTCTTATTTTATTAAAAAAAACAAAGAGAATTCAACAAACGATCCATATGGTTCGGTAAGTGTTATAGAAAAAGTATAATTCATAGCTATGATGTAAAGTCATAGTTATTTTAGTAAAAATGGTGTGAAAGATTCGCGTGCACCAGGTGCATATGAATCCTTCACACACGAGACGATTTGAAACCATGAGTGGACTATGGTATGCCAATGTTGTACAGAGCACACTCTTAAAAAAATCATTAAAATATCACTTTTGTGACCAAAATTACTAATTTCCATACAGTTGCAATTTATTTTTCATTAGTAAATTGGGAATAATTTTTTCATTCACCAGAGCGCTCAAAAACTTGAATTTTGGGCATATATTTGTGTACGCCCTCTATTGGTGGAAAGTAATATGGCAAGAAAATTTTCATTTTTTGATCTCTATTTTTAATTAAGAAAAAATGATTTAAAGAATCAAATTTAAATAAGAGCCAAGTTGTATGAATAATAGATGTAATGGAAACTGTCAGTGTAAAAAAATCAAGCATTTGCCCCAAAGAAAAAGAGAAAATAAGCCAAACATTGCCACCCTTATTTTGCCACACATGGAGATAACTGAGAACAAGGTTATATTATAACCTTGTTCATTGAATGAGTGGGCATGGCGGGAGTTGGCCCGATCGCTCAGGTGCATGCAGGCCTAGCCTGGGGCGTTTTGGGGAGTGAAAGTTATGTATTGTACAACGCCTACTTAGCTTGTTGTACGCGATCAAATGGGAGGCTGAATGTCACACATTCGTACCGTTGCACACAAGACGTACCATCCAAAATGTACCATTGCACGGCTTTAGGAGGTGACGTCACAATGCGATTTCATTGAATAAGATGACAATGCGCGTACAGCCCGCTGGCTAAATGCGCAATGCTGTCCAAGATCATGTGCGCTTGTGGGCCCGGCTTGTGGGATTTTGCTTTTCGCTTTCAATATTTTTGCTCCCTTTTCATAGATTACTGGAGGGAAAAACTCTTGTTTTTTTCATATTTTCGCTAGATTCCGAGGCGTTGTACAACACAAATAGCGAATATTCTTATTCGTGCAATGGTGCGAGATTTCGCATTCGGTGAAAGAAACAAACGCTCTATTCAACTCGGCTAACGCCTCGTTGAATAGAGCATCTTTCTTTCACCTCATGCGAAATCTCGCACCATCGCACTCATGCCTATTCGCTATTTGTATACTGTTCGTATGGAGTCACTCCCCACTAACGCCTGGGAGCCCTACCTTATATTTCCACACAAACGGGTACAAGACCAGAAACTTTCGCCCCCGAGAATTCTACTTTCCCTCTAAAAGATCTAGCCCTAAAACATGTACATGGCATGGGGTCCAACTTCATTTCCAACATTTCTGCGATATTGATTTCATATTTAAAGAAGAATTCATTAAAAAAACGAGAGATATGTTATAAAAAGATGGGAAGAGCTTACGGCCGTGTTTAAGTCGCCATCTTGATTTCTTTGTCTTCCGCTTGGCGACAGCACGCAAATCCCGCGATTTGTCATGTTAATCAGGAGGCAGCAGTGATCACTCTTCCCCAAGGGATGTAGATATTCAATGTCATGGATAAATTCCTGATTATCAGAGAGTACAAGATCAAGAACATTAGCTTGTTGCCCTTCCCTGAACCTACAGTATTGCTCGGAATAAAGATGACACATTACCGCGATGTACCGCGTAAGTCGATGAGAGATCGGGTACCGCGCGATTACCACCAGCAAATTCCCATCGGCGGGAGTCGCCTGCCTAGAGAAATTACCACGGTAAATACCACGAGATTTTTTAATGAAATCTCGTGTATTACCGCGGTAATACCGCAGAAGGAGGGACGATCTTATGTTGATAATAAAATGTCACCATTTAGACAACTCACATGGTTCAAATTAGCCCTCCTGACTTGCCGCGATGTCTCTCTCGAAATTACGATACAGCAACTTATTGCCGTAAGATGCCGTCTCGATCTCCTCGAAACCCAAACAAAAATGTCATGGCTTGATGTTTAGCTTTGCGCCAGTGCACAATTTTAATGCACGCTCGTGTCATCGCCCTCAAATTGTCATCTTTCTGAACTTCTTTGAACGAAAGTCGGGTCGAGATGAGATCATGTACTTTCTGGGATAAGTAGTAAATAGTTACAAGAAAAAGGGAGCACCCAATAACGGAGGGACAGAGTCGAGCAAGAGGAGAGAGCGACAGATACGAGAGATGGGGGAATTATCAAGAGAGAGGGAGAGAGAGCATTAGATAATGGATAGAGAGGGCGTGGGCGGGGTTTGCTAGATTGAGCAAGAGACACCGAGGCTGGAAAAAACAGACCTATCGTCTATTTCCTTTAATTTCTTACATTCCTTTATCGTCATTCTCTCACTTGTTCGCAACTATAATTATTTAATTTTAATATTTTCAGTGCATTATTGCCCAACATTCCTCCTGCCGTTATTATGATATAAGGAATGATAAACTACTTTGTTTCTCCCACCCGCTCCCACCACTCGATCAAGTCACAAAAACACAGCACGTACAAGGCATATTAAATGATTGCACCACGAATTGATTACTCATGCTTAATTATAATCAGTGTTGTTTTTTACGTTTTTATGTTGATATATTTCCATTTGACCCATGTCTCACTCATTAAATTTTTACTGAATCAATATCTCAGGTCACTTCTCCCTCGATCCCTATCTTTTTTCTCCATTCTTTAATCCTTTTGACTTTTTTGGTGTAATATTGCAAAGCTCTATATTCAATATTATCCGACGTTCAAGCTGGTGTTAATGGATGAACAAAGATAAAATATTTTTAAGTGTCAATTTATTGTCACCGGATCGTCATACATGTAATATGCATATCTTTTTCAAGTTTAATTAATCTTTCATTGTTTGAATGATAGTTTTCTTTTAGAATTGTTTTTATATTCTCTCCTCTCACTGAATCACGTCACCTCTGTCATTGTCTGCTGTCATCTCTCTTGCTCGCAGGGGCGTACCTCAGATTTTCCAGCAAGGGGGGGGCAAATTCGTCCGCCAAAAAAAATTGACAAGCATCCAAAAAAAAAAGTCTACAAGAACAAATGAAGGATTTCATACCAGGAAAAATTTTGGCCAGCCAAAAAAAGTCTTCACAAATAAAGGATTTTGTATCAGAAAAAAACATTTACAAGCAAAAAAATAAATAAAATTCAAGACCAAAGTAGCAGGCCATCTGTGTGTCGCTAGTCAGGGGGGGGGGCACTCTCCCATCTGACCCCCCCCCGCCGTAGGTACGCCAATGCTTGCTTAGTCTGCTATGCAGACTCTGAATGGCTCGTGAGGTGCTGGTTTGCAAAGCAAACCAGCCTGAAAGGTCGAGCGAAGCTTCTGCAGCCTCCGTAGCTAGACATACATCTGTAGTCTGCTATGCAGACTCATTGAATCAGCTGAGGTACACACACTGCTGATGTGGGTCTACATTTTTAGACTAATGCTTGCTCGACTCACTTTTTCCCTTACCTTATCGTTCCTTAGATACATGTATTTAATTTGATATATAGATATTAGTTTGATTCATATAATCACAATATTTATCTACCGTCTGTTACCAAGTATTGTTATCTTTGACTTAGATTTTGACTATATTTTCATGTATTATATGATGATTTATAGTTGTTTTTATGTTTTCCTTAGGTCATTGATGAAAAACAATTTTATGCTGATCTTTTGTACCTGAATGTTGTAATAAACAAATAAAGATGTATATTTGTCAATAAGTAAAGATTTGGTCTTAACTAAGACCCAACGGTGGATCATATTATCCTGAAGGCACAAAGATGAACCACTGAAGTCAGACAATGGATTAAATTGTCCTGATTAACATCATGACAATTAACTGTAAGTATGAATAATGTCTTCAGTTATTGGAATAAACATTTGCTTGTGCCTTGTGAAGGCTTGTTTGTGCTTATCCCTCACTCGTCGATATCTGCATTGCGACAAAGACAAAGTAAGCATATACGGGTATACGATCAACGTTAGGCCTAATTTAGTAAAGTCTTTTGAAGAACTGTACAAGGCTAGTACTAAGTAACTACATGTAGCTACCGGTACCTACAATCACTGTCAGTGTCACTACGTCAAACCACTAGTACGAGTTTAGTTAGCTAGCTACTACGGTACCGGTTACCGTACATTGTGAGCAGAGGCCGAGAAGACAGTGCATAATATTCCGATTTTGTCTCTAAAATGGACGTCCATCATTAAAAAATACAATACCTGTATCATTTTACTGAAGAAAATGAGTTTAGGTTCAGTAACAATCACTGGGATAGCACAAAAGCACGAAATACTTTCTATTTGGTGATTTTGTTGTAACTTAGTTCGAGCAATCTGATTTTCTTTCGAGCTCGCTGGTATGGTACGGTATCTGCAAAAGCGCTAACGAGTACTCGCACGAGATGGGTTTTTTTCTCTTTTAATTATGGTATGATTTAAGAGTAGAGTGAATAGATTATGCCTAATATCACTGAGAAATACTACAATAAAAGTTCTAAGAGGCATAGCGAGAACTTTTAATATAAAGGATGGGAACAATTACTAAGGAAAATGTTTCTGAAATTGAAAATCCCATTTGAAATCGAAACAAACTTCGAGATAAAAAAAAGTGAATTTGAGCTGTAGAGGAACGGGGGGGGGGGGGGGGATAGCACCCTCCCCCTCTCCATTGAGAACCATTAAAACATTTATTGTGGTAAAATAACGGACATACGTAAGTGACCTGACCCTTAAAAAAATCGATAAGTGAGAAAAGCGACTGAGCTTGTCATTGCGTGTTTCCATTCTGTTAAGAATGTTCAGACTTTCGTGGCATATACCTTCATTTGAGAGTGAAACACATTTTTTTTCAACTTGAAAGATTTTACTGAATAAGTATACCCCCCCCCGTTGAAAAAGTTGGATCCACCCCTAAACTTCAATAGTGATGCTGTGATTAAAATGATTGACGGAGCGAATGAGGGAAAACCAAGCAATAAAACAATGGAAACAATAAGTCAGGAAGTGGCAGTATACATAAATTAAATAAAGAAATATATCCAATGAAGTGACATTAAATTTCGCATTACGTTTTTCATGAATGTGTAAGAATGAAAAAAATAATTAAAATAAAACAATCAGCTAGAAATGTGGAAAGATAAACTTACCTTATTAATCTAATGCACAACATAGTTATAGTTTGAACATCGGGTATAGTCGAGGACGACCTGGCATCAACATGGGTGAGGGGTAGTTTGCAGGCACAGACCCTCATTGGAACAACAAGTGTGCCTCCACGCAAAGACTAGCACATACAAATCTTGCTGTTCCAATCCTGAGCGAGAGAGCCTTCAGTACACAAGGCATGAGTAGGCTGCACATTCAGACCCTTATTTCGAGTGAAGGGTTTGCCCAGCAGACTAGGTGAGGGGTGGGTTATTTCTATTTCTTCAATCATTATCAGTTGTTCCAATTTATCCATCATTTGATTTCATTAGTCAGTATCAACCTCTCTTGTAACTACACGTACACATACGCCTGCTATATCTATATCTTAATTTCTCTTTATCTCTATTAAGACAATCCCTTTATTTTATTCCTCAATATCAATAGTTCCTGTCCTCTTCTATCGCTCTTAATTTTTGTTGAATATCTTGTCTATCCCCTATTTTATTCACTTTCAATTATGATACTTCCAAAAGAACGGCACGATACCAAATTGAAGACAAAAAAAAAAAAAGAACATAACATTTTAATAAACGAACATGTTCCGAGGTGTCGCACCTCATCCTCAAAATTATTAACAGAGTCATTGCTATTTATACAGTTAGGATGTCAAGTATAAATTTCAAGAATGTAGTTACACAGGATTATAAGGTGTGAATTCAATTGTTTAATGGAATGCAGTAAAAAAAAATACAAATTCTATGGATTCATCAGATAGGGGTGGGTTAAATTAAATGGATAACATTATATGGTAATTGCACACCTGTTGGTTTAGTTGAGGTTGTTTCCATTTGATGAAAAGCCCTTCTTTTATTTTTAGTTGAAAATCTGTTTGAGCAGTATCGAGAATTTTGAAACAATGGGTATTGCATTCTAACTAGCATTGGGGTGACGATTGCAAGTGTCTCCAGACATGAGAGACACTGTGTTTAACTACATGTACATTCTTGAAATTTATACTTGACATCCTAACTGTATAAATACCAATGACTCTGTTAATAATTTTCAGGCTGAGGATGAGGTGCGACACCTCGAAACATGTTCCGTTAATTAAAATGTTATGTTCTATTCTTATTCTTATTGTATTCGTCTACCGTTCTTGTTCAATCACTTTCAAGCATATAGGCCTATACCTTTAAGTATTTTATTTATTCAGATCATTCTTTCCTCTCTGATCTCGCCTTTTCTTCTCTTTAACTTCAATCGTTTCCATCAGTCACACATATATAATATGACGGTACAAGACTCTTACATTGTTTTATTTCTTCAGTATCAATAAGATCAGGAATGATGTCCTCGTACATGTATATTAATTACTCTTGAAACGTGGTTGAATTGAACAACCCTAGCTGTATGTGAACTTAACTGGGGTCAATTAATTACACCGTCTCGCGCATTTTGTGGACAATGAATAGAGGTGTGAAGATTATAGAACAGCTAACAATGAGAAGGCTGTAAGTTACACAATGATCTTTTGTGTAACTGTCTGAATAGAACATGTATTAAGCCAATTAAGTCAATCCCGTTATTTTATTCCTCAATATCAATAGGTCCTGTCCTCTTCTATCGCTCTTAAATTTTGTTGAATATCTTGTCTATGTCTATCCCCTATTTTATTCACTATCAATTACCGGTATGATACTTCCAAAAGAACGGCACGATACTAAATTGAAGACAAAAATAAAGAATAGAACATAACATTTTAATAAACGGAACATGTTCCGAGGTGTCGCACCACATCCTCAGCCTGAAAATTATTAAGAGTCATTGCTATTTATACAGTTAGGATGTCAAGTATGTAGTTACACAGGATTACAAGGTGTGAATTCAATTGTTAAATGGAATGCAGTAAAAAAATACAAATTCTATGGATTCATCAGATAGGGGTGGGTTAAATTAAATGGATAACATTATTTGGAAATTGCACACCTGTTGGTTTAGTTGAGGTTGTTTCCATTTGATGAAAAGCCCTTCTTTTATTTTTAGTTGAAAATCTGTTGAGCAGTATCGAGAATTTTGAAACAATGTGTATTGCATTCTAACTAGCATTGGGGTGACGATTGCAAGTGTCTCCAGACATGGTAGACACTGTGTGTAACTACATGTACATTCTTGAAATTTATACTTGACATCCTAACTGTATAAATACCAATGACTCTGTTAATAATTTTCAGGCTGAGGATGAGGTGCGACACCTCGAAACATGTATGTTCTATTCTTTATTTTTGTCTTCACTATCAATTGTTATTGTCTTTGTATTCGTCTACCGTTCTTGTTCAATCTCTTTCAAGCCTATAGGCTTGTACCTTTAATTTAAGTATTTTATTTATTCAGATCATTCTTTCCTTTCTGATCTCGCCTTTTCTTCTGTTTAACTTCAATCGTTTCCATCAGTCACACATATAAACCCCTCAAAAAAGGTTTTGCAACTCAGTTTTGGGGGGTGATATCTTTTTGGTGAATGAAGTATAAAAGATGAAACTGGTATCTTTGGAAAGCTGAATTATTCTTCTTTACAATGACATGCCATTTGCTGTGATTATGTAATCATGGAATATGCAGTCACCCTGAACATCGAGAAAAGTCAGAAGTGAAATGTTGCAAAATGCATTGATTTCCAACAAGGTCTCCATTTCTATAGAATTTCCACCATGCAGGTGACAGTGAATGCACTCTGTCCATCCTCGAAACAATTGGAAATTCGCTATTGCAAACGACGCATTTTGCAACATTTCATGTCTAACATTGCTGCGTATTATCATGTCTGTGTATTTCATGATAACACTAGCATGACAAATGACACATGATTGTAAAGAAGAATAATCATGCTTTCTAAAGATATCACTTTTACACATGATGATGGCACATTAAGAAATTTATTAGCACTAAAGCTTGCAGTATGAGTTGCAGAACTCAAACATGACATGGCAACGAATTTTGCAACATTTCATTTTTTACATTGCTGCATATTAATATCATGTCTGTGTATTTCATGATAACTCTGGCATTACAAATGACACATGATCGTAAAGAGGAATAATCATACTTTCCAATGATACCACTTTCACATATGATGGCACACTAAGAAATTTATTAGCACTCCAACTTGAGTTGCGGAACTTTTTGGGGGGGTTTATAATCTCTGTTAGCTCCATGATATGACGGTACAAGACTCTTACATTGTTTAATTTCTTCAGTATCAATCTTCCCTATCGAACGTGTACATTATTTATATAGATAAGATCAGGAATGATGTCCTCGTACATGTATATTAATTACTCTTGAAACGTGGTTGAATTGAACAACCCTAGCTGTATGTGAACTTAACTGGGGTCAATTAATTACACCGTCTCGCGCTTTTTGTGGACAATGAATAGAGGTGTGAAGATTATAGAACAGCAAACAATGTGAAGGCTGTAAGTTACACATCTGATCTTTTGTGTAACTGTTTGAATAGAACATGTATTAAGCCAGTCCATGAATACCCACCCCCAAATTGTCCAATATAGTTGGCATTTTGGGCCCGGAGTGTTGATGAGGGTGACGATGATGGTCATGATGATATTGAAAATCTATCATATATTTTGGATAAAAATCACCTGTTGTCGATAAAAAGAGAAACAATTGCAATAATTCCTGGTTGTCTGTTCTATATAGACGAACAATACACAGGGCAACATTAAAATGAATATACATAAACAAATTAGCAAGAGATAATTAATATGCACATGGATTAAGACGAGTCAATTCATAAAAAGATACCATTGCAACATTTTATTAATATTACTGAAATACATTTATAGGGAATTATGTTTGAAATGTTTTTTTACGTTACAGCTATAACGTAAGTGAAATGTTTTATAGTAATGAGAAAACCATTTTTATATGATTTTAACATTTCCCTTAAACATTTTTATGATATTTTGTCAATGTTTTGTGCCACGGAAAATGGAGTATATTGGTCAAGCAAGAAAACTGGAAGGTAGTGACTTGACCTTTTGACCTCAAAAGGAATAGAATTCCCGGATCATATACACACCAATAATATAAGCCTCGGTTAAGTTAAACTGGAGTTATCATGTTTAGAAGGAAAAGTTAACGAATGGACGGACAGACGGACACCGAGTGTGATACCATATTCGTCTCGTCCTATATACGGGCGGGCGTAAAAAGACGATATAGCCTACAGGGGCAGGCTGTTGCTGGAATGATGAACGGGGAGAACGGGAACAGAGTAACACTAACAGGCATATAAAATATTTAAGGAAGATGCAAGGGGGGGGGGCTGAATAAGATTTTTCAGAAAGTGCTGATGCTAGGCATTTAAAGCAGGGCCACTTGCGGGTTTTCTTTTTCCGGGAAGGGGGGTTCAAGATGGCCGATCGAAGAGAAAAGAGGGCGAAGTATATAGGAGGAAGAAGACGACGGCGAGGAGAAGGAATGAAGGATAAAGAAGATAAGGATACAAGAGAAGCAACGGATGATATGTTGAATGAACGAATGAAGGTGATAAAGGTAAAGAAAGAAGAAGAACAGGAAGAAAACAAAGTGAAAGACATAAGAAGAATTGAATGAGAATAAATAATATACAAATGATGATGATATTGAAAAGTAATCTTTTTTGGGAATAAAATCATCTGTTATCGATAGCGAAAAATGAAATATGATGGGAAGTGAATCATCTTTGAATAAAAGACGTAACCGATAAACGTACAGAATTTTACAGAAAATGATGGAAATCAAATTTACTAGTTCTTTGAATAAACAACTAATTAAATTAAAACACAGAACTGATGAACAGGAAAGTGGAAAGCAAATATACTCGTTCTCTGAACGTCGGAATGATGGAAAGTGAATCTACTTGTTCTTGGAATGAACGATGTAACTGATAAAATAAAAATACAGAATTAATGAACAGAAAATGATTGAAATCGAATCTTCTTTGAATAAAAGTCGTCAGTGATGGAAAAACACAAAAATATTGATGAACAGAAAATGATGGTTAGCAAATCTAGTAATCTCTGTTCCATTCTGAGTGGATCTCATATCTCATAGGTTGTGTTTTGTTTATTTAAATGTATGATTATTCTAACTGAATTCTAAATCTCTATTTCATAACTTCATAATAAAACTCAAATCTGAATTAAACTCGTCATTTGAATTGACTTCGTAACGATTAAATGAAAAAAAGTCAATGAACAGAAAAATGATGGTAATAAAATCTACTCGTCCTTTAAATGAACGACGTAACAGAAAAATAAAAATACAGAATTCATGAACAGAAAAATGATGGAAAGCGAATCTTCTTTGAATAAGTGATGAAATTAAAAACAAAAAACACAGAATTGATGAACAGAAAATGATGGTTTCTTCCCAAGCAATCTACTCGTCCTTTACATTAACGACGTATTACTGATTAAAAAAAACAATGAACAGAAAATGATGAGAAGCATAGGCGGCGGAAGTGGGGGGGGGGGAAGATCCCCCCTAAATTTGAGGTGGGGGATGGTTTCCCTCTAAAATTTTAGTTGATAACCTTTTTTTTTCTTGTCAAATTTTTTACCTGTGTCCATCACAAAATTTCAGGTGGACCCCTCCTATTTTTGTTGGCTTCCGCCGCCTATATGATGGGAAGCGAATCTTCTTCTTTGAATGATGAATAGAAAAATGATGAAAATATTCGTTCTTTGAATGAAATACGTACCTGATTAAAATTACAGAATTGAAGAACAGGAGATAAAAATAAAAGACAAAAATGATTATCTACTTCTCCTTTTAAACGGAAGACGTCATTGATAACATATAAACTGAAAAATAAACCTTTAGCTAGCTTCATAAATAAACAGTGGAAAGAGAATCTACTCGTCCTTTAAGCCAAAGATGTCACTATAACTGGGTCACTCGGTCAGGAACTGGGCACATGGATTTTTAGCGGGAATTTTTCTGATGCGCGCGCTCGAGGCAGTTTTTCAACCCACTGTCTATCGGGTTGATATCTTGAAGTGCAAATGACTGGATAGTAGATTAAGAGAATTGAACTAAGTGGGTTTAGCCATAATGTTGTTCGCCCATCTGATAAATAGACCAAGTGACAATAGAACATCCGTCAGTAAACTGACGGGATTGCGTCGTGTTTTTACCAAAAAGTGTCTAGTGTTGAGGCGAAAAGTACATGGACAAATGGTGATCAGATCTGACTAAAATCTCGTGTTTGACGTGATAATTGGGCCTCTCTTCAGCCAGCGGCCTGCGGGAATTACCGCGGGAATTTCACACGTGAAATTGGCTGGCGGTAATTTTTTGGTTCACGCCTGTCTCGCGGTAGGTGCGTGACCCCTCGGGAGGGTGTCAACTTTATTCCGAGCAATACTGAACCTAGTAGGTTTGGTTATATGTTGGAAAAGTAAACTATCTTGCAATGTACATAGAAATTGATGCGCTGGTTGACCTTCACCACAACGTGGATGCCAATTAATCCAGTCAATATCTGGGAAGTTAGAATCTCCAATCACAAGAACATGTTGCTCTGATCTTAGATCCATAATATCACAAAGTAATTTGCATAAGAATTCATTATTTGCTAAACTCGAAGATGGACTGCGGTGAATACATCCCAGTTGCAAGGTCATATTCCCAGACAGCGTTACTGAAGACCATACAGACTCAGAAAAATTGGTGCTAATCTGGGCATCAGTAGCAGATAAAGTTTGCTTCAGGTACATCACAACACCTCGAGCTTTAGATTTGTCTAAATTATTGTAGGTTACATATCCCTGTAAGCCCACCGATGCTGGATCAAGTGGAAAAATTGAGCTTTTTGGATTAGCTTCCGTAATCAATATACAATCAGGATCATGTACATGAACAAGTTGTTGCAGGTCAATCATTTTATTTACAAGTGAGTCAGCATTAGTGTAGAGTGCTTTGAAACCATTATTGTCAATTCCATGTCTATGACTGTTATGAATGCTGACTTCATTCGACCCGAGTCAATGTGGAGGAGATACCCCTCCTTCTGCACCCTCAGATCTAGGAACGTTATCACTTGCGACATCCTTGTCAACTTCTTGGTCGGTTGTTGCAGTTATTTCATGATTTCTGTTACGATTCTTTCTAGCTACAATCTTCCCATTGCGTATGAAAGTGTCAGATTCACCCTCACTTCTCCTTTTTTTGAGTTCTACCCACAATGCTCTTCTTTCCTTTCGTTGTGATGGGGTTAAATCTGGCGAGATGTATGTGTTAGCCCATCTATCTGTGTTCCTCAGCTTACGAGCAGAAGAAAGGATGTCACTTTTATGACCATCATCCTCGAGCTTCAGCAGGACTCTGGGTTTGTCATTACTCTGACGAACCCCACCAAGCCTGGTGACACTCTTTATCTTGACGCCAGAGATCTCCATACCGCTGGTGATAAGACTCTTCACAGCGTTAAAGTCCTCTCTCTCTCGACTTGCTGCCACATCTGCCTTTGACTCAGGAAGGCCATATATGACAACGTTGTTCTTGCGTCTCTCCCTATCCATGATTTCTTCTATCGTGGCAACATTAACACATTCTGGAGGAACAGATGATAGTCCAGATCCTATTTTGAGTAGTCTTGGTGGCGAGCGAAAAGCAGAACCAGTACCAGAGGTGGTGTTATTACTAGCAGTACAATTGCTAACAACATGAGCATAGCTAGTCTTCAGAGTTTTCAAGCTTTTGATTTCTTCCTTGACCTCTACGATTTCCTTCTTAACATCAGAGATGATTTGCTCTACTGTCGGCATTGGTTTAGCACCAGGTGCTAATGAAGCACATGCATTTCTAGCAGCTGCTATAGCTCCAGTTTCACACTCCTTGCAGAACCAATGAAGGTTAGCATGGTTGGTCAAAAAAATCATACATCTCAATGGATACATCCTGACATTTGAGACAAGCCCAACGCAGGCATGACTCACACTCAATCATGAGATCAACTGCACTCTTTTTACAGTACTCACAAGTGTAGTTTCCATTCTCTTTTCTATGTGAATGCTTATCAGTTGTTCCAGTTCCAGATTTACCTTTGCCAGTTTTCTTTTGATTTTTCTTGGAGCTTTCTTCAGATCTTTCAAGTGATCTCTTTGCTTTATTGACTGAACCACTGCGACTTCGAGTGCTGACTTGTGTTTCAGCAGATTCTTTCTCGGCTGCACTTTCCACAATTTCTACGTCATCATTGGTATTGCTCTTGCCAAAAGGAGATAATTTAGTCAACTTCTTCTGCAATTTCTCCATAGTTGACGATTCCTGATGAGCATGATCCATTCTGTGACTCAGAATTTCGAAAATAATCTTGCTTAGTCAGACGAGTAGCGAAAAGCCCGCTGCTGATTCACGTACGCGTGACGTCACTATACAGTATACACGTAATACCGCTTGAAATCTACAGTCCCATATACTGCAAGAGGCGTATGGTGTTGAATATTTTGCCAGCCAGCTAGTAAAATCGAGGGCAGATTTCTCAACTAAATCACAGAAAAAAGTGCTCCAATGAACAAATTCCAAAATATATCCACAACAAAATGATGCAGAAGCAAAATTAAGCTTCAAAATGTATTCCAAAATTGAAATTTTGAAGATTAGTCAAATAAATCTCGCGAGCCAAAAAAAGACACGTCCGACATCCACGCACTAGGCCGAATTTAGGAATTGAAAAGATCGTTCTAACATTAGACTTCTAGCCCTAAATCATGTAAATTGGATATAACTTAATTTCCGACATTTCTACAATATCGATTTCATTTTAAACAAGAATTCATTAAAAAAACAGGAAAAATATAATTAAAAAAAGACAGGGAGACTTGCTCGATGTTTACGCCGCCATCTTGTTTCTCATTGTTCATCGCCAACGTTATGGATGCATGCGTCCATAACGGCAGAGTAAAGATCGAGTAAGTCACCTTGCCGCAACATCGTTTTGATATAGACCGAAGTAAGCAACCCAAAAAACTGCCTGCGGCAGCTCACCAGTTTATTCGCCATCTGTGCACATAATATTGGTCACTAAATTCAGTCTTTCTCAAAATTACAGCAAATCCAAGTGAAACGATGTCTGACTGACAATTCAAATGATGACACCGAGATCGAAGCCATCCAACAATGTGGTGGTCATTAATAAAACCGCTCTTGTTTGATTTTTCAGGAGTAATTGGAGTTACAAATATCTGTCAGTGATTTCCCAGTTATTTAACTGATTGAATTTTCGTCTATTTTGTAATCTATAGGTTGCTTGAACTTCTTGAAGCTTTGCAAGATCAAGTATTTCAACTTTTGTTTGCTTCACTCCATTCAGGTAAAGTATTCATTTTAAATCAAAAGAGAAAATCACCCTGATGTTATTGTCTTTAAATAATAAAAGCAGAAAATTTAAAATAAATGTAATTGTGAAAGAGGTTTCGCAAAAATTAACTGAACAATATTAAGAGAATTATGTCTTATAAATGCAAGCAGCTCTATAAAATGTCATTTTCGTAGATATTCGGAAAGATTTCACTTCTGCTCTTGATATATCATCCGACTTACTATTTCATATGATTCTATGAGAAAAATGTTTTCAAACATCAGTAATCACAAGCCTTAAATAATGGGAATTTATGTAGTTTATATGCCATGGCATAGGGCAGCTACAACTCGTACAAGCATGTGATGTAAAAAGTTATGTACTTTTATTGAGATTCCTAACTGATGTTTTGATGGATATTTGTCAAAACTTTTATCCAAAAAAAAAAACGATTTTCTTAAATTGAATTTCTTAAAATGTATGTACCTGTGGCGTTAAGTATTCAGTAAAATAAACAATCAGATACAAATCTTGCAATATTCATGACATTAAATCCTCACTCACACCTGGCATTATACATGGTGATTGATTCTTTTCAAATGATTAAGATCGAAGTGTGCTACTCTTTGTAGTTAGTTTTGATTGATGCAATTGTTGTGTACCACACACAAAGTGTCACATCATGGTAGATAAATATACTGAAAATAAAATTTGTGGTTTATGTTCATCAGAAAGGTTGTACAGGGTTCTTTATCATGGCAGAAAAATGGAAGCTTAAAGTTGAATTAAGAAGACGATTCAAAATATTGAGATATTTACATTAATAGCAACCTTACAACCCACCAAACACTAAGAGGTGATTCGACCCCCCATTTTCTTTTTTCAAAATAGTGAATTTGAACGATTTATCCCTACTCATTTTCCCCGAGTTCGCTCCTGCAATGCCTACCGAGACGGGTGTTCTTTGACTGTGACGTCACCGGGGGTATCGTAGTAAACAAGGCAGTGCTGTTTTGTGTACTATGCACGTACGCCTTCATATTTACTTTTGTGTCAAAACTTCATTTTATCGCTATTGATTTCATGTGAACGATGTTGAAAGGAAGTAATAATTATCATAAGACATATTGTCAATAATATGTCCCTACATTGTTAAAACTGTTCTTCTTTGTAGCAATTTTAGACGATTTTAATGCCTTGTTTTCGTTCCGGACTGTGTCCGTGGCGAAACAATTGAATAAACTGCAGTTGAAGTTGTATCTGCGAGCCGGAGAACTTGCAAAAAGGAAATGATTGAAATTATATTTATGGCCATACTATTATTCCAAATATGTAAATTCCCTCATAATGATACCATAGACCCTAAAGGAATAATTTCAAGGCGAATAGTATGAAATTTGACCAAGATCTATTCACCAGTCGATAACGTAGCAGACGTGTTATCATGATATATTTATCCGCGTGTGACGCGGCTCTTGCAAAAAACACAGTTGGTTGCGGAATTGCTTTGTGCCGACCGGCCACCCGCTCCGGCGCAGCTAGCTGTCGAGCTGCCGGACCGCATACCTTTCATGCTGTCTTCAACTCACTTGCGAATTGCATTTGTATGTGTGACGGTGACATCTAGCGTAATTAGATATACATGTAGAAAACAACTCGGAAGGCCGAGAAGAATAGTAAGTTGATTCAAGATTGCTACGTGGAATGAGCCATGAGTGGAAATGATCCACAGGATATAAAAATGGAGTCAAAGACAAAAGGAAAGAAGAAAAAGACGTCAGGGGATTGCTGCATGGTCATGAACTGCGCTTCGACCATACAGATATACTGGCCTGGGGGTCGACATACCAGACCACTACCCCACTACAGTGCAGTACACTCAATTAATGCCTGGGTGTTGTGTGTATTGTATATAGCATATAGGCATGCAGCGCGCGCAGAGCTGAGCTGGCCGCCGGAATTACTTTCCAGCTTCTCACTTGATGGAACATCGTGATAAAATAAATGAGAAATAGTGAAAATATCATTCAATAACTCACTGTTTTCAATCTTTCATCATGATTTAAGAGTTCATGATAGTTATTCATACTATTCTTTATACAGGTAAAGTAAAGATTTGTACATATGATTCATATTTGTTTGATTTGAGTTGCTTTGAAAAAAAATTGTAAAATCATCTTTCTCTCTCTGCATAGCATTTCTGTATTACACCCAGGCACCTCTTACACTAAATTCCCTCCGGTGACGTCACACTCAGAGTGATTTTTCTGTACACTCGTCTCTCGGGCTCTGACAGGTGGCTAGTTTCATAGACTTTCAAAGCAAAATATCGAGAAGGCAGAAGATTTTTGTGACATGCTATTTGTTTGAACAACTGATATATACTTTATATTATGTGTGGAACCCATATTTATGGAAACTCACCCCCTTCTTAATTCAACTTTAAAGCCTGTGTATAGCTTTGGTAAAGGGTCAATAATGTGATTGA
Organism: Lytechinus variegatus; assembly: GCF_018143015.1. Lineage (NCBI taxonomy): Eukaryota > Metazoa > Echinodermata > Echinoidea > Temnopleuroida > Toxopneustidae > Lytechinus > Lytechinus variegatus. The sequence goes on along the minus strand of NC_054743.1, from coordinate 36,467,254 downwards.
TAATCGAATATCATCTAATATGACAGTCTTACTGAAGCGTAGAGACCGTTAGATATTTTTCCAACTGCACTTCTCTGAGAAAATTTCAAATATTCAAATCTTGGATATATAGCGCCCTCTCTAGGAGATGCTTGTTTTAAGTTTAAAAAATGGGCATTCAAGCACTTATCTTATAAATTTAGTGTAAGATATCCAAAAGTTACAGACAAAGAACATATCTTGAAAGTTTCAGCCAATTCCATGATTTGGAATAGGATTTAATTGAAAGACAAAAACACACAGATATTTTAATTTGATCGGGTGACCCGATAAAGTTAAATTTCCATGTAAAATTGCAAAATTTATCCTGTAAAACACATTTTCATTTCATATCCTCCACATCATAACTGTTATAGGGCATATCCCATTCATATTAGCTAGCAATGAATTGGAATTGTGATAGGTGCATTTTGGTGGATTTACCAAAACTATACACAAGCTTTAAGAACATTTTTCTCCTCTTAAAAAAGATTTTTATATTTTGCTGTTCATATTCTAGTGAAATTAATTACGTAATTTGTTTTAGGTAGAAATGGACTTTGTATGAATGAAGTTTGTAAAAATGATGTGCTTTTAATAGTCACTTGACACTTAATATTGGGGATGAGTGTTCAAATTTGGCACTCTGCATGTATGCATAGTCTTTCAGATGGCAAGGTTCAAGTATCCACAATTGACACTCGCCACCCAGGTGTTAAATGGGTACTCGGTAGGATGCTAACACCAATGTGATTGGATTGGCATGTGTGCTCAGGTTACATGTACCTTGTCAGGTTGCTCCCCAGGGAGTGGAGATACATGTAGTGCATTTTGTGTGTGTAACAGTGATGGATCGACTGATCTTGCAATGATAATTACAAGTACAGTGCTTGGTGATGTTGGTGTACACTATGCGGAGGGAAGGCGAAAGGAAGGGGGGGAATTGCATACATGTATTCATGTGCACATGATGCCACATTACTTTCATGTAATTTGACCTTTGACATTTTTCTCTTTAGAGGAACTTCATGGCTCAGACTGGAGATCCAACAGGAACTGGGAAAGGTGGTGCTTCTATCTTCAGGTAACGTATAGTGAATTCACACTATTAAGAAGTTCACACGATGATTTAACAAGATGATTAATAGCTTAGGAAGGGGTGTTCATAGTGTGTTCACATAGTGACCCTCACTGCTATGCTCAAATATTTTAGGGAATAGTTGGACAAATATAGAGTGAGTGTCCACAGTCTGTTTACATGTTCACACAGTAGTCATCTCTGTGCTATTATTGTGCACAGTGTGTTCACATTGTCAAAATGCTCAATTTAATTGTGAAGATGATTTCTGTCACAATGCCACCTATACACAATGAGTGTTCACAAGGTGTTCATAGAGTGACGATAATTGCACACTGTGAATGCATCAACAGTTTGAGGGGTCACAGTGTGTTGGCATTGTGATTCACATTGTTGAAATGTTTAAATTTAACACTGTGTAAGATAAATTCACAATGTGGACACCGCTGCAATATGAGCATTTTCACAGTGTGTTCACATACATGTAATTCAATTCAATTCAATTCAGCATTTATTTCCAATTCATTAAAAATACAAGGCATGATCATGTACAAACAAAGAGACAATAAAAATAAAAACATATCATTGAAACATGAATAAATACAGACGAAAGTGATAATCGAAGTACTATTGCCAAATCATTGAAACAGTATAAAAATAAGAAAGATAAATGAATGGAAACAGGAGTGTACTAAAAAGCCAGGAGAAGGCTTGTTAAAACGCACACACCCAAAATAAATAAATTCTTAAAATAATTGTAATATATGGATGCGGCAAGTAGCAATAGAGTAAAAACAAATAAAACAAAAACAGAAACATAGAAAAAAAACATCAACAAGACATAAAACAAAACTTATGGAAATTATTGTACTATGAGGATCTTAGTAACTTTGGATCAGTTTATTTTTATATTGCTTTTTAAAAATATTATGAAAGGTAATATTAAATTGTTCAAGATTCAGACTATTCCATATTGTGGGACCAGTGTGACGCAATGAAAATTTAGATAAGTCATTCTTATAATTCCATCTGTGAAGTTTTCGTGAAGACCTTGTATAGTGATTATGTATATTACAATTGAAAGAGAACATATTCATTAATTGAGGAGAAAGAGTTCCAGTATGATACCGCTGCATTAAGGAAGCAATCTGTAGTGTATTAATATCTTGTAATTTAAGGGTTCTTAGCGACTTAAATAGTTTCGAAGTAGGTGCTCTATAATCTGATCCCATACAAATACGTATAGCTTTTTTCTGTAATAAAAACAGTTTGTGTAGATGGCAAGAATATGTATTTCCCCATATTGAGTTACAATAGGTCAAATGTGATAAAATGAAAGCGTTATAAAGAGTAATTAAAATGTGTTTTGGCAAGTCATATTTGAGTCGATTTAAAATTCCAATAAAACGAGAAACCTTATTACAAATAAAATTAATATGAACATCCCAACAGAGTGTGCTACTCAATATAACACCTAGAAATTGCACGGAGTCATAGAATTGGAGACGGGTTCCGTCTACCTTTAAAACAATGTTGCAAGTATTGTATTGCACACCCCTCTTTCTAAAAATCACACACTGCGTTTTACTTTTATTTAATGAAAGTTTATTGCACTTGAACCATGAAGATATTCGGGCAAGATTTCTATTCAGAATTTCAGTTAAGATATCAATATTTTCATGAGAGGCAAGTAGCGACGTGTCATCTGCATATAATATAAAATGAGAGTCATGGCAAGAATTAACAATATCATTTATGTACAATAAGAATAATAAGGGTCCTAGAATGGATCCTTGGGGCACACCCGTATTTACATTTTTAAAAGACGATTTAGTTGTATTATATACAGTAAATTGTTCTCTATTCAATAAATATGACCTAAACCAATTAAAAGGTACACCTCTAATACCATAGTATTTCAGTTTGTCCAATAGAATATCATGTGAGAGAGAGTCAAACGCCTTTGACAAGTCCATGAAAATACCAATAACCTTTTTATCTTTATTTAATTCACTAATTATTCTGTCTTGTATTTCGATAACTGCCATATCTGTTGAAAAATTCTTGCGAAATCCATATTGACTTTCATAAAGAATGTCATGTTTAAGTAAGAAATTATATAATCTGTTAAAAACCAATTTTTTCTAATATTTTTGAAATACAAGGTAAAACCGATATTGGGCGATAATTAGTAAAACACTTTGAATCATTCTTTTTAAATACAGTACTACCTTAGCTATCTTCAATATGGAAGGTACATATCCAGAACTTAAGGAACAATTAAAAATATGGCTAAGAGGATCTACAATATAACATATTACTTGTTTAACAACAGAAGGATCGATTTCATCGAAGCCACTACTTTTTCCAGACCGTAAAGATTTACATATCTCTAGTACTTCACTATTCGTTACCGGTGAAAAGAATAAACTATCTGAGATAGGAGCATTCATGAATGAAGAAAATTCAGTATTATTATCATCTAAACATATATCATTGGATACAGATGATCCAATATTTATAAAGAACTCATTGAAATTATCTGCTATATCATTGGGATCCGTAAGTGTTAAACCATTATGATTGAATCTCGTTTCTGCCTCATTTCGCTTACGTTTACCCAAAGTTTGATTTATAAGTTTCCATGTACGTTTAGAATCCTGTCTTATGCAGCTGAATTCTTTGAAATAATAATCCCTTTTCGCCCGGCGTAAATGAAATGTGACTTTATTTCTCATCACTTTATATTTTCTATAATTATCATTATTTGGTGAGTTTATATAAGATTTGTAATGACTTTACACTATTAAAATGTTTAAAACTTGGAAGCGTATAGATGATTTCAGTTAAAATTCACATTCAGAGTGGGACACTCTTCCTCCCGGCATGGTTAACCTACACAAACTATGGTAGTAAAAGAAATTCCCTCTTTTCTACATCATCTCAGTAAGCTGTATGGGGATCAGGCCAAGTACTTTGAAATGGAGAACAACCCAAGGATCAAACATAAGAAGAAAGGGGCTGTATCCATGGTCAACAATGGAGAAAACATGCACGGATCACAGGTAAGTTTAAATATCAATTCAATTCAGAAATTTGTTATCACATCTCATCCGCAGCTGAATGGCATTATACTTTGTACCGGTAAGCAAAATTCAGAATGATATGTTTCATATCACAAGATTATTATTATTATTCTACAGTGACTTATAAAGCATTTAAAGGACAAGTCCACCCCAATAAAAACTTGATTTGAATAAAAAGAGAAAAATTCAACAAGCATAACACTGAAAATTTCATCAAAATCGGATGTAAAATAAGAAAGCTATGACATTTTAACGTTTCGCCTCATTTCACAAAACAGTTATATGCACATCTCGGTCGGTATGAAAATGAGGGAATTGATGACATCACTCACTCACTATTTCTTTTGTATTTTATTATATGAAATATTTTGATTTTCTCGTCATTGTCATGTGAAATGAAGTTTCATTTCTCCCTGAACACGTGGAATTCCATTATTTTAACATTTTGTGCTTCAGGCAAGGAGGTCCTAATCATCAAATTTGTAAAAATTGAAATATTGTATAATTCAAAGAATAAAATACAAAAGAAATAGTGAGTGAGTGACATCATTAACTCTCTCGTTTGAATGTAACTGGCTCGTTCATATAACTATTTTGTTAAAAATAAGCGAAACTTTGAAATGTCATAACTCTCTTATTTTACAACCGTTTTTGATGAAATTTTCAGCATTGTGCTTGTCTGAATTTTCCCTATTGATTCAATTCAATCTTTTTTTTGAGGTGGACTTGACCTTTAAATATGAAAATACATGTAGGCACTATATATATACTCTACATGTGGGTAATTATTCAGTCTTAGACTGTGTACATACAGGTATATGTACCTATATTAGTTTGCATTTTGAAATATGGCATCAAATCTAATAATAGTGGAAAACTTTTACCTACACAATGTATAGATTAAGCCTATAGATAAAAAAAAATCATTTGCATGCGTTAATATCCACTTACATGTATTTTCCACATTTCAGGGTTTTTTTAAGGGTATCCGATTTAAATCTGGTTCAGTATCTCATTACCCTGGCTTCCCTTTTTTTTCAAATTAGGCATAGAAACTGCCCATGAGCTTAATTAGCTGAGTTTGTAAGATGCATGCAGCTGTGCTACATGGATTTCTATTGCTTTTCACAAATTGTTACTGTCTCTCCATGAAATCTCAAAATAGATCCATTTCAAATTTCAATGAGATTCTGTTTTTCTCAACATTAGTTTTTCTTCACATTGGCCGAGGACCTGGACTACCTGGACGGCCAACACACGGTGTTTGGCGAGGTGACGGAAGGGTTTGATGTTCTAGAGAAGATCAATGAAGCATTCTGTGACAAGGAGAATCGACCTTACCAAGATATCAGGTAGGTCCCGAGATGTGTATGGTCCCTGCCATATTCTATGTTATGTTATGTGTAGGTGATTATGGTGATTGGGAAAATATCCCATGGGGATGGTGGTGGAGAGGATGAGAGTAAACAGTCAATATTTTGATGATAGTGATGGGACAGACATCAGGTAGGTCCCAAAATAACTATGGTCCATGCCATATTTTGGGTAAAGTATTTTGATAAGAATATATGGTTAGGCAAGTTTTGAGGGTGATGATTGTGAGGACGAGGGGAGGAGGGAGTGGGAGGAGTAGGAGGGGGAGAGGAGTAGGAGGGGGAGAGGAGGAGGAGGGGGTAAGTAGGGGGAGGAGGAGAACAGTATGTTGTGGTGGTGGATGAGGTGATGATCAACATGGAGATGATGATGTTTTACATGATGAGTATGTTGGGGACAAATGTACTTTAACAGAGATGGTAGAGATGATGATGATGATGACTTGTTCAGTGTGGAAGCATTTCAAGGAATAGATCGACAAAATACTGTGAATCTTACCAACCAAATTAATCCTTGAAAGTTCATCTCACATTTCTAGTGCTGAATGTGATAAAATCGTTTTTCGAATTGTAATTTGTTATGAATTAGGTTGATTTTTTTCTGCTGAAATGTTTATCACCATTGTCCATTAGTCATCTCTTTTGCAAACTTCATTTCCTTTGTACATACATGTGATGTATTTGTATTTACAGTTGTCCTCAAAATTATTCATACCCTTGTTAATTTTTGTCTCACCTGCGAAGCAGAGTGAGACTATAGGCGCCGCTTTTCCGACGGCGGCGGCGGCGGCGTCAACATCAAATCTTAACCTGAGGTTAAGTTTTTGAAATGACATCATAACTTAGAAAGTATATGGACCTAGTTCATGAAACTTGGCCATAAGGTTAATCAAGTATTACTGAACATCCTATTAAAGTTTCATGTCACATGACCAAGGTCAAAGGTCATTTAGGGTCAATGAACTTAGACCATGTTGGAGGAATCAACATTGAAATCTTAACCTGAGGTTAAGTTTTTGAAATGACATCATAACTTAGAAAGTATATGGACCTAGTTCATGAAGAAACTTGGACATAAGGTTAATCAAGTATCACTGAACATCCTGCATGAGTTTCACGTCACATGACCAAGGTCAAAGGTCATTTAGGGTCAATGAACTTTGGCCGAATTGGGGATATCTGTTGAATTCCCATCATAACTTTGAAAGTTTATGGATCTGATTCATGAAACTTGGACATAATAGTAATCAAGCATCACTGAATATTTTGTGCAAGTTTCAGGCCTAATGATTAAGGTCAAAGGTCATTTAGGGTCAATGAACTTTGGCCGAATCGGGGGTATCTGTTGAATTACCATCATAACTTTGAAACTTTATTAGTCTAGTTCATTAAACTTGGACATATGAGTAATCAAATATCACTGAACATCCTGTGCGTGTTTCAGGTCACATGACCAAGGTCAAAGGTCAATGAACTTTGGCCGAATTGGGTGTATCAGTTGAATTACCATCAAAACTTTGAAAGTTTATGGATCTGATTCATGAAACTTGTACATAAGAGTAATCAAGTATTACTGAACATCCTGTGCAAGTTTCAGGTCACATGATCAAGGTCAAAGGTCATGTAAGGTCAATGAACTTTGGCCATGTTGGGGTTTTTTGTTGAATAACCATCATATCTCTGTAAGTTTATTGGTCTAGTTCATAAAAAGTGGACATAAGAGTAACCATGTATCACTGAACATCTTGTGCGAGTTAGAGTAGTATTCAAAGTCAGCACTGCTGCTATATTGAACCGCGTGATGCAGGTGAGACGGCCAGAGGCATTCCACTTGTTATGATTTTTTATTTTTGTGATGAAATGAATGCATTTTGTCAAGTGTGTATATCAGTTATATGTGACCAACATGTGAAAGAATAACAACAATACACAATTCAAGAAATTCATCATTTCAGGGGTATTTTATTCATGGATTTTCAAAAAATGCCATGTTCAAAATTATTCATACCCTAGGTTTACTGAGTCCAATGTCTTTCTTTAATAGTCAATAGCATAGCCTTTGTTTCTTATGACTGCTTCTAGACGGTTCTTGTACGTGTCCACAAGCTTCCTGCATGTCTTCTGGGGGATGTTGGCCCACTCTTCCTTGGCAAAAGCCTCAAGCTGGGACAGGTTGGTCGGTTTCCTAGCCAACACTCTGGTCTTCAAGTCTCGCCACAAGTTCTCAATTGGATTCAGGTCAGGACTCTGACTTGGCCATTCGAGGACGTTGACATCATTGTCCTTGAACCATTTCTTCACTACCTTGGCGGTATGTTTTGGATCATTGTCCTGCTGGTACTTCCAATTAGGGCCAAGCTGGAGTTTCTCAGCGGATTCCTTCACGTTTTCATCAAGGATCGTGATGTAATCCTCCTTTCTCATGATTCCTTGGACCTTGACGAGGTTGCCTGTGCCACTGGAAGAGAAGCATCCCCATAGCATTATGTTTCCACCACCATGCTTGACGGTGGGCACAGTGTTCTTTGGAGTGTATGCTTCTCCTTTTTTCCTCCAGACGTATTCAACATCCATATGGCCAAATAACTCCAACTTTGTCTCATCAGACCACAGGATGGTTGACCAAAAGCTGGAATCTTGCTTTAGATGACCTTTAGCAAAGGCTAGGCGAGCCTCCAGATGCTTCTTCCTGAGCAGCGGGGTCTTCCGAGGCCTACGTCCATGGAGACCTCCTCTGTGCAAGACTCGCTCAATAGTGGACCGTGACACCTTCGTCCCTGCCTGGTCAAGCGTTCGAAGTAGGGCCTTGGTTGTGGTCCGGGGGTTGTTGTTGACCTCTCGGCAGATTTTCCTGGCAAGTTTGGGGGACACCTTTCTCTTCCTGCCACGCCCACAGAGGTTTTTAACAGTATTGAACTTCTTGTGCTTGTTGATAATGCTCTGCACGGTTGCCACAGGGACATCATATTGCTTCGAAATGGCCTTATAACCCTTTCCTTCAATGTGGGCATGCACAAGACGTTGCCGTAGGTCCTCACTGAGCTCCTTCTTCTTGGCCATGATGATCAGAAACTGAGAATGACCAGAACATGTTTCCTCTATTTATAGTCTTATGGAAAGATGCTATGTGTTTGACAATAGTTTAACATTTGGTCAACAAAAAAGGTATTTAATCCATTGGAACATCTTGAAATAACTATAGGACAAAGATTAACACATTCTCAGGAAAGGAAAACAATGGATACTATGAAGAAAGAACATTTTTGTTGAGGTATTGTCAGGGGTATGAATAATTCTGAACATGAGGGAAAAATAACTTTTGGACTTATCTATTATTATGCAAATGAAGTTTAGCCAACTCATATGTGGATTTGTGCATAGCAACAAGTAGACAAAAGATACACAGGAAGTACCAACATAATAGCTTTTACAAAGGAAGAATCTAACAAAGACTGTTATTTTCAATGGGGTATGAATAATTTTGAGGACAACTGTATATCTATAATGCACATTGACAAGCTTTGCTTTTCAGTTGGCCCTCCCTCCCTTTCAATTATTTATATATCTTGATTTGATGACTGTCTATTGTGATTTTAGAATGTTATTTATTTTTTGTATGTACTGCAAATGTGATTATATGTTACTATGTCAATTCTATCATAATTGTAAATATGAAATTTAAAGTGGAAAATAAAATAATTGAATTTGAAAAAAAAAAATTGAATTGAATGCACCAGTGAAAGGAAAATTTCTTGTAAAGGGATAATTAAGTTCAATTTGATTAAAAAATGTAAGTGTATTAGTTTAATTTGATTTAATAATTGGAATAATTATAGTGTATCAAATTGATTGGTCAGATCATGCTACATGTACCTCCTACCCCTCTCCCTCCCTTTGTGTGACTCTCTTTATCTCTTGATATCTGTCCCTCTATAGAATCAGTCACACCATTGTTTTAGACGACCCATTTGATGATCCCGAAGGACTTGATATACCAGACCGATCACCTGAACCCACGAAAGAACAGCTGGCGGTATGTAGACATCTGAGAAGTCATAGACCCGTATTCTGAGTTCTGGCTTATTCCAAACTCTAGTTTAAGTTGTGGATTAGTTATGGCCAGCCAAATATGTGACGCAGACCTCTAACCCTTGCGTTATTTTAGTTGCTTTGCTTCAATTTACGGCTGATACTAGGCCTAAATTTTTTACCTTGACAGCCAATCACAGCTCGCCGTTTAGCTTCCATGGTCTCTTTCTGATGTATTGTCTCGCTCTAGTCATTCATGCAATTTTACACTGATGAGTACATGTAGAAAAGCTGCAGTATGTCCATGTTTTAAAGCAATTTTAAGACCTCTATTACAGATTCAGTTTTTCAGCTCATTTGACCTTTGAATCATCCATAATAATACCTTGAAATGATGGCTAGAATAGTTATATTCATCATAACAGCAATGAGATAGAGCATTATGAACATTATAAATATGATGTAAACAAAATTTTGCATTTTGGGCTTCCCGTAGTTTTACCACAGAGTGAAATCATTGCCTTTAATTCAGTTAAACAGGATGTCAGAATGCGGGCCATGAAGTCTAAAGTTACCAAGCTATACTCTATAGAATTTACCTTTGAATAGTAGATATCCAAATATTACAATGCCAGGTCATGCGGATAATTTTTGTCTCACCTGCGAAGCAAAGTGAGACTATAGGCGCCGCTTTTCCGACGGCGGCGGCGACGGCGGCGGCGTCAACATCAAATCTTAACCTGAGGTTAAGTTTTTGAAATGACATCATAACTTAGAAAGTATATGGACCTAGTTCATGAAACTTGGGCATAAGGTTAATCAAGTATTACTGAACATCCTATTAAAGTTTCATGTCACATGACCAAGGTCAAAGGTCATTTAGGGTCAATGAACTTAGACCATGTTGGAGGAATCAACATTGAAATCTTAACCTGAGGTTAAGTTTTTGAAATGACATCATAACTTAGAAAGTATATGGACCTAGTTCATGAAACTTGGACATAAGGTTAATCAAGTATCACTGAACATCCTGCATGAGTTTCACGTCACATGACCAAGGTCAAAGGTCATTTAGGGTCAATGAACTTTGGCCGAATTGGGGATATCTGTTGAATTCCCATCATAACTTTGAAAGTTTATGGATCTGATTCATGAAACTTGGACATAATAGTAATCAAGCATCGCTGAACATTTTGTGCAAGTTTCAGGTCTCATGATTAAGGTCAAAGGTCATTTAGGGTCAATGAACTTTGGCCGAATCGGGGGTATCTGTTGAATTACCATCATAACTTTGAAAGTTTATTGGTCTAGTTCATTAAACTTGGACATTAGAGTAATTAAGTATCACTGAACATCCTGTGCGCGTTTCAGGTCACATGACCAAGGTCAAAGGTCAATGAACTTTGGCCGAATTGGGTGTATCTGTTGAATTACCATCATAACTTTGAAAGTTTATGGATCTCATTCATGAAACTTGTACATAAGAGTAATCAAGTATCACTGAACATCCTGTGGGAGTTTCAGGTCACATGATCAAGGTCAAAGGTCATGTAAGGTCAATGAACTTTGGCCATGTTGGGTTTTTTGTTGAATAACCATCATATCTCTGTAAGTTTATTGGTCTAGTTCATAAAAAGTGGACATAAGAGTAACCATGTATCACTGAACATCTTGTGCGAGTTAGAGTAGTATTCAAAGTCAGCACTGCTGCTATATTGAACCGTGTGATGCAGGTGAGACGGCCAGAGGCATTCCACTTGTTATGCCAAACCGACGTTTCCATAGGAAATTTTCTTATCCGGTTCGAATCCCAGCCATGGCGTAATTTCTTTCGCATAAAATTTATGAGGTGAATGGATACCTAGTAGCATTTATTCCTTGAACGCTTTAGCGCCTATTAATATAGCGGCGTAGCTACAGCCGGGGTAATAATATGATACTAAGTATCAAAGCGCATTTGAATATATGCACATTGTAACTGAGCTCTATAAATGGGCATATTATTATATAATAAAGTGTGAATGGAAAAATGTAAAAAGGGCACAACAAATCACCTATGGCAATGTGAGGGGCATGAAGGCCAGTCAACAAAGCATCCAGGATACTATATAGCTATTGATGGTTCTGCAATCCTGACTGCGCTTGAATGGCACTCTATGTTTATTTATTTTCTTTTCTTGGGAAGGGGGGGGAGGAAATTCATAAATCTGTTTGTTAGTGGCATGTGCATAAGACTTTACTTATATGACTGGAACATGTTGCTGTGTGCTCAATCAGACCTTTTACCCTTCAAGATGGTGTTCTGCCTACGTTCAGCAGCACCCATCCATCTTCTCAGGGCATTCCCCCTTTTTCCTTTCCTTTTCTGGGGGGGGAGGGCTGGGAAGGGTGGATATATTTTAGGACAAGTTGTTTTGTCCTATACAACTTATAATTTTTGATAATTTCGTATTTATTTTGTATTATTTCTCTCTCATTTATACTATAGATATTTTTTATTTGATTACATATATCTGTATTTGTACTTTGTTATTTGTTGGGTTATCTATTTTTTGAGGGGCCCACATTGTACAAACATTGCTTTTTAGTGGACCCCTCCATTTCCATCTTAATTTAATTTCTATTGAAAAATAGTATACTTATTTGAAACCTCCAATGTGTTGCCTAAATTGTGTAAGTGTTTTTTTTTTCACAACATATGTATTATCATTTTTGGTTTTTTGCAACGGATACAAATACTTATGTTTTCATATGGTATACAATTTGTTTTTGTTTGATGAAAGTGAAATAAATAAATTTGAATTTGATGGTGAAATATTTTCTTCTCAGATAAAAATCTTTGTACAGTTCTAAACAATCATTCAAATGTAAATCATTTCTTTCTGTGCAGTGACGATTTTCACTAACTTTGGACTATTTCACAAAACAAATAGTCACCAAGTTTCTGCAAATACTTGCATTTGATCGGCTTAGAGAAGATTAGTCAGTGATAATCACTGACTAAACTTTTTATGAAGTATTCCAGTTTTGTCAAGATCTTTTCTGTTTGTTTTATTGTTGATGATTTTTGCAGAGTGTACGCATCGGTGCGGATGAAGAGATTGAAGACGACAAAGGAAAGAGCAAGGAAGAAGTGGAAGAGGAAGAGAAAAAGAAAGATGCCACAGCCAATGCGCAGATCCTGGAAATGGTGAGTTATGCAAACCAGAATTGTAAAACCTCAAGGGTTCTTGAAAAATGAAAAGCCTTGTCCATAACAGCATGTTTATGGGCTGGGATGAACTTCCCTCCAATCCCATGGTCTGTGATTACAGACTTTGTACATCATAAATTGTTGATTTGCTGGTGTGCGAAAACGTATATGTCGTGACTTTCAATTTGTCAAGTAAATACTATATCATCCTAATATTTAATTTTTTCAAATTGGCACCTTCGCCCTTGGGGTGGTACAAAATGTGACAATATCTTAACGTTACGAGCCAATAGATTTAACCAAAGAATTAATAAATTCTGATTGGTAATATTTCTTAGCTGCCGTCCAGCTTGGTTGATTAAAGGTTTTAAATTAATTTTGCTTGAAGTTATAAATCAATATTACTTGAAGTTTTAAATGGGAAATTCACCCTGATGTACATGTAAGATTGATTTTGATAAAAGCAGAAAACAAAAGAAACATATTTTGGAAGTTTTGGCAAAAATCTGTAAAAGTATAAAGGAGTTCTGGTGGGTATTTCATAAAGCTGTTCGTAAGTGAAGAGCGACTTTAAGAACGACTGGTGATCCTTTCTTGCGGTAAATGGTGTATTTATAGGCGATGGTTAAGCGCGTAAGAAAGGTTCACCAGTCGTTCTTAAAGTCGCTCTTAAGTTACGAAAAGCTTTATGAAACGGCCCCCTGGATTTTTTAAGTGACAGACTCTGTATGTTGTGGTCATATCTGCCCAAATGTCTAGGGCAGTGGATTGCCACTCCCCCTTTTAGGTTTGTTAACAAATACAATATCAAACTTGCTTCCATCTGTACCTCTCTGATAGATTGGTGATTTGCCTGATGCAGACGTGAAGCCTCCAGAAAATGTCCTCTTTGTTTGTAAGCTGAATCCACTCACGACATCAGAGGATCTGGAAATAATTTTCTCCAGATTTGGAAAAATCTCCAGGTAACCAAAGACTCATTTCTTTTATTAAAGAAAGTCCCAGTTTTCTGCAAAACCAAGAATCAGAAAATTTAGCAAAAGAGCTACATGCTCGTAATTTTAGTTTGAGCAATTTACATTTTCCCTGTACAAATATGCCTACTTTTTAGGGGTAACAAGTAATTATGCAGCAAAAAGGAAATATAATTATTCTGCCATAAAACATTGATTTTCGACATAATCTTAAATTGATTTTTAAATATATTAAATATTGAATATCAAATATTAAATTTTGTTTGTGACAGATCTTGGGGCTACTCTAGAAAGAATGGTCACCCCAAAACATGTATTATGGGGGAATTTTAGGGGTGATTTGGGTTCTGATCGAAGCAAAATCGCCCATCACCCTCATGAATTTCTTACGCTGAAGTAATGGATAAAGTATTTTAATCTGTTACTCTATTATTAGTACAATATTTCAATGTTCTCTAATTGTAAAATTGCTTGCAATTGGTTTTTTTTTCCACGTGACCTTAATTTGATTTTAATAAAAATCGAATTGATTGAATAATATATTTCCTTCCTGTATTCCTTTCTCTTTCTATTTATTATACAGTTGTGAAGTGATCAAAGACAAGGTGACTGGAGACTCACTCAGCTATGCCTTCATTGAATTTGAAAGGGTAACTATATCTAAAATGATAATTGGACACCTGTGGTGTACAGAATCTGGGTCCTGTTTCATGAAGAATTGTGATTGATCCAATCAACCACAACTATGGAAAGCCAGCAACATCAACATCTAAAATGCATGTTACTTCAATTTTTATTTTCTTTTTATTTGCTGTATATTCATACATGTATTGTTTTCTTGAAAACTCAGTGTGCTTCTCTTTGTTTACAAAGGATATTGTTCAAATTCCCTATGAAAGAATTGTGACATTGGTGGATTTTCATACAGTTGAGATTGATTGGATCAATTGTAACTCTTTTAAAGACAAGGCACTGAAATACATTTTCCCTATTTTTCATATCATTTACAAAAGAAACTAATGATTAAAATGCTTTAAATGATTGCACACTAGTATAAGGTAAATGCCCTTTTGTACACTTCAGTACCAGATGATTGAAGAGGCTCTCAGCTTTCAATAAAATTATAAATCCAGTCGTAACTTTAAATGTTATTTTAAATGTGAATATAAATACCCTTGTTCTATTTGACAATTTTCATTTGTTAGCCTTCTGAAAAATATTAACATTTGGGGGAAACCACATAATATTCTTCCAAAATAATATCAAAATAGCAAAGAAACTCACTGTTTCTCTCTATATCTTTTAAAGGTGATCATAACTTTTCTATATCATTTTTTTAAATGGTATTGGAAGTGGTGGTGGTGGTGGTGGTTTTTCATTGAAGTGCTTGTTAAGAATACTAATACATTTACAAAAAGGTGAGGATGGTTATAATGAAAGAAGTGTGATTTATGATGATAACAGTGGAGGACAGGAATGATAATGATAATAATTATGTTAACAGCTTTTAATCTAAAATTTCTTTTTAAATTTTAACTGATTCAAGTAAAAATGATTGAAAATCTGGTTTAGTAATCCAGCTACCCTTGTAGTCAGGGACTTCAAACCAGATTTATAATGTTGATTAATACTATTACTACTACTATACTACTACGACCACCACCACATTTACCTGATTCTCATATTGAAAGTTGTGCATAAATTTGCAAATAGCTTTATGAAACACTCTCCTATACCTTTACCTTCTTACATTTCTCACATTTACATCTATCACATCATTTTTTATGTCTTTCTTTGATTTGCTAGGAGGAAGACTGTGAAGAAGCGTACTTCAAGATGGATAATGTTCTCATCGATGACCGTCGGATTCATGTCGATTTCAGCCAGTCTGTAGCCAAACTCAAAACGGGACCATCAGGTATGATATCAGAGAACGTTTCACGATCCCACTGCTGCATAAAAACTTCCCATAATGGCAATTTAATTTCACTATCAATTGTTATATCTTTGGTTACATAGCTCAGCAGCCAGTTAGAGATTATGGTTTCCATGCCAATATGACAAAAATTATCGTAATGAGACTTGTGTTCATGTAATGTGACTATGGGCAGTGTTTCACAATGACCGTAAGTCTGATAAAAATCACACTTAAATTTCCAGCTGCATGAGGTATTCAACACATTACCCTATTGGTCAGATCATACTTTGGAGTCGTGCATTATGTGTAATCACCATTGTGAAGCAGACCCCTAGTTTGAAAAACAAAGTGACACATCAATTCACTCATGTGATATGGGAGTATCTCATTTCTCTGAAGAGAGAGAATGAATTAACTAGTTTTTGGTTTGTTTTTTGGCTTAGACTAATGTCAAGATTTAGATTAGGGTTTATGTTTAGTTCAGCATGTACTTCATTTGATCCATACATTATAGAATAATATAAAATGAAAGATTTTATAGTGAAATTTAATTGCGCAACCGGTAGATTAGACAGTTTTGTTCCATCATGCAAATTTTTATTTCTGTCATGCAATCTGTGGCCTAGATTTAACCCCCCCCCCTGTACTAATCATAGTACCCTTCAAACTATTTGAATCATATTTAATTGATATTCTTTTGTTTCCATATGCAGGCCCAGTGATACCTCAGAAAGGCGGAGAAAGCTCTAAATATGCCATAAAGGACACAAAGAGTAAACAGTCGTATCCTTTCCATGTTGTGGATAATGTTGGTGGTAGTAATTGTGATGTTGGAGTTGATAGGGATATGATTGTGAGGATAATGATGGTGTTGATGATGACGGTGATGATGAAGGTGATGATGATGATGATGATGATGATGAAGGTGATGATGATAATGATGATGAAGGTGATGATGATGAAGATGATAATGATGATGAAGGTGATGATGATGAAGATGATGGTGATGATGATGACGACAACAATGGTAATTGCTGATGTGGTTTACGGTACACCATGTGGAGTGTTATAGAAGCAGTGGATAGAAGAAGAGAGGAAGTGGATAGGCGAGAAAGTGGAGATTTGAGAATAGAGTATTCTTTCTTGAGAATAGTCCTGAAAAGGACTGTAAACCAGAAGGAATGTTGAGTGAGAACAGCTTGAGTAGTAGAGCTGATGAGGAGATGCTGGCTTGCGTCGGCGAGTAGAGATGATGAGTAGTAGAGAGACTCGACGTTTCGGACAGGTTGACTGTCCGTCTTCAGGAGTGAGTGTTCGCTCGGCGTGCGGCGGTACTTATGGCGTGCGTGCGGACGTGGGGGAAAGCTCTAGGCCGGCGGTCACGGCGGGTTGACGTCGTAGGTGGCGCTCTGTGTGTGGGTCGGCGGTTTTGGCGGGAAACGAGTTGGCGTCGTATGCGGACGTGGTGAGTAGACGGCGGCGTGAGTTACGGCGGCGTGTGTGTGTGTCGGCGGTGTGTACATCAATGGTGGCGTTCTGTGCGTGTTGGTCGGCGGACTCGTCGGGTGAGCTTCGGCGGGAGTGAGTGGGTGGCCTGGTGTACGGATGAGGTGTTGGGTCGTCAGCGGAGGTTGTAGCGAGGTGTCGGTGGCGGTGGTGTGTGTGTCGGCGGAGTCCCTGGTTGAGTTGGTGATGCAATCAGACTGCTGTGTTGGGTAGGAGGGCTCGGTGGAGTGACGGTGGACGGCTGGTTGTTTGTGGATTGGTTAGAAGTTTGATGGTGACGTAGAATTGGGTGCCAGATGCTGTTGATGTGGAGGCCAGGGTCTTGAGGCACAGTGTTGTGTTGATGTATCTCAATGGCTTCCCTGACCCTTCTGGTATTCCAGTGCCGGATGTTGGTGATTAGGTGGCTCCTTTCCCATTCTATGCGGTGATTCTCTTGTTGTGCGTGCTTGACGATGGCGGATCGGTCCCAGTCGCTGCGTCGGTGGTGGGTCTTGTGTTCCTTTAGTCTGGTGTCGAAGTCTCGGCCGGTTTCCCCAATGTAGACTTTACCGCAGTTGCAGGGGATCTTGTAGACGCCTGGTTGTTTGTTGGACGGGTGCTTGTCCTTATGAGAGTGAAGGATGGAGTGTAGTTTTCGAGAGGATTGGTGTCTGACGAGGATGTTGGCAGAGTGAAGGATGCGTTGTAGTCGGTGTGAAGTCTTGCCGATGTAGGGTAGTACTATGGTGGCGACGGGCTTGGTTTCGGATGGGTTTTCGGTGCTGTCGGTGCTGGGTTGATGGTTGGGTGGTTGAGTCTTGATCCTTCTTCTGGGGTAGTGGTTGATGGTGGTGAGTGCATTGGTCACGTGCTTGAGTTCTTGATGTAAGTGTGCCTTGTCGCTGAGTTGGTGGGCTCGTCTGATGAGTGTGTTGGCGACTGATTGGTGGATGGACGGGTGGTGGTGTGAGCGGAAGTTGAGGTAGCGGTCTGTGTGGGTAGGTTTCCGGTACACCTGGTGAGATGGGAATCCAGACGGTGTCTTAGTGATGAGAACGTCTAGAAATGGAATTGAGTTGTCGCGTTGGGTCTCCATGGTGAACTTGATGCTGGGGTGCTGGTTGTTGAGGTGGTTGAGAAACTGGTGAAGGTCGGGTGTGCTGTGCGGCCAGATGACAAAGGTGTCGTCGACGTAGCGGAGCCAGAGTGAAGGAGGTTTGTCCGCAGTCTTGAGTGCTTGGTGCTCAAAGTGTTCCATGAAGATGTTAGCGATGATTGGTGAGAGAGGTGACCCCATGGCTGCTCCTTGTAGTTCCATTTCTAGACGTTCTCATCACTAAGACACCGTCTGGATTCCCATCTCACCAGGTGTACCGGAAACCTACCCACACAGACCGCTACCTCAACTTCCGCTCACACCACCACCCGTCCATCCACCAATCAGTCGCCAACACACTCATCAGACGAGCCCACCAACTCAGCGACAAGGCACACTTACATCAAGAACTCAAGCACGTGACCAATGCACTCACCACCATCAACCACTACCCCAGAAGAAGGATCAAGACTCAACCACCCAACCATCAACCCAGCACCGACAGCACCGAAAACCCATCCGAAACCAAGCCCGTCGCCACCATAGTACTACCCTACATCGGCAAGACTTCACACCGACTACAACGCATCCTTCACTCTGCCAACATCCTCGTCAGACACCAATCCTCTCGAAAACTACACTCCATCCTTCACTCTCATAAGGACAAGCACCCGTCCAACAAACAACCAGGCGTCTACAAGATCCCCTGCGACTGCGGTAAAGTCTACATTGGGGAAACCGGCCGAGACTTCGACACCAGACTAAAGGAACACAAGACCCACCACCGACGCAGCGACTGGGACCGATCCGCCATCGTCAAGCACGCACAACAAGAGAATCACCGCATAGAATGGGAAAGGAGCCACCTAATCACCAACATCCGGCACTGGAATACCAGAAGGGTCAGGGAAGCCATTGAGATACATCAACACAACACTGTGCCTCAAGACCCTGGCCTCCACATCAACAGCATCTGGCACCCAATCCTACGTCACCATCAAACTTCTAACCAATCCACAAACAACCAGCCGTCCACCGTCACTCCACCGAGCCCTCCTACCCAACACAGCAGTCTGATTGCATCACCAACTCAACCAGGGACTCCGCCGACACACACACCACCGCCACCGACACCTCGCTACAACCTCCGCCGACGACCCAACACCTCATCCGTACACCAGGCCACCCACTCACTCCCGCCGAAGCTCACCCGACGAGTCCGCCGACCAACACGCACAGAACGCCACCATTGATGTACACACCGCCGACACACACACACGCCGCCGTAACTCACGCCGCCGTCTACTCACCACGTCCGCATACGACGCCCACTCGTTTCCCGCCAAAACCGCCGACCCACACACAGAGCGCCACCTACGACGTCAACCCGCCGTGACCGCCGGCCTAGAGCTTTCCCCCACGTCCGCACGCACGCCATAAGTACCGCCACACGCCGAGCGAACACTCACTCCTGAAGACGGACAGTCAACCTGTCCGAAACGTCGAGTCTCTCTACTACTCATCATCTCTACTCGCCGACGCAAGCCAGCATCTCCTCATCAGCTCTACTACTCAAGCTGTTCTCACTCAACATTCCTTCTGGTTTACAGTCCTTTTCAGGACTATTCTCAAGAAAGAATACTCTATTCTCAAATCTCCACTTTCTCGCCTATCCACTTCCTCTCTTCTTCTATCCACTGCTTCTATAACACTCCACATGGTGTACCGTAAACCACATCAGCAATTGTACATGCCACCATGCAAACCTTCAAACAACAATGGTAATGGTGAAAAGTACAATAATGGCAGTGGTAATGATATTGATGGTGATGAAGATGGTGGTGGTGGTGATAATGACGACGATGATGACGATGATGATAATGATGCTGATGATGACGATGATGATGGTGGTAGTGATGAAGATGATGATGATAATGATAAAGATGATGATAATGATGATGATGATGATGACGACGATAATGGTAATGATGAAAAGTACATGTATGATAGTGGCAGTGGAAATGATATTGATGGTGATGAAGATGGCGGTGGTGATGATAATGACAATGATGATGATGATAATGATGCTGATGATGACAATTATGGTGGTAGTGATGATGATGATGATGAAGATGTTGATGATGGTGATGAAAATTATGATGATAAAGATGATGATGATGTTCATGACAACAGCAATGGTAATTATGACAAGTATAGTAGTGGCAGTGGAAATGATATTGATGGTGATGAAGATGGTGGTGATAATGACGATGATGATGATGACGATAATGATTATGATGATGCTGATGATGATGACCATGATGATTGTGGTAGTGATGATGATGATGATGAAGATGTTGATGATGATGATGAAGATGTTGATGATGGTGATGAAGATGATGATAATGATAAAGATGATGATGATGATGATGTTGATGACGACAATGGTAATGATAGAAAGTATAATAGTGGCAGTGGTAATGATATTGATAGTGATGAAGATGGTGGTGGTGGTGATAATGACGACGATGATGATGACGATGATGATAATGATGCAGAAGTGATGACGATGATGATGATGTAGTGATGAAGATGATGATAATGATAAAGATGATGATAACGATGATGTTGATTCCAACGACAATGGTAATGATGGAAGGTATAATAGTGGCAGTGGTAATGATATTGATGGTGATGAAGATGGTGGTGGTGATGATGATGACGATGATGATAATGATGCTGATGATGGTGGTACACTGGTAATGATGATGATGATCATGAAGATGTTGATGATGGTGATGAACATTATGATGATAAAGATGATGATGATGACGATGTTGATGACAACAGCAATGGTAATGATGAAAAGCATAGTAGTGGCAGTGGAAATAATATTAGTGGTGATGAAGATGGTGGTGGTGGTGGCGATAACAATGACGATGATGACGATGATCATATCATCATGATGACTTGACGAGACCAGTGTTATGTAATATCCAGCCCTTAATATTATATTTTCCTTAACCTTGATAAATTTACAATAAACAGACAGAAGTATGGTTTAGTGCTTGATGAGGACGACAATTACGGAGGTCACCAAAGGTCTTATCAAAAGAAGCAAAGGAGATATTCATCTGAAAGTGACAGTGAAAATGAAAGGCACAGAAATAAATCAAAAAAGGTTTGCAAGATTCATTCATAAGTCGATATACATGTTGCATCTATAGAGATAAAGCCTATTGAAGCCTATTTAAAGTTTTTGAAAGTGCATGTCCCTATTCCATTTCATGACATAATTTTTTAATCCATGTGCCCCAAAACAGTAGTGAAGGATATTAATAGATGTGTTTTACTGGATAAATTTTTTTAATTTACATTTGCAAAATGATATATGTGCGTATTGTCTTGATTATGTAAAACACATTCTCAAGCCTAGAATTGGCTAAGTTTTAGTAACTTGCAATGTTCTGTGAGGTCTTAGGTGATTCTGTGCCAATCTTTCAACGGTCTTTGTGGTCTCAAAAACGTGGGATCCAAAACTTTTTTTGAAAATTTCAAAACAGACTTTCACCGGTCTTTCTGTATAATGGTCTTTCAGCAGTCTCTCAATTAAAGGGGAATGAAAACTTTAGTACAAGTAGGCTTATGTCGATTAAAAACAAAGAAAGTTTAAGAAAAATCGGACAAATAATGAGAAAGTTATGAGCATTTGAATATTGCAACCACTAATGCTATGGAGATCCACCCATTGGCAATGAAACAAGGTTGCTTGATGTCACATGTGAACAACTTTCCTTTTGATGGACTATAAAATACCACAAAAATGTATCTTTTTGCTATTTCTTATGGTGATACAAACTCTTTATCCATGATGTATTTGAAAAGTTGTATTACATGCCCTTCTATAGAAAGAGCACATGATCTACTATTAGATGTGATAATAGAGGCATTTTAACTGAAATATATTCTAAAGTAATGGGGAGAGTTAAAAAGAGATAAAGATGTGTGACATCACACATCTTTATCGCATTGCCAATGGGAGGATCTCCATAGCATTAGTGATCGCAATATTCAAATGCTCATAACTTTCTCATTATTATTTTTCTCAAACTTTTGTTGATCTGCTTCTTTGATTTTTCTGTTTTCACACAAGCTATCTTGTTCCAAAGGTTTCATTCTCCTTAAACTTTTAAAGGTCTTGTTTATTCTTTCGATGATCTCTTTGACAGTCTCTCATTTTTTTTTTCAGAGAAAGACGCCTGATTGATCACTACATGTATATTTTGAAGATTTACTCTATTGTAAAATGTTAAACTTTTTGCTGCTCATCATTCCACAGAAGGAGAAGAGAGACACAAAGCGGGACAGTTCTTCTGAAGAATCTTACAGGGACGACAGAAGGCATCAGAAGAAAAAGAGACAGAAAGACCGGAGAGGGGGCTCGAGTTCCTCGGAAGATGACAGAAAACGGAGAAGAAAGGAGAAAAGAGCAAGGGACGACTCAGAGAGCGAGGACGAGATGAGAAAAGAACGGGCTAAAGCAAGCCATCGTAAGGCGGCGTCGGGGTCATCGGACGATGAGAGGTATTCAAGACGGAGAACGGGTCACGATAGATCCAGAGAAGATAGACCCAGGGAGGATGATCGAGGGAGAGATGAAGAAAGAAGAAGACGGAAAGATGAAAGAAGGGAGAAGGATAGATACAGTGGAAGGGGTGGAGACAGAGATAACAGGTACAGGGAGCAAAACAGGGACAAATATAGAGAAAGAAACAGGGATAGGTGATTAATCACAGCATTTTTTTGTAATTTTATAGTGTTTTTGTGTGTTTTTTTTCTTCTCAGTACTAGACCTGGGAATATTTGAATTACCAAATTATTCAAAGGCTTATTAATGATTGGAAATTGAATACTGCTTTTGAATATTGGTGTTACATGATACAGTGTAGCACTTGAGGACTTGACCATTCAGGTCAAAACCTATAGCAATCCCCCCTCCCCTCCCCAAACTCCTCCCATACATGTAGGATTCTTCACATTTCTCATCCAGCTCACGTTATTGCCAGTTTTGTTAACTTATTTCTTTGTAAAATACAATTAAAAAATTGGCAGATTCATGTATGTACAGTTTAGTTCAAAGTGGAATAAACAATGAAAATTTTACCCGAGTTGGTCATGTTTTTGTAACGATCGATGTTGTTGCCTAGGTCAATGAGAAATCAGAATTATTAAAAATGGCTTTCTGAAATGTAGAAAATCTTCCTGCATCTCCTCTGAATTAATGGAGTTATGGAACTTCAAGGGAAACATGATGATGATGATGCACAGCTTTTGTATAGTGCCATATATCTGTCAAAGACATTCAAAGGCGCACTTTTTGGAGGAGCCAGCCAATCTGGATCGCCTAGAAGGGCCCGCACATAGGACTGTGACCTGCAGGTCTCTCCTACCGATATAACTGGTTGGGGGAATGCAGGTGGACCACTACACCGGGATGTCCCCCTACGCTTATTCGAATATTGGTAGTGCAGTGGGTTATTAAAGTGCAAAGGTGGTGACTCTCTTCTACTCTGGGCCTCAATTTAACATCCTGTCTGAAGGACGGAGTGTTATCCACTGTAACATAGCCTGCATCTATGAAACAGGGGAGAGACGTTTACACACAACTTACTGGCTTCAGTCACCCGCCCGGGGTGGACTAGTTTGGTTCAACAGTCAGACACTTTACCGACTGAGCCAACTTCGCTCTCCTAATGGGGTACTTTTATTTCAGTGATGATGGTGACCTGTTTTATCATATACCACAGTAGTTGCATGAATTTCTTTATGACGTCTTTTAGTCATGACACCTGAGT
The DNA here is from genome assembly GCF_018143015.1 of Lytechinus variegatus. Classification (NCBI taxonomy): domain Eukaryota; kingdom Metazoa; phylum Echinodermata; class Echinoidea; order Temnopleuroida; family Toxopneustidae; genus Lytechinus; species Lytechinus variegatus. The sequence continues at coordinate 36,443,146 of NC_054743.1, read as the reverse complement.
GTTCCAACATAACTTGCCGGTTGTGCAGATGTCGTTGAGTGAATCCCAGAATAAGACCCTTGATTCTGCCTTGTTCCTCGAATTTCTTCTTCAAATTCTACACTAGATGAAAAATTTAATTTGGCTTTAGTTGATCACTTGTGTCAAGTTATATATAATTTCTAACCTTAAAAGTGTAACATGTTGAAGTACTGACTCTTCACAAAACATGTAATTCACAATTGTATCAGCTTTATTTCACCAAGGCAGCTGGCTGATAAATGCAGTACAAGTTTTGATGTTCTATCATTCACTTGAAAATGACGACTGACTTGAAATCTGTTGTGTGCTCTAGTACGAGTATAAGATAAAAACAGGTCACCATCATCACTGAACTAATAGTATCCCATTGGCAGATCTGTTTTCACAGAGATTATAGTTGCAACTGTGGATATAAGGAACATTGCATCCAATGCTATCCCTTAAACAGGAAGCTTAATAACAATTAAGTTGTAAACAAAGGATAATCACATGGACTTGACAAAAGAGTAGAATACATGAAAGAGATGGGAGACCTGAATGATCCATGGGAAAATGTAAACTAATACTGGTACAACTTGTTAAGAAGGAAGTAGCATTTGATTCTATGGTCATTCCCATTTGGTATGAACCAAAACCTTGTGGGAATAACAAACAAGCTTTGCATTTTAACTTAACCCTAATTCTCCCGGGGGGGGGGGCCATAATGGCCCCCCCCTCAACAATTTTCGCGATATATCTGCTGCGTGAAATTTTTTCACCTTGCAGCTCACTGACTTTTTACATTCAAGTCTCGCGCAAATTTTGAGACCAAAGTTGTGACGCCCGGGTACGCGGTTACGACATTACACAACATTATGCAAGTGCATGTCAGACCCAAAATTGCTCATAAACGTGATTTCATGTACAAATCCAATGCAAATTGCGTATTTAGCCAAAATTCATAAATGTATCATTATTTCTACTTTTACTGATTAAACTTAATTAATTTTGCCTTGTTTATGATCAGAATTATGTCTGGAACAATTTCCATTGAAAAAACAAAAAGTAAAAAAACAAAGAAATACATAAGAAATTCATAAAACAATAAAATACATAAGAAATTTATTTCCAAACCAAAGTTTTTTTGAATTACGATTGTTAAGAATGCTACAAAGAAAATTTTTACCAAAAATAAGCATTCTAGGAGCTTTATTTAGTGAATTAGAGCAAAAAGTATGATTTATGCATAAATTAGCATAATTAATTCATATAAAATAAAATCTCATTATTTTGGAAAATTTTACCATACAGCCTTGTAGATTACATCGCACACTACCAGCGTGCAAATTTTTGCGTCGCTCGCGCGATCGGCGGCCGAGATCTTAAGGGGGGCCCATAATGGCCCCCCCCCCCCCCCCGGGAATGACAAGAATCAAAATACCCCGGAAGATTTAGGGTTAAGATGGGGTAACCAAGAAACCTATAAAGGGTGATTAACCTGAGCTTAATTACAGTGACATGAAATCCATAACTCTGGGCCATATCAGTATGAAAAATTCAATAACTTTATTTGTTACCCTATTTTGATGAAATTTTCAGCATTTGCTCTGTGAACCTTACTCTTATTTATATTTTCTGCCCGGACCATCCCTTTAACTTTTCATTTTGGTTGAGCTATTGTTAGTTTCGAGCAGTGCACAGTCACACAAAACCATGCTTGAAATATTGATATCCAATACAAGAATGTGTCCAACTGTCAAACATATATCACAGAAAACAATACAATAAATGATAATAATAATAATAATAAGACATTTATAATGCGCAGACATATCCACCCTATTAGGGGTGCTCAAGGCGCTTACAGTAAACTTAACTCACTACTGGTACAACTTACAATTTGGTCATTAGATAAGTTTTCGAACTGGCCTTGAAATGTTCTACTGATCTACAGTCCTTTAGTTTAGTTGGAAGATTGATCCATAGACGGGGAGCTGCTGATGCAAATGCATGATCTCCCCATGACCGTCTGGTTTTTAGAATAAAGAGATCGAGAGCAGAAGTCTTAGAAGAGCGAAGACCAGAGCGACCAGGTTTACGAAAATCAAGAAGAGATGAGATGTGTTCTGGTGAAGAGAAGGTCAGCGCACGACATGCTATGAGAAGAATTTTATAGGTGATACGATGTTGAACAGGAAGCCAATGAAGGGACTTAAGGACTGGTGTGATATGGTAAGACCTTCGCGTATAGGTAACTAGACGTGCAGCGGCATTCTGAACAAGTTGGAGCCTCTTTACTTGACAAGGGAATGCCGTACAATAAAGAGTTACAACAATCAACTATATGAATAAGACAAAAAGTTCATATGGTTTGGCCATCGTAAGGTCATTTTCTTTGACAGAAATTTGGAGAAAGGTGGTAGTGGTGGTGGGGGGGGGTCCATCATATCCTTGTTATATATCAGTTTGCTCGTGGTCACCTCATGGAGGACCCCATTCTACATTACACACGAGCTGATGTAGAAAAGTCAGTGGGTAAGAAACAATGTGGGCTTGGTTTCCTAAACATAAATAATCTGATGGAAACGCAACTATCAAAATGCTGACATGATATTGAAGATGTTACTTTCTCAAATTAATGGCCTGTTCAGTTTCAAAATTTCCTATGATTAAATACATGAATATGCTCATGTGCAAATTTTTCCAACTACCGCAGTTCTGTGTTATTTTTTAAATATGTAGCGTGTTTTTCATTGTTTGATACAATGAATACCTGGTGACAGTTAGAGAAAGGGGAAAAAAGAAAAAAAAATACTGACTTCATGAAGTGAAAAAGTACATACTCAAAAATTCTTGTAATGAACTCATGATTCCTATTGAAAGACAAAACACATGTAATGTGTTTTTCTAGGCGAATTGCCAATTTAAAAAAAATATATACAGTTACATGTATCTTTGTATCCATTTTTGGGCCATGTTACTAAGGTCTATAAACCTTTAGCAATTGATCATACATGTAGCTTTTATTTATATGATTGCTTGCATTGGTACTTTTGTATGTTCAGTTTTAAAAGTCAGTCCTATGATCAGTTACGAAGGTTTGTGGGGGGGGGCTAAGGCATTTATTCTTACTACCAAGAGCATCATCTCACAATGCTGTCAGGGTGGTTATCTTGTGGGGAGGGGGGGGGGGGGGGCAGGGAGATATGTCCCACCCTTTAATTTCAAATTGTCTGCAGGGATCTATGGGAGGTTGTCCCTCCCCCTTTCCCTCCGTTGGGGAAACAAGTCTCATGAAGCAACCACGTATGGGCCTCTCCTCTTACTATGAACATCTTGGTTCTTACTCAGAATCCACATCACATTTTCACTAAAAAAAAATGTTTACGTCTCGCTCCCTCATAAAATTGCCAGAAGCTCCTGCCATCTTTTGAGGTATATATTCAAACATCACAACTCCACAGACACCCGCATCATAGCTGTGAAATCTTATGTAAATTCCTACCAAGTTAGAAGAAATACCCCATATTTCTTTTAAAAAAACAAAAAAAAACAAACCTACAACTTCCATCTTTCTCGGCTCTTCCTAAGAATCCTCATAATAATAATAGGCATTTACTGTATATAGCGCCATCTATCTAGAAATATTCTATTCCGAGGCAGGTTGTTGTTATTATTACCCCGGCTTTAGCTCGAGCTGCCTCTCAGCGCTCATGCATTCAAGGAATTAATCCTGCCAGGTACCCATTTACCTCACCTGGGTTCTGGTGCAGCACAATGTGGATAAATTTCATGCTGAAGGAAATAATGCCACGGCTGGGATTCGAACCCACGACCCTCTGTTTCAAAGTCAGAAGACTTATCCAACTGGGCCACAACGCTCCATGTTAGACATCTCATCACATTATTACTCAAACAGTATATCTCACTTCACAGTTTCTTTAAAGGACAAGTCCACCCCAACAAAAAGTTTATTTGAAAAAAAGGAGAAAAATCCAACAAGCAAAACACTGAATGTTAAATAAGAAAGTTATGACATTTTAAAGTTTCGCTTAATTTCACAAAAGAGTTATAAGCACATCCTAGTCGGTATGCAAATTGGCAGGCTGATGACGTCACCCACTCACTATTTCTTTTGTATTTTATTATATGAAATATTCAATTTTCTTTTCCTTGTCAAGTGAAACAAAGTTTTATTTCTCCCTGAACATGTGGAATTACCAGTATTTAACAGATGATGGTTAAGTTAAGTTGGTCCTTATTGTCAAATTTGTAAAAATTGAAATATAGTATTATTCAAACAATAAAAAACAAAAGAAATAGTGAGTGATGGACATCGACTCTCATTTGCATGTCGCTGAGTTGTGCATTTACCTATTTTGTGAAAAATAAGTGAAACCTAAAAATGTCAAAATTTTACATCCGATTTCAATGAAATTTGCAGTGATATCACTGTTTGATTTTTCTCTATGATTCAAATCAACAATGTTCTTGGGTGGACTTGACCTTCAACTCTCCATGCACCCTCACTGTCAAAGCTGTGAATCTTGTGCAATGCTTAAACCCCCATTCCACAGAGAACAAGACTGCTGAAAGACCTTTGAAAGACCATGAATTTTGGTTGATCTTTCAGAGGTCTTTCAGTGACCTATAATGGTCTTTGAGGTCTTACACGAGTCCTGACCAATCTTTCAGTAGTCTTCGTGGGCTCCAAAACTTTTTGAAACGGTTCAAAACAGTTTTACAAAGGTCTTACAGGAAAATGGTCTTTCAGTGGTCTTTCTGCATAATGGTCCTTCAGCGGTCTTTCGATAAACTTTCAAAGGTCTTAATAGTCTTTCAATGATCTTTCGGCAGTCTCTCAAGATTTTTACGGGGATCACTGTAAGACTAATGAGAGATCATTGAAAGACCAGGCAAAGTCCATGGAAAGAATTCTGAAAGATCACTTGTTGCATACAAGATCTCTGAAAGACCATTGAAAGATCTCTATAGGACTAGTGTAAGACCAGTAAGACAAGAAATATCCATCAGTCTTTCAGAGTTCTTTGAGGAGTCTTTCTGAGCCATTCCACAGAGATGACAAATTTCAGTGATCTTGAAGACCGCTGTAAGACCTCTCCAATTTTAAGTCTTCAGTGGTCTTTCAACGGTCTCCGTTCTGTGGAATGGGTAAGAAACATCCCATCTTTCTGAAAGAAAACCACTAACCAACCCCCTACATCTTTCACTATATATGAAGCACAAAATGAGACAACACTCGATATTCTATTTTCAAAAAAGATAATAATTTTCTTAATTATAACAGAATAATTGTGATTCAACACTGGAAGACGGTTTAAAGGCAAGATCGGAGGTGTGAGTCACAATAATGCTTAACTTTTGAAATACACTTCTGCCGCGATTGCAGACCGATTTCTTGCACCTTCATTTATAACCATTTATTTCAGCTTTAGTGGACATTTCATTTATTATAAAGGCAAGACTTCATACATAAACTGAGTAAAACAAAATTCACACTTTTTTAAAATAATACTAATGTTACAAATGAGGTATTGTTATGAGGTGTAGAGGATGTTTCATTACAGCAAGAATGGAAGTTGGATGAAATACCCTGCATAAGCCAACCTTCAAAAATTTGATTAATCACCAAACGGCAAACCCCAAGCATTATTTCAGACCAGGAGGGTAATTCAAAGTCAAGTGTGACTTAGGCCCGTATTCTGAAGTCATAACTTAGACCATGGTCTAACTCTGTGGTCAAATTATGGGAAGCCAAGTGTTTCAAAATTTTGTTTACAATGAATGCTTCACATGTTCACTGTTCTCTTTCCTAATTCTTTATACAACTACTTTATTCATCTTTCCCAGACAGTTAATGTTTCTTGAGTCAAATGAGCTGGTAAACTGAACCTCTACTGTTAGAAATTTATGTCACAACTGGCTTTCCATAGTTAAACCACAACTTTAGGCAAGAGTTTAAATTAAACCCGACTTCAGTATACGGGCCTTGGAATCGTACATAAATGCCAACGCATGCATGTTCTTTAACGTGTAACTTGATTGATGTGTATGTGGTAATGTGCATCATGTTAGCATGATTGTAACTATATGGCGATGGTGCGTTTTACACCACACGTAAATGGAAATTTAAGTATGACTCTTCTTACGTCGTGCTCAACTTTCTGTGAAGCAGCCTCCAAAATACTATACCAAACATGTATTAATAGTATCTGCTCAAGTTGATTTTCGCCTAATTTGAAGAAATTTCTGTGGTCGCAAGAAATTTAACTCGTGCAGATCGAGTCACCTATACTTAATGTATTTCAGTACATGTACACAATTATAATATCAAGAAAATCATGAAAAGCTCTAAAAGAAGACCTTTCATTATGGCAAGATAGAGGGCTGTAAACCCGGTCAAATGTTTGACTTTTAAAACAACAATACAGGTAAAACTTAATATCATAATGCCTTAGAAAATATTGCATTATAGCAAGATTGAAGCGTGAGTCCATGGTAATAATACTACAAGTGAATTTGCATCACCCTTTTGTACATGTATGTCGAGTAATTGCCTAGGTCGAAACAAATTTAGACTAGATTATATTCCTCTTCTAAATCATATATCTCACAAGTTAAACAGAAAAAAAAACATTACAAGGCAAAGCTACAGCACATGTACCTGTAATTCAATATCTTCTTGCACAAGCTAATTAATAATATAGGATCTGTATAGTGAGCGCATCCACCTTGCTAGGTACTCAAGGCGCTCCTATATTACCCCGGCTAAGCTAAGTCTACTGATTCTGCTGCGCACAGCTTTTTTGAAGAATTACTTTCTGCCAGTATACAAATAGCGAATAGGCATGAGTGCGATGGTGCGAGATTTCGCATGAGGTGAAAGAAAGATGCTCTATTCAACGAGGCATTAGCCGAGTTGAATAGAGCGTTTCTTTCTTTCACCGAATGCGAAATCTCGCACCATTGCACGAATAAGAATATTCACTATTTGTGTTGTACAACGCCTCGGAATCTAGCGAAAATATGAAGAAAAAAAAAATTTTCTCTGCAGTAATCTATGAAAAGGGAACAAAATATTCATAGCGAAAAGCAAAATCCCAAAAGCCGGGCCCAGAAGATCTTGGACAACATTGCGCATTTAGCCAGCAGGCTGTACGCGCATTGTCCCCTTATTTAATCAATGAAATCGCATTGTGACATCACCTCCTAAAGCCGTGCAAGGGTACATTTTGGATGGTATGTCTTGTGTGCAACGGTGCGAATGTCTGACATTCAGCCTCCCATTTGCTCGCGTACAACAAGCTAAGTAGGCGTTGTACAATACCCATTTACCTCACCTGGCCGGGTTGAGTGCAACACAGTGTGGATAAATTTCTTGCTGAAGGAAAACACACCATGGCTAGGATTTGAACCCATGACCCTCTGAAAGGCGAGTCAGAACCACTAGACCACAATGCGCCCACACATAATTAATACTGGATGTGAGTCAATATTCAGAGTTATGGCCTAGTGACCTGTCTGACCTAACTCCAAAGCACAATAAAAATGTCTTTGTAACAATTTGAATTATCATTATACATGTACGATACGTACTAGATGAGGCCCGTTTTTTTTTCACCATTCTTTTTTGCATCATCATTTTCTTCGCAGTTTTTAAAGTAGATACCAATAATATGTACCACTGAGCATGTAAAATTAAGTATAGGGAGCATAGGGATATATGTATATAAATATAATATAAAAAATATATAACTAAATGTATCGGAAAAGTAAGTACACAATTTGAGGCACCCTTAACCCTAAATAGACTGGGCTATTTTGACGCCTAAGAAGACGGGGGGGGGGGGGGGGGGGCTGATTCAGCCCCCCCTTTTGATCTCGGCCGTCGATCGCGACGAAAATTGGCACACACGTTACCCATGGCATTATCTACAAAACTATATCATCAAAGTCTGCAAAAAATCTCATGTCTCATTAATTATGCTAATTTATGCGTAAAATCATAAGTTTGCTCTAATTAATAAAATAATGCCCCTGAAATGCTAATTTTTGTTTCACATACTCTAGATAGGCATCTGATCAAATCTATTTGAAAAAAATTTCAACATCACATTTATTTTCTTATGTATTCTATTGTTTTTTAAATTTCTTATGTATTTCTCTGTTTTTCGACTTTTTGTTTTTTTTTGTTTTTTCAATGGAAATTATCGGGAACTTTATTTTGACCATAAAAAAGACGAAATTAATTGATTTTAAGCAGTAAAAGGAAAAATAATGGTACATTTATGAATTTTGGTTAAAAACACTATTTGCATTGGATTTGTACACAAATTCACGTTTTTGAGTAATTTTGGGTCTGCATGCACTTACGAAATGTTGCATAATTTCGGAACCGCGTACCCGGTGGTCACAATTTTGGTCTCAAAAGTTGCGCAAGACTTGAAAGTAAAAAGTCAGCGAGCGACGCGGTCAAAAAAATTTGCGCGGCGGATTTATCGCAAAAAATGTTGGGGGGGGGCTGAATCAGCCCCCCCCAGTCTTTTTAGGGTTAAAGTCTGCACCATATCTTCCAGTGGAGATTCTGGGGGCATTTCATGAAAGCAAATAGTCCTCGATTGTCACTTGACTATTGTTCTGAGCCAATGAGGTGCACAGATTTCAGTAGCTTGTAACAGTTGTCAGTGAGGATGTACTTGTTTCATGATATACTTCCCAGCTCTCTCTTTCAGTCGGAAACATCTGTTTTTCGACTCGCCATACAGTCATCCTAGGTGAAATGTGACTGTGCTATAAAGGGTCAGTCCATCCCAACAAAAAGTCGATTTGAATGAAAAGAGAGAAACACATTGAAATTTTAACAAAAATTGGATGTGAAATAATAAGCAAGTTATGACATTTTAAAGTTTCGCTGATTTTTCAGAATTATATGCACAGAAAAGTGATACATGTATGCTGATGAGAGAGTTGATGTCACTCATTGTCTCTTATGTATTTGAATGTTTATTAACAATATTTCAAGTTTTGCCGACATGGCATTCGTTCCGTCATTTACAAACAAATCAGGAAGTGCATATAACTGTTTTGTGAAATTAAGCAAAACTTTAAATTGTGATAACTTTCCCCTTAATTTACATCCCATTTTCTGCAAATACAGCAATGAGCATGATCGCTATTCCCCTTTCCTAATCAGAGGAGCCAATAGTAAAGTTTTATAAGTAGAGAATTATAAGAAGAACATTAGTATAGTCAATGTCATGATTAATTTTTACTAATTAAAATGCAGTCTCAAGTACTGATCATTCAGCTTACAAGCAATGGACAATCAACCTCCATTAAAAAGGGTACATATATTAACACTTCTGTTTTTTGGTTTTAATTTGGAAAAAATAAAATGCTCTGCAATGCGTGTTCATATTTTGCATGTACAAAGTTTCTTTGGCACTCATCAAAGCCTTTGAAAATTTAAGAATATTTACGACCTGCATATTAATTCTTGTGTAACATTGTAGAGTGATTGATTCTTACAAAAAATAATTTGAATCTTTCAACTTCTTGAAACAAATTCATAGAGCTTATGTATTGAGAAGTTCCCCAGGGGCTCACTTATAAAGACCTACAGGCCCGAATTCACAAAGGTGGTTGTGAAAACCGAGGGTTGAATCCATGGTTTATGCAGATTTCCTGTATAAATTACGCTTAATTTACCGCGTATTGGGCGCGTGTATAAAAAATTCCAATGCTGATGCGCGCTTTTGTCACAGTGCACCAAATTCACACCTATTCCCATGGTTAAGTACGCTATTTTATTCATGAGTCCATGTACGCGGTAAATAAGTGTATTTTATACATCTGCATAAACCATGGGTTCAACCGAGGGTTTTAACAACCACGAATGTGAATTCATGCCAATATTATACGATTGTAAGTTCCATGGAAACCTTGATTGTGACTGGCTGCTCGGCTCTGTTACCACGGTAATTCCAAGAGTTGCAGCGCTTTATGAAAGGGGGGCCATGGCAGTTGATTATGGTTCCCAACCAATTACTAATGTCCATGTGAACAACCCAACGCTGTGTGCTTCAAACTGTACTACGAAATCCCAAGTTCCCTCTTCTGCATGTGAAATCTCGTCTTGATAAAGTCGTAAAAGATGTATTCTAACTCCAAGACACTCTTCATTTTCTTGACGACCTCTGGAGATGGCGGAACCTTGTGTTTTGTTGTCATTGCAGTAATGTTGTACCGCCCTTCCTGTATCACTGAGAAAGAAAGGAGGAAAACACGAGCTGTTATTACTATCATGCAATTATTGACAGGTTTACGGTAAACACCATGTATGTAATCCTGAAAAGGACTGTTTGTTATTCTTTCTTGAATATATGTTAGCTCTGAAAAGAACTGTTATCGATGTTTCGACCAGCGTGTTCTGGTCGTCATCATGAATGAAGATCCATTTGAAAACCACTTGAAAAACCAAGTTGGTTCTGCAGGGGCATATGAACCCCTGCAGAACTTGAGTTTTCAAGCGGATTTTCATTCCTGATGACGACCAGAACATGCTGGTTGAAACGTCGATAACAGTTCTTTTCAGAGCTGACATACAGTCGTCCTCAAAATTATTCATACCCTTGTTGATATTTGTGATTTTTCATGTTTGTGATGAAATGAATGCATTTTATCAAGTTTCTCTATGATTTATGTGTGACCTACTAGTGAAAGAATAACAACAATGCACAATTCAAGAAATTTCTCTTTTCAGGGGTATTTTATTCATAGATATTCAAACAATGTCATGTTCAAAATTATTCATACCCTAGGTTTTCTGAGTCCAATGTCTTTCATTAATAGTCAATAGCATAGCCTTTGTTCTTTACGACTGCTTCTAGACGATTCCTGTAAGTGTCCGCAAGCTTCCTGCACGTCTCCTGCGGGATGTTAGCCCATTCTTCCTTGGCGTAGGCCTCAAGCTGGGTCAGGTTGGTCGGGTTCCTAGCCATCACTCTGACTTTCAGGTCTCACCATAAGTTCTTGATCGGATTCAGGTCAGGACTCTGACTTGGCCATTCTAGGACGTTGACATCATGGTCCTTGAACCATTTCTTCACCAGCTTGGCGGTATGCTTTGGGTCATTGTCTTGTTGGTCCTTCCAGTTGGGGCCAAGTTGGAGTTTTTCGGCAGATTCCTTCAAGTTCTCATCAAGGATCTGGATGTAATCCTCCTTTTTCATGATTCCTTTGACTCTAACGAGGTTCCCTGTGCCACTGGAAGAGAAACATCCCCATAGCATTATGTGCCCACCACCATGCTTGACAGTTGGCACAGTGTTCTTTGGATTGTATGCTTCCCCTTTATTCCTTCAGACGTATTCAACATCCATATGGCCAAATAACTCCAACTTCGTCTCATCAGACCACAGGATGGTTGACCAAAAGCTTGGATTTTGCTTCAGATGACCTCTAGCAAAGGCCAGTCGAGCCTTCAGGTGTTTCTTCCTGAGCAACGGTGTCTTCCGAGGCCTGCGTCCATGGAGACCTCCTTTGTGCAAGACTCGCTCGATGGTGGACCGGGACACCTTCGTCCCTGACCGGTCAAGCGTTTCAAGTAGGGCCTTGGTTGTGGTCCGGGGGTTGTTGTTGACCTCTCTGCAGATTTTCCTGGCAAGTTTAGGAGACACCTTGCACCTCCTGCCACGCCCACTAAGGTTCTTCACAGTGTTGTACCTCTTGTGCTTCTTGATTATGCTCTGGACTGTTGCCACAGGGACGTCATACTGCTTTGAAATGGCCTTGTAACCTTTTCCCTCAATGTGGGCATTCACAAGACGTTGCCGTAGGTCCTCACTGAGCTCCTTCTTCTTGGCCATGATTATCAGAGACTGAGAATTACCAGAATGCTTTCCTCTATTTATACCCTTTTAGAAAGATGCTATTTTCCATCATTGTTTAATGGCTTGTTTAACAAAGAGGGTATTTAATTCATTGGAACATCTTGAAATAAATATAGAACAAAGAATAGCACATTCCCAGACAGTGAAAATAATGTGCATTGTCATAAAAGGACATTTTTGTTGAGGTATTGGCAAGGGTATGAATAATTCTGAACAAGTGCAAAAAATAACTTTCGACCCTATCTATTATTATGCTAATGAAGACTTGCCAGCTCATATGTCAAATCATGCTTAGCAACAAGCAGACAAAAGATACAAAGAAAGTTACATCATAATAGCTTTTACAAGTAAAGAATCTACCAAAGAATGTTTTTCCACGAGGGGTATGAATAATTTTTAGTACAACTGACATATATTCAAGAAAGAATAACAGTCCTTTTCAGGACTACAAACATGGTGTTTGCCATAAACCTTTCAATATTCTACCACCATGGAAACCTTCAAAGATCATCTTATCATGCAATTGTAAATTCTTAGGACGAACATCACATTACCCTTGGTAGAGAGATTCATCCGATAGGAGATTTCATCTGTTCACAATACTATGTTAGCTTTTGCCGACTGAATTCTGTAGGCTTCTTCAAACTAGCGCTGACTTGACATAGATGGGTATCGGTAGTGTGACATTCAAAGAGGATGGGAATGAACCTAGGAGATTATTTGTATACTGCCCCAATACCCCATCTACGGCAAATCAGCGATAGCCTCGAATCTGAAGAAGCCGGCAGAAACCAGTAGGCAAAAGCTGTCAACAAGATTGATGGTGAAAAGATGAAAATATCATTTTGTTTTTGTATTGATCTATAACATTTCAGAGGGAATTATTTCCAAACCATTGTAAAAGACCTAACCAGATACATGTACTTGGTAAGACCGCACCATCTAAACTAATTTGATACAATTGATTCCTTTTTATCCCTTCTTTACTATAGCAATCAGATGTTGTTTTTTCTGGTGCTTGGTGCAAATCTTCAATGTTGCCATTCCATATAATTTAAATGATCCTTATTGCCTTCGAACCTTACTTGTTCAATGACAACACCAAAGGATTAAGAAATAAAGTTCACCAAATCTCAGCATGTACTATATTTTAATAGAATACAATGATTTTATCTCCTAGCGGACCCTTTTTGAAGAATATTCATGTGCTAAAATCGATTAATTTCATTTGATAAAAGTAAATATCTTGATGAATAAGATGAGAAAACTCAAGTTACATTGACTTTGTACACAAAATCACATTTTGGAGCGATTTTGGGACTGACATGCACTTATGTATAATGTTGCATAATTTTTCAACCACATACCCCGGCATCATAAATTTGGTCTTAAAAGATGTGCAAAACTTCAAAGTAAAAAGACAGCGAGTGGCGTGGTCGAAAAATTTTGCGCAGCGGAGAATATCAAGGAGGGGTTTATTCAAACCCCCTGGCAGTCTTAGGGTTAAAGTGTCTAAAATACCTGAGGTCTTGTAAATATCTAAACCGCCATCAAAGAATTCAGGAATTAACTTCTCAAAGACCTTCAAAGTATCTTCAAGTTCTTCCAGTAGTCCAACTGCCACGTAGTTGTCCTTGACGTTGCGTATCGCTTCTTCCACAGCCCACATTGATTTCTCTCTACAAAATTAACATTTTGAGACACGGGTAAAGTTTCACAAAGAAGTTTGTAAGTTTCGAAAGATTTCACAAATGACCTACTTTGATTCCAATCAGCATATTAAAAGTTGGAATATAATTCATTTTTGTAGAATTACAATACTTGTTGGTACAAGGTATTTGAAAGCAAAGCTTATCATTTGTCAAAAGGTTATCAGGATTGAAATCAAACTTGAGTCAGTGTTAAAGTCAGACCTACTCTACAACTTTGGATTTCAGTGTTAAAAATAGTATGTCCTTCCTGACTTTGGGAGTTTGGTCTGCCCTACACAGTTTAGATTTCAGCTTTTAAATTACTAATATGATCCACTCTACAAAATTAGAGAGGCTAAGTACTAAAGTGTGACCTGCCCATCAGAGTTTGCAAGTTCAACCGGTTCAACTCGATTTGACTATCAGCTTTGAGATGATCAAGTTTTAGATAAAGCACTACTCCATACCTGCATCTAATATCCTGCCCACAGAAGTATGGCACGATGTAAAAAGTTCTGGGTCCGTAGCATTCGGGTTTGTTCTGCAATACGCATTCGTCAAATGTCTGCATTGATTGGGGAAAAAAAATATACAAAGGTGATACTCTTCCTTAATGTTAAGATGCACAAATGGTAACTGGGAAACTCTCTCTTATTTAAAGGGGAATCCAGCCTTGGCCATAGAATGTTGTGTTGGGAAGGAGAAAAATTAATTAAACAGAATGGTAAAAGTTTGAAAGAAATCGGACAAGCAATAAGAAAAATATAGCTGCTTTAAAATTGAGATCACTAATACCATGTAGATTTCAAATTGGCAACTGGGTAAGTAAATTATGACAAGGGGCAAGGACAACTTTCCCATAGGCCATGTACTTTATTATCAGGGATTTGTGGTTTTCTCCTAAGTACCCATTCCCCTGGGGCAGTAATCTAAATATAACCCATTGTAGTATATTGTTTAATGTCCTCATGAAAGAAAAATATAATTTGAAATAAAACTTTTGGGAAAAATGACATTTTAGCCATAATATGTATTGGAGTACATGGAAGAGTAGTCCTTGCCTTACATCACTATGACATCACATAAGCGGCCAATTTGAAGTCTCCATGGGTATAGTGATTACCAATATTTACAACTTTAAAAAATTCATAACTTTCTTGTTATTTGTCCAATGTTGTTCAAACTTTCACCTATCAACTTGTCTGATTTTTCTTTTTCTTATAAAAACAAGGTTTCATTTGGGTTGGATTCCCCTTTAACCCTAAAAGGAGTGGGGGGGGGGTGCATCATGGCCCCCTCAACCTCAACGCTTCGCATGGTATTTCAGAAACGCAAGAAATCTCAAATAAACCAGTCCTTTCAGAGTTAAGATGGTGCACTGAGCGGATCACCTATTGTATTGTTTCATTCCTCAAATTTTACTGACTTAAACCAGGACAGGGTCCATTAACAGGGCTTTAGATGGAAATATCTACGAAATGACAAATTTGTACAAGAAAATGATCCAAGTGAGTGGTGATACCCTTATAAGTGCCTCGAACATTTTACAGTATTTTTGAGAAATGCATTCTGGATGATGGTGTTGATGGAGTTCCAGAGTCGTAATCGACTATTATCAGAGCTGTTATCCTAAACAAGTGCATTTCAGTACTATAAAAACTGAAAATCAGTATTTTTGGTGAGGAAATCCAAATTTCCAAAGAAATACCAGAATACAACATCAGAATACAAAGCAGAATGAAAAAATAAATTTTATGAACTTATGAAAAAAAAGAAATACCACAGGACAACACATAAATCTGAAACTTTAGAAATTGGTCTTTTGCATGAAACCATCAGTATTCTCATTTTTTCAGTACTAAATACGGAAGATCCTTACTACTTCACAGCTCTGTTATATCACACTCCAAGTCCCTTAATAATAATAATAATAATAAACAGTTCTTGTATAGCGCATATCACAATTATGAATAATCAATAATGTCTTTATGCGCTTCCAAAGGACTTGGATATTACTATCCCAGCTGTAGCTTGGCAGCCATAATTACTAAGATTACAGCGCACACGCATTTCAAGGAATAAATTCCTGCCAGGTACCCATTCACCTCACCTGGGTTGAGTGCAGCACAATGCGGATGAATTTCTTGCTGAAGGAAATTACACCATGGCTGGGATTCGAACCCACGACCCTCTGTTTCAAAGTCGGGGAGACTTATCCACTGGGCCACAATGCTCCGCATTTGTTATACATGTAATACACGACACAGACATACCTGATATAAAGCATCTCCCTGGTAATTCCGGTCTTCACTCTTCCCGTCTCCAAAACGCTGAAAATAATACTGAGACACCATCCGTGACAGGGGATCGCGTATCATGTTGATGTACTTTGGTTGCGCTACTCCATATCTGCAAGAAAGGGACAAGAAGTTATATACGTTGGCCCGTATTCTGAAGTCGGGTTTAACTTCGACTCAGGTTTAAAGTATGGGAAACCAATTGTTACATAAATCACTAACGGTAGAGATATATCTCCGATCATTTGGCTCTCAAATCATTCATAATTGTCTAGGAAGTATATATAGAATATTGTCTTCACCATGGATGAATCAGGAAAGAGCACAGTAAATATAAGAAACGAACAACAACAAAAAAATTGATACTTCTGGCTTCCCATACTTAAACTACAACTTTAAGCCTGAGTTTAAGTTAAACTCGACTTCAGAATACAGGCCATTAGGTCCCTATTCTGAACACCCAGTTTAGAATCAATCATCTGTGGTCAATACAATCTCAATACATGGGTAACTACTGACATCGATCTCCAAAAGAGATTTTGCCCACAATGATCCGCTCCCTTCGGTGGGCGGGAAGAAAGCTTCAGCGTAACCCAGGCTAGTCTTGGCAGAGGATCAGGGGCCAAAGGGACGGTGCATGCTCATGATGCCAATTTGTGTGACTGAAAAAGCTTTCTGGAAAATTCTACCAGGTGTATCAATAGATGAAACCAAACTTTCATGATTGCGAGAAAAATCAATCATGAAGTATATTACTTGAAATTATTGCCTAATTACCATTCCAAAGATATCTGAATTTCTTTTTGTATGACCAAGTATCACTGAAAAAAAAATCAAAATGCAAAAGTCGACCTCCCATCTGTCAAATCTTCGCTTTAAGCAAAACAATTTTTCAGAACAGGGGAGCATTTCATGAAAGGATTTGTCAGACTTTTCATGCGACAAGTCTTGTTTTATCCGACAGTTACCATAGGAACAATGCTCAGCCAATCAAAATCAAGGAAAGTTGTCAGATCTGACAACTTGTCAGACGGGATTGTTGATGAAACGCTCTCCGGATCACTGATTATTGTGGGGCCTTTTTTAGCACTCTACATAGTTAATTCGGTGCTTTGTATGATTGGGTAATTGGATTCAATACAAAGTAGAATATGGATAGCAAGAAGAAGGGGAATTAGCCCAGTGTACAGATAGACTAGTATTATTACCCATCTTCTCCCCCTTCAACCCCTCTCCTTCCCCTCCCCCACCACTGCTGGATTTATTTCCAATTGGTCTAATGCCATTTCGTCTAATTACTAACTCGTCTACTAACATTTGGTCGCATGTCATAAGGTGGTCCAATTTCGCGAACAGGGTAAAAATGGTCAAAATTTTATTTTTTGATATGTTATAGCTATTACCATTCTCTAAATAATGAAAAAGTTTTAAGTCTCGAATACATTTATTTTTCCTTAAAATGACTAATTAACAGCTAATTATTACACAGACGTCAATGTAAATGTGAATTTTGAAATGCGTTTTTCTCAAATTGGACCTGCTGCACATAAAATGGTGTCAAAAGTTAATGCAACGTTGGATCACCCTAGTATTTTGCAGTTATAATCTTTAAACATCAATAATTAAATCTGTACCAAAAATCAAATAATTATCTATTATTATATGCATATTAATTATAATAATTAATTAACAGTATTTAATTTCACATTTTTACCCCCAAAATACCTGTCACTGTATTTATATGCTTGGCAAAATGACAATATCATGGGTAGAAATGTTTGTTGCAATGATAAACAACATTTGTACTAAAAATTAAAATTACAAATTAGATAATTAACCAAATCTCTCCAGTTTACTATTACTAATTGATTAGGCTGCAGATCAGAGCTGACATACACATGTATTCCATTGCTGCATATTTTCAAAATTGTCAAATTTTTATGACATTTAGTTGTTCCCTGCTTTAAAACACCCAGAAATATGAGGATAACAGTCATATTACATATTATAGTAAGTTGTTAATTAGGTTTAATTAATATTTTATCATTTACCGCATCCACCGGCTCCACCACCCCTGTTACTTCAAACTTAATGTGCTATAGTTTTTGTTCCTGATATTGTATTGATTTAATTCATAGTAATATATTTAGCCTATAGTTCTAGCTTCAAAATGAGATATTACTCAATAAATTTGGTCAAGATGCTGTGATGTAGCAACAATTTATCCATGGCACCGTGTGGAAAATTGTTCATACGCCACCCTTTTTGCATACCCAACTTATGAAATGCGACCATATGGTCTATCATCAATTCATCCACTATCCACATGGTCTAATTGCCATTTCGTCCAGTCACCATGTCGTCTAATTACCAGTTGGTCCAATAGCCATTTAGTCCATAAACCATCTGGTCTAATTGGATAAGTGTTAATTGGGCGAAATTAATGAAAAAAAAATTGGTATTAGACCAACTGGTTATTAGACAAAATGGTCACAGACGGACTGGTGATGATCGGACCAAATGGTTGTTAGACGAAATGTTGATGGACGGAATGGCATTAGACTAAGTGAAGGTTTTATGCACCTTGGGCACTCTGCCGAGTGGATTTGGCGCATTACGAATCACATATATTATTAGACCATGTGGTGAGAGGACGAGTTGGCAGTAGATGAATTGGCAATTTACCCCCCCCTGCTGCATACCCCTTTGTGTGTATAAATACAGACCTTTGCAAATCTAGAACAAAAGAGCTTACCTACGGAAATCCACAAAGTAAAGATGCCTTTGGTATAGGTACGGCCTTTGTACTTGATTTAAGATGGATACTAATTTTGCCTAGATTTAGGGAAAAATAGGAAAAAAGGGTTATGACTTCTTGATAACGTCAATCATGGGTTTTACATGTATTTCATAATGATCAAACCATTTAGTACATATTTTTATAGAATATCGTGGTTCATCTTCCTAACTCGAAATTCCTGAAAAGTATTACATATTATTAGATAAATTAATTTCAGATAATTTTAGTAATAGAAGTAGTAATTTCACATGGATCGTCCTTGTTGGTGTATATATTTTGTGTGTTAATATATTATAGAGTGTCTTGTGTGATGAATTGTGGAGTATTATGTCACGTGAGAGAGGCACCTGTGAGAGTCCTGGGGCCCGTTTCTCAACACAAGGACAAGTTGGTCATGTCTTTATCAACCAACCATGGAGTTATAGTTCCAATCTTACTAAACCTGTTTCTCGAAAGGCTTCCTAACTAGAATACCTTGATATCGATACTATCGGTAAAAAGAGCAGACGAGACGTAGCCTTAGTCACAAAATTGCATAATTTTCAAAAAGAAGAATCATGACAAAATTGCAAATATTGTGATGAATCGGGAAATAAATCTTTTCAAAATAATAGCAGAGGTGAATTATGCGTCATACATACTTAGACCATGAATACTGGAGCAATCAATTGCAAAGAAAGTTAAATTATGAATAATTCATTTCATGACTAAAAAATCACTTGTGGACATTGAGATGGGTACCTCGGGATATCCAATTTTAATAGTTTACAAAAATAAACCATAACGGTTTTCTTTGTAAAATGATCATAATTATACGGTCTTTTACGATTCCAAACATCATCAAAATATAGTTTAACGAAACATTTTTTAATCTTTGATACCGAAACATACGATATTTGACAAATTATATGCATGAATTAGGGATAGAATCTATCCAACTTTTAATAGGGGTCTGAAAACAACAAATACGAGTCCAGTTATGGATGGCCTGACGGGGTAGAATCTTTATCGATGAAATTATTTTACTATTTTAAAAATGAATGGTTTTGGCGTTTACCAACAGTTTTTATAGTTTCTTTGTATTACAATTATCATTTAATGCATTCACCCACTTCTTTTGTGATGTAATTTAAACCTCTATGATTGATGACGTAAGATTATAATTTTAAAATTTCTAGGCACTTTTGCATGTCATAGTCTACCCACGTGATGCCACTACATCATTAAGAAGTTATGACAGGTTCGGAGGTGTCATGAATATTTAGTGAGGTTGTTGTACCCGATCTTGGTAAAGAGGGCTTCGTGAAATGGTTAGCAGACAAGTAGCTCACTATCTCCGATTTAGTCAAGAAGTTAGACTTATGACGGTGTTGAGAAACGGGCCCCTGGAGTGTGCCTTTATTCATCTTGACCGGAATCGGATGAAAGGTTTTACCCAGATTTATCATAATCCGGACATATACGTGTAGTTTTGGGATGAAACCTATTTGAAACTTGAAGTTATACTTTGATATTTGCATTTATATAATTTTGTTTTATTTTGTTTTGTCCTCCTAAATTATCCTATGTTAATTAGTAATTGCCTGCTAACATTCATAATCTCTGCCATACATATATTTTCATTTCATAGTGTACAAGTTTGGTAAGTATTTTACCATATATAACGGTGTAGAATGTAAAATTATGCTACATACATGTATCATGAAAAATAGCCTGATGCAATGTGATATAAATAAATATACATACATACATAGCGTCAGACTATTTTTTATGATATGTAGCATAATTATACATATATATATGCAGCAAATTGCAGGTTTATTATTTTCAGAAAAAGGGGGCGGGCCATTCTGAGATCCATTTCGTCTCTGATTTATATTTATATTTTTAAACCTGAATTAGCATATTATTTTGGCAACTTGAGGGATGAATTAATTACTTACCTCATATGTAGAACTTATTCTAGTCCTATTAAAAACTTGGGAAGACAATAAATGCCAATGGTTCTTCAGTGCTAGCGACCTCAAGACCCCTAGAACTGATCTGCTCCCGCATTTACCAACTCGGTTATATATAACTGCAACTCCCTTTTGCGTCTGTTTATTGTAAAAAAATATATTTGAGAAACAATCAATTTGAGTGGAAATATGCTACCCCTAAAGGTAAAAGACATCAGTTGCAGCAAACAATTATTTCATGACAAGGTCTTTTAAATCAAGCGTAATTGTCAAAATATTATTATACATCTAGATCTGTAAACTTATCTGTCTGAAATCATGAAATATTAGCTAAAAATCAATAATTCTGATAACACAGAAAAGCATTTAACTTCCTGTCAAAGTGAATAAGTGAATGAAACCAAAGGAAGGTACCAGAATGTTTAAAATAAAACATACCACATTTTTATAAATATGATGTTGACTTAAACTCTTGTTGCCAAAAAACATTTCAATGCAAACTTTTTTGTTCAATTTGTCATACAAAACTAAGCTCCACTGTATGAAAGCACCACAGAAAATCAGGTCAATGAGGTCCCTATATTATAAGTAAAATTCCAGTTGTTGAAAAGCTTTACATGACCCTTGACCTTTTGCCACATGACCCCAAAGCAACAGACGGTGGGTTTACAGACCTCTAATATACATTTATTATTTTCTTGTATGTGAACAGGGGAATCCCCCAAGGGGGGGGGGCACTTCCATTGACGAGTGGATACCATGGGTGACCAAAAAAAACCCATATTAATAGGATCTCTTTTTCAAGATATGGCAAGTTACGTACGTAATGTAATAAGGTTGTAAAAAACACTGAAATGATGAAAAGAAAAGGGTATACATGTATATTTCGCTAGGAAAACTACATGTTTACGGTCCAATTAGCGAGGGTATTAAAAGAAAAGAATATCTTAGGATGTACTTTTTGCCCCAACACTACATGTTTAGGGTCCGATTTGAGCGAGGTGTGTGGGGGTGGTACTAAACCCAATGAAAGTAAAGATAAGCCGAACATCTGCGACATAACAATTAAGGTATCATTGTACTTGTTTATAGATCAAGTCAGGAAATACTTGTCGGGGGTATACGTATAGTTTTGTTTCCAATTTTAAGGGTAGGGTTTCACACGCCAATACTTGTTAAGGTGTGCATTTTCAGAACATGGAAAATACCTGTTTAGGGTGCTTTTTGAAACCCCATGGTCACGCATGGTATCCACTCATCAATGGAAGTACCAAGACCAGGAATTATGAGTGGGATTATGAAGCCCTATGACCAGGTATCAAACCATAGTCTGCTGTGCAAACCTTTCACTTAATTTAAGGGTCTGAATGTGCAGCCTATATGCCTTGTGTACTGAAGGCCTATGTTGAAACAGCATGTGCTAGTCTTTGCATGGAGAGCCACTTGTTGATCAAAGTTTCAATCAGGTTCTGTGCCTGCAGACTAATCAAACCCTACTGTTAATCTTGATATATATCTGATCTTTTCTTGTCAGGGTGGAAGGGAAGGGGGGGGGGAACAGCATGCATACATCTTACTGATGAATTTGAATGGCTTAGTCAAGAAATCTATGAGAGAAAGAGATGTGATTATACATCAATTAACAAACCTCTATATCATTTTGACTGGCAACCAATGGCAATGTCTTCCATGCCGAGTCATCAAATTCATTCCATTCGTGCAAGAAAGTTCTTTTCTTCCCATAATCCATTGGTCTTCCTGACTTATTTATCTCCTGCTTAGGCTCCAGCTCTTCAAGCTTTCGCAGCTTGGTGTGTGACTGGAGGACTCGGGCATGGTTGAGGGTGTTGACTACTTCTGAAGAACCCTTCTGCGCATCGATCTTGGCACCCGACTGGCTCCCCTCCTGGACATTAGCAGGGCCATCCTCCTGGACTCGTACCCGGTGACCTTCTCGACCTTCAGATTCCCGAGGGTTGCCATCCGAGGACACCCTGACCTCTCTGGCGTTGTCTCCCGTGAGGTCGCTGGGTCGCTCTCTGACCTCCGCGTCCGAGAAATCGCTCGATGACGGGAGGTAGGAGTCCTCACTGCTATTGCTCTCGACCATTTTTCTGCTTGGTTTGTCTGGGTAGATAGTGAAGGAGTGAATAGTGAAAGAGTCAAAAGCGGGAAAACGGAATGGTGCAAATGAAAAAGGTGACAGGAAACAGTTTACTGTGAACACTGAAAAAGTGAAAAAAATGAGGAGTCAAAACTGAAGTGAATCATGAAGATGGAAGATGGAAAATGTGATGTAGTTAATTTTGAGAGATGGAAATAACGAAAGTGTGATAGTAAAAACTGAAACAGTGAAAAAGTTCATTGTGAAAAAGGAAAAAGTGAAAAGGTGAATACAGACAAGTTATGTTCACTTATGTAGTAGAAATTGGTGACAAAATGAACAATATTAAAACAATAGTGAATGGTCTATGTTTAAAGTATATGGTGCCAGAACCTCAGACCACAATGTACCCATCCCATTGAAATAGTATATAGTGACAAAGTGAATTGTGAAAAAGTAAAAAGTGACAAGTTTAAAAGTGGCAAAAGAAGCTGCTGAAAACTGCTTATCTAAAAAAAGAGCCATTGGAGTAAAATAGAGAGTCAAAAGGGGCCTAAGCTTTCGATCCTAGCAGAATCTTCTTCGGAGGCAAAATGACCAATGACCAAAAAAAAAAACAATGACCAAAAATGATCATTTTGCCTCCGAAGAAGATTCTGCCAGGATCAAAAGCTTAGGCCCCTTTTGACTCTGAAGTTTAAAAGTGAATAGAATGAAAAGTGTAAAGTAAACTAATAAAAAAGTGAATGAAGAGGACAAAAATATGTCTAAAACGGTGAATAGCGAAAACACTGAAAAGCAAAATAATTAACAGGTGAAACCGACTGTAAACTTGTAAAGAAAATGAAATATGACAAATGTGGAAATATCATATTGGCACGGTGCATAAGTAGAATAGTGTCAAACTGTGCAGTAAATAGGAGAAAGTGAAATTTGATATCACTGAATAAACACATACTGATAGGGAAAAGTGGCAATAAAGGTTAATGATCCTATTAAAATGATGCAATTAAAAGAGAGGATCGAGTCGTGAAATTGCCAGTGATTACAAGTGCAATAGTGATGAGATAAATAGTGAAAAAAGTGAATCATGACTGGTCCAGTGAAAGGAAATGAGTGAATAAGGTTAAAGATAAATTCCAATTCTGGTAACGATCTCAAAATTACTTTTTAAAGAATCTAATAATATAATGACCACCCAAGTGTCTGTTTGTATGAATAAAAAATATGTGCCAAAGGATTCTGGAAGAAATTGTGTAATTGTTGAGAAATAAGCAAAATAAGCGCGGATTCGGTCACTTCCGTCAGGTCTTTATTCCAGCAATAATAATACACTGTCCCACGTGTGCCTATCTGTGTTGGTGATCTTCAGTGTGAACATTTTTCAGCGTAGATTTCAAGATTTCACAAAGTTCAGTTTATGTAACTGTACCAGATCTAGATCCTCGATGATATACTGACAATTAAGCCTGGTTTCACAGACTTTCTCATGAAATCAGTGTTTACTGCAACTACTGGCATTTCTCTTTAAAAAGTAAAGGAATAGCAAAAAGTGAAAGAGATTGAGAAAGGTTTAACAATGAGTAGCCCAAAGGTGAAATAGTACAACAGTGCAATCAAAATGAAAAAGTGAGAAATGAAAAAAAGGAATCATGAACTAGTCCATGTATACCATGAAATATTGAATAAATGGGGAATAACAATGAGCAGAATTGAAACAACCATTAAATCATGCTTTTATTCATCTTAATTTCCCAGTAATCATGATGAACAAAAATGGGAAAGTGGCTATTAAATTTTTCTATTTCATGTTCAGCCCCCCCCCCCTAGAACACTGTCACAGTGTCTGCCTATTCAAAGAACACTGTGTACGCATGGGCTGCAGAATGGTTTTCAAAGGGGGGGGTGGGGCTGAGCCAAAAGTGGGGGGCTGGCTGAAGCCCCCCCCCCCACAAAAAATCCCCCGCTTCTGTTGCCCCTGTACAATCATGTATTTGTATCCAATTTGTAAAATTAAAAATAAAAGATAAAAGAAGTGTTAAGAGTCTTAAGAGTTAAGACCACTCCCTGTGGTCCCATGTCAAAAGGTGGTCCAATTTCACAAACAGGGTAAAAATGGTCAAATATTTTATTTTTTGATTGTTAAAGCTATTACTATTCTCTAAATAATGAAAAAGTTTTAAGTTTCAAATACCTTTATTTTTCCTTAAAATGACTAATTAGCAGCTGATTATTACATAGACGTCAATGTAAATGTGAATTTTGAAATGTGTTTTTCTCAAATTGGACCTGCCGCACATAAAAAGGTGTCAAAAGTTAATGCACCATTGGATCACCCTAGTATTTTGCAGTTATAATCTTGAAACATCAATAATGAAATCTGTACCAAAAATTGAATAATTATCTATTATTGTATGCATATTAATTATACTAGTTAATTAACGGTATTTAATTTCACATTTTTGCCCCCAAAATACCTGTCACTGTATTTATATGCTTGGCAAAATGACAACATCATGGGTAGAAATGTTTGTTGCAATGATACACAACATTTGTACTAAAAATTAAGATTACAAATTAGATAATTAACCAAATTTCCCCAGTTTACTAATTAATTAGGTTGCAGATCAGAGCTGACATACACATGTATTTCATTGCTGCATATTTTCAAAATTGACATTTAGTTGTTCCCTGTTTCAAAACACCCAGAAATATGAGGATAACAGTCATATTCCATATTATAGTAAGTTGTTAATTAAGTTTAATTAATATTCTTTCATTCACCGCATCCACCGGCTCCGCCACCCGTTACTTCAAACTTAATGTGCTATAGTTTTTGTTCCTGATATTGTCTCGATCTAATTCATAGTAATATATTTAGCCTATAGTTTTAGCTTCAAAATGAGATCTTACTCAATAAATTTGGTCAAGATGCTGTGATGTAGCAACAATTTATCCATTGCACTGTGTGGAAAATTGTTCATACGCCACCCTTTTTGCACACCCAACTTATGAAATGCAACCCTGTCCCGGGGGGGCCACTTCCATTCACAAGTGGATACCATGAGCGACCATGGGGTCTCGAAAAGCACCCTAAACACATAATTTCCATATTCTGAATATGCACCCCTTAACAAGTATTGGGGTGTGAAACCCTACCCTTAACAAGTATTGGAAACAAAACGATACTCTTGGACTTGGCAAATATTTCCTGAAATGAACCCCTAAACAAGTACAGGAATGTTTTATTGTTACAGGTCCTTCGGTCGTCGGCTTTACCTTATTTGGTTTAGTACGACCCCACCTTCTACACCTCGCTCAAATTGGACTCTAAACACGAAGTGTTGGGGCAAAAAGGACATCCTTCATAAAACATTTTAATTTTGTTTTATCACCCCCGCAAATTCGACCCTAAACACGTAATTGCCCTAGCGAAATAGATACCCTTTTTTCATTATTTTTGTGCTTTTGACATC
Organism: Lytechinus variegatus; assembly: GCF_018143015.1. Taxonomy (NCBI): domain Eukaryota; kingdom Metazoa; phylum Echinodermata; class Echinoidea; order Temnopleuroida; family Toxopneustidae; genus Lytechinus; species Lytechinus variegatus. Next base: position 36,416,908 of record NC_054743.1, on the reverse strand, counting down.
CTTATCACGTTACGTACGTAACGTGCCCTATTGTGAAAAGACATCCTTTTTACGTGTTTTTTTGGTCGCGCATGGTATCCACTCCTCAATGTAAGTGGCCCCCCCCCCCCCCCCCCGGGAACCCTGTACAAATGTAATGCATCCTCCTTTCCTTATCAAGTTACATAAGTCCCCTTCCTTCTGTTAAACGTTTCCTGAAACATTAATCTTCTTTGTAAACACATTTGCATAAATCGACCTCTCAAAGGCCACTTGGAGCTAAAGCTGTGATAGAGGGTCAGTTTTAATTTCATAAGTATCTTCTAAGTCCTAACCTACCAATCTTTCACATGCATAGCCATTTAATTGGCTCGGTGTAAAAATGGCAGAGGTAATAATGGCAGAGGTAAAAATGGCAGAGGTAATAATGGCAGAGGTAAAAATGGCAGAGATTAAAATGGCAGAGGTAATAATGGCAGAGGTAAAATTGGTAGAGGTAATAATGGCACTGGCAGAGCTGTTTTTTATATCTAAAGTTTTGCCAGGTTTACCGATACAAAAAGGAGGAAGAGTAGACATAAGAGAGGTGGAGAGACAGAGAGGGTTAGGGGTGGGAAAAAACATAGAGAACATAGTGAGGAAAGCTTAGACGTTGAAATTGTCATGAATGACTGTGGTTAAATATTATGTCCTTATTTGTATTGTTATCTGTACTATTCTTTTTAAATATTTGAATGACAATAAGCATGTGTTCCCAGGCTTGGCACTGAATATGTAACTGATTATGAAAATCAATAATAATCTTGCTTTGACTGGTAAACCAATTTGGGGTCGATCGAGGGGGACCATCTGGTTTAGATTCTTTGCATAAAAGAAGACCCTGAACCTTCTTTACCATTGCATCCAATATGATATAGGGTCGCATTTCATAAGTTGGGTATGCAAAAAGGGTGGCGTATGAACAATTTTCCACACGGTGCCATGGATAAATTGTTGCTACATCACAGCATCTTGACCAAATTTATTGAGTAATATCTCATTTTGAAGCTAGAACTATAGGCTAAATATATTACTATGAATTAGATCAATACAATATCAGGAATAAAAACTATAGCACATTAAGTTTGAAGTAACAGGGGTGGCGGAGCCGGTGGATGCGGTAAATGATAAAATATTAATTAAACCTAATTAACAACTTACTATAATATGTAATATGAATGTTATCCTCATATTTCTGGGTGTTTTAAAGCAGGGAACAACTAAATGTCATAAAAATTTGACAATTTTGAAAATATGCATCAATGGAATACATGTGTATGTCAGCTCTGATCTGCAACCTAATCAATTAGTAAACCGGAGAGATTTGGTTAATTATCTAATTTGTAATCTTAATTTTTAGTACAAATGTTGTGTATCATTGCAACAATTATTTCTACCCATGTTGTTGTCATTTTGCCAAGTATATAAATACAGTAACAGGTATTTTGGGGGCAAAAATGTGAAATTAAATACTGTTAATTAATTAGTATAATTAATACGCATACAATAATAGATAATTATTCAATTTTTGGTACAGATTTAATCATTGATGTTTTAAGATTATAACTGCAAAATACTAGGGTGATCCAATGTTGCATTAACTTTTGACAACATTTTATGTGCAGCAGGTCCAATTTGAGGAAAACACATTTCAAAATTCACATTTACATTGACGTCTATGTAGTAATTAGCTGTTAATTAGTTATTTTAAGGAAAAAAAGGTAATCGCGACTTAAAACTTTTTCATTATTTAGAGAATGGTAATAGCTATAACATATCAAAAAATAAAATTTTTGACCATTTTTACCCTGTTCGCGAAATTGGACCACCTTATGACATGTGACCATAGACGGCTTGATGGTCATAACCCTTGGAAGCGGAAATGCTGTTGGGTATTTTGTACACCATAAGCAGCACCCTCTTGGTAATTAGCTTGGTATGCTAAAAAAAAAATTATTATCTGATTGTTATTATTTTTGTTGTAATTCTTTTTTTCTTTTTCTGACCCAAAAGAACTTCACTTAGTTGAAATATTTTTGAGTCATTTTCCCCTTAACCAAATCCCCTTTGATTTTACAGTGAAAACTTTTTTCTTCTCGGCTTTTTAACACTAGGCAAACCAGCACCCCATATCTCTTACATTTTTGCTTATGCCATCTTTACCTTTGCCATTTTCAACTCCGCCATTTTTTACACTGTTAGAAAATTTATACTTAAAAATAAAAAATTCCTGCAACAGAGTCTGGAGAACACCTGTAATCTTACTGCACTGTGTAATCCTACATGCATGCAATTTGTATAAACTTACAGAAAATTGGTATTTTGTGCACGTACCCTTACAAATTTATTGTAATAAAACTGTTTTCCCCTTTTTTAAAACATATCTGTTCTGTAAAATTGTAGAAAAATTGTGGACAATCCTCCTGTTATTATAATCTACAAAAAAATGTTTTCTGTAAAACCTGTTTTTTTTATTTTTCTTCTGTAGAATCCACTGTTTTTTTGTAATAGTGTACCTCGGCTCGGCCACTTTTACAGTTTCTGCTATTATCACATCTTCCATTTTTTTTATCTCTTGTCATTTATGCCTCTGCTCTTTTTATCTGTACTGTTCTTACCTCTGCCATATTTACCTCTGCTGTTATTACCTCTGTCATTTTTGCCTCTGCCATTTTTACCTCTGCCATTATTACCTCTGCCATTTTTACTTCTGCCATTTTTACCTCTGCCATTTTTACCTCTGCCATTTTTACCTTTGCCATTATAACCTCTGCCATTTTTACATCTGCCATTTCTACCTGGCACCATTTAATTTCCATCCAATTTTGATGAAATTTTCAGCATTGTGCTTGTTTGATTTTTCTCTATTGATTCAAATCAAAATTTTTCTGAGGTGGACTTGACCTTAAAGATATTTTCAGGCTGTTATATGCCTGAATGATTAGTGATAATGCAGCACTTGGGAAATAATACAAATTCATTGCGATGTGAAAGCCTATATATCCAATGTCGTAGAATTAGTAGGTAGTGAAAAATTGGAAATGAAAAAATAACATATCCTGATGTACATATAGGATTATCAATTAGCCACTTGATGTGTCAATTTGACTACCAATGATATATATATATATATATATATATATATATATATATATGTAGTCCTTTACTTGCTGAGTTATCTATTAAAACGTGCAATGTCAATAACCAGATGGAGCCCAGGGTATGTGGATATGTAAATATTAAAGAGTGACTTTATGAATGACTGGCGATTTTTTCTTGTGGTAAAAGATATTCACTATTAAATGTTTATTGGTGATTATTCAGATGAGGTGATATGTTTTCATTTTATAACATTTTATAACATTCTGGTACCTTTCGTTGCGGGTTTTATTCATTTAGTCAAGTGAGAAAGGTTCAATAGTCATTCTTATTAAAGTCACTCTTAACTTACAAACAGCTTTATAAAACATTCACCTGGGCCCCGTTTCATAAAGGACTTTCGACCGTTTCAACTTAGCTATAATGGCAACTACCATGGTAACATGGCTCAGGAGCCAATCAGAATCAAGGTTACCATAGTAGATGTCATAATGGCATGTAAAGTTACAACAGTTGCAGTCCTTTATGAAATGGGCCCCTGGAACTTTGACAGTGGGTTGAGAATGCAAGACATATTTTCTTGTTTTCAATTCAACAACTAGACACTAGGGTACCTTATTAAAGGGGAATCCAACCCAAATAAAACTTGTTTTTATAAGGAAAAGAAAAATCAGACAAGTTGATAGGCGAAAGTTTGAACAATATTGGACAAACGAAAAGAAAGATATGAATTTTTAAAAGTTGTAAATACTGGTAATCACTATACCCATGGAGATTTCAAATTGGCCGCATATGGGATGTCATAGTGATGTAAGGCAAGGACTACTCTTCCATGTACTCCAATACATATTATGGCTAAAATGTCATTTATCCCCAAAGTTTTATTTCAAATTATATTTTTCTTTCATGAGGATATAAAACAATATACTACATGGGTTATATTTAGATTACTGCCCCAGGGGAATGGGTACTTAGAAGAAAACCACAAATCCCTGATAATAAAGTACATGGCCTATGGGAAAGTTGTCCTTGCCTCTTGTCATAATTTACTTACCCAGTTGCCAATTTGAAATCTACATAGTATTACTGATCTCAATTTTAAAGCAGCTATAACTTTCTTATTGCTTGTCCAATTTCTTTCAAACTTTCACCATTCTGTTTAATCTATTTTTCTCCTTCCCAACACAACATTTTATGGCCAAGGCTGGATTCCCCTTTAATATTAATAATCCTGACCCCTATACTCTCCATTCTGCCTTTACCCCCTTTCACTTTACTTGGAGATAAAGGTATTAAGCAGTTGCTCGAAAAACTCTATTTTAATCCAATGTTCCAGTGGATCCGACAATATCATGCTTGCTCCACCTTTATTGATATTTTTTTGAAGTGTACTGAGTCTAAGACTCCTCAGATGTGCTGGATTTCAGCTTGTCAATGCAGTTGTTACATGCATCCTCTTGAGCAGAATCCTTTGTTAAACTCCTTGAATTACAAGGAATTTGTATGTCCTATGCTAGTTTTAAAGCCAGACACAATTTACAGTGTGAGAAAACATTTACACCTCGCAAAGAAACATGTGACGAACACAAAATATTGCATGAAAGAGTATCTTCTCCAACAATTTGATACCATTACCATGTATCACTGTACTGACTACTGGTATATATGTTTTATACTTGGATAATCATTCCTGATGAATGTAAATCTATTTCTGCCAAGGCATGGCTTGAATAAATGAATCTAGAATTCTAGATGCCATACCAATGGTGTCATAATACTACATGGGATTCAGTAAATGTTATGTCCAATGCCCGGCCCCCTTTCAATAAAATTACCTTGGCTTGATTAACCAAGCATCTGTGATGTCAAATTATTTTGGGGAAACTGTTTCAGTTTGTACCAACTCACACTGTAGCTGTATATAATCCAGTCCTGACAACTAGCAATCCTACATCAACTCATCCGCTGGAAAAGCTCCATGATCGTGGTGTGTAGATTTAGGTCAGTGTAGCATACAGTACGACATGACAGTCACTTTCACTTTCTCTGTCGTCCCGGGTCTGTCGTACAACCCGCGTCCAACAGCTCCGGCCATGATATCCAGAAAATATTATAACCTTGCTGTCGACAAAAATAAAAATATACTTACCATTGCTCTGCCTCCTCCCTTCGTTTGGTCCCTGTTCAAACTTTGATAAAACTTTCTGTTGAATATTCAAGACCCTGCTATTGAGCCCATTATCACTTGCCGAACCGTGACGATTGTCTGCGGCTCCATCATTGTACAACGTAACCAATAGAACTGCGAGAGCAAGTAGGATCATGAGGAATACAGAACACAGGGACGGTCGTCTGGGAAACATTGCAAAGCTCATTTCGAGAGCTCTAACTTATCACTGCAACCCTCCAAAGAGTTAAAAGAGAAGTGCACCCTGTTTCGGGGGTAACATTTTCCTTGAGTGCCGGTGGAGAAGTTTCTCAAATTTTAATGCCGGAGATTAATTGTGTACCGATCAGCAAATCTCAAATGAGCGGGTACCGTGTGCAACATAAAAAATCACGGCCACGTACGAACGCGCGCTTAATCCTTGCCTCAGCTATACCACGGAACCAGTTCAAGAGGGTCGTAAAGGGGTATACACCTTTGGGTCCCCCCCCCCCCCCCTCTTTCCTTCGCCGCGGCTCTTACGATTTATTGATAAGGAGTTAGTTCGAAGTTTTGCAGTAATTGCTATTCCTATTGCCATTTCGGCCAAAATATATAGCGGTTTGTTTTAATGCCAGCCGGGAATGCCATAATGAGCTTTCGGATGCCTTAATTCCCCCCTTTTTGTTTCACCTGCAGTGTGAAACTATAGGCCCCGCTTTTAATTCCGACGGCGGCGGCGGCGGCGTACATCAACACCAAATCTTAACCGAAGGTTAAGTTTTTGAAATGACAGCATAAATTAGAAAGTATATAGTTCATGAAACTTGGCCATATGGTTAATCAAGTATTACTGAACGTCCTGCCTGAGTTTCATGTCACATAACCAAGGTCAAAGGTCATTTAGGGTTAATGAACTTAGACCATGTTGGGGGAATCAACATCAAAATCTTAACCTAAGGAAAAGAAAATAGAAGGACGAAGACGAGTGATGAAAAATAGGGGAAGGGGAAAATAGGGCAAATGGAAAACTCTTATAGGTCTGTATCAATATCCGAGATCGAAATAAACATTGAGGTTGAGTAAGATAATCATGATCCCTCACGCGATGATGCCAGTGCCTTGTCAAACAACTCGCTTATTATGTGTTAGTAAGTATCGGGTGAATATATGTAACAAAGCCCCTCGTAACTTCATCAGTCCTTAGGAGTTTAGGACTATGCCAAACCTGGCATAACTCTTCGAGCAGGGAAAATCACGAAAATTATGATAATCTCCCCGGTTAATTAATGTTTAATACTTTATCATTGAATTCTTATGGTTGGTGATATTTGTTACAATATTCAAATTTTATTTCCTGGTGAATACTATCCACAATGTAAATGTTATTGTTACTTTTCCATGATTTCTATAAAATTTTTGTGTATTTAGAATAAAAGAGCAAACAAAATGTACCTTATCTTGTCTATCGGTGACCATTACGAACAGATACCGAAAGGGGTATTTAGCTTCCGGTTTATCGAAGGTGTTAAAGGGATGGTCCAGGCTGGAAATATTTATATTTCAATAAATAGAGTAAAATTCACAATGCAAAATGCTGAAAATTTTATGAAAATCGGATAACAATGGCAAAGTTATTGAATTTTAAAGATTTGCATTATTCTGGTGAAACAGTTCTAAGCTTGCCTTCATGAATATTCATTAGGTGGGCTGGTTATGTCATATCCCCATTTGTTCTTTTGTGTTTTATTATATGGAATTAGGTTTTTTTTCTTCAAAATTTTACTACCAAGAACTATAACAATTTAATTGACAACTGATAAGTGCATTAGTTATTTATTGCTGCAACTTATTTCATCTTAATGGAGGCACATCTTGCACATGTATGAAAAAATGAAATAGTTATGATTTCATGTAATAACATATGAAAAGGGAAAGTGAGGATATGTCATCATCAGCCACCTAATGAATATTAATGACGATGTGCATATACCTGTTTTCACAAAATATTGATATACTTTAAAATTCAATAACTTCGTTATTTGTTATACGGTTTAGATGAAATATTTTCCGCAATTTGCTCTGTGAATTTTACTTTATCGATTTATGTATGAATAATTTCAGCCTGGACCATCCCTTTAATTGGTGTTCAGACAGGAGTGGATCAATTCAATTCAATAATCGTTAATGAAAGGATTACGCTGCATAAGTGCATACATATATTTTAGTGTCCATAGGGACTGCCTCGACAGAACATTTGCTTTGTTCTTTTGCAGTTTCCCATTTCATGTTCATTTTTTTATACATGTACTGTAATTATCCTTATACAATCTTAGCACTTTTCTAAATCTTTCTTGCATCTTGCTATGTGTCTTTGTTTCCTTGTTTTTTTTTAAATGTATTTTTGATGTTTTTTGTATGCTCAATGTATTTTAATGGACGTGAATAAATAAATAAATGAAATGAAATAAATAAATGAAATAAGTGCATAGCAGCCCGAAAGCTGAATTTGCATGCTGAACAGTTTTACAGTTTTACATACATTTACATGTAATATCTAGGGCGTAGGCTGGGTGTAATAGGTGCACGTGCTCCCTCCCGCTGAGTCAAAGGAGTTCCGACACTTGTAATAAAAATTTGTACGTTGTATCCCTTCTTCTGCTTTCAACACAAACTTAATATTCATGTCCCCAAGATGTGCACCAAACGCCCCATATACCAATTCAGCTCCACCTCCCCAGGAAGTACACCTCCCCATGCTCAAACCAGCCTACGCCCTTGAATATTTTAAACATTTTTTTAATAATAAAAAGCAAAAAAACATTATACATGTAATGTTGCTCAAGGTAAAACCATCAAGTTACAAACGTAGTGATTTACCATAAAATAAATAGGAGAGGGGAGGGATTGGGCAATTAAATCACGTGAGGGGACTTTGGTGGTGAATCTAAGTACATCCGCCCCGTGTCCCTCCCCCTCCCTTGAGAGGCACAAGCAATTTTTTTTAAAGGGAGGCGTGCATACGGAAGTGAGGTTTCTTTTTTTTTTTTTACTAGAGTGTCAAATTTTTCCTGAAACAAAAATGACCTCCATACAAAATGGCCTTTATTTATTTAGTCAAAACCCTTTTTTTGGCTTGACAACTTTTTCCTGTACAAAATGCCCCCGGGAACGCCGTCGCCCCTCCCCCTTCTGGAAATTCCTTGATCCGCCCCTACATCTGGCATGGGAGATGGGGGCAAGGCGAAGTGGGACGGTCAAAGTCATAATTTACTGATCGAATGTACTTTTGAGATAGGGAAATTTCTTTTTAGCTGGCCAAATATTTTTTTCAATCTCTTGTTTCATTTCATTCGTGGAATTCTGTCAACTTGGAATAGATAGAAAATTGTCATCTAGATTAATTGTATATTCTTTTTTTTCATATTCTATTTATTCATTTGGTATTTCTTTCAAGCCCTTTAATACTTCTTAATTTTTCCTTTCTCATCTTGTTTCTTCTGTTCTTTTTACTGTTATGTTTCCTCTTATAAAGTTTTCTTTATCGTTGACTTCCGTCTTTATTTCCTTATCTCATCCGATCATTTCCTTATTTTGTCTGAGTATCTACAAACTGCGCATATTTGTTAAGTTGTTTAGGTATTTTAGTTCAATTGTAAAGCCTACTATTTAGATGTACAGTCCTTTTGTAATTGTAAATAATCCAACGAATTAAAAAAAGAGATCTATTCCTCTTCCTTGTGTTTAGTATATCGTTTCCATTGTTACAGGTTAGGTGGGTAGCCGGGTACCGGTACTGACGTGTGTTACGGTCTTGTTTAAACCGATGTTAAACTCGAATCGTTTGGCCTGTATGGAATAGAAAAAGAAAAGGAGCTTCGATCATAATGGAGACCGTTCCCTAGACTCCCCCCAAGAAAAAAAGACGGAAAAAAAATAATCAGCGAATAAACTACCGTTTTATGAAAATGTTGCAGTTTTTTTTCTTTGTATGACCGAAGCTTAACAGCCTACATAGAGCGCCATCTATCGTCCAAGGCACACAGCTTTAGCTTTTGCATTAACAATGAGATTTTACGCAACAAAATCGATTTAAAACTCTTGGAACTGATGTATCAATATAATAATTATTTTATCATTCAATTGATATATTATATACGTAAGTGAATACAAACTTATTATAATTCCGGTGCCGGTCGACAATGTTTTAAGTGAATCAATATTACGACTTGGCCAATATGGGTAACTAAATTGGTATATGGCTCTATCTAATATTGGTTTATCATTTTATTTTCATTGTGAAAAATATACGAAATAATGAAAATGTAGTGAAAAGGTGATACGAAATCGCCATTGTAATCGTCATTAGAAGCAGCAGCCGCAAGTTCATCACCATTCATACGATTCGTCATCATCATGAAAACCATTACCATCTGCCATTATCATCATCATGACCATCTTTACCATCACCATAATCATCGTCGTCGTCTCCTGCATCATAATCATCATCAGCAGCAGCAGCCTCATTATAATCGTCATCATCATTTACATTATCACGCTCATTTTCAACAGCACCACCACTACCACCATCCTCATCATCTTCAACATCATCTTCCTCATCATCATCATCATCATCACCATCATCATCTTCATCATCATCCCCATCATCATCATCATTTGAAATATGACGCCCATTTTCACCACCATCATCATCGTCACAATCAGTATCATCATCATCATCATCATTTGAAATATGACGCTCATTCTCACCACCGCCACCATCATCATCGTCACAATTAGTATCATCATCATCATCATCATCGTCGTCATCACCATCATCACCATCAGCATCATTATCATTTACATTATGACGCTCATTTTCACCACCACCACCACCGTTATCATCATAGTCACCATCAGTATGATGATGATGATGATCATCATCATCATCAAGTACAGCTTTATCCTCAACTTCATCATCATCCTCTCACCGCCTCTGCACCAACTCCTCCTCGGCAGTTTTCATCAAAATCACCGTCATCGTCAGCAGCTCATACTATCAAATTCTCCTCAAACGTCATTACATCTACATTGTTACTATCATCACCATCATATTGATGCCATGCTAAGCTATTTTAAGCGGTATTTATTATCAGTTGATCTTCCTTTCGATTACATTTGTATCATAATACTCAACGAGAGGAGCGAATATTCGACAATTTAATCATGCTAATTAATGATACTAACTGACCTTTCATCGTTCCGTGCAATCGAGCAATTTCGCCGAAATGTTTGGCGTTACATGAATGCATAATTCATTAGCAATATCCATGCTAGTAGAGGATTATCAATGTAACAAAGAAAATGTCACAAAATAGTTCAATAAGCGCTAAACCTTCAGATAAAAAAATGCATATGGAAAAGTGATATAAAGTGTTATTCTTCAAAAGTGATTAGTATAATCATCTATCATTTTATTATTATTATTATCATTTATGTTATAAATATTATTATTATTATAACTGCTGTTGTTGTTTATGTCATTTATATTATTGGTGTTGTGGTTATTGTCATTGATATTATTGTGAAAGTTTTTACTACTACTCCTCCTCCTCCTCCTACTACTACTACTACTACTACTACTACTACTACTACTACTACTACTACTACTACAACTCTTGCTGCTACTACTACTATACTACTACTACTACTTCTACTAATTTTTCTTCTACTTCTTCTTCATCATCTCCTTCTTTTCTTCTTCTTTTTCTTCTCCTCCTCCTCCTCCTTCTTCTTCTTCTTCTACTTCTTCTTCCATTTCTTCTTATACTTCTACTACTACTACTACTACTACTACTACTACTACTACTACTACTACTACTACTACTACTACTACTACTACTACTTCTACTACTACTACACAACAACAACTACTACTACTACTACTACTACTACTACTACTACTACAACACAACTACTACTACTACTACTACTACTACTACTACTACTACTACTACTACCACCACTACTACTACTACTACTACTACTACTACTACTACTTCTACTACTAACTACTACTACTACTACTACTACTACTACTACTACTACTACTACTACTACTACTACTACTACTACTACTACTACTACTACTACTACTACGAACTACTACTACTACTATACTACTACTACTACTACTACTACTACTACTACTACTACTACTTTACTACTTCATCTTATATTACTATTACTATATTAATACTACATTGTTATATTATTGTTGTCGTTATTATTATTCCCCAGGTAAATTAACCATTGGTAATTCTTTTTTTCCTCTACTTCTACTACTACTACTACTACTACTACTACTACTACTACTACTACTACTACTACTACTACTACTACTGCTACTACTACTACTACTACTACTACTACTACTACTTCTACTACTACTACTACTACTACTACTACTACTACTGCTACTACTACTATACTACTTCATCTTATATTACTATTACTATATTAATACTACATTGTTATATTGTAGTCGTTATTATTATTCCCAAGATAAATTAACCATTGGTAATTCTTCTTCTTCTTTTTCTTCTTCTACTACTTCTACTACTACTACTACTTCATCTTGTATTATTACTACTATATAAATAATACATTGTTATATTGTTGTCGTTATTATTATTCCCCAGGTAAATTAACCATTGGTAATTTCTAATCCTATTTTGTAAATATGAAAGGGAAACCTGTCCCTGCATAATTTTTACACAAAATTGGATTTTTTTTTAATGAACGAATTTGCACTTATATGTATCTCTGCATAATTCCAAGGGCACAGCAATTGGCATGATTGGACGATATTAAAAACGGAAATAGGGCATTTGAGGGTGACTAGACCTTTGGCAAATAATGAATTTCGTTTCCTTTTTCCGTCACTCCCGATATCAACCCCATATCTTACCCCACATGCACGTAACTCCTGTTCCATGCTATTGTATTCATCTCTTTCTCTGCCTCTCCTTATCATTCAACACCACTCTCATTTTCCCCAAACACAATACATCACTCTCCCACTCTCTTCCTGTCTCCTATCCCCCCTTCCTCTCTCGTTTACCCCACGTCGCAGTTATTCTATCTGTATACATTGTTACGTATTACCCCCTCCCTACTCAGTTTGGTCCCTCGTCCCTCCCCCGCCCTGTCTTATACACTGTAAAAACTGTGGTGTTAAAACTGACACCAATTGGTGTTAATAGAGGACCACACCCTGAGGTGTTAAAATAACACCCTAGAGATTGAACATAACACCAAAGAGTGAAAATGTAACCATAGGTGTTGTAATAACACCTATAGGTGTAAAACTAACACCACCAATTTAACACTGGTGTGAAATAACTGGTGTGGTCCTCTATGTACACAGGTTAACACCACAGTTTTTGCTGTGTACAACCCTGAAGTGTTACTGCACAGCAAAAACTGTGGTGTTAACCGGTGTGCCAATTTAACACTGGTGTAAAATAACTGGTGTGGTCCTCTATGTACACAGGTTAACACCACAGTTTTTGCTGTGTACAACCCTGAAGTGTTACTGCACAGCAAAAACTGTGGTGTTAACCGGTGTGCATAGAGGACCACACCAGTTATTTTCCACCGGTGTTAAATTGGTGGTGTTAGTTTTACACCGATAGGCGTTATTACAACACCTGTGGTTATTACATTTACACTCTTTGGTGTTTTGTTCAATCTCTAGGGTGTTATTTTAACACCTCATAGTGTGGTCCTCTATCAACACCAATTGGTGTCAGTTTTAACACCACAGTTTTTACAGTGTGTATTTGATTGCACCGTTATCCTCTTACCTCTTTCCGTCTTTCTTCTCCTTGAAAATGTGATTTCCTTTCGATATCCCCCCTCTCTACCCCGCTCTTTCCTTCTCTCCTCTCCTTTTTTCTCTCTCTAGCTCCCCCACCTTTCTTTCTTACAAAAAGTAGTGGACTCGATCACTACGAACAATCCATGTTATCGTGCTTCAAAATAGACTCAATTTTATTTCCAATGCACCAGCTCAGAAAATAATCGTGAAAGATCATATACCCAGGCAACATAACCTTTATACGAATAGATGTTAATCGATGAAACCGAGTAATATGATATTCATATAACAAATATTTCACACCCTAGCCCGTTGCAGAAAGAGTTGCAATCAATCGCAACTCTAAAAATCATGCGCAAGTCCCGAATGCGCGTTGTTGATTGGTCGAAAATCAAATTGCGCGTGATTTTTAGAGTTGCGATTGATTGCAACTCTTTCTGCAACGGGACCCTGGTGTTTATACATTGCGCCGAGCAAACACGCGTATGAATGTTATTGGAATAGTATTGGGTGTAGAAAAATTATTATTATACAGAGAGAGAGCGAGGGTATCAATATTGTGACGGGAATACTCGTAACCGTAACCAGATATAAAAATGTATTTTGTATCGCGCCATTTCATGTACCAATGGGGGTAACATGTCCATGCGTCTGAGGCCAATAGCGGTTAGGGAATGCCATAAATCGACAACAAACTAATCAACGAATTCACGTCTTTCGATATTGAATATAAATTAATATTACAAATTCTCGTTTTATTTCATTATTTCCTGAATTATGCACGAGAAGGAATGACTGTGATATTAGTCGCGCTAGACGACGACCTAATGTACATGATATAAGCAAGATACAAAAGGAACGGCATGAATATTTTCAAATTCGTTGTTTTCATTTTCATATGAAAAATGAATGAAAAATGACCAATTAATATTTTCGTGAAATGTAAAAGAAACATTAGTATGGCACAATACGGCTGGACTTTCTTGGAAACGTTTTTGAAAACACACACAGGCAGGATCATATAAATCAAGAAAAATTGTAAAATTCTGCGTAATGAAATATTTTCACAACAAAATGTGACACAATGGCAATTTTCGTCTCCTATCATAGTTTTTATAACCATAAAAATGCCTTAAATTTTCAAAATAAAGTACCATAGGCCTATATGTAAATGATAAGGTTTATGGCAACATTTTCAGGAGACGTCACCAAAGACTGGATACATAATTATCCTTCGGTTGTATCGTTTATCGATAACTTTAATGAAATCCATTGATCTCGTTTGTAAGAGGAAAACGTTCTTTCACTATCAAGACATTACAAACCTGACAGCAACGAAAACACTCACGTATAATATTTTCAATAGGCGAATTGTTGAACGATTATCACTTTCAGTTTTATTTTTTTTGAAGCGCACACGAGCCGACTTGAATACAGTGACAAGGGCGGAAATCTCACCCCAAAGGTAGGGGGACCACGGGCTGGAAATTTTGACAAGCAAAAAAAAATCATTTCCATCATAGAAGACCAAAAATAGTAGGGGAGACATTTGGTATTGTGTCCCCCCTACTATTAAGGGTAGGGGGCGCGTCCCCCTGCACCCTCGTGATTTCCGCCCATGCGCAGTGAATACCTTTGGAGCTCTGTAGTGAGTCTTAAGCCCGGCGCACACAATGCGAATTGTAGGATTCGAATTTCAATGAAATTTACTTTTGAAAACAAGTGCAATACCTCTGGCCGTCTCACCTGCATCACGCGGTTCAATATAGCAGCAGTGCTGACTTTGAAAACTACTCTAACTCGCACAAGATGTTCAGTGATACATGGTTACTCTTACGTCCACTTTTTATGAACTAGACCAATAAACTTACAGAGATATGATGGATATTCAACAAAAAAATACCATCATGGCCAAGTGCATTGGCCTTACATGACCTTTGACCTTGATCATGTGACTTGAAACTCGCACAGGATGTTCAATGATACTTGATTACTCTTATGTCCAAGATTCATGAATCAGATCCATAAACTTTCAAAGTTATGATGGTAATTCAACAGTTACACCCAATTCGGCCAAAGTTCATTGACCTTTGACCTTGGTCATGTGACCTGAAATGCGCACAGGATGTTCAGTGATACTTGATTACTCTAATGTCCAAGTTTAACGAACTAGACCAATAAATTTTCAAAGTTATGATGGTAATTCAACAGATACCCCCAAATCGGCCAAAGTTCATTGACCCTAAATGACCTTTGACCTTAATCATGAGACCTGAAACTTGCACAAAATGTTCAGTGATGCTTGATTACTATAATGTCAATGTTTCATGAATCAGATCCATAAACTTTCAAAGTTATGATGGGAATTCAACAGATACCCCAAATTCGGCCAAAGTTCATTGACCCTAAATGACCTTTGACCTTGGTCATGTGACATAAAACTCACGCAGGATGTTCAGTGATAATTGATTAACCTTATGTCCAAGTTTCATGAACTAGGTCCATATATTTTCTAAGTTATGATGACATTTCAAAAACTTAACCTCAGGTTAAGATTTCGATGTTGATTCCTCCAACATGGTCTAAGTTCATTGACCCGAAATGACCTTTGACCTTGGTCATGTGACATGAAACTCTAATAGGATATTTAGCAATACTTGATTAACCTTATGGCCAAGTTTCATGAACTAGGTCTATATACTTTCTAAGTTATGATGTCATTTCAAAAACTTAACCTCAGGTTAAGATTTGATGTTGACGCCGCCGCCGCCGCCGTCGGAAAAGCGGCGCCTATAGTCTCACTCCATTACGCAGGTGAGACAAAAAGGAACATTCCAACCAGTGGAATTTTAGCAAACAGAATTCAGAATTGCGATAAGACTACTGGAGTGCGAAATTCAGTCAATGTCGAGCCTCCCTGTAGGAATGAAAGCAAGATCAATTCCACAAATCGTAACGACGTCGTAATCGCCTGCGACTTAAAACCGATTTGGACTTAACTCCGAAAACAGCAAAGCAAAATTATGATTTTGTTATTCTTCACATTATGCCGAACTTCAAATGAAATAAGTTTGCTGCTTGAGTGCTTGGAAATGTCACATTTAATGCGAAATGCGATTTATCCCCCCCCCAAAAAAAAAAAACGCTTCGTATTGGACCGTATAGTGTGTGCCGGGCAATTACACTTTCGTGCATATACCTATGTACGATAAAAATAAAATCAACGAAAGTAGAGGGCAGCAAACACACGGCAAAGTGTTGCTGCCCTCTACGTTCGTTGATAAAAATATTGTTTGCTACCACAATTCGGCATAAACATGGTAAATATAGGGGGAAGGGTGGGAAGAGGGGGTCATCAGACTGATCATTTGACTAAAGCTACGTTCATAGGGGTGGACGAAATATCACCTTTAAGGATGGTTGAACAGAAAATACCATACAGTAAAAAAAAACTTCACAGTAACTATAGACTCCATAAGACAAAGAACAATCATGACTGACAGTTCACACCAAAATGCATCAAAATGTCCATACAAATATTTACGAAAAGGCAATAAGCAAGTGAAATCGTACACGTCGTGCATTTAAGAAAAGACCGGTGCATATTGCACAGTTTGGTATAGAAATAAGGCCCATCATCATAGTTGGTCCATTATGTTTTGCCTTTCTTGAATACTAGGCCGAGATCCTCCGATACGCGATGCTCGTCCACCTCGCCGTACCTGGGCATAGATCGGCGTCGAATCCGCCCTTGACGTTGGGCTCCCGCTTCCGTCCAGTGACGACTGGTAGTCGAGACCGGAGTCACTGAATCCCGGGCTTGTGTTCCTTTCGGGTGACGTGTCATCGACTTCGGTGTATCCTTCCATCTTGGAACCGACGGGTTGGTAAGGGCTTGTCGATGCGTTGCGTGGTCGCTGCTTCCGCTGCTCTACTCCAAAGCTACCGTAATCGGGACGTGTCTGGTTGATGTTGTCGATGGCTGTTTCTTGGATGTACCTCATGTCAGCTCTTTGGTTCCGCTGTTGGCTGACTCTTGACGGCGCTCTCGCTGGTGTCGCGATGTCCCGCGCCATGAAGAAGTCCGTCGTTGCGTCGCTGTTGCGTCGTTCAGGGACGTGCAATCGAGTTTCCATGATAAACTGTTCTGCGGACCACCCGTTTGCTGTGAGTTTCTTTGTACGGACGTACCTCTTGCAACAGCATCTGCATTCAAAAAGTATCGATACGATGATCAAAATGATCAAAATAATCGCCACAATTATTGCGATGGGAATGACCCATGTATAGATGTTACTCTGCGGTGAGGATGTGACGAGTTCTATAACCGCGGTGGCTCGGCTTGATCCTACGTCATTTACCGCTTCACACGTGAGTTCCGCGTCACTATCGTCATCCCCGATATCAGAGATAGAAACCTGCGTCCCCCTTGCAATAATCTTCTCTCCGAAGCTATCTAGCGGTAATCCTTTGTACGTCCACGAGTAGACGAAATCCGCCGGATACGACGACTTAATGAGGCAGGTAAAGTTGACGCTGTCACCGCGGCGTACCGACGGCGCTGCGGGCGTTATCATCACGTCGGGGGCGTGACGAACGACGATGAAGCCCGTCGTGCAGGAGCGAGCGGACGGGAGATCAGAGCTATCGGCGATGCATTGGAAGGTCGAGAGATGATCATCTCGTGTGATGCTGTGGTAGAATTGAGTGACAATAAAACCATCACGGATGTGTGTTTCTGGGCTTGTAGGCTCGAAAGCAGCGTCGTCTTGTTTTGTCCAATAGAGCTGAAATGAATAATCATACAGGAAAAAACATAAACGTTATCTAATATGCAACAGAGCTGGAGGTCGTCATACAAAAAGTTGTGGTCGACTCAGTCATTCTCAAATATGGAAAGCATCTATAACATTCTTTATCTCGGAGACGTATGTATCACTGGCGTGAATCCGTGTTGATGGGTGGGGGGATGACTGAAATATTTTGGCATTTTTTTGCAATCATGTTTTTAGATATGCAAGGAATTGTCATTGATATGTCCACAGAGGCGTACCGTGTGTCACGGCATGGGGGGGGGGCACCAGTAAAATTCTTTAATCACTGAGTGTGCGCGCTCAGTTGCCAGTTGTACTGACCTAATAGAGACATTTAAGGACAATTTCATATGAAATTCATACCTAAAAGGGACATTATAATCAAATTTGCGTAATCATGATAGGTACCTGTCTCTCTAAACAATGCGAGCGCGAAGCGCGAGTTAAAGTGTTCGTATATTTTGGCCCCAAACAGTGAGATTTTAAGGAATATATTTTAGGAATCCATTAAGAGTATGCATATTTCACCATAGTCATCTAATGCGAGTGCCAAGCGCTTGCTGATTTTATTAGCATTACATCTGAACACATGGAACACTTTTTGTAGTCATTGCAATGATGATTATCATACGCATCTCAATAATCAAATATTGCGAGCGCGAGCTAAAAATTCAGAAGATTCAGACCTGAAGTGGGGCATTCTAAGGTTTCTTTGTAGGAATTAACTAGGATCCAAATCCAAAGAATGAAATGAAATTGTCAATTTCTACAGCCCCGTCGTAGAAGAACACTTCTCGTATTTTCTATATATTCTCAGAGAAAACTATTGAATCTATTATCTGCAAAAAAAATGAAATCCATGTTTCATTGTTCGAAATGAAATCTGAAATAAAAAAAATACTCCGAATTTTTTTCTTCCAATTAATCGTTGGCCCGGCGACCACTGTGCTCTATCCCTGATTGTTGAACGTCAAACAGGGAAGCAGCAACTCCCATCTTTTAACGTCTTTTTGGTGACGCGACCGGGACTCGAACCCCCGACCTCCCGCTGTGAGATGGACGATCTACTAACTGAGCCAACACACATCTGTTTGTATTAGGACAACTGCGTGCAGAAACAAATGGATATTCTAAGGATTTAATATAAATCCAGGGAGCCGTTTCATAAAGCTGTTCGTAAGATAAGAGCGACTTCAAGAACGACTGGTGAACCTTTCTTATGCGCTAAACCATCGCCAATAATATACCATTTACCACAAGAAAGGATCACCAGTCGTTCTTAAAGTCGCTCTTAACTTACGAACAGCTTTATGAAACATCCACCTGATCGGCTGTGAATGGTGACCAGCCAATTTTTTTTATTTATCTTTAATGTGTAAGATTAACTTTTAAATCTCAAATGATTAAAATTCAAAACTTTTAGCTTTCTGTTTTAATCATAATGGTTTAAATCTTAATCCAATATTCGGATTGGTTACTATGCACAGCCGATCTTGGTTCATTTTAAATCCTGGGGAGTTTAGAGTGTAATATCATTCTTTCCTACCGTATAATATTCTCAAGCATATCAAACTTATTAATGTTATTTTATTGTTTTAACAATAGTTTAGTATAGACAAGTAATACAGGTTGATCGCTGTACTAGTCAAATCATATATGAGTGTTGAAAAATCGGGATATCTGGGCTTCGGTATATGATGGCCATAGGTCACTCTCGTGGATAGCATTTTATTATTAACCTTCTTAATTAATACACTCTATTTTCACTCAATTATCTTTCTAGACGAAAAATTAGACCGTTCATGGTCATTGCTATCACACGTATGTAAAAAGTGGGCTCTCCAGGCAAAACCGATGTCCTTGATGCTGCTGTACTCTCATCGCCGTTTGCCCACTTTGAAATGGCACCAAAAGCCGACAATTATCGTATACAGCTTTGCATGTGTGTTCATCGGCGTGTTTCATTCAAAGGGTGAAGGATAACATGTTTAAAAACATAACTGTAAGCAAGGGAACGAAGCGTCCGAGCTTATCACTTCACAGTTGTTGGTCTTTATGCATTTAGATTGAAATATGGAGGATCTTTTGTACAACTCTCCGGGAGGACTTATGTGAAAATTTTTGATTAAAAATATCCGGCAGGGCCGGGTTCCAAAGATTTTCCACTTTATTCCCGAGAGCTCACTTTGAACAAGCGCTATTAATTAATTTTTTGAAAATAATTTTCAACTCGTTTTTAAACATTCGCCTATAGAATTCATGGAAATGTGAAATGTGTAAGGGGCATTTTCACATTATCTATCAAAATCTAGGATAGTAAGAAAGGCAGGTATGTGACAAAAAATTGAGACCGCATGATACCAGCAATGTCAGTGAACTCATGGTTATGAAAATTTGTTTAAAGAACCTCTAGGATATGCACTCTTTTAGGACAAGGGCGCGGGGGGGGGGGCGAAGTCAGAATACCCTGACGTACGTTGCCCCTGGTGTTATGATCAAAATATTGCATTCTAAAGGAACTCTGGTGAGTGTAAATACTTCAGGACTATAATTATGAGGACTGGGTCTACTCACAGTGACTGCGATATTGCCTTTAATAATTATATTCGTTGTCTTTCCTTTCAAATCTCTAAATGAAATTTAAAAGGCCCTTGGGATCTTCTACACCCCATCTAATTAATTTTTGCACTAGAGAACTCGCGCCCTGGGTCTGGAATATAATATATCTCATTTTCGGTAACAGCCTATAGGCCTATATCCTATATACCTCTGGCTAATTTCTTTTCAACCACCCTGATACTGACTGAGTATATAGATAATAATCTTGAGTGTTATCGACGTCCGAGTCTTTTTCTAAAATCTGCGTTCTGTATTTGCTCCGCGATACATAGTGATGGTCATGATTACCAGACTATTGTGTAAAGTAAGGTTAAATACCCCTCCATGCCTTTTTTTCTGCTGCAAAGGCATATTGAAATGATTATGATTAGAATATATAGTAATAATAACGATAAAGCTGATGATGGTGATGATGATGATGAAACGATGATGATGATAATAATATAAATGATAAACAATTAAGTTATCAATAAAAAGCAAAATGATAATTATAATGATAATTATAAATTATAACAATAAAGTGATAATGTTTATGTAATATAAATCATACAGGGGCGGCGATCCGAGAGGGGGCGGGGGGCACAGTGCCCACCCACTTTTGAAGCACTGAAAAGGCGCCCTTTTTACGCCAAGAAAAATGCCCCCTCACGTCTGTGTAATGTGCCCCTTTAACCTGAGGAGGACACGTTTTAGGTGTTATCAAGTGCCCTTGCTCGTATAAGTGCCAATTTTTAAAAGCATAAATGCTCCCTCTCGATCGTGTTCTGTTACCCTTTCACCTGAGAAGGACCCGTTTTGTGTCTGGGCAAGTGCCCCTTGCCTTCTTGTAAGTGCCCTTTCTCGAATCGGTGCCTCTTTTTACCCAAGAAAGGTGCCCCTCACGAACGTGTTCTGTGCCCCTTTCACCCGAAATTGTTTTCCCCATTACGCCACTGTGGATCAGTATTATTTTTTTTTTTCTTTGTTTTGAGATAGTGCCCTTTCAAAAGAAAAGGTGCCCTTTTTCCCTGTGCCCCCTCCCCACTTTCAACTTCGCTCCGCCGCCCCTGCAATGATAATCATGAGATTGCATGGTAATGAAAATACTAGCATAATCATAATCAAGATCGAAATTCCTTACTTTCGATTATATGTTTCTATTCAACCCTTTTGCACAAACACAAATGTTGCAAATTTATATGTTGGGAAAAGAAAATTAATAATTTTGTTTTTCCCCTTCACCATGTTCACCTATATACCAGAGAAAAAAAATACTCAGCGTGTTTATAAACGATGACCATTATCTATGGTTAAATGGAAAATAAAACAAAATTCAAATTTAAAGAAAAACGAGAACATATTTCATATAAATCCTTTCGAAAGTAATTCAGCGAACACAAAGTTAAAGAAATGAGAAATTAAACATTGTCTCAATAGCTATAGACCATCACATATTTAAATGCTTATATGCAAATACGTATTTTCCATTATGTAGTGATGAAGCATTACATTATCGTTAGTGTTTGCCAAGAATAATAATGAAAATAATGAAAATACAATATGTAATTTATTCTTGTTAGGACAAATATCAAGGTGATATATCACACATATATTATTCTGATCCGCCTTGCATGTAATGTTGATCTAGCAAATATTGATTATCTATTGATTGGCAGTAATTTGAGAATAAAAACTTTGATATCTGTACGAATCATTTTTCAATTGTAAAGCCTCTCCGATATATAAGCTAAGGCGTGGACTTACAGATAGAGGGGGGGGGGGGGGCTTGGGGGCCATGCCCCCCATACAAAAAGTTTCGCGACGAAGAAAAAGGGAGAAAGGGAAAAAAGGGAAATGGAAAGGGAAATATATGTTATTTTCTGAATATCAAGCCAGAATCAGATGTTTGTCTTGAAAAGGTCAATTTGTTTAGCTTGCTCGCTTCGTTTTTATGTTTTTAGAACTTTTACTCTATCCGTCATACCTGCCCCCCCCTGAAAAAAATGTTTAGCTCATTGCGCCAATGAGCCAAGGTTCATGCCAGCCGGTCTGGTGGAAAAATATATCCGTACGTTGTAAAAACAACAAAAACAACCAAACATTATCCACATACTAATTTTGTACTTCAATGAATATTTGAGTGGATTTTGAAGGTTGCCCTTTCAACTGTCACGTTCAAATGAGAGAGGAACTATATTAAACCTCGGAGAAGTGTAGGATGAACGATACAAACGGACAATGGCGGAGTTTTCGACACAATACCTGTATACGATGGGATGAATAGAGTGCGCCGTGGGTATTGTTCTCTTTCGAGTCCGTAATTGTAATAAGAAACTCATAAAGATCACTGATATTAGTTACATGTCATTGATGGAAGAGATGTCATTGATGAAGGAGATGGCACTGGGTGGAGATTGTATGCAGAAATACCTTTATCGATACCTATACCTAAATGTATCGATATTACATGTATCAGATCTTTCTGTCCGTTTGCAAATAGCATCAATGTTGTTTACTTGAATGATGGATTGTTAGATTGTTTATATTTCAATAAAAGGAAGCGCGAGTGTGACAAATGAAAAAAAAAACATATCAGACAAATTTATTTCAAAACGTATGTGTTAAGCATTTAGTGGCATTTACTTCCTAGTCAATTAGGGATGCTTTTGTGAGCAAGCTGAAAATTTCTTTTTGAATTCCTCAAAATGATATATTCTACATTAAATGTCAAAGACGCATCTCTTCTATTTGAAACACTTTTTCTGATATATAATGAACTTAACTTTGAAATACCACAATCAATTCATCCTGTGAATAAAAAAAGTTTTTTTTAATGCGAGAGAGCTATTCTGCCGACCCGTGACAAAAGGAAGCAAATATGATATTTATCATTTTTTTCCTGACTTTGGATATTTTTTTTGATATTCAACATGTTGCTAAGAAAAATGGAGCCACCCCCCCCCCCCATTTCTGAAATACAGACAATTCAGAAGTAACGACGCCGGTATACTCTAAACAACGTTTCAATAAACATTGACACATTTTCTTCCTTTTTTTTTACAAAGAAACTCATTATCCACATAGAATTGCGCTTCCTTTTGTCAGTGAGTGCCTTTTTGCGGTGCTAAACAAGACATTTTATTTCAGGAGTACTCACCTGAACTTGGTGCGTGCTTTCTGTCTTATATGCACAGGTGAACTCGACAGCCTCCCCGACGTCTAAAGTACCTTCAATACTGATGAGACACACTGGGAAATCACCTTCGGGCGGCGGGAGAACGTGAAGGGCTGCGGGCTGGGACGACAGGTACCCACTAGGCAACGACGACTGGGAAATATTACACGTGTAGACACCGGCGTCCGAGTCATCCACGTCTACGATCTGGAGGTTGAACTCGCCCGCCGACTCGTTGCCGAAGATCGCCCATCGATGCTCGCCGGCGTCGCCGGTGTCGTCGATGGGCTTGACGGCGATGATCTCGCCGTCTTTTGACCACGATGGCACCCCCACTTGGTTGGCGATGGTGCAGTAGAGCGTCGCGAGCTCTCCGCGTATGGCGTTCGTATCCTTCGGGTCGACGGTGATTTCTTGCCGATTTCCTACCGCCTGCGCCGAAGGACTATCGTAACCGAAAAGGCACAGCAATGACATCAGAATGAAGTACATGAACAATATATATTTGCCCGCCATTTTATTCTTCATAAGCTTACTTCCCATTAATATCTATTCAAGAAGTTTATGGCGATCTACCAAACAGAATTTGTGTCAATATGAAAGATTATTTCAACGGACGGACAATCTGAAGAAGGTTCTTCTCCAAGCGAATGTAAACACCCCCGAGCAGAGCGGTATTTAGTTAGTTTAAACTTCTCCTTAAAACTCAAATAAATCCTTTGTGTTTGGTTCTAGAGGGAGAGTTGCAAACAGCGTCTTGAGTCCGTAAATGAGACGAGAGGTTTATTGCTGTGTGTAGCCTTTATTGATCACCATATGATTCACACATAATACGACTGCTTAAGATGGTAGTTTAAGATCTTTAAAAAACATCAAATGGCGGGGATGGGCTGAAATTATAAATTTTGGGTGCAGTTCCTACCCAAAATTATCAAAAGTGCAATATTTCTTCTATAACTTCCTGCTTTGTCATGAAATGCGATATAGAACTGCTTGGTATCCAACTAATGCAAAACAACACAACGGAGATATGATGACGTGCGGCGTCAAGATGTTTTGTCCAGAAACTAATTCCAGCGTCGCCTTAATGATGTGATTCCTTTCAAAAATATGATGTCCACGCTTCACAAAGACAGATGCAAAGAAGAAAGTAATTTAGTCTGTGATGTCAATGGAAGAAAATGTGTACTTTTCCCGCGTAAACTAATCTGAGCAAGACCTTCGATAACTGCAGCCGATACCTCGATGTCGCATTTACGAAAACATACATTGAATCCGATTTCGCCACAGCCTCGGCGCGAGGGGAGAAAAGTTCATTGTATCTCGGCGTATTCAACAGGTGTACTTCTATTATGAAGCAGCCCCTTCATCTTTGTGGAAATATGTTTCAACAGGTTTGCTCAGGAACGTTTTCCCACGTTCTACAGTGTGTTTTTACCCCCCTTAATGGATGGTCCTTTTATCTGGGGTTCCAACACAAAGATTCGTCACCCCAGCAACCGATGTATGGCCGCGACGCCATTCATAAGAGAGAGCGAGAGGGAGAGAAAAAAAAATGAAATTATTATTGTTTGCGTTTGTATTGTGTGCTCGTTCATCTGTGCGCTGAATGGTCGGTTAAACCGCACGCAGTGATTTGCTCACGATGTATGCCTTTTCTTTCTTCTTTATTCCAACGATGTGATGATGCTCAATCATTTATGGCAGGAGAGGAAAAGAGAAGCTGGATATTTCTCTTGAAGTTTACACGAAAGAGGCGAATCATGGTCACACACAGGAGCAAAGAGTCGCAGGGAAGATTCGCTCAGTACGTGTGATAAGAAGCAGATTGCCAAATCGAGCAAACACGGATTGGGTATGATGATGGCAAATACCTGTTGAAAAAAGAGAGGAGATAAATTATACATCCCCGTAATGTTCACTATTTAATAACAAACGCTAGAAAACCTTGAATTTATAAATATACTGTATATTAATACGTTTGATTGGAAATGATATTGATCCCCATACGTTGTTCCCACGATGTCATGTAGCAGATCCCTTGAATGGTGTGTGACGTGGAGTATGAACATGCTCTACTTCAATGAATGAGAATGAAATATTAAAGTTGATCGCTTTATTATATCGCGAAATAATGATATACAAACAACATTTGTATCTATCCCAATATACGCAAGCAGTAATTAGCGTAAGATGCTACTTTTCTGTGTGAAAGAAACAAAATGTATCACAATCCAAATTGTCATTGATATCAATTGCAACATACCTACACATACATTCTGAACAAGACAAGAAGCAGAAGTAAAAGCATGCACAAGAAACACAGTTGCGGACGACTTGTATAAATACAATGTACATCCACGAGACAACGACCTGCACAAAAATGATACTGGTATTATGCACTCTTCCAGTATTTTTTAGCCAATTTTACGCATGATGGCAAGGACAAGCTTTCGATTTACTTCCCTTTATTTTCATTTGAAAGGGCTTGAGCCATCAAAATGTCCAACAAAAGAAGATGGTGGTGTATTAAGCGAACAAACAGTTAAGTGGATGAGACAGATTACAGCATGTGGATAAGCCGGTATAAGGAAGTGAAATGGCTCAATTATCTCGCTTGGAAAAATTTGTCTTCTTCTTTCTTTATTTCATAATATAAACAGAACAATAACGAATCAAATAATTTTACATAACTCTTTCACATACAATCTATTACATACATTCATTTTTTTTACATGTTGTCGCTGGGAAAACTTAGTAATGACGGAATAATTTCTCGATGGAGCAACAAAGGTCTCTCCTCTTGCACGCGAAATCGGTGAAAATATTGATGTAATGACTTAAATGTAGCAGATATTTGGAGAAAGGGACTTGCTTGCAGGTATAGCCTCGTATCAATCTTTATTGTTGATTTTTGGCAAGCCCCTCCGATTTACTTTTATATTCAACTCGGTTTACATTATTTTTGTTGCTGGCTTTTGCTCAGAATCTATCATGTATATTCTACAAACTAAAGTCTGATTATTGTAACATATTTTACTATATGTTATATGTTTATTAATATTTTGTTAATGTGAAATGAAAAGGAATGAAATGTAAATCTTTTTTGGAAGGTAATGAATGTTTCCATTGTGGTTTTGCACTTTGATTTAATCGGCGGAAGGTTGTTAAAAAAACACCTCGGCATTTTATGCTCTTTTCAGGAAATTGTAGATCTGTATTCCAACATAGCATATAGAGGAAAGGATTGATACATAGGTCACCATGGAAGAGTGCGACAGATGGAGAAGTCGTAGAAGAAGAGGGTAGGGCAAACCTTCAGGAAGTAAAAAGTAAATTGCAGGGTATTCGAAGAATAGTATCGAGATCTTTGGCGATAGAACAACTGAAAGAGAGTGGGATTTGGGGAGTTTAGTCCGATTAAGCATGTTAAGAGGTACAATCCTCTCATAAAGTGGTATGACCAGCATTCAATCCTATAGTATGGACTGGCAATCCGATAATCCCTGGTCGGTTTAAAAGCACAATCGGAACCGGCGTTTGCCACCTGGGGTCTCCCCGCTGGTTCTTCCTCTTGGGTCGGTCCTTGGTGGCTCTAAGAGCCCGTCATATACCCTCCACCATCTTCATCAATGACAAAGAAGTTTCATATCTTCGGTAGAAGGGCCTTTTTTCAGATCAAAGTATTACATCAATGGTAAAGTGTTGTAAGGTTTGAATGATTGACAGTTTCATCCTTGTAATGGTGTTCTTACATGGCTTCCTCTCCGAAGGCATCAGTATGAGGTCTCGAAGCAGATACCGCATTGCGTAAAAAAAGAGACAAAGGATGAGTGGGTTGTCAGAAAATGCACTGATTGCGGGAAAATTTATCACTTTTTGGGTACATTTGTTTAGACTTGTGTAGTTTACCATTATGTCGGATCACTTGTAAAAGCGTTTTAATTCAAACAATTTTTGTTGTCTAGAATTCTAAATTGAGATAAAAAATCATTAATTTTGTAGGATATTTCGATCATCGTTATAGATGATAACAAAACTATTTGTAATGTTCCCAAATATAAAATACTTCTAAGTGCAAGAAAAATAGAATAAAAGATAAGAATATGAAGAAGGACATGTGAAAACTAGACCGACCTGAAACGTGTTTCATGTCGGTCTTTATTCATTTTCATGTTATAGCTCGGGCGGCTGCTCGCCCATCCCGATGAACTGCCTCTGCAGCTAAAGCTCTCATCTCTACGATTTTCATAACATTCTTTTCCTCGTAAGTGCAGGGATGACGCCGTGGTGTGATGGGAAGAGGGACGGGGCTCTAAAGGTGACGCCATTCTTTTTATCAATGAAATGTATCATATACATGTAGTTGTAAGAACGAGTAGCCCCCTATCACTATAGAAATTTCTCTTCCCTTTCTCATTATTATTATTTTATTTTTCCCTTCCCAGTTTCAAATACCCCCTTTTCCTCTTCAGTTACCAAGGGGTCACCCCCTGCAATCGTTGTGGAACAAGAATTGCATTGCCCTTCGCATTAATATTTCACTGATTGATTTATGTCTGTTTGAGCCAATACATATAGGAAAGCAATGCAGGTGAAAATTACAATGGAGAGAACACGGACATGTGATCTGAAAGTAAACAACCTCCCTGAGAAAATATCAGATTCATTATGAAACAGGATATTTGGAACATTCTCCCAAACTCTAAAAACGATCTACTCTAAATTGATTAGATATGACCTAGAACGTGGGAGTCTATACGACAGGAATAACTATCACTGAATATTATGAATATTCTTTCCACACGAAAGCAATGATGGTGAGTTTGATATCATGTATGATATCAAATTGGATATTAAAGGGTAGTATGAACATGATGAAACGATGGGGGGGGGGGGTTAAGGGCACATACAAATATGATAATGATTTTTTTATATAAATATATTTGCACCAGTTTGAAACACTGTCAAAATATATCGTTAATAGATTGTCTGAAGTTTTCTGATCAAAAGAATATCAAAAAAATATTTAAACAACAACGGCAACAGCATTAGCATGGTTTAAGATCTGTATATGAAATTTCCATGCATTTCAACAAATGCCTAACCAGGGACAACCATTCCCAATGACCTTTTGATAACTTAAACGAAATACCATCGTAAAAACGCAAACTAGGCTAAGTAAGCCAGCGACATGTGATTTCAAATCATATTTATAGATCCATCTATAATCCCTTTAAATCGCGCTCTGATAATATCGCGAGGAATTGTGACGTCGACCGGCGGGCAATCAGAGCTGCTGATCGATAGCTACAATTCGAATCGTTAGGATAGACAATGAACATAACGATACACAATAGGATACAAGGTCAACATGAGCTACAAACAGCATTTGCGAGGGGGGGGGGCAATCATTTTATATGCACTCTTTTGCGAATATAGATTCGAGACATAATTGCAACCACAAGCAGCGATAACACAGAAAATAGATTTAGCCTTTACATGCCTACATCATTCTCAGAGAGAAAATGGGTTGGTTAACAATTTTCTTAACAAGGTGAATCTACCAATTATATTAACTTTTAGCGTGTAAAGTGGATGGGGATTTATTCATTTAATCACCGTTGGTTGGTTCATGTTAACCAATCGCTCCCCCCAAAAAAAATTAAATGTGAGAGTTCATACAGGGGGGGGGGTGGCCGTCCAACCCTTATCAAGTGAATCGGGCAACAGAGGAGAGTGAAAAGGAGATGGGGCAAACTGCCGGTCGTTACCTAATTCTGCGTCACACTCTGAACAGAAACTTTTTTCATTCACGGCTTTGTTTTGTATTAAACAATTGAGCGAGAAGTTGACTTTATAATACCCCCATGCAAGATAAAGGATTTTCCTTATTTTGTCACCAACATGAACTCCCTCAACGTCCCAATATTTAACACAGTGGTTTAGAGCCGGATCTTGATAAAAGGAAAACCCTGTTTGCTTACTTTCCTAAATTTTTTGACACCACAACGTCAACATCTACCCCTGAAAGAAACAACGTATCGACCGTCCTTGTTTAATGGGAGACGCACTGCTAAAGGATGCGCTCTGGACACATAATTATCTTCTGTCGGATGCTCGGCTTCCGTCCGCAGGTATCAGCCCGGTTGTTCCCCCACACCGCATCCGTCTGATTTACCTACCAGGCCGAAGGAGTAGGAGGCGGTATTCTTGGCAATCCCATCGACTTTCTTAACATGGAGGTGAGAAGAAGACCTGCTCAAGTCTCCTTTGTTTCTCACCTTCCGCTTTGTTCAACCCCGGCCCTCTATTTCTAGTTTCACTAATGCAGATTAAACATAACCCCGCTCTCATCAAGAGTCTCATTTGCCCCCAGCTCCTTAATTAACTGAAGGTGCAGCCAGGAAGGACTATAGGGACCTCTTTACAGAGAGTATTGCAATTAATCGCAACTTGATGTTCTGACCACTTAGGAACACAATGATATTAACGTTTTGTCCTCTTCGTCATCCAAGTATAGTTCTGTCACATACATCGGCAACGGAGGCCTATTTATAATCAAAGAAATGGCAGTGAAATAAGTAAAAGACCAGGGGCCGATTGCACGAAAGGGTCTTTCCAAGGACCGTCTTTCGTGTCGCCCATCTTTTATGATACGCTATAAGCGGGGGTGTTTCTGAAATTTATGATAAAGAATAAGATTTGTTAGCTTTCTTTTAAATCAAATTTTATACAATTTCATGATATATCATATCATTTTATAAACAAATATTCTGTTAATTTTAAAGGACGAATGAAATATGTTTGGAGATGATTTATTTAAAATGCGTATCACAGGGCGCATCGTAAAAGATGGGCGACACGAAAGACGGTCCTTGCAAAGACCCTTTCGTGCAATCGGCCCCTTCTCTATAATTATTTTCAAACAATCTACTCAAATCTAAATGGAAATCTTACCACAAAGGCACGTATAGAAGATGTTCAAAAGATAAAGATTTATTGTCAATGAGACAAGTATTTTGCTATTAACGAAGATAATATTTTCAGTTTTACAAAATACTCAATTTTCACACAAGATTTGTAATTCACCTAATCAAAACTTGGGTTTAAATTCGTGCTCTTGACGAGCTAAAAGATTCTGAAATATTTTAATCAACCCCACCATGGCCATTTGGCACATGTTTTATTTATCTATGGCTCTTCTGATGATGATGTTCGATCAGGATGCGGCAGTGTGACTTGGATTCAAGAAGTGTTTGCTAAAATCATTGTAAAGTCTCCTTAATGAGATTTTTCAATTAAAGCACACTTAGTAATTGTAGTCCTTTGTCACTTGTCTGTTTGGTTTGCCGAGACCCTCATTCTATTTGCACGGTACGTTCCGATGCGCGACTTAACCCATCCAAGTGTTCTCTTCATTTTAATTTCAAGTTTCGTAGATCTCTCTCTCCCTCCTTTTTGTTATTTCATCTCTCCCATCTTTTCTCCTCCTCTACATTTTCTTTAAACATAAAAAATAGTTATACACAACTAACACGATACAGGATACTAAGTGGCATCTTTTTCTTATTTTCCTGTGTGTGTACACTGCAAAAACCAGGGTGTTAGATTCAACACCATAGGTGTTAATATTAACACCATCCCGGTATCTATATCGGAAAACACCAGTTGGTGTTATAGAACACCAAGGACTGGAATTGAATATTTTAATTCTACTCTTGGTGTTGTAATCCAATTCTATTTTTGGTGTTAATATATAATCCAACACCATTTTCTGGTGTTACAATAAATCCGATTTCTGGTGTTATTTAACACCAAGGTCTGGAATCAAATGATTTTAATTCTATTCTTGGTGTTGGAATTCAATTCTATTTTTGGTGTTTTTGCAGTGTATGTTGTCGTGTGTCGCATAAAGAGACCGGACCCCATGCCATCACCTGGTACCACCACCCTTCTGTTCCTCCTCCCCCTCTGCGGCTTCACCTCCAGCAGCAGTACCCCCCCCCCTCCCCACCCCATCAAGCAAACATCGACACTACCTTATGTTCTTTGTCTTCCTCATTTCACATCCCTTCTTCTCCCCTTATTCCTCTCTGCCATTTATACCAACTTTTATATTTCTTCACTCAAATTTTCAAACCAAGAATACAGGAATTTCTTATATAGAACCATTTCCATCATTTTATTTACCATTAATGTATACTATTTACAAGGAGCTTCCAACACAGCTCCTTGCTATTTATCACCTGGATATCAGATTATCAAAAAATTATCATGTTGATGATGGATGCATATTCTTTATTTCTTGGATATTAAACAAATTAAGTTATGCGAAATGAGAGGTTGAACGAGGATGTTCAAGCAGGTGATTTAATTTTCAAAACACTATACAAACAAGACCAAATTAACTGATCACATCCGATAACTGATAAACCAAGAGGCTACAATACAAGGGCGACTTTTCAATAAGAAAAATGACGGTATGCCAGGAGAAAATACGCAGAAAATATTTCTTACATAGGTGGAGGGTTAATATACATTGAAAATAATACACTGATAATAAGAAGGAAACAGACTTAACTCCATGATGTTCTGCGTATTCTCTATCTTTTAACTTATGGCATTAGCTAGTTTTGGAATATCGTTTTCTGTTTGCGAAGAATCGACTTTCAAAACGACAATGCGCTTGGTAATTAAGATGAGGGTGAGAACAATGACACTCAATTAGCAATTGCAAATACTACTGGTACAGGGTAATACTTATCAGAAAGAATGAGTAAGACATGGTCGGGGAGGCAATGCGAATACCAGTAATTACTTTAATTATGGTGGTATATATAGATACTATTGAAATGAATTTCAAAACAGATGACGATGATGATGATGATGATTATGATGATGGAAGTAAAGTGATGGTAATGATTATTTTCACGTTTCTAATGATGATGCTGATGATGATAAGGAGCCGCGGAAGCGGGGGGGGGGGGGATAAAACCCCCACCGTTTTCTAAAACTGTGTATAAAAACGTAAAAATGACCATAGGATTGTGATTTTTGCATGGTCAACCCCCCCACTTTGAAAACCGTTCCACAGTCCCTGTTTTATCTGTCCGACACAATCATATTCACCAATAGATAGACTGTCACTGTGTCCTACTTTCTTTTAAGTCATATCTTTGAAATCTTAACAAAAGAAATATTCAACTTACTTACCTTCCTGTTCTTGAAAGAGTTCATACGATTAAAATAACCCTTGATGCTCTTGGTATGCGTTGATTGAGCAAACTCTGAACCCCAGGCCTTTCCACCGCATCGAGCGAACTCCCGTGAATAGAATGAACCTTTTTCTTTCGTGGCGCCTCCTCAGTCGCTCTACGTGCTATTCCATCGGCATGGAGCAGAACATAAAATAACAAGTTACCATGGTAACAGGCGTCGCATTTGAAACTACACGTGCTCACAGAGTCTTTTCTACCCCCGTCGAAGAAGCAGGAAGGGTAATTCGCACTCGTAGACACTCCATCGTTGTGGTTTTATTAGATGAGAGGGTATGGACTAAATAAATCTATATACTGCAAGGACTGCCAATGATTTAGTCGATATACCCTTACCGCCGCGCTATTGTGGAATCCATAATTCTCACGCTTTTCATTTGCAAATGAGGGGAGGCGTCCGTGACACCACGATGCAGCATACGCACGCACCGCCGTGCGTTCTAACAATCGAATCACTTAACCCTACCTTTTTGTAGTTATGTACATCATGGCAAAAGGTGCAAATTGTTCATAATTTCATATGGCCATTTTCCTGGCCACAAATCTTGCTATGGTAGAAAACATGCAGAATACACAGACAAAGAAAGGTTATAATGGCGTCAGTTTGCTCTAGCTGTACCCCCCCCCCCGTAAATGGATCGAGTGCGCACTATTCACTATATACTATTTTAAGAATGGGTTAGCGGCCGACAGTTACATAGGTTTATTGAATAATCAATAGAGCTTACTATCCATTGTACACACCTTCAACGAGCTAATGTTTAGTTTCAACACATATATGAGGACATGATTTGTCTCATTTCTTGGCTCCGACGTACAAGGAGAAGGCAATAAACATAGCCCCATAAAGACTATCATGGCCCGTATTGTGAACTCGTATTCTAAACACTGGTTTAATTACCTATGGAGAGCCAAGTGGGGTAAAAATCCATAACAGTACATATCCAGTTTATTAACTCATAATGATTGCAATGTTATAAATGATTATTTCGCTAGTATAGGCAAATAAAATGTCTAAGGGTCTTGATAATTCATATATATTCTAGATTGGAAACACCCTAAATGTATTCGAACTTTTGAAGTCGAACAAATTAAATCTAAAAAAATATCAAACTATTTGAGTTGTCTTGATACTAGCAGTCATCTCGTCATACTGGATTTCGATACTAAGTTACTAAGTTACTAAGTGACAAACCCTGTGATTGGAAGATTGCCCGCAGTACCCCTGTTTACAAGGGCAAGGGGAACAAAGATGACATTATAAACTATCGCCCTATATATGCCACGTATCTAAACTGATAGATAGAGAATTTCAATTGCAATTTTTAAATTATCTTAAAGAGAACGATATGATCAATGTCGATCAATATGCATTTCTCCCTCACCATTCTACAATCACCTACCTTAAAGGGTAATTGATGATTTTCACGAGGCTGTTGATAATAAAGAATTAATTGGCTCATGTTTTCTGGACATTTCCAAATGTTTCGACTGTGTTAATCATGAATTACTCTTGCTTAAGCTAGAGAAATATGACAAAGAATCAA
This sequence comes from Lytechinus variegatus, assembly GCF_018143015.1. Taxonomy (NCBI): domain Eukaryota; kingdom Metazoa; phylum Echinodermata; class Echinoidea; order Temnopleuroida; family Toxopneustidae; genus Lytechinus; species Lytechinus variegatus. Next base: position 36,382,351 of record NC_054743.1, on the reverse strand, counting down.
AGTGGTTTTCTAACTATATTACTGAAAGAAAACAAATAGTTTCTTCTAAAGGTAAAGACTCCTCTATAAAGGAATTATCAGTAGGGGTACCACAGGGCAGTGTACTTGCTCCTGTTCTATTTTTATTATTAGTTTTAGTAGTAGGAGTACTATACTTCTACTTCTACTACTACTACTACTACTACTACTTCTTCCTTTTTATCTTCTTTTCGAAGAAGAAGAAGGAGGAGGAGAAGAAGATAATTGTCAAACAATTTTGCCAAATCAAAACATGAGAAAATGCAATTGATTTAATTCATATAGTCATCATTTCTATATACCCTTTGTCTTCATTCTCATTTAACATGTTTAGCTTAATTTCACAAACATGACAAAGACTGTTTCGTCTACAACCATGCTTGTCTACATTTCGTCAATCTCTGGTTTGCATATATGGTTTCGTTGGTGCATGAAATAAAATTATCTTCAGAGGCGAAAGAAGCCATGCAATGATTTGTTTTGTACCATTCCTTGGGCGTTTCTTAATGAATAAAAGAAACCTTACAAAATTCTTTGCTGCATCGTCTTAAGGGATTCGATGAAAAGACATCAAACGTCTGCTTCTAAAACATCATGAGATATCCAGTCAGTAACGAATCAAGGATGTGGAGTGGGGTGGGGTGTCCCTTGCTCCTTGAATCCGTGATGCTCTCTTTTTTGTTGGAAACTTTTTTTTAATTTCCTTTGAAAAATACGTCATTTCCGGCCAACGGTAGCATTTTTTTTTTATAACTTAAGCAAAAAATGGAACCCTTTTTTACCCCTCCCCTTCAGGGACCCCCGCATGTTCTGGATCGACAGTCCTTCCCCTTTCTGTCTCGATAATGATGAAATATATTTTAAGGTCTTTTGAAACTTGATTTCCGCAGAGCAGCTGCACAGTGGCAAGGCTCCATCATACGTTTACATCCAGGCAAAATAATTTTGACATTTGAGTAGATTTGGAAGCATTTTTTTTATTGAACATCACATTTTTGGATTCGAGCAAATTGGAATACACCATAGAGCAACTGAAATACTCTGTTATCATGGTTATTGCAAAGGAGTTCATCTGGGCCCTAGTCACACTCCTCTCAGAGTAAGATGAGGAACCAGTCCTGATGGAATGAGATTTCAATCTTTCAAGAGTGATTTTTACCTTTTTTTAGTGAAAGTGTAATAAAGATGCACTTTCACTCCAAACAATGACAAATTCACCTTTAAAATATTAAATCTCACTGCACCATGACTGGTCCCTTATCTCACTCTGAGAAGAGTGTGATAGAGACCAGGCCGTGTTTCATGAAGGACTTGTCGGGCGTTTTATCCGACAAATACCATAGTAACAATGCCCCCTACCCAATCAGATGCAAGGAAAGTTGTCAGATCTGACAACCTGTCGGAGAAAAATGTTGATGAAACTCATCCCGGATTTGCCCCCTTGTATTGAGAGAGTATTATAGGAAAAAGAATATTGTTTTTAAACTCCAGCTTCCCACTCTCGTCAACGCCAGCAATTATTTGATAAACAAGGAAAGTATCAATGTGAAGGAAAGGCGATTTTTTTAGTTTTAGGGAAGCAAAAGTTGTATACTAGAAACTTTCTTCCACTAATTTTCATCGCTTAACAGCCGAGCCTTCTGTTTCAGTATTTCCGTCCCTTTAACTTTTTTGGCACGAAAGTTGTAAAATTGTATTGAATAGTTAAGTCGTAATATGTCGAGGTTTTTTATACACGAGAAATTGATCTAACATCGAGTACTTTAACGGGCACATAACAAATACATCTTAAATGGGACCAATGTATGAAACAAGAAAAATGAAATTCAAAGAAAATATGAAAATATCAAGTGTCAGTTTTGCATTTATCCATAATAATTATCATACCAAAAATCGTGTTCAACGAACCGATTAATATTGGCCTGCTTAAGTTTTAATTTAACAAAAGATACATAAAACGCGCTTTTTTTTTCATTTAATGGCTCGAAGCGCTTTAGATGTATTGTGAGTATTCCAGGAATTAGCTGAAATAAACACAGTCTGGTGTGTTCCTTTTGTCAAATTTGTGACGGTGAAATTGATCAAAGCATGCTTGTTTCTGCATCACCGCGCTGCCAAGTTTCGCCGACTGGTGCTCGACTCAAATCACTGTTCCGCAAGATCGGCCCTGATTTGAAAAGTCAGACAGTCAGCGTCCAACGACCTTCGAAGTTAACTCCTCTCGTTCTAATGTACCGCCAGAGACGGGTCTATCGCCAGAGATGGGTTAACTGATATCTGATTTCTTATAAAGCGCACATTTTAAAAGTGCAAAGCTTTGCTTGCGCCTTTTTATCTTATCCAAATGAAATGTGACGAACGGCGAGGCGACTCATGCGCGATGAAGCAACGTACAGAAAGCATGCGACAATATTGCTAGCGCATGGATTTATCGTTACTCGGCTGTGAAGGTCAAACTGCGTTTCTTTTGTTTCCTATATATTCATATTTTCGGTAATTTCCTCTTTATTCGCCGTAAGATTTGACTACTTTTTGGTCTTATCACTTACCATATAGTATCCAACCATCCGTATAATGTTTCGCTTTTGCATATTATCACTTCGAGTTTTAATCACTTTACCTTGTTCATTCATTCACAGTTTGTTTGTTCAGTTCATTTATTCATTCGTTTGCATGTTTTGTTACCAGATTCAACTGACTATAGGCCCTATAGTATTTATTTATTTTTTCAGTTTATTCGATCCCATTTTTAGAGTTGCTTGTCTCTTGTTTAATTTTGGAGTGTATACATTTTTTTCAAGTGTTATGGATTCATGTTTTTTCTACACATCTAAAGCGAACAGGCAATTCTTATTTTTTTAAGTATAGAAACGATCTTAATAGTTGAAGCATGGCTAAAGCGTTAGTTAAAGGAGAATGAAACCATTGGAACAAGATAGCTTGTGTGAAAACAGAAAAACCAAAGAAACAGATCAACAAAAGTTTGAGAAAAATCGGACAAATAATGAGAAAGTTATGAGCATTTGAATATTGCGATCACTATTGCTATGGAGAGAGCAAATTGGCAATGCGACAAAGATGTGTGATGTCACTGATGAACAACTCTCCCCATTACTTTAGTATATATTTCACTTGAATTGCCTCTTTTATCACATCTATCCATAGATCATGTGTTCTTTCTACATGAGGGCATGTAATACATATTTTTTAAGAATACATAATGGATAAAGAGTTTGTATCATCGTAAGAAAAAGCAAAAAGAGACATTTTGAGGGTATTTTATAGTCCACCAAAGGGAAAGTTGTTCATCAGTGACATCACACATCCTTGTCACATTGCCAATGGGAGGATCTCCATAGCATTAGTGATTGCAAAATTCAAATGCTCATAACTTTCTCATTATTTGTCCAATTTTTCTCAAACTTTCTTTATTCTTATTCTTTGATTTTTCTGTTTCTACACAAGCCTATTTGTTCCAAAGGTTTCATTCCCCTTTAAGATTCGATTATGTAATACTCATAACGCTAGTATTATTCTTACAGTGGTGTTGTGACTGTGGTTTTATTTTACTTTAGTTCATCTTGTATATAAAAAAGAATTGGATTTGATTTTGATTTATTTTCACATTCCAAAAACAAAAGTATATACAAGTGTAATCATTTTTCTCAGCATAACATGATAATAAGCAAATGACATAATGAATGCCATATGCATAATACATTCTAACATTCTAATTGAAATATAATTAAACCCGTGATTTTTCTTAATTATTTAAACAAATAGCAGAAAAATTGTATATATAATGCATTTTGAAATGTGGGAGACCCCCATCATAAGGCTAAAGCTTGAAATTGATAAAAGCCTCGAAAGGAAAGGGGTAAGAATACCAAACAAACAGTGCAATAAAAGAGACCTATCTTTTATTGCACAAAATAACAGGAATATTACCCAAAAAAGTAGATATGGAAAGAAAATTCAAAGGAGAAAGTTATAGAGGGGTGTCTTTTAATTGGTTCAAGTCATATTTATCACATAGGAAACAATTTACTGTCTATAATAATACCCATTCGTCTTTCATGGAAATAAAAACAGGTGTGCCCCAAGGTTCTATTCTTGGGCCTTTATTATTTTTAATATATATTAATGACATTGTTAACTCTTGCCATGAACCACATTTTATATTGTATGCCGATGATACGTCACTTCTTGCCTCCCATGATAATATCACTACTTTAGTTGAAATTTTAAATAGAAATCTTGCCCAAATTTCTGCCTGGTTTAAGTGCAATAGACTTTCCTTAAATACAAACAAAACTCATTGTGTTTTATTTAATAAAAAGAGGGGTGTGCAATATAATCAAACTGACATATTTCTCCATATGGATAAAACTCAATTGCAATTTTATAATTCTGTGAAGTTTTTAGGAGTGATTTTAAGCAATAATTTATGTTGGAATGATCATATAAGTTCTATCTCTGCCAAAATAGCACGTTTTATTGGAATCTTAAATCGTTTAAAATATAATGTACCTAGTTATATATTATTTACTCTTTACAATGCTTATATTCTGTCCCGTCTTTCATATTGCAATTCAATTTGGTGTAATACTTATTCTAGCCATATACAAAAATTAATTATTCTCCAAAAAAAGCAATACGTATATGTAAGAAGACAGATTATAATGCCCCGACTTCTTTGCTATTTAAATCATTACGTACAGCTAAACTTCCAGATATTACCAAAATTCAAATTGCTTCAATTATGCAACGATACCACACAAAAAGTCTTTCACCTTATTTAATGAATATGTTCTCAATTAATGCAAACATTCACAATTACTTTACTAGAGCATTTAACAAATTCCACAGATGGACCTTTTCAAATGATAAATCTAAATATTCAATACGACATACTGGCCCCACACTATGGAATAGTTTAGACCTGAACACATATAATATACAATTTAATAATACTTTTAAAAGACAATATAAAAAGAAATTGCTGAGCAATTATTGATTTCTCTTAACGTGGTTTTGTACTATTTGCTTATTTGATTGTTTATCCGTTTGTTTATATTTTTTGTTTTGTTTTTATCTTTTGTTCTGTTTTGTTTTACATTGAAGTTTGTTTGAAAGTTTGTTTAATTTATCTTTTTAAGAAATGACTATTCTTATCTCTATTTATTCTTTGGTACTTGCCGCATCCATACCATATACTGAATTTTATTTTTAACGATTGATATTTCGTGGGTATGTGCGTTTTAACAAGCCTTTTTATGGCTTTTTGTGCATGCCCGATTTCCATTCATTATTTTGTTCATCTATATTTTTATAATCATGTGCCAACCATAATTTTATCATTACCACTATTTGTTTCAGTTATGTTTTGTTGATACCTTTGCTTTGTTTCATGTTATTTATTTTTTCTTTGTGTATATATACTTTTGTTCTCATTTTGTTCTTTTTTAATGAATTTGGAAATAAATACTGAATTGAAATTGAATAATCATAATGTTCATAAAAGTGAAAGTGCAAGTGTGAGAGAGTGCAGGTTATTATCGGTTGGTATACGAAACACACAGAGATTGTAGGTATTATATTAACAGTGTATTTCTTTTCAGAACAGCTTTGAATGAACATGATGAATAAAGTGTATGTAGAGCATAACTTAATGTCAGGTGATGACTTATTCCATAAGTCTGCACCGTAATATCTAATTGATTTTTGTGCTATTATTTGTTTGGATTTTGAAATTTTCAGAGTTTCGTGTGGGATATGTGGATGGTGTTGTTGATTGTGAACATATTCTGAAAGGAAGGGGTAAGTATCCCATTTTTGTATTTGAACATGAAGATTGCAGCTTGAAATATATTTATATCTGAAATTTTAATGTTCTTAATTTAAAAATTAAAGAACTGGATCTAGCATGATATTGTGATCCTTTGCAAATACGAACTGCTCTTTTTTGTAACAAGAAATTCGAATTAAGTGTTGGATTACCGCAAACACCCCAAACTATGTTGCAATATGGTAATGTGAGGGAGTACCAAGAAATTATAAAGAAGAAAAATAGTTTTTGGGGCGTAATAAGTATTTTAATTTGGAAATTATCCCAACACCTCTGGATACGGTGATTTGGCGTATCATTGACGCATAATATGAAAAGAAGCGGCCCCAAAATTGACTCCTGGGGCATACCACATTCTACAATTTTAAAGGTTGAATCTATTCCATTAATGTAACTTAATTGCCTATTTGGTAATTAACCTTCTGACCATCAATGTGCGTTGCCCAGTATTCCGTATAAACATTTTTTGATTAAGTGTATCGACAGATTTGCTGAAGTCAAAAGATATTCCAATAACATGTTTATTGTGAGCAATCGCTTTTGTAATGTTGTCATAAATATTTACTAATGCAAGTCTGTCGAGTGATTTTTTTTCTAAACCGTATTGATTTGGATTGCAAGTTTAGAAAGCTTGTATTATCTTGTGTATATTATTTTTTCTAAGATTTTCTATATGCTACATAATATAGAAATTGGGCAGTAATTGATTACATCATGAGGATCATCTTTTATGTAGATTGGGGTAACTTTTCAAATTTTGAGATAATTCGGACAAATCCCTGATGATATAGATTGATTGAAATATAAGTTAATGGATCAACAGTAGCACGAATAATTTCTTTTAGCATCGATGTGCTTATCCTCGTGACCTACTAGAGTTCAACTATTTCGTGATATTAATTTTTTCAGTAGGGTTGGTGGGATTAAGGAAAGGAAAATTTTCGAATGGCGTTGAAATAAAATCAGTAAAATGGGCGTTGTTGCAATTACCTATTTGATTTACTAGTTGGGGGCCGATCTTATAAAACAGGAATTAAAGGGATGAACCATAAATGGATTGATCTGGGATTTTATCATCAGGTAAAGTTAGTTCATCTTAAGGTAATGTAGTATTTGCCCCCAATAATATCATTTACAACCCGCCACGTGGACTGGGAATTAGAACTAACTGCAGATAATTTGTCTGAATAATACTTTCGACATTTTCGGATTAAGTTAGTAAGTTTGTAACGATACTCCTTATATGTTCGTGTGTTTGTAGTTTTAGGTTTCTTTAAATGTAGTTTGTAAAGACTGTTTCTAGTATGAATTGATTTTAGAATCCCGTTAGTGATCCACGGGTTTTGAGCCTCTCTGGCTTTTTGGCGCTTTCTTACAAGACTTAGTGGGAAATTTTTATCGTTAAAATGCTGTTATTTAAGGGTAAATTTCTTGTATAAGCAATATATTTTCACTGTAAACATCATTCCAACTGTCCAACTTTCTTCAATAATGTCTTGTTTAAATTGTTTAATTTTTATAGGAGTTCCTAATCTATAGCTGGGAGATTTATTGAATTGATTTTTAGATGCGTTGGTTTCGGAAATGGTGAATATTGGTAAATGATCTGATACTTCTGAGTAAAGCAGGCCGCAAGTGATTGTTTCATTATGAATAATAGGAAAATAAATGTCATCTCTCAAAGTCGCAGAGGCAGAAGTGAATTTCTTGTAGGTTTGTTTATTATAATTATGGGGAGAAAGCGTGAGAATGAATCAAGTGATGAAATCTCTCGATATTAGAATGATTTTAATTTTGAAAATTGGTATTAAAATCACCTATAAAATAAATGTGTTCATTCTCTGTAGAGAGGTTAGCAAGACAGTGCTCAAAATTTTTACAAAATATATCGAAAATAACATTAAGTGGTTTGTATATACGGCCAATGATGATTTTTTTTTACTCTTTGAGATATCGATATCAATAAACAATGTCTCAGTTAGATCAAATCTTATTTCTTTTTTTAATTCTGAATTTCAAATTGTCAGAAACGTAAAACGCAACACCACCCCCTTTCCGTCCTACATGGTCAGCTCTAATCAAAGAATATTTTGGTTAATTAAATAATGGAGGAGAATTTTCATTAAACCAGGTTTCGCTTGCACCAATAACTGAAAAAAAAAGAAATCTATTGAGGGCACAAAGTAGGTGTTCGAGGTTTTTAAACTTTTTGTTGAGGCTTCAAGAGTTAAAAAAAATGCTATTAGCTGTTTTATTTATTTATTTATTTATTTCAGTTTTATTTCAACAGGGTGGTCTCATTTCAAGTCCATTTCTGGACCTGCTCTCCCAGAGAGCCCTGCATTCACATAAAAATATTTACATAAAAAACATAACGAAATATACATACAAAGGTAAAAATGCACATGGCATACACAATAATTCCACTCAAACTGACATCCATATTAAGATTAAGCATATGTACTATCAAAATACACAATTACCGATTACAAGAGAAAAAAAAATTAAAAATAAGAAAACAAAATGAAATGTGATTAATAAAGGTCATTTTAACGTGAAAAAAAAAATGTTTACAAGAGAAACTGAAAAGTTTGCACATACTTTTTGAAACTTTGCAAAGACTTACAGTTTTGAATATTACAGGGTAATTTATTATATAACTTAGCCCCTGAAACCGCCAAGGTTTTCATTTTAAAGTCTGTTTTACATTTTGGAATAAATAATGGACTGCTTAGAGCATAGCGGGTAGAATATAATACCGGTCTTTTACTAACACATGAATTAAGATATGGTGGTGATAGGTTGTTAATGATTTTAAAAATCAAGATGCATTTCTGATATTTAATTCTTTCCTCTACTGACTGCCATTTCAATTTAATCAATAATATATTTTGGGGTGTAAAGTATTCTGCACGGAGAACTAACCGTGCATATCTATTTTGTAATTTTTGCAGCTTTGTTAGATTTTGTTTTGAGGTATTTCCCCAAACTGAATTACAATAGTTTAGTTGCGGTAGTATAAGAGAATAGTACAATGTGATCAAATTCTTATGGGAAATATAATGACGTATCCGTCGAATGCAGGCAATCGTACTCGATACTTTCTTAACAACTTCCCTTACATGAAGCGACCATGTTAGACATCTGTCTAGTGTTACACCTAGATATTTCATACTTTCAACTGATTCCAGTATATTATCATTGTAGTGAATACAAAGATTATTATTTTGAGCTTTTCTTTTAGAACCAAAGAGTATAGTTTTGGTCTTATTTGCATTTAAAAACATTCCATTATATTGTAGCCATTTCACTATACTGGAAAAGTCTTTCTGTAAATTGCATTCACAAACTTTATAATCCCTTCCATGATGAAACACTGCTGTGTCATCTGCATATAAGGAAATCTTTGTCTTAGAATGGAGTTGCAAGTTACAAATATCATTTACAAAGAGACAAAAAATTAATGGCCCCAGTATTGATCCTTGCGGAATTCCAGATTTCACAGTTAGAAAATTACTCTTAGTACCTTGCAAGAATACACATTGTTGCCTATTGGACAGATAAGACTCGAACCATTTTAGTTCAACTCCCCCAATACCATACAATAACATTTTCTGTATAATCAATCGATGTGGTATAACGTCGAACGCTTTTTTCAAATCAAGAAAAATGGCGCCAGTGACCAGACCTTTATCCATGTTATCTAGAATACCTTCGACTATTTCAGTCAAGCATGTTAAAGTTGAATGCCCGGGTCTAAACCCTGATTGGCGTTCACTTAACAGAGAATGTTTGTTTAAGTAAGTATATACCTGGTTATGTACAGCCTTCTCAAATATCTTCGAAATTATGGGGAGAACAGAGATAGGTCGGTAGTTAGTAAGTTCCATTTTGTCTCCACCTTTATGAATAGGGGTTACTTTAGCAACCTTGAATTCATGGGGAACGTACCCTTCTAGCAATGAACAATTGAACAATACTGTAAGGACTCTAGAAATATGTGGGGCAGCTATTTTAAGTAGCTTTGGAGGAAGATCATCAATCCCAACTGCTTTTGAAACATCAAGCTTGAGTAGTTCTTTTAATACAAAACTTTCTTTGACCTCTGTAAATTCGAATTTATGTTCCGTTTGCGGTAGTGTTTGCAATGCATTTATATTGAGATGAGAATCATTCGATCCCGTTAATTGGCTCTGAATGTTATTGAAACTTTCATTAAATAATTCTGCAACCTTTCCTTTATCTACTACAATTTGGTCATTTACAAGAATTTTATATTCAGAATTGGCATCTTTCTTTGGGAGTAAATTTTTGAGTACTTTCCAGGTTTTTTTCATATCATTACCATTTTCAATGCAAAGATTCTTATAATATTGTTTTTTTAACTTCTTGTTCAATGCATTTGCTCTGTTTCGGAATTCTTTAAACTTTTCCCAGTAGGTTGTAGTTCTGTGTTTATCAAATTTTCGTTTAAAATAATTCCTATCTCTTGCAATACATAGATATTCGTTGGTAATCCAAGGTGATCCTCTAGAACGTTTTCTTACAGTAACATACGGCACATGAACATCACAAATGTCTTTGAATTTACATTTGAAAATACTCCACATATTCTCAACATTTTGATTATTCAAGTATAAATCATCCCAGTTTATGTTTTTAACATCATTTATAAATGAATTTTCATTAAAGTGTCTAAATGAACGGTGTGTACTCACAGAACATATAGAGGGCGGTGGCTTTTCTTTCAATACAAGGTAAATCAATAAGTGATCACTTAAACCGATAGACTGTGTACCACTTTCCAGTGATTTCAGATTATTTGACACAAGAATTAGATCAATAAGGGTAGTACTATTAACGGTTACACGTGTCGGGGTCCTTATCAGCTGAGACAAATTCATATTGTCACACAGATCATTCATCTGCTTTGAAAGATTATTCTGAGTTAGCATATTGCAATTTAAGTCACCTAATATCACAATATCATTCGATAACGTACAAATCTTCTCTAGATTAATTTCTAGGTGACTGAAAAATGCACTACCACTGTTAGGTGGACGATATACAATTCCAAGATACTTTGATTTGTGATTATGCAGTTTTACTTCTAGCCACATAATTTCTATCTCACTGTCTTCGAGATCAGGTCGTCTGATATATGATATATTCTTTTTTTAAAACATCCAACTCCTCCTCCCTTTTCATCTCTATCAACTCTTTCAAAATGATACCCATCAATTTGTAACAATGAACTACAAATGTTTTCACTTAGCCATGTTTCTGACATAGTCAGTATTTCGTACGGATTTTGTTTCAAATATGATTGCAAATCATCCACCTTATTTCTGAGACTTCGAATATTCAAATGCGCAATTTTCAGTCCTTTACTCTTTGGAAATTCATTTATAGAGGTACAAGTATTTGTACATGAGTCAATGTCTATATCAACAGAATTTGTATTGTTCAAATTCGCATCTCTATCTATTAATATATCCTCAATATTCCAAAACGGCATTTCTTGCAAAAGACATTTAGGACATTGCCAATTGTGAAATTGTTCAGTTTTATCACCATATTGCTGAGAAGATACATCACCACATGAAATATGTACCCATTGATAACATTTTGTACAAAGTAGCGCTTTTTGATTACACTTTACAGGTTTCTCACATATATAGCAAGGAAAAACAATGACCATAAATATAAAAATGAATGACAAAGAAAACGACGAAAGAAAGAAAAAAAGTAGACAAAATAAGAAATATAATACAATTAATTTCAAATAACGTTCATCTCCTACTCACTGAAATTGAATGTAGTACACGACATTCTCAACATGAGCTGAACTGCATGGCTTTGATTTGAAATGACTTTATCTCCAACGATACCTCCACTTTGTTAAGAGGAGTAGACTATCGACATGACAAACATTTGATTTCGAAGACGAATCATTCTGCCACTGTATAATATTTACTGTCATTGTTGAGTTGATCTATCATGTCTGTGTTGTTGTCCATGTTAAGTGGTGTGAGTTGGGAGAGGGTGCATCTGAGTGTGTGTGTGCACTGTAAAAACTGTGGTGTTAAAACTGACACCAATTGGCGTTAATAGAGGGCCACACCCTCAGGTGTTAAAATTACACCCTAAAAATTGAACATAACACCAAAGAGTGTAAATGTAACAGCCAAAGGTGTTGTAATAACACCTATAGGTGTAAAACTAGCACCACCAATTTAACGGTTACACTTCGTAATTCCGAAGGTTCTTTATTCCGAAGGTTCGTAATTCCGAAACACGTAAATTGCCTATACCTCGATGTTCGTTAATCCGAAAACGAAAAAGGGTTCGTTAATCCGAACATTTGTGGCGTAATTCCGAAAACGAAATAAGGTTCGTTGTTCCGAAGGTTCGATAATCCGAAAACGAAATAAGGTTCGTTGTTCCGAAGGTTCGTTAATCCGAAAACGAAATAAGGTTCGTTGTTCCGAAGGTTCGTTAATCCGAAAACGAAATAGGGTTCGTTATTCCGAAGGTTCGTTAATCCGAAAACGAAATAAGGTTCGTTAATCCGAAGGTTCGTTAGTCCGAAAACGAAATAAGGTTCGTTAATCCGAAAATTAAATAAGGTTCGTATTTCCGAAAATGAAATTAATTCATTTTGGTAACAAGAACGGTGCTGTTCTTGCAAGATAACAGGATATTATGCAATGATAAACTAACGAACGATGATATATGTGTGTGTTGTGGCCAAAGCATGTATTGATTTAAGTGCACTTATATGCCAAAAAGGGCATTTTGGTGCAAACGGATATTTTAACCAATATCATCTGTGTAAAGAAGTTGTGTGTTTTGTAGTAATTAAGTTGAGCAAAGTTTTTTTAATTGATTTCTGATTGATAACATATATATTTAGGTGTTATTTTCGCGAGAAAGCGTAGCAAGCAAGCGGTTTGGAAGAAAAAATTCAAATCTGAAGTTATAAAACTCGCTTTTTGGTCAATGGATTTAATTACTGTTAAAAGGGCATTATTGTGAGATGTTGCGAGCGAATCACGAGCTCAAACTTTTGGAAATTTCATGTAGGCCTAATAAGACATAATAATAACATTGGTATTATTTACCAAGGCATTTTTTAAATATTTTTTTATCTTATTAAGAATGACATCCCCAATTTCAACGAAAACTATAGCTCGCGCTTCGCGCTTGCATTATTTAACAAGGGCTTATGATATTATTACATATTTACTTTATTTTTATAATAATTATTGGCTATTAGGAATACCCTTTCAAAGAAACAAACAAAAAAAATCAACTTTAAAGCTGCCGATCCGGGAAATTATGGGTGAAAAAAATTCGCCCCCCCCCCCCATTGGCGAAAGTTGGATCCGCCGGGGGGGGGGTAGCAGGGGGCACGTGCACACCTAAAGAAATAACAGGGAAATGCTATTTTTCCAAAATGGGAAATACCTTTTTTTTCAAAATCAATACTTCATTTAAAGTATACATTTTAGATTCATTTTCAGGAGAAGCTCTTATTAAAAATGACATCCCCTCCAATACAAATATCATTATCTGGAGGTTACTCGCAAACGACCAATACACTTAATCCCCCAGCTGCATCTTTAAACCATTTGCTTGGGCAGCATTTGCTCAGATAAAATCGAAATTAAGCGTATGTTTGATCCGGGCGCCTATTCTTAAATCGATACATGCTTTGGCCACAACACACACATCATCGTTCGTTAGTTTATCATTGCATAATATCCTATTATCTTGCAAGAACAGCACCGTTCTTGTTACCAAAATGAATTAATTTCATTTTCGGAAATACGAACCTTATTTAATTTTCGGATTAACGAAACTTATTTCGTTTTCGGATTAACGAACCTTCGGAATTACGAACCTCATTTCGTTTTCGGACTAACGAACCTTCGGAATTACGAACCTTATTTCGTTTTCGAATTAACGAACCTTCGGAATAACCAAACATTCGGAATTACGAAGCTTCGGAATTACGAATGTATGCGCAATTTAACACCGGTGTTAAATAATTCGTGTGGTCCGCTATGTACACCGGTTAACACCACAGTTTTTGCTGTGTGCTGTCAAGTGGATGCAGAGGAGACGAAGGTATCAGGATCGTCAAAAGAAATGACAATACCTGCAGCGAAAAGTAAAGAGTAAACTTAAAAAAAGAGAGTAAAAAGGAAAAGAGCAATGTCATCAATTAAAATTTGAAAAATAAAATCTAAGAGAGACAGTTTCAGGAGCAAGAAAAAAAGAAACGTCTGTAAAGAAAAGAAACAATATGAGTTTTGAGGACTTTCATACGTAAGTGTTGTAAGATAAAAATGCGCAATTGTGTGCCTGTACAAGTTCATTCCCCTTTCTTTGGGTTCACAAATTTGCACGAGACCTCTTTAAAGGTTATCGACACATTATAACACATAGATGAAAGATTAAACAAGGGTTCAAGATTGCGAGTTTGAAATTGGTAAACACACAAGTAACTGTACAGGTGTTTATAGGGTTCTATTCAAATACTAGTAGATTATTCTGAGTGATACAGAGCAGATTGATTGCAAGAATTATTGTGAAAATGTTTTCGGGTGGGGAAAATGATTCAATTCCAAAGCAATTCTCTATCACAAAACGGATATTATTATAGGCCGATTTTAAAAAAACATGACAGTATCTACTCCAAAACCGAGGTTAAATATGAAATTGTATAACGTGTCTACAGTGCGTACAAAAAACGGGACAGTTTTGAAAAGTCTATGATTTTTTTTCTTCAAAATATTATATCTATATTTTGATGTTAGTAGATGCTCTGAGATCTAATCTTTGAAATGCCATTTAAAAAAAATAAATTGTGTTCATGCTTGAGCGAACACGGGCCTTTTTTGTTGGGGGTTCAAAAAGAGGCTTGCGCCAGAATGGCAGAAATTAGAAATTTGACGATTAGACTTTTGGCTAATCAGCAGACTTTCTCTTAATATTTTCATTATCTTTGCCATAATTTTCGAATTATGCTGTCAAATTTAATTTCAAATTTATTTATTTATTTCATTTAAATTCCTTTTACCTTTGAATTTTCCTTCATAAGTAAGAAAAGAATACTTTTTATCAACCCAAGTTAGAAGATTTGTATTATTAATTGGGGATTTGTAATTATTCAAATTCTTTTATTATGTGAAACAAAATGTGTTATGGTACCTATAAAAGACATGAATCCTATTTTCAAGGGGTTATTGAATCCTTCACCAAGTTTAATTATGTGCTTGACAGGACAAACAGGAAAGGATTCATGTCTTTCAATGGCAATGGTGTTTTGAGTCAATTTTGAAGGAGCAAGATATGGCAGATCGGGTAAAATGTATTAAAAAGTTGTGAAGCGAGCAAGCAAATATTTCCACTTTATCATTAAAATATCATATTTTGTGATTTTGACATAATATTCAGAAAATGATATCATATGTCACTTTCTATGTTTTCTGTTATTTTCCTTTCCATATTTTTTTTCTTGGTCATGATTAAAAAAAAATGGGGGGGGGGTAGTACCCCGAGCCCCTATCCACCAGTATGCCACTGTTCAAAGACACCATAACCTTTATAGCACACTATGAAAGGATTTTTAACAAAACACGCTCTCCCATACTTCGGTTTAAAATAAATGGTTCTTGCCTAAAGAAGGAATATCCAAAGGAAGTCTGCTGATTAGCAAGAAGTCCGATCATCATATATATCATTTGATGCCATTTTGGCCCAAGCCTCCTTTGTAACCCTAGACAAAAACATCCCGTGTTCGTTCAAGCATGAACGAAACAATTTTTTAAAAATAACATTTGAAGGATAAGACCCCAGAGCACATTTTGACACCAAAATATAGAGATCATAATTTGAAACAAAAATTTTGTAGACTTTTCAAATCTGTCCCGTTTTTTTGGATACACACTGTATATCAGTTGGCATTTCCTTCATTACATAATAATGACGTAATATGTTATAGGTACTTATCAAGCCATATCAGGTGACAAGAGTTCATTAAAGAGTGGCATTGAATATAAATAAAGCCACATGTCTCTTTTCAAATAGATTTCAGGATGTTTCGTTAGTTTTAATTAAAAATACTTTTACTTACAAATTCTGTAATTACCATATCAGAAAACTATACAGATAAAATTACTACCTAATGGCCCGAATTCACAAAAAAACATAGCTCCTGGTTTTTGGTGGTTTAAACCCCCTCCTGGTTCAAACCCCGAGCTGGGTTTTTCATTTGCGTTTCACAAAGGATTTTTTTACCCCGAGGGGGTTTAAAATTCCTTTGTGAATTCGGGCCTAAGTGTTTTGCCAATGCCTGTATTGGGGAGAGAATTTTTTTATTCTTAAATGTTAAATACTCATTTATTTTAATCTTGGTATTATAAACCCCTCAAAAAAAATTGGAAATCTGTTTTGGGCTATTAATTTCTCCCAACTCCTAATTTTACACAATGCATATTTTACATCATTCAAAAGATCATTTAATTCTTTTTAAAATGATACCATTCCTGTTATGATCATGTCCTCATGAAAAGAGTAGGATTCAAAAGTGTTGGATAAGGTCTGAATCGAAAAGCTGCAAAACGAGCAAAAAAGTTTTGGAAATCGGACTTTCTCCCAACTCACAATTTTTAACAATACATCATTCAAAAGATCATTTAATTCTCTTTAAAATGGTACCATGCTTGTTAAGTTCATGCCATCACGAAAAGAGCAGGATTCAAAAGTGTTGGATGAGGTCTGAACTGGAAAGCTGCAAAACGAGCAGAAATAGTCATGAAGGGTCAATACAGAACATGATTATTTTGTCTGTGTCAATAGAGATGATAATCCATTCAAATCAAGACCCTGCTTGTGTAGTGATGGTTCTGTGAGATAACATGGTTTGAGTCGTGGTTTGAAATGCCCATGCATGTTTGTTCTTTATGTGTTTACTTATGCAGAGGTGTGTTTGATTCCATGTTAATGTTGATGTTAAGGTGCATTAAAATGATTAAAAGAAACCGCTGAGAAATTCACTCATCACCACTGAAAAAAGAACAGTGACATTCAATATTGTGTCATTTTGCAACTTTTGAATTTTGACCTTGCCCCACATTTCAAGGCACTGCACCTCCATGCGAACCATAATCATATCATGTAGGGTATCATTTTAAAGACAGTTAAATGCTCTATTCATTGATAGTAATTACACATTGATATTAACTAAAATTGATGAGGGATCGTCGATCAAAGTCAGATTTCCAAACTTTTTTGAGGAGTTTATATGTATACCGTGACACGCTTTTGAGTCGGAAGCAATGATCAGTGTGATAAAGCCACTATCATCATGATATATGTCAATATAATGATAACAAAAATAATCCTAATCATAAAAATACTACTACTACTAATAATAATAACAATGATAATAATAATAATGACAATAATATCAATAATAACAACAACATGATACCAAGTGTCAAACGCAGGAAAATTATGTATATAGTAGTTGCGCCATATAAATGGATCATAATTATTATATATTATATGAATGTATATGTATATTGGCTTTGAAAGCATTACCATTTATCTTCAGCATATTTTGTTACTATTAGAGAAGCCAATACGTGAAACTTTAAGATATATATATATCATGTATATTCCGGTGGTAATGTCATATATAATTATTATAACGCTAGTGGGCGGTAAACAGCTGTCTAAGACACAGAAGAGAGGAAACACAAGAACAGATATTTACATTTTGTTGAATGTTTATTTGTCTAGAGTAATTTGATTAATCAATGCAAAGTATGATGTGCTGTACTATTTCCATGGTAACCATTATTGACTTACATGTATTTAACTTTGTATTCACTTCTCTCAGAAATTTTTATTTTATTCAACATAATCGAGAAAATGTAGTTATTACATGATTTTTTTTTTAAGGATGTTTTATTATATTCTCTCAAATCAAAATACACAATTAGATTCTATAAACAATTTGTACAAACTATTTGAAACATAATTGTAAATCATACAATAAATCCATTACAGTATAATTATACAAATTATACATCAAACTTCAAAAATACTAGAAATTAATACTAATGCGTTTCAGCAATTCCAAAATGAAATATTAACAAAATATATGACATGATAAGAGAGAAAAAAAGATAAATATGAAATATATCGTAATCGGTGATAAGATGCTTATACCTTTAAAATGTTACCACGTACTAACATACCTGAAAATATACATGAAAATATATATTCATGTAGAACAATGATTTTGTGAATGTTAGATTACTCCTATGTACAGCGATCAAACACTTTCGGTGAACAGAGCAGCAAGCCGGAGGGCACCTGTCCAGGCACCACCAGCATGACCAGGGTCCCGTAACACAAAGGTATTGCGATTGATCGTATGTTTGATATTCAAGATTGATTGTACATTATTGTCAATGGAATCAATCGTAGAAAAATGTTCTACGATCATTGCTAAGCTTTGTGTTACGGGGCACAGGATAGAAATTCCAGAGGATGATGCAAAACTGTACCCTTTTTGGGGGTAAATTATGTACCCTTTATGATATTTGTGGTAACTTAAGATCTCTTTGTTGACTTCGTTTACATATATGTTTGTAGTATCCAAATGAACTGTTGTTGGGCTAGCTCCATGAGTGTCGGTGGACGGTCTGTGAGCTCAATAAGACATCACCATTATTATGTATTCATCGGCTTCGTTTATCATGCTACTCCTTGGCGTTATGCTTGGAGATGATACATTCACTTACATTGTAAAAACTGTGGTGTTAAAACTGACACAAATTGGTGTTGATAGAGGAATTACACCCTAGAGATTAAACATAACACCAAAGAGTGTAAATGTAACAGCAAAAGGTGTTGTAATAACATTTATAGGTGTAAAACTAACACCACCAATTTAACACAGGTGTAAAATAACTGGTGTGGTCCTCTATGTACACCGGTTAACACCACAGTTTTTGCTGTGTAGTTGAGATTGGAACCCTCACAATAGCGAGTTTTCGCAACTGCAACGTCGACGAATTCAAGAACACAGTAAATGGATTGAAACTGCCCATGTAATGACAATGAACAGCTGCGAGGTCTATGTCGAACATTTGTGGACCGGAACAGCATTTTCGTCCTCAGTTTCGGCGCTGATGACAAATTGCAAATACGACGTTTTTCCAGAGTTCAGGACCAAACTAATGTTTTGAATCACTAAGAATCGACAAAGACTTCTTGGTTATCCCTTGCCATTGAAGGGAATTTGAAATACATTTTCCATGTGCTTAAATCCGTCGAACACCGTGAAATGAAAAAAAAAACTATTTTTCAGCAGGTTATACCGCCAAATTGACGAATTATTCACAAATTTTAAAATGGTCAACGATGAATCTTTACATTCTCGAAATAGCGCGGAAAGGACTTGAGAACTCGGCGATTCCTCTCTAGTGTTGTCTCTTCGTGTTGACGAGATGCCGTATCTCATCTGTCACTTTTTAAAGTTTTTATATAGACCCTACCGTCCGTATGGGATCTGTTCATACAACTTAATCCATTTGCAGTAACAGTTAAAGGCTACTGAAATCCTTCAATCTGATTGGCTGAGATGAAATTTGTTATAGAAACGGTTCATTTGTCATTCTAACAAATCATTATGAAACAGGTTTAGCTCTTGTTTAAAGATGAGGTTTAACAATGGATAGCCAATTGTAATAGCATTGATCCCAAAACGACAGGTTAAAATTATCAACTCATAATAAACATTCAAATATGTAATTCAGAACTATCTGGAAATAATTTCCTTCATCATTAGAGCATTAAAAGAGCACGGTAAACATTGGAAATATACTATGAAATAAAAATTATGTAATTTTTGGCCTCCCATGATTATTTTAGCAGAGAGTTAGACCTTGGCTTGATGTGCTGGATACTTACTTTTTGCAGTCCCGGATGAAAGATTTTGAATGAGGACGGGCTGATTTGATTATGTATATCGTGTTCAGAACAAGCGGCTGAATCTTGTCACCGCGTCTTCTCGTGCCCCACAAAGCTTGGTTGATTTGATTTGATTTACCAATATATAAAAAACAATACATATCAAATTACAACAAAATATAATACATGATGAAATAACATTGGATGGATCGCCCTACTCAGATGAGCCATTACAGCACAACTGCTCTGCCGAGGGGTCCAGCCAAGATACTGCACTTCGTCGTCTTCAAGGGCCAAAACGGAGAATTGGTACATTTTGTTTTAGGACCATTACGGGGTCACTGTTGAAGAGTTTCCTGGTCTGGCTATCTTGCTATCTATCAGTCAACATTATCCATGTAGGATCCAGAAAGTGAGGTCGACGAAATGTCGGATTTTTTTTTTTGCTGCTTCCTTCAAGGATCCCATAATTAGTGTTGGCAAGATGTTATACCACAACTCCATGGTCATTCCGCGTATTTTCGCCTACCCAGATATACAAGCTGATGTGATACCATACTTTTGTTTTTGCCTTCTAGATTAAAGGTTGGGTCAGTGAGATGCTGAATCTCACCAACCGTCTTCTTCGGACCAGGAAAATTCGGGTTAAAGAGATATCCGATTCAATTATATCCGCACACTCGGACCTAAGACATGTGAAAGGTTTACGAGATGCCGGATCTTATGTTACAGCATCCAAGACTAAAAATTATGGGAATTGACTGACAATTATTTTATTGGATTGAATTGAATACGTATGGAAGCGACAAAAATTGTCAAATAAAATGAAACTTGTGTATCTGCGATTAAACATGATTATGAATAACAATCAATGTCTGAAAATGCGTTCAAAAATTACATTAAATGATTTGTTTTAGCTTTCATTGACATTTTGGGAATGGTGTAAAGTTTGTTCAAAGTAAGTGGCATTTTACGAAGGGTGACAACCATATCACAGGGAAAATGTTGACGGATTTTGCAGCGTGTCCATGGTGTATTTCCGTGATGGTGTTGAGCTTTTAAGGTGTCGCTGAAAAACAAACGAAATATATATTGGAAGTTACAATCTTCAGAGATTTTATCGTAAAACAAATCAAATCATATTCAATCTTAAGAGATTATAAACATATCAATTTTATTAGACCCAATACCATCTTATGTTTAGGCAAAGACTAATAGCAATACTTTGAAATCTACATTGGTTTCATAATTATGCTTTGTGTTGTTTCTTGGTTAAAATAGTTACGATGATACACCAACCTGGTGGAGTGAACTTTCACTGATGATGCTCTTGCACACCACCATTATCACGGTACAGGACTATTTTAAACTTTTTTTCGAGTTCAGTGTCAAGTGAAAGGCCATCACTTGCCATTGTAATAATCCATTTTCTTATTTAGAGAATTATTATACGATAAGCAGCTGCATGAATAAATTAACGAATGAATAAATAATGCTAGTAAATAAATAAGCGGCCATGATTCAATTCTTACCTGACGACATAGGACTTTCCGTTGTCGCGGACAGGCTTCTGGCTGATGATACTAAAACGAATATAAAAGGATGATGATATAAAAATTATAATGAACAGAAAAAAACTATTCCCAACCGAATGATGGTATTTCATTTGTTACAACGTAATAGATTTGGTCATTCTGGAGTCGGTTTCGCCAGTGTGAATGGGGCATTAAAGAGAACAAGATTTGTCAAAACGGTCAGACAGGCAAGAACAAAAAATATATAATCGATTATTTTCTTACGGACATGCAGGCCCTTCCGGAGCCTAATTACAAAAGGAAGGCAGAAGATTCGACCCAACCTTAACATTTGATTAGCTATGTAACACTGATTCTATAATCATGAAGGGCAACAACTGAACTTCTTTTTCCCAAATGAGGAAGAAACATCACTTAACTATTGGGACTCTTCTACTGGTGGTATAATAAATTGGGGGCTGTTTTACTGTTGTAGGTGATGAATTTGATCCCGTCAGGAGATGTCTTCATGTCTTTTATTGTTAATTGATCAATTATGGAGTACCAGATATATATCATAGTCACCGGTAGTAAAAAGTTCAACCTCTATTTTTTTTTATTATTTTCTTTTTCTTTAACAATGCCATTTTAACACACGAGTCGTGAAATCTATACTCAACCACGCCATCTCTCGGTAGATATGTTAATAAAACAAGTAGAAAGAATGGCACAAAAAACGCAGCCT
Source organism: Lytechinus variegatus (assembly GCF_018143015.1). NCBI lineage: Eukaryota > Metazoa > Echinodermata > Echinoidea > Temnopleuroida > Toxopneustidae > Lytechinus > Lytechinus variegatus. The sequence goes on along the minus strand of NC_054743.1, from coordinate 36,360,231 downwards.
TCCTTTTACTAATCTTTTTCATTCCCTATCTATTACATAATTATCTTGTCCAGTTTGTACTTTACCATGGCTAAACAACGGATTATCGTGAATGTAAAAAATATTAAAAGTGTTTGAAAAGAGCTTTTCATGTAACAGAACCTACGTGAAATTTTCCTCCAACTTAATGGTAACAAGGAAGGAAATGTAAAAAAAAAATATAAAGAATTGAAAACCATGGAAGTGGAATTAAATTTCCTTCATTGACTGATTGATGCCCTCTTATGATATCGACTTACCGGCAAAGTAAATAACGAGGCTGACGACGAGCAGGATAATGGTGACGACGAACATAGACATGCAAATTGTTAGCTCTCTTTCGCGTATCCGTTTTCCTTCAGCAGTGAGGTCGTGCCTCGTCGTGGGGAAATCGCCCGCCCGTTCGACGTCCATTCCGTTCGGTCGAGCAGGGATGGTTGGGATGGCTCCATTCATCGTATCGTACCCTCGATGTTCGACCTCCGAAGACCTCTCGGACGATGTCTCGTTGTGTTCCACGACTACGACATCGAGGACTGCTACCTCTTCTTGGTGGTCACTGACTTCGACGGGTTCATTGACATGATTGGTGTTCACATCGTCATCGTTCTCCACTTCATCTCGATCTACTCTGTCGGTTTGGACGTCGAGTTCGTAGGTCGGGTTAGCGAACACTTCTTCTTCCAGATGCGATGACGTATCTCTGCCGACTTCGTCCTCCAAATCATTGTAATCGGCATCGGGAATGTAAACCTGATATCACAATGTATATAAAGAAAAACAGAATGTCGAAAAGGAGACCTCGGACCTTTTGAAATATTTTTTTTTAAAACCACCTAGTATAACCATCACAGTCAAATGAAATCGTGTAATCTTGAATGAAACCAATGTCAGAATGTATCATAACAGAGATGTATAGTCAAATTATTGTAATTTTACAGAATTCTGTCTAGAGATCAATAATCAAATCTGTAATTAATTAATATTACCGGAAGCTGTGAGTCCTCCATTTCCGAAAAGTATTCACGTCAGCCCTAATACACCAAAATTGCCTTTGTGTCTATTATCTGATTCAAGACGTAACATGGAGTCGTAAATGTTTGAACCTTTGGTATCAAACAGTAATAAAAGTCGTTCCAAGGCAATCCTCTAGATGTATCTTGCACGATAATATCTATGTAAAAAGGTTTATGTTAGTTGTTCATTTCATGGAAAATTTTGCCACCGATCTGTTTGTTTTGTTTTGTTTGTTGGTTTGTCTGTTTGATTTTTTTTTTTTTTTGTTTTTTTAGGGGGGGGGGGGTAACTCGGCTATACAAACGGGTGACGATCAGCATTACATATAGTTGTATGCCCCCTGTCCACGCTTCCTTTATACATTATTCAGCTGTCCATCTATCGGAGTCTATCTTGGTCAACAACAATTAATGGAAATTTTTGAATGATTGACGCGTTTTGAATGATTTTTGTATAACTCCTACTTGTGCTGGGCCGATATCACTGATGGCAGTATTACAGACAGAACTGATCAAGAGTAAAAGTCCACTCACTACGAGGTTTCCATGCAGCCCATTGCGTGTTTTATTTGCTTGCACCTTATGGCTGCATATCTTGAATTTTATATCCGATTTTATGATGTTCATGAAAATATGTTATAGTCTAAATTCAATAAATGGCTTGGTGTAAAACTATATTGTGAGGTACACAATGTATTGAGTAATGGATGGACCAATGTTTACTTAGATTTAAAACACTGTAAAATCTGTGGTGTTAAAACTGACACCAACTGGTGTTAATAGAGGACCACACACTGAGGTGTTAAAATTACACCCTAAAGATTGAACATAACACCAAAGTGTGTAAATGTAACCACCAAAGGTGTTGTTATAACACATATAGGTGTAAAAGTAACACCACCAATTCAACACCGGTGTAAAATAACTGGTGTGGTCCTCTATGTACACCGGTTAACACCACATATTTTGCTGTGTAGTAAAACTATATTTCGGCAATATGATAAGAAAGAAAGATCTTCCTCTGAAACTGTACGCCTTGTCATTCTATTATGAATATTTCTTAGGGAATAATATTTACTCCACGGTCACCAGCAAGATTTTATGTATCACTAATACCAGGAAATAAATAGTCTCTTCTACAAACCGTAAAACGAAAAGTTTCATGCAAACTATGACGTAATAGGCATATTAAAACAAATAGGAGGACGTGTCGCAGGCCGAGATGCTGCTAAAATACTAGTGCAAAATGGGGGACTTGCCGGCATGCCCCCCAAAAAAAAAGAAAAAGAAAAAGGGTTGGGGGTATTCGGAGAACAAAGTGAAAGAACAGTAAGGGGGGAAGAAAGGTGTGTTATTTACTGAATATTATGTAATATATCTTTCACAAAATTAGACGTTCGTTTTAAAAATCGAACGATTATTGCTCACTCGCTTTGTTTTTTCTCGGGACTTCTAAGGCATTTTGCCTTGCGCGCCATCTTGTACCCCTCACTCTGTTTATTGCTAATTTCGCCATTTGTTACCAATTAGATGGCGAGAAAGCACGACAAACAAGTCAAAAGGTGAACATTTTCAGTATTCTGAATAAAATTATTCAGCAAGAAATGTATCCATACGATGCCTCACTCAACCCAGGTGAGGGCTAGACCTGGCAGACATTCATTCGTTGAACGCAGGAATACCAGCTTCACTGAAGCTGCATTTATGGTAGAGCGCTTCGGTGTATTGAGACTTCTGATAAAGTAATTGATTAAGGAGTGTAAAAATGAAGTGCTAATTTAGCACTAAAAGTGCTTGTATAACGAATGCACTACGAGCGCTGATTTTCTAATTCAAATTTGAACTAGAAATGCAGCACTCGTTGTGCAGTCACTGTACAGGCACTGTAGGTGCTAAATTAGCACTTCATTTTTACAGTGAGTGTTAAAGATAATGTGCCCTACAATAGCAGTACACATAAAAAATTGTGGTGTTAACCGGTGTACATAGAGGACCACACCAATTATTTTACACCGGTGTTAAATTGGTTGTGTTATTTTTCACCTATAGGCGTTATTAAAACACCTTTTGTTGTTACATTTACACTCTTTGGTGTTATGTTCAGTCTGTAGGGTGTAATTTTAACACCTCAGGGTGTGGTCCTCTATTATCACCAATTGGTGTCAGTTTTAACACCGCAGTTTATACAGTGTAGTGTAAAATTAGCCGTTAGTTGATTTAGTTGTTGCTACAGGATAAAGACTTCTTACTGCACTATGCAATCTTACATTCATTTTGTGAAATTTCAGAAAACTGGTAGTTGGTGAATGAAAATTTAAGAATTTCCTGAAATAAAACTTTATTTTCTTTCTTTTAAACTACGCCTGTTCTGTTAAATTGCAGAAAAGGTCCTGTTATAGCAACTTACAGAATGATTCTGTATTTCTTTTAGTAAAACTCTAGGTTTATATAAACTGTTTTATTTAACAGAGCAGTGTCGATTTTATACTGGATTTTATACCAATTACCCCCATTTCAATCCGAACCTGCATCGACATGCGTATAAATAAGAATTGAAATACAGACAGACAAAGACAGTAGATATCAATCAACGAGAAAAACAGCTGAGTGAGTGCGCCACCTCGTGACAGCTGATTAAAAGAAGAGCATAAAAAGTTGAAAATAATCCAAAAACCAACACGAATATCCATCAAAAGCAGTCAACGTAAAAATATAATAATGATAATAATAATAATGATAATAATAATAATAACCCTGTAATCCTGGAATAACCCTAGATTTCTGGAAGAAGTCCGGTTGCTGTTTAATATACCAACAGGACATCAAGTTTTGGACAATGGAAATAATAATAACTATGATAATGATAATAATACTACTACTACTACTAATAATAATAACAATAATAATGATAATAATATGGTGTTGATCAATCTATTCTGGTATTAGAGGTTTGACCAAAAGGGGGGGTTGATGTAATATAAATAATACTCTTTAAGTTAAAGGGATAGGCCCATGACATTTTCCGCAACCATGCCGTACCTCTCAGGGCCTGGGAATTTTTTTGAAAGTAGGGGGGGGGCTAACTATGCAACATAAAATCACAATCACAATTTTTTTTGCCCACATTAATTGAAAGAAATGTGGGAGGGAGGGAGACATGAGTATACCCTGAATGGACAAGTACTCTCCAACAAAAACTTGACTTGAATAAAAAGAGAAAAATCCAACAGGCATAACAATAAAAATATTCTCAAAATTGGATGGGAAATAAGGAAGTTGTGACATTTCAAAGGTTCGCTTACTAGTAATTTTCACAAATGATTTATATGCACATCCTGGTCTGTATGTAAATGGTGGGATCGATAACATCGCCCATTTACTACTAGTATTTCTTTTAAATTTCATTGTATGCAATAGTGTAATTTTCTCTTCATTTGCCATTCTATAAACATAGTTTTATTCCTCCCTGAACATGTGGTATTCCCATTGTTTTAGTATTTCGTGGTTCATTCAAGTTGGTCATTATTGTGGAATCTGTAGAAATTGAAATACTGTATAATTCAAACAGTAAAAAAAAGGTGAGTGATATCATTGACTCTTATTTGAATATCACGGAGTTAACCGTTTGTGCAATTATAAAATGTCACTTCTTTCTTATTTCACAATCGAACATGATGAAATTTTCAGCTTTATGCTTGTTCAATTTAAACCAATTGAGTCATATCGATATTTTTTTCTGGGGTGGACTTGGCCTTTAATTTAGAAAATATGTCTATCATGATTTGTTTTACACTGTTATACTACCTGACACGCGGAAGTTGTTTGGCAGTAATCGTTGTATGCCACATACCGACATGTACTAATGATGGGTGTGTATCCTTTTTATTCATTATCTTACCGAGTAAAGGGAAAAAAAAGCAGCAGTTGTTTCTTATAAACCCTCTTTTCATTGTATCCTCGATTGTCCTCTGCTTGGCCGCACTGTACACACACGAGATGCATTTGTCAATTTGAAGAGATAGATATTTCGTCACGAAAAGACGCAACCATTCCTAACTCAGGATCCCTTCCCTCGCCTTTAGCGAGTGGAAGGATATCGATTGGCTTTGATGGCGGAAGATGTGAAATTTTACGCTTGACAAGTCAGTTTAATATTCGACCAGTATACCAAGGACGACGGTAGCATGGATGCATAAAGTCTTGCATTTAGCAGAGTGGTAGATGGCAGATAGATTGAGAAATCGAGGAAAACCTGGTCACTGGTGCGCTCAGTTATTGCTTCAGCGGAAGAGAGTTCGAATGCACCCCTCATATCGAATGGTATGTTCTTATTCAAAAGTTCGATGAGCAAGAGTGATTTTTGACAAGGACCGCACCCCGGTGTCTTTTATTTCCCCTTTCTTTAACCCGCCTCTCATTCCAATGGAGCGAGCTTTTTCTTGGGCAAAGACATGAAAGAGGAGGGAACGTGTTTGGTTATTCATTCTTAAGTAAACAGTAGAAAAAAAGAAAATACCTTGCTTTTTTTTTCTTATGGAGTCAACTTGTATATCATCTGCAGTTGCATAGACACAGAATGACTCCCATTTGTTTTTAAAATCGCATTTGATTAAGCATTCATCCATGGATAATGACTAATGCTTGTATACACCGACAGACAAGCCTGTCTTTAGTGATACTTTATAACCCATTAATTCTAGAAGCCGCATCAGCTTCAGAGGCTATTTGAACCTGTGGCACTAGTATTGGTTTTGGCGACATAGCGAAAGTTGGAAAGTTAAAATGGCGCCTCGCTTTGGATCACTGTGCTATATTCTGGTTTTGATAGAGCTGTGTCTAGTTCATCACAGTCTCCAGCAGATCAATCCGATTGTGATGGGGCCTGTGGACACCGAGGCCGCCGAAGGGACAGATGCAGTCTTCTACTGTAAGGTGCGAACAGGCCAGGGACTCATCGTCTACTGGATCGTTGACCGGTCCATCGCGGTAGGACCAAACGTGAACAGGAACGAAGCCCTGCCGAAGTACGAGATATTCGGGAACCCATCAAACGGATACTACAACCTGAGGATTAAAAACGTCACGCTCGATGACGCTTTCCAGTACGATTGCCTGGTCGATGCTCAAGGTGGAGGATCGAACTACGAAGCGGGGGCGACGTTGAGCGTCGTCAATCCTGCCATGGCGCCAGGGGTCCCGTCATGTCTAGATACAACTGCCAATGAGATCGTGTTTGATGAGGGAGACGAGCTCGGAAACTTCCGGTGTCGGTCTAGTGGGGGTCGACCTCTTGGGGAATTGAAATGGAGCTTGCTCCGCTCGGATCAAACCCTTGTTGATGTGAATTTCGATACGCAGGTGGACACGTCGCCGTCAATAACGGCGACGTCGAGCTCGTACACGATGACAGCGGCAGATCACGAGTCCCAGTTGGCGTGTTCGCTCACGCATCCGAGCCTGAACTCAGATGCCACATGTACTGTCCCATCGGGCTCGACAAAGCTCATCGTAAGGCACTTCCCCATCATCGACTTCGGTCCTCGTCTCGACGTCCACTACCTTGAGACTAAGAACGTTACAATCAGGTGCACAGCTACCGCTTACCCCGGCTTAATCATCAACGTCCCCGAGCTCACCTTTTCCGATCGTAGCATACTTCTTCAAACAACACTCGTGGAGGAAGGGGCCATTGAAGCCGTCATTCGGATCTCCCAACGTTCCGACGTCGGCAAAAGCATCAACTGCTCCGCCACAAATGCGATGGGGACCACGACTACGACGCTCGAGATCGAACTCACTCCCGTTCTCCCCATCTGGCTTCTGGTGGTTCTCATGATCATAGCTTGTCTTATAGTGCTGCTGCTGTCCCTCTGCTGTTGCTACTGTTTCTGCAACGGCTGCAAGCCAAAGCCAACCGATGACCGACCCGACCTCGGCGACATCAAGGCTGCTGGGTACGACGTCAGCGAATCTCGATCAGCATCCGTGTTCCAGCCCAACGGTCTAAACGGCACCGACCTGCGTCCCATCAACAACGACGACGACAGTTTCGCGGATATGCCCTTGAACGATTACACGGAGTATCCCCCGCCCCCTCCCGTCTCCGACACCACCACCACCGGGTTCAATGACCACGAGACGGGCGAGGTCAATGATGGTTACCTGTCACCGGATGCTGAAGACAGGTTTCCTCCTATGATCGAGGACGAGCATCTGATGGGTGAAAAGAGGATATCATCCTTCAAACCTGATGACATGAATCTGGCCCCATCTCCTCCCCCTCCGCCCCCTCTTGATCTAGCTCCGCCTAAACCTATACCAATCGTCGAAGATGAATGATGTCATAATGCTACTCTGTCATTTTGGAGTTCTTCACTCCTTAACATTGTTTTTTTATGATTTTGGATAAACCAACAAATACTGGTTTTGTTATGACGATTCTTTGGGTGTTCAATCAACAATAGTTCTATGAAATATAAAGATATATATTGTATTGATACATTGCATGAAAGTTGTTCGCTAAGATGCAAAAATGCATTAATTAGCAGTTGATTTAGTCTCGGATATAACATTTTGTTGTCTCCTGTCTCTTATTTTGAAGTTCAATTTCAATTATGCAGCAATAGAATTTCGTCATCACAGTTGATTGATCATTGTATTGATTGGAATTAGGAAATAGTTGCACGATTTTTTTCCTTTCAAACTCAAAACAATACAAAGAATGTTTGCTTAGTGTACACGGTCCCGTGCAGTTATAGCATTGGCCTAGATTCTCACCAAGCAAAATTCACATTTACCTAATGTTTCATAATGATGGGGGGCAACAGCCGTCAGGTGTAAATTCCAGAAAACTGATTACTCAAAGTGCAACAAATTACGCACTTTTGTTTTTCATTTGAGGCCCTCTTTCAGTTTTACCTTTTCTTTCATGGCTATATTTTAATACCTTATTTTTAAATGCATTACAAACATTTAGGATTTTATCCACCATTGTGGGTATAATGTAATCATATCTCTTTAATGAGAAAATGATTACGCGTTATTGTTATCAACAAGGTTGAAGAGAAATATTAAATGCAACAGAGCACGACTTCAGGCAAACATCAAAATGTTTCTTCATCAAAAAAAGACATGGTAGGTTGAATTTTATAGTCACTTCATGGCTAAAGACTCGGTTGAACGAAATTAAATTCCCAAGCCCTGTTTTTAGACAGTATTGCCGAAACCTTAAAACAAAATATTATTAGTGCTGTTTAGATACTTTTTACTTATCTGAAGAAAAATTATATCCGGTTACGATTCAACAACAATTTTGTTTCAAATGCTTCTGTCTGATTACTCAGCTCGAACAACCCGATTTTTAGGGGTGTTTTTCTTCAACATTGTCTGGATGGATTCGTATTAAGTCATGTTTCTCAAAGGCAGCTTGTCTTTAAATACATCTTGTTTATTGGTGTTTCTGTAATGACTATATATATATCATCGATGTATAAATATCAAATTGTGAGAAGTCGTTTTTTTTCATTACCACTACTCACGACACGTACATATTATGTATGCCTATATTCCGTCTTCCATATTACGCACCTTGAATGGTGAAAAAAATGTACTGTTGTCAAGGCATCAAAGATTCGTTGCCATACTAAATGCAGTCACTACGTAACCAAACCAGAATGAATGATTGAATCATAAAAAGCTAATTTAAAATCTATCATGTGGTTGTGATCTATCTTTATTTACAGCGAGCATGCGACACAATGGTGATAGTAGTGTTAGAAAGAGTTGATGAATCCCGTTGGAGCATTTTCATGAAATACATAGTCGGTCGTTTATGACAACGGTTATTAGCTACCGAAATCCTTGCATCTGGTTGGCTCAGAACAAATTTGTCAGTGAAAACTAATGACTTGGCCTATATAAACACTTCGATGGTCTCCTTCAAGACATTGCATTTCAGCATTTAATGCTTTACAAATATAATTACACTGCACTGTCTGCACATCATTCATTTTCTATTAAAAAAGATTGTATCAATACTAGTTAAGTAATATTGACAATCAGATATGGTATACGATATAACATGTGCTTTTTTGAAATATTTGCGTATGAATTTTAGTTGATTTATATTTTCTTGAAGATTTACTCTTATTTACGATGATAAAGCAGTAAGATGACCACGAGGCAAAAGGCATAGAAAATAATTATCGTGAATTTTAGATAGCAGTGAGCGACAAAAAAATCAGCACCAGAATTTTCTTTTATTTTCGTTGTGTTTTGTAGATAAAATTTGCATAAATTTATATGCTTGAAATAAGCATTCTGTATATTACAACGTGTTTTATTGATGTATTAATTCTCAAATTTATGCTTCAAAATTGCAATATTGATGTTTGTAATATTTTGAGTATACATTATGTTCATATTTTCAAAGTGGCCTTACAAGAAAGTATTCATTAAATTTCGTAAATGTTTGGTCCAGAAGAAATGTTTGTCGTTTATTTGTGATGGTTTTAAGGTGTCAATTTGGTAAAATCGAGACGTCAACGTGATGATAAATCACGTTCCTGTTGATTAGCGAGTCAAGACGACAAAACAAATATGACAGTGGTGTTACAGGTGGTGGTAGTGGCGATCAGGATGATGGCACCATTTGAGACAACGACAATGATGATGATGTTGATGATGATGACTCGAGAGAGAATAATAGCGGTGACGATGTAAATAATTATGATTACGGCGGCAATGATAGTCGTGGTGATGATAGTGAAAATGATAAAGACGATAATGATGATGCTGCTGCTGCTGCTGATGATGATGATTGATAATTATGAAGATGGTGATTATGGTGGTGGCGGTGGTGGTGGTGGTGGTGATGATGACGATAGCGATGATAGAGTGATGGTGGTAATGATGACGATGATGATGGTAGTGATGATGATGATGATGATAATGGTGGTGACGAAAATGATGAATGTAGTGATGATGAAGATGATAATGATGATGGTGGTGGTGACGATGATGATGACGTTTATGATGATGATGATGGTGATGATGATGATGATGATGATGGTGGTGGTGGTGGGGATGATGATGATGACGATGATGATAACGGAGATCATAGTATCATAATGGCGATGATGATGATGATGGTGGTAGTAATGATGATGACGACGATGATGAAGATAGTGAAAATGATGATGATGAGGAGGAGGATAGTTAGGATGATCGTGAAAAGGATCTTGATCATAGAAAGATAATGGTTATGATGATCATATTTAAAATGATGCCGATGTCGATGATTATGATGGTGGTGGTCATGATCATGAGAATGGTAATGATGAGGATGAATACGATGATAACGATAACTAATATGGTTCTCAATTTCCGATCTGATTCAACTGGCAATGAAAATGTTGGGGATGGACAAATGAAACATAATTTCATATGAAGTGAATGAAAACGATTGAAAAAAAATCAGAAAAAAATATATTTCGTTCCTCAAAACAGTTCCATAACTACAACATTTGATTACAGATGCATTTAGACTAATCAATTACGAGTTCGCGACTTTCTCCACTAAATTACTTTTTTTCTCTCTCTCTCTTGCTCTGCTCACTCGTAAAACCTTAACCAAGGTGGTTTGGGAAAGCAAGTGGTGTCCCCCAAAATATAAGACGAAATGACGCCCATGCGTGAACTTTATTACATTGTTTTAAACTGATAGTAGTTTTTGCAAGTCTGGAATAAAGTTTATTTCTGTAAATATTCATCCGTCTTATTATGGCTTGTTTGAGGAATCTTATAAATTGTTTTTGTACTATGAACGAAATATTACTAACTTCTCACTGATATTCTCTTATACATTAAAACCACTGATGTTGTTTATATTTACATATGGGTGGCTTGGACCTTCTACACTCGTGGAATTCACTGTCTATGCAGATTTATTCAAGGTGGTTTACTCAGTCTATATTGACTTATTACAGAATAGGCCTGCACCATGGTTTGGGGGCAAGCATAGAGCAGTCCATAGCGGTGGATAAAATAAGCTCAACCTCTATTGGTTCAGTCACACTAAAGAGATTGGAAGGTCTTCCGTCAAGTTGGTTTTAATGGCCCGAATTCTGAGCTCTGACTTATCATAAACCGTAGTCTAATGTTTTGGTTTAACTATGGAATGCCAAATGTGACATCAACTTCTATAATTAGATAACCAATACCATCACATTTGGCATTCAAATCGTAAAAAAATCTTGAAACGATAATTACAATAGAACTCACCATTAAATCATGCAGTCAACATATTAAGCATTCAATTTTAATCATTTTTATATTCATAGCTTCCTATAATATTATACCAGACTTAGACCATGGTTTCAGTTAAGAATACGGGCCAACGAGAGTAGAAAACTTGAGATCAACAATGAAAGAAAGAAAGTATACGTAACCGATGATAAAATAAAGAAGTAGTTATTGATAATTATGAATAGGAAACATTAAGTAGACCCGTCTTCAGGTCACGTTTGAATGTGTCTCCGGAGCGAGGGGTCGTTTAGAGTATAGGAACTACTTATGCAGGAGTGGGACTGCGGTATTGGATATTAGATAGTTTTCGCATCGCGATGGTGCCTAATTTTGCAACATAGAAAATCTATTGAAAATGCCCGTCCAATCACAATGAACAGCTGAGAGGTCTTCGTCGAAAATTCATGAACCGGCATAGCTGAGTGGTCGTCGTTAGACTCTGGGTTGACGAAAAATTGCAATACTGGCTTTTGTCCAGATTCCAGGACAAAACTGCTGCGGATATATGACAAAGACTGCTTTGTCATGAAGGTGTTTTTGACAATAGGTTTTCTATGTTAGAGAATCTGTTCCCGTCCCGATTGCAAAAAAAAGTAATTATTTGTAGGCGTACATGTATGCCTGCCATTATGTTGAGAGCTTTTTTTCTTGGATCAATGTTTACCCGAGACTGGTAAATTTGTGTTTAGTCAGGGGCGTGTACACTGGTGAGAGTCAGGGTCATTCACAAATAAAAAGGTGTGACGAACAATGAAGAATAGAAAAATCACTGCGTGTGTGCTACGATGGGAAATAATTATGTATTTAGTAGGACAAGGAATGTAGCAGTCTGTTAAAGGAATGCTAAAGGCATGGTGTGTTTGTTTTGGTATGATGTTAAAAGTTAGTGCAGAGATATTGTACCCGCCCCCTCCCACACACACACACACACCAAAAGAGATTGGGGTGCCCTGTCAGAATGCACGGGCGTAATGGGCCCAAAAAGTGGAGATGCACAAACATGACGTATGTAAAAAAATAAAATCTTTAAAATCCCAAGCGCGGGATCAATATTGACCTTTACAAAAAAAATTACATTGCATTTTATTGAATGCAAATCTGATTAATACCGTTTTAAAAAGAATCAGTCCACAGACTTAGCGCTTATCAATATTTAAGGCAAAATTATAAAAGCGATGGCTAATAAAGAACATATGGTTGGAATATTTATGGACCTGAGCAAAGCTTTCGATACATTTAATCACAAAATATTACTTCATAAACAACAAATAAATATTTGGAAATACATGCATGCACACCGCTGATCAGAAGATTATTTATCACACACACATACAACAATGGGATAGAATCACCCTTTAAAACTGCCCAATGCGGAGTGCCCCGGGGGTCAATTTTGGGGCCGCTCCTTTTCATATTATATATTATATCATATTTATATTATATCAATAATATATCAAATACCTCCTCCTATCTTTTATCCACTTTGCAAATGATACTAACATATATTTTGTTTTATTCTCTCACAGAACTAGAAAATGTAATATCTACTTTAACAAACTATAAAAAAATGGTTTTGGTGTACCTCTTCTTTGGATCCGTCAACATGTAATGGTATTTTTTTGTGATTCTTTTCAGGAACCGGATTTTTGTGAATAATAATAATAATGATAATAAATAATAATAATAATAAAATAATAATAATAATAATAATAAATAATAATACATATGATTTGTATGGCGTCAAATCCATAAGAATATCAAATGCTCTAGGCGCACAAGAGAAAATAAAAAAAACATATTTAATTACATAAAGCTCCGTCCTCCGTCCATACGTCTGTCTCGAAATCTTATTTAATTGAAACACGAAACACACCATAATACCTAATTTTATCAAAAGTTTGCACCTGTAGTATTTTCACTCAGAGTTCCTGGTTGCTCATCAAGGGATTTTTTTTCGTACCGTACACCGTGTTCAAGATCTTTATTGAAGTGAGCTACATTCAATTATTAACCATGCTCGGTTCGGTAATCATATTCTCTGTCAGTTTGTAAAATGTTTCATAGTCTGAAAAGATATGTTGATGATAACAACCTTATTGTTGCCTGAGGTGTACAATAATAAAAAAAACTTAAATCGTAAGTGGGCCACATCCTTATTTCTTACCCTACCTACAGTTTGAGTAAAAACAAAACTTGACACCTCAAAAATCCCGAATTTTAAGGATTAAATTTGTCATTAACGCTTAATCATTATACATGGCCTGAAAGAGTATGTTCTCCCAAATAATTTGATACTATATTTATGTGGTATGCGTTAACGCTTTGATGACCAGGGGCCCGTTGCAGAAAGAGATGCAATCAATCGCAACTCAAAAAATCATGCGCAACTTGGTTTTCAACCAATCAACAGCGCGCATTTTTGATTTGCGGTTGATTTTTTTGACTTGCGTTTAAACGCAACTCTTTCTGCAACGGGCCCCAGGAGGTACTCTTTACAGTGACGTAAATTTTGACTTGCGCCAAAGTAAGTAACTGCAATGAATGAATCCAGATGCCAATGATGTCTTAATCCTTCATGGGTTTGTAAACACGTTATTTTGCTAATCCCTTTTCAATGGAATTAACTTGAGAATCGAAACTAAAATGTGTTTTTTTTCTAAAACAATTATAATATAAATTACTGAAAAGATGTTTTGAAATGGTTTTAAAGCAACCCTTGTAGGATTATGACATCATAGACAACTGGATTCATTGCAGTTGTGCCTTAATTTGGCGCAAATCAAAATTTACATCACTGCAAAGAATACCTCCTGTTCAAGCATTAACACATATCACGTGAATATGGTATAAAATTATTTGAGAGAATATCCTCTTTCTCGTCATGTATACTGATTATGCGTTCCTGGTTTGTTTTTTCCCCTTAAAGTTGGGGGTTTGTGAGGTGTCAATTTTTTTTTACTCAAACTGTATGCATAATATTCCATGCATGAATCAAACCCTATATTTGCTATATAGGAATGCAATTTATACAGACTTGATCTGTAAATCTGGACAGTTATTGCTTGTCGTACAATGGGCATTGTATGCCGGTCTACTATGTTTGATGAAGGAAATTTCTTTTTAATCAGTGTCGATCAAGCAGAGTGGCATTGTATTCCTTATACCCCATGCAGGGAGAACTTGTATGACTTTGGTCAGAGAAGAGGAATACTATCTGGGCAGTACAGGCCCCACACGGTTCCGAAATTCAAGCGAAGGTAATTATCAAATTGGTATAAATGGTAGCAATTAGCATGGATCCTAGTTAAATGATTGGCCAAAATCTGCCATAAATTATGACCAGTCATTTATTTCACCTCACAGGACAATTTACTAATCAATGTTAGTAATGAATAGTTCTCTTGATCATAATATTGAGAGTAGGATAGTATATCAAATAAAAAGGATATCACTATCTTAATACGGCATCATTTTGTTCAGACATTAATTACAAACAGTTGTTGCCACACTCGAAAACCAAAAAATGTTGGAGGAGTGACAACATTTTCTAAATGTTGCATTTTCCACTTTAAATGGTTCCACCCAACACTTAAAATGTTGGATTCAGCTTTATACAAGGTTGGATGTAACATTTGGAAAAGGTTGTCACTCCTTCAACCTTTCAAATGTTAATTTAACATTCGAATTTTTAGAGTGGCATTATAACAGCGGTATAACAGTTCTAAAAGCCCTCAGCTCTGACTCGGGTGTGTTTGAACTGTTCCAAATTGTGTGTGATTCTTACCAATGCTCTCGATGATGAGTATTATTTGTAGACATGTACTAGAAAATATAAATATCACATTACTGGTATTGAAAGACGCCATCTGCGACACTAGGCTTGTGATCGGGTAGAAGGTGTCACGCGCGTAAAACATTCCCCGTAGACTTGTGTGTTAAAATGGCACTTGTGAAAAATTCATAAAAAATAAATGTGAAATTAGAGGGTGGAATGTTTACTACCTTTTGATAGGATATATATCTGGCATTTCATATCTGACCAGGAAAGGGTACCGTAGCCAGCTCATTTTAAAAATAAATCGTCATTTATGAAGATAACTATGAATGTATCAAATTCATCGACTGAAACAGTAAAATAGCCCTAATTAGTCCGCCAGTCAAAAAAAAATAGTTCCAAGTCACTCGGGCGAAGGAAGTTCAGTAGTTACCATTTCTAGAATCAGTGTTAGATTTTGAATCATATTCATACATTTGTGTCACTCAGCAACATCAAATTGAAAAAAGTTCGAATGGGTTGGGTCGAACGAATATCTTGAGCCCTCCTGATGTAATTAGGCTCATGGCACCAGAAGGGTGGCGTGCGCCGGTAAATTGCCAATTCGTCTATACTACCAGCTCTTCAACTCACCACAATGGCCTACTTTCATTTCGTCTAAATAAATGCAATTCCGTCCATCCACAGTGATGGGAGTGATGCCATTCCATTTTAAACTCAAATATCGTGAAATTAAATAAAAATGAGTTACACGACTCAGGCCTATTTGGGGGTAGATTCCTGTCTCTTTTCTTAAATTGTCTTCCGTTTTTTGAGATATACTTTCCTTTTCTCTCCTTCCCCATTTCTCTCACTGCCCCCTTTTATACCACTATCCCTGATGAGTAAGCGAATGAGGTGAGGAAGGTTGGTGAACTTTGCCAGCTATTAAGCCAAATTTACCGTAAGAACGGTTAAGAGGATAAGAGATGGGTGAAAAAAAACACTTTTTCCTTTCTTGGTACTCAGTCCCGTAATACCCGCCCACCATCCCCCGCAATCCTCTTACACTTGGGTTAATTTTGGTACCTATCAGAAATTAAAGCAGCTTATATAGACTTCTTACTTCATGTACTTAATACGGTATGCTATTTAAAATATGTAGCCTTCCAGTACAAGATGTAATCGAAGGATCGGGACAGATGATGTGTATGAGCCACAACAACTATAACATCAAATTCTTATCAATTTTTAAAATATGTATACTGTATATTGCGGCCACCAACATATGCTGAAGAGCTCGGTTTTTATTTTTTTTTTATTGTTGTAAGAAGGTAATTTCAATTTTGTCAAAAGAAAAAGTTGCTTTTGTTAAACGGCTTGCGATAATCATTTTATTTTTCTCTTTGCATTTTTTGTGTGTTTCTATTGGTATATTCATCTTCTGACATAGCGCCAGAAAAATTGATAGATTAGGAGAGTTATAGTTTACACTCGCTGGCCTGTGATTTTATTTAATTTTTAATCATTTGCCTGAAATACGTTGAAATGTACGTTGGAATAAGCCAGAATGCGGAAACGAAATAGCAAGTGATTTCAATTCGCAAGTCAGATTTTTACGCTAATTCCTTCTTCTTCTTTTTTTAGTCTATTCTTAAGGCAGTATTGAGTGTGTGAGTGGTTTCCTTAGTTGGGAGTTTTAAGGAAAGACTAAGAGATGGGAAGTGGGGTTAGACACTGTGGCATATATTCTGAAGTCGGGTTTAACTTAAACTCGGGTTTAAAGTTGTGGTTTAAGTATGGACAGCCAATTGTCACATAAATCACTAACAGTAGAGATATCAAATTTCAGCCCATTTGGCTCTCAAATCATTTATAATTGTCTAGGAATTATATATAGATTATTGTCTTCACCATCGATGAATCAGGAAAGAGCACAGTCAAACATAAGAAACGTACAACTTAATAAAAAAAATGATACTTTTGGCTTCCCATACTTAAACTACAACTTCAAACCTGAGTCTAAGTTAATCCTGACTTCAGAATACGGGCCTGTATAACTGTATACTGCTGATTTACCCTTGACATAATCCACGTTGCATTTACCTTTACTTGTGTCCAGATCATTTTACTTCAATGTCATCTTCTGTATTCCGCATATTTTGTATTCGATTCCTTTTAAGACAACTCTTTGTAATATTATCAATGATTCCGTTTCTGGCAACTATTATCGGCACAATTTTCCTTTAGAATAGATACCATTATCAATCAAGCACATCGATAACAATACCAACCAACATTACTGCTTATTTAAAAAGCTGTTGTATATGGAATACATGCCATGAATGTTTCTCTCTTTTCAATTCATCCATTTTTAATATCTTTTGTTTGTTTGTTTTCTTTAAAAAACATTATTTCATACAAATCCACTCTTTACGAAGTGGGAAACACATTGTTATTCTTTAAATATTGCTAAAATATATATTCATGTTAAAAATGTTCATTATATTGAAATGGTATAACTTAAGTCTACCCCTAATTTCTTCCCATTCTTCTTTCTGACATTACTTCTTCTTTTGCATACATTTCTCTGTGTATCCCCCTTCCAGATAGGCATTGATATACGTTGTTTGTTTTTATACTAAAATTTGTACTCTATACGAATTCATGTAATTCAGCCTTTGGATGCGAATTGAATTTTATCATGATAAATATCATTTTTTTAAATTTGTTTATTTATTTATCTATCTATCTATCTATCTTTGTACCAAGTCCCAATGATGGAATTATTCAATACAGTTCCACTTTTGATTGCTCGAAGCAGAGGATCAAACCTGGCAAAAAACAGCGGACATAACGAGTTCATATAACTCATCGCACGACATATCAAAGCCTTTTTTTCAATTCAATTCAACATTCATTTTCTTCATATTGAAATTTCACCTCTTTCGATCATGTCGATGTAGAATATATAAGTCAATGATGAGCATAGTACAAAAACAATGAATGTAAAGTACAGTAGGTCAATGTAAAATATGTACATGGAAGAAGACGTAAAAGCTAAATCTTAAGACGAATTAGATAACCATGACAACAGGGTATGCCTCTGCACATTTGTTGCAAAATATCCCACATCCCCCAAATGGCCAAATTTCTACTAATTTCTATGTTTAGATAAAAACTTCCATAGCTTCATTCGGATGAAACAGATTAGATGTAATAAGAACTATGAAAATGAAATTCCTTACCTGTTGTTATGGTTTTGTTTTATTTTATTTACAACTCGTAAAAGGAACTAAATAAATCTCAAATCTCTCTCATTCACTTTTTTTAGCTTTCAGGCCTGGGGTAGACTAGTTGACTCTTGCAACTGCTATGAATTCAGCTAAAAAATAAGAAAGGATTAAAAGTAACATACGATGAGGGGAATGAAGCCCCTTTGTTTTCTGGTTTTGATGTTCCGCCTTTATCGTGTTTATAAAGAAATACATAAATAAACATTTTTAATTGATTTGCAAGGAAATCATCATCACCATCGTCGTCTGATATAAGATTAATAAAACTTTGATGTCTGTCTCTGTTTTCGGATTATTATAGTCGGCTGAACGACATTTCTCATGAAGGAAACCTTTTTTGAATGACTATGCCATCTGGAATATATATTTTCTCTTTTTTCTTTTCAGATATGAAAATGGTCGCTAGGATTTTGGGATATATTTGAATGGAGAGAGGACGTCCCTCAACCCCACCTTTCACCTGCAATTTTCAGACCGATTTCTTTTTCCTCCAGAGAAGAGAATATAGCAATTCTTTTTCACTTTCAAAACCGCCATGGGAAACTTGAAATTTCTTCCATATTTTGCAGTTTTTTCTGCTCAAGAGGAAACCTTGAAAGGTGAACCTGACTGTTTTTGTACTCCGCCACAAAAGACACAGTGACCTACCTGATTTGCATATGAAACAAGTCGAGTCTTGGAATCACACAAAAGAGAACAAATGCCAGGCATTGAGTCATGATATATCTCTGTTTGCATGTGGCAAAGGCTCGGAATATCGTTTTGGGGATCGGTCAGGCGTGTCGTCTGCGCTAAGACAAGTATTGTGTGGGCAACACAATGAGACCATAATACACTTCCAACCAACGGACTGCTGTTGGAGTAACAATAGAGCATGTTTTGGGTTGACGTTTAAATATTAACAAGAAGATTTCTTTGCTTTTCGTCGGGAGGTAAAAATAACGATGGTCAAATATTCGTCAACATCAACCGAAAACATGTCATGAATCCTGTGAATAGGAGAATAGCCACAACATACAGGTAGAATGTGTTATCGTAGGTAGAAAGCAGATCGAAGCCGAAATACACAAGTCAATGAATGAAACAGCGACGTATTAAACGAGTGTGTATCATCGTCTACTTTCATTTTTTGCAGATGCACATGAAAACTGAATCTTCAGGTTAGTAAGTATCAACATGGTTATTGTTTAGATCATTATTTTAGAAAAACTACGTGATTTTATGAAACTGATAAGGATACGGGAGACTCGATGGGAATGTGTACATAAAATAGTTTTATTGCCTTAGATTCGTTCGAGTTATGTGATTGATGTTTTTGCATTGAAATGGTTTCATGATATTCTTGATCTTTACTGAAATATACTTGTATAACAATTTAATAAGAAACTGTACAAGTGCAATTACTTTTTTAGTTGATACAGATTTGTATTCAATCAACTTTGATCGGAATCAAATCCATGGTTGAGGTGTATTCCGAGATAATATAAATGGTTGCACGTCCGGTGGGGGGGGGGGGGAGTGACAAGAAGGATGGATGATTGGGCGAGCTTTGTACAATTATTGATTTGGTAACGAAAGAGAGGACAGTGGTGATGGTGGCGATGTTGGGCTCCGAGGCTCCGCCATGGCTAATGATGACGATAAAGCTTAAATAGTGATGATGCTAGTGAAGATGATGAATTTTTTGATGGTGATAGTTATGACGACGACGATGATGATGCTGATGATGCTTGTGACGGTGGTGATGATGGTGATTACGATGGTGATGGTGTAAATGTTGATTAGGATGATGGTGGTATGGTGATGATAATTAGGATGATGGCGATGATGATAATTGTGGTGGTGTTAGTGGTGGTGATGATGATGGTGATGATGATGACGGTGGTGCTAATGGTAATAATGATCGTGATAGGGAATGATTGTGACGAGGGGTAATGGTGATGACAATGATGATGATGGTGATGAGATTGTGATGACGACGACATGCCGATTTTGATGATGATGTTAGTTGGTGATGAAAATAAATAATGATCATGACGATGTGGTGATGCCAATGATGCTGCTCTTACTGATTATCACGATGTTAATGACTGTGGTGATTATGGTGGCAATTTGAATGATTCCTTTATCTTTGATACTCATTATATCATACATCTTTTCTCTGTCATGTTGTTTCAGTCACTGGTACGCCTCATCATGCCCGTTGTCACAGGATAACGTCAGCTAGACCTCCATCGGTTCCACATCTTATGCGACTGGCAATATATATGTGACTGACAGGGATTATGAAAAGATACATCGCAATGGATGCCTATAGCAGATCGTTTCATCTCGCATTGTTCTTGTTATCATGGTGGGGTGTATCACTCGTGACGTGCCAATTTGTTGTCCAGCCAACAGACGTAGCGGTTGTTTTTCCTCGAGCGGTAACACTTGACTGTGTCTTCGATGAGGACATAGTATCCAGGACGGTTTTCTGGCACCGCTACACCGGCGATCCACCGGTCAAGGAAGAACTCTACAACACGCGAGACAACCGCTTTTTCATTGCCGGTAACCGCAACGACGGTCATTATAACCTCTTCATTAACGCGACGCGGTTAAGCGACAGCGGGCTCTACGGCTGCATTTACGGAACCGCGTCAACGCGTAACGCGACGCTGACTGTGCTTCCAACATCGTGGATACCCGTGTGCGAGAAGACACCGAACAATGAGCGGACGCTCGCAGGTGATCGTGTCGAACTTGGGTGCTTGTCTACGGGGTCGTCGTCGACTTCGCTTCAGTGGTTACGTAATGGTGCCCCAATTGGCCCTAGTAGTATAACACGCGATGACACCATGGTGAGTGTGTCTCACTTTGAAATAGTACCCAGTGACTCCTCTATCACCTTCACTTGTAATGCCTCCCTACCAGGGGTCGACCAGCGCTACCAGTGCACTCTCGGTCCGTACCCCGAGAGCGATTCGAACTCGGGAACAACGGCCCTGATTCCGTTCATCATCGTCGGGATTCTTAGTGTCGTGGTTATCCTCCTCTTTGTCATCGTTCTCTTCATTCTCTTTCGACATCGACGGTGTCGTTTTTGTCAGGAACAGCCAGTGGAACCCCAGATGGTTCTTGATGCCGAGGCCATCGCAGCTGGTCGTGGCTTTACAACCATAATCCGAGATGATGACGATGATGATGACGATGCCGATGAGGCTGTCGGAGGGGATAGTGTTGACAATCCCACCCTGAGTGACAGCCAACCAGATCTCTTATCGTCCATTATCAGTCCTTCAACCATAGCTCAGAAATCTCCCAACAGCACCTTACGTCAAAACATGAACCTCAACAGGGAATCGGTGGCGCCGAAGAAGCCATCCGATGTCGAAAAGCTTCGACCTTCTGAACTAAGAAGAATGAAGAAAAAACGCACGCCCTCTAGCAGATCGGGGCAATCTCAACGAGAACCATCACCTTCAGTCTCGTCACCAGCCTCTTCAAGCAAGGACGCACCAAAATCAACATCCCCGGTGAGTGTTGATCACAATATAACTCCTCGCAGCACGTCTACGACATCAATCGACAATCAAATAGACCAGTCACAGCCCGGAACGTCACAGGGTACAAACCATTCCGGTATTAACAATCTCGATGCGTCGGTTGGGAGGAAAAACAGATTCACAAGAAAAAAGAACTCGAAGAAGTCGTCAAGTCCGTCGGGTGCTTTATCTACCTCCCCTCGGAATATCTCCGAGCCAGGGAGCAGTGCGACGCGACAATCGGATTCGGTTATCTATGCCGAGCTAGACTTCAGCAAGAACGTCGGTATGAATATACTCGGTGATGAACATTTGTAATGATATTATTCTTTAATACCGAAGGCAGTTGACGGAATCTTGTGCCATTATTGATCATGGTATTTGAGGTACAGATAATTGTGTTAGTTTTTTTTACCCTTTCTTTAATGAAAAAAAGATGCTCACACACGCACAGCACAGATACAGTGAGAAGTTTGTGTCATTGTTAATCTTTGTGGTAGTTTTAATTTCACAGTTCGGATTGACTGTGCACTCTTTCTCGGCAAGTTAAGCCTATCAATACACAGCAAAAACTGTGGTGTTAACCGGTGTACATAGAGGACCACACCAGTTATTTTACACCGGTGTTAAATTGGTGGTGTTAGTTTTATACCTATAGGTGTTATTACAACACCTTTTGTTGTTACATTTACACTGTTTAATGTTATGTTTAATCTCTATAGGGTGTAATTTTAACACCTCAGGGTGAGGTCCTCTATTAACACCAATTGGTGTCAGTTTTAACACCGCAATTTTTACAGTGTATGTACCCTTTTAACCTATCGCAAAGGTTTTATTCGGATACAAAAAACAGCAAAAATGATAATATATTGGATTATCGAAATGTCATTTTGCCTCCGACGAAGATTCTGCTAGGATCGAAAGCTTAGGCCCCTCTTGACTCTCTAATTTACTCCATTGGCTCTTTTTTTTAGATAAGCAGTTTTCAGCAGCTTCTTTTTGCCTTAAATTTCATAGATAATATGCATTTACCTCCATGAATAATTGTTTCAGGAAATGTTTAATCAACAATATGTCTGAATTGTGGCATTGCGGCCAGAAAACATTTTATTCAAATCACTTGACAAGGATGCATTTGTGTCTGATTAATCTCATGATGTGTACTGTAAAATTCGGTATTGAGTTTCAGTATTTTAAATACTTATATGTTACAGAATAAGGGCATCGAAATTTATAATATCACATAATCTTATGTTTGTTATTGCTTTTAAGATTTTGTATTGTCATTCAATATCTTTCAACGTATTATTTACTTATTAATTGTGTAATTTTTACCAATTTTGTGTGTGCAATTTCTGATTAATCCTTCCCCATGAACCAAGCCGGGTTTTCCCTCACAGCACACACTAAAATCACGATTTATTTATAATCCATTGTTGCGAGCTATTGAGTGAAGTTACAGGGATGCTCCGGGCTGAAAATAAGATGATATAAACAGATAAAGAAAAATCAGATAAACATAACACTAAAAATATGATTAAAATCGGACAAGGAATAACAAAGTTATGGCATTCTAAACATTTGCATTATTCATGTTATTCCGGTGAAACAGTACTAGGCATGTCATCATGAATATTCATTGAGCAAATTGATGTCATATCCCCACTTCTGTTGTATTTTATTATATGAAATTAGGTTAATTCAATCTATTTCTACCAAGAACTGAAAACAATTGGATTGACAACTGATTTAATGCATTAGATACTGATTGCTGCAACTTATTTCATTATGAAGGAGACACATTGTTCACACATGTATGGAAAAAAATGAAACAATTATAAAAAGGAAAGTGGGGATGTGGGATCATCAGCCAACCCAATGAATATTCATGATGACGTGCATGTTACTATTGTCACAAATTAAAATTCAATAACTCCGTTATTTATTTCCAATTTTGATGAAATTTTCAGCATTTAGCTTAGTGTATTTTACTATATTTATTTAGACATATAATTATATTTTCAGCCCGGGCATCCCTTTAGAAAAATACATAAATTTGGTACTAAGTAAACATATACATGTAATACGACGAAGATTTTTATTAAGATAAATGGGCACAATCATTCACGTTTTAAAAGTATATTAAGAGAAATCGATTGCAATGTTTGTGACAATTCATAATTCATCAATTTATATTCATTTTGTGTTTTCGTCTTTCAATATACACTGTCTTTCATTTGTATTTCCATCGTTATTTCGACAATCGTTTTGTTCTAAGCTGAAATCGACACATTTTCTAGCACACATTCATGGCAGTATTTACCGTCGAGGAAAAAGAGTTTTGCTGATATTACAATAAACTTCGTTTTCTAAAATAATTTTGTGTTGAGTTTAATAACTCAAGTCGTGATTGACGATGTTGAACGGCGGATGTGATGCCGAATATCAAAACGCCAACATTAACACGAATACGTTGATGATGAAAGTAGTGACGGAGGTCGTAATGTCATTGTTCTAGTGGTAATGGTGCTGGTGTTGATGATGGTGATGATGAGGGAGACGCTGATGAACATTATGACGATGTTGTTAAGCGTGATGAAAGAAATGATGGATGATGGAGATGGTTATGATGATGACGATGATGAAAATGGTAGTGGTAATGATCATACATACGATTATGATGCAGAGATAGATTGAATGCATCGGTGATGATGATGATAATGATAATAGTGATGCAGTTGATAATTATTTCATCCTTGATGGTGATCACGGTGATGTTGATACCTTTGATGACGATGATGATGACGGTGATGATGGCGATGATCATGATAATGATAGAGTGATGATGATGATGGGGAAAGTGACAATGATGACGATGTTGATGATGATGGTGAAATTCTGGTGATAAAGTGGGTGAAAATGAGAAAAAAATGAACGAGAGGCGAAGAAGATTTACTATGTTGTAGGAGTAGATGTGGTAGAAGCCCGGGGGTCCACTTACATTGACGAGTGGATACCATGCGCGACCAAAAAAAAACACGTAAAAAGGATGTGTTTTTCACGATAGGGCCCGTTACGTACGTAACGTGATAAGGGTGTCAAAAACACAAAAATAATGAAAAAAGGGTATCTATTTCGCTAGGACAATGACGTCCTTAGGGTCGAATTTGCGGGGATGATAAAACAAAATTAAAATATTTTATAAAGGATGTCCTTTTTGCCCCAACACTTCGTGTTTAGAGTCCGATTTGCGCGAGGTGTAGAAGGTGGGGTCGTACTAAACCAAATAAGGTAAAGCCGACGACCGAAGGACCCTAACAATAAAACATTCCTGTACTTGTTTAGGGGTTCATTTTAGGGAATATTTGCCAAGAGTATCGTTTTTTCCAATACTTGTTAAGGGTAGGGTTTCACACGCCAATACTTGTTAAGGGGTGCATTTTCAGAATATGGAAATTACGTGTTTAGGGTGCTTTTCGAGACCCCATGGTCGCGCATGGTATCCACTCGTGAATGGAAGTGGCCCCCCGGGGGTAGAAGTAGTAGTAGTAGTAGTAGTAGTAGTGGTGGTAGTAGCAGTAGTGGGAGGAGTAGTAGTATGAGTAGTAATAGTACTTTCTCGTTGGAAATTCTCTGACAAGCAAATGAACAAACGGGGGGGGGGGGTACTTTGCGCCAACTTTATTGCAATATACATGTAGAACGATTATCCCATTATTAGTTACCTTATCACGCTTATGGGAAACAGGTATATTATGCAGGAAATTTTACCCTGAATAAACAGAATCATTACCGTCCACTCTCTTTACAAAAGATCAGTCAATAATACGCATTCCTAATATAATAATTGAAACGTGTAATATACCAAGGTTTGGTTTGTTATCAGAGAACAATTCATATTTACATATCGTTTAGCTGTGGTATTCATGGTAATATTCATCTCGGTATTTCCTCCTCCATTTTTCTGCATGCCTCGGTTTCTCCCCTCTCTCCTCCCTGGCACATTCATTCAACCAGGCACCATCACACACACACACCCTCCCACACACACACCCATCTGTCACACCCTCAAACACAGTGGCGTAATGAGTCCAGTTTTTTTAGGAGGCTAGATTTGGCTGATGGAACATAGTTATAACAAGTTGCAAACAAACGAAGCGAGGGAGCAAAAAGAGGGGGAGATGGCATGGGGACACGAATAGTGGGAGAGGGGGGGGGGGAGGGGAGGGGGTGGATGGAGTTATTTTTCAAGTTTTGTGTTCAAGTTTCATATACTTACACTTATAATTGAATAATACAGATAAAAATGCTAAAAAGCAAATATATGATATCATCGACACAAAATAATTATGCCATTATAATGAGATGGTAAGCTAAATATAAAATTAAAAAAAAATGCACGATAGTATATGTTGCATCCCTAATAGATAACAATGATGACATTTGAATAAAAATTCGTACTATTGGGAGTAAGAATCAACAAAATAATACAAAATATATATAAAGAAAACGGAGGTGGTAATATATACCTATTAAATTCAGAGCTATTTCTTCTACAGTGCTATAATAAATTACTTGCAAGTAAGTCCCGAAAGTTTCAATAAAGTAAAAGAGAGGAGTGTTCTATTGGGTGTGTCGATTTATTCATTCCGGTTTTTACGACACAAAAGTCAGAACAGATAATCTACAGAGTAATTGACATGGTTGACTACCCAAACCATTTTTCCCCTCAGCTCTAACCTACTACACACACGGTCTTTACTGATCGAGTGCATTCGCTCCTTTGCTTTCTTTATTCAAATTCAATTGTCCTATTGTAGAGTCTCGTCTATTGTACAAAAGGGTGAGTCAATCGTATTGTTGTGAGAACGGTTGTGAGTGTATAATTGTGGGAGTGCGATCTACGTAAGACAGCCGGTGAATTTATGGTGGAATTGAGGGAAAATCTCGCGATGCACGAGAAATGAGGTTGTGGTCTACTGTACACAAACATACACTGTGCATATTACAGGAGCGCCGAATGAAACCGGTGAATTGGCGTTGGATTCGTGCTACCGCCACTTGTTGAGGACATTATGTGAGTTGCTTCTTCCAAGATACCAACAAAAAGGTGCTCATTTTACGCTTGGGATATCACTTTTAGACTTACAATGTAGAGGACAAAATGCAGAATATTTGGAGGTGTTCAAATGCACATCTTAATATTTAGATACGACTAATTCTTGGAGGAAAACGTCACATGTTGACATAATTTCCCCTATCACTTTCGTGTGTGGTGATTCTGACAGCTACCCACATCAATCATGGCGTCAACCAGTAATCATTTTTGGACGGTTTTATTTTCTATTATGTGTTTTATAAGTTGTTCCAAAGGACAGTATTTCTCTGTGCAGCCACAAGATACAGAAGTCGTTGTCGGGAGCAAAGTTACGATGACATGTCGAGTTTTTAACCGTCCGGAAGATTCACTTGTGTACTGGATAACGCCGGCTGCCACCAACGACTTCATAGGACCCGACTATGATGTACCTTCCCGCTATATAAATAAATACGAGATCGTTGGCGATCCAAGAATCAACGATTATAATCTTGTGATCAATGATGTAACGGCTGAGGATGATGGAGACTATATATGCCTTTTGTTTCAGCCTGGAAGGGGAGATCTGAACGTCGCGCCGACGCAGATTGCCCAGACAAGAGAGGCTTCGTTGACGGTGGCGACGTTGAGCCCGACCGGCGCACCGGCTTGCTGGGCTTCCCCAAGACGCTCTGTCCATGTTGGGTCAGACATCACGCTCTATTGTGCCTCAACATTTACCAACAACACTCTGGCGTGGAATCAAGATTCGAGTTCGTTGACGTCGTCGTCTAACTCGACAACAGCGATTCCGACGTTGATCATGACGACGTTTACGGCTGAAGCTACGATGAACGAGGCACGGTTCACCTGCGCGTCGGAGTCGGACCGCAACAGACAGTGCCAGATCGTCCTCGATGTCACCTTCCCTCCCGAAGTCACCATCGAACCCGTTGGCGAGATCAGGGCTGGTCAAGAAGGGCGGTTTCGGTGCTCGGCTACGGGAAACCCTAATGTATTCGTCTATTTTTGGAAGTACAATGAGGAGGTCATCCAGTACCAATACCATCGTCGATTCAACAGGGCTATCCTTGAAGAGAGCAATACGATCTTGGCCCTCCCCGATATGGATGAGGTAATAATGACGAATTTAGACCCAGTTATATTATTCATTATAATAACGTGAATGTGATAATCCTCGTCTAGAGTCATTGTGGTAACATGCAATGACTATTTGATGCAGTGGCAGATCCAGGGGGGGCAGCCGGCCCGTGCCCCTCTCTTTTGAGAGGCACAATTAAAATTTGTAATGTAAAAATGCCAGCAGTGTGCCCCCCTTTGGAAGTGAAGATTTTTTATTATTTTTTTTTGTCAATTTTTTTTTCGTGGACGAAATCACCTTAATTTGGGGTTAAAACCCTCTTTTCGCTTGTCAAAATTTTCTTCGAGAAAAATTGCCTCTCCTTTCGAGCAATCCTGGATCCGCCCCTGATATTGTGTTTTTTAAGCCCCCCCCCCTCCCTTAATTCATGTCAAGACTGCAATCATTTGATATTCAATTACAATGTTCATGTAGATCTACGCAAGTCATGTAGGCCCACTCTTACAGACTACCGTGGGTGATTGTTGACATTAAATATGAATACGAATGCCATAATAACGGGAGTTATTTTTATCTTTCTGTCCTATTCATTTTCGTCTGATATTGCTTACTGCTCAATGATCACATGAAAATTTATCCCCATCATTAACCCGCCATCGCCATTTTCACTCTAATTTCGACGATTTCAACTGGGCACCTGTAGATCCCAGCCCAGAGTATCTTCCATGTGAAGAACTGGAACGGTCTACCAGCTGATGAAGTTGATGCTGCAACCCTTGAAACATTAATTCGCGATGAGGGTCAGCATATCAACGTCATTAGCGTATTATCTTTAAAAAAAAAACAACATATCGACATGATCGATGCCTAATTCTAAGGCATCGCAAGAAAATGTGAAATTGTCAAGTTAGGTGAACAGCTGTGTCATGATAATCAGTTTTGGAACGTGGGGCAATAATGAAAATTCAAAACAAGTTAACCTTTCTGGCATTAATGGTATCCGCCTTAAACTATACGAAAGTGAAGAAAAGGCCATTGTAAGTTATATTTCTTTTATTGTTATCAGGGACTCAGTTTTATAATTATGAGGGGAGCAATAAATAGCTCTCCTAGATCTTTTAAGGAGAGCGGTAGAGGAGCACTGCAAAAAGCTCTTCTTCAACATACAAGGGGAGCTTTTTGTCCAATTAACAAAACAGATGGAGGAAATGTATGTACTATAAAGTTACAATCAACAACCAAAGGAAGTATTTGTAATTGTTTTACAATGTTTTGTAATTAGATTGTGTGTTATCAAAACCTGTTTGAGTTAGGTTTTGACTTTGGCTTAAAGTTAAGTCACTAACAATTTTTTTTTTCAGGGGCTCCATTTTAATTTTTTTTGGGCAAATTTTGGGGGCTACTTTTTGCATTTCGGGGGCTCTTTTTAAATGCTACTTTTTTGTATTTTGAGGAATACCTGTTCACTTATTAATGAATTATTACTTTTTGTTCAATATTGTATGATTTTTAAGTTATTTTTCATGCTTAGAATCTTGGATGTGGGTATGTGTGGGTGGATGTGTGTGTGGGTGAGTGCGTGTGTGTGTGACTGTGAGTTGGACTTGGATATACCTGTTCACTTATTAATGAATTATTACTTTTTGTTCAATATTGTATGATTTTTAAAGTTATTTTTCATGCTTAGAATCTTGGATGTGGGTATGTGTGGGTGGATGTGGGTGGGTGAGTGCGTGTGTGTGTGACTGTGAGTTGGACTTGGATATACCTGTTCACTTATTAATGAATTATTACTTTTTGTTCAATATTGTATGATTTTTAAAGTTATTTTTCATGCTTAGAATCTTGGATGTGGGTGTGTGTGGGTGGATGGTGTGTGTGGGTGAGTGCGTGTGTGTGTGATTGTGAGTTGGACTTGGATATAAATGAATTCAATATCTAATTTCTACTCCATCTATTCCAGTACAATACCCTGTACTCAGCCATGTACATGTAATAAAGGCCCACATCCCCTAACTTTTCCTGAAGTTCTTTGAAAACGCATATCTCCATGAAAATTTCATTTCTCTATTGGGGAGTCTAAATTCGGTGAAAATGTATTCATTAAGAACTTAAATATACATGACAATGAAGAAATCATCAAACTTTATTGGCAGTTTTGAATAATATTCATGAAATGTAAACTCTGTCTGAAACAGAAAATCACCATCATTGAGGCCTTTACTGAGTGAATTGTCCCCCAGAGCTCTGGCAGAGACAGAGCTCTAACTGGCTAGCTAGAAAAAGCGCCAATGCGTGAGCCTGCCGCCAGCCTTGTAAAATAGAAGGTTTGTTTGATGATTTATTGTCTGATATAATACCTCATCCCCTAGAAAAAGAAAATAAATGATTTTTTAGTTATAATTAATAAATAAGGTAACTTATTTTGGAAGTTAATAAGCCGTTTTGAAAAGCAAAGCCGAATGACAACTCACCAATGCTAGGTTACAAGTCTCAGGGATTTATTTCCTGTGTAATTCGAATTATTTAATCACAGAATCGTGATATATGTAGGGGAAACATGTGCATTCGAAATTGCACATGGTGGTAGTCATAATGGACCCCTATACATGCAACGGTTTCCCGACCGTTGCATTGACTTTTTTTCCGTACTTGGTACCGTGTGTGGAAATACGTGGTACAGAAAAAATAACGCAACGTCGGACCTTGAAACTGCGCTACTTGCTATTTTTAAGGATTATTCATGACTTTGAGTGTTGGATTTTGGATGATTTTTAAATGGTAAGCGGAGCTCGAGCATATTGAGTTGCTATTCACTCGGCAATAAGCATGATTTTGGGTGATTTCGAGGGCGACTTTAGGCATTTCCGCGCAGGTCAACGATCGCGAGGCGCGCTATTAATCGCGCTACCAAAAATGGATTAAGGCGCGCATGTAGCGCGCGATCGCTCTCGCGCGCCTTAAAATCGAATTCCTGTTGTTATTGTTCTCTCTTTTCTGGTGACTTGTAATAAAGTAATACGAATGATCACAAATTTTTCGACGTATATGCAAATTGATAGTTTTTGATCAAAAGAGTCCATTCTCCCATTACTGAAATATATCTTGAAACCTAGCGTCACAAGAATTTCTAAGCTTTAGAATACATATTTGAATAACCTACTACTTTATTATTATCTACGGACATGTTAGCCTTGGCGAGAAAATATTAGTTTCGTCTCCGAAAATGTAATGTTGACGAAACGTTCCATTGTCCGTTCTGCATGGGCATGATGAAACTTCTTCTTCTCCTTCCTCCTTTTTTCTTTCTTCTTCCTCTTCTCCTACTCGACTTCTTCTTCTCCTCCGTCCCCCTTCTTCTTTTTCTTCTTCTTCTCATTCTTCTTAATTCTTCTTCCTCTTCTTTTCCTTCTTCGTCTTCCTCTTCTCCTCCTACTCGACTTCTTCTTCCTCCTCCTCTTCTTCTTCTTCTTCTTCTCATTCTTCTTCTTCCTCCTCTTCTTCTTCTTCGTCTTCCTCTTCTCCTCCTACTCGACTTCTTTTTCTCCTCCGTCCACCTTCTTCTTCTTCTCCTCCTCCTTCCTCCTCCCCCTTCTTCTTTTTTCTTTCTTCTTCCTCTTCTCATACTCGACTTCTTCTCCTCCGTCCCCCTTCTTCTTTTTTTCTCATTCTTCTTCTCCTCCTCCTCCTTCTTCGTCTTTTCCTCCTACTCGACTTCTCCATCTTCCTCCTTCTCTTCTTCTTCTTCTTTTTCTTCTCCTTCTTCAGTTCTTCTTCTCCTCATCTCCTTATTCTCCCCCTTTTTCTTCTTTTTCTAATTTCTCTTCAGGACTACCTTAATAACCGGAGGCTGACTAAAATGAACAAATATTCTTTAAAAAAAAAAGGTTTACGTATAGGGAGGCAGCGGCCCGAACACGTATTTTCAAGACGAATATTTCGTTAATGATCTTTAATGATATATATATTTTTTTATTTCTTAGTGTAATATCGTTATACTGTCTGCTCTGCAAGCAATTAAGGACAGAAATCCTAAAAGTTGAATGATGTTTTATGGGAAAACGATTAAGGAATCTGCAATCTTAAAAGCAATTGGTAAAAATAATAAATCTTTTGGATAATATTCTTTTCATAATATATTATACAAGAATTGGGTAATAAGGAAATATAACGGAAAACAAAACTCGAAACAGAAAGATAGAAAGCAATCAATAAAAAAACCCTAAAAGCCTAACGAATTAAATATTTAATTGTACAAAACATTCCAAGTAAATAATAGTACCATAAACCAGAGGAACGTGACAATATTTTTGTCAAAACACCCCATGAATCGTATTTTTTCTGCAATAACAGGAAAATGCAATTGAATAAGTGTTTTGTGTTTGAAATTGAAAAGACGCAAACTATTGATATCATGTTTGAATAGCCACATTCTTATTCTTCCTTTCATGTTCAACCTCTTTCTTTTCCCTTTTTTCTTTCTGTATTAATTCATGCTTGCTTTGAGCTGCCCGACTTCCTTTTATCAATATTAATCATTTTCCATGTTATCCAAATGATTAGCAAATGTTCCATATGCTTGATGAGTTTTTGTGTTCCTTGAAGGAATCAAACCAAGTTTGGCATAACTGGAATAAAAATGTTCCTAAATGTAAAACTAAAAAAACTCAAAAGAAAGGCTGATTGCTTGAAATCATCACTTCCATGTTGCGAATCGTCACCACATGACAATTTCGTTAAAATGAATGAATTAAAAAAAAACAACTGGTAACTTGATTTCGGAAACAATTTTCAAAGCTTTCTCCAGAGACTATACAAGTGAACGTTTGGCCATTAAATCAGGAAAAGTTTGTCTTCATATATACCATGTCATGCAGTTGATGCTAATATTTTTGTCTGATTCTGAAGTTAGTTTTCTTAGTAAATGTTTAAAGAGTACGTGCTTGAATGACAAAAGAAAGTCGCTGTGAAAACGAGGGTGCCGCACGAGCTGAATAAATACCACCTTTTCTTCTGAAATACTTGGCCATGTGTATGGCCTTGCATACAAGCGAGAATACGAAATTAGCTAAATAGGCTTGATATCAAATTGAAATAAAACGTATGCTTTGTATAATTCCCATATGATAAATCATAGTTTGTGCACAACATACATAATTGTGGTATATAGGATTTCCTATTGTTTTGAATTTAAAGTATTTGATGTAAATTACCTCTAACCTCGCAAGTACCACTAGAACTGGCAATATGGTAGTGAACTCCATGTGATTTCATTTAGATTAATTGGTTATAATCAAACATAAATATATACTTAAATCAGGAGCTAACTTCCTGTTTTCCGACAAACATGACAATAATTATGAGCAGCAATATCATATCTGTATATTCCTCGTTGTATTATGACTTCAAGAATGGAAGTTAATGAACGATGTCTATTAAAGTTACACACGTTTAAAATGTTGGGCAACATACTGTCCACTGTGTTGAGTTATGTATTATGTTTGTAAAAATATATATATTCTAAGGCAATTATTATCAAGTTGAGGAAATTTATTACCCAATTATTAGTTTTTACTACCCAATTTGGACAAATTTTAATCAATAATTCCGTGGACAGTATGTTGCCCAGTGATGGTTAAAAATTGGGGGGTTTGCCCAACCTTTTTAGGAGTGCAGACTATCAACTACTGGGGCTCGTTTCTTAAGTCAGGCAAAGCCTTACAACTACTGTAATTTTGCCATTATGGCAACTACAATGATAACGTTGCTCAACCGCCAATAAAAATCAATTTTTGTATGGTAGTTTCTAGAATTAAAAAGTTAAGATTAATGTAGATCTTTGTGAAACGGACCCCTGGTTTTCCCAAAGAAAGACCTTAATTCTGCGATTTAGCAAGCAAATAATTCACTCTTATCTGATTGATTAAAAACAGTATAAAAGATCTCATAGAAAACGAAAACAAAAAAAATCTTCTAAAACTTCTGGTAAGTCTTGAAAATTCAGTAGCTTTTAACATTTCAGTAGCTTTTAACTGCAACTGCAAATTTGTTTTTGTAACAAGTTTTCTGAAACGGACCCCCTAGTGTGCATTTTCACAAGCACGTATTCCCAAGCTGTTCCCCGATGTGAATGCCGATTGACATGTAACAATATCCCAAATATCACGGTTTGCCCGACATACTGTCTCACTTAGTAGCGCACCCATTCCCCATCCTATGGATTGAAAATGGGCCATCGCCCTATCATATTTCAAGTAGTGAGAAAAAACAAAGAAGAAAGACGTAAGATGAGTATCAAAACAGAGACGTGAAAGAAATGTGTCTAGTAACTTTGTATTATCTCGTTTTTTCCATTGAAAAAAATTGGAAAAATTATGTCAAATTTAGATCATACCCCCCTCACAAAATAGCATGTACCTGCGCAGGTTTATAGATGAGCTTTTTTCTTTCGACAGGATTTAGCTAAAAGTTTGAATGTCTTATTGATATGTTCCGCATTAATTCAATTCAATACAATTATTCATTCAACCATCAAAAGAATAAAAAAAACAGTAAAATATACAGTATTGACAAAGTTATCAGAAAAAAAATTAACGTCGAGCTTAACGAAAGAATGAAGCTGTTTCTGAAACAGGTATGCCCTAGTTCGATACATAAATAGGAAATCTTAATTTCTATTTTTATCCGTGAAAACAGCTCCTTAAAATCATTAGCGAATATACAATCGGTTGCTTCCCGTATAATTAGTAGGAATGATATTTTGTAGTCAGTGAGATTGTTTGCTGTTACCACAATGACCACGCAGAAAAGAGCGGTGATGATCGACGGACACGACCACACCTTCCTCCATCTCTGAAATGATTTCTAAGAATATTGCAATCAAGTCTGGTTGCTTACGTGTTTATGTCTATCATGTTTATATCTGTATATGCATATAGCTAATAATATATTTTCGTTAAATTACGTGCAGGACGATGACGCCGCTCTCCTCGAATGCACCGCGGTCAACGAACACGGCCAGGGTGTCAGCACCTTCCCCATCCGCGTGGCCAGCAACAACACCACCTCCGTCATCGCCTGGAGCCTCTGCGCCATCATCGTCGCAATCATCCTCGTGCTCCTCATCAGTTTCTTCTTCTGGAGATCGAGGCAGCACAGGAAACTGGAGAAGCTCTCCGAGATTCGTCGAAGCACTCGACCACGGTCTGGTCCCATCGAGACGGAGATGAACGGCAATGTCAACCCTGCTTTTACTGGATTCTCCCATCTTGAGATCGACTCCGTCGGTTACGGACCGGACGTCCAACCATACCAGGTAATTACGCGTTGTTTTCAAGCCATCTATAAAATCCAGTGGCAGAGTAATGAATCACACAAGTCAAGGACGGGGGGGGGGGGGGGTAGAGAACAAAGCGTAAGCATGAATTTTTTGAAAAAGTCGCAAGCGAGCGAGTAAAAAACATAAACCTTATATAAAATGGAATTTAATTTTGTGACATTTTTTAACACAATGTCGAGAAAATAACTTCATATTTTACTTTTTTCCCCTAATTTTATTTCTCTCTTCTTTTTTTTTTTTTTTTTAGGTTGTCGAACCTAAAAAAAGGGGGGGGGGGCGCAACTCCCAATGCCCAATTCGATCAAATCGAATGTTAGTATGTGTCGATGGTGCCTTTTAGAAGGGACTTGAACCCTGAACTCTATTCTCAAGCTAAAAAAAAAAACATTTGAAATTTAGATGTAGGCCTACTCAAAAGATGTCATTTTGCGAAGGGGATCCGTTTCGTCATCTTTATCCTTTTCTTTCCCACAGTCGAGGCCCAGTGAGCGGGAGTACGATACGGGCGAACCCAAGCCCATCCCAGCAAGGCAGGGAAGTAAGAGTGGTGATACAGACAGCGATTACATCGCCAGGGACGTCGACGATGAAGTGGTAAGGATCGTGGGTCGTTTTACGACCTCGACTCGATTATGACGACGACGTCGAATCTTCGAGTTAGGGTTAAAATTCCTTCAGACATAAACTAATCAGAAGCTAAAAGATATTTACTTTTGTTTTTCATGTGTGGTCATGTACAAGAAGAGATGAGTATCTGGAGGAATGGGGAATGTTTCATGAAAAGTTTTGTCAGCTATTTTCACTGGGCAGTTGTTATAAGCTACTGTATATCCTTGCATCTGATTGGCTGAGAGCGAGTTGGTCAGGCCAGTGAAGGTCACATGCAAAAGTATACCTTGGGGCCGTTCCATAATGCTGTTCGTAAGTTAAGGGCGACTTTAAGTACGACTGGTGAACCTTTCTTACGCGCTAAACCATTGTCATGGTGTATAACATTTACCAAAAGAAAGGATCACCAGTCATTCTTATCTTACGATCAGCTTTATGAAACACCCACCGGGTCTGCTCCCCCGGACACGGATTTCATAAGCCATTGATCTGAGAAGCGTTAATTCATTCTTGAAATCGATTGCAAATCCTTATTAACAAACAGGGTTTGTCTTATAATGTCCTGTAATTGATTTCGACCGCAAAATTAATTATTTTGTTTCACAAGTTAATGTTAAGATAGGAAATGAAAAGGGTACTCTACCTTTAGCGATTTCATTTTTTTGTAAAATGATTTTGTTTTTATTGAAATAAAAACATGAAAATCACAATATTGACAATTAATTTACAAAATAGGTAAATAAACACAAATAAAATCTCAAGATGATTTTTTCCTATATCATTTCACGTCATACAAGCCAGGGATAATATTGAAATTAGCAGCAAAATGTATAATGCATTTTGAATAAAAAAATTGTTTATGAATATGACACATCGTTAGGTGTGTCCCTGTATTTTGACAAATAAAGTAAGGTCGACACATTTCCATGACTGTTTCTGGCGGTTTGGCCTTCAAAACATTCCTTTCATTTTTATTTTCACTTTACGCGTTGAAAGTTGTTTTTGACAATATAAATATGAATTTGAAATGCAAACATGATATTCTTATTTTCCGTTTTCGGGGGGAGGGGGCATGCTACCTGTGCTCATAGATTTGATGATATGAGGACTGGATTAACAAAAATTGGGTCCTTTTTGTTCCCCTATCAATTTAGCCATTTTTCGGGGGGGGGGGTGTAGGGTAGGCTCGGTATTATCTCCGAGGTTTGCATGCATGTTTCATTCATGCACGATGTCCTCAGTCTATCTCAGGACAGTGGCAAAATGTCGATTTCGTATATGGTGCATGAAAAGTCACTGTTTTCTTTCGACTACATTCATGTTTAGAATTATTATTGTTGCATGCATCAAGAATGCAAAGTTCACCGTTGCGTTTTGAGTCTTGATTTATATTTGTGATGATTTTGTATGGTATTTGTCATTCACTTTCGTTGTTGTTTTTACGCATTTTGCTTGCATGATTAATTTTGTTTTACCACAACCCTATTTTCTTTTCTTTCTTTTTTTTTCCTCTGTCCCTTCCACTCGACAATTCTATTTCATATGCTATCACTCCATCTATCAATGGCTCAATGTCCCCCAAAACTTTCCTTTTTTTAATCTCGATTCATTCTCCACATGAAAAAAATACTTTTTGCCCGATTTTATCTTCCATCATGTGCCTTTCTCTGCACCCTTTCGTTCGATACTTCCATCTATTCCCCTTTTCTTTCATTCTCCCCTTCTTTCTATCCACCTTCCTTTTTTGTCCCTCGATCCCCTCTTCCTTCTCCCTTGTCTGCATGCAGACCCAAACCTACACCTACCAAGTCAATCCAAAGTTCGAGGAGTACAGAAACAAAGCCAGCTACGACGTCAGCTACGACGACGAAGTCGATGCCGTGATCGAGGACAAGAAGCCCCTTCCCCAGAACGATCTCGACCTGGAGAAGGAGTTGGTGGGCGAGCTCAGCATGTTCTCTGACTACGATAAGAACTTCGACGAGGATGCGGAGCCCGTGGTCGTGAGCACGGAGCTATGATGGCCCAAATTATGTCCATGCACTCATGCCTCAATCATGAGAACTTAATGAATATTCAGGACGGCGATAAAATGAATATTCATTTATCATGAAGGCATGGATATTCATACCACGGTGGGTTTAACCATGGTATAACATAATGAATATTCATACATCCAATGTGCCTTTCTCAATCAATACGTGTTTTATCGTCTTTCAGCTTTATCGCTTTTAACGTGGTAAAATGTTATATTGATTTAACCATCGTTACGCTTTTTAGGTTTTGCAAAAGAGAACCCATTTTTAAAAATATGATCTTTATCTTCGCCTGCGATTCGCGAAGATGTTGAAAATATCTACAGAGAATTTGTATTCAAGTTCCATAAAAATTCAACCTCTTGGTTTATATCATACGGTATCTAAGTTTTTGATAACCAAAACGAAATACCCATGAACAATACTAGTCGGTATATGTCAAATACACGTACAACTTGTCTAAAAGATGGCTTAAAAGAGACCGAACAAGGCAAAGATAATAATTTTAGATAAATGAGACTATATAAGTAGGATGTGTAAGATGTATTTTTTGTCGAAATGAAATATGAACAATCAGGTATAATGAGGGAGTTTCCAAATATTATGTTTATTTTTTGATTTACCCTTTCAGTCTTTCTCCATTTGCTTTTAACTTTCCATTTTCTTTCTTTTTGCAACGTGAGCTTATAACTCTTTCATCTTATCATTCGTAATGTTTGAGGTACGTTTTTAAATATATATGATCAAAGAAAGGCGGAAATAGGTTGTGGCATGTGCGTTTTCATGATATTATTTCTATTTAATTGAATTTTCACATCAACGGTATTCTTTTCAAAATCATAATCTGACTTCTAGCTCATAAGCTATTCTTTTAAACGCACTTGTAGACAGTGTGGTGAATGTTTGATTATTTTTCTGTCTGTATGCAATGTTGCCAAATGAATGCATGTTGTTACTTCAATGTTCTTCGTTCACCCAAAAGTGGAGGGAGTGTGATTTACTTTGCACTGCATGTTTGTATGTATTTAATATCGTGCTAAAACCAATCTTGTTGTGAGAATTGAGACGGAATTTATCGAAAGAGGGCGCTTTCCATACTTTGATCATGATGCTGAACTTCATACCCCCTTCCCTACAAAAAATCCTAATAATATTATTTCCTTCGGATTTTTACTTCTATTTGCAATAACATTGAAGATAAACATGTATATTCCTCAAAATAGATATTGATAATTGTAATATGTAATAATAATATATAGGTATATTTACCCAGGGTAGCCACTTCAGTTTCGAAAACTGTTCTACCATTGGGCCCTGCTATTATTATGGTAGTACTATGCTAGTACTACGATATATATCGTATGTTGCAGATAAAATGAGAGAGGGATTGCATTATATTTTAACATTAGTTTAATGGTTTTATGTAAATTATGTAAAAAGAAAAAACTTTAGAGAATGAAGTTGATAGATATAGTTTTAACCATAGAATACCTTGGTATATAGATTCAATTAGTGTAATAAGCAAGCTGGGCTTGTATTTGTAGTGCAGATAATGTAGTACCACTTCCCTAAAGTTTCTGATTTTTTAAATCGAGGCAGATTAGCCTGTGATTTTAAAGATATTATTTCTATTACTTGTTTGTTTCAGATGATACATCAATCTTCGCATTTCCAATTTTAAAAGTATTTTCTCCCAGTCCTATTGTCTTATTGGTGATTTATTGACTACAGGTATGTAGCTTAACACAGAAAAATATGTATATTTACATTTGTTCCTTTGTGTAGTGGAGTTCTGGGAATGTTTTTTTTTCAACCAATTCTTCATGTTTTATAGATCATGCAAAAATTTATTATGGAAACGGAATGACATTCTTCCAGTTGTACTTAAGACAGTCTTTCAGTATAATGGTACTATGTGTATTCAAATGCCAAAGGATGCTGACTTTTTGAGAAATTTATTTTACTTGAAACATTATAAATGAATGTGAAACAGGGTATTGCCGGTAATTTAGCTTCATTAAGTAATTTTAGTGAATAACGAGTCATAATAACAGTGCTGTCAAAAAAAGAAAGAAATAGAATCACGACATATTCCATATTCGACATCATACTGTGATAGAAATAATACAAATACTTCACATTTTCACATGTGGAGCGTTGTGGCCCAGTGGATAAGTCTTCTGACTTTGAAACAGAGGGCCGTGGGTTCGAATCCCAGCCATGGTGTAATTTCCTTCAGCAAGAAATTTATCTACATTTTGCTGCACTCGACCCAGGTGAGGTGAATGGGTACCCGGCAGGATTAATTCCTTGAATGCATGAGCGCTGAAAGGCAGCTCAAGCTAAAGCCGGGGTAATAATAATAACGTGCCTCAGAATAGAATATTTCTAGATAGATGGCGCTATATAAATGCCTATTATTATTTTATGTCACCCCCCTCCCTTCTCATATAAACACAATGGTATATGCACTTCTGCGAATTTTTTTATCTTTACTCATGTTCAATTTTTTTTTCGAATGGATACTAGGCACGTATGTCTACCTTTAATATGGCCCTGTAACATAAAGTAGCGATTGATCGTGGATATAATTTTACCATTGATTGCATTTGACTACTGCACATGATAAATCATTGAAGTTGGGCAAAAATGTAATTATATAAAGTGAATCTGCTAAATAAACATGGAACTGAATGTAAATATGAGGAAAATAAAAAGTGTCTTTCAGTCATTTGAAGACAACAACATTGCTGTATGTTTGTTGCCATTTTACATGAAGTATACTGATGACAAAATAATTTGATTCAACTCAATTTTTGAATGAGTGCCCCCTACTGTTTGATATACATGTATATAGTATGCTGAAATTGCTGATAGATGGAACTTTTATTGAAATAATTCGATACTGTATACATTTGCATAATTTGCTTTAGATAAGTGACATTTGATTTGTTCGTTTTTACAGAGATATGCGTAATAAAATTGTTTTTATATCACTGATGTTTGACCCAAGTCTAATTTGTCAGATTGTCCTCTTTATCATTTTCTGGGCCCTGTTGTACAAAGAGTTACAATTGATCCAATCATTTGTAACTCTATGGAAATTGATCAGTGTCATAATTTTTTCTACGAAAAATTTGCACAATGTCCTTTTTATGCAAAGAGAAGCGCAGTGAATTTTCAAGAAAACAATGAATGCATGAATATACATCACAGCGAGAAAATATTTTGAACAAGCATGCATAATTGATGTTGACGTTGCTGGCCATCCATAGTTGCGATTGATCGGATCAATCGTAACTTTTTGTACAACAGGGCTGCTGATGTACACAAATGGTTGTTCCCACCCCCTGTAATTTATTTTCAATGGCAAGTCAAATGATTGTGCCCTTTGGAGAGGATGTTAAGCCATTGGTCCTCTGGTTCATACCAAGCATTCAATACTTTCTTAGCAGCAACGGTTGTAAGATACCACCAGCAGGAGCATGTAATTTTCTCTGAATAGGTTATGGCAAATCCTGTCATTTATGGGAAAATGATATGCTTTTGCAAATTTTTTTATCCTTCTTCAGACTTGATAAGGGCTAATGCTTTTGCGCAATGTGTGTGTACTTGTTCTCGCCGGACCTTTCAATAGACTATGCATGCAATACCATAGACTGTTACATACTAGTAAATGAGCATAAAAGGAATGAATTGTTTTCAGATCTACACACATGCAAATGGTCATCCAGGCTCAAGATAATATGAATAGAATTAGTAGAACAAGACTACGCAAGGAAAACACTGAAAATATCATCCAAATTGGTTGAATAATGAAGTTGAGGCATCATGAATATGCAATGAGCAAGCTGATGATGTCATCAACCTGCTTTTTCATTTGGGTTCTCCTGATATCAAATTATTATAATTATTCAAATGCTCTAGGAATGTAAGAATATTATTAGAGAGAGAACAGCAATGCTGTAACTTATTTTATGACAAGGGAAATATTGTCATAAAATTTTTGATTTTAGTATTATTATGAGATTAAAAAAGAGGAAATGAAACCATCAGCTCACTCATTAAATTTCCATGATGAAAAACATAGTACTGCTCTGAAATATTATAAAACTTGAAAATTCCCTATGATTTTGCCTGTTTGACTCCATTTTTAAATTAATCATATCTTTAGCCTGTAGTATCATCACACTTGACACAATAAAGAAATGAAACTGCAAAAGTTTTTCTTTTCTACAAAACTTGCAAGAAGGTTATATTTCTACTCACAAACTTCAAGCAATACTTGACTTTACTACACACAATGTACAATTTTTAAACACATTTATTCATCAAATTGAATAGCTGATTCATACATTTTTGGCAGTTCATTATTGTAAAAAAATAAATTCACATTATTCTTATTAGTTGAAAATGCTGAAATTAAATCAATTTTGCATTAAGTAAACCTTCAATTAGTACACAATGATAGAGTTTGTATCTTTCTTTGTTGTTTTTTGTCCCACAATCGACACAGGGTCTATATGAGCAATAACACAGCAGCTTTTGAGATAAATTTTCAATTTGAATCGATACTTTTTGGCATAATATATGTGGCTTTGTTAGAGTAGAACATGTTGCACGTCTCTGACAGGCTTGCCTGCAATAGGCAGTTCAATAAAGCAGCAATGCTGACTTTTAAATTAAAAAAAATATATCAATTTATAATAAAATCTGTTTCTTGACCTCACAATGACCTTTAACTTGGACTTAGAAACATTTCATTCATTTCATATCATTTGTGATATTCAATAACAATCTCATATAAAATTCATTTAATTTGATTTAATATCCTTTTGAAATAATGATCAAAATATTAATTCTTATTCAACTTTATTGTAAATAGTCTGAAATAACCTTTGATCTTTACCAAATGCAAAATGTAATCCAAGTACTGTAGTTAAAAGAATACATTGTTATGAGGTTTACAGGAGAGAAACATCCACAAATGTTCATCTCTTAATGAGCAAACCTATTAAGTAAAATAATGTGTAAAGGCCATGCAAAAAAAAAAAATGAATATGCAATGTAATCATAAAAAATAAATTGGTAAGAATTCATCAAAACATCAAAAAAGCAGCATATCCTGAGCCTATAAATAATGAACATTCTAAAAACTAGTGACATGGTTGATGTCAAAATGTCAGAGTTTACACTCTATTGGCAAGACCAAAAATAACATGATACTGAGGGAAAAGTATAAGTAAAGAATTCCCAGAGGAGGAAAATCTAATATTATCAAGTGATAAGAATTGAAAAAAGTTGATGAGGAGTGACAATCAAATACCGGTAGGTAAAATCTGGATGGATTTAAATTCAACTTTGAATTCAATCTCATTCCAACAGATTCCTGGTAGTTGAAATTTATGCATCCCCCATTACCAGACCAAGAATGTGTTACAAACCTTACTGCTAAAATGTTGAATGATGATGACCTTTTTTTTTATTATGAACCGGTGTGTAGGGGTACAAATAGTTTGTTTATGATTTACCAATTTTCATGTCAGAGCGAGAAGCCAGGGGAGTGTTTCATGAAGGGACTTCGTCCGACAAGTTGTGTTTTATCTGACAATTACCATAGTGCCTCTCAGCCAATCAGAATCCAGGAAAGAGGTCATATCTGACTTGTCAGACAAAAATGTTGATGAAACACTCCCCTGGCCTACCATTGTTGATTCATTCTGGGATAAGTCCACTTTGAAGTGTAGTGTAGATGACCTCTGTGACCTTTGCCTAGTGACCTTGTGGCCCTAAAATCTTATGAGAACACTTTCATTCACATAGGCATACATGAGCCATGTTTGCTAGTAATAACCCCCAAAGTCAATCCATTATTATTATTGTGTGGAGCGTTAACGTCTTCGGACTTTGAAACAGAGGGTCGTGGGTTCGAATCCCAGCCATGGCGTAATTTCCTTCAGCAAGAAACTGATCCATAATGTGCTGCACTCAACCCAGGCGAGGTAAATGGGTACCGGTAGGACGTGATTCCTTAAAAAGCTGTGTGCTCTATGAACGCCTAGCTTAGCCGGGTAATATAGGAGCGCCTTGAGCACCTAACAAGGTGGATATGTGCGCAATATAAATACCCGATATTATTATTATTACAAGAAAGAGATATTCTCAGGTATATAACTGAATCACTCCCATAAAGGAGCAGAGTTTGAAGTTAAACCCTCAAACAGTTCTTTAGTTGTTATTATTCAGTGTATATAATGCCCTAGAGCTCTGATATCATGGCCCAGATTATTGTCATTC
This sequence comes from Lytechinus variegatus, assembly GCF_018143015.1. NCBI lineage: Eukaryota > Metazoa > Echinodermata > Echinoidea > Temnopleuroida > Toxopneustidae > Lytechinus > Lytechinus variegatus. Next base: position 36,315,855 of record NC_054743.1, on the reverse strand, counting down.
TCATACGCTTGCATTACATGAACCAAGTTTGAAGTTGAACCCTCAAATGGTTTTTTAGTTGTGGCAAGAACAAGAATGAGAACGGACACGGATGGAAGGAAGGACAATCTGTACTGCCTCTGGGAACCATCTATGATTGGAAGAGGAAGAAAAAATGTGTTGTATTGCTGTCATTCTTAATTCATTTCATTCTATGAATCAACTTAACACTTGGGATAAAATCATCTTCAAAGGAAGTGTTACGAACATGAAAGAGTTGGAAGATCGATATAGGAGTAGCTTGAACTGATGACCTGGGTTTCCACAGGGGCATGGTCCGGGAACGCAGTTACAATGTTTTGGTTGACCGGTGGTGGACGGTGCGTCAGATGTGACAGCACTGGATGTTGCGATAGATGAGGTGTTTGTCCAGGTTGGTGCGGCGGAGCAGCCGGTTGCCTGGCTCCCTGCGGTTGTTGCTGCTGTGGTGGCTGTGGTTGATGTTGCTGGTGTTGATGGCGAGGTTGTGGTGCGGGGGGCGGCGGCGGCAGCGGTGGTGGTAGTCTCAGGGGTGGTTGATGATGCTGTTGCTGCTGCTGCTGTTGTTGATGTTGTGGCTGACTGGGTGGTACTAATTGTTGCCCGGATTGCTGATGTTGGTTTGGTGGTGAATCTTGTTGCTGACCCTGAGTCTGGTAAAGGAAGGGGGGAGTGCAATAAATTACCTAAGTGCCTTAGCTACATAGAATACAAGTAGCATTGGCTTGAGTCCTGAACTGCTCAAAATTCCAGTGGCTCGTTTTGAATTTCAACCAATCATAAACACACATTTAGAAGTTGTACATGATATTTTGAGTTGCGTTTAAAACCAAAAATGGGGAGCCAAAACCTGAAATTTTCAAATTCAATTTAGGTGAGCTTTCCATATGATCTTAAAGCTTACAATTGTAGCTTATGAAAATATAGATTTGCAGTTGTAATCATGTTCATTTACTAAGAAAATAACCTTTGAATATAGACAAGTGCACCCTCAAATTACTTATTTCCCATAAATCATGGGCATCGGCAAAGAGAATTATCCTTTGTTCATCATGGGGGAATATCTATTGTTGCGTTCCCCCCAAAAATATAAAAGATAATCCTCTCCTACAACACCCATGCTATAAAGCAATAAAACATTGAGACCTAGTTCCGATGTTATGCAGTATATGAATATTTTATACTAGAAATATTATCTTAGTGTTGCAGCAAAAAATAAATATTGAACATTTAATATATCTGAAGAAAAGAATGGTGGCTGTGTACAAACTACAGGTCAAATATAACTTGGTTATACCAGCTTGTTGATGCGGCGGAAAACTGCTTTGCCGTGTTCCTACTCGAGTTACATGTACTTCAACAGATTCCTATAAAAATCAGTTAATTGCATATTCAACATCCAATTTTGATGAAATCTACATTCTTTTCACCAGCTTATGAGATTTTCTTTTGATGTTGGAGTTGGATTAGAATTCCAAAAATATAGATCCCCAAGAATGAAATTAACCCATAAACACATCTAATGAACTGAGAACATGAAGTATTTAATGTACTTACTGTACATGTTGAATTGCTGGTTTCGTCTCCTCGCTTTATCCTCCTATGATGACGCAATCTTGCGTTGCCTAGGATACGCCTCGCATCTTTGAGCAGAGTCCGCTTCCTTTCACCGGACTCTTGGACGTGATCTTCGTACGTCTCACAGTTCTGATCTGTGTTGTTGGGATCATACGGTGCTCTGTTTGTAGCAAAAGCAAGAAAACTTGCATAATTTGATCTTCCATTTAAATCAAATATTCACCAAGCCGAAAGTTTAAAAAAGATTATGCAAAACATGTTTTCTACATCTTCTAAGTCAAGTTTCACACAGATTGCTGCAGTGGCAAAAGATTTGAATTTAACAGGAAAAGTTACCTTTTAAGTTATCAAACTTCTACGAGATTCTGGAGTCCGAGTTTTTTAACGCTAATCATCACCTAACCCTTTCAATTGTACAGAAAGGTTTAGAGGAGTATTTGATAGACTAAATGATATCCCCAAATAGAATTCTGCACTTGGAAGTTCTGGACAAAGAATACCTAACAAATTACTGTTTGTGCAAAAGGCTTTAGTAAACCAGAGTGAGTCATACACTCGCACCAATTCCTTGAAAAGCTTGTGCATTATAATGATGACTATCTGGGCTTTTAAAGTCAAAGTTACAATGACAACAGTGCCTTGAGCAGTCTGCACACTGAGTGGATAAGTGTGCCATATAAATAAGGGTTCCCAGCTTTTCAAGAAAACAAAATTCCCTGATTTTCCCCTGATGAAGCTTAAAAATTCCCTGATAAGTATTTAAAACCATTCCAAGTTTTGCTATTATTTCGCATGTTTTTTAAGTTGTTGCAGTGAGTTACCGGTACATGTAAAAAAAAAAAACATAAAAAAAGGCATAACCAGTCATTCAATAAATGTTGTTTGATATGCAACAAAATATAACAGAGTCTGCCTGACTCCCCTGCTTTCGACTTTTGAGCCGATCAAAATTCAATGATTTTTCCCTCATTTGAGGGCATTTTTCCCTGATTTGAGATACTTATTTTATAAAATTTCCTGATTTTTCCCTGACTGGAAAAAAAGTATAACAATTTTCCCTGATGGGCTGGAAACCCTGAACATCATATTGCTATCGTTTTTTATATTATTTAGGCCTATACAGAGGGTTTAATACAAAAACGCTTTACCTCAAAAAGTCGATTTTTATTTACCTATTAAACATGAGTTGGAACGGGGTGTAACCCATGATAGGGTGCTTGGTTGTTCTGTACTGGTACATGGCCCAGTCGATGTGCTGGTCCCAATCATCTACATGGTTCCGCGTCAGGGCAAAGAGGGTCTCCATCACCGAGTTGCAGTAGGGTTCGTCCAGGGTGACGTCCTCCGGTTTGTCTGCGGCGTGGAATGTCTGGTTGGTCCGGCTTATGGAGGAGAAATCCTCCTGGATCTCCTGGACGAAGTCGGAAGGCTCATCGTAGAACGTGAGCCGTACCCATCCTAGCCTGCATTTTGAAATAGTGATAAATTGAAACATTGAAGTCATTGTACAAATTAGCAGTGTATTCAAATTGTCTACTAGTAGATCCCATTATGGCTAAGCCCATTTTGTCTACCATTGATTGGTCCGATTACCAATATGTCAAACCTCTACCTGGTCCTAATCTTCAATTCGTCTACTTTCATTTTCATACTTTGTCAAATGAAAATCTGATTCATAACAGCTTGACCAATCAAATAGACAATCAAATAGACTTTTGAAGTGATATTTGTAGAAATAGGTATATTCTAGCTATGCAGAGTAATCACAAATTAATTTACCCAGAACATTCAAACAAGAGATTTGACAATTTCAACCACTACATTGTTTAAACTGCACACAAAATCTATATATTTTAAGATTTACTTATAGCATTGCTCACTGTATGTACATTACAAATCAAATAAATTGATTGTCCATTGTTTAAGCTTGGCAGTCACACATCAATGTACCTTGTCATCACAGAGTAGAGAAATCGAGCTATAAGGAGAGACGATGCATAAGGTAGGGGCATAGCTTCCGACCACTTGGTGAAGTAATCCCATACAACTATCAAGAATTTGTTGTCTCTCACCGTCCGCTCAAACGGCCCGAGGATGGCGACCCCTGCCTGTAGAAAATGAAAGTACTTATCATCCATTTATTGCAAGGACTATAAAAATATTACCTTGCACATTTATTAGACATCACACAATAGCACAATATTCAATAAACAATACTCATAACAATTAATATCAATCTTCTAAAGCTGTCAATTGAAAATGCGAAAAATACAAAAACAACACGCATCTGGCTCATCATCTATTCTACTTGTTCATAAGGATGTCAGAATAATGTACATCTTCACAAAATAGTCCTATAGACTATAGTGAAGACATGGATCTACAGTTTGCATACCTGTTTCCAGACCCCTGAACCATACTGGACCCTTCCCGTCTTCGGTGGACACCATCCAACCGACGTATTCTCCTTGGTTCTAGGAGCCGAGTTGGATTGACAAACGGCACAATTCCGCACAAAATTGATGCAATCTTGCCCAACAGTCTGCCAGTAGTACTGATCTGTGACTCTTTTGTGAGTGACATCCCTGCCTAGATGGTGACCTGGAATGGACAAAATAAAAAAAAGCTTAGCAAATGGGAATTTTTAGATTAAGTAGACACTCAAGTCAATTCTGCCATCAATTGCTTATTGTCTAAAGCAGGGGCAGAAATCTCTTCCAAAGGGTAGGGGGGACATAGGGCTGGAAAATTGACAAGCAAAAAAAAAATTATCACCCCCAAATTTAAGGTAATTTTGAAGAAAATAAATTTGACAAGCAAAAAAAAAAAAATGGTTAGCATCCAAAAAGTAATGTCACCTCGTCCTAAAATACATGTTTCATTTCGATTTTGAATTATGTATTTCTTATCATCATAAAAGACTGGTCCAAATAGTAGGGGGGACATTTGATATTGTGTCCCCCTACTAATATTTCGAGTGGGGGGGCACGTCCCCCCTGGGATTTCCGCCCATGGCATGGTCTGGAGTAATAGTCTTAAGGTAGGTGAGTCAGGTCAATGCTCTATGCAACACTGCCGTAATTGCATGGGCTCAAAACCTGCACCTGTCATGCTTTCATAATATAATACCTTTTTTAATTCAAGATAATAAGATTTAGATCTAGTTTTTCTATTGAAAATGGACCAGACAATAGTGAGTTTCAACAATAAAAGAAAGAATAGTAATTGCCGCCACTCATCTAGATCCATGTCTAGTAGTGGCGGATGATGGAAGTTGCAGTGGCGTACCTAGGATTTTCCACAGGGGGGGGGCAAATTCGTCTGCCCAAAAATTTGACAAGCAAAAAGTCTTAAACCACAAATATAGGATTTCGTACCAGAAAAAAAATTAGCAAAAAAAAGGTCTTCAAGTTCAAGCTCATCAGGGGGGGGGGCAGGGATATGTCCCTTGCATGGGTATGCTAGTGGAAGTTGCATTAGCTATTGTTGGCACATTAACAAATTTTTAGTAAACCTTTAGGCTTAACTCTTAAAGTAAACCTCTAGGCCTAGTCCACACACAGGCTTCGGTCTGGGGAACTGTAGACCTATGACAAAAATAAAAAAAGATGGCCATGTAACTTAAGAAATAGAGATCTCTTTATTAGTATGATATTTTGTGCAGGCCCCCCTTTCAATTTTGAAAAACTGTGCAGCCCACGCATAGCCATAATTGAAATCAGAGTTTGGGTCTCTTGTCGTCTTGATGAACAGATGAATGTCTTTCCACAAACTATAGGCTAGGCCTATTATCTACATAATATTTGAAGCACTGTCCAACTTCTGGAAAGATTAGGGCAAGGGGTGACCCCCCCATCAGCATGGACAGCTTCAACCATGTCAACTGATCAGGACAAGACTCAAGACTGACAAGAGACAAGCATGTGAGTGACAACACAATCAGTGATTGTCACATCAAAAATCAGACAGGCGCAGGCCCAGGATTCGTTAAATGAACATTGCTGAACATGATGACTGACCAAACATACCATCTTCTTCACTGATATGATTCGTCATCATAAGATTCTTCTGTTCATCAGGGTCGCCAATGACCTCGAGCCATTTCGGTTTCGGCAGCCCATGTTCCAGTTTCCCATACTGCAAGCGGTCCTCGGTCTCGGGGTGCAGCCGAAACGTCTTCGTGCGACGTCGCAGACTCCTCCGAAAGCTCTGCGAGCATCCTTTCGGATACTCTCGATCCTTCAAATAACTCTTGATTAAAACAATCTGTTCCTTGAAACTAAGCTCACTGAGACCTCTTAATTTGTATTCAACGGCTGATTTTGCTCGCTTTCGTTTGCGTTTATCTACCCGGACAGGACTTGGAGATGGCGACGAGGTGTCATCTGCATCTGAACTCTCGTTGGAGTGATCGTCATCGTCTTTGCTGGACAAATTCCGCTTGGGCGCCATATTTCCTGTCAAATGATACAACGGAGATTATGGTAAGCTACTTGCACAAATATGAACCGAGACCTATTTTATTTTTTTTTATAGTTCTGGCCCGAGTTCCGGTTAATAACGAAAACTGTCCAAACACAATTTCCATTATTAATGTCATTCACTCGATGTTTTTTTCTTTTCTTTTTTTTAGCTTGAATCAAATTATCAATTCAATCATTTTACAACTAAACTAAACAAGGTGACAAATTTTTGTTCAATGGAAAAGCCTATTGGAAATTATTGAGTTTAAATAGAAATTCATTAAAATTACTAACTTAGTGTCTGTATAAATAGAAATACATTTATGTGCTAAGCAATTCTGGCAGAAATATGTAATTGCTGAGAAATTGGCCTAAACATAAATATGGCATTCGATTCAGCCAGGCCTTTCGGCCACTGTCCTGGCCCTGACTTCAGTGTCACGGTACTTTTTCACCTTAGATTTCATAATTTGACATAATTAGGTTGATGTAAATAGCCCATTTCAGATTCATTATGATATGGTTTCAATCTAGCTTGATTTTAAAAACTCTATCATGAAATCATTGCTTATTATTGCTACAACTCTGCAGGATGAGTTTTATTGCATAGATTATTTTGCACCTGTATGGCGTACCATAGTACCATGTTCATCAAATCTTTGTCCGTTTGATTCCTTTGTCTGTATGTTGCTTTCACGAGCGGCGGGCGCGCGGCGCATATTTCGAGCTCTGCATGCTGAGTGGGGTGGGGTCACGGAAATAGGGGGTGGGGTGCATGGTGGGGAAAGGAAGCCAGAAATGTGGGTTTCAGGCCCTATCTACTATATTTGGGGAAAAAACGTGAAGTTAGATTATTCTTCCAAAGTGTTCTTCATCGTGTTCAGTCAATAATTGGCATACCTCGCTTTTTTCACAAAGCCTTACAAATTTAATCTAGTGGGTCGCTTGCCCTCTCTCCTATTTTTTTTAAGAGCAAGAATAAAAAAGGAAAAAGAGAAAAGTAAAATATGATATTATTTTATGAATTAGTATGTCAGAATCTACCACGAAATTGAATTTTTGTAATATAAATGTAGAAATTTTTGCTTGCTCGCTTCGCTCACTAGTTAAAAAAGTAAATTTTGCCCGATACGCCATATTGGGCCCCTCAGAATTTTTGGCTCATTACGCCACTGCACGCTGGAGCGAATATCAGAAATATAAGTAATGTTTTTTCGGATAATGCTTTTTTTCAAAATGCACATTTTGATTGAGTCTGATAAGCGATGGAGTGGGGAGGGCGAAATACAGTAATTTATATAAACCACGATTTCCATGTTTATAAGTGATTTGGCTAAAAAGTAGGTAGTCAACGAAAATGCTTATTTTAATGCCAATTTTACTCTTTATTCGCTCTCTTTCTGCCCCCGGCCCCCAATTATTATCATTTTTAGAACTTGCCACCAGACATGCGTATATTTACAAATCTAAAAGCGATACTTTACAAGTTATTTTGCCTACCCATAACCTCATGATTTTATTGATCAAATTTTTCTTTTCATTATAATCAATGCTGTGCTTAATTGCCACGTGTTATGGCCACTTTGGGACAAATTGCGTTTTGCTCATTTTCTGAAAATGTGAATACATTTTTTTTTTAATTTCATGTTCAAATTCACTGTAAGAATACTAATATAACAATTTTGGATGACAGCAGGCTTTTATTTTGGGGTGAATGCGAAACTGGTGTCAAAACATAGTTAACCTTGCGATTGCTATGACGTCATTACGACGAGATATTCAATTCGCCTTTATTCTGATAAGGATGCATAGTCACAAATTTGATCATAAGTATTCGTATGATGATCAATAATAATGTTCCATGTCTCAAATTCGCGTTAAATTTTACTAAGTTTTTTTTTACTAATCGTAAGGTGTGTGGTTGCCTTTCATTACACTGGGAATGTTTTTTTTACTGAGGGTGTTGATTTTAGTTTTAATATTTTATTAAAGAATGTCATAGAATATATTGTTGATCCACTAGTACACATATTTAATCTTTCCTTAATTAATGGCGTCGTGCCCGACGTACAATATGAAAATATCTAAGGTAATACCAGTGTACAAAAAAGGAGATAAGAATAATGTATGTATAACTAAAGACCGATATCTTTATTGCCTACTGTTGTGTTGGGGTTGGATCGATTGCACTTTAACTTTCAACCAGACTTAATAAGAGGCAAATCAATGCAAGATGTACAGTTCATATTTACATTTATTAAATACTTGATGAAGATGATGATAACAAATAATACAGGAACATGAGTAAGTCTGATGGTGACTATACTCTCTAAACTCCAATCTTTGATCTATCTGTATGCTGGAACAATCTGTAAAGTAATCTGCAGTCTCTAATCTATCTGTAATAATCTATAACCAATCTGCATTCTCTGAAGAAATCTGATTTTGGTTCAGAAGTGAACCCCTTTTATATTGGTCTGGTCTAGACTCTTTACGATCAAACAGGTGTTGATCAACCTTGGACGCTTGACCAAAACAATCTGTACGTCATAACTTTACTCTGAATTAGGGGAGTTGACCTTTTATGGAGAACATGAAATGTGAATAAGAAACCCATTAAAATGTGTGTGCGTCAAAAGTTTAGCTGGAAGAAGAATGAGTAATACTTTCTAATGAAAGTTGTAGCTGGTATACTTCCTGTAGAAGTATTGATTATGTATTGATATAATATTGAATATGTGAGATATGTCTTATCATCACATAACACTATATCAAAGATTCTAGAAAGAGTGATATATACAAGACTATTAGATTTTTTGAATAAATATAACATAATTTCTGATATAACATAATTTCTGACTTTCAATTTGGATTCCGCCAAAAGCATAGTACTTCTCATGCCACTCTTTCATTTGTTGAAAAAATCACAAAAGCTATTGATAACTTTGAACATACAGTAGGTGTTTTTTCTGGACCTCTCCAAGGCCTTTGACACTATAATCATGAAATACTACTATACAAACTTGAAAATTACGGAATCCGTGGAAAAGCCTTGGAGTGGTTCAGGAATTACTTAATAAACCGTAAACAGTTTGTTAACATATTAAATGAACGAAATTCTTCTCTACGAAAGGTCAATTGGGGTGTTCCTCAAGGCAGCATACTGGGCCCACTTTTATTTTCGATCTATATAAATGACATCCACAATTCTTCGACAATGTTATTTTTATATTCTTTTTGCGGATGATTCAAATGTACTTTATTCTCATTCTAATCCCGATATTTTAGTCATTATATTGTACATTGAACTGGAGAAGCTAGTACAATGGATAAGATCTAATAAATTGTCAATCAATGTACAAAAAACGAAATGTATGCTTTTCAGCAATTCTTTAGATAAATTACCATACGATATTAAATTGGACATTAAAGTGGTCGCTACAACAAATTTTTTAGGTCTGCGTAGTAGACAACAATAATCTTGGAAAACACACATTGATTCTATATGCCGCACAATTTCACGCAATATTGGTGTTATAAATAAGGTCAAGTTTTTTCTTCCAACTTCCTCCCTAAAAATGCTTTATTCTACATTAATTTTACCCTATCTGAACCACGGGATAATTGTCTGGGGAAATACACATACATCATATTTAGAACGAATATTACTTTTGCAGAAAAAGGCATGCATTGCGCGTTATTTTTAATATGTCCTGGAGATCCCACACAGACCAATTGTTTATTGACAGTAAAATCTTAAAAGTAAAAACTTATATCAATATAACTTGGGTCAATTTATGTATCAATTAAATAATAATATGCTACCATCAATCTTTGATTCTTCATTTAACAACAACAATTCATAAATACCCTACACGTCAATCCGACGAATTTCATTTTCCTCTACCCCGGACAATTCTTGCCAAATCTATCTTTAATTTCGAAGGCCCTCGACTTTGGGGCACTCTTAATAATGCTATCAAAGATTCCCCAAGCCTAAATTCCTTTAAATTTAAGATGAAAAAAAATTCTCCACGATACTCGTTAGTTTATTAAACTCTTCATCACTCATACATTATATTTTTCATATATACTCAGCACTACGAACTGTGAAATGATTTTTCCGTAATATTCGCTGTGAGCGTCGGGGCAAGAATCTGGAGACCATTGATCTTGCTTTTTTCTCTCATTTTCTATTTCTTTTTTTTCTTTAAACTATTCATTCAAATAGATTTAAGTTCAAATTTCTACCATGTTGTATTTGTGTTTTGTTTACATTGTTCATGCGAATATGTTATAGGAGGCTGCATTCTACAAGCTTCGCTTTTTAGCAGCTTCCTCCGTTTCTGACCTGTTATCTTGATTATTATACATAATAAGTTTCTTTGTTTTATTGATTATAATCATATCAAGATGTATGTAATAAAACTTATTGTAAATGATTGTTGAAAATGGAAAATAAATGAAATGAAATGAATTTCACAAGCAAAATGAAGTCAAAATGAAGGTCACTTCGGTCCCGAGAAATTTGAAAAGAACAAAAAGCAAAAAAAAAAAAAATTCTACAAAGTTTATGTCATTTTGGTTGAAATTTTCATTTTTTTAACACCTACCAATATCAGGGGGGGGGGGGTGGGGCTGCCTATGGAGAATAGATCCCTCTTCCCAGGGCCATGTTGCCTTTAGACAACAGCATTACCTCACTTCAGAACTCTGGTCTCACGTCCACCAATGCAGCACAGCGCCAACTAGTGTTCGAACGGGAAATAAAGTCGGATAATAAACAAATCATGCATTGGTCAGTTTGTGGTAAACGTCATGTCACTACATAGATGCGTTTTTTTTTCTTTCTAACATTCTTCCCCAAAATTGTCCAAATATATGAAAACGGAATCTATACTTCTCAGCCACCGTGTAAGATCATCATTATACTCTCAAGTTTTTGTTGCAGGATAAATGTATGTTTACACATGAACGACAAATATATGAAATAATTCAAATTTCTAAACGAAAAAAAAAGAATGAAATAAAGGCAAGACATCATCAGCTCGCTAATTGCATATTTATATGCAGGTAAAATGCATACTACTGTTCCCATGAAATACTGGAAAAATAGTTTCACAAACTGGTAAATTTTGTCTTTGCTTGTCGGAATCTTTAAAGGCGAAAAAATGCTGGCCGGAATTCCCCCCCCTGCCCGAGTCCCCGACTTCGGTAAATCTTGCTGGATTCGCAAAAGAATTTTAGCATACACCGAATTTACTACTGTACTATGTCTCTATTTTTTTAAAACTACATGTATATAGTCGTTATTGAAATATTTCCATATAAATATGCTTTGTTTGGCACCTTGACAGTATTATGCTTTCATTATTGATTGTTGTTCCTTATCGTCAAATGTAGATTGTAAAGTTTTGTTGGATCGCATTAAATAACTAACTATTTGAATTAAATTTGTTCATCTACGCCTGGTATCATCGTGATCATGATCGTAGAATCAATATCATGAAAATGGTGTGTAAAAGATAACCCCTTCTCCGTTTCAGGCGATAAATGACATTAATGCGTGAAAATGGAATACATCCTGAACAATGAAATCCGAAATTAGTGTTAGGCAAAAAGGACAGCCACTCAAATATAGGAATGTATCAACCACTGCTTACAGATAGGGTGGGGCCATGGATGCCTCGCCAAAATGTTCAGGACAAAGAAGAAAAAGTATAAATCAAAAAGAAAATTAAAAAAAGGTGAATATTAGGTCAACAATTTATGCTGGCTCGCTTCGCTCACTTTTTTGTCAAGATATAAATCACCGTATATAAGCTATATCTGACCTCCTCGAATCTGTTGGCTTATTATACGCTTCTGGAGCTTTGTGATCAAGCGTTTGAAATTGATTGTCTTGGCAATGCTTTACCAGTGAAACTGAATATTTTGTCAACAACACATATATTATAAATTTTTTGAGTGAAATGACGCCTTGTTTGTGTACTAGGTAGCGATCGATCAAAAACATGTGTTCTAGTGATGGAATGCTTATAACCATCCAAAATGGTAAAAAAAGGGTAGGGCCATGAAAGTTTTCCAGATGTGGCGATTTTATTCATAATCGAGCGAGACAACGTAGCGACCGAGATAAACTATTTGCTTTATTCTCCAGTGATCGTTTTGAATCAACAAACGATATTAGAATTAGACACTTAAATGAAAAGCTCTTTGATTTTTTTTCATTAGTGAAAATTTATCTTTTAAATCCACATCATGGTGTTCATTGAATAAGACAGTACAATGGATGGGTACTTTTATGGGAGCGAGCGTAACGATCGAGCAAGACAGTGTGTTATTTTCACGTGTTCATCGAAACTTATGGCGTCTTTGACCTAAATATGACATAAAAGAAGACAGTGTTGTTGAAGGGACATAAGAGTATGCATACACGAGGATATGCACTGAGCGAGATAATTTACTGTTTTCCCTAGCACAGTGAAACTCAGCATTTTTAACACGTTCATTGGTCCACAGGGGACTGACTACAAGCGAAAACTCGAGTGTATATTTTAATCAGTTACGTTAAATATTTTGAAACCACAACACAGCGGGCCCTATTCTTTTCTTGCATGATTTTCTTTCTTATACGTTTTCTTCTACTGTTTACATGTTAACAGGGTATGGTATATATGATCCCTTGTCCCCAATGTTGATTAACTATCAGGTAACTTCGAAAATAATATCCAGGGGAAACAAATCTGGAAATACACGACAATGAAATTTTTTACTCTAAAAGTAACAAAATATCCTTAGTTTGTTTATATATAGGCCTACACATACACTCTTAAAACGTTTGGCAACATACTGTCCAGACAGCAATTGGTAAAAAAATGATCCAACTTTGGATAGTTTTCAACCAATACTGTTTAGTTTTTACTTAGAGCATACATTATTGGTTTAAACTACCCAGAATTGGATAAAGTTTTAACCAGTTGTGGTGTGGACAGTATGTTGCCCAACATTTTGAAGAGTGTAATACTCCCAAATCAATGAGATATTTTCATGAAAAGTTCAGGTAAGGGAACAGAAGAATAATGAATACGATCACTTATATAGGGCAAGGTAATCTTAGTATACTTTGCGATGTATAAAGTTGACTTTTTGTTCAAAAATTCACCTTTTTATTTCTTTTCTCAATCATTGCACTTGTTAAATGAAAGAAACTCAAGAATACTCGGCTTAAACAACTTGATCAAAATAAACTAAGGCGTTTTGCCTCTGTGTCAAACATGTAGGGTTGCGTGTGATTGCTCTTGTATTTGAAGTTGGTGCATTTATATATAGAAATGGCTATTTCAATGTCACATTCAAAGACCTCCTCTCCGGGGACTTCGCAGCGACTCGCTCCCCCTGGCGTTGCGGTGCTCGCGGGCTTTGATGCGTAGAAGGGGGCGCCGTGCAGGCTTCGTGACATGGCAAACCGAACGCTATCAGAAATGTAACTGATATACCTTTAGTTTGCTTTTTCTAGGCATCGTACTATATGCCGTCGGAAATAAGCACCTTTCTCCATCGATTTCCAAAGGTAAATAATACGAAGTGAATTGTACAATCTCACGTACCCAGACAGGTGGGTTAGTTTAGCGCGCATAGTTAGAAATCGTTAAATTCAGACGAAATGAATTCGACGATTGAAACTCGGCGGAAGAGGCGCGCGGGTCCGGCGTTGAAAATGCACCACACAACATTTTCCAATTTCGTTCAATTTGTTTTGGGGCTGGCTGTGTATATGCACAGGCGTTCCTGTGCAAAATACAGTCCAATTTCGGGTCAGAAATTCAATCTCGGAAGATAATTCTCGTTTTTAACTTTGCACGCTTGTACAAACGAAGTTCAAACGTTGTTATGAGTCGCCCCAGGGGGTCCGGAAAACGCTCATAAAAACCATTCCGTGTCGGAGCGAGAACGACACGTAAAAAACTATTATCGATCAGCATTACATAACTTTAAAGATTCAAATAAATTTTAGATTCAGCCAACATTCGTTCATCGTGGAGGTATTGCAAAAAAATGCTATAACTAATATCGGGTCTATCTAAATGTGCAAAAACACATTTATGAATAGGCCTACTTTATAGGTGATCATTTCGTTTTATCAAAGTGATTAATTTTGACGCAATATCATTATTTTCCAGGTAAAACAACACAAAGAGAAATTCATAACAATATTTGTAATTGGATTTCTATTATTTTTCAATCATTAATAATTTTGAATCAATTTTAGCCCATCTTAAACAATGTTTCGTGATCCAATCGTTATTTTCTGGATTTTATATACTGAACTTTAAATTTGAAAATGAACATAATGTTCTTGCTTTCGATTTAATAATATTGACCTATTACGAATCATAAATTACCAAATGATATATATTGAAAAATGAAGAATTAAAGCTGGCTTAATGTGATAAATTCTGCTAAAAAGAAACTGAGTGAAATGAAATAAATTATTAAAAAAAAAACACAAGTATACAATAATCCGGGGGGGGGGGCAGTCATTGCTGTACACACGCGTGACCAAAAAAACGCGTTTAAAGGGGTGTTTTTCAGTTTTGGACGAGGTCCGCGCGTGGACTCGTGAAGGCTATCAAAAATACCGATTTTCAGGAAAAAGGGTGGTTTGGAAAGTGGTCAATGGTAAATCACGGGATCAAACGTATTCAGGGTATGCTTTTTCCCCCCAAAGTTTTTTTTAAGACTAGCAAAACGTGTTTAGGGTATATGTTTTTCCCCCCAAGATTTTTCCCCGAGGTCATATTTTGGCGACAACTTGGTTAGGGGCGAAAATGTGTAAAAAAGCCCCCCAAAAAAATTGTTTAGGGCGTTATTTTGCACACAGAGAACAACTCGTTTAGGGGGTGTTTGGAAAATCCTTGGTCACGCGTGTGTACAGAAGTATATTAGACTGCCCCCTCCCCCGGGACAATAATAACCATATATCCAGAGAAATGTATCTAATTTTCCTTAGAATAAATTTCTCTGACATTAAAGGTACAGTATTTTTGCAAACACTCTCTCACCAACATGATTAATATGCAAATGAATGAAACAAATTACATATCTCTCGAATATCATAATTCCCTCATTTGGAAATGTGCCCATGCACGGATCCAGGTGTGTGAAGGGTAACTTATCTGGGGACATGACTGTGCCCCGCCCAATTTCTTGCCTGAAGTTGAACTCAATTCATGCCATACGCCGCGATGTCATTATATTTATGGATGGGGGGGGGGTAGAAGACCTCTCTGAGGCTGATGTAAAAAAAAATTATCAAAAATTCGAGGGGAGGGCACGCCGCCTACCCCTCCCCGGGTTCGTCGCCCATAATTTATACCTTGCAATGAGTAATACCTCCTCTTCTGTTCTACCCCTTTGAAATTAAGGATATTATTGGTAGACTTCTTTTCCCCTATTTTTTCATTTTTAATTTTTGGGAAAGAAAATATCACAATGTCCCTATAACTTCTGTACGTTCTGTTTTTGCAGCGAGAATTTTATTCTTCTTTACATTTTCTGTTGAAGCAAAATGGATCAATATGTGCATGTGCATGCATGCCCCTGACATATGGAATCTTTGTCGTTTCTCGAGGACAAAATTCCATCTTTGTAACACATGGAAAGACAAAACGAAACATATTTATGTAAAGAAGAAACGATACCATGTAATGAAGTGTCCGAAAAAAAAGAAAGAGAAATAAAAACTGGTGGAAATAGGGTAATTAGTAGTAACGTCGTGCCGCAGAACGCCCTCGGCGCTTCCATCAATCATTATGTTAGCGCCACCCCCAAAATTACGGATGACGAACTGGCGATGGGTCGCTATAAACACCCAACAACAGGCATACCACAGACAAAGACCATATAATACCCTTATTGACACAAGATTATTATTTATTTGGTCTCCTAATTTGGCTTGAAATTTGCTGGGTGAGACCGTGTATGTCCTTTCAATATAGTCCAGTCAATGTTGAGCAAACATTCGATTTAATATCATGGGCTTGTGGTCCGATGGTGTTGGAGTGAAATTGGAGCTAATAAAACAATGTCGACTCCGATGGTGTGTTGATGGTGTTAAGTCTTGAAGTGGACGCTCATTAGCATGATTAGTATCAAATCAAATGTCAAATGATGAGTGACAGCCCGGGTGACAGTTTGATGGAGAAAAGACGACCTTAACAATATTTTGCATTGTTTTAAGAGAATCAAGATTCAGGAATCAATTCAGCATTTATTTCCTGGTCGTTGTCCATGTGATGACATTCCTATTGCTTACGGTAATATTATACTGGTTATGACAACTCTTCAAGCATGGAGCTAACAGATAGCTCTATGCTTAAAGCGTTGCTTGCAAGGAGTGCAAGGAAGATGCATTAAAGATGATTGACAAAATACTGAGAGGACTGGGAAGAAGTAACTTCCATACAATCGGACATAGTAAAGAATAAATAATAAAGAAAAAAAAGCAAAAAAGCGATGGCAAACGATAAAAAAATCCTATACTTATAGTGACGAAGTGTCTGTGGACTACAGATTCCCCGCATATGAATACGGCAGAGAACTTGACATTTATTCACATTTATTTTGAGACATAACGACCGTCCTCTCATTCGGATAAAAATATGATCGAGTATTTGAAATTAGGATAGACGTTCTAGAGTGTAAAATTTGTGTTCAAAATAATTTTGGGTTGTCGAGACACATCCAATTTCACACAGAATAATCATTCACGTGAGAATTGCACATAAACATGAAACGAGTAATGGTCCTAACTAAAGAAGGGTAAATAATAATTGATGGGGAGTTGTGCGAATATCATCACGTGGAATGCCTTATTTTTTAAAAGTAAAATATGAAACCTTGTTAACAAAAATTCGAATATCAAACTATTGCTTGATCACATCGAAGAGAGTATAAAATTTACCTCTATGACCCAGATGCATTATATTATTGCATAATCATATTGAGAAGATTTCGGTAAATATTGGATTTTATAATCACACATTCTTTGATCGTAATTAGTATTTAATTGCGTGAGACCGAATCTTTGTTGACAGATTCACACGTCTTTCATTATATTACTGTGTCGAGGCCATCAATGGATCGTTCCATGAACAGGAATTGACTTTTTGGATGTTTCATCCAACAAGTATATCCTATATAAAGTTTAATTCACCAAATGTTAGTTTTAGCTCGAAGTCATTAGGAGCGATCTTCTGATTATGGAGGCATTTCTTCACAATCGTGTTGGATAGCAAATTTATTTCTTTTTGTTCTTTGCATGAGAAAATAGTTTGAACTCGGGAGATTGCATTTTGAATGTTTACCCCCCCAAAAAAAAAAAGAAATTACATAACAGTTGCTTCATCATCTTGTGTGCACACATGCATATTGGCATTATTGTGGTAAATGAGAGTAATAAGACATTACTCTAATAAGATATTACTCGATTAATGGAAAACTTTTATTTGCATTGTAAATACAAATGTCTTTTAACTAGTAATATTTTTTATTTATTTGTTTTTCAATCCTTTATGGACAACAGAACGTCTATCGGGAGTTAAACATAATATGGCTTTCAGTAATATTCAAATAAAATAAAATCATTATTTCAACACTTATATATGGATGAGATATTTACTTTCGTATTTCAAAATGTACATGGCACCAATTCCAATCTTCCTCAAGGTTTATTCATTAAAATGAGAATGAAATTAATTAATTTATCCATTCTCCTTCTCTTTTTTACCGAAGGCCTACCGTGTCCTGAAGAAAAAGAAACGTCTCATGTTTTCCTCCAACTTTCAATTTACATTCGTAATTTAACGGGGATTTTGTGACCTTGCGTTTGTAAATTTGCAGTTTGTATTGTAAGGGGCAGTGAACCGGGTTGTGTAGGACATTCATTATCTATTGTAGCCTTGTTTTGATTGTTTCTGTAAAATGTTGTTCAAGCAAAATATCTTGGTATGAGTTGAATTTTTTCGGTTACATTTCGGTGCGCTACTTTGCATCAACACTCATCCCGATCTCCACGGCTCTGTCCCCCATGCCACGCCGAGGGCCACAGGTGAGGCATTGGGTCAGCGATCGTATGTGACAGTTCTAGAGATGAAGGGACTGATAGGAATGCAGGGGTGGGGGGGGGAGGGTGGGGTGGTAAGGGAAGATGGATTATTATATGTATCGAAAGCTATGATTTTTTTCAAACGATTTTGATTTGATATCATTAGCAAAATTAGAATGGAATGAAATACATTATATCCCACATCTCTTATCTTAGTCTAGCTAGAAAAAGGTGTGTCAAGTTCAGAGGTTGCTTGATTGCTCTTATACGTGATCTTCAAAATTGCAGTTGTTAAGTTTTCACTGGCGTATTAATCTTTCTGATCACCATTCCACTAAAATATGAAAGGAGAAATACCAAAATACGACGAAAAACCCCTCTAAACACTCACTTTCTGTCAGGGACATTATAACCGGATATTTCACAAACTTTTGTCTATTTTTTTAAAAATGTTATTCCGGTTGCATGAGAGATTCAATTTCGACTGAATAGTAAATATTAACTTATTGAAGAAAAAAATAATCGAAACAGAAGTGTTTTCATTCATCACTGTTATCAATCAGTTTAAAAGATGTTTTCCTTCCTTTTGTTTCTTGTAGCTTTTCTGTTACTAAAAGCTGAGAATTATACTTGAAAAATATATATGGAGATGGCTTTTTTTCGGATTGGACATTGAAACAAATCAAACGGTAAATCTTGGCACATGTAAACAACTTTTCCTCATCACATCATATATTTTTTATTTAAAGGTCTATATCATTATTATACCCATGGTGTATGATTATGTATCAACATGCTTCTTCTGTCACTGTTTTTCTCTATCAATCGCTCTGATTTTTATTCTCCTCTCAATCTCTTCTCTTTCTCCACTTTACCTCTCAACCATTAACCCTTTCCTTTTCATTTTGTCTTTTCTAGTCAATTGTCTATCTATCTATCTATCTATCTATCTTTCTTGCACTTCATCTATCTATCTATCTATCTATCTATCTATCTATTTATCTATCTATCTATCTATCTATCTATCTATCTATCTATCTATCTATCTATCTTGCACTTTATCTATCTGTCTATCTATCTATCTATCTATCTATCTATCTATCTTGCACTTCATCTATCTATCTATCTATCTATGTATCTATCTTGCACTTCATCTATCTATCTATCTATCTATCTTGCACTTTATCTATCTATCTATCTATCTATCTATCTATCTATCTATCTATCTATCTATCTTGCACTTCATCTATCTATCTATCTATCTATCTAGTGTATGTATCCATCTATCAATCTATCTCAACAAATTTACACAAGTTTACTCACTCCCTCACTCACTTATTCACCCTTCCCCTCAAACCCCACACCCACACCCGCAGACCATCCCTTTCACCCTGTGTGTGCTTAGATGAGACCTACCAGAGAAGGAAACATAAAAAGATTGTTTTACCAAAACAAGAATCTTTTAAAAGGGGTAAAAATAAAAGTCAAGAGAAGTACGAGGAAAAGACAGAGAACCAATAAAATCGTAATCACCCTTTTCCCATGCCACGACACGAAATGTTTGAACACGGCAATTGTATACACCGAGGTATTTCTTGTTGTCTTCTTTCCTCCACAAATTCTTTTTCTGCTTTCTACATTTTTCACGTCATTGGAACGGGACACCTGTACAAGCAGCCCGACCGGAGTCAGGCGAGGCCCTTTGGAAGGCACCGCCGCCCCCCTGGACCCCCCTCCTATTGATCCCCTCGCCCAAACATTGGGCTGTAATTACTGTTTGCACGCGGCCATTGTGCGCGTGTGTACCATGTAATTAGTGCCGAGATTCCACGCACTGTGTGCATGGTGTGTGAGGGAAGAAGAAGACCAATTAAAACCCACACGCCCACTTTTCCGTTCTGTTCGCTCTCTTCAAATAACTTTCATCCATCTATAGATATACAATTCGCTTTCTCTTCCTCTCCCTCTCCCTCCCTCTCTTTCCTTCACATTATTGCCATCTCCCCTCTCTCTCATCCTCAGCCTTGACTCTCACCTCTCTTCTCCCCCTCCCTCTCTCACTCTTTCTCCTTTTCACTCTCTCTCCTAAAGACGTTATTATCCACTTCCTTATTTTTTAGCCTCTCTCCACTCTCCTCTATTTCTCTCTCTCCTTCTTACCCATTACTTCTTCAATTTTCTTTCCATTACCTTTGCCATTATTTTGTCGTGTTATGAAGTTTGACGATACTTATACATCTACCTAGTTCCCCCAAGTGAAACATTCGTAGATTAGGATATGGAATTATTACCCCCCCCCCTCCCATTAAAAAAACCAAACAAATACAAAACTTCCAGAAAAAAATGAATAAACGAAAATAGATGAATAAAAGTAAATGATGTTAATAATTGAAATATAAAATCAGTTCATATCTTCAGTAGCAAGCAAATACAAATACATGTTTGTAATATCGCCGAAAATATCACATCGTTGAAAACGTAGCCACGCCTTCATCAAAATTATATTATTTGAATTGGATTTTGATAGTAATAAGAAAATTATCTTATCCCACTTCCTTAAGGGTGACTCATCCTCATAACACAAGACGCACGCCCTCAAATATTCCCTTTATAGCTCACTTTCCCCACAATTAATATTAATGTGTTAAAGATTGCCGAGCTTGTGACAGGAATGTGTAAAAATGGCGATAGGACTTTAAGAGTTTAATTGGTGGACTGTCTAAACCATAACTGTGAAGATCTGATGATGTCATTGTGCTCGTTAAGTGAGTGTCAAGTGTGTTTTGGCGGCTTTGTGTTAGTATCTTTGACTTTCGAATAGCGCCTAGGCTGTCTACCAGACCCACTTAAAACAAAAAAACTTCTATAATGCCCACATCGTGATCGTTCATTTGACTTTGAATCAGGGGGCGTGGCTCCTTGGCACCAATGAGGTGCTGGAGCCCCTTTTCAAATAAATGTGTACGAAAATAAAAATCGCAATGATATTGTGATTTTTTTGCATGGTAACCCCCCCCCCCTCCATTTTCTTCTAATCACCCCGTCCCCTGTTTACTTCCAAAGCCGTTCTCATATGATTCTGTGGCCCACTAGAATACTAAAATCCTTAATCAGTCAAAAGATGCGAAATTTCATGATGATCATGATGATATTTGTTCGTGCTTGTTTATATCCTAATACTTGTTAAAGGTCAAGTACACCTCAGAAAAATGTTGATTTGAATCAATAGAAAAAAAATCGGACAAGCACAATGCTGACAATTTCATCAAAATCGGATGTAAATTAAGAAAGTTATGACATTTCAAAGTTTCGCTCATTTTCAATAAAATAGTTATACGAACGAGCCAGTTACATCCAAATGAGAGAGTCAATGATGTCACTCACCATTTCTTTTGTTTTTTAATGTTTGAATTATACAATATTTCAATTTTTACGAATTTGACGATTAGGACCTCCTTGCCTGAAGCACAAAATGTTAAATTAATGGTATTCCACGTGTTCAGGGAAAATGAAACTTCATTTCACATGACAATGACGAGAAAATAAAAATATTTCATATTTCATATAATAAAATACAAAAGAAATAGTGAGTGAGTGATGTCATCAGTTCCTCATTTGCATACCGACCGAGATGTGCATATAACTGTTTTGTGAAATGAAGCGAAACTTTAAAATGCTATAACTTTCTTAGTTTACATCCGATTTTAATGAAATTTTCAGCGTTATGCTTGCTGAATGTTTCTCTTTTTATTCAAATCAAGTTTTTGTTGGGGTGGAATTGTCCTTTAAATTTCATTTCAGAAGGCGTAATGACGATCTGAGCTGAGTGCTCGGTGATTCCCTGAACCCTTTCAGCCCAAGCGCGACCGATCCGCAGTACAAGACTACACGGAACAGCTGGCTATCCCCTTCATACC
Source organism: Lytechinus variegatus (assembly GCF_018143015.1). Taxonomy (NCBI): domain Eukaryota; kingdom Metazoa; phylum Echinodermata; class Echinoidea; order Temnopleuroida; family Toxopneustidae; genus Lytechinus; species Lytechinus variegatus. Next base: position 36,293,770 of record NC_054743.1, on the reverse strand, counting down.
CCTTTCAAAAGAAATTAGTATCCTCAATTTACCCTTCTCGTGCTCCGTAATCTACCATTGTTCCCCATAATGAGACCCATGATTACCCCACCCCTTTCGACGTGCTCTGTAAGAGGGGGTGATTCTTTACCCCTTTCTTGGTTTCTTGTCAATTGTTGTTGTTTGTTGCTCTTTAAGAACCGAACGTGATCAAGTGCGTCTGTATCGTCTTAAGCCACTTTTCTTCTAAACATGTTTTTGTTGCCATTTTGAGCGGTATTAACGGTATATCATCTGCATTGTCGAGAGAAGCACCGCTCGTATAGCAACATGATTAAGATGTTCACTTTTTAAAAAGCAATCTTCTTGACGTGACGGTGGATTTTATCTAACACCCCTTCACTGTATAAATCTTAGTTTGTGATTATGCTGTCTGACCGTCTGGTAAAAACTTTTGCTGTGAAATGTCGTGCTATAATATCCAATAATTTTTAACCCTGCATTAAGCTTTGTTTAATAAAATAATACAAAAATTATTCAATTTCAAAGTTCGATTTCATCATTGTGAGGGAAAATCAAATACAATAGTACGACATAAACCACAAATTGTATAGGAGATGCGATTCGAATGAAACAACAAAAAGGCAACATACAATACCAAAGAATATACAAAACATAATTTAGCAATTTTTTGCGATTTTGTATTATCTAACTTGGGCCTAGAGTTAAAATGGAATAAACACGTGATGGTGAATTTACTTAGTTGAATCCCGCACTGATCTAGATCAGTGGTTGAGTCTGACGAGGAGGTGAGTTGTTGAAGAAATTTGAGGTCTCGATCAGAACATATATGTGTTCAAAGAGAAGATGAAGTTTTAAACAATACATAGGTGGTTAAAAACAACCCGTTGCAATAAATAGTTAATTCCTTCCGCGGCATCATTATTTTGATACAGGGGGGGGGGGACCTGTACTTTCTGTCGTAGAAAATATAGACCTCTCTACACCAGCGATTAATAGGAAAACTTTGGGTTGATTCTGAAGGCCTAAACATTTTATGTCGGGGTGTGTGGGTGTGTGTGGTAGTGTGGTGCATTTTTCTTTTCATTAATCTCCAATTCATAATATTTTAAGGTCAAATTGGCTAACCTATTCCCCTGATTGGTTATATAATTAATTTAGAAACAAAATTGAACGCCAATTTCTATCTTGCACAAAAACACATGCCTTTATCAAAATTCTGTCTGCCCCGCCCCTTCCATCATGCCCATCCAAACGTCTTGATTAAACCAGAGAGAGGTTTTTTGTTTATTCATTTCATTGTCAGCCACTCAAAAAGCTTATGCTGGTGCCATAAGCAATAAAAGGGTGTGAATCCGATTCATATTGCGCCGGGTCAGCCCGCCGAGCTCACCGGCACGAGATCCGATCTCGAAGCTGGACGCAAGAAAATAATCAATATAAGCTCACAAAACAGTTGTCATAATTATTGCCTATTTGTTATCGTTTGGGGATTTTTTTTGTGGCGTAATTGGTCTTAAATTGCTTTGCCATTTCGAGTACTTTCAATGTCCATAATGGGGAAGTACTAGAGGTTACAAAAGTTCTCACGCTTTTTGTTTATCTGCAAGCGTGTTTTGTAGTCATTCTTGCCATTAAGGTGCAGTTTAGCTCCCAAGTTTTAAGATACATTAAGGGCTGTAGCAAATGAATATTGTCGAAATATCGTCTGTATTCCTTCCACCAATATGAATTATCACAATATTGTATTCGTCTAATCATTTTTCTTATTAAATATATTTCAATTTTCTACATAAAGTAAATAAACAAAACAAAACAATCAAGGTCTTTTTGAAAAGAAGAAAAGAAAGTAAATCTGTAAGGTAAGGTTTTAAATTTGTTTAATTTTTAGTGATACCCAAACATATTTTTTTTACATTTTATTTTATGGTCTATGAGAGACAGTGTACTCTGCGTTTATAATATTAATTTTCTTGTATTTGTCTTTGCGCATCATTCTGGGCATGTGAATGCAAGTTACAAGATTAACATTTTGTTGTCTATCAGATTTCGTCTATTGCTTTCGTATTTGTAATTCTCTATTTTACGATTTTCCTCATTTTTCTCTTTTGAACTTTTTATCGTTCTTTTTTATGTAATTTCTTTCGTCCTTTCTCGCATTCCTTCCGTCTTTTCTTTCTTTCTTTCTTTCTTTCTTTCTTTCTCTCTCTCTCTCTCTCTTTCTTTCTTTCTTTCTTTCTCTCTTTATCCTTCTTTCTTCCTCTTCTTGTTTTCTTTTTCACTTATATTTATCAACCCATTGCCATTATTATCATCTTCTCCCGTTAATTGAAGAGAAACCTCGCCTCATCATTGCGATCATTCACACTTTCTAAACATTGATAATCATGATTATGTCGTCTGGGAAAAGTATAACACCCACAAAACCCCTATTTGCAAGTCTGCCCATCAATATATCAAAGATAATAGAGAGATTTACAGTTAGATCGAAATCTCATCAATCAAAACTTCTATAGGAGTGTTCGCAACCACTCAGCAGACGCCTTGTGGAACGTAGGGAATCTATTGTCAGAACTCCTAATTATAGCAGGGCCCGCTGGGAGAACAGTTTTCGGAACTGAAGTTGCTACCCTGGGTAAATATACAGTTATTATTATTATTATCATTACTTTTATTATATTATAACTCTTTCATGACAAACCAACTTTGTCGAAAGTCGGTGAATCAAAACAGAATTGTCGTCCTGTGTCCCGTTTCATAAAGACTTGTTATGATAACAAATGCAATATTTTTGTAACATCAACCAATCAGATTTAAATTTCAGTAGCTTGTAACTGTTATTTTGAGTCTTTTTTTATTGTAAACATTGTATGAAACGGACCCCTGGTCTATACACAAACGACATGTTGCCATTTTCTTCCGTCCCGGTCCTGCCGGTCCACCCACTTTCGACAAAAACCTCTCAGTTGTCCATTGTGATCTGACTTGCATTTTCAATAGATTTACAACGTTGCAGAATCCGTCCTCGTTGCTATTGTGAAAACTCTTATTAGGCATGTTAGGGATAAAGACGTCACTCTTTGGTAATAGTCAGAGCGCTATTTGTGAAATTAGCATGATTTTAGGAACAGGTCAAATCAGATTACCGATCTCACCAATACATAGATGGATTACAGTCTGAAAATTGAAGTGCTAAACTAGCACTCGACAGCAGCCGATGTCCAAACTCTTAAAGAGAGCTACAAGTAAGCTGCTAGAAAGAACATAAATTAACATCTCAAGTATCAGTGTCAAATTGATTACAAGACAATGCAGTTTTGGATTCGCTGTTCTTAGCAATTCCATTTTCAATTATGAATGCTAACTGTGTTTTTGACAGAGTCTGATTGTGGCATTAGATTGTCTAGATTATCATAGTATAACTGGGTAGATGGTTGTACGCAGACATTTTCCGCTGGGGGGGGGGGCAGCATGCATAAACTTTTTTCTTAAAAAAATCGAAAGCGAGGGAGCGAAACGACCGAGCTTGTCATTGTGGCGCTTTTGCATTTTGTGAAATGAAGTTTAAGGATTCCGTGCATATTTTTGTTGCATTTTTTATAGAAAATTTTCATTAAAAATATGTAAGTTTTCATAATTTAGGTGGGAGGATGGGCATATACTCTCCTGCACCCCATCCCCGCTTCGTATGGTCATGCCTCGGTAGCTAAAATGACATTTCATTTTCAATCGCTTTTTAACATTATTTCCAAGAAGAAAAAGAAAACAAACAAAAAGCAAACGCATGATTATGTAGCCTATCATATTTCGTTATTTAGTTCGTATCAAGTTGACGTTCTAATTTCGACATTGTAATCCACCATCTTCACGATCTAAAAAAAAATACAAATTTTTATTAGAAATGGGCAAATGTCAGTGAAATTACGAAGGAGGTGCTTGAAAGTCTTCAAATCTTAAGAGCATGTAATTGCTAAATACTAAGCGGGCTTTCACAATTGATCGCTCGTGCGATAATTTGGTCACAATATTATGTTGCACAAAATCGCGACTGTCACAGTTGTAGGCAGCCCAAGAGCACCAGTTGCGAAAGGGGCTTTACCAATACGCTTCATGAATTGGCCCAATTCCCTTCTTCACGTCGTTGGGTCGTCCTTTGATAACGACTCTTCAATTAAAAGTCAAAAGTTAAAGAGTTATCCCATTGTTTGCGGCAATGCTCGGGATCGTGTTTGTGTAAACACAGCACACCTGAGCTACCGAATTCGTGAAAGGGACTTTCTCTCGCAGGTGCAAAGCAAATGAAAAAAACGGGCGACAAACAGAAGAGAAAATGAGTGCCCGGAACAATGGGTGTGGGGTTTACCAATTTATATCCTTTTTGTTTAGGGGGATGTTTCGTCCGTGTTGGTGGTGGCCTGGTGGTATGGCATATTGGTTTGGGAGAAAGGGGTGAGAGGGGGTGAGAGAGGGGAGAGAGAGCAAGGGAAAGAAAGAATACTTGATGGAGAAGGGGTTGACTCAAATTCAAATAGAAAGGAAACAGAGAGAGAGAGAAAGGAGAAAGAGAATAGAGAAATTTTCAAGATATTATAGTTAACTTGATGGATTAACAGATAGATAGATAGATATAGAGATAGGTAGGTAGATAAATATAGATGGATGGATAGATAGATAAATAGTTAGAGAGAGAGAGTGTGTGAGGTAAGTAGGAGAGATAGGGGAGAGTCTGAAACCAATACAAAACTGGAAGTGCAATGAAAGCAAAAATTGGAAGAGAGAGAGAGAGAGAAAGGGAGAGGGGATATTTGGAGAGAAAGTTTGTTTTCCCCCTCCATGCGTTGATTTAGGAGAGCTTAAACTGCGAGACGTCTGTTTGCTCATCTCAAATTTACTGTCCGGTCAAAACTTCCGTTATTTTTTATTTCTAATTAATGGACAGGGAATCAAAGTAAAGTAATCCCTTGGACAAGTCGTTCTACACAGCAAGTGTTAGAAAAGACAAGTACCTAGATTTAAAAAAAAATTCACCGACCAGAATTTGTTTGAGATGTTTTATTTCTAAAGTGGAGAATAAATCGCTGATTTATATTATATAGGTCCTTACAGCTTGTCGGAATGACAAATAATTTACGAATTTATACTTATAGCTGCAAAATATAGATATTTGTTTATTTATTTATTCATGGCATTATTGTATCCCCGAACAGAGTTCGGAGGATACTATGGATTTGGCCTCGTCGCGCCGCGTCCGCCGCCGCCGCAGAGATTTCCTTGTGAGCGCTCTATCAGCTGCATTTCTTTTCCGATCATCTTCAAATTTGGCATGAAGGTAAAGTTGTGAGCGCTCTATCAGCTGCATTTCTTTTCTGATCATCTTCAAATTTGGCATGAAGGTTAAGTATGGTATAGCAAAGGCGCCTATATATTTTGGTGTGGGTGGAGGTCACATGGTAAGGTCAAAGGTCATTTTCAGGTCAACATTAAAGTTTACATGCAAGACTCTCTTATGACACCTAATTCCGCAACCGTAAGTCACTTTTCAACCAAACTTGGATGGTAGATGGACTTGGGGGACCTGCATGTTATGCTGCAGTCGGAGGTCACATGGTAAGGTCAAAGGTCATTTTCAGGTCAACGTTAAAGTTTACATGCAAGACTCTCTAATGACACCTAATTCCGCAACCGTAAGTCGCTTTTCAACCAAACTTGGATGGTAGATGGACTTGGGGGACCTGCATGTTATGCTGCAGTCGGAGGTCACATGGTAAGGTCAAAGGTCATTTTCAGGTCAACGTTAAAGTTTACACGCAAGACTCTCTAATGTCACCTAATTCTGCAACCGTAAGTCGCTTTTCAACCAAACTTGGATGGTAGATGGACTTGGGGGACCTGCATGTTATGCTGCAGTCGGAGGTCACATGGTAAGGTCAAAAGTCATTTTCAGGTCAACGTTAAAGTTTACATGCAAGACTCTCTTATGACACCTAATTCCGCAACCGTAAGTCACTTTTCAACCAAACTTGGATGGTAGATGGACTTGGGGGACCTGCATGTTATGCTGCAGTCAGAGGTCACATGGTAAGGTCAAAAGTCATTTTCAGGTCAACGTTAAAGTTTACACGCAAGACTCTCTTTTTCCGCAACCATACGTCACTTTTCAACCACACTTGGATGGTAGATGGGCTTGGGGGACCTGCATGCTAGGGTCATTGTCACCATGATAATAATATTGTATTTATTTGTCAAATTTCTGTGTGAGCTCTATATATCGCAATGACGGATGACGCGGTGGGTTCGGGGATACATGTGCTCGGATGCGCGACCCGCCGGGCATCTCTAGTTATTGTTCTCTTTTGAAAGATCATAAACACGTTTAAAACGAACAGAATAGAGGTCCTGGTTGAATTTAGATGAATTTAGATGAATTGGATTTTATGTAAAATGTCCTTCTATAGCCAAAACAACGTAGTCTTTCCTAATATCTTTGATTTTTGGAGTGTATGAAAATATACATTCATATACATGATATAAGAAGTTATACACAGTGAACTTGAGATAAAACGGTACTTTCAGTTACTTGTTTCAACTACGTCTAAACTTTCGCGTATTTTTTTTATTTACAAAAGCATGAAAATGCTGCAGAAGTCTGAAATAAACCTTTAATCACATTGATTTATTTCATGATAAATGTCCTCAGATCCAACTGGCACAAAGGAGGTAAAGTTGTGCTTGCTTAGGTTTCAAATGTTACTTTGAGTAGCAAAGTTATTACATAAAGTTCTAATATATATTTGCATTATTTCCATAAACGAAAATGTAAAAGAAAAATATGAGAAATGTACAGTAGGGTCAGGTTTTTTTGCATATTTTCTTGACATAGCATGAAACTGAACATTTGTTCACAAACCGATTTCTGCGAGCTTTACGAAAATGAACATTGCTCTCTCAAACGCAACCATGGTAACCATCTGTCTGAATTTTTAATTTTCCGAACAAAATCACACCTAATATATATGAATTAAACACTCGGGATATTTAAGATTTTGTTATTAGTATATCAATGTTTCTATGGACTTGCTCCTTCATACTTAAATGATTTAGTCATTGTATACATGCATGTATATAAGCCAGCACATCATTTACGTTAAAAAAGCATGAGTTTATTAGTTGTACTTCCCATATCAACAAATCATATGGCGAACGTTCATTTGCTCATGCAGCCCCTGTTTTATGGAACAAACTCCCAAATTCCCCGAAAACAATCGATTCAGTTTACAAATTCAAAACAGCTCTAAAAACATACTTAGGTACCTAGCCTGAATAAAATGAACCCACCAACACTTTTCGTCCTCTCCTTTGTTTTCTCAAGCGTATAGAGACTATTTGTTATGTGTTATGCACTATACAAACACTGAACATTATTATTATTACACTATAATTAGATTTAAAAAAATTGTCCAACTTTGTGTAATTTTTAACCAATACTGTGTAGTTTTTCTCCCAAATCACACATTATTGGTTAAAAACTATCCAAACTTTGATAAAGTTTTAACCAATTGTCGTGTGGTCAGTATGTTGCCCAACATTTTTAAGAGTGTACTTATATTTGCAAGATACATTTTTGTAATACCTATATGTTAGTAATTTTGAATTCATGTAAAAAAAAACAGAATTTAAATTAAACCACGAGATAACACGTCCCCTCCTTCCCCTTCTCATTACTTTAATTATGATTTTTTTGTATGAATCGAATCGACTCGTTTGATGTGCATATTATCTTTTGGTTTATATTTCTTAAAGGAGAAATATATTGATTATGAATGTGGTCTTATTATATATCAATGGAAAGGTAATGATGTGGGGATCATCAGTGGGTCATTCAAAAATACCGAAAATAATACAAAAAGGTGAAAATCGCCGATTAAAAAACGCTAAAATGCCCCTCCGAAATATGCCTCGCATCGGTCTCTGAATTGACTGGAATTTGATGACGTCACTGTCTGTACGAGAGGCGTGATTGGCTCTCCAAAGTGAAGCTCCACTTGCATGCAAAACCTGTTGCGTGGGTACTTTTTCTCCACACTGTCACTGAATACTTCTATCACCAATTATGAAAGAAAACCCAGAATTTTATCTAGATTTGGATTTTCAAATTGATGATTTTAAAGATGAAGAGAATGATGATGAAGTGAACAACACAGTGAGGTAGTTGGAGGTAAATAATGGGGGAACAATGCCGATGATTATGATGAAAATTCAACTTGCCTGACGATCACAAGTAAAGTCATGTACATGCCGATTCGCTACCAACTCATGAAGCTGCTGCTACAAGTGGTAGCTATACGTACACCGCGCGGGCCCAATTTAATCCATGAAAATGAATAACCACATCCAGAGAGAGTCTATAGAGTCTATCATAAGAAGGAAAATAATGATATAACTGTACTTACAAACAAGTGAATAATCCGAATTAACCTGAAAGCAAATCAACTCAACGAATAGCAGCAGACGATCGATATGCACCGACGATAAACTTCATTTGGCTGGGATAGATTGTCACTCGTTCTGTTTGTAATTTGTAACTCATTAATTTGACAAAATTACGAAACTCGGGGAATTATTTATATCTATAAAAATATAGTAACATCTCTTATTATTTTTTGTATTACGATAAAACCTCTTTTGAAGGAAAACGTTGAGATAAACTAAAATTACTTTTAAATCCCCCCAACATGCGTAGCTTGTATGTCATTGCAAACAAACCATCGCAAACATGCACGTATTCCTTTCCTTGCTGATTGAGAGCTGTGCAACACGTGCATAGATCTATTCTCTCAGTCTCAGCCAAGGCGAGCAAACAATACGGCATGTGTTGTTGTGATGGTTTGTTTACGATCACATAATGCTACGCATGATGGGATGATCTTTTACATCTAATTTTAATTTACCTCAACGTTTTCCTTTAAAACAAGTTTTATCGTAATTCAAAAAATGATAAGAGATATGTTACTATATTTTTATATAGAATAATAATTCCCCGAGTTTCGTAATTTTGTCAAATTAATGAGATAAAAGTTACATCTAACAGAACGAGTGACAATCTATCCAGCCACATGAAGTTTATCGTCAGTGCATATGCCATATCGATATTCGTTGAGTTGATTTGCCTTCAGGTTCGGATTATTCACTTGTTTGTAAGTACAGTTATATCATTTTCCTTCTTATGATAGACTGTCTGGATGTGGTTATTCATGTTCAGCATGAATTCAGTTTGGCCCGCGCGGTGTAGCTAGCACTTCCAGCAGCATGAATTGGTAGCGAATCGGTATGTACATGACTTTACTTGTGATTGTGTTGCAAGTTGAATTTTCATCATCATCATCATCATCGGCGTAATTCCCCCAATTTACCTCCAACTACCTCACTGTGTTGTTTCACTTCATCATCATTCTCTTCATCTCAAAATCATCAATTTGAAAATCCAAATCTAGATAAAATTCTGGGTTTTCTTTCGATCATTTCGGGATCGAAGTATTCAGTGACAATGTGGAGAAAATGTACCCTTGCAACAGGTTTTGCATGCAAGTGGAGCTTCACGTGGGAGAGCCAATCACGCCTCTCGTACAGACAGTGACGTCATAAAAAATCCCCAATTTCGCGGACGTAATTCTGCGTGTTTGAAGCATTCACAGAGAGAACTTTAAACTATCAATTAACTGAGTTTCATCCGTCTCCATGATAAATGATGTACACCATCGTGTTCTCCTTATTTTCTCCTTTATTGTGATATATGATTCTCCAGTTTTACGATTTTCAATATATTTCTACTTTAATGTAAACTACCGTACTGTGTTAATTTTATGTTACCCAGTATTATGTTCATTTAGAACAGATAACCTGGGCTTATTGTTTTATCTTTTTGTATCAATAAAAGGTAATTTATGAAAAAAGGTGGATATTGTTTTACTTGTTGACTTTTCTTGTAATCATGTTAAGAACCCATGCTACCAATTAAACATGTAAAATATTTGCCATTATCAATATTTTCTGGTCCAACTTTTAACATGGTAATCGGGCATTTTATAGATTTTTGTATTTATTTTTTCGAAGAAATGACATTCAGGATTTAGTTGGAAAACACCCCTTTTTATTTTCATGTAACATTTTGAGCATGTTAAGAGGATTATCGACGTGTTACAAGCGCATCACGATTGGTGAGTCAATCATTCTACTTGCAGAAAAAACCAAGACTTCTAGGTAAATGTATAAGTAACCACAATAGCTCTTGACAGCAAAAATGTGTGCAAAACATAATGAGAAAAAAAGTAGAGGCCTAAACCTAACAGCGGGATAAAAGGAAAATTAAAAGATGAAGGGAGAATGGAGGCGGGCTGTGACTTTGCCATCTAATCTGCAAACTTTGGAAGAGAAAAGCTTCGAATTAGCATGCATCGCCACAACGTCTTATTGGCGTAAGTAAATTATCGACGGGATTTGAAACACAAGTGTTTTTCATGTTTGATTGTTAGCATTCATGGACGCGATGGAAATTGGTTAACTCTAATTTTATAGGTAAAATAGCGAATAACGAGGCGCAACCGGGGGGGGGGTAGATTTTATGTTGTAAATGAGGTGGGGGGGGGGGGGTGGTTCATTGGGGCTAGGGTCAATATTATGCTGAAAATCAGAGGGGGGGGTACACTCTGAAAATGAAGAGGGGGCCGAAATATCTTTAAAATAATGCGATTTCGATAACATGCATTCAACTTTCGAACCTGAAAAATTTGTGAGAGGGTTTAAGCCTAACTAGGTTAGGATCCAGAGTCCGAGCGCCAATAATCTTGAACGCGATAATCATCGTATTGCTTACACCAGTTTAAAAAATTTCATCAACTGCGTTATTTAAATGCAAACCTACACAAACACCCATATCTCTGTCACATCCACCCCACATCCTCTTTCACACACCCACATCAATGCCCACACACCTACCCACTCCCCCACATACACACCCACTCCCTCACAGCCTACATACACACTACACCCCCACTCCCATCCCCGCCCACATGCACTCCGACACACACCCACATCCTCTTCCAGGCATCAACACACGCTTATCCCGCACACACCAACTTCCACCCACACTCTCACTCACAGACACCAACACACAAACACACCCACCCACATGAGATAGCAGGCGCCATCTCGATAACTGGTGGGTGTTTCATAAAGCTGTTCTGAAGTTAAGAATGACTTTACGCACGACTGGTGATCCTTTCTTGTGCTGTATGATAGATCCCTATGTAGCTGGCCTAGCACCTAAGATCATGTTCCAGTCGTGCGTAAAGTTGCGCGTAACTTTACGAACAGCTTTATGAAACACCCACCTGGACCTGATGTACGCCATCATGACCACTGACAGAAATGCAAAAAAAGCACGGAAAATACCACCCACTTTCCTATTCCCTCTCCCCCACTCACGTCCCCATCGCCACCTCCATTGTTGGGCCTTATTTTCAATAAAGCTGACCCCCTTTTAGGATTCCATTGAAGATAAAGGGGCTTATTCTTTCGTCTTGTGGGGTAAACCTCAGCAAGGCCGGTTGTGCATTGATACTTGGTAGAAGACGATGGGGGAACACGATCTTACCCCCATTCTTCCTTTTAATTGGTGTTTTCACGATAAGCTATGCTAGTTAGCGACACAATAGGATCACTTTAGTTGCGATTGCCCCCCTTCGTCCTTTCAAATTCATTCACGTCCAGATTCGCTTCGTCACCTCCTTTCTTCTCCAGCCCTTTTCAGTCGATTTCCACCCCAAAGAAAAGGTGTTAAAATCCCAATCACAGCACCCCAAACAAGATCGCATGTTACAAAATATCCGGCTATAAAGCCCACTGTCAATGAAATCGAGCCCAAATTGCCCAATAAAAGTGCCCCGGATACGTTTTCTCCACTGTACGCAGGGCGCAGTGGTTTCGCTGCTCCCCCCTCTCAAAAATTCAATTGGAATGAATGGCTAAATACCACAGCTTATAGAATCAGTGAAGGTCATCTGAGGCTTTTACCTGTATCGATTTTCTTATTACCATTTAAACGTTTGCAGGTGTAAAGAAAGGTGTAAACAAGTCCTTTCAAGGCGGGGCCCCATTCATTGAGTTCTTTTTAATACATCTCACCTTCAAAAAAAAATGTTGCTTCAAGAAATCTGAAGAATTATAATTAAAGAATAGACGGTAATGTGCCTATAGACATGACACAAGTAATGGGGTCCAGCATGGGAGGCCCCTCGTAAAAATCATCATCCTCTAAATGCCCCTATTTCAATTACCCATATAATTATAGCCTCATTAAAGTGTCATTTTACTCCGATAGGATTTGTGGCAGGCGTATCTTTGAATCGCAAAACGTTCATCCAAACGAACAAAATACCTCAAGAAAATGGTGTAGGTGTTATGGTTTTTATTCATTCATGGATATCAGTAAAATAAATCTTGACATTATATACACCTTTTTATTTCATTTGGTAGGTAGTCTTTAAAAGGTTCCGTTCGAGAAGAGTTACATTCTAAAAACGTAGATAAATACCGTTGATAGTGCTCTTAACAACAATGCCGCTTTATTACCCGATTAATTACAAACATGTTCACAAACTCATCAAAGTTTGTGAGAGGATGGTAATGAGCTTGAAACTATTAATTTTCTTTGAAATTTATCTGATTAGATTTGAAACAAAGCAGATCATAATATCAATTGTAAGAACAGAGAGGGGCGATGGAAATCTCAGGGCCATGCATTTTCTGAGATTCTTTTATCCTTCTTATATGATGTACAAAATGACCCTCACGCCGTCACATAAATTCTGAAATTCGCAAAAAAGTTTCCCGACAAATAACAAAAAAAAAGACAAAAGAAAGAAAAAAAGGAGAAAGGGTGACTTATGATGCTTTTTATTTTGAATATTAGGTCAAAATCTATCTCAAATTAGATTTTTTTTAAATAATAAAAATCATCATTTTGGATCGCCCATTTTGCTCGCTCGCAGATTTGCACAATATTTGGGCCCCCTCAATTTTTTTCATCATTACGTTACATAAAGGTATATCGTATATAGCAGTGTCTGACAGATCTATAAACTAAAGCAACCGTATCATGCACTGTGACTAAAGTCGGGGGGGGGGGGGGGAGAATTCATTTGGGCACAGTCAACATACCCTTTACAGAAAGCGTGTGAAATAGTCGGAAATTACGTTAAAAGGAATTAAAACCATGCGTCAAAAGGAGTCTATGTGTACAGTAGATGGACACTATATAAATGGAAGAGTGAGACAAAAACGTTTGAATTAGTCATCATCACGGTAAATAACGTTCAGGTGGTACCAGGTATGGATTGAAGGTCGCTTGTAAAACAAAGTAGAAGAACGCTCTTTTTAAATACCTTTACCGGTACCTGCCTTCTGATGCAAAGAAGCTAATATCGTCCCGAGCCAATCTACTCTTGGATTGATACCTGCAGGGACCGGTCCCTTTGGCATGTTTGGAGTGAACGGTACATCCTTATAGAGTGAATGGCGCATCTTTTTAGACATTTTCGCTCAAAAAAGAGGTAGCCATCCTCAAAAGATGGAAGTAGCACTCTTAAAGGACTGGTTCCTCGTCGGGGGGGGGGGTGATTAAGGACCTGGGGCCTGTTGCAGAAAGAGTTGCGTTTAAACGCAAGTCAAAATATCAAGGGCAAGCCCGAACACGGGTGCTTCATTGGCTGAAAATCAAGTTGGGCAATATTTTTTGAGTTGTGTTTGATTGCAACTCTTTCTGCAACGGGCCCCTGATTAGCTCTTTTGCCGGAAGATTGTGTAGCCCGAATATACAGCTTTTTATGTCAGAGACTTTCTCCCATCCTGAACAATTTTTGTAGTTTAATTTTATTTAGCTTTAAGCTTGAGAGATAAGAAAATATATCCAATGTAATACATCCATTTAAACTGAAGTGTACATCGAGGGGTCAGCTATATCGTGTATGAGAAGGTTTAGAAATAAGATCAGGTTTTCTGTTATTCAAACAACCAGATTATAATTCTACTGATAAAACCAACAATCATGTGTGCGAATAATCTGAGATCTCTGAAAAAATTATTTTTTTTTTTAAATAAAATTAAAAATAAAGAAAACAAAAATGTGGTTTAATAATTATATCAATTTTACGGTATTATTATGATTACTATTATACTCTTATAAATGTCGGGCAACATACTGTCCACATAACAATTGGTTAAAACTTTATCCAATTCTGGGTAGTTTTAAACTAATAATGTGTGCTTTGGGTAAAAACTGCACGTATTGGTTCAAAACTACCCAGAGTTTGATAATTTGTTTAACCAATTATTGTTGTGTGGACAGGATGTTGCCCAAAATTTTAAGAATGTGGCCGTTTCTTCCCTTTGCCATATAATTTACTCTTCATTGGCATTGCAAAGTTTTAACACATATTGGTTGGGAGAAAAGATGAGGAAATCAGCCTTGCTAATGCTTTTTTTTAATTCTTTAGACATCACACATTATCGCACATGGGCCTACCAAATCACTCGCACTCTTTATACATTCATCAACAAAACCATTTTATTTATGATCGTCTGCATTCTCTTTGTTGAGCATGAGCTTTGTTTTAGTGTACTTTATTAAAACCTAACTATAAATCCTCAAATGTTCACTATACTAGGTTATTAAAACAAATATGTTGATTCTGTCAAGACTGAATTCTCGTCGATATTGCTATCATTCTTAATTTGTCACGAATTATATTTCAAAGTTTTGACCATGATTGTTCTGGAACTAAACCTAAATGATCATGGCCACAAAGTCTTTCATTGTATAAATAGAGGCCTGTATGCTGAAGCCAGGGTTAACTTAGATCGTGGTCTAACTCTGTGCTAAAATTATGGGAAGCCAAATATATCAAATTTATGTTTTCATTGAATGCTTCAATGTTCACTGTACTCTTTCCTAATTTTGTTATGGTGTGGTGAAGACAACTATCTTATTCATCATTCCCAGACAATTAAGAATTATTTGAGAATAAAATGAGCTAAAACATTCAACCTCTACTGTTACAGAATTATGCCACAACTGGCTTCCCATAGTTAAACCAAACTTTAAACACGAGTTTAAATTAAAATTCACTTCAGAATACGGGCGAGAGTCCAGAATCTCCTAATCTCATGATTTTGAAAAATGTGTTTTGTTTTTTATTTCAATCGGCTTGTGCCCAGTTAAAAGAACCACGTAATATGTGCCAATCAAGCATTATGCAGTTTTTAGTTATGTGTTGTTGTCTTTTATGGGGATAACGGAGGGAATGTCAAAAATGTTTGGAAATGATTTTAATCTTAAAAGGACAGAAAATGAGTATGTATTGGATTTTCTGTTGAATGATAGTCTTAAATGAAACAGGTAATATACCTGCACTTTCCTTGTAGACTCTAAATTTTAAGGATCGCTGTAAAACTGTGGTGTTAAAACTGACACTAGTTGGTTTTAATAGAGGACCACACCCTCATGTGTTAAAATTACACCCTAGAGATTGAACATAACACCAAAGAGTGTAAATGTAACAATCAATGGAATTGTAATAACATTTAACACCGGTGTAAAATAACTGGTGTGGTCATCTATGTACACCGGTTAACACCACCGTTTTTGCTGTGATTAAAGATAATTTCGGTTCGGTTGTGAATAGTGACCAGCCGAAGAATAAGAACCCTGTAAGATTTGAAATAAAATCCATAGGTCCGTATTTCGAAGTCGGGATTACCGGTAACTTAGACCGTTGTCCAAGTCTGTGTTGAAATTATGGGAAGCCAAACATTTCAAAATTTGTACAAATGGTTTGTTTCTTATTTTCACGGTACTCTTTCCTAATTCTTTTAATGGTGAAGGCAATTATCTTATTTATCCTTCCCAGACCTTTAAGAACGATTTGAGAGTCGTGAATGATCTGATAATGTGGGTATTCTGTCAGAGTTTTATGTCACAATTGGCTACCCATAGTTAAACCACAACTGTAAACATTAGTTTGAATTAAACCCGACTTCAAGAATAAGCCAGTTCGTAGTTCCTTTCTGCGCATGATCAAAAGATTCTACGCATGATCAGAAGAAGGTCATTTGTACTAAAGTGACATGGTGCTTTAAAAATCTAATGAGATAAGCACCAACTTTGATGTCTTGATTATTCATATATTCTTTTGAATTGTCGTTTTCATTTACATCCACAAAAAACAACAATGCTTCCACTAACGACTGGTATTTCACAGTTTGTCAAGTACATTGTGCAACATGCTAAGATATGCATTCAAAGTAGGAATGCCACAAATAACCTTTATTAAGTGTTCACTGGTGTGCTATTCTAGTCACCTGGTCTATTCAGTTTCTTCACCCTGCTATGTGAGGCAAGCTTACGTAATATCGTGCTTTGAAATCTGCCTATCATGATGAAAGAAATGAAAGGTCATTTGACCAAAATTGCCCATGAAGTAACTACGAACTGGTCTATACGGGCCATCGGGTTTGACTATGAAAAGGCAAAGTTTGGCTGCACTATTCACAGCCGATATGATTTTATTGTAAATCCTTGGAACTTGGAGTGTAAAGAGTGAGTTAGGGCCTATATTGATTAGCATTCATCTCAGGATTATCAAACAGCATTAGAAACATCACTGTAAAGATAGTTTTACACTTGTCATTGTTCTTTTTAATCAAATATCATACATCCGAATTACTGTTCTAATTTCATAACTTCAACATAATATATATCTCGACAGATTATATACACATGACAGATAATATGATACAACGATAATAACATTATGTACATTCTTTTAGTAGTGGCTAAGATTTCATAGGAATAATATACAACAAATATTTTCTAATACACATGCGCGAATACAGTTGCTATCTTTATGACCTGAAGTTCACAATTAAAAAAAATAGCATCTTCTTTATTGGGAAATTCCAATAAAAAGATGAATATATATAAGATAACTGAAAAGGAACGTATGCATGTATTTTATAGTGATTGGAAATGAGTGAGTGTATCGAAAATCAACAATTATAATTATTTCTTTAGTCATTTACAAATCATGGATCTATTTTTTGTGGAGCCTCCTCGTCTTCACGGCTGAAGCTTTTGAGTAAATCCTGGCGTTTCTGAGCGAAGAAATAAAATCAGTCTATACCATTCACAAATGATAATATTGACATGACAGACCTGTCAATAAAATAATTTTGCGTACTGCATTGAGTTACATAATTAACAGTAAATGTGCGAGCTATTCTTCCAAATTATATTTTTGAAATTATCAGATAAATGTTCCAATCCATCATTGATCGATTTTCTACCTTTTTAGGATAGCCAGCTATCACAAGTCTAAAGTAAAAGGGCGGTTTCATTTTAAAGCCTCTTTATAGAATAGTATCTATGGTCGAAATGCTTGCAAGTCGATACAATTTTGGCACATCTACAAACTAACCATCATTGTTCTACAGTACACCAATATTGAATGTCTAAGAGTGCAATAATACCGAATACGGTATTTTACCATTACATGAGGATAGGCAGTAAATATTTGGATTATATCAAGATATCACAAAGGATTAGTTCTTGCCATGCAATTTAGTAAAAACTATTTCATATCTCTTATCACTGTGATCATGTTTTCAGAGCCCTATATCCATCGCAAGTTAATGTATTTCTGTTCTCAACCATAACATTGGTAAAGCTATAGCAACACGAACATGTATCTCATATGCCTATTGTCTCATGGAGATATAATATCATCTAGTCAGAAGCAAACAATGTACAATTAGTCCGCATTATTTCATGCTTTTCATCGAGTCTCTTTGTTTTCAATGTTCTTTTCAAACCGAAGGCGGTGTTAAGGGGTTCCAAGATGAAACACTTTTCCCGACCAACTGTTGATGCGGAGAATTTTGATGATGGTTTGATGTATGGCAGGCTCCATAGCCGCTGATATCCAGACCAACAGCGCTTCCGGTGATGTCCCCATGGTACGAGTCATGGTAGCCCGTTTGATGGCAATGCACCGCGGCAGGCGATCCGCTCATATCGTGTCCCGCAGCGGAGGAAATAGGTACCGATATCGGTGCCATGACGGACTGACTCTGCGCATGCGTCTCGGACGAGTTTGCGGTCGTGACCGCGGCGGTGGACGGGTGAACGCTTCCACCTGGGCCCATCCCGTGCGCGGTTGAACCGAGGTTGGGCTGGTGTGTCGAGGTCGAATGAGGGTTGCGGAACAGACCGGTCGGAAGCGGTGACTGCGGAGAGCTGACGTGCGGGAACCCGGAGGTCGCGGCAGTGGACGGCCACATGCTGCCGTATTGGCTACAGGAAGGCATCGAGTTTGGTGCTGATGTTGAGTTGGCGAGCGATGACCAGCCGTCAGCAGCGAGCAGCGAGATGCTGCTGGAGAGACCCGCCGAAGCATCGGCACCGTATCCCGCACCTGCATGATAACAAAACCAAACGCGATTGGCATCATGATCTATAGCAAACTAAATCACTCTTTCAAATTCGATGTATCAACAAGTCAGTAACTATTTGACATGTCATTATGCTAATAATATTTTATTTGGAAAAGCGCACTGGACAAAGCGATCTTAAGATGAAGATTCGAGAAAGAAATAATCTCTGGAAGATTTTCCTTTAGAAAAATCCTGAAAGTATGTGCGTGTTTTTTTTTCATTTAAA
The DNA here is from genome assembly GCF_018143015.1 of Lytechinus variegatus. NCBI lineage: Eukaryota > Metazoa > Echinodermata > Echinoidea > Temnopleuroida > Toxopneustidae > Lytechinus > Lytechinus variegatus. The sequence goes on along the minus strand of NC_054743.1, from coordinate 36,275,001 downwards.
TACACGTTTTATATCACAGTCGCTTTATGATTTAAAAACGGTCTACACCTTTGATGAATTAATGATATTAAAAATAGTTTTGTTAGTTTAATCAAACACGAACAATTGATCTTACTCAAATTAGCTCGCTTTCATAAAAGTTTACTTTTTACATTATTCTATATCTCCCAAAATATTTTGTTTTCGACGACTAGTACATTGAAACAAACAACCAGAACGCAGATTTCGCAACACAAACACGGCAAGATTCAGAAATACCCGTTCATCAAATTGTTCACCCTATACAGAGTTCAATTCATTCATAAAAATCTCGGAGTTCAAATAAAATTCATCAAGCCTGCCAAACTCAAATTCAAAAATAAAACCCTATCCAGCGGATACATAATGTGCTCCAGAGCGGAATTGGAAACATAATAACCTTCCTAAACTATCTCGTAAAACATCTTTTATTTCTCCATGACTCATCTACGGGACTTTATCAAAGACGAATCCCAATTTCTATTATTTTCCTTTTTTGTACAAAGCGCCCTTTTCCCTTTGATGTTTCGCCGCCCGCTTTTGTTGTTTGACAATGATTTTCGTTTTTAATTGACCGGTGTAAAATCAAACCTGAAAAGGTTTGTTGGATAATCGGGACACATTGTGTGTGGGAATACGATGGGAATGACACACAACACCTCGCCCTGTTTTATGCCTGTCTTTTACTACACGTGGCATGCATGGTAACCAGCTTATTGAGTGCCACAAAGAAAGTTTAAACTATAAAAAGTAAGATAGAACCATGTGCTATAGCATTGTTCCTAATTATTGGCGGTAAATTGTGAGATCAAAGGCTTGTTTTTCTTCGACAAGAATTTGTTTGTTTGTAGCGGTTGGGTTCCCCCTTGAAAACTGACGTCTTGCTTTTAACCCATAGAAGAGTTTGTTAATAGTTTTGAAAAACAAACGAATGAACCCCAAAATAACGAATTACATTTGATAATCTGATCCGTAGATACTCCGACACCATAATGTACTCAATAATCATTAAAAGATAAAATATAATAGTCGCAGCAAACATATTTCATCAGAAAGTCTTTAAAATCAAATGATAAATGCCACCATATTATTATATCTATAGTTGTGCTACACTGAAATAAACCTATTTTTTTGAAATCATGAAATCTTAGCTGAAAGCCAATAATTCTGATGATCATTTACACAAAAAAGGTAAGTGTAACAATATTTATTGTTTTACTGTTTAATCTTGTTTGGAAGTATATCCGACATTTTATGGAATTCTGTGCGTATTTCGCTCATTTCGCAGCAATTACACTTTTGTCCAGAGTTATTTGGCACAAATTTTTTATTCATACATACAAACACTTGGGTGGTGATTTTATTGAACACTGTTCGAACTCTTTTTAAACTGGCATATATCATAAAAAATGAAAATGGATACCATTGCGTATACATTATGTTTTTCTTTAAGAAATCGAGCACAATACATAATAAATATTGCCATAATTTGCAAGTTAAATTTAACAAGTGAGATTCTTTCTATACTAAATTCGTTGTATAATACACATCGAAACGATTTTAAAGTTTAAGTTTGACATATATGTTGGCAATTCGGAAAGAAAGAAGAAGTAGATATTAATAAAGACATGGCTGAAAAGTAAGGAATAATATAGGTTTGCGATTATAATGGGCCTGAGTGTTGCTGGGAAGTGTGGTAGGAAAAGTGAAATTCGTGAATATCATTTTGTTTCTTTTCATATGGGTGTAGTCAGTGTGGTCCTTTAAATGAAAATATTTAATTATGATTTTTCATAGATGTTTTGGCATTCAATTGTAACGCATTAATCACAGGAATCTCGTGTTTTTATCATCTTCGTCCCCTGTCAAAGTTCACTGGAGGAATAATTTTATTTGATATTTCTTGAAAATACCCCCAAAAGAACACAGATGGGCGCTTGTACCAATTGACAACAACAAAATACCTCAGTGGTGAAATCAAACCACTATTTGATGTCGTATAAAGGCCTGTGTTCAGTTTTACGACAGCTTGCTTTTGACGTCACGACTTATTTACCAATATACCGCCAACATTCATCGCTGGTTTCCGACGAGTTTTACGGCGTTAATTTTACGATATCTATTTCATTGTCGCACGACCAATAATTCGTTGCTAATAGGGTGGTCCCTATAGCGCGCAATCACAGTCTCATAGGTGTAAATCTGTGTTATTTATTGGTTTCAATACTGTGTAGTGTGTCGCCGTTTAATGTCCTCGTTCGAGTTTCATATTGGGAAAGGTCTTCTTTGTGCTTTTCGTTTGATCTATAGCGGCCAGGTATTATTAGTGTAGTTTGATTACCTTCTTATCCACCGATTTTAGAATCAAAGACGGCATATACTTTACATAATCCATTCCAATCCCTTTCCGTTCCAAGGTTAATTATAATCTCGAATAGACACAAACCTATTTTCGGTGAAAACACATTTCTTATTGAATTTACTTGAATTTCTTATTGTTGCGTTTTGTTTACATTTAGCAGAACACATAATACTTTGACCACTTAGATAATAGGCCTACATGAAATCAGTTGAAAATTAAATGGACAAGAAAAAGGAAGAAAGTAAGGAAAGGGGGTCTTACCTGCGGCTCCATATTTCTGATGGTAGGGCGGGGGTGGGTAGGGTGATGTGCGGTGACCTCGTAACCCACCGTACCTCTCGCATCCTGCATGAGATGGGAGCCCGAGAGATGGGCCGAACTGATGCGGTGAGGGGCCGAACGCTCCCGAGCCCGGCAGAAACCAGCCACCGACTGAATAACGAAAGAGAGAGAAATGCCATAGATTACAGAACATCGAAACAGTGTTCGGGAAACTCTATACAGAGTGTCTAAATAACTGTCAATAAATATTGGGGAAACTTACTAGAGATTCACGTGCGAATCAAAAAGAAAAAATGATAACTTCATGGTCGTCGAGTATTGCCATTCATCCCCGGCGCTTATATGTCATCAAATGACTTTCTTCTCTTATTGTCATATTTTGTGGACGCTCTTTACCCCTTCTTTGTCTATTCCAACGTTCAAACTTGAACTGAAACTATTTAAAAAGAATATATTGATGACAGAATTAATTTATTGTAAACACTGAGCCCACGGATGATTTGTATTGTGTTTTATTTAAATCAAAGCCGATTTGACAGAAATTAGTTTAATTTGTTCAAAGGGTGAATAAACATTTATTGTCATTATTATGTCTTCTAGTTCATTCTTACTCGCTGTACCACAATCTCATAATTCATGTGGGGTCGATCATTTCAACATGCTGGGCCTTTCCTATGGAATAAACTGCCAACAGAAATCCGCAATATTTCTTGTCTTACCACTTTCAAAAGTTTTCTTAAAACCTGGTTATTCACGCAAGCTTTTAGGTAATTGTTATTCTACTCCTCTTTTTAGTAGGTTTTCTTTCTTCCTTCCTTTCTTTTTCCTTTTCTTTTCTTTTCTTTTCTTTTCTTTATTGCGCCATATGAGCATCTTTTTATGATGGATACCGGCGCATTACAAATGTTCATATTATTATATTGTTATTGTTCTAATCAATAGCATAGTTATAGTTATTTCATATACATTGAAGAATTAGCCCATTTAATTTAGTGATCATAACTTTAAAAAGTTGATATACTTACATTGTGGATATTTCGAACCCTGGAGATCGTGAACATCATCAAAGAGATCATGCCCTTCATTTCTAAAAAGGAATAAAATGAAAAATATCTATATAAATACGAGTATTTGAATTCAAAAACTTCTTTGAAGTATTAGAATAAGATCGAATGATAATTATTCGATTGCCAAATGCGATATGGACCTTTTTTCATTATGAAAACATCATCTCTTTATGACTCAGACTTATAAAATACTCAGGATTCACATATTTGTCCATGCATATGACAGGTTTATATAACATAAAGAGCTTTCTTATAAATGAACAATTCAACTAACTTTGTATTTTTTTTATTACTTAAGTATATACAGCACTCAATTTAATTGCGATGCTTTTTTCGAAAATACCACAAGAAATGGAAGAATTATCTTATTCATTAACTTTTTTAATTGCGACATAAAGAATATGATCCAGGTACTTACTTGTCTTTTATGTCGAGAAAAGCCTTGGCGAATGGGTTGTATTTAATTTTGAGTTGTGTTATCTGATAAAGATAAGCAAAAAGGATTTACGAATTAAAAAAAAATGAGTTCACTTATTTAAATGCACACCTTTTATGATTTTCCTTTTATTCTTTTGTACTTTTTAGTAAGTTTGTATTTATTTTCTCAGTTAGCAGCTACTCTTTGCTTTCCTATAATGCACTTTGGAAACAATATGTATCATTTTCCGTTTGATAATATCAGACACGGATAAGTGTTACTTGCTTCTTTCAAAGCAATAAAACCCCCTATTTATTCATCGACTCATTGTGTTCTAGATTGATCCTATTGAAGCCCCGTACATCAACACCAGACTTCTAAACGTCTCAAAATAATCTCTTTAAAATGAATAATCCCCCTATTTTGAAGACCCAACGCCTCCCTAAACACAAGTTCAGTTAGGGATTTCGAGTTCTATTCAACTTATTCTTTCTTTTTTTTCAAACATGGGTCCTTAAAATGAGCGATCGGGATGCGCGCGGTTTGCAGGTTTGTCTGCATGGTTTTATGCTATACGATGTTTTAAATAGAAGATTGGCATTTTACGAGCGATGCATTCATTTAAAGCTCGGAAGAAATATAACAGGGCTCGAATTTATTAGATAGGCGGTATTACGAAAGAAGATCAAAGGCTTATTCATTTCATGGAAGGTGTAAAGAGGACGATTCATCCTTTCTGATTCCCTTTATATAAAGAAAGGCGATAGTATTACATTAAAAATTGGACACAGTGACCTCGAGAATGTGCGTATACTGGGTTGATCTAAACATGCATCAGAAATTATTAGCTTGAAGATCCTTTGTTCGTTTTGGATGAGCATTTTCCCCTAACCATTCAAAATCACAAATTTAAAGGCCTCGTAGATAATTTAAATTCCATGTAAGAAAAATATTTTTTTTTTTCAATATTTATTTCATTTATTTTTGTAATGGGCCTAAAATAAACGTATATTTACCATAATTTTTTTTTTACAAACTTTAAATTTTAGTCTCTATTTCAGATTTTATTTTTAGCCATCCCACAATGCTATATTATGGTAATACCTGTATGTCGCTCTGGACAATATTATTGCAACTTTAAGAAAATGTCAATCCTTAAATTAAGGAATATAGCTGCTTTTTAAAGAGAGAATAAAAATGTGTCGTCTTAATAACTCCCATGACTCCAATATTCCCAAATGACTGAACGTCTGAGCTCACTCAAGGATGCGTGGAATTTTAATGAAATTTTACACTTTTTAAAATTGAAATTGAATCTTCTACGTCTACTGGTAGAAATAAGATTGAACACTCATTTCATAAAAAGGTGTCGTCATAATAAAAGCATGACTCCTATATTCCCAACTGACCGAATGTCTGAGCTCATTGTTTGTTTGTATTTATTTCCATATAAAAAGATAAAATATATACATGATTTATTTAACATAACATACAGATGGAGGATGGCCCATTTCAGCGGTATCAATAACATACCACTGTTCTTCCATGGGGTCCTTAATTCAAGGATGTGTGGAATTTTAAATAAAAATGTACCCTTTTTCAATTGAAATTAACTCTTATACGTCTATAAAAGGTAGAAATAAGATTGAACACTCATTTCTTAAGTCTACAAGGCTAAACCTGATCATCAATACACTATTCAACAGGATACAGACTGGCAAAGCTTGTTTTTGAGCAACTACGGAACTAGTCTGACCAATCAAAGTTTATTACTTGTTGTGCAAATATTAATTAAGAGCCAATTTAAGAAGTATACACGGCATAAAGGGCATAAAGACTGCCGAGATTTGTAATGATTTAGAATCTAGGAAAATGCCCCAGTCATATTAGGAACCAATCCAACATAGCTCGAGACTGCGATAAATGGATAATGCAATCGTTTTGATTCCTCTTGGGCTGGTTTCGTTCATGTGTAACTGGGGCCTATATAGCTACATGTGTTTACAATGAGATTGTAGAAAATGTGTGGCTATATGAGATATAATCAATATCATCTTATCTTAAATGTGATGAAGGAGAAACAGATGTTCCATCTTTATGACTGTTTTCTGTTTGCAGAATTTTGATTGAAATAATCCATTTTAATCTTGATAATTTGCTAAAAATGACAGTTTCAGTATTACTTGAACGACGATTCAATGATACTGGCAGAACTGAACAGAGCAAAAATGAAAAAAAAAGACTTCCGTTTTTTTTATTGGTTAGTTACATTTTGTTGTCAGTGTAACGACGATTGTCAAGAAACAAATGTGGATGTTTATTCAAGCACTTGTCATCTGTTGGCTTTTTGATAAAAAGCAGTTTGCTATTGAGTGGCGATCATAAAATAGCTACTTGTTAGAAAAACAAGATGGTTTCTTAAGTCAACTTCTACCGTGACTGGTAGTGACGTTCCATATACACTCTAAAAAAATTGGTTAAAAATGCTCCATAAGGGTATTTATGCGTCCAACCAACATCGGGCATTTCTTTTAGGCATTTTTATTAATCCAGTGTGTTGAAAATTTTGCTCATTCTAAAGTAATTGCCGCTTATTTTTTTTTCTTTACCTTACTGGGCAATATGGTTCCTGCATTGGGTAAAATACTGCCCCTATTTGGTTGGACACAGTCATAATTACCCTCGTGGTTGTAAAAAAATATAACCCAATATTTTTTACAGTGTTGGTGGAATCCAGGAGAAGCTGACAGAAGTAGTGAACTTTCCAATATGGGCACACACAATACTTAATATCAGGTAAATTATTATAGAGTGATATAAAATCCCCATTATATCCCCACCCCTTGGTCTCTCACCCCTCCCGTAACACCCTCCCTCATTTTGTACGGATTCTGTTGATCCAAAAGAGAGTATCGCTATTAATAATTATTATGTCAAACTTCCGTAGACAAGTGATCACTGAAGGGGAAATCTTTCGAAAAATTGAAAAAAAAGGACCCCAGGTTTTAAATCGTTTTATGGTTATTCTCATGTATAATATGGTTAGGTCAAGGTAATTCGATTCTATTGGTAAGTCAAATTCTGTTTAATCCACTATCAATCATTGCTGCGATGACTTTATTCTATGCTTGTTCATCTTGATAGGCATTTGATAATCTTGTAGAGTTTTTTTTTATTAATCTTGTAAATTAACGAATTTATAATCTTAAAATCGTTGAATGATTAAAATATATATATTTTCTGTTTTTTATGATTTACATCAAAATAAAACGAACATGACACAATGTGTGCATTACGGCATTTGTTAGGAAAGAATGATTATAACTGAAAGAAGATGGTAACGATGTAGAAGGATAAGAAATGATAATGACAAATAAAAAGTAATAATTATAATAGCTGAAGAGAATATGAAACGAGAAAAAAAAATGAGCACAGTCATAATGGTGATTGGGAAACAGTGGAGGAGAAAAATAACATAACAAAAATATCCCAAAAAATAAACAACCACCAAATTCATTAAAAAAGACACAAAGGAAAATATATTACAAAACAAATTTAAGTTAAAGTTAAAGCTTTAACTTATTATTACAAAGTCATGACGATTAGAGTTGTAAACTCTCATTATTACAAGATTTACGCTTGTAATCTAAAGTTGGTACAAGAGAAAGAGTTGTAAACTCACGTCTTCATTTTGGTATGCTGTAACGGCAATAAAGCGAGTTTCTGCGAACGAATAACTTCCGACCAATCTCTGTTTCTCCCTGCCTCCTACCCGTACGATGTGGATTCGTGGTTCGTACTTGTGAAGGGAATTCAACATTACCTAGGAGAAAAATGGAAGATGAAGATTGTAAATGGAATGTTTGAATAATTATTTGAAATATTTTATTGAACAAAATTTATTGATCATCATGTCCTCTCTGACACTGAATGGATATGACCATATTATAGTCATAATATCCAGGGGGCCGTTTCATAAAGCTTTTCGTAAGTTAAGAACAACTGGTGATCCTTTCTTGTGGTAAATGATATTCACCATTTATTGTTCATTTGTGATTATTTAGCGTGTAAGAGAGGTTCACCAGTCCTTCTTAACTTAGCAGGGCCTCTTTGTAAATCAGTTATATAACTGGAAGGGCTACCCTGCCTAAATAAAACTGAAATAAACAAATAAATAAACTTACGAACAGCTTTATGAAATACCCACCCGGCCCTTGCGGTCTATTTTCAGATCTCCATCTTTAACAAGAATTAAAAATGAGAAGCTTCAAAGAAAGCTTAAGAGTGAACTAGGAGTGTAAATGTCTTTTCTTTCAATAATGAGCTCTAAAACATCCCGGATGTCACATCTCGGATATTTCACATCTCTTGGTTTTAGAAGAAATGTTATTTCTAATACTCTAATCTTACGTTTTGAAACAAGTATAGGATAATCCCCGGCTTAAAGCTTGATCAAACGTTAGTGTTGAGCACTCTACCTCTTTGCATCACTTTATGTGCGGTTTTGCAAGCCAACAATCCTACAAGTAAACTTCCAATAAGTAAATCAATTTCTAACATCTTTTTCTCGGAAAGTGAGAACGTCGTATCGATCATCGCTGAAGAGTGCATGAATCAGAGGTCTTTGTGGAAAATATTTGTTAAGAAATTTGTTGCCAAAGCAAAATTTTCATCACTTAAATATTCAGATGTGGACTGCTGCCCAAATTCGGTTATAAGGATATGATAAAACAAGAGAAAATTATTGCTCTTATAGTTATTGTTATCATTCTAAAATCAAATACAAAACAAATTTGAAACATATATTATATAGCATGAAATACGATAAACTATATACTCAACTAATTTGTGTAGTAGCTTTCTTCAATTAATTTCAATTTGTAAAGAATGTGAATTTATGTACAAATGTGTAGTAATGTTGCTATGTCTGGGAGTAATATAAGGAACCAAATTTAACACACGCTCCTCTGAGAGAACTACTTTATGAAACTAAAACTTGTAAAACTATATTTTCAAAGTGATCCTTCAAAAAAGGGCCTGAAAAACAGAGTACTTTGTATTGAAGATCTTTTAAATGAATTTCGCAACACAATTATTAAATAGAATGAAGTATTATAATCAATTCACCTGTCCACTTCCGTTGAGTTTGTTGGAGAGCTTGACTTTGCTGAAGTTCACGGCTTGTTTCATCCAGTGCGCTCCGAAGTTTGGCGAGTCGGGGTGGATGTAGGCGGTGGTCGGAGGCGAGCCGTCGGGCTTCCCTCCGGGTACCCACTCCCCGTTGACGTACTTCCAGCGGTGGTCGTCAGCAGCGGAAAAGTCGAGCAGTATGGAGTACATGGAGTTCGGGTCGAGCCCGGCGATGCTGGCGGATAGGACAGGGAACATTCGCCTAGAAAAATGAGAGTTTAGGGGATTGGGTATTTTGAGAAACGTAATTGTAATTGTTGAAATTATTTCATAAACGTGTTAAATGCTGAAAATCCAATATCGCATACTTTTATGGTCCCTTACACAGAAAAAGTAAAATTTCAGGACTTTATTCTGAATTTATTGATTAGATCAAAATAGATCATTATGAAATCGTGATGCATTAATTATTGAAAGCACCATTTCAAAAGTTTACTTTATATTTCTTGAAGTACAATGACCAGACATAATGGGACAACAGAAACAGTTCGTGTTTTTTTTCTTTCTTAATCGAATTTTGTTTATCACCTGAAATATCCACCACTGAATAACTAAAATAACTGATTTAATTATGCTCAACTTTTATGTATATGAGTTTATATTATATACATATAGCCATGTATATTATTTGTTTTACATTATTTTTTCTTCTTAAAACTGCAATTAGCCAAGTACCTGCTCCTGCTGCCTGCCATATTTCTTTTCTACTTAGTGTATTGCACTGCTCTGTCCCTTCTGCCCCCCCCCCCCTCACCTCCCCCTCTCTTAAAATATTGTATAACGTAAATATTTCTTTACATGACCCATCAGTTACGTTTTTTCAAGTGCACAAAAATTGTATTTATTTTTAAACAAATTTATTATTACAAACCAATATTTATTTGTTGTAGTTTTATATTGAAACTAAGTTAGGGGCTTGCCGCCTGTACAAGCTTTGCTTTTTTCGGCAAGTCCCTCCGTTTTACTTTCAAATACAAATGTAATTTCAGACAAATTTATTTACTCAATTGTGTTCTTTAAATTTATGATTATTTATGTATACATATTATATTTCGTAGTATTTTCGACCTTGTTTTGTTATGTTTATTATATTATTGCTATGTTCATTATACTATTGTGAAACGGAAATAAATAAATCAAATCAAATCAAATCAAATCAAATAACTCATTTATTTGGTTTGAAATACCAGAAACAATCTTGTTTAGATTTATGAAAGAGATTTCAGTACCGAAAGCACTGAGCTATGAATAAGCTTCATGATAAGTTAATAAACATGATTTATCCCCTATTATTTTCCCATCATTTCTTCATTTGTTTACAGTACTTTAAAATGTATGTAATTTAAATGGAAATGACAGTCACGAACAAACAAAAAATAAATCAACAAAGCAAATTTTCTTTAATAAAATGATTATTCTTAAAATAAGAGGCATTTGTAATATAAATGTATATTTTTCTCTTATCATACTTAAACACTTTAGTGAAATGGAATTTAAAAAGAAAAAAAATGATTGATTTTGATCATGCCTTAAAAACCAAATCAATCTCTCAATCCCCACTTGAAATTCTCGAGCGCTAAATAAACTAACGAATTTCCGTCTTTCCCCCTCTCGAAATTTTATTCGTTGGCAAAATTTTCATATTGATTCAGTTGTTTCTCTTTATAAACGAGCATGACGGGGAATTATTTGAAGAGGGAATGGGGGCGTGTTCTTGCAAATCGTTCAGAAATGATGAGAGTCGTGCATGGTACACGAGAAAGTAAAATATCTGTCAAAAGCAAAAGGTCCCAAGTCCAATTTTGTAGAAATTTCAAAAGAATCTTACGATCATGTGGGTGGTGGTAATGGTGTGCAGGGTGTGAGTGTGAATGTGTGTGTGTGTGTGGGGGGGGGGGCTGCTATCCTGATTTTAAAAAAAAATCAGGTGATTGTATTTCAATGTATATTAGTTTCAGCAAATTTCCTGGATGTTTTACGGACTAGATTTCTTACATGCATGCTGTAAGATTTTAAGAATTAATACATTTTTTATCTTATGCTTCCCCACTCGCACTTCCCCTAAGCAATCAATGTTAAGTATTTTGAGCTCATTCCCATATAAAAATAGTTTGCCCCTCTGTATGCCCAATGGCCATTTAGTTTTTGTTCCAAATGTCTACTCATTTTTATTATTATTGTATTTTTATGACAAACATATTTTTGCGGGTCAGGAGAACTCTTAGCGGAAAATAAAAAAAATATAAATAAAGAAAAAAAAATCTGCATACTTGGAATTTTGCCACCACATAATCAATATTACTGCTGAATAGATGGAAGTTTAATATGACTGTACTAATTTTTGTGAATCAAAACAAAAAATCTTTCTCATAAATACATGTACCATATTTGTTGTTTGATCTCATTACCAGTGTGAAGCTAGCAGAACAAATCACATTTGACATGATTTGAGAATAATTTCTTTTTGTAATGTTCTTTCGATTATTATCTTGATTTGTTCAATAAAATCTAAAAATATAAAAAAAAAAATGTTTGAGAAAATAATTGATCAAATTTGTCATTGGAAATCAAACATTGCATTTCTTGATGCTAAGCAATCAAACAAATCTTAATCTCTGAAACCTGGACAATATTTTACTAAAATGTGGCATGGAATTACGACCTTTTGCAATCCAAGCTGATAGAAGTTCAGAGACGAAATCCAACCACGTAAAGCGATAATAGTGTACTTAGGTTAGCAAATATGCAGTGAATATCGATACTCGGCCTATTCCATTTTCCCAACTCTTCACTTTATGGCGTAGACAAGGGAAATATTGACGTAGAACCACTGACTCGTATTCTGAACTCGGGTTTAAACTAAACCCTGGTTTAAAGTTGTGGTTTAAGTATGGAGAGCCAACTGGGGCACAAATCATTAACAGCACACATCCAATTTATGAACTCATTTGACACTAAATTTTTTTATAATTGTCTGGGAATGATAACTGAAGGATTTTCTTCCTTATGAAAGCAAAAGGAAGCAAAATAGTATACATAAAAATATGCAATACAAACACAATTTTTGAATTTTTGGCTCCCATAATTTTAGCACAGAGTTAGACCGTTGTCTAAGTTAAACCCGACTTCAGAATACGGGCCCATGAGTTTATACTCGCGCCTGAATGATATTGATGGTATTTTTGAAAGTGCGTTCCAAAATATTAGTTTTAAAAATGGTCATTGCTATACATAATCTAAACATCTATATCCAGATAAACCTTGAAAATGAAATGTGTAAACACTTGATCAATGCGAGGATGTGAAGACCCTTATACCTTTCAACGATTATTTAAATACCTGCAATCAAAACAATTTAAACTTAAATAGTTTGTAGAATGAAGTAAACTTTTAAACTCCCTCAACTGGCTCTTTGGATATGGCGGGTATTTAACATAAATATCAATGAATAAGATATAACATACATTTAGTATTACAAATCTAGAGCTTTGGGGGCTGTTTGACTATACATATATATCATTCCACCTCTCTTTCTGCAATATAATAGTATTTTTTCACGTAATAAAGTTTTGGTATCTGAGCAAGATACAACGCAATAATTTTTCAAAGCATAATTTTATATTTATTTATAGATTTTTTATTTTGGCTTCAGTGAATAATTTGGCACACAATATGTATTTCTATTTGGGGATTGATGCGCCCATTCGCCATAATCTGATAATGCTAGAGCTCTAACATGTCTAGCATTTTTTTAGCAGTGAACTGATCGTATGTTTTTAAAGATTGATTGATAATACCCTTTTTTTCGTTATCATTCGAAAGAGATACACACGAGATCTGTACACTCAAATTAGATATAAATAATGAATATTCTATATGGCAATTGTTTTATTTGTTTAAGTAACGTGAACAAAGTCTTGGCAATGCCCAGACCAGGCGTGCTCTATTATTTACTAATTCATTTATTTACGTGTATTTCATTTGAACAATATTTTACAAGGATGCCTTTCAGCAATATGGGCCTCAATGGCAGATGAAATAGAATGAGAAATGCGGTAATAGTAAAAGAAACTTAAAACAAATCATGATAATTATAATATTTGCAAATAAAACAGAAGGGAACCGGGTTTAATGAGATTTGTTTTTCGTAGCTTCGACTGAATATATCGTATTGTGCCATCGGCAGATCTAACGGATTAAAGAATAACATACCCTGTAAAATTAATGTAGATTTACAGAATACGGCGAATATTTATATAATGAAGATGAACCGATGTATAAAAACATAATATAATGTCTGTAAAACTTAGTTAGGAGTTTGTGGAAAGAACTCTCTCAAAGTTAGCTTAAGAATATTCTAAGATGTAATGGATATTTCGTCACAATCCTGGAAATCGATGAAACAATTGAAGTGTGTATGCCTTTCCATCATTCCTCAATAAACATTTGGGTTTTAATACAGTTAAAATCAATAAATTACGTTCGTATATAATTTAATACTAGACCATGAAAAAATGCACGATTAGCCTACTAAAGATCACTCTAAAATGATGTAAATTATTGAGTAAAGTTGATAAGGTTTGAGCTCTGAAGTATACCGATTAACTAAAGTAAAAAGGGTGTTGACTCATGATAACGAACAGAGACCCCGGAACATATTTGAAAGGGAGGGGGGGGGGGGTAACCATATAAAAATCACAGCCAGATACGTTAAAGATCAGAAATATCAAAAATCCTTTCTATATTTTTGAAACTTATCAAAATGTTAGAACCCTCTTCTAGTATCTATCAAACTAGCTTTGGATTCACACAAGTTCTGTAACGTCTTTGACCTACAAAAAATGCTTTTACCGAGTTTATCAGGCGATCTATGGTTTACATAATGAAGTAATCTCATATTGACGACGAATATACAGAACCGCCCTAAACAGCAAAGACAAAATTCTTTGAAATGTCACACTCATCATTTCTTTGCCAATTTCCTTTCAAAAGTTGTGATTCGTTTGACGGTCCAGGATGGACGACAGAGTGTTATTCAAAGAAATGTTTGGTATAATTTGAAATTGTAAGAATTGAATCCCTCTTACCTGCCACTCTTTGTGACGATCATCTCGTTGGTCAATTTGTGAAATTTCTTCCATAGTTCTACGTCCTCCAGCCTGACTTTGAGCCCCTTCTCGCTGGGGTCTCCCTTCTCACTGCCCCGGTTCATTTCTGATTGCACGGCGGTGAGTAGATGCGAAACGTTGTAGGTCGGTGCGCGGAGAGCGTCGGCGCTCATTGCAGGCATAGTTGGGGTGGCGAAAACTTTTTTCGTGGGCTCAGGTAGACGGTATGTTTTTCGCTTAGATAAAGTATTTTTTATGTAACGGTATCTCCACAGCAGCTTGCAGATCCTTCGGAATGGAATAAAAAAGTTGCATGAATCGAAGTATGATATTAAAGTCCTGTTTCAGGAGGGAAATAACTTTCAAACTACAATGCGAGTGACTGTGGAATCTTCCTTTGCGATGGTGACGAAAAGGTGACGAAAAAGCTGTAAAGTGATTCCCCTGGGGGATTATCAAATACTTTCGTAAACCTCCAAAGATCTTAAATGAGCTACACGGCGATTACTTGCAAAAGACTGAATGTGTCAAGTTTTAAGGTTCCTGCGACATTTTATACAAGCCCCGTCGAAGCTTCGTCCAGCATGAAAAGGTACATAAAATTCGATTGAGTGAGCACGACTTGAAACTTGCGTGAGTCACTGGTGTAATCTGGATCAGCCACAAACTGGTCCCACTGAACTCTCTCTCACTCCCGATCGCCTGCTTTACCAAAGTTCTATGTCAGCTTAAGTCGAAAAAGGGTAATGCAACTGGGAGATCAAACAACAGGGGTGGTGTTTTTGCCACTTTCTCTTTTTCTCTCTGCGCCCCGTGTCATTTCATGTCGCAAGTGCGAATGTTTATTCGGTATCACGATTTGAAAAGGACTTTTGAGGCCCTTATTGACAAATCCCCGACCACCCTGGCCGTTTCTACCATTCACCAAGGAGGGTATCCATTAAAAGTGACGAAAGAAGGCGTGGCTTCTGGTGTCGTGATTGACAGGGAAGATGTGGTCGGGCATTTCGGGGGGAAGCGAGATCAAAGGGAGCCGATTTTGCCAATCAGGTGAGGGTTTGTGTGCACGATCTTGTCGAGTACGCGACGAGTGTGCCCACCGTTGCAGAGACCCAGAACGTGATTGGTCAACCGGATAAACCGTTCAATTTATGAATATTCATGAGACAACTTTTTCTCTTCTCTTCTCTCTCTCTCCGTCGTAAAATTTTGCACTTGACTGATTTTGATAGGGACATCTTAGTCATAGCGGTTGTCTAATAAATGCAACCAATTAAATTCTTCAGTCGTTGCGTTTTGGAATTTGAAGTTCACCGTCGGTATAAAAAAAATGTAATTCTTCTCTCTACAATTCATTTTGGGCTTTAAAACTTTGGTTTAAGCATGTTAAGTGAGCAAACCCTTTTGAAATCGGAATTCTTCATCCAGTGCTCTCATATGAATGCAATTGTGTTCCTTCCAAAGAGTTAAAGCTTTATTTTTTGTGAAATCATGAATTGAATAAGAATGGCAGATGAAGTATGGCAAAATTGATATGGTAAATTTTGAAAAAATATAAGCTTTCTCCATACTAACATGAATATGCAGTGAAAACACTAAACATCTCTATTATCTTCTAGGTTTCATTATCACTATGATTATGGTAAACGATAATCATTCCTTTTCTTTTCTCTCCTGAAAAGAGCTTTATTTAAAAGGAGGCTTTCTCCATAGAAATTGCATAATAAAAAACATCTTATAAACTGAAATTAATTGCTATAGATTCTTGAAAATATGATTTGGTTACTCCTAAGGCTACACTATCAGCAGTATTGTGTATAAAAATAGAATAACAGTGTACAAGTGAAAGAAGTAAATACATTTTACAAAATATTGATTTACAAAAAATTCTAAATATGGAAAAGAGCTTTATTTAAAAGGAGGCTTTCTCCATAGAAATTGCATAATAAAAAACATCTTATAAACTGAAATTAATTGCTATAGATTCTTGAAAATATGATTTGGTTACTCCTAAGGCTACACTATCAGCAGTATTGTGTATAAAAATAGAATAACAGTGTACAAGTGAAAGAAGTAAATACATTTTACAAAATATTGATTTACAAAAAATTCTAAATATGGAAAAGAGCTTTATTTAAAAGGAGGCTTTCTCCATAGAAATTGCATAATAAAAAACATCTTATAAACTGAAATTAATTGCTATAGATTCTTGAAAATATGATTTGATTACTCCTGAGGCTACAGTAACCGTAGTATTGTGTCTAACAATGGAATAACAGTGTACAAGTGAAAGTAGTAAATACATTTTACAAAATAGTGATTTACAAAAAAATCTGAATATGGATTTATCTTCTTTTTTAATACAACACATGTTCTTATCACTATAACCAATTTTGTTAAAAGGGGTGAACATATCGAACAAACAACATGTCGATCAGAAGAAGTATACATAATTATTATTATGGGGTTCCGATCACACTTTTATACCCAAATATTAACACATTTTGATTATTATATTATTTGCCATCCACAACGTTCATAGAGCCGTCTGACTACTTCCAAGTAGCATCATTTTCTCGGCTTTACCTCGAGCTGCCGCTTCTATCGCTCTCAGTGCGTTTCTTTCCTCCAGTTAGCATGGTTAGTTACATAGCGAGATAACTCATGAAGAAGGGATAGGAAAGAGAGAGAAAGACGGAGAGAGAGAGAAGGAGAGAGACAGTGACAGACAGACGGGCAAACAGATTAAGGGACCAAACAAAGAGATACGTTGAAAGAGAAGGACTATATTTCGTATAATTCTTATACTAGTAACCCTTCTGATATTGTCTAAGTTTACCGCTTCTATAAAATTTCTCATTTATATATCTAATTGTTTATTTGTTTGTTAATTAAATGTATACATGTGTTGACTATATTTTAATTGATTATATTTTAATTGATTATATTTTTATTGCTCTTAAAAAGTCAAAAGGAATTTCACATTCAATTCGATATGCGATTATTTGTCTTTGTAATTATTTACATAATTTTTCTGCAAGCGACAAGTCGTGATTTTGTGTGGGAGCCGAATATGATGGCGCTCTTCAATCTCTGCAGTTATACGCGCCAGCCATGTTTGCAAGTTGAACTTCTGCTGCGGAAAGCCTTTGCGACGCCAACCCAGCATTTAGTGAATGTTTTCGTTCCATTTTTTTAAAACTAGTATCCTACCACCTTAGTCTGTGTACATGGAATAATGTCAACTTGCACAATACATGTAATTGTTTATGATTTTGTTGGCAATCATTCTGGAGAAAAAAAAAATCAAGCAAACAAACAACCGCTCGTCTTCAAGAGCATGCAATAAAAAATCCACCTTTGTAAGCTTGATCAAAATAAATGAAACAAATGAAAAAGAGAGGTGTTAGTTATGAAGTTTCTTGCTTAGCCACTACTCTCTCCACAACCCCAACCCCCTTCCCCTCTCTCTCTCTCACACACACAAATGCCATTTCGCTGCACTCTTTATTTTTTAATTTTCTCTCTTTTTTTACACTCTGTTGTAGGTTCACAATTTGGATGCCAAGGGCTCGCCGAAAACAATTGATGTGTTCAGACTGTGCAGAGAAGGCTTCAACATGGAAGGGGTGCTTCGACAGGAAATTGTGAGTTTCACTAAATCTTAACAGCACATTTTCTCGCTTGGCGGTTATACGGTCCCTCGCATAATCATGACGATGTCGTCACACTATGTTCGCTGTTCCTGTCCTCTCGTATTCTTCTCAACCACACAGCAAAAACTGTGGTGTTAACCGGTGTACATAGAGGACCACACCAGTTATTTTACACCGGTGTTAAATTGGTGATTTTAGTTTTACACCTATAGGTGTTAGGCCTATTACAACACATTTTGTTGTTACATTTACACTCTTTGGTGTTATGTTTAATCCATAGGGCGTAATTTTAACACCTCAGGGTGTGGTCCTCTATTAACACCAATTGGTGTCAGCTTTAACACCGCAGTTTTTACAGTGCACATTGTTGTCAAGGATTTACATTTTCCTGCATGATGATCGTAACCCGCCCCGACCTCCCTAACAAGGGAGGGGACTCCCTCTTGCACACCTTTTTTCTTCCGCTCGCTATATAACTTCTCCATCTCACCTTGGCCTCCATTGCTGAAAATTCTGTCAGTAATATCTTACAGATTTAATAGATTATTTCGTTGACCTGTCTAGGGAACTCAATATGGCAGTGCCGAATTCTGCAGCATTCGCCCTCTATCGCCGAAACGAGGTTTCGTTCTTTCCATTAAAATACTTCCAGTTATTGCCCCCCCCCCCCTCCTTCAAGGTTATTTCGTCCCTTCCAGCTTACGTCGCCGGTAGCTTAATCTCACTTGTTCGTCAGGTAAAACTTTCAATGTATTTCCCCATGCTTTTCGTTTTCATTTTATATTTCCTTTGCCTCACATCCTAGTTTTATCATTATCATAATTAATGCGCCAGATTATGGCACCAAGTTAGTACGTGAACTATTGCTATATCCGTATGGGGCACATGAGAGTAATTCAACCGCGCGCAAAGCATGCCGGACAGGCGTAAGTAAAGATCACATGACTTTATTGATTAAAATAATTCATTAAAAATAAATCAAATGTTTGTATATCAAAGGAAAAACGATAGACATAATGCTATGTTCATACTCTTTCATAATCAAGGCGTTTGGGGAGGCTAGACTGCATTTTTGTATTTCATTTTAATTATTATTACCCACAATGCAGTTCTGGTTTTTCTGGCAATGAACTGGCCGAAATTATTTTCAGGCCATTTAACTTTTGATTGAGCTGGGCAAGTACCTGATTAACCGATATCAAGTCTTAATGTACTGTTAATTGTGACTAATGTCAGTGAATTAAAGCAAAATCTATCGAGGGATTGATTTTTAATGATTTTTTGATGAGCTATGATATAACACGTGAGTGAATGGGGGTCTGTAATACTCATGTGTGCCCTATGGATCCCTTCCGGGTACACATAAAATAAAACAATGATTATAAGACAGAAAACACCAATAGATGGCGCTATAGCGAAAACATCATGGGAGCCATTAATCATGTTAAAAGAGAAAGTTCGGCCAACCCGTTTTCAGTGGGTTACCAACATGGCGCAATAAATGCTTTGTTAGGCAAGCCCATTTAAAAAATGCACCATGTTGGTAACCCATTGAAACTTGGTTGTCCGAACTCTCTCTGTTAATGGCTCTGAACAGCATCACAAAACATGTAGTGTGTAAAGTACATGTAAATGAGAACACAATTTTGAATTCGTAAAATATACCGAACATGAAACATTATCAAAGCATATATTAAGAAGGTTAATTCAGAAGAAATACTCTGATGTATTTGCGTAGTCAATGAGCACCATTTTGTCAGTTGAGTTAAAAAAATGAGCATCATAATTATAGCTGCTTGAGCAAATGTGGCTGCAAGTATTAAAAAATGGAAAACTAAAGCAATGTGCCGGGTCATTTCAATCACTTCCGGTTCCCGACGCCTCGATATTCCCCGGTGACTCATATTGGCTGATCGATGACAAATGGTCACGTGACGGATTCTCTCGATATTCTGATAATTCGAAACACACTTTCTCCGCTTTATCGCAAATCCGCGCCTGGGAGTTCGGAAAGGAGACAAGAACATAGAATATATAGGTTAGGCGTGGTGGCAATAACTGGAACAGCTCAGATTGCCATAGATTTTGAATTAACGGGGTTATAAATCCGCCTGATAAGCGCCAAATACAGTTTCCATAAATTCCCCCAAATGTCTAATGGAGCATATTAGTTGATCAATTTGTGTAAATTTAGCAGTTTTATTATCAGTTTTTGCACGTTTTTTATTTTCATACACACTTCCACTGCCCACCTCCCCAGTGGTTGCTGAGGGGCCATACAAGGGAGAAAGAAAGAAAAAAATGAAAAAAAAAGATAAAAGATCGAAAGAAAGAAATAAAGAAAAACAGAAAGAAAAAAGAAAGAAAGAAGGAGAGAACGGAAGAAAGAAAGAACTAAAGAAAGAAAGGAAGGGAAATAATGAATAAATAAAAATAGAAAGAAATAGTGAGCCCACTTTGCCTCCAGATTTGACAAGCGATCGGAATTTCATTAAAGGAGAATGAAACCTTTGGAACAAGATCGCTTGTGTGAAAACAGAAAAATCAAAGACACAGATCAACGAAAGTTTGAGAAAAATCGGACAAATAATGAGAAAGTTATGAGCATTTGAATATTGCTATCACTAATGCTATGGAGATAGCGAATTGGCAATGCGACAAAGATGTGTGATGTCACCTGTGAACAACTCTCCCCATTACTTTAGTATATATTTCACTAGAATTGCCTCTTTTATCACATCTATCCATAAATCATGTGTTCTGTGACTACATGAGGGCATGTAATACATATTTTTTAAGAATACATCATGGATAAAGAGTTTGTATCATCATAACAAAAAGCAAAAAGAGACATTTTGAGGGTATTTTATAGTCCACCAAAGGGAAAGTTGTTCATCAGTGACATCACACATCCTTGTCGCATTGCCAATGTGAGGATCTCCATAGCATTAGTGATTGCAATATTCAAATGCTCATAACTTTCTCACTATTTGTCCGATTTTTCTCAAACTTTCTTTATTCTTATTCTTCCATTTTTCTGTTTCTACACAAGCCTATTTGTTCCTTTAATACTGAATATCCGTACGGTTCCTCACCGCTCTGTCGCTACCTACATTACAATGTGCACCATTGCTATAAATAAATGCTCTATGCCTCTGCTAAATTTCACTCGTGAAAAAAAAAATCCACACCGTTTCGTTGGATTGACCTCTGTTATTTACCATATCATACTGTTTCTTCTTCTGGCTTGCCTCGCTCACTTGCAAATGTGTCAAAAAAGAGTGCACCATATCACGAATCTCTCCCCTAAAGCGTTTGGCATCATGACACCACTGCATGATGGATGGGGTTCTGGTTTTAATTGAAACGGGGGGGGGGGGGGGTGATTCAGAAATCTGTTTGTAAGCTACGAATGACCAAAAGCATGACCCTATGACCATTTCCTTGTGCTGAACAGTATATTCATGTAGTTGACGTAGCACTTAAAGGACAAGTCCAACCAAACGAAAAGTTGATTTGAATAAAAAGAGAAAAATCCAACAAGCACAACACTGAAAATTTCATCAGAATCAGATATAAAATAAGAAAGTTATGACATTTTTAAGTTTCGCTTATTTTCACAAAATAGTTATATGCATATCCCGGTTGGTATGCAAATGAGGGAACTGATGACAGCACTCACTCGCTATTTCTTTTGTATTTCGTTATACGAAATACGAAATTTTCTATTTTCTCCACATTCGCCCTTGTGGAATTACCATTGTTTGATTATGGTTCTGTCAAGTTGGTCTTTATGGTCAAATCTGTAGAAATTGAAATATTGTATGATTGAAACAATAAAAAACAACAAAAGAAATAGTGAGTGAGGGATATCATCGATTGTCTCATTTTGCATGTGACTAAATTGTGCATATGAGTATTTTTTGAAAAAATAAGCAAAACTTAAAAATGTCATAACATTCTAATTTTGCATCTGATTTTGATGAAATTTTCAGCATTATTCTTGTCTGATTTTTCTCTATTGATTCAAATCAACAATTTTTCTAAGGTGGACTTGACATTTAAGGACACGTTCCAGCTACTCGTTCGCAAAGTCATGCGTAAACTTTACGAACAGTTGTTCGTAACGGTGACACGACGATTGATCCGGGTTTTATTTCGTCTAAGATATAGGGTTAAAGGGATGGTCCGGGCTGGACGTATTTCTAGCTTAATAAATAGAGTAGAATTTACTGAGAAAAATGCCGAAAATTTCAGCAAAATAGGATAACAAATAACAAAATTATTGAATTTTAAATTTTGGCAATATTTTGTGAAATGAAAACAGTCGTCATGAAAATTCATTTAAAATATAGGTCGGCTGATGATGTCACATCAGCACTCAAACTATACAAGGACAATAACAATAAGTGATAAATTAGCACTTTGTTTTTTAGAGTGACTTTTTGTAATCCTACTCAACTGTATGGAATGACGAAAAGAAAGAGACATAATAACCCAATTGTTTAGTAGGTTTCACGGTACACCATGTGTCATGCGACCCAATTGTTATTGGGTGATGGTTTGACAAATTTGTTATCAAACTCTCAAAATGCCAACGATAAAACGCGTCTGCCTCCTTTTCTTCCTCATGTCAAGCTTCATGCCATATTTCAGTTTACACGCTATATAGGATTGGAATATCCAGTGCTAATGACAAGAATGAAGACATTCGTTACCGCGGCATACATTCGTAATTCCGAAGGTTCGTATTTCCGAAGGTTCGTTAGTCCGAAAACGAAGTGAGGTTCGTTAATCTGAAAACGAAATAAGGTTCGTAATTCCGAAGGTTCGTTCAGTAGTCCGAAAACGAAATGATTAACGAACCTTATTTCGTTTTCGGACTATATAACGAACCTTCGGAACAACGAACCTTATTTCGTTTTCGGATGAACGAACCTTCGGAACATCGAACCTTATTTCGTTTTCGGATTAACGAGCCTTCGGAACATCGAACCTTATTTCGTTTTCGGATTAACGAGCCTTCGGAATAACGACACAAATGCTCGGATTAACGAACCCTTTTACGTTTTCTGATTAACGAACTTCGGGGTATAGGCAATTTACGTGTTTCGGAATTACGAACCTTCGAAATTACGAAGTGTAACCTTCGTTACAAGGAAGCCCTGAAAAAAATCAAACGATTGTCTGAGCATGTTGTAAAATTGGATAATGAAATATACAAAATGACCGGAAACACCATCCCAAACCCCGGGCACTGCGGCTGCCAAAGCCATACAGTTACACCATCATACTCTTTGCTTATTCCCATTGCTCTTTTGCTGGGTGCAACTGTCATCATTCAGTAGTATACTGTGAAATATGTTATAGTCAGAAATCCCCGCCGCTGTTCTTGTCAGTGTGACTAGACAAGAGTCAAATACGAGTAAATTAACAGTTGCGCCCTGCTGATCCTACTAATTTTTAATATCAGTAGTCCACTGGGTGTCACTTCCATATTTCGAACTTTATTCTAAATGAGCCTGCTATTGTCAATTGTGATCAGAAAAGAGTCAAATATGAAGTTGCGCCTACATGATCCATTAATCTATATACTCGTTTTTATTAGTTTAAGAGTGTTGGCCCACTTGAGGGGTAATATAATGCACCCTCGCCCTCCTATTCGCGCCTCTCTAGCCCCCTCATCACATCGGATATTGGCCTCGGAAATACCCTTTTCAGCGACATCAAGTATTCCAGGGAATAACTGGTGATAACTATAGAATATGGAAGGAAGGAAAGGCGTATAGTTTAATCTAAAATGTTTTAGCCAAAAATATTTACCTAAAGTCCACAGTGTATGGGTTAACAGTATATTAAAAGTTCAGATGGGTTATGCATGCAATAACAGCTTAAAATGAATTTATTCAGGTTGAGTATATTGTGAAATCCAAAAATATTTCGACATTGGCAAACTTATTTTTCAAATTTCTATCATAATAATGTAATGAGAGAAAGTGAAAATAATAATGCCTTATTAAAAAATAATATACCCTCGTATTCTTTTCTCATTTGACAAAAATGAAATGTAAATTAACTTTAAATTGCTGAAGAGGGAAGTTTGCTTTAATGACATCACGATGAGGGGGTGGGGAGTTTGAGAAACGCACTTTCAAAGAGTAATATAAATTAATACATGTTTATATTTAATATGTCACATACGAGGACCCAAAATAATATATCTTATACGTTGCTATATTTCACTATATTTCATTATGTTCAATTATTGTTCATGCAGATTAAACCTATAAAATACCCCTTTTCAATAATTTTTTTTTTACCAATTCTGTGTCTTATTATGTACACGGAGCATAATTTTTAATTTCTCATAAGTTTATTTTATTTATTTTATTATATTTCATTGCCAGAAAATCATTATGTGATGAATACCAAAATAATATGATGGAGGTCACTATGCTTTTAAACAAACTCACAAATTTCATTCTGTAGTTTGATATACATGATTCTGTTAATCTCTACAGAATGATGCCATTGTAAAAAAAGCTCATTCGGAGCATTGGTAATGTCATCATCATGATCATTGTATGTGTGGTGTTTATATTCATACGTACATAAAATCGATAAATTATCTTTTAATGTCTCTGCCAGGGATATAATTGTAACCCATCTATTATATTGAATGAAAGTGCGATGGTGTTTATGATGGTCATTTATAAATTGTCACTTTCATGAACCTCTAATACTGAATTTTAGGTTCGTTCTTAGATTCGTTTTAGGGCTTCTTTAACATTGTTTCACAGGCAGAAGGTAATATGCACTTACATATATAGCCCAGATAAAATAAAATTAAATCAATGTTAAACGATGCTACAGTTTGTTTCTTCTTTCTCTTCTTTTTCCTTAAAGCGAAATCGACTTAGCCGGATATTTCTTTTTCCTGTAAGGAACATGATGATATTTGCAAGGACTGATTCAACCTTATAACTTGTTTTAATCGGAAGAAGTTATCACGATCGAGCCGTGAATTATGTCACGAAACTTTGAATACAATTCCGGCTGTCCGTTCCAAATTCTAACAAGGTCAACATTCAGAATAATGGGACTTCGAGAAACTGCCATTCTTGTGTCCACGTCACACCGTGACACTACTCTTAGTAATCGATTTCCATAGCGATTTAGAATTATCTGTAATTCTGGAGGCGCCGTGGCCGAGTGGTCTAAGGGGCCTGACTATACATAGAACGTCCTGGGTTCGATCCCCGGCCGCGGCACCTATGCCCGTGAGCAAAGCATTTAATGTACAATGCTCTTTTATCTTGCTTTCAAACAAATGGAAATGCTATATTCATTATTGGTAACTTGGTGTGCACTTGTTCCTTAAAAAAGATACATCGATATTGTTCGCAGTCATTATTTTCAATAATGGTCTATGCCAATTCGTCCAATTACCAGTTCGTCTAATATAATTTGGTCTGCTATCAGTTCGTCCACTATCCACAGGGTCTTATCCACTCACCATTTCGTCTAATAACCAGTTGGTCAATTTAGTCCATAATTTGTTCTAAATGGACTAAGACGTTAATTGGGCAAAATGAATGAAAAGAAAATGGGTATTAGACAATCCGGTAATGAGACGAAATGGTCATAGACGAACTGGTGATTTGACGAAGTGATTATGAACCTAATGTTTATTGGACCAACTGTTGTTAGACGAAATGTTGATGGACGAAATGGCATTAGACTAACTGAAGGTAGACCCATGATGTGATGACTGGACGAGTGGCAACAGACGATTGGCAAAAAATATTGGTGGTTACGAAGACGATAGAGGGCGGTATAACTCTGTATATCGCATCAGTCAATATTTTGTGAAGACGCCACTTCCGACAAAATTATAGCTTCCTTAATTGATTGAGTGACTGGGTTTGATGATAGGGCCATTGGTCTGGGTTAGTCAGAAATTGAAGACATACCTCAATTAACGGGGCTAACTCTATGGATTAACGGGCGGATACATATTTTGCTATTAGGTGTGAAAATAATTAAATGCCTAGATCACTGTTTTGAACTTGAGGGCGTGAGACAAAAAGATCGGTGCTAGATTTATTTACACCTTGGAGTTATATCCGTCACAATATTTCAGTGTATATATACGATTGCACCACCTGGTGTCCATATTTTACACGGTGGTGTCGTTGAAAAGTGTTCAATTAGCACCTTTTGGCAACACCGCATGGCGTTGATTTAACACTGCTGACATGTTCTAGTGTTGCGCAGGTCCGGTGTAGATAGGTGACCACACCCACGGGTGTAGTGGTATGGTGTAAAATATAATACCTTTTTTAACGTTTGAAGTGACACACATGGACACAATGGATGTAGCAACGAAATCAAGTACCGGATATGTAACTGTAGCTCGATGTTGTTCATAAAATACTTTTAAGTAAAATAATAATGATAAGAGACAATATTGATTAAAAGAGAGGCGTATTAAATTTTGCGCTGGTTTATTAATTCTCGAATCTTCAACCATGGGGGGGGGGGGTGTTTTTCCGAATAGCATGGGCAGGCGAATGATGGCCAGTAGTTGTACCCGTCATGGCTATCTGACACATCTCAAATCTGTTCGTCAATCGCCAACGAGGTTTTTTTTACTAATGGACATACGGACAGATAGTTAATTGTCAAACGTTAAAAAAAATCATACTCCCAGTGGCCATATTGAAACGGAAATGACCAGTCTGGCCATATATGACTAAGACTAAGTGTAATTGTTTAATTAATTTCAGAATTAATTCCCTCTCAACAGATATATGGCTATTGCCATGACTGTTCTCAAATTAACATGTTCATAGCTGTCGAGTTTGTAGGGCTGCTGCATACAATTTGAAAATCGAGGGGGGGGGGCACACGTCCCAAGCCCCCTCCCCGTGATCGCCACCGATGAACATGCTTAATGATTAATGTGACAACAAGATTTATCGGCACCCTCATCTTATATTTTTTTTGTCTGGTAATAAAAATAATTTCTCATTCATTTAAACAAAAAAGAAAGTGGCAAAATCTGTATTACAATGATCTATTTTTAAAATATTGTTTCTATTTGTATAGTTACCTGTCATGCTTGTTGTTAATTTTACTCGGGCATCGATGCTGTTTTGCAACGTTTATGTATTTTTCTCCTTACTTTCCTTTTCCTTCGTCCTGAAGTATGTTATTCTTGTTTCTGTGAATGGGAAATGTGCCATAGAATACTTTATAATATCATCATCATCATCATCATCGTCATCATCGTCATTAGTATTGTTATAATCTTTGTTATTATTATTCTCTTCTTATTTTCATTATTATTATAAATTATTACTGTTTTCATTATTATTATTTCTATTATTATTAGTAGTAGTAGTAGTAGTAGTATTGTTATTTTCATCATCATCATTAATAACAACAATAACAATAATTATTATTATTGTTATTGTTGTTGTTGTTGCTATCATCAATATCATTATATTATCATTATCAGTACAATATGTATCGGTAGAATGGTAGTGTTGAATAATTCATTTATATATAATATAAGCCTTATTACGCCTTGTAAATCTGCCAGAGATCCTAGACTGGGTACACATTAGTACACATCGCTGTTCCAATACTGCATGTGAGATATTTCAGTTATTGAAGAGTTTGAACTACAGATATCAGTTTGATGTTGCTGCTATCACTATATCGCCAAAATCTATTAGGATTAAACCAGTAAGCCTTGTAGCTCTTAATTCGGGCTCTGAGTAGATAGCTGAAAAAACCTTCACGAAAGCCCATCACCTGTTTCCTCCATACACTCATGACTAGCCCCGCACACTTGTTTACGAAATATGATTTTATACGATGTTTTAAATAATTTTGTGCAAGTCTGCATGGCAGAAGTGACAGACCAAGTAGAAATAGAAGTATTCGATGAAATAGGAAATTTTCCCGAACACTTGCCATTGTAATCTACACGTAAAATAACGATTATAATAACAATATTAGTGCTCAATTTTCCAGATGGCCTTTTTAATTCCTATCTTGAATTGTCGGATTTTTCAACTATTCACCATTCAGTATTTTTTTTTATCTTTTCAAGAAAGATAATCGCTATCAAGTGTTGGGTCCCACTGTCATACAGTCATGCACTCAGGTGGAGGACCCCTCCCCCTCCTATATTTTGCCATGACAAATGAAGGAATTATTTCATGAAATAATATTACGTATATAAGGGACTTATCAAGCACAATGAATCTTGATAATTCAATAACGTTGCGCAACGCCTTTCTTTGTTTTAAGCTTTGTATTACTCGAAATGATTATGCAATTCTGGGCCATCGCTCATAGTTGACACGAGCCAGTAATCTTTTTTGAGCCCCTAGAATGACAAATTAATCCCAGGGCTCAAAGGGGGCCCCTTTCCGTAAGTCATTTTGAAAAGGTCGCTTTATTCAAATGAAAGGTCAGAACTCTATGCACAAAAGCAAGGAGTTGTTAATCATAAACTTATGGAAACAAGCTGCTCCTTTCGTCATGTTCTTTGACATTCAATAGCAAGAATGTGATAATTTCAGGGGGCGCGAAAATCAAGAACTTGTGAAAATCCGTGAACTCAACTTTAGCCCACAAGGAGGGTTAAAGAGATTGAAATTACTTCCATATTATGATACCAGGTACAGATTACTTGAAAGTGCAGTGCCGTACTAAGCATTGGTTTCCTATTCCAGAATTCCTGAAATATATTGCTCCTAATCGGTGTATGAACCAAAATGGTAATTAGACTAAAAGGATATGAGACCTAGAGGGATATCTAGCCATTCGTAAATCAGTGGAGAGTGTGAATCCCCCATTCACTGATGCAGTTTCCCAACAGGGTGATGCGTGTTGTCATTCGAATCACAGCATTTGTTTTGCCACAACACACAATCTGAAAAATATTAATTTATATTAGGAAAATCAATCGGAACCGCTGCGCGATTCTTCAAGAAAAAAATACAGAAAGATTAAATACAATTAAAAAGAAAAACGTGTGAACGATTCCCACTCCTTGTTACTTAATAGTCATTTTATAAGAAAATATTTTACAGTGTTCATTCTGGACGAGCATTTACAATGAAAAAATTTAATTGAAGGCTAAGCGCGTAAGGAAATACAGCAATGTACTGTAGTCTTGAATTGAATATTATCGTGATTGTTGGCTGGCCTCACGCAGTTGTTAACATTTGAACAAATGTTCATCATACTTCAAATTATAGTTCAAAGTCATGCTCTCAAGTAATTGAGAGATTATGCAAGCCCTTGGAATATGACGACATCAAACAAAATTAAGCAAAAACGTAGTAATCTAACTTCTATTGTCGACCGCAGCTTGAAATTGCATTTATCTGTAGCTGTAGTACATGTATGACATTGAATAAAAATGGAAAGTTGTACTTTATACTTACTCTCGTTTAATCATTTATGGATTTCATCTTATTCAGATTATTCAGATTGGTATCCATTCCACCAAACTGATTTTGTAAGAAAAATAGAACATTTTCTTGGCGAATCACAACTAGGGGAGTGACAGAACATGCATGATCTATGACAGCTTCAATATTACACAAAATGGTACAAACAACAATGAAGATTGATGAACCAAATTAAAGTCGAATCCCGGAGTCGAATTAAAAATGAATCGTCACAAAGAGAACAGATATTTCGATAATGATTATGTCATTGAAACAGCTATCCATGTAATTCGACGGTTGTTATTATTATACCAGTTGGGTCCATGTTTATACATTTTGCAGTGACGTCTTTATAGTGCTCTGACTGAAAAGGGGAGGCACGAAAAATTTTGTAAATTATGAATTCTGGTTGACGATTGGCAACAATGCATTAAAGGTCGATTCCACCCAACGAAAGTTGATTTGAATAGAATTAGAAAAACCAAACAAGCATTAAAGATCATCATGAGAAAAATCGAACAAACAAGGAAATTTAATCAAATTCAGATCCAAAATCAGATCTGAAATAAAAAATATACACGTGCATATTAAAGAGAAATAACAACGAGTGAGTGGTATCATCGAATCTCCCATTTCATTGTGTTGTGTATGAAATTACAACTGTTTTGTAGAAGAAAAAATGAAGCGTAATAATATCTTATTTTACATCGGATTTCGATGATTTTTTAGAGATGATTATAACTGTTTGATTTTCTCTTTTTATCAAAGTCAACTTTTAGTTTGGATGAACTTTCCCTTTACCGATTTACTTTTAGTCATTGGCAGAGACCGCGGAACGGGGGGGGGGGGGGCTGGTGGATTCAGCCCTCACTTTTTATAAAAAAAATGTACATATAACCATTTTGATCGCGATGTTTTAGAAGGTCAGCCTCCCCCCCCCCACTTTCAAACCCGTTCTGAGGCTCTTAGTACGTGCATGAGTTTTGACCTGGCCTTGGGAAGCTGGGGGTGCTGAAATATCCCCAAGATTTATGTGGGGGGGGGGGGGGGGGTTGCATGTTTCATTCATCTTAGGCAGCACCCCCTGGAAATCTGATATGGTAAATAGCAGACATCTAACCAAACTCACAATAATTTTGTAGCAAAAGCCTGTATTTATTTATTCATTTATTAATTAATTAACTAATTAATTTATATTTATTTATATATTTATTTATTCATTCATTCATTCATTCATTCATTCATTCATTCATTCATTTATTTATTTATTTATTTATTTATTTATTTATTTATTTATTTATTTATTTATTTATTTATTTATTTATTTATTTATTTATTCGTTCATTCATTCATTCATTCATTCATTCATTCATTCATTCATTCATTCATTCATTCATTCATTCATTCATTTATTTATTTATTTATTTATTTATTTAGTTATTTATTTATTTATTTATCTATTTATTTGTTTATATGCTTTTCAAATTTAAACCAGCACCTCATTGCCCTGTGTTTTGAGTGTGTTTGTGTGCGGGGGGGGGGGCATTATAGGGTATACATGCTTCACTCCGTGAATCCCCCACCCCTACACTCCCGTCATCATGGAGACCTTTACATGGTAATAAGACAATTGAAACATTTCCAGACCTAGAAACAAACGCGTAGGACTTTCCACTTTTATGAAGGTCACTGTGGTGACACAATACACAATAACTCAGTTTATTTTCACCACACGTTGAAACCTAGACAACGATGCTGAGATAAGTGTGAGTCATTTGTTTTGTGGATGCCCGATGAACTATTCAGGGCTAATTTAGGCCGATTTTTTTTCATATCTACACTTTTGAGAGAAGGAACCGGGATGGCATGAATTTCCGAGCTAGACTTTTTCCCCCTTATGCAAAATAAGACTTCCCCGCACCACATCCGTTCATGCCGAGTGCAATTGTCAGACACGGTGGCATGCTGCTATATCGGGCATGGCGGTTGGGTTATATTAGTTGTCCAGATTGAATCATATTTGACGATAATCCGATGCGAGCCCCAGATCGTTATTATTTGAAAACATGATTCCAAAAGGTGAGAAATTAAAGGTACTTTCAAAACGCGCTCGCCAAATATTTTGCCATTGCAAGCACAAAGATTACCCATTGCGCCGTATTGAAGAGTTGCATGTTCGATTCGTTATTGATAACAGTGGCGTAATGTGTAAAATATCTTTAGCAGGCCAAACATGGCGTATAGGGCAAAAACATGTAAAAAGAAGGAGCTTCCGGGAAAATTTACCTTTTTAATACAAAATTAGAATTTTGTGATACATTTTGACGCTATCAGAAAATTGACATCATAATCACTATTTTCTCATGTTTCTTTCTTTTGGGCCTATTTTCCTTATCATTATTATTATTATTTGGGGGTCCATGGGCCCCAAGCCCCCATCTGTATGCCAGTGTTTATGAATATTCATTATGTTGAGTTTTTTGTTGTTGATAGGATGTAGCATATTCTGACGCCAGGTAGAATATATCTTAGGAGTATAGTAGCAGACAAGGAGGAAGTGAGCAAAGAGTGGATCTCCTGGGAGGGGAATGCATGGGTGGTTTTATGCTTTCCGTTTTTTTAAGTTATTCTAAATTCATTAATCAACTAATTATTTCATAGATTTAGTCATTCGTGTTATTACTAGTTCATGTATGTAATTAATTAATTATTAGTTAATTAATCGATTATTATCAAGGGGGTTTCAAGCTCCCCATTTGGATTGTTTCATCGGTGAAACACACTTTCATTTCGACCAATGTTTTCTAAGAGTGTACTTTCGCCATTCCCCGATTTCATGACTGTGTCTCCTCTCTCTACGCCCTTGTTAGATAAGATCAGATAAGATATTGTTCTAAAATTGCGAGTAGCCTCATTTATGCCTCTGCTAGTCGTGACGAAGCTTGGTAAATTGACAGGAGAGAGGCTCGCTAAACAGGAAAACAATGGCTATTACCGGCCCGTGATCTCATTGTGATGACAGAAATTATTTGTTAAAATGAGAAGAGATACATTTAGATAGTCCGCACTATGTTTTTCTAAGCTATAATCCTCCCCTATTAAAACTGAAATTATGAACGAGTTATGGCATGGAAATGGAAACGTTGTTTTAATTAATCACTCGAACGCTAGAGGCGGTGGGTGGGGGGGGTATAATTCCCAACAGATATCCTTTTTTTATTTCCCGCTTCGTTTATCCTACTACTGCTCTGTTATCCATTGACGTAATGTGACAAAATAATTGAAGGGAGGGCCGGGGTGAGTTTGGACAAAATTCGAAATATTTTAGAGATCCTTCAAGAAATCAAAGCAAGCTTAAGAAGCGTAATCTATTAAATTCCTACGTATATAGATTTGCTTTTAAAATGGTACAAAGTAGATCGAAATGTATATAGAAAATGAGACGAGACATATGATGTTGAAAAAAATACAATAGTTTACAACTGACAACTGTTTTTGTTAAAAAAAAATCCAGGGCCCTAAGCTCCCTGCGGCATAAGTATTCTTATTATTCTGTGCTGTTTTCGCCATACTGTTGTATATATGACAATATCATGAGACAGAACGCCCCCGACAATGGATATGGAATTGATTTGATTGACTTAGAAAATGTATGTATTCCCATAACCATGATAACGATAGGGTCTTCTTTTTAAAATCCCCCTTTTTATACCTCGTTCCCACTCTCCTGAGATTCTATACAAAAGCCATGGTTGACCTTTCGTAACTGATCGCGATTAAAAAAAAAACATTCAAAACTTTTTCTTCCGATCAGTAAGATTGCCTCGAATTGTCTGATACGATCTTTACGATTACTCCACGATTAAGACCACCGATTCAGTCATGGTGAGAATCGTGAGCAGCAGAAAAATGTATTTACAATATAAAAAATATACATAGGCGAAATGGACATAACACAACACAGCACCATGCAATAAAGTACAACACAGAACAAGACAGTACGTAAGACAGTGCCTCATTCAGATTCAGTTTTATTTCCAACAGAAATGACATAAATATTGATACAAATCATTGGCTTTATAATTATATTCAACAACATGAATGATAATTCACATATAAAGATATATACAAAATATGGTGCATTAACATAGGGGTAATTATATTCATTACTATTGCAGAAGTGGCTGTGATCATTTTCTGCATTTTAAACAAGGCTTGTCTTTATTGTAGATATAATAGCCACATAACAGCCCATGCCATAGTCACAACGGTGAAAAGGACTTCAGAACGACCAACGATTTTACGTTATTTTTCTATGAAAAACAACCGGTCGGTTTGGAATCGGATTCGTTGTGTGACTGTAACGGATTATTTCCAAGTCGTCTAATGCAAACTCGTCCAATTACCAATTCGTCTGCCATCATTTAGTCTACCATCAGTTCGTCCACTATCCACATGGTCTAATTGCCGTCTCGTCCACTCACCATTTAGTCTAATAACCTGGTGGTCCATATACCATTTGGTCTAATTGGACTTAGTGTTAATTGGGCGAAATAAATGAAATTGAAATGATTATTAGACCAATTGGTTAAGCGACGAAATGGTCACAGACGAACTGGTGTTTAGACGAAGTGATGATTGGACCAAATGGTTATTGGACCAAATGTTTGTTGTTAGACGAAATGTTGATGGACGGGTTGGAATTAGACTAAGTGAAGGTAGACCATGTGATGAGTGCATGGGCTGAAATCCTAAGGGGGACGCGTCCCACTACTATTTGGAAAGGAGGGGGGGGGGGCACAATATCAAATGTCCACCGTACTATTTGTGGTCTTTTATGCTAGAAAAAAATACATTTTTAAAAAATGACGATAAGACCTTACATTTTGGGTGATTACCTTTTTTTTGCTTGTCAAATTGTACGGGGGAAAATCCTTGATCCGCCCCTGCCCCCCCCCCTAACTTGAGAGATATCCGCCCATGGCTGAGTGGCCGAGTTGGCAAAAGACAAATTGGCAATTTACCATTGTAACACCTTACTTATCAAATCAACACCACTCGCATATAATTTTACATGGCGTATTGGTACATATCAATGTTATAAGGGGCATTCTGATTCACGAAGCACTTAATATTTGACAGGCACTGCAGGCATGTGGTATAGTAGTGGTGATGTTGATGAGTTCATTTAACCACGCCCTTGAGTGACAGAACCCCCTCTTTTAATCCCAGGGTGTCTATTTGGCTTAACGAAGGGCCTGGATGGGAGATCAAGAATTTATCTCGATTGCTGTCTAAAGTGGGGAAAAGTGACAAGCGGTGTGAAGGATATGAAAGTTGTCTATATAGGAAGTGAGAAGGGGGAATAAATTACTGTATGTGTATTGGGGGGGGGGTGCAGGAATGGCAGGCAGGGGAAAGGGAGAAAGGGAATAATACTTAAAAAAAAAGCTATGCGATTTTATTACATTTGTTTTTCTTCAAAAGTAGTGATTTCTCATGTTTGGGTTTTACTGTGGAGATATTTCTTTCTTTTAATAACGAATACGTGGATTTTTCCCGAAAATGAATAAAAACTTGGCCCCATTTTACGAAGAGTTGCAATTGATCAAAGATCTATGATTGATCCAATCAATCGTAACTCTATGGAAATCCATCGGTGCCATAATGTTTTATACAGGAAATCGCAAAATGTTCTTTGTAACAGAGGCAAACACACCAAATTGTCAAGAAATCAATGAATTTATGGATATACATTCATATCGAGAAACGTTTTTGAACATTCATGCATTTTATATGTTGACTTTGCTGGCTTTCCATAGTTGCGATTGATCGGATCAATCGCAAATCTTTGTAAGACGGGGCCCTGTTGGTATGATTCTACAGAATCGTGCTTAGGAAGGGGGGGGGGGAGTATGAGGTTATTATACTGATATGGGCAAATCACAAACAAACTTGAATCATTGGTTTAAAATGCACACCATTCCCAGTTTAACTTTAGAATGGCTAAATCGATTACAAAATTGTTTCCACTTTTGATTACAAAGTTGCTTTAAATCACCAAAAGTTCGAACGGGTGAACTCTGTGACGAGATAAAATTTATTTGGAAAGAAAAATATATACAATAAACATGATAGCAGCGCTTTGTATCCTCAGGCAAGGTGCTTAAAATTCCAGCTATTATTATTACTATTACTATTATTATTAACATTATTATTATTATTAATTATTATCATCATTATTATCATTATTATCTTTTACGATTATTGGTTTTAATTTTTTTTTGGTGCATGATTTATTTTCAACAATGGTCATTTTCTTCTTTCCCTCTTTTGATTGATGTTATTATTATCATTATTGTTAATATTATTCATTATCATCATCATCATTACAAATATAAACAGGGGGGAAATGGGTAGTAACCTATAAAATCGATACACTTTTCTAGTGACCACAGTTAACGAGCTGTTGCAGTTACATTTTCTATTGAGAGCATTACTTGGCTGGGCCCCTCTCATTCAAGAAAGAGCCTTTACTGCATCGGCACGGTCATATCAGCGAGACCGACTCCAGACCGATTAAATATATTAACGTTATAACCAATGACATACCATCGGTCGGTTTGGAGTCGGTTTCGATGGTGTGACTGCAGTCGCGTTAGCTAGAACTTTTAAGTGAAATAATGCTGAATTTCTGCCAGGTTTCTTAATATGGAGGCATTGTGTATGAATGACTGTAACGATCCGACTTCCGTGTTTTGGGGGAGAGTGAATGGGGGGAATTACATCAACTTGGCACGCACTGACATTTGTTCTTCGTTTCTAAAGTGAGAGGTAAGTCGAAATGAGACCGCTCTCGTAAATTAAAGGATAATTCCACCCCTTTAAAGAGTTGTTTTGACTGAAAAAGAGAAAATTCCAACAAACATAGCACTGAAAATTTCATCGAAATCGGCCTTAAAATAAAATAATAGGAAAGTTATGACTGTCACATTTTTAAGAATCGCTTGATTTTACAAAACCAGTATATATGCACATCCTGGGTGATATGCAAATGAGGGGACTGATGACGTTACCCACTCATTTCTTTTGTATTTTAACATTATGAAATATAAATCATTCTAATTTGAACCTCATAGTCCCATATAATAGAGTTTTCTCCTCCTACATTTTATGGTTCAGACAAATTGGTCCTTATATCGCCAAATGTATAATAAAAATGAAATATTTTGTAATTCAAACAATGAAAAACAAAAGAAACAGTGTGTGACGGACATTATCGACTCTCTCATTTGCATATCACTGAGTTATGCATATATTTTTTGTAATTAATTAGCGAAACTTTAAAATGTCATAACTTTTTATTTTACATCCGATTTTGATGAAATTTTCAGCATTATGCTTGTATGATTTTTCTCTATTGATTCAAATCAACATTTTGTTTTGCTGTGATGGACTTGACCTTTAAGCCCAAAATACACATTGTTGTGCATGCAAGGCCGGGGGAGAGAATCCACGTCTTAAATCAAAGAGCGGAAGTTGGTGTTGGCACGCACCTGGTTAATCGCAGCTGTTGTATTGTGGGAAGGTTGTAGTTCGATGAGAATGAGGTTGCCTGATATATATCTTCTTGAGAGAGAAGTGAATACTTTGCATGGTCAATCGGACGTGACACCACTCACACACTTTAAATTGATATAATCGGCAAGATAAGTATGCCGCTATATTTGTTTCTCTATAATTACGAAAATTCCAAACTTTACCGTTTTTAGTGATTCTTCAGGTTTTGCTTGGTTAACATAACTTCACCACTGAATTTAAAGCCGGATTTTCCTCCTTTCAGAGATTTATAAAGACGATTAATATTTGATATCAGCATATCCCAATTCGTCAATCGAAATATATTAAACAAATAAATTTGCCCCATTTGGCATCGGGTGAGGATCAAGGGTTCAGGGAAGGGGACCGAGCTGACCCCCGCCCTTCTTTCCGACAAAATTTTTATTTTTATTTATTTATTTATTTTATTTTTTTGGGGGAGGGGTCTTTTAAGGAACTTGTGCAGGAAGCGCTGTCCACGAGCGGTGATAACTTTATTTTTTGCTTGTTATTTATTATGTCGATAAAAGGTTTTGATTTGACATGATGACTTCGTGGTCAAGCCCCCACCCAATGAACGAAAGGTCGTGGGTTCGATTCCGACCGAGTCATACCATAAGACTTTGAAAAATGGGAAAATGGGGTCCTCTGCCTTCTTGTCTGAGGCTCAACATATAACCATGAAGAAGGTTTATAGATAGTTATTATATGATAAGAGTTTATAACCGTTTTTAAGTGATACATTAGTTGAATATGGGAAATTACAAATTCATTTCTCCCAATAACATTATCCGACAGAACAACATGGACATGGCATGGCTCACATTGTTTTACTCAGAATATAAAAATAATTTACACATGATATGAATAATTTACTAAACAAACTTTCCAATTTGGTAACTATATAATTTACTGTCTTCACTCTCCTCAACATAATCAATGATAATGAAAACACCTATTTACCATGGTTCGACCTGCATTTGGTATTTCTTAACAATAAATATCTACATCGAGGGAAATTTACATCAAATGGTACACTGCAAAAACACCGGTGTTAATTTAACACCAGCCCGGTATCTATATATATCGGTCCACACCAGAGAAACGTTGAAACAACACCAGTTAATAATCAAACCGTTATTGGTTTAACACTAATTGGTGTTGTTTATATGCCTAATTGGTGTTAGCGTAATACCAAACCGGTGTTGTTTCAACACCTCTCTGGTGTGGAACGATATAGACACCAGACTGGTGTTCAATTAACACCGGCGCTTTGGCAGTGTACGATCTTCTAAACATAAGATTATTTTGTATCGGCAATCAACTATACACTATACAATAAACTTTCTGTACATTCTTTACGTTATAAACATGATCAAAATACATTATTTACAAAAATATATTGGTATCAACCGAAGACCTGGAAAATAGAACCTCTTCGTTATAAATGACTTCCTTACTATTCTGCCAAAGAAATATTTTAAGTGGGTAGGTTCTGCGGAAGCCTCATAATTCAATTGTACATAAATTCCCAAAATAGACTTTCCTCGCTAATATTTGCCCTAGCTCTTAAACTTTTTATCCAATCAGAGGGGAATCATTCATGTTTGCTAGGTAAAATATTATCAAAACCTTTGGCAAATTTGTGTGAATTTTATACTCACGGAAAATGTTTTTACGCATTATTCTATCCGACAAAATGCATGTTTCCCAATTGTATGTTTGTATATTAATTTGAATTTTAATCAATCATGTATTGTGAAGTCAACTAAACATAAATTGGAATATATATAGGTTTGTATACAAACTTATATAGAAATACAGAGATACATAAACTGTTTCATTAATGCAATTATTTAACAAGAGCTCGCGTCATTTCTTAGTGTCTTTTCTTTATTAAATTAAACCAACTTGGGCCTTGTTGTTTTTTTTTTAGACTTGTGCTGTCAATATAATTTTACAAATATTACTTTACAGATCGAGCCTGGATTAAATTTCGTTTAAGTAGAATTTAGTTTATTATTGTCTAAAAATTGACGGAAGAGAGCGAGAGAGAGATGTGGAAATATGCCTATTGTGAGCCAATATGCAGTTTAGAAATGGATATAACAGTTAGATTAATATATAGGAATTCGAAACAATTTAATACGAATATATACTCTCGAAAGGTTTTATTGAATACTTGTACTTCCCAAATGTTGTGTAAGATTGTTGGGAAGTATTCTTTGGTAAAT
This sequence comes from Lytechinus variegatus, assembly GCF_018143015.1. Classification (NCBI taxonomy): domain Eukaryota; kingdom Metazoa; phylum Echinodermata; class Echinoidea; order Temnopleuroida; family Toxopneustidae; genus Lytechinus; species Lytechinus variegatus. The sequence continues at coordinate 36,235,593 of NC_054743.1, read as the reverse complement.
TTCCTCACAAAAGATTGCGCTATGTTACTTTTACCCTACAAACATTTTGTGTTTTCCTTTCGACATTAGGTATTTTTTCCACCATTCCATGTAACTTTAGGCAAATCGCTGGAAATGTCATATTCCACTAATTCAAATAAGTCCCCCAATTACAAAATTATTTATATATATCGTTTTCTAATCACAATGTGTAAATCGTCGTTACAAATACGATAATGGGTTAATATGATTATCCCCAAATGACCACCTGTTATGAAAATCACTCTCAAATGTCAACCGTGTTAATCTTCTTTGCAAAATCCAACAAGAGGAGTATAATGGTCAGAAAAAATACTACATTCAATATTAAAAAAAAACTCGTGTATTCTAACAATGACGGTGATGTTATTACTGTTATTGGATCTAGAGATGCTTCTTAGAACAACACATCATTCAAACAATTTGTAACACTGGGAAATGCATCAACGTTTTTCGATGTGAATGAGTTGGATGGAGACCACTTACTATTTTAATTCTTCCGTAGTGATTGTATTATAAGGCTAAAGTTTTCATATATGATATAAGAACACCACTTTAACATTGTTTAAAGGACTTTAGCCCCCCCCCCCCACTTTCTCCAATCCTAACCCATTTTTAGCATGATCGGCACCCCTTTTATACTCTCAAAACCATTTGCGACCTCTCGCGTCAACATCAGGTGAATAATGTAAACACACAAAGCAATCCAGTTGCTCCATAATATATATTCTGCTGTACAATATTATTCCAAAACTAGTCGTGGGCCCGTTTCATAAAGATTTACAATTATCATGATTATTGTAAATTTGCCATTATTGGCTGCCGAACCCGTACGCAATGATGCAGTTCCAATAATGGCAAAGTTACAATACTTGTATCTCTTTATGTAACGGGTCTTAGAAGGTTTGGATGGGGATATGTCATAAATGTTCATAAATAACCTGTAATATCTAACTTTGTATTTACACGAGCAGAATGAGCATACGATTAACTATATCCTAAAAGTGAATTATCCAGATCGGAAAACTAATGAGTTGGGTCTGCATGATGAAATTACAATCAATGTTGAATATCACAGAATGTAAATATTTACATTATGAAACGGATATATATTATGACCATGTAGAGCTGAATCAAGGTTCAGTTCTAGATGATCATGTTGATAAAAAAAAATCATATTTGGGTCTCGTTCTATAAACACTTGTTAAAATGACAACTTCTATAACAAATTTACTTTCAACCAATCAGATTGAAGGATTTCATTAGCTTTTAACTGTTATTGCAAAATTACAATCATAACAAGTTTTATGAAACGGACCCCGAATTAAGGTTGCAGAATAACAGTCATAACGGCAGGGCCCCATTTCATGAAGACTTCAACTGTATTAACCTTGGCTGCTGAGCCATGTCACCATGGTGACAAACTTGCCATTGTTGTATCTCTTTATGAAAGGGGTTTGTTTTCAATAAGAAATTCAGGAAATAAATGATAGTCAGTTGGGTAAAAATTGTCTTGGTGGTATATAGATGGATGGTGCAAGAAATTAGATTTTCGGACACTAATATTTTTAAAGAAATAGTAATAATGATAAATCGCCATTGAACATATTTTCAAAGGCTTTAATGAGTATAAAGTTAAACTTTCATATAGATATTGGTGCGTAAGGTCCCTTGCGAGAACCTTTAATTACAGGTCTCCGGGTGCAGTCTTCAGGCAACGAAAGTCTGAGAGGAATTGCATTTTCATATAAAGATACAGATTTACTTTGAATAGAGTATTTGACCCTTTCCATGGAATTACTTCGATCTCGGCGCAACGGTTGGTATGAATGTCGGACGTGTCGGTTGTGGTACTTCCGGGATCTCCCTGGGCCTCTTGACCCGGAAGCATTATGCGGCCCTGCAGGCGGAGGCGGTATCTGCGACCTTGCAGAACCCCTGGCAGGTGTCCTTGAGTTTCCTCTAGAGGTAGAAGAACCTCTTCCTGAGGCAGGTGGTGGTTTTCTCTTAGAACTATCCCTCACAGGTGGCACTGGTTCCTCGACCTGACCTAATGTCGGTGAAGATATCTCTAGAATTCTTGGAAGGTCATCCTCTATTTCCTGTTGCTTAGCTGCCCGTCGCCGAAGACATACTACAACAACCACAACTAGAATCACGATGATTGTCGCACCAACACCGGTTGTAGTTGCAAGAAGGATAGACATTGGAGTTCCCCGAACTTTTGGAAGGTTCCTACTATCTGATAAGGTAACCTTTGATTTGCTGCCAGCTTGTGCGTTGCTCCATCCGAGTCCCGTATCATTCCCGTATCCTTCAGCTCCAGTTGGTGTCAATGTCTCCTTACCGGCACTGGACAATATACTGATGAATCCAATGGCACTCCGTTGCATGTTAAGAGTGTTTGACACTTTACAACGCACCTCATACTGCTCAGTTGCTGCTGCTAACATCCCATTAATCTTGAGACGCTTTCCACCATCTAGTAATTGAAAGACATCCGGTTTCTCAATGACAGGGTGGCCGTCGAAAAGCCACCAATACCTTGAGATGGGCGGTACAGCCTTCGCCAAGCAGGAAATAATGATGGGCATGCCAACCACTGTGCGCACATTTGGTGGATCCAGTGTCACATTCATAGGGATATCGAAGGGCACCAAGCTGCAAGAGGCTCTGGGAGTGTTCTCCAGAGGATAGATCTCCGTGCATGTGTATTCTGCATGGTTGTCTGTATCTCGGAGCCGTCGATGAAAAGTCACCACCTTTTTCATCCTATCATTTAAAACTGCGGTCGCGGTTATGACGTCGGACCCTTTCGTCCAGGTTAGTTGACTAAGAGCATTCGGAATAAGCGAGGTACAGGAAAATGCCACCAGGTCTCCTGGACCTGGATGTGCTGGTACAAGTGTACATTCAGGCGAACCTTGAGGTATCTCCTTTCTTACAATATCCACAATAGCAAACCTTGTAATAGCTCTTCTACTTGCTACACGATTATAAATAATGCATCCATACTGGCCACTGTCGTACCATCTTGCTTGCCTGATGATCAGTTCAAATTGTCCGAGGTTGTGGTTGGCCTGCAACGCAAATCGACCGTGGACGTCGGCCCCTAGAGCTGGCGAAAGCTTGGGTCCATCTGAGAGGAATGTCTGTTGACCAGAGTTAGGGTTTAGCCGCACCCAGTGATGGTGGTCATTCGGACCGAGTCCCAACGCAGTGCTGCATCTCAAGCGCACCATACCACCTTCGAACAGGAGTTTGTTAGCCGGCTGCTGACGCCACGTCAAACCGGCAAGGCATAGCTTAACCGCCAAGAGAACAAACAACGACCGAATCATACCAATATTTCCTCTACCCGACTTGTCTACCCGCAGTATACGTGATATTTCCTTATCATAAAATCCAAGTTCACCGAAATAGTGGCGAGCCGCGGTCCCAAAGGTGTTCAGCCGTTAATGGAATTTACCGACGAAGAATCAATCAACACTCCCTTCGGATGAACTAATCCTGATAGGCAGAAAGCATCAATGTGTCATATAGGAGGCACACTAAACTCGTCGCTCGCATCTGCGTCCGTTCTCTTTGCTATCCGTCTCAGTGTGACTGTCACTCACTACCTTTCTCTCCACGTTGTCTCATTGCTCTGTGATATAACCAGCGCTTGATAACGCGCGCGTGTATTCTGCTAATCGCCTGGCCCTGAACAGGGCGAATGACTCAGAACTTTTAAGCGACGTTCCTGCTTTCCGGAGAGACTCGCAGATAGACCCATATCCCTGAGCTTTTCCTCTCATCAATTCAATCTCATCGACCTGTGATGCTCCAAAACAGTTCCTCTGAAAGTGCAAAGACAGTCGAGGCATTAAGGGTAAACCAACAAATGGGGTTAATGAGAACGTCTTCTGACGGGGAAACCTCCTAGGATTGCAATTTCCTATCCAAAAATTGAGGTCATCATGCTCTGTTCAATACTTGTCAGCGGGCCTGTTGTAACCAATTCAGTTTCTCTCGGAAAGACGAGATCACTTTAATTTCTTCAGGTCAGGGAAAATATTCCACCCTTACTTTATTTTCTTCATGCGCGCATACTGTTATTATGTCACTGTAATTTTCTAACAGAACTTTGTGTATTGTTGTTGATAATAAAGCAAATGCAAAAAAATAAGAATTATAAAATGTAATACATTAAATTATGAATGCAACAATCAACAACTGATGAATACAAGAAATGTTCTTAATTGATACTATGCTCTATGATACATAATTAATTATTAGAAGTAAATGCGAATGTCCGATGTGCAAGAACATCATTTTATACGCATATTATTTGATCAAATATATATACATACATTTGTTTATATATTAATTCATTCATTCTGTTTTATTTACCCAGAGTAGTCTCTTAAGTATAAAACTGCTTTACAAGATGATATTTTGAGTTAAGCTACCATGTTAACATATTTAATAATGATATCGATTGAATGGCTGTAGAAAGCACCAGGTTACCATGGTAACAAGAAATGAAAACCGGATTGCACATGTGATAGAGATGAGTATGTTATGAAAATACTGTGGCATGAACTTCCATTCCTATTTTTGGTTTATCAATGCGGTCGCACTTTGGGGGAAAATCCCACCGTACTTTTCCTTCATCCGACGATCTCTTCCGAAGTAATCTTATTTTCAGATTTGTAGCCTGTTTCTAATTTTAGAAATGTTTCCTCGAACACCCTGGGAGGATATCTTAACTCAGTGATCTTTCTCAAAGAGGAGATTCGGATATCATTATCCAACGAAAGTTTCGTAGTATCAGTCCTAAGCAATTGGGATGTACCAATTTTATATGAATTTACGATTAAAATACAAAGCATATCTAGATAGAAGTTAAACGTTATCATAAGAGTTTTTGGTTTATGGAAAGAAAAATGCTTATTATTTAGCATGCTCCCAGTTATCGTTTATAGTATTAATGATAAAAACAATGCTTTAATCATCACCGTAATTGGTTGCTTAAGGCAACGCACTTTTATCCATAAGTCAAATCGCTTTAACTAATAAGCATGCTAGTAATCTTTTTAAAATCTTATCCGTTTGTTATGGTTTTCCTTTATTAGATTGAACGTTTCGAAAAAAATATTTAACCTCATTTTTTTCTCATCAATCATCATATTTTCAAAGGAGAATGGTTGTTAACTCGCATTTGCTTGAGAACAATTTGGGGGAAAACTGGAGATGAAAAAATAAAACACGTATTTAATGCAATCATATTGTATTAAGAGACGCTTTAGAAAACTTTTATACGTTTTTTTCTCTCGGATATATAGCAAGAAGGAAGAATATAACTTTTTTAAAAAAAAAAAAAAAAACAAACAAGTGCACACCTAGTTACCAATAATGCAAAGAGCATTTCCATTTATTTGAAAGCAGGATAAAAGAGCATTATAGATTAAATGCATTGCTCATTGGCATAGGTGCCGCGGCCGGGGATCGAACCCCGGACTTTCCATGTATAGCCAGGCGCCTTAGACCACTCGGCCACGGCACCCTCAATTATAACTTTCTTCGGGCGATGCTTTAATTTATGAGATATCTTTATTTCTTCGTCAGGAGGCTAACTAAAAGGCGTGACCAAAATAAACTGATTTAAACTTGTGTATGATTTTAATCATTTCAATCGCGACCGGGTGAGGGGTACGATATTAAGTTTAATTGTGTGACCTAATTTAGAGGACGATTATTGAAGTCGAAGACATGCATTTAGGGGTTCCGGAAATCAGTAAATTTATTGGACTGGAGGTCGAATAGGATCTTTTGGTAAAGTAACTAGTTTCAATATAACCGACAAGAACTTTATTTTAACAAATTCAGTAGGAAAAGTTGATTCTTTATTCATTAAATTCAAATATTATTCATATTATTCATTTATTTATTCTATTATTATCATCATCATCATCATACCGGTGTGTTGACTCAGTTGGTAGAGCGTCCGTCTCACAACCGGAAGTTGGGGGGTTCAAACCCCGACCGCGTCAGATCAAAATACGTTAAAAGATGGGAGTTACTGCTACCCTATTTGGCGTTCATTAATCAAAGGGATAGAGCCTCGTCGATCTGGTCATGCACAGCGGCTGGCCGGCCCCACGATCAATAACTGGGCAAAAAAAAAATTCGGAGTATTTCAATTCTGATGTCTATTTCGAACAATACAAAAAATATGGATTATTATTTATTTATTTATTTGGAGAGGGGGTCTTATGTAGGGGGAAAGAGAGTATGATATGGATTCTTTACTGCAGACTAATGTTCCAGCAGGTAATTGTTAATCAATTCACCATTTTCAAATTATTTTAAACACACAGGGACAATTTGTCCGGAATAATAATTTGTTATGAATGAAATGACAAGTAGATAACATACGAGTCTATAATGATCATTTCATTTTTCACGTATCTTTGCTTTTAATAAATCTTTTATACAGAAGAAAGGCCCAGTGTTTCATATATGACAGTGTGTGACTAATAATCTTAAATATGAATAAAGCAGTGTAATGAATTGGTTTTCATGGTCAAACATACATGTTTAGTGTGTGTGAGGGTATGCGTATGGGTGTGTGTGTGAATTTGAGTTTTGTCAGACGTGTATCAATCAGATTTAATTATTTACGTGTCGGACCGACCTTTAACGTCACCATCCGAAAGATGTGACCAGGTCTCGAACGGTCGAACCTATATGCATCAATTTGTAACTTCCCCACATAGATTGGATTACAGGCGCACACCACAACACCCAGTTGTTTTGTGTGTGTGTATTTTAGTTTTGTCAGACGTGTATCAATCAGATATGATTATTTACGTCTGGGACCGACCTTTAACGTCACCATCCGAAAGACGTGACCAGGGCTCGAACCTCTGCATCAATTTGTAACTTCCCCACAGCTTGGATTACAGGCGCACGCCACAACGCCCAAGATGTGTTCCAGAGAATGAACAATGCAGTAGGTGGCGCAATCACCAATTACTGGCATACCTTCATTGATTGATGCCAAGTGACATGGATTTGTTTTTGTTCATACAGTGTATTCGAACGGGAGAGAGGGGGAAGGGGCAGATTATTTCGGCTTTAATCATACCCTTATGAGGCTTTTTCGTAGTTCTATGAAGCCTTTCCATATCACTGTCCATGGATATTTGGATATTTTACCGCGGAATTATGTGTGAGCTTTCTCCACTCATGTTGAAAAGAATTGTGGTAAATTTGAACAGACTAACCCTTGTGTCTCACCAAGTAAGTGATGAACAGACTATTTTCATCGACTTATTTTGATTTTTAGATTGCGAAATCGATGGAAAAAATGAATTTCTGATTTGGCTTATTGTGAATCTGACTCGTCTTAAAGCAATCATACGACATTTTCAATATCATAGTTTTGATTTTCTCGCTCTCTGCCATTGTTCAATGGCAGCTCGGATCATGTCCTCCAAATATATTATTATTTTTGTTGTTGTTTGCCATTGTAGAAGTCAGTACTAATAAAATATATTTGAATCTGAATTTAAACGTAGAACAAAAACATCTTCTTTTATTTGGGCGTGCATTATTTTAAATGAAAAAAAAATCAAGGCTGAATGAGTATAGAGGCAACAATGATGTGTCTTGCACAAAGATACAATCTTGCTGTTCTAGCGCCCTCTACGTGATTAGGCATTACAACGTCGCTTGCAAGAATATTGTATTTGGCAATTCTCTTCTATTTTTTTCCTATGACCAAGAGGTATTAACTCTGTAAACTATACTACTTTGCGTAATGGTTATGTGTATTTATAAATATCTAGTTATGTGGCGTATTTAACTATATATTTAAGTAAGAAATTAATGTGGCTAGAAGAAATTTTTGTTTTGTTTTGTGTAAAAGAATCTGTCCAGCATTATCATCTTAATATGCCAAAACAAGTAACACGTTTAGCGGTTGTTTTGAAAGCCTTTGTCCAAGGGGGGGGGGGGGTTACTCATTGTCGTTGTGTCTTGTGAATTATAGTTCCTCCCCTTTTCAGTAAAAATAAATGTAAAAAATGGTCTACATTTTTAACTATTAACATAGCAGGACATTGGCTAAACAATGCGGTTGCCATTTTTATTTGATTTTAGATATGTCTGTCTTTCTAATCTCCAATATAGTTTCTTTAAACCCTCAATGTTGTCTCCAGTCTTTATACAAACATATGATATTATGATACCTAACGTGAAATACGCTACTTTTTGTCTGTAAATCATTTAAATAATGTTAAATTATACACGAAGTATATAGACTTGACTAACATAACTAATCGATGCATGAAATTTGATTTTATTTTATTTACTTCTGCATTCACATCAGTATCCGAATTACAAAATACATGCTTTATTAATTATTATTAGTAATTGTTTATTCATACATTTCCTTTCCATTGATTAATGTATTTCTTTTATTCAGGGGAGGGAATTAGGGTTTTGATTTCATTCCTACATTTTACAATAATCTATCAACAAATTATCCACCGTTCAGCAGTTTAGTGTTTAAAGATGAAGGATGGTTTCTATTTTTTATCCGTTCGTCGCTCTCATCAATCTAGTCCACAATCCAATCAATTTGAGAGTTTGCCATGCTCTTAAGAAATGTTGCGTTTACTTTAATGCTCAGGAATTAATTACTTTCGTCCCCTTTTACGTCCCTTCTGTGTAGAAGGGGCAAAGAAGCCCCCCATACTCAGACTATCGTACTATCTTTTTTTTATGTTTTCTCAATGCATTTTGTTTTCCCTTTCATTCTTCCATGCGCAAAGTAATATAGCGAACATTTTCCAGTGATACTTACCGTCGAATATCATAACATTGAAAGGGATTATTTGTTTATATAAAGCAAAACATAAATCAGTTAATGACTTCAAGATTACTGATACTGCCATAATATTGCTGTTCTCCTGTGGCGGGTCTTGCAATTCGCATGAACGTACAGATATTAAATTAAGAAAGATAAAAATGATAATAGTAATATTATACTAGTACTTTGTGATGGTGATAATAATAACAATAATAATAAGGATAATAATAATGAAATAATGATAATAATGATGATGATAATAACAAAAATATTTTTCATATCATTGGAGATGAGACCGAGGGCATAAAGTCCGACTTCGTATGCCATTCATTAATAAGCCTAGTCCCCTAAAAATGCTATCATACATGTACACGATGATGTCAATAGGCTACTAGATTTCAAAGCATTCAATTTTTTTCCTGTATGGTACGAGACCGAAGTAAATAAAAAAATACCATGCGCAAGGCTAGTAACACAGCAATAGATCACCAGAATTGGCATGAAAAATATGTAAACTTGGTTTAGTCAGGCGACTGAGCTCACTCAACTGCGGTAAAATGATTGTATGGTCATTTGATTGAACTTTCTTGCGCTCCCAAAATAAATAGATAAATAATGATATGAAATATGGAAATTACACTAAAAATGGAAATACAAAATGAATTAATAAAAATAAAAAGAGTATAAAATACAATATGAAAGCGAAGAATGATAATGTCGAAAAAGAAATCAATTTATTAATTAATATATACATGCATCTAACTAAGCATTGTATTAAATGAATAAATACAGTCATGTAGCTACATTTTGTTAGATATCTTATTAGATAAATAAGTAATTAATCAATTAATAAATCAATTGATAAATAATGACTCGGGTGATTAATGACGCTCATGTTGCTGATCACTTTCCCAAGGAAAACTTCTGACTATTTTGAAAAAAAAAATAGTTGTGATGAAATAACTTCATTTCTTCAAGTCAACTTCTCTGCAGCTTTTCGTGGCTTAAAATTCGTTAAATGTCATCCCTACTCTACTCTTCTCTTCCATTAAGCCACTATCCGAATACCATCGGTTAATGTTTTCGATCGATATATGATTCCTGACTCTTGATCACTCTCAGAGTGTTTGCTTTTTGAACTCTTTATTTAGATGAAGGCATTAAGAAATCAATTAACGACTCATCTTTCTGTCCTTTTCTTTCTCCCTCCATTCTCTCTCTCTTTCTCTCTCTCTATCACTATCTATCACTCCATCTGTCTTCGTCTCTTACTGGTTGAGTCCTTTAGTCCAATATGATATTGATGTTCCCCTATTATAATCACTTATTACTCGTCTTTACAATTTAATATAAAAGAAAAGGTAGAAGCATCGAATTTGTGTTTTTTTTAAAGTAATGTTTGGAATACTGAAACCTAAATTTTGCTCTTCTCCAAGCCTTGAAGTCAAAGTTCAAATCGGGGTCAGATCATAGTCCTTCTAATTTAGAATCAAAGTCGCTGGAACTTCGTTTCTAATATTTATACTTCTTTTCTGATCATTGATATTTAAGCTTTCATAGGCTTGAATGCTCATGTAAAAGGTTATTAAACATTAAAAGAAAAAGGTTCGCAAATAGATTGTGTAGTGTGCATCGGGCTAACTTAAGGCTTTATGAAATATTATCAGGAATACCCTGATTTATGTTTACGCACAGATGGATAACATATCCTCACACTCACACGCTCACACGCTCACACACAACCGACACACACGCACCAACACACACCCCTTCTTTCTTCCCATTAATTAGTTACACACATGTAAACAACTTCCAACATGGACGGACACACCGACCCACGCTCAAAGTCTCTCTTATACCTTAAATGAGGACAACAAATTTGTCCCCAGTGTGCAGTAAACTGGTAAACATACCCGACACAAACACTCGTTCCCCTCCTTAGTTAGTTTAGTTACACACATGTTAACAACTTTCAACATGGTCGGACACACACACCCACGCCCACAGTCTCTCTCTCTCACACACATTAATTGAGGACAAGAAATCTGTCCCAACTGTGTAGTAAAATATTAAACTACTCGCTTTGTTGGTGTTTAACAATGATAGTGTTTTTTTTTAATGAGTATCCGCACACAAGCAAGCGCGCAACCTTATACACACACGCACATCATTCACCCATCCCCTCCCCCATACACACACACTCCGTTTTTCAATCGCTTACTCTCATAATTCCCGATTTTTTTCTCAGTCTCTCCTTCCTTCTCTCCCACTTTCTTTTTCCCCATCTCTTTCTTTCCATCCCTCCTCGTTTCTCATTCTCCCCTGTCCAGTCTGCTCCAAATCACCGATCAATACCATGGTCCTCGTCAGAAAGTCATCTCGTTTACGCAGCATTGTTTGTCGACTCTTTTGGCGCGCAAATTACGTGCAAATATCCCCGCAGTTCCAATCGATTATTTTCTCAGATCCTCGGAGCTTTAGCCCTGGAGTGTCCCGTTGCCTGGGAATCTAGACCTTTGATTCTTGAAGCTTTTATGGGATAAGGTTCCTTAGTTGGCTGTCGAAGTTTGAAGCGAGATGTTGACGAAATCGCACCGAGTCTCTGAACATCTAGTCTGTGAGATATAGCATGGATGGAGAAAGTGAAAAATCTGAACTACAACACTGAAAAGTAAAAATATTAATGAATATTTTTGGCAAAAAATTATTTTCCTTAACTAGGTTATGTAAAGCATATTAACGAAAGAAGATCCTTCCTGTATGAAAGCAGTATCGATTTGACCTAGATATAAAATGCTTTATCCTTATTACATATCTCCGATTTCTTCCAAAAAAGTTCTTTAAATGTATCTTTTCTGATTGTATCTGCCAGAAAGGCGGTCATGTCCAGAATTTTCCGATAAAATGATTTAAATATATTTTAATTTTTTTAAGGACCGAAGTTTTCAGTACTTCATTTAAATTCAGAGACAAATGTACTCGCTATTGCAAGAGTTACATTATCTTTGCGAAAGTTTTAAAAACCTGAAGCCAGCCGATCATGTTTTATTTACTAATCCTTAAGATAAATCTATTTTATGCACTCCTAAAATGTAGGGCAACATACTGTCCATACAACAATTGGTCAACAAAAATTTATCCAACTCTGGGTAGTTTTCAACCAATATTGTGTAGTTTTCACCCAAAGCACACATTATCGTTTTGAAACTACCCAGAATTTGATAAAGTTTTAACCCATTGTTGTGTGGAGAGTATGATGCCAAACATTCTTAAGAATGTGGGTTGGTAACATTCTACGTACGATTGCCATACGGAGTCCGTAGGTCATCATATCCTGAAACAATGGACCCTTACGAGCATTGGAGCCTCTCGGGATCGTAATACAACTTTGGGTTGACACGCAGGGAATAATATCTTACGGACATCGAAATGTCTCTTCAGTCCTATGGCACGATTTCCTTACGATCTCAACATATCTTTGCTGTACAGCTGTGCCTTACCGCTACCGACCTTAGATCTCAGTTGGTTTCATCCATATGGGTACATTGATCCGCAAGTGTTTGCCACTGGCGCCGATCCTGGATGACGGGTCCTGTTTCGTTACAGGCGATGTCTCGTTTTGAAAGATATCTAGAGTGACTGTTCTTCACCATGTTCAGGCGGCTTCCCTCTCTCACCATTCTCCTTCCTTTGGTTTCCAAGCGAAAGTTTTAATTTTCTGGTATCCTTAGAACGTGACCCAGCAATTTCGGCATTCGTTTGGTGATCATTTGGCATGCAGAGAAACTTTGATTCCTCACATATTTATTTCTAATGTGGTCCCTCCATGAGATATTAACATCTCTGTAAATAGGGTTTGTAACATAATTCTTACGATGTGTAGCAGACATTTACGATGGCATATAATCTGAATAATCACTTTCAAATCTTCTCGTCTTTCAAGTGAAAGACGAAACGAACTAAATAATTATCTAAAACTGCGACAGAAAATCGACTTTCACCCTCTCTTGGAACACCCAGCGGGCTAACCGAGTAGGTGGCCCGGCATAGCAGTATAGCAGACACTGACATCATACATGTCATACTAACAAGTAGCGTTCTTAACGATATAGTGGGACCATTATGTTGACATAGTAAGTAATATTTATGAAAGACTGGCCACTTGGCTAATATAGCCTGACAATTCCTGTCTCAGCTAAAGTATTCTCATTATAATTATTGTGTTTCGTTTGAATACTGGACGAAGTTATTGATTACCTTTAGTCATCGGTGAAGAAAAAAAATGTGCTTCCACATTTTTAGTGCTGCTTATCCCAGTATTTCGTAAATCCTTGCGTAAATTCACCATACAGAAATGAAACCTTCTATAGAAACTTTTAAGCACTTTATCTCTCATGCAAAATGTAAACTAAATGTTATAAACGTAGCTCTATTTCTTCCTGCAGGCGATGTCAAGATCAAGGTGGATTACTCTCGGGTTGACCGACATAGCACCGAAGCATCTGTAATATGAAGCGATCGTGCGGTCTATATTTCACGGTGGTAAGTGCCTGACCTATTACATTATTAATTCATTGTCATGGATATTCCATATCGTAACAGTGATATTTTTTGTAGACTTAACTTTTTCAGAAATATCTCTTTCCAACATTATCTTCCGGTACAATGGTTACTGAAATTAAGTTTAAATCATAATCTAAGTCGATGGAATTTCCTGAAATTTATGCTTATTTGGGGACTTAAATGCATTTGGTCATTGATGTTTAGTTAGAATTTGAAAGAACAGTAGAGTAACAGAGCGTCTTTACGCATTACTTGAACAGGTAAATGATTTGTATCTAAATTATGTGTGTGTGAGGGTGTGTGAGGTTATGTGTGTGTGTATGTGTGTGTAGATGGGTGGGCCGGTGGTAGGGGTGATATAAATGATTACATTTATCCTATCCTAATATTTCTATCTCTGAACAAGTTATCACAGGATCTCAAATACTGTCGGAAAGTAGAGAATGATTTCCCCCTTGTTGTTGTTGTTGGATGTTGAATATAGCATGCAGCGCAAGCCTTGTGAGAAGACAACGAAGTTAACTTAATTTTCAGTATGAAAAAAAAGGAGTAGCGATTTATTACATCAACGTTAGTGTTGCTTTGGGCATTTTAGTGTAAGTGGGTTAAGCGACGGAGATCTACCTCCGTGCAAAGATGATGGAAAAAAAATGAATACTTATAGTAGGCTGACAAAAGACACACAAATATAGTTAAAGGGCAAGTGCAATTCAACAACAAGTTTAGTTGAATGAAGAAAAAAGAATGTCAACACTGGAGATTCCATCAAAATTGATTGGCATCCCAATTGTTTGGGGAAAAAACCCAAACAGTTCGTTACCTGTGTAATTACCCATTCGGTACATACACTCTAAAAAGGATTGACCCAATAAAGCTAGGTAAAATGGGAACATGCATGTTGGTTTGGTAAAAATATTTTGTAAATTTTACACAATGTTGCGTTGAAATTGCCTAATGTGGGGTAAAATACCCAGGAAAAATGCATGTTCCCTTCCCACCCAATATTTGGTAAAATTTTACTCACTGTTTTCAGAGTGTAACTAAACTGGAACAAATGGTGTTGCCTACTGTATTTACATTTTATCTGAAAATATAATCTTACAACTTTTATTTGCTGTAGTCCTATTAATGTATAACTTGATTGCATTCTTTCGTCATTATGTAGATTTGCCATTGCTTTTTAAAGCAATCATAAATTTGATAGTAAGGATGGGCACCAATACTGTAACCAGAGCTCATGAATATTCGTATCTTCGTACATACGTGTCATCTGAGGCTTGATGCTTGTCAACATGAGCACTGTCTCTCATTTGCATATGACCCGTGTCGTGAATTAATTAATTTCGTATTCTGTGAAAACAGGTACAACTTGAATGTGATGCTTTATAAAAACATTTTTGTGCCATAACACAAAACATAATAAACCACAATGAACTAAGGCTAAACATAGCATTGAAAAGATGTATTCAAAATAATCTGATCAAATGACACAAAGGTGACTCAGATTTGGATTGGCAAACACAAATGTATGTGGTTAATACGTAAGGTTGATGTAATAAACAACTGATTACCGTGATTACTGTAATATCCAAACGTGCCTTCGTCATACCGACATGTATTACGCGACATGACGTTTTAATGATTAAAGTGTTTTAGATAAGAATCATGCAAAGACTGGTGCTACTAAAATCTATTTTTTTTATAACTCATCATCAATCGGTATAGACATGGCATTCATTTGGATTGGATTTAATCTTAATTACCCTTAATGCTAAACATTTGATTTTATAACAATTTTATTGGTCAATGCTAAAGATGTTAACGGACCGGTAATTCCTGCATTTGGATATCGCTGGGGGTGATGGCAGTTCTAAAGTGCACCACACTCTGGCTTAACATATGGTGACATTCCCTCGCATAAATGCACTCCTGATGTTAGCCTACGTGATTTGTAGACGCCAATACAGCTGCACGGTGAAGGGGGGGGGGGGGCTGATATGCGACAGTCAATGTGTCACACTTCGCCCGTAGATAGTAAATTACCCGATTTCTACGCCACGCCTACCGACAAACCAAAAAGGCATTTCACCCAAATGCTCTCTCAAAAACACACTCATACGACGCCGCGTGCGCTGCGCGGACTGTGTGTTATTTTACCTGCCTACGTGCGAGCAGCACGCACACACTCATTTCGGCGTATTGGCGCGATTTTCAGGTGCAAAAGTTTGCTGCGACAGACAAACCACGTTGTGCTCGTGCAGCTAGCTGCAAACGAACGGTCTTCAACGATCAGAACGGTTAATCAAGATAGCTCGGTGATCTCTCTCTTCCATTACCATCCCAATTTATTCTCCATTAATGCCAAGTTCACGGCATTGAAGCCTATGGCAAGAGGTGTATCTCCGGACATAAAGGCAAATTTGTCGACGGCAGAGGGAAATTAATTTTCCGGCTTCAACGAGGAACGTTTCATCATGGATACGGTACACATGGCGCGGATGGTGACGTTTGTTTTCGTAGTAATGTCAACAGTTATTACTCGCATAACTTCCATCAACTTCACGGAGGCCACGGCTCCCGACTACATCACGGGAAGCGGCGAGACACTGACCACTTTCCTTCCCGTACTGCCGCGCCACTCCGAACCCTTCAACTGCAGTCACTGTTTAATCAAGTTCAAAGTGCCCGCATGTCTCAACTGTACCACAGGTAATAACACAAATCAAACCGTAAAGAAGAAAAATCATAAATCATTCAAAATTATTCTCTTTGGGGCGCTTTAATTTTGCAAATGGCATCCAGTATCGCAGAGCTCCTGCATGTTTAACATCCGTGACGTATTAATGCATCATTTCATCAGTAGGCAAATTATTTTGACGCAAAATAACTAGGAAAACCTGCCTAGAATCAGGAAGGGATAATTGGCTATTTTAAGTAACGACTTACATGCCTTCCTCATATTTATGTGATTATCATATTCAAGTAAGTGACGATTTGGATCAGAACATGATTCCAATACTCCACCTTTACCAGCATTGGAAATCATTGTCATCGATGGGTTGATTATTAATATGCCTGTTATTGAATTGCTGTCATGGTTTCTAGCATCATTTTCATCATCTTAATGTTCTTCATGTCATTAGTATTACCATTATTGTTGTGATGTGATCACTATCCAGGTTTGAAATTCTAATCTTTTAGGACAACTCCTTTTCTCCATCGGCAGCGTAAAGAGGAAAAGGGGCACCGAACAATATCCAATATGAAATGAGATTGGCATTGAGGCCAGTCAACAGGGCATTAGAAAAAAAACAAGAACAGCCCCAGTGGCCCTATTTTAGTTAGAATCCCGACTATTGATAAATTCATAAGGCATTAGAATTAGTAAATATGATGTATTATAGTAAGCAAAAAGAAAAACAAATGTTTATTGTCCAAGGTTTTGTGACATTTCAAGGACAAAGATTTCCTTTTCATTATGTATTGCTTAAAAATCCGGTTCAAACACCAGCGGCAAAGTCTGCTCCTTTTCACGTGTTTGTGTACAAAGGGAGGGAAAATGTGTTAATAAACGACTCTGTTTTGGTAAAAAGAGGACCCTCGACTTCCGTTTTCTTCCCATTGTGGAACCCTTATCGTCCCCATTTTTAGACATTTGAATATAAGGATTTATCTTGGCATTAGTGACTGCACGGTGATTTTTCATGATTTGATTTTAGACATGTTGGATATCGATACGAATTAGCACTGACGTTTCCAATATAGGAAACTAATATTTGAATTCATGCGAAGAGAAATTAATGTATGGATGAAAATGTTCCTAAGAGAATCTTGCTTAGAATTTGCCCACAAACATGCATGCATCAAATGAAACGTTATATAAGTGCAATCAAATTTCATATTTTTCATGAAAAGTTGTCCTTGACAATCTAAAAAAGCTTTTCAGAGGCTTGTCAGAAATAGTAAAGGCCAATCTAGTCAACGTCTACGTCTGGAAAAGCAGGGGCCCCTGATGATTTTGAGTAAATTAACTCTAATCGGCAACAATACATTGAAGAGGTAGTATTAATAATTAACTTCATATTATTGTGTCAATACGTGGACGAATATCTGATTATGACGTCATCATATGGGATGTTTTTGTGAGTTCAAAATCATGCCTAAAATTTGAATCTTATGAGTCTTTGCCATGAACAAAACACTATTATATATGGCATGAAAGCTTATCCCCCATAATGTAATATTATTTTTAGGTGGTATGTAAGTCTTTTTGCCATTGTTTAATTCGGAGATGCACTTGTGCTAATGCAAGGTATGGCCGCATTGGATGGAAGCAAATATCCATGAAGAAATATTCCTTCCGTTAAGCACTTGGTAAAGAATTACCTCCACGTGAATCATAATATAGGCAATGTGTGAATATCGAGTTCAGATTCACGTTTTGCAATCTGTCTCGGTTCATTAATGATTTGGAGGATCAATTTTAGCATTGCCTGTCAAATGTGTTTGTCATTGACGCAAACTATATAAATTTGGTTTGGATATCTAATCTTAGTACGTTAGGTGTTTGACAGAGTTATTAAAGGGGAATGAAACCTTTAGAACAAATAGGCCTGAGTAAAAACAGAAAAATCAAAGAATAAGAATAAAGAAAGTTTGAGAAAAATCAGACAAATAATGAGAAAGTTATGAGCATTCGAATATTGCAATCACTAATGCCGTGGAGATCCTCCTATTGGCAATGCGACAAGGATGTGTGATGTCACTGAAGAACAACTTTCCCTTTGGTGGACTATAAAATACCCTCAAAATGTCTCTTTTTGCTTTTTCTTATGATGATACAAACTCTTTATTCATGATATATTCTTAAAAAATATCTATTACATGCCCTCATGTAGAAAGAACACATTATCTATGGATAGATGTGATAAAAGAGGCAATTCAAGTGAAATATATACTAAAGTAATGGGGAGAGTTGTTCACAAGTGACATCACACATCTTTGTCGCATTGTCAATTTGCTATCTCCATAGCATTAGTGATCGCAATATTCAAATGCTCATAACTTTTTCATTATTTGCCCCATTTTTCTCAAACTTTTGTTGATCTGTTTCTTTGATTTTTCTGTTTTCACACAAGCTATCTTGTTCCAATGGTTTCATTCTCCTTTAATGATGGGATGAGGTGTTTCGTTCCAGCAAGTATTTGTAATATTTGACTTGCCATTTCCTCATTGCGTCACAATAGGTTTGCTTCCACTTTAAATCACCTTGATGCCTACTGTAGCTATTTTGGGTGTTTTTCTATATTCAATCATATTATCATGTCCATCCTACAATTCTATTAATCAATTTTGTTTAAAACGTGTCATGAACAGTGCCAGATTACGCGTGGGACTGATTTGACTCATTTGAAGAAGATAATGTGTTAATTAAAGTAAGTTTATTTGTCATAAAGCTGACATATTTGATTGCTTTGAAACCTTCCTTTCCCTTCATCCCTTAGCTGACGGCATAAACGTTGAAAATTTCTTGATTTACCTCTGGCGTACCGCAGGGTTCCGTTTTGTGGCCATCTTTTAATATAAACATCTATTGAACAGAATTGCTTTCGAACTTGGTTTCAAACGTGTTTGAAATAGAAGCATCAGCTGATGAATATTAATACCAAAAAAGGTTGTTCATGCGTGTAACGAAGGAAGGGCTGCATTTTTTTAAAATACTAGATCGTTTCAACGTAGATTTATCTCACTAACATTTTCGCGGTTTGTGAATCTATAATTTTGGAATAATATTTGTGGAAATGATATGCAGAATAAATGATCAGTTGACGTTTACAATCAGTCGTAATTTTAATGAGACAATATAAAATTCCTCTTACTTAAAAAATTAAAGACAAATAAATGGGAACATTTCAGCACTCCATAAATAAGCGTATGATTCCTAACATTGTTTGTTTTCAACCAGCTTTTTGAAACATTCCTTAGGTCCTTCCTCAATGCATCTAATGCACGGGTCGTTGATTAGATGCATTACACGACCCACTTCTTGCCAGAGCATTTTACAGCCGACAGACGGTAAGCCGACGATTAAAAAGCTAGAATAGCGATGTCCACACCTTCTTTTACAGCCCGAGCAATTTTCGCCACACGCGCCTTCAACTCCCCTTCTCATTTCGGGATAGGCCTTTTTATTCACAGTGGCAAGTCGGTGATAATTCATTAAGGGGTGGACGGATAAAACTATGGATCTCGTAGCATAGTTCTCGGGGTTTTTCAGGCAGGTTTGGGGAAAAAAATATTCAAATATCACTCATCTTCTTAAATTAAATGAAACACATCTCTTTCACATACACACACACACCCACTCACACACATTGCAATTGTGCAGTGACATTTTGTCATTTATCAGGCCCTGTAACGCAAATAAGAAGTTAAAATATGAAATAGACATTTTTTTATTGGTCTGTAGTTTATGCATTGAACAAAAATGGCATGTCATAATGATCTTAATCATGTTAATTGGCCCTCGTCATTTGATCGTCAACCTTTGAGTTACTGAAGCCCCGGATGCGTTTTTCATGAACATTACTTTGTCTAACAATTCTCTTTGTTTCTGATTGGCTGAGAAGCTATCTTCCAATGGTAACTGTGGCATGAAACAGACTTTGTTGATAAAAGTTCCGACAAATTTGCTTACGAAACACCCGCTGGTCTTGGTCTTCATGGTCTTAGGTCCATGGTGTTGGTCAGGGAAGGGATTGACACGACATTGGATCTTGCGACGATTGCTCCAGGGGAGCATTTCATCAACATTTTCATCCGACAAGTTGTCAGATCTGACATCTTTCCATAATTTTGATTGTCTGAGAGGCAATGTTCCTATGTTAACTGTTGGATAAAATGGGACTTGTCGAATAAAACGTCCGACAAGTCCTTTCATGAAACGCCCCCAGGCTTAATTTCGTCTAAGATGTAGGGTTATGGTTAGGGTTGCAATAGGGTTTTTTTAGGCTTGGGGCAGGGTATAGTGTGAAACCCAGGGTTGAAGTTGGTCATTCTATTATAATATGGAATTTAGAGCGCAGTAACTATCGCCGAAGCAATGTCATAGAACCCAGGGAGGGTTGAGAAGATAGTTTCCCCTGGTCCCTCCTGGATCCGCGTCTGCTAGCTTTTTTCCAAACGGCTCTAAATCAAATCATCCCCGCTCGAAACCAGTCATCTGAGGAATGAAAGAGAGCGAAATGGGGGTTTCACTGCTCCTCTTTTTCCCCCTGCTGGACATAGACACGTGCAGTCAGATCAGCATCGCTTGACTGCCACAGATATTAATGCAATGTAAACAGCGGCTTAGATTACGCTCTAGCTCTCTGACCAGGTGGAAGATATTGCCAAGGATTCGGTGGGACAGACTGTGTCGACTATCGAACGCAGAAACTATTTATTATTCCATTGTCATCAGTATATTCTACGTGCATAAACAATATCTTTTTATCGGCGATGTTAGTCATTAGGATATCGTTTTGGATTATTGATAACACGGGAAGCTCGTAAAATTGTCCATTAATTTGGAGAGTACGTTTCTATGTGATTATACATGTAGTAGGAATAGTCCTCCTGTTATTCCAATGGCGATGGCGCATAATGGAGGCAGGGTGGGTTGATTGGGGAATTCAGTCGAATACTAACTGCTGATAAATGCTCGCATCATTTTTTTTCAAAGATAGAATGCATTAATCAATTTATTATTACGCCATTTTTCATTTTGTGGGTTGTGTAGTTGACGAAATCGTAATTCACTGTCCTTATTTTAATATTATAAACCACACAAGACACTTTAGCAGTTCCCTCCATTTTCTAAGGCATATAGGGAAATGAGTCTTGCCAAATTGCCCTCATCCATATGTTTCATAGCCCGAAGATGGTAGCATTCTTATATTTTTAATATCTTTTGTCATTTCACGTGTGTCATGGTGTAAAACTATAGCAATCATCATTGTTTCATTTTTTTCTTGGGGGGGGGGGATGTCAGCATGGCAGTGCTAAGAGGTCTCACTGTCAGCGTTTTCAAAATACTGACACACTCCCAAAACCAAACCCCAAAACATTCTACAATACGACATCGTTAACTTCCTTTATTAGTGCTATCTTACTCAGATATTAAGTAATTGGTCGCATTTCCTAATGTGCTGTTTCATTGAATGAAAACCGTTCACTAAATAGATATACATGATGCTTTTCACATTCTATTGAGCTATATGGCTATATTTCGTCTTAATCTCATCGGTGTGGAGGGTTGGGGAGGGTGCTCTCAAATTCATTATCTTTTATCATCTGCCATCCCATCCCCTGATCATACCTTGATTTGCATGTCGTTGAAGGTTGAATAATGATACTACTTATAGTATACTACTACTTCTACTACTAGGCTACACCTATAGGTTTTATTACAACACGTATGGTTGTTACATTCACATTCTTTGGTGTTATGTTCAATCTCTAGGGTGTTTTTTTAACACCTCAGGGTGTTGTCCTCTATTTACACCTACTACTACACAGCAACAACTTTGGTGTTAACCGGTGTACATAGAGGACTACACCAGTTATTTTACACCGGTGTTATATTGGTGGTGTTAGTTTTACACCTATAGGTGTTATTACAATACCTATGGTTAATGCATTTACACTCTTTGGTGTTATGTTCAATCTCTATTAACACCAATTGGTGTCAGTTTTAACACCACTGTTTTTACAGTGTACTACTACTACTACTACTACTACTACTTCTACTACACTACAACTACTATAATAATAATGATAATATCTACAGGAGGTGTGGTATTGAAAACGGAGCACTGTTTCTGAGGAATAACCTCCGACTATTATATCAAGGAAGCCGGTGGGCGTGAGTATTATTCTTGTTCTGTCAATGTTAAATAGCTTATGGACATGGCATGTGCCAAGGTCAAATCGGTGAGGCTACCACCATCTCCCAAATAGAATACAGATTACGTAGCTTACTTTGATAATATTGCTTTTGTTTGGGGGTTGTTTTATGGGAATAAACAAGAACTCAAATCTCAGAGTTTGCACGCTGGTGCATCCTGCAGGCCAAAGGTCTTGTTTTTAAATTCCATTTCCTTTACTTAACTGCATTTGTTAGAATTGAAAACTTGCGGTATCCCCCCCCCTGATAATTGAATGTGTTCTTACACGTAAATATCATTTACTTGTGAGTGAGCATTGTGGATAGAAATAATTTTTTTTTTCCGCAGGGGGGGAGGGGGTATTTATTCATTGGGTCTCCCTTACTAGTATATAGTGATTGAATTATCGATTACATGTGTAAATTAATAATTTGAGATATAGATATATCCCTGAAAAAAATGTTGAATGCGAAGAATGGATTTACCTCTCATTTTTCAATCACAACCCAATGGTATTAACGCAGTATATCTAAATAAGATATTAACATATTCTATACATCCCGTTCAGTCATTGTGAGAAATGTGACAGTGTATATACACAAATGTACTATACCTTTGGACCAAACCTACTTTCTTCCACCTCGTAGATAGATCATATCGCCTTATACTCTATCATTGGTGGTCACTTGCTTCCCAATCAAGACGAATTTCCCGCATGATTTGACATGAATGGTAACTGATTGCGGCTTTCTTTCCTCTCCTGTACGTTTGGCATTACCTCCAAGTTCTACTCGGGGCAGCCAAGGAGAAAATTGTCCCCTCAGGAGCTGTTGGTTGCCATGTTCTGGTATGCTCTGGTCGATGGCAATTGAATCGAGTAACACTCGGGAGTGATACATTTACTAGGATGATCACACGCCTTTTGACATTTCTACAGCCGAGACGCTGTTTGATCGAAAGGTATAATTCCGTATAATTGTACATATTGCGCAATTTCTCCATGCATGTACCCAACTGCACATTACAATAATGTTATTATTATTATCACGACCCCGGATATCTCCATGCTGCCTACAGATGCTCTGGCATTCGGGGAATTTATTCCCACCGGGTACCCATTCACCTCACCTGGGTTGATTGAGAGCAGCACAATGTGGGTAAATTTCTTGTTGAAGGAAAACAAGCCATGACTGGGAATCGAACCCAAGCCCCTCAGATTGAAATACGACAGTCAAAACCACTAGACAACATCGCCCATTCCCAAGGGCAATATGGTCTATGAATTCCTCTTTATATCATTTTATCATGTTCATGTGTGGAGCTTAATCATTTTTACGCTAGAGTATTTAGCGTAAAAATGATTTGAGTATTTAATGGGGGTACTCAACACTTATGATATGTCGCAAACAATCAGAACAGGCCCCTAAACAATATCAAAATACATCACAGTTAGTTTCAAATTGGTCCCTCAACAGACATGGTGTTCGATGTTTTCTTTACGTGCGTTAGGTTGATATGAAGCTATCGGCCAATCAGATTTTGTATGTGTTAGCCTGCCTGTGTAGGGTAGGATAGTTTCAGTCGCTCTGACATCATTTTTTGGAAATGGAGGTGGGGTAAATTCTTATGAAAGCCCCTTTATACCTTTCCACTCTCAATATGAACAAACTGGTGCTTTTATGACGGTTCTATGATACAGCACTTGACGAAAAAAAGGTTTACCGGATATCTTTTGTCGGTGATTCTCACTTTGCAATCGGCTATCACCTTCTAGGGATTCCCCCAACAAAGTTAATACTAGAATATAACCAGGTTAGAAAATTTCACCTTTCCAACCTTTCTTTTCCCCTCTCGCTTCCTTTTGCTCAATGCGCCGAAAGTCACGGCTTATAAGTGATGCGAAGAAACGGATCGTGCGCATCAAGGAGCAAAGTGAAAATTGATGAAAATTTCACGATGCTGTAACGCGATACATTCATCAATGAAGATATAATTTAGTCACGTGATCGCTGGAGGATAGAGGAAGGATGGTGTGGAATTGGTGTATACCTCGCCTTTTATGATAATGCCGTTAATTCCTCGTGATGATGGATTATATGAATGGTAGCGTTTATGGGACAAATATTAAAGATAATCTTGTTACGAAACCTTGCACAATTTATAGAACCCCGGGAACCTCTAAAAGCAGTACGTTAAAGTTCCAGTCATCAGTATAATTCTGATGGAAATGTAGCTCGAGAATGGGTGACACTTAAAGCTATTCTATCACGTTTATATTCTGTTAAAGTGATGAGATTGAATTAAAGATGAATTATGGATGCATGTAAGAACTTATCGGTTTGCCATAAGTTTGTGGTATCACCGAAAGTTAAGAAACTAAATATACGATGTAAGAAACATATCACTCTGTGCATAAACATAATGCATTTATGGGACTACAGACAAATTTTGAGCGGCCCTATCTTTTAGGCTGATTTTCTTTTGTTTTATTTCGGGTTATTCGTGTGTTTTGAATTGTGTTAATGGGATTGTTTCAGTGTGATTTCGAAGTGTTGATATACCAATACACTCAACGATTGGTCTGTCTTCTGCTATTATACTTTAAGGTAACTGAATCAGCCAACTGCTGTATTGTGAACCCTGTAGCTGTTGAGTAAGGTGCACTTCTTGCAAAAGTGAATCTGTGAGAATACATATGCACAGATGTTCCCAAACATTTCAGCCAATGATTGTTTCGTTTGTTTGTTGTTGTTGTTTTGAGTGAGTTTGTATTTGAAAATGTCAGGCCATCGCTGGAGCAACCCTTGCAGTGGCCCTTTGCGGTCATTGAAAGATTTCAGAGGCATTTTATTGAAAATGTGGCTGTTTGTCTCCTTTGCTGAAGCTCGGGTTATGAGGCCCAAATGAATGTTAAAGTCGTTGTTTTTTTCTTATAAACTAAAACGTTTACATGACCTGTGAACAGTGATAGATGAGCAATAGAAGCTTCATCGAAGATACGCTCTGGGATCATGATAAGTTACCACAATCATGATTGGGAAATCAATGCGTTTCATTCATTATTATTAATATGAATTTCATGGCATCGGCTATAAAACTTTCACCCAACGAATTCCATGCCTTTTGGCGCCATTATCGTAGTAGTCACAAGACATTACCTTTAAAACTAATTCAGTAATACCAACCTATATGCTACACTCACAACGACGAAAACGACTCCAAACCGACCGCTGATCTGTCATTAGTAATAATGTAATGGTTTTTCTCGATCTAAGTTTCGTTTCGCCGATGTGACCGTATCGATACCTTCGTATCAGATAAAGCTATTTGTTTCTCTCGAGCTTTGATGCTATCCACCTGTTCCAGGAACAATCAGGTAGATGTTATCATCCATCTCCTCACTCATTAGAATATATCTCATCCCTCATTAGTCGGCCATCATCCCGGCGCCATGGCAACACGCACCACTGCTATGTGGCATCCTCGCCCTTTGGGAAGGCATCTTTGTCCTCCTGTCTCCCTCCCTGTCTCTAGGTCATCCCATAAATACCGCACCAAGGTTAATTAATTGCAATCGCAATTGTTATCAATACCATCTCGATAAAAACTCTCGAATATAAGTACACCATCAATCATATCCTCGGTGAGCGATATAAATGACCCCTCTCTGTATCACTCAGTGTCAATTTTGTGTTAATTATGCAGTGTGTATGGATGATGCATTGCATACAAGCTGGTTGAGTTTAAGGCTACTCCAAGTTGATGCGACAGTCATACCAAAGCAACTGACTCCAAACCGAACGGTGTTATGCCATTTAGATTAACGTATTTTGGTCGGTCCAGAGTCGGTTTCGTAGGTGCGCCTGTAGCATAACTCCCTGTTATTGATTAATCTTTCAATAGTGAGTTTTCGCAACACTACGCAAACGCTTTCTGGAACATTGAGAATCTATTGAAATTGCCCGTCAAACCACAATGCACAGCGTAGGTGACACTGTCGAAAATCGGTGAACCGGGACAGCAGATTGTACTAAGGTTCGGAACTGATGAAAAAATGGCAAATATATCGTTTGTCAAGAATCCAGGGGAGCGTTTCATGAAAGGACTTGTAGGACGTTTTATCCGACAAGTCCTGTTTTATCCGACAGTTACTATGATAACAATGCTTCTCAACCAATCAGAATACAGGAAAGTTGTCAGATCTTACAACTTGTCGGACGAAAATATTGATGAAACACCATCCCGGTCGACACTGCTGTTTTGATTGACTGATTTTCAACAAAGTCATGAAGGGCTTCTGACCAAAGATTCCCAATGTTCCACAAAGCGTCAGCGTAGAAGTTGCATAAACTCCGTAATACTGAAAGTGACGTGTATGTTTGAAGTCAGTTTGAAGTGTGCACCCAATATGAATACATGTACATTTTCATTGGATTCTATGGAATTGAGTTGAAATCAGGTTCAGGTTCATAGAAAACGTTACGATTATGGAAACTTTGGCAGCATCATGACCATGGTGATACTTAGTATGATTTTAGGTGCTCGGCAGCATGTGGAAATTCTCCGTATTGTTGTCATAAAGTGCATGAGTACCGAGTATGACATAATCGTACAATTTACTCTCGGCGGGATCGGTTTCATAAAAGTTTCTATCAACAGTCATTTATACAAGATCTATGACAAAGTAGCTCCCGGCCAATCAAAAATGACAATGTCTGTAGTTCATTGGCCATTGTACGTCATTTCTCACTAGTGTTTACCCTGTATCTAGACCCTTATTATAGGAAACATTACTCGCTCAATATCCACTCCATATGTCATGGTGATCAAAACTATTTTTGTCAAATTATTGAGGTGATCTCGAATAGGTGATACCTAAACTCTTACCACTTAAAAGCCTAAATGTTTTAATTAGTGGTTTCCATGATCATCGCTACAAACCGAAATTCTCCAGTTTTCATCTTTGATTCCGTTTATTATCATTCAATCACATCTCGGCGGTGGTTAGCATGTATCACATATTATTAGGCACGATTAAGCTGGACATATGTGAAATATTGGATTACTGACCCCCCTTATGACAAGAAAAAAAATATATTATGTGCCCCATTTCTGAAAATCCTGGTTCCTTCCGCAATTTGGTATTTTGTAATTCGATGTATTTTCCCCTTATTAGAACAAAATTGGCATTCATTTTTACCGATTTGTGGAAAAGTAATCGCACTAAATCAAACGTGCCTTATCATGGCTGGAAATTAGGGATTCATTAGTCGCCATGGAAACACACCAAATGTGCTATTAATTAACACTCTTTGTGGTTATTTTGAGACCGGCATTGCTAAAACAGCTGCAATTATGAGGAAAGTCATTATTTGTAGTATTTTATATTGAGATTCTATCAGTTTTAAAAGATTTATGTATTGTTCTATGATATGTCGCATACGCATACCCTTTATACAAGGTGCAGATATGCACGTTTAGAATGCTAAAGTGCATTGCAAAATGTTTAAATTGTTTCGTACATTTGAGATACAAACGGACAACTGAAACACAAACCTGCATTCTCACCTTTTACTCTTTTTCTTTTAGCATATTCAAGGTGAAAAAAAAGAATGTGCTGCCAGTGTTGCATTTTTTCTCTAAGACATAGGCCCGTATTCTGAAGCTGTGGTTTAACTATGGTTTAAATTTGTAGTTTAACTATGGAGAGCCAATTGGGGCACAAATCCCTAACAGTAATAGCAGTTACACATTTATTAACTCATACGACACCCAAATTGTCAAAATTGTCTGGGAATGATAACTGAATTGTATTTCTTCATGATGAAAGCCAAAGGAAACAGAATAGTAAACATACGAAACAGACAATATAAACATATTTTTTTGAATTGTTGGCTTCAAATAATTTTAGCACAGAATTAAACCATGGTCTAAGTCAAACCTGACTTCAGAATACGGGCCAGAATGTACCAAATTAATATAGCTCAATGTGTACCATGATGAGAGATCAACGACGTCCGTCAAAAGGGGTTCTGGCTTTCACGACGCCCGACGGATTTAAGAACATAGAAAATATATTGCCAAATGACCTTCATGACAACGAACAGGCAAGATGTCTTTGTCGAAAATTTCATGATGACTCAAAGCCGCTGTCCCTTCCTACAGGACTCTAATCAAACGACGTATTTTAATTTTTCGTCAGATCCGAAACTTAGAACGAAACTGCTAGTCTTCCGTTTCACAAATTTTCGACAAAGACCTTCCAGCTGCTTTTTGTGATTCGACGGACACTTTCAATACATTTACTGTGTTCTTGAATCCGTCTCCATTGTAAGTGTGAAAACCCTCTATGGTGTGTGGTGCCGATTTGGGGTTATAAGTTGCTAATGAATTGATGATGACAGTTATCATTATTTTCTTCCATTTCAAACATTTTGATGACTTGCAAAAAGGGGCTACAGATAAATGTTGTATATGAAGTATGCAAACGCGAATTATGATAGGAGTACCTGCACAGCCACTCAGCCGACTTTCTGGAGGCGCTTTTAGACGTACCAACGTATAAATATACATGTACAAACATCGCATATACACACCTGACACCATACAACGGTCACTTAAGCGATAAAATGTATGAGAGCGTTCAGATGCAACGGACCAATATCCTGTATTTTCTTTAAATAATAAAATTTCAATAATAATAATAATACAGTATATTATATAACACATCATGATAACAACTTCAATAATGATAGGCCAAACAACAGCAAAATAATAGATTTCTACAGATAAATGAAGCAATAGGATATACCATTATTTGCATTTGGCAATCATTCTCGGCGTAAGGAAACGAGGTCTCAGTGTAAGAGCATTGAGACGTGCTATATCCATACGTCATATACTTATACGTCCTATATCCAAATGCCATATATCCATACGTGGTATATCGATGCGAGATCTCTCTCGTGTGTAACTGGTATGAGACTTGTTTTTTAAGTATATGAAAAGAAATCTACCACCTTAAATGAATTATGATGAATAGAAGCCTTGATGTCAAATAGCACTCGTTTTAGTAGGCTATTCCAAACCTTTCATTTAACAACTTTAAAGAGAGAGAGAGAGGAAGAAAGAGAGGGAGAGCACGTTCATATATCCAGCCATCATAGCTTGTTGCATGGGAACGGCAATAGTCTCAAAGGCGCGCGAAAGTTTTAACACCGAGTACATCCTTTGTGGTGGGTACATCGACATCACAACAGCTGCCTCTCGACAGCTCCTTGTCAAACCTTGATTCCCGTAATTGTAACAATTGTGACAGCCTAAATTGGGTGCCAACCTGACACATTTCCACTGCGTTGAGCTCGCATTTCCATCCAATCTGCAGTCTGAGATTCATAATGACTGTAGTCAGTTTCGTTAGCCAGTTTATGCACCACATAAGTAATTTCTACACAATTTAAGTCATCAAAATACCCATGGGAGATATTTTCCTTGGAACTCCAATTTATATGAATATGTGAATAAACTTTGAGATATGAAATATTAAAGTCGAATTTGAAATTGTTTAATTTGATTAATGATTTCAAAATGAAACGAAACAAGATGTAGTTTCATCCCTTTAATTTCCTTTTTTTTACGTTTTGTGTTTGTTTTGTGCGTGTGTGTATCTTTTTTTATGGGGGAGGGGGTGAAATTTTCATTCGAACTTTTCTGTCATAGGTTGACATCATTTCTTCATTTTTCTTTTTGGTAGGGTGGAATAATTCAAACTAGGGCCCGTATTCTGAAGTCGGGTTTAACTAAGACCATGGTCTAACTCTGTGCTAAAATTATGGGAAGCCCAACCAACGTTTCAAAATTTTGTTTACAGTGAATGCTTCTCATGTTAACTGTGCTCTTTACTAATTCTTTAATGGTGAAGACAACCGTCATACTTATCCTTCCCAGGCAGATGATAATGTTTTTGGAGTGAAATGAGCTGATACATTGAACCTGTGTTAGAGATTTATGTAACAATCGGCTTTCCATAGTTAAACCACAACTTAAAACCAGAGTTTAAATTATACCCGACTTCAAAATACGGGCCTTGGTGTCTGCATTGCTTTACATGCTTGTTTGTTGATTCAAATCTTTAAATGTGTCTTTTTGCATTACCTGACATAAATGTGCAATTGAAATTTTTCGTGTCCTTTCTTTTTCATTGGTGTATAATCATCAATCGCGCACATTCCATTGCCATTGTTCTGGAATTATGATTGAATAGAAATCCTGCATTTTTCATCATCATCATTATCAGGCCCGCTGCGAGGCGCATCGCACAACCCCTGGTACGGTGGTACCATATTAGAATCATAGCATTTTGATAATTTGACGGTTGATTAGTTTTGGCTCCGTCCCCCATTAGAGTTTTATCTAATTAAGCCGTATCCTGTGCAGTCAACCGGCATTATTAATTGTGACGTGCGTTCTATATCATAAAAATATTGACTGGTCCGTATTCTAGGGGGCATGTCTCCCCTGCTCAACAGTGCGGACAAAATCGAGGATTATTCTGGACAAATAAATCCATTTTGCAGATTTGTTTTATCGAGTGGAACATGAACAAAGGGTGACCTCATTCGCTTGAATTGCTGCTTGTTTGTTACAATTTGTGATTTATTCTTGTTTTGTTATTTCATGGATACCTTCAAATATGATTTTTGTTTACGTTCAATTATCATTTTATACAATACAAAAGTTACTCATTGTTTGGAGATAACATTTTAATTTGCAATAAATGGGAAATTGACATCTCACATAATCTATTGATTTTATGTAAATGTATAACCCTTTTTAGTTATATCATGATTATATGACTAAATATTCAGATCACACCCAACACTGTTTTTGTGTTTGTGCTTTTTTATTATATTTTTAATTCGTAAAATACGTTTTATATGATAGTTCAGTGTCCGGCTTGTCCGACGTGGTGATTTTTAACCGAAGCTCATCATTAAGTCAATATGCGTTTAGGGGAAATGTGCATCGTTGGTTCCTTGAATTTAGTGAAATTAGAATTCTATAGAGACATCTGAGACAGAGAGACAGCGGGGCCCCGTCTTACGAAGAGTTGCGATTGATCCAATCAACCTCAACTATGGAAAGCCAGCACCGTCATTATCTAAAATAGATGTCTGTCCAAAATATTTTCTAGATATGATGTATATTCATACATCCACAGTTTTCTTGGAAATTCAGTATGCTTCTCTTTGTTGTCAAAGAAGATTGTGCACATTTCCTAGAGAGAAAAAAAATATGACATTGATGGATTTCCATATACTTGAGGTTGATCGGATCAATCGTAATTCTTGGAAGACAGGGTCCCAGAAAGGCATTTTGTGATGTCTTTCGCACCCTAGTTTTTGCCCCTTCTTTTCTTACCATTTGCATTTCAAAAGCGGCAAACGATATATCACCCGCTCACTACATGACGCTGAGAATGTACATGTTCTGAAGCTACGCAGTGCATTTTAAATTTGGAAAAAGGAACCCAACGAAGAATTTTGAATGAGAATGTATGAAACCTGAACTGAAAATAATATCATTCTAAGGCGAATATTACATTGTATAAGCATTGAAAGTTGCATTGAATAACCTTTAGAACCATGACTCACGAGTGTCTATCTTTAAACAATGCAATTACCAACAACGATTTCCCTATGTAAATATTACTTTTTTTTTCATTATGGTTAGTTCTAGATTTTGTGTATTAGCATGCTCTATAAGACAAAACATCAAACAGAAATAACGACCAGTAATTTCTATTTCTTGATGTAAATTGTGTTTGAAATTTATGGCATAAATATAATGGAAGTAAACCATCTGCAATGTTGTATTATATTTTGAGAACAATGGTGTTCTGTGATGCGTAGTCCTCTAAACCTAATCAGGTTATCACGCAAGTTCAGGTTCAAATGCAGTTTTCATTTAAAAAAGATATTAAAATATTGGGGGGGGGGTCTTCCTTTAAAAAAAACTATTTCCAATTTATAATTTGTAGATCATACTTCATTTTTATCAACACAAACTTGCTGCTTAGGTATAAACTGCTTGTGTCTCAGATATAAAATTAAAAAGGTTTGTAACTGGTTCCTTTCTTCTATATTGCTTTTATAGTTTCAGTGTTGACGGCGGGGGAGGGGGATTACGATTCTAACATTCAATTTTGGATTCGTTCGGGAAAAATATATCGAGTTGGTGTCATTTCATGCAGAAGTACCGTGCATGAGTAAGCTCTTGATTTCTGGCTCAGTAGAATTTATACAAGTGATTTGAGCATAAGTGAATCTCTCATTACCATGCAGCCAAGTGTCAGGATGTTCTGTTGCATGTCTTTATTGTTCAGTTTCTAACATCTGTTTTGCGTAAAATCTACAATTCAAGAAGGTAGTGTTTCACAGACCTCCCCAACGTTAGACACGGCTTTATGAACAATTTATGTGCATAGAGCTGATGTGTATATTACCATACTATCGAATGTGATATTCCCCATAATGTAAGTAAATAAGTAATAAAAGAAAAGAATGAGATATATTTAGTATGGGGTATATAATATCACAAATGGTGAAAATACTGACAGTTTAAAAGTGTGGCCAGTATTTTAAAAATGGAATAAATGTATCTTTAGACAATGCCGGATGGAAGATTTTTTATACAGCCTACTAGATTAAATTATGCACCCGTTAATTTCATTGAAGCTGCAGCTATACAGTCAGACAGATACTTAGGAAAGAGTCAATATTGTGTTTTAGAAACATCGGAATGGACACTGGATGCATTACGGAGAGATCTTCGCCAAAGGTGATCCATCAACTCCGCCATCTTTGGCTTTACCTCATCGTCTTCAACAAGGTATGTCTTGAGGGAAAAGAACGAGCCCCTCTTCTCGGATGGCAGCGAGGCGAAATAGAATGCAAAAGAAGTAATGACAAGAAACTTCTAATTTGACATCTTCTCGCCGTAAACAAGCATATGATGAATCGCGATGCGAGCTTGGAGTCTGGCAGCGTCGGGTTTGTTGGCTTCGATCACATGAAACTTTGATGCTGAATGAGGCTGAGGTTTGGGTTCTGGATGAAGACAAGAGAGATCTCTTCTGAAGCTCCAAGACACTCATGAATTCTGAACCTAAATTAAAGATGAGCGCCAGGGGAGCTTTGGAGCACCTTTGTCATTTCAAACATTAATGTTGCCATGGCTACCAGCAGAATTTATTCACTGCCTTCATGAGAGCAGACGTCTGTTTTTAAATGGGGAATTTCAAGAGTAAAGAAAGCAGAAAACTCACGAAAATGCATTCTTTATGCTTGTGTTGCAAATCCTGTTTGTGTTAAAAACAATAACTAAGATATAATTGAATATGTATTTTAGGTAATGAAATTAATTTAGAAATGCATAAATATACATATAATTATGCAAAAATATCTAACCGTACTTTTTGATATCTATGACACCCCAAATAGTGGATTTTTTTAAAATCAAATTTCTTTCGCGTGTTAGATGTGTTTTTCTTATATATATATGTATTCATATTAATAATACAATATCAAAAGACAACGGAAGTGAAACGTATATTTTTTTTTACAAAGAAAACAGTTTTATAAAACATTGAAATTGTGTGCCGTGAGAGCAAGTATGCTTGGAAAAAAAGAGTGAACGTTTTGCTTTTTTATTAGGAAGCCAGAGGACCATAATTATCTTGAAGCGGTTCATAAACCTGGTGTATTCACATATTCATCGATGGCAATCCCGTATTATCATGTTATTATATCTTTTGAGCAACCCATGGGGATTATAGCCGAAATTAATGTCTAATATGAGAGCTATCCAATGGGGATTATAAAAATAATAATGTGTTCCACTTGGTGTCGTATACGCCTACCCTGGTTTAAAATGAACTATGAAAATATAATATATTAGTTACGTTACCACAGTTACAACGAATTTATCACTAAAAATACTAGTTTAAACGGGGCCGTGGGGGGAGTAAATAAACCAATGTGTTTGAGACTCTCAAAACCCAATCTTGGAAGAATACCTCTGATGTATCATGCCACAGATTGATTTTTTTCAGATTAAAAAGATTGTTTTAGGTTTATGAACATTTTACATGTCACTTTCAAGCATGGGTAAAGTGCAACACGTTTGAAAGATAATGTCTTTTATAAATCAAGGTTGAATGTTTAGCATCACAAATTCTATAGATTTGTTAAGGTTTGAAATAGTTTAGGTAAATTAAATGTTTTCAAAAGTAGAAAGCTATGCAAACAGACCGTGTATGCTATCGTGTTTGCATGAGTATGATTGTTGAATTGACAAACAAAAATAGAGTGCCTTGCTTTTTTCTCATTAGTTAGCGATAATTCACATTTTAACGGAGGGATTTGCCACATACTTTAATTTTCTTATTCAGTCTTATCAGTACTGTGTGGAAATATCGTACTCTGTTCGCATTTTTTGTGATCGTATCTCTTTAAAGTAGCTCTAAAAATGCTCACATTGGGTACACTGTTAGAAAAAAAAAATTTACAGAAGAAAAATAAGGAAAAAAAAACAGATTTTACAGAAAGAAGTAGCCAAATCATTCTGTAAATTGTTAAAGCAGGAAAGATTTTATTTAATTTTTATAGAATTTAACAGAACACAGGTCTGTTTTAAAAAGGTGGAAAACAGTTTTATTAAAATAAATTTGCAAGGTTACATACACCAAAAATCCATTTTCTGTTATTTTACACAAATGCACGTAATATTACACAGCGCGGTAAGATTATACATGTGTTCTGGAGACTCTGCTGCAGGATTTTTTTTTTTACTAGAAACAGTGTAGGTTAGGAGTGGGTTTACCGTATCAATCCCTCCGATTCAATTTAGACAAAAAAAGGGGGATCCACACTATGCAGTAGATTGGCGGTTGAATTATGAATTCGAAAGGTGTTATGATGCGAATAACTTTACCGAGTTTCCTCAATTAAGGTCATCGCTCGTGTGACAGCGGACGTCAAGTCGCTTCAAGCACTCAGATACGGCTGATACGTGAGGTCACAACTGCGATTAACTTCTAGACGATTGAATATTTCCTCTGAGGCTTGGAGAGGGTCCGATTCTGATTTGATTGTATTAGGTCCGGAATGGCCAGAATTGATGATTAGGACGCAGTCCAGGGTTTAAATAATTTGATGTAATCCAGGGTTTCTTCTCGTATCTTGTTCATTTCGAGGGAATACTGCGCTTCTGTATGTGCGAAGTGATCCGTTATAATATAACCATAAAGAATTCATTAATAAAACAACAATCAAATAACTTTCAAATAATATTATAGTCGCGCCAACGAAATATACTGCTAAACAACTAAAAATGTATCATTGCTTTGGAAACAGCGTAGTAATTTTAATCGGCCTGGTGCCGGTTTCGTCGGCACCAGACCGCGACGTGTACACACTGTAAAAACTGTGGTGTTAAAACTGACACCAATTGGTGTTAATAGAGGACCACACCCTGAGGTGTTTAAATAACACACTAGAGATTGAACATAACACCAAAGAGTGTAAATTTAACAACCATAGTTGTTGTAATAACACCTATAAGGGTAAAACTAACACCGCCAATTTAACACCTGTGTAAAACAACTGGTGTGGTCCTCTATGTACACCGGTTAACACCACAGTTTTTGCTGTGCAGTTGTGCTCAAACGTTAGTGAAACCCACAAAAAAATTGACAAGCTGAAAGTTGAATGAAGAAAATAACACTACACTGTCCGCAAGCCCAGCGAACCAAATTTTACTGAATGTAATATCTTATCACCTAACTTCACAATTAGATATCTTCAACGTGGCAGAACTTGAACACTTTAAATATGTTTATTT
This sequence comes from Lytechinus variegatus, assembly GCF_018143015.1. Classification (NCBI taxonomy): domain Eukaryota; kingdom Metazoa; phylum Echinodermata; class Echinoidea; order Temnopleuroida; family Toxopneustidae; genus Lytechinus; species Lytechinus variegatus. Next base: position 36,199,323 of record NC_054743.1, on the reverse strand, counting down.
TCTAGTGGGGTTCACAATATTTTGAGCACCACTGCATATGAATGGCAGTACACTGGAAAACAGTATTATTTGGTGTTGTGAGCGGATCGCACCAATCGGGTGTCCAGAATGCACCACTGGGCTTGAATAAAACACCAAATAGTGCCGACATCTTGAAGAGAATAACACCATTGGGTGTTGAACGTACACTACAAATTTAACACTAGAATGAAAAGGGTGGTGCAGTCCTCTCGCAGCACAGACTGGTGTAATCGTAACGCAAACCACTCTTTTCCATTGAACTGTACTTTTGAGCCTGTCTGCATCTAACAGATCATGTCCTGTCCATTATTGCTCATCAGTTCTTAAGAAGAAAAGCAAGGGACGAACAAGCAACACAGGTTCTGAAAATCAATATTTTTTGTGGTTTGGCACATCCCATTTTAGAAATCAATGAAACATCGTGATACCTAGAGATTCTAAAAGGCTTTCATCATGTTCTCGGTGTATGTTTGTTTAATTGTTTAGAATGTGACTCATTTGTAAATTATAGGATAAATTCATACATCTAAGACGTTTCTTACACAAAAACGAGTACCACGATCTCACCCACGAAACCCATCACCCCAGATCGACCAATCCCTTGTTTCGTTTATTTCAAAAGGAATATCATGCGTCAATTTGGAGTCGGTTTTGTTGATATGAGTTTAGCATTAACTTAATATTTGAGGCAGTTGATAAAGCCATCACCACGTATTTCAACAGCTGGAACATTTCTCATATTTACAGATTATGTGTACTGATCATAAAAAGAAGCTACCCTCGTTCATATTTTGGTGGCGATCAGAACCAGAGGTTCCAACTGATTAAATCGGTAGTTTAGACATTAGACAGGAACATATTATTATCATTATTATTATTATTGTTGTTATTATTATTTGTTTGGCGTCACCTGTACCTGGGAGGCAAAAAAAAAACCCGAACTGAATCAACAGGACTCGCGGGTGTCTCCTTCCGATCATGGATCCTAGTGCAGGTGGACCAATTCATTCCCCCTTCCTCAACCGAAGTTATGTAATAAGTGACGCCCTCCTACTAAATTAGATTACTCTTCACCATTCCTTTCAAATCTTGTGCTAAGAAGGATGAGGTACATTTGTGTCCGTGTATGATAATCCCGCCCTAATATTGTGTCCTTTTTCTTTATGCATTTCCTACTCTTTTTATGTGTTTGTGTATGATTATTTCGCCCTGGCGATGAATTCCGTACTGGAAAATCCATTTTGAACATACTCATGTTACTGAACTCTGTCGAACTGCATGCTTGAAGTTCCCTTTTCCTGTGCACATGTCTCTATCTTTAGCGACAGTATCTAAACACACGGGGTGTTTATTCTGTCGGGATGACGGTGGGCCTGCATTAGCTCGGCTGGGTGCTCACAAATGGATAAATAGCTACCAGACTCTGATAGTCGAGTCTAATCCTTTTTACTTAATGTCTTTTAGCACAATCTCCGGGGATGCCTTTTATCATTCTCCCACTTCTTATCTAGTCTCTACAGGGTTCCTAGGAAGAACTTGTTCTCAATATGAAATGTTTCAAGACTTCTCTAATGAATCCTTCAGCTACAATACCCTCCTTTAGATTTACCTATTTCTTTCTTAACTTGTCTTATGTCGTACTCTTCGACGACACAGCAAACATAATTTTTAAATGGAACGCTTATGATGCTTAAGTATTACATACACAATAAGTATTGTGTCTTTTAATCGTTCTCCTAATACTACTAATTTTAGTTGTGTGTGTACATATAAATTGTCAATATATAGAGGCCATCGCTGCATTAATATAATCGATCATTTAGAAATATGTTCTCATACATGATGAGAGGATCACCATAAGCTCCTAGAGCTTGAAAACTGGGCCCAATTATAAAAACGAAAAACGCAGAAATTATACATTGGCTCGATTCATAGATGCACCTTTTAAGAATATCCCTCTCTTCTTCTCTCACTCTCCCTTCCTCTCTGTATATTCCTCTCATTTCCCCCGTTTTCAACTTTCCGTTCCCCTTTCAATAACACCTCTATATTGTCCATCACCCTCCCCCTTTTCCTCTTGTTCTATCTTTAATGGTTAACGTGAATTTGTAAAATAAATCGTCATTAATAATTAATTTATAATTAATTTATTGTTCGAATACTTAACACTCTCCGCCCCCCTCCCCACACCGCTACGCGGTTAATATCATTCAGCGTGCTTCTTTAACCATGTCTTCAGTGCGTGTAGACACGAAGTTGTAAAATGTTATTCTCGCATTATTTAGTTGTTAAACCTGTAAATCAAGAACAATTTAGTTCTGCAATTGGTAAAGAGGAATTCACTATGTATCACTTGTCTATTTAAGGGTCACATGTCTATTCATTGGTCACGTGACTGTGAAATTTGAAATAGTTAAGTTGATCATGTTCATGCCTAGACATAAGTAAATGTATTGCATCAAATTCAACTTACAATGAATCCATTATGTTTCTTCTCGTACTAGCAAACTCAGGAAATGTCAAAGAGCTTAGCTTTCTTAAAAATAATAACATTATATCCCTTACATCGTTACACTCGTAAACAACCAGTCCCTTTTTACATGTTTTTTCTTTACAACAGAATGAAATTTTATTGAATATGGTCCAATTTTTACAAATATTATATTAGCATTTTGTTTTTCATTACACTTCACGAAACCTCCAAGTCCAAGTTGTGTATTAAGTAGTATGTGTAGTTAGGACAAGAATAAATTGTCCATCGAATTCTCCTCCACGAGTAGACATGGTTGAAGGTGCACAGACTGCAGACATGCCTGCGCAGTGACGGACAGGTCAGATAGGCCATAATTCAGTACAGCCGAATCTTTCAACACGTAAATGCTTATGGCAAAAATAAATGTATATAATGTGAATACATGTACAAATTAGAAGAAAAAAAACACAACTTGTAATAAAACATACGCTAGTTTGCTATTATGAACACTCTGATGTACCCATTTAAAGTGTCCTTAACGTGTATTGTGGGACACGCTGTATAAAATGAAAGGTTATGTGCTACCAAAATTTCAACACTAGCAATAATAATTGTCTGGCGTACATTTGTTAGCAGATAACGGACAAGCTACCATCTCGAACGTAGAAATGAGGATTTAGAAATAATTCCTGCTGGAGGGCCCTAATAGGTTTACGACGATAGATTACCCCCTCCAAGCAGCGTGTGATGAGTGCTGTAAAGGCTTTCAATTGATGAGAAAGTTGGCGGGCAACCCAAAAGGAAGGAATAAAAAAGAGGAAGAATTAAAAGAAAGCTAATGTACAATTGCGAGAGGTGTTGAAATGTGAGTGGAAGCATTGATTGCAAAGCAGGAGTGGTGTAATTTGATATTTTGTGATAAAAAGCATAAGTTTTTCACCGCCTTCGCCATTTTGATCGCTGAGGCGTCTGTTTCTAATGGATAACGTTTCCTTGACTATGACCATTGCCTGTGCCTATGTTTATTACCTCTCACCAACCGAAGTGCAAACCGTTCCTTTCTTTTTTGTATTATAATCATTGACTATTGATATCATTACATTTATTCCTATAATAAAGATGACAATCTCCAAGGAATGAAGCTACGCCGAGCCGTTTTTGAATAAGACAGATTAATTGATAAGCACTCTCACATCGGCACGAATCACTGTCAACATGAACAAATATTGATATGAATATTGGTATAGTCAAGGATTTTTTGTTCTGCAAAATACATTTGAAAGGTATACACATAATTCGTATGACCAGGAATATCCCATCGATTGCATAACACCATACACTGCAAAAACTCCGGTGTTGATTTAACACCAGCCAGGAATCTATATATATCCACACCAGAGTATTGAACGTACTGAAAGTATAGAAACAACACCAGTTTGGAATCAAACCGATGCTGTTTTAATACTAATTGGTGTTGTATAAACACCTATCTGGTGTTAGACCAAAACGAAACTGGTGTTGTTTAACACCTCTCTGGTGTAAATCAACTCCCGAGTTTTTGCAGTGTAACGATTAGAAGGCAGTTTTAGACTTGAGACCAGCTTGCCAGTATACGGATATGTAGCAGAAATTCTGTTGTATACTTGCGCAGAATAGTTATTTTTCGTCTTGCGCATGTGCATAACTTCATTTTTGGCCAGATAAATGCCTCGCAGAAGTTGCGGTGCGATTCTAAAGCTGCCATGTTTATTTGGCAACGCTTCGTGAAACGATTCGGCAACAAGGAGTTAGTTACAAGCTACTGAAATCCTTGTTTGTGATTTGCCGAGATCGATCTTGTCAGTGATAATCAATTCCATGACGCTTTACTGAAAGCTCCATTAATCTAGAGTAGATGTGAACATATCAAGGCAAGATTAATACGGACCTGCATCATAAAACAATGTCATCAGTTCTAAAATTCTTTTTAGACTACATGTATTAATAGCTCATGGCATAGCGTTTACAGAGATATTAGCAATCAAGTGATTATAATACAGCATTGATTTTTCTTTTCTCTCTCTTTACTAACAATGCCAATTTCTTCCGTTGTAGGCCCATTGAATGCTTTGTTATGATGGCCCTCTTATCTAGCTGTTAAAGTAAAGTATTACTTGTTTGTAAGTTGTATATCAATCTCCATGACGTAACGTTATTACACTAAACATACTTTTATAGAACTCTATATGGGCATTTAAAATCTAGCGTTTTCCCAGTATTGGTTAACATGAACTTGCCTTGATTTGACCTGCCAAGAAAACAACAGGATTGGTTCCACGAAGAAGAATTTTCCTGAAAAGGTGTTTGAAAGATAGCTGGAAACAACATAATTTGTTTTAAACCGCATTATTAACTCCAGTCGGTGAGTAAACGTATACCTCGAAAGGGGGGTATTGACCGATACTCGAATAATATCGTACGAGTCTGGAAATAAATGCGATGATAATATTATGCTATTCATGAATGTAACCGCATTCTAGTCATGGTCCCGGTATTACCATAATTTTGCAATCATTATTATAGTTGTCTCTCTTTAATAATTACACTGCAAAAACTCCGGTGTTGATTTAACACCAGCCCGGAATCTATATATGTCCACACCAGAGAACAACACCAGTTTCGTTTTGGTCTAACACCAGAAAGGTGTTTTACACAACACCAATTAGTATTAAAACAGCATCGGTTTGATTCCAAACTGGTGTTGTTTTAATACTTCTCTGGTCTTGACATATATAGATTCCGGGCTGGTGTTAAATCAACACCGGAGCTTTTGCAGTGTAGGCACGTCAAGAATGATGGAAAATTGGCATCTATGTAAATATGTAGTTCCAATATAGCAGTGACCCTTTTCCCGTTTGCACATACGTACACATTTCAACTTACAGTTTTTTATGGGGGCATTGTTAATCATAATTCATTAATCCATCCATTCATGAAGGTCATGATCATTGTTTTTATGTTATCATGATTTTTGGTATTAATAATATTATCAGAATCATTATACATTATATTCATCAACATCGTCATCGTTATTATCAACAGGACTATTACACATATTTCAGAAAAATAATAAATATTGGATACCTTTGATTGATAAAGATGTTTCCTACATGTCTGGATTTGATGATGATTGAAGAAATATTTGAAATGATAATTTTTGCCATATTGATGGGGGGAGTCTAAACCATCAATCGATCTGTTCACTAATTCAATTCCCATAAGCACGTTTAAAATGAAATTATAAGGCAATTTTGTTTATCCAGATGATCCAGGTAACTTGGCTCAAGCAGATTTAAGCATCTACTTTCACCCTAATTGATATTCCATTAAAGGATGAGATGTAATAAATTCACTCAAACCTTTAAGGTTTACCAAATAACCATTGATTGGAATAGTGTGCGAGTGAGCACATTCGTTAGTTAATGACTGTGAATAATAATTATCTAAATAATGACATAAGACCCTCGAACCCCCCCCCCATTTTGCCAAAGTCATTGGTAGCCAATCTTTCCATAATAAGAATGATAAAGAACGACATTTTTACATTGTACTAAACATTCAACCGATATAATATAAACATCAATATGTTGATATAAAAAATGCTTGTTTTTATGGCCAGGATATTGATTTAATTTCAGAGTTCACCGGATATTCCAACGCATACATCTAAACAACATATATGTATATTTTCATATATTTTGCTATGACATTATTCATGATGGGAGGGGGGTAGGAAAATTTTGGACAAGTAAAAAGAAGGGAGTCACTTTTTCTATTAGAAATTATCAAAGAAAGAATATGGAACGAGAACCGTTACGGAGAACGGGCCCCTGTACCCCGAAACCAAAACAAACTGAATGCTGACGACAGACTTTAGTGGTCCATTGTTAATTAATTATACTCCAGACAATACACATGGTCTGCTTGCGTATTTTCAATATACTCGGATTGCGTATTTTCAATATTTAATGATGTCCATTTGGGGTACACGACTCGAACTGACTGGATTGATGTGACGTGAAAGCCATTTCATTTATTAATGTAAAGTTATGATACTGGGGCAGTGGCAGATGTAGCATGTTGTCCTCAACAAAATATTGAAGGCTGTCAAAATTGATGCCATTGCGACATTTTCGGCTTCCCATAATTTCAGAACAAAGTTAGACCAAGTTAAACCTTACTTCAGGATACTGGCAAATGTGTTATACACACAGATATATATATATATATATATATTATATATATGTATATATATGTATAATTATATAAGCATTTTTTCGGTATCACCATTTTTCCAAACGGTAGATAGCTCTGGGGAACCTTGATTTAAGCTACGCCTACCATTGTTCTCTTCATCCATTTCTTTACAATATTTAAATAAAAAAGAGTTGCCAAAAGCTGTTGTGCATGTATAACTGTACACACACACACATACACACATATATATACATATATATATATATATATATATATACGTATATATTACGTTTATTACCAGTTTAAATCCTTGTAAACCCTTTGCACTTTGAATCTTGAAAAAGTAATGTTTATATTCAAGAGGTACATGCTACTCTGAATTGCAATGTCTACATCTACTGATGATGTGCGAGTAATCTCAGAATGGGCTGAACTTGCAACACTCTTAAAATAGTTTAAGACCCAGATACTTCACTGACTTATCAAATACATTGTAATAACAGTCTACATATTACACCTACTTTCATGACTTTGATATACAGTCAAATGGGTTAAGTAGGCGTCCCAACACCTTGCAAATTCTTGCACAATCCTACATCTTCACAAGTGACTAGCCGGTGCAGTTGGTGCAGTTCTTGCAGTGCAGGAATGAGAGAGTTGACAGTATGTCTTGCGGGTATCACGCCATATGTGACGGAAAGCAGACGGTATGCCATCGAAAGTGGGTGACTCTTCGTTTTATCACCGTCGGGTAGTAATGTGAGCCGTCATGGGCTGGTCGTTGATCTTTGCTTATGTCTTCAAGGCACTGTACGGAACCGGAACAACGTGCAACGATATGGTCATGTAAACAGGGGAAGGGGGAACTAGTTTACCTACGTATATATCACAAAGTAAGAAAATTGTGATAAAGAGAGAATCAGGAATGTGGTTAAAATAAAATGCAGAGAGCGGGAGGGCATACATTGGTTAGTGGTTTCGGAATATCATGAAACAACTGCAATATAAGTTGTGAAAGAACAAAAGAGCTGTTCCTATTTTCATCATTATCATCTTAAACGGACTTTAATACTTGCCATGTTGTATTTCATTGATCATGTGAAAGAGACTTGGGCGATGTGTGTTGAGCCTTTTGCCTAAAAAGACTTGAAATGTGATCAGGAACGCTTTTCTATAATAATTTCTGTTATCCTTTTGGTTATTTCATTTTCAGGTTTTCATGACTAACAGAGAGCCTATGTAACGATCAAGAAATTCGCTAGTTCACCCCGCTTATCAGTTTGCGTGTAAACATTGCAACGTCCAAAGTAATTATTATCTCATGTTCTCATCTTTTGACCGCGGTATGCACCACTTAACTGTTATATTATCTACTTTTCCTATTCTCATGGAGCGTCAAACTTCAACATCCACCTAATATAAATTCATTTTAACATGTGTGATCAAATTTCCCTTTCCTGAGAACCAGACAAGTGTAATGATCAAATTCGTCTTTATCTTTTATTAATGTAAGGAGGGAAGTGGGGAAGAAAATGAAACAAATAATCATATATTCCTGGAGCGCATTTTCTAAGCACATCTTGAGCGTGAAACCTCCATATTAGATCCCCTGGATAACCTGCGATGGGAAACAGAATATCTTCCTACAAATGAAGAAAAGGGCATTTACATTGCATGTTGTAATGAATAAAATCAATAGGACAATGTGGTGATCTCGGTAAGACACACGCAGTTCGCGGAGATACCCTGTTTAAGTTGTTGCTTAAAGTAAATGTTAAACATTTAATCCAGAAAGATTAACTTGTTGACGATTAAGTTTTTAGGATTCGCTTGTCTCTTCTATGTATGTGTTTCGTGACTGTGATGACACATAGCATAACTTACATAATAATGTCCTCCATCTGAAGATAACAACAGTGTCATTTAGGTTAGGCCTTTTTTGACGGTTGCATGAAAAAGTGGAAGATGTAAATATTTTTTTATAACAGAGGTGTGTATAAGGTTACAGGGGTAAAGTGCATTGGTTTCTATTCTTGATCTAGATTAATATGGTATACAACCTAGCTCTCTATCAATGCATGGGAGTACCACAGGACTATGCTGTATGTCCATTTATCTTCATGGGTATTTTGTCGAATCTTATTTACAAGCGATTTTTCTAGATTCCTCTGCCCGACATAATTCTTTTAAAACGAATATCCACTTTGCTATTCCTAAATTGAGAATTCGGATGATTCGTATAAATGCACTCTTATTTGATATGAAACGTCTAGTAAGGACAGGGAGGTGAGGAATGGTACTAGATTATTAGTCAATAAAACATTGGGAAACTTGAACATTGTGGGGGTCGAAATGAAAATCATTGCTTGAACTTGAAAGAAATAGGAAAGGTGTTTATTTTTAGAATCAAGAGCAAGTCTGGATCATTATATTGACGTATAATATAGGCGGGGAATAATCTTTGCCTCTTGGAATGTTCATGGAATCTCACGAATCTAAAATAAAAATAAAAAATGTGCCTAAGGGACAGAGCAACCATTAAGTAAGCACTTTATTTCTACATTCGATTTTGAAAAAAACAAAAGTACAGACTGCGAACCTGGCTGGTGCGAATCCCTAATCCTATCACCGCAAACTGCAACACTTTCATTTGGCACGTTTGAAAGGGTAACAGTAGAAAGCTGAAATTGATAGCAGACGATATTAGCTGAGGACGGATCAATGCTGTAATTTCCGCTCAGTAAGGCGGGAATATTGGCGGGATTAGTGCTGCGTCACCGATTTGTGACTCCTATTTTCGCACATTGTGATTTGGATCGATCTCGGCGCCTCTTTCTATGCGTAGGCCTATTTCGGCATGTTCATTCTCATATTGCCCCCATTTATTATTCTTTATCTCATTCCGACTTTCTATCCCTATCTCTCCTTACCCTCTCTCCTGGTACTCCCTCTTCATCTCTCATCCGCACTCCCTTTCCCCCCTATTATTTTTCTCTATTCTCGTAGACGGTTACCAATTTATTCTTTGTATTGTATTAATTTTGTATAAACAGATTAAATTTATTTTCGCCATAATTGTCTTCTTTGTGCAATGTCATAAATTTTGTTAACAAATGTGAATGATACTAATGTGTTATTTTTGTGTGTGTGTGTTCTTTTTTGCCCGGCTGAATGTAAAAGTTAATTTAATTGTGTGTGTGGCGTGTGTGCGTATTGCGTTCGCATGTTTTTATCACGGTTTCCGTAGAAATGTTAGGTTAGTACATCGTCAAATTCCTACAATACTGACTGGAATTATCAAAGTATAAGATATTATAACATTAAGCAATGTTATATTGCGTTTTTAATCGAGAAGCTAAAAGCGATTCAAATTCTACATGGAATTTCAAAATCTTGATTCATTTTTGCCCTGGCATTTGCCAATATTCCTCCCATTATCTCCGACCCACGATCTTACTTATATTATATTTTTTTCTTTTTTCCTTCTTTATGTGTATCAGCCAAACAAATTTTGATATCAATACCGCATTTCTGAGATTCAAAAGGATTGACATTTCCAATGGCTCTCGTTTGGCTGCTAAAAACAGATTATTGCGAGGAATCGACCTTGGATGTCACCGTAATTGAAGTATGATAAAAGAAGAACGAGTAACCACGTCCAGAAATTATCCATGTGTCAATCCGTTTTTATTACCGCAATTAAGCTTTAGATTTTGCCCTGGAGGGGAACTTATAAGAAGTTTACAGAAAAGCATAATACTTGCTGGTATTACTCCGCGGTGAATATTGTTATCTTCCTATTTGTGTATGTATATGGTTATGATACGCATTATGTGATTCATAAACTGAAATTTTTTAAAATCTGAATTCGGTAACTATCGTCAGATGATATAATTTTCCAGCTATTTTTTAATAATGATAGATTTCTTGTTATCATAATCACTTTATTGGAGTCATTTTGATTCTGATCTAATCATTATCATACTCATCATTATCATTATCATTATTATTATTGTTATTATTACTAACATAATTATTATAAGCTCATCCGGCCCTCTGGGAGAGCTACATGAGGGTCACCAATTTTCCACACAGAATTTTAATTTTTTACTAGAAAATTAGTAGGCCTATGCTAATTTATGAGAAATTCATTCATAAATCACAAAAATGCTTTTCTCCTCCATTTGTTGATCAATTTCAGTTTTGTTTGCTTGTATAAAAGTTCTAGGTGGATACACAAAACTTCTACACAGAATTTTGAAACCCATTAAATATGCTAATTTATGCACATTTTTCAAAAAAGAAATAAAAACCCAAAATGCATATTTATTTGTTTACAAATTTTGATTTGTTTGGTTCCATCTGAGAGCTACATGAGGTTCACCAAGGTTCTACACAGAATTTAGACAAAATTGACTAAAAAATTGTTTATGCTAATTTGCACAAAATTTATTCATTAATCACAAGATTGCTTCTTCTCTGTCATTTCTTCATCAATTTCAATTCTGTTTCCTCAATTTATGTCACCAATTTAATTCACTACAGTGTCAACTGGGCTGAAATTCAAAATTGTTTAAATTTCGTTGCAAGATGCCGGATGAGCTCCACATCATTGATGTGCTAGTTATGAGTATAATTGTTATTTATTTTTACATAATGCTTTTGTTTGGCATCATCATCATTATAATCATTAGTAGATGTGGAAGTAGTAATTGTAGTTGTAGTATAGTAGTAGCCATTATTTTTCATCAAGGGGCGAAGGATATACTGAGTGGTAAAGGGTTTGGAAGAGGGTAGCCCTTTTCCCGTGATGGGGAAATATGTTTGTAACATTCGTGTATAAAGACCGAATTTCTGGATACGAAAATGCAAACTTACGGTTATGCAGACGAGAACAGGGACACGGATAGAAAATGTGGTAGAATAAACCGAAATCAAATTTAATCAGTGAAACTTTACATGTTTAACCAATACCGTGTACATGTACAACATAACATTGCAAGGGGGCTCGGGGAAATTGTATGCAAGCGAGCGTAGCAATTGACCAAGTAAATATGCTGTTCTCACTAAATGATACTTTACGTTTTACTTTACTTTACGTACGGGATTAAGCAGGGCACTCTAGTGACTAGTCAAAGGGTGCTTGCTATTTTTGCTTTTACTTCACCCTCCCCCCCCCAAAAAAAAGCCCACAACACTGTATTAGTAGGATATTCAATAATTGAAGGGCGTTTGTGTGTGAGTGTGCGTAGCGACCGATCACAAAATGGAACTATAGCATTATAAAAAATAAACACAATATATTATAGGGAAATGACGAGTTTTACAGTTATTTTAGAAAAAAAGAAAGATTTTATTTTCTGATTTTTTTTTCCACTTGACTACCCTAGAGTATAGCTATGCTAAAATCCGTCATTATTCCTTAGTTTCTCACTTGTCATTGCAGACGATGGCCGACCATTTCGGGGCGATGAACAAGCTGTTTTTGAAGATATCATGAAGAACTACAACAAACACATGAGACCTGTACGAAATAACAAAGAAATGGTCGTGGTGGATTTTACCGTCAAGATAAAACAGATTATTGACATTGTAAGTATATATTCAATCAATAAACCAAAATAATGAAATTATCCTAATTAATGTAGGTATCCTACCTACACTGGAGTTTGTTGTTGACAGAGGTTTGTTTAAACTCATCTTAGGGTATGAAGCCATCAGGGCGAGCATCTCATTGGGTGAAAATGATATTGCAATTGATTTTTTGTGTTTTGTGTGATTGGAACTAATTTTGTAATTGGCCCCAGGACAGTTATGTACATTTTATATTATTTTACGGCCCCTAGTTTGAAATTTCCCTGATCTCCTTTTTTGATTACTTCGAATATATGTTTTGGTGTCTGTCGACACTAAATTTTCTCTCTCTCTTTTTCTCTTTGCCTCTGTATATGTATCGGTATCTCCCTCCCGCTCCCTCACACACACATACACCCTCTTGCAAGTTCCCCCTCACTCTCACACTCACCCACACATCCAGCAAACACTCCCTCACCTACCCTCTTCCCACTCTCTCTCTCTTTTATATCCCCCTCTTCCTTCCTTTCTTGATCTTTTTTCTTTCTTTCTTTCTTTCTTTCTTCCTTTCTTTTTTTTCTTTCTTTCTTTCTTCCTTTCTCGCACTCTCTCTTCCTCTCCTACTCTGCAATCTCCTATCTCTTCTAATCGTCTTGAATCGATACGGCAAGCGCCCTATCATCATCGCTCCCTCGTATTGCTCGTTTGTCTTGATCCAACAAACCTATTGAGATTAGTTCTCAAATTCCTTTCCCATCACCGTAACCCACTTCTCCCGCTCATCTCTCAATTCAAGTCGCATCTTCCTCCATCATCTTCGCTCGCTATCTCTTCTCTGATGGAGGGTATAGGCATCACCAAAGAAAGAAAACAAGAATCCTAAAAGCGGTCCTTCATAGATAGCTCACCTGCCGATAAGCCCTCTGCATACATCGACAGCGAGCTAGCCTCAAGGCTTGAGCACGAAATGGTGTTTACCACAAACGATGAACGAGTGGTACTGGTGATGATAAACCAGTAGAACCGGGATATTTCATCTAAGGGTTGGGGTGGCGAGGGGAGGGGAGGTGGGGGTGTAAATCAACGATTTTCAATGAGGATTTTCAAATCCTGGCACCAAACATATCAAAGCTTAAGAAAAAAAAACATATATTTTAAATCAAACTTAAAAAGAGCAACCTCCCCCTTCCCCCGAACAGAAAATAGAAAATAGCATTTTCCATTAGAAATAAAAACCGAATGCCGAAAACCGTATAAAGGTATGAAGAAATAGCATTACGTAATGTTATTGCCTTGGTCAAACATCAAAGATTTCCACTGATTTGCCAAACTCATAGCGCTTAGAAAGTTTATAAGCGCTTTGTAATTATAACACCATACATATACCCGGGCAGCAGTTTCAGGAAATTAATTCACGCAACACCTCCATTTATTCACATGGGTTGAGTGCAGCAGATCCTTCATTCAGAAGTTGACATTCTCACGCTGAATGCTATAAAAGGTTGGCCACGGTTATCAGTGTAGGTGACTGTCTTTCTTGAAATAGATTTTTTTTAAATTTTTTTTTATGTAACTTCGAAGTCTTAGATGTAGAAAAAAATTAACCTATTGGAATGATCCACTTTGTTATACTAAGACAGGGAGAATGAATTGTTACAGTACATAAACAAACCAAATAACACTGTAAAAACTGTGGTGTTAAAACTGACACCAATTGGTGTTAATAGAGGACCAAACCCTGAAGTGTCAAAATTACACCCTAGAGATTGAACAAAACACCAAAGAGTGTAAATGTAACAACCAAAGGTGTTATAATAACACCTATAGGTGTACAACTAACACCACCAATTTAACACCGGTGTACAATAACTGATGTGGTCCTTTATGTACATCGGTTAACACCACAGTTTTTGTTGTGAAGTCAGATCAGTAAAAAGTGTCAATTTCTACATGGCTGGTGATGATAATTATATATGTTATTTTAATAATGATAGTATATATACTATTCATAACATTATGATGATAATGATATAATAATAATGAGTTTACATTAAAAAAATAAGGGTAAATCTTCTGTCCTTTCACATTGTTGAAAATGTCCCCTTACGTATGGATTTAATTCCCCTTAACGTCATCTGCCATATTGCGTAAAATCAATAGAATCGCCAAAATGATGACAAAGTGACCGAGTTCTTTCTATGTTTTAAATGTCATGACAATATCTCACAATGACTATTTGGTTTTCAGTGCGGTAAAAATGATCCGAAAACAAAATGAGAGGGCAGAGCATGGCGTATGGGAAGAAGGGTTTTAAAAAGTCGGCGAGGAATCAAAAGTTTTACCTGTTCAAACATGTTAGAGGGAAATCCAATTTTGCGATGGGTTTTACATTATATTCAAAAATGAATATCACACTTTCCTTATTTTACCTTTCCCTTTCAATTTCTTTACTGTTCTCCTTGTTTTTATCGGTCGCGGAACTTTCGAGGGTTTAAGTGCCCAACCCCCAGCCCCTCTCCCCAAAAGACATAATATGTATACACAACACCATTGCATCTTTACCAAAGATTTCGTTTATTATTAATTGATAATAAGTGGTATGACTGTTACTTTGCAGGTTGGTATAGAATAATGACTTATCCCTCTACAGGGAAAGGCAGTATCTGCTACGCATTGCTTCTCATTTAGCCCCCTGGCTCTCCAATACTCATTTCTCCACGGCAATACCTTGAAACAAATTTCTATTATGACTAACTTCTTGTAAAAACAACGCGATGTTCTCGTTACATCAATATTAAACCACATCGCCCAAAGACTTGAAGAATGTGGAAACATTATCAGCTTTAATCACAAACAAGTCGTGCACTTCAGACGGCTAATACAAATCCATATAGTTTTTCAGCAGAATACTATTACTACCCGGTTATTGGAACGAGCAGAAACGCCTGTTTAATATTCATATTATCTTCTTCATATTTTGCCTTCCCACCGAAGCCCGCGATCGTATGCACGATCACGAAACGAGATCGATTACGGGTCTTCTTGCTGCGAGATGCGTGTCGATGCATACGAGTGAGGGAGTAGGAATGCACAGTAATTTTGGCGGGAGAAAGGTAACCCGGATGTATATTAAGCCCAATTTGTATTCTCGGTTGGAGATGAAGATGTGAAGAGGAAGAGGAAGAGGTAATCATTCCAAATGATGATTAGGATTTTCGGTGCTCGAAGCCAAGGGACTGATTTGTCCCTGGGATCGGGTTTTGAAGATGGAGCGGCGGCGGGACTACGATGAAGTCTTTATATTGGTCTGATAAATTGACAGCTTGGCGTATGCTATGACTATGGAGTTAGTCCGAGACACGATCATTTGACTATCTGTCTTAATTCTCCACTCCAGAAAATGAACGGTCGTTCTAATGACTTTTCTTATATGTTTTGCGTTATTTCCATTGTGCTTTCAACTACAGTGATAAGGGAAATAGACATTCAGAATCCAATAATTGTACTTTTTTCATCGATTCACTTTATTTCAGTTTTATGTGTATGTCACTTTAGCCGGGGGGGGGGGTGTCAATGTTTCTCGAGGGAGTCGAGAGACTACCTAATTAGTACATAATCAAGGTATTAAAAAGTATAATACAAATGCAACCTGCCATTAGGTTCAAACTGCCCTTTTTTGTCATCATTTTATAATTTGAGATTGTTTATAAATAACGCAACCATGCACAAAAACAATGCGTCTCTGAAATATGTAAATTTCTTTTTGAAGATAGGCGAGAATGCAAGAATTATCATCAATCCGTAGACAAATTCGAACTCCTTAGAAAATGTTTTGTCCAAACTAGGAGGGTGTATCGACTGACGACTTTGGACCCTCAGGTAAAGATTATTTGTGGATAATATTTCACATTTCCGCAATTTTCTTCACGTATCGTTGCCTACTTTAATTTTTTTCTTAGTCAGATTTCCCGTTTCGTCTTTCCAATAACCATAATCACTCGCTTAAAGCTCTAATGCGCTTTTGAAAGTTTAAAAAATAATGATCTGGAAATGATGAAATGC
Source organism: Lytechinus variegatus (assembly GCF_018143015.1). Lineage (NCBI taxonomy): Eukaryota > Metazoa > Echinodermata > Echinoidea > Temnopleuroida > Toxopneustidae > Lytechinus > Lytechinus variegatus. The sequence goes on along the minus strand of NC_054743.1, from coordinate 36,182,957 downwards.
TCTAGATTGTCGGAAACGAATATTAAACATTTGATACGACACCCATGATTTCCGACGGACTTTATTTCGTAATGAAAGTCTTACTAGCAAGTCTTTGCTCAGCGATGCAGAATGAATCCTACAACGCAGCAAATGTATTGAAAATGCAAGTCAAATTACAGTGAAGTCTTTGTCGGGGGTCAGTGAATGAGAACAGGAGTTTCGTCCGCCGTTTCACAGCTGACGAAAATTTGCAAATATGTCGTTTATCCACGGTCACTGCCGAAAGTGCGGTTTTGATACATCACGATTGCGTTTGGACCTATTACAGTAAGTCCATGGATACACCGACCCTCCACAGAGACTTAATAGTCACGAAGGGCATTTTGACAATAGTTTCTCTACGTTCCAACAAGCGTTCGTGTTGCTGTTGCGAAAAATCCCTATTACTTTTAAGGAAGATTCACGTTTAAATAAGCATTTATAGTTAATAAGAGTTCATTGCAATCATCGGAGCATTTAGACATTTTGAAGAGTAATACAGGGAAAGTATATATGGCCTCTTTAGATTTCTTCATGTGATTTTAGAATTCGAAATTTGCACCATGGGAATTTAAGTTGAATTTCTAGCCGATTTCATTTCCACCGTCCAGACTTTTCTCGTAAAGTTGAGACATAGATTCCAATCCGAAAATCTTCCGTTTTCTCCTTCCCGGTACCCGCAAATATGATCGAAATTGTGCTGTAGTTCTCCTGGTCCTGGCAACGACATTAGTGAATTCGTAACTTCGAATTTAGGATTCAAATATTCGACGAGTTATCCGTAAATAATTGTAATCTTTTAACTCAGACACTATGGCAATAGCTTTATAAGCTCAGCGATAAGCTATTCATCACTGCGCGGTGATGAACAGTGTTTGACGAACCTTGATCATTTGCCGCCTTTTAGTCTTAAAGAGTGAATGACTCTCATTTCGCCAGCAAAGATTTGGTATTAATTATGATGCATTCAATGGGAAAACATACATACCTCTCATTCCGTCGGAGTTGGATTTCTCTACTACCGACAAAGTTTATTCATAACTTTGAGTACATTCTGCTTCAGAATCATACAACGTTATCAAGTAAATTCAAATTGAATTATGTCTAAGCCCCCCCCCTCCTTCTCTCTCTCTCTCTCTCTTCTTTCTTTCTTATTATTTCCATTCATTTATTCATTTATTCATTCATTCATTCATTCATTTATGTTTCACCAGGGTAGGCCCATTAGTAATTGAAAGAGTTCATTGCAATCATCGGAGCATTTAGACATTTTGAAGAGTAATACAGGGAAAGTATATATAGCCTCTTTAGATTTCTTCATGTGATTTTAGAATTCGAAATTTGCACCATGGGAATTTAAGTTGAATTTCTAGCCGATTTCATTTCCACCGTCCAGACTTTTCTCGTAAAGTTGAGACATAGATTCCAATCCGAAAATCTTCCGTTTTCTCCTTCCCGGTACCCGCAAATATGATCGAAATTGTGCTGTAGTTCTCCTGGTCCTGGCAACGACATTAGTGAATTTGTAACTTCGAATTTAGGATTCAAATATTCGACGAGTTATCCGAAAATAATTGTAATCTTTTAACTCAGACACTATGGCAATAGCTTTATAAGCTCAGCAATATTCATCACTGGGCGGTGATGAACAGTGTTTGGCGAACCTTGATCATTTGCCGCCTTTTAGTCTTAAAGATTGAATGACTCTCATTTCGCCAGCAAAGATTTGGTATTAAGTATGATGCATTCAATGGGAAAACATACATACCTCTCATTCCGTCGGAGTTGGATTTCTCTACTACCGACAAAGTTTATTCATAACTTTGAGTACATTCTGCTTCAGAATCATACAACGTTATCAAGTAAATTCAAATTGAATTATGTCTAAGCCCCCCCCCTCCTTCTCTCTCTCTCTCTCTCTTCTTTCTTTCTTATTATTTCCATTCATTTATTCAAATTCATTTATTTATTCATTCATTCATTTGTATTTCACCAGGGTAGGCCCATCAGTAATTGAAACAATGTTTACATGGGGTCCTTGCATAATGCAAAAAGGACATATAGCATTGTAAACATTTACATTAAAACAATAAAGAGAAGATGTTTAAGAATCAATAACTTCTGAAAGTAAAACTTAGAAATAAAATCCTATATGAATAAATTTTGAAAAACAAATCGATATCCTTCTCATTGTTTCGCTCCCCCCCCCGTCCACATCTTCTTTTGACTCGTTTTAGTCAACACAGACGTCCCACCCCCTTTTCCAGCTGTAATCATTTTCATTTTCCATTTGCATAATACGGCTTCATGACATTTGCTCCGGCGACAATTGCTCCGTTGTGAATTCTACACACTAATAGAATCACAAACTTAAACCCTGGATAGTTCCCACTGCATCATAGCCAGTTTTTTCTTTGGCGCAGCGAGAATTGCGTGGAGGTTGTGTAGGTGTAATTTGGGGAATCAGATATATAGCGGAGGTACAACAAGTCGCGTAAATTGCTGGATGTATTCAGAATGTAGCGGAAGCCGTTTCGACGCAGTATGGACCGCTTTTGCACGCAGAATATATTTAGTGGGAACACCGCATCCGCAACATAAACTTCACAATGACGTGACGCGAACGTAGCACGTACGTGAAAATCTTACAGTCGTCTTTCGAGAAAAGCGAACGAAATTGGCGAGACTTCCTAGATTTTCTTCTGAATTTCCACAATGTCATGAGAACTTCATCTGGTGTAAAGTGTGGCTTAAGACTACGGCCGAAAATATCAGTCATAACTGTGAATAATTGTATAGTTAATGGCTTGGAAATGTGGAAGGCCGCTGTTAAAGGAAATTTCTGTTTCCTTTAGATGTCGTATATGTGATTTTACATTTAAAATGAGAGACATGAATTTTGTACAACAGTTTGCTATCGTGTGTATTGTCTATTAGTAGAAGGGCCGGGGTCTGACCGAACAGACTGGCAAGTGGAGTGCACTTTTTTTTACTACTAACGGATTGTCGAGATTTCGCGTAAAGAAAATCTCGACTTTTCTATCGTCGCTTTGAAAAGGTCATTTCGTTCGAAAGTATAACATCTTCAAATGATTGGAATAGTGAGGGAGTGCGTTTGAAGATATGTGTTCGCACTGTGTGTGTACATGTCAGGAGGTGTCTTTGAATAGGATTAGATGTGTGTCGCATGATGGAGGGTTTCCAAGTACCTTTGTGCGCATAATATGTGTGCCTGTGTGTCATGGAGAAAGATATAGGGTTGCGTAAGGGTGTGTGTGTGTGCGTTTGTAACATGTTTGGGTGTGTGAAAGTGTGTTTGCGTTAGGCATAGGGGATATTATCTGGTGGGTGTTTCATGAAACTGTTCCTAAGTTAAGAGCGACGTTGAGAACGACTAGTGATCATTTCTTTTGGTAAATGGTATATTCATTGGCGATGGTTTAGCCTGTACGAAAGGGTCACCAGTCGTTTTTAAAGTCACTCTTTACTTCCGAATAGCTTTATGAAATGGCCCCCAGATATGAATAACTTATTTTTTCGTCAGATTATATTACAACCATGACAGAAAGCCTTTAAAACTGTGGCAAAGCATACAAATATCTTATTTCCTTATCATCTGAAATAATTAAACGACATGGCCTTTTTACTTTGTAATCGCTAAGATTTTGTGAGGGTCAACCAGAATCCGTAGACCCAGATGACATCTGGGGAGCGTTTCATCAATATTTTCATCCGACAAGTTGTCAGATCTGATATCTTTCCATGATTTTGATTGGCTGAGAGGCACTGTTCTTATGGTAACTGTCGGATGAAATGGGACTTGTCGGATAAAACGTCCGACAAGTCCTTTCATGAAACGTCTCCTGGAGAAAACTTAGTGCCATCACAGTTTCAGTGATGATATATTCCCGTGAGTGAATAAGGGAATAATGAATATGGTAAGATGTAAAACAATTGATAAGTTATTATGAATTAATGGAATTCGTAGCAAGTGGTTGAGCACAACAAAAACTAAAAATGGCTGTATAATGTATTATGGTCATTGATAAACAAATGACGTTTGTTGCAAAATCTTACAGTTTACTTTACCCCCAGGTTACATTGCAAGATAATATTTTTATAAAAATAGACCATTTGAAATCTCCCTCCACTTCCCTTCTTCATTTGTAAAGTAGCAGCGCATTGATTTTTACACGCTTACGATTTACACCTAAAAGCTGCCTTCAGCGGAAACCATCGCCTTTTTCGGTTTTGTTTTCTGTCCTTAACCTTCCTCCTTTTCTATAGAGTCCCTTTCTCTTTTGACCTCCACTTAAATGTTAAGGCCATCCACCACCTGACATCGGTTTCCCAATCACGTGACACGCGTTAACCCCCTAGGTGCTAAAACGCAGTTAATGCTTTGGTAACCTGAGGTTAGAAAAGCTAATCAGAACGCATCGCAATTACTCTTATCTGTGATCGCGGAGACTGATGATGTTGTCAGCTACAATAAATGATTTCCTTTATGATGTTCGGATGTTAGCAATGTGAAGGTCAGTGTCTGGTTGCTACGGAAATGTGTATTACGCATTTTCCTAGCTGTGAAGTTTCTTTTATTTTTCCCCAAATTGCCATATTTTCCTTGGTCATTTTACATTTCATTGTACTTAACCCTCTCCCCCCTTTTTAGAAGAGTTTATGTCACCATAGTATTATTCTTTTCATGGAATCATTATTGTTATAATTTCCAATTGCAATAATGTGCTACCATCATCATAATGTATGAATCAAATCAAAACCTCGCTGTCTCTCCCGCCAAGTCCTCCTGTTATCTCATTTCTCCATCTTCTTAATGTATTTTTACCTGCGTACATCTACAAGACGTGGTCAGAAATCCCGCAGTCCGTGAGCTTTAGTAGCGTGTCATGACAGCGGCAATCTGGCCTAACAAAAGCAAATAAGGGGATCTTCGGTGACTTGGCGCGCGGCGACGATGCCGCACTTTTATTTTTGTCTTTCCCCTTTACTCGTCATCCGAGATGAGAAAAGAAAATCCCCTTGTCTTTTAACATCTTAGTGGGACCGACTTGGGAGGAAAATTGGAAAGGGTAGACTGACAAGCCCGCTCTGGATGATGGAACGGGAGAGGCTAAGGAAAACATTTGATTGCACTTTCAGGGGACACAGGAATATAAAAGCTGAGGCCTCTAGTAGTATTCGGAACATTCCGGAGGCACTCGTACATTTCCGGCGTAGTGTCAAATTCAGGGGCGACATTTTATCGGGCTGACTTACTTACTTTGATTCAAAATGAGATTAAAGATAGAACAATTCCTTATCCTATATGATTGACATATTGTCCTTTTTTAAGAACGTCCATAGTAAACATGGTGAATTACGACTTCTCTTTTACTATATCCGACTTTATTGCTTGTCTTTCCTATTTTTGACAAGGAGTCCTCCGCCACAGAACTGCACAGATAAGCTCAGACCGCATCTGTAAATGGCATGCCATACGGTGAAAGCAAATTTCGAGGTGGCGCCAACACTTGCATTTATACAGAGCCCTTGTTTGGCCATTAAGATGCGTGGTGCGTGTTGTAACCAATGTTCGGCCATGTTGTCATCAATTGAAATCGAAGTTTCAAACTCTGTAATGAAGGCCCTGCATCTATGCTTTTGGATACTGTAAGGTCCGTATACGGCTGTAAGTCTTTATGACTGTGCGTAATGGCGCCAACAAAAAAATGGATGCCTTTGAAGCATGTTTCTACGTTCTGGTTATACTGGGTGCTTCTTCGAGCGTCATAGCAGGATACGAGGACAAAGGAAGTGGATGCTTGCGAAATAGTTATTTAAACTTGACTTTGAAGGAGTTCATTATCTGAAATATATATTTTGTCCATGATTATCATAAAGAAGCATTGGAAACTTGATCTTTCGAAGAGCAGTAGACATGGTAGACGATCAGTGAAACAGAGGTTGTTCTATTAACGTTATACCGTTATGAAGCTACACACACGGCTAGAGACATCTGTAGCTGCTAGATAAGGACCATATAGCTGAGGACCTTGTACTCCCTATGGGCACTTCCCGAAAATTTTAGATCGTAAAAATCAAACGAACAATTATTGTGATTCTCTTTCCTACACAAAGAAAGGTTTCATTTCCAATTTGATTATATAATCTTCCTTATTGGCAAACATTTATTTTGACAAGAAAAGATATCTAATTGCAACGGTGTCACAAGAATCCAAATTATTTACAAGTGGCAACTGCTGAGAATTGTAGATACCGACCCCCCCCCCCCCCCATCCGAAATACATTGTCGATGCTTGCTAGGCGTTGTAATGCTAAATAATTTCTGCTAATACAGATTTATATGCATACTCATGAAATTTGCATATAAATCTTTCTTTTGTAAATAATGATCTTTACGATGTCATTCTACTTGACATACTGTATGCACACATGTGCACTTCCCTCAAGATAACTGTAATCCGAATACACTGCTTTTGCAAGTAGCTTTTACTAGAAGACATAGGCTCCCAGAGCAAACTGATAACAGCGTTGCATGCAAAAAAATCGAACGTTATTCAATTTTGTTATATTTAATGATAAACATACAAAGTGTCTCATCATACTTGCTTGAATGCGGTATAATTTTTTTCTCCCTCTTCGAAAGCAGACGATCAGAGTGACACGAAATTGTGCTCCAAAAAGAGTCTTAATCCCCACAGGGCGTGTGGATTACGCGTTGCCTAGCAACCAACCTACGAGATACCCATAGAAAGTCACCGAACGCCCGGTATTATTTACAAATTGATGCAGCACGCCAGCTATTTGGCGGGAACTCCGTCGGGAACTGCATTCTACGGACACTCGCGGCGGAAAGAGTCAAAAAGGTGTGTTAGCTGGGGATAATGTTCATGGAATGTGTATCCCCCTCCCCTTCTCTATGCTTCCATGGGGTTAACTATTTCATGATTTCATGACATGATCGGGATTGTATGATTTTGCAAGTTCCACATGGCGTAGAGGAACAGTATTTGCTATGCGCGCTGTTGTACCAATGATATTATACATCAATAGCACTTGACATTCATTTCTTAAAGATGTGTAGGAACCGACAAATATTACATTCTTAAGTTTTCCCTGCCATGCTTGTTGCGCATGAGAATACCTGTGTTAGTTTCATGGGTTAGTTGTATGAAGACCTAGCTGGCAGAGACCTTGATAATATAGCCCTGTCTGGGTGCCCAAAGATCATGTTCCAAATTCGGTGTGGCCAGATAGTGTACTATAAAACAGAGTTGATCTTGATCTATGAGAACGGCCCCATAAAATGGCATTGCGTGATTTGCTGAATGATTATATCCGGGGATTATATCATCATATTTGATTGTCCATACTGTAGCTAACACTTTTTCCGTGGAGTTAGGAGGAATTATTTTTGGAACTAAACAATGGTCTACCAAATCAAGCATAAAATCGTTCAATTTTCACTCTCCATGGTTGGGAGTTGTTAAATATAGCCCAATGGAATGAGCTTTTTGCTGTAGGAAAATGCAAAAGTCTGATGTAAAGGGGATGAAGACATGACATACAGAGTTCTACCCAAGTCATGCAAAATGCAATCCAGGGTTACCCGGGGTAATGAACATTATTGGGAGGAGAAAGTGGGCTCATGGGGGAGATCTCCCTGTCATCATGGCGTGAATCCCGGAGATCGTTGTCACATTAATGTATAAGCCTGTCGCATGATACAGACATCGGTGATGAGGCGAGAACAGAGGGAAGTCGATCGATAATTCAAATAGCTTTGAAGAATCAACTGTAGCAATAAATAAAAGAGTAACTTGTCTGGGATGCCTGATTCTCAGACTAAAAAAAAGAAAACCCTGTCTGGAATGCCTGATTCTCGGACTCAGGCGCCGGTATAAGTTCACGTAAAGTTTACAGATAAATGAAAATAATTGCAGTAAACATTGATTTCAAGAGAGAGTCTTTACAGCCAATGCTAATTTTCACTATATCAGTGTAGATCTAGATCTGGTACAGTAACGGTAAACTCAGCATTGTGACATGAAAACTAAAATGAAAACAAAAAGATTAAGGTGAAGAATAAAAGATCACCATCACAGATAAGCAGATTTTGGATAGTGTTTGATTTTGATTTATTTTATTTAAAACATTTTATTTTACTGAACATGGCTTACACTTGTGCACTCTAAAAAAAAGGGGGGGGGGGTCAGAAAGGGTGGGGGATGGAAAGGACCGACGAGTGACATTTTCCGCCTTTAAATGCTGTCCTGGGCCCTTCTGAAGGGCAATTTACCCATCTATACCCTTTCATTTTTGGGGAAAGGTCAGGTGAGAGGAAGGGGGTGGGGGATGTACCGGTTCTTCTCCCGTTCTTTGATGATTACTGTTTTTGCAAATTTCATGCAAAACATGTATTATAAACATCGATTGCCATTCATCCCAGAATCATGCACTTTTTATACACTCTAAAAAATGAAGTGCTAATTTAGCCCTTAAAGAGCGTGTATAGTGACTGCACTTCGGAGTGCTGATTTGTCAAGTTCAAATTTGAACGAAAAAAAATTAGCACTCCGAAGTGCAGTCACTATACACGCTCTTTAAGAGCTAAATTAGCACTTCATTTTTTTTTTAGAGTGTACCTTTCTTAAATTATTCTTTTCATTCAAAAATATTTTTTTCTAATTTCTCGATGTCACCCTTTATATTTCATCTCTGAATAATTGCCTATTAAGGTAATCGGCGTTAGTGAAATGAACGTTAAATATCTGCGCCAAATAGTGATGCATATCCCATGATAACGGAAAAATTTACAAACCGGGAGGTATGTTTACCCGATAGCTGACTATAATGAATATTCATGATATGTCACTCTCTGATAACCTATTTTTTTTATTGGCGCGAAGATCGCAAGAGGAGCTGCAACCGCAGGCACTGTTAAAGGCAGTAGTACGCCACATCCACATTAAGTTAAATCAGCTTGAGTCCTGACATTGCTCAAACAACTTCCGGTCCCTTACCAATAATGCAACATTTTCGTCATGTAAGCTTGCGATGTAAACCTAATAGGACGATAAACATATTTTGGACAAATTACTTTTTACAGCATTCATCAAATTTGTTTCTTCTTAAAGGTCAAGTCCATCCCAGAAAATGTAGATTTGAATAAATAGAGAAAAATCGAACTTGCATAACGCTAAAAATTTCATCAAAATCGGATGAAGTTAGGACATTTTGAAGTTTCGTTTATTTTTCACCAAATAGCGATATGCACAACTCAGTGACAAGCAAATGAGACAGCCGATGATGTCCCTCTCTCACTATTTTTTTTTGTTTTTTTATTGTTTGATTTATACAATATTTCATTTTTTACCGATTTGACAATTGACTGAACCATATAATGTTTAACAATACTACTTCCACACGTGCAGGGAGGAATTAATCTTTTTTTCACTTGACAATGGGGAGAAAATAAGAATATTTCATATTTCACATAATAAAATACAAGAGAAATTGTGAGTGCATGACGTCATCAGTCTTCTCATTTGCCAGGATGTGCGTATAACTATTTTGTGAAATTAAGCGAAACTTTAAAATGTCATAACTTTCTTATTTTACATCCGATTTTGATGAAATCTTAAGTTTTATGTTTGTTTGATTTTCTTCTTTTTATCCAAATCAACTTATTGTTGGGGTGGACTTAAGCGTGCTAAAAAACAAATTCATAATCAGATATTGACGCAATATATTATCATTTTCCAATGATAAACTGCAAATGCAATTTATACCAATTTTTTTAATTATATTTCCTTGATCATTCAAAATCATTAGAAAAGCATTGAAGTTTACTCGAGGATTCATATTCATAGGCGGATCCAGGGGGGGGCCCCGAGGGGCCCGGGCCCCCCCTATTGGCGGAGCAAAAAAAAGGAAAAAGGGGGAAAAGAAAGGAAAAAAGAAAAAGGGAAAAGAGAGGAGAAAAGAAGGAAGGCAAGCGTAAGAGGAGGAAGATGAGTGAATAAAATAAGATAAGGGGAAGACTTGGAAATTAATTTTTTTTTAATCTTTCATGTCGGGATATAAAATTTTCGCTCGCGCTTTGCGCTCGCATTGCCTTTTAGGTGATATCTTGCTCAATATGGACCTTAAAATATCAAATTCTGAAGTCAATATACAAAACATATTTCAGCTGGGAAATTGAACTTTCATTATTTTGTTTTATTTACAAATTGATTTTTTTAAAGTGTAAAAATTTCTGTTTTATGGTCTGAATATTACCAATTTCTGCTTGCGCTGCGCGCTCACAAAATTTGATTTGTCAGTTACCTATTATTTTCCTGTATTCCATGAAGTTCTCAAAATATCCCTATTTAGGTCAGATTGTCAAAACGTATCAGCTAGCGCTGCACGCTTGCATTTTGATTAGTGAGTTATGTATATCTCAATATTAATTCTAAAACAAACTACTTAAAATCACCATTTGATGACAATTAATCATAAATTTCTGCTCGCGATTTGCGCTCGCATTGATAGATTTTAAACTCATGCATCTGATGCATAATTACAAAAGTGCTTTAAATGTCCAGTTTTCAGGCCATAATATTAATAGATTTTGCGCTCTCATGCTTAGGAAGAGAAATAGGAAGATAGTCATCATTTTCTTATGATGACATAATGTCCTTATAGAATATCCCGGTCCTATGTCAAAACTCAAAGTAACAATAATTGAAAATATCAGCTCTGTTTTAACTGTTATCCTTTTTCACCTCACAATTTTTCCACAAAGTGCTTGCAATACAGAGCTTAAAGTGACCCCTTTTCAGATCTGAATATCATATATTTTTAGCTCGCGCTTTGCGCTCGCTTTATTGATTTTCATGGTAAAAAAAGGTATTTAGAGTACCCAAATTCTAGGTCGATATCTCAAACACACGTTTATTCAGATACGCAGCTTGTTCTCCATTCAAATAATTATCCAGTTTCAGATAACAATATAAAAAAATTGTCTGCTCGCGCTTTGTGCTCGCATTATTAATGTGTGAAAATTTCCAATAGCTTAACCTTTTCATGATTTACAAAACATGAATAGAGTGTCCAGAATTTTTCCGCTCGCGCTTCGCGCTCGCATCAATAATGTTCAGTTTTTGTCTTATCCTTTCCACGATTACAAAAAGTGCTTAAAATTTCCATTATTCAGGTAGAAATGTCAAAAATTTTCAGCTCGCGCTTCGCGCTCGCAATATTTGAATGTTGAAATAAAATGTAACGTCTTCATGGCTAAGTTCAAGCAGTCCATAACAAATACTTTTCGATCAGCTCAAAACGTATATAAAAATTTTCCGCTCGCGCTCTGCGCTCGCATTATTAATGTAAGGAAGATCCCCACTTCCTCATCCTTTTCATGATTTACAAAACTTGAATAGTGTCTCGTTCAGTAGGTCTAAATCACGAAATTTTTTGCTCACGCTTCGCGCTCGCACCAATCGTTTAGTTATATACCTATTATGTTAAGTTACAAAAGGTAAACATGTCAAAAAAATTTCAGCTCGCGCTACGCGCTCGCATTATTTGATTTTTTAAAATATGTAACATCTTCATGGCTAACTGCAAGCAAGTCCTTAACAGTACCTTTTCCATCAGTTCATTTCTGCTCGCGCTTCACGTTCGTAATAATTATTCACTTGCATACTTATCTTTTTTCAGGATTGCCCAGAATGTTCAAACTTTTAGAAAAAAGTACAAGATTCCCGCAAAAAATAGCTCGCGCTTCGCGCTCGCATTATATAAATAATGATTATGGTATTATATATTTATGTTTATTCATAAGAATAAAGCAAAGAAGTGACTAATAGGACTACCCCTTTAAAGAAACCAAAAATCCCGGCAGATATCATATTCGAGTGGCCGATCGGGGAAAATATGGCTGAAAAAAAAATTCCGGGCCCCCCTATTGGCGAAGGCTGGATCCGCCCCTGATATTGTGTAACTGGTGCCTTGGTTAAAGTACCCCTTCACTACTCTGGAAGAATAATGAACAGTCCCTTAGGCCTACTGAACGAATGCAGGCAAAATCGAAATTGGTGTTAAACATTTACCTTCCCCGTTTCCGCAATAAACGGTAAAAGTAAGGCAAAAGGGTGTACAAGGTGCGTAAGTGCAAGGAAGGAAAAAGCTTAACTGACTTTTCATCCGGCTTTTCACCAACAGCCAAATATGGCAAAGGCGATCGTCTTAAGGTAAGAGGGCGGGATTTCAAAGTTTATACCCCGCCGACAGATTCTTGAAATCTTGAAAAGGCCACGATTTCAGCGATTGCTCACCCCCCCCCCCTCCCCCATTTGTCTGTTTTGAAAATACACAAGCTCACTTTCATGAAAGGTTCTGTTTCTTCAGATACGTAAACAATTGCCGGTTATAATAATCAAGGAACATATTGCAAACAATCGATGGGACTAAGATCCGATAGTGGAGAAAGGTTGGTGAGAAGAAGATGTCACTCAATGGCGACGTTTTCTGTACTGTTGTATTTGTTGATGCATTGATCTTTGGGGATTGCCGAAACTGCATGCATAATGTTCATTGAGCATGGAAAAACGGGGCTGGTGTTAGTATACTCCCCGTGGATGAACGCAGGTGGCATGATAAAGGAATATGAAAAGAAAAATTTGAGAGAACAAAGATTAGAATGGGCACAAGTAGGAAGAAAATCAGGGTCAAATGGCAAGGGAAATCGATAGCAGATCTTTACTTTTCTCGATTTATGATTTTTTTACCATGTGTTTGTTTTCAATGACATATGCACTCTTCGGGTATACATGGCATGTTTCATTGTGAATATTGTGTAGCGAGGAGTTTTCTCTATACCGCATGCTCACTGAAAACTAAATGTATAATTATGGAGGAAATAATTACTATGTTGTGTCAATGAAAAATCCTGTTCCATTTCATCATACTTTGGTTTTACTCTGCATCATTGAAATCAGATCCACGGTAGACAGTAAACAAATTTCACATTTACCATCCAAGAATATTTGAGTCCCCGTATGTATCTGTAAAATCAATGTTGCACATGTCGTAAAAATCTTCAATTTGATTGGCCGACAATATAAATGATATTCTCTCATGTCAGGGCCGTCACCAGCTTTTTTCTAGGGGGGTGCTTTTATGAAAAAAAAAACACAAAAACACAAAAACAACGTATTAACTCAATTTCATGCAGTTATATAGCCCGCCGGCCAGATCTATTTCAAAAGAGCCCTCAAGTATCCCTACCCCCCCCTCCGGGTTTTTTTTGTTTTTTGTTTTTTGTTTTTTTGTTCTGAAGGGGGGTGCGTTCGCACCCTCCGCACCCCCCTGGCGACGGCCCTGCATGTACTTGTAGAAATATTGCGAGACTTATTCTCATGGATCTGCTATATTGTATCGTAAATGTATAATCATTTTAATTGCCAACAATCTTCTCTGATGTAGAAATATTGAGACCTCTTTTAAATGTGTAAGCAATATTGCAATGTAGGGTCATTCTCAGAAAAATGCACCAATTGATGGGGGGAAAAATCGTAAAAATGAAGTCTACAGAATGGGTTGAAAGATGCATATTGTGAAAGTACCATGTATGAGAAAGTGGAAACAGAAAAGGGGCAAGTCGCTGTTGCGTCAATTTGAAGTACTGACCGGATTAACTCGAGCACTGTATATCAACGTTACGGAGGTTAATCGTTAGCATTGCCCACTTATGTTACTCGATTAAATCACTTTTGAAATGATTGGAATTGAAATGCACACAATTTAGTTTCAGTGTGGTATCAACAATTTTATCTCTGAAGCCAAAATGTTTGAAAGATGGAAAAATATTCAATATTGTTTTTCAGAACTAGGATTTTACCAAATAACATATAACAAAAAGTACCATAAAAATCATTGCACATCTTTCGTTCAGTATAATGTTCATAATTTGAATGAGTGAACCTTAAAATAAGTTTCATCCATAACCTGAGATCCTAAGCAATGCATGACCAATGCTGGGAATCCAAAGATAGTCTACCATTAAATTCTCTCGATGGCATTTAACTCTGTCAATCTTCGTTACGGAAGTTAAAATTAAGTTACAAGTTGCAATACTTATTTTGTTAGCTTAGGAACATTCATATCAAGGTATTCGTATATCATTTTTTAAAGATTAATGTGGAACGCATTTCTTAATTTTCCCACCCCCCCCCAAATAAAAAAATTTAAAAATAGAACAGGAAACAGAAAACTGTCATTTTTGTTGTCGTTCTTGATCACAGTTAAAATGAGAAAACAGAATAACCGGGCCACAGAATTGTAGTTCGTCTTAGAAGTTTCTGGCCTCAAGTAATCCTAAGCAAGATCCTAAGAAATGCATAACCAATTCTGGGAATCCCAAGATACTTTACCATCAAATCATCGAGTGGCCTTTACCCTTGTCAATCTTCGTTACGGAAGTTAAATCAAGTTACAAATTGCAATATTTATTGTTAGCTTAGGAAAATCCATATTTAGGTATTCGTATTACCTTTTTTTAATAAATAAAGATAAATGTGGCGCGCATAGCTTACTTTTGCCACCCCCAAAAATGTGAAAACATAACATGAAACGGAAACTGTAACTTTATTGTCGTTCTTGTTCAGAGTTGGAATGAGAAAACCGAATAACAGGGCCACAGAATTGCAGTTCATCTTAAAAGTTTCTGGCAATAAACAAAATATAACAATCGTAGTCCCGTAACCAGGATAAGTTCTCTGGGTTACGAGGAATCCCGCCGCTTGCCAATAGCCAAAAAAGATAGAGAGAGAGAGAAAAAAAAACGTTTAAAAGGACATGGGGAAAAGAATAATAATAAAATGACGTGAATGAAACAAGAGGATATCAGAAATAACATAAATTATTAATGGAATCTATATGATCTAATCGCGATTTTCGTTTCATTATTTTGTTTCATCGAGATACCCAATTACGCATCCTGTTACAAAAATGATTTACAAAAATTATGAATAGCCAAAATGTTTGATTATCGAAATACGTATTTCATTAATAAATTCAAACAAACCTTGAGTGTTTGAATACCCCTTTCCACAATTTCACGTAGATAGACCTATATCAAACATTTCAGCTCTTTTCATGCGCATTAAAGGGGTCATCCAGGCTCAAAAAATATGTTCTGAACAGATAATAATCTGAAAAAATAAAATACTGCAAATATGATCAAAATCGAGCAAGGAATAACGAAGTTATGCCATTTTAAAGATTTGCATTATTTTAGGGGAACAGTTTGGTCTATGCATATCTTCATGAATATCTAAAGAGTTGATTGATGGTGTACATACATGTAACCCCACTTGTTCTTTTGTATTCTATTGCATGAAATTATTTTTTTATTCAATTTATATCCTCTTTATTTGAAAGTGTGCTTAAAATGACTGTATTTTATATTGGAATGACACATTTTCAGCTAGCGCTTTGCACTCGCTGCGCATCAGTTCCTAGCAAGACACCCATCCTTTTTATGATTACAAAAAGTTAATAGAATGTCCCGTTTTGGGTTCTAAACTTCAAAAAGCGCGCGTTTTACCTTTTCAATAATTGTTTATTGGATATATATCTTGTTCTCAAATTAAAACGTCCAAAAATGATTGTTTTCAGATCAAAACTTAACAAATTTACAGTCGCATCAATAAAGATACCCATCCTTGGAATTGGTACAAACACTGTTTAGAATGTCAAGGTTTCAGTCGGAATACTAAAAAAAAATCAGCTACCACTTTGTACTCACATTAATAGTTTATTCAGATATCCTCCTGATCATTTTAACAAAAAATGCTTAGAATCCCAAGTTTTCAGGTAAAACTATACACAAGTTTTAGCTCGCGCTATGCGCTCAGATTTTTGATCGGTGAAATAACCCTCCTCATCATTGCTCATGAGTCATTGCAAATAGTTTTCCGTTCTGTTTCCTTGTCTATGAAAGTTTTATTGTTTCTCCTTATTCCCTTTCTTTCCACCGTTTCTGCCGACTTCAGCATTATACAAAGCCATATGTCACATGTTCTGGAACTAGAATCGTACTATCAATCTCAGCAAAGTACATCAAAGAAGTGTATTAACTTCCGTAACAATAATTGTTACGGAAGTTAATGCACTTTATATAGCAAAGGAAGTTAAAATTGTTAAGTTCTAAAGAAGATGCCAATATTCCAAATTTGTAGTATGAATTATTTAAAATTCCAAAAGCATTAAATATCGTATATAATTCGCGGGAAATTGTTTTCGCTGGCAATTTTCCCTCTTTACAAAGTGATGTCGAAAATAAGGTGTGTAATAATAATTTTACAAGGATGAATAGCTATCATTTTTATGGGTGAGTAGGTGGAGGGTACCTTATATGATTTATATCTGTATGATCCGGAGTGATTCATTATAGCATAAATTTGTAGCATATTCAAGAAAAAATGTTACGGAAGTTAATGCGTTACGGAAGTTAATGTCTTTATGCTTTAAGGTCCAACGTGGTCCTTATGTAGCAGCCCTAACTTTGCAAACTGTATTTATTATGAAAGGTGTCTCTTATTCTATATAATGCTGAATTCTCAACAGAACTGCTAAAGTGCATATCTTCTTAAGGTGCGTTACGGATGTTAAATCTGTTTAGTCATACATTTCATTTTGTAAGAACAGTCCTTTATTTTCGTGTAAAACAGGAAACACATATGATAATTCCCTATCAATTATTTATTATTGATTATAACTCTACTTACAGACACATTATCATGTAATATAATTCAGTTTGAAAGGGAGAAAAAACTTGTGGCAGTATTCGTTACGGAGGTTAAAATAAATTTGGGACAAAGTTAAAAGTGAAATTAATCACAAAGTGATCATCAAATACTAGGATAAGCACAGTATGTCAGACGTTTACACCATGCTGCCCTCACCAGACATCAATGTAGGTAAGAAATACAGAGTACTTATAAAAGAGAATGATAGTAAAATCTAAAACTGACCCGAGACAGTGTCTATTCTAACAAAAAGCAAAAATAAAAGGCTTTTGTAATAAAATTAGAGCTTTACAAGTCACTGGTCGCATATGCTTTGTGAAACTAGTCTATTATTGTCATTTTCTTGATAAAAAGTTTGTAGAAAATGTTCAGGGTTGTGAAGCTAGCGGCCATAAGATAGTCGAGACACGTTTTTTGTGAATTGTATCATTTTTTTGAGATTGACCCTGTATTGTGTCATGAATTCGTGATCTTCTAATACCAAGGGCCCGTTGCAGAAAGAGTTGGAATCAATCGCAACTCTAAAAATCATGCGCAAACTTGATTTACAACCAATCAACAGCGCGCATTTGGGATTTGCGATTGATTTTTTGACTTACGTTTAAACGCAACTCTTTCTGCAACGGGCCCCAAATCTTCTTCAAGGCAACCGGGATACCATGGCGTCAACATCGGGGGCCCGTTGCATAATAGTGTCATAATACCCCAGTTTGACGACATCTATGAAAAACCAAACTGGGCAATGTACACTGATTGGACAAAATGCAGATGCGTGGAGTTTACACATAATAATAATAATAATAATAATATAGGATATTTATATTGCGCACATATCCACCTTGTTAGGTGCTCAAGGCGCTCCTATACCGGCTAAGCTAGGCGTTCATAGCGCACACAGCTTCTTAAGGAATTACTTCCTACCGGTACCCATTTACCTCACCTGGGTTGAGTGCAGCACATTGTGGATCACATGGGATGCATACGTTCGTTCACAATAATTATTGCCCGCATGGCTTTCCATAGAGAGAGAGAGTGTCGAGCTGGTTTATGACGCTTTCAATAATCGCGCCCTCGAAGTATGCAAAGGACATGAAGATTTTTTTTTTTCAATTTCTTTCTTTTTATGTTATGTTCAGTTTGGACGTGAATGTTGGTCAAGCGGTGGTCTCACGGTAACTTGCCCAACTGCATTGTATTCGTTGGCTTCATGTCAAACCCGAATGAACGGCCCGATGGCCCACCAGCGGTTTCATAATGCATTCTGCCAATCCAGCACATTTGTCATTTCGATATGCAATAACTGTTTTTCATTTTTCTTCTTTGTCAATAGGATGAACGTGACCAAATATTGAAGCTTAATATTCAAATAAATCAGGTAAGTGTTATTTAAATCGTAACCATGGTAATAGCTATTACTGAACACGATTAGGCCTGATATTGCTTATCATCGTCATGATCAATAACAATACGGAGCCTCTGAGATGACAGGATATGTTTTCAATTTGCATATTTCCAACTCGTTCTTTAACCTAGCCAATTCCTAACCTCGAATTGTAACTAATTTCCCTCAACTTGGAACTCATCCCCGACGTACCAATTCGACACTCATTCGTTCCCGTTACATTTCAACAAGTTCCCACATTATAAAGCTCACCAAAAGTAAACCGAAATAATGAGCTAGCCATATAACCTTATTGCCTCATTATGCCTTTATATGGCATTCGCTCCTTTTTTCATTTGTTTTTTTATCAGAGTTGGACTGATCAGTTACTTCAGTGGGATCCTGCAAACTATCGAGGCCTGACCGAGCTGAGGTTTCCATCCACGCAGATCTGGAGGCCAGATACTACCCTCTACAACACGTAAGTATATCCCGAGACCTATAGTTACAGACCAACTACGATACTGGTGAGGCAATGGCGTGGTGGTTCCAATACTCCCTTCTCCTGGATAATCACCCCGAGGATAACTGCCCTCTTGGACCATTGTCCGAATGGCATTGTCCCATATGGCAATCACCCTCTTGGACAACTACCCAATATCAACTCTAAATGCTGACTTCCTTGCTTGCCCATGAAGCTCAACCACCTTTCAGGGATAATGTCCATATTATGTGCCGCCAGAAAGGTATCACCATCACCTTCCGACTATTATCTTTAGGACAATCATCCAAGACAGTAACATCGCAGGTATTTGGGAATAACGTTCCTGGGGCCCGTTTCTTAAAGGACTTACAACTGTTGTAACTTAACCATCATGGCAACTACCATGGCAACCTTGATTGTGATTGGCTGCTGAGCTCTGTTGCCATGATAGTTGCCATTATGGCAAAGTTACAACAGTTGCAAGTTCTTTATGAAAAGGACCCCTGGACATTATAGAGGTAAGTTATCCCAGGGACGTTTATCCGGGGACACATGGTCAGGATGTGCTAGAATGCAGAGATCATGAAAGCGTGACCGTGAGCCATCTTTGTTGTTTGTGTATCGAGAATCATGGGGAACGGTACGCCCATCATCCCTTTGCATTTCATTGGCGCCTGACTCTCCCAACCTAGTCACGTGGTATGCAATTAACTTGATGCACGTGAAGTGGTCTGATTAGGTCACGTGCCAGTGATACTCGCAACAAGTCGAGTCACTCTTCTTCCCGGGCAATTAAGAGGGATGGTTGTTTAGGACAATCTGACGTTTAGTACCTGAAGGTAATTCCTTTTATCGGCTTCGGTGCTGCGAAGTCACGGCACTTCGAGCTTGTCACCTTTAAAGACGGATATCAGAATGGGAATAAAGTTTAACTCTTCAAGGCAAAATGAGAACAAAAAGGGTGGTGTTTGGAAAAAACACGATGTATTCATATCTACCGAAGATATTAAGCGTATATATTCATGATTTAGTTCGGCGTTACGCTTATTCCAATGATACACATTGGAAAAAAAACATGGGCAAACTAATCGGCAGAGGGGGAGGGGTAGTGGCTGCGATAATTCCGTGTCACCCCCCCCCCCCCATCAGTGTCGTAAAGCTATTTCATCTTTTTTTTCCTTTCTGTTTTTTAGAATGTAAACTATAGACATATTTTGGTCAGGTAATGAATATATTTTTTATGAAGGTACTTCTTGGTATCACTCGATGAGCATGATCAGAAAATGCCTCGTTGGAAAAATGCCATCTAGGAATACAGCTCATTCTATATTAACTTAAAAATGAGCATCAAAGTCAGGAGCGCTATACAAAAAAAATGTTATGATGATAACAGTTATACTGTCAACAATCCTCATTATTATCGTTATTACTAGCGATTTCTTCAGAAATAATTTACAACATTAAAAATCGCTTAATTCGCATTTATTTCTAAACGCTGGATACATTTACAAATACAAGTATAAGTTAGAGATTTTGATAGAATTGGCAAGATACAATAGTATTCTGGTTACGTTGATGTCGATGGCAATGATAAAAGTAGTGGTTATAATTGGTATCATCATTATCATGATTGCCGAAATAAACAATGATATAAGCAGTAAACAGTCACATTCTTTTCGTTGTGATGACGACGTTGTTGATGGACGAAAATGTTTGAACTGTTAATCCATCCATCGCCGTGCAGTGACCATCGTGTGATGGCGCTCGACTGTTAACATATTAGGTAAAGAATGAGTGGCAGTCTTCAAAGATGCTTGGAAACTCTCATATTAGTCGTACTCAAATTGAAGATTTCGTCTGTATAAAGTGCGAAGATATTGAATGTCTAAAATGAGATTCTTGATAAAATTGAGATTGAGAATTGAGTTGTAATTAATCTGATCAACCACAACTATGGAAAGCCAGCAACGCTTACATCTAGAATACACGTTTGTTCAAAATAATCATACATTCATCTTATCTTGAAAATCAGGTATGCTTCTCCGTGGAGCGTTGTGGCCCAGTGGATTAGTCTCCGGACTATGAAACAGAGGGTCGTGGGTTCGAATCCCAGCCATGGCGTAATTTCTTTCAGCAAGAAATTGATCCACAATGCGCTGCACTCAACCCAGGTGAGGTAAATAGGTACCTGGAAGGAATTTACTCCTTGAAACGCAGTGCGCGTGACAGCTGCACTGCTAAAGCCAGGGTAATTATGCTGCCGAGACTTCTGACAAAGTAAGTATTAAGCGCTATATAAGCAAGTATAATTATTATACTTTCTCCTTACAAAGGCCATTGTACAAATTTCTAGTAAGAAAAGCTCTGACAGTAATTTCCATAAGTTGAGGTTGATTGGATCAATAAACCGGTGTTGTATCACTTCTTTGTTGTGGTCATAATAGATTTCGGCCTGGTGTTAAATTAACACCGCAGTTTTTGCAGTGTACAACCTGCTGTTGCAGGCTCACTAGCGACACCGATTCCTAACCGACCGATCGTCTGTCATCGGAAATACCGTCATAGATTTGGTCGGTTTGAAATATGTTATGACTGTATGACAGTGGCATAATAGAAATCTCAGACAAAATATATATATAATTAATCCATGTGAAAACAGACTTATAGAAAAAGTTCAGTTCCTATTATGCTAACCTATAATTATGTTTTGTAGTGTTGACAATTACGTGTCTTTACTACTTTCTGAATACATAGTTTTACACTTTGGTTTTTCCATTTTAACATAATGTTCTACATACCTATCGATTGAAGATTGTACCTTTGTCATTTTTATGTTTGAATTGGAAATAAAGTCTACATTGATTTGTTTGAGTTATAATTGACAAAAACAATAAAAACCTACATTTGAAGGGCCATTACTGTAGAGGTATAACTCTTGGAAAGTTATTTTCTCGATAAAGTTCGATATGTTGATTGTTTGGGCAGGGGATGTTCCAAGAGAACCACGTTGTTGATATTTGTAACAGTCCGTAAGTATCTGCAACATTTCGCAACTGTCCGTAAATAATCTTTAATTTCAGCAAGTGTTCAAATGCATCCGGAAAATTTCCCCAGTCGAGAGAACAAATAAACGCGTCAGATCGTAAGACTACATGTAGTAGACGCATCTGGTCGTATCTCTCGTATCTGGAAAAAATGTCGATGGGGAGGGATCCGCATGAACTTACCTTTTTTGAGTACTGTGGGAGTGTAGCATTAAAAAACAGTTCTTAGAAGTTCCTATTTGGATCCTTTAAACGTTCCCTAAAGGATTTTATTTTTTCTCGTTCAAACAGCCACTTAACATTTTGTATTTGTTTATTTTTATAGAATTATTTGTGGTTTTGAACGTAAAGAACGTTTTGGGGGAAGATTTTTCTCGTTGGTTCCAAATACGGGTCAGAAGGGTCCCAATTCGCACCTGTTTTCTATATTGTATAACGAAAAGAACCTTAGCATAAATAATTTGTACACACCCATCCGTGTCATTACCCTCTTATAAGCATACGTCTCTAAGGTATTAATAAACGCGTGATATATGCTTCAATAGCTAGTGATGTTAGACACACACCTTATACAGTGTGTTGCAGAAAAAATGAAACCGGGATTCCCATGTCTTTTTTTCTCCAAAGGCAAATGAAATATGATATTTCATTTGCATAATAATATAATTCAATTATCCAACTATATTTTGATAGCTAATATGAGACGAAAACTACATGCATTTAGTGACCAAGACGAGTTTGAAATTTTGATATCAAAACCAGGTTGCGCAGTAAATTGGACAAGATTGGTTCGTGGTACGTTTGGCTCATTTGCATGTCGTTTGCATTCTTTAAGATTCTCTCACTGATTCCTGAAATGAGATTGTATTCAGATTCACACGTGAGTTTCTGCCCAATTTTTTTCTTATATGCCTTAATATTAATGTTTGTTATCTGCCACGCGTGATCGATTTGTTAAGCTGTTGGTTTTCAAATATGAGATTGCAATGAGTATAAAATTTATAGTAAAAACATATTTAATAATTGTGAAATCCATCTTTGAAAATGGGTTTCCTTCTTTTGTGGGACACACTGTATATATTTCTAGTGGAAATGCATTAGCCCCCCAAAACACCTCTAATCTGCAGATTAAAAAATCGCAATAAAGAATGAAAAGTGATGAGTCATAAAGAAATCATTGGCCGAAGCATAATGCATCATAAACATAGATATGTAGCCATTAATGACCAACTCTACTCCTTTACAGTAACCGTAAATATGGGATTCCAAGGGAAATGACGTGTGCAGTAATGCTCTATTAGCGTGGTTGTATTCTTCTTTTAGTGTAGTTAAAGTAAAGCGTGGCAAAACTGATCAAAAATTAATGCAAATCCAGCTTGTTTGTGAAAGAAGATATATGTATCAAGGCGCAGGCGTATTATACATCCATTAACTAACGGGTTTATGCAATTGCGACGGGGACGGATCCTACAACACAGAAAATATATTGATCATTCTCGTCAGATCACGATGAACAGCTGAGAGGTCTTTGTCGAATATTGGTGAACCGGGACAGCCGATCGTCGAAAGATTCTGAGCCGACATCAACAAAAATGCAAATATTTCGTTTGTCCAGAGTCCACGACGAAGCGGTCGTTTTGATTCATCGAATTTCGACAAAGACTGTTTTGTCACGAAGGGCTTTTGAAAATAGATACACAGAGGGCAGAACCCAAAACAAAACATAAATTTAAAAAAATGCGCCATTAAAACCACTCTCAAAAACTGAAATGTTAAATTAACAATTGACAGGCTTGAGGAGTGACAATCTGTTGTATATGTTGCAAATGTTTCGACCCAACATTTAAATTGTTGGATTCAGCTTTTTACAAGGTTTGGATATAACATTTGGAAAAGCAACCTTTCAATAGTTAACCTCTTATAGATGAAACATGACGGCATAATAAATCAACTCGCAGGTCAGAACGAAAGAAGAAACGTGTTAAAAAGCTTAAGGATTCTTTTTAAAAATAGAAATAAATACATGGAGCTATTAAAAGTGTTAACGTTAATAAATCAACATCTGATTCAGCGGCAATCCTTTAAATCTGTACGAAGTGCTTTGAGACTACAGCCCCAAGGTGGAATTCTTGCGTCACTGTAGAAAATGTAACACTTAGTCGTCTCTCTAGACGAATATGTGCCGACAACGACGGCAATACTCGAAATATTAATATAAAGCATCTTAAGGATTGTCATTTAAAAAAACAAACAAGTGCACACCTAGTTACCAGTAATGCATATAGCACTTCCATTTATTTGAAAGAAGGATAAAAGAGCATTGTAGATTAAACGCCTTGCTCACGGGCATAGGTGCCGCGGCCGGGGATCGAACCCCGGACTTTCCACGTATAGCCAGGCGCCTTAGACCACTCGGCCACGGCATCTCCATTGATTGACTGTCGTTTCAATCGAAACAAGGAGTTAATCTCAATAATATTTCCACATCGGAACCAATAGTCCGTTGTAACCTTATTGGACATTCCGTATAAATTCACGGGACATGGAGGTATTACGAGACGAGGGTGTGCCACCATGATCTGAGTAGATACCTAATAAAATGAAGGAAATGTTTATCATGAATTATTCGAATTTGTTATGTAGTCACTGACGATCAAATAAACAGATAAAGACATTACTGCATGCGATTTCTAATATATTGAAATAATATTTTGATAGCATTTTAATCAATGTTCTGAATACCAATTATAACATTGGTCACTGATGATTGAAGACAAGCGCCCCCCCCCCTCATTTCAATTTGATAGGTGTGATATCAATTTGTATTCTTATTTCCAGAGTTTGCCAACTTTAAAGGTTGAATTTTTGGACTCTTTTAAAAGTCCATTTGCGAGATAGTCAACAATATAAAAGATCTGTACGATTCGGACTAGATTACTTAGATGTATATAAGAAAACCTTGAGAAACGCTTCGGTGACAGCAATTTTGGATTATCATATATGAATATTTGTAACTACGAGAAATCCCCTTGTAATAAGAACATAAGTTCGACAATTCACAAAATGGGGGAGCCGTGGATGAATATCAAAATAATGCTTCACGAGTGAAAGAATTGAATTTGTCAATTGTTGGCTTTACGATATTTCCCGAGCTTTATTATGTTATACATTGTGTATATAAAAAAGGTTATAGTGAGGAAGAATTATGTTTCTCCATTTGAAGGGTTTATAACGTTGGCAAATAGTATGTAACTCCATTTCATCCGACACCCAAAAGACAAGTTATTTTGTTAATGCTTGAGCGGATACTGACTTTGTTGTTGTTGTTATTCTAAGTCACGTTGTCAAAAATTACTTGCACCAAAATGAAAACAAAATGACGCAAATTGAATATAATCTAATCAAAACAATTTATTTTCGCAAGTGTAATAAATATATGCTTTTTGTTTCATTTAATCAATATTTTTATCCTTAATTTAAAACATGCTCACATAATACAATTAATTTGTTTGCAACGTGAGATCTTCCCAGACCTTTTACCCAAACGAACATATGAAAGAACAAATGTTTCAAGGCATATGCCTCTCGGGAGTTCCCGCTTCCACGATGCATCCAAGAACCAGTAAATATCTAGAAAATGTCCGTCAAATGACAGTGAACAGCTGGGAGGGCTTTGTCGAAAATTAATGAACCGGAACAACAGTTTCGTACTAAGTTTCGGAGCAGACGTCGTTTGTCCAGAGTCCAGGGGGGTGTTTCACAAAGATTTATAGAACAGCTCATCGACAATCTTTGTTATGATTGTTGTTTTTATACTGAAAAAGCATGAGAAGACCCATATACTTTTCGAATATTGGTTGCCGGACGACTGTACGGGCATGCGCGTTGTTAACTCTCAGCTCAGCCTCAACTAAACTTAGCGATCGAGATCGTAGACATGCAAAATCAACAGCTTATTTTTATATTAAATGCCGCTTAACACCAAAAAGGTAAGTATTAAGAGAAAGCGATCTGATAAGATACCACTTAATCTTGAAACTGATGAAGTAATTATATTCATACTTCAAGTTTCATCGGGTAATCTTTATATTACATCTGTTTGTTGTCATTTTCTTTTCAGCCGAATTAAATTTATTCAATGATTAAAAACATGACATCGATGTTTACGGATGGGACCGACATGAGATTATCGTCGACGCGCAGACGACCGCAATGGTTGAGACAAATTTTCATTTTTATTGCATTTTGTGATGTATATAAAAATAGCGGATGTACAATACAATTCGACTCATCCAACAATGAATAAGTTTTTAATGTACTTTCATTTCATGTAATCGATTGAGATTGCAAATTTCGGTATTTTATACCCCAGACTTTGGATTTTCGAACCCTGTTTGCCGTGGTCAGCAAAGACGTAGCAGACAACATACGCTCTACTGAGCATGCTCAGAACCGTGGTCTAAAATTAAACCATGGTTTAAACCATGGTTTAATTTTAAACCATGGACTAAAGAAACCATCGTTCGTGAAACAGAGAGGGGGTTTAAACCCCCTCGGGGTTTAAACCATGGACTAAAAAACCTAGGAGGGGTTTAAACCCCCTCGGGGTTTAAACCTCCTTTGTGAATTCGGGCCTTAGAGTCGCACTTAAATGCCGGGTTGCGTACGGTATGAAAGGCTTGACCGCATTGGTCAGATCGTCTCAAGAGGACGCGCACTAATGCGTATATATTAATAAGATCGCGCGTTGCATATCTTGTACGCGTCGGCATTTAAGTGAGATTTAAGTCATACTTAAATCTTTGTGAAACACCCCCCCCCCCCCCCAGGATAACATTGTTGTTTTGATTCACATATTGGGTGATTTCAAGTTCGGTGTTGGCCTTGGTGTTGGTGTTGAAATTTCGGTTGCTTTCCCTAGCTCCAAAACTTATTCAGAGCTTGTAAAACTGATCCAGATCACATTATTGACATCTCAACAACTAGTGAGTGACTTTTCGGGACCATCCTCATTTTATGTTTGGTGTTATAATCGTGTACAAAATTGACCCAACAACAACACCAAAAGGTCAACACTGAACTTGAAATCACCCATTGTCGACAAAGACTTCTTGGTTGATCATTGTCATGAAGGGCATTTGACAATACATGTTTTTATGTTCATGAATACGCCGTGTGTCGTCGAAATGAAAACTCTCTATTTACTCAACAGTCAGGAAAGAGGTGGACTTTCAGGCAGTATCTAAACGCAAGCTGAATATTCCTTCATTCTTCTCTCCTCCTTTATATTCAGAGTAGTACTGAATAAAAAAAATCCCATTACTCTGGCTAATAGGTCAGTTCGAATCAATTTACTGTATCACTACTCTTAACGGGGCGCCGGCGCTGCGAGATCTTAAGGGTAATTAGATTTTACAATGGAGTTCCATCCAAATCAGTAGCATTATGGTCACGTTTGATGCCGCATGGACAAAGTATGTCACGCCTCTTTTTACTTACAGAATGTATCTAACTTACTGACCAAATCCAATAGAAATTATGCTTTTGTAATAATAACTACTTTTTGCTGCCTCTTGTCGGATATAATGAACAGACAGATTGCAGGGGCGGATCCAGCTTTCGCCAATAGGGGGGGCCGAAAATATTTTCATCAACATTTTTCTCGATTGACCGGTATAATATGATTTTTTTTTTTTTGGGGGGGGGGTTCTGGGGTATAGTCCTAATTAAAAACTTTATAAAAAATTAAGGTATCTCTTGTAGTCTTAGTATATAATGCGAGCGCGAAGCGCGAGCTCAAATTCTTTGATATATTTTGTCCATAAACCTGAAGATTCTGAGGAGATTTTATAATCATGAAAAAAAGATAAGTATCCAGCTAAACAATGCGAGCGCTAAGCCCTAGCCGAAATTTTACCATAACAACGTGAAAAGGGACTCAATTATGACTGTTGTTAGCGATTAATGAAGAGGATACAAGTATCACCAATTAAATAATGAGAGTGTGAACCACGAGCTCAATATATTATGACATTCCTACCGTCAAACTGGACAGTCTTAGTGCGTTTTAATTCAAATAAAGAACAAGCTGTGTGTCTCAAACTATCAAATGCGAGCGCGAAGCACGAACTTAATTTTTTGATATACTGACATGATAAAGGAGCATTTTGACAAATTTTGGTAAGAATTTCAAAAGAGGATAGGTAACTCACAAATCAAACAAAATTTTAAAACATATAAACAATTTGTGTAAATCAAACAAAATAATGAAAGCTTGATGTGTGAGCTAAAAAATTGTGTGAAAATTGATTTCAGAATTGGATATATAAGTGCCATTTAATCCTCTTGAATGGGATTCATTACACAGGCAATGCGAGCGCGAAGCGCGAGCGAAAATTTTGATATAAATTATATCTTCCAATTCTTCCCCTCACCTTTTTCTTCTTTCTTTTCGGGGTGGGGCCGGCCGTTACGAGGCTCTATTCTTTCTGTTTTTCATAGTTTCTATCAAGTTAAAGAGTATTCACTTTTTTATGCAGGTTGTCAAAAAATAGGGGGGGGGACCGGGGCCGGCTCGGCCCCCTCCTGGATCCGCGCCTGGATTGCTTTTAATGGGAAAAGCAAACGTTGCAATATTTCAAGACTTATTAAAACATGTGATCACAGCTTTAAAGCAGAATTGAGAGATATTTTACAATAAAAAAATAAGATCAATAAATATAAGAATCAAGAAATATACAAGAATCACAATATAAATTCAAAATATTACGATATCCTCAAAATGATAATATTTGAAAAGCTATAAGCAGATGCATTTTACTAATGATCTGAAAGACCATTTGAGAAGTTTGAGCAGAACTTCAATATGAATTTATAATGATACTATTTAGAAGAAAATTTGTTTTAACCTGTCTATTAGAAAATGAAGTATTGGCGATAAAAAAAATATCAGTTAAAGGGGAATGAAACCTTTGGAACAAATAGGCTTGTGTAGAAACAGAAAAATTAAAGAATAAGAATAAAGAAAGTTTGAGAAAAATCGGACAAATAATGAGAAAGTTATGAGCATTTGAATATTGCAATCACTAATTCTATGGAGATCCTCCAATTGGCAATGTGACAAGGATGTGTGATGTCACTGATGAACAACTTTCCCTTTGGTGGACTATAAAATGTTTTCATAGTGAGGAAGTTTTTTGAAATACACTGGATGTAAATTTGTCATTTCAATTATGTCAAATTCTTTGATTTTATTCAATTTTTGAAATGTACCTATTGAATACATATTTGAGTTATATACACATATATACATATGTGTGCGTATTCATTATATATGTAATATATTTATATAATAATCATTTACCAGCCAGATTAAGATAATTAACCACATTCACTTTCAATATTACCAGACTGAGTTCTAAATGCTCGAAAAGTTTTTAGAGGTTCCCTGCCAAAGGAGGCCAGATCGTAAAGACTCGTAATCGTAAAGTAATAATACAGATGGATACAGTAGTCTGATTTTGTTAAATTCACTCATCATTTTAACTGCAAGCATGTTGGAAAAGAACTAACTGATGAAAGATCGCTCTCAACACATTCAATTTTCAATAGATGCACTTTCTGACCCACCTCGTTGGTTGATCAATTTCCTCTAATCTCCACCGCAAGAGATGACGGAAGGTGCGCTTCAGGAGCGGGTGCTTCCAGCCATATATTATTGGATTAATGCTGCTGTTGGCGTTAAGTAAAACGTAGGCAAAGAGGTCGTAGATATAAGGTAGGTGTGGAAAGAGAATGCTAACAGATGTGAAGGCAATGGCAATGACGAAAGCCAGAACGATCACGATCATGTTCTTCGTGACTTCCTTCTCGAGTTTGATCATCGGTACAGGTGCTTCGTACATTCTCGGCCGTCGCGCGACACGTCGTTGGTTAGATCTCATTGTCTCTGTGTCCTCCCGCTCCTGTACGATTGTGCTTATTGCTTGGATACTGGAAATACTGACAGAACTGGCGGTTGGGATTGGTTGTGCAATCTGGCATGTCGGGCGTCTGTCAGTAGGTACTCTTTTCACTGGAATAAAAAGCTTATCCGGGGTGGACGTGGGAGACTCCTGCAATCGCAACGCCTTCCACTGGATTGCGGACGGCAATTGCTTTCTTGAACCTGATTTGCCGGAATCGCAATCTGTACCGTTACACTTTTCCTGTTGGATGCTCAATTCGTTTGAATTATTTGGCCTGGAGAGATTTGACGGTGGGCTGCTCTCTCGAAGTGTCTCATTACTCATGACGACCTTCCTAGAATGTGATCGAACGACCTTAGCGATAAGTAGATAGAATACGAGTGTCACCACGACGCATACGAGAAGAAATGTGCCAGCCACCATATCCAGTAAGGGCCCATACACAATGGTGCAGAAAAGACCACTGAGAAGACCTGTTCTCGCATTGCCAGTCACCACGAATCCTAAAGTGATCCCTAGGGGAAAGAGGATTCCAAATGAAGCCATTACCGCCGACTTGAAACGCGAGAACAACCTTCTCTTGACGGAAAGCCTTTGTGTAAGGCAGATGTAGCGATTAAATGCAATCAAGACCAACGTGAAGGCACTTGCTCCAAGTGTGACGTATCCCAGTACACCTGCCACGCTGCAAGCTATATGGAAAAACTTCGATCTTGCCTCCAGGAGAGCAGCGATTTGTACAGGCATGATGAGGCAGGTAAGAAGGTCTGTTACTGCTAGAAACCCAACAAAGCGGTTGTTGTGAGACTGTAGCCTCCTTGATGTGGAGATTGCGACAAGAACTAAGGTATTTCCGCACACGCCTACAAGGCAGATAGCACACCATATGACAACCGCTATCAGTTTCTGGCTAAAATATCCACTGGGATTGGGTGGCAGTTCGCTCGTAAGATTCAATTCGGTTGACATATTTAGGTCCTCCATTGATCACAATAAAAATCACGTATCTGCAAAAGGGATAAGTATATATGAAAAAATTAAATTAATCTGCTCCTCCTGGTTACATCGAGTAGGCAGGCACATTGACAGATTGACACCTTATTCACCACATTGGTCTTGACTCTTGAGGCAAGTCACACATACCAAGCTGTTTACAAGGTATGTGAATAATAGTATCTTTTTGGAAGACTACACTATTCGTCACCCCGAGAAGTCTTTGGCGTTCCTATTCATCATTATGCAGAAATCTTATTTCTCGGGGCATGGATAATTATATAATATTGACTGGCCTTGAGGGGAACATCAAATATATTGCCAGCAAAAGAATCATATTGGCCCGAGTCTTTAGACGAGGGCAATATGGGTCTTTTAAGGGCAATATATTTGATGTTCCCCGAAAGAAGAGCCAGTCAATATTTTTATTATCATCCAAATCAGATATCTAGAGCAAAAATCATGATAATGTGGATATTTCTTTTAAAAATAGAGTTCTATTGTGTCATGTTAATATCGGTCTAAGCTCTGCACTTTACCATTATGACGTACTTGCAAGCGCTCGGATCCAGCGTTGTCTTTATTATGACGTATATTGTTGGTGGGCGGATCCTTATTAAGCGTATCTCTTTATACGCATCCACAAATGCCCGGATGTGAGACCAGGGAAAATACAAAGGTATATTTTGCGTCGTCTCTGCATGCAAAGTAAATACGCGCATTGAGACCGAGGAAAATACAAACAATATACCTACCCTTCCCGATATTCAGAAAATGTAGGGCAATACGGTTTTGTAAATGACCAGCTCAGATGTCTGATACGGGTGATAATGTACTATAATTCTTCCAACACGATGACATAATCCGTAACTATCGCTTATACCTTGGTCACATTTGCTCTTCGGCGGCCGTACGGCGAGTCGAAAACAGCTCTTTTATTAATTTTAATTCAAACCACCTACGTGTAGTTGGACAAAAATGTAAAAACGGCTGTTTTCGACTCGCCGTACGGCCGTCATAAAGCAAATATGACCAAGGTATTATTGTCTCAGTAAAGCCCCTTTCACAATGGACGTACGACCTGTTTACGACCGCCTGCAACAGTTTTTTCTTGTTGTTGCACGATCGATCTCTTGGTGTCTTGCGAGCACTCGCAGTCGTTGTAGACGATCGCACGAACACGAGGTGGTCGGAGATGGTCGTGTCTGGTCGCATCTGAACTTTGAACATGTTCAAAATCCAAACGCGATCAAATACGATTGATTCACTCCCATCAGGTCGTACCATCAGTCGGGCGATCATCGTGTGAATGTTGTTCAACGTTGTACGACTTGGTGCGAGAGGTGGCACAACTAAGTCTAGTCGCATTTAGTCGACTGGAGGTCGTACAACACTTGCGCATGTGCTAGAGACCTACAGAGACCAGTCTTGCGACTGGGTGCGATAATATAAGACTGTTGCAAGACCGATCGAAATTACGGCTTACAACATTCCACTACCGTTGCATTCGCATGTATGCGACCGTTCAGCCCTTTCACAATTGACATCCGACCAGTTTACTACCGCCTGCAACAGTTTTTCTTGTTGTTGCACGATCGATCTCTTGGTGTCTTGCGAGCATTCGCAGTCGTTGTAGACGGTCGCACGAACTCTAGGTGGTCGTGACTGGTCACATCTGAACTTTGAACATGTTCAAAATCCGAACGCGATCAAATACGATCGATTCACTCTCATCAGGCCGTACCCGGGGTCGTACCATCGGTCGGGCGATCATCGTGCGAGTGTTTTTCAACGTTGTACGACTTGGTGCGAGAGTTTGCACAGCTAAGTCGTCGCATTTACTTGACTGGAGGTCGTACAACACTTGCACATGTGCCAGCGACCTACATGTACAGAGACCTGTCTTGCGACTGTGTGCGATAATATATAGGCCATATAAGACTGTTGCAAGACCGATCGCAACGGCTTACAACATTGCACTACCGTTTCATTCGCATGTATACGACCGTTCCACTCGCAATCCCTCGTATAACACTCGCATGTGATCGCACAAGCACAGTAAGAGCGTATGCGACTTACTCGTGCAACGGGGTTTAATGGTTATTTTTGTTGTACGACAGCTGTTGCAACTGTGAAAGCCTCTGTGCCATCTTATGAGATGACTAGCGATTGATGCTTGTTGCAGCCTGTCGCACGACCAAAAGGTCGCAAATGGTCGTACGTCAATTGTGAAAGAGGCTTAACCAACGACCAAGAAAAATAGATTTAAGGTTATACATGTAAGATCATGAATCAGTAATTGGCTGTGCGCGTGCAATTGATCGGGAATATTTTGTCCAACGCATGACCGGTGTGACCGGAGCGGTCATACAGTAAGTAAAGTATTGCGAATCAAATATCAAGGATCCACAAAACGATCTTTTACAACGAGGTATACACATCATTTTTGCTCGGTCATTAGTAAATTATTCTTACTAATGATTTATCTGTTTTTTCTGTTTTAATGAGTAAACCTCTATGAAGACGCCCCTGTATTACTAAACCATTCAAACCGGTTTGGTTTATGGGTATTAAAAAATTAGAAATATCTTGCATTTGATGACATGTTAATGACTATATATCACGGAAACACCACATGGAATACCTCTATAAATGAGAGTAAAATGGGGAAGGATAATTTGTAGCTAGGTTGAAAAACTTGAAGAAACAAAACAAAGAAACATCGGCTCATACAACTTGACTTTTCGTATATACTGATCGCAATTGTTTACCAATCAAAACTAATATAAAGCATATTACAATTTCACATATTTTTTTTTAGCTCATCAGACCCGAAGGGCCAGATGAGCTAATTGAACTTATGCCGAGGCGTGACATCCGTCGTCTGTAGTCCGTCCACAATTTCAAAATGCTTCTTCTTCTTCGTCATTTCAAGTACGGTCTCAAGTCTGTTTACTTTATATTATAGCACTAGGTTAGAGATTCAATCTTTTGCACAGAATTTTGAAAGTCAGTAAATATGCTGATTTATGCGCATTTTTCAAAATTCACAAAAAAAAATTATCGTTCTTTATTTGTTGACAGAATTTGATTATTTTGGCTTCTATATGGTCGAACTTTATGAGGCTCACCAAATCTTACACAGAATTTTGAAATTTTGATTAGAAAAAAAATTATACTAATTTATGCGAAATTGATCTATGCATATTTTTCAAAATTGTCATATTAAAAATGCTTCTTCTTTATTTGTTGACCGATTTTGATTCTATTTTTGCTTCCATCTGGTAGAGCTTTATAAGCATGATAAGGTTCACCAAACTTTTACCCAAAGTTCTGAAACTTGTATCAAAAAACCTTGTATGCTAATTTATGCGTATTTCTAAAAATTCATATGAAATGTTTCTTCTGTATTTGTTGACCGAGTTAGATTTTTTTTCCAGTCTAGTAGAGCTTCATGAGGTTCACCAAAATTCTAAACTGAATTTTGATATTTTGAGTTGAAAATTATTTGCCCTAATTTATGAGGAATTTGTTCATTAATCACAGAAAATATCTCTTCCTTATTTGTCGACCAATTTCAATTTTGTGTGCTTTATATAACAGGTCTAGTTGGGGATGAATAAACTTCTACAAAGAATCTTGATCTCATTAAATATGCTATATACTAAAAATAAATGCTTATTTGTTGACCGATTTTGATTTTTTTGTTCCATCTGAGAGCTACATGAGGTTCATCAAGGTTCTACACAGAATTTAGACATTTTGACCAGAAAATCATTTATTCTAATTTATACGAGATTTATTCATAAATTACAAAAATTGTTTCTTCTGTGTCATTTCTTCATCGATTTTAATTCTGTTTCTTTAGTTAATGCCACCAATATAATTCACTACAATGTCAAATGGACTGAAGTTGAAAATTTTGTTGTAGGATGTCGGATGAGCTCCAAATCATTGATGTGCTAGTTTATACATCCAATTGAATCCGATTTTTTTTGGAATCGATATACACCTTTTTAAATTTGTAAAGATTTTGTTAATTTCTTGAAAGCAGGTCTATACGCGATAAAGCATTACACTAAACTTAGCTTATACAGAAGTGCAGATTCATCAATTCCTGTTTTTCAGTTTTCTCGTCAAGAAGACATAAATAACGATAGGGTAACACAAATCTCGCCCTGCAAAATCTGGATTATTATCTTGGTATGAATATAAAAGAAAAATTGATTAATATTTACCAGTCACACGGTGATAGACCTATGAATGAAAGTCTGCCTTGAAACAACGAGCCGTCGTTCGAACCCTGCAGATCGGTTATTCTGTGCGGAATGCACAGGCAACGGAATTCGATAGCTACCTTTTCGATAGTAGTTAATACTCCTTTCCAAGTGAAATTACATGTGATGTATATCCCGGGTAGAAAGGTGTTGAAATGTCGCGATTAATTGTTTACATTGAAAGAGATTTTCTTCTGCAGTTTAGTTCGTTTGATGAATGCGCTGAAATTTAGACTTTTAATATAAACCCAGAATAGTTGCGTTAATAACGCTGCCACTGATGACTCTCAACAGGATGTTCGATTCGCTGTTACATTTGGAATAATTATATAATTCTTCTCGGGTAATTACGAACGGCGCGGAGATTGTGTCTCTTGTCAGTACTTCGTCGACGACATTCGCGGATTGCTGAATATAATGTTGAATTGAGTAAGAAAATTGAAATGTCAAAGGGCGTTGTCCCCTATTATAGAGGAGGACTGTGGATCACACATACAGTGGTATGGTGAGGTGGGTGGCTCGTTTAGCAAGTTATAGTTCTCTTAGATAATTTAATTGAAAAGTGTTTATTTATTTTTGGGGGGTTTGATTTTCTTTTTCGTGTCGGAAAATGAAAGGTACGTGTAAGATTAAATGAAGTTCTAGTTGTTAATTTTACCTCAAGTGATTTCCAAACGTTGTTTCAAGAATTTTTGTAGTATGAGCATTCAATCTTTGATTTCTTGATCTGTCCTGTTAGGGTTATTCTCCCGTTCTATTTTTTTTCTTCCGTTTTCTTTTGGACTTTTGCATGTATGACTGACTACGAGATATTCTTAAGAAGATGGTAAAATTTCAGTTGCGCCAAGTTGGTGGGTGAAGAAAATGTGAAAAGGTAATTGTGTGCACGCACAAAGACACCTACACTGTAAAAACTGTGGTGTTAAAATTAATAGAGGACCACACCCTGAGGTGTTAACATTACACCCTGGATATTAAACATAACACAAAAGAGTTTAAATGTAACAACAAAAGGTGTTGTAATAACACCTATAGGTGTAAAATTAACACCACCAATTTAACACCGGTGTAAAATAACTGGTGTGGTCCTCTATGTACATCGGTTAACACCACAGTTTTTGCTGTGTACCCGTCGTTCCACAAACGAGCATCCCACACCCACATATAAACACGCACCCCTACACAATACAGTATCTTTCCCACATTCCCCACACACACCGCCACCACCCATACACTCGCCCACAAACTTGTGAAGGGCTCAACCTAAAGGTCAAGTCCACCTCAGAAAAATGTTGATTTGAATCAATAGAGAAAAATCAGACAAGCACTGCTGAAAATTTCATCAAATCGGATGTAAAATAAGAAAGTTATGAAATTTCTAAGTTTCGCTTATTTTTAACAAAATAGTTAAATGAACGAGCCAGTTACATCCAAATGAGAGAGTCGATGATGTCACTCACTCACTATTTCGTTTTGTTTTTTATTGTTTGAATTATACAATATTTCAGTTTTTACGAATTTAGTGACTAGGACTCCCTTGCCTGAAGCACAAAATGTTAAAATAATGGAATTCCACGTGTTCAGGGAGGAATGATACTTCATTTCACGTGACAATGGCGAGAAAATCAAATTATTTCATATTTTATATAATAAAATAAAAAAGAACTCTTTACCTTGTGACCTGAGAAACTCTATTCTTACTGTATCCCTTTCAACATGGTGCAATCACCTAAATTCCTATCTTGATTCTAATTAAGTGTCAAAATATGATATGACACCATCTTTATGTATTTTTAGAATTATCTCTTTTTATTCTTCGGTATTTAACTGTTTCTATTTATATATTCTTATTATCAACAACTGGCCATTATCTATATCCAATGGTGTTTCAATATTTCAATAATTCAATTTTCAATATTCCAACAGCATTTTCATTAATTCAAGTTTAAATATCAGGGGGTTGTATTCAACATGTTAAGTGCAATATAATTAATGAAATTGAATAGATATATGCTGTATTCTTGCCAAGATACCACAGTACTTTCAATTTTCAATTATTTATTGCAATTTATACAATCTCATACCGAATTGCACGACAAAGCCAACCAAAATTAATTCAGACAATTGGTCAGCATATTTCCTTTCTGTTATTCAGTTTCTTACCTTTTAATGCAGTGTATTTATTGATACTAGTTTGTATGATTTTATGTTTTGATTCTGAGTAATTGAACATTTTGTTATATTATGTAATTTTGAATGAAATTTTATGCTATGTTTATTTCGCATGAAAATACTACAGTGGATTCACCTGGATGGGGTATGGGTTAGGGCGGTCCGCGGACTATAGTCATTTGGTTAACTTTGCCCAATGCCTGGCAGCTCATCCAGGTGAACCCCTTGTTTCATTATTTTTATGTTACTGTATTATTGTAATAATTATTTTTTATCATTGTATTTTACTTGTTTTTGATATTCTGCCAAATAAAATAATAATAATAAGAAGAAGAAATAGTGAGTGATTCATCAGTTCTCTCATTTGCATACCGACTGAGATGAGCATATAACTGTTTTGTGAAATGAAGCGAAACTTAAAAATGTCATAACTTTCTTATTTTACATCCGATTTTGATGAAATTTTCAGTGTTTTGCTTGTTGGATTTTTCTCCTTTTATTCAAATCAAGATTTTGTTGGGGTAGACTTGTCATTTAAGTAAATGCTTCCAAGTCAGACAAGCCATTTTGAAGGTAGGTATAACAATTAATAAGGCATTTCTTGATTGTTGATCAACGAAATCATGACCAGTGAGATAATGAGTAAGGGGAAATGTAAACATTGCTCTGAAGTGTTTATGAAATGTTAAAAATTGTTCAAGAAGGGTGTGTATGTGTGTGTGTGCGAGAGAGGTGACGTGTTGTCGTCGGGTTGTATGTGTGTGTAGAATGACAGGTACCGTATGCGTCATTCTGTGTACACGTAATTACCTTTCTCACACTTTGTTTCATCACCCAGCAACTTGGTGCAACTGATATCTGGAGATTGTCCCTTAAACAGTCATCATGGTCATGCATGCAAAGATCCATATGAAAATGGTGTCAAAATATTCAGAGTGAATCACTCTATTGGGAAATATCACTAAATCAATTATCAAATATTAATTCTTCAAACAAGACAATTTCAAACTGATGTGACTTTTTCTTCTTGCTCAGTCTCTAAAGCTTTGGAACCAAAGTTTGGAACCATCGAAATGTTAAATTATTTCAAAATTTTGCCGAAATTTGCAATGTATCTTAAACATGTTGAACTAAAACTTTTTCATTCAAGATGGATCTTAAAAATTAAAAGTATTTTGGACAATTGTGGATTGCAAGTTTGTGGGAAGAAGACCGTGTTGTAAATCTGAATCGTGTTAAGTTAGCCATTGAACGTAGATTACGTGAAACTGGAAAGAAGAAGTTAATAGAAATCGTTTGTGTTTCAACTATAGAATTTTTAAAAAAGAAACAGTTTTAGAAAAATATTTGTTGAAGTTGGATGTAGCAGATAGAATATCTATGTGTAAATTTCGATGCGGCAACCATAATCTGCCAATTGCTAAATGTCGTTATTCATCTGATCAACCTCTTGAAATATGTCCATTATGTAACCTTGAAGTTCAGGGTGATGAATTTTATTATGTTTTAGTATATCCGTCTTTCAATGATGAGCGTAAGAAGTATGTTGAGACTTATTATTACCTAAGACCTAATGCCATTAAGTTCAATTAGCTATTCAATGTTAAATCTATTAAGCACTTAAAGAATCTATCCAAATTTTGTAAAGTCATTATGTCGAAGCTCAAATAATTTTGTTGTCTTTCCTTATTCCATGCACTTCCAGTTGTTGAATTAATGTACATGTATGTAGTTCAGACTATTTTTATGCCATGTTATTAGTCCATATATTTTATTTTCGATTCTTGCCTTTTACCTGTTTTTTGTAAAAAGTCTGATATCATAAGCTTTCGTTATCTTTTAACTTTTTTTATGGTTATCTATAATGCTGTTACGCTATTGTATTTCTTCCATGCCCCTGAAGGGGCCGTATAAGAAATAAAAATCACTGTATCAGGACGAGGGTTTATTTAGCTTTGGAGGTTAGATTTTATATTGGCTTAACGTGCAATTGTTCCATCGGAGCAATTGTGGCTGCAGCAAATTTCATGGAATTGATATTAGATTATATAACAATTTGAATGGGTGAGAGACAGAGAATACGGAAGGAGTCCAGTGTCGACATGCAAATTTTCGTTGGGCAGCGGGAGCAGGTGCCGAAATGGCAAGAAGTTGGGCATGATTGGATGCTAGACGTTAAAAAGGTCAACATAGACGTAATAATAATGTACTCACACCAGACACACATTCGCATACATGACATGTCTGAGAATAATTTCGTTAAGTCATATCTTATATTGCATCTAGGAGCATTTAACACAAAGCTCCTTGATTGTACATGTCGAGTTCAATCGCCACATATCACTACCGGCCGAATTGTATGATAGCGAACAGGCGAATGTATTTGATGGTTTTCCATCTCAAGGAAAAT
This sequence comes from Lytechinus variegatus, assembly GCF_018143015.1. Lineage (NCBI taxonomy): Eukaryota > Metazoa > Echinodermata > Echinoidea > Temnopleuroida > Toxopneustidae > Lytechinus > Lytechinus variegatus. The sequence continues at coordinate 36,143,388 of NC_054743.1, read as the reverse complement.
TGATAATAGCCGTATCATTAAATGTAATCGGCACGATGCTAACTGAAATGGCTCCCAATAGATTCATTCAGAAAAAAATAATTGGGGACGTTCTTTGTTTCTTGGGGGATACATAGATATCAGAAGCTGAGATGACGTTGTCCGCCCTCTGCTCCCCCCCCCCCCATCCTGCCCTCATATCTCTCTCCCACGGGGAGGGCGGGGGTGGCTTAAAGTTAATCAGTTGAGTTTATTTATTCAACGGCGGTAGTACTCTGTTGTTTGAGATTTGAAAACTATCCCTTGCTAGAGTGTTGAAATATCTCAAAGATGGTGGGTTGATAATACTAAGGGATACGTTATGAAAGAGAGCACAATCGATAATCTTTAGAATGGAAAAGATTTACTATGGAAAATCAGAAGTATTATCACATAGGGAATTTCTTATTTCATTAGGGGCTATTTACACGGAGGGAGGTAATTGTAACATATGGTCATTCGGGTCACTAAATGATAGCTTTCAGCGCATTCAACAATTTAATCCGTCGTAGTCAGAATCATTATACCAAGTGTCCAACTCCCTGGCTACATAATTATGGGTCCATGGTGTCTTCTGTCAGACCACTACAGTAATTATCTACAGCAGAATGATGTCGGGAAACAATAGCTTAATAGATTATCAGCGGAAGGAGTATTTTGAAACGAAATTATCAGGGATAAAGGAAAACCGTAATTATCAGACGAGTACAATGTACAGAAGAAAAAAAGAGAATAGCAGAGATGTCAATTATCAAACGAGCTTTTAATTTCCAATGGAGGATTCACACTCGAGTTAATATTTTGCTAGAGCTGAAAACTGGGAGCCAAGATTGCAGAAGGAATTGTAGAAATCGTAAGCGAAAATGGCACTTCTGAGAGATAGTAAGGAACATGGAAGCATTTATATTAAACACTTTACACTGCCTCTCGGTAACAATAAAAAAGAAACCGAGAATTATTGAATCGCAATCAAAAGGATAGAATCTCCTTTTTTTTCCTTGGTTGTTGCAACCTCATTCACGCATGAGGGAGTAAACAATTTGAATAAAGGATTCCAACAGTTCTCTTGGCGGGTGGTATTTGAATTTCAAGTTGATACCCCAATGGCCCAATCACAGAACATGGTCAAGAAATATCTACATGAAAGTTCCGTTTATTTGAAATAATGCTTCAATTCCAATAATTTTAATTAATACGAAATAAAGAGGTTTGACAGGCTTTGCATGTCTCGGGTCGGACTAACTCAACATTTCGATTTTGTGTTGACGATGAGCCATGTATGAAGTGTTTTGTTAACCGTCCGACATGGAATCCATGAAAACACATTTATTTGATGAAATCATGGAAATATAAGCATTATATCAAAGGGTTTGTACTTTTCTTGTTTCTTTACCATTTCCCTTGATTAAGATATCAAACAAAAGAGCGGATATTTCTATACATGCGATTTTCTTTTTGAAATTCAAAAACCGCCCAGCAACATTAACCAAGTGACTATAGGCGCCGCTTTTCCGACGGCGGCGTCAACACCAAATTTTAACCCAAGGTTAAGTTTTTGAAATGACGGTATATGAACATAGTTCATGAAACTTGGACATAAGGTTAATCAAGTACCAGTAAACATCCTGCCTTAGTTTCATGTCACATGACCAAGGTCAAACGTCATTTAGGTTCAATGATCAAGGTCACATGATCAAGGTCATCAATGAACTTTGGCCACGTTGGGGGGTATTTGTTGAATTGCCATCATATCTCTGTAAGTGTATTGGTCTAGTTCATACAACATGGAAATAAGAGTAACCAAGTTACTCACTGAACATCTTTGGCGAGTTGTAGTTTTCAAAGTCAGCACTGCTGCTATATTGAATCGCATGATGCAGGTGAGACCGCCAGAGGGCATGCCACTTGTTTATGTCATATACCCCCCCCCCCCCGTCAAAACAAAATGAAGGAGTGACCCTCGAATAACAGGTGAATTTACCACTTGTATCCTAGTATTTCTTATGAAAAGAAATCAGGTCCCCTGACATCGATTCTATGAGGGGCCATATTGTAAAGTTGATAGAATTTTTTATTGTAGGTTCATTTATTTCCCTTCCTCTCACCTTCGCACATACACGAACTTCACTGATATACCTGTTTCCACACGGATTTATTTGGTCCGATGCCAAAGTTGTCCAGTTGCCAACCCATCTATCATTTGGTCTACCATCAGTTCGTCCAATATCCACATGGTGTAGTTGCCATTTCGTTCACATACCATTTGGTCCAATAAGACTAAGTGACAATTTGGTAAAATGAATGAAAATAAAACGAATATTAGACCAACTGGTTGTGGGACAAAATGGTCCTAGACGGAATGTATGGACGGAATGGCATAAGGGCATTTTCATACACGGCACAGTTTTACACACTTTTCATTGTGTGTATGATTATCTCTAAAACAACAAATGATCATACACACAATGAAAAGTGTGTAAAATTGTGTCGTGTAACGTCAGTCACCGTGAAAATGCCCATGAGACTAACTGAAGTTAGACCATGTGGTAAGTGGACGAGTTGGCAGTGGACGAATTGTCAATTTACCTTTATATTCTATACAGGGGTGACCCAAAGGACTACGCCTACGGCAACTCCAGCTCTGCGAACATCATTCTGAACCACAAGGGAGTCATCCGCCTGGTGTCCAAGCCTTTCCTGCAGAGCAGCACCTGTAAGATCAAAATCCGCTATTTTCCATTCGATCGTCAAATCTGCCACCTCAAGTACGGCTCCTGGACGTACACCCAAGAATATGTCGACCTCCATAACTCGACACAGACACCCGACTTCTCGGATTACCTTGTCAATGAGCAATGGGATATATTGTAAGTACAGACACTTCATTTTTGTCTCGCCTGCAGAGCAGAGCGAGACCACCGGCGCCGCTTTTCCGACGGCAGCGTCAACATCAAATTTTAACAGAAGGTTAAGTTTTTGAAATGACAGCTTAACTTAAAAAGTATATCGATCTAGTTCATGAAACTTAAATATAAGGTTAATCAAGTATTACTTACGATGTTGATTCAGTTTCAGGCCACATGACTAAGGTCAAAGGTCATTTAGGGTCAATGAACTTAGACCACGTTGGGGAATCAAAATCAAAGTCTTAACCTAAGGTTAAGTTTTTTTTTTAAATGTCTTCATAACTTAAAAAAGTATACAGACGTAGTTCATGACAACTAGTCATAAAGATGATGAAGTATTAATAAATATCATGCCTGAGTTTCAGGTCACAATATTAAGGTCGAAGGTCATTTAGGGTCATTGAACTTTGGCCAAGTTGGGGATATTTGTGGATTCACCATTATAAATCTGAAAGTGTATGGATCTACAATGTAGTTCATGTATCTAAGACATAAGAATAATCAAGTAGCGCTGAAAATTCCGTGCGAGTTTCAGGTCACATGACCGAAGTCAAAGGTCATTTAACGTTAATAAACTTTGGCCATGTTGAGGTAATTGTTAAATTGCCGTCATAACTTTGGAAGTTTATGGATATAGTTTATAAAATGTTGACATGAGGGTAATCAATTATCAGTGACAAGTATTAGGTCACATGATTAAGGTCAAATGTCATTTAAGGGTCAATGAACATAGTATTATATCATTATATGAATCGTGTTTTTGTGAATAATTACTTTATAGTAGTTTTCAAAGTCAGCACTGCTGCTATATTGAATCGCATAATGCAGGCGAGACTGCAAGAGGCGCGCCACTTGTTACGTATTCTTCATATTTTATGTTTTTATTTTCAACCGGGTCTTAGTATCGGAGGACATTATCAGTAACCAATTAAATTACTGGGGTTCAGAAAGATCGTTTTATAACTTTTGTTTTCCCCTCATTTACTAATCCCATTCCACCATAATCCTGCCTACATGTAAATTCTGCCTGAATGATCTCTAAAAGTTTCTTCATTGACTTTCATATTCTTTTTCGCAGAGATGCCTATTTCAAACGGAACGTGGAGTGGTATGAGTGCTGTCCCGACCGTTACGTCGACATTACGATGTACCTCAGTCTGCGTCGAAAACCCCTTTATTACCTCTACAAACTCGTCATGCCCATTGTTCTCCTCTCTGCTCTCTCCATGGTCGGGTTCCTCATGCCCTACAATGTCGGTGTCATCAAGGCCAGTCTCAGTGTCACGCTCACGTTGTCGATGACGGTGTTCTTGCTTCTTGTGGCTGAAACCATACCGCGGACATCGGATAGCATGCCTCTGATCAGTGAGTTTTCAGTCTACACTGTTAGAAAATTTATACTTAAAATAAAAGAAGTTCCTGCAGCAGAGTCTCGAGAACACCTGTAATCTTACCAGATTGCGTAATCTTACAGGAAATTGGTATTTGGTGTATGGAACCTTACAAATGTCCTTTAATAAATCAGCATTTTCCCTTTGAAACAGACCTGTTCTGTTAAATTGCAGAAAATTCCTTTTTTATGAATTTGCACAATGATTCTGTTATTGCTTTCTGCAAAATTTTCTTTTTTTCTGTAAAATCAGGGGTTTTTTAACAGTGTATAATGGGATCTTAAACATGCGTAGCTATCTGGTTGCGGAGAAATAGCAAAACGAATCTTTAAAAAAGTAAGGTATGTTGCAATAATTAATGAACGAGGAATGAGCAGATTTTTTTGTGTAAATATGTTGAAATTTGAACGTCGGGATTCATAGAAAGAGACAGATTTTATGAATTGATCATAACCATTATTTTTTAGTTATTTGACCTTGAACGGTATTGTTATCACTGACGTGTCATCAGCAATGCTGGGTTTGCTAAGTTTGCTTCTGTACAAAGCTTGGAATTTGAAAAAGGATTTGTGTATGTTAAGTCAAATGTGCATTTGAATATCCGACTCTTGAGCTTCTTTTTTTTTGCTGCATTTTGCAATACACTTTGTTAGAGTAAATATGTAAACTTCAGAATAGGATGGTTGGAACAAAAGCAGAAACCACTTTGGAATTTGATAATGTGTTTTGAAGTAATTCATTGCAAAATAGCGTAATTATTACGCTATTGTGTAATGTATTTTGAAGTTTACGTATTCATAATAGGGTGGTTGGAATAAAAGCAGAAACCACTTCGGAATCTGATAATGCTCTCAGGATTTTTGGATTGCTGGCAAATAATAGCTTTCATTTGCTGAACAAGAATCACTCTCTTATATGCTTCTGCCTACAAGTGGTTGCCGGCGGCATAACATTTCCGAGTTTTTCGTCGTATACCCGTTCGCGCTCTCGTGATAAGGACACGCATTACGTATGAAAAATGCATAAAGGAAAAGTACAAACAGATCCTTTTTTTAAGAAATGCCACAAGTCAGTATTTCATTAGCATATAGATATGACATGTATTGACGGTCTTTGTGAGGTTTACCCGAGAATGCCAATCGTCAGCTATTAAAATCCAACGAGTTCATAATTTATATCTGGAACATAATGATAAAGACCAACATTCTTGTTTTAGGTTTAGCTAAATCTGTAGTTTAATTATTGATGACTAAATGCAAGGCAAATCTTTGCAGTTGACATTTTACAATACTCTTTCTACTGAGAGATTTACAATGGGTTTTTTCGCCACGGAAGTACGAAAAATAATTATGCAGTGATTCCAGTCAACATGTGAAATATACAGTTTGATTAAATAATTGACACATGTGACGTCTTGTCAATTTAACTGGCTCAGAATTAGACGATGGCTTAAATTAAAGCAGAGCTCAGAATATACGAGTAGGTCAGTGTAACTGATCACCATTTTCCGTTTACCACCTTTAACATTATATATTCTTTTATTCATTTACTTTCCATGCCGTCGTAGCGGAATATTACATAATAATCATGGTTCTGATTGCGGTGTCGACAGCCATGAACATCGCGGTGCTCAATATCTTCCATATGGGCGAGAGCGGTAGGCGGGAGGTGCCGGAATGGTTGAGAAAGCTGGTGCTCTACTACGCCGCCCGTGTCATGTGTATGGGCTTTGTGGTGAACTACTGGAAGGAAATGATGTCGGCGAGAAAGCAACACGCCATGGACCCCGATCGGCTGGCCATGCTGAAAAAGCAGCGATTCTTTGCAGCAAGGTTGGTCATTAAAGTAGCCAGCCCGATCTGTTATGGATTTATTCTACGAGTGCATTCGTAACACCCCCATATGCTCTAGTTCACCCTGACAAAAAGTTTATTGTAAAAATAGCAGAAAAAATTATAAAAAATATTGCCGAAGGTTTGGGAAAAATTCATCAAATAATTAAAAAAGTTATTAGAATTTCAATTATTTGATTTGTGACGTCATATGCGAGCAGCATTCCTACATAGCGAATGGTAAAAAATCAATGAAATGTCATTTTCTCAGAAAATTGAAAATGGTTTTCACTGTAACTTTTGTATATCAATAGACAAACGATTTCACACCAGATCATGAAAAGAAAACAAAATTAAGTCATCAGGAACCATACAAAATTTGAAATTCATACATTTTATATTACATAACACATGGGGCAGCTGCTCGTTTATGACGTCACAAATCCAAAATTTTGAACCCTAATAACTTTCTTACTCTTTAACGGATTTTCCTCAAACCTTCACCAATATTTTTTATTATTTTTTATGCTATTTTTACAACAAAGTTTTCTTCAGGGTGAACTTTCCCTTTAAAGTATTTGCACGAAGGGGCGCGATTAGCAGTATTCTTGGGTTCGCCCCGCCTTTTGGATCACATGGAGTTCCAGAATTATAGTACTTTGTAAGAAGAAATTAAGAAACCCCTTAGCTTCTTAAGCACGTTTAGCAAGTCACTGGGTTGGAATTTTGCACCTTTATGTCATAAGGTGCAGAGTTGCACTTAACTTTAATAAAGGTGCCGCAACACAACAAGGGTGCATAGTTACACATTTCATAGGTGATCCCACTGTGGCACTAGGCAGCGCCATTAGAGGTGGAAAGACGTTCTTGTATGGTTCCTGGAAAAACACAATGTTTGGAAGAAAGGAGATCAAATGATGAAGCAATGTATGGGTGTATGGCATATATGGGGGATTGCTAATTAGAAGGGATTATGAGAATAAAGGAGTAAAAATGTAACCGTGTCATAAAATTACCTGGATTCTAATTAATTGATTTTATTATATGGTTATATTGGACCCAAATAGTGATCTTGTGAAAAAGTAACCATCCAGCCAAATAAAGAATCTATTAGATTTTCAAAGATTTTGGATTAGGGCAATAACGCGAATAACATGTCAAGTGTATACCCTGACTGATAAATCTATGTCATTAAATGATTGCATTGCAAGGTGTGGCTTTAATTAGTCTTAGAGACTATTCTATTGTTACGTTTTCTGAGGGTAAATATAGGACATGTAAATCAAATCTTAAGTAATTATCATTTTAACAGGTTATGTAGTGATAAGAGGATAGGATGTATTGAATCATGGAGCTATAGCTCTATGGTACAATGATCTTTACAATCTTTACTCTTGTTTGCGTTTCATTGTTTGAAAAAAATGAAAAGCACCACCATCTGGTACATCCAATGACAATGAAATTCTCAGCGTCCTACTTGTCATGCATTGTCATTATTATTCAAAGTAACTTTTTTGTTTCAGTGGACTTGAGTTTAGATGACATACAACTAACTAGAGTTACATATGTGGTAAACAGTCAGTCGGCAAGCCCTGAAAAGTAGCTTCTTTTATCCAAGTGATATTCATGACTAGAGGGTTTTTGCATAGTTAATGAGCTTGGTGCGAACCAAAACACCTCTTTTTATTCGGCAATTGCTGCTCTAAATATTGACCAAATTTCATGTTTTGGGTATCTTTGTAAAGAAGAAGAATTATTCTTTCGGGTCATGTGTTTTGATTTTTAAAAGGATGTAATATAGGGACAACTTTTGATCTAAAACATGAAACAAAATAATTTTTTCATGCAGAAAATGTTGCTTTTACACTTAGTTTCTGTTTGAGCATAAATGATTTTTAGATCATGATAAAGCTGAAGATCTAAGCTTTAATATCATATGATTTTTATAAGAAGATGTATTTTAGATGGGTCAGCAGCCAGCTTTTCATAGGTCAAGTACATTAAGCAGCTAAAAAACAAGAATACTGCACTCTGATTGGTCATAGAAACCACACACCCACGCAAATTCTAATGTTCCCCACACTGGGCCTCTGCAAGGTCACACTCACCATGCGGTAATCTCTTTAAATTAGCCGCGCCTGTTGTTCTGAAAACATTATTCAGCCAATCAGAACTCGGGATTTTATGTTACTCAGAAATTTCAGAAATATCGTCTTGCATCTTGATGGAAAAAGCTGGCTGCTGACCCATCTAAAAGATGCCACGTATCAAGAGTGACATTGTAAGAAAGTATAGAGTTTGAGCTTTCTGATGATATAAACAATGTTGGTGCCTAAAACGCAAAATGTTGCACAATTTGCAAGTGAAAACAGAGGAAGAAAATTATCGCTAGAGGGTATTCATTTGTCTCGCAATCTACCATAGTAGACTACGAGACAAATGAATACCCTCTAGCGATTATTTCAATCCGCAATAATGAACCTATTTAGTATTAGAAGAAAATTATGTTTGATGCATCTTTTCAGGTGAACAAATCACTTATCTATCAAAATATTTCATTCAAAAGATATGACCAGTATAAAAGAGTAACATTTACTCTTGCCCATGGTACAAAAATCATATTACTCAAGGAGAAAGTGGTTAACTTCTTTGAGAAAGAAAGTCTCACTATTCACGAGATTTTGCAGGGACATGAATTCAGCCACGAGAGGACTTGGATAAATCTTGCTCATTTGCTCATTAACACAGGGGCATGCCGACTAACTGTAAATTCCATGGGAACTGAGGATACATTATGCACTTTGGGTTTCTTTTTCTCCACAGATACGGGGTATCGTATACACCGTTGGTAGCTAATGATGGCATGGGTGGCGGCGGACAGACTAGCAAACACGCCAAGAGTAGCTTCACCGGCGTACAGGACGACGGCGAGAATGACGAATGGGCCAAGTTTGAGGAGAACCTGTCGGAGACCGGTGACCACCGGCTATCCCAGCTCGAAGTCGGTGTCGACAGCATCTTGAAGAACATGCGGACAATGAAGCGGAGGATCGACAGAAAACAGAGGATCCAGCGAGAGTGGGCGCTCTTCGCCACCGTCATCGATCGCCTCCTCTTCTGCATCTATGCCTGCTTCACTATCTCCATGTCCGTGGTCGTACTACGAATAACGCCCGCTCAACAGGAAAACGGGCTATAACATTCATTGTACGCGCGAACCAGGGACCCATTTGATCAAGAGTTACAACTACTGTAACTTTGCCATTGTGGCAACTACCATTCAAACCTTGATTGTGTGTGGATCTGGGCCCTGTTACCATGGTAGTTACCAGAATGGCTGAGACACAGTAGTTGTAAGTCTTCGTAAAACGGCCCTCATCAAGATTTGGGTCTTGATCTTCTTAAAACCTGACTGGACTTGAGACATATTTAAGATCGAACTATAAACTCGTTATTACTAGTAATTCAAGAATCCCAAAGCCTAACCCATGCCTGTATTTTGCGACGAAGTGGAATGCAAGCCAAACTGAAGGTTCTTTTGACTGTGTAGAGAAAAGGAAATCGCAGAAGATGATCGGTCAAAATTCGAGCTAAATTGGACCGACAAGACTGAGTTGAAATCACTACACTAGTCGGGATTTTAAATACATTTACATCATGTCCTCGGGCGATTTCCAGTATTGATGATGGTCTTTAGTGTTGAGGTTGTGAAATAGCCTAAATCGGGATCCAAATCCCGAGCGACGGTCAGATAAGACGGCATGACATAAAATATAGGACCGGGTAATGATGTCACGCCTCTGACTTATCTCTCAACTTCAGTAAGGTTAATTTCGTTTTTTGAAATTTCCGATTTCTTTCAACGTCAACTATTCTCCCCCCCCCCCCATTTCAGATAAATATTTTATTTCACCGCGGTTGAATTCCTCTCTTTTAACGGTTAAATACAGAACATAATTTCACCAGGACCTCTTCCACCCTGAAAAAAAGATGATGATAGTGATGATGATGATGATGACGACTACGATGATGATGATGATGATGATGATGACGATGATGACGATGGTGATGATGATGATGATAATGAACAGCATTTGTATAGCGCCATTTATCTCTCAAACCATTCAAAAAGCAAAGGCCCCCCCCCCCTATGACACACATTATTCACAAATTTCAGAACAGTTTGCAGATACAGCTTTTGATGTCGCAAACAAACGTTCACAAATGTTTGACTTTTAGCTTGGTTTGTGTTGCAAGAATTCGTTCTTCAGTGAGATGCCGTCCCGGGATGTCGTTCTGCCGTAGGCGATGAGGTGAGCACTTCAGAAACATTTACTGTCACAGCAAACTTCCGTGTGAGATACCGTTCATGTTCATTCTTAAATTGGTCCCGGAATCCAGTTCAGTGGAAAGCAGCTTGAGATGTAATGGGAACGCTCGAAGCGGTTTTGGAAGAGATCATTACTGCTCTACCTAATCAGTTTGGTAATAATTTTTTAAAAATATCTTTGCCTGTCTTAGAAGTTCTATGTTTATGGAAACACAATAGCGGGAGTTTATTTTCATTTGGTCTAATGCCATTTCATAAACTGTCAACTCCTCTACTATCATTTGGTCTAACATCGGTTCGTCCACATGGTCTTATTGCCATTACGTCTAATAAACAGTTGATCCAATTGCCATCAAGTCCATATACCATTTGGTGTAATTAGACTACATTGTGTTAATTTGGCAAACTGAATGAAAATAAAACAGACATTAGACCAACTGGTTATGAGACTAAATGGTCCTAGACGACCAATGGTTGATAAACGAAATGTTGATAGACGAAATGGCATAAGACTAAATAAAAGTAGACCGTGTGGTGAGTGGACGAGTTGGCAGTAGACGAATTGGTAATTTACCGAAGCGGGTCTAGACGACATGTCGCCCATGCCCCAAATTTGTAAACAAAAAATACCCTTGTTATTCTGTGCCCCTTGTTTGCACCCTCGAGCAAGTTGAGTCGAGAATATAGGGGCTTTTATTGCTTATCAAAGAATTCCGCCCCTTCCTTTGTATTATCATGGAGCTATTACTCCTCTATGGTATTATGAAATCAATCCTGCATCTGCCTCTAAATTAGGGTACCACTGCACCAAAAAAAATTTCCAAAAAGTGTTTATGATCAATATCATACCGTTTCGTTCAGAAATCATTTACATGTGGCCGTAAATTCGGTATAAATGGATGGTGGAATGCCAACTTTCTCAAATCAATAGCCAACAAAAGCTCATTTATATGCCATAAATTGTTACGAAGAGAAAATAAAGTTATTCATCTGGACTTACTGTTATTGAAACGGAGAACAGTTTCACATCCGATCCTGGAAGCTTTTCCAGCTTCTCTAAAATGTCGGGAAATCGTCGCTGCCATTTACGATTGTCTTTCCGCCCTTTCACACGGCAAATAAAGCTTAATTTGAATGATGATTTCAGTGAAAAATAAGGTTAATGACGAATTTTTAGCACGTGTGAAACCAAATTAGAACATGTTAGAATCACGAAAGCTAACCACAATCACGAATTCAGATTCTACTCTGGAGGTGAATTCCAGTAAATTTCACTCAAATTACGTACGAATTTTTGCGTGTGAAAGGCTTGACCTCTAAACATCTTTTGGGGGCGGAGCTTACTTGACCTTTCAAGCACTTCCGTAGATAATACAATTGTTATTCACTCATCGTAGTTTGCATTTGCGATGCAGTGCTTTGATTGACAAGTCACCAAGGACACATGCCGCCTTCGCTCGGGAATCCGAATTCAAATCACAGTTTTCGAATGAGCATGTGAAACATGCGATGATTCTAAAGACGAATTGCAATCATCATTACAGTTCTGATTCAATATTCACGTGTGAAAAGGCCCTTTGAGACATCAAAGAAATTTCCGGATTACTGGATTGTAAATCCGTCAGTGGTTGTGTCGTAATCCTCATCCGTTTTTAGAGATGGGTTCTCCACGGCGGGAGCCGAAGAAGCGTCCCGTGGATCGGACGTAAAAATGTTCTCCGTTTTGTTAAGACCAGATGAACAGATTTATCTTCTCTTTCTCTCCCTGGATGATTCAAAGAAAACATCAGTTTGTTAAAAATTGTTTGAATGGGACATAGAACCTTGACCTCTAAATTGTGCTATGATATACATGTATTGTTCAATGTACTTTTTTTTCCTTTTGGCAATGTTGGGCAAAGTGAAACAAGTGATGCACCTAAGTGGAAAGTATTGCTTTGTAACTGACAAGGTCTATTTGAATTTATTATCTAAAATTGACTTTTACGAAACCATACGAAAGTTCAAGTCTTCAAAAAACGGAGATTGTACACCGGAGATGAGGATTTAAAGGGATACTTGCGTCATTTCCCTGTTTGTATGGATGCATGGGAACGATATGATCATTACTTTGATAAGTTTGCTTTACTTCTATGTATTTAGTTCATTCCATTATTTTTTATTATTTATTTGATTTTAATATATTTAATTGTTTTCCTCGTTTCTTTATTTGATATGTTCTTTAACATATCTTGTTATTTCTTTGTTTTTATTTTTTCATATCACAATTTTCATTTTTTTTTAATTCATTTTCTTCATTTTTTGGCGGGAGGGGGGTGTTAGACAAATGTGATGGTAACCTTTTCTTTGGCTGACCCTGTAACAAAACCTGCCCATAAGTACAAAGATAACGTCCCCGTCTGTTGTGTAAGATAAGGCAAAATTGGTCATTTACAAAAGAGAAAAATCTTACACAGCAAGCAATTATGCTTCATTTTCTCTCAATATTGCCAACGGTCTTATTAACAAATTTTGTGGTGTCACTCTCTGGATAAGGCTTTAGTTGTCTATATGTGTATAGTTCAAAATAGTAAAGTTTTAATGGTAAAGTCCATTCGAGGAAAACAGTAATTTGAACTAAAAAAAGATTTATAATGAAAATTAATGAAACTGGGTGTAAAAATTAAAGTTTTGCTAATATTTTACAAATCACTTATTATCTATACTATTCAGTGGTATGCAAATCTTGGTCAATGGTGTTACTAACTCACTCTTTCTATTGTGTTTGTTTATTGTTTGAATTATAGAATATGTCAATGTGTGCAGACGTTAAAATAAGGATCCTCTAGACTGAACCACAAAATATTAAAACTAATGCATTTCCACATGTTCAGGGAGAAATAAAAGTATCACTTGACCGTGAGGGAAAAAATCCAAACGTTTCATATTTCATACTATAAAATACAAAAAGAAACAATGAGCGAGTGATATCATCCCCTAATTTGCATACTTGACCAGAATGTGCATTAACTGTTTTGTGAAATAAAGTGAGAATTTAAAATGTTATCACTTTCTTATTTCAAATCGTATTTCAATGAAACTTTCATTTTGATATTTTTTTCTCTCTCTTCATTTAATTCAACATTTTTTGGAGGGGATTGAACTTGACCTTTAATAGAAAGCGCTTCCACCAAATGATGAACTCATTCACGTGTTATCCTCTTCTACATGTTTTAATTTCTTCTGCAGCAATGTATTTGAATGGAATATTATGCTTCAGCATGAACTGATTAAAACGTGCATCAGCTTTGCAACAAAGATATTTTGGACTTCCTGTCATGTCTGTGGTAGTTATTGTGAGACCCGGTCGTGATTGCGTTTGTTTTCGTTCAAAATAGTAGGGAGGTTTTTTTACCTGCGACGCAGAACGCTTTAAAGAACATAAAAAATGTATTATTTGCCATATGCCCTCCATTGCAAAGGGCATTTAAGAAGTCTTTGTCAAAAGTTGAATCAAAACAGTGGTTTCGTCGTGAATTCTGGACAAATCACATACTAGTACTTGCGATGTTGGTCAGCTCCGAATCTTAGGACGAAACTGCTTTGGCGTTTCACCAATTTTCGACAAAGCCTCTAAGCTATTCATTGTGATTTCACTTGCATTTTCAGTACATTTACCATGTTCTTGAATTTGTCAAGGTGCAAAAAAAAACATGTTACTGATTCATAATACATATATGAAAAAAATTCATGTAAAACGGCAAAGGTTGTTGATTGCTCGTATTACTGATGAAAAGACAACCCGTCTTCTAATTGATTGTCAGAAATCATTCTGCCGAAGTTCATGTCGTATCATGATTGGACATTCTGGACAATAATGGGTTTCAGTGAGACTTTTTTCGTAGCAATTGGATGATGAAATTACGCGCACGTTGCGTGTAAAAGGCGACACGCGCGCACCTGTTAGTGTAACAGGTGCGCGCGTATGTCGCATGAGTGTGTGTCCGGGTGAGTGAGGGTGTGTGTGTGTGCCATGTGATTGAGTTACAAAGACACACATATACAACGTGCCTGAATAAAGTTTTTGGTTCAATTTCTTTTCTGTCTCTCCCGCTCTTCGGTTAAAACAAACTTGTAAAAAAAGAATAGGATGAAAATTCAGATTTTTTTTATATATATGATGCTCCCTGAATATCAAAATTAGGATCTATCTATTTATATACGATAAGCGTTTGAAGGGACTTTGATTCATAAAAGAGGGTGCTTAATCTCTCTGATTTTTTTCTTTTTCTTTTAAAAACAAAAATAGAATCATTCACGGTTTATTCGATCAGGAGCGGTTCGGGGCGAAACATTTTGATGGGGCCTGTGTTCGACGTTGGTTTATGCAATGCAATGAAAATTGTAAATCATTTTGGCAGCAAAGTAAACGTAGGGGATATACTGACCTGACCTAGCTGCTCCCTCCCCCCAAAAAAAAAAAATATATATATATATATAAATGAGATGAGGCAAGGCCAACTCAACAGATGACACAGGACACCATTTATTTGCTTTAGCTTCCGTCTTTCAACTGAGACTTCGTAGGATGCGTCTGTAATTACAGACTATTGTGATAGTATGACCGTCTCCTATCTCATCTATCATCTATTGTCACATACTATCACAATAGTCTGTAATTACAGACCCTTCTGACGAAGTCTCAATTAAAAAACGAAAGCTAAAACAAATAAATAGTGTCCTGTGTCATCTGTTGAGTCGAATTTGCGGGGATGATAAACAAAATTAAAATGTTTTATAAAGGATGTCCTTTTTGCAACAAAAATTCGTGTTTATATAGAGTCCGATTTGCGCGAGGTGTAGAAGGTGGGTCGTACTAAAGCAAATAAGGTGAAGCCGACGACCGGAGGACCCGTAACAATAAAACATTCCTGTACTTGTTTAGGAGTTCATTTCAAGGAATATTTGCCAAGAGTATCGTTTTGTTTCCAAGACTTGTTAAGGGTAGGGTTTCACACGCCAATACTTGTTAAGGGGTGCATTTTCAGAAAATGGGATTGTTTAGGGTGCTTTTCGAGACCCCATGGTCGCGCATGGTATCCACTCGTGAATGGAAGTGCCCCTCCCCCCCACCGGGAGTTGGCCTCGCCTCATCTCCATTATGTTTAATATAATAATATTGATTGGTAGAAGTAAACTTATATCATCACACTATATGTACATATATATATATATATATATATATATATATATTCACACATATGTATATATAAATATATATATATATATAATATATATATATTATATATATATGTAACTATGTATATATAAATGTACATGTATATATTTATGATATTATGCGAGAGCGAACGTGGAGAGGATACGAACGAAAAATCACATATTCAACATGCTAAAAATGTTTTTCCATAGTATCCTCCGAACTCTGTTCGGGGGATACACCGGGGATACAATATAATCATGGCAACTGCATCCTGATGCGTTGGTCTCTTTCCCGGGTCTCGATATGTTCAGTATTAATTGAAAAATATCCATGCTTGGTCCGGCCAAGCATTTATAGCTTAATACACAGAGTAGAATTCACTGAGCAAATTGCCGACAAATAGCAAAATTATTGAATTTTAAACTTTACCAATATTTTGTGAAAACAGCTAGTCGTCATGATTATTCATTAGGTGGTGATGATGTCACATCCCACTTGTTCTTTTGTATTTTATTACATGAAATTAGATTTATTTAACTTTTTTTCTTCCAAGAACTAGAAAAATTGGATTGACAACTGATTTAGAGCATTCGATATTTATTGTTGCAACTTGTTTCATTATAGGGAGACATTATATTCACACAAGTATGAAATAATGAAAAAAAATGTGATTTTTTCTGATAACATAAACCCGGAACGTAAAAAACCGGAAAGTGGGGATGTGACATCATCACATCATCAGCCCACCTAATGAATATTCATGACGACTGTTTTTAAAAAAAATTGCTAAACTTTGTTATCCGATTCTGATGAAATTTTCGGCGTTTTGCATTCTACTCTATGTATTAAGATATTAATATTTTCAGCCCGGACCATATCCCTTTAACGGGCAGAAAGACAATGCGAGATTTATCCGTTAATGTATTTGTTTGATTATCTTTTTAGCAAGCTATTTTGAACCTTTTTTGTTTGTCTGAACGAAACGATTTCGATACGCTCCGTAAGTCCGTAACCATAAGCGGATCCACGACCCATAATGCGCTTCAGTAGTTGAAGCCACTCGGGGAGCCACCGTACAGAAAACGAGACTCGCAGTGCTAAAGGAGTGTATATCAACCAGACTTGATACAAATATCGCGGGGTGCATGTTTGTCGTTTCAACGCATTCTCTACCTGCTAATTCGTTAAAACATATGTTACGCATGTTTTATAAAAGGCCTACCGCAGCAACTGTCTGCGAACTCGGCTAATCATACATGTCATACGTGTATGGAGGAGTTATAACTAACATTCTATATTCCACTGGTATTAACCATCGAGCAATTACAGAGCTCCATGTAAACTGTGTAGGTGGTCACGAGCTATCCCGTGCGATTGGTAAGTTTACATCTCGCGATAGCTTTGCATCGACGCGCGACAGGAGTATGGCAAGCCATATTGGCTTAGCAGATCTTTTAAATCATAATATAAGCATTACTTGAAATATGCCGAGTATGTTTTACATGAAAATTTACACATGCATTTTAGAAGTTGGTTAGACCTTATCATATTTTACTTTTATTGTGTTGTCTACTGGATAATTATTCTCATTACATCGATTCCTCAAAAATTGAATGTGTTGTCTTTCAAAAAAAATATATTAGTGATAATTCTGTTTTTGATGTTATCGAATTATTTTATTGTATGGAACCTATAAGTTACACTTTTTTCTTTTATTTATAATATTGTTATTTTATGTTAACAGGACCATGCTGTCTGAGTCAATCTGAGCTTGTTATCCTGTATAAAGATATTTTAATTAATAGATGAATTATATTTGGCGGGTTTTCTTTTAGAACTGCCTATTTTGTTTCAAAGTTGGAAAGGTTTTTATGTCTGAAGTTCAATGGCATCATCATTATTATTATAATTATTATTATCATCATCATCATGACTTTTATTATTGTATTATTTTATTTAACTCTTTTTACATCCAACTTTGATGACGTTTTAATGCACTTTTATACTTAGTGGGTTATTTCTGCTTCTTTTTATCAGATAAAGTTTCTATTAGGGTGGACTTTGCCTTTAATGTGCCTAACCTCCGAAATATAATGGCCTGCTGCTAACCTTGATCCCTTCCTGACCATAGTCTACAGACACAGACCATGATTGAAACTTATTTATTTTATTTTTTGTTAGTTTTGAAACAAGTCTGGCACAGGCAACTTAAAGAACGGGGCCTTCACTTTACACGTTCCGTTTCCACGCTTTAGACTGCTGCAAAGTCAAAGTACTTTCCAAAATAAACAAGAAAGAAAAAAGACATTCGTAAATAGATACTGGTATATATATACAGGGGATATTTATTTACCATGTATTTGATCTCTGTGACCGCCGCGATGTAGTCATGATAAGAGTGTTATCTACCTGTGAATTATATCCCTTTGCTAGATACTGTAATCACGGCAGGTTTGGCATGTTCTTTTTTTTTTTTTATTTAAGTTTGGAGAAGCATTTTAATTGGCTCGTTGATCATTGAACGCAATATAATAACAATTGTAAATACTGGATACACTAACCACCCATTTGTCTTTATTCACAAGAATCAATAGTCAATTAAAGATCTTAGGCTGATGAAGTAATGAAAATTTTAGTTGCAACCGCACTTGGCGTCCAAGATTAAAGGTCAAGTCCACCTCAGAAAAATGTTGATTTGAAACAATAGAGAAAAATCAGACAAGCACAATGATCAAAATTTCATCAAAATCGGATGTAAAATAAGAAAGTTATGACATTTCAAAGTTTCGCTTATTTTTAACAAAATAGTTATATGAACGAGCCAGTTACATCCAAATGAGAGAGTCGATGATGTCACTCACTCACTATTTCTTTCGTTTTTTATTGTTTGAATTATACAATATTTCAATTTTTACGAATTTGACGATTAGGACCTCCTTGCCTGAAGCACAAAATGTTGAAATAATGGAATTCCACGTGTTTTAGGGAGGAATGACACATCATTTCACATGACAATGACGAGAAAATAACAATATTTCATATAATAACATACAAAAGAAATAGTGAGTGAGTGATGTCATCAACTCTCTCATTTGGATGTAACTGGCTCGTTCATATAACTATTTTGTTGAAAATAAGCGAAACTTTAAAATGCCGTAACTTTCTTATTTTACATCCGATTTTGATGAGATTTTCAGTGTTATGATTGTTAAATTTTTCTCTTTTTATTCAAATCAAGTTTTTGTTGGGGTGGACTTGTCCTTTAAGAGCATTGTATTCCCGCCATTCAGAAAAGATAATTATTCAAGTAGGTATATTTCACTTGTCCTAAACAAATATAGTTTATAACGGGCGTACAACAAAACAGATGGTCGGTATCACTAGATTGTTTCTAAGATTAATCAATGTAATGATAAGGGGAATGTTACCATGGCAATAGATTAAATAAAGTATTTTCGATTTCTTAAATTCAATCATTCCCCAAATCGCGATTTTTCGCGATTGCATTGGGGAAGGATTCTACAACACAGTAAATCGAAAACGCCCATCAATTCACAATGAACAGCGTAGGCTCTTTGTCGAAAATTGGTGAACCAGGAGAGAAGAGCGTCCTAAGATTCGGAGATGACGAAAAAATGTAAATATGTCGTTTGTCTCGAGTCCAGGACGACATTGAATCACCGATTTTCGACAAAGGCTGCTTTGTAGTGAAGGGCTTTTATTAGGTCTAGGCCTACTATCAATTTGGTATAAACATGATAAAACTGTTGTTTTGCCTGCTCTACTTTGGTCCACCCACTTAATCCAATTGCCATTTGGCCTCGTAACCAGTTAGTCTAATTTCTACTTTATCTACTGTCGTGTGCCAATTGTAAGTTAAGTGTTATAGTGGTGTTATCAAACGAAATGTTTTTAACATGAGAATTGTACAAAATGGTAAATGTAGGCGAGTTGTATTCGAACTCGGATTGCACCATGCGGGATGGGACGAAGAGGAAAATAGACGAACTTCAGTACACACCAATCAGTGACTTACTTGTTACTGTTGCGCTTTCATCCCAGGTAATTTGCTTCTTTACAGCATTTGCTATCTGAATCACAATTTCCAAGTTCCAATTAAGATACCCGAAGGAAGAGATGAATGACCAGGACAGCGCCCTCTTATCAAGGTCCAAGGCTGCAGCTGAAGCTAAGATAGAAGAGAGTGCTGCAGCCTTGCATGAACTTAGCAATGATATCTGGACTCATCCAGAGCTAAATTATGAAGAACGCCATGCCCACGCCAGCCTGACAGACTTTCTCGAAAGGGAAGGCTTCGAGGTAAGACGTTGATTCTTCTAAGTTTATGGCGGGGAAATATTGGACCTGAAACTGATGTTTGCTTATATAGATAGCCCTGTGAATAGATTTTTAATAGGTAAACACTGCAAAAGTCCTCATTGTGTTCCTTTCTTTTTTATTCTCATTTTGGGCACCTAGAATGACACTTTATCAGAAAGTGTGCATTAAAATACTTATTGTTATAAGATATTTTTGAATACCTTAAATAAAGTTTTGTTTGTTAAGTCTAGTTGTGGTTGATTAAACTTTAGCTTGTCTTTATAACTTCAGTCTTTGGTATAGAGCGATATACAAACCTTATCATTGATCTTAGAAAAAAGCTTTGAAAGTTCCTTTACTTCTAATCATTTCCATGAAAACTTTTCCTTTGATCATGTTTACGATATACTCAAAGAAATTTTTCATCAAAAGAAACAGCATGGTCCATCGAAACAGTAAGTAACTCATTGAAATCGATGAATCCCTATGAGAATCATGTTTCGTATCAGTCACTCAAGCAATCGATCATTCATTTCGTTGTCATTTTAAGCACTCATTAAGTCAACCATTCATTCAACAATCATTTATTGGCCAGGGGACCCATAAATCAGTTAATGTTCAATGTGTTGCTGTATTTACTTTCTATATAAGGTAACACGAAACTTCCATGTGGACACAGCCTTCAAGGCTACATACGGTACCGATGGCGGTGCCCATGTTTGTGTGATCTGTGAGTACGACGCTCTACCTGAGATAGACCATGCCTGTGGACATCCTCTGATTGCCGAGTCAGGAGCAGCTGCAGGTTTAGGGATCAAAGCTGCACTCGAGCTGCCCGATGCGCCGAAAGGAAGGGTGAGCCTTGAGTGAGATCATTTTGGGTCGGACGTGTGAGGGGAAGACGAACTACACTGTAGCTACTCCACGGGCATAAATGCTAGGATAAGAATCGACCACTGTTTTGAGTTTGAAGACCATCCAACCCCTTCGAAACTTGAGAATGTCGAATTATATCATGATTATGAATTTGTTCACGATATTAACTTTAAAAATGAATAGTTCTTGCAATTCATAAGAAAGAGATAAGCCGCACCTTTATGATCACATTCAGACATTGTTATTTTCTTGATGTCTTGAAGATTCGCAAATATGTTTTAATAATGAAACATTTTGTTGTAGGCTTCAACAAGTCTGGTTAACTCTTAAGGACATTCTAATAACCAGCATTGACCACTTAAATATCATCTCAGCACATTTTAAGTAAATAATTGTGTAGCGGACAAAGTTGCCCCCCCCCCCGATCAGTGCACGCTGTGCATCTAAGAAATTAACTGACTGTTATTGGCATATGAATACTCACCAATTTCCTTCGACAGGTGACGGTCATGGGTACCCCTGCCGAAGAGGGTGGTGGCGGGAAGATTGAGCTGATAAAGGCAGGAGCCTTCCAAGGAATGGATGTTGCTATGATGGTTCATCCCTACCCTCGTAATGTTTCCAGGCCGGTCATTCTCGCTTGCACTACGTAAGTCTATATTTTTCTTTGGACAATGATATCATAAACTCATTTTCATCTGCTCTATCCAGGTGACGGTCATGGGTACCCCTGCCGAAGAGGGCGGTGGCGGGAAGATTAAGTTGATCAATGCAGGAGCCTTTCAGGGAATCGATGTAGCTATGATGGTTCATCCCTTCCCCCGTAACGTATCCAGACCGGTCATTCTGGCACGTACGATGTAAGTTCTCAAAATTTGTTAAAAGTGCTGTATCTAATGCACATCCAAAGTTGGAAAATCGTATCCAATTATGTATCTAGGAGTTTTTAGTACCCGTACTCGCAGACGTCGATTTGTAATTCTGATTACCATGCAAGCTTCAGCATGCATGTCGAATGTAGGCCTTGGGACTCTTGATGTATATAGGCCTACGAACGCCATGTATAGGTATGAAGGGTCATCGTTATATATTTTTTTCACTGCCTGGCAAACTGGAGAATCTGAACCTCTGTAAGGAATCTGGTTATTTGTGTTATTGAAGTTGTCTAGGTCCACATTGAGCCGCAGTCCTCCATTCGGTGGAGGGTCCACGGTCTCGGCTGGAAAACATCCCTCCCACTTCAGACAGAGGCTGTCGTCTCAGGTCATGGAACTGCCCCAATCACATGTCAGTCCCAAGAACTGCGCGTTCCAGCCAAGATTCCTAGCGTTCGGTAGCAATCATTATCTCTCTCATGGTTGAATCCCAGATGCGATGTAGATATTCATCACAATATTTTCTTTTAAATCCTAGCATGGACATAACGTTCACTGGTCGGGCAGCACACGCATCATCATGTCCGTGGGAAGGGGTGAATGCTTTGGATGCTGCAATCTTGTGCTATGCCAACATCTCCGCAATGAGACAGCAACTCAAACCTGAATGGAGAGTCCATGGTAAGTAATGCTTCTCAATAGCGATTGTATTTTCTTTTTAGGCCTACATGAAACCCCTTAAAGGGGAAGTTCACCCTGACAAAAAGTTTATTGTAAAAATAGCAGAAAAAATAATAAAAAATATTGCCGAAGGTTTGAGAAAAATTCATCAAATAATTAAAAAGTTATTAGAATTTCAATTATTTGATTTGTGACGTCATATGCGAGCAGCATTCCTACATAACGAATGGTAAAAAATCAAAGAAATGTCATTTTCTCAGAAAATTAAAAATGGTTTTTACTGTGCGTTTTGTATATCAATACACAAATCATTTCACACCCGATCATAAATAGAAAACAAAATTAAGTCATCAGGAACCATACAAAATTTGAAATTCATAGATCTTTTACCATTCGCTATGTAGGAATGCTGCTCGCATATGACGTCACAAATCCAAAACTTTGAATGCTAATAACTTTCTCAATCTTTAACGGATTTTCCTCAAACCTTCACCAATATTTTCTATTATTTTTTCTGCTATTTTTAAAACAAACTTTTCTTCAGGGTGAACTTCCCCTTTAAATAAGGGTAACATTTACAGATTATACCCAATGGATTAACAACGAATATTAAATTTTTACTGTGCGTTTTGTATATCAATACACAAATCATTTCACACCCGATCATAAATAGAAAACAAAATTAAGTCATCAGGAACCATACAAAATTTGAAATTCATAGATCTTTTACCATTCGCTATGTAGGAATGCTGCTCGCATATGACGTCACAAATCCAAAACTTTGAATGCTAATAACTTTCTCAATCTTTAACGGATTTTCCTCAAACCTTCACCAATATTTTCTATTATTTTTTCTGCTATTTTTAAAACAAACTTTTCTTCAGGGTGAACTTCCCCTTTAAATAAGGGTAACATTTACAGATTATACCCAATGGATTAACAACGAATATTAAATGGCACCAACACGATTAACTAAACGGGAGAGAATACTACAGAAACATACCACTGTCTTTGGTTGTTATTAGTTGGGTTTGCTGCCCATTTTCACATGTTTCATTAAACACCCATACCATTTTTTTTCCAAATTTGTAAAAAGGCCTACGAACCGTCCTACCGTGTATCGCCACCTCAGTCAACAAATTATTCACCTCTTTTGCGTCTTGGGTGTTCGCATGTGTCAACGATATAGTTGAGTGCGCTCTCCACACCATCCCCGTGGGAATAAAACTTAACCTTCTTGAAATTTTAACCATATTAAAATGTAATAGGCCTATACGCGTTTTTGTGTCATTCCAACAAAAAAGAATTTAGCCATAAAATCAAATTGAAAGCAGTCACTGCCCTAGTCAAATCATCATTTTAAAGGAATGTGACTTTCCGCCCTTTCACACGGTGAAAAAATAATCGTAATTTGAATGATGATTCCAGTGAAAAACAAGGCTAATGGCGAAAATTTAGCACGTGTGAAACAAAATGATTAGAATCACGAACGCTAGTCACAATCTCGATTACAATTGCAATCATTATTACAATGATAATTTAAAATTCCCGTGTGAAAAGGCCATAAAATTATTTCGAAACTAGGTTACCTGTAATTAGAAATCAATACGTTGTTATAGGATATCTACAATTATGCCCACAAAATAGCAGCTACACCGTACGTGTAATTCAATTGTATTTCCAGCAAATTCTAGCTTTGTTATCTAGTTCGACTGTTGGATGTTTGGCTAGGTTATGTAATTCTACTAAAAAAAAACAAAACAAACGTGACTCCCGGTTTTATCTCCACAGGTACCATTTTGAAAGCCGGCAATACCCCCAGTATCATCCCAGAAGAATCGCAGATGACATTCTACCTAAGAACAGTCGAAAGCCTTGATATGCCTACACTTAAAGAAAAGATCGGTGGGTGTGCAAAAGGGGCGGCGTCAGCCACAGGATGCAAGGTAAATGCACATATGGACACACCAAGGCTGTCAGATGGTAAAACGGTTTATCTCGATAATCGCTCTTCGGAGAAAAATGACTTTAAAATTTAAAGGTTTGAGCTTTTTTATGAGACGGGAATAATGCATTTTAAGCAATAGAAAAAGAAGAAGCACAATAAACACCAATAACTGAAAATTTTTGTGCTTATTTGGGGTTTTAATCATGAAATAAAATTAGATTTTTGTGTAGATATACTGTTTATCCACAGCACATGTACTACACATCATAAGATGGTAAAATGGTCTTCTAAATAGACCATTTTACCATCTTACCCCCTTCATTTTTTTACCATCTGCCAGCCGACCACGAGTACACACAATCCGTATGTTTGCTATAATGTCTTTGGTATTGAGTTTGTAAAATATAAAGAAAAAAAGTTCGTATAAGCATGCCAGAAGTAACACATGGTCACCGCACTATTCAAGATAGTAGAATATATTCGCATGTTCATGTCACTGCAATACAATGTTACACGTTTTCACATTGTAGTACACGGTGTTTCAACAGTGTTGCAGTGTGCTGACTGTTCATTCTGGAAGGAATGTTTTCGTTTTTAATTTTAGAAACCCAATACCCATCCATATCTGGCAAAGACATGAATCTGGGGCAGTGTAATTTCTTTGTAAACATGACAAATAATATATAGGGCGTAGTACATAATTAGTTTTTCAGCACATTGTGTTCACATAGTCATTCCACTGCGATCATAGAGAATTTAATTGTTCCCTCTGTATTCTCATTGCTAACACACTTTGAACCTCAGTGCAAAACCATGTTCCAAATTATCGCAGTTGAAGTGACTATTTAACACAGTGTGTCCATTATACGAAGTGCAGTGTTGTCACAATCAAAATTTATCTACCCATAATGACTGTTGTTTAGGCTTCTAATAATGACTAATAAAATAGTTTATTCATTTGTGAAAAACAACAATGCATGTTTACGTTTGTTCTCAAGATAGTATTGTCTTTTGAATGCTTATTCAAGTAAAATATGCAAAATAGGTCATCATATCGTGATCACACTGTGCTGAACAAATGCAACAAAGTGTCCACGCCGTTAATTGACTAAAGCACTGTATTGACTATATATTCTTTTCGGCAGGGAACTGGTATTTAACCAAGTGCGTTCAGGGGCTAAAGGGCACTGCGCTTAGGTGCTTAGGCTGCTTACTCTGCAGTATTCGCCAACATGGCCAAGATAAGAGCTGCGCTGATCTGATATCAATTTCCTGTCAATACTGCGATTTCTTGCTGAAACTCACCAAGTTGTCTACATTCTATATGCATGTAGATATGAACAAGACCCAATGGTAAACAGTTCATCGCTTGCTCTCCAATATTCAGTCTCTGAAATTTCTGAAATGCCTGTGCCGCAGGTCTGAGCCATCACAAGAAATGAATTAAGTGCAAATTTAATGCAGTGAACATTTTTTGTTAAGTAACAAATATGTTGTTCTTATTTCTTGGTGTATCTATGGATGTCCACTTTGCACCAATAGCAGATAAATGTATGCCATGGTAAAACAAACCAAAAAAATGCTCATCAGCCAATAAAAATCAAGAATTCCATAAAATACCATTGGACAGTTGGATGGCAAAGTTATCATAATAGATACATTAATGCAACGGCGCCCAGAGAGTAGTCAGTGTTAAATCTCCGAAAAGTTGGTATGTGGGTGTTATCTGAACCAAATTTAGCAACGAAAAGCTGTACTTCAGGTTTGGAATATAAATTCTGTGGAAAGTAGATGTCGACTATAGCAAACTAATAGATTTTATTGATGTCATTTTGTACCAAACTCCGAACGGAAATACTTAGCGTCGGTTAAGGTCCAAAATGTAAAATATATCGGATGTAATCTAAGCCAAGCTTAGGACCGAAATTATTCAGAAGTTCTACAAGTCAGACTTGTATGTAGGCATATGTCGCCTGAACCAAAGGTACGAAGTGCAAATTTCTTCAACCAGAATTTAAACCGTTATTTTCTTACAGGTAGAGTTTTCCTTCGGAGGCGACTACGCCAATTTAGCCACGAACGAGGCATTAGCGTCAGTGTACGAGCGTCAGCTCTCTGATCTCTCCGTCGATTACGCAGTCAGTGAGGTAACATTCTCCACGGATATGGGGGATGTTTCTTACGTCGTTCCAAGTATACATCCCTTGTATTACATCGGCACTGACGCTGCTAACCACTCGAGGGAATTCAATACTGCAACTGGTAAGTCATTAGGTCAATCTATCCGCGAAATAGTGTCAATGTGATCTTCTGAAGGTCTGGGGCCCGTAGAAGAAACAGTTGCAATCAATCGTAACTCTAAAAATCATGCGTAACTTTCGATTTGTCTTGCTATTGATAAAATATTGATTACATTTAGAATGATTGATTTTCCATCAACAAAATACAAACATTACAAATTTAAATATTGACAGAATTTTCAAATATTCAAGTTCAACAATAAACATATTTAGTACTTAAATTAGTTATTGAATTTAAAACGCGGCAATTTAACAGAAACGAATCTAACTTAAATAAGAAAGAATTGAAGTAACAAAAAATAACAGGAGCCGAATTTTATTGTGTCTTCGCGTTAGATGAATACTTCCGTGCTATTATTTGTACCATCTTCTTACCCTGGGGATTTATCATACCATATACGAGCACATGCAATTAATTGACGCCACGGCTTTCAACAAACAAGGACCTTGTTTCTCATTTGAGTAATATTGGCAAATGCAGATCGGTACTTGTAAAAGGGATATTTTTTCAATCTATTTTTGTGCAATTTGGGCAATCCCAATCCGTAGACCTTATTGAGTGATACAGTCCAGTGTCAACTCAGCTGGTATGCACTCAGCTAGTTTCCGATGCCGAATTTAAATCAGGCAGATACTATCTGCCTGATTTAAATTCGGCATTAGATGCTGATCGCTTAAAAACACATTGGAACATGCACCTTTACACATACATCAGACAAGCGTTTCATGGATTTTTTTGTACAGTAATGATGATAAAGATGATGATAATTAGACATTTGTTAACTGAAATCGTCAACTGCCCTGGCATTTTAACTTGGAAATTGCAGATTAGGGTCTTAGCATAGTGCAACAAGCGTTTGATGCTTTCTCATGATGAAAACGATAATTGTGATAACGATAAGGACGATAAAGGTGATGACAATAAGGGCATGCATTATTGTTTAATTCATGCGAGAATCCATTTGGACATAAGGAGCCAGCTCGTCGGTCAATCCGTTAGTTCCTGTCAACATTGATACAATTCAATCAGAACGAAAACCACTTTCTCACAGCAATTACATGTTTCACTTACAATAACTGATATCTATCGGGAAATTGATCCTTTTGAGTGACGCTATGAAAATAACCTCAGGACTCAATATAATTTTTAGTCACAACATTACATATTCTCATGTTACAGGAGCTGATGCAGCTCAGAAACCGACTCTCACCCAGGCCAAGGCCATGGCGTTCACGTGCCTCGACCTGATGCAGCCCGGCAACAGGCATCTTCTAGATAAAGTAAAGAAGGAATTCAACGATAAAGTGAAGCCTCTAAATGTTGCTCAAAGCTAAGCTTAGGCCTAACTTGGTTGGTCACCAGGACCTGTCTGCCGTGCTAACCCTTCACTCACTCAGGTTCGGTGGTCTGAATACAGAACCGACAACGAATTATGTACCGAAGGCAGAAATTGAAACCACAAGTTTTAAATGTCCTCGCTAGTCATTTGTGGAGACCTATTTTTAAATAGTTGATCAAACTTTCAATCAGGGTCTATGCCTTCATGCAGACTAGCGTCTAGTATGTAATTATCATGATTAAATACCGTCACAAACTAGTTGATACATGATACACATGAACATTAACCACTCCATTTGCAATGATGAAAGTTACATTTTTATGTTTACGACTGAGTAAAAAATTGCATATATAGAAGGGCATTGTTCTAATGTGACTCTAATTCATGATTTGACTTCCGATTTACTTCTTTAAATGGGAATTCGACCCTAAAAGAAAGTTACTTTAAGAGGGGGAATATCAGACAAGTTGTAAATTTTGACTTTACAGAGAAAGAGAGGTTTATTGCGTAATCCGCCTATGTGAATAATTCAGTACTAATATGATTTGATTTGATTTTATTGTTTACTTCTGCAATTACATCATTCGTATATAATACATTTTCCATAACATAACAAACATAGTATATTGAGAACTTTTTTTTGCATGAATCATAACTAAATGTACTAAAATTATCATTACAAACAAAACTGATCTCATACCAAATTAGTTAACATTTACAATGTGCAGGAGAAGGATTGTCATCATAAGCAGATTGCTTGAAAAAATGACAACCCCAGGTTAAAACTCATTGATTAATATAATACATTAATACAGCAGAATCGATATACAGTACATTTTATGAAAAACAGCAGTAATGTAATTTGGGCAATGAAGATGGAGATGATAAGGATGAAGATGACGGTGAAATGGTGAAGATGAAGGCGATGGAGAGGATGATGATGGTGATGATGCTTTAATGATGACACATCGACACAGAAATTTTACAGAATTTTACATCGACACAGAAAATATATTATACTTACTCGAATAATAGCCATAATTCTGTTTGGTCCGTTTCAGAAGATCTATTGAAATGCATGGATGGATTATTCGTCTACAATAATAATAATCCTGATGTTATTAAATTGATAACAATTGCTACCATAATTCATAATCAATATGTGTGCTAAATATGAAATAAAATATATATGCAATATAACGACTTGTGTATATGTTTGTGGTTTTTTTAAGCAGGAGGAGGGCGAAATCCCTCTCCAGGCCTGTAATTTTTCAAGCTATGAAAAAATAAGAAAAAATTGAAAATTGTAAAAGGAAGAGAGGAATAATAGCATACAAACTATAGATTTTAGTTTTGTACCTCTTAATGGCCCTTATTGTTATTCGATTGAGATAAAAAAAAGGCGTCACATTTGTCTTCAAATCCCCGCCTCCATTACAACATTGGTAACACTTCTCTTTAGAAACCTGTGATTGTTTGCTTGCAATTTTGAAGCGAGTGACTGGAATATTTTTGTAACAGATTTACTAGAAATATTTATTCATTGGCATCCAGGCACGGGTGCCTATGTCCATTTCAAGATTATGGAATATATGCACCTAGGCGAGACAATTAAGAAGATCCCGCGCGATGGCGCCAATGTTCCAATTACCAGATGTCTTTCAGATGAAAGTTTTTTTTCGACCGAGGCCAAAATATGCAACCAGGTATATTAATTTGCCTATGAAGCGGCTGATCCTTGGGACAAGACGTGTCAGCTTCCTGGCCCATATAATTTTCACAGTGCAGCGAGTCATTTGAAGAATGCACAGGTAAGCCCGCATTTTGGGGGAAATCTGTTAATTGAATCGTGATTGAATTGAATGCATTCATTCACTGTGCAATATTATCATATGAACTTGTCATTAGAGTGTATATGCGTGCTGGTTTGTACGCATGTAAAGTGTAGTTCAGAATTGTGAAGGTTTGTCCCACGTTCCCAACCATGTGTGGAGGAATGAGACCAAGCATAATAACTAACAAGGACCTTATCAGCAATGTTCAAGTAAATATTGCTTGACTTGACGTATAACTACAATAATTATTAAAGGAGATGATTATTATGTTCATTAAATCTGAGCTTCGCAGGAACAAGAAAATAGGTAACCTCACAAAGAAGCGACAACGGTCAAACAGATTTAGACGACGTACCAACAACAATGATGCATCCCCCCATTTGGTTGTTAATCTCTCATCCTCCCCTCTCTCCCAAGCAGAAACCTCTCTTCTCTCTAAAGGGCTCAAGTTTTGCCCAACGCCACCAGAAGTTGAACAGATAGCTCTCAGCCAAGACCTCTCTACTTTCTATCGCGGGATAGGGGAAGGCGGGGTAAGTTGTGACAGTTTTTGCTTTTTGCATGTTAGAATTGATATGATTAATAATCTTGTCGAAATAAGTACCTTGCCTTGAAATTTAACTCTTCTGAAATATTTTCCACCTATATATAACTTTCTATCCCCACACTGAAAGTCATCGTGACTTTTGAAAAAAACGATGTCAAATGGCTCAACTTGCCCCATATATGGGGTAAGTTTGAGCCACCGTCTGGGGTAAGTTGAGCCACAAAAACTTATGTACAAATGTATGAAGGGAGAACCAGCATGTCAATTTTTTGTTTAAAGTCTTGTCATTTGCTAATTCTCTATAAATACTAACATCCTTTAAAAGGAAAAGAGCAGCCATGTAAATTTACTCCTTTCAGCCAGCATTTCAATCGATTTTTATGTTTGTTTTTTTTTTAAGATACATTACCATAGGAATTACCATTGCTCAACTTGCCCCATGCTGTTTGGCTCAACTTACCCCAGTCCGAACTCAGTGCGATAATTTTGTATCCACACATTTATTATGCATCCATCATATAAAAGACTGACAATAATGAAGATCCATACCTGGACTAATAATGTTGTTATCATGTCTTTAATATATTTAAAGACGTGTGTGTTTATAAAGCACTTATCTATTTCACACTCTTTTTTACTTTTTTGGATGAAATGCATATTTTTCCCTCTAAAAAACTACTTTTTGTTTCAAAGTTGAAAACAATATGGTGGCGTTAGGGGTTATGCTATGGGTCATCAATACATGACACCACCACAATGTCTGACTCATTCATTATTGGCCTGGGGCTGGTGGCTCAACTTGCCCCTATGCTCAACTTACCCCGCCTTCCCCGGGATACGTCTCAAAGAGTTCTTTTTAGATGAACCCCCTTCTGATCCCGAGCCCTTCTACCGGAAAAGCACATGGACTCCGGCCAAGAATAGAGTTCCTTCCCTTGAAACGCAGGAACAAGGAAATAGGTAACCTCACAAAGAAGCGACAACGGTCAAACAGATTTAGACGACGTACCAACAACAATGATGCATCCCCCCATTTGGTTGTTAATCTCTCATCCTCCCCTCTCTCCCAAGCAGAAACCTCTCTTCTCTCTAAAGGGCTCAAGTTTTGCCCAACGCCACCAGAAGTTGAACAGATAGCTCTCAGCCAAGACCTCTCTACTTTCTATCGCGGGATACGTCTCAAAGAGTTCTTTTTAGATGAACCCCCTTCTGATCCCGAGCCCTTCTACCGGAAAAGCACATGGACTCCGGCCAAGAATAGAGTTCCTTCCCTTGAAACGCAGGAACAAGGAAATAGGTAACCTCACAAAGAAGCGACAACGGTCAAACAGATTTAGACGACGTACCAACAACAATGATGCATCCCCCATTTGGTTGTTAATCTCTCATCCTCCCCTCTCTCCCAAGCAGAAACCTCTCTTCTCTCTAAAGGGCTCAAGTTTTGCCCAACGCCACCAGAAGTTGAACAGATAGCTTATAAAGACTATAAAGAGTTCTTTTTAGATGAACCCCCTTCTGATCTCGAGCCCTTCTACCGGAAAAGCACATGGACTCCGCCCAAGAATAGAGTTCCTTCCCTTGAAACTTACATTCAAGCTGTCTCATCCCAAGTTTGCTCCACAGGTACCCTCGTCACCAGAGCGCATGACAACCTCCCGCGAGAAGAACGCCACGCTCTCTCATCACTCAAAAACAGGTCCGACATCATCATCAAGCCTGCAAACAAAGGATCAGCCGTCGTCGTCATGGATCGCCAGCAGTACATCGATAAAGCCATGAAACATCTCAATAATCGTTCTCACTATGCACTCCTTGATTCTGACCCCACTTGTAATTTCTCCCTACAGATCCAATCGACACTGAATGACATGAAAGAACACAAGCATCTATCTGAGAAGGCCCACAAATTTCTCTCCCCTACTAATGCTAAACCTGCCCGCTTCTATCTCCTCCCCAAGATCCACAAACCTGGCAACCCTGGTCGACCCATCCTCTCAGGAAATGGTTCCCCAACAGAGAACATCTCCCTTTTTGTTGATTATCACATCAAACCCCTTGTCTCACGTGCACCCTCTTACATCCACGACACTCCAGACTTTCTCAGGAAACTCAATGACATCAAGGACCAGATACCCGAGACTGCGCTCATCGGCACTTTAGACGTTTCTTCACTGTACGCCAATATTCCCCACGATGAAGGTATCCAAGCATCACGTGAAGCCTTGACCGCCAGTGTCCATTCCAGTCCCCCCATATCCGATATCAAATCTCTTATGTCTCATGTACTAACAAAAAAACAACTTCACTTTCATGGATCAGCACTACCTACAGATATTCGGCACAGCAATGGGCACCCGGATGGCTCCTTCATTCGCCTGTCTCTTCATGACCAAGCTGGAACAGCAGATGTTAGATTCCGCCCCCTGTCGCCCATGGATTTGGTGGCGTTACATAGACGACATTTTCTTCATCTGGACCAGGGAGGAAGATAGCCTCCACACATTCATTGACCACATCAATTCCTTCCATAGGACCATCAAATTCACTTCTGATTTCTCCCAACAGGAAACCCACTTCCTTGATGTCACAGTCCAGAAAAAGCCTAACGGTATCACCACTACCCTGTACACTAAACCCACAGATACCCACCAGTACCTCCACTCATCCAGCTGCCACCCCCGTCACTGCAAAACCGGCATCGCTTACAGTCAAGCCCTCAGACTTCGCCGTATTTGCTCCGAGGACCCTGATTTTTCCTTCCATACCAGGAATTTGCAGAAACATCTCTGTGCCAGGGGCCACGGGGCCAGGGCAGTCCAACTGGCAATCAACAAAGTTCGTTCTCTCCCTAGATCTGAAGTTCTCAAACCTAAAAGTAACAAGAAGACTACCGACAGAATACCGCTTGTGACCACCTTCCATCCCAATCTACCCCCTCTCCGCAAAATCCTGTGTGATAACCACCACATTTTACACACTTCTGATCGTCTCCAACAGGCCGTTCCCGATACTCCCTTCTAGCATACCGACGCCCACCGAATCTCAGGGACCTCATTGTTCGTGCTGAATTGCCCTCCCTCACTAACCATTCTTCTCCCATACAACATGGCACCTTCAAATGCACCAGCAACAGGTGTATTATATGTGAAATACACATTCACGAGGGCGACACTCTCACCAGCAACTCTACGAGCCTTTCTCACCGAACCAAGGGCAACATCACATGCACTACCACTAATGTTGTATATCTCATCACTTGCAGAGTTTGTAGGTTACAATACGTAGGGGAAACCAAGACCACACTCAAGAAACGATTCTACGGGCACAGATCAACCGTCAACACGGCAAAGCTGGACACTCCAGTTGGCCGCCATTTTAACCTTCCCAACCACTCTATCACTGACATGATGCTACAGGGCATCGAATCTTTAGGTACCCGTCCTGACTCAGTCCGCACTAGCAGAGAAAAGTTATGGATGAGACGACTTCGCACCATCCAACCTCATGGCCTGAACATCCAAGAGGGGAACGACTGATCTATCTTTCTTTTCCACTTTCCATTTGTACACACATATCCCCCCCCCCTCAGCTCTTTTAGATTAGTTACATCTTAGTTTTTGCCTCTACTTTCCTCCCATATCTCATATAAGCTCAGCTCCAATTTTTCCTCTCTTATTCAGGTGATATAATTATTATTTATATCTTTTTCTCTCCCTTCATCTCTTAGATTCACCACTTATTTATTTTGCTTATTTTCATGTTTACTATGGTTTTTTTCTTAATACACTCCCTTTCCAATACAGCATCAGTTTCTTTATTTGCTTTTACCCATTTAGGCTATTTGCGTCCCTTCCATACATACATTTTTTTTTCTGTATAGTCTTCCGTTTTTTCCCCTCTCACCCAGCGGATTACAATTTCAGTTACACCATTTGTATTTATATATTTTTCTTTTTTGGATATTTTCATATAATTTTATACTCACAGATTTAATTTTACACTTACTTACTTCTCTTAGTTTGTTTATTGCTCTAACATACATACTTATGTCTTTTGTACATTATCAGTTGTTCTCCATTCTTTCCCCCTTTTTTCCCCATTCTTATGCACCAGTTTACCAGTTTATTATGCCTTTCTTTGTTACCTGTTTGACCCACCTCTCACTAATTCTCTTGTCATTCATCTCTTCCTCACACCCTCTATCACTGTTTTGTTCCAGATCCTGTTTGATGTTGCCTGCCTCATATCTTAATCCCTCTCGGCTTGAGGTCTTTCTTTGGCCTTACTCACACTAACTTCCCTTTGTGTCTGCATACTCCTTTTCTTTCATCCCCTTCATTAACCTGATTGGTCATCTCTTCTCACTAATGCCCCTTTTGTCTCCTTGTTTCTAGCGTTGCTGTTGAATGTCTGTGGTCTATATTATGGTTGTTCCACTTTATATGTTTGTCATTTTGCCTCCGAAGAAGATTCTGCTAGGATCGAAAGCTTAGGCCCCTTTTGACTCTCTAAATCTGAGTTAGTTACTTCCAAGATTAACCTGCTCATTGACTCGATTTCTTCTTTTGTCTCCTTGTTTCTAGCGTTGCTGTTGAATTTCTGTGGTCTATATTATGGTTGTTCCACTTTATATGTTTGTCATTTTGCCTCCGAAGAAGATTCTGCTAGGATCGAAAGCTTAGGCCCCTTTTGACTCTCTAAATCTGAGTTAGTTACTTCCAAGATTAACCTGCTCATTGACTCGAGTTCTTATCTCATCAATATCTGTTTTGCGAGAACTTCCTTACGCGTTCCAAACAACATTACTCTTACGTTAAATCATTCATTGCAATTGAATTTCATTTATTTCCACAATAGCAGCATCATGAATACAATTTATCTATCCAAAGATAATTATGAAAATACGATTCAATTTACGTCATAAGATAACAATACAATACATTCCAAAAAGTACGTGAATAATTATAAACAACATAAAAGTATGGGGCCAAAAATAGACCAATTTGGTATGCCTTTTGGCCCACATCGCGATTCGTTGTCAGTTTAAACACTGGGAACGACCCGACAAATAGTTTTTAAACCTTGTCGATTCAGATTTCTGGATATCATAACAATACTCATGCACATACAATCTAGATGAAAAATTCAGTTATTTCACACTTTGGCAATATATTTACCAATCATAAACAAAAAATAATAATTATCCTTACTTATACATTGTTTTTGTCACTTTCTCGGTAGTCTTTAAGCGCTTTCTGATATGCAGCATAATTAAGCTGGCTTTAGTAGAACAGCTCGGTATTTCAAATTTTTAGAAATATCAAATATAACGCAATCATAACAATGATGATACTTTGTGTCTGAAAATGTAGATAATGACTAACATAAAATAACTTTTTAAAATAGAGAGGTGGCTTCAATAAACTAATGTGAGAAGAGTCCCTGCAGGTTAACAACATATCAATAGTTCACACTTTTCACTATATTTATAATCATAAACGGATAAAATGATAATTAACCT
The DNA here is from genome assembly GCF_018143015.1 of Lytechinus variegatus. Classification (NCBI taxonomy): domain Eukaryota; kingdom Metazoa; phylum Echinodermata; class Echinoidea; order Temnopleuroida; family Toxopneustidae; genus Lytechinus; species Lytechinus variegatus. The sequence goes on along the minus strand of NC_054743.1, from coordinate 36,107,468 downwards.
TGTTTCCTTAATATAAAGACTTAAAGTCTCTACACGCTCTACAGTTATGCAGGGGCGGTATTCTGGGGTGGTATTTTGTAACTCTGTCATAACTTTTGTCATAAATTTTGACATTTCTCTCCGAGATATGACACCGCTATGATTGTCACAAATCGGTATTCTGAACATTGTCTTTTCCCTGTCATATCTCTCAAAGTTCCCACCCATCTTTTCGGAAGCGAGCCGATCAAAATCATCGTTAGTTCCCAGTTGGAGCCCTTTTAGCCAATAGGAAAGCCCCGTGGCAGGTAGGGCGTATCCCCCAAACAGTTGCTGGCATCGCGCAACTACGCGTATATTGATGCGCTTAATTAAAAAGAGAGACAGGGAGCTCTGAAGAATTTTAGAGGAGAAGTATAAAAGTAAGGAAAACAGAGAAAAAAAGGAGGAATAAATATGTAGGGCCTAACTAATTGTAGCATGAAAAAATAATTTTGAAAATTGTCATGGAAGATGAGTGAAACTAATACCACAATCTAATCTAAATAATATAATTGTTTGCTTGACATTCAGTCGGCAGGGTATCGGGATATTTGGTACTAAAAGATATGACAAAATTTATGACTGCTACCCCCCTGTCATAACTTTTGTCATTTCTTTTGCTTGTATAAAAGGATTACGCGCATTTAAAGCCGCGTATTTTTGCTGCGCGCTAATGAGAAGAGACAAAATTTATGACATCCACCAGAATACCGATTTTGTCATATCTCTGAGATAAGATAAAATATGGAGAAAAGACAATGTTCAGAATACCGCCCCAGAATACGGATTTGTGACAATCATAGCGGTGTCACATCTCGGAGAGAAATGACAAAATTTATGACAAAAGTTATGACAGAGTTACAGAATACCACCCCTGGCTTTTGGGGAGCAGCTGTTACATTCTCATCGCACACCCCCTGACATACGCGCATTGGCACACAGGCACGCACACACACATTTGGATGATCATCAAAATAAGATTATCGTTCTCTCACTTCTCTGCCTTCACAATACGCTTCACGTTCAACGCGATCCCAAGTTCTCCAGATTCTTCCGCCATGATACTGGCTATCTCACGCCCTAAACTCTCGGGTAAGGTGTATCGAAATCTCGGCTTTTCTGCCTGTAGAATATCAACAAGCTTCTCGGCTGCTTCGTCTGGCGTCATAGATGGCTTTTTGGTCTTCAGGTCATCGATCCAATTCCGAGCGAAAGACCTATCCAGGTTGTTCACGGATTCGTCGGCAGCGACGTCTTCTAGGTCCCCAAAGAGCCTCTCCTGAAGCTGTGTTTTCATTCCACCAGGTTCAGCTATGACGATGCTGAAAGGAAATCAGGGGAGCGTTTCATTAATATTTTCATCCGACAAGTTGTCAGATCTGATATCTTTCCATGATTTTGATTGGCTGAGAGACACTGTTCCTATGGTAACTGTCGGATTAATGGGAGTTGTCGGATAAAACGTCCGACAAGTCCTTTCATGAAACGCCCCCGGATGTTACAATTTTTTTAATCAATGGACCTTTTGCATTGACGTCATTTCGCCATCTTAGAGATCTGTATGGTAATCTCTTGGTCGCACAGGCCTATTAACATTTGGAAGGCAACAGATATTCATTCGAGTCAACCATTCTCTTTTTTTTATATGCATGGCTGACAGTGTATGAATATAATTGTCCATCTAACACTGATTCTATATCTGGTAATTACTGAACAGGGGCAGCGGAAGTGCCCCCCAACACTTTTTTTCCAAAAACAATTTGCAAAAACGTAAAAATTACCATAATGATTGTGATTTTTTGCATGGTCAGCCCCTCCACTTTTGGCTCAGCCCCCCCCCCCTCCCACTTTGAAAACCGTTCCGCGGTCCCTGTTCGAACTTCCCTTTCCCGAATTGGGAAGAAATATCACCGACATTTTCTATTTATTTTTCCAGGTGATGAATTTGATCCCTCAGAAGATTCCTTTATAAGTGCCGATTTATTTTTAAGATGAGCCGGTCGATGGACCGGTTTCTGGTCATGGATTGTCAGATATAATGTCCTATCCACTGGTAGTAAACATTCGACCCCGATTTTCATCCTTATTTTTATTTTTTTTTAAGTGCCATTTTAACACACGGGTCTATGGGAAATGTTTTAGGCATGTGATACCTCTTTGGGGATCTGACAACTCAATTTCCTACAGTTTTTGAGGGAGTGCGCTATGAGATTATGACGTCACAGACATAAATAGCCTACTATGAAAACTTATTATAAGAGTCTGCGTGTGATATTAAGCATCGGCCTTTTGCATTATTTTACTGCAGGAAAATAATGAACAGTCACTTTAAACGTCTTATATGACTGAAAAATCATTGGAATAGACACGCTGATAAAGAGAAGAGTGATGTAATAGTGACAAACCACTGCAAATCAGAGGACAAATCAAGAATTAAATAAGTATATATGTGTATATCCCTTTTATATCACTCAGTCAGACTCGAAAATTGGCGATAACAATAAATGTTCAGTACTTCTGTTTTACATGATGCAGCCGAAACTGCTTTTTCAATTAAAGTATGAAGGGAATTTACTTGATGCTGAACTGCCTCGCAACTGGTACCAGCGATTCGAAGAAACCCTCAATTGCAAACTTGGAAGCGCAGTATACTTCCAGTAGAGGAATCCCTGTAATGAACAAAGGCGTTGCAAAGGCGGGAAATTAGGATTGCACGGGCAAATTATTGATGCATTAAAATGGATAATTTAAGATAATGATACATATCTTAAATAATTATTAGCATCAATTTGATATGAAATATTTAGGATAATGAGCTGATATCACCTAAAATAAAGGGGAAAAGCAAAATTTGTAAATTCTTCCAAATAGGATAGAAGACTAAAGCAAAGATACCCGAAAGAGGATAGGGATTAGATTGTCTCTTCCTGAACTCAGTATAACCATGGTGCTCTTTGTAAAAAGTTGATAGCCAATGAATTGTCAGGAAGTTAACACACTGGCGAATCTAATTCTAAGGGGCACATCCAGCCTCCAACCCGCCCCCCCCCCCCTTGAGAGACTTAAAGAAAAGACTTGTTATCAAATTTGTCTGAACAAATTATGCCCCCATCCCTCCTTTTGGGAAACCCTGGATCCGCATATGAGTTCACATATCAAGCTCTGCTGGGTATTTTTTTATTGATTTTAAAAATGAATTAAATTCATATCCAAGTAAATCCAAGGAAGTCAGTAATATTCCCAAAACCGATTGATAAAAGGTGCGTAAATTCGGAAATTACAATCAAATTTATTTAACAGAAGACAGAAGGAATGGTTTTAGAAAAAAAATACCTGTTCTACCACCTCTACTGCTGACGGTTAGTATCGTGCCCTTGTGTCTTTGTTTCATGTGAGGCATAACGGCTTGGGTAAGTCGGATAACTCCAATGGTGTTGATGTTGAACATCCCCTCTATCGTTGACCTAGGCATGGTGTCCATGTAACCGCATGATCCAATTCCAGCAATGTTCACTGATGGTAAGATGACGGTAAAGTGGCGTTATAGAGATGATAAATTTTATCCTATAGGCCTTTATATATATATATGTATATATATAATATATTTATTTATTTATATGTGAGGGTGTGTGTGTGTATCATTATACCCCCCCCCCCCCCGATTTCTGTGGCGACATTCACTGGAGGTTTCCAGCGAGTTCAGTTATCCTCCCGGAGGAACGAGCCCGTACTAATGTGCCAAATTACCAATGACAGCGATCGCGGGAACCCGCCCGGCACCTCCACCTCGATTTTATGATTTTGTCCAGGAGCGGGGGGGGGGGGGGTCTTGCCGTTTTGCAGCATAAACAATCAATTACGAATATTGATTGAATTATTCTCTGTTGATTGCTTATCATGACGGGTGTTTAAATGATCAGTTCATAAAGGACATACAGCCATGACAGCTATGGTACATCATCGTTGCCCCTACGGCAACTATGACGGTAACGGGGCATAGAAGCCAATCACAATTAAGGTTACCATGGCAGTCGCCATATTTGGAAGTTAGGATAATTAGAACTTTTTTATGAAACGGGGCCCCGTACACATATACGGGCCGTACTTCTATGTAATGTTTAATGCTACAGCCTGTACAGTCACATCAACATAACCGACTGCAAACTGAGGGATGGTATTTCAAAGGAAACCACGTGATTTAGATTTAGTTAGTCTGGAGTAGATCGCTGATGTGTCTGTGTCATTCGCGAGTTTGCGCGATCGCGGCGGGAAGGATTCTGCATCTTAGAAAATGTATAGAAAAAGTCTATCAAATCACAGCGAACAGCTGAGAGCATGCAGGGGGCCGTTGCAGAAAGAGTTGCAATCAATCGCAACTCTAAAAATCATGCGCAACTTGATTTCAACCAATCAACAGCGCGCATTCGGGACTCACCTTGCGATTGTTACTTTGACTTGCGTTTAAACGCATCTCTTTCTACAACGGGCCCCTGGTCTTTGTCGAAAATAGGAAATCCGAGACATAGATGATCGTCGTAAGATTTTGAGCAGACGAAAAATTGCAAAAAATGTCGTTTGTCTAGAGTCCGAGACGAAAAAGCTCTTATTGATTAACCCGTTTTCGACAAAGACCTCTTTGTCATGAAGGGTTTCTGACAATGGATTTTCTTTGCATCCCCATCGTAGCCCGAAAACTCCCCATTACCAAATAAGGAACCTTACGTAGTATGTCGATCCGACCGAATCTATGTAGAACTGTTTGAACTACACTTTGTACATCCTCATCCTGTGTGATATCCATCTTCATGATGAAAGCAGTGTTCTCAAGATGTGTTCCAATGGCAGCAACGAGATCGTCTTTCTCCGCGAGAGAGACGACGGTCGCTATCACGATGTATCTTTGGTCTGGGTCTCGGGCTAGGCGGGCGGCTGTATGCAGACCTAGTCCAGACACACAGCCCGTGACCAGTACAACCTCCTGATTCATCATGGATTTCTGTAGGAGATGGCATTCAGGTAGATTACGTTACAGTATAAACTGTATTTTTAACGCCATAAATTACTGTGACTGTAATAATACTGTAAATAGGGGCCTCACGTTACATGACGTGACTGTTCCAGAAAACGCTGAATAAGCCTAATAAGCATGATTACAATTTATTCATACATGGACATAATAAGATAATATTGCAGGAAATATACATAGTTCCTGCTCGCTAGGTGGACGATGAGTGTGCCTGCCATAGTTTGTGTAAGGAGGGACTGACAAAAACATAACTGAATATGGTATCGCGAGAGAATTTAGTAGGCGAGCATTGAAGAAATGTGGTTTTCTTTCGGTTGTGTATGACAATGTGGACGAATTAAAAAATTGTGGGGTCGCTTGCCAATGACGAAATGTAATTTAGGAAAAGAAAAGAGGCAAACGGGATTGACAGATTTACTATTTGTCCAATCAACAATCTCTTAATTACGAATTAGTCCGATCTGAAATATGAATAAAGGAGAATCTTAAAATTCATGAACTATTTTTCATTTCAATAGGTCCACTATCGATGCAGCTAAAACAATCATTGCAACTATGCCATTTGTAGAAATTGATCGATGCCTAGATTATTCCGGTTATTCGGATGTGATTAAGAAAAGGAGTGGAGGGAACCAAATACTTTGAGTTTTTAGCATGCTATTTTGGGTCAATTGAAATAGTTAAGACATCAAAAAATTAATTCAAACGACCGCTACAGTTGTATTATTTGAATATAAAAAAAAATTGTCATCTATTTCTCGAAGAGAGGAGAATGTTTGTACACCATCTTTCCAGGGCCCTGGGAACTATTTTGTTTATGTGTGTGGGGGGCTGAAGTAAATTAAAAAAGCCCCCCCCAAAAAAAATCAAATTAGTCCCAATAAATTTGAAAAGAAAAAAAAGATTTCACTACAAAATGCAAAGTGGAGATAAAATTGTTCCCGAGAAGTTTGAAGTAAAAAAAATTCACTACGAAATGAAGGTCGTTTTGTTTACATTTTGACACATTTTCCAGAATACCTGGGGGTCATTTCTGCGTATGGAGAATAATTCACGCAGTACCCTCGATTCTCAGGGCCATGCACCCCCTACGGAAAGTTAAGGGTCGATATATATATATATATTGTGTGATATATATATATATATATATATATATATATATTGTGTGATAGTCTTGCTTTTAATTTCAGAATAAAAGAGCATCCCAAATTTTGTCGTACAATGATTTGTGCGAAACAAATAATAACCGAATACAGAATTGTTACTGTTCAAACGATATTGGACAAAGATAGCACTTGTCCCCCGAGTGAAAAATACCCTGTACATGTATATCACAATTATTACATTTTTAGCCCAATATATATTTACAAATTAAAGAGATTTCAACCTTTAAACACGAACAAAAACTCAGTCTGTGTCTAAATTAATTTGTTTATAAAATGTTTTACCAGTCTGCATATGCGTGTGTTTTTACCTCTCTTCAACAACTTTAAATTTATTTTATTTTTTGTTATTATTTATTGAAATATCTTTATGCCGGATAACAAGCTCAGATTTACTGTTTTTGCTTAGCAAGTTCTTGTTAACATCACATAACAAAATCTGCATAAAAAAATGAGTAACTTAAGATTTATAAAAATAATGAATGAATTCAATTCATTAAATTCAGAAAGATCACTACTACAAAGATTGTTCAGTAAAACATAATATATTTTTGAGGAATCTGTGAAATGAGGAAAGTTATCAAAGACAACACAATTACAGTAAAACATATTTCAAACTGTATATCATTGACACATTACATATATTTATGAAGGAAATCAGCTAAATATGAAAGTAGAAACATGAAATATCTATTAAGTTTCACCTAAATTAGGCCAATACTTACTCAGTGTTTCCCTTTGAACGTTTATAAAGAGGGACGCGCTAGTAAGTTAGTTGATCAGAGGCTTCAAAAGGTCCCTTCTTCCCAAATGGACGAGATGATTGTACTTCGACCCATATATTATGGGATCTTATATACCCTTAGTGTCTTTTTCAAAGGTAGTGAACCTTGTTATCGCGTGCGTCCTTGCATGATTTGTCTGTGAAGTTCACGGGAAAACCTTTATTTTATATTCATAAGTAATATGATTTCGTCAGTCAAACGCCATTCACAAAACTTTTGAATACACAGAGAAGTCATGGAGACCTTTTTGTTTGATAAAGAATCGAGGTGTGACGTCAAAACTATTCATCACCATGGCAATTGGTTTTGTGACTTTTTATATGGTATGTGAGCGATGTCGCGTTTTGCTAAAGGGCAAGGACACCCCCAACATTTGTGTTGTTGTTGTTGATCTGCATATAGTATATACATGTACGTAGCATAACTCGCTACGCTCTCTCGCAGTTTATATACGTCATGTTTGGACTTTTCAAAATCTTGCTCACTACGCAACTGGGGGCGGTTTCATAAAGCTGTTCGTAAGATAAGAGCGACTCTGAGAACGATTGGTGAGCCATTTCTACGCGCTAAACCATCGCCAATGAATATGCCATTTACCACAGGAAAGGATCACCAGTCGTTCTTAAAGTCGCTCTTAACTTACGAACAGCTTTATGAAACACCCACCTGGTAGGCTACAATTATTAAGCGCTATATTCAACGAGTATTATGTCGTCATTGTTATTATTATTACTATTATTATTATCATTCTTATCATTATTATTATTCATTTATTTATTTTGTTTTATTATTATCAATGTCATCAATAATTACCATCATCGTCGTCGTCATATTAGAGAGGGTCGATATCCGCCTCTCATTTTGCTTTGCTCACTTGCGAAGTAGTTCAAGTATACTGCCCCAACGTTCATACTTCATCAATCACGATATGTGTCTTTGCTTTAAAAAAAATAAAATTTAGCCTTGACCATCACCCGTTCCTATGGTTCACGTTTTTGAATGGGTTTTTTTTTCAATAACATAATTATAATCTCATAATGGGTCGGTGGAAATGAAAAACAGCATTTATAAAATTTCATTGACAATCAAGCGGATCGAAAACAGTGCACAGAGAGATAAATGAAAAACACGAATTACATATGTTCGTAGACAACCGACCGGACAGGGTCATACAACTTTATATCGCGTTTATTAGCACGTCCTTTATATATATATTTAAAAAATTCCTTTTCATGACATTACGTCGTAAACTTTGTATGTATTGGGTGAGTGGTGGATTTATAACCTCGTTTTGGTGTGAACTATGTTTGGGTCAGATATAGGCCTACATTATTTGGTCTACAATTAATAAACATTCACTGAATATATACTTGTTTAATTCATTATAATTGGACTATTCCGATTTATTATACATTTTTAAATACTCTTTTACAGTTTATAGAAATCGTTAGGATTAAAAAAAATCAAACTCATTGTTTTTCACTGTTTTGGTACAGTAATGTAATAATTATTCAATAAAAAAAACGTGAATCTCCTAGTTAATTTCTAGTTATCTATTTTTGTCACAGTCTATATTGTTTTTATTGTCTATATTGGAAGAGCCGTGGTGTAGTGGTTCTGACTCTCGCCTTGTAAACAGAGGGTCGTGTGTTCGAATCCCACCGCGGTCTAGCGTCCTTTGGCAAGGCGTTAATCCACACTTTGCCACTCTCGACCCAGGTGCTAAATGGGTACCCGGTAGGCGGCGGAAGCGGGGGGACGGGGGGGACGTGTCCCCCCTAAATTTTGTTTTGATAACCTTTTTTTTTTTTTTTTTTTTTTTGCTTGTCAATTTTTTTTCCTGCGTCCCCCCCTAAATTCACGTGGACCCCCTTGACACGTGTGTTGTCCCCCCCTAAAATTTAGGTTGATGACCTTTTTTTTTTTTTTTTTTTTTTTTTTTTGCTTCTCAAAAATTTTTGGGTCGCTTGTCCTATTTTTTACATGTGTCCATCCCAAAATTTCAGGTGGACACCCCCTAAATTTATTGGCTTCCGCCGCCAATGGGTACCCGGTAGGATGCGAAAGATATTGTATGTTTGATTTTGCCAGCGCCATAATGAGGCTGCGATGAATGCAAGGAATGCTCCCCAGGGAGTGGAAATTGTGCACTTTACGTGCGGGATCGAAATGAATCCAATGACCGGGGTAATAATATGCTGTAACGCGCTTTGGGCCATTCTGGGAAAAGCGCTTTATAAAAATTGGCTATTATTATTATTATTATTATTGTTTAAAAACCGTAATCGGTGCTCCGAAAGTCCGCGTGGTGAGCACTCTCAGAACACTGAATATGGTTGTTATAAACACAGTGGAGGTAACACTAGAAAGTGTAACAAACAGAATGGGCCGTATTCTGAAGTCGGGTGTAACTTAAACTCAGGTTTAAAGTTGTGGTTTAAGTATGGACAGCCAATTGTCACATAATCACTAACAGTAAAGATATCATACTTCAGCTCAGTCGGTTCTCAAATCATTTACTAATTGTGTAGGAAGTATAAATAAATGATTGTCTTCATCATCGATGAATCAGGAAATAGCACAGTAAACATAAGAAACATACAATTTGATGAAATTTTGATACTTTTGGCCTTCCATACTTAAACCACAACTTTAAACCTGAGTTTAAGTTAAACCCGACTTCAGAATACGGACCAAAGTGTTCTAATAACAATGGCTATGGGTAATGGGTATATCACAAGAACGCAACACCGATGTAAATTGCTTGGGTGGTCCTTTAAAACATGAACTGTTTAAATTTTAACACTACTCTATTGCAATGCATATATATACGAATTATAATGACTATTCCTTTTTAAAAACATGAAAAATGGGGCAAAATCATACTCACACATATCAAGAGACAGACAATGTAAATTAGAATATCATACTTATTGGAACACATACCATTTTATTGCTAGATTAAACCAAGTGCACAATAATAAACATGGACTTACACACATACATGTAACACATTACAAATAGTCTCCAAAATAAGCATGCAATCCATTAGATTATTGTAGTACACAGTGTTATAAACGAACGAGATGAAAAATTGTTTATGTATATAACATGTCACTATATCATAAAAAATCTGTGAAATAAATGAAAATGAGGGAATAATGTATGGGTAATACTAAATACGTTCATTATTGCGGATTGAAATAATGTATGGGTAGCTTCACTTTATGCCACTCAGAGCTTTCATCTATGTGCTATATATGCTTAATATATATATATCTTAAAGATAACAAAATATGCTTAAGATAATGCTTTCATTGCCAATAAAGTTTTTATTCTTTACTCAAAAAAAAAATTAAATAAAGAATAAAAATTTCTTGGCAATGAAAGTATTATCTTCATATGTGTGTGTGTGTGAGGGTGTGTGTGTCATGTACAGTGTGTGTGTAGGATTCGAGCATATACATGTAGAGCAATAATTACAGCTATTTGTATTAAAGTTCACTTATCCTATACCAAAAGGCTCCCCTCTACCTCAATCTATTTGGAAACTACTGTAAGTTTGTTATGGTGTGTTTTTGTGTGTGTATTTTGGTGTTTTTAAAAATTTTCATAACTTGTTTTTTGTAAATTTGGTTTTAAAAACCTTGAATGAATGCATTGCTTGTGACCTCGCATTGTGAAACCGAGCATGACTGTATGAGAATACATGTACTTGTGATTTTTTTTTTATATTTCATCTAAGCCAACACACCCATCACCCACCGTCAGGTTAAAATGTAAAAAAAATGTCTCCAGGAGTAAGTCAGTACCACCCACACAACCAGTCACTTTCTTTCCTTCTTTAAGTACTAGTATTAAAGGTCAAGTCCGCCTCAGAAAAATGTTGATTTGAATCAATAGAGAAAAATCATACAAGCACAATGCTGAAAATTTCATCAAAATCGGATGTAAAATAAGAAAGTTATGACATTTCAAACTTTCACTTATTTGCAACAAAATAGTTATATGAACGAGCCAGTTACATCCAAATGAGAGAGTCGATGATGTCATTCACTCACTATTTCTTTTGTTTTTTATTGTTTGAATTATACAATATTTCAATTTTTACGAATTTGACGATTAGGACCTCTTTGCCTGAAGCACAAAATGTTGAAATAATGGAATGCCACGTGTTCAGGGAGGAATAAAACTTCATTTCACATGACAATGATGAGAAAATAAAAATATTTCATATTTCATATCATAAAATACAAAAGAAATAGTGAGTTATGTCATCAACTCTCTCATTTGGATGTAACTGGCTCGTTCATATAACTATTTTGTTGAAAATAAGCAAAACTTTAAAATGTCATAACTTTCCTATTTTACATCCGATTTTGATGGAATTTTCAGTGTTATGCTCGTTGAATTTTTCTCTTTTTATTCAAATCAAGTTTTTGTTGGGGTGGACTTGTCCTTTAAGGATATGCTTCTGCATTCGCCACCCCCCCCAAAAAAGAAATCATTAAAGGAGAATGAAACCATTGGAACAAGATAGCTTGTGTGAAAACAGAAAAATAAAAGAAACAGATCAACAAAAGTTTGAGAAAAATCGGACAAATAATGAGAAAGTTATGAGAATTTGAATATTGCGATCACTATTGCTATGGAGATAGCAAACTGGCAATGTGACAAAGATGTGTGATGTCACTGATGAACAACTCTCCCCATTACTTTAGTATATATTTCACTTGAATTGCCTCTTTTATCACATCTATCCATAGATCATGTGTTCTTTCTACATGAGGGCATGTAATACATATTTTTAAAGAATACATAATGGATAAAGAGTTTGTATCATTGTAAGAAAAAGCAAAAAGAGACATTTTGAGGGTATTTTATAGTCCACCAAAGGGAAAGTTGTTCATCAGTGACATCACACATCCTTGTCGCATTGCCAATGGGAGGATCTCCATAGCATTAGTGATTGCAATATACAAATGCTCATAACTTTCTCATTATTTGTCCGTTTTTTCTCAAACTTTCTTTGTTCTCATTCTTTGATTTTTCTGTTTCTACACAAGCCTATTTGTTCCAAAGGTTTCATTCCCCTTTAATACAAACTAAGAAATAAAGGTTCAAATTTGAACCACGAAAGGTTGATGCAAAATCAGCACCCTATGTGTTCAAAAATTGAACCCTGCGGTTGGGGTTCATTTTTGCACCCTGCGGGTTCGAAACTGCGCCCCTAAATTTGAATTTAACCCCTAGGGGTGCAGTTTTGCACCCGCAGGGTGCAAAACTGAACCCCAACCGCAGGGTTCAATTTTTGAACCCCAAATCAGGGGTTCAATTTTTGAACCCATAGGGTGCTGATTTTGCATCAACCTTTCGGGGTTCAATTTTAAACCTTTATTTCTTAGTGTGTACCATAATTTGAAAGCATGTATTAGCACCAAATCTTATTTTTATGGATGAAAAATTGAAACAAATGTTGGGAAAAAGTGAAAATGTCTTTCATAGAGGAAGAGCTTTTTAGCATAGCTGTTCAAAAGTTAGGCATGTCTTAACGAACGACCTCGGTGATATGTACATCATTAACATGTCACAGGCCAAGCGTTTAGTATCATTATGGCGCAGTCACATTCCCCCTACGGCGGCTGGAAGGCGAGTCTAAAACAGCCGTTTTAACATTTTTAGTACCAGCTAAACAGAAGTGGTTTGAATAAAAATGAATAAAGCAACTGTTTTCGACTCGCCGTACGGCCACCGTACGGAAAATCTGACTGCGCCATTACTAAGAGTTTTGTGAAGCGGCCATAGAGGATGGTAACTGGGAGGATGGTACGTAGCTTGGACAACATTGCCAATCCACATGAACAGAACACCTGGGAAAACATCAACCGCACTCCGTCTTCATGTTTTTCAAGACAAGTTATTCTGGCGGAAAAGAGTATTACAAGAATGCGTCGCTCTTTGGAAAAGAAAAGAAAAACAAAACAATACACTAGTATCTGCGTGATTACACAGCAATAACTGTGTTGTTAACCCGTGTACATAGAGGACCACACGAGTTATTTTACACCGGTGTTAAATTGGTGGTGTTAGTTTTACACATATAAGTGTTAACACTTTTTTTTGTTAGATTTACACTCTTTGGTGTTATGTTTAATCTCTAGGGTGTAATTTTAACACCTCAGGGTGTGGTCCTCTATTAACACCAATTGGTGTCAGTTTTAACACCGCAGTTTTTACAGTGTAGTCCCGTTCGAGCTTAGCGCGATGATACAGCTTTTCTAGTTTCATAAGGTCTAATGACGTCTTCCAGGATCGACTGCAGCAAAAAAGAGGTGCGTTTAAATGCATTTTATTATAATACAGCATTCCACAATGTGTTATTTCACACACGAATCGACAATGTCATTCCAAATTCTGATTGGTTGAACATCAAGCTCTTCTCATTTGCGACCCTCTCCATGCTCTCTGGAACGGACCCCGTTCTATCCAGAACCGAAAACTCGCTATTTTGGAGAAGATGGGCCTACTTTGTCGTTGAATTCCTCCTTCACTTTGTCGAGAAGATGCCTGTTACCGGGCTGCATCAGCTCCAAACACGTGAACGCCATGGCCTTGGCCTGGGAAAGGGTCGGTTTCTGTGCTTTCGCGGCTCCTATGATGTAATAATTGATAGAAGTTGTGATAAAAGCAAATAAGAAATAATGGTGAACTACTAGTTCGCAATAATGATAGCAAGCATATAGTGTTGAATATAAAAAGCATAAAGGAATTCGACAATCATGACTGACGTATACAGAAAAAATCAATGAAATGCCTTACTGCATTGACTTACTTAGAATGAACAAAAATCAATGTAAAGCAGTCGACTTCGAAATAGAAGTCGGTGTCTTGTCATTAGACTCAAACGACTGCACTTTTTAATATAGTTTTTGATATGTCAAGTAAGATGACCAAACCGATGCGATCCAAATGAACTGCCTCTCCACTTTTGTCACAATTTTTTTTATATTATTATATGAAATCATAAAGGTTTCATTTTTTCATATGTATATAAATGATGTGTCTCGATTATGATGAAATAAGTTGTGGCAATAAATAACAATTGCACTTAATCAGTTGTCAATACCATTGTTTCAGTTCTTGGTAGCATTTTTTGGAGTAAACCTGATTTCATACAATAAAATACAAAAGAACATGTGGAGATACGACATCATCAGCCCACCTAATCATATTCATGACGACATGCCTAGAACTGTTTCACCGGAATAATGCAAATCTCTAAAATTCAATAACTTCGTTATTTGTTATCCGATTTTGATCAAATTTTCAGCATTTTGCTCTGTGAGTTTTACTCTATTTATTGATATAGAAAATAACTCCAGCCTGGACCATCACTTTAAATTTGTCGTCAACTTTCATATCAATAATTGCAAGTGACAGCTGTGGTGATGCGCTTTTGTCTCGATCAGTTTACCATAATGTCCATTGGTAAAAAAAAAAGAGTGTATAGGCCTATGGTTGGACTTACCAGTTGCAGCATTGAATTCTCTCGAGTGGTTAGCTGCGTCAGTTCCGATGTAATACAAAGGATGTATACTTGGCACAACGTAAGAAACGTCACCCATATCCGTAGAGAACGTCACTTCACTGGTAGCGTAATCGACGGAGAGTTCCGACAGCTGACGCTCGTACACTGACGCTAGTGCCTCGTTCGTGACTAAATTGGCGTAGTCCTTTCCGAAAGTGTACTCTACCTGTAAAAACGCAATGAAGCAAAGAACACATGCAGATGTATAATTGACATTAACAAGTCATATTAATAACTCATTTTTCCTACCAATAGAGGTTTTACTGGTGATTCTTTTAAAGCCCTCGACCCCCTCTCCTTTGCTCTCTTAACAGGTTTTTTCCCCATTTATTTCATCTCGACTTTGATTCAAGTTATATTTCATTTGTATCTCAGTTCAGACATTATTCTGTTAATACTGTTTAAGATAAATTTCATAGAACGATTCTTATCTAAATGATATGTAGATAAGCCCACTCTAGTCTTACCACTTGAGTCAGCAATGCCCACAGCTTTATACTTTCAGCCTACATGTAATGTTTGCCTTGCAGTCGAAATCGAGGTACTTTTGTCGACACTTATCTCACGAAGCTCATTTTGCTCTTATTTCGCCGGGATTGGACGACCAATTAATTTCAAACAATTAACATTTAAAATTATGCTAGCGGCTACAATATAAAACATAATGACATTCACCGAGTCACATCAACAAAGATACATGCGACTCTTGACGTCTCTGCGGGTATATTTTGATTGTGAACATTTTCCCGCTCCATTGGCTTCCTTCCATTTACCTTGCAGCCGGTTGCCGTAGCAGCTCCTTTTACACATCCGCCAATCTTTTCTTTAAGTGTAGGCATGTCACTGCTTTCGACTGTTCTTAGGTAGAATGTCATCTGCGATTCCTCCGGGATAATACTGGGGGTCTTGCCGGCCTTCAAAATGGTGCCTGTTTAGAGGGATAATAAAGAAGGAACAATATTGGTCACTGGGATGTTGTAATAATTAATCCGAACGGTCAAAAATCATGGCAATTTAATGATGACAAGACAGCGATACTGGATGACCGAAATTTAGATGATTATAGTCGCCACGAAAGCATTTCAAAATTTCTGATTACTATGTGCACTTATCAGACCTACTTTGGGAAGACAAAAAAAATCAGTTGATTCCTTATTA
The DNA here is from genome assembly GCF_018143015.1 of Lytechinus variegatus. NCBI lineage: Eukaryota > Metazoa > Echinodermata > Echinoidea > Temnopleuroida > Toxopneustidae > Lytechinus > Lytechinus variegatus. Next base: position 36,091,727 of record NC_054743.1, on the reverse strand, counting down.
ATATGATGAAGTCACGTCAAAAAACTCGAGAAACTCGGCGTTTGAGAAGATTATTTGGCAACATCCATCTTCGCAAGTATACGCAGTTTAGAGGAAACACATTACGGGTTTGTTTATAAATAGAAAGAAAGAACATGCTTGTAGAACGTACCTGTATCAAAGGTGTGGTTAAAATTGCCAAAGTGGGGTTCGGGCATGCAATTGGATGTTTTCAAAAGGCCGATTTGTATTATCGGTTGTGCAATATTGCCAGAGAGTAGAAGGGGCTGAACACATACTTCAAGTACATTACACTGTTAAAAAATGTATCCTTAAAATAAAAGAAGTTCCTGCAGCAGAGTCTCGAGAACACCCTAGTAATCTTACTATATTGCGTAATCTTACTGGAAATTGGTATTCGCTGTATGGAACCTTACAAATTTCCTGGAATAAAACAGCCTTTTCTCCTTTTTAAACAGACCTGTTCTGTTAAATTGCAGAAAAATTCCTGTTTTATGAATTTACAGAATGATTCTGTTATTGCTTTCTGCAAAATCTTCTGGTTTTTTCTGTAAAATCGAGGTTTTTTAACAGTGTAGGATGCGAAACGATCTCGGTCAGACATTTGGAGGCGTAGTGACATCTCCATGCACTTACCATGGACTCTCCATTCTGGTTTGAGATGCTGTCTCATTGCGGAGATGTTGGCATAGCACAAGACAACAGCATCCAAAGCATTCACCCCTTCCCACGGACATGATGACGCGTGTGCTGCCCGACCAGTGAAAGTAACATCCATGCTAAGATGACGTCAAATAATAATAATAATAGGTCCATTAATAGCGCAGCTACTATGTGCATATACTCTACTGCGCTTTGATAGTTGGTATCATATTATTACCCCGGCTGTAGCTGAGCCGCCATATTATAGGCGCTAAAGCGTTCAAGGAAAAATCCTACCGGGTACCCATTCACCTCACCTGGGTCGAGTGCAGCACAATGTGGATAAATTTCTTGCTGAAGGAAATTACGCCATGGCTGGGATTCGAACCCACGACCCTCTGTTTCAAAGTCCGAAGACTAATCCACTGGGCCACAACGCTCCACAAATAAACAAACATAACTGAATGCTGACATAATATATATCTATGGAAATCTTGAACGAAACTGTCGATTTCTAATAACTAGTACATCGCTATTACAGCCTCATTCGGTCTCAAAACATTAACTGTTTACCATAACAGTTCAAACAGGACTCGCTCCGAGAAAAGAAGGTTAAATGTGATATGCAAAGTGTCAGGTGTGCTGCTATGCCAGTTAATATATCATATTTTGCATGGCATGCTTGAGCTCACCTTGCAGAAGAGGGAAGTCGCATATGCCCCTTAGGCCCTAACCTATCCTTGCCCATTCACATCGCCCATCTATAACATTAAATCGTACCCTGTCGAAAAGGTCATTGCCGCTTCAACCGCCATTGATGAAAGTCCCGCCAACCCCTATAACCTCTCAGGAACACGATGTGTCCTTAACGTCAGCCTATTCACAATTTGTCCATGACTTGAGCCCAATGCATTGCCCTAATTGGTTCAACTGTCTACAGAAACTGAAAATACAGACTTACGTTGTGCAAGCCAGAATGACCGGCCTGGATACATTACGAGGGAAGGGATGAACCATCATAGCAACATCCATTCCTTGGAAGGCTCCTGCATTGATGAGCTTAATCTTCCCGCCACCGTGCTCTTCGGCAGGGGTACCCATGATCGTCACCTGGATAGATTAGATGGTAATGGGTTTATCATCTTTATAATCCGGGAATACAGTATTGCATTTCGACATCGCAAACGGGAGCAATGTGACTTGGGCGCATATCTCAAAAGCGAATTCGTCATGATCCATGCCAAGCGCTCTGACGATTAAGTAGGCCTATATCCATATCCATTGTTCTAAAAAAAAAGGCAGTGTTCTGTAAATCCGATGATTGCTGACGGCGCATTACTGGGTTACAACTGCCTTGAAATTCATATATACATTCTTATCAAAGGAACTAATAACTGGCTCGCGTTTGGCTCGAAGATAGCTCAGTCAGTAGATCTGCGGTTTGGGATTCGGGTGACCCGGGTTCGAATCCTACTTGGTGCGCGAGTACCCTTTGGTAACGCATCTCTCCTCGGTCATCTAGTAGCTTGCTAACAAGCAGCTGCTCGGCCGTAATATCGCAACATCGTGTATCTCAGCTAGAGGCCTACGTGGTGAAATGGAATCGAGAAAAACGACATTGAAGTTGCATTTGCTTCAGAAGCTATATGAACATTGATGTGTGGTTAAGAGTTTATTTTTTAGTATATAATATATTTTCAAGATAAAATCCAGTTATATCTAGATATATTATTTTCCCATTAATATGAAACGAGAGCCGCAATTATTATCTCGTAAATCAGGTTTTAAAAATCACCACTAGATCCTGTAGAAGCACACACACAAAAGTGAAATAATGTACATTGTGAGATAACACCATAGGGTTTTTTATATAGTTTTCTATAATTTTCCTAATATATTGGTCGTGTACAGAAAATATTTCATCTAGTACATATCGCTCGTCAGGGGTAATATATGTTGATGCTTAGAGGGAGATTTCACATGAATAATATCCAACTGTTGATGTGTAGCTAATGCTGCCTAAAGCTATTCTTGTCATTCACATCAACAAAAACACACACGCTCAAGATAGATGTATATAATCAAGGAATTGTCTCGTTATAATCTCACCCTTCCTTTCGGCGCATCGGGCAGGTCGAGTGCAGCTTTGATCCCTAAACCTGCAGCTGCTCCTGACTCGGCGATCAGAGGATGTCCACAGGCATGGTCTATATCAGGTAGAGCGTCGTACTCACAGATCACACAAACATGGGCACCGCCATCGGTACCGTATGTAGCCTTGAAGGCTGTGTCCAGATGGAAGCTCCGTGTTACCTTGAAAGAAATTTAAGAACTAAGGAGAGATATAGAGTTCGATATTTCATGTCAATCTAGTCAAATGTTTGGTAATTTTGATTGATTGATTGATCGATGCTGAATAGATAGATGTATGCAATTGCTATCATAGAACAGCTAGGAGTAGACATCATATACGGACGAATATGATTGATATAGGAAGTGTCTGCGTGTATCCATGATACGGTGACTGATAGTTACACCCACTGGCGGATTAAAGGGGGGGGGGCAAAACCGGCCCATCCCCCTCCCCCTCTTGAGAGGCACAATTAAATGTGTTATGTTAAAATGCCGTTAAAACAGAAGGGTTCCCCACTTTTGAAAGTGAAGACCTTTCTTCTTTTTTTTCTTGTTAATTTTTCCTCGGGGAATATGTGCCCACCCCCTGTGGAAAATCCTGGAACCCTTATACACCCACAATCACATCGGCGAAACAGACTCCAGACAGACTTATTCACTAATACTATTTCCAATGACATCATTAGTCGGTTAATGGGAGTCGGATTCGTTGGTGTGACAGCGGCATGATATAGATCTGTGATTGACGGTCATTATAATTAATCTAGGTCTGAGTGACTTTCATTGAGTGATATAAACGGTTGATAAAATGATTGAACCGATTGTTGTTTTCATATATTGATCTAACATTTCATCAACTACCGATTAATTGGACTTTGCATTTTAGATAGATAATTATACCTTGTTGACAAATCGATTGAATATGATTAACCGGACTCAGATTTATTTATTGATTGTGCTAATTTGATATCATATACCTCGAATCCTTGCTTTTCTAGGAAGTTTGTCAGGCTAGCGTGGCAATGGTGTTCCTCAAAGTCTAACTCAGGATGCGTCCAGATGTCGTTACTAAGTTCATTCAAAGCTGCAGCGGTTTCTTCGATCTTAGCTCCTGCTGCATCCTTGGACCTTCTTAAGAGGGCGCTGTCTTGGTCATTCATCATTATAAGGTTGTGATGGGTTTCTCCAGAAACTTAAAGGAGATCAGTCAGATCACTGATGTGTTTTTTTTCTGACAAAGAAATAAGGAAATTGATATTAAGCTCATCGCCAATTGTAAGGCGTTATTTTATTCCAGACGTGAAAGCGTTTGATGGGGATTGATTTGTGATTGAATTAAGAAGATATAAGAATGTCTCCACTGGATTTTTACAGAGGTTTTTTTATGGAGCAGGAACCAAAGTAAAATGCTGAATTTTCGATGTCTAAATCAAAGTAGGAGAACACGATATCCCAGAAGCCGATTCAGGCCACGCGGCAACACATTTGTCTTCTACGCTAAATTAATTTACCATTACAAAGATATCAAGTAACACGATTTAGCCTATTCTCCTCTTCATCATCTGTTCACTGCCTATCTACAGGAATTTAATTTGCCGTAACCCAATGAGACCAGACTGACACATTGAACAAAGGATATCCAGTAGGAAGTGCAGCCAGTTTAGGCCTGGGATGGGTCCAGCTAGGAGTTCATAACTGGGAGAAGGGCAAGGTCCCTGCTAAAAAGTAAATGAATCTAATCCGTACTTCAGAAAGGCAACAATAGGGGGGTGGGGCGCACTCATCTCACTTTGAGGCGCAGAACCAGGATCATCCCCCCCCCAAAAAAAAGTGACGTCATCCCCCTTTAATTGAGTATATACCAGGGTAACATCGAATTACGACTCGGACTTCTCTATTTAATAATTCTGCTTGCATCGACTGCCATCCCCTTCTCCATTGAATTTTCGGTTCCATGACATTTTCTCGGGCGACAATTACTCCGACGGAAAATTGACACGTTAAGCCAAACATAAAACCTAACCTCCATGGCTTGATAAACCCCACATCTTCTCTTTACATTATTCTGAACCAAAAACTCTACTACAATCCCAGTCCTATATACCCTCAGGCCCGTATTCTGAAGTCGGGTTTATTAACTTAGACCATGGTCTAACTCTGTGCTAAAATTATGGGAAGCTTAAAGTGGCATTTCTTTTATTCATTAAGTTGTATGTTTATGTTTACTGTGCTATTTCCTGATTTATCGATGGTGAAGACAATCATCTTTTTATACTTCCAAGACAATTATGATGATTTGAGAGCCAAATGAGCTGAATTATGATATCTTTACTGTTCGTGATTTATGTAACAATAATTGGCTATCCATACTTTAAACCTGAGTTTAAGTTAAACCCGACATCAGAATACGGCCTCAGAGATATTTACACCGGAGCAGTTGTCGCAGGAGCAAATGTCGTGTCACTGTATTTTCTCCCTCCTTTTCAGGTCAAAATGTGTACACTATACTAATTGGCCCATTTGATGATGAAAATGTACCATTATAGAGGCAATTTTGCGATTTTGCGGTATACAACATTGTTATCATTATCATTATTGTATGCAGCTCATCCGCCGCTCCCTCATCGAAAGTATTATGGACATGCTTCCCTTTTTGTCAGGTCTCTGGGGGCGAGGCTGGGCCGTATAGAAAATATAACCAACACCCCTCAGATCGATAAATTTTTGATGCGTATACCGCCCCCTTCCTTAGTTTGTAAAATCATAAAACCCTGGCACCGAACTTGTCTCGACGCGCGCCTTAACACACGATAATATATCTCTTAGCATGCTACTGTTATTTAATAGCAGTATGCGCATGGAGCCTGTTGGAGCAATATGTAGGCCTAAATCAAAATAAAAAGGGGTTTCACTCCCTATGTGGTTTTTATAAAGAAATGTTATTATCATTATCATCACTGTTATTATTATCATTATTATTGTCGTTATTGTTATTATTAAATTTTTAAAAAGGGTCTTCAATCGAGAATGAAAGTATAGTTTTGTCAAACTCCTAGCCTCCGAAAAAAGGGACATGACTATGTCCTAGCTATGTCAGAGCTACCAAGTCTCACGCATTGTGCGTGAGACTCACGCATTCAGGGTCCGTCTCACGATCTCACGCATGGCACCCATTTTTCTCACGCATATCGGTACCCAACAGAAAAAAAGAGAAAAAGTAGCATTATTCGCCAGATTATACGACTGGCTGACCGCCTTCGCGTCTAGCCCGGCACACGAGACAAATCAAAAGTGCAGTCAGCGCACAGCTAGTACGTGATACGATGAATAGCGTGCGTGCATCGCATGGTTTTGAAGCCCATATCCATAGAGATGGATCTCTATGCCCATATCTCATGCGCGCGCGCGTTGCGCGCGCACCTTTTCGCAACGTACGAGTGTAAGTACTGGCCGCGCGCGCTCAGAGACGTCGAGTCATGAAAATCTCACGCATTACATTTTTTTGAACTTGGCATCTCTGCTATGTGTAAACTTGGTAAACTAAGCCTAATGATGTACATTGACATTGTATAGCATATACGCCAACCACATTTCCCAGGGCTGTCCGGTAAAATTTCCCAGGGGTGCTGCGGATCCCAGCACCCTCGGCACACCCGCTTCCCAGGCTAGGCCGGGCCATGAACCTTTAGCATTTCCAAAGAAATGTCACATGAAATCCATCTGGGATCTGCATGCACCTGGCTACAAATGCTATGTACAGTCTCACCGATGAGACACCGATACTTATGGTCCCGGTCGAAGGTATGTGTCATTGGTGAAAAATTAATATATCTTTTATCGATCTGGGGGCCGTAACACAAAGCTTAACAATCATTGTAGAAGGATATCTTCACAATTGATTGCATTAACTACATACAATGTACATACAATCAATCGTGAAAATCAAGCGTATACGATCAGTCGCTATCCGGCCAGGGTCTCGTAACACAGAGGTTAGCGATTGATCGTTAATTTCAAAGAACAATTGTGATTGGTTCATATTCAGTCTACTTATAGGAAAATGCGCATGCAACGAGAATCTTGATTGGTCATTTCATTTTACGAGTAATCGCTAACGCTGATGTGTCTGTAGCTAGCCAATATGTGGCGCCGGCGCATCCCTGATTCAATATTAACAGACTCTTCCAAGCTGGCACTGTTTATTCCCAGTGTCTAATGCCAATTCATCTACTATCAGTTCGTCGTCTATCCACATGGTCTAATTTCCAATTCGTCCACTCACCATTTCGTCTAATAACCAGTTGGTCCAATAGCCATTTAGTCCATATGGTCTAATTGGACTAATTACTGTTAATTGTGCAAGATGAATGAAATTGAAATGGATATCAGACCAACTGGTTATGAGACGAAATGTTCATAGACGAAATGGTGATTAGACGAAGTGATGATTGGACCAAATTGTTATTGAACCAAATGGCTGTTAGACGAAATGTTGATTGACGGAATGGCATTAGACTAAATGAATGTAGACCATGTGGTGAGTGGACCAGTTGGCAATTTACCGCTGGCATATAGGCCAATTAAAGTTGAAGTTTACACTGATAAAAATTTTATTGTAAAAACAGCAAAAAAATAAAAATAAATGAAATATTGCCGAAGGTTTGAGAAAAATATAATTAAATGTGGTACGTTGATATAGCATCTTTATATAACATCATAATCCACATGATCAACATGGTGGAGGCGCCGAGTGGTCTAATGCACCTGGCTATATATGAAAAGTCCGGGGTTCGATCCCCGCGTTCGAGCCGCGGCACTAATGCCCGTGAGCAAGGCATTTAATCGAAAATGCTCTTTTATCCTGTATTCAAATAAATGGAAATGACATTGGTAACTATGGTTCTATGTGTACACTTTAAAAAAAAAATTTTATATGTATTGTACGAAATGTTTAATGGACGGGTCTTATTCAAAACATGTATCATTTTTGATGGGTCTTAGATCCACTTTATCGTATGATTTTTTTTCAGAATATCCACATTACGAATCGTCAAAATAAACACATCAATAAGTGAAGGCAGGTGCAAATCTGCAAATCACATTGGAATATCATGATCACATTCGAACGCACAGACAATGTTTTTTTATAATGTTCCCGTCAAAAAGTGTATATTAAAAATCACAAGACGTTATTACCTTTGTTGAATGATTTCAATATTTTAAGGATACTACTTTCGTGATAATTAATAATTAATAAATAATAACAAAAAAGCACATGATGGCTCAATCATTGCATTGAATTCAAGTCTAATATGATAACCTAAAATCACTCGATCTGCAGCCATGGCAGCTACCAGTAGGTAGCCAATGATTTTATGAAACGTACAAAATAATACAAGATTTAATCATAGACAAACTATGGTTGAACTTACCAGTTATCTTATGGAGAAGAACGAATACGTCTTCATCAAAGTATAAACTCAGACAAAGTAAGCTGTACAGTGACAGGGTGTATCTACGGGTACGTATTTTGTTTATGATATCACCTCCGTGCTATGTATCATCCAACGTTCAACTACATTATATTTAAAACAAGGTATGTTCAATTCCGCAGTCATGTAATCACATTTACCTGGTATATTCGCGAGGTGCAATCTTCTTGACTTTGGCACGTAGCCATCATAATGACGAGACATAATGTAATCCGGGCTCATAACATACTCTGGGATTCAGTCGCGTAACTACGAGCATAGCTCCATGCTACGAGCATGCCGGGCACGTACCCCCAACCCCCGGGGGGGGGGGGCAGTTCCATTCACGAGTGGATACCATGCGCGACCATGGGGTCTCAAAAGCACCCTAAACACGTAATTTCCATATTCTGAAAATGCACCCTACCCCTCAACAAGTATTGGCGTGTGAAATCCTACCCATAACAAGTATTGGAATCAAAACCGTTCATGGCAAATATTCTTTGAAATGGACCCCTAAACAAGTACAGGAATGGTTTATTGTTACAGGTCCTTCGGTCGTCGGCTTTACCTTATTTGTTTAGTACGACCCCACCTTCTACACCTCGCGCAAATCGGACTCTAAACACGAAGTGTTGGGGCAAAAAGGACATCCTTTATCAAACATTTTAATTTTGTTTTATCATCCCCGCAAATTCGACCCTAAACACGTAATTTTCCTAGTGAAAAAGATACCCTATTTTCATTATTTGTCTGTTTTTGACACCCTTATTATCACGTTACGTACGTAACGTGCCCTATCGTGAAAAAGACATCCTTTTTACGTGGTTTTTTTTTTGGTCGCGCATGGTATCCACTCGTCAATGTAAGTGGCCCCATCGGCTGGTTAAAAAAAAGCGTGGGAAAAGGAGAAAAAGAAGGAGACAGAGAAAAGAAGTGGGGGAATTAGAAGAAGAAGAAATTTATATTTTATCATAATTATATTCATTAGCGTATCTAGCATCAATATGAAAAATGCATGGGCCCATGCACAAGCATGATGATAGTATATAGAGTCACTATACTTCCCCAGACAATATTGGGCCCATGAAATGCTTTGCCAATGATCTGATGCTGGATACGCGCCTGATATTATGTCTATAAAACATAAGAAATATTTATTCCATAATTATGAAACAATTTGTTTATGTGTTCATCACTCCTGGGGCCTGTCTTACGTAACTCTATGGAAATCCATCAATGTAATATTTTTTTCTACAAGAAATGTGCAAAATGTCTTTTGTAAACAAAGAAGAACACACCAAACTGTCAAGAAATCAATGAATTTATATACATTCATATCTAGAAAAGAATTTGAGCAAACATTCACTTTATATGTTGACTTTGCTGGCTTTCCATACTGAGTTGCGATTGACAGATCAATTGCAAGTCTTCGTAATACGGGCCCCTGCGTGCTCGCGTTGTCAGTAATAATATGATAATCATGTTTCGGGGAGTATTTTAACATTCCGTTCTCAAGTCAATATACACTAAATATAATGTTTTCATCGCACTTCAAGTTTTTATATTTTATATAGTGACATTATCCGCTTCTTTTTCATGATTACTTAAAGTGATTGCCTGATATTATTATGATAACATTTCCAATCCGTGCGTGCTTACGTAATTCGCACTAGTTTATTTGGTGAGACATGTCTGCTCTTCATTAATTCCTAAAAACAGCCATTAAATGTCCCCTTTTTCTGGTTTGAATTTAAACAGTTGTCAGCTTCGCACTCGCAATTGGTTAATGAAATAGATCTACGTATGGTCTTAATTCCTAAAAACAATTCTACACGCATTCTTGGTATAACGCGGTAACTTGGCATGGAATTGGGCTTGGAAATCAAGGTCAGCATGGTCAGGTGTTTACATAGTCACATATGGCGAGGGTCTTTCCATTTAATTTTGAGCATAGCTAGGCCAGTAGGTATATAGGTTCGCAAAAGTTATTCATTTCTGCACAAACATATGCCATGCTGAATGCAGCTCGATCAGCAGTTGGTAAACGCCCGGGGGCCGGGGGCACTTCCATTCACGAGTGGATACCATGCGCGACCATGGGGTCTCGGTAATTTCCATATTCTGAAAATGCACGCACCCCTTATAACAAGTATTGGCATGTAAAACCCTACCCTTAACAAGTATTTGAAACAAAACGATACTCTATTCCCTGAAATGAACCCCAAAACAAGTACAGGAATGTTTTATTGGTACGGGTCGATCGGTCGTCGGCTTTGAAGTTTGGTTTATTACCATCCCACGATTATTATACAGTAGTTTGGTTTATTCCGATCCCACGTACCTTCTGCACCTCGCGCATAATCGGACTCCAAACACCGTGTTGGGGCAAAAAGGACAGGCCGTTATAAAACATTTTAATTTTGTTTCAGCATCCCCGCAAATTCGACCCTATATAAACACGTAATTTTCCTAGCGAAATAGATACCCTATTTTCATTATTTTTGTGATTTTGACACCCTTATACGTACGTAACGTGCCCTATCGTGAAAAAGACATCCTTTTTACATGTTTTTTTTTGGTCGCGCATGGTATCCACTCGTCAATGTAAGTTGGCGGAGTACAGCAAGTCTGCATATGCCGACTTAACCCAAGACAAGACAAGACAAGTGCCCCCCTCGGGGGTGAACGAAAAGTAGACAATTCAGTCGTCCAGCGAACCCCGGAAAGAAATCAATCTGCTTAAATTCATTCAAAATTTCAAACATTTTGAGCACTGTAGTAATCTTTATAGTAATTCGCGTTTGTGTTGGAAGTTTATGACGAAATTATCATCGAAAAGCGACGCGGCCTGCATGGGGCTCAATAAAGGGTCTTTGCAAGAACCGTCTTCATATCGCTCATTTATTCTTAGATGCACCAAGATGTGGAACACATTTTCAATGAATTACCTTCAAACATAATTCGTCCAATTAAGTAAACATCCAGCATATTTATTCATAAAATGATGTGATATCTCACGAAAATGCATAAAAAATAAAAGTTACTATTTATCATAAATTTCAGAAATATCCCGCATACAGTGCATCATAGAAGATGTTCATAGAATACTAACATGTAGGCCGCTATATACTAATGTAACACTATAAAGTTTTAATGATGGTTGATATATATTCGTAGTTATGGTAGCGTTCGATGGCGTATATATATATTGTGTTACAGTCGAATAAAGATGAGAAGACGATGATTATGCAGTTCCAATATAATATATTTATTCACCCTTCCTTGAAGGTAGAAAGGATGTAATATTGATGAGAAGTATACAATGAAGAAATATAAATAACAATATATGTGAAAGCTATAGGACTCCTTTGTTTACGGCCATGGGATGGGCCAGGAGAACAAACTGTGAGATTTTATGCGGGGTGGAGCGGTAGCTCAATAACCCCAAAATCTATCTGAAATATCTATTTTGTACAACTGTATTTATACCCTGGACTTGATATCACAATCACAATGTTTCTATATTCTTGGACCAGTTGACTCATACTATTTCTGGGTAAGGAGGAAATGGGTGTGATAAGAAAGACCACAGTGAGTGAGAGTGGATCGAGAGAGAGACTGGGAGAGAGAAAGAGAGAACCAAGTATGAAGGAGAAACCTTGAGTCCGTAATGGTCATTTTCATGGAAGAAACCTTGTGAGTGTGACATAGTGATGAAGTAGATATAAACAAAGTAGTATTGGGTTAGTGAACCCTTTTGATTTTACAGTTCAACTAATATCTCTTATTTTAAAACATATATTGATTATTTCTACTCTTACACTAACATCACCTTCATGGTCATCTAAATTTCTTCTTCGATTTAACAACAGAATATGCACCATTTCATTCATTAAAATCCTTATTATAGTTGCCCCCATAAATTTCGAATTAGGCAATGTAAATTCCCCCATTTCAAAGCTTATCATATTTATTTGCCCAAAAATGACATTGTACATGTATGTTTGCGAAAAAGAGCGGAAATCATTCCCATGGGAAAAGATCCCTAAATAGTTTAATTTTTATTCTTTTTCTTTTCGAGTTTCAAGATTACTACTATAGTCAGAGCAGTATCCCAAATAAATTATATAGCCCCCTGTCTGCACCTGAGCCGACTCCGGGAGACACCGAAAGAAAAAAAAATGGAGAGTAAAGTTTGAGGAAAAGAAAAGGAAAGAAATGAGTAAGGGGAAAAGAAACGAAAAGAAAGAAGAAAAAAAGTAAAGAGTTTGCAGTAATAGTCAAATATGACTGGTCGCCATTAATTTATCCCCATAAACATAACAGACGGTTCTTCATTTGGCCCCCTTTCCCCTGGACTGGATGTCGACGTAATTTGTTGACGCCCTCTGATATGATGCGATGGCAAAATTTAGGGAAAAAAACAAAACTCGGGCTAGCGCTACGAACGAAGAGGGCAGCAACACACAAGCGTGTTGCTATTAGGAAGGTCCACTCGATACGCGCATACAAATGAAGTGCGCGAACAATTTGGTAGTCATGCCAACGAAACCATGATCCGATACAATACACTCACGGAGTGACAGCAAAATAGAAGTAAACAAATGAATAATGACAATAGTAGATTGAAACAATAAAAACAAAAAATATATAAAGCATTTAATAATAATGTATCACATTTCGAAAATAATATATCACTAAATTATTGTCACAAATTTTTGTACATTTTCAGTAAACCGGGATTAAATTCTGTCATGAATAAACCAGTCTGCTAATTTCACCCGGATTTAGACAAGCTCATTTTGTGACCACCGAAATCCTCTCAGAGCACTTTTTTAGTAGATTGTAGAGTTGATTTATTTTCATTTCCTCTTTATCATTATTTTTGCTTGAAAATTTTTTACATCAAATATCATGTTTAAAAATATGAAACATTTATTTCTGTATTTTTCATAAAATATTACATAGTAGTGACAACGGTTTGATGACTTTGCATATCAATATGATAACAAGTATACGTGACGTTGATACGTCTTTATTTAAATTTCGCTGCACCGTAATGCGCCTACACAATCCAGTACGCTATATACCGGCGCCATGGCTGGCACGACCGCGCCGGCGCCCCGGGCAGGTCGGTGCTGAGGTAGGGTACGGTTGGCTGCATGCATATGCTAACACAATTTTTGTAAAATTATGGCCATGAAAATAGTAGATGTGACATAGAGCTTCGCCCATTGATAGTTCTCAAGACAAGACCCGTCGGAATATACATAGGTCGATACTGAACCAGATAATTTCTGTCTAATATTAGGTCTAACGTTAGAGTTAGACTAGGACTTGGCTTTGCTAGTTCAGTAGTGGCCGTATTCGATCCTGCCTGATGGACTGCAAAATGTTGGTTGGATTTGTGGATTTATCATAATTATTTCAGATTTTCAGACTACAATCTACATTGTAAGTTAAAATTGAAATTCTAACCTTGAATATTTATCGTTGCTCATCCGCCATAGTGCCACATCAATGACAGACCAAGTCTATATCTTTCAAGTCCATATCTAGCTAAAGTCGAGTCGCGTCGAGATTATCCTGCCAGTGCAGTGCGGCCAGCACATCATTCGCGCAGCGCAGTACGCGCACCGAGGTACAGGTGACCGGGGAAGTTTCGGCGCGGCCAGACCAGAACATCACGGTCTTTGCTCTGGCGTTAGCTTGTGTAGATTGGTAGGGGCAGCGAAATTAAGCAGAAGAGCGGTAACACAAATGTCATCAGTCTATGTATTTTTATTGCTCCGTAAACTACAAGAATCATGATTACATTTTGTCTTACAATTTTTAAAAAATACAAATATACAAAAATAATATTATTTAACATATTTCCTTGGAGGCTTCATTATCAATAAAAAATAATAAAATTGAACAAACGAAAAAAAATCAACTCTACAATCTTCCAAACAAACAATCTTACAAACAATCTTACAAACTGTCACTGAATCTGCAAAAAACTAATTATATGCTTTTTAGTCATTTATTGAAACATCTACCGCATCAAATACTTTTAGATAATACTGAAATCAAAGAAGTGCAAACAACAAAATTCTTAGGTCTTACTATTGATAACAAGCTCACGTGGAATGCTCATATCAACAATATTTGCAAAACTGTGTCACGAAATATTGGAGTCATCAATAAGCTTAAAAACGTTCTTCCAGCACAGGCGCTATCCATGTTGTATTGTGCATTAATCCTACCGTATCTTAATTATGGAATTCTGGCATGGGGTAATGCCTCTCAAACGAGACTAAATAAAGTCTTGCTACTTCAGAAAAAAGTAATGAGAATAATATGCAATATGTCCTTTAGATCTCATACGGATGAATTGTTTCGTCAGAAACGTATCCTTAAAGTCAATGACCTGTACCGCTTGCAACTATTCCAATTCATGTATCAGCTAGATAGAAATAGTGTACCTAATGTCTTACAAAAGAAATTTATGAGAAACAGTACTTTACATTCATATAATACGAGACAATCAAACGACTATCACCTACCTAAAAGTAGAACAGTATTTTCTAGCAAAACTATATTTTTCACAGGACCAAAACTCTGGAATTCTCTGGACAGAGAAATGAAAGAGGCAGCTAATCTTAACCGATTTAAATTACTCATCAAAAAATTTCTTCTGAATTCTTATTGATTCAATCAAATATTTGTGAACTTCATACTTATCCACGGTAGTATTGATTATTTCAAAGTCAATATTTAATTTTGTATATAGTGTATATACATTTGTGTTACAGTGTTTATATCTATATAATTGTATAGAATTTTGCTGATTATTTTACTCTATTTGTGTCATATTACCCTTGTATAAAGTTTTAATAGGGGGTCTACATTTTACAAGCACTGCTTTTTAGTAGGCCCCTCCACTTTTTTCTTTTCATTGTACGTTTCAGTCCTGCATGTGTTATGCATTTTTTTCATTGTAAACATGATTTATCACGAAATGTACTTTGATGATTGTGGAATATGAATTTATCAATAAATAAATAAATAAATAAATAAATAAAAAAGTGCTCTGGGAGAAGTTGGTCACAAAATCTGAGCGAAGTGGACCTTCCTAAAAGCAACACGCTTGTGTGTTGCTGCCCTCTACGTTCGTTGGGCTAGCGCTACTCTTGAACATCAACTAGTTCGAAGGCTACCGAGAACTGCAGAGCTGAGCTGCTGTGTACATTGGTCTGCGATACGTTCCCAGGCCTTTCTTCATGCCACACTGAAACTTGCTGACAGGAAGCAAATAGCTTTACAAACTGGAGGCCGAACGCTCATCAAAAAGTGTGATATTTATGGGTAGATATCAATTATTTCTTGTGTAGTGCCACGCAACGTTCTCGCCAGTGTAGAACACACGCGTCGCATGCGACACACGCAAATTCCACAAGCTCCTGGTGCGTCACGCGCAAAAAGTGAGCGACACGGGCAAAAAAAAAAATTATAAAAAGTGAGGGAAAATCATCGAAAATAATTGTTGCATCATTCATCATCAATCCTCAAAAATATAGAATGTTTCAGAATCATTTCGGCAACAGACAAACTACGATCTTATCACTTGACCGGATAATATCCATGCATAGACACTCACTGGCGCATTTCCACTTCCAGCCGGCTAGCCAGCCACCCAGCCACGCTAGCTTTGCCAGCCCGCTGGCGCGGGTAGCTAGCTGAGCCAGAGCCGGACCTGCACGCAATGTTTGGAACTGAATTGTCCGCGATGCGACGTAACTTTTCATTTTTACATGATACCGTATTCTGATAACTTTCAAGAAATTTTGATTTTAAAATGAATTGTTCCATATAATTTTCCTGGTAATTACTTGCTAAGTATATTCTTAACGTTCATTCTCAATTTCTGCTGTCATGTAACAACGAAATAATTGTTGAAATTCTTGGATGTATGAACTGTAATAGGCTTGGCCGGCCGCGTATGGCAAGCTATTTTAACATTTTCTGATATCAAAAATTATTAGATTTATTGATATCAAGAATTAATTTCTTGAATTCATTTCTTGATATCAAGAACTCATTTCTTGATATCATAAAACGATTTCTTGATATCAAGAAATTAATTCTTGATACCAAAAAACATTTATTTTTATATCAAGAATTAATTTCTAACTTGATATCAAGAATTCATTACTGATTAATCATCAGAATGATTTTTTTTCAATAAATTGACGATCGAATTCAGAAATGAATTCTTGATATCAAAGATTCATTTCTTGTGATATCAAGAATTCATTTCTTGATATAAAAAAATAATTTCTGGATATCAAGAATTCATTTCTTTAAAAAAATCAGATTGATTTTTTGCAATACATTGACGCTCGAAATCAGAAATGAAAATGAATTCTTGATATCAAGAATTGATTCCTGAATAAATATCAGAATGATTTTCTTGATATCAAGAATTCATTTCTTGATATCAAGAATTAATTTCTGAATAAAAATCAGAATTATTTCTTGCAATATATTGATGCACGAAATCAGAAATGAAAATGAAGACCTTGATATCAAGAATTAATTTCTTGATATCAATAATTCATTTGTGAATAAAAATCAGAATGATTTCTTGCAATATATTGATGCATGCACAAAATCAGAAATGAAAATGAAAATCTTGATATCAAGAATTAATTTTTTGATATCAAGAATTTCTGATTGAAAATCAGAATGATTTCTTGCAATACATTGACCCTCGAAATCAGAAATGAATTATTAATATCAAGAAATTAATACTTGACATCAAGAAATTAATTCTTGATATTAGAAAATGTGAATGAATGTTAAAACGGTTTGCGATATACATGTGGATGATTTTGTGAAAGGAAAAAAGCGTTATTTTAAAAAAAAAATGTTATTTGTATGACAGCTAATTGCTGGATTCACCATTTATTTTTCATTCTTTCATCTAAAACAGACTATAATTTCTTGTATTGTTTTTCACATGTGTGTACAGTTCTATTGATTGATGTTCTTGGGGGGGGGGGGTGGCGTGAGATCGATGTTTAGGTATTTTTAATCGATATGTCATGCCAACTCCCCCGCCCCTAGATCCTGCATCGTACAGATCAGAAATATGCCTAAGACTTTGCAACATCTCTCTAAAGGGAATTTGAATTGCAAAATGATGAAAATGGTCAACACATTTTCGAAGTCTCAACCTGAAAAAAAATAAAGCATGGTAAAAATGAATAAGTGATTTTGTATATTTCCAATATTTCCCAACTGAAAATTAACTTACTGAAAACACACGTTCGTGATACATAACATTAAAGCGGGAGTTCACCCTGACAAAAAGTTTATTGTAAACATAGCAGAACTTAAACATAATGATAAGCATTGATGAAAGTTTTACGAAAATCCATCAAAGACTTTAAAAGTTATTAGAATTTGTATAATTTTTTTTTATTTGTATAGTCGCTGATTGAAAAAAAAATAAATGAAATGTCCGTCACCACCCAAAGCAATCGCTCTCATGGCTCATGTTTTAAAATGACCTCAGTGGCTGCCCAAATGATACCCAAGAGAAACGATTTTCATCTCATGTTTACCTGATTTAATGGTTCAGCAAATCTTGGCAGATTATCTAAATTTGTTGTCGAGTGTCCTGATGACAGATCTATCCCAGGTGCTTCACCCAAGGTATTACGCAATGTACCTTATATGACGAAGGAGGTATCACATGCTTTGGCTGTAGCTTCATTTTTTTTATTTCTTAAAGAGTTCATAGCAAAAGCCTTAAGGTATATAAAATATATTTTAACTCGTTAGGACCTCAAAATTTTTTAAAACATTCCTAATGGATCGTTCATTAATCTGACATTTTTGTGACTTCTATTTCGTTTTATTTTCTTTCCCGCGGTTGTCAGAAAAATGCGTGATTTATATTTATTTTTGGAGAACGGGAGTCCGTACCGAAAGGTATATTAAATATATTTTAATTCATCAACACATCAAAACAATGTTAAAACATGTCCTGATAGATCGTTCATTAATCTAAAATGTTTGTGACTTTTGTTCTTTTATTTTCATTTCCGCTGTTGTCAGAAAATTGCGTGCTTTATATTTCTTCTCGGAGAACGGGAGTCTGTAACGAAATGTATATCAAATATATTTTAAATCATTAACACCTTAAAATAATGTTAAAACATGTCCTGAGATAGATCGTTCATTAATCTTAGATGTTTGTGACTTCTGTTCTTTTATTTTCATTTCCGCTGTTGTCAGAATAAATGTGTGAATTTTATTTCTGAGAGAGTTCAAAGCGAAAGGTATATAAAATATATTTAAACTCGTTAGGACCTCAAAACAATTTTAAAAAACATACCTTATCGATCGTTCATTAATCTGAGATTTTTGTGACTTCTATTTTGTTTTATTTTCCTTCCCGCGGTTGTCAGAAAAATGCGTGATTTATATTTATTTTTGGAAAACGGGAGTACATAACAAAAGGCATATCAAATATATTTCAACTCAAACACCTCAAAACAATGTTAAAACATGTCCTGATAGATGCGTGATTTATATTTCCTTTCGGGGAACGGGAGTCCGTACTGAAAGATATAATAAATATATTTTGATTCATCAACACCTCAAAACAATGTTAAAACATGTCCTGAGATAGATCGTTCATTAATCTTAGATGTTTGTGACTTCTGTTCTTTTATTTTCATTTCCGCTGTTGTCAGAATAAATGTGTGAATTTTATTTCTGAGAGAGTTCAAAGCGAAAGGTATATAAAATATATTTAAACTCGTTAGGACCTCAAAACAATTTTAAAACATACCTAATCGATCGTTGAGATGTTTGTGACTTCTATCTTGTCTTATTTTCTTTCCCGCTGTTGTCAGAAAATTGCGTGTTTTATATTTCTTCTCGGAGAACGGGAGTCCATACCGAAAGGTATATCAGATATATTTTAATTCATCAACACCTTAAAACATGTCCTGAGATAGATCGTACATTAATCTTAGATGTTTGTGACTTCTGTTCTTTTATTTTAATTCCGCTGTTGTCATATACATGTGTGATTTTTATTTCTTAGAGAGTTCAAAACGAAAGGTATATAACATATATCTTACATGTAACTCGTAAGGACATCAAAACAACTTTAAAACATACCTAATCGATCGTTCATTAATCTGAGCTTTTGTGACTTCTATTTTGTTTTATTTTCTTTCCCGCGGTTGTCAGAAAAATGCGTGATTTATATTTATTTTTGGAAAACGGGAGTACATAACAAAAGGCATATCAAATATATTTTAACTCAAACACCTCAAAACAATGTTAAAACATGTCCTGATAGATGCGTGATTTATATTTCCTTTCGGGGAACGGGAGTCCGTACTGAAAGATATATCAAATATATTTTGATTCATCAACACCTTAAAACAATGTTAAAACATGTCCTGAGATAGATCGTTCATTAATCTTAGATGTTTGTGACTTCTATTCTTTCATTTTAATTTCCGCTGTTGTCAGAATAAATGTGTGAATTTTATTTCTGAGAGAGTTCAAAGCGAAAGGTATATAAAATATATTTTAACTCGTTAGGACCTCAAAACAATTTTACAACATACCTAATCGATCGTTCATTAATCTGAGATGTTTGTGACTTCTAATTTGTCTTATTTTCTTTCCCGCGGTTGTCAGAAAAATGCGTGATTTATATTTATTTTTGGAGAACGGGAGTCCATATATAACGAAAGGCATCTCAAACACCTCAAAACAATGTTAAAACATGTTCTGATAGATGCGTGATTTATATTTCCTCTCGGAGAACGGGAGTCCGTACTGAAAGATATATCAAATATATTTTAATTCATTAACACCTCAAAACAATGTTAAAACATGTCCCGATAGATCGTTCATTAAACTTAGATGTTTGTGACTTCTGTTCTTTTATTTTCATTTCCGCTGTTGTCAGAATAAATGTGTGAATTTTATTTCTGAGAGAGTTCAAAGCGAAAGGTATATAAAATATATTTAAACTCGTTAGGACCTCAAAACAATTTTAAAAAACATACCTTATCGATCGTTCATTAATCTGAGATTTTTGTGACTTCTATTTTGTTTTATTTTCCTTCCCGCGGTTGTCAGAAAAATGCGTGATTTATATTTACTCTTGGAGAACGGGAGTCCGTAACGAAAGGCATATCAAATATATTTCAACTCAAGCACCTCAAAACAATGTTAAAACATGTCCTGATAGATGCGTGATTTATATTTCTTCTCGGAGAACGGGAGTCCATAACGAAAGGTATTTCAAATATATTTTAAGTCAATACAGCTCAAAACACTTTAAAACATTTCCAGACAAAAAGACCCATACATTTTTAGATAAACAGCAACTTAACATTTCAACATTTTGCCGATATCAACTCTAAGTTAGGTACTATTGGTGTGCGCCGCCGATTAGAACAATATTACAGTGAACTTCGCGGATTGGCAATGAAACTTGACTTTACCGGGATCAAATCATCAAAGCACATGTGAAAATCAAAACATCACGTGTAAAATCGGCCACCACCGAATCGGCGGGTTTGCGACACGCGTAAGAAAAATCCTGGCGAGAACGCTGGTCCCACGTATTCAAATTTAATGATGTGTGCGTCAGATCGATGATGCGCAGACGTGAACATCACCCTGCCGCCTAATCCAGGGAACTCGCGGGCGGGAGCCCAGGACCTTACGTGTAATCAACCATACTCACCTGACTAGCATGAAGTATGGTCAAAATAAGGCATAATCGTGATATAGTCCCCAAATCCAAAAGTGGGGATTATTAGATTCACACCTACCAGAACGCATGAAAATCACTTCCTTTCTCCAGAACGAATCAGGGACAACTCGGACCACGGGACATCTCGGACCGCGGGCCGAGTTGTCCCACCCAGTACGAGATTTTTTTTCCACAAGTTTGCGTCTATTTTTCCGTCATTTCGAAATTTCTTGTAAAGATTTTTTAGAGATATGGTCTGATGGTAATGTTCTTCACTTTCTATTACTTTTTTTTTTCGCTGAAATAAAAAAAAGTGTAATTTTAGGCGTTTTTCGACAGCTCGCGATTCCCATAGGCGCGCGTGTATTAACTGTGTCGGTGCTCGGCTCGGCCCCGCTCAATAACTGACTTGATTTTGTGATCATTTCTCCTCAAAGTACCACTTTTATCGCAGAAGATGGACTTTGTTGTATTCCATTACCTCCATTTTCTCATCACAAGGATAAAATTTGGTGTATTTGCACGATTTTGATCAAGTTTTTCATCTTTTTCTCTCTGGTCGCAAGAAGCGAACAACCGATGAACGGTCCGCTGCTCTTCATCGTAATTCTCCGTAGCTCGGCCGCCTAAACTGGCGGGGTGGGATTCAGACCGAATCCACAATGGAAGTGGGCGTGCACAGCAAAGAGCTGAGCTTGACTGAGTGAGAGAGAGTGAACTCGAGTTTGAAGCTTGGCAGTGTCGTATAGGCTCTGCCTTTTTTTTAAATATATATTTTTCAATTTTTTCTATATTGATTTTCCCTGGTTTCGAGCTCTAAGATTGTAATGATATAATTATGCTTCAATTTCTTTGACTGAGTGTGACTATGGTGTGGATGTTTGAGTTGCTCAAAAATATTTTTACGTGGGGGGGGGCTCGGGGCGATTTCACTCTTGCCCCCGAAATGCGAAAAAAAATATATTCGGGGTGTAGCTGTGTGGGCATGCCGGGCTGAGGCTAGCCATCAATAATTTTTTTTTTTGAGAGAGAGAGGGGGGGGCTTAATTTTTCACTTTAAATTGATCATTTTTAGGCCTTTTTTTTCCCATTTTATTTTTAATATTGAATTTCCGTGGTGTAGAGTTGAGTTTTAAGTTGCAATAATCAATATGCTTTAATTTCTTTGACTTTGAATGTGACTGTGGTGTGGATGTTTGAGTCGAACAAAAAATACTTTTACGTGGGTGGGGGCTCGGGGCGATTCACTCCTGCCCCCTAAATGCGAAAAATATTCGGGATGTAGCTGTGTGGGCATGCCGGGCTGAGGGTAGCCCTCAATAAAAAAATGTTTTTTTTGGGGGGGGCTTAATTTTTCACTTTAAATTTATTATTTTTAGGCCTATTTTTTGTACATTTTATTTTTCATATTGAGTTTCCCTGGTGTAGAGAGTTGAGTTTTAAGTTGCAATAATTAATATGCTTCAGTTTCTTTGATTTTGAGTGTGACTGTGGTGTGGATGTTTGAGCCGAACAAAAAATACGTGGATGGGGGCTCCGAGCATTTTCACTCCTGCCCCCGAAATGTGAAAATGTTCTAGGTGTATCTGTGTGGGCATGCCAATTTCATTTTTAATTTTTATATTGAGTTTCCTTTGTGTAGAGAGCAGAGTTTTGGATATAGGGTAAAAGGGACGACGATGTGAGGGATCATGATAGCATCCCGGCGATAACGAGGGGTGGGCCTTGATGAGAGGGACGAGGTGGTGAGAGATGGTGATGATAAGAGGGATGAGGATCTTTGATGACTCTTGATGAGGGGGGGGATGATGAGAGGGACAAAGGGAAAGAGATGGAGATGAGGATGTGAGGGATGGCGATAAGGGGTGGGCCTTGATGATGAGAGGGAAGAGGTGCATGAGGGATATAAATAAGAGAGATGATGATGATGACTCTTGATAAGAGGGGTGCATGAGATGGTGAGAAGGACGAGGATGTGAGGGATGATTATGGGAGGAAATCGGGGGGGGGGGGGGACGTGTCCCCCTACCAAAAATAGGGGGACACAATACCAAATGTCCACCCTACTATTTTTCTTCATGGAGAACAAAATAATGAATCATTCACAATTGAAATGATACATGTGTTTAGGACTAAATGACCTTTTATTATTGAAAACCCCCTCTTTTTTCTTGTCAATTGTTTTGGGGTTAGAATTACCCTACATTTGGGCGATAACCTTTTTTTAAATGTTTGTCAAATTTTGCAGCCTGTGGTCCCCTCTACCTTTGTTTTTCCTTATCCGATTTTGATCAAATTTTTATCGTTTCTTTGCTCAAATCATATCATTATCAGCCTCGGGTTCCCCATTGTCACTTATATATAGCTCATTAATCTTGCCACAATTTGGTCCAGTTGTTCAAATTATCTAGTAAATACAATATATTTTATTAATTGCAGAAGCTTGTCTTAAGAGTCATTGAGAAGGTGATCATACCTGCAACTTGCATGATTAATGTAAATATATACCAAAAGTCAACATTCGCCCCCCTTAAAAAGTACTGAAAAGGCAACTTACATTTTTTTCTTTTTTTTTTGCTTGTGAAATTTTTCCTGAGAAAAAATTACTGTGATTTGGCAGTAAAGACCTTTTGTCAAAAATTCCTAGACAAAATGCCCCCCCGGCCCTGTAGGGAAATTTTGGATCCGGCCCTGATTATATTTCAAATGGGAATAAGACTGAGTGGCCTAAAACTTGATTAAAAAAATATTCTAAGCTGTAGGGCAAGGCTTCAGTCTTAATATTAATATATATATTAATTATTGCAACTTAAAACTCAACTCTCTACACCAGGGAAACTCAATATGAAAAATACAATGTACAAAAAATAGGCCTAAAAATAATAAATTTAAAGTGAAAAATTAAGCCCCCCCCTCTCAAAAAAAAAAATAATAATTGATGGCTAGCCTCAGCCCGGCATGCCCACACAGCTACACCCCAAATATATTTTTTTTCGCATTTCGGGGGCAAGAGTGAAATAGCCCCGAGCCCCCACCCACGTAAAAATATTTTTGAGCAACTTAAACATCCACACCATAGTCACACTCAGTCAAAGAAATTGAAGCATAATTATATCATTACAATCTTAGAGCTCGAAACCAGGGAAAATCAATATAGAAAAAATTGAAAAATATATATTTACAAAAAAAAAAGGTAGAGCCTATACGACACTGCCAAGCTTCAAACTCGAGTTCACTCTCTCTCACTCAGTCAAGCTCAGCTCTTTGCTGTGCACGCCCACTTCCATTGTGGATTCGGTCTGAATCCCACCCCGCCAGTTTAGGCGGCCGAGCTACGGAGAATTACGATGAAGAGCAGCGGACCGTTCATCGGTTGTTCGCTTCTTGCGACCATCTGAATCTGTGAAGTTCCTGGTCCTGATCCTCAAGTGGATATTGATGACCAATAAGAACGTTAGCGATCGAGAGAGCTCAATATTTTTAGTACATTTTGGAGTTGAGTCCCACCACTTTGCAATTGGCTGGAGGGACTAGAGTAATTATTCCTTTCACTATAGTATCCCACAGTTTATTTTTGAATGTCTCAGGGGTCTTGGAACAAATGACATCAGGAGGAAGAAGGTTCCAAGCCCGGATGGTTTTCGGGAAGAATGAATGACGGTAGGTGTCGGTGTTGCATCTGATGTTGGAGAGGGAGAGTCTATGGTGACCCTTTAGGGCCTTCCTTGGTTGAGTAATGTACTCAGGTCTGGGTATAGCGACTCGGTCATGGATAGACTTGAAGAGCAACGTCTGTCTGGATACAAACCGTCTGTGTTGAAGCGGCTGCCAATCCAATTCTCTCTTTAGGTCAGATACATGCACATCCATGCCATATTTGCCTGTGACAAACCTCGCTCCTCTATTTTGGACAGCCTCCAATTTGTTGATGTGTTTAGATAAGAATGGATCCCATATGCTACAGGCATATTCCAGATGTGGTCTAACTAGGCAGGTAAAAGCTGCTTCCCTGATTTTCTTAGTAGAAAAGCCAGATAGATTACGACGAATCATTCCAAGCATACAGTTCGCTTTTGTTGCTACTTTGTCCACTTGACTCTCCCATGACATGGTTTGAGTAAGTTCTATTCCGAGGTAAGGATGCTGTTTGACCTCTTGCAGAGTAGTACCATTTATCGTGTACGCTTGTGGGATCAGAT
This sequence comes from Lytechinus variegatus, assembly GCF_018143015.1. Classification (NCBI taxonomy): domain Eukaryota; kingdom Metazoa; phylum Echinodermata; class Echinoidea; order Temnopleuroida; family Toxopneustidae; genus Lytechinus; species Lytechinus variegatus. Next base: position 36,066,498 of record NC_054743.1, on the reverse strand, counting down.
TCCGTCTCTTCTTTGCAATTCGTAGTATATAGCATTTGGACACATTGAATTCCATTTGCCACCTGTCTGCCCAGTTGGAAAGCCTGTCAAGATCAGACTGGAGGATTTCTGAGTCAATTCTGGAATTGATTGTCCGGTAGAGGATGCAGTCGTCCGCAAATAACCTCAAATTCGAAGATATGTTTGACGAGATGTTGTTGATATAGATGAGGAAGAGTAACGGGCCGAGAACGGACCCTTGCGGCACGCCTGATAATACCTTTGCCGAGTCCGAGCTCTCCCCATCAACTACTACCCTCTGTGTTCTAGTTGTCAGCCAGATCTCAATCCAACGTAAGAGTTGGCCATGGATGCCACACTTTCGTAGTTGAAGGAGAAGCCTTTGATGAGGTACCTTATCAAAGGCTTTGCTGAAGTCTAGTATCAAAACATCTTGCTGTGATCCTTGGTCCAGTGACCGTGACAAGTCTTCAATGGTCAGGACAAGTTGACTCTCGCAGCTTCGGCCTTTCAGAAATCCATGTTGATTTACATTCAGGAAGTTGTTACTTTCAAGGTGCTTGATGATGTGCTTGTAGATGAGATGTTCCATTATCTTACAGGATTGAGAAGTTAGGGAAACCGGGCGATAGTTTTCCGGAGAGTGACGATTACCCTTCTTGAAGATAGGAACAATGTTGGCTGATCTCCAATCTTGTGGAACATCACCTTCATCCAAGGATTTCTGAAGTATCATGGTTAGAACTGGAGCAATCTGATCTTTGCCCTCCTTAAGTACAATATTAGAGATGTCATCTGGTCCGTGTGCTTTCTTCACCTTCGTGGCCTCCAGAAGCTTGGCTATTCCAGCAATACCGATGTTTAAGTCTGGAAGTTTAGGGAGATCTTCAACACCACCATTTACATCTAACATTCCAAGCTGGTCAAGAGGTAGATGATTCTCACGAGTGAATACGCGACAGAACTGGTCGTTCAACATCTGAGCCTTATCATAAGGACTAGAAGCTTCCTGACCGTTTCTTCTGAGGACCGGGGTACCAATCGTATCTCTTCTTCTGCTCTTAAAGTATGAGAAAGCTTTCTTCCCAAATCTTTCACCCTCCTCAGGTGTGAATACAGATGTAAGGTAATCTCTATGAGCTTTCCTATGTGTAAATCTAAAGAGCCGCTGAATGTCCTTGTATCTGGTCCAATCACCATCTTTATTTGTAATTTTAGCCTTAAGTCTGGCTCTTTTCTTCTGTCTAGTAATTCTACTTAGCCTTTTATTCCACCAGGGTGGGTCCTGTCTTTTTTTTGTTATTTTAAGTGGTACATTAGAATGGACTGCATCCTGTATCTCTTGTTTGAGGAGATCCCAACATTGCGATGCTGATTTAACGGAACAGCTATTGAGTATCTTGTCAGAAGATTCTCCTAAGTCCTTTCTAAGTCCTTCCAAATTAGCCTTCCGAAACTGGTAAATTTTCCTGGGTTTGAGTTTCTCTCTTCTCGCCTTCAAGGAGAAGTTACAGGTAACGGCGTCGTGATCGCTCATTCCTTTCTCTATCGCAACATCATCTACTAAGTCTGGGACCGAAGTGAATATCAAGTCCAAAATATTACCCATCCGTGTCGGTTGATGAACCATTTGGATTAATCCAAGACGTTCAGTGATGTCCATCATTATCTCGTTAATGTGAAGACCATACTGTGGATTAGCCTCAATTCTAGGATCCTCACTCCACTGGATGCTTGGAAGATTGAAATCGCCAGCAAGGATGAAGTTAGGAATTCTATTCCCAAATATTGAGTTAATGTTACAATGTAGATCTTGAAGCACGGTAGGTCCACTGGTTGGCGACCTATAAAAGGCTGCTACTATTACTTACTTCCGGCTCATTGACGAGCTTCACTTTAACAATCAATAATGGGCAGTCAATTAAAAGATCGAGTTGGACAACTTTCAGTGAACTGCGGGCTGCAATAAGAACTCCGCCTCCCCATCGGTCTCTATCCTTCCTAAACAATGTATACCCATGGTGTTGAGGAATTATCTCATTATTACTAAATTCATTGTCTAGTTTAGTTTCAGTAGCTATTATTATGTCCGGATCAAAATCCTCAATAATACTTATAAATTGAGATTGTTTATCAACAGATTTCAAACTGCACACATTTAAGTTTAAGATTTTCAAACCACTGTTCCCGGGTGTTGTGATATTACTATCGATTGAAGTATTACTTTCATCCGTATTACTTTGTGAAGCAGAATCAGAGGTTGAACCATGATCATCAATATTCACAGCAACACTAGAGCATATACAACAGGTAAATGCAAAGTTGTTGTCATTCGTTATATTGTTCATTATATCTTTGTACTGGATAGGGTTAATACCAGCACATTTGATATGTGTCCATTCACCACATGCATCACAGTCAACCGCACGATGATTGACAGCAACAGGTCTCTTGCATTTCGTACATGGGTATTTACAAGGACCTGGATCCTGGTGTACATCTCCACATAAGAGAATAAGGATGGTAAGTGTAAGAGATGCAAGGGTGAGAACGGTACAAGACTGCATAATGATGACAGTTTAAGAGTCACAATTGGCAATGAGTACATGAGCAGGTTTAAATAACTAGATCGTGAAGAGAATTTAGTCGCATTGATACAAATCATTCCACGCCAGCTCCACTTTCACAAATATGTAATAATAAAGTCTCAGTTAAATTGCACCATTTAATCTCTCAGTGATATGTGTATTACACTGGTAAAGTTTACAATTGTTGTGGCAAGTAGTGACAATTTCTTGTAGATCTTTAAAACAGCCGTCTTGATCACACAGCAATAAAAATGTTAAAAGTCAAACAATTTCCACATTAAAAATGCATCACGAAGAAGGAAGACTAATGCTAACGATAACATACATGCATACTCTTGTAGGTAGATGACACAACTATATCAGGAAAATGTAGTCAAAATAGCAAATGTGGTATTAAACAAATCATTATTATACTTGCGAACTTAAAACCAATATGGCGGAAGGAGGGTGACTGGTGCGCGGGAAACTCCGGCTTCCTGTGTGTCCTGTATACGAAGGGTGACGTGTACAGAAGCGGGTCCGCTGAGCAGTACCATAACGATCCTGAAGTATGAAGTTAGTAGTCCTCAAAATCCCACAATATCCATAAAATGATAAAAATAAGGAGTCCAAACAAGTGTATAAAGTTTAAAATATAGGACTTATAATATCTAAAATCGTGCAAATACACCAAATTTTATCCTTGTGATGAGAAAATGGAGGTAATGGAATACAACAAAGTCCATCTTCTGCGATAAAAGTGGTACTTTGAGGAGAAATGATCACAAAATCAAGTCAGTTATTGAGCGGGGCCGAGCCGAGCACCGACACAGTTAATACACGCGCGCCTATGGGAATCGCGAGCTGTCGAAAAACGCCTAAAATTACACTTTTTTTTTATTTCAGCGAAAAAAAGTAATAGAAAGTGAAGAACATTACCATCAGACCATATCTCTAAAAAAATCTTTACAAGAAATTTCGAAATGACGGAAAAATAGACGCAAACTTGTGGAAAAAAAATCTCGTACTGGGTGGGACAACTCGGCCCGCGGTCCGAGATGTCCCGTGGTCCGAGTTGTCCCGTCCCCTCCAGAACACAGTCCCCAACACTCTCGCACAACAATGACAATGTGGCAAAATGATAACACACACAAATGAAACACACAGTATATAAACACTAGGGTTCTCGTGATACAGTCCCCACTCATTGGGAAATCAAGTTCGATTTTCACGGCGGTGGGGACAGTTTAAACAGTATAGTATACTCGTGATCCAGTCCCCACGCTATGGGATACACAGTTCGCTTTGTACGCAGTGGGGACGGTTTCAATAGTATAGCTATACTCGTGATACCATCCCCACGCTATGGGATACACAGTTCGCTTTGTACGCATTGGGGATAGCTCCAACAGTATATATACTCGTGATACCGTCCCCCCACAACATCAAAGCGTGATTGTTCAACAAGAGGATGGGGACAGTTTCCCGATGCAACGTGACAAGGATAAAACACATTTGGGTATGGTTGCGGAAGTTGGGGGAGGGGGGGGACTTCAGCCCCTTCCTTTTTCCAAACATAAACGTAAAAATATGACCATAAGATTGTGATTTACTGTGCATCTTCAGTTTCCAATGTAATGCACTCAAGTTTACCCATGAATGTAATAATTTTTGATCGCCCACAAGTCAAATGCCTTCATATCATATGAAGCACAAAAGTGCAAAGTCTTTTTCCAGACCCGGTTAATTAAACATTATAATACAAGTCCAAAGTCTTTTTTCCAGACCCGGTTGTTTCAAAAATCATAATATAAGTCCAAACTGAGATACCATAATGATATTCCAGTGGAATAAAAATTAAAAATCGAGTTTAGTCTTTTCTCCAAACCCCGATATTCCAAAATTATAAATAATACAACAACAACAATAACAGTATAACTATAAAGACAGCCCCCCCCCCATAATCTTATTAATGCTGGCTAACATGGACATATTTATAGCATAGTCTTTCAGCCAGACCCAGTTATTTTTGTCCAGAATAACGCTGATAGTAAGAATAAGAAAAACTCAATATCTAAGACCAAACAATCCTTCAACCTAAAAACCTATTTTAAAAAGAGGTTTTGAGCGTTTTCTTTATTCCAGACCTAATCAATTTTCATAAAATATGAAAAAAAATCTAACGTGAGACCCTATCATATTCTTATTCTTGTGGAATAACACAAGTTTTAAAACATACTCTTTCCTCCAGATCCGGTTATTTAAAATCAATTTAAACAATCTTAAAAACATAAGACTTTGTCACATCCTTATTCCTGTGGAATAACAGGAGTACATGTATTATGCCTAGTCTTTCGTCTATGGACCTGGTTATTTAAAAGATAATCAAATATTGGAAAAAACATCAAAGCTATAAGACCAATCTTCAAAATTAAACCCAAAAGTTAAAATGCTTAGATTTAGAGTGTTGTCTTAACCCCACACCCAGTTCTCTTAAAAATACAAATTAAGTATAACTTTAATCTTAAAACTTGTTTCCCATGATTTCCTATTTTGAAATAACTGTGTCTGGAGCAAAGACTACACCATACACAAATCAAGGATTTGTGATGAGCCGCCTTTCACGATCTCATTCAAATTTACTGAAAGCAGCGCTAATCCATTATGCGTCAAAATTTTATAACCACAAAAACGACAAATTGATATAGGCGTAAATATTCATATCTGAATGCACGCGCCTTAAAACCCAAGCGAACAACAACAACAACAGCTATTCAATGTTGATAAGATTGCGAGGTTTATGTCTTGTCGTGTTTTTAACGATTTTTTAACTAGGTCTGGAGGAAAGACTACACTATATGTCAATGTTGTTCGACATAAATATTTTATTATTATTATTATTAATTTATTAGTAGTAGTATTCATTTTTATTTCAAAGATCTGGGTCTGGGTGAAAGACTACGCTATATTTCCATGTGGGCCTTTGTTACTTTTTTACTCTGGTCTTGAAAAAAGACTGAACTTATGTCACAATTTTTTAAAACAACCGGGTCTGGAAAAAAGACTTTGGACTTGTATTATAATGTTTAATTAACCGGGTCTGGAAAAAGACTGCACTTTTGTGCTTCATATGATATGAAGGCATTTGTGGGCGATCAAAAATTATTACATTCATGGGTAAAGTGCATTACATTGGAAACTGAAGATGCACAGTAAATCACAATCTTATGGTCATATTTTTACGTTTATGTTTGGAAAAAGGAAGGGGCTGAAGTCCCCCCCCTCCCCCAACTTCCGCAACCATACCCAAATGTGTTTTATCCTTGTCACGTTGCATCGGGAAACTGTCCCCATCCTCTTGTTGAACGATCACGCTTTGATGTTGTGGGGGGACGGTATCACGAGTATATATACTGTTGGAGCTATCCCCAATGCGTACAAAGCGAACTGTGTATCCCATAGCGTGGGGATGGTATCACGAGTATAGCTATACTGTTGAAACTGTCCCCACCGCCGTAAAAATCGAACTTGATTTCCCATTGAGTGGGGACTGTATCACGAGTATATAATAGGGAGAGAACCCTAGTGTTTATATACTGTGTGTTTCATTTGTGTGTGTTACCATTTTGCCACATTGTTGTGCGAGAGTTGGGGACTGTGTTCTGGAGAAAGGAAGTGATTTTCATGCGTTCTGGTAGGTGTGAATCTAATAATCCCCACTTTTGGATTTGGGGACTATATCACGATTATGCCCAAAATAATTGTCCGAATAAATAGTTAAAACAGAAATCAAGCACTTACCACGATTATATGGATGAAAGTCTATCTCTAACGAGTGGCAGTTTCCTGACATCTGGGCACAAACTGGAACCTCAAAAAACCTAAAAGTTCTCTCCTACCCCCATCTCGATCGGCCATTTTTGTTATGAATCGTAACAAAATGGCCGATCAAGACTGGGGTAGAAGGAGAGAATTTTTTGTTTTTTTGAGGTTCCAGTTTGTGCCCAGATGTCAGGAAACTGCCACTCGTTAGACCTTCATCCATATAATCGTGGTAAGTGCTTGATTTCTGTTTTAACTATTTATTCGGAGAATTATTTTGACCATACTTCACGCTAGTCAGGTGAGTATGGAATTACACGTAAGGTCCTGGGCTCCCGCCCTCTACCCGGGCGGGAGTTCCCTTGGTTACCTGCCGCCTAGTCTTGAGGACGCAATGATGATGAATTTTTAAAATCCTGTCATATACTTCTTCATCATTGACGTCTTGAATCCCTTTCCATAGAGCCTTAAGAGAACCAAGTAAATACAGATGGATTCCCCTAATCCCCTTGGAAATCCATCTTTTTTATTATATAAAATTAATAAAAATCACGTAATGCATAGGAAGGAACTTTTAAAATAAAGAAAAAAAGGTGAAAAATAAAGGTTTCTTACCAGACCGATGCCGACCCCCCTCGATCCCCATGTAATAACGATGTAAACAATGCAAATACAATGGCGTCGACCCTTGAACTGCTTATGTATTACGTACTTCCGATGCGCAATGCCTTTTTGAAGAACAATTTATACTTTCTTTAGGTCTATAGATAAAAATATTATTTTACAAATAGAGGTCTAATAAAATATATTACGTGATTATAAATAATTAGCAGTATTATGTCAATTAGGGGCTTACCGTGTATTTGACCATACTCACGGGACTAGCGTGATTTATGGTCTAAATATTTCTCCAAATGAATTGTGAAAACAAGAAATTATGCACTTACCACGATTATATGGATGAACGAGTGCGGAGTGGCAGTTTTCTTGACATCTGGGCACAGACTGGAACCTCAAAAAAACGAAAAGTTCTCTCCTCCCCGTCTCGATCGGCCATTTTTGTTATGAATCGTAACAAAATGGCCGATCGAGACGGGGGGGGGACAAATCTAGTGCCAGTGCCTAAAGTAATCTTGTCAGTTTCTCTGCAACTTACAATTATGTTGAAATAGGGAGTAGGTCTAGGTCTACTATGTACAGATTAAAAATTGGTTTGATTTATGATTTTTCTAGAAATTACATGTAGTTGAAATCATATTTGTAATCGACAAAATTGTTAATGTAAACAAAAAAAGTGTTATTCGATTGAAAGGTAATGGAACATTTCTTCAATTGCATGATTGTAATTGTAATTGAAGACAGCAATTGATTCCAACCCTGGCAGAAGCTCACCCGTTCATGATTGCATGATTTTAGTGGCTAAACTTCAGTCTATATAAAAATTTGCTGTGATTTTAATAATGGACCGAAGTTAATGACCAAATTCGGCGAACATGCGGCCAAAACAGGAAAGCTGCTGCAGGCAAATTGGCCTACGTTGACCGCTAGCGTCAGTATTTCGCCATTTTGTGTGCAGTTTTTAATGGGAGAGAATGAAAGCCTATGGCAGCGACTCTCTGTTTTAGCTTTAGCCTACCTTTACAAAACTCAAAGGACAACAGAAACGACACTAACAATAACATAATTTTTTTACATATTTGTTCTGTGTGTGCATGGATGGCAATAAAAATCATTTATGAAAACAAAAAGTAGACCTTGAATTCTTGATGTCGACTAGATGTTGAAAACAGCTAATTTTTCATGAGGAATCTGCTAATCACATTTCCATTTGCTGCCAAGGTAATGCTTTTGCAGCAAATGTAAAAAAGGAAATTTGGTCTGCCAAACTGGAGAAGTCGTGTCTCTGAAATTGGATACGCCAAAATGCGAAATTCTTTACAAAAGTTTCTGATATTGTAGGTTATCTCCATGGGAGACAGTCACCCATATTTGCTGCACCTCACAGTGACATACATGTACACAAACTAGATCTAAAGTTAAACTTAATCAGCAAGAAATTTATCCACACTGTGCTGCACTCGACCCAGGTGAGGTAAATGTGTACCGGCAGGAAGTAATTCCTCAAAAAGCTGTGCGCACCAGAATCGGTAGACTAGCTTAGCCGGGGTAATATAGGAGCGCCTTGAGCACCTAGCAAGGTGGATATGTGCGCTATACAAATCCTATATTATTAAATCTAACTTTAATAAGTGGTCTAGACTCTATCAGTCAGACCACAGATCCTTATTCAAATTGGCGAGATTCATCCAAATCCTCTTGTGCATGTGGCTGAATCCTCCTCTGTGGGAAATATTGTGTATCTTAAAATTCTCTTTTAAGAATTGAAGCTACTTTGTCCTCAAGTTAAATTAAATATCATTGCACTATTGGATGGAGTAAATGTTTCTCTTTCATATTGGTCATTTATTTTGTATAAGATATTTTGATAAATTAGTGAATTTCAGGCCTGAAAATGTGTCTCAAAACTGAAATTTTTCCCTCTGTTTTCTTTAGCAAAATTTGCAAAACTTTTTACTTTGAGGCTCAATGATATCTATATCACCACAAAGCTGAACCTCTGTACTTCCTCACAATGTCACTCTTGATATGCGGCACCTTTTTATTGGGTTAAGAATAGATCACACTTTTCCCACCAAGGTACAAGAAGATATTTCTAAAATTTAGGAGTATAAGGCGTGCATAATTGGAAGAGATTACCAAATAGGGAGTGTGACCTTGGAGGGGCCCCAGTATGAAAACTGTTGGAATTTTGGGAGGTGTGTATAGTCTCTTTGACCAATCAGAGTGCAGTATTCTTGTTTTGAAGCTGCTAAATGTCCTTGGCCAATGAAAGGTGTGACCCGCAGTTACACCTATTCTCATTTTGAAACTTGTACCATTTTAAAGCATACATATTCAGCTTTATCATGGTCTAAAATCATTTTGGCTCAAACAAAAAATTAAGTGTAAAAATAACTTTTGTCAGGTGAAAGTAATGATCTTGTACCATGCTTTAGATTAAAAGTTTCACCTTCGTTGCAAAATCTTCAAATAGATCCAAACACATGACCTGAAAGAATTATTCTCCTTCTTAACAATAATAAAAAAAACATGAAATTTGATATATATAGAGCAGCAATGACTGAATTAAAAGAGGTGTTTGGTCCAATTAAGCTTGTTAAATATATATATAGGTATATATTATGCAAAGCTAAAAAAAATAGCTATGCATTTATAGCAAAATAATCCAATGCAGCTCAGAAAGCGACTATTACAATAATAGATTGATTAATCCTGATTATTATTTTTTTATATTTCTTAACTTCAGGATTCTTGTTACTTTACCTCAAAGCACAAAGGAGATACAATTCATTTCTAACAAGAGAACTGTCATTCCTGACATGCCATACCCAACTAGACTGCTGAAATCTGTAAATCCGGCATGCTGTGTACAGCAACCATCCAGCTACAAATGGCAACAGGTTACAAAATTCCTTGAAGTCATTAGCATCAGCTTTAATTGGAAAGATATCTGAAAGTTCCTGGGAATTACAGCCAATTTAGCCAAAGCCTATGTTTGTGTCCAGAGTGTTTGTACATTGAGGCAATAGGGAATCATGGCTCTCTGTAGGAATCGGAAGGTATGCAGGGTTGTCAGTGCAATCATTGTCATCACTTTCCTCGGAGGCTGCTTCATGGCGATTTCCAACCTCATGACGGTGGATTCTGACGGGGAGATAGAGGCTGCCCGGAATGTAGTGCAATATGTCAAGAAAGAGGGCGCCCTTCAAAGAGACGAAAGTCATGATTACAATGCCAGAGGGCGCCTGAAGGGTCATTCTGACAAAGAACAGTCTCCGCAGGAGAAGAGTAAGATCTTACAGATTCATGAGGTTGTTGCCAAAGGCAGGAACAAAACGCACAGATCTGGCGAGGCTGTCAAACTACTTGAGACATTAGCTAAGAAGGAAAATACAGCCAACAGGACGGATGCCAAGATCTCGGCCATAAACCAGGAGCAGAATTTAGCCTGGGATGATCCTGCAACGTGGCCCCCACCAAACTACAACCTTCATGCATTCTATTACCCGTGGTATGGCACCCCGGGGTTTGACGGCATGTACCTCCACTGGAATCACCCGCTCCTCCCACACTGGAACAAGGACGAGGCGAAGAAGTGGCCCTCTGGCAGTTGGAAACCTCCCGGGGAGATTGGAGCCAACTTCTATCCCCAGCTAGGGCCCTATAGTTCCAGGGACCCTGCTGTCATTGAAGACCACATGAAGCAGTTAAGATTAGCAGGCATAGGTAAGTTAAAGTGTCAGTCTTGATTCTGTACACCTGTACTTGTCAGTCTCAAAGCGGAAGTCCATTCAAGTTCAAGTTTCTTTTAATCATCATAGATATATCTTAATGAAAGTTCAGTGAAAATCTATTGTCAGAGGAGATTGAAACAAAATTATGGAATTTTCAATGTTTTAACTTTCAGACAGCAATATAGTAGAAAAGGATTTATCTAGATAGTGTAGTAGGTTTCTCTGTACACCATGTATCTTTTTGGGGCAGGTGTTGGTCCTGAAACACTTGCCCAAGAAAGATGAATAATGTCCCGTGAAACCTACTTCACTATTCTTCTTCGCCATGGAAACCTTCAAAAGTTAGATTTACCTAGAAGCAGTAATTATAAACAGATACCTTACTTCATATGATACACCCATGAAAGAACTACATTTACTGTACAGTGTTTAATAGCTACGATTCAAAATTGCAATTTATTGAAAGGGGAATTCCACACCAACAAAATTTGATTTAAATAAAAAAAGACAAAAAAAATGAAGTATGAAATTGTGTTTGTTTTACAATTCATTAAGGCAACTTTCCTTCCTGACATTTCCTTTCAATGTTATAGGGGTGATATCGATGTCGTGGTACCCAGCAGGCCTAGCAGATGACCAAGGGAAGCCTATTGATGATATGATGCCTACTTATCTCAACATAGCTCACAAATATGGGATCAAGGTGCGTATGTTCTTAACCCTATTTTTGTCATCTTTGAAGGAATGCTTACGGGGGGTAATCCCCAGGAAAAAAAATATTTGAATTAAAAGATAAAAATGATAGTAATGTTTTGGTTTGTCGTTTCAGTGTTTGCGATTTAAGGAATCAATTGTATATGCCTCCATGGTCTCTTTGATATGTACCTGTGTGTGAACAAGGTCTCTCTAAAAATAAAACAAAGAAGGAATCCCTTGTTTATAATTATTTTGAATTCAATGAGCATGCCCCAAAAATGTCTTGATTGCTGGAAAGCATATATAATTTGCTCTATTTCTATAAATTATGAAAATTGATTTTCATTTCATACCTTTAAGCTAGACCCAAGTTGGTCATGGTGGAATACCAGAATCCATTAATTATGAATCATATTATTTGGGTAATGTTTTCCTGTTTAACAGTGTTCAAAGTAAAAAGGGACAGCACTAAATTCATGCTGATGAAGTTTCTTTGAGAGTAGTTTACATTCCTGGGGTAGTTTTCGTATTACTAGTAATTTTATATCTTTTGTATTTTTTTTATTGAAAACTCTTATCACATGGCACATGAGTATTTTCTTTACTGTATTTTAGGTATAGCTGATATTTGATTATTTCATATCCATTTTATTATTACAGATAACCTTTCACAGTGAACCATACAAAGGTCGATCAGAGGTCACATTTCGTGATGATGTCAGGTACATCATCGATAACTATGGGTCCCACCCAGCTTTCTATCGCTACAAGTTTAAAGGTCGACATTTACCGATGTTCTACGTATACGACTCGTATCATACCAGTTCTTCGAGCTGGGCGCGGCTATTCGGCATCAATGACGAACTGAGTGTGAGAAACACTATATACGATGGCATTTTCCTTGGTTTGTACCTGGACGCGCAGCATCGGTCCGACATCCTGGAAAGTTTATTTGATGGCTTCTACACCTATTTCGCAAGTAGCGGTTTCACGTATGGTTCCCGCTGGAAGAACTGGAAACTTCTCGCAGACTTTGCACAAAAGCGCAACCTTCTGTTTGTTCCGAGTGTCGGACCGGGATACGTGGACACGCAGATTAGACCGTGGAATGACATGAATACAAAACATCGTGCTAATGGCGACTACTATGAAAGGTCCTTGCAAGCTGCGACAAAAGTCAAACCAGACATCATCTCTGTGACTTCCTTTAATGAGTGGCACGAAGGGACACAGATAGAAAGAGCTGTACCGAAGAAGTTGACAAACTTTACTTATCTGGATTACGGTCCAGATGGTCCAAATAAATATCTTTTGCTGACACAGAAGTGGTCTAAGACTTTCAAAGGAAAAGGCTGATGGTAATATCTCAAGTTCTAATACGGTTTGTCTCAACAAGAGTAAGAATTCAAATCAGAAAGTAATGTCGATGGAGTTTATTCAGATGATAAATAATCTGTACAGAACATATGCAGGCCTCTTAGTTTTGAGAATCTTCCCTCCTATTTTATAAAGCTTGCTCTTCCCCGTCCAGTTCTGGAGACAGCTTGTTATCAAGGGGTAAATTAACACGAAATAGACTGGGCTATTTCGACGCCTAAGAAGACTGGGGGGGCTGATTCAGCCCCTCCTTATGATCTCGGCCGTCGATCGCGCGATCGCGGCGAAAATTGGCACACGCGTTACCCATGGCATTATCTACAAAACTATAACATCAAATTCTGCAAAAATCTCATGTCTCATTAATTATGCTAATTTATGCGTAAAATCATAAGTTTGCTCTAATTAATAAAATAATGCCCCTGAAATGCTAATTTTTGTTTCACATACTCTAGATAGGCACCTGATCAAATTTATTTTAAAAAAATTTCAACATCACATTTATTTTCTTATGTATTCTATTGTTTTCTAAATTTCTTATGTATTTCTTTGTTTTTCGACTTTTTGTTTTTTATTGTTTTTTCAATGGAAATTGTCAGGAACTTCATTTTGACCATAAAAAAGATAAAATTAATTGATTTTAAGCAGTAAAAGGAAAAATAATGATACATTTATGAATTTTGGCTAAAAACACTATTTGCATTGGATTTGTACACAAATTCACGTTTTTGAGTAATTTTGGGTCTGCATGCACTTACGAAATGTTGCGTAATTTCCGAACCGCGTACCCGGGGGTCACAATTTTGGTCTCAAAAGTTGCGCGAGACATGAAAGTAAAAAGTCAGCGAGCGACGCGGTCAAAAAAATTTGCGCGGCAGATTTATCGCGAAAAATGTTGAGGGGGGGGGCTGAATCAGCCCCCCCCCCAGTCTTTTTATCAAGGGGTAAATTAAAGGGTCACATAGCAATAAAGAATGCAAAGCACTGCAATGTAACTCCTAAAATCAAATGCATTGATTTTCAACCAATTAGAGCAGGTATTCAAGACATTTGTGATTTTGTGTGTGTGTGTTTGAAAGCATTCTCGCGGCAATGGACCCCGGATCATTCTAAAAAAATATAAGGTTCTATTTGATCCAAGAGGCTAGGGATGCTCTTTCCACACAAGTAGGTGCATAGTACCATCACTTGACGGTGTAGACCTGTAAACCATGATTGATATGTATGATTTTTAAAGCAGCCCACCTCATATTTTTCATGTTATTGTAGGATTTTCTGTGAGCTGAAATATTAATTCTGCAGCTTATCTGTTTACAGTTCCGTAGTGGTTATTTACCTGATTGCATTAAGAATAGTTTGAATGCACCTTGCCATGCCCATCAGTCTATGCTGCTTCATTTAACAGGAATACCTTTTGAATAGCATTTTTCACGTAGATCAACCTACTCGGTTATCCCGTTTTATGTAATCTGAGATCAGAAGAAATTAAAGGCAAAAATACACTGAGTGTTTAGAATGCAGATTAATAGCATAGTAGCGTTAATGCATTTATTTCAATGAATTGAAATGGTGGATTTGGAGTGTCTACTAGAATCAACAGAAGTAAACAAGCATTGGCAGCAGCCATCCACCATGGCAGGGGAGAAGGTCAAGGCTTAAAATTGCAAAAATCAAAGTCTGAAGTACTAAATTATGTTTGTGAAATAATCCCCCTTGTGACGAGAAAGCGGCATTTCTGAATAGTGTTTATACCTGTATCTGCTTGTGATTCTTGACACACGGACAGTCGATGCGAAAATTTATTTTTTTTGCATGCAGAATAAATAACGATTGCCTATTGCAACCAGTAAAGTACCAACAAGACCAGGGGGGTGTTTCACAAAGATTTAAGTATGACTTAGGTCGCACTTAAATGTCGGCGCGTACATGATATGCAACGTGCGATCTTATTGATCAATACGCAGTAGTGCGCGTCCTCTTGGCATGATCTGACCAATGCTGTCATGCCTTTTATACTGCACGCAACTAGGCATTTAAGTGCGACTCTAAGTCATACTTAAATCTTTGTGAAACAGCCCCCTGATACATGTATGTTCATGTACAAGATTGAAAGAGAAATCTTGTCTATTCAAAGACTTTAAAATACACATACTACCTAATTCAGATTTTAAAAAAAAGTCTTCATGCAATATTGTTAAATCAATGAAGGTGCTGCAATTCAAATACAGGTAACACGAAGGGTAAGTCGTCCAATTGATATCAGGTTTTGAAAAAGAGAAAATGGAAACAAAAATAAAGAAAGAGTACCCATGGATTTTTTGACAAAAAAATATAGGGTTTTAATTTGTGATGTCACATGTGACGAAGTCCTTGTACAGTATATTGTGTCATTCATATGACATACATGTACACATGTATATGATCTCATTAGATTATTGCATTAGTTATATTTTCAGATGTAATCCTATAGAAAATTTGACTTGATAAAGTCATATTCCCTAACGTTTGGGAAAGATGCTGGCAAGTGTGTTGGATCAAAACATATAACTCTTACCCAGGATTTTTTTCAGATATTCTTGATCATTTTCACTGATATTTCTGCTCAATGATGATGACGAGGAGGAGAAGGGTGATGCTGTGATGATGATGATGACAGACCAAAGCTTTTATATTGCACCATACTTCTGATAAAAAAAATCATAGGGATGTTGGAAATGAAATGTGGTACACTTTCCTGGAATGTATTGCAGCTTTCCCCTTGTAGGTGGCTAACAGGTTCTGATTATTAAGGTGCAATAAATTATTTGGACAGCCATGTACACTCTGTATATATATTATAGCAAGCACACCAATGCATGCTGTAAAATGGCAATTTTTTTTTGTGAAGTAGGTATGAAATGTTATTGATCGACATGTTGTAAATTTTAGTGATCTTTCATACTTATTTTTATGTATGTGTGTGTTTTTACTATGAAATGTGATGAATTTGTAATATATATTGCTTGTTTGAAATGTTGACAATACTGTGCAGTACTTTGACAAGAAGGAATATACCCCTTAAAATGCATAATTTGACATAGATATGAAATGATGTCTGTTTAATATCATATTTCAATACATATTTTATGTCTTTAAATGATAGGAGATGGTTTGATTGTATATTTATATCATATAGTTAAATTTGCAAAATTTCAAAGGTTGACATGTACAGTAAGCTTGGATAATTGTCCTTCCATTCAAATGTAAAAAATAAAAAATCAGACCTGTTTTCAGACATTGGCCCTGTCGTACAATGTGGGCACACCATGGTCTACTAGTGGTTCTGACTCGTGCCCTACAGAGGGTCATAGGTTCGAATCCTAGCCATGGCGTGTTTTCCTTCAGCAAGAATTTATCCACAATGTGCTGCACTCAACCCAGGTGAGGTGAATGGGACCCGGCAGGATTATTTCCTTGCATGCACTGAGTGCCGGTGATGGTAGCTCGAGCGAAAGCCGGGGTAATAATAGCAGTGCATTGTATCCTCAGGCAAAAGCATTTTATAAATCCAGCTTCTTCATGTATGATTATTATTATAACAATGAATACATTTTGTATGATTATGGTAAGTAACATGGACATCATGATTTTTATTGGATGTTGCAGAGGCATTTTGCCATGGAAGCTACCACCTAAACCTGGTGTGAATCCAGGATTTCTTTGAAGGGGGTGCTATTTGTCCCAAATATTTGACAATTCCCCTCTCCCCCCCCCCTCCAAAATAAAAAAGGTAGTCACCTAAAGATTAAGGGCATTTAGTCTACAGAAAAATTTGACAAGTGAAAGAGAGAGAGAGAAAAAAATAGTTATTTTTTGCAGGGGGCACCTGTATTCTCCGCCTCCCCTCCCCCTTCCTGTTAACCAAATTCAGAACTGCAGCTTAAGTGACTTTCACATTGGCTTTCCTTGCATTCCCCATTGTCTGCATTGTGAGGATAAGTGAAGGGAAGACGAGTCCTTAATTCCACCGGGGGGGGGGGGCACTCAAATTATTTTTTGATGTGGGGTGTGCCTCTCGAAACTCTGAAATGGGGGTTTAAGGAACTGACTGAAAAGGTAAAATACGGGGTCTTGGGAACTAAAAACCGAGCGGTGTGAAAAATGGTCTACGGAACAGGATCGCGGCAATGCAAATACGTTACACCATAGCACTGTGCATGCTCTAGCCATGCATAGAGCAGCTACTAGTAATTATGTAAGGAGTCGCGAAGCCATACAAGCATCTCGCATTGCTCTGCTTGTGCTGGACAATTTCTGTCGAGCTGGGAAACCTAGATGTTTTGTAACAGGGGTCTTGCGAGAGGGGCTGGGTGGCATCCGAACTGAACTTTTGTCATTCGGAGTATCTAGAGAATTAAAAATTACATCTGAAAAAGGGGGTCATCAAAGCGGCACATCCCTGTACCACCAATATAGGTGAGTGCCCCCCCCCCCCCCCCCGATTCCCCCGATCATTTGCATGTATTCTTCATGTACAAGACAAAGTTCAGTGCTGTGTTAAATAAAAATTATACTTGTGCAATCGTGATTGTTGTTGTGCTTTTTGATTATAGTTGTATGGCTCTGTCATGTTTTGTAATATTTTACATTTATTTCCAATTTGATTGATTTTATCATCAGTATTTTTTGTATTTCCTGTATTTACAGTATTATATTTGAAATCTAGCAGATTATATGTACAGAACAACCATGTTATAATTTTGTCACATTTTCATGGAAGTTCTTGTCACCCAGTTGTATGTATATCAGAACTTATTAAGAGGTCCCAGGTACCAGCCCCGGGCTGTATAAATAATGTCATTTAGTTTTAGATGCTTTAACCCATACAAAGTTGTGTACAATATGTCTTTCAATTATTGATGCTGAAACTTATATTGCACAATGCATGTGGAACTTTTGTGTGTTTCTACTTATTTTTTAGGACCAGTGATTAGCACCTGGCCCTGGAAATAAAGCTTGTTCTTTTACCAAGTACATTCCAGGCTATGTAATATCACTACTGGAAAGTCAACTTCTTGTAAATACCATCAAAGTTTCCAGATTTTTCGACATTTAGTTTACTGATTTTGAAAGACAACCAATTAGCGATACAAGTTAATGACCATAAATTTGAGCTATATATGTTAAATTTCATGACCATATTCTGAAATTGGGTTTATATAAATAAACTGTGGTCGATATATGGATAGCTTGATAGCTGCATGTTGGTGGCTCCAATCTCTAAGAATAGTTGGCACAATTCTAACAAGTTATGAAATAACTGAAATAGCATGGTAATGTAAACATAACACATTTGGTATAAACAAAGTTTTGATAGAATGGTTTTGGTTTTCACTAATTTAGAATACACTGAGGCCTTTGACAAGAATCATATTGTAAAGCCAGAGGTTAATGGTTTACAAACCCAGTAGGTTGGAAGAGAAGGAGGAATTATATCCTGGTGCAGTCTATCAAAGGTTTCTATAGGTGCCATGAGCCTAATTACATCAGGAGGGCTCAAGATATTCGTTCGACCCAACCCATTCAAATTTTTTTCAATTTGATGTTGCTGATTGACAAAACTGTATGAATATGATTCAAAATCTAACACTGATTCTAGAAATGGTAACTACTGAACTTCCTTCGACCAAATTGAGAAGATAAAAAAGTGACTTGGAACTATTTTTTTGACTGGCGGACTAATTAGGGCTATTTTACTGTTTGAGTCGATAAATTTGATCCATTCATAGTTATCTTCATAAATGGCAATTTATTTTTAAAATGAGCTGGCTACGCTACCCTTTCCTGGTCAGATATGGAATGCCAGATATATATCCTATCCAATGGTAGTAAACATTCCACCCTCTAATTTCACATTTATTTTTTATGAATTTTTCAAAAGTGCCATTTTAACACACAAGTCTATGGGGAATGTTTTACGTGCGTGGCACCTATTGACCTTTGAGGTACAAAAAGGCAGGGGTGACAAAAGGTGGACTATAACTTCAGGTAAATTTCAATGAAGGTTGTTTGACTGCCCTGAACATTGGAACAATAAAAGCACATCCTCTTTATAAACAGTGTTACAAACTTTAATTCATGGTCCAGTTATGTGTTGAATTTTGTGAATCAAGGTTACACAAGTATTCAGGTTGTATAGTGTCCTAGGCATTTGACAAATCTTTAAATCTGAATACTGTGTAGTGCCGTGCTGAAGTGCCAATATTAATCTAATAATTGTGCTGAAATTTCATGACTTACACTTTTGTTTGTGATGTTTTGGTCATTCAGTGCTATATTGAAATAATGATTAGTAAATTCTACTTCTCTCTTTCTGACCTGAATTATGTTGTGCTCTCACAATTTTTCTTCTTCAGTTTTTTGTGTAATCTTTAAGGTACAACAGGTTTTAAGTATTATTGGTCACAACTTCCATCTTACATGTTTAGTAGTTTTGCTTAATTATTTATAATCATGTTTATATTTTTTGTGTGAGTATAAGCCCAATCCCACCCCTACACAGAGAATCAGATGCATTGCATTTTTGCACACTGCATTTTTATTGATGATTACCCAACCTATTCCACCTGTTATTGATAACAATATGAGTTGGGGTGTTTATTGTCAAACACATGGTGCTGCGTAGTCATTTTATATTTTTTTTGGTGGGGGGGGGGGGTAACTTGTCAAAATAATTTGTAATCGAAACCTCATGGTGACTTTTTCACAAAAAGTTAGGTATGACTTGCTATACACGTACTTTAAAACCAATGCACACTTGGGCCCATTCGCATAAAAGGTTTTTTACCATTATGGTATTATTACTAGTATTATAGTATTTACTTTGCCATGCATTGGTACCTTGCATAATCATTACCATGGTGTATTATTGATAAGTATACGGGGCAGTCCACACATTTCCTGGACATTTTTATGATGCTGTCCTCAACCCCCCCCCCCCCCCCCCGACGAAGGCAAGTATACTGCCTTGTAATTGACCTTTTGCTGCATACACAAGTGGGACTCTATTCAAGTGTACTCTCTGTGGAATGGTCTGTGGAAGTTTTTTTTTTGGGGGGGATACAAGTTGTACCATGCCAACTGTCCCGCCCCCACAATTCTCTATTCCACCATGTATCCAATAACAATCCCTGCCTATAGCAAGACAACATGCCTGTAGCATGTATGATTAAATAATGTATTAAAATAATGGTTGTGCAATATATTCTTTGTATGATTTTATTATTTCAATACTTTGTACTCGGATGCCCAAATTGTTCTTTTTGTTTGTTTGTTATTTTTAATAAACCACGGATGTGAGATTTCATGATTTGCACATTTGATATAAAAACTTGAAATTCTGTGTTTGTCCTTTTGTTGTGTACGATCATGACTTATCATTGTATTAGAAAATTGGTGTCTTTGATATATTTTGTGCATGCCCAAAGAAAAGGAAAGAGACAGTGATGTGAAATTATGTCATATGCATGATACTCTTCATTTCCTTTTTTTTTTGGGGGGGGTCCATTGGGTCTATATTAATGTCTTTATTGGGGTGATATGTAACAAAATAAATTGCTCTATACAATTTTGATTATTCAAATAAAAAATGTAGGCCTAAATGATTTGATAGATAAGTTGATGTAAACACATTACCACGGGCTCTTAAAACAAGTTAAGAGTTTGAAAATTATTTTTTTGTAATGACACCCATCAGCCCTGAGGAAAAAAAATGTCCGCTCATTACAAAATATACAGAAAAAATGTTGATGTGTTGAGGATTGCCTGCTCTTTTGGATGGGGAATCTAAAAAATTTCATTTTTGAAAAAAGCAGCTCGAAACTTTTCTCTTTAAAAGTTTTCCCTTTCTTAACGTGATTATTTCACATTTGAAAGGCAATTGTCCATGAAATATTCCTGAAAATAAATAAAGAGTGGAAATCTAGAAATTGTCAGTTATCCCCCTTTGTCCTTTTGTTATTCTTTTGATTCTTCCTAAAGTACATGTAAAGGAAAGCAATCAAACTATCAAACAATCATTTGCCCATCTCAACTAACCCCTCCCCATCCACCATGTTCACATCTCAGCTACCCCCCCCCCCTGGCAATTAAGGGGAAAGACACTAGTAATAAGGAAAAACCGCAATAAACATTAAGCACAAAATGTTGACACGCTTGGCTTATCATAATTTTAGCACAAATCGGTGACTGTGGCTCTGCCCCTGTCTGGACCTCCAACTCCAAAGAAGCCAGAGCCAGCTAGAGCTACGGTACGGACGAAAGGCTTCATTTATTCATTCTAATATTTTGGATTTGAGGACCTGACTTTTATAGGTAGGCTGTGGAAATGAAATAATCTTGTTTTGGCAATTGAATCGGGTGGAGTCTTCTGCCGTACATTCTACCGAGTACCGGTAGTTCACCGGCGCCCTCCCGGGGCGTTCCCCGCTTGCTGCAGCGCTGAGTGTCGAGTGTTGACCGTAGGCGTCAATTGAGTTGAGTGAATGAAGATTTTGCATTTGACATGGTTGAAATTGATCTTAATGATGTTTGTACGTTGTCTCCATTCCACTGAGTGCTTGCCATGCTTGGCAAGACTTCCATAATTCCCCTCACTATAAATTTGAAAAAAGAATATTAACTTTACACACGATTCAGGGATTTTGATGAGAAAGGCTGCATTTTGTCAAGGCTGTCTGTCACTCTGTGAATAGACCACTCATTCAATGAACCAGGGGCCTGTTGCATGACGAGATGAGCGATACATAGGAACGTCCTAGGACCATTCTTCCGAGATAGGAAGATTGGCTACAAATCAGCGCTTTCTAGTTTCACGAAGGCAATTTTGTCTTTCAAGTCTGCGCCATCGTTTGATATCAATTGAACAGTATAGGAAAAATATGTAGTCTTCATCATATCACCTGAACATTTTTTTCGGAATGACGACTTTTCATAAAATCATGTTTCAATAAATGGAGATCAAATAATTTTTTTATGTATTACTGATTGTAGAATTGATGTGCATGGAGCTTACTTTATGAGGTAAAAAAAGAAAAAAAAATCAAAGATTCACAAACATAACTTGATAAAATCAAAATTTCATTATTTTCCTTATTTAGAACACAGTGCCCTTTAGTTTTAGAGACACCTTTCATTGATATTTTAACAAAAGAGACCCTAGGTAGGACATGTCTGGAGGTATCTTTCCAAGGACCATACGGCCAAAACGGCTTTGTGAAACAGTTGAGCGATATCTCGTTCTTACGTAGAACCATTCTTTGGAAGACCCTTTCATGCAACAGGCCCCTAGTTATGATATAACCTTGTTCTCAGTTACATCTCCATGTGTGGCAAAATAACTAGGGTGGCAATGTTTGGTGTCAGAATAAATGAGAAAATTTATTTGATTTTTTATTATTTCCTCACTGTAGAGGGCGTTTGAAAATATTTCCTAGGCCTAATTTGAATATGCAAATAACTAAGGGTTTGGTTCGATATTGTGCATGTAGGTCTGAAGGTTTACGTATCAAGCTCATACAGCGCAGTTGATTTTTTATCTGGCTAGGGACGGTTACATGTAGGTGTGAGAGTGACCCTATATCTTAGCAGTATGAGTGTTGTGGAATTGGTGACTTATCAGGGCCTTGATTTATGAATTCGGCTAGCAACATCTTTTCCTCAGGCAACACCTGGGGTGGTATTCTGAAAACGTTCTTATCTTTGTTCTTATCTTTTATCTTATCTCACTGAGATAAGAAGACGCTTAAATCATTGCAAATCGGTATTCTGAAAATCTTCTTAACGCGTTCTTATCTCTGTAAGGACTGCCCCCTTCTTATCTCCAACACGCCCATTTTTAAGATTTTACCAATCAAAATGCGCTTTATATTGGCAGTTTAACCAATAGAAGCGTTCCTTATGTGAAGAGAATATCATGGGCGCTGCGCGTTCACCGTTTCTGGCGCATTGCGCGAAATAGGCATTTTATACGCAATGACTGATTTTATTATTTCGAGACGTCCACGTGCAAAAAAAAGTAAGAAAAGTAAATAAAGCAGGTACGAATAAAGAACAAAATATGAAGAAAGAAAGTAAGTAGGTATGAAAGAAAGAAGACAGAAAAGGGTCAGAATGAAGCAGAAAAAAAAGATGAAAGGGACAAAGCAGAAAATAATGAAAAAATAAAGAGTAAACGAAAGAAAGCAAGCAAAAAGAATTCAAAAATAAAAAAGAAAGAAAATAGAATGAATAAAAGAGGGAAAAGGAAGAAAAAATAGAACAATTATCCATGATAAAGTGAAGGAACAAAAATGAAGAAAAAAAGAAATTAACTAAAAGGAATACACACAAAAATAGAAAAAGGTCAAACTAATATAAGATAAAATAAATTAACAAGGAACCGAAAAACAAAAAAAAAGTCTAAAAAAAACGAATGAAAGAAAGTTAGAAAGAAATAAAAAGAAAGAGAAAAAAGGGAATAAAAATGTAAAAAGTGAAGGAAGAGAGAAAAAAAAGAAAATTAAACAAAGAAATAAAGATGAGAGAAAAAAATGAAAGGAAATTTGACGCAAATATGAAGACTACAAAAAGATAAAGAAAGAAAGGTAAATTCATAGAAAAAAGAAATAAGGAAAGAAAGAAAAAAAAAGAAAGAAAGAAAGAAGGAAAGAAAGAAATAAAGAAAGAAAGAAAGAAAGAAAAAGAAAACGAAAGGGAAAATAAAAAGTTGGGAAAAAAAAAAAGAAAAAAAATCAATGGAAAGAATAAAGAAAAAGTTAATAGAAGAAAGACAGAGAGAAGAAAGAAAGTAAAAAAAAAGAGTAAATAAAGAACGAACGAAAAAAGAATGAGCAAAATAAAGAAAAAAAAGAAAGAAAGTAAAAAAAGACACAAAAGTGTCAGAAAGCAGAAATAAAAAAATAAGAAAAATTAAGAATTATTAAAGGGAAGGAAGAAAAAGGGGGAAAATGAAATGAATGATTAAAAAAGGAAAAGCATGTATAAAAACGAAAGGATGGAAGAAAAATAAGGAAGAAAAATAAAGATTACAACAAGTGAAGGAAGAAAGAAAGAAAAAAGAAAAAGAAAGGAAAGGAAGAGAAACGGGGGGAAAGCAGAAAAAAGACTCAGTAAAAAAAAAAAGGGATAAAACGAAAAGGGAAAATAAAAAAGGAAGAAAGATGAAGTATAAATGAAACAAAGCAAAAGAAAAAAAAAAGAAATTAAAAGATTCAAACAGAACAAAAGTAAAGATATAAATGAAGAATGAAAGAAAAGAAGAAAGACAGACAGATAGGAAGAAAGACAGACAGATAGAAAGGAAGAAAGACAGAAAGACAGACAGATAGAAAGGGAGAAAGACAGACAGATAGAAAGGAAGAAAGACAGACAGATAGAAGGAAGAAAGACAGACAGATAGAAAGGACAAAAGACAGACAGATAGAAAGGAAGAAAGACAGACAGATAGAAAGGAATAAAAAATGGAAAAGAAAGAAGGGATAGAAAAAAGAGACGGGCAAAATAAAGGGTGAATGAAATAAATGGTGGGAGGAATACTTGTGGGTACTTGTTACTACTAGAGGCCATCGATTTTGAGCAAGAAAAAACATGGACATCGTGAGATGTGATAACCCTCTAGCTATCTTAAATATTATCTTAAATATCGTGAAAGATAAGAAAGAAAAAAGATAAGAACGTTTTCAGAATACCACTTATCTACATTCTGTTCTTATCTTTTAGCACGCTTTGGTATTATATGCGCGAGTCGTAAATCTACGCGCTCAGCATTGGGTGGAGAGCAAGATAAGAACAAAGATAAGAACAAAAGATAAGAAAAAGATAAGAACGTTTTCAGAATACCAATTTAAGAAAGTGACGTAGATAAGAACAAAATTAAGATAAGAACGGTTTCAGAATACCGCCCCAGGTCGCTGAGTTTTTCTCCATTTCCGTCAAGCCCTATTTTCCTGCCATAAACATGATTTTACCTATATTACTGTGAGTAGGCCTACACTTTTGTTTCATAATCTAAGCACCAGAAATAATTGTAAACGATTATTTTGACAAAATGAAGATATTGCTAATTTGTGTAGAAAGAAGACATTGAACGTATTAATCTAACAAAATGAAATATTCCACTTTTATGCGAATTTTATGTACAAGTAAACAACCGTACGGAATGAGAGAAAATCATTATCAATGGTCGTGATAAATTAATTGACATAATTGATCCATCAACTAAATTGATTGTGTAATTTGAAGAGTGAGGTTTTCTTGAATTTATTATGTTTACCGTCACTAGAATTTATTATATGTTAGGTGCTAATAAAATGTTCCATATTGGTATACATGTATGTAAAATGTTTCAAGCTCAAATACCAGGTCAGTGAGTTATTCAGAGATTTAAAACGTCTCTTTAGTAAAGGATTGAAGTATTTAACTTGTTTTTGTTTCAGTGAATAAATTAGGACTCTACTCTGACAGTAATTGGTGATTTTTTAAGCCTTGATTTAATTCATGGTTTTTAACAGGGCTGTGTTAGGATGTAACAGCCTCTTGTATGCAAAGAAAGTGTCCCAGAATTAATTACAAACAGACACTTTAGTAAATGATGGTTTGTTAATTTAATATTAGCTGAAAGTCTTGGGAACAAATCCACGGAATGTTATCTGACCGACCACCATAATACTCGGTAGAACTTCGGAAAATTTTTGGATTCTTCGCGCTGTTTGATCATTCGTCGAGAAAGCTATACGTCACTTCCTGCGAGGACACCTTGATACATGTATAATGATGTAGCTACACCATGAGGGGACTTCGTTGATCGATCGATTTGATTCGAACTGCTGAACATTGTCATTAATAAACTTTAATTCATCCAACATAATAATCAAATAAAAGGCCTTTGCGATTTCTTCGAGTTGAAATAAGAGTTGAACTCAGATAGATAGATCTTTTCTGGGACAATTCATTTATTTGTTCATAAGTTTATGATTATAATCCATATGTATTTGATATATTTATTTTCTTTGAATGAACAGTTATTTGTTGCGATAGATGCGGCAACACTTCTTAATTTCTATTTGAATTAAATGGTTGATTAATTTTAAACAGGATTCATCTGACTATTTTGTTCTATTGAATTCCATAACATTTGGCTTATTTTCCCTTTTTCGATGGGACAACTGCTTGATTTTCTTACACTATTGATAATCATTACAGCTATTCATCTTATAACTTGGCTCTCATGTAAATGTAATTCTTTGAATTATTTTTCTTAATTAAAAATAGAGGTTGAAAAATGAAAATTTTCTTGCCATATTACTTTCCACCAATAGAGGGCGTACACAAAAATATGCCCAAAATTCAAGTTTTTGAGCGCTCTGGTAAATACAACAATTATTCCCCAAGTTACTAATGAAAATAAATTGTAACTATGGAAATTAGTAATGTTGGTCACAAAAGTGATATTTTAATGATTTTTAAAGTGTGTGCTATGTACAGCATTGGCATACCATAGTCCTACCTGTAGTTTCCCCGTAGGCAGGATAGTTGCAGTGAACCAGTGGAAAAGACCAAAAGCTTCAGTCTCTGTATTTTGGTTCCGCTGAACTACATGTACGTGTACGTTGGCTCCACTCACCATTATAGTGAAATGTCAGAAATTGTTAAGGAAATCTCCAGAAACAACAGTTATTCCTGTCTATCACTTGAAATGCCTGAAATTCTATATTTTCCCAAAATTTTGAGTCATCATTGTGTGTCTTCTTTTATTAGAATTGCGCAGACAAGAGGTACATGTACTGTGCATAATTTGGGTACCTTACCATACATGTATGCACATGGAATATGGTTCATCGATAAACGTTAAACACAATCATTTTCTTTTGTTTACATTCAGAATTTTGGGATATGAACTAAATATTGAAGCAAGAAAAGTTCTTGGACTGAGCATGGAGACAGATTTCTTTATCAGCAACATCCAGAAGATTGTTCTCTATGAAACCAAAGCTGTAAGTATTTTGTCCACTCTCTGCAGTGGAGTAAAGACACCTAAGCAATGAACTAGATGGCTGTACCTATGCAGAATACAGAGATATCATAAAATTCGGGCAGATAAACCAAGCAAAAACAATTGAGAAATCCTGTTCGGTAATCTTATTTCCAAAGACCTATTCTGTCGAGTTAAATTATATTTAAGGAAATCAACAGCCGTTGCTGGTTATGAGTAGCTACATGTGGCATCTGCTTGAGGGTATTTAATTGGTCAAAGTAAGTTGTCTAAATGAAAGCATTCTCTCAACACTAGTGGCGATTTCTATCCCACATGAGTTTTAGAGGCTGCGGGTCATATATTAGACACCGATAAATGTCTTATACTTTCACATATACATGTATGAGTTTTGTTACCTGCTGAATATTTTCTTTGAATTCACCACATGGTTAAAATCACATATGTAAACGTCTTCATAACGTAATTTTTTTCCAGCGTTTTTACGTCATAGGCTCAAACAATGCTGAAACAGAATTCAGAGTTTTGAAGATTGATCGAACAGAAGCTAGAGAACTACTTCTTACAGATGATAAGGTGAGATATTTTAGATTCAAGGGCCAATATTTGGAAATTTAATTGACTTTAGACCCGATTATACCGGAGCCAGCGGGGGGGGGGTAAATTAAGCCCCCGAAGTGCTCAAAATAGCCTTGAAAACTATTTTTTTTAAAGGTAGCCCTATTGCAATGTTTAATGTACTTGTAGATCTGCAAATTGAATTGAATCTTGACTCCTTGTTTGTATTACTTTTTAGATCGCCTACACTCTCCCTCAAATCAAAGACCTCCTACAGACGTTGCGCCATGGCAACAGAGGAAGCTCTACTGCCCCCTCCTCTTCTTCATCCAATCCCATGGCCGGATGGTCAAGGAATGTCTCCGCCTTTGGGATAGCAGGTGAGATGACCGAATGGAATTTTTAGATATCCTATTTCACTTTTATATAGTGTTTGATATTTCAGGATGTTGTCTGTAAACTTTACACATAAATTATTACCCCAATCATCAGATCCTGGCTTGGCTGCGTATGCACATGACATCCACTTTCTCTTTTCCCCCGGGAACATCACAACAAGAGCTTTCAAACTTATATGTGCTTGGCATACTACACTTGGCTTTCACATCCTACCTCGGGGCCGTATCATAAAGCTGTTTGTAAGTTAAGAACGACTGGTGATCCTTTCTTGTGGTAAATGGTATACACAAAACGTTCATTGGCGAGGGTTTAAACAGTTTTTCTTAAAATCCTGACTTACGAACAGCTTTATGAAACAACCACTGGGTGTCCACTTAAGACACGGGTGGAGAGTGGCAAGGGGTAGATTGACCCACAGTCAAAAGATACTGGCCGCTGGGACATGCAAACAACAATAAGTTTAAAAAACAAACAATATTTTTGCAAAACAAAGTTCTAGGCTGCTGAAATTCCTCTCAGCCCCCCCCCCCCTCATTACCACTTAATGTGTTATTACATCACAACTTATTGTAGGTTGAAAATAAGATATTGGAACACGTTGGTTAGGAGATCCATGTTTCCTTTTACATTTTTCTCTACATCTTTTATCAGGTTTTGTCAAGTTCCTAGAGGGGTATTACATCATCCTTATTACTAAAAGAAAAAAGTAAGTTCATGTATAAAAAAAATACCAATAAATTCTTTTAAATTAAACTACTACTACATGTAAATTTACTACTTCTTATCAACTGCTACTACCTCTACTACATGTACAAGAAGTACTTCTCTTATTATATCTATTATTTTGATTATTATTATTATTATGTCACGTTCAAAAACTTCTACCACTTGTACCAGTACCGTACACAGACATCATATGGGCAAGATTTGTGTTTTTTTAGACATTTTTTTCCAGCTTGGTAGCTTTGCTCTCTCTCACTTATCTCAGAGGCATTTTATGCAGTTTTAGGATGTAAAGAAAGTAAAACTTGTGAATATTCGCAATATAAAAAAGAAGGCTTCCTGAAAAAAGTGTGAGGGGAGGTTTCTGAGACTACTTGCCACAGAGGTAATAGGTCACTACTCCCTGTATGAGAATTTTTGCGAAATATGCATCGGCTTCCATGTCCTATGGATGCAAAATATGTCTTGTTTTTCTTGTTCAATACTGCCTAAATTTCACCTTGATTTTGTTCTGTATTCCATCTCCTGCAGAGCCGCTATTATTGGAGGTCATACCATCTACAAGATTGAGGATACGACTATGGTGCACATCCCTCACGATAACTACCGCAAGCAACACCCTGATGAAGCAAGGTTTGTACACCTTATGAGGGCTTTTAAGTTTGGTGTTGACTTGATGTTAGTGTTCGGCTGATTTTCACATGAACGCAACACCAAATTAGAAATTAGACTGTCCTTTGGATATGTTTCACGTGGTGTTGAGCTGTTGATGATGTGATTTTGACCTATGTTGTTAATTCATGAAGGCAATCTACATGTACATGTAAACTCTACTTCCAACACAAACACCTATATCAAACTTGAAATCACCTGATGTTCGTGGTTACATCTTCAGAGATTGGGTGTCAGCAGACGGTTTAGTGTGATCTAATAATAGATGGATGGATGGATTATTGATAGATCATTGATATAGGAATGGACAGATGAATGGATGAATCAAAGAAAAGGAAGCAACAGATGGATGGAGGGATAGATCGATGGATAGATGGATGGATGGGTGGAAGAATGAATTAATAGTTGCCATCAACAAATACTTACTTAAAATGCATCTACATATACATGTATCTTTGAAGCTCTGTCAATTATTATTTCTTTTGGTCTAGTCCTGCATGTTTTTAGTCAATAGACACAAATGTGCATTTTTATTTTCATTCCAAAGCAATGTCTCTTGAGCGTTGTGGCCCAGTGGATAAGTCTTCTGACTTTGAAACAGAGGGTCGTGGGTTTGAATCCCAGCCATGGCGTAATTTCCTTCAGCAAGAAATTTATCCACACTGTGCTGCACTCGACCCAGGTGAGGTGAATGGGTACCCGGCAGGATTAATTCCTTGAATGCATGAGCGCTGAGAGGCAGCTCAAGCTAAAGCTGGGGTAATAATAATAATAACAACGCGCCTCGGAATAGAACATTTCTAGATAGATGGCGCTATATAAATGCCTATTATTATTATTATTATTATTATTACCTACAGCAATGTTAAACCTGTGGGATGTCAATTTCTTTCCCCCTTTTAACTGTTTCACTTCATCCTTGCATTCTCGAACTTGGTGCTCTCTTTAAACAAGCTGTGAGAATTAATCATTTATTTATCTGTCTATTTATCTATCTATCAATCAATCAATCTATCTATCTAATTTGTATTTGTGAGAATCGTGGGAAGTATTGTCAGTTTCAGAATTGCTTTCTACCACAGCCCTGTCTGCACAGCATACAATATGTTATAATTAATATAATTGAATCAGTAATATTTACATAATGATAGCACGATTACATATTCGCATATATACATATATCTATATGGAACCCAAAATAATTGAAAAAAAAATACCAAACAAAAATATCCATTAAAATCTAAACAATAAATCAATTGGTTTTAAAATAAACAAAGCCCTCAAAACAAACCCCAAAAACGATTTTGAAAAAAAAAGTAAAAAGAAAAATCATATGAAGTTCTTCCTTATCCATTAAAGAAAATGAATATCCAACTATCACACATTTTTGTTAATCCAGGCGTTAAAGTGACTATTTTCCTTCAAATTATTAACTTAATGAATTTATTGAATTGTATTTGTTTTCCTGCTTAATAAAATGCATTAGGTATCTCAAGATGTTTCAAAATGTGGATCTATCAAGCAATTTCTACTTCAGGTAGGTACCTATTAGTTTTCTTGTGAACTGTTACAATCAAATAGAATATTTACCCATTTCCTGTGTTCTGTACGAGTTTGTCTGTAGCAATACATGTACTTATGAAATTCAGTAATTTTCATAATTAAAAAAAAAAAACTTTCAGACTTTGTTCAACTCTTGGCTTCCATGTTTCTCAGGATAGGTCGTAAACTACTTGCAGTTTTTCGGCCCAAGTCTGGTTAATATTGATGTTTAAGATTCTGATGGCATTATATCATTTAGATATCAGTTCTGAAAACTGGATGTCAGAATGAAAAACTTTAAAATGAACCATAAAGAAATTATGGATGTTCCCACAAAGGGTGTTACAGGTCTTTTTATTTTTTTTTCAATTAAAATTGTTTATTAAAATACTTTCTTGACAGCAATAGCCAAATTGCAAAAGTTTACATTTCGAACAATAAACAACAATAACAAGAAAAAATAACTTTGTGTGGCAAATACATTTAAATTTACTGATAGACTTATATGTGTAACAAAGTATTTTCAAAATAAAGTCTGCTTATGATGTAGCAATCGCATAACATTTTCCAATTTCTTTTGTCTGAAATCATCAGGATCTACGTCATTTTCTGCTTAATGAGGCTGACGTAATAACCAGATAGCACTTGTGATCTTACGTTGAAAGTACAGATTGCAATCTCCGTCTGTAACAAATAAACCTGCATGAAATGTTTGCATTCATGTAGCTGCAAGACATTATAGAAACTGATAATTTCACCCAAATCTACGTAATATTTGACTCAGACAAACCATCATCTGAATAGAATTGACTTGACTATGAATTTGTGTTTACACGTACATGTAGTCTTATTTCCTATTTTTGTTACGTGCAGCTACAGCTACGACCTGACACATTCCTTGCAACACAATCTCAGTGCTTACCAGAATAAAGGTAAGTATGAAGACAGATCGCAAAAAAGATCACAGAGGGGGATGCTGGTGCACCTTTGTTGAGACTGTCAGTGAAGGAGTGAGTCCTACTAGGTATTCACCTACTCCATCATGGTGGAGAATGGCTAAATTAATTCGATATTCTACCATACAAGGCAACTATATTGAAAACAAATCTAGAGGGCACATAAAAATGGAGTTTGATTAAAAGAGAAATTGCCATAGGCAGGCCGTCATGACCTACATTTTGCATAATGCGGTCTAAGAATTTAATTGTACTCTCATGGTCATTCAACCTATGGGAGGCTGATTATAAGTAAAGACTTCAAATGTATCTCCTAACTATCACTCTAGTTCAGTTCTGTATATTGTTGTATATCATGGGTGAATTAGAGAATCCATGAATGGTACCCATTCAGACCAAGCCCAAATTTGCCTGGAATCATAATTTTTCAACCTTTTGGACGTCTACTTTAATATAAAACTGTAGTTCATAGCTAACACGCTAGTGTTAGTTTTGTATTTGTTATTTTGTTTTGTTCTTTATTGTTATTGTTTTCCAGATGAATTGGGAAATCCCCGGGTGGTACCCATCCAGACCAAGCCCAAGTTTGCCTGGAACCACTTCCTCTGGAGCAAGCTCCAGGACCAGGTCCATCCCTGCTGGGCCATCCACATCGTCCATGGATTCGTAGGACAGTGCAGTATCCTTTGTGTCACTCTTGTCATCTAGTTACAATGTTGGATACCTTTAGCTTTTGCTCAATTGGCTTTGTTTTGCCTCGCTACCGAGTCTCACGCATTATGCGTGAGACTCAAGCATTTTGGACTCTTGTTCATCCCCTCAAATCTCTGTCTCACGCAACTATCACAGCCTATCCCCATATACATTGTACTGTGATCTCACTCAGATTCACAGAAAATATCACGCATAGCTGGTCTTTGAACTTGGCATCTCTGAATAAATACCTTATAAAGGCCCCGTAACACAAAGGTTAGCAATGATCGAAAAACATTTTTCTACGATTGATTGCATTGACTACAATGTAAAATCAATCTTAAAAATCAAGTTCACGATTGATCGCCAACCTTTGTGTTACGGAACCCAGAATTCAGAGATGCATCTTCCTTGCAGGAATCACCCAAGTGACTTTCCATTGCCAAGTCTCATATTTTATCATCTAGACAAGACAGTTAGAATGTGGGATTGGGAAAAAAAGCGGCAAAGTTACAGTAGGATTCCTGATTAAAAATGCAGCACCAGACATTTGCAAGGTGTGTATTGTGCAGTAGTAATCAATGGGACTCTCATGTGTTCTTTGGCCTTTAACATAGAGACCCGTATTCTGAAGTTGGGTTTAACTTAAACTTAGGTTTAAAGTTGTGATTTAAGTATGGACAGCCAGTTGCTACATAAATCACTAACAATAGAGATATAATTTGTCACCTCATTCGGCTCTCAAATCATTCATAATTGTGTAGGAAGTATAAATAGATTATTGTCTGCATCT
Organism: Lytechinus variegatus; assembly: GCF_018143015.1. Classification (NCBI taxonomy): domain Eukaryota; kingdom Metazoa; phylum Echinodermata; class Echinoidea; order Temnopleuroida; family Toxopneustidae; genus Lytechinus; species Lytechinus variegatus. The sequence goes on along the minus strand of NC_054743.1, from coordinate 36,033,316 downwards.
TCGATGAATCAGGAAAGAGCACAGTAAACATAAGAAACATACAACTTAATAAAAACTTTGACACTTTTGGCTTCCCATAATTTTAGCACAGAGTTAGACCATGGTCTAAGTTAAACCTGACTTCAGAATACGTGCCAGAGAGTTGCAGTCAAATACATTTTGATTTTCAACCAAACAGATGCAGGCCTTTGGGATTGCATTTGGCAAATTAAGCTGCATTAGAATCGACTCTCTTTGCAATGCTTTCTTGGCATCTTTTCAGGCCGGTGATTAAAACTGACTGGCATCCCTGTTTGAGTTATGCACACTAAAGTTTGATATTCCTTGACTAACAATCCCCTTAGATGTTTGTGTCTTTGGAAGACCGGTGTTGATCACCATGATAGCTAGGAGATCTGCTGAATATGCCGGCACTCGATTCCTCAAGCGTGGAGCAAATTCTGAGGTAGATTACATCAACAACTGGGCAGTTCAGTTCAATCGAGTTTTTACTACAGTCACACGAACTAAAATAATTCCAGCCCATTCAAAGTTCTTACATTATATTGAATGGCATATCATTGGTTTATTTAGAGTTACTTTTTGTCTCGCCCACCAGAGGTGAAGGGGAGACTTAGGGATCCAAATGTCGTCTGTTGTCCGTCCATCCGTCGCAAACCTAATGACACAACTCTGCAACCGTGAGTCACTTTTCAACCAAACTTGGATGGTAGATGAACTTGGGGGACCTACATGTTGTGCTGCAGGTGGAGATCACATGGTAAGGTCAAAGGTAACTTTTAGGTCAACGTTAAAATTTACATGCAAGACTCTTATGACACCTAACTCCGTAACTGTAAGTCATTTTTCAAACCAAACTTGGATGGTAGATGGACTTGGAGGACGTGCATGTTATGCTGCAGTGGGAGGTCACATGGAAAGGTCAAAGGTCATTTTGAGGTCAATCTTAAAGTTTACATGCAAGACTCTCTTATGACAGCTAACTCTGTATATGTAAGTCACTTTTTAACCAAACTTGTATGGTAAATGTACATGCACTTGGGTGACCTGCATGTTATGTTGCCGTCAGAGGTCACATGGTAAGGTCATAGGTCATTTTCAGGTCAACATTAAAATTTAAATGGCAAGGCTCTTGACAAAAGTTACTCCATCCCAGTCATTTCACAATGAAGTTTGATACAATTCTGTTGCGTGCCCTCGCAAATCACGATATTTCTGGTTATTTTCAAAAGTGGGCGAGACACAAAATCGCTTTTGCCTTCTGTTGGTGTGACTGTAGTATGGTGTATGTTGATCCCCAGGTTGCTTCATTCTTACTTCACATAACACACTGTGCAAGCCATTATAGAATCAGAGCATTATGAACTAGAAAACAGATTCAAACAATTACAGGTCATACACATAAGGGGTTGGATGGACAGTATATTGTGGAATTGCCTAGCTATGTTTTTTTCCAGGTGTCTCTTTACATTTGATTTACTAGAACTTTGGCTAGTTTTGTATTAAAAATAAATGAAAATAAAAGTCTTATCTTAGAAGTGTTTTGTAATTTCTAATTTATGGAATTCTTTCTTTGAGCATGACTGGTAAATTTATTGGGTCAGATTCTTAATAATTTTGATTCCCTACAGTTAAGTTGAAATCCAATGTTTTCATGGCTCACCCACTGTTTGTTGCCAGAGGCAATATGTTTGGGTTTGGTTGGTTGTCCATCCATCCTTATTTTGTTCTCTCTTAGCTACTTTAAACTAAATATAAGTATTATTGTATGACGAATCAACTTAAAACTTGTTCAAGATATTGTGGGTAATTAGGTTAGAGGTCAAATGTCACAGAGGTCATTATATGCAATGAATATCTTGTTTTCATGATAATGGAAGAACCTTTTTAGGAATAATCTTCAGTGTAAAGAAATTACTAGTTTGCAGGTCACAAGGTTGGTGTCACAGAGGACATTTGTTAATTCAAAATAAAATGTTCAATAAATGTTTGGTCTTGTAGAGGCATAAATGAGTAATCCATTGGATATAAGATGACAAATTTATTGGATTTTTTACCTTTAATGTTCATGTTTCTGGGTTAAAAATTCTTGTACGAAGTTAATGTTGATGCAGTAACGATTGATTTGAAAGTCATTATTTGATGGGATCGCCTTTCAGGGAGGAGTAGCTAACGAAGTTGAGACAGAGCAGATTGTTCATGATGCCTCCCTATCTGAGTTTAAGACTGGACGCTTCACCTCATACGTCCAGCATCGTGGTTCAGTGCCAGCCCTGTGGTCTCAAGACGTCACTACGATCGTACCCAAACCACCAATCAGTAGTAAGTCTGGGCATTAATTGTTTTCTAATTGGCAATTCGTGCGTTTATGGGTGCAAGTCGTACCCTGTTTGTGACATCACTTACACATGTTCATCCTGGGTTTTGATAATGATAAAAATGATGATAGAGCTCTATACAATATAATTTCTAGGTGCTTTACAACTTACATGTAAATGGTAAGAAAATAAAACAAAGGAAAACATAGTAGATATAGTGGATAGAAACATGATATGAATTACAAGAACTTATTATGACACAAAATACTATATTAGAAGAGTAACGCCTTTGCAAACAGCATTGAGTAGTGATTAATATCTTATCATATAATAACAACATGATAAAGTAGATTTGTCAGCAGCAGTGTGCCCAACACCTGCGCATTTATTCTTGTGTCTGTCCTTCATAGTAATTTTGATATAAATAAATTTCGATTTAGCCTCATTTTAACACAATAGTTTTCCTGGGATATCACTTGTAGTTCTAGTCATCGATCCTTACTCTTCCCTGTGCTTGGAATGTATCGTTCGTCCAAATGTTTCTTTAATTTTTCCATTCTGACATCTTGCTGCCCTTGTTTTTTTTGTATGTTTTAGGAAAAAGTGGTCTACCCACATGTGTATCATTAGTGTTATTCTTGTATTATAACATGTGTGAATATAACAGCAGCTTAACCTTTGACCTTTACAGTTGACATGGCGGATCCCTTCGCTCATCTGGCAGGACGTCACATCAATGATCTCTTCAGCAGGTTTGGAGCTCCTGTGATTGTTGTCAATCTTGTAAAGGTGAGTCTGTCAGCAGCCTCTCCCCATTTTTTTTTTCTTGTCAATTTTACAATGTACCCTGTACAGAGCTGCCAAGTAGTACTGATTTTCAGTATTTAGTACTGAAAAGTGAGAAGAATACTGATAGTTTCATGTAAAATACTGATTTCTAAAGTTACAGTTGTATGTGTGGTCCTATGGTATTTTGTAAAAATACTGATTTCCTCACCGAAATACTGATTTTCAGCTTCAAAAATGCTGAAGTGTTCCTTTTCAGGTTGGCAGCTCTGCCTGTAAGAGTCATCCACCCTAGATACATGTACCAACCTCCTTTCTCACTTTCTTTCTCTCTCCTACTTTCTCCCTCCCCTCTCTCACTTTCTCCCCTACCCTCTCTCACTTATTTCTTTATATCTCTCTCTATCGCATCTCTTTCTTTCCTTTTTCTCTCTTTTTTCCCCCCCTCTTTACTTTTCTCCTACATGTTTTCTCCCTTGGCGCTCCTCATCCCTCTTTAAAACCATCTTTTTCGTTCTCTCTCTTTCGCTCCCCACCTCTCTCTTGCCCTCCCCCTCTCCTCTCCTCTATCTCTATATTTCTTGTTCTTTTGCACCTCTTATTATGTTTCATAATTTCTTGTGCTATAGTATAGTATGTATGATAGAGTTAGCCCAATGAGCCTGATGCAAGATACATGTACATGTAAATCAGGCTAGGTCCTCAAGATCATGGAAATTGTATACCAGTAATACTGATACCCAATCATATTTGATGGATTATTATTGCAAATTGGTATGCTTATTATTTTTTTTATTTATATTTGTATTTATATATTTGTAGAAACGAGAAAAAAGGAAAAGGGAGAGTCATTTGACGGAAGCCCTCACTGCTAGTCTTGCCTACCTGAACCAGTTTCTCCCTCCTAAGCACCATGTACAGTATATACACCTTGATATGGCAAGATACACCAAAAAGTAAGTAGAACCTTACGATATTGCATGGGTGCTTTCTAAGCACCTGAAGCACAATGATAATTCAAACACCATACACTGAACACCATATCTGAACCAGTTTCTCTCTCCTAAGCACCATGTAGAGTATAAACACATTGATGTGGCAACATACATGTACACCAAGAAGTACTAAAGTAGAACTTTACTATATTGCATGAGTGCTTTCTAAGCACCTGAAGCACATTGTTAATTCAAACACCATACACTGAACACCTTATCTGAACCAGTTTCTCCCACCTATGCACCATGTACAGTATATACACCTAGATATGGCAAGATACACCAAGAAGTAAGTAGAACTTTACAATGTTACATGAGTGCTTCATGACAACACGCAAAAATATTGACACATTTAGTAATCAGTGCCAGTGTCCCCAACAGAAAAGCTTTGCTATTGCGAAGAATCTCTGTGGTGAATAAATTGTGGTGTGGAAGTGTAACACGATCATGAATTAAAAAACCCGCGAAAATTTGGGGACCGCATGATTCGCAAAAAAATCTGTATGTGAAAATAACAGCTTATACATTACAGCCACTAATGATGATCTGTTCTTATTTCAGTAAGCATGCTGACGTAATGTCAAGACTGGAGAAGATCGCTTCAAGTTCGGTAGAGAAGACTGGTATCTTCCTAAGCGGACATGGTATCCATCCTAGCATACCTGTCAGAGAGGGCGCCAGGTAACTTGAGAGTTTACTATTTTTATGAAACGAAATAGGAATCTTGGTATTGAGTTTGTGTAAGAGGTTAAGAATTTAGGAAATTTGAGAAGTGGGAGGAACTTGAGACTGTTCATGTATGAGTGCCATTCAGTGGCCCATGTTATGATCTAACATAAATTCAAGCGTCTGATTGGTCTGAAGGAATTAGTGAAATTCAGTGAAAAGATGTGCATTTCTCTTGTGCTTAAACAATGGAGACAACCTATATCGGCACTTATGTTATGTGTGTTATTAGCCCGGCCACAAATGGATTCCAGATCATTTGGATATTTGAGCAAATTCTCATAGCATTTAACGATTTTTCAAAATATTCTATAAGGATATGCTATGTTGACTCTTTTGTACTGCTTTTGAAGGCTCATATTGCCTTAATACTAGTCAGCGTTTTAAGATTTTGCATTGAAATCATGAACATTTTGTGTATACATGTAGTTTTAGTCTCCAAAGCACTTTCAGTCTATACGGTTCTGGGCTCTGCATCTAAATTACAAAAATCAACTTGCCCTGAAAGGCTTACAGGGAGCAAAAAATCATGAAGATGGTAAAAAAAATAATCAATTAATTATTAGCTTCCACCATAAATTATGAGAAGACGCATTTATTTTATATTGATAATAATAATATTCCGCAGTTATATAGCACTTAATACATCGGAACGACGTCTCTATTAAAGCGCTTTATAGACATATTATTATCCCGGTCATCGGATCATTGCATGCCCGCATACAATGTATGCACCTTCTCCACTCCCTGGGGAGCATTCCAACAAGACTCAATTGCTAGGCATACTACGAATAGGCGTTCACATCCTACGGGTACCCATTTAACACCTTGGTGGAGAGTGGCAAAGTGTGGATTAACGCCTTGCCAAAGGATGCTAGGCCATGGTGGGATTCGAACACACGACCCTCTGATTACAAGGCGAGAGTCAGAACCGCTACACCACAACCCTTACACACTTCCACAATATTGATTAAACGAGGTACTTTTTTGTTCAATCTGCAGGACTGATATACCCCAGGAGGGTTCTAGTGAACAGATCTTCATCAGACAGGTTAGTTAACATTGATGTATGAAGAGAATAAATTAAAAGAAAGAGACCAATTAAAGTTTGAGGGGGAAGAGATATTAGAGAGATATGAAAATTTTAATGTTAAGGACAAGTCCACCCCTGGCCAACAAAAAGTTAATTTGAATAAAAAGAGAAACATCTAACAAGCATAACACTGAATATTAAATTGAAATTGGATGTGAAGTAAGAAAGTTATGACATTATAAAATTTTGCTTAATATCGCAAAACAGTTATATGCACATCCTAATTGGTATGCAAATGAGCTGACTGATGATGTCATCCATTCACAATTTCTTTTATGTCTTTATTATATGAAATACAAAAAAAAAATTCTTTTCATTGTCATGTGAAACAGAATTCCATTCCTCCCTGAACATATGAAATCACCATTATTTTAACAGTTTATGGTTAAGTCAAACTGGTCCTTCTTGTCAAATCTGTAAAATTGAAATGTTGTATAATTCAAACAATAAAAAAAAACAAGAAATAGTGAGTGAGGGACATCATTGACTCTCATTAGCATATCACTGAGTTGTGCATGTAACTGTTATTTGAAAAATAGTTGAAACTTAAAATTGTCATAACTATCTTATTTTACATCTGATTTTGGTGAAATTTTTAGTATTATAGTACATGTAGTTGGATTTTCGCTATTGATTCAAATTCATAGATTCAACAATTTAAATCTACTTTAGTGTGTAATTTCCCCCATTTCAGATTTTTCTTTGTTTCAGATTTTTCATTTTGAAAAGTGGGCATGTGTGTATTTTAGTGTGTTAAAGGTACCTTTTCAAAAGTCATTGTCTTTCTGCAAGGAACCTGCAAACAACTTTTCATTTACCAGTTCTCACATTGCATAAAACAAAAAACATTAAAAAAGACTCACAGCATCTTTAAAGCATGATTCCTGTCAAAAGGTGCGGCACGTTTTAATGATAATAATAATAATTGGCATTTACATTGCGCTTTATCAAGCTACGACTGTTCCAAGTGCTTCACAATTATTATTACCTAGTCACTGGATTCATAGCATTCCAAGCAGCCTGTTAGGCGCAAACTTGCTAAACCAACCACAATGACGGTTGTTTCCTACCGGTACCCAATTAGCACCTGGGTGAGAGTGGCAAAGTGGCGCTAGGCCATGATGGGATTCGAACACACGACCCTCTGATTACAAGGCGTGAGTCAGAACCACAACACCACTGCTACCTTTTGACAAAGTACCAGAGGAGAAGGCTACTCAAATGAACAAAATCTTTTGTTTTTGACATGTGTTGTAGATGGGTGTAGTGAGGACCAATTGTGTAGACTGTCTTGACAGAACCAACACAGCTCAGTTTGTCACAGGAAAATACGCCCTCGGCCATCAGGTAAGTTCGGCTGTCTCGTCCATCCATTGGGCAACTCTGGCTAACTTCATACTTGATATTTACATTGATGATGTATTGAAGGGCCATTCGAGTTGAGATGAGCTCCCCCCAAAAAAAAAAAAAGATTTGTGAATATCAATGAATGATTGAATGAATAAATAAGTATATAAATAACTAACTAAATAAATAAATAAATGGATGAATAGATAAATAAATGAATGAATAAATAAATAAATAAGTAAGTAAATAAGTAAGTAAGCAAGTAAGTAAGTAAGCAAGTAAGTAAGTAAGCAAGCAAGCAAGTAAGTAAATAAGTAAGTCAAGTTGCCCCCCCCCCCCAGTATATTCTGGTCTGAAATAGCCCAGTTTAGATAGGGTTAAACCAATCAGAAGCCTGCTTTCAGGACTTTCATATCGTGGCTGGGCTGGTAAACCCATGTATCTCAAAATTTCAATGTTTTAAAGGCAGCTCAGAATAAGCTAGAGTTCAGAGTAATAACATGGATAGCAACCTTATTTTGCCTCAAAGGAGTTCTTCTTCACATGTATGAAGAGACTGTTTTCAGACAAATTGAGACTGCCACCATTGCTATATTTTTTAAATACAGTCTTTTTTGAGCTGCCCTAAAAAGAGTTCTTCAAGTTATGAGGAGACTGTTTTCAGACAATATGATACTGCCATCATTGCTTTATTAAAGTACAGCCTTTTCAAGCTGCCTTCAAAAGAGTTCTTCACTGACATGCGGAGACTGTTTTCAGACAATATGAGACTGCCTTCATTGTTATTTCTTTTGAAATACAGCCTTTTCTAAGCTGCCCTCAAAATTTTTAATTTTTGAGATACAAGGTTTTATCAGCCCAGACTGGATATGATATTCGTAATTTGTATTAAATGCAACCCCTTCTGCAATGGGACCAATCTTCTGTGACATACAAAATCTGCCAGACAGGATGCTGCTGAAGCAGGTGTGCACTATTGTTGATTTGATTATGTATAATTCACAATATGAATGTCACATTATAATGCTATTATTATTATCGTTATTATTTTTTATTATTATTTTGTTGCTGCTATTTTTGTTGCCGTCATCATCATTAGTAGTAGTGTTATCATCACCATGAACATAATCGTTGTCTCATTCTTCTTTCAGCTCTACTCACTTGGTGTGGTTGACAATCCCCTGCTTGAGTTTGACTCGGATGTCGTCAGGTAGGTCTTCATTATCCTAGCATCACTATTGCCATCCAACAATTTGATTGCAGGATAATCAGTACACATTACCGTCATTCATATGAGTATGTCACTTCACTGCCAAGAGAGCTTCGTAATATGGCTAAGGGTCAGGGAACAAATTAATTTCAAGATCCTCTTGCTGAGAAAATGTGCATGAGTGTGCTTTCAGACCATGGATTTAAAATTACCTGGGAATTCGGGCGTGAAGGTTTATAAAACAAAATGATATTTCAGATGCACGGTCTTGTCACCTTATTCATGTCTAACCATTTTTTTTTCTGTCCAATTTTTTTTCAAGGATGCTAGAGGATTTATATGAGGACATGGGAGACACGTTAGCCCTGCAGTACGGCGGTTCCCAGCTCGTACACAGTATCAGTACTTACAGGAAAATAGCCCCATGGACATCGCATTCCAGAGATATCAAACAGACTCTGTCGCGCTACTACAGCAATGCATTCTCGGGTATGAGCGTTGACTTCGAAAAAATTTGTGATAATAGTTGAAAATTATGGAGTGCTTACTGTTTTCCAGTGATTCTCATTGTGTTAGCCCAGCAACTGTTCTTTTTCATTCAAGTGAATTAAATACTTATTTCTTGTAGTGGGCCATACTGATGTCAAGCTACTAAAAGGGTCTTTGTCATTCCATAAGAGCACTGTATTCTCATTTATGGGCAGTTGGCTTTGAAAGTAATGGTAATACTTTCAAACTTGGTGCTTGCAGCTAAAACAGAGTATCTGCTCCTGTAAAATAATAGTTATATGTACATATATGTATGCTCTGGATCCTGTGCAACTAGCATTGAGTCTTCAAAAATTAAAATTGGAAGTGAGTTTACATAGAAAATGAGATAAGAGGTAAAGACTAGTCATGCTAGTTGTACTTTAGCAAGATCTACATCACAAATTTGGTTGCAGGTCTCATGCTGCTGGGTACATACATTGTACTCACACGCTTAAAACATCTGTATTAAGCCCTTATAAATGTTATGAATTAGTAATATCATTACTTGGCCTGACTTGTTTGGTGTGTTCGGAGACTTCACATTAACGTGAAGTTTAATAGTCATACAATAGAAGTTTCCAACGGAGAAATGAAGCCATTTCAGATGCTTTGATTGGATGATGATGTAGTGGTGCTTTGGACAGTTTTGTGAAACCAGGCCTTTTCATTTCTTTGAACAGACAATGACAAGCAAAGTGCAATCAACCTATTCCTGGGGGTGTTTACACCAAGAGAAGGACTTCCAAACCTCTGGGAGTTACCCACCGACTACTACCTGCACCACAGTGATGCCATCGGCGCTGGAACAGAAAAGAGGTACCCAGCTCTTATATATGAAAATAATGATAGTTATGATGGTGATGATCGTAGTGATGGGGAGAAAGATGATGATGGCACTGATCATGCAGATACTAATGATAATGGGTATGAGAAATGATAAAGATGGTGTTGATGATGCTTATGCTGGTGAAGGTGTTGGTGGTGGTGGTAGTGGTGGCTATGGTGCGATGGTGGTGGCTATGGTGACGGTGGTGGTGATGGCTATGGTGACGGTGGTGGTGGTGGTGATGGTGGTTGTGATGGTGAGGATGATGATAATGATGGTGATAATGGATATTAATTATGTTGATGTACTTGGGTTATGGTGGTGGTAGTGATGAGAGATGATAAAAGTGATGATGATGATTGTGAGTATAATTATTGTGCCTGAGATGATAATGGTGTTAATAATGATTATGATGATAATGTTAGTGATGGTGATAGTGTTGATAATTTGGAAGAAGAGGATGATGATGGTAATGAAGATATTTTATGGAGACGATGAAACTTTTGATGGCTAATGATACTATTGCGATGAAGGTGATGATGATGATGATGCCACTGGCCCATTTTCTGAAGTCAGGTTTAACTTAGACCTACAGTGTAGTTTAACTCTGCTAAAATTGTGGGGGGCCAAAAACTAAAAATTCTGTTTATATTGTATATTTCTTATATTTACTATTTTGTTTCCCTTTGCTTTCATAATAAAGAAAATATTTCAGTTATCATTCTGAGACAGTGTTAAATGATTTGAGTGTCATAAGACTTACATGTAATTAAGTGAACATTACTTAAAGAGATTTGTGCCCAAATTGGCTCTCCATAGTTAAACTGCAACTTTAAACCAGGGTTTAATTTAAACTTGAGTTCGGAATACGGGCCACTGAGTATACATATAATTGATTACACCCATCATTACTTCCCTCTCCTCCTCCTCTAGATGTGCTCAGTGGTATGACAGCAGCGTCTTGGAATGTCTTCCCTTGCCACGAGATGAAGTCAAGAAGACAATCGTGATAGAAACCGCCGACATGAACCACCTCCCAGAGGACTGCATTGACACATATTTTGACCTCTATCGTCCATCCCAGTTGGCGTTCTTGGACGAGAACTTTTTCTTCAAGCTGATCCCGCACTCACTGAGGTATTCAAACTTCGTGGATCCTCAAAATTTGTTACATTTTTTACCCCTCCAAACATCCTTCTTAAGAACCTCCATTGGGTGTAGGGGAGCACTTCATCAACATTGTTTGTCTCATTGTCAGATCAGACAACTTTCCTTGATTTTGATAGAGTGAGAATCAGTTTCTATGGTACAGGTATATGCCCTATAGAAGAAGACTTATTAGATTAAAAACGTCTGACAAGTCCTTTTGTGAAACATTTACTCCCAAGGAAAAATTACATTATACATGTACATGTATTTAAAACCTGTCTGTAAAGTCTACCATGGGCATAAATCTGTGATGCCATGCTATTCAAGTGAGGAGGGGGGGAGAAACAAAATATCGTCCCCCTGAACAATAGGGTTCACCACTCAGATTTACAACCCCCGTGAAGTCCGCTCATGTGACACAAGAAAAGCAGTCTTTTTGAGTAGGTGGTCTTTCTAGATGGGTTCTTTCAGTTCATGTGTGGTATACAGCATGTAACTGCATTGGTCATGCTATGCTTAGTCTCAGAGGATCCACACAAAGCTGTGATGTTTTTTTACACAAAATATTTGGTCAAATAACCCCCATGATATTTTACAAACAAATAACAAATGATTGCTCTTAAAAAATGTCTTTTTTGTAAAAATGTTGGCCAACATAATCCTTCAGCATGTGAAGATGGAAACGCTTATGTCAGACTTGATATATTTACCAAGATCACCATATTTACAGGTTTTAGTTTTTGTGGCTTCATATACATGTACATGTAGATTTCTCTTTGAATATCTGTTTATATTCTCACTTTCAATTTAAGGTTGGAGATCTACATGTATAGTACTGTAGTAGTAATAATAGCTGGATTTGTGTTTTTGCCCAAGAATTCAAAGTGCTGCTATTATTACCCCGGCTACTTATTAGATAATATAGGATTAGTTTAGCGCACGTATCCACCTTGCTAGGTGCTCAAGGCACTCCTATATTACCCCGACTAAGCTAGTCTACTGATTCCGGTTCGCACAGCTTTTTGAGTAATTACTTTCTGCTTCCTGCCAGTATCCATTTACCTGAACCTGGGTTGAGTGCAGCACAATGTGGGTAAATTTCTTGCTGAAGGAAAACACATGGCTTGGAATCGAACCCCCGTCCTTCAGATTGAAAGACGAGAGTCTTAACCAAAAGTCCACGACTACCTCACATGATCTTACTAATTGTTTGTATTGTTATACATATTTATTTGACAATTCTCACTCAGTTTGTCCTTTTGTTCCCATTCTTTAGGCACTACTCAAGCAGAGATTCAAAGGAATTGAGTCCTTTTACATCGAGAGTTTCTCCCCAAAGCAAGAGAACCGAGGAGAACAGGTAACATTCTTTAAATCTAATTGCCATTTCATTACATGTATATGACATATAAGTTCATTTATGTCACATTTATGCATATTATTGGTTTCATGTTGTTTGTTTCATGTGTTTTATTTTGAACATATTTTCATTTTACTTGATTTAGTGGGAGGGGGGTGTGAAAGTGCTGGGAGACACATTCTTGTGGAGCAGTGCACATATTCTATTTCCCAAATCATCATGATCTTCTCAACAGTTCCAAATCCAATCAAGCCGCCCTGGCAGGCAATCCAAAGTCCTAGTCTGATGATGAGCTGTCTTTTGGAGGGTCACAATGACTCATGTTCTGAACTTGAGCCATGATCCAACTCTGTGCTAAAATTATGGGAAGCCAAAAATGTCAGTATTATATCAATATTACATTTTTCATACTTTCACTGTCCTTTTTCTTCTTGGTATAATGGCAAAGAAAGCTAATTTAATTTGAAATTATAAGACAAAAAGACCAGTAATCACTGGTCTGAGTAACAGATGAGCTAAGAAAGTGAACTTGTGATTTGTGTAACAGTTGGCCTTCCATAGTTTCACCACACCTTTTGACCAGAGTTCGAATTAAATCCGTGTTCAGAATGTGGACCACAGAGTTAAATCATTTGATGGCAAGAAATGTGGGGGTGGGGGTGGCAAATGAAAATGCCTCATCACAAAGCAGTGTACACTTCCTAGTGCCAAATCATCGTTATCTTTTCCGCAGTTCCAAGTCCAGTCGAGCCGCCAGAGCAGGCACACCCAAGTCCTCTTCTGATGATGGTTCAAGCTCCTATGGGACATCATCCAGTAGTGATGAGACGTCGGATGATAGTTCCATGGATGGAGCGCTAGGGACCGCATCCTCATCATCACCCACTATGAAGGTAAAGTAGGAGAAGTTGAGGAGGAAAAGAGGGAAAGAAGAAGAAGAAAAAAAGAAAAAGAAGAAGAAGAGGAAAGAAGGAGGAGAAGAAGAAGAAAAGGAAGAAGAAGCAACAACAGAAGAAGAAGAAAGGAGGAGAAGAAGAAGCAACAGAAGAAGAAGAAGGAGGAGGAGAGGAAGAAGAATAAGATAAGGAAGAGGAGAAAGATAAGAGAAGGATGGGGGAAGGAGAAGAAGGAGAGGGGGAGGAGAAGAAGGGTAATTGATTCAGAAAAGCCTAAAAGATTGTTGCTAATAAACAACTACATTTACAATGTATATGTATTTGTTTTTTATCTAAAGCCAATTATACAGATTTCATTTTGCCAATATTTTTAACTCATATAATTTCTCCTATTCTCATATTGTTAAAAGCATTGTTGTCAATATAGTAATTATTAATTTGACTACTTGATTCATCAATGTGTTTTGCTTTGAATGTTATTCGTTGTCATTCTTTTTTCCACAGGATATGTTTCCTACAATGAAAGAAGTGTATGGTGTCAAAATCAAATCACCAGAGAGAAAGGATGTAGCTTTGTATCAGAGGTACGTTTAAATTTCTCTATCATTTCATCCTTGGATTGGAAAAATATGTACTGCAGAAATTAAACTACAAAACACTATATATAGCAAATTTTATCTCAATATTATATATTAAAATAGAATATCTCATAATTTTTTTTACTGGTTTTGCTCATTGGATTTTACTCTGGGGAGTGTTTCATCAACATTTTACCTTTCTATTTTTTTGTTTTCTTGAACTTTTTTATGCAGTGGAAAAATGCAATGCAGGTAGCGGTCATTATGATTATTTTTTTTTTTTCATTTTACTTGGAATTCCATAGGTTGGTTTACCATGTAACTGGGGAAAAAATTACCAAAGTATTTATCATAAATTTATGAAAATTCTGATTTTAAGTCATGAATCACTATTCTGAAGCTACTATTATGTTGATTACAGAATGTTTTTAATGGACACACACTCTATCATTGTGGGTCTATTCCATTGAAACACTGAATTTGATTTCAAATCATATTATATCCGTAATATGTTGTCATATATTGATCATGTTCAGAGTATTAGATGTTGTGTCACAGAGAACTATATGGGCATAAGTCGTATATAAATTTTAGATAATGTGGTATGTGACTCACCATAGTTACGTACATGTAGCTCTTGTTTAAAGTAGCCCCAACTAGTTGTATTAGGAAAATAATTATTATTTTGTTTGATTGAAACAAAAGATAACTTTTAATGAGCAGGGCCCGTTGCATAAAAGTTACCATTAAACTTTGCCATAGAATCCGTTATTTTGATTGGCTGTTAATCAGCGTTACCATGGTAGCTACCATTGGATGGCAAAGTTACCATGATAGTTTAACTTTTATGCAACGGGGCCCAGAAGCAGTAAACAGCGACCACTGCATGGAACTACTTTCTCATGCATAACTCACACATTAATTTATCAATGGGATTACGTATGCGCATTCTGCATTGTACTAACACACGACTTGAAGTCAGACCCATGACCCACTGTCAAAAAGCCCCCTCATTGACAATAATTAGGTTAATGCCTTCAGCTGTTCTGCTTCTTGTCTTGGGAAATGTTGAGGGGAGTAAGACAATCATCAAATATACATGTAAAACTTGGCTTTTGAATTTATAGGCCCGAATTCACAAAGGTGGTTTTGAAAACCCACGGTTGAGTCCATGGTTTATGCAGATTTCCTATATAAATTACACTTAATTTAGCGCGCATCGGGCGCTTGTATAAAAAATTCCAATGCTGATGCGCGCTTTGTCACAGGCGCCTGTTGCCGTGGTTATCCATGCTATTTTATTTATGAGTCCATTGTTTTTATATATGAGTCGACTATTCAAACAGTGGACTTATGAATAAAATAGCGTATCTAACCATGGTAACAGGCATCAAATTGGCGCAATGTGACATGAGCGCGCATCACCATTAGAATTTTTTATACATGTACATGCGCCCGATGTGCGCTAAATTAAGCGTAATTTATATAGGAAATCTGCATAACCCATCGACTCAACCGTGGGTTTTCAAAACCACTTTTGTGAATTCGGGCCATAATGTCTTATAAAAAAAATACTATTTACGTTTACAAGCTCTTGATAAAGCAGAAATGGATCATTTGCAAAGGCCCAAATTCGCGAAAGAGTCTTAAAAACCATGGACTATACAGATCTTGTGTATAATTGCACCTTTATTCATCGCATGACAGATACATGCTTTCGCAAAGGGTGCAATAATATATGCTGAATTATAAAGTACATTTATACAGAGAATCAGTATATAATGTATGGTTCAAACTCCCTCCTTGTTGAAATCTCTTACGAATAGTAGGCCTTTATATCCACATAATATACTAACTTCCATATTCTTTCCTTTTATCTTTTATTTTGTCATGGTTTCGCTCAGGTGCACAACAATTTCCAATAATGCTGGGTAAATCACACAAAAAAAGAGAAATATGTTTTATTTTGAATTTTTTTTTGTTGCTTCACATGTACTTGCTTGATTTTTTTTAATTCCTTTGTAGTTAGATTTTTTGATTGATCATGTTGCATCTTCATACAAGAAATGCTGGGATATTGATATTAAAGCTTGTTTGATTTTTTTTATTTCTTCTCATTTTCTACCTTTTGGTCCAAATTTTTAAAGGGGAATGAAACCTTTGGAACAAGTAGGCTTGTGTCGAAACAGAAAAATCAAAGAATAAGAACAAAGACAGTTTGGAAAAAAATGGGACAAATAATGAGGAAGTTATGAGCATTTGAGTATTGCAATCACTAATGCTATGGAGATCCATTGGCAATGTGACAAGGATGTGTGATGTCACATGTGAACAACTTTCCCTTTGATGGACTATAAAATCCCCCCAAAATGTTTCTTTTTGCTATTTCTTAAGGTGATACAAACTCTTAATCCATGATGTATTCTTTAAAAATCTGTATTACATGCCCTCCTATAGAAAGAACATATGATCTACTGATAGATGTGATAAAAGAGGCAGTTTTAGTGAAATATATACTAAAGTAATGGGGAGAGTTGTTCACAAGTGACATCACACATCTTTGTCGCATTGCCAATGGGAGGATCTCCATAGCATTACTGATCGCAATATTTAAATGTTCATAACTTTCTCATTATTTGTCTGATTTTTCTCAAACTTTTGTTGATCTGTTTCTTTGATTTTTCTGTTTTCATACAAGCTATCTTGGTCCAAAAGTTTCATTTCCCTTTAATAAATGTATGCACTCATAAAAGAGGGTCTTCACCTTACAAGCTTTGCTTTTTAGTTGACCCCTCCCCTTTGATTTATTAAATGTAATTTGTGCCATGCTTATAATTGCATCTTTACATGTACTTGCTTGATTTTTTTCATTGCATTGTAGTTAAAATTATGGATTGGCTTGGTTCTTCGTACAAGAGGTGCTGGGAAGTTGACATTAAAGCTTGTTTCTATTTTGGGGGTACTTTTTTGGTCATAATTAGTAATATGTACTTATAAAAGGGGGGCCTTTACCCTACAAGCCCTGCTTTTTAGCTGACCCCCCCCCCCCCTTCACTTTCATTCTGTTATTGTAATGTGCTTATTAGTTTTATAAAAATGAATTGTGCCATGATTGGAAAATAATTGAAATTAAATAAAATGAAATTGAATTGAATTGGTAAAGGTGCAATAAGGTGAATTATAGAGTGTTTTAATGATGCATTAACAATGCATATTTCGGTCTGCATCAAATGCTTGAGTGTGCAGTATCAGAGCGTGTCCCTAAAGGACTGAAATCCGACAAATATCCCATAAGCTCCTTTACAATATCTGCTATTGAATATGAATGCATATTCAACAGTATAGTGCCCATGCATGAATGTGTGAAATATACAACTTGCGTAAATTATATGTCTGCCTGATAATGAAATAAGTTGCAGCAATTTATATCTAATGCACTAAATCGGTTGTCAATCCTATTTTCTAGTTCTTGGAGGAAAAAATTGGAATAAACCTAATATCATGTAATAAAATCCAAAAGAACAAGTGGGGATGTGACATCATCAGCCCACCTTATGAATATTCATGACGATCGTTTTCACAAAATATTGCTAAACTTTAAATTCAATAACTTTGTTATTTGTTATCCGATTTTGATGAAATTTTCGGCATTTTGCTTAGTGAATTCTACTCTATTTATTATGCTATAAATACTTTCAGCCCGGACCATCCTTTTAATCACATTATGAAACACTGACATATTGGGATGGAACATGTATGTCTATAATCAGACGTAATGTACACTTACGTTGCAGCTGCTCACATACAGTGAGGTTAAAAAAATATAAATAATATTGATATTTAGTCTCTAAAACTCTATAACTATAAATCGTCATGTTTAACTATTCCTCCTTCAATTAAAACCAACACACATACATTGTTTAATGCTTTCTTCTTGTGATCAACTGATTTTGTGATTCAGATAAACATTGGTGCTGCTGCTGCTGCAGTAAAACATTGAATAGCGCCACCTTGCAATGAGATTGGGAAAGTGATTTTGCAAGATGTTGAATCACGATGCACAGTTTTACCTTGTATAAGCTGTTATGAAAAAAGAATTACCTTGGGGCATCAAGTGTTTAATGTGAAATTTGTATTATGTTTCACAGCATAGAGAGTGATTACTTGTCGGCTAATAAGGAGTGGTGTTTTTCTGATATATATATATGTGAATGAAATATGTGATATAATACTATTTTTAATAGCTTCGAAAATACCCCCCCCCCCCCTCCCCCTCAACTGCAGGGAATCCTTGGCTTTAAAAATAAAAATAAAAAATTAGGCTTAACTTAATGTATTTAGGCTCGTTTAGAGTTGATTATTACACTCTTACTGTAGTTCTATTGAAATGCTAACCATATTTGTGTGGTGTGAATCAATTCATTGCATTGTTAAACAAAAATAGCTTGCTGGTAATAGTGATTATGCTGCTGATGACGATGATGATGATGATGATAATGATGATGTTGAATAAAGTGATGATAATATGGATGATAATGAGGAGGATGACATTGATATTGATCAGTGATGATGATGTTGGTGTTGATGATGATGACGATGACAATGATGAAGATGGTGATGATGAAGGTGATGATGGTGATGATGATGAAGGTGATGATGATGATGATGATGATGATGATGATGCATGATAGTGATGATGGTGATGACGATGATGATGATGATGATGATGATGAAGGTGATGATGATGATGTTGATGATGATGATGTTGATGATGATGGTGATGAGGATGATGATGATGGTGATGAAGATGACTATGATGGTTGTGATATTGATAAATGATGATTATAATAATGAAAATGATACTGTTCATGAGATTTTTATAGCGAACTTTCCATCTTGATTAGATGCTCAAGGCACTTCAGAGCAGAACAACAACAAAGCCATTTACATATAATTATGATACATATCTGAACAATAAATCAATGTCTATTAAAAAGCGCAATGTCTATTATGAAAACTATGTTTTCAGGGTGCCCTTGAAGGTGGTCACTGAAGTCTGGGTTTTCAAACTCTGTGGGTGAGAAATCCACAGGTTAGGCCCTGCATGTGCAAAGGCCCGTTCCCCTGCATGATTTCTTAGCAACTGGAATTTGTAAGAGATTAGATGATGAGGATCGTAAGGTTCTTGAGGGTTGGTAATTATGCATGAAAGACTTAAATTGTAACTGGGAGAAGTACCATTGTATTACATGAAAAATCAAAAGAAGGATTTCCTGTCAATGATGATGATAATGATGAAGGTAATGATTATATGATGATGGTGATGATCATAATCATCATCTTGATTATGTTATGGTGATGATGGTGATGATGATGATGGTGGTGATGATGATGGTGATGATGATGATGGTGATGATGATGATGATGATTATGATGGTTGTGATATTGATAAATTGGACAAGGATGATGATGATGATGATGATAAATAGGATAATTATTTTTTGGTACAAAATATGTTTGTCACAATTTGCAGCAAATGTATGCACAGTGGAAATCAATAGAATCACTGTGATATAGAGAGTTGAGCAAGAATCAGACAACGCCTCCAAAATATTGATTTTATTGTTATAAAAAATGCAAAATTTAAGGGCAAGGCCATTCTATTGTCACTTCTCTTTGTTGTGCTTTTTCCTCCATTGCTTGATTTGTGAAAATTACTGACAGATGTTTGTGTTGTAGCTTCAAAATCGTAGCTTACATCATGATTGGGTTCCATGACATTTGCTCCGGCGACAATTGCTCCGACGGAAATACCGCGCGTTAAGCCAAACACAAAACCCAACCTCCATAACTGAATAAACCACAATCATTATCTTTGCATTATTCTGAATCAAAAACTCAATTGCAATCCCAACTCTAACCCTATTCCCACTGAAATATTAAGACCAGAGCAAATGTCGCAGGAGCAAATGTCGTAGGAGCAATTGTCGTGTCACCCATGATTGTTGTGCTTGCTTGCATATTTTATCATTCTGAAACCATAGCTGTTTTTTAAAGTATTCTGATGATTCTTTTTCTGAATTATTTGATTGAAAAAAAAAAAATTCAATTGAATCTACCTAATATGCGACTCCCCAGTTCAAAATCTTCATTAAATCAACAACTGTTTGGACTAAAAAGCTGACCAGAAGCTTTAGATTGGTACAGTGGCTTGCCAAAAATTACAGACTATCTATATTACTTAATTTGTTGTTTTAGAAGATTTCATAGGGGGTGTTGCAAGAATATATATTTGCGATCAATTGCAAATACTCTGTTGCAATTTTACAACTGATAGGTCAACGTTAGTAATAGCAAATCAGATTAATCTTCTTGTTTCAAAGAGCAGATTAGCAATCAATCACTAATTTGCGATTAACTGCGAGACATGATTGATTTAGGGACCAAAAATAAACTTGCAATCGATCGCAAGTCTCTTGCAATACCCAAATAGATCAAGGTCAATGAATGGTTTTAACTCAGTTCCCTGTTATAACTTTGTATTTTGTAAGATTTGTTGAAGCTCTGAGCAGTAACAACTAAACTATGAATGGCCATCTAAACCCTATGTAGCGCTGCCCATGTATTTGGACAAAGTTGCAGTGTTGAGTAAGAATTGTTCCTTCAGATGCAAAATCAATAAATAGATTTCATATTTTTCTGCCCATCCTAGATTACTTTACTGGCTTATTAAATAAAACCATGCCCATAACGTATTGTTAGTTTTTATTAAATGTATTTAAGTGTCACATCTGTAAGATATTCTGAATTCATCGTATACTGAAATTGGCGATGCGAAAACTATTTACCCTACTTTGTTTTATGTTACATGCATAGTGATTTTTTTATGTTGACATGATATACTACTGGATAGTCAGGAATCTTTTATATCTCAATCTGTTGCATGTACATGTATGCAACACATTATATAGTTCTCTTATTAAAGGTAGTATTATATTATGCATGTTGAACTTTGTATTATTCCTCGTATATTGTTCTATTTTTTGTATAGCGTGGGATGTAACTTTCTGTAATTGAGTCATTTTCCATAATTCAGAGTCAATTCAAGACATGTCATTATTCACACTCATTCGTTTATTCCGATTGGAGTTTCAAAACAAAAAATGGCATAATGATTTTTTTGTGTGTGTATTTCGGCTGGAAGGTTTTGCTTGCCCTGCACTGTATGATACTTGTTCACATGAGTCTTGTAGAGATGCAAGATCTCATGAATGTAAAATATGTTCATTTGTTGATAGATCATGCATGAAAATTACAAAGCTTGCTAGAACAGGTAGTAAAATTAAGTTGTATTGATCATGTAAAAAATATGAGATGAATTATGACGCATTTTTTTTCATTACCAGATTGAAGCATATTAAATGAGATACATGTATTTTCTCCTCAAAACTAGTAACAAATCAACTTGAATAAATATATAGATATTAATCAAGTTTGAAACATCAGATCTTGAGCATTCAAATTATGCATAACTTGGCAAAAACGATCAGTAAAATATGAGATCGATAGTATTCTACAAAATGTATTTGATTCATTGAAAACAAAGTCTGGTGTTAGCTTCGAAGAATAAGAACAAAACAAGGTTTGAAGTCACTGTATGCTGCTAAAGTTGAGTGAAAATTCAAGTGGTGCAGAAAATAATGTCAAAGAAATTATTGTATTATTGTTTCTTAAATGTTTTTGTTAACACTTCATGATTTCAAATTTTGACATTATTGAGAAGAAAAGTTCTTCTTTCACTTCAATGAAGATAATTTTGCCTTCTTTTTTTCTTTTAATTAAATTGCTATAATAATTTTGGCTATATGCTAAGGACCTTGCCTGGCAATTGTCTCATTGTGAGTTTTGAGGCAGAATTGGAACAAAATGAACACGTTATCAATATTGATTTTATTCAACACTGTCATGGGAAAAAAGGCAAACAATTTAAAAGAATACAGTACCATTTTGGATATTAAGGACAAGATACTGAATGGCAGAAAATTGTGAAAAGATTTAAATTTTCCATACAAATCACAGCTTATTATAGTTAGAATATCCCAAAACAAAATATTTCTAAAACAAATAAATGAAATAAACGGAACAAAACTGGGTACTATTGTAATGATTGAATGTATGCATGCCTACATGTTTTTACAATGAAGAGATTATTGGTTGCAATTTAGATGAATTCTGTCATGTCATTGTATCTCTTAAAACTGTTGTCCCCTATTTCTTTTTAAGCTTTGATGATGTTATTTCTCGATCACTGCAGGTTTTCAGCTGTGGGAATTAACTCTAAACAAGAGGTGATGTCCCGACATTCAGACGTCTCCAATTCCCCAATCAAACGGTGCATGAAGAGAGCCACTAGAATGTAAGCGTTTACATGTACATGTATATGTTTCCTAGTAAATTAAGAGGCTTTTTTTTATAGGAGGAGATTATAATTTGTTTAACAAATTTTCGGCATTACTCCTATTTGTTTAAGATCAGTATGCTCGATCTGTAATGAAAATCATAAGATCAGTATGCTCGCTCTGTATGAAAATCATAAATCATAAGTCAGAAAAAAAAAAAAAAAAATATATATGTTTCCTATTGTCAGCATAGCTTATGGAAGAGTTTATGTTCACTTGGTATGCAATCAGTTGGTCTACTTAGATTAGTCTAATACCACATGGGCTAAAAACACTTGGTCTGTGATCAATTTGGTCTAATTTGCTATTTGGTCTAATATCAACTTAGTCTAATTCTCATTTGGTCTATGACCCAGATGGTCTGATTCCCTTATACATCTACTTATTTTTTGCACTTTATCAAATAAAAATTTTGATCATAAACAGTTTAACTTATCAAATAGACCCAACTGGTGTTAGACCAAATGGATCTTAGATGAAAAAGGTATAGGCTAACTGGAAATTAGACATAATGGTAGATGGGCCAAATGACAATGAGACCAAATGGTTAGTAGACCAACTGGTGGTAGGCAGAGTAGGATTAGAACAGGTGAGATGAGACCTAAGGGAAATAGATAAAAGAGAATTTTAACCAAATAGTAATTAACATAGAATAACATTAATAAAATGTGGATTTACAGAATATTTAACTTAAAAAATGCCAAGTTTGTATGATATTCTATGATGAATTTTTAGTACACTGCCTCTCAACAGACTTTCCAGTTCTTTCAGGTGAACCATAATGGTAATAATAACAATGATAATTATGATAAAAATAGGCATTTATATGGCACCATCTGTCTAGAAATATTCTATTCTGAGGCACACAAGAAAAAGAAAGAATGAAAGAAAGAGTTTGGATGAGTGTTAGAGTGCCACTAATACTGTTAGTAAAGATAAGAACTTCAGTTTAGATTTGAGTCTACAGTGATGATATGTGACGTTTCCATTATCCTTCATTATCATCTTGATAATTATGTTTTGTTTTTTCATCTCTTTGCAGAATCCCGAGCAGTGTTTTTTCCCTGGACACCTCTGTGCAGGTCACGCCGCCGACTGTGGACAGAGTGTCCCGTTCCATGTATGAGGCCTACGTGAATTGCGGAGCCAACGGTCCGAGACCCTGTTTGGCCAAAGACCTGAGTCGATACAGAGAATACCTTCGTGAGCCAAGACATCATTGATGCGTGATCTTTCAAAATTTCTGTTCGTTTCTGATGCCTTGTTACTGGCTCGACCTTGCATCCTCGAAATGGATTGTTTTGTTGTTGTTTTACATCAAAGTGCACTCTTCATTATAAAGGGAAAACCACAACAAAAATAAGTTGATTTGAATAGAAATAGAGAATTTAGAAAAGTGTAACACTGAAAATTGCATCAAAATCAGATGAAAAGTAGGAAAGTTATGGTATTTTTAGAAAACATTTTAATGTGGCCCATGTTATTTCATTGGCAGCTCGTTTATCAAGGTCTGTGAATATGAACTTTATAAACATTATTTGCTGGAAATTGTTGAATTTGCCCAAAGTGATGATAACTTGTGGCAATTCTACTGAGAATCACATGCACTGCTCACAGCAATGAGTATGGGAGTACACACACTCAGGTTATCAGCCTAGCTGTTTCAACTAATACTGGTTATATTATAAATGCAAGAGCATTTTGAAAAGAATTTGTCAAGTAGCGACTTTCATCATAAAATATCATGTGACAGAATTTCAAAGCTCACTTTTTTCCCTTCATATTTCGTACAACTCAAATATTATTTAAGGTCCTTTTGGCACCATGATCTTAGTGAAATGTAACCAACTGCGTAGACCCGCCCTTCTTGCTCTAAAATGTACGGTATTGACGTATGGAAAATACCAGATAGGATCCCACGGTCCCAATTTCAGTCCGGTTCAGGGATATGACGCATTAGACAATCAAAGCATCAATAGTCAGCCATCTGATGCCATCTGTCTTTTGTTCTATGACAGCTCCAGTCCGCCTCCCTTCCTCTCCTGACAACGCCCCCTTCGAAAGTGTGAACAATCTTGTTGTCCCCATCGATTTGGAGGAACAAAAGAGGTGTTCCTGATTGCCAAACAAGCATTGTTTAAGGGAGAATGCATATTTGGCTGGATGTCAAATGCATGGTGACATGTGTGCAGTACGTGATCCCCGATGCATGCCGTTTAGTGCTAGAAAGGCATTGCATGATAATTATCTGACCACGTACATGTAGTTGAGAGAAAGTGTGTCAAATGAAAGATCCTTGTGTTACAATTTTGGTAGTATATTCCTGTTTCACCATACATATACTTGCAGTCACTGAATGGCAAACAAATTTATATATGCCATGATTTTACAAGTTTTTCTAAAGTTCTAGCACCGTCTTTGAAAGCCACTTTGAAACTCAAGAACCTGAACTTCCCATTTACTGCCTAGATTCTTAGTCAGAAGGCAACATTCATATGATATCTTATGATAAATGCACTCTAGTTTGTTTACAGCATTCATACCACAATATATTTGCCAAGTTAAAATGTGACCTGCGACCCCCAAACCAACAATAATTCATTAATTAATTTCAAGATTTTGTTTTGGAAAAGCACATCCTAAGGTTTAAAATGATATCAAACTCATCAAAACTGATCAACATTAGCCCACGCAAGTACTTGATTGAATGCAATTTAGAAGAAATTCAGTGAGAGCTTCCAAAATACGGAGAAGCAGTGGCAGTACTCGACCTAGATGAGGTTATTGGGTGCCCAGTTGATGTACAATAAGACATTCATGTCGTTTACACACTGAAGTCAAAGTGGAGTTACGCTTGAGTAACTCCGGGTTGAGTTGATACGCTTTCAAACTAGCAAGTGCCGTAGCGGTGTATCCGCAGTCGTTTCTGTGCTTTCCAAGCGAGTTTGCGCCTTATGTGTGGAGTGTGGAATCTCCTCCATGCGAAAATGAATGAGATAAGCAATACCGCACTTCTGGTGTGGACTAGCTCCGTTTGTAACCCTTTTCTCAATGTGGATCGAAGTAATCCTAGAATTTTTGTACTGCCCTCCAAAGTGGAGTAACTCCTTCTTGACTACGGAGTAACTCCACTTCGGCTGTCAGTATGAAAGTGGCTTCAGATCGGTCTATTTACTAGAACCCATATTGCCACACCATTTTAAGTCTAAAATCAATTTTTTCTTAGGATTCTTATTTGCAAGAAAACAAATTACCAGCTGCAAGATTCAAATATCAAAACCATTGTCAATTTCGAATATTGGTTTGACCCTTTTTTTTGCAATTTCCTAATGCTTCTCATAGAGTTTAGAATATACATTGGAGTCATTTAGATTTGTGATTTAAAAATAATTTGTATCACTTTCAAGTTATTGAAATAATCATTATGTTAATCAAGAGAATTCAACAAGTGTTAAAAGATTCTTGCCAATTTTTTTCTTCAGAAGAGATGAGATATGTGGGGGCATCATAGTCTAGTGGCGTGTTTTCCTTCAGCAAGAAATTTACCCACATTGTGCTGCACTCAACCCACGCAAAGTGAATGGGTTCCCGGCCGGAAGAAATTCCTCGAATGCCAGAGCCCTTGTAGGTAGCATGGCTATAGCCATGTAATAACAAGAACATAATTGTAATGTGCAGTTGAGTATACATTTACGTACATATAGAAATATAAATAAATAAATGTACAATTATTAGTATTATTATTTTTTGCATCTCTTTTGCCAAAATAAAGTGTGTATATGAAACTTATTATATTCATATCTAATATTCATCACTTTTCATTGATAATAATAATTGCTATTCACTTATAATTCTAAAAGAAATTATAACTTCATACATGTAGTACCAGTGGAAAAACCAGAGTAAAAAATGAATTATTATTACGTGTTTTATAAAACTATGAGGGAAATACATAGCGATCAACATGTGTCTCAAGATATTCTCTGGGGGCGGTTTGTTTATTCGGTATGATCATTAGGGGGTAATCTGTCAATATTATCAGTATTTTCAGGTCTTTTGCCAGATAATTAGAATGCAGCAAGTAAGTATGCCTCTCCCGCCCTCATTCAACCTTTTTTGTGCCTGGAGTTTGCAAGCTTTGCAGGTTCATGGCTGCACCATCCATCGATCTTCATCAGCCTTTTTCACACAATCCATAGGCTAATAGTCACCCCCAAAAAAATGAACACGCCCCCTTCCAATGTACATGTACCATAATCTCTGTGGCATGAATGTACACATGCTCACTCCCCCGACACGCCCACTTTTCAACCTTGCTATGTTGGTGTACCAATCATATTGAGAGTTTTGCAGACAGCCAGCCCCCTTGTCATCTAAAACAGAGAGATTTGCATACACCCTGCCTTCTCTTGTTCGCACTTCCTTGATTGTTTTAGAAGGTAATCAACACCATCTCAAGATCATCCAATTGTTATGGGGTATGCTGCCATGTGTTCTTTGTATCTTATTGTCTGGGTGTCTCTTTCATCCTTCCCCTCCAACCGTATTTGGTCTGCCCTTCCTACCGGCTGTGAAAAAAAACCAGGGATTCATGAATTAGGTGGGGTGTTGTGGCCCAGTGGATTAGTCTCCATACTTTGAAACAGAGGGTTGTGGGTTCAAAATAACTTTAAAGCTGGTAACTTTCCTCCTAATATTGTTCTAACTGTATAAGACTTTGATTTGCCCACCAGATTTGGGTTTAAGGCATTCAAAATCCAAAGGACTGGTGATTCAGCTGGTAATTCAAATAATTGTAATTCCTCACTGGGTCAGACAATAATGGGCAAGGCTTATAAGCCAGTGGTCAGTTATTTTTACTTTGCTCTAAGGGTAACACCATACAATTCTGTCTGAAGGCATGGTTTTAATGCATTGTATGCTGCTATGCTAGGCAACCCACGTTGCCTGCCTGTCAGATCCTTGCAGACATAGTGTAGGGGAACCTTGATTATTTGTTGCCTTTTTGAAAAACTTGCAAGAACTCGTGCTCATGAGTGTGACCTTTGATGATAATGCCCCTTATGATAAAATAAAATATTCCTTTTTAATCCAAAATTGCTCTAACTTTTTCAGATCTTCATGCATTGAATCATCATAGCTTGTCTGACAAGGAGTCAAAGTTACCAACTACTGGGGGGCAGTCAAAAATATTCCTGTACACATGTGTGACCAAAAAACATGTTTTTTCAGTTTTTCAGGGTTTTTCAGTTTTGGACGCGGGCCACGCGTGCACTCTTTAGGGTATCAAAAACACCAATTTTTTTTGTAAAGGGTAGTTTTTGAAAGACTGGTCAATGGTCAGTCGCGGGGTCAAATGTATTTAGGGTATGTATTCTTCTCAAGCTTTTCCCTCCTCGTTCTGAAAAGTGTTTGGGCCCCCCAGACAAAACTTGTTAAGGGTCGCGACAGCTTGTTTAGGGGCCAAAATGTGTAAATGAAGCCCATGAAAAGCTTGTTTAGGGGGTTATTTGCACACAGAAAAACACGTTTAGGGGGTGTTTTGAAATAATTTGGTCACGCATGTGTAGAGCAATACATTTTACCTCCCCCAATCCCCCCCCCCCCCCCCCGGGCCAACTACGTCATTTGCTAAAACCTTACACAATTTGATTTGTGTCCAGATCTACTGTTGTTCTTTTCTAAAACAACCCCTTTTTCTACACAAATAATTTATTTTTGTAAACTTTATTTTCATAGTATGACTGTGCAACTATATTTCACTCATTGTTATGGAGAATCCATGTTATCTATTGATGCTGTAACAGAATACAATTATATTTATTTAATTATAAAAGTTAATCTTGCAAAATATTTATTTATACCTCTGTTTATGTTATAAAGTTTTGACTTCTTTTTTTTCTTTTCTTTCTTTTTGAAGTTAAGTTATTTTGTTCGGTCATCTGCTTATCTATTCATTTGATGAATTAAGAGGTTGAGGAGTATTAATCGAAGAAGGAGGAGGGAGAGTTGGAGGAGTTTGTGGTTGGGGAAGAGAAAAGGGATGGTTGAGGTGGAGATGTGGTTGAAGAGGAGAAGGTAGTGGTGGATCTTAGGCGGATTAGGGGTTTAACCCCCCCCCCCCACCTCTGTCTCCCTGAAAATAATAAAGGAGTGTAGGATCAAATTCCAACACCCCTTCTCTGGTTTCGAGAGACACACAAGCAGAACAATGCCAGATCTAGGGGGGGTAGGACGCATTACTACGTCGCAGTTCATCGTTCTGGGGTCAAATCAACTGTCAAACCCCCTTCTTGATCGCCATTAGAAGGGTGTGGTCAGAGAGGAGGGGTATTGAGTTAGGGCTTGGGTTTGAGTTGGTTTGGGAAGGAAGGAGGGATGGTTGAAGACATGGTGGTTGGGGGAAAAGGTGTATGGGAATTCGGATGAGATGGTTGTTGGAGATTGAAAAGAAGGGTGATGCGGAAGAAATATTGGTTGACGAAGATAAATTTGGAGTTGTAGAGGAGCGGAGAACGATAGGAATTAAAGAGGAGAAAATATTGAGCATATTGTGTTTTTATGCAAAAGAAGAACGGGTAAGAAGATGGTGATTTAGAAAGGAATATGATGAGGAATTAAAAATGATGGTTTGTGAGACAGAAATCAAAGGAGGTGTTGAGAAGGAGAGGGATTGGGAGGGAATGAAAGAGGAGTCGAGTGAGATGGTAATTGAAAATCATGTTTGGGTTTGTTTTTTTTAGAAAGAAATGCAAAAGAAAAGAGGAATAAAATTCAAAAAAATGCCAGAAGAATTTAGATGTATGTGTGAAATGTTCAGTATAAAAGAGACTGTTACCTTACTCTGGTGGACTGATTTGATGGATACGAATGACGTGACGGTCTGTGAGTTTGTTTTAACATAGAGGGCGAAAGTATTTGATCTGAAAATGGGAAAATTCATGTCATGGGCATGGTGGCTGAAGAGCGAAATAGTGTTCAGCCTATCCGCGGTTTCAATGGGTTTCTTTTACGAACAGGGGACAATTTCTTTTGCATTGGACTTACCAAACAAAGCATTATGCGTCATGTTTTTAACCAAATGAAACTGGGTTTGGCCGAACTCTCGTGTTATGCTGCGCACTTCGGCAAAAGGAAGCAAGTTGCAGAAATATATAGTAAATTGTTGTAAATGAGCAATGTGCGTTTGTCATTTACGTAGGCGTCAATGCAATTTAACAACATATTTTCTTCAATATCTTGACCACAGAACGATAATTTCTTCCCAAAATTTTGCCTGAACGTGCAACATACAAAGGGTGTTTCAGAAACAATAACTCAAATTTGACTGATACGTCACTTGCTTCCTTTGCCAAAGTTGGGCATTGTGGTAGTCAAGCGCCCCCTCATGGAAGGTGGAGCGTTGGAAGCTGGGTGCATGTTGTTACCCACTGATCTCTCCAACGGGACAATAAGGGATTTTCACAACTACTACGCACACGCTTCGTAGAACGTAGAAAATCTAGGAAAGAGATGGGGAGTGAGAAAGAAAAAAAGAAAGAAAGAAAGGAAGGAAGAAAGAAAGAAAGAAAGAAAGAGGGAGAAAAGTGAAACAAGGGGAGAGGAATAACTGGAAAGTAAGTTTTAAAAATCGCTATATTGAAAAAAAACGTGCTCAAAAGGAAAACAGGAGGCTTAAAAAGTGTCTTAAAGTCGATTAAATTCAGTTATACTGCTCGCGAATCGAGTTTTTATCATTAACTTTTGTTTTGTTTTAAAAAGGCGAAAATTTAAAGCTGAAGCTCCCGCTTCGCGCTCTCATCAATTAACATACACCCTCGCTCTTCATAATTTATTCATGTTATTATATAAAAAACGTGCTTGATGTCCAGTTTTCTGATTGACCTATAAAAAAAATTAATCTCGCGCTTTGCGCTCGTATCATTTATGTATAAAATCATTTTCAATTATAAATGTGCACAGAATATCTGAAGAAAAAAAATTAGCTCTCGCTTCGCACTTGCAATAGTTGTTTATTGATGTACATAATTTCTATCCCTTTTTTATCAAGTACGTGCTTAAAACCCGCAAAAATATATATATATTAGGTCATGGAAGATATCTAATTATTTGATTTATGACGTCATATGCGAGCAGCCTTCCTACATTATCGTATGGTAAAAAAATCAGTGAAATGTCATTTTCTCAGAAAATTTAAAATGGTTTAACTGTATTTTTGTATATCAATAGACAAATGTTTTCACACCCGATAATGAAAAAAGAAAGCAAAAATGAAGTCACCAGGAAACATTAAAACAATTAAATTAATGCATTTTTATATCTCATATGGGGCAGCTGGTCGTTTATGACTGCACAAATCCAAACCTTAACATTATATTAACTTTCTGAATTTTAAACAGATTTCCCTGAAACCCTCATCAATATTTGTATTACTTTTTTGCTATTTTTACAACAAATTTTCTTCAGGGTGAACTTCCCCTTTAAAATGTACGTAACATTGATGACACAAACACCAAAAACTTATGAAGATGTGTAAAAAAAACCAACAACAATGTAAACTTAATATCAACTCAAAGAGAATGAAAGCCTGAGTATCATGTACTGTTTTTCTAAGAGTTAGCCAATCGTTTTATTATCATGCTTACGTAGCTATCTATTATTTCAGGGGCCCATTAATACTCTAGTATAAATTCAATGGGATACCCCCCTTATCTTATTCCTCGCTCGTGATCATCCCCCCCTTTACCCTCCTTCCTTTAACATACTTTCCGCTTCCATGCACCTTTCGAAAAGTTCATTTTATCATGGACAATAATGAAGTCACCCACAAGAGTGCTATTTAGTATGGGCTTACAGGAAGTGACAAAATCACCAGCGCACTAACTACAGAGTCGTTTCTATTCAGTGTCTATATATATTGCAGTGCTTTCTTGTGTGTATATACATGGGTCTACATAGGAATCGTTGTAAACGCCCTTTTTAGGAACCGATCTTAACAGAAATGGAGTATATACACCTCTAGGAATATAAAGTTATCGACCCGGCCTGCAAAGTGGTAAGGTTATAATCAAGAGAAAATAATAAGTTTGAAAGTGTTATTATATCAGGCCGGGTAGGCCTCTATGATCATTTGTAGAGTTGATTCAGAATAATGTGAAATCTATACTAGTCATGCATGTTCTGTGATGTATAAAGCTATATTCTTTTGGCGAATAGAGCCCTGTGGTTAAATAGATATTAATAATCACGTTATGATCATAGCTCAATATTTTTACGAAGCACTGATACTCGGGCCAATCTTTGTCTGGCTTTTCGGTGTCAACGTATAATTTAATCCTTCGTTATTATCTTGTGATTTGTGATCATTTATTCCAATAAAAAATTGATTATGTGTAAAAAAAAAAAAAAAAAACATACATAGAAGGTACTTACATGTACCCAGGGCAGCATCGGGATATTTTCATGGGTCGTGGGGGGGGGGGGGGGGGTAGACGGCCTAAGTTATGACGTCCTTTTTTCCCCATTTGAAGTATAGGGGTATTGTAGTGTTGCAGTATGTAGTCCATTATCTCTCTATATCTTTATTTCTTTGTTTCTTAAGTTCCTTCTTTTTCTTTCTTTGTTTATTTCTTTCTTCATTCCTTCCTTCCTTTCTTTCTTTCTTTTTTTCCTTTCTTTCCTTTTTTTATTTCTTTCTTTCCTTTCTTTCCTTTCTTTCTTTTCTTTCTTTCTTTCTTTCCTTTCTTTCCTTTCTTTTTTTCTTTCTTTCTTTCTTTCTTTCTTTCTTCCTTCCTTTCTTTCTTTCTTTTCACTTCCCGGCCTTTTCTTTTGTTGTTATACTACATGAAAGTCATAGTCATCTTCAATTTTTACGTATTTCTGCATGACCTTTATATTCATGTTAATATATTCTTTACCTAATGTCATTCAGGATATTGGTCTTTCCTGCATGAAGGTTGAGGCCGCCAGACTTGGCATTTGGGGAAAAATTACCCAAAAGCTGCTAGCGGTCGAAGCGATGAAGCAAGAATTTGACCATTTTAATAACAAATATCAAACTTTGTGATTCTGACATCATATTAAAGGGGAAGTTCACCCTGACAAAAAATTTATTGTAAAAATAGCAGAAAATATAATAAAAAATATTGTCGAAGGTTTTAGAAAAAAAATTCATCAAATAATTAAAAAGTTATTAGAATTTCAATTATTTGATTTGTGACGTCATATGCGAGCAGCATTACTACATAGCGAATGGTAAAAAATCAATGAAATGTCATTTTCTCAAAAAATTGAAAATTGTTTTCACTGTTCCTTTTTTATATCAATAGACCAATCATTTCACACCCGATCATGAATGGAAAACAAAATTAAGTCATCAGGAACCATATAAAATTGGAAATTCTTGCATTTTATATTACATAACACATGGGGCAGCTGCTCGTTTATGACGTCACAAATCCAAAACTTTGAACTCTAATAACTTTCTTACTCTTTAACGGATTTTCCTCAAATCTTCACCAATATTTTTTACTATTTTTTCTGCTATTTTTACAACAAAGTTTTCTTCAGGGTGAACTTCCCCTTTAAGAGAATGATGTCACATTTACATTTTTCCATTTCTCTTACCTTTTCCCTTTCTTTTCTTTTCTTATAAAACGTCGTTAAAATGTTGGGGGTATGGTCACCAAACCCTTAAACATAATAGTAATCAAGTATCACTGAACATCCTGTGCGAGTTTCAGGTCACATGATGAAGGTCAAAGGTCATGTGAGGTCAATGAACTTTGGCCACGTCGGGGGTATTTGTTGAATTACCATCATATCTCTGTAAATGTATTGGTCTAGTTCATGAAACGTGGAAATAAGAGTAACCAAGTATCACTGAACATCTTTCACAAGTTAGAGTAGTTTTCAAAGTCAGCACCGCTGCTATATTGAATCGTGTGATGCAGGTGAGACCGCCAGAGGCATTCCACTTGTTCATGTATTGACTCATTTTAATTTATATGTAAATGCATCACAATTCGGCTTGGCTGCCATGATGTATGATTATTTTATCAAAATAAACCGTTTATCTATCTAGCTATCTATCTATATATTTATCTATCTATTCATTTAGTCTAATGCCATTCTGTCCATCAACATTTTGTCCAATAACCATTTGGTTTAATCATCACTTCGTCTAATCACCATTTCGTCTCACAACCAGTTGGTCTAATATCCATTTCAATTTCATTCATTTTGCACAATTATTAACACCTGGTCCAATTAGACCAAATTGTATATGAACTAAATGGCCATATTGTACCAACTGGTTATTAGATGAAATGGTGAGTGGACGAATTGGCAATTAGACCATGTGGATAGTGGACGATTTGATGGTTCGCCGAATGATATAGACTATTTGGCAATTGGACAAATTGGCATAAGACGAATTTTATTAAACCCTTACCCGAAATACTAGGATATGCACTTTATCACGATGGATGGAGTAATAATTACGATCGTTCATCACCGTATACTGCAAAAACTCCGGTGTTGATTTAACACCAGCCCGGAATCTATATCTGTTCACACCGGGGAAGTGTTTCACATCTTCAGTTTGGTTTTGGTCTAACACCAGATCCGGGGGGGGGGGGGCCACTTACATTGACGAGTGGATACCATGCGCGACCAAAAAAACACGTAAAAGGGATGTCCTTTTCACGATAGGGCACGTTACGTACGTAACGTGATAAGGGTGTCAAAAACACAAAAATAATGAAAAAAGGGTATCTATTTCGCTAGGAAAATTACGTGTTTAGGGTCGAATTTGCGGGGATGATAAATCAAAATTAAAATGTTTTATAAAGGATGTCCTTTTTGCCCCAACACTTCGTGTTTAGAGTCCGATTTGCGCGAGGTGTAGAAGGTGGGGTCGTACTAAACCAAATAAGGTAAAGCCGACGACCGAAGGACCCGTAACAATAAAACATTCCTGTACTTGTTTAGGGGTTCATTTCAGGGAATATTTGCCAAGAGTATCGTTTTGTTTCCAATACTTGTTAAGGGTAGGGTTTCACACGCCAATACTTGTTAAGGGGTGCATTTTCAGAATATGGAAATTACGTGTTTAGGGTGCTTTTCGAGACCCCATGGTCGCGCATGGTATCCACTCGTGAATGGAAGTGCCCCCCCCCCCCCCGGGCACCAGATATGTGTTTTTACAACACCAATTAGTATTAAAACAGCATCGATTTGATTCCAAACTGGTGTTATTTCAATACTTCTCTGGTGTGGACAGATATAGATTCCGGGCTGGTGTTAAATCAACACCGGAGGTTTTTTTTGCAGTGTATAAGGTATAAGCATATTTGTCCTGGGTATGGAGTGGCACACATCATTGGCCTGCACATTTAAACATCTTTAAAAAAAAACTCGATAGGAACACACTTAAAATGTTGGGCAACATACTGTCCACTGCATGTGTTAGGTAATGTATGTTGGTATATTTTGAGCAGTTATTTCCAAAGTTTTACAGATTCTATGTGTGAACAGTATGATGCCAAGTGATGGTTAAAAATTGGGCCTTTTTACCCAACCTTTTTGAGAGTGAAGGAATCGAAGGGACCGAGCTTGTCAAGGGGACGCTTTGCAATTCTAAAGTGAAATTGAAAGATTTGTTTACATTGTAAACATTTTCTGTATTAAAATATATTTTTTCGAGATTTCAGGGGAGGATCCCCCCACCCCCGCCGTTGCATACGCCCGCCCATGCTATCGATCCCTTTATAATTAATTGTTTCATCCAACTGAATGACAAGACCCATCAATGGCTCATGAATAAACTATCAAACAAGGCAGGAAAAGCATAGATATTAAGACAAGGTATACATTCGTGACCATGAACTCTGTTTGGAAAATTGGAGTCTCTTTAATACTTGAGTTTTATTTTAACTCCATTTCACTCATTTTTTCTTTCACTTTGAATTTCTTTTTCAGACTATATTATGCTTCTTGGAATCCCTCATGTGTAACGCGTGTAAGAAATTTACAGAATCGTGATAGATACCGCTTGCTCTTTATTAAATTATTTTTATTATCACTATTATTATCTTTCAGTACGAAACTGAAATGAGCTGTGCTCAAGTACTATCAAAGTTCTAATGATCGTCTGGCTTCAGCCCCCCCCCCCACTTTTTCCCCCAAATTGTGTACAAAATCGTAAAGATGACCACCTCATGATATTTTTTTCATGGTTTAAAACCGCCCGCGGCCCCTGAACGTGCCTCAAGTAAAAATGAAGCAAAAGCGAAATAAAACTGGAATTTAAATACAGGATACAACATTTCACGAACAACAGAGGAAGTATAGTTTGTTGAACATGAATCATTGTTGGATTTGAGAGTCACAAGTAAACAGAATTGGAAGCCGCTTCTGTTGATTGACGCTGTTTTGAATTAAACCCGACAATGATTTACCAGAAATGAAAAAGGACTCCTGTTTGCCAAAGACTGTATGGAACTGAGATTGAAAAGCCAAACGTATGTTTTGAGCATGTTGAGTGCATTATGATTTTAATTTGAACTTTATTTTTACCATGGACCTATAATGAGTCCATGGACAGGTAATAGGTCCATGGTTTTGCGGTTGTGTTCGTTATATTCGAGAAAAGCTTCCGAGAAATGATCAACGACGAGGGGGGGGGGCTATGTAAAATAAATCACAGTGACTTCGGTCCCCATGGTCTCCCTGATATCTTTTAAATTGAGTGAACGTGGTAATAAAATGGTAGAAAGTATCATCCACATGACAGCCCCAACTCCATCTGCTGAGGAAAAGGGGAAATGTCCTTTCAATAATTATTAGTCTGCATCGAGCTACACTGTAAAAAAACTGTGGTGTTAAAACTGACACCAGTTGGTGTTGATAGAGGACCGCACCCTGATGTGTTAAAATTACACCCTAGAGATTGAACATAACACCAAAGAGTCAACCAAAGGTGTTGTAATAACACCTATAGGTGTTAAACTAGCACTGTCAATGTAACACCGGTGTGAAATGACTGGTGTGGTCCCCTATATGTACACCGGTTAACACCCCAGTTTTTGTTGTGAACACTCCTTTTTTTATCCACCCCTCCCCAATCCCCACGCTGACACAAGTAAACAGAAAAAATCGAAACCTTTTTTA
This sequence comes from Lytechinus variegatus, assembly GCF_018143015.1. Classification (NCBI taxonomy): domain Eukaryota; kingdom Metazoa; phylum Echinodermata; class Echinoidea; order Temnopleuroida; family Toxopneustidae; genus Lytechinus; species Lytechinus variegatus. The sequence goes on along the minus strand of NC_054743.1, from coordinate 35,996,870 downwards.
AAGACACGATCATCTAAAATAAAAATGTAGGCCTATTCCTCCCTCCCCCGATATTGATCATTAGCCAATTGCTTGTTTGTTACTTAATCTAACATGTCTAATGACTTGTGGTATGCCATGGTATGTTCATTCATTAGCTTCTCAGGAAATATGCCTGCATGGGCCGGGGATGTTCATTATGCTACTTATCGTCCATGTCATAGCGCAACATTACACTGAACGATACAACTGGATAATGGATGTCGATTTATCATGGTTTTGTGAAGGAAAAAAATAATACTGTCCCGGAACCGGATATGCATTATGCCGTCATCTGCTAAGCATGGAAATCATGAAGAGGTCAAATTTCAGACTATTTGAACAAAATCTGCTGGTATGCAACTGTAGTAGAGGCGTTTCTGATTTTATTTTTACAGAAGAAGTAAACATTCCTTTTTTCATTCTGAAAACGGAGGGAATTTCGTATACAACTTTCGCTTTTCAAATTGATTTAGAATAATCATTTAGGAGAAAAATCAAAATGGCCGTCAAATTAAAATGGTTCATGCTTTTAGCGCACTTTGAACATCAGGGTAATTAATCATTGATTGCCCTGTATGAAAATGTCATTTAGGGTCAATAAACTTTGACCATGTTGGGGTATTTTTAGAAATGTCATCATAACATAGCGAACGTTTATGGATCTAGTTCATGAAATCTAGATATATTTTAAGGGTAATCAAGTGTCACTGATTGTCTTGCATGAGTTTCAGGTCACATGATAAAGGTCAAAGGTCATTGAGGGTGAATGCACTTATAGTAGTTGTGTGAATAAGTGTATTCATCTTATAGTTATTTTCCAGGCCATGCAGCACTACTGGGGTCCACCCGCCAGTCATAAGGACCACTGGTCATAATACCCGCTAGTTATAAGGACCGCTAGTCATAATAGTCATAAGGGTCGCTATTCATAAGGGGCTTTGTTCATAGAGGTCGCTAGTCATAATCAACGATGGGGGTCGCCATTCATAATCAAACATGAGGGTCGCTAGTCATAATAAAGGAAGAGGGTCGCCAGTCATAAGGAGGAAAAGGTTCGTTGATCATAAGGGTCGCCATTCATAATAGTGGATGAGGGTCGCCAGTCATAATAGTAGAAGGGGTTCGCCAGTCATAATAATGGATGAGGGTCGCCAGTCATAATAGTAGAAGGGGTTCGCCAGTCATAATAATGGATGAGGGTCGCCAGTCATAATAGTAGAAGGGGTTCGCCAGTCATAATAATGGATGAGGGTCGCCAGTCATAATAATGGATGAGGGTCGCCAGTCATAATAGTAGAAGGGGTTCGCCAGTCATAATAATGGATGAGGGTCGCCAGTCATAATAGTAGAAGGGGTTCGCCAGTCATAATAATGGATGAGGGTCGCTATTCATAGTAATGGATGAGGGTCGCCAGTCATAATAGTAGAAGGGGTTCGCCAGTCATAATAATGGATGAGGGTCGCTATTCATAATAATGGATGAGGTTCGCCAGTCATAATAATGGATGAGTGTCGCTATTCATAATAATGGATGGGGATCGCCAGTCATAATAGTGGATGAGGGTCGCCAGTCATAATAGTAGAAGGGGTTCGCCAGTCATAATAATGGATGAGGGTCGCCAGTCATAATAGTAGAAGGGGTTCGCCAGTCATAATAATGGATGAGGGTCGCCAGTCATAATAATGGATGAGGGTCGCTATTCATAATAATGGACGAGGGTCGCCAGTCATAATAATGGATGAGGGTCGCTATTCATAATAATGGATGGGGATCGCCAGTCATAATAGTGGATGAGGGTCGCCAGTCATAATAGTAGAAGGGGTTCGCCAGTCATAATAATGGATGAGGGTCGCCAGTCATAAAAGTAGAAGGGGTTCGCCTGTTATAATAATGGATGAGGGTCGCTATTCATAATAATGGATGAGGGTCGCCAGTCATAATAATGGATGAGGGTCGCTATTCATAATAATGGATAGGGATCGCCAGTCATAATAGTGGATGAGGGTCGCCAGTCATAATAGTAGAAGGGGTTCGCCAGTCATAATAATGGATGAGGGTCGCTATTCATAATAAATTGGATGAGGGTCGCCAGTCATAATAATGGATGTGGGTCGCTATTCATAATAAGTAGGATGGGGGTATCGCCAGTCATAATAGTGGATGAGGGTCGCCAGTCATAATAGTAGAAGGGGTTCGCCAGTCATAATAATGGATGAGGGTCGCCAGTCATAAAAGTAGAAGGGGTTCGCCAGTCATAATAATGGATGAGGATCGCCAGTCATAAATAGTAGAAGGGTTCGCCAGTCATAATAATGGATGAGGGTCTCCAGTCATATAATAATGGATGAGGGTCGCTATTCATAATAATGGATGGGGATCGCCAGTCATAATAGTGGATGAGGGTCGCCAGTCATAATAGTAGAAGGGGTTCGCCAGTCATAATAATGGATGAGGGTCGCTATTCATAATAATGGATGAGGGTCGCCAGTCATAATAATGGATGAGGGTCGCTATTCATAATAATGGATGGGGATCGCCAGTCATAATAGTGGATGAGGGTCGCCAGTCATAATAGTAGAAGGGGTTCGCCAGTCATAATAATGGATGAGGGTCGCCAGTCATAAAAGTAGAAGGGGTTCGCCAGTCATAATAATGGATGAGGATCGCCAGTCATAAATAGTAGAAGGGTTCGCCAGTCATAATAATGGATGAGGGTCTCCAGTCATAATAATGGATGAGGGTCGCTATTCATAATAATGGATGGGGATCGCCAGTCATAATAGTGGATGAGGGTCGCCAGTCATAATAGTAGAAGGGGTTCGCCAGTCATAATAATGGATGAGGGTCGCTATTCATAATAATGGATGAGGGTCGCCAGTCATAATAATGGATGAGGGTCGCTATTCATAATAATGGATGGGGATCGCCAGTCATAATAGTGGATGAGGGTCGCCAGTCATAATAGTAGAAGGGGTTCGCCAGTCATAATAATGGATGAGGGTCGCCAGTCATAAAAGTAGAAGGGGTTCGCCAGTCATAATAATGGATGAGGATCGCCAGTCATAAATAGTAGAAGGGTTCGCCAGTCATAATAATGGATGAGGGTCTCCAGTCATAATAATGGATGAGGGTCACTATTCATAATAATGGATGGGGATCGCCAGTCATAATAGTGGATGAGGGTCGCCAGTCATAATAGTAGAAGGGGTTCGCCAGTCATAATAATGGATGAGGGTCGCCAGTCATAATAGTAGAAGGGGTTCGCCAGTCATAATAATGGATGAGGGTCGCCAGTCATAATAATGGATGAGGGTCGCTATTCATAATAATGGATGAGGGTCGCCAGTCATAATAATGGATGAGGGTCGCTATTCATAATAATGGATGGGGATCGCCAGTCATAATAGTGGATGAGGGTCGCCAGTCATAATAGTAGAAGGGGTTCGCCAGTCATAATAATGGATGAGGGTCGCCAGTCATAATAGTAGATGGGGTTCGCCAGTCATAATAATAGATGAGGGTCGCTATTCATAATAATGGATGAGGGTCGCTATTCATAGTAATGGATGAGGGTCGCCAGTCATAAATAGTAGAAGGGTTCGCCAGTCATAATAATGGATGAGGGTCTCCAGTCATAATAATGGATGAGGGTCACTATTCATAATAATGGATGGGGATCGCCAGTCATAATAGTGGATGAGGGTCGCCAGTCATAATAGTAGAAGGGGTTCGCCAGTCATAATAATGGATGAGGGTCGCCAGTCATAATAGTAGAAGGGGTTCGCCAGTCATAATAATGGATGAGGGTCGCCAGTCATAATAATGGATGAGGGTCGCTATTCATAATAATGGATGAGGGTCGCCAGTCATAATAATGGATGAGGGTCGCTATTCATAATAATGGATGGGGATCGCCAGTCATAATAGTGGATGAGGGTCGCCAGTCATAATAGTAGAAGGGGTTCGCCAGTCATAATAATGGATGAGGGTCGCCAGTCATAATAGTAGAAGGGTTCGCCAGTCATAATAATAGATGAGGGTCGCTATTCATAATAATGGATGAGGGTCGCTATTCATAGTAATGGATGAGGGTCGCCAGTCATAATAGTAGAAGGGGTTCGCCAGTCATAATAATGGATGAGGGTCGCCAGTTATAATAGTAGAAAGGGTTCGCCAGTCATAATAATGGATGAGGGTCGCCAGTCATAATAGTGGATGAGGACAATGGTTTGATAACTTTCAAAGTGGCGTACCGTGGGTCACGGCATGGGGGGGGGGGGGCGCCAGGAAATATTTGAATCACTGAGTGATTGCCAGTTATCATGGTTATACTGACCACAATTAGACCACAAACAGCGAGATTTTAAGAAATATATTTTAGGAATCCACTTAGAGTATGCATATCTCACCATAGTCATCTTATGCAAGTGCTAAGCGCTTGCTGATTTTATTAGAATTACATCTGAACACATGAAACACTTTTTGCAGTCATTGCAATTTTGATTATCAAACGCATCTGACAAATATTGCGAGCGCAAAGCGCGAGCTGAAAATTTAAATAATATAGACCTATAGTGGGGCATTCTAAGGTTTCTTTGTAGGAATTAACTAGGACCATATACGTATTTCATTAACCAAATCATGCGAGCGAGAGCTGAAATTTTTTTGTTATTCAGATTAGAAGAAGGGATATTTTAAAGACAGATTTTAGAAATTCATGAAGAGCTGTCATATCTCACCAATCCACTAAAGCGAACGTAATAATGGAAGGAAATGTTTCATAGATACGAAGACCTTAACATGGGACAATCACTTTTTGAGTCATGAAAAAGAAGCTATGTCACTAAATAAAACAGTGATAACTCAAGTGCTAGGAAACATATTTGGTTTATATTGACTTGAAAACGGGATGTTTTAGTACAACAGGATTATATATCTCGTGAAACAGACAATGCGAGCACCAGGAACAATGAAGACGTAGGCCATGGGCAAATTATGTTTCATAAAGGTATGATTACAATGTTTCTTATGTAATGTAACAATTATCATATAATATAACATTATAATGAATAATATTTTCTCTTCCCGCTACGTTTCTCTTCCATTCTCCCTCTTTTCTCTTTTTCCCCGTTTGTTTTTTTGTTCAGCTGATTGGAGGGGGGGGGGGGCTGCCCCCCATGCCCCCCTTAGTTACGCCACTGTGTGTCATATGGCAACCCCCTCCAATATTATCTTTTTTTATCCCATCATGATGATGGTTTAATGGATTTATTATATGTTTCAATTTTTTTGACATTCCATCTTAATCCCTTCCCAAAGACCCAACATTGATGAATTTGAAGAAACCGGGGTTTCTCTTCAATGACATAAGTATTTCGTTTGGAAATGGTGAACTGGCTCTTTATTTGCATTTTATGATTAAATAATATTGTTTTATTTGTTTAGCGGTATTTTAGGAAGAATTTTCACCAATAGAACAATTATCTCTTGTGATACTTTTTTCATTTCTTTCGTAGAAAGTGTGTGTATGTGTGTGTGTGTGTGGGGGGTGTTTGTTCGGGCCATCTCCCCCTCCTTGAAGGGGGGGTATATCCCCATCCCCCGGGATTTACGCCAGTGCTGCTGCATGTTTGTAATATTTTTGCTGATTATGTAATTGTGTACATTTCCGATTCTCTATCTGGATGAGCGTGGGTCTAGTATTCTTCTGTATTCTATTCTTCAATAATCAAGCAGTCTTATTTATATCATTAGTTTTGGGGTGTAACAATTCAAGGTGGGGGATGTTAACTTGTTCTGATTGGTCTATAGGTAACTGTCTATCAAACTTTCTCTGGTATAAGGGGTGTGGTGATGCTCTGTGCAAGTGACTCGGGCTGGAAGTGTGAGTCCTACTTCTTCCTTGAAGTTAGCTGACATCACTGGAGGTTGGTCATTAATGGTCAAGGTTTAGGATTTAAATGGCATTGGGGTTTTTGGATTCTTAGATGACATTGGGGGAGTTTGTAAACAAGTGAATGTGAATGACTGAAAGGATAACAGGAACTTAAATACATACTACATAAAATACTACATAACAATTCAATGCGATTTACAGGTATGTTTACATGAAATTGATAAGTGGTATATAAACAATTGTTTAAAGATCAATGTTACTAGAATAAGTATTATGCTTATTTCAACTCGTTATTCAAAAAACAAAGGAAAATTTTATATAAAGCTTAATGGCAACTCAAACAAGTTAATTCTGTAAGATATTTAGGTGTTGAAGTTAATAATAATCTCATATGAAATGTTCATGTCAAACATCTATGTAGATCAATAAGTTAAATGCTTTACGACATTTAAGTAAAACTCTTAAACCAGACTTACATAATACTTTATTGAAAAAAATAATCAGTCATGTATATATCATGCTCGTTCCGTTTGGGGTAATTGTTCATTGAAAAACAGGGAACTTAATAGACTGCAAAGGCGAGCGGCACGTATTGTAATGAAAGAATATGATTTTCTATTAGTTGTACAGATTTAACTGAAATTATGACAATCTTTTGATACAAGGAGGGATTTTTTAATGTATTTTAGCTTCTACCAATGTATATATGGACTTGCCCCTATTAGACTCTGTAATGATATTGAACTATTTACTGATAGACATGGATACACGTAATGCTGATTCACTGAATGCTGTATTACCTATAAGCCAAATATTGAAAGTTTCAAGCAATCCTTTAAATTTAGTGCAATAAAGACATGGAACTCCTTGTCAAATGAACTCCAGAATATTTCTAACCTCCTACATTTCAAGAGGTCGTACAAAAACAAGTATTTTTAAATTAACAGTAGACTGACCTTTTATCCATATTTTATTGTATACTTAACTGTCTAGTTAATTCTGTATTATGCTGTTGTACTCCTTTCTTTCCCCTCTCTCTCTCTCTTTCTCTCTCTCTCTCTACTTCTGCCATATACTAAAGCACACTATTTCTCTTCCTGCTCTCTCTATTTTTTGCAACTTTTATTTTAAATTAAGCATATTCAGTATTTTAACTTAATTAAGTTTGTATGCATTTTTATTGTTATTTCATATTCTTGATATAACAGGACCGTGTTGAAAAACAGTGTTTTATTTGAACATTTTATCCTGTATAAAGATGTTTTAATAAATGATTAAATAAATAAATCTATAAGAAATTTTTAACGTTAAGTCAACATTTTTCTTGCGACTTGACCTTCAATATCTTGAAATGTAATATTACTTTTCCTTGATATTCTGACTGGCCCAGGAAACCGGGACCATGAGAGGCTCAATCCCTCCCCTTGCCGTCCTTTTCAATAAACCAGTACAATGTTAACCCCCCCCCCCCCCCCCACAAACACACACAAACATTTCGAACTTACCTAACCCGAGTCCCCCCCCTCCCAATTCGAAACCATACCGCAGTCAATTTCAAAACAGCAAGTCGCCAAAGGAGAATGCATAATCATTATGGCTGGATAGGCCTATCTAATCTTATCCCAAATAATTTGATATCATAATTAATTGAGATATATATATGTTAACGTTTTGATTTGAATAATCTGCAGGGAGTCTTTTCCTTGCAGTGATACATTTTGATAGATTGCGCCAAAGTTATTAAGAAATGTTTCCAATAAATAAATCCTATTATATCTGGCGACCCTCATCCATTATTATGACTGGTGAACCCTTTTTATATTATGAATAGCGACCCTCATCCACTATTATGACTGGCGAACCGCATCCATTATTATGACTGGCGACCCTCATCCACTATTATGACTGGCGACCCTCATCCATTATTATGACTGGCGAACCCCTTCTACTATTATGACTGGCGACCCTCATCCATTATTATGACTGGCGACCCTCATCCATTATTATGAATAGCGACCCTCATACATTATTATGACTGGCGACCCTCATCCATTATTATGACTGGCGAACCCCTTCTACTATTATGACTGGCGACCCTCATCCATTATTATGACTGGCAAACCCCTTCTACTATTATGGCTGGTGACCCTCATCCATTATTATGACTTGCGACGCTCATCTATTATTATGACTGGCGACTCTCATCCAGTATTATGACTGGCGAACCCCATCTACTATTATGACTAGCGACCCTCATCTACCATTATGACTGGCGAACCCCTTCTACTATTATGACTGGCGACCCTCATCAACTATTATGACTGGCGAACCCCTTCTACTATTATGAATAGCGACCTCATCTACCATTATGACTGGCGAACCCCTTCTACCATTATGACTGGCGAACCCCTTCTACTATTATGACTGGCGACCCTCATCCATTATTATGACTGGCGAACCCCTTCTACTGTTATGACTGGCGACCCTCATCAACTATTATGACTGGCGAACCCTTTCTACTATTATGAATAGCGACCCTCATCCACTTTTATGACTGGCGAACCCTTTCTACTATTATGAATAGCGACCCTCATCCACTTTTATGACTGGCGAACCCCTTCTACTATTATGACCGGCGACCCTCATCCATTATTACATCCATTATTATGAATAGCGATCCTCATCCACTATTATGACTGGCGAACCCCATCTATTATTATGAATAGCGACCCTCATCTCCCATTATGACTGGCGAACCCCTTCTACTATGACTGGCGACCCTCATCCATTATTATGACTGGCGACCCCATCCACTATTTCCACTGGCGAACCCCTTCTACTATTATGACTGGCGACCCTCATCTACCATTATGACTGGCGAACCCCTTCTACTATTATGACTGGCGACCCTCATCCACTATTATGACTGGCGAACCCCTTCTACTATTATGAATAGCGACCCTCATCCATTATTATGACTGGCGAACCCCTTCTACTATTATGACTGGCGACCCTCATCCACTATTATGACTGGCGATCCCCATCCATTATTATGAATAGCGACCCTCATCCAGTATTATGACTGGCGAACCCTTCTACTATTATGACTGGCGACCCTCATCTATCATTATGACTGGCGAACCCCTGCTACTATTATGAATGGAGACCCCCATCCATTATTATGACTGGCGAACCCTTTCTTCTATTATGAATGGCGACCCTCATCCACTATTATGACTGGCGAACCCCTTCTACTATTATGACTGGCGACCCTCATCCATTATTATGACTGGCGACCCTCATCCATTATTATGACTGGCGAACCCCTTCTACTATTATGACTGGCGACCCTCTTCCACTATTATGACTGGCGACCCTCATCCATCATTATGAATAGCGACCCTCATCCATTATTATGGCTGGCGAACCCTATCTACTATTATGACTAGCGACCCTCATCCACTATTATGACTGGCGAACTTTATCCATTATTATGACTAGCGACCCTCATCCACTATTATGACTGGCGAACCCCATCAACTATTATGACTAGCGACCCTCATCCATTATTATGACTGGCGAACCCCTTCTACTATTATGACTGGCGACCCTCATCCATTATTATGACTGGCGAACCCTTTCTACTATTATGAAAAGCGACCCTCATCTACCATTATGACTGGCGAACCCCTTCTACTATTATGACTGGCGACCCTCATCTATCATTATGACTGGCGAACCCCTGCTACTATTATGAATAGCGACCCTCATCCACTATTATGACTGGCGAACCTCATCTATTATTATGACTAGCGACCCTCATCCATTATTATGACTGGCGAACCCCTTCTACTATTATGACTGGCGACCCTCATCCATATTATGACTGGCGAACCCTTTCTACTATTATGAATAGCGACCCTCATCTACCATTATGACTGGCGAACCCCTTCTGCTATTATGACTGGCGACCCTCATCTATCATTATGACTGGCGAACCCTTTCTACCATTATGAATAGCGACCCTTATCTACCATTATGACTGGCGAACCCCTTCTACTATTATGACTGGCGACCCTCATCCATTATTATGACTGGCGAACCCTTTGTTCTATTATGAATAGCGACCTTCATCCACTATTATGACTGGCGAACCCCTTCTACTATTATGACTGGCGACCCTCATCCATTGTTATGACTGGCGACCCTCATCCATTATTATGACTGACGACCCTCATCCATTATTATGACTGGCGAACCCGTTCTACTATTATGACTGGCGACCCTCTTCCACTATTATGACTGGCGACCCTCATCCATTATTATGAATAGCGACCCTCACCCATTATTATGACTGGCGAACCCCTTCTACTATTATGACTGGCGACCCTCATCCAGTATTATGACTGGCGAACCCCATCTACTATTATGACTGGCGACCCTCATCCATTATTATGACTGGCGAACCCCTTCTACTATTATGACTGGCGACCCTCATCTACATGTATCATTATGACTGGCGAACCCTTTCTACTATTATGAATAGGGACCCTCATCTACCATTATGACTGGCGAACCCCTTCTACTATTATGACTGGCGACCCTCATCTATCATTATGACTGGCGAACCCCTGCTACTATTATGAATAGCGACCCTCATCCACTATTATGACTGGCGAACCTCATCTATTATTATGACTAGCGACCCTCATCCATTGTTATGACTGGCGAACCCCTTCTACTATTATGAATAGCGACCCTCACCCACTATTATGACTGGCGACCCTCATCTATCATTATGACTGGCGAACCCCTTCTACTATTATGACTGGCGACCCTCTTCCACTATTATGACTGGCGACCCTCATCCATCATTATGAATAGCGACCCTCATCCATTATTATGGCTGGCGAACCCTATCTACTATTATGACTAGCGACCCTCATCCACTATTATGACTGGCGAACTTTATCCATTATTATGACTAGCGACCCTCATCCACTATTATGACTGGCGAACCCCATCAACTATTATGACTAGCGACCCTCATCCATTATTATGACTGGCGAACCCCTTCTACTATTATGACTGGCGACCCTCATCCATTATTATGACTGGCGAACCCTTTCTACTATTATGAAAAGCGACCCTCATCTACCATTATGACTTGCGAACCCCTTCTACTATTATGACTGGCGACCCTCATCTATCATAATGACTGGCGAACCCCTGCTACTATTATGAATAGCGACCCTCATCCACTATTATGACTGGCGATCCTCATCTATTATTATGACTAGCGACCCTCATCCATTATTATGACTGGCGAACCCCTTCTACTATTATGACTGGCGACCCTCATCCATATTATGACTGGCGAACCCTTTCTACTATTATGAATAGCGACCCTCATCTACCATTATGACTGGCGAACCCCTTCTACTATTATGACTGGCGACCCTCTTCCACTATTATGACTGGCGACCCTCATCCATTATTATGAATAGCGACCCTCACCCATTATTATGACTGGCGAACCCCTTCTACTATTATGACTGGCGACCCTCATCCAGTATTATGACTGGCGAACCCCATCTACTATTATGACTGGCGACCCTCATCCATTATTATGACTGGCGAACCCTTCTACTATTATGACTGGCGACCCTCATCTACATGTATCATTATGACTGGCGAACCCTTTCTACTATTATGAATAGGGACCCTCATCTACCATTATGACTGGCGAACCCCTTCTACTATTATGACTGGCGACCCTCATCTATCATTATGACTGGCGAACCCCTGCTACTATTATGAATAGCGACCCTCATCCACTATTATGACTGGCGAACCTCATCTATTATTATGACTAGCGACCCTCATCCATTGTTATGACTGGCGAACCCCTTCTACTATTATGAATAGCGACCCTCACCCACTATTATGACTGGCGACCCTCATCTATCATTATGACTGGCGAACCCCTTCTACTATTATGACTGGCGACCCTTCCACTATTATGACTGGCGACCCTCATCCATCATTATGAATAGCGACCCTCATCCATTATTATGGCTGGCGAACCCTATCTACTATTATGACTAGCGACCCTCATCCACTATTATGACTGGCGAACTTTATCCATTATTATGACTAGCGACCCTCATCCACTATTATGACTGGCGAACCCCATCAACTATTATGACTAGCGACCCTCATCCATTATTATGACTGGCGAACCCCTTCTACTATTATGACTGGCGACCCTCATCCATTATTATGACTGGCGAACCCTTTCTACTATTATGAAAAGCGACCCTCATCTACCATTATGACTTGCGAACCCCTTCTACTATTATGACTGGCGACCCTCATCTATCATAATGACTGGCGAACCCCTGCTACTATTATGAATAGCGACCCTCATCCACTATTATGACTGGCGATCCTCATCTATTATTATGACTAGCGACCCTCATCCATTATTATGACTGGCGAACCCCTTCTACTATTATGACTGGCGACCCTCATCCATATTATGACTGGCGAACCCTTTCTACTATTATGAATAGCGACCCTCATCTACCATTATGACTGGCGAACCCCTTCTGCTATTATGACTGGCGACCCTCATCTATCATTATGACTGGCGAACCCTTTCTACTATTATGAATAGCGACCCTTATCTACCATTATGACTGGCGAACCCTTCTACTATTATGACTGGCGACCCTCATCCATTATTATGACTGGCGAACCCTTTGTTCTATTATGAATAGCGACCTTCATCCACTATTATGACTGGCGAACCCCTTCTACCATTATGACTGGCGACCCTCATCCATTGTTATGACTGGCGACCCTCATCCATTATTATGACTGACGACCCTCATCCATTATTATGACTGGCGAACCCCTTCTACTATTATGACTGGCGACCCTCTTCCACTATTATGACTGGCGACCCTCATCCATTATTATGAATAGCGACCCTCACCCATTATTATGACTGGCGAACCCCTTCTACTATTATGACTGGCGACCCTCATCCAGTATTATGACTGGCGAACCCCATCCATTATTATGACTGGCGAACCCCTTCTACTATTATGACTGGCGACCCTCATCTATCATTATGACTGGCGAACCCTTTCTACTATTATGAATAGGGACCCTCATCTACCATTATGACTGGCGAACCCCTTCTACTATTATGACTGGCGACCCTCATCTATCATTATGACTGGGGAACCCCTGCTACTATTATGAATAGCGACCCTCATCCACTATTATGACTGGCGAACCTCATCTATTATTATGACTAGCGACCCTCATCCATTATTATGACTGGCGAACCCCTTCTACTATTATGAATAGCGACCCTCATCCACTATTATGACTGGCGACCCTCATCTATCATTATGACTGGCGAACCCTTTCTACTATTATGAATAGGGACCCTCATCTACCATTATGACTGGCGAACCCCTTCTACTATTATGACTGGCGACCCTCATCTATCATTATGACTGGCGAACCCCTGCTACTATTATGAATAGCGACCCTCATCCACTATTATGACTGGCGAACCTCATCTATTATTATGACTAGCGACCCTCATCCATTATTATGACTGGCGAACCCCTTTTACTATTATGAATAGCGACCCTCATCCACTATTATGACTGGCGACCTCATCTATCATTATGACTGGCGAACCCTTTCTACTATTATGAATAGCGACCCTTATCTACCATTATGACTGGCGAACCCCTTCTACTATTATGACTGGCGACCCTCATCTATCATTATGACTGGCGAACCCCTTCTCCTATTATGACTGGCGACCCTCATCCATTATTATGACTGGCGACCCTCATCCATTATTATGACTGGCGAACCCCTTCTACCATTATGACTGGCGACCCTCATCCCCTATTATGACTGGCGACCCTTATGATCAATGTAGCCTCTTCCTTTTTATGACTAGCGACCCTCATCTAGTATTATGAATTCCGACCCTCATTGTTGATTATGACTGGCGATCCTTATGATCAATTACCCTTATGGTCCATTATGAATAGCAACCCTTATCTTGCATTATGAAAATCGGACCTTATGACCCATGGTCCTTATGACCTTATGAAGCGACCCCTTTTGCCTATTATGACTAGCGAGCTTTTGGGTATAGGATTTTACACGTTATGACTAGCGGTCCTTATGACCAGTTAGTATTGACTTATGGTCCTTATGACTGACGGGCTTATCCGCACTACTGCTATATTAAATCGCGTAATGTAGACGAGACTGCCTAAGGCCTTCCACATGCTTTGGTTATACTGGGTCGCCTTCACCGTCCGCCCCACCCCCTAGATCCTGAGTTCCTGATGGTTCTGTCCATATAGGATGGTACTGTCCATATAGGCCTAGCGAGTGGTAATAAAGTGTGAGGATGCCCCATGTATGATCCCCCACCTGTGGCGAATCCAGAGGGGGGGGGGCTTGGCTCGTGCTCCTCCCCCTTTGAGAGTCATAACCATAACCGTGAATATCTTGTTCATACACAAGTGAAGACATTTTTTTCTGCTTGTCAAATTTTCCTTGGACGAAAGGTCTTTCATTTTTGGTGAAAACTTTTTTGGGGGGCTTGTCAAATTTTCCTCGGGAAAATCCTCCCCCCCCCTTTTAAAATCCTGGATCCGCCCCTGTCCCCACGACTTCAATTGGCACAGATAGGTCCATTGATTTCCCCTAATCGCAATCATGTTGGTAAATTAGAATACCACCTTCTTGTTAAGATCGGTGTTAATTAATTGCTATGAAATAATACAGCGCGCGCGTGTGTGTTTTAATCTTTTCAGGAAAAGGTGGCATCATAATGGCCACTCTTGGAGTTCCTGATGCTAACCCTGTAGTTAAGGTCAACGTTGAGGACGCCATAACCGATCTTCAGCTCATGACTATCGCCCAGCAGATAGGGCCCGAATCATGGCGTCTCTTAGGACTGGAGCTGGGATTGAGGCAAGTATAAGTTTAGCATTAACATCGAAGCAAATGTTCACTGCTGATTGATGCGCGCCGTATACGATAAAGCAACAACAACATCATCATCATTTACTACATGTATCTTGTATTAATAATACCATGCAGCCCGTACCCAGGAGTATGTTGGGCAGAATAGGGCAAATTATGCAGATTCTCAGAATTTTTGCTTTTGTTTGTATGTTTAAATAGAGAAGTTATTGATGATTATGACTATAAACTGGAAAGGCATTCTTATCCCAACCCGCTGAGGTTTGAGGTTTCTCAATCTCCCGTATCATTAAATTAGATCGAGCCCGCACCTTATGTTTTAGAGACATTAAAATGCCCCTCCCCCTACCAATCAATAATTGTAGTTTTGAACGTGCCTTGAAATTTCTTGTTTCCTCATGACAAAATAAAAAAATATGACAAGGACACGGGCACATTATATTCCTCTTCCCGGGAGCCTTTTCATAAAGCTGTTCATAAGTTAAGAACGACTGGTGGTCCTTTCTTGCGCGCTAAATCATCGCCAATGAAAAGTCCATTTACCACAAAAGAGGATCACCAGTCGTTCTTAAAGACGCTCTTAACTTACGAACAACTTAATGAACAATATTTATCGTCCGTAGTCTGACAGTTGAAATGCCCTGATGGATACAAAGATAATCATTGAATCGAGTTACACAATCGTTTTACTAAGCTTTTTTTCGCTGCTGGTGTTGCAGCTAACTCTTGGTTGGATTATCATTCTCTCACACAGACAGAAAACATCGCTTTACCAATCACGTTGTCATAATTATGATAATGGTGGGGTTTTTTCATTGATGTTATTTTTAGCAAAGTTTTTTTTCCACCTAGGGAGCTTGAATTAGCCCACATTGAGAGGGACAACCGCTCCAACTTTGCTGAATGCACGTACCAGATGCTAATCAAGTGGCGTCGGGACCAGATTGATGCTGACATGGCTCTTACTGGTCTTCAGAACGCACTGATAAATGCCAAGTTGGGTGCAGCTGCACGCCAACTAATCAGAGGCGAGTATAATAAGCGGCACAACGTGAACTTTTACAAAAGGGACAAAGCCATTTTCCTGAGAATTTTTCTTTATTTTTATTTAAACAAGTGTACAATTGAATATTAGGGGCATCATCATATTTAATGTATAAAAGCGCACTGTTGCCTTGCTCACCTGCATATAAAGTGCTGTGGTCGGGGATCGAACCCGGACACTCATGTTAGCCTAGTCTGGCGCCTTAGACCACCCAGCCATGACACCTCCACGATTATTATAGTAAATATAATGCACAGATTTAGATTAATTAAAATAGGCTTACGACCCAATGCGATGCCGCCAAACTGTACGGAAATGCCACACCAGGCATTTGAACATAAACAATTTCAAATTAAAGATCAAGATGTTGAACGATCCAACCATCTCTTTTTTCCATTTCTCCTCCTATTTTTTTTATTACCTTAAAATCATAAAGGCGTCCTCGCCTACCCTTAGTGGCACAATAATAATTTCATTTTTTTAACAGTATAGTTTATATCTTTGAGATCCAGACTCCTAAAACATTGATTTAGAGATTCATTTTATTTCCATAAGTGTTTGTAGATTATTAAATTTGCATCCTTTTCTAATAATATAAAGGTATCTAAGTTTATTATGCAATTCAAAGGTTGGGTGGTTTTGGGGATACCAATGTCTTACTTTAAAAACTTATTATTTGTTTGTATTTGGTTAGAAAATAGATATAATATTTAATCTTGAAGTGGTAGAAAATGGTATTCGGTTGAATAAAGACTATTTAGATTATGGCCGGGTAAGGGACAAGTGTAAGGGACAAGTGTGCACATGCCAGTACATGGTTACCGCACCACTGGCGGGGGTTAACTTTTTTTAATTTGAAGATACGTTTTAAAAGTTAACATGTAAAACGTCGAGAATTAATTTTGTACTCGACAAAGATCAGGGGCCCGTTGCATGTTGACATAATAATTATTGTAACTCCTATGGAAATCGTGATTATGATTGGTTGCTAAGCCTAGTTACCATGGTAACTGCCATAATGGCAAGGTTACCGTACTTGTATCTCTGTATGAAACTTCTAACCCCTGAAGTTATCTACCTACGCCTTTCCTTTCAGGATCTACATATGGCATGGACTGCGCTGGCGGTGGTGGTGTCCTCAACACGACCCTGTTGAAGGGAGATAACTTCGACGTCCGGAAACTCCGGAGGGAACTCGAGATGAAGTACCACTCTCACCTTTGCACCATGAGATTGTTGCCTTGGGATGCGAGATCAAGGGTAGCCGTGGATCGTTATTTTACGGACATTGGTATCAATCTTGAAGATACCTCAGTGAGGCAACACACTAAGATTCCTTTGGAACGTCATCGCCACAATATCTTCACCATCAGCGCGGCGAGGAACTTGCCAACCAACCGGATTCTTCTTCAAGGAAACGCAGGATCAGGGAAATCGACGGTTGTTGCGAAAATGGCCCTCGACTGGATGTCACGTCATCCGAAATCACCCCTCAAAGACCTCCCGCTTTTGTTTGTGCTCCCTTTACATAAGCTGAATGAAATGTCCAATTTCGGCGATGCGGTTCGGGAACATTTGCTTCCAGAGGACACGGCGTTTACAGCTGAAGCAATAGACGCATACGTGAAAGCAAATCCAGGAGAAGCTGTGCTTGTCCTTGATGGATTTGGTGGAATGCAGAAGGGCGAGGCAAAAGGTGACAAGGTCGGGAATCTGATGAAGATTATTGAGAACAAACGTCTCACAGAATGCAAGGTTCTTGTGACATCGCAGTTCTGGAAAGTAGCACAGATGAAAGAGTCAGTCATTCGAGAATACACCCTTCTGGAAATGGAAGGTTTTAAGGTAGAAGATACATTCTCCTATATCTTAACTTACTTTGAGGATGACGAAACGATGGCACAGGGTTTGATCCGCCACATTGAAGCCTCACCGAACATCATGGAGACTCTATGTCCATATCCTCTATTTTGTTCTATCTTATGCCATCTTTGGGAAGACGGTTTTTCCAAAGACACAGGAAGAAATCATCTTGGAACTACCAGCCAGACGACAAATTACATCATTCGCAGCTTATGGGCGCATCTCGAGGCTAAGAACAAGGATGAAGATTTTTGTAGTGACTTAGATCGGACAAGACATGATTCAGAGGCAACGCATGGAACAAGATTGTCTCTTCTCTGTCGAAGGATGAGGAGTGTTAGAAAACGGTCGATCAAAACGGGACTTGACAAGTCTGGTCTCCCAAGGCATTCGCTTAAATCAACGATGTCCCGGCTCGGCAAGGTTGCTCTGGAGAAGTTAGTATCAAGGAACCCTGAAGGGGAGTTGGAACAGAAAGACGTTGCTTTTTGTCGCGAGTTTACAGAGATTGGTTTAGCAGTAGGGATTCTATCTCAAACTCGAGGGGAAAGCACGGGCTTTGCACTACCTAGAGGTTTCCAGAATGAAAACCTGAAAGGCGTGCGATTTTCACACAAGGGGGTGATGGTGAAATGTGCAGCTATATATCTAGCGTCTCTCTTTAAGAGAAACCATGCCAAATTCGCTGAGATACTGAAGCTCATTAAGGACAAGTTCATCGCTCAAGCATTTGAAGGATTGTTGCTGCTATCTTGCGGTGAAGATGCTAATGTGGCAAGGGAAATTCTACAACACCTTTCTTCTGTTTCAGCGTCACACGACCTACTGCTGAAATGCTATTTTGAAAGTCCTGAAGAAGAATCAGTGGATGAGGAAATGGCTCGAATATTCAAAGAAAAGTACTATGTTGCACTGAACAGCCCAGGGCGCGATTCATTCTCTGCTCTTAAATATTTCCTTAAGAGAAGAAGTACTGGTGATTCTGTGATCAGGAAGTTGTTGATATCAGCTCCTCCCTTGAGTAGCTTGCAGAGCTTCGTGGAAGCCCTTGACATTGAGCATTGCAGAAGCATTTCTACCGTTAGTTTGTCCTGGTGTGACCTTGAAGAAACCAAAACGTCAGCACTGATCTATGCACTCGGAAATCTTCCCTCACTAACTGAATTAGAGATGCCTGGATCAACAATAGGGCCATCATTCATCCAGAACATAAGTCGCCTGCCAGAGGGATGTTTCAAAAGCCTTGAAAGCCTCAAACTACCAATTTGCACCGCAAGTGCTGATACAGTATTCGAGGCGGTGTTCTGGTCAGACAAATTTCCTGTACTCCAGAAGGCCTTTCTCACTATACAAGATGTGGGCTCCGACAGCGCCAAGCACATAGATGAAAATACTATGCAGGGACATACTCCGAAGGATCTTCGGAAGATATCTTTGAAGTTGAGCTCTCTGGGTCTTCACGGATCTCTGCGATTTGCCAAAACACTTGCACACTCTGCGAAGCTGAAGACTCTGTCCCTTGTCAACTGTAGCTTCCATCCTGACTTCTTTAGCCGGGTCGGTGAGCTACTGGCTGTGAGAAAAGTTGTCTTGCACATGGAGAATTGGAAAGAGTTCCACTTGGAGACATTCTTGAAGAAATGCCCTAGACTTTGCCACATGGAAATCAATTCCCCATCGTCTTCTCGGCATGAAGACGTTGAGGAGACGTTAAAGGTGATCCCTCGAATCATGACCTGTCTGCCAAGCTTGAATACCATGCATGTATCTGTGGGTCTCGGCTGCGACTTCACAGCGAATGACGACACGTTGGTAGCGATTTGCGATGCCCTAAAGATGTGCAATATTTTGAACAGACTAATCATCACCGGGATTAAGATGACCACGAACCGCGGAATGGACATCATTCGAACATGCAGAGGTGGCTCTGTCCGAATCGTTGCGTGAGTTTAACAAATCTAATGACTTTCTCTCTCTCTCTCTCTAAATATCTCTCACAGGATATGTTTAAACAAATCATGAGGAGTACATAACGGGAAAACTTTCTTAATGTTTTAGGCCGAAAACCTGCCCCAGGATAACAATTTACTTTACATCATTACCCTGGTTATGAGGAAATAACTTTAACGGCAACCCTTAATAGATCGGATACAACAACGGGATGTGAAACACAAAACCCCAACCCCCGTATTATTCACAAAAATGACGGAAATTAAGGTTACAAATACACAAAACTAACGAATTCTTCACTCAGAAGGAATTGTCAGACAGCCCCTGGGCATATTTTGATTTAAGGCCTATGAACCATTTGTTTTTAGTTTGAATACAACATTATTTCATATCTGGAAGGGATGTAAAATGCCCGTATACCCGTGCCTTCATGTGAAATTCCCTGAACTAAATCGAAGTTTTTCTCAAATGCTACAGACAAATATCGCTGACATTTCTACCCCACTCTATCTGGTTTCTTCCACTTTCTACAGTCTTAACGCATGTTTCAGACCGGGAGAAGATTTGACAGAGTTGAGACTTCTTCGTGACGAGGTGAACAGAGGAAAGGATATGGTTGTTGAATGTTGAGATGGATTGCCAACACGATGACTCAGTGACATTTCAGTACAAGCTGGATTTATACAGCGCCTTTCGCCATGAAATACAAAAAGCAACTATTATAACCCTTGCTTTAGCTCGAGCAACCACTATTTATAGCAGTGGCACTCGTTGCATTATGGGACTTTATCATACCTGAGCCCCGTCTTACAAAGAGTCACGATTGATCCAATCAATAACTCTATGGAATACCATCAGTGCCATAATTTTTTTCTACAGGAAATTTGCAAAATGTCCTTTGTAAACAAAGGAGAACACACCAAATAATCATGAATTCCCCATAAATTTATGGATATACATTCATGTCTAGAATTTTTTTGGAACGAACATGCATTTCATAAGTTGACTTTGCTGGTTTTCCATAGTTGCGATTGATCGGATCAATCGCAACTCTTTGTAAGACGGGCCCCAGGTATTCAACTAACCTGTATCAAGAGCAGCACCGTGGAAGGAGATTACGACATGGCTGGGATTCGAACACGCGATCCTATGTTTCAAGACCAATCCACTAGGTTACAACGCTCCATCGGGGGTTAGATGGGAACCTGAGACCAGCCATAAGAAGAGAGTCTGGTAGCTAGTCGGCCGACATATACATTTCAGTTCTTACACATGCCAGTTATGAGCAGACTGACACAGCCTGCGTTTTAAAAGGCTGAAACGCGGGCTATGGAAACGAAATTCTTTTTGTCACTTCTCACGAATTCTAAATACTCTAAACCTTTTTTATTACATTTTGGGAGACCGTATACTCCACCTCCCTTCCCCCATCCCATCCTATTCTATCCCTGGGCAGTCTCAATCTAAATCCATTATCAATTTTCTAGATTGTGCCGGTCTCTTCCCCATCTTGAATTGCTTTCTAGGTTTACCGAGAGCAATATTTTCGTCCAGACAAATTTGGACTTTTTAACAAGGTGACGAAATTATGAAAAACGAGTCATTTTCACAGAAGAAATTTTTTTTTGAAAATGGAACACTGATGAGTATCACTTCATTTACTCATCGATGCATAGGCCTACGGTTTGTTAAATCCAATCAAGAGGACATTCTGGACTATCGCATAAATACTTTTTATTAGGAAGGAGTGATGTAATTCTTGTGATCTTGTGATTGTTTGCTTGTACGGGGTGAATCTGACCAAAAAAAAACCTAATGTGAACCCTTTATTAGGTAAAATATCGCGACTTAAAACGACTCACTTATCAGGAGGGCGATGTCCCTCGTGATTGTCCCTCTACTTATCTATAACCAATTATGTGTGTGACTTACAGTATTTGCAGGAAAATTTACTGGCGATCGCCATCTTGAAAGTGTAGATCTATGATCGTAGATGAAAAACAAGTAGTGCAAATTCTTTATCAATTGCAAGACATATCATTTATTTAGGGACCGAAAATATATTTACAGTTGGTCGCAGGTTTTTTGCAACGCCCCATTAGTAACTGAAATCAAGGTGGTTGCGTTAAGGTTTTGGAAAGGAGAGGTAGTGACATTAATAATGATTCGCCCCCCCCCCCCATAAAGAATAAAGAAGCCTTCTGCCAAGAACGTTCCGGTGCCTCTGTGTATAGGCGACTGCGCCTCATTTATTATTCATATTCAAATATATCTTGTTTTTGTCTTATATTCCTTCTTCATGTTTGGATAATAGTTCTGGCCATTCTTGCCCATATAGATCCTGCTCAGCAGGGTCCATGCATGTCCTGTTGGTCGGCGTAGGTTCCATTCGGGGCCCTGTTACATAAGAGTTATCTTCCATGAAAGCCTTGATCTTGATTGGCTGATGTAATTGGGTCATGATGCAATGGTAGTCATCACTGGAAGGCAAGGTGCCCCATTTTAGAACTTTCTTGGCAAAAAGTACATTTATATTCCATGGTCATAGATTTTGGAGCTTCCTCGACAATAACATAAAACCAGCCCTTCTCTATTATTTTAAAAGAAAACTGAAAACAATTTTACTCAAATCCTACAGAGATCTTCAAAATTAATTTTCCCACCTCAGTTTCCCCTGAGAGCACAACTTATTTTTATTTATCTTCATCGATATTTTGATTTAAACTCTCTTTCGGTCTTAATTCGTCCTTTTTCTACACATGTTTATTTCTCCTCATTGTCGTCTCGGGTTTTAGTTTAATTCTTATTTAATTTTGTCTTGTTGTGTTTGTTATCTTGTTCAAGTAACCGTAGGCAAATACCCAGGGCAAATATCAACTATTGCGTCCCCCGCAATGCCATGTTATGTAAATACCTGTGTTAATTATCATTGATGTTATTGAATATAATTCAAATGACAATGATTCGTATTGTTGATGTTTGTTATAAATGTATGAAAATAATTTGTATTTTTCTTTACATTCTGCTGGAAATAAAATCTGAATCTGAACGAAATCTGAAAGAAATAATAGTAACTTTTATGCAATGGGGCCCTGGACCAAATTCGTTCAGCCACTGCCTTCCGAGAAATCTGACCTGATCGGTGTCTGTGCTTTAACTCACCAAAATTGCTGTTTTAAGACAACCGTCTTTTCGGCATGTCCGAGACTCCGCGACAGCTGAAGCTTCGAATAGTTGACCCAATTATTGATGCTTTCCTGGGCAATAATGCGCATGCTCAATATTTCATTGAGCATGCGTAATTCTGGTCAGGGAATAAAAACGAAAAACAGACAAAAAAATCATCATGTGATCACCAATTGACAATCATTTATTCTTTGATATTCAAGATGGGATGTAATGTAAAATAATTTTGCCAGGGGCGGCGACTGGGTATACTTCTTTTAGCCTTTGAGGGTTGTTTTCATATATATATATATCAGATATGTTACAAAAGTGAGAATGAAGCCTCGATTCGTCAGAAGTATTTGTCTTGGTGTGAGGGTGTGTGTGCGTATGTGTGTGAGGGTGATGGTGTGTGAGGGTGATGGTGTGTGAGGGTGATGGTGTGTGTGTTTGATTTGCCTCTACGTTCAATTCCATATCATCCAGTGACAATGTCGTCTAATGCCGTTGGTCCAGTATCATTTTGCTCAGTAGCCATTTCGTCCAATAGCCAGTTTGGTCAAAATCCACTTCGTCCAATAGCTATTTCGTCCTCTCGTGTATCTCTTCCACAACGCGTCAGTTACTAGTAATTCTGGACATGGTATTACTAGTATTCATGTGTTTGCAATCCATGGATTTCAAATCATTTTTGTTCCTGGGACCCGTTGCATAAAACTTTTGCCTTAAAAAAAATTTTTTTTTGCCAGACTGCCTCTTGATGTGCAATAATCAATGGCATAATTTTGTTTGCCAGAGTCTTTTTAATGAAAATATTATGCAACGGATCCCTGGTGTGTGTGTGTTTTGAGAGAGGGGGGCTTTTTGTTTGCAGTTGTTACAAATGGCAAGCAAGAAACAATTTTATTAAAACAAAAAAAAAAGTTTTCAATTTTGAGATCTGAAGAGAAAAAATATTGCATGTTGCATATGTGATGTTGGGAAAGTCATTAGCGTTCACCCAAGGGGTAAATGGGTGTGTATGTTAGGGTGTGCGTGTGTGTGAAGGGGGTGTATGAGAGGCAAGAGCCCAGAGGCGTTCACACATGTCATTACCATGCGGTTGCATAGATCCATACACATTAGACCAAATTGGCATTGGACCGAGTGGGAATTGGACCAAATGGATATTAGACCAAGTGGGAATCGGACCAGCTGTCAGTTTTACCATGTGAGTAATGGACCAACTGTCAATAGGACCAAGTGGGACCAAATTAGACCAAATGGATGTTGGGCAAAATGACATTAGACCAAACTGCAATTGGACTAAGTGATTTTTCGGCCAAACTGGCTATTGAACGAATGGTTGGTAATTTGCATATTTAGGTAATTTATCAAAATGTGCAATTTATCAAATGTGAACAGATCCCAGCATCAGGCATATGTGCACTTCTGGCAATTTCGGTAACAAATTTCTTTTCTATTATCTTTATTGCATAATCTAAATAATTATGTTAGGAAAAATCATAGGTAGAACAGGACATGCATTGGGGTTTTATTCAAATTCAAATTGGTTTTATCTCGTGATTAGCAATACAAAAGGAATGGTCCCTCGCCCCTTTCCTTCAACACATTTTTTTAATCCATTTCCATTCTTTTTTTCTCTTCTTCCATTTATCTTTCCCTCGCTCTCTCAATCACTCTGTGTCCATTCACGTTTGTATACAGGTCTGCCTTCTGATAAACTATACTCCGTAAAATATCTCTTTCGTAAGATTACCGAATCAGCTCACAATTAGCTCACGCGCATGAGCAGTAAAGGTCATTGGGACAGAGACGGTTTTCAAATCCACTGACATTAATAATGACATACGAAATCATCTTTTATATTTAGAACAGCTTTATTCATTTTCAAACACACTCGACAATATTAAGGGCGAGGATTAAAGCGTTATCCTTTAAGCCAGAGTATAACTTTCAGATTAAGAGTTTATATCATTATTATTTGCAGCGTTAAACAAAAGTTAATTCATTGCGATAACAAATTTTGGCTAGAGGTATCAATGGTAAAGTCAGTTGTTCCAAACTATATCTCTGGTACTGTCACAACTCGTGAGCATTTTTTAAAGGGTACAGTTCGATGAGAATGTTCAATTAAAAAAGAGAGTTCAGTGAAAGAGGAAACCTTAAGGTTGTTTGAGTCAAGTCCTTTACCTCAGTTCCTTGGCTAAACTAAGCTTTGAGGTGGACGGCGGATGGACATTTTGGGACAAAATGTGGCAAAGGTCAGATATTAAATCATGTGATCTTTGTGAAATTTATAGTCTGTATGATTATTGTTTAAAGTGTTTAATAATCATAGACCATGAGTTCAATATAGTAGAATACGGATGCTTTTTGTGAATCATGCCATATTTCATCGGGGGGGGGGGGGGTCACGAGGAAAATATGATTTGTGAGGATATTATTATTAAAGGGATATTGTTGTTACTATAAACAAAGAAAGTGTCGCAGTATAACAAACGGTCGTACTGGCGCCAAGGA
Organism: Lytechinus variegatus; assembly: GCF_018143015.1. Classification (NCBI taxonomy): domain Eukaryota; kingdom Metazoa; phylum Echinodermata; class Echinoidea; order Temnopleuroida; family Toxopneustidae; genus Lytechinus; species Lytechinus variegatus. Next base: position 35,971,370 of record NC_054743.1, on the reverse strand, counting down.
GCAATGGGCCATTAGCTAAGCTCACGTTTAGAATGGTAAACACTAAAGAGGCGCCAAATAGCCACGGTCCTTGGCTAGCCATTGCCCCGCCGTTCAATACATTGTCGCCATTATTATGGCATAATTCTTTCTTGTGAACAAGTTTTCGTGGGAATATTTTCCCCCTGAAACGGAGGAATGCATTCTGGTGGTTTTGAACAATATAAGTATGACTGAAAACACATAAAAAATGCCATTTCTAATATAACCAGCAGTCGACAGACTGATATTCTTCTTTCGAGTGCAGCATCTCTGATAATTCCGTGTTTCCATCGTTGCTTTGCTTCCTGATCGAGAATGCGTCTCGAAGTGTTCCTGCTTTTGGCAGCAACTCTTGTTGCGTCGTGTGATGCAAATCTCCTTGTCATAGATGAGCCACCCACACCCAAGCCTTGCTACCCTGTCTTTAATCCGAAGCCAGACTGCCTCCGAGAGCCGGTGGTAGGATGGCACTACTGGAACAATATGCAATATTTATGTTCCCTCGAGAGACTCACCAAGGACGAAGCCGAGGAACGTTGCCAGGGATGGGCCGAAGCCATCTGCAAGGGAGATGACGTAGCCTCCATCATCCTATCTCACCTCGGCTCTTACATCTCACGCGGAGAGTTAGAAGAAGCTCTGCTGGAAAGCTGTGACGATCCCTGCGTCCCGTTAGGCGATCTCATTTGGATTGGTGTGGAACGGATTGAGGAGGATAGACTTTATTACTCAGACGGAAGATCCACCAGCAGGCACACTTTCTCCAGTGCTGCCGGACTACCCGATCATCTTGAAGAAGGGGAGGAATGCGTGGCCATGAAAACAAAAGACGGCACCATGCGAGTCGTACCCTGTGATTGGAAGCTCCCGTATATCTGTAAGATGCAGCCTAACACGCCCCACTAGATTTCCAGAACTACCGCAGGAACACCATCCAGGATGCTGGGAACTTAGAACCATTATTTTGACCAATGATAGTCTATAGCTTGCAGATATTCTAGCCACAACAATTCGTATACTACTACTACTTCTACTAGTAGTAGTAGTAGTACTACTACTACTACTAATGATAATGATGATGATGATAATAATAATATTGACGGTATAGTGATGATGATGATGATGACCGCAGCACTACTACTGATTTTTTTTTAAAGACCGTCTATGTAGAGATAAATTTTTACCAAAGCTTTAACTCCGACTTTAATTTCCAGCTCTTGGTACATTTGGCTATCACCAAAGAGTGAAAAAAAAATCGATTTTGACTGGATTATTATTCTACTTTTAAATCTTACAAAATGGTATTTAGTAATCGAGTTTTTCTAAGTACAATGTTACTTTATTTCAAATAAAAGTTACACTTAAGATAGATACTCTATTTCCAATTATATTATAATTCAACATAGGTTAGTAAACACATATGATAAATGTCTATAGTTGTGATATATTATTGAAACACCGTCTGACAACATGATTTCCTTTGCCATGTAGGTAATTAAAGGCTGTATTTCGTAATTCAAAATGGCCACCATATGCCCCATCTGTAGTATGTACAATGCCAATCGGGAGACTAATTTTCACGAGAGGGCAATTCCATAAAATATTTTTTTGTATGCCCGACCCCTATTTTTCTCAAGTTTGACTTCACTTCATAAACTGACCAAGTCATGGTCATTTGAAAGCATTACAGACTGTCAAAAGAACAAGAAATCAGAGAAGGTCCCACATAGAGGGGGTCGTATGTACCTTTTTTATGGAATTGCCAAAGAGTAAGAACCGTAAAATGCATGTAATTCTGATGTGATCTACGAGTAAAATATTGTCTGAAATTTTTTTTTGTGTGTAATGCATGAGATAAATGCTGTATTTTGACATTCAAAACGGCCGCCATGGGCCCTATTATGTATCATGTAAAATGGGACAGATGAAATTGACAGAATCTGGGTTTGCTTGACTATATAATTGTGTTGAATGAGTGAAATATTATCTGTAAACATGATTTTTATGACATGCAGCATTTCTTCTGCCATATAGGGGATAGATACTGTATTTTGAAATTCAAAATGGCTGCCACAAGCCTAACTAAATTATTGTTTGACATGCGAAGGGGTAAACTAATTTTCACAAGAGTTAGGACCAAAAATGCATGTAAATGTGATGTATGAGCAAAATATTAACTGAAAACATGATTTCTATCTTAATATATTACATATTGGCCATGCAGGTGAACAATGTTGTCCTTTGACATTCAAAATGGCCGCCATAGGCTTTGTAAATGGAGACAGGTATAATTTAAACAACGTTTGGCTTTGCTTGACTATAAATTGCTGGAAAGCAATTGCTTCAAGCACAAGCAATTGCAAACCAAGCAAAAGATCATGGATTACCAATTGCTTTATTTCGCACGCATAACGTTTTGCTTGTGCTTTACCCCTTTTCTTGCAAAGGTGTGGCAGTGCAAAATACCGCTTCTCTCATCTATTCATTCCTAGGACGTGGTGTAAAACTATTACTTTAACTTGTTTCGGATTAATAAATTTGTATAGTTTGCATTCGGTTTTACCGCTATACATTTAACTAGGGAGAAAACGTGTTAATGTACAGGCTATACTGCACACCTTTGGGTCCTCTCTCGAGTGCATAAGCGTGATAATAAACCCTGGTCAAGCAAACGCTCAAGCTGCTCTGACGGAGTTTGAAAAAAACCCAAGCAAATGCTTTTAATGCACAAGCAAAATGTTCGTTTAATACATACGATTTTAGCAATAGCTTTAATCGTCGAGCAAATACTACTAGGCAGTTAGCAATTGCTTGAGCTTTATTAGCAATAACATTTGCTTGCTTATTATGCATACGGAATCAAGCATATGGATCCCAAACTAACAGTACTACAATATTGAAAGTAGCAGTCCACAGGGTTGTTAAAACACATCTGAAAATGTTTAAAAATCTTATTTTGTTATGAAAACGCTTATTTATTCCAACTATAGTTTAGAGATCGCCACATATTCAAACACAGAAAAAAAAACATTTCATCGTCTCAATATTTTCATATCTACTTTAGATGGAAATGGATACTGGTCATTAATGCATTTCTATTTTGAAGATTCGATATCTAAATTTCACTTTTAAATGTTGCTGTTACGTTAGAGCTGTCACGCAGCAACATGTTGATTCATCAATTACGTATTTGTGGCATATGCAAACTGAGATATGGCAACTTACATTTCACGTTCCCATTTGAAGGTTAGTGATTTTTTTTTTTTCATTATTTTCCTATTAATTTTTACATTGCTCTTTAAAAGTCAAGTCCACCTCAGAAAAATGTTGATTTGAATCAATAAAGAAAAATCAGGCAAGCACAATGCTGAAAATTCCATCAAATTCGGATGTAAAATAAGAAAGTTATGACATTTCAAAGTTTCGCTTATTTTTAACAAAATAGTTACTTGAACGAGCCAGTTACATCCAAATGAGAGAGCCGATGATGTCACTCACTCACTATTTCTTTTTGGTTTTTTATTGTTTGAATTATACAATATTTTAATTTTTACGAATTTGATGATTAGGACCTCCCTGCCTGAAGCACAAAATGTTAAAATAATGGAATTCCACGTGTTCAGGGAGGAATGAAACTTCATTTCACATGACAATGACGAGAAATCAAAATATTTCATATAATAAATACAAAAGAAATAGTGAGTAATGTCATCAGTTCCCTCATTTGCATACCGACCGAGCTGTGCATATAACTGTTTTGTGAAATGAAGCGAAACTTTAAAATGTCATAACTTTCTTATTTTACATCCGATTTTAATGAAATTTTCAGTGTTATGCTTGTTGAATTTTTCTCTTTTTATTCAAATCATTTTTTCGTTGGGGTGGACTTGTCCTTTTAATTCGACCGTATAAAAAAGTGATAACACAACTTGAGACTGCCACCTACCTAGCAGTGATCTAGCTTTGCCCCCCCCCCCCTTCCCTGGATCCACCAGTGTCTAGAGGGTGTATACTAACTACCTACGGTGTCAAACCTTTTCTGTTGTGTGAGTTGTACGAACTCATTTTTCACTGGCCTTTGCTCCTGGTCCTTTACAGTTCTATATGTGTCTGACTATAGGCCATGTTTATGCAAATTAACAGTCCATCTTTTTCATCTGTTTTTTTAGCCGCCTCAGTGATCCGTATGGTTTTTATAATGACAACGTTGTTGAGTTCTTCAAGACTTTGAATGTCTTCAAAATCAATCATAACCTCCTACCAGTTAAATAATGTTTGGGCCGTATAAATAAAATTAATGATGCTCTTTTTGCTTCTTTGTAGAAATAAAGATGAAACCTTGGAACGCGTTTTTGTTTCATGGGATGTGGTAAACAATTTTAGCGAATGGTTTCATAACGACTTTTTCTTGAACTTTCATTGCTCACCATGCAGGTCGTCCTCTAGAATTTTTATGCTTGGACTGACCAAGTCTAAAACAATGAACACCTTTACATGAATATCTGACTTCTGTTAGGAAAGAAGTTTATATTTACATGCAAAAATACAAATATAAAACCCGAAAATCTTCATTTTATTCATAAAACAAATTAGAAATTGAATTATCGTACAGAATCTAACGGTTTTTTAGCCTTCAGCGAAGTCAACATCTTCATTGGATATCAAGTGATTTATGTGCACGGGGGTCTCACTCCCATTAAATGACTTGACTTGGGAGTGACGACTGCATGGGGCCAACTGCTGCAAGCACTAAATGTATGATGTGTGTTGATATTTTGCTGTCGTTGGTACAGTTTGGGGGATAGATGGGCTTACTGTCGAATTCGGTGCAAATACCATACTCTATTTGGATTTCAGGCCATCGTGATATTTTTTTTTCCAATTTAGGCGTTCGCGCCGATATACTCTTGAAAACAGACCCGTTTTCCTTTTTGTTTGTCGCCGATGCTGTCCACCGTCCAATGGCAATGACCCCCGCAGTCACTCGAGAGAATATTCGTGTAGGGAGCCGTCATCTTCCTATGTCTGGGTAATTCTGCTTGAAATACTTAGTGCTCTCTCACAACACTGAATAAATTAAATAAAGTAGATACAAAAATTGTCTAGAAAATGCATACTTCGACGCTAAATGTGGAGCAGAGCTCAAATGCATACGCTCCAATTCTGTGGGTTTAGAATACAGTTACGACCTTTCGGTAGAGACGAGGGTTACACGTTCACAGAATTTTGGACCTTGGGGAGTTGATCTAGTGTGTGTGCTGACCAATTATTTCACCACACGTCTAAAAAAAATTAATACACAGACACACAAATTTTACGAAATCGATCATTCCTCCAAGGCTAGCATAAGGATAACAAAAAGAACAGATGCTATTTAGCGTCAGGTGATTATCTCGAAGGCCTATCTCTAATATTATATCTAATCATTTCGGGCGGATTCCAGATCATTTTGCTTCGGATCAGTCTTGCGATCGACATCTTTGTTCTTCTCGCTGAGGCAGACAACAACATGACGTGGCAAGTAGCAATCGCTCTCCTGCTGGTGGGAGTTGGTGTCGTCTCTGCATCTCTCGGTGAGCCAAACTTTCCTGGGTGTTGGCCGAAATGGACCGGCGATCGTGCTCGACCCGCCTGTGACTGCAGTAAAGCATCGAGTGCAGACGCTTGGGTTTATGGTGAAGGTGGCTTCCTGACGTGCTGGGGTAACTCAGCGGCACCAGGAATGGTGTACAGGTGCGTGTTGTTTTCAAACATTTTGTCAACAAAATTCAACGCTATATGTACAGTGCGTATCAATCAAAACTTGACGTTTTCTTGGGGAAAGCTGTCAAAATCATGCTTCTTTATATTGAACATATTTCTTCATATTATCTATTTGTTTTGTTTTTTATTACAATGACTACTGCATTCAAAATGATATAGGCCTACAATTCATGATATCAATCGTGATTACATGATTATGTAATAAAATAATTTATATATATATAGATATATATATGTATATAAACACAGTCATAACGAATACAATATATAACGATGTCAGCATAAACTTCACTTAGTAATAACAAAATGTAATTTAAAAAATACTTTAATAACAATTAAAGGGAAAATACACGCTAACGCAATGGCGGAACTACGGGGGGAAATGAGAAAAAGAGGGCGAAATAAAGAGAAACGTAGAGGGAAAGTAAAAATTACTGTGCATGATATTATGTTCTATTACATTACATATATTATGTTATATAACACAATAAATGTTTTTTTCCTAATTTTAGGAAACATAATTTGCTCAGGGCCTATGTTTTCATCGTTCCTGGTGCTCGCATTGTCTGCTTGACGAGATAATCGTGTTATATCAAAACATCCCGTTTTCAAGTCAAAATACACCAAATATATTTCCTCGCACTTCGAGTTATTGTTTTATCTAGTGATATATGTTTATTTTTCATGACTACTTATAATTATTGCAATCTTTTAAGGTCTGAACACGATACATTTCAGTCCGTGCTTTTCGCATTAGTGGATTAGTAAGATATGTCTGCTCGTTATGAATTCTTAAAATTAGTCCTTTAACTGTCCCTTTTTCTGATATCAATATAAAAAAATCAGCTCACGCTTCGCATCAATTGGTTAATTAAATGCACATTGTCTTAGTGAATTATTACAAACAAGGCTTAGAATACCCCTCTTTAGGTCTGAATTTCCCAAATTTCAGCTGGAACTTCCTCTTCAGGTCTGAAATTCTGAAATTTTCAGCTCTCGCCTCGCGCTCGCAATATTTGATTTGTGTGAGCGTATGTTAATCATGATTACAATGACTACAAAAAGTGCTTCCTTTTTTTAGAATTCATTCTAACAAAATCAGCAAGTGCTTTGTATTCGCATCAGACATATTAGATGACTTTGGTGAGATATGTATACTCTTAATGTATTCCCTAAAAATAGTCATTAAAATGTCTCTGTTTGGGGTCAATTATATACAAAAAAAATAGCTCATGCTTCGTGCTCGCATTGTTTGTTTAGCGAGACAGGTACATAATCATAATTACAAAAAATGCTTATAATGTCCCTTTTTAGGTCTGAATACAAAAGAATTTCAGCTCGTGCTTTGCGTTCGCATTATTTGATCACTGAGATACGTATCCATTTAATGGCACAGTCCTTAAAATGTCTCTATTAGGTCCCTGGCAATTGAGTGCGCCTCGCGCGCTTACTAAGTGACTCAATTTTTTTGCTGGCACCCCCCCCCCCCCCCCCAATGCTGTGACTCATTGTACGCCACTGTCCTAACGAGAAAAATATTCGTGAAGGTTTGAGGTTAGTTAGGGTGAACTTCCTCTTTGATAAACGCAGGAGACCGCCATCGTGAGCTGTTTGAAACTTGAAATTGATTTCGGCCTCATAAAAAGGTTCATGACTGATATTGATATTTACTGATAACAGGGGTACAATGCTGGTTCAGGAACGGGTGATAAGTAGATAATATTAGAGTAACACAAAAAGTGTTAAGTGGCGAATGTGGATACGTGGTTATGTTAATTTTGAGAATGGGATGAATAAGATATGACTGATACTTCTTTGGGATGAATAAGACTGAATAAGTCTGAAGCATGGGATGAGTAAGATTTAATGATATTCCTTTTAAGAGTGGCTTTTAAGGATTATAAGGTGAAACAAGATTAAATATTGTCTGCAAGATTATTCAAAAACTTAAACATGTCATCAAAAGACGAAGGGAGTGAATTATTGATATACTTAAACATTATGTTCGCTACTTATATAGTATACAAGTCGGCAATTTGTAGTGTTTTTTGTTTAAGAAATAAAAGAAATCTCTATTTGTCAAGAAATGCGACCCCGCACAAATGCGAATAACTCACTTTTGTAATTTTAAAATAGAAGTCAGCTTTGTAGAACCACTATTTGCCTAAACAACGTTACAGGATGTTATTAATGAGAGTACTTATGAATTATGCAATACGAATAGTGTTTAATGAGGTTAAATAAAATTTAACTTGAAAAATTAATCCAATACTTTTCGATATACACATTATGATATGATGCAGATACTCAATCCACGATACAGCTTCATCGATGATAATCCCTAAAAATAAAGAGTGAGATTTCGGTTCTAATGGCGTGCCGTAAATCTGTATTAAGTAAATTGGATTATCGGTTATATGAGAATGATGTTTGAATACATAATGGATCTTTTGTGTTTCCACAGATAGTTTGTTTGCTTTAAACCACTGTGATTCTTTGTTCATTTAATGATTTAATATGTTGTTTAAGGAAGTGAGATTTTTCATGAGAATAAATAATTGTGTCGTCAGTGAATGATATAAAAGATAAAATGTATGATTTATTAATAATGTCATTGACATATAGTAGAAATAATAGTGGGCCTAAAATAGAGCCTTAAGGGAAAACACAATGAACTGAAAGTAAATCAGAGTCATAACCAATAAATATGACGTAATGTCTTCGATTTCTTAAATAATCCAGAAACCAAAAGAGGGATTGGCTTCGTACACTATTATAATCAAGTTTTGGAAATGATAAAGTGCTTCGAATGCCTTCCTGAGGAGACAAAATATACCAATTACATGTTCTTTGTTAGCATTGGCGTTTGTAATTTTATCATACATTTGGGGTGTGTTGAGTAGTTTTTTCCTGAAGCCACATTTATTAGAAATTAGAAAATTTGGCAAAGAATACCTTTTTTTAGAATACTGGTCTTCATTTGATTCGAATTTTGTCGCTTATCGCCAGCAAAAAAAAAATCGCCAATAAAACGGTATTACCGAGTCTGAAAATTGACTACATAGTGTTCATTTCTGCTGCAATTCTGTGAAAGCAGGAAAATTGAAATGAAAGTTCAAGGCTTTTAATGCAGAGTAGTATATCTTAGCTTTAAAATAAAATTGTGATTAACTTCTCATAGACGAATATAGTTTTATTAAATCGTGTTACCGCGATTTACCGACATGATATTTTAATGTTGAAAGAGGTGACAAACAGAGGTATCCCATCTTTCCCTATTCATACTTTGTATCGAGGTCCTTGCTAATACCTTACTCAAAGACGAATCCATCCATGGAATTCGTTTTTGTAATGTAGAACTCAAACGCTCTACATGTATGATATCACACTTTTGTAAGGGACTCCCAATCTATTGATCAAGTCGGAAAAATGTTCGTAGATTTTGAAAAGATTAAAGGCTTAAAGATAAATAACGTTGAAACCTTTATATTAGCGTTATGTCCTCTTTCTAAAAAAAATGTCGCAGCTTCCTTTGGCAAATTAGCGGAGGCTATCAAAATATTGGGAATAATATTTTCACTGCCGGATGTCTAAATTCAGGAAAGAGATTTTAGTTAAAAAAAATGATATGGTGAAGCAAAGGGATCTTACACTGATTGGCAAAATAAAACTTCTGAAAACTTTTGCACTTTCTAAAATAAACTGTGTCTTCACTTTTATCAGTACCAATGTGGGTTTTTGAGGAGACCGAATCCAAGAAAATATGCATGGCCCTTTTAAGAATTAAATTTGAAAAATAGGTTTTTTTAATAATATAGAGAAAAAATACAATAACCCCGAAAAGGGTATTCATGCTATATGTACCCCCAGAAAATGTAGTCCGAGCAGTAATGTTAGGAAGTTTCAATTTAAACTGCTTCATGAATTAATATACACGAGGAAATATTAACATTTATTCTAAAAATTCCTTAAACTGTTCGTTTTGTGGGGAAAGCGTCTGATTTTACATGTTAAGGACGGGAGACTTATGGAGAGATTACGGTAGCTTATTCAATTTGTATCAAATAAAAATGTAAGTTGGGTTGATGTACACATTAATTGGGTGTTAAGCATTCTTACGTCATGTATGTTGGGAAAGAACGGATAATCAATCACACTATTATTTTCATTAAGTTGGTACTTAATCCGCAGAACTAAAACGAGACCGCCAAGTCCCAATGTAGTTAAAGAGAAGATGTTAGAAAAAGAACGTGAAGAAAACCTTTCAGTGGTAACGAATCAAGAATTTAAGAAAAACAGGAAAATATATTAAGATTTTCTTAAAAGAGTAACAAGTCTTGCAGCTGTATTTGGAAAGTTTTGGAGTGGATGCATTTACTAATTGGAAACTCCCTACAACGCAATGATTCTTTTGAAAATGCAATTGAAAAAACAATGGAGAGCTGAGAGGCTTTTGTCGAAAGTTGGTGGACTGGGGCAGCAGATCATCCGAAGATTTGCACCGGACGTACAATTGCAAATATGTCGTTGTCCAGAGTCAAGAGATTCCGATGCTGTCCCGGTCCACCGCTTTCGACAAAAGCCTCTCGCCCTCCATTTTGAATAAAGGTATTTAATTTTGTGAGCAGCCGATTTAAAAAATTCTCAAACCAAGATGAAACATGTGTACAAGTACATGTATTAGAACTAATTAACCCTGAAAACAACCATTATCGAGAATGAAAAGCTAAAACTACAAGGTAAACCCAGATTTTGTAAATAGGCGTCCTATAGACACCTTAATAGTACTCATAAGTGTATGTGATGAAATTAAGATGGTGTTTCCGGTCACTTTATATTTCAATTTTTGAAGCACTAAATAATTATTTTCGAACGCATTTTTTTCTGGGCTTCATTTTTGTAACATCACAGACACAGGTGACAAGTGTGACCTTCTAGCTCAGATTTTTTAAAGTCAAACCAATGTTAACCAATCACTTTAACTTGCATTTTCAAAGGAATTGGTGCGTTGCAGAGTGTCTCAGAAGTAAATGCGAAAAGTTCGGAATGTGAGAATGGGATCCCAGAAAAAAACAGAATAACAGTAATCAAGGGAGGTGCAAAATCATGGGTAACTTTAGCATTTGTGGTATGGTCCAGTAGCTTCCTCACTTTTCCAATCTTGAATGCAGACTTACTTCACCCAAAAATATACCAACTTACTACAGATCAAGGGATAATTGTTAGTGCTACTTGCATATAACTTGCATTTTATAAGGAACAGACCAACAATTTGAGTTATAAATAAAGTTTATGAGGCTAAAGGGTCACAAAATTGGAAATAAGTAGTGTTATGGACGGACGAAATGTACAATCTTTAGGTAGAGGTTGGAGTTGTGTCAAAGTGGCTTAATACTAGTAACTTTTAGATTGCAATGACGTCACTACGGTTTTTAATTTGAATCGCTTTTATTCACGCAGAGACTCGCAACAGATGCAAAGCACGATCTCAGTATTTATACCCGTTTGATAGTTGAGACTTTCATGGTTGTAACGTTTATATGAAATGCTTTTACATGTTTTCCCCCGAAAATCATTATGACAACAGGTTGAAGTGTGCGCCGGGCTTAAACAGGCGCACGATTCAGTGACAACCGGTTATTGAAATAAGCGTCCAATGGGCCAGGACTAGGACCGGGGACTAGGACAAGTAGGCAATATTGAAAAGGCACTTAATTATCCCGCAATGCGGGTTGTATCTGTCATTGCGAAACTCTTCATGGGAGAAGGTAGTGAACAATGGCTGTATTGCTAACGTTCGTAAGGGAGGGGATAATTACTCCATGACGAAGAAAAGAGTAAAATATGGAAAGATGAAAATAATTATAGTACATAATAACTATTCTTTCTTCACTCATTCTCCCTTTTATTCTCTCTATCTCTCTCATTTTCGTCACGACGTTTACAGATTTAACCCAGAGTTACAGACACATTCTGAAGCCTCAAAGGGCTGCAACAATTGGGATGAAGCAGTGTGTGAGGGCGAATACTCGGGTGGAGTAGACCGACGGCTATGGAGAACCGGTTTGCTGAACATCCAATTTGAAGATGAACTGGAAGGGGGTGTCATACCTGCCCTCGACAAAGCCTGCATCGCTCCACGAACAAACGGGTACGTGTGGTTCTGGGTCAGCAGGATCGACTACGGCAAAGTGTCCTACGTTGATGGGTCAAGTACCAAACAAAGCGGCGAATGCTTGGCTATCAGGGTCGGTAACGATGGTAGAATCTACGGCAGGTACTTTAGTTGCGGTCAGAAGCTACCATCCTTCATTAGGATCACACCAGTACTCAGTCACTAGAGGAACCGATCTAAAAATGAAAGGCGATTGCCTTCACCAACCGTAGATTTTCTTTCTCAATTCGACGTTAAGCGTTGTGCGAATGATTCCTCTGGGTTTTTAGTTAGCACAGGGTCTTCCAAAAAGCATTATATAAGATTAAAGTATACATTCACCATGTCGACCTCTGTGGTTATCGTTTATCGCGTTTAGGCCAAACTAATTAATAATACACTGATAAATAGACATAACGAGTTAAAATTACTGGTAAGCATTGGTCTTTTCGAAACCCTGAATAAAAATCGATACGAACTTTGCTATTTTGGACAGCTTGATTTTCCTGTAGAATCTAATTCTGGGTTGTAATATTTCATTTAATTGGAGATTGAGATTGAATTCATTTAAAAAATGTGAACATTGCATTTCCCGAAAGCAATTTTGCCATACTCAGTATTATTTTAATCAACACCAAATGGTGAAGATTTGTGCAAATAAGCATTGAAGCGATGACGTCAAATGTTTCTTTGTATTTTTTTTATTTCAGCATTTTGGGAACAATTTCTTGATTGAGCATGCATGATAAATACCATCCATAACCCAAATGTGGATGGATTCGGTTCATAGAGCCCAAGATGTGGCCATATAATTTGTACTAAGCGTCAATGAAATCAGTGAAAATTGGTCCATTTCAAACTTTGACTTGACTGCGAACAGTTATTAACCAGGCAAAACTGCACAGAGTTCGATGGTGGTACTTAAGTAATTTCATTTAGCTTTTAGGTGGACATTGATCAGGTCAAAGTGAACCAACGTCTGATTTCAGATGTGACTTTTTTAGGCTTGTCAGCATGCGCTGTCTACAATTGGGTCATGAAAAATGCTGAAATATCAAAACACACCAATCCCCTCGAGGCAAACGAAATTATGACGTCACAAGACATAGCAGAATCATGTTGTTTTCATGTTTTCTTGTTATATTTTGAATGTATAATAACTATAAACAATCAGATTTCAAGGTTCATGTAACTTGCTGTTATGAACAGTCAACGAGAGAAGTAATAAAACGGTTGGACACATATAACTGTATCTTCAAACTTTGTTTCTGTACATGTATGTTGGTTGTCCTGCATGAGTTTGTTTTGTATTTTAAAGGGGATTTAAACCTTTGGAACATGCAGACTTTGTGTGGAAACAGAAAAATCAAAGAATAAGAACAAAGACAATTTGAGAAAAATCGGACAAATAATAAGAAAGTTGCGAGCATTTGAATATTGCGATCACAAATGCTATGGAGATCCCTTCATTTGCAGTGCGACAAAGATATGTGATGTCACTTGGCACTTTCCCGTTGGTGGACTATAAAAAAAACCCAAATGTCTGTTTTAGCTCTTTCTTATGGTGGTATAAACTCTTTATCTATAATGTATATGTTTTGAAAAAAAAATTGTATTACATGCCCTCCTATAGAAAGAATACAAGATTAACCGATATGTGTGATAAAAACAGACAGTTTAAGCAAGGAGATATGATATCTCCTTGGTTTAAGTGAAATATGTACAAAAGTACTGGGATAGTTGTTTACATGTATCATCACACATCTTTGTCGCATTGCAAATAGGAGGGGGGCTACTCGAATTATAACATAACATGATCCTACGTGCCACATCGAAGTTGAAAATAGGGGACTCTGGAACTAAACTTGGTCTTAAAACGGTAGTCTCCGGAACGGCTATGGGATCAACGATTGTTAAAAATGTAACGCTTTGGACCTGACGACATAAGAAATGGGGGTCTCCAGAACCCAGCATGGTAGCGCACTGGTAAGAGAAACCCAAATTTGAGAGTCTCTGGAACGGAGAACAAGATGAATTGATATGTTCTTCTAAATTGGTGATATTCTGGAACGAAAATTTTCGGCTGAAAATTGGGGTGTAGACCGCGGCACATACGCGTCATACATTTATACTACACGTAAGTAACCCCCCCCCCCACGGGATATGGTGTATAGATTAGTGTTGTTCCACACCTTTTTCAACAAAAGCAAACCATATAAAGAGCGAATCAATCAAATCTTGAAGTTCTAGGGGAAAGCTGCCAAACTCACGTTCCTCGATGTGAAATATATTTATTTTATACACTGTGAAAAAAAAGAGTAAATTTACGTTGGTCATTTTTTTGTTGGGTAATATATACGTTGGTTATTGTTTTGTTGGGCATTATGTGCCCAATACTTAGGCAAATTTTTACTCTGCCGCTGCCAAAATACAGATGTCCAATTGTTGGGCTAGTAATTGCCCTGCTGAGTGGTAAATGTTGCGAAACTTTACGATCACGAGTTGCGCTTGCAGCATGCTACACACGGTCGATAAGATATGGAGGAGCTTCTAGATGACTGGGGGCTGGGGAGCCTCGCTGAATCTTTCATAGATGAGTTGCTTAAACGTTTTTTTAATTTTTTTATTTTGGACTTTACGTTAAGCATAATTTGTAAGGAATTTGTCAGAATAGGCCTACATACATGACATATATCTGACGCTGTTTTGTTTTTGCTTCACTCACTTGAGATATGCACTTGCACTTGTATGCAGCGTTATTGTGCATGCAAAGCACTTTCGGATAAGGTCTCCGGATCGACATCAAAACCCCAGTCAAGTAATAGTTAGTAATGACCATTTGTTGTGTAAAGCAAATGAAAAATGCCCAACAAATAGTATTATTGATTGCAGGGAGGGATCATAATAACTCAACAACTTAGTAAAATTATGCCATTTTTCTTGGTGATTATTAAAGGCCTTGCCCAGATGTTGGGTTAATAACTTTATTAAAAAGTTGGGCAAATTAATGTCCCCCAAAATGTAGTTCAAAATATTACCCAACAGTTGGGCACATTAATGCCCCAACAACGTTGGGTAAAATATTGCCCAGTAGTTGGTAGGGTTGACTATCGGCCCAACGTTGGGCAAAATATTGGGTAAAATATTGCCCAATTTTTTCACAGTGTAGATGGTCTCGCGCCTTCCCAATCCGATCACACCGATTTTCTTTTCATGCTTGGCCAAATACTGGTATCAGAAACTACCTGAAGCCTGTTGCATAAAACTTTTTACCTGAGAAAACTCTGGTAAAAACTGAAAAGTAAGGTTAGTCTGATTTCCGCCTTGACTTTAGCACAGGGCAAAAACTCCGGTAAAAACAACCCGAGTTTTCTCAGGTAAAAAGTTTTATGCAACGGGCCCCTGGAGAAGTATTGAAAGAATTGACACGATGAAAGCAGCGTTCTGAATTTAGTCGGTCCGATTCCCAATTAAATGAATAATTTTTCTTTGTATGGAAGCTTAAAAGTTCCACCAGATATTTACTAGTTAATAATCATCTTGTCTTTTCCACATCCTGTGGGAGAGATGATCAGATGACAAGATCTCGAATCTCGTCATGTCTAGATCCTGTGGGAGAGATGATCAGATGACAAGATCTCGAATCTCGTCATGTCTAGATCCTGTGGGAGAGATGATCAGATGACAAGATCTCGGATCCAAGATCTTATCATCTGATCAGCTCTACTACATGACGTAGACACATAGGCGGCGGAAGCGGGGGGACGTGTCCCCCCCCTAAATTTTAGTTGGGGGACGGTCTTTTTTTTTTTTTCCTGCGTCCCCCCTAAAATCACGTGGACCCCCCTGAAACGTGTTTCCCCCCCCTAAAATTTACGTTGATGACCCTTTTTTTTTTTTTTTTTTTGCTTGTCAAAAAAATTTGGGTTCGCAACTCATAAAATTTAGGTTTTTGGGTGCGCTTGTAAAATTTTTTACCTGTGTCCATCCAAAAAATTAAAGTTGGACACCCCCTAAATTTTCTGGCTTCCGCCGCCAATGCGTAGACATGGCAAGATCCAAGATCTTATCATCTGATCATCTCTCCCACAGGATGTAGACATGACAAGATGATTATCTGAACATCTGGGTGGCACTTTTAAGCTTCCATACTATGCACGTTTCAGGCCATCCGCCAGTGATTCTCTACCACAACGAAATGAACAAGAGATGTTGATCGGAAAAGTGATTCGAAGTGAACTGATTCAGACTCTGAAGAGCGAGGATCCAGAATCCGGAATAGGTTGGCCTAAATTGTGCATGTACGTAACAGGTTGTGGGGTGAAAGCTTCTCTTGTTTTTCATGCTGATGAAAGAAAGAGTGATTGATTTTTCTTACTTGGTAATTGGAGAAATTTCTAAAGGTCAAGTCCAGCCCTTAAAAATGTTGATTTTAATAATGAAGAGAAAAGCCAAACTAGCATATTGCTAAAAATTTCATCAAAATCGGATGTAAAATGAGAAAGTTATGACATTTTAAAATTTTGCTTATTTTTTCACAAAACTACTCAGTGACATGGAAATTAGACAATCGATGATGTCACTTACTCAACATTTCTTCTGTTTCTCATTGTTTGAATATACAGTATTTCATTTTTACAGATTTGACAGTAAGGACCACATTGACTGAACCATATAGTATTAAAAATGCTAATTCTACATGACAATGAGGAGAAAATGATAAAATACAACATAAATAGTGAGTGGATGACATCATCAGTCTTTTTTTTTCATTTGCATACTGACCAGGATGCATATAACTGTAACTATAACAACTTTCTTATGTTATATCCGATATTGATGACATTTTCAGTGTTATGCTGGTTTGATTTTTTTTTCTTGTTGGAGTGGACTTGTCCTTGAAGATCGTAGGTCCTGTTGGGTATTTCATTAAGCTGTTCGTAAAGACCACATCATACTTATTCCGAATCAAGCAGAATTGGCCGGAATGAAAGGACTATTGTCATGATTGTTCGACCACCAGTTGGTCAATTAAATCTACTTCGAACACCGTTCGAAAATACCCTCGAATGTTTTGAACATGACCAAAACCTTCGGGACGGCCAAAATAAATGACAAAAATATTTCAAATGTACGCAGAAAGCAGTCAGAATAATGTAGAATGCGCCTAGAATGTCCAAGAATGTAGCACGAATTATCAATCCGACTCTATTGCTGTTCATTTTGACTAGTGTATGATGATTCACCTGGTCAATTTACTGAAATTCAACTCCAGTTTGGTGAATTCATAAGTTCCTCCAAAAATTTATAGATTTTTTGAATATTTTTTCGTTCCAGTTTCTGCTTGATTCCTGCTGATTCCGAAGTGTGATGGGGGCTTAAAGATACAAGCGATTTTACGAAAGACTGGTAACCATTTCTTGATCTTGTGGTGGTATGAAATGGTAACCAGTCGCTCGGTAAGACGCTCGAAAATTACGAAGAGCTTTATGAAATACCATCCAGGGCTCCGTAACACAAAGGTTTGCGATGAATTGCAAATAGAAAAGAACAGCACTGATTGGTTGCTGGTCAGTATTTTTTATTAATGCGTGTGTAACATTATTATTGTGGACCCTCTTCTCGAGGAAAAGCTATACACAATCATGCCCACTGGCCTAAAGATGGGGGGCAGTGGTATAACTACGGGGACAAGTGCCGCCCCCCCCCCCCCCCCGTCGGCTGATAAAAAAAATCAGAGGGAAAATGGAAAGAGGGAGAAAGAAAGAGAATCAAAGATGAAAAAGGGAAAATGAGAAATGCAATGAGTGTTCATTTATTTTGGTTTCAAATTTATAATAGAAAGGTTGAATTGTATTGTATTCTTCTTGAAAACATTCCTTTATAAGTCAATATTCATTAAATATGTTTCCTCGCACTTCGAGCTTTTTATATAGTAACAAACACATCTTTTTTTGCTAAACGTGCTTTCCCGCACTTAAAAATAAAAATATATAGGACACTCTTCGCATTCCAATTTTTAATTGGTGAAACACGTATTCTCTTTATGAATTCATACAAAAAAAGTCCTTAAAATGTTACTTTTAGGTCTGAATATCCAATATTACCAGTTCGCACATTTTTTTTTTTTGGATAGCCTATTGAATTCGGGCGTGACACTTGATTTGAATTTCGCGCCACCGGTAAAAAACGCGGCTCGAATTATCTTGTTGCCAAATTACAATTGCACGGAGGCAAAGTTTAAATCTTTTAAACGGATTTTGCCCTTCCTAAAATTGGCATCCTTTTGAATAAAATTTAATATTGGTCGAGTTATTTTTAGTAAACCCCTATGATGACAGGTCACAAGAAATTGTGCTCACATGGCCATGAGCACACGTTAGCAAAAGTGTGGAGTGGTTAAATGATGGATAGAAAAACAGCAGATGCACAATCAAATTAACAACAACAGCAACAAACAATCTTAGCCAAAATCTGTACTTATGCACGATCCGGAAAAAGACTTTATAAGAAATTGTCATTTTTAATTCAATCTTTGATTACTCATGCATGACTAAACCAATCATTTTTTTTAGAGGAATTGCTCAATGAGCGAAGAAATCCACCTGCGAAATATTATATAAAAAAATATCGCGTTCGAAAGTTACAGCATTTTGATTAAAGGGAACTTACTTTTTTTGTTGAGTTATAAATGTGTGAAGTTATACATGTACTACAATTTGGCAACTCTTTTTTGTTTTAAATATTTTGTGAAAGAAATGGATGAAGAGAACAATGGTAGGCATAGCTTAAATCAAGGTTCCCCAAAGCTATCTACCCTTTGGAAAAATTGGTGATGCCGAAAAAAATGTCTCTACCGGGAATCGAACCCGGGCCCCCAGCTTTGAACGCCGGTGCCTTAACCACTAGACCACAGAGACGGGTTAGTGGCTAGGGCGACCCCGATCCGATTGACCGTCAGATAGACAGATTTTTGACACCATACCAATTATTATTTCCTTTGTCGGGTGAAGGTGGCTTTTGAACGACAAGCCGCCATGCCTCAGCTGGATCAAAGCTATTGCTTTGATACAGTACACGTATGGGAGAAAGTATACAGATGTGTGAAGTTATACATGTACTACAGCTTTGGCAACTCTTTTTTGTTTTAAATATTGTGTGAAAGAAATGGATGAAGACAACAATAGTAGGCGTAGCTTAAATCAAGGTTCCCCAGAGCTATCTACCCTTTGGAAAAATTGGTGATGCCGAAAAAAGCTGGGAGCCCGGGTTCCTTTCCCGGCAGAGACATTTTTCGGCATCACCAATTTAAGCTACGCCTACCATTGGTCTCTTCACCCATTTTATTACAGTAAGATAACAAAAAATAACAACAGAGGGGGACTTAAACGAGATGGTGGAATACAATAGAAAAGATTGGGAAACATAGGTGTGTGGAAGGACAAGGAATTTCAATGTTCAATGTTCTGTACTCACTGAACTCCCTCTGTTGTTATTTTTTGTTATCTTAGTGTAATCCTTCTGTTATGTACCCTTTGTTACCCTTTATTTACTTTGTTGTTATTACGATTTTATTTGCATGGTTTTGTTCTAATTTGTTTGTTTCAATGCATTATAGGCCTGATAAAGGCCCTACTGGCCGAAAGCTAGCAATAAAAGAGATACTTGGAAGCTCTGCGTCTAGCGTCAATGCTTGAATTATTTACGCCTATACGTAGAACATGACGCGCTGCACTACACGTTGTGCAAAGGGCCCTCTTCCTTTAATATATATGTATATATATATATAAACTCAACAAAAAAGTAAGTATATATACATATATAAAAGCTTAAAGAAAGTTTGACTTTGCTTACATTTGATATGATTAGGTAACTGTTATAGCATACAAACCCCCGCTTACATGGACAATTTTCTTTCAACAAAAACAATACTTCCACGCCCGTGTGCTTCCTCCATCCCAAATATAACTAAAAATGGAATGGTCAAAGCCTCTACAGACCGGGAGCAAAATATTATAGGGGCTCTTTTTAAGGAGTTCGCACAACCCACACCACAGAAAAATTGAACACCATAGGTAGTTAGTATCCCCTTGCACTCAGACAGGCCTGCCCCATCAGGCGTGCACAATCAAATTGCAATGTCAAATATGCCCTTAAAACTTAAGTGTGCTCCCTTTTGAAAATGAAGACCTTTTTTTTTGCTTGTCAAATTTTTTCGTGGACGAAATATATCCTCATTTTAAGGGTTAAAAACTTTTTTAGGCTTGTCAATTTTTTCTTTGGGAAAAAAGTGCTCCCTTCCTCAGGAAAATGTGCCCCCTCGCAAAAATCATGGATCCGCCCCTGCCTCTAGATCACTGCTAGGTAGGTAGTAGTCTCAAATTACGGTATCACTTTTTTTCTACAGACGACTTTAAAGAACGATATAAAATAGCAAAACATCTGAAAATCAGTAACCTTTAAGGGTAGGGTGAAAAGTAAGTAAGTTGCCATTTTTCTGCTTGAATATATCATAAATACGCCGTTGATGTATCGAAATATACCTGGGTGATAGCTGTAGCGTTACAGTACCATTAAAGTGAATTTGATATATATCAAACCTTCAAAATAGTAATACACCCATGGCCAATATCGACTTCCATCTCGGATAGATATGAAAACATGAGACGATAAATTGATTTTGTGATGTTAAAGATTAAGGTGCTTCAAAAAACCACACTGGGATTAAACAGGAGTTATTCATAACAAAATGAAGATTTTGGCAATATTTCTAAACATTTCAGATATGTTTTAACTAACATAAAATACATGGGCTACTATTCATAATCATGTGCCGTTAGTTTGAGATCCAACACTGCATTCATCAATTACAATTTCTTGTTTACTGGCGACACGATATGATTCCAACCATATTCCTTTTTTTTCTTCAAACACTTATTTTTCATTTTTTGAATTGTCGTCCCATCCCTTTTTCGAATTTTGTCTATTTCAGTTCTTGGAAATTTGCCATACTGAATACCCCATTGAGGCAAAAAACGTTTTTACTATGAAGAAAAACCACTATAATTCATTTGAAACGACTTGGAGACAAAAGAATAATAACCTTTGTTTGTCTATGTCTTGCATATAAAGAGGTGCTAGCACATTAAGTCACCCAGCCATTTCCAGTAATTTGCCTATTTATGGGGAAATCTGACATGTTGGTGCCCCCGTTGAGGCAAAATCCTATATCCACTATAAATAAAGCAAGCCACCTAAATCGTCTTATAACTATTTTTAGACAAAACAATTATTTTTTTGTCTATAAATAAGTGCTATAGGAATTGGAGCCTACCCTCTTTTGTATTTTGCCTTTTTGGGGAAAATCTGCCATTTTTATTAGCTTCATATGAATTAGTGTAAAGGAATCGAAGTCTACCCCCCTACTTGGAGATGAAAGAGTAGTCTTTTTTATCAGCTACATATAACGAAGCGCTAGGAGTTTGGAGCCACCCCCCCCCCCCCCCCGGAGCCTGCCAAAGTTTCCTACCCATTTTCATATTTTGCCTATTTAGGGAAAAATCTGCCAATTTGAAGCCCCCATTGAGGCAAAATGCTGTTTCCGCTGCAAAGCAAGCCACTTAAATTGCCTTAAAACTAATTGGAGATGAAAGAGTTTTTTTTCTCTATCAGCTTCATAGTAGTAGTGCTAAGAGGTTAGAGCCTATCTCACTCAGGGCGCTGCCGAAATCCCCCCCCCCCACCCTTAAACAAAAAAAAATCAATTTATCGTCTCAACACTTTCATATCTACTTGAGATGGAACATAGGATAATGTGTGGCACATAGCATCATGTTACATTATAATTCGAGTAGCCCCCCCCCCCGGGCGCGACCGTATTACCCCTGCACGTCAAGAAGCCATCTTCGCCATAAAGCCTACCGAATTCTTTACTCCAGTCACAGGCGGGTTGGCGGTGATTGCTGGTACATTTCAGGATCATAGATTGTAGTGTCTTGCACAGAGACGACACCAACTCCCACCAGCAGGAGAGCGATTGCTACTCGCCACGTCATGTCATTGTCTACCACAGCGAGATGAACAAAGATTTTGATCGGAAGACTGTTCGAAGCAAAATGATCGAGAGTTGCCCCTAGACGAATACATATAATATTTGGGAAACACCTTCATGGTAATAGGATCGTTGGGCACAAGTGTCTGTTGTTTTTTTTTTCATGTTGGTCACAGGAAGAATCGTGTGAACCGCGTGATTAAAATCATCTCCAAGCTCGAAGGTCAAAATGTGAACCATTGTCTCTGACGACAAGTCATCATATATGACTTCATAAACAGGGCAGACTCACACAGCAGGCCTTACAACAAACCTTAAGGAAAATAAAACCTTTGGAACAAGAAAGCTTGTGTGAAAACATAAAAAATCAAAGAAACAGATCAACGAAAGCTTGAAAAATTGACAAATAATGAGAAGTTTATGAGCATTTGAATATTGTGATCACTAATGCTATGGATATCCTCCCACTAGCAATGCGACAAAGATGTGTGATGTCACTTGTGAACAACTATCCCAGTACTTTTGTAGTATATTTCATTTAAACTGCCTGTTTTTATCACATCTAACAGTAAATCATGTATTATTTCTATAGGAGGGCATGTTATACAAATTTTCAAAAAATTCATTACGGATAAAGAGTTTGTATCACCATAAGAAAGAGCTAAAAAGAGTAATGTTGGGGTATTTTATAGTCCACCAACGGGAAAGTGCCATGTGACATCACACATCTTTGTCGCATTGACAACGGGAGGATCTCCATAGCATTTGTGATCGCAATATTCAAATGCTCGTAACTTTATGTTTAAATGTATGTTTTTATTGTTTGAATTTGAGTGGCGATGTTTGTCAATAAGCATTCTTCCACCACCACCACCTTTTAGTCTTCTATTTGTTCTTTTGTTAAGTTGCATTATATTCTCTTAATCATTTCAAGCTTTGATGTTTTTAAATCATCTATTTATACATGTATATACCTGTAAGATGTACACAATTCAGCCTTTTGGCTGCTACGTGCAATGATTTTGAATAAAACCTTTTCAATTTCAACTTTCTCATCATTTGTCCGATTTTTCTCAAAATTTCTTTGTCTTATTCTTTGATTTTTCTGTTTCCACAAAGGTCTGCATGTTCCAAAGGTTTTATTCCCCTTTAAGATACAAAACAAACTCATTCAGAACACCCAGCAGACATGTACAGAAACAAAGTTTAAAGATACAGTTATATGTGTCCAACCGTTTTATTACTTCTCTCGTTGGCTGATCATAACAGTATGTTACATGAACCGTGAAATCTGATTGTTTATAATTATTGTACATTCAAAATACAACAAGAAAACATGAAAAATAACATGAAATATCTTTATTTCTACTATAGTTATGAATGGCGGTCAAACTAGTGTCGTGTACTATTTTATAACACGGGGGGATTTTTTTTGTCATGTTTTCAACAGCTCTTTATTCGGGAATGCAATGTTCGTATTTGAAATGAACTAAATCTCAGTCCCTAATTAAATGATATATTACTCCCGGAATTAGATGCCACACAAAAATCAGGCTGTACAAAATAGCAAAGGTCAAATCGATTCTTATTCAGACTTTCGTATAGACCAATGTCATGAATGTTTGCCCGTCATTTTTTGGATGAACTCGTGATGCCCATTTATCAGTTTTTCTGTAATTAGTTTAGCCTTAACATGATAAACGACAGTAACATTAACAGAGGCCGACATGGTGAATGTATATACGTTAATCTTGTATATTGCTTTTTGGAAGACCCTGTGCTAACTAAGACCTGGAGAATTCATTCGCATAACACTTTACTTCGAATTGAGAAAGAGTGTCTATGGTTGGTCAAGGCAATCGCCTTTCATTTTCAGATAGGTTCCTCTAGTGACTTTGTACTGGTGTGATCCTAATGAAGGATGGTAGCTTCTCACTGCAACTGAAATACCGGCCGTAGATTCTACCATCGTTACCGACCCTGATAGCCAAGCATTCGCCGCTTTGTTTGGTACTTGACCCATCAACGAAGGACACTTTGCCGTAGTCGATCCTGCGGACCCAGAACCACACGTACCCGTTTGTTTTTGGAGTGATGCAGGCTTTCTCGAGGGCAGGTATGACACCCCCTTCCAATTCGTTTTCAAATTGGATGTTCAGCAAACCGGTTCTCCATAGCCCTTGGTCTACTCCACCCAAGTATTCGCCCTCGCACACAGCTTCATCCCAGTTGTTGCAGCCCTTCGAGGCTTCAGAACGTGTCTGTAACTCTGGGTTGAATCTGTAAACGTCGTGACGAAAATGAGAGAAATAGAGAGAATAAAAGGGAGAATGAGAGAAGCAAGAATAGTTATAATGTACTATATTTTGTTGGCTCTTTCCAGCTTTTACTCATTTCTCGGCCAGGGAGCACTCATCCCCTCCCTTACGGACGTTAGTAATGCAGCCATTGTTCACTACCTTTTCCCCATGAAGAGTTAAAAGGGAGAATGGGAGAAAAGGACGAAGAGAAGCAAGAATAGTTATATGTACTCTATTTTGTTGGGTCTTTCCAGCTTTTACTCATTTCTCCATCAGGGAGCACTCATTCCCTCCCTTACGGACGTTAGTAATGCAGCCATTGTTCACTACCTTTCCCCATGAAGAGTTAAAAGGGAGAAAAGGACGAAGAGAAGCAAGAATATACTTATTTTCCTCTTTCCAGCTTTTACTCTTTTCTCCGTCAGGGAGCACTCATCCCCTCCCTTACGGACGTTAGTAATGCAGCCATTGTTCACTACCTTTCCCCATGAAGAGTTAAAAGGGAGAATGGGAGAAATAAAAGGGAGAATGGGAGAAAAGGACGAAGAGAAGCAAGAATAGTTATATGTACTATACTTATTTATTTTCCTCTTTCCAGCTTTTACTCTTTTCTCCGTCAGGGAGCACTTATCCCCCCCCCCCCTTACGAACGTTAGTAATGCAGCCATTGTTCACTACCTTTTCCCATGAAGAGTTTCGCAATGGCAGATACAGAACGCATTGCGGAATAAGTGCCTTTTCAATATTACAATATTCCTTGTCCTAGTCCCCGGTCCTAGTCCTGGCCCAATGGACGCTTATTTCAAAAACCGGTTGTCACTGAATCGTGCGTTTTTTTAAGCCCGGCGCATAATGATTTTCGGGGGAAAACATGTAAAAGCATTTTATATAAACGTTACAACCATGAAAGTCTCAACCATCAAACAGGTATGAATACTGAAATCCTGATTTGCGTCTATTGCAAGTTTCCATTTGAACTAAAAACGATTCAAATTAAAATAATGTAGTGACGTTATAGCAATCTAAAAGTTACTAGTAATAAGCCAATTTAACATAATAACAATAATAATAACTCCAACTTCAACCTCAACCTAGAGATTGAACATTTCGTCCGTCCAAAACACTACTGCTTTCCAGTGTTGTGACACTGTAGCTTCACAAACTTTATTTTACTATATTTACTCAAAAAACTAAAAAAATCCTTTAAATGTTATAGTTATAGCAAGTAGCACTAATATCAAGCCTTTGATCTGAAGTAAGTTGGTAAGGGATCTTGGGGTGATGTAAGTCTGCATTCAAGATTAGAAAAATGAGGAGGCTACTCGACCATACTACCACAACTTGGCCATGCTTTTGCACCCCCCCCCCCCTTGATTACTGCAATTCTGATCTTCCTGGAATCCCATTCCAACATTTCGGACTTTTCGCATTTACTTTGGGGGCAATCTCTACAACGCACCAATTCCTTTGAAAATGCAAGTGAATCACAATGGAGAGCGAGAGGCTTTTGTCCAAAGTGGTGGACCAGGAACGCATCGAAATCTCTTGACTCTGGGCAACGACACATTTACAATTGTACGTCCGGTGCAAATCTTCGGATGATCTGCTGTCCCAGTCCACCAACTTTCGACAAAAGCCTCTCAGCTCCTCATTGTAATTTACTTACATTTTCAATGGAATCGACGCGTTGCATGGAGTTTTCCCTTGGCATTTGCGAAAAGTCCTTATTTACGCCCACTACAAAGCATTCAAAATACCGCTGCAAGTCTTGTTACTCTTTTAAGAAAATCTTCACCTATATTACACCAATTCTGGAATATCTTTATTAGCTTCGAATACATCAGTGCATCATTTAAAACGTTCTTTTCATGACGTATCAAATCATTAGTGGCCTAGCTCCTGAATATCTCTCTAACCTCAACTCTCTCCGCTCTCCTAGCTCACTCAGACCACTTCGTTCTTCAACAACCTTGCAGCTCACTCTCGGACTCCGAACAAAATAGTTACGGTGATCAAATCCAATCTTACATCCATAATGCCAACTCCCTGGATCACTTCAGATTCAGATTCAGATTTAGATTTATTTCCAACAGAAATCGATACAAATTGTTTTCATACTTTATAACAAATGTTTACGATACAAATCATTAACATTATAATCATATTCAAAAACATCCATGATAATTAACATTTAAAGATATATACAAAAAATATATGGTGCATTTGGTAGACAAATTATAATTTATAATTTAAATAGAAAAAAGGGTATCTGTGGAAATGGGAGATTCACTAAAAAGCATAGCTTGTATAATGTGAATCTCCCTAAAGGAAAAGAAGGAGAGAGAGGGGGGGGGGGGGAAGACGCAATGGTTGCTATTTGCCTACGGAGACTTGCTGAATATATATATATATATATATATATATATATATATATATATATATATAAAAAAAACAAAAAAAAACAAAAACAAGATAACTCTCAGAACAAGACAAAACTACTTTAAGACCTTGCTAAGGCCCTCTTTTTATCTCTAGATATCAGTTGTGGGTTGGTGTATACGGGGGTGCACATCTTAGTTTTGTTCCGTTTGTTTCTTTAAAAAATGAATTTGATAAGACTACATTTTTATTTTTCCTGTAATTTATAGTAGATAGACAGAAAGCTGAGCGCTAAAATGACCCTTATTAAGCGCCCTTCAATAATTGTTTTAATTGTTATTATCATTATAGCAGGGGTTATATTAAATAGTGGGTATAAAAAGGACAAGCAAAAAAAAAAAAAGAAAGGTTATCACCCAACATGTAAGGTCATTCAGTTCAAAGTATACGTATTATTTCGAGTGTGAATGATGTGAACAAAATAGTAGGGGCATGGGGGCATTTGATATTGTGTCCCCCCTATTAGTTTTCTTAGGTTTTTCATGGTCTCCTGTGTTAATTAAAGAGGAGGCTCACCCTGACAAAAACTTATTGTAAAAATTATATCAAATATTGACGAAGGTTTGAGGAAAAATCAAAGAACAAAACAGTTATTGGAATTTTAATCATTTGATTTGTGTCGTCATAATGCGAGCAGCTTTCCTACATATTGTATGGTAAAGAAAATTGAAAATGTTTTTTATCATACATTTAGTATATTAATACACAAATCGATTCACAAAAAGAAAAGAAAAATCCATAAGGTCATCATGAACCATTGAACACTGAAATCTATGCATTATGACATATGGGGCAGATGCTCGTTTATGACATCAAAAAATGAAGTTTTAATAACTCCCTTAATCTTTTATTGGATTGTCCTCAAACCTTTACGAATATTTTTGTAATATTATTTTTCTTCTATTTTTACAACACACTTTTCGTTAGGGTGTACTTCCCCTTTAATTAATATGTCTTTTTTGTTATTAGTAAGTGAAGTTTATGCTAACATCGTTATATGTTGTATTCATTATGACTATATTAATAATATGAATATAAATAAATATTTAAAGGATTATTTAATAAATAAATATTCAATATATAAATATAAATATTTATCAATATGAATAAATATTTTGTATATTACATAATTATTTAAGCACATTTGATATCATGTATTGTAGGCCTATATTATTTTGAACGCAGTAGTAGAAACAAAACAGAGAAATGGACATTATGAATAAATAGGAAATATATTTAATGTTAAGGAGCATGATTTTGACATCTTTCCCCCCAAAACGTCAAGTTTTTATTGATACGCACTCTACATATAGCGTTGAATTTTGTTGACAAAAATGTGTAAAGACAACACTTACTTGTACACCATTCCTGGGTTACCCCAGCACGTCAAGGAGCCATCTGCACCATAAACCCACGAGTCTCTACCCGATGCTTTACTGCAGTCACAGGCGGGTCGGGGGCGATCGCTGGTCCATTTCAGCCAACACCCAGGGAAGTTTTGGTCACCGAGAGATGCAGAGACGACACCAACTCCCACCAGCAGGAGAGCGATTGCTACTTGCCACGTCATGTTGTTGTCTGCCTCAGCGAGATGAATGAAGATGTCGATCGCAAGACTGATCCGAAGCAAAATGATCTGGAATCCGTCCGAAATGATTAGATATAATATTAGAGGTATAGGGCTTCGACATAATTACCTGAACCTAAATAGCATCTGTTCTTTTGTTAGCCAGACCATGCAGACGCCGGCCTTGGAGGAACGGTCGATTTCTTTAGATTTTTTTTGTGTGTATATAGACGTTTGATTAAAATAATAGGTCAGCCCACACTAGATCAACTCCCCAAGGTCAAAAATTATGTGAAGGTGTAACCCTCGTCTCTACCGAAAGGTCGTAACTGTATTCTAAACCCATATAAATGGGGCGTATGCATTTGAACTCTGCTCCACATTTAGCGTCGAAATATGTCTTTTAATTTTCTAGACAATAAAAAAAAACCTTTTAATTCATTTCATTTATTGAGTGCTATGTGAGAGCACAAAGTATTTCGAGCAGAATGATCCAGAAACAGAAAGATGACGAAGATGACCATACGAATATTCTCCAGTGTGACTGCGGAGGGGGGGGGGGGCTCATTGCCATTGGACGGTGGACAGCATCGGCGGCAAAGAAAAGGGAGTGTTTTTACCAGTAGGCGCGAAATGCAAATAGTGTTAAAACGCCTAAATTATTTTTTTTTAATCCCCCTAAATCTCGTTGGCATGAAAAGCAAAATAGAGTACGTAATTTGTACCGACTTCGACCGACAGTAAGCTCATCTCTCCTCCAAACTGTACCAACGACAACAAAATATCAACACACATCATACATTTAGTGCTTGCAGCAGTTGGCCCCATGCAGTCGTCACTCCTACGTCCAGTCATTTAATGAGAGTGAGACCCCCGTGCACATAAATCACTTGTTATCCAATGAAGATGTTGACTACGCCTAAGGCTCGATCTCATGTTGATTCCTGCAGAGATCTTCTTTTTTTCCTGTATTTCTCGCAGTAGGCGCGGAACGCGAATGGAATGTCAAAACGACTGAAGCCATCTAATTCACGATGGCCTAAAACGTGCAAGTATGGAAGCTTAAAAGTGCCACACATAATTTTGTTCAGATAATCATCTTGTCATGTCTACATCCTGTGGGAGAGATTATCTGATGACAAGACCTTGGATTTGGTCATGTCAACAGCCTGATCAGATGACTAGATCTCGGATCTAGTCATGTCGAGCTCCTGATCAGATGACTAGATCTCGGATCTAGTCATGTCGAGCTCCTGTGGAAGAGATGGTGAGATGACAAGATCTCGGATCCAAGATCTTTTCGGATCATCTCTTCTATAGGATATAGACATGACGAGATCCAAGATCTTATCATCTGATCATCTCTTCTATAGACATGACATGCACGATCCAAGATCTTATCATCGGATCATTTCTCCCACGGGATGACATGACTAGATCCAAGATCTTATCATCTGATCATCTCTTCTACAGGATGTAGACATTACGAGATCCAAGATCTTATCATCGGATCGTCTCTTGTATAGAATGTAGACATGACGAGATATAAGATATTATCATCGGGTCATCTCTCCCACAGGATGTAAACATGACTATAGATCCAAGATCTTATCATCTGATCATCTCTTCTACATGATGTAGACATTACGAGATCCAAGATCTTATCATCGGATCGTCTCTTCTATAGGATGTAGACATGACGAGATAGATCTTATCATCTGATCATCGCTTCTTTAGGATGTAGACATGGCAAGATCCAAGATCTTATCATCGGATCTCTTCTATAGGATGTAGACATGAAGATACAACATCTTGTCATCGGATCATCTCTCCCACAGGATGAAGACATGACAAGATGATTTTCTGAACAACTGGGTGGCACTTTTAAGCTTCCATACTATGCACGTTTTAGGTCATCGTGATTTAGGAGGCTTTTTTATAATTCCTCTGGATAACAAATTATCGTGGTAAAATTACTTTGGTAGGTAAGTCTTAAGAAGAAAACAAAGTAGGTTCCTATACTTGTTTATTATTTAAGCCATTTGATCTAAAGCTTTGAGTCTTTGAGTCAACGAGCAATCAATCCAAAGAAAATGCATGTATTTATATGAAAATAAATGTGCATGCGCAGATTATTTTTTTCGAAATCTACCCTTACTTTTCATCTTTCGAATCGAAAACTCTTTATTCCCAAAAATTGAAAAACAAAAACATTTCAATATTTGTGTTTTTTTCTTTTTGTTATTTATTTTAATTTCATTATTTTTTTTTATTTGAATTGTCAATATCGGATTTGGTCAGTATACAGCCAGTATGCCTGCGGTTCTAGCTCGTGCACTCATTTGGGTAGTGTGTTTTTTTTTATCATGCTCAGACTATACATGCTATCCCAAAACGCTGAAATATGGAAGCTTAAAAGTGCCACCGAGATGTTGAGATAATTATCTCGGGAAGTCGACATCTTGATAGCAAAAGACAAGATGACGAGATCCCAGATCTCATCATGTCGACATCTTTTAGAAGAGATGATGAGATGACAAGATCCCGAATCTCATCATGTCAACATCTTTAAGAAGAGATGATGAGATGACAAGATCCTGGATCTCATCATGTCAACATCTTTAAGAAGAGATGATGAGATGACAAGATCCCGGATCTCACCATGTTGACATCTTGTAGAAGAGATGATGAGATGACAAGATCCCGGATCTCATCATGTTGACATCTTTTCGAAGAGATGATGAGATGACAAGATCCCGGATCTCATCATGTCAACATCTTTTAGAAGAGATGATGAGATGACAAGATCCCGGAACTTATCATGTCACCATCTTTTAGAAGAGATGATGAGATGACAAGATCTCGTAACTCGTCATGTCTACATCTTTAAGAAGAGATGATTAGATGACATGATCATGGATCGAAGATCTTGTCATCTGACTTGACCATTTCTTCTAAACGATGTCGACATGACGAGATCCGGGATCTTGTCATCTGATCATCTCTTCTAAAAGATGTCGACATGATGAGATTCCGGATCTTGTCATCTGATCATCTCATCTACAAGATGTTGACATGATGAGATCCTGGATCTTGTCATCTCATCATCTATTCTACAAGATGTTGACAAGATGAGATCCGGGATCTTGTCATCTCATCATCTCTTCTAAAAGATGACGACATGACGAGATCCGGGATCTTGTCATCTCATCATCTCTTCTAAAAGATGTCAACATGATGAGATCCGGGATCTTGTCATCTCATCATCTCTTCTAAAAGATGTTGACATGATGAGATCCGGGATCTTGTCATCTCATCATCTCTTCTAAAAGATGTTGACATGATGAGATCTGGGATCTCGTCATCTTATCTTATGCTATCAAGATGTCGACTTCCCGAGATAATTATCTCAGCATCTCGGTGGCACTTTTTAACCTTCCATACTGAAATGAACAAAAATGTGAAATCATCAGCTGGAACCACTGGAGCTTGATCCGCTGGAGCTGTTACCGCTCGAGCGTGGCCCAGTGATCGCCACGTGATCGCCGTCTCTGTCTCGACACGGGCCGGCTGGCCCCCCCCCCCCTGGATCCACCAGTGATTCTCTACCACAACGAAATAAACAAGAGATGTTAATCGGAAAAAGTGATTCGCGAAGTGAACTAATCCAGAATTCTGAAGGGTGAAAGCCTCTTGTCGAGGCCATGTCGGCTGCTCTCCGAGCGAACATGGCGAAGCAACGGATAGAGAGAAGCGCAGAGCGCAGCGAGACCGGCACGACACAGGGCCGAATCTGAGCCGAATTTAATCGACTTTCTTTTTTTTTTTTACAAATATTCCGACCAAAAACTGGTCGGTGGAAATCATCCAAAGAGAGCGCGGGCTGTTATGACGTCATATTAAATATTAATGAGCTCATCTTGAACATTGTCTTGAATGGCGACCCGCGCATTTTAGGCGGAGAGTGACGACGGATTATCAAAGAACATTGAATATGCCTCTAACATGATGAATATTGACCGATTTAAAGATTTCCAAGTCGATAAAATTAAATCTGCACTGAAAGGACGAGATGTTTTTGTAAATCTACCCACAGGATATGGAAAAAATGTCATATTTCATGCGATTCCACCTTGTGTCGATTATCGATCGATCTCCGTTGTGCAGTGGAGTGGAGTTGCTTCCCCTTGACTTGAGTCTGACCATCGGCTGCACGATTATCTCCCGGGAAGTTTGGGGGCGGTGATGGGTCTGTTACGGCATGGACCTATTACTATTATTCGTAGTAGGTCCATGGTTACGGCCAGTACTACTCGCAGTAGTAGTACCACTATATGTAGCACTTTGCTGGTTATATCCCCTTTAGTGTCCCGCAATCAAATGAATCCCCTGCAGAATAGTGGACTACTATAATATTCCGAACGTACCCCGAACAAAACAGCTTTGACATTTTATTGGTTTACTAGGTGACCGGTAATATCTGGGACTGGCCTCCGACTGTTACTATGGTAACTGTCGGAGAAAGACAACTTGTTAGTGCTGACAATTTTCATGAAACAATCCTTTGGTCTATTATTGGGAACCTCTTTCTCGAGGAAAGGCTGTACATAATCATGCTCACTGGACTAAAGAGGGGCCCGGGGGGGCAGTGGCCACCTACGGGGGACACTTGCCCCCACCCCCATCGGCTGATCAAAAAAACCCGAGGGAAATGGAAAGAGGGAGGGGAAAAAAGAGAATCAAAGGGGGGGAATGAGAAATGCAATGAGTATTTATTTTGGTTTCAAATTTATCATAGAAAAGTTTAATTGTACGTATTGTACTTGAAAACATTCATTTTTTGGTCTATATACATGAAATATGTTTCCTCGCAATTTGAGCTTTTATCATTTTATTTAGTAACAAACACATCTTTTTTTTCTAAAAGTGCTCCCCTGCTCTTGGCATCCCAATTTTTATTAAACACGTATGCTCTTTATAAATTCCTACAAACAATCCTTAAAATGTTACTTTTTAGGTCCGAATATCCAGCAAAATATAGGGGCTCTATTTAAGAGTATCGTACAACCCACACCACAAAAAAAGGTTTAACACCAGTAAGTATAGACCCTCTAGACACTGGTGTATCCGGCCCGTGCCCCCTTGAGAGGCACAGTAATGTAACATTGCCGTTAAAACTAAAGTGTGCCCCCTTTTGAAAATGAAGACCTTTTTATTTTTATTTTGCCTGTCAATTTTTTGGGTGAACGAAATGTCCTAATTTTGGGGTTAATTTTTTTTCAGGCTTGTCAAATCTTTCCTCAGGAAAATGTGCCCCCCTACCCCCCCCCCCTTTGTAAAAAACTGGATCCGCCCCTGCCTCTAGATCACTGCTTAGTAGTAGTCTTGAATTGTGGAATCACTTTTTTTTTCTTCAGACGAATTTAAAGAACCATGTAAAATAGCAAAACATTTAAAAATTAATAACCTTTAAGAGTCAGGTGAAATGTAAGTTGCTTTTTCTCCGCTTGAATATATCATAAATAAGCCGTTGATGTATCAAAATTTTCCTGGGTGATAGCTCTAACGTTACAGTAACATTAAAGTGAAATTTAGATATCAAACCTTCAAAATAGGAATACATCCATGGTTCAAAATTGAACCCCGAAAGGTTGATGCAAAATCAGCACCCTATGTGTTCAAAAATTGAAACCTGCGGGACCCCTTGGGGTGCAGTATTGCACCCTTCGGGTTCAAAACTGCACCCCTAAATTTTAAATTGAACCCCTTGGGGTGCAGTATTGAGTACTAACCGCATGGTTCAATTTTTGAACCCCAAATCAGGGGTTCAATTTTTGAACCCATAGGCACAGGGTGCTGATTTTGCATCAACCTTTTGGGGTTAAATTTTGAACCTTCATGTGTGCAGATACATGTATGTGGGCTACTATTCATAATCATGTGCCGTTAGTTTGAGATCCAACACTGCATTCATCAATTACAATTCCTTGTTAACTGGCGACACAATATGATTCCAACCATATTCCATTTTTTTTCTTCAAACATCAATTTTTCATTTCTTTTTTATTGTGAAGTCTTTTTATAAGGTTAAATGTCCCCCAAAGGCTGCCAAATTCGCCCCGTCCCTTTTTCCCAATTCTACTTCAGTTCTTGGAAATGTGCCATTCTGAATCCCCTATTGAGGCTAGAAACGTTTCTATGTAGAAAACACATTTAAATTCATTTGAAACAACTTGGAGATAAAATAGTATACCTTTTATCTATGCGTTACACCTTAAAGTCTTCTCGCTCGGGGGGGGGGGGGTGGGTGCTGCTGAAGTCACCCAGCTAAAAGTCTTCCATTTTGGAGCCCCTGTTGAGGCAAAAACCCGTTTCCGCTCTAAAGCATGCCACCTAAATCGTATAACTATTTTTAGACAAAAGATTAGTCTTTTGTCTATAAAGAAGCGTTAGGAGCCTACCCCTTTTCGTATTATTGGCTATTTATGGGAAAATCTGTCATTTTGAAGCCTCCATCTTTATCAGCTTCATATTAATCAGGGCTAAGGAATCGAAGCCTACCCTCTCGGGGCCTGCCGACAATTCCCCCCCCCCCCCCCTCCTGTCAATACATGTGAAAATTTTCGTTTTTTGCCTATTTACGGATTTTTTTTTGCCATTTTGGAGCCCCCATTTAGGGAAAATGCTGTTTTCGCTGTAAGCAAGCCACTAAAGTCGGCTTAAAGCTAATTGGATTTGAAACGCTATTTTCTTTCCTATCAGCTACATATAAAGAAGCCCCCATGAGGTGGTCGGAACTAACACCTAGTAGGTGATAGTTCCGACCACCTCAGGGGCTGCCAAAGTTACCCATCCCTTTTTCGTATTTTGCCTGTTTTTTGGAAAATCTGCCATTTTAGAGCCCCCCCCAAAAAAAAAAAGGCAAAAGGCTGTTTTCGCTGTACAACAAGTCACTTGTATTGCCATAAAACTGCCCTGGGACAAAAGAGTAGGCCTTTCTCTATCAGATACATGTAAAGAGGTGTTGGGACATCGAAACCTTCCCCACTCAGGTTGCTGCAGAAATCACCCACCCCTTTTCCTTATTTTTCCCAATTTCGGAGAAATCTGCTAATGTTTGAGCCTCATTGAGGCGAAAAAGGCACTTTTGTTAAATAAAGTAAAGCCATTTGTATTTTCTTGAAACCAACCGGTGATGAAAGAGTAGGATAACCATCTACCTATATACATGTATCTGTACTTCACACAGTAATCATCACCATCATTACGACAATGTGAAATTGGGATAGAATGCCTCTTTTTCCCAAAAGGGTGCTGCCTGTTGGGGCAAGGCTTTGATGTACCAGTCACTCTCTACATGTAATGTGTATAATAGTGTCTCTTCGTATATTTTCCAAGAAAAAAATGTCATCATAAGGTCTACCCTTTTTTATTCTAGTTGCTTGCTATAGCCTCTCTATGGTCTTTTCTTCTGTATTCTCTTCCTTTCCCTTCTCTTAGCCCTTTCTTTTTTAATTGCTGTTTACTCATTATCATTACTACTATCCCGATTGCCTACAAAGGTATTTCCGCTTTTTGGTTTTACACGCCTTCTTCCATGTAAAATTTATATACTGCACTATACTTCAATTATTTTTGTCTATATTAATGATATTCTTGATGAGTATATTATACATGAAAAGTATTGAAAAGTAATTTTCAATAAAATAAATTTTTGTTTGATTCGAATTGAAGATAAATAATTCCTACGATTGCTTTATTAATTCAAAATGAATGGGAATAGCAAAATTTATCTGAGAATTGAACTTGATCATCGGTTTTGGCAATGTAAGCTTCGTTTAAAAATTATCATGATATATAGATTATCACTTTGAAATGTTAGTCGTATCGCTGGGCCTATCATCTACACTGTTAAAAAACCCGTGATTTTACAGAAAATAAACAGAAAATTTTGCAGAAAGCAATAACAGAATCATTCTGTAAATTCATAAAACAGGAATCTTTCTGCAATTTGTATGTTAAAAAAAGGGGAAAAGGGTGTTTTATTCAAGGAAATTTGTAAGATTCCATACACCAAATACCAAATTCCTGTAAGATTACGCAATTCAATAAGATTACAGATGATCTCGAGACTCTGCTGCAGGAACTTCTTTTATTTTAAGGATAAATTTTCTAACAGTGTAGTATCATTTTGATACTTGATTAGGTGGCGGAGATCATCATAGTTACTTGGGGGAAAATGGATATCGTAATGACTATTAGGAGTAAAAACGACTCTGACATTTTAACATGACTGTTAAGTAAAGAATCCTGATGTAAAAATGTGAGTGGTTTTGGGTCCATTGTCCCCTAAACAGATGCCACGATCAAGAATTAAAATAATGAAGTTAGAGGGGAAAAGGGAAAGGAAATGGGGGAAATAATATATTTTCTGGGCATTATATCAAAATCTGTCAAAAAGATTAAAAAAAAGTAATTTCTGGCTCAATCGGTTCCTTACAAATTTTGCCCCATACTCCGTGTGTGGCCCCTACATTTTACTTTTTGAGGGCGGTGGTTCCTATACACCACTGGTAATGAATTTGGTTTGTATCAGATTATATCGCCAGTAAAATAGTAATTCTAATTTATAATTTAAGCAGAGTTGGATCCCAAACTAACAGACCTACAATATTATAAATGGTAGCCCAAAGGGTAGTTAAACATATCTCAAATGTTTAAAAAGAAATCTTCATTTTGATATGAAAAACGCATATTTAATCCATCTATAGTTTTAAAGATCATATATCTTTGAAAAAAAATCGATTTATCATCTCAACATTTTCATATCTACTTGAGATGGAACATAGGATAATGTGTGGCACATAGCATCATGTTTTATATTATAATTCGAGTAGCCCCCCCCCCCCCGGGCACCATATTACCCCAGCACATCAAGAAGCCACTTTCGCCATAAACCTAAAGGTCTCTACCCAATTCTTTACTCCAGTCACAGGCGGGTCGAGGGTGAGTGCTGGTCCATTTTGGCAAATGCCAATCAGGATCATAGATTGTAGTGTCTTGCACAGAGACGACATCAACTCCCGCTAGCAAGAGAGCGATTGCTACTCGCCACGTCGTGTCATTGTCTACCACAGCGAGATGAACAAAGATTTTGATAAGAAGACTGTTCCGAAGCAAAATGATCGAGAGTTGCCTCTAGGCGAATACATATAATATTTGGGAAACGCCTTGGTGAGATTTTTTCATGTCGGTGACCGGAAGAACCATCGATTTCAAAGGCTTTTATTTTTTCAAATTATTAAAATCATCTCCTTAATCGGAGGCCAAAATACGAACCATTGTCTCTGAGGAGAAGTCATCGTATATGACTTCATATAAGCAAGGCAGTCTCACGCAGCAGGCCTATACAACAAACTTAAAAGGAGAATAAAACCTTTGGAACCAGAAAGCTTGTGTGAAAACAGAAAAAATCAAAGAAGCAGATCAACGAAAGCTTGAAAAAAATTGAACAAATAATGAAAAAATTATGAGCATTTGATTATTGCGATCACTAATGCTATGGCAATGCGACAAAGATGTGTGATGTTATTGTGAACAACTATCCCAGTACTTCAGTATTATATTATATCACTTAAACTGCCTTTATTCATGTTTTTATTATGGAAAGAGAGTTTGTATCACCATAAAAAAAGACATTTTGGGGGTATTTGTAGTCCATCAAAGGGAAAGTTGTTCACATGTGATATCACACATCTTTGTCGCATTGCCAACAAGAGGATCTCCATAGCATTAGTGATCGCAATATTCAAATGCTCGAAACTTTCTCATTATTTGTCCGATATTTCTCGAATTTTCTTTGTTCTTATTCTTTGATTTTTCTGTTTTAAAACAAAGTCTGCATGTTCCAAAGGTTTAATCCCCTTTGAAATACAAAACAAACTCATGCAGGACAACCAGCAGACATGTACAGAAACCAGCAAAATGCTGTCCTGCCGAGTTCCTACGGGAGTTACCACAAACAGAAACAAAGTTTGAAGACACAATTGTATTTGTCCAACCGTTTTATTACTTCTCTCGTTGACTGATCATAACAGGAAGTTACACGAACCGTGAAATCTGATTGTTTATAATTATTGTACATTAAAAACACCAACAAGAAAACATGAAAATAACATGAAAGATCTTCATTTCTACTAGGAGAATAGGTATGAATGGCGGCCAAACTTGTGTCGTGTACTATTTTAAAACACGGGGCGAATTTTTTTTTCACGTTTTCAACAGCCCTTTATTCGGGAATGCAATGTTCATATTTGAAATGAACTAAATCTCAGTCTCTAATTAAATGATATATTACACCCCCGGAATTAGATGCCACAGGAAAATCAGGCCGGACAAAATAGCAAAGTTCAAATCGATTTTTATTCAGGGTTTCGAAAAGGTCAATGTTTACCCGTAATTTTCCTGATGAACTCGTTTTGCCTATTAATCAGGTTTTCTTTAATTAGTTTAGCCTAAACGCGATAAACAACAACAGAGGTCGAGATAGTGAATGTATACTTTAATCTTGCTTTTTGGAAGACACTGTGCTAACTAAAACCCGGAGGATTCATTCGCACCACACTTAACGTCGAATTGAGAAAGAAGATCTACGGTTGGTCAAGGCAATCGCCTTTCATTTTTAGATCGGTTCCTCTAGTGACTTTGTACTGGTGTGATCCTAATGAAGGATGGTAGCTTCTGACCGCAACTAAAGTACCTGCCGTAGATTCTACCATCGTTACCGACCCTGATAGCCAAGCATTCGCCGTCTTGTTTGGTACTTGACCCATCAGCGAAGGTCACTTTGCCGTAGTCGATCCTGTTGACCCAGAACCACACGTACCCGTTTGTTCTTGGAGCGATGCAGGCTTTCTCGAGGGCAGGTATGACACCCCCTTCCAGTTCGTTTTCAAATTGGATGTTCAGCAAACCGGTTCTCCAAAGCCGTTGGTCTTCTCCATCCGAGTATTCGCCCTCACACACTGCTTCATCCCAGTTGTTGCAGCCCTTTGAGGCTTCAGAATGTGTCTGTAACTCTGCGTTTAATCTGTAGAGAGAGAGAGAATAAAAAGGAGAATGAGAGAAAAGGACGGAGAGAAGCAAGAATAGCTCTAATCATGTATTTAATTATTTTCTTCTTTCCAGCTTTTACTCTGTTTTCACCGTCAGGGAGCACTTATCCCCTCCCTTACGAACGTTAGTAATGCAGCCATTTGTGTTTTAAACCGTATTTAACTTGTCGTGCCTTTTATAGTATCAATTATGCTATACAATTCAATGATTTTACCCCGTTTGTCTTGTTATCTGGGGGAAACTGTGGAATAATTATTTTAAACCAATTATACATACTACAAAAGCGCGCAATTAGGGTTATGTGCAATGCTCCACCTTTAAGTCACAGCTCTTTAAAAAATGTTTTTCATATTAATCACCTGCAAGTTGCCATATTTATGTATTCTTATTTCAAAAGTATACTGCCTATGAGTTTTAATGATCTTTTTACTAAGAATAGTGCAATACATTCGTATAGTACTAGGGCACAAGGGGATTTACGCTTACTTTTCTTAAAACTTAATTTCTCAAAAACTACCATTGATTTCATTGGTTCTAAATGCTGGAATAATATTTCAGATGAACTTAAATTATGTCCGACTTTGTAAACATTTAAACGTAAATACAAGGCTTATATACTGCGTGTAGATTTTGAATATACTTAGCATGTTTATGTTTTGCTTCGTAATTTTCTTTTTTTCTTATCAATTCTCTATTCTCGTCTTTTCCTACCTCTCTCCCTTTTCTTTGCAATCCCCCTCTCTCAAATTTCTGCCTGTCTGCCTCGCACTCCCTGTATCTCATGGTATAAATGTATCTTTGAACTCTTATTCTGGGATTGCCCTCGATAAGCGTCTTTGGGTTTTTTTGGCAATTCCTCCGTATTTAGATCACATATCTTCTTGTCGGTCATCTATACGATTTACACATTTATTATTACCAAGAAAGTTTGAAAAATAGGCCATCAGACATAGATTATGTTTAGGGGCTAATAGCTGTATACATGTTCATAGTTTTCCCCTTTTTAAAGTTTAATTTTGATGATAACTGTCTTGAAAAAATGTTGTTTTTAAAATAAAAACAAAGACTTTGCCATATTGTTAGAAAGTATACAGTCTACTCCATCAATTGAAACTAAAATGCAGTAAAATTAAAAGCCCAAAATGCACATTTCACCGATCATCTTCCCGACCCTTATCTACAATCTCTTTTGTTGAACCACACTGAAGTTCTCAATATTACACGGTCTCTTATCAGCTCAAAATTTAAAGCACATGAAAGAATTAGTATGTTTCTTTTTATAGAAATAATTCACCCACTAGCTAATCCTTTTAGTCACATTTTTAATAAATCGTGATCACTAGGTGTTTTCCTGACCTATTCGAAATCGCCAAAGTCTATCCAATTTTCAAAAAAGGCAATCTTCATGAAATATGTAATTATCGCCCCATTTCTCTTCTCCCACGTACATATGAAAAAATAGTATTACTTTATAAATTAAAAAAACACAATCTGCTAAATTCTAATCAAATTTTCAAATCGTCACTTAAAACTGACCTTTTCTCATAACTTGTTTTCTTTTTTTTCTTTTTTAATGGATTGACTGTATATTATTATAATCTGCCAACCTGTGCGCTTTGAAACACCAGTATAAAGCGCCCTACAAATAGTATTATTATTATCATTATTATTATCAATATGGCTTCGGGAAAAATTACTCAACAAACTTGGCTTTAATCCAAATTTATGATAAAATTACAAACGCCAATGCTAATAAAGAACATGTAATTTGTATATTTTGTCAGTAAGGCATTCGATACACTTTACCACGATAATTTATTTTCAAAACTTGAAGTTGTGTGTATTTTTTTTTATATAACTTCCTCATTAATCAGTTTGATTGAAGAGTATGGAGAATCTTAACTTGAGTTTTATATACAGATTATAAGTTTATTTCCGTAATTTAGATTTTTGCTGTTGTACCCGGATTCTGTTCTGTATTTATCCCTTCGTTATTATAAGTTGTTAAAGAAATGTGAGCAGATTAATTTTAAGTTTAAATTTGAAGTTCATATATATTCCTTTTCTCACCATGTTAAAATGTTTATGTGTAAACTTGAAACAATTAAGTTTTAATGATGTCATGTTATATATATATATTTTTATATGTGATATGAGGAAGAAATAAATATGATTTTAAACAAAAAAAACTTATAATAGTGTACGAAACCAATCCCTCTTTTGGTTTCTGAATTACTTAAGAAATCGACGACATTACGTCACATTTATTGGTTATGACTGATTCATTTTCAGTTCATTGTGTTTTCCCTTAAGGCTCTATTTTAGACCCACTATTAATTCTACTATATGTCAATGATATTAATAATAAATCATACATTTTATCTTTTTTATCATTCACTGATTAAACCAATATTTATTCTTTAAAAAATCTCACTTCCTTAAACAACATATTAAATCACAAAATGAACGAAGTATCAATGTGGTTTAAAGCTAGCAAGCTATCTTTGGACACAAAAAGAAACATTACATATATTAAAACATCATTCTCATATTACTTACATATTTACGGTACGCCATTAGAACCGAAATCTCACTCTTTATTTTTAGGGATTGTCATCAATGAAGCTTTATCTTGGATTGAGTGTCTGCATCTTATTTCCAAGTTAAAAAATATTTTACCTCATCAAACTTTATTCCTATTGCATAATTTCTTGGTACTCTCATAAACATATAACATACTGTAACGTTGTTTAGGCTAATAGTGGTTCTACATAGCTGACTTCTATTTGTAAATTACAAAAGAGAGTTATTCGCATTTGTGCAGGATCGCATTACTTGACCCAAAGAGACTTCTTTATTTATTAAAAAAAATACTCAAAATTGCCGACTTGTATAGTATGAAGTAGCTATAATGTTTAGTATATCAATAATTTACTCCCTTCGTCTTTTGATGACATGTTTGAGTTTTTGAATAATCTTGCAGGCAATATTTAATCCTGTTCCACCTTATAATCCTTAAAAGTTACTCTTAAAAGAAATATCATTCAATCTTATTCATCCCAAACAAATATCAGTCAATCTTATTTATCCCATACTCCAAATGAACATAAAAACACAAATATCAACATTTGCCACTTAACATTCTTTGTTTTACTATAAATTATGCTACTTGGCACCCGTTCCTGAGCCAGCATTCCATCCGCTTCATCTGTAAATATCAATGTCAGTCATGAACCTTTTTATAAGGCCGCAATCAATTTCAAGCTTCAAACCGCTCACGATGGCGGTCTCCTGCGTTAATTAAAGAGGACGCTCACCCTGACAAACCTCGAACCTTCAAGAATATTTTTTTGAACATTATTTTTCTGCTATTTTTACAACAAAGTTTCGTTAGGGCAGTGGCGGGCCGTGAGTCACGGCACCAAATCTTTTTGAGTTACTTAGTGGGCGCGCGAAGCGCACATTGTTGCCAGGTATATACTGAGCTAATATAGAGACACTTTAAGGACTGTGCCATTACACGGAAT
Organism: Lytechinus variegatus; assembly: GCF_018143015.1. Taxonomy (NCBI): domain Eukaryota; kingdom Metazoa; phylum Echinodermata; class Echinoidea; order Temnopleuroida; family Toxopneustidae; genus Lytechinus; species Lytechinus variegatus. The sequence continues at coordinate 35,928,433 of NC_054743.1, read as the reverse complement.
ATGTATATCACTGATCAAATAATGCAAGCGCGAAGTATACATATCTCACCATAGACATCTAACATGTCTAATGCGAGTACCAAGCGCTTGCTGATTTCGTTAGAATTACATCTAAACACATGAATTATGTTTTGTAGTCATTGTAATCATGATTGTCATCATCACACAAATCAAATATTGCGAGCGTGTGAAGCGGGAACTGAAAATTTAGGAATTTCAGAACTGAAGAGGGGCATTTTAATGCTTGTTTGTAATAAATCACGAAGACCATATGTAATTAACTAACCAACTGATGCGAGCGCGAGCTGAAAATTTTTATATTGAGATCAGAAAAAAGGACATTTAAGGACTGATTTTAGGAATTCATGAAGAGCAGACATATCTCACCAATGCGAACGTAAGCACGAACTGAAATATTTTATGTTCAGACCTTAAAAGGGCAATCACTTTAAGTAGTTATGAAAAATAAACATATGTCACTAGATAAAACAATAATTGATTATTGCAGTACAGTCTGGGCGTCGTCAACCAAGAAAAACCTTTTAAGATTACAAAGATGTCAAAATAAATATGCCCGCCTCATATTAAACGCTGATAATTATACCCCGACCGTTCAATTGCTTAATGGTTTAAAGTGGCAATCCATGCACACGAGATTTGATTATCAATATTGCGTTCTAGTTTATAAGGTATTAAATGGATTATCCCCTCCATATCTCAGAAGACTAATTACTTACCGTCATACCATCTACCCTACTCGACATGTTCTTACCAATCAGTTATACCTTCCCAAGCCCCAAAAAGATAACAAAAAACGTTCATTTTCATATATTGCAACCAAACTTTTCAACTCCCTACCACTTCATATTCAAACATCCCCTTCCCTCCAAATCTTCAAAAGACGCCCAAGGCAACACCAGACCGTTTGAACAGATTTCCAATAAGTAACCATAATGACCATTGTCTTATCATGTTCTTTTTTTTCGTTATGTGTACTTGCCCATCGTGCTTTGTCTTTGTGTTTATATATTATTTTCGTTGTTTTATACTCATTTCATTTATGATTTTTATTCTATGAAAAGCGTTGTTTTATTTATTTTCATTCACTGTGTTAATTTCTGTATTTGATATGTAAATCATGTATGTACACTTTGACAGGGCTCCCTTGTAAAGCAGGCCTTTTGGCTTGAATGGGACTACCCTGTCTTTTAAAGAAAACGTGAATAAATAAATAAATAACTCGAAGTGCGAGAAAATATATTTGGTGTATATTGACTTGAAAACGGGATAGTACAACAGGATTATATATCTCGCCAAACAGACAATGCAAGCGCTAGGAACGATGAGAACATAGGCCCTGAACAAATTATGTTTCATTAAATCATTAACAAAAAATATCAAAATATAACATAATATATATAATATAATATAATATAACATATCAGATTGCACAATAATTTCTTCTTTCCTACTACGTTTCTCTTTCTCACTCTTTTTCTCCTTTTCCCCCGTTTTTTGCCAGCCGATGAGGGGGGGGGGCACGTGCCCCACCCCCGTAGTTACGCCTTTAATCAATATTCATTTTGTTATTATAATTTTTTTATTAGTTAGTGAAGTTTATGCTGACATCGTTATATGTTGTATTCATTATGACTATTGCTTATATAAATTATATTGTCTGTTACATAATTATGTAAGCACTTTTGATATTATGTATTGTAGGTCTATATTACTTTGAACGCAACAGTGATTGTTAGTAAAAAAAAACTAATTATGAAGAAATATATTTGATATAAAGAAGAATAGTTTTTACAGCTTTCCCCAGAAACGTCAAGTTTTGATTGATACGCACTGTATATATAGCGTTGAATTTTGTTGACAAAATGTGTGAAAACAACACTTACTTGTACACCATTCCTGGGTTACCCCAGCACGTCAGGAAGCCATCTCCACCATAAACCCACGAGTCTCTATCCGATGCTTTGCTGCAGTCACAGGCGGGTCGGGGACGATCGCTGGTCCATCTCGGCCAACACCCAGGAAAGTTTGGTTCACCGAGAGATGCGGAGACGACACCAACTCCCACCAGCAGGAGAGCGATTGCTACTTGCCACGTCATGTTGTTGTCTACCTCAGCGAAATGAACAAAGATGTTGATCGCAAGACTGATCCGAAGCGAAATGATCTGTAATCCGCCTGAAATGATTAGATATAATGTTACAGATAGGCCTTCGACATGAACCTTAATAGCATCTGTTATTTTTGTTATCCAGATGCTAGCCTTGGAGGAATGATCGATTTCTTTAGATTTTTTTTGTGTGTATTAAGTCTTTTAGACCTATGATTAAAATAATAGGTCACCATAAATACACACTAAGTCAACTACCCAAGGTCGAAAGTTCTGTGAACGTGTAACCCTCGTCTCTACCGAAAGGTCGTAACTGTATTCTAAACCCACAAAAGTTGGAGCGTATACACTGAGAAATCCCGGTGCAAATGGGGTGTACGATACACCTCGCAATAAAATCGAGGTGAAAGTTAGCTCTTATGCGAGAGTATGTATCTGTTGTACACCCCTGTTCTCTTTCCGTACACCCCATCAGTCTCGCTGATAGACGTCTGGTGTAGATAAAGTTGATTTGTGATCGAAGATTTTACCCGAAATGTCAATGCACTAACGCCACACTTTACCTAAGTGAAATAGATATGTATTTGTAAGATACACTGTAAAAAATGAAGTGCTAATTTAGCACTTGTATAGTGACTGCACTACAAGTGCTGATTTTCTAGTTCAAATTTAAACTAGAAAATCAGTACTCATAGTTCAGTTGTTAAAACTCGGCATGTCAACTTGTTGGTGCCGATAAAAAACTAGATTACGGAAGCTTAGATGTGCCCCTAGTAGACGAGATGAGAAGACGAGAAAATGAGTCAAGAAGACGAGGAAAGAAGAAAAGAAGACGAGATCCTCAATGTTGTCAAGTCGACTTCGTCAGGACGAGAAGATAAGAATACCATATCCGAATCTCGTCAAGTCGACTATGTCAGGACGAAAAATAAGAACGCTTGATCCTCAGTCTCGTCAATTCGACTAAACTTTGACAAGTAGATGAGAAGACAAGATACAGAATCTTGTCAAGTCAACTTCGTCAGGACGAGAAGAGAAGAAGACGAGATTCATGATCTCATCAAGTGGACTATTTACGACGAGAAGAGAAAAAGGCAAGATCCTCAATCTTGTCAAATCGTCTTCGTCAGGACGAGAAGTCAAGAAGACGTAATCCAGGATGTCGTCAAGTCGATTTACTTAGGATGAGAAGACAAGATCATCAATCTCGTCAAATCGTCTTTGTCAGGACGGGAAGTCAAGAAGACGTGATCCAGGATGTCGTCAACTCGACTTACAGAGGATGAGAAGACAAGATCCTCAATCTCATCAAGTCGGCTTTGTCAGGACGAGAAGACAAGATGATGAGTTGTTGAAACTCGGGAAGTCAATTTGTTGGTGCCAAGATATAATTCAGTCGTTTTGTTTCATTTTGTGGTTGTCTTTTTTTCTTAAGTTGTCTTTTATATTTCCAACACTTTTTCTTTTTTGTGTGAACCTGGCCAAACAATGGGGAAAAGGAGAGAAAGAGGGAGAAAGAAAGAGAAACGTAGGGGATGGAGAAATCATTATATATGATATTTATATTATATTGTATATATAATATTTCATTAGTATCTTTCGAAACTTTATGAAATATTATTTACTTAGAGCCTATGTGTTAATCATTCCTGGTGCTCGTTTATTGAGGTATATAGCCCTGTTGTGCTAAAACATCTCGTTTTCATTCAATTCAATATGCACCAAATATATTTCCTCGCGCGTTGAATTACTATTGTTTTATGTACTGGCATTTCATGAATACTTAAAATGATTGCCTCCTTTTAAGCTCTGATACATTTCCAGTCTGCGCTTAAGTTAGTGGATTGATGAAATATGACTGTTCTTCATGAATTCCTTAAACCAGTCCTAAAAATGTTCCTTTTTCTGGTCTGAATATCAAAATAGATTCAGCTCGCATGATTTAGTTAGTGAAACTTTATGGTGTTCGTGAACTCCTGGTAACAAAAGCCTAAGAATGCCCCTCTCCAGGTGCATATGGTGAGAGATGTATGCTCTTCAAGATTTTCTGAAAATAGTCCTTAAAATATTCCTGTTTGCGGTCACTTGACATATACAAAATTTCAGCTTCGCGCTTGAATTGTTTGTTTAGTGAGGTGAGGCAGATACGTAAGTATCATGATTACAAAGTTGCATATAATGTCCATTTTTAGGTTTGAAAGTTAAAAATGTTAAGCTCGCGCTGCACGCTCGCATTATTTGATCTGTGAGATACACAACATTTAATGGCACAGTAATGTATCTAGTAGATCATTATACTTGGCAATTGAACGCGCTTTGCAAGCCCACTACTACGAGACCATTTTTTATGGTGCCCCCCCCCCATTCCGTGACCCATGGTCATGATGGTACGATACTGTCTGTGGTTGTCTATATATTTCCAACACTAACTCTATTTCTGTGTGAACCTATATTTCTAAATATGTCAAAATTATTACTAGCTCGCTTCACTCGCTCGCAACTCCGTATAAATTTTACGTGATACGCCATATCTATCCCTCTCAAAATTTGTGGCTTATGATGCCATTGTAGATTCATTTTTCATTTCTTTTTCGACAGAAAATGCGCACCCCCCCCCCCCCCAAGTTCCAACTTCGCTCCGCCGCCCCTGCAAAGAATCTTTAAAAATGTAGGTTCATAGGCTCTAAGCAAATAATGTTTCATAAAGTTACGAAAAAACTATTCATGCAATATAATATAAATATAATATACAATGATTTCTCTCCCCCCCCCTACTACCTTTTTCTTTCTTTCTCCCTCTTTCTCTCCTTTCCTCCGTTTTTTGACCAGGTTCACACAGAAAGGAAAAAGTTTTGAAAATATAAGACAACTCCAGAAATATTGACAACCACAAAATTAAACGAAACGACTGAATTATAATCAATCGCGAATAGCCATCTTGTATTCTTGGCACCAACAAGTTGACTTGCCGAGTTTCAACAACTCGTCATCTTGTCTTCTCGTCCTGATAAAATCGATTTATCGAGATTGAGAATCTTGCCTTCTTGTATTCTCTTTTTAAATACCGTACGTCGTTTTGACGATATCCTGGATCACGTCTTCTTGACTTCCCGTCCTGATGAAGACGACTTTTTCTTTTTCTTCTTTTCTAATCCTAAATAAATCGATTTTTCTGAGATCATGGATCTCGTCCTCTTTTCTTCCTGTCCTGCCAAACTTGACTGACAAGATTCTGTATCTTGACTTATCTTCTCGTCCTAGTTTAGTCGACCTGAGGAGATTGAGGATCTTGTCTTATCTTCTCGTCCTGGCAAAGTCGACTTGACGAGATTCGGATATTGTGCTCTTATCTTCTCGTCCTAACGAAGTCGACTTGACAAGATTGAGGATCTCGTCTTCTTTGTCTTCTTTCCTCGTCTTCTTGAATCTTTTTCTCGTCTTCTCATTTCGTCTACTGGGGGCACGTCTAAGCTTCTGTAATCTAGTATTGTCGGCACCAACAAGTTGACTTGCCGAGTTTTAACAACTCGTCATCTTGTCTTCTCGTCCTGACAAAGTCTACTTTACGAGATTGAGGATCTTGTTTTCTTGCCTTCTCGTCCTAAATAAGTAGACTTAACGATATCCTTGATCACGTCTTCTCGACTTCCCGTCCTGACGAAGACGATTTGACGAGATTGAGGATCTTGTCGTTTTTTTCTTATAGTCGTAAATAAGTCGCCTCTTCTTCTCTTCTCGCCAGCACGAAGTTGACTATCTTGTCTTCTTATCTTCTCGTCTTAGTTTAGTCGACTTGAAAAGATTGAGGATCTTGTCTTCTTCTCTTCTTGTCCTGACGAAGTCGACTTGACGAGATCTTGTCTTCTTATTATAACTAAAATTGACTAGGCAAGATTGAGGATCTCGTCTTCTTGTCGTCTTTCCTCGTCTTCTTGACTCATTTTCTCGTCATCTCATCTCGTCTACTGGGGGCACGTGTAAGCTTCCGTAATCTAGTATTGTCGGCACCAAGAAGTTGATTTTCCGAGTTTTAACAACTCGCCATCTTGTCTTCTCATCCTAACAAAGTAGACTTTATGAGATTGAGGATTTTTTTTCCTTGTCTTCTCGTTCTAAATAAGTCGACTTGTCGACATGCTAGATCACGTCGTCTTGACTTCCCATCCTGACGAAGACGATTGGACGAGATTGTCGATCTGTCTTTTTCTTTTCTCGTCGTAAATAAGTCGCCTTGACGAGATCATGGATCTCGTCTTCTCTTCTCGTACTGACAAAGTTGCCTGACAAGATTCTGTATTTTGTCTTCTTATCTTCTCGTCATAGTTTAGTCGACTTGACGAGATTGGGGATCTTGTCTTCTTATCTTCTTGTCCTGACAAAGTCGACTTGACGAGATTGGGGATGTTGTCTTCTTATCTTCTCGTCCTGACGAATTCGACTTGACGAGATTGAGGATCTTTTCTTCTCCTCTTCTCTTTATAAACATGATAAATGAATTGACTTGACAAGATCGAGGATCTCGTCTTCTTGTCTTGTTTCGTCGTCTTCTTGTCATCTTAATTTTGTTTTCTCGTCTTAACATCTAGTCTTCTGGGGACACGTCTAAGCTTCCGTAGATCTGTGATCTTATCATCTAATAATCTCTCGCACAGGATGTCGAAATCTCGTTTCGCTCTCTTGCAATTTTCAATAAATTTTACACGATACGCCATAGCTAACCCCCTCACCTCCACTGATCCGCATGGAAAATCAAACCCCGTTAATGCTTTGTCAATGATTCGGATTCTTTTGTATGTATAGATTTCCGAATGTACTGGGTTTTTTTCTTGTTAGTTTTCTATCCTTCCTAATTCGTCCCTGTTTAAAAGTTTCCAAATTTTGCTGGTATTATACTATCATTCTTGTGTATTCAAAAACAGCATTACTCTTATATTTTTTACGTCGATCTTTGTCTGAATGTTTTTCATTGATACGTAACCATACCACATTATACAAGTATTTACTAAAAGAAAACCGGTCTTATGAGATATTTTTTGTAAAATAAAGACTGATTATAATTATCTTTATTATTCCAAATGATCGGATTCCAACTATTATTAGTCATAGAGTTAGAGTTAAAGATACTGACGTCTTTCAATGTGGTACAAGTTCCAACAAGTTCCAAAGCCTTACTTTGCAAGATAATGGATATGACAATCAATTCCATTCCTAATACTTTTGCAAAGCATATGCCCTAATGTACAGAGAGCAATTGTTTACTCTAAGCGGAGACAAATCTGAAAACGCCCCTAAAGTATCGATCTTTCTGCTGCCAAACAATACACTCGTGAGATAGACGATTCCAAACCATAGATAGGTTGTTGTCACTGTTCTAGGTTTCAAAGCAATATTTTATTTTGATTATTATTATTGTCTTCCGTTGAAAGATTGAAGGTAATATGACAGATGGTGACAGCCTGCGCCGGATATCGTTGGGAATTTTTATTTTGTTTTATCGAGTTTCTTTTGAAGCGACGCCGCCCGCCATCCTTGAGCTCATTGTTTAAAAAACCTAATTTTACAGAAAAAACATAAGATTTTGCAGAAAGCAATAACAGAATCATTCTGTAAATTCATAAAGCAGGAATTTTTCTGAAATTTAACAGATGAGGTCTGTTTAAAAAGGGTGTTTTCTTATAGGAAATTTGTAAGGTTCCATACACCAAATACCAATTTCCTGTAAGATTACAGGTGTTCTCGAGACTGCTGCAGGAACTTCTTTTATTTTAAGGATACATTTTCTAACAGTGTACAGCAGTATAGTTTTGAAAAAAAACCTTTCTGTGAAAAGTTCACTGCAAGAAAACGTCATGAAACCAGGTTTAATAAGTATAGATATGTATAGTAATATGCAAAATATACCCCCCTCCCCTTCTCTTTCTTCTCTCTCCCTCTCTCTCTCTCTCATTTACCGCCCCTTCCTCATTCCACTTGTATTTATGTTTGTGTTTGATGGTGAAATATGATTGAATTATCTATTTCAATCAATTCTTTTTATTCGAAAGTAATTTCAGTTATTTTCTGCGATTTCTGATTTGCTCCGATACATGTAATGCACTGCATTATTTCAAGCATCCATGTGTACCTTATAAGAATTCAATGTATTCTGAAAACCAAATATATCGAACTGAAATTTACTGAGCTGATCACGGAAAAGTTAATTCATGATCAATTGAAATAATCTTCCCAAAAGAACGTCTCTCTGATACCATTTCCTAATCCCTGATCCAATGTTCACATCATGGAGTTCAAAAAAACTTTTACTCATTTTCAAATTCTCCCACTCAAAAGATTTTTTTTGTAGTTGTTCATGTTCACCGAGCGATGAAACCTCTCACTCGAGGAGAAAGCAATATGGAATTTGACCACGCCCCTCCTAGTTACCAATTACCAAAATTTGCAAAGGGCCATCGCATTATGCATATTCAGCACATGACGTCAATGAATCATCAACGACGATAGGGTATAGGCTTTCGTCTATCAGCTGCATAGGAAGGAGTCCTGGCATATGAAATGAACTATTTTCGTTGCTCGTGATACCTACATCAAAATAGTAAATAGGAGTTTAGATGATGTTTGAACACGTAGGTTCACTAACATAAAAACAATGCACTTCATGATCTTAATATGTTAATTGTATTTTCATGTTTATGCCATTTTAATCAAATACAATATATATATATATATATATGTCCCGGCAGGGACATTTTCTCGGCATCACCAATTTTTCCAAAGGGTAGATAGCTCTGGGGAACCTTGATTTAAGCTACGCCTACCATTGTTCTCTTCATCCATTTCTTTATATATATATATATATATATATATATATATATATATATATATATATATATATATATAAATACATAAGTCTTTGTCGAAAAATAATGAATCAAGACAGCAGTTTGCTCCGGGACTCTGAACAACGACAGAACTGCAATTTTTGTCAGCTCCGAAACTTAGGACGAAACTGCTGTACCAGTTCACCAATGTTCTACAAAGACCTCCCAGCTGTTCTTTGTCATTAGACAGGCATTTTCAATACATTTACTGTGTTCTTGGATTCGTTCAGCGTGGCGGTGTGGAAACTCCCTATGTGAAAATCAGGTTGCACAGTATGGTCAGGATATGCAAATGAGAGGACCGATGACGTCTTAGTGAAATCTGAATTATTTTAATTTTCTCTCAGTTAATTGTCACGTGAAACAAAGAGCTATTCCTCCATGGAAATGTGGAATTACCATTAAATTGCTTTAACATTATTTGATTCAATCAAGTTGGTCTTTATTGTCAAATCTGTAAAAATTGAAATAGTGTATAATTCAAACAATAAAACAAAACAGAAGAAATGGTGAGTGGGGACATCATCATCTTTCTCATTTGCATATCACTGAAATGTGCATACTTTAGCTGTTTTGTGAAAAATAAGTGATGCTTTGAATTGTCTTAACTTTCTTATTTGTTTTTCTCCTTTGATTCAAATCGACAATTTTTTCTGGGGTGGACTCGCTGATCTACAGATAGGTGGGGTCGTAGAGATATACGGTATGGGAGGACTTGACCTTCCATTGCTAAAAAGTACGGCGTAGACGGCGCCCTTTCACTTCCATCAGTTTTGCGAATGGAGGCTGTCATACCTGCCATGCCTGTCACACGCTCACAAACACACAAAACTAGTGTCAGAAATTCAATTAAATACAACCATGTGGATTTCCAACAAAATTTCTTGATCTCTATAATCTCTATTTCTTTTACACCTGAACGAATTTAATTGTTTTATGAAGTGGCACTTCCCAATGACAAAAATGATTAACTATATGATATTCACAATTTGCAGGAGAAGGATTGTCATCATAAGCAGATTGCTTGAAAAAAATGACAATCCCAAACTTATACTAATTGAATTAATTAATACATTTATAAAGCAGAATGGGCATATATTTTCGAATACGAAACGTGAATCCATGCAATATTATAGTATGAAGATGGAGATGATAAAGCTGAGGGTGACGGTGATATTGATGATGATGTTGATGATGAAGATGATGATGATGATGATGATGAAGGCCGTGGAGATTGCAGGTAATGGTAAGAAGCAACTGTCTTCTAAAGAGCAACTACCCCAGGTTACAATCTATTGTGTTAGTAAAAAAAAAATGACACCTCACAAAGTCCCAATTTAGGAAAAATATGTCACGAACGCTTAATCATTGTATGACTGGAAAGAAAATGGGGTATGTACGTGTATATAACGCTTGGATGATCAGGAGGTATTCTTTTGCAGTGATGAAAATTTTGATTGGCACCAAAGTAAGGAATGAATTGATTTGATTTGATTATTTTGATTACCGTTTCACAACGTAAGTATGACAAATATAACATGACAAGGTCGAAAATACTGCAAAACATAACATAATCTTAGACTTAAGGAACACAATTCAAGAAATAAAATAACCTAATATGACATTTGTATTTTGAATGCAATGAATGAAGCCCAGATGCTAATGATGTCATATAGTAAACATAGTTGCAAATCCCTCTTCAAATTAAGAAATGGGGTATTAAAAGTGTTTATTGAACAATTATAATGTAAATGCATTGCTGTTAAAAAAATCCATTGCAATTTTAAGGTTGACACTCAATTTTTCGTGAACTATATAAGACAAAATGATACAATATAATCAAAATTTGATTTTGCATAATAATCCCAAAACTATATAAATGCGAGTGAATGTACAGACAACATTACACTCATTCCATTTTTTATCCACCGTCCGCGGTTTAAATGAGAGAGAGAGAAAAAGAACATTCAGTCCGACACAATTTAAGCATAATAAGCCAAAAATGTCGGAGAGGGCGCAACATAGGAGACCGCAAGAAAATTTCTTACCGAGCGAGTGAGCCAAGCAAGTGCTCAAAAATTTATTTTGGCTCATTGTGCTTTTGTGTCGGACAGAAGGTTATGATTTCTCATTTAAACCGTGGACGGTGGAGAAACAAAAAAAAATCCGAAAATGTTATCCCTTTTCTTTTAATTCCTGATTCATAAGTGTCTGGCGATATCTCCTTTTTTCATTTTTTTTCTTGGTCGTGAAACTTGTCGGTATAACGCCCCAGTGGTCTGATATAGAGGCCGTACTCTATATAAACACTTCTTTTAGTTCCATGATTGCATAATTGGCCTCCCTCCCTCCATGGCCTTGTCCAGCCTGCATGTGGTGGGTGGGGTGATTTTCCTTGATGCGTGAAAGTTTCTCCACTGGTAACACATAGCAGGCAACACTCCCATGTAACTCCATGTATTCTCTTAGGGTCGAAATGACCTTCATTTTGTCTGGAAAACCTTAATCATGTTAAACTTTTGTTTTGCCTATAATATTTCTCAGGACCGAAATCACGATCATTTCGTAGTGAAAGCCCTTTTTTCTTTTTTTTCGCTTGTCAAATTTACATCAGAACCCCTAGTAAAAAAATCGTCTGGACCCTGTTATGCCCCCCTTCCAATGGGGGTGGGTTGATCACTGCATTACTAGGGCCTATAAATTGAGTTCTCAAATGATTCTAATTTCGTGGGCTAAAATTGTTAACCGCTTGCAGTGATTTTTCTTTCTTTTCCATAATGACGATATGCCATGATTATGATTTCTTCGACCCTCTGTTTCAAATTCCAGAGACGGGGCCCACGACGGGCCACAAACATGACAACACGTTTTATCTCACTTTAGCGCCACCAGGCTTGTGGGGGGGGGGGTGATGGGAGGAATTGGGGATTTCCCTATCATACCGGCACGCGCGAACTCGAGTCGAGATGCAGACGACGGTGTCGATACTCGATGGCGCAACTCGGAGCTAAGTTTTCATATTTTAACTAAAACTGTTATTGTTTATTATTGCAAACTACAGCTAACTTAAGTGGATGTTAAGCTGCACCCCCAGCTCCTCCTAGAAATTATGAGCGAGAAATGAAGTCGGAGATGACTTGGAATTGAAGATGATGATTTGGAATTTCGAGTTGATTCTCGATGCAGTCTGTGTTGAACGGAATTCTGCATCTCGATCACCCCAGTGAGTTGGGCTGTGCGTCGATTTATACATTCGGTAAGTTGTGAAACGGTATTGTAGGCCGATACATTGGATATAAAGTAACATGCGCTGGGGTACTGATTTTTTTAGACTACTCTAGCACAACCGCGTAGCCAGGATTTCATTTTGGAGGGGGTGGTAAATGCACGCAAAGCGTGCCAACACTTACAAAGTGCGCGACGCGCGCTTCCTAGCTAGGGGGTGGGTGCAGGGAGGGGGAGTTTCCCCCTCCCGCGCGAAGCGCGAAGCTTTTAGTGTTTCATAAATTAAAATAAAAAGGAGCCGTTCCTCTTGTCTCTAGTACCTCCAATTCGGTTGACTATATTGTGATTTTGAATCTTGTTTCCAAATAGTGATTGTGAACGCACAAAAGAGGTATACAATTGAAAATTCAATGGAGGAAATTAAAATAATAACTCCGCGCGAAGCGCGGAAGCTAAAGCGTTTTATCAATTTTTCTTGCCATAAAAAGGGTCCCGAGAAAAGGGTATTCTCAAAGATATATTGAATACTTTCTTTGGACAGATCAGATTTGATTACAAACAATTTAGCAACAGTGCATTTTTTTAACTCGCAAAACAGAGGAGAAGATTGGTAGAGGAAGATATTCCTCCCCGCGCAGAGCAATGAAACTCTGAAATTTCAAAGGGCGGACGTTTCATCAAATGTAGATATCTCTAATACCCAATCGGCTCTAATTCAATTGATTTTCTAAGATTATTGAACTTCATTACAATGAAAATAGTGCGCAAAAAGTTGAAACTTCTGTGATTTATTGAAATTATCTATCTATATATATAAAAAAGGATGCCTAATTTTTTTGACTTATCCTGAAGCGCTTCATTTTGAATATAAAGAAACTTAAGTGTCATTCAAAATTTCAAACTGAGGGCGCAAAACAGGACAGGAGATGAATGTATACAGGGAAAAGACATTAAGTTTAATACAATTTGATAAAAAATATTGTACTTTTTTATTTAATACGACACGAATTTCATACCTTCCTCTTTTTAAATTAGGAACCTGTTTGCCCCAAAATTATGGTTGTTTAGTAATGAGCTGAAAAGCGGGAGAAGTTGACTTTATGGAGGTGACGGCAGAAACTGATATAAAGATTTTACCCGCTCGGAGCCGACCAGACCAGAAGTTGCGCGATCAATTGAAAAAAAAGATGACTTCATATATTTACTTCGGCCTAACCTTACTCAAATTCATGCCCTAATGTATACAATTTTAACTTTAACTGGCAAGAAGCATATAGCTGAGGTGGAAAAACAGCTGTGGTTAGAGAAAAGGTGGGGAAAACAATGGAGAACTTCAATATTGTCATTTAACCGCGCGCAGCGCGGAAGCAAAATTCATATATAAATTTAGAGCAAGAAGAGTGAAGGAGTTTCTCTTTTGAGAAAAAAATAAAGAATATAAAGAAAAAAAAAACAAAGCTACCTTTCTTCCCTTTCCTCCCTTCCCTTTTCCTTTTCTCCTCTCTTTTTTCCCCTTCTTTTTTTTTCTTTTTGGGGACGTTTGGGGGGGGGGGGGGGCGACCGCCCCACCGCCCCCCTGGCTACGCGCCTGCTCTAGCACATGAATTCTAAACGCCTGTGTATTCAATTCAGAAAATATATTTTTTTGGTTTTCTTTTTTTTGTAACAAATTTCAAGACAGTCAAGACTCAAGTCAATGAAAAACCCCAAATTTAAAAAAGGCCTGAACTTGCTCAGATGTTGTGCACTTCCTGTTTTGCATGTGTTTGAATAGGTAGACGTCTCAGCTGAACTGGCAAGACGCGGAGCCAGGGGGCGGTTGCCCTCTCCCCCAAAAAACGCTCTCAAAAAGAAAAAAAAGAAGGGGAAAAGGGAAGAAAGTTATAGCTTTGTTGTTTTTTCCTTTTTTTTTGGTCAAAAGAAAATACACCTAAGCAAGACTTTCTCTCTTCATACAAAATTTCGCTTCTGCACTCCGCACAGGAAAAATATCAAAATTGTCATTCCTTTTTGTTTCATACACCTTTTTTCTACTCTGTTTACTCTGTGGGAATCGTATATTCTTGCCAGAAATTGTAAAGTATACTAGACCAAAAGCTTCGATCTCTGTTATGTTGGTTGTTCAGCTGAACTCCGTTGGCTTCACTCACCAAATACAGAGACCGAAGTTCTAGCGCGATCTGTACAGGGGACTCAATGGCCATATGTTTATGTACTTAAGATTGGATAAAACGGGGAAGTGAATTTGCGCAACAGCCGTGGTAAGTCACTGTTTTTGTTCCTTTTAACTTGATTTTTCTCTGTTAAGAGGGAATATCAATTTGCATTTTGGTAGCGTATATTTTCAAAATTTTTATTCATTAAAGACAAAAATTGAAGAGCCCCGACGGGGGGATTTTGCATTGCAAGTCCCCTAATGGTGGCTGCACGATAGCGAGCCGTCTGTGTACGAGGAGAAATAAAAAAAAAATGTTAAAAACTCCTCGAAACAGACGGCTGCCAGCTGTCTAAAAGTATACATGAGTGTATAGGTCTAGAGTATGAAAAGTATTTTTTTTTTTATTGCATTGACACAAAATTTTGGCTCTTCTGTAAGGAGCTGGTATTAACATCACCATCACTCCCCTAGTCAACAAATGCTATTTCATCTGCTTTTCAGCAAGTAACTTTTGGCAAAGTATATGCTCAAAGGGGGAGGCATTAAATTTGTGCCATGCAATATGCAAAAGTATTTGATATTGCTTCACATCCATTTTCTGTCTTGTTCTGTGCCATTGATTTGCAGTTTTGAATATCACTCATGTTCCAAAACAAAAGGAAGCGCTTAATATGAATGAGGTTACACGACTTTTGTCTTCGAAGATAAATCACAGAGGTTTCCGTGGCATGCATCAGGAAGGAAAAGTCCTTCTAGCTTGCATCATCCCTTTCACATTTTTGAGCTTGTTTTTCTTCTTATATCTAGTTATAAATAATCTAGGAAATATCAAACTTACAAGTAGAACAGGAGAAATTGTTAAAATTCAGAGCTTCAACTAGTGGATGTTTCATAACACTGTTCATAGGTTACAAACAACTTTCCAAATGATTGGTGACCTTTTCTTTATAGTTTCTGAGGAGCCAAAGCAACATGAATGAAATTTTGGGGTATATGTATAGTCACGTAAAAATACCGGACACTCTCATATTTCCGGATGCGCATATTACTGCGTAGAAAATCAATTTCGTACGACTTCCACAGTTCAATTTCAAAATATAAGATTGCAAAAACAAGGCTAAAAATCAAACTTTTACCTTATTTTTCTCCAAAATGACAGTTAATGCTTAAAATATCATATAACATAGTTTTGCATTAACAATTGATCTATTTTCTGATGGGAATATGGACCTGATTTGCCGAATTTCAATCTTGTCTGCTCCATCGGTTAGATCGTCGACGGCTAATTCTGAAGGTACCCAGTACCCCGGCCATGCGCGAGGTTTACTGTGATAGAGAGCCATCGACGATCGACAGCGCATCGATAGAACTTGATGACTGAGGGTCACGATATGAACGAGCATTAACACTGGAAATATCAAACATGCAATAAAAAAAAATGAAATTAGTTAGCAAACACAAATTTATTACAAAGATCTGTTCAGAATCGATATAAGAAAGCAAACAAAAACTCAGAATTTACTCATGATATGATATATCATGAAAATCACACCAATTCTTTTTTTAATCAAGAATATTTTTACCCATCCGGCGTGCGTCCGGAATTATGATGTAATTTGTAACGCACAAAAATAATTGTCTTTCGTGGAGGGGTATGCGGCAAGTGCGGTGCAAAGAAAACGGTTGGAAAATATTAAATAATTTCATCATATTCATAATTTTCAGAATATTTGGAATAGCAAGTGATAATATTTCTTGATTGTATTTCCTCTCGTTGTCATTTTTAGAGCACTGAAATAAAAGTTTCAGGCAATAGGATACACTGCCATATATATATAAGACAGCGTCATCAGTTTTTTGTAAAATCATTCCTAGCTTTCAAGTAGCTTTGATATTGGACAGCGCCTTGGTAGATTTCCTGTCTCAATTCTGATTTGTGTCTGTACTATGTGAGTAGTCTGCTGGCCAGCACAGACCCTTGGTTTCTCGCAATTTCGCATAGTGCATACTGCAGAGTCTGAAGTAGCGAGACTAGATTCACTATGTACTGCAGCTGGCTCTGCCAAGGTCTTGTTTGGCACCGACAGATTCTTTGGAGTCTAGTCTTTACTCTAGACCCGTTATTGGGTCAAGTGTCAAATGTAAGTCTGTGCCTGCAGACTAACATGTGAGGGAGGAATTGCAAAAAGAGTAACAATAAGGCCATTCACACTGAGACAAAAAAAAGGGATTGCAGGGATTAAAGAAAAAAAAAGTTAGAAAAATTTTATCAAGAAGAATGAAACCCTTGGAAGAAGTTACATGTAGCTTAATATATAAAGAGCAAAATCAAATATTAAGATCAATGAAAGTTTTATAAGAAAATTGAAAATCAAATATTAAGATCAATGAAATTTTTAAATGAAAAGCAAAAATCAATGATTAAGAATAAGATCAGTGAAAGTTTCATTCAGAACAATAGGACGAACAACATATGAAAGCCAGGAGTACTTTGAATGTTTGTTGAGATCGCTGATGATGTGGCCATCCTACCAGTGGCGATACGACTAACATGTGTGATGTCTCCACAAGTACTTTTCTACATATTTTAGTGAAATTATCACTTTAATCAAATCTATCCATAGATCGGGGGGGGGGGGGGGACTCCCGGGGAGCTGTCCCTCATCCGAATTACATTTCTATCATTATAAAGATGTTTTATGTAGGGATTCTTATGGGCTTATATTTTTCCTTGTAGTTTCAAATAATTCAACTTCTATTTACAAAGAATTTTACTTAGAGTCATGACAACTTTTGACAAGTGTGTCAAAAATATACATATGGTCTATATTTTTTATTGAGAAATATCTGTGTGAATGACCCTATTGTTCAAACAGTGGTTATAATCTTGAATGCTGTAGTTGAATATTTTCCATGCACATCACAGTAGTTTTTCGTCTTGAATTTCATTTTCCACCCCCGTTTGTTTCCCCTCTCCCCCTTTCTCATTTTCTCCTTTCCTCTCAGGGTTGCCATGGCAACAGGTGATTGACAGCTGTTTATTGGCTGCCTGGGACAAAACCAGGATGACATCACATTTCCTGTTTGGGGTTACTGGCTGATTCCCTTTCTCTCTCTCTTGGCTGCTTAGCCGGACGGACGTACGGCGATCCCTCAGCTAGCGTATGGCCCTGCAGTGCAGCAGTACCGGTAGTGTACCCATATGACTGTACAGAACCGATAGTCCGCCTGCGCTGCTGCTAGTTTTAAGCTAGTACGCTTAGGATCTAGACACGTGTGTGATTCCCTTTGCGAATGGAGACCCGGTCGTTTTGAGGACACTGTCTTTGCTTCGAGAGGATATGTAAGTATTGCACTGCTGTTTTCCTATGTCTCCTCACTGTACAGACAAAGGCGTCTTTCTGCACAGGAGTCCCACTCAGCATCTTTTCCTAGCTAATTCTCCCAATATCATCATAGATTGATAATTAGAATCCATGCGGACTGTGAGAATGTGGCGTGGAAAGATGCTGAATCGGACATCTGCTGAACAAAAAACTACCATTTTTGTTAAGCCTAGTTTAATAAGTGATCTCTTAGACAATCGGAGACATACCCAACAATTTTTTACACTTTTTTTTCTAGCCCTGTAGGTTTACAAGTGTGCAAATCAGTCATGGATGTCAAGCACATGTAGAGCTAACCCCTTTTTAAATTTTAGGATAGATCTAGTTCTAGGCCTATATAGCTAAGTGGATAAAACACAAGTTTCTATGTTTGTGTACCTGCACAATCGTGCTATGAGGGAAGTTTGTTGTTATGGTGTTATACAAAGTCAGAAACTTTAATCTGAGGTCAGAGGTCACAGGCAAGCCCAAATCCAAGGTTTATGATCCACTCGCGGTGTCTCTCTGAACAAGATACAAATGTCACTGCCAAGTGTACAGTTAGAACACTGCAGGACGGCTCTAATTTCCTGCCAATTAAGAATAAAAAAAATGGGCTGGTTGATCAAATGGGTACCGGTACCCAGTATGATGCGAAAGCCTATGTAGTATGCTTGCAATGGATTCTAGAAACTCTTGTTGAAATGCTCCCCAGGGAGTGGAGAGAGTGCTTACATTGCATGCAGGCATGCAAGGATCCGATGACCAGGGTTTTAATAATTACAAGGTAAAGCACTTAGAAACACAAAGTATTAAGTGCTACATAGGCCTAAATTATTATACAACCCACTTTCCTTTTCTCTTTCGGTCCAATTCAAACCTAGTCTGCAGGCACAGACCCTGACTGAAATTTTTAACAACCATCAAGTACTAGCAAAAATATGACTTGCCTGCTGTTTCAATTTCAGGGACCTTCTTTGCACAAGGGAACAAAAAAAAGGCACGGGTTGGAGGGGGGGGGGGCGATTTTGCCCCCCCCCCACGAAATGCTTCAAAGAGCCCTGGAATTAAAAGAGGAGACCTAGAAAATATTGGCACCTTCATTGCAATGTTATTTATCCAATGTTGTCCCTGCCTGGCAACTTATTGGTTTTGGGATGGGTTGTCATGCACATATATTGCATCGTACAACGCCTACGTAGCTTGTTGTACGCGATCAAATGGGAGGCTGAATGTCACACATTTGTACCGTTGCACACAAGACGTACCATCCAAAATGTACCATTACACGGCTTTATGAGGTGACGTCACAATGCGATTTCATTGAATAAGGTGATAATGCGCGTACAGCCCGCTGGCTAAATGCGCAATGCTGTCCAAGATCATGTGCGCTTGTGGGCCCGGCTTATGGGATTTTGCTTTTCGCTTTCAATATTTTTGCTCCCTTTTTATAGATTACTGGAGGGAATAACTCATGTTTTTTCATATTTTCGCTAGATTCCGAGGCGTTCTACAACACAAATAGCGGATATTCTTATTCGTGCAATGGTGCGAGATTTTGCATTCGGTGAAAGAAAGAAATGCTCTATTCAACTCGGCTATCGCCTCGTTGAATAGAGCATCTTTCACCTCATGCGAAATCTCGCACCATCGCACTCATGCCTATTCGCTATTTGTATACTATCAATTTCTATGCTATGTTGCCCTGAATAAAAAAAAAAAACTTTCCAAATTTATACCACATTCTACAATATAGAAGTTTTGCTTGTAATAGAATGCAAGTTATTCCGTGCTTGTATCTTAGCCTAGTGTGTAATAAACAATATTTTTAAGTGTTAAGAAAAAAGGAAAGCATGATGAATATTTAACAACACCCAATATGTTGAGGTGCAGTGTTGCTGCAGCACATTACATTATAAACTCCTCAAAAAAGTTTGCAAATCTGAGTTTGGCCATTAATTTCTCCCAACTCCCAATTTTACACATCTTTGATATAATTCAATAGATCATTTAATTTTCCGTAAAATGATACCCTACATGGTGTGATTATGGTTCACATGGAGGTACAGTGCCTTGAAATGTGGGGCAAGGTCAAAATTCAAAAGTTGCAAAATGACACTATTGAAAGTCACTTTTCGTTTTTTCTGTGGTGATGAGTGGGCTTCTCAGTGGTTTCTGAAAAACACACCTCTGCACAAGCAAACACATAACAAACAAACATGCATGGTTATTTGAAACCAAGACTCAAACCATGTTATCCCACAGATCTCCATGATAATGTTATGGTGCATGAAAAGAAAAGAAACCGCTGAGAAACTCACTCATTACCACGGAAAAACGAACAGTGATTTTCAATATTGTGTCATTTTGCAACTTTGACCTTGCCCCACATTTCAAGGCACTGAACCTCCATGTGAACCATAATCATATCATGTAGGGTATCATTTTAGAGACAATTAAATCATCTTTTCACTGGTACCAATCACACATTAATAGTCACTAAAACCGAGTAGGGATTCTCGATCAAACTCAGATTTCCAACCTTTTTTTGAGGGGTTTAATCTATAACTTTAACCATTCCAAATTTGTTCAAACATCCACCTATGTACTATGCAGAGTTGCCAAGTAGTACGATTTTTCCGTATTTCATATGGAAATCAATTTAAAATACGGCAGTACGCTTTTTCATGATAAAATACGGGAAAAAACAAATTAGAGAAGAAAAGGTATTCCGTGTGTTGCTGCCCTCTATGTTCAATGAGTTATGCTTTCATCAAGGCTTTCCTATTAGAATTTTCGATATCCTGGCGAATCAATGCGGGTGACAAGTTCCGAGCGCACGCACGTAGTTTACAAGCGCAAAGCAGCGGCTCAAATCGCAATATTTTGCGACTGGTAAATACGTCTGTAAGGATGATGACGTCATCCAAGATGGCAACTTACGTTGACTGACGGAAGGATCGAAGATGACGATGTTTCGATCATAATTTGAAATGAATTAGCCGTAACTGCGGTCTAAGGTACGATATTTCTGAATTTCATACATTTTTCCGTAAATATGGATGCAATTTCTTTTTCATAATGTGACATTTTATGATTTTATGTGCAAAAATACGATCGGAAAAAAACCAGGTTTCCATCGAATGTTAGATCTAACGTTACTGCTAATACGTTGTCTGTACGTACGGGCCTCCAAATTCTTCAGTCTATGTATTGGTGAGTCAGCCAACGCAGTTCAGCGGAACAACCAAAATCAAGACTGAAGCTTTCGGTCTCGTGTGCGACGGTGTGGGGCGCAAAATAATGTAAGAAGTGATCGAGCTTGGCCATTATGCATGCATATTAATCTCATGGTAAAAATACAGATTTTTTGGTCAAAATACTGATTTTGGGGGATAAGAATATTGAAAATGCAACTTACAACTTGGCAGCTCTGACTATGTGCATCTTGAGCCTGTTTCGTATGCTCTATAGTGTTACAACTTTTGTAACTTTGCCATTATGGCAACTACCATGGTAACAGGGCTTTGCAGCCTATCAAAATCAAGGTTTCCATGTTCGCAATAACTTAATACTAAAGTTACAATAGTCGTTACTCTTTATGAAACGGACCCCTGATTTTTTAAAAATCTTTTTTCCGGAACAACTTGCCTCAAGTAGGATTTGATTTCCTTCATGGACCCTGGCCAATGTATGGAAAGGTTGGCAACGTGCATTGATATTTCTTCTGGGTTCACCCAGTCAAATACATTTTAGAAGTTGAAGTTTTAAGCCAAAGAATCAATTTGACATTTTCAGAACATTTCTTCCCTATTTCCCACTTTCTTCTCCCTGGTTTTCCTTCAGTTTTCAGTTTAAACCTCTCTCTTCCTCATTCTCAGTCATATTTTCATTTTTAGTCCCAGTCTGTTTTTACCATTTTACCATTCCTGCATGTGTGTTTTTTCTCCAATATTAGCAAGTATAAGCTCTATTACTCCATCCCCCATCTTTGTGTTCTACTTTCTTCTTCTCTCAGACTATCTTTGGCATTCTGTCTCTCTCGATCTGTCTACCTTTCTACCTTGTCTCTGCCTCCCCCTCCCCCTCTCTGTCTTTCAGTCTTTCTGTCAATACCTGGTGTTTATATCTATCAGACTGTCTGTCTCTTTCTTCCTTTTGATGAAATTGCATAACCAAGAGGAGCTGTAAGTTGCAAACATAATAAGAGAAAATGTTTTGTAAATAAGCAACATAATATTTTATAATAAATAATAGATATGGAGCTCTAATTTATATGGGGTACAGGAACTTTGTAACAGCTAGAGCCAAGGTAAAAAATAATGATAATGATATGGTATTATTAATGATAATAATGATAATAATAATAATAATATTAATTCTACTAATAATAGTAATAACAATAAAAATAATAATAATAAAATTTTAAAATAATATATGAATTGTGTAAGGCCACCTCCAACACCGACAATAAGTTGCCCAAAATGAATTTTGAGACTTTGAGTTTGAAAAGGCACCTCCTCATCTTTGATGTGATAACTTGTCAAAATTGATCAACAACAACCATGCAATTACTTGATTGACGGCAGAAAAATCTCCATGAGAGCTTCAAAAAATAAGGAAAAAACAGTGTTTGATATTCAGGGTTTACTCAAGCATAGTATGAGTTCACTCTGTACTCTCGGTGAAAGTTCCAAGCAGTCCATTATTAAAAAAAACCTTATGTCAAAGAAACCCTTGTTTCTTGTTTTCTTTATTACTTGAAATGTTATCAGCATAAAGAAAAAGAATCGCTCTTTGATACAAGCTCATTTTCAAGTTTTTGCTTTATGAGTCCAAATTACTATTTTTGCTATTCACAGATTACGTTCCCTGGTGACTTGTTGTTTGTTTTGGGGTTGCTGGGCACAATTAATAAATCAAAAGAGATGAAAACATAAATGGATAAAATTTTAGTAGAAAGGAAGACATAGATAGTGGTCTCCTGCATTCTTTTAAATTTTCTTTTTGTTTATTGAGTATCGTAATACATTTGTCAAATGCTTATAAAACAATCTAGTACATTTGTTCATATTACCTAGTAAATTTATATCTGATGCATTGAATGCAGAAATACATGTAAATGCAATTAATCAATATCAGGGGCATGACATTTTAAATCTAGAAATTTTGGCTACACTTCGTAATTCCGAAACACGTAAATTGCCTATACCCCGATGTTCGTTAATCCGAAAACGTAAAAGGGTTCGTTAATCCGAAGATTTGTGGCGTTATTCCGAAGGTTCGTTATTCCAAAGGTTTGATAATCCGAAAATGAAATAGGGTTCGTTGTTCCGAAGATTCATTAATCCGAAAGCGAAATAAGATTCGTTGTTGTGAAGGTTCGTTAGTCCGAAAACAAAATAAGGTACGTTAATCATGTAGTTTTCTGACTAACGAACCTTCGGAATTACGAACTTCATTTCGTTTTCGGATTAACGCACCTTCGGAATTACGAACCTTTGGAAATACGAACCTTCGGAATAACGAACCTTCAGAATATCCGAACCTTCGGAATAACGAAGCTTCGGAATTACGAATGTATGCGGAAATTTTACCCTTTCACTGTTGTTTTTTTATATCAAGAACAGCACAGCTTACTGAAAATGGATCTAACCATTATCCATGATCCATGTGTGTTTTACTCTTTCTCAATCTTGACGTAGTCTATGTGTAATTGCTAGCATTCATGATTAAGAGTATTCAGAAAAAGGGGCATGCATAGGCGGATCCAGGGGGGGCCCGAGGGGCCCGGGCCCCCCCTATTGGCGGAGCAAAAAAAGAAAAAAGGAAAAAAGAAAGGAAAAAAAGAAAAGGAAGGGAAAAGAGAGGAGAAAAGAAGAAAGGCAAACGTAAGAGGAGGAACATGATTAAATAAAATAACATGAGGGGAAGACTTTGAAAATATTTTTTTTTTAAATCTATTTGTTAGGATACAAAATTTTCGCTCGCGCTTCGCGCCTTATTGTCTTTTAGGGTATTTGCATATCTTGCTCAATATGGAGCTTGAAATATCAAACTTTGAAGTCAATATACAAAACATATTTCAGCTGGGAAATTGAACTTTCATTATTTTGTTTGATTTACAAATTGATTTTAAAAAAAGTGCTCTGTAAAAATGTCTGTGTTATGGTCTGAACACTATCATTTTCTGCTTGCGCTGCGTGCTCGCAAAATTTGATTTTTCAGGTACCTATTATTTTCCTGTATTCCATAAAGTTCTCAAAAAGTTCCCTATTCAGGTCAGATTGTTAAAACGTATCAGCTAGCGCCGCACGCTAGCATTTTGATTAGTCGGTTATGTATATCCCAATATTAATTCTAAATCAAACTACTTTGATGACAGTTTATCAAAAAATTCGGCTCGCGATTTCTGCTCGCATTGATAGATATAATGCCTCTTATGCATAATTACAAAGTGCTTTAAATGTCCAGTTTTCAGGCCATAATATTAACAGATTTCGCGCTCTCATGCTTAGGAAGAGAAATAGGAAGATGGTCATCATTTTCATATGATGACATAATGCCCTCATAGAATGTCCCGGTCCTATGTAAAAAATCAAAGTAATAATAATAAAATACATTAGCTCTTTTTTAACTGTGATCCATCACAATTCACAATTTTCCCACAAAGTGTTTGCATTACAGAGCTAAAATTCACCCTTTGTTAGATCGGAATATCATATATTTTTAGCTCGCGCTTTGCTCTCGCTTTATTGATTTTCATGATAAGAAAGTTACTTAGAAATTCTAGGTCGAAATCTAAAACACACGTTAATTCAGATACACAGATTGTTCTCTATTTAAATCATTATCCAGTTTCATATCACAATATCAAAAAGTGTCTGCTCGCGGATAAATAACTTATCCTTTTCATGATAAAACATGAATAGTGTGTCCAGAATTTTTCCGCTCGCGCTTCGCGCTCGCATCAATAAAATACTTAGAGTCCTTCCAAGATTACAAAAAGTGCTTAGCATTTCATTATTCAGGTAAAAAAGGTCAAAATTTTTCAGCTCGCGCTTCGCGCTCGCAATATTTGAATGTTGAAATATGTAAAGTCTTCATGGCTAAATGCAAGCAGTCCATAACAGGTATAATTTTGAGCAGTTCAAAACGTTTACACAAAATTTCTGCTCGCGCTCTGCGCTCGCATTATTAATGTAAGGAAGATCCCCACTTACTAATCCTTTTCATGATTTACAATAGGCCTACTAATTGAATAGAGTGTCTTGGTTAGCAGGTCTAAATCTCGAAACTTTTTGCTCACGCTTCGTGCTCGCATGTTTAATTATATACCTATTCAGTTAAGTTACAAAACGTGCTAAGAATTTCCATTCCTTTGGTAAAAATGTCAAAAAATTTCGGCTCGTGCTTCGCGCTCGCATTATTTGATTTTTTAAAATGTGTAACGTCTTCATGGCTAACTGCAAGCAAGTATCTAACAGTATTTTTTCCATCACTTCATTTCTGCTCACTCTTTACGTTCGTAGTAATTATTAACTTGCATACACATCTTTTTTTTTCAGGAAAACAAACATTTCCCAGAATGTTCAAAATTTTAGGAAAAAGTACATAAGATTTCCAAAAAACTTGAGCTCACGCTTTGCGCTCGCATTATACAAATAAGGGTTATGGTATTATACATTTATGTTTCATAAGAATAAATCTAAAAAGTGACCATTTAGGACTACCCCTTCAAAGAAACAAAAAAATCCCGGCAAAAATCATATTCGAGCGGCCGATCGGGGAAAATATGGCTGAAAAAAATTCCGGGCCCCCCCTATTGGCGAAGGCTGGATCCGCCCCTGGGCATGTATACAATTGATTAAACCTGAATTGAAATCCATATTCTAAATTCTGGTTTCACTTGAACCATGGTCTAAGTCTATGAAAGAAAACTATGGCATCCAGAGATGTCAATACACTTATTTTTTTGTTCACTTTATCTTTACCCAAGCTATAATGTCGGAGAGAATTCTTAAACTTGAAATCCTGGACCAACTCCTGATAAAAACTGATTTTATACCCAATGGCACAATTAAATGTTGCCTCTAGAAACAGAACTTAGGAGAAGGGGAGTGGGATAAATATAGAGAGTGACTTTATCTTCACGAGTAAGGACAAATATTGTCCACATGATAATTAGTTTGTCACTGAGTGTGCTACTCTGGGGTTATTTATAGGCCTTCGAGAGACCTCTGGAGGCTGTGTTCTGCTATTAATAGAAGGAAGCTCAGCGCATATATATTGCTTGATCTGTCTGTGTTCAGAGTTGGGGGAACTAAACTACATGTTGAGGATGAACATGAAAGAAGAAGTGAGCAATAATTTCTATATAAAACTTATAATTAAGAGACATTATTTCGAAGCAAGCATAGGCAAAAGACACAAGATTAATTAAGACAGCGGTTGTGTGTCTTTTGTCTCATTTTCTGTCTTGGTTTTTGTCTCAAAATGTAATGTCTGTGTCTCAATGACTGATGCGCTGAAAAGAGCTTAATTTCTGGGAGCTAGTCTGTTTAACTTCTTTCTGGCACTGTTGAGAGTTTTGAAACGCATCTCTGTCTTGAGATAGTTATTGTGTAGCTAGTGTCTCATCTTCAGTGGTCTCAAATGGTCTTGGTCATGGTCTTTGTCTCAAAGAGAAATGTTGGAGAGGCTGAGACACTCAAGAGCTGTATGTGTAACTTTTCCCCTTCAGTCTGTCATTGTGAGTGTCTTGAGTTGTATCTCTGTCTCAAGATATTTACTTTGTGTGTGTCATGTCTCCCTTTGGTCTCAGATTTTAGATGTTAATGTCTTGGTCTTTGTCTCAGAGTGTCTAAAGTAGTGTCTCAGAGGTTGAGACACTGAAAAGAGCTCTTTTCTATCGAAACTCACTGCTTTACTTAAGTTTCTCACTTGAATTTTTCAAGACTGTAATTGTGTGTATAGTGTCTCATCTTGGTCTCTGATAGTTGTGTCTTAGCGTTTCTCTCCAAGAAAAATATCCTGTTTCTCAGAGGCTTAGACCTTAACGGTAAATGCTAGTTTTGGTAACGATATCAAAATAAGTTCATACAGAAACCAATGAAATGACCACCAAAGTGTCTGTTTGTATAAATAAAATGCATGTGCAAAAGGATTCTGGAAGAAATAGTGTAATTGCTGAGAAATCAGCAAATAAGCACAGGATTCGGGTAGAGCATCGGGCCCGACGCTCTAAGCAATAATTATACATTGTCCCACGTGCGCTTATCTGTGTTGGGGATCTTCGGTGTGAACATTTTCCAGTGTAGATTTCAAAATGTCACAAAGTTCAGTTAATGCAACTGTACCAGATCTAGATCCTCGATGATATCCTGACAATTAAGCCTTGTTTTACAGACTTTCTTATGAAATCAGTGTTTACTGCAACTACTGGAATTTCTCTTTTAAAAAGCTCAATATTTAGGGCCAAGTCTATAAACTGTTTATATTTGTCGCTATTGAGTGTCTTGAGACAAATCTCTCTCTAGTTGAGTGATAATTTGTCTTGTATATTGTCTCGTTTTTGTCTCATATAGAGGAATTTGTCTCACACTGAAGAAAGTCTTAATTTTTAAGAGCTCTTCAACTTCTTTACCTCAGTCTGTCACTATTGAATGCCTTGAGACATACAGTATATATGTCTCAAGACAGTGATTGTGTGTCTTAAGTCTAGTCTCAGGTTCAGATGGTAATGTCTTGGTCTTTATTGTCTCAGACATCGTGGCTTGTGTTTCAGAGGCACAGATTCTGGAAAGCTATTATAGGAGCTACATGTACATTGTAGTCTCATTGTTTCACTTCATTCTGTCATTGTTGAGCTTCTACTTGTATGTCTTGTGTCTCATCTTGGTCTCTGATAGTTGTGGCTTAGTCTTTCTCTCAAAGAAAGTTGTATTGTGTCTTATATGCTTAGACACTAAAGAACTCAATTTTTTAAGAGCTAATCTATAGTTTTTTGTGTCTGTCACTGTTGAGTGTCTTGAGACTAATCTCTGTCTAGCAACATCGAAACAGTGATTATTTGTGTTATGTATTGTCTTTTCTTTGTCTCAAAGATAAATGTCTTATGTCTCAAAGGCCAATACACTTAAAAAAACCCTGAATATTTGGTAGCTATTCAACTGCTTTGCTTCAGTCTGTCAGTTTTGAGTGTCTTGAGACTTTTGAGATATATTTTTTTGTCTTGAGACAGTGATTGGATATCTTACGTCTTATTTCAGTCTCAGACGGTACTGCCAATAGCCTTGTCCTTTTCTCAAAGAAAAAAATATCTTGTGTCTCTGCATGACGCTGAGAAACTGAAGAGGGCTCAAGTTGTTGGAGCTACATGTACATGTAATCTCACTGCTTCAGTCTGTCACTGTTGAGTGTATTGAGGCATATCAAGACAATGTCTCAAGACAATGATCGTGTGTCTCATGTCAATCTCAGATGGTGATGCCTTTCTTGGTCTTTGTCCTGAGCATTAACATGGTTACCTTTATTGGACATTTTAGCATGCAAGGCTTTTCTTTCTGTATCAATGTGTGGGGATGATAATGGACTGATTATTATCTAGGGTATAGGTGCAAGAAAGAAATGGGGTATTAAAAAGAGATTGCAATCGAACCAATGTCGTAAGTTCAATTTTGTGAATGATATGTTGCAAGTAAATGGTCAAACATTTCCTTATTGTGTGAATGGCCCTTTAAACTGCACAGCAAGAAATAAAACGAAGGCAGTGAAGGAAATCCGACTAACTTCCTGTATGAACGAGGTCAAAGCAAGGTGGCATTTGTAGCTGTAGTCTGTGACTAAATTGTTTGCAGGTACAGTTGCCATGGTAACAGTAATCAGGGTTGATAGGGGAGTTTTCTTGCATTCTGAGTCATAATTCAAATGTAAGCAGACTGTATGATTGCAAGTGACGTTTTTATGTGCAGTAAATTATTTTACAGATAATCTTTTTTCGATACATGCATGCACCCAAACTCTGAAATAGCCTCTTTTCCTTAATAATAATATACGGTAAATTGCCAATTCATCTACTGCCAACTCGTCCACTCACCACATGGTCTAACTTCATTTAGTCTAATGCCATTTCGTCCATCGAAATATAATCTAACAACCATTTTGTTTAATAACCATTTGGTCCAATCATTGCTTCATCTAATCACCAGTTTATCTCATAACCAGTTGGTCTAATATCCACTTTATTTTTCATTTATGTCGCCCAATTAACACCAAGTCCAATTAGACCAAATGGTATACGGATTAAATGGCTATTGGAACAACTGATTATTAGAAGAAATGGTGAGTGGATGAAATGGCATTTAGACCATGTGGATAGTGGACAAACTGACGTTAGATCAAATGAGAGTAGACAAGTTGGCAATTGGACGAATCGGCATTGGACCAATTAAAAAAAAAACCTAATTTACCATTTGTTCACTAATTTAAAACCCAGCTGATGGCCTCCACTTTTCAAGAGAGTTTTCAATAAATAAGTAACATTTGTAATGTAATTTGTAGATAAATATGAAAGCTTCCCTTATTTTTCTTTTAGTATTTGTAATGTACTAAATGCATGTCTCAAATAAATTGTGCTAAATAGTCATGGATGTATGTATAGAATATGCTTTATATTTGTCCATTGTTATTATTATTTTTTTATTTTTTACGATTATTATTATCATTATTATTATCACAATAAAAAGCAATATAAATCGAGATATTTAGATATTGTTTCCATGAGTAAATATTCAAGAAAAATATAAGAGAAAATTATTGTAAACACTGTATTATCAACATCTGTTTAGATGGATGGATCCACTATAATTCAAGTATTTATAGTTTGTTGACCCCCCCAAAACATAGTATTGTTGTAGTATTTACCTAGGAAATTTGGAAAGCACAAAATTTCAAAAAAAACAAAACAGCAGAAGAGAAAAACAAATCAACAGAAAGGTTATAAAAAAAGAACCCTAACGTATCTGCACACTTTAAGGGCCCTGTCACATATCTTTCCATGCAAGCCTTGCGTATGACTTGCAGGTGAATTTTTTTGCTACGCACAGGTCGACGGTACCTAGCAAGTATCTCGCTTGCAGTTGCCTGCTGGAGTGCATGCAAGGGCCTTTTCACACGAGAATCTTGAATCATCATTGTTATGATTATTGCAATTCGTCTTTTACAGAATCATTGTACCATTCACAAGTTATAACTCAAAAACTGTGATTTGAATTCGAATTCCAGAGCAAAGACGCTATTGTGTCCTAGGTGACTTGTCAATCAAAGCACTACATCGCAGAGGAGAAACTACGATGAGTGCATGACAATTGTATTATCTACGGAAGTGCGTGAAAGGTCACTTAAGCTCCTCCCTTCAAAAGATTTTTTTAGGTCAACCCTGTCAGACGTAAAATTTGTACCGTAATTTGAATGAAACTTTATCCTGGAATTCACCTCCGGAGTAGAATTTGAAATCATGATTGTGATTAGTGATTCTAGTTTGGTTTCACACATGCTAAAAAATCGTCATTAGAATTATTTTTCACTGGAATTATCATTCAAATTACGAGTTTGGTACCGTGTCAAAGGGCGGCAAGTCTGATTTACATGCTGAAAAGTTTTGAACATGCTCAAAACTTTGTTGTGTGTCTATTGCAGGCAATCACCAGGAAGGCTTGCATGGAACAATGTGACAGGACCTAAGTTAGGGAAGATAATGGACACCCTTTATACTGCACATTGTGTATTAAAGAAAGTGATATTTTTCATGATACATTTTACATATTTCCTTCGATATTGTTTGACAGTATTTTACTCCAATTTCCAATATTTAGGAGTCGCATTTGCTCGTAATTGTAGATGTTTGCCCTTCACCAAAACCGTTGAATATGACGTCAATCATGAGGAATTAATACCCTATCAAGTTTCTTTCCAGTGATTAATCTTGAATTTTGAATGAGTGGTGTAGAGTTCAGTGTTTGTTTGTGGATTGCCAAAAGGGCATTAACACTGCCTGGTCGTACACATTGATGCACAGGTAGCGCCCTTTTGGTACTTGAGGGATGACCGATTTTGGTACACCCCAAAACCAGAGAGATTTAAACACCCCTTTCCTGTTTTGAAACAAGAGTCATCGCCGGGCCTTGCAGTCAAGGTAGTCATGTGATAAATGTAACATGAGGAGCATCTGTTGCCCTGGGTCCTTCGCAGAAGGAGTTGCAATTGAACACAATTCCAGCAGGGTCCCGTATTACAAAGCATTGTGATCAACCAGGGGCCCGTTGCAGAAAGAGTTGCAATCAATCGCAACTCTAAAAATCAGGCGCAACTTGATTTTCAACCAATCAACAGCGTGCATTTGAGACTTGCGATTGATTTTTTGACTTGCGTTTACACGCAACTCTTTCTGAAACGGACCCCTGATCTATTACAACTATGGAAAGCCAGCAACATCATATCTGAACTGCATGTTTGTTCAAGATATTTTCTAGATATGCTGTTTATTCATACATTCATTGTTTTCTTGAAAGTTCAGTCTGTCTCTCTTTATTTACAAAGGACATTACAGTGCAAATTTCCTGTAGTAGAAATTATGACGTTGATGGATTTCCATATACATGTACGTGTAGCTGAGGTTGAACGAATCAATCTTTACTCTTTATAGACGGGGCCATGGTATCAAGCACAAGTTGATTTTCAACCCATAATGTAGCATGTATTGCAATAATACTGATTTGTAAAGTCTTATAGAAAATATGTGCATATTCTTCTGTGCTGTATTAAGAGTTCCTGAAAATGTTTGAAAAAGTATTTTGGGCTTGTGTTTTTTTTTTCATAGGGAACTTCTCCTGTAGCAAGCTCTTGAGCACATTGTGACATAAATGTATTACACATTGTTCTTAGTGACTGATAGACTACATACCTATCACAAGTAGGCATATCATTTTAAGAGTGACCATAAATATAGTTTAGTGATAAATATTTACATGTACTAGTACATTTACATTGCTATCAAATCAAAAGAAAATTGTTTAGATTCTGTGTTATGAATCATTTTTAATGATGAGCAGACAATCTGTATGTCCTTGTCTTTCAGAAAAATGGATGTAGGAGACCAGGTTTCACAAACCGTCCACCTCATCAGTCAGTGATGGTGAGCACATCGTCTCCAAAGCATGGCATCGGGGTGGGGCCAGGTTACGACCGCGACCCCGAATACCGGCCCGACTTCAAGGGGAAGCTCCTCCACCAGGCTGCCATCTATTCCAACGCGAGTCTCCTGGCGGACCTGCTGCGCGGCTCTCAGAGGAAGTACATCAACGAAGCGGACTCGTACGGCCGGACGGCGCTCCACGCGGTGTGCGCGGTGGAGGTGGTGGAGAAGGAGGAGAGCGTGGAGTGCGTGCAGATCCTGCTGGAGTCGGCGGCGGATCCCAACGTCCAGGCTAAGGAGATCTACAGTAGATATGTAAGTTGAGGTTGAGGTTGAGGATGGGGTAAATTTCCAGTTATTTCTATTGATATGTGACCTGCCACCCAAAAAAGTTGCCCAATATATCAAAATTTTGAGATTTTTATTATTGAATTTTGAAAAGGCATTCCACAGACATTCTAACTTACGAACAGCTTTATGAAACACCCACTTGGAAACATGGTGTGAGATAAACTTGTAATTTGTGTTTTTTCGTAAATTTTACAACTTCAAATTTTGATATTGGATAAATTACTCTCTCAGAAACATGTTTGCTAATTGTGGGTGCATTTTGGTCAAGTGGTTCTGACTCTATCCTTTTGAAACGGGGTTGGGTTCGAATCGTTGCCATGGTGTGTTTTCCTTCAGCAAGAAATTTATCCACACTGTGCTGCACTTAACCCAGGTGAGGTGAATGGGTACTCAGCAGGAGTAAGTCCTTGCTTGTACTTAGCGCCGTTGATGGTAGCTCGAGCTAAAGCCGGTGTTATAATAGCAGCGGTTTGTATCCTCTAGCAAAAAACGCTTTATAAATCCAGCTATTATTTTTATTATTATTATTCATTTTCTCTGAAAACCAAAGAATCTTCCCTGGTGAATTATTGTTTTGGGGATGGCTGAACACCTATGTGGACTAACTTGGTCATGTCATGTTTAACACGTGAACAAGCCTTAATAGTAAAGATCATCTTTTAAGATGTGAACTCAGTATTTTTATTAAATGGTTATATGTTTCAATTCAGAGTGAAAAAAATTACTTGTTCTATTAAACCTCGAAAATGAAGCAATTATCTGCTTTTTCAACAATGGAACTGATATGAAGGCAGAAATAGCGCACTGCAGCTCTTTAAAAATGTTATCGAGAGTGTCCTGGCTAGACCCATTTTAGCGGTGGTTGCTATTTCACGGCATTACATTACAAAGTTTGTTTTCTTCAGGCCAAGATAGTGGTAATGTGGCATAGCAATCTTTGAAAATAAACTAAATTAAATACTTATCAAATATAAGAATGTTTAATGTAAATTAGGCAAATAAAATTAAAGATGGAAATGAATGCACATCTAGATCCTCTTTGCAAGGAGTTAGTTATGTAACACTTTTCATTTGAAATTAGTGGTGGATGGAAGCAGTGTTTATCATTATGAGTGGTGGTCAGAGATCTTCTGTGCTGCTTGAGCCCAACCACTGCCGCTCATTGTACATAAAGCCATAAAGCTGGTTATTACTGCATTTGATGATAATTTGAGAAAGGCTATCAATGTGTATGTTTGTTCTTCTTTCATTCATTTTTTAATTTTGAATTATGGAATTACCTTTAAATGAAAACTTTTTACTTAGGTTAAATTCCTTGCTTTTCAATGATTTTTGTTCCATTTTAGACACCATTGCACATTGCAGCTAAAGATGGCAAACTTCAGATGGTGCGTCTCTTGGTAGAATACGGTGCAGACCTCGATGCCAGAGATGTCAAGAGATTGACTGCAGTAGAACTCGCTCGCATTAACTTTCGTCAAGACGTTGTCAAGTACCTCAGGAACAAACATGGTAGGATATTTGTGAGTTTGGCTTAATTCTTAATCGAATAATCCTTAAGAAACTGGAGGCGTCAGTTTGGACCACCGCCATTTTTACCTGTTTATTCCATTCAAAATGTGAATTTTACCTGTGAGAATATTTAAGGCCCTCTCTTGGTTATCTTTTTCAAAAGGGGCTAATTGTGTGCTCATCATAAAGCCACAGACATATATATCCTGACATTTTCATCCAGTACCATGATGTAGAATGCTCCAAAACATTGTGTGTGCAGATATCTTTCTTTTTGCAAGGATTACAAAATTCATTGCACCAACACACATTTTTATTTCATCATTGACTCCATATTTAGGGAAAACACATTAATTGAAAAAAAAATGTAGTAATGAATTGAAATAGTTACAAACGCTTTTGGGGAAAATCACAGTAACATTATAGTAAATGATAGATTACGGCACTGGTGAACAGGGACTATTTAGCTCCCTTGTAAGGCAGGTATTTGGCTTGAATGGAACTATACTTTTCTATTAAGAATGAATGAATGAATGGGAGAGTGAGTGAGTGAGTTGGTGGGTGGGGGTGGGTTGGCGAGTGAGTGAGTGAGTGGGTGGGTGGGTGAGTGAGTGTTTCAGAGAGTGAGTGAGTGAATAAATGAATGAATAGATAAGTAAACAAATAAATGAATAAGTAAATGAACTAATAGATTAATTGATAAATAAATGTGCGTGTGAGTAGATGTGTGGGTGGTGAGTGAGTGAGTAAAAATATTGGTAAATAGATAAATGATAAATAAATTAATAAGTGTGTAAGTAAGTAAATAAATGTATTTCTCTGTATGTAATAGTGATTTAAGTAATACTAACATTTGCCATCAAGAAAGAATAATGATATCCCTTTTTTTCATCTACCACAAAAGCAATAAAATCAAGTTAGTTGATAAACTTTCAAAATTAGGTTTTTTGTTTCAGTTGATTTAATTGGTTTTGTTTTTAGATTCTAGTATTGCAGATTAATTGCAGATAAAATTTGGGGTTACCTTTTTTTCATTTGTGGTCTGTTGATCTATTCAAGGAAATTAAGCATGGTCTTGTTTCAATTAAGTGCTCTCCAAGCTGTAATACCAATCTCATTTTCAATTTCAATTTAATAAGTGATTGAGCTCATAAAGATAAGATCTCAACCACTATAAGCAATTATGCATGTTTTGTTTATCAGGAATAGAGAGGGGGTTAGAATTATGAGGTTTTAATGACCAGCAAGTGTAGAATTTATGTCTACATGCACTTTCCCTCTTTCAATTCATAGAGTAGTATTATACACACAATCGATACATGTACTTGTGAGCGAGTTGTAATAATGCAGCTCATTCAAGGCTATTTTCAATATGCAACAAGCAAGTGGCACTTGCACCAAGTGCTTGTGAAGGTTATTTTGAATACGCGCGATGCCTGCTTTGTTATTACCATCGCAAATTAATAAATGTGCATTATTTGTTTTATGCAGGTTGGCGAAATATATTTGTAGTGAATAGGTTGTTCGAGGGTCGCACAGATGAAGAAATTACACCGTACAACTGCTTTTTATTATGAGATCACAGGTGTACGTGTATCTATCACCAGAGCTGACAAGTAGTACTGATTTTCCGTATTTAGTAATGAAAATAGAGAAGAATACTGATGGTTTCATGCAAAATACTGGTTTCTTAAGTTTCAGTTTATGTGTTGTCCTATGGTATTCCTGTGAAAATCCTAATTTCCTGACCAAAATACATATTTTCAGCCTTGAAAATACTGAAATGTTCTTAGTTCAGGTTGGCAGCTCTGCATTACTGTGCCCGCCTAAGCATCAAAATCCTTCGCCATAGCTTCGTCTTTGAAAGAACGCGCAGTTCGGATGCAGTGTCGGTTTTACGAGTTATGAATAAAAGGATGCACCAAAAATGCACAGTGCTGCACAGCAGAGGGGTTGGTTGCATAGAGTTAAAGCATGAACTTGTGCCTGGCTGATTATTACACACTTTGCTAAATTGTATTTACTTTATAAATGCTATTCTTTCTTCATGGGAGGCGCAATGAGGGGAGGGGGGCAGTCTGTTCTGGAAAAGAAGTTCCGCGATGTGCATGTTCTTCAAATGCAATTTCATGCCAACCATATTGAACCCTTGTTATCTCATTGCTATCTTATTAGCAGAAATTTAGTTTTGAAAGGTTATACCAATCATCAGATTAATAAAAAGGTAAGTCCATTGTGATGGAACAAGTTTTCTCTAGTATTAGGTTTTTGATATCATTGGAGGATGAGTGAGATGAGTTTTGCTTTCATTATCTTTTGTCAAAACCAGAAGTACAATAAGGATATCATTTTCTGGGTTAGAACTACCCATTCATCTCCTCTAAAGTGGATTGTCAATGGTTAGATAAAAAATATGGAGAGAAAATAATTCAAGAGCATTGAAGAGTTTGATGCATTTTCACTGCGAAGAAATGGCTTATTGGAATAGGAGGTTGTCATATTCTGTGCTGCATATGGATGTTTATCGGTGATAATTACTTCTTTCACCACGACACTATGATGTCCTGAACATTCATCCTGCTTTGGCACTTCTGCTTCAAGAGAAAGAAGAGAAGAGAGAGAGTGTCGGGGAAAGAGGGGGAGTAAGAAAGGGAAAGGAAGAGAGAGAAAAGAAAAGAAAGAGAGGGAATAGATAGAAATACCAAGATGAAGAGACAAAATGGAGAGAAACAAAATGAGAGAAAGGGGTAGAAATTGAACGAAAGAGAAAGTGATACATCCACACTCACTCTAAATTCCAAGGTTTTAAAATAAATCCAGATCGGCTATGAATAGTGACCAGCCAAATATTAGCTTTAGTTTTAAACCTTGTAGATTGAAGTATTATAATTCTAAAAGATTTGAATTTAAATCTTTCGAGATTTGAAAGTTAATCCTAAAGATTTCAAATAAATCCAACAATCGGCTGGTCACTATCCACAGCCGTTTTGGATTTATTTTAAATTCTTGGAACTTATAGTGTATGGCCCGTATTCTGAAGTCGGGTTTAACTTAAACTCAG
Organism: Lytechinus variegatus; assembly: GCF_018143015.1. Classification (NCBI taxonomy): domain Eukaryota; kingdom Metazoa; phylum Echinodermata; class Echinoidea; order Temnopleuroida; family Toxopneustidae; genus Lytechinus; species Lytechinus variegatus. The sequence continues at coordinate 35,891,561 of NC_054743.1, read as the reverse complement.
GTTTAAAGTTGTGGTTTAAGTATGGAAAGCCATAAGTAGCATAATTTGTATTAAGTTGTATGTTTCTTATGTTCACTGTGCTCTTTCCTGATTCATCGATGGTGAAGACAATCATCTATCTATACTTCCTACACAATTATGAATGATTTGAGAGCCGAATGAGCTGAAGTATAATATCTCTACTGTTACTGATTATGTAACAATTGGCTGTCCATACTTAGACCACAACTTTAAACCTGAGTTTAAGTTAAACCCGACTTCAGAATATGGGCCATTATGTTAATAGACAAGGAAAAGAGATTAAGAGGATGGTAGGCAATGGAGAGAATTAAAGAGGTACTCCAGACTGAAAATAGTATGATTTGAACAGATGAAGAAAAATCAGGCAAAACAAAACACAGGAAATGTCATTGAAATTGGACAAGGAATAACAAAGCTATGATATTTTTATAAAGATTTGAATAATTCCAGTGGAATAGTTCTAGGTATGTATTCATGAATATTCAGTGAGGAAATCGATGGTGTCATATCCTTACATGGTGTAAGAAATTAGGTTTATTCAATTTTTTTCCTCCAAGACCCCCCCCCAAAAAAAAAGATTGACAACTGATTGCTGCATTATAAGGGAGACATATCATTCTCTTATGTGTGAAAAAATATGAAACAATTACAATTTCATGTAATAACATGAAAGAAAAAGGAAAGTGAGAATGTGACTTAATCAGCCTACCTCATGAATTTTTTTAACGGCATGCATACAACTGTTTTCACAAAATATTGCTTAACTTTAAATTCAATAACTTTATAACTTGTTATCAGATTTTGATGAAATTTTCTGCATTTTGCTCAGTGTATATGACTCTATTCATTTAGATATAAATATTCTCATCCCAGAATCTCCCTTTAAAATGAAAAGTAGGGAAAGGTAAAGGGAGATGTAAATTAGAACATAAACAAATAAACAGAAGCAAATAAAGAATAAGTGTACGACAAAGAACAAAAGTAAGTAAAAAAATTGTAATAGAAGTCTTAAGTGCATCATTCATGAAGTGATGGAGAAAGGGAATGAGTGAGAGCTAGACAGAGCAAAAAATCAGACAGTAAACAGAGGGGGAGAGAGAGATAAAATGGGCCGGGATATTTGCTCCAACAAACACATTGCACGCCCACATTACATGTACATTCGATGCGTCATTCATGTCGCCTTGCTTGACATTTTCAAGCCTAGGGCACCGATCAAGACGTTCTTTCCTGAATCTGAAGATCAGAGCTTCACCAATCCTCGCCCACCATCCTTATCCTGCCGTAGCAACGGCATATCCAAGTAAACATCCCTCTGCTCTCAGGCTGTGGCCGAGCTACATGTAGTCACGTACGCTAAAATTAATCGCTCAAGATCCGTTGAATTCTGTTCCTAGGAACCAAATTCTTCGCCCAAGTTCACTGGACATTAGGAAAAATTGTTATGCCTGGAATCTCAGTCTCAGATCTTGGTTTGAATTTAATTCATCTTTCAAATCAGGATCGAGGATTATTGCCTGTATGTGGCACGGACATTCATGGAGGGGTTTATTGCTATGACAGCGTATCTTAGGGATACAACACTGAATATATCATGACTGCACTCTTTACATTGAGAAATGACATTTTACTGAATAGAGCTGAATGTTAGCACCGATACATCAGTCTGCATGGAGTGACTTGTGAGGAAGCTACTTTGAGAAGAAATATTCATCTTTGTTGAACTAAATCTGTTCATTTAAGAAAAGGCTACTGTACTATCTTCTGGCTGCCTTGAGAAGATTAAACAAACACAATTGTTTAGAATGGGGAGCAGACTCTACTTTTTAATGTCATTGCGAGAGGAAATCTACAGACTGTCCTGTTGCCAAGTTTCTTCACAAATGGAGAATCCAGCAGCTCTGACTTGTTGACCTACAGAATGACAAATTAGCGTCTGAATATTGGCACATCTTTCAAATAAAACTGGACTATGAACATTGATTGTTCTCTTTTTTTCTATAGTAACTTGTGTTAGAAGCCAATGGGAGCCATCTTCATAACTCATCCTGTTGTTAAGATATACTTGTCGACTTGTATGCCTTAATAGGAATCTATATGTGTGAATTCTGCAGTCTGTTACAATTCATTCAGAACTGTCAAATTGAAAGAGGAATAGCTTGCTATGCTGAAATCTTTCTAGTCAGTGCAGTAGAATATGTCATCATATAACTGTCAAGATTCGCTCCACTTGAAGGATTAATTGAAGTTCTGAATTATCTTCAGATAGATTGATTATTGAGACAGAAGCTAATTAGAATTTGCTGTTCCTGTTTCAGTTGTATCTTCAAAAGCAGATTTATGCCATTCATCATATTTTTAGGATCCTCAAGTACCATGTCCATTTTACTTTATTACCTGTGCTCAAACAGTGTTTAATTTAAGTAATCACTGAAAGTACAACAATTGCTTTGGTTTGATAAAGCATGGACATCATTGTTAAAGGATTCATTGATACCATGATAGTGCTTCAGAAAAACGACAATGATGCATTAGGGAGCTTATGGCTTTGTGCCACGTGGTGATAACTCGGTTACAGTGATTTGTTCGGCAAATGAAACATTGGATTACTTTCATGAAAGTCACATGAAGGATTACAACAATGTCGAAGGTAGCTAGTGATCTCTCCAGCAAGTGAAAATTTGATATTGCGCAATCGTGTGACTGACGGTCAGTCTCGTTAAAAAAGGAGCCATTGTATGTTATCACTGATTTTTATAAAAGTTACGTGCATGTACATTTGTTTTAACCAGAACCATGTACAAAACCGAAGTGAATTGTAGCTTTCGGTATTCAACAGTTTAAACAATGTTTGTTATGAGTGGAGAAGTTTTCCAAGGGAAGTCCTACCAATCAGGATGTGATGATGGTAACTCAAAGAGGGGGAATAATACCTCCTCCGGTGAGTATTACTATTCCCCTTTTTTCTATAGCAGATAATGCATTGGAAGAATCACTCTGAATTGCTTTATATATGTATCATTGACCCGGTCCTTGGATTAAATCTTTTTTTCCCTAGGGAGTCTCCAGACCTGGGCCCCGTAACACAAGCTTAGCAATGATCGTAGAACATTTTTTACAATTGATTCCATTGACTACAATGTACAATCACTTGTAAAAATCAAGCGTACGATTAATTGCTAACCTTTGTGTTATGGGCCCAAGGATTCCGTAACAAAAAGGTTAGCGATTACTCGTTTGCTTGATTTATACGATTGATTGTATGTTGTAGTCATTGTAATCAATCGAAATGTTCTACAATCATTGCTAAGCTTTGTGTTATGGGCCCCTGGTGCGATTTCATAAGTGCACATGCCATGGTTGTATTCACTTGGTCTACAAGTATATTGGACCACTCTCAAATTGCCCGGGGGGGGGGGAGGGGGGGGCAGTCAGATGTATTGCTGTACACATGCGTGACCAAATTATTTCCCTAAACAAGTTGTCGCCAGAATATGACCCTTGGAAAAAGCTTGGGGAAAAAACATACCCTAAATAGTTTGACCCACGCGATTGACCATTAAAGAGTGCACGGGTGGCCCGCATCCAAAACTGAAAAAAACACCCCTCTCAACACGTTTTTTCGTACAGCAATATATTTGACTGGTCCTGCGGGGTCCAATTGCTCTAATGGCTATTTGTTCTACACTAGACTATACTTGGTCTTATACCTACATATATACCTTATTATTATTTTTTACACTTTCAAATTAAATTTTGGTCCATAAAAAGTTCTTGAATAGGGTAAATGGTAATTATACCAATGATAAGTAGACAAACTGGTACTAGATAGAGTTTGATTAGACCATGTGGGTTGAGACAAAATGTAAACTTGATAAAGCGACTGTAGACCAATCGGCACTTGTCCCTGGAAAGCACCCGAATGCTATCAAATTTGCCATCGAATGCCAACGGTGATGATATTTGCTCTAAATGGTGAAACAACATTTGCTCCTGCAACATTTGATCCAGGCTTAATTTCGTATAAGATGTAGGGTTAGGGTTAGTGATGCAATAGGGTTTTACATGTATGTTTAGGTTTAGGGTAGGGTATAACGTTATTTAAAGGAGAATGAAACAATTGGAACAAGATAGCTTGTGTGAAAACAGAATAATCAAAGAAACAGATCAACAAAAGTTTGAGAAAAATCGGACAAATAATGAGAAAGTTATGAACATTTGAATATTGCGATCACTATTGCTATGGAGATAGCATATTGGCAATGCGACAAAGATGTGTGATGTCACTGATGAACAACTCTCCCCATTACTTTAGTATATATTTCACTTGAATTGCCTCTTTTATCACATCTATCCATAGATCATGTGTTCTTTCTACATGAGGGCATGTAATACATATTTTTTAAGAATACATAATGGATAAAGAGTTTGTATCATTGTAATAGAAAAAGCAAAAAGAGACATTTTGAGGGTATTTTATAGTCCACCAAAGGGAACGTTGTTCATCAGTGACATCACACATCCTTGTCACATTGCCAATGGGAGGATCTCCATAGCATTAGTGATTGCAATATTCAAATGCTCGTAACTTTCTCATTATTTGTCCGATTTTTCTCAAACTTTCTTTATTCTTATTCTTTGATTTTTCTGTTTCTACACAAGCCTATTTGTTCCAAAGATTTCATTCCCCTTTAAACAGGAAGTAATTCCTCAAAAAGCTGTGCGCACCAGAATCGGTAGACGAGCTTAGCAGGGGTAATATTGGAGCGCCGTGAGCACCTACCAAGGTGGATACGTGCGCTATACAAATACTATGTTATTATTTTTAAACCGAGGGTTGAAGTTGGTCATTTGATTACATGTAGTGTGTGGAATCTTTAGTAGGTCCATGATGGAATTTAGAGAGTCTGAGCAATTTTTGCCAGAGGAAATGTCATGGAACCCTCTAAATCCCTGTTCATCTTAGCCAAACCTTTGTTTGATAATCAACAAACTCTTCTTGAATCCGATGTGTTCACATCATGTTAACAGTAGAAAATCTGAAGTGTGACTCACACTTAGACTGTGGACAACTCTAAAGTGTAAGAATTCATTGCCTTAACTAAACAGAATGGACTATGTGGCTGTGATTTATACTGTTGGACTGCTCAAATTTAACAGTGTGAACGTAATTTTACACTGTGGACAAGTCTACAATTGGAGTGTTCATAGTGTGTTTGCCCAGTAATGATAATAATGGTTTGATATAGCGCCTTTTCTTGAGGATGCAAAGCGCTGTTGATTGCATAAGACAAGTTAGGTTTATGGTTATGTAAGTGTGTTTTGAGATGTTTCTTGAAGAGGTTAAGAGAAGAGAGGTTTCGAAGAGATGGAGGGAGTTCGTTCCAAAGAGGGGGGGGGGGGCAAGAGATTGAAAGAAGTTGAAACCAGCCTGTTTGCTGGACTTTGTAATTACAGTAGAGTATATATAGACGTGAACTGTGATTCACATACGAGTAGTGGAAAAGATCATTTCAGACTGTGGACACATAAACAGTGTGCGGGATTACTGTATTTTCACACTGTGGACTAAACATAAAGATGTGATTTGCATTATAGATATGCTAATTTAATACTATGAACAGAATTTTAGACTAAACTACTCTACAGGTTTAGCTAGGGTCACAGTGAAGATGTTTTTCACACTGTGGACAACTGTACACTGTGTGTTCCCACACTTCACAGTGCACTGATGTGCATAGTAGACTATGCAAAGATTTGATTCACACTGTTGAAATGCTCAAATTTTAATCATGAGAGGAGAATTTGACACTTGGCAACTCAACTGTGTGAAGGGTCATAGTGTGTTCACACCATTGACTTTTTCACACTGTTGAACTGCTCAAATTCAAAAGTGTAATAGGAATATCAGACTGTGGAAAAATTAGCAGTGTGAATGTTCACAGTATGTTTACATAGTAGACATGTGCAGATGTGATCCCTGATATTAGAATGCTACAGTTATACAGTGTGAAGACCATTTCAGATTATTTGCTACTCACTTGAAAACGTGATTTATGCTGTTAAAGGTTATTTCACACTGGGCAACTCACAGTGTGAGGGATCACAATGGGTTTGCACAGTATCAGACTGTGTGAAAAAGTTATTCACATTGTCAAAATGGTGATTTATCAGTGTGAGATGCAATATCAGACTGTGTGCAACTCCTCAGTGTGAGAGGTTGCAGTGTGGTCATTCAGTGAACTATGTGAAGATGTGATTTACACTGTCAAAATCCTAAGATTCAACGATTTTACACTGTGGCTAACTCTACTGAGTGTTCACAGTGTGTTCACAGTGGACTATGTGAAAATATGATTCATGCTGTTAAAAAGCTCAAATTGAAGAGTTTAAAGATGAATTCACATTGTTTCCCACACACTAAACTTCTACCACTAAACAGACCTGCCAACCAGTACGTTTTAGGCGTATTTAGTACGTTTTTTGCAACCAAAATACGGCATTACGTTTTTCTTTAAAAAATATGTTTTTTGTTAAAAAAATATATGTATCTAATTCATAAAACATACACAAATATGGTTATTAGATCAATGTTATTTCAGGTAACTTGTTTTTTTTTCAATCATTTTGTTAAAACCAGGGTGAAGATATACACATGTTTCAATTTTTTTTTTTTTCATCTGCAAGAAGCAGTGTGCATTTTAGCTTGCATGCAGCTTTAGCGCCGCGATGAGCGAGTGCGCCAAGCATTTTATTATAAAATACACTTTTGGGGGGAAAATTACAGATTTTTTATCACAGATTACAGTTTTTCATTCCCAGAGGTTGGCAGGTCTGTACATGTGTTGTGACCAGAGAATAAGATGACTGCAAATACTCTGTGTGACACAACATAGAACTGTGTTCTTTCTGATAGGGAAGCTATATGACACCACCACACTATTTAAGCAGTACAGAATGTTAGCATCGCACAATGCTCAAGACTCGTCGGGTCGAGGTTAAGAGTTATAATTATCTCGTCTTTTGGCAGTCACATGACAGCTGAACATGAAGCTGTGAATGCTAATCCCAGTGTCTACAGAGCATTCATTTCTTCCGTAAGCTTGAGTAATTATGGGCGTTCCCCTTGTCGGCATTGCAAGATAGTTTTACTCTTTAATACGCAGTCATGAAAGAATGGAAATTAGATCATGCTCTTGATGGATCTAGGAACACTTTTTTTCATTATTGTTATTTGGATTTTTTATTCATGATGTCATGTTGGTGAAATCTTGACACATTTGGTTTGTGGTTTTTCTCGCTCCATGAAAATAAATCTCAGTGGAGCTTCCAACAAGTCCTGAAAAAAGTGGGATCAAAGAAAGTCTTATATCTCGTCCTTTATCTGTACAGTTTAAGTGTACAACTCAAAATTTTGATAATTATTTCTGTCAGCTAAACAATTTCTAATGTTAAGATCATACTGCTATTTGGCTATTTACAGAGAATCTATCCTGGCGACTTTTTTGAGGGGGAGGGGGTCACATTTAAACCGGATCCAGGTACTTTAATATGAGTTGCTTTAGGTCAAGCAGGTGCTGTTTAAATTATCTTTGGCCTAATTACTGACTTTAAACTGATGAAACGGTCTTGTGTGAATTTCACCAAATTGACAGTTGTCCTGCTCTTTGTGTGCTCAGGGGGATGTAGACGTCTGACTTCAGATCACCTGATTTTCAATCACATGATCATTACAGTAATTAAAGCATATGGAAGTATCTCCATTCTTAAAGGGATACCCCGTTGTGGGATCTATTGAAGAAAAAAAATTGTGGGCTTTTAAATTTTCCTCATGAATGTAAAAAAAAAACAGAAAAATCAGAGAAAGATGTAACTGACAGATCTGCAAAAATGTCATCAAATAATTAGAGAGTTCTGTTATTTTTAGGTTTGATTTAGTTTGTGATGTCATGCAAGCAACTGCCCAATATATGGCATGTGATATGAATTCCATAAATTTCCATTTTTATGGAACATGTAAATCATTGTAAATATAGTTTTTCATATAAAACTGGCTACGAAATGATTTGTGTGTCTGATGATATTGCATGCAAATAATATGTTATAAATTTTCAATTTGTAAGAATAGTATTATTATAGAATTTACATGAACATGCTTGCACATGACCTCACACACTCGAAAGTTTTAAATTCTATTTGTTTACACATCGTTGCTAAACCTTCACTTAAATGTCTATTTTGTTGTTTTTCTGCCTTCATCAAAACAAACTTAATGAGAGCTGATAAGGGACAGCATTTCTAAAAAGGATGGAAGAAACTCCCTCCTCGGCCCCTTTTCACGCTTCTCCACCCTTTTCCACCTATTTTACCCTTTGATTTTTTAAAGTGTAGTAATCCATATGATGTCATAGTAATTTTTCCCATGGAGGTGGTATAAATAAGTCACAAACATTGCTTGGCTACTTACAAGATTACTTCAGCCCTCCCAACAGGTATTGCTTTGTCTTTATAGGTACAGAAATTTGGAGCAAGACCCATGCTATGCCTGGTTTTAACAAGTGGTCATAATTTCTTATTGACCCTCCTTCCCTCTTTCACTTCCTTTAATCATAGCAGTTTGCCCCCCCCCCCCTCCCTGCATGTCTTCCTGCCTTGACATACTGTACATATAGTACATCCTAGGCAGGTCTGACTCACCCCCCCCCCCCACACACACACTCCAAATTAGGAAGCCTGTAGTCATACATTAACACTCATTGGTTAATAATCTAATGACTACTTAATTCTCATGATCATGAATTGTCTCGTGTCGCCTGTCTGAATTAGAAGTTGAGATATTTTGGGTAACACACACACCAGGCATTATCACCCGGCCTGCGCTCTCTCTACCACGGAGTCCTGTTTTAACCAACTCTACAGCTACATCTACATGCTAACGTGGGCATGAAATTGATCACTCATATTTTTCTAATCCTTCCTACGACTGGTAACACTTTGTGTTTGGAAGAGTAAACCTTAATTTTTTTAGAGCTGCACATTTATTTTTGGAACCCACATGACTAGAGAGGGTCACTAGGCCATGCGTGGCAGAACCAGGATTCAACAGTTTTTTTCCTGCGACACCCAGGATAAGAATCCGTCTGATTTGTGTGGATCTTCACCATGCCATGTGCTACCTAGACTTCATATCATCTCAACAAGCGCTTCCATATCACATGATCAAACTGTAATCATGCAATGTCGATACCTGCAACTGTCTTCTAGTTTCTCTCCAAAACTTAACTCTTAATGATTTTCCAGACAGCCACTCCCAGGAATTCATTAGTTTTAATGGTGTTTATGAACCCAAGTATTGATGTTGAATGTTTGTTTCTGTTTGACATTAAAGTCGTGCAATTATTCTTTAGTTTCCGTAATCGAATTCGCTCCAGCACCATGCAAGGGTTGCTTCAGGGTTAGTTCGACGGATGCCCCCCAAAGAGTCAGGAAAGTGATTGTTGCCTTCCCAAACTATGATTTAGCAAGCCATTTTATATTCATTGTCACTGAAGTGAAAGGATATCACAGGTATCTTCCTGTTGCTTGTTTTTGTCTCTTATCGCAACGTTGGACACCTGATAACAAGGAAGCCTGTTCGAAAATCTATGTTGGAGGCTTAGCCATCGTAATCAGTTGTCATTTATAGAATTGTCTTCCTAGATCATGGTGATTGTGCTTAATATAATTCTGATGTCTCTGAAGAGAAATGTCCACATGCAAATCTAGTTTTAAAGCTAATGTCAGTTTGCCATCTCCAGAGCATAGGATACACTGGGATATCTCGGATTCTGATGTCTTGGAATTGGTCATTCGGAATTCCTGATCAGACTACAGGTGTGGTCAAATTATCCTGTTGTGCAGGACCAAAATACAGGGATGAACGAAAGCAGTGTGGCCTGAACATGTGCAAGAGTGAACATCTTGTGATCCACTGATCAGTGATGTGTTGGTGAATAGGCAATGAATGCCTTTTTGCACCAATATCCTCACTAACATATGTCGTGAAAATTAACCTGTTTGCAATGATTGCAACGTGCTTTGTCCAAGTGTTGATGTTCAGAATGTGATCATGTTCAAACTTCAAAAGGAAAGAAAGGCTGATGCTTAATGATATCGTTGACTCTACTTCATCTTATTACAAGGAATTATCAGGCTCACCGCCATATATTTGCAAACTGGGAAAACTGTAACTGAATTGGCTGAGAGGATTTTCAGTGGATATTCTTTGACCTGAGCCGGAGTTCAGGTTGACTGTTCAGTAATCCATAGGCTTTTCCTACATTGGCATTTAGAGAGGAAAGTTGCTGCCTGTGTGTCCATGATGTCGTCATCATTGACTCTGAGATGTAAGAGGAATTTCAGGTCGTTTGGCAAAAAGTGGAGCTCAAGGTCATGGAACTACGGTGAAGGGGAAGGTGGGCGAAGAAGAAAGAGTGAGTATTATATCCTACATAGATTGAATCCTGTATAGTGATTGGTTCAAATAGCATCATGTGACCGAATATATTTCCACTATGATGTTGCGTGATGTCAGACCTCGATATATTTCTCGCTATACCAATATTCTGACGTCATTATTTCCGAAAACTGGATATTTAGCTATACTCTCGGGCGCACAGGCCAGCATGCTCTCTCTCCCAGGCAAGTCCAGCGATGTGTAGGCGCAGGCACTCATCTGCGTTCCGCTGAGTGCAGTGGCTCGGAGAAAAGTAGGTAATTCAATGCAAGTAACCGGACTTTGCAAGCTCAGCGCATAGATTTTGGTTATAAATTATTAAAAGTAGGATATAAAACAAATATATCGTGCGTTTCATTCAAAAGCATAGTGGGAATTATTAATCGTTGGTTGGACTGGCAAAACTACTATATTTCCCTCGGGGCTTCGCCCCTCGGGAAAAATAGTACTTGCCAGACCAACTTGGATAAATAATTCCACTATACTTTCTCAAAGCCTGATATATTTGTTTATTATACTTCATTGGTGTGTTAGTTACATGTAAATCGTACAACAAACAAATGCACCTCTGCAACTTAATCTGAAGATTTAGGTGAGGGTCAGATTTTTGTTAAGAATTTGGTTTATTAAAGAATCATACTTGTGAGGATTAGGGTTAAGGTACAGTTTCAAGCTCGGGTTTATTTGCTTAATTCATGCATTTTCAGTTGGCGCATTAGTCACAGGAGCAAAGGTCATGGAACCTATTATCAACTTGTTTGGACCTTGTTATTTACTTTTGTTCTTTGCTATTTACTTATATTGCAATGATTTACTGTTGATGTTGTTAATATCAGAATTGAAACAAAATAAAGATTCATTTATTCATTCATTCATTCATTTATTCATTGAAAGTTGAAGAAAACTTGTTTGGACCAACTACCTCTTTGTTACCATTATTTTTGAGCTACTTTCTCTTCTATGTCCTATCACCCCAACCACAACCACCCCTGCAACCAACTCCTACAGCTGCTGGCCTTCATATTCTTAGATATTTTATTGTTATTTTTGTTTACTCATTACTCATGAGATAATTCTGTTCTTCTACTTCTTGTATTTTCTTTTCTTGCTTTCTCTTTTCCAATCCTCATCCATGTTCTCCCCCTCCTTCAACATCTTCTTTCCCCTTTTGATCTTCTTGTCCTCTTCTTCCTCCTCCTCTCATTCCTCCTCTTTCTCCTTTGTCTTCTTCATCTTCTCCTCTTTTTTCTTCTTCTTTTTAGGTGGTCTGTCTTTGACAGATCACCTCTTAATTTCGTCAGAATTTTCTTATATTTATTTATTTATTTTTACGGATTTTCTTGTCGCCAAGATATCTCAAAATGGACTTGATCAATTTCATTGAATTTCATGTCATTTATAGGATCTGTCATGGACACGTCAGAATAAGCTTTTCAAGGTCATCAGGTCATGATGACGTCATCTAGGCGCCATTTTGTAAAATCACATAATCAATCATATCTCCATTATCAATTATCAAAAATCAATCAAATTAACATCACATCAACTTCGAGTCAAGGGTCATCAGGTCATGTCATCAAAGGTCACCTGGAGGTCACGACACGCGTGTACGCGCGCGTCAAAATTTCAAAATGCTCAAAATCACTTTTTGACCAAAGTAGAGTACGTTTTAGGTCATTCTAAGCATTTCAAAAATTTGGGCGTGCACATGTATGTGGGCGCGTTTCCGCGCATAATGCCCTAACGCAGTGCAAAAACACCTTTTGTTTTACATCATTGCATTGATAATATAATTCTGAGCAATTTAATACCCAATATAGCTCTCTACGACCAATAATAATGAAATTAACACCCGTTAAAGTTTGCAGCACGTGTGCGCGCGAGCTCTCACTATAGGCCATATATGGGCAAAAACATGCCTATTGAAAATTCACTGTAGCTCTTTTAATAGTCCATTGACCCCCAATTTTTTTTTCATATATCGATAGAGTATGAGTTGTAGATTTGATTTCATGTCACCATTGTCCCTTAATTTGATCATGACGTCATCAAAATGGCGTCGGAAGTCAAAATATCCATTTTCCTTGTTATGACGTCATAATAATTATGCAAATTAGGCTCTAACTCTGTGAATATTGGTCGATTTTCGCCCAATTTTCGATATGATGTAGCTTAGGTCTTACTCTTCATGAATTATTGCCTTTATTTTTCATTTTGATAAACGGATCATCCTGAAAAATTGCAAATAATAAAGGCATGTCATTTTTCCTCATTTTGCGTGTAATCTCTATGGGACATGACTTTTTCTCAAAACTAGATTCGACATTCCTCTATTTCGTGAGCCATATCTCCATTGTTTCTTGTCAGTTTTCCCTGAGCTTTTAGTATGTTGTAGCTGAGATTCTAAGCTTTTGAGAGTGCTCTCTCTATTTTTTGATCAGATGCCGGGATCATGCCCGTATTTCGCTTGCAAAATTGGAATTGTAATTCTCAAATTTGCTTACGTGTAATCTCTATGGGAAATATCGTGGCTCAATGGATAACGCATTTGACTTGCTTTCTCGGGGGCGCAGGTTCGAATCCTGGGGTGAACAAGATTTTTTTTCCATTTTTTTTTCTTTTTACCACCTCTTACATGATCCTTTATGATAATTAAAAGGTATAAAAGTTAAAATTTAGCAAGATAAAACAGATTATAATTACTTTTTTCATATCACATGTATTGTCATACATCAAAGAGACCCTTTTCACAGTGCTTTATCATCTCCCGTCTTTCACAAGTATTCCATCCATAATGAGCAATCCGTCGTCATCATATCATATTGATCTGCATGAACATGGTAATAGTAATCATTATGGCAAGAATAAAGACAGACCACCTAATTCGTCCGCATGACGAATTAAAATCTAGTTCTTCTTTTTCTTCTTTTTTTTTCTTCTTCTTCTTCTTCTACTTCTTCTTCCAGTCTGGTACAGTCCGCCACTGGCGTACTATCGTACCTTCTCCTCCTTCTTCCCCTTCTCCTCCTCTTTCTCCTCCTCTTTCTTTTCTCCTCCTCCTTTTCCTCCTCCTCCCCCTCCTAATCTTCCCCGCCCCACTTTTTCTTCCTCATCTTCTCTTCTGTCTCATGTCCTCTTTCTACTTCTTTTTATTTGCGGTCATTCCTTTACATATAACTAGACTATCAATATATATTTGATTTCTTCATGTTTGATGTGCACTGACTTCACTCCCTTCAATGGCAAATTCATTTTATTTTTGCACTGTGCTGCTGTTTAGCTGTAATTGGGTGAGGTTTATTAAGGGAGGGCTTGATTCTGTAGCATGAAGGAAATCATAAAATAGGAGGAAATCATATGACGAGCTTGTTAAGGATGTACGTAATATTTTGATACTTTTTCAGGAATATTAAAAGGTCACTTGGAGTGCCAGCATTATCAGTATCATGAGCAATAATCATACCTACTTTATACAGATTCAAGATTTATTCATTCCATTAAAAAAAAGATACAAATTTTCATACAAATTTACAAGATTTACATTAACATACATTAAAAGTTATGCAAACTCAACAAGGGCATGGATTTCACCATGGATCCATGATTCACATATAAATGGAATTGGGTCCCTGCAAAAGTTGAAAAAGACGTGAATTATTGAGGCAGTGCCATAAGCTGGAATTACATATTTTTACAAATCTTTTAAGATATTTATTAATGATAAAGCAATACACTGTAAAAAAATTAGCATGTTTTTAAGCCTGTTAGAAGTACTGTGTAAACTTTTTAAACAACTGTTAAAACTTTTTAAACAAGTTGTTTAACAAGTTTAAACAATTACAAAAAAAAAGTTTTAAGCAACTTATTGTTAGTGTGATAGGCTTAAACAACATGCTTACTGTGTACAAAATAAAGGAATTTTACAAGGTATAAAGTTAAGTGAAGAGGAAGTGAAAGGTTGGATGTTATTGTATGAAGAATTATACACAGTAAAAACTGTGGTGTTAAAACTGACACCAATTTAATAGAGGACCACACCCTGAGGTGTTAAAATAACACCCTAGAGATTGAACATAACACCAAAGAGTGTAAATGTAACAACCATACGTGTTGTAATAGTACCTATATAGGTGTAAAACTAACACCACCAATTTAACACCGGTGTGAAATAACTGGTGTGGTCCTCTATGTACACAGTTGGTTTACACCACAGTTTTTGCTGTGTATGAATAGGGATTGCATGTAGGTTAGTTTTTAAAGTCTTTTTTTTATAGTTTCCTTTTATACCATAGTTTTACGTATCTATTGAGGAAGTGCATTCCAAACAAAAGGTGCATAATGTTTGACATAAAATGAAAGTTTTTTCTTTCATTTTAATATACATGCACATGTTAGAGTTCTATTTATGACAGATTTTGGTGTAAATTATGGATTTCAATATTGAATGATAATTACAATTATTGATGTGTCAACATGTCTGAAGGGGATTAATCCTATTAGAAGTTTTATTAGGCTTATATATTTATCAAGTACTTTCAATTTGAGAAAAAAATGTTTAGGGTGGCCATGAAAATCAGATAAAGTGCAGTACATAAATATTGTATGAAAGAATTGCACGAATAGGGATTGCATGTAGGTTTTTTTCATAGTTTCCTTTATTACCATAAGATTGAAATTACTATTTTTGACATGCCTATTGAGGAAGTGCATTCCAAACAAAAGTTGCATTGTGTTTGACAGTAAAGTGAAAGTTTTTCTTTCATTTTAATATACATGCACGAGAGTTCTATTTACGGCAGATATTGTAATTAATTATGGATCTCAATATTGAATAATGATAACACTTATTGATGTGTCAACATGTCTGACGAGGAACAATCCTATTAGAAATTTTATTAGGCTATATATTGAGTACTTTCAATTTGAGAAAAAATGTTTAGAGTGGGCATGAAAATAAGATAAAGTGCAGTGCATAATAACCAGAAATTTGTCTAACTTTGATGGGTTTCCCGAGACAATGTTTCCATAACTTTAACAGGACTTTAATATGGCGATAGCATAGTTTGCCATTTCTTTATTCCAGCACAAATGGGGGGGGGGGAGAGTAAAAGGGCACTAAAACTTCCACAGCTAACAAGATGGGCATTAAGGCCACTGAATATAGAGTATGTTCAAAGGGGTAAAAAAAAAAGTAAAAAAATGTTTGATAATTTCACAAAGACAACAATACTGCTATATTGAATTGCGCAATGCAGGTGAGACTGCCAGTACAGCGTTCCACTTGTTAAGGGTTATGCCAGTCGTTCTTTAGCTAGATATGTCTACCACTACTGGTAATCATTACCTTTTAAATCAAGGTGAAATTGATCATTTGTGATAATGAAAAGTTTTTTAACATGAATTAAAAAAAATCAATTAGAATGAAAATTTACAACTTGTACTTTAATAGCAAATGCAGTCAATTGTTATTGGGTATTATAGCTTGAAAGTTTGGCATAGTTATTGACATAACTGTACATACTGCATTGAACTGCCGAAAATTATTAACTTTCTACCTTGGGGGTTATATTTTGTTTTTATTGAAATGTGTTTTGTTTTAATTGGTATTATCTTTGGAGTGCTGTAAATAAAACTGTGTGTGCTGAATCTAAAGCTTAAGCCCTTGTTGACGTTACCGATAGGCTGTTAATTACGAGGGAAGGCAGGCAGAATTTTTTTTTGGCTGCCGCTCTGTAATGACTTACCCGTGACTCATCTTCCTCCTCTTCCGCCCCCGTGACATTCAACATTGAGAAGAGAGACACAGAGAAAGGGGAGGGGGAAAGTCAGGAAAGGGGGCAGTGGCAGATCTAGGGGAGGGGTTATGGGGTTTAGACCCAAACGTCGGGCTCCCTGAAAAGAATTTTGAAAGAGTGTGGGATCAAACTCCCACTCCCCCTTCCCTAGAGTCGCTCATGCTGAACAGAGGCAGATCTAAGGGGAGGGGGTGGGGGTGGGAGGACGCCCATTACGGTGCAGCTGATCATTCTTGGGTCAAACCAACTTGTCAAACGGGAAAGAAAGGTGGAAGAAAAGAGAGAGAGGTATAGAGAATAATCTCAAGGGAGAGAGAGAGATAGAACAAGACACAGAATGGGGAAAGTAGAAGGGAGGAGGGGGTGTACGGAGAAGTTAAGGATTGGGGAGAGGAACATAGATATGGGTAGAGAGAGAGAAAATTGTGTGGGGCAGAGATTAAAGGGGAAAAAAATATTTGTTTCCATTAAAAAAACACATTAAGTATTTGTGATTCCATTGATTTACAGAGGTACCAGGGGAATACTATTTTATGTGTGTATAGGCATAAAGTGATTAAAATATTGATGTCTATTTCCTGTATTAATGATTTATAAAGGTTGTATGCTAGATTCATGGCAATGGTTAGTCGAGGAAAAGGCTTGTTCAAATTATTCTAGATCCTTGAGCAGTGTCCATCATGCTATGAAGTAGTACTCAGTCAAGCTAGGACATACCCATTAGCTCAAGAACATCATAAAATATAAGTATAGCTTTGTTATGGTTCAGGAAAGAAATATATACTACATGTAGCAATGATATATATATTTTTCAAATATTGAAATGTTTATTTTTTTTTGGGGGGGGCTTTCTTTGAAACTTTATTTCATTTCACTTTTATTTACATTTTCAATCATCTTAAACTAATAATTTTTTATGAAATGTTACATGAGGAATATAATGTTTATGTGTTATTTGATTTCATAAAAGGTTAAATATTGTTAATTGAAAAAAATGTGTAACAAACCATTTTCTTGTATAATGAATTCCCAACCTCAAATAAAATGTAAAAGTGAATGAATGAATGAATGAACAAACAAATGAACAAGTGAGGGAGTGGGTGGATGGATGGATGGATGGATGGATGGATGGATAGATAGATGGATGGATGGATGGATGGATTAATAAAAAAATGTAATATATGAAAAATAATTTTGAAATAAATCTTCTGTTGTGGTTACAAGTGCAATTATGGGGATTTGTTAGATCTTTAGAGTATACTATATAGCATGTAAACTTTTGCAAGTCATGTCATTTTGGGAGAATGAATTGTGAGTTCTTTGTCTCAGAGTGAACATGAGAAATGCTTAGATTGTTACTCTGCTGAAAATCGGGACATCTATTGGATGAAGGAATACCACATGGATGTATGGAACTGTTTTGTGTACTCACACTTTTGATTTTGATATGTTCATTAATCAATAATTATACATTTAGAGTGCATTCATTATGTATGAATACTTAATTGTTTTTTATAAATGTTATTACTCTTCTGTAACATTGAGTGTTATTTGTGAAGGTCAAGTCAAACTAAACAACTAAAGTTGATTTGAATTTTTAAAAATCCAGCAAGCGTAGGGCTCAATGAAAATTCCATAATTTATCAAAACATGTTTTACATGATAGAATGAGATATTTATGAAAATAGATATAATTAGCTCCCTCATGCCAAACATAAACAACTGTTTTGCAAAAATTCAGCTAAACTGTATGCTGTCATTATTTTCTTATGAAACAATTAATTTTGGTGACATTTTCAACATTTTGACTTATTCAGATCACCTTGTTGTTTGGTTTGACTTAAACTTTTCATCATTAATAAATGAAATCAGATAGTATTACAGTGATGTCAAAAAAGAAGTCTTCCCATTTTGACGACTTACAAAGAATATGAAAAGGGATGTAGTTCCTTAATCAGAGCAAACTCTATAATTTTCTTTTCCCAGACCCGTATCACACTGTATAGTATTCGACTGTAACACATGGATCATAAATAGTCGGTGACTCACCGACGTAAGATTTTCATGTGAGTCTCATTAATAGACCGTGTGTGTACGCGTGGCTATAGAGACAAATCTAATTGAGGAAAAGATTGATGCACCATGATGTGTTCATATAAGCCCAAGATAATTGAATTAATTAATGTCGTGTTACACGGTACATGTAGCAAAAAAAATAGATGGTCCTTTGTGAAAATTTATTTAGGCCCCAAAATGTCCCAAACAGCCCTTTAAAGATTGAAATATGATCCTTGTATTTATTGCATTCTATGTGAAAGCTAATTAAGTTAGAATAATGTTTTTTGTTGTTCATTTGTGCAGCTGAACGAGAGCAACTCCAGGCGGAGCTTGAGCTGGACCTACTGGAGGCATGTTCAGACATACGCAAGTTAGAATTTTTGCTTAAGAAGCTGGGTTTCAGTGCAATCAACAAAAACTACAAGGAAACTCCTCTCTACAAGTAAGCTATATACTGAATCTTCTTCAATTTCAGTTTCTACAATTGTATGATTAATAATTTGCATATTTTCATATAACAATTGGGTATGTTAGCTCTTGGCTAAATGGATAGAAAATTTTTACTTACACATGAGTCCATCTTGTGTGTAATTTATGTCAAGAGATTCTAAGTTGAAATATAAACAACTGACTAAAATCATTGTTGGACTAAAAAAATAAAAATCATTTCATATTTTTATCTGCTTGAATTGAACTAAAATGTACTTATGCCTATATTCATATTCTCATTGTAATTCCTACTCTCATTGTAATTCCTATTTTTTCTCCTTTAGCCCATCTATTTTGTGAGAATTGGAAGTGGATGGAATGTTTATGTAATTGCAGGGGTGGCCGGCACCAGGGTCTTCTGATGGGGGGGGGGTGTGGGCGACTACCTGAAAGTGGACATAATCATTTCTCAATAAGAGGGACAATGGAGTTGCAGTACCCAGATGTGTGACTTTATTTTCATTTCTTTTTCTTCCTCTCTTTTCTCTTCTTTTCCCCCTTTATCTTTTATCAAATAAATGCTTGACAAATCATGAGGGGTTGATTGCCCCTCTTTTTTTGGCTTCTGCTTGTAAACATGATTTCACTAGCATTGGTGGGGGGAATAAGAAAAGCAGGATTTAAAGAAAATACCAAAGCAATACAAAACAAAGACAATACAAAAGTATCATTTATGAGGGAACATTAGAAATGATATTGAAAGTGAAAATAAGGAATCATCGTTCTGAATTTATTAATTAAAGATTCATGTGTCTTAATTATTTCAAATGTTAATTGTCTTCTTTTTTTCTCGCTTGGATAATATCATATATGAGGGAAAATTACAAAAGATCTTGAAAGTGAAAATAAGGAATGATAGTTCTGAATGTATTAATAAAAGATTTATGTGTCTTTTTTAATTATTTTAAATGTTAATTGCCTTCTTTTTGTCTCACTTGGATATTATCATACATGAGGGAACGTTGCAAAAGAACTTGATAGTGAAAATAAGGAATAATCATTCTGAATTTTATTTAAGATTCATGCATCTTCATTAATTAATCTAAATGTTAATTGTCGTCTTTTTATTGAATGCTGGCAATTAAGGATCCACAAGGTAGGTTAATGTCTCAAGTGTTATCTGCTTTTTTATTTTCACTTTTCATTTTCTGTGTGAACAATATTAATTGCATGAAAGTGAAAAGTAAGCATAATTGGTGAAGTGTGTTTATAAACCCCCTATAGATTTATTTTCTGCATTCATGATCAAGGTGAACTTTAGACTTGACTTTATAAACTTTTTACATGGTGTTCTGCCTCTAATTTGACAGTTTACTCTGGTCCATACTATTTTGTAATTTTATGGATTATGGTTCCAAAATACATCACTCTCGTAAATCATTTGACTACTGCGATAACAAATCATACAGATATTGGCTTTAAACGTTTGTGTACTTCATTTCACATCAGTAAACTGTCATTGATCATGCCTATGGTATTTCTCATCAATGTGCGGAAACTGTTGATTTTCTCCCTCGATCTTCTGTATTATGCAGACGAAACTGGTGAAAAAGGTTAGCCCTCTTTCCACTCTAGATATTCTATCTCCAGTGAGAATTGGGTCCTCATAGCATTAATTAATTTCCCTTTCGATACACTTGAAATTAAATAAATGTAATTAATACACTTAAGATGATAGATAAACAGCTGATAAATAGGAGTGCTTATAGATGGTGAGATATTTTTTTGCATGTGTTGTTTCTAAAAAAAATATGTGCTGTTTGTGATAGGAGTAATGTTAAATAATCATTGCCGGGAATGAGGGTAGATAGATTAGTTTTTCATTTTTTGTGACCCAACATCCCCTAAAATCAACAATAGGTTACAAAATAATGTCCTCTGTAAATGGCTAAGACTAATTCTGTCTTCAAAAAGTAAACAAATTATGAAATAAGCTTTTCTGAATGAAGTAATGATTATCCTAGAATTGTGATTGTCTATGTTGCATTCTGAAAGAATAATTCTTTCTAGGAGATTTTACCATTTTCACATCTCATGAGATGGGTGTTTCATTAAAGCAGTTCATTTCTTACGTACCACTGGTGATCCTTTCTTAAGAGCTAAATCAATACCAATGAACTCAAGGGTGATTGCTGATGTGGTTTACGGAACACCATGTGGAGTGTTATAGAAACGGTAGATAGAAGAAGAGAAGAAGTGGATAGGCGAGAAAGTGGAGATTTGAGAGTAGAGAGTAGAGTATTCTTTCTTGAAAGTAGTCATGAAAAGGACTGTAAACCAGAAGGAATGTTGAGTGAGAACAGCTTGAGTAGTAGAGCTGATGAGGAGATGCTGGCTTGAGTCGGCTAGTAGAGATGATGAGTAGTAGAGAGACGCGACGTTTCGGACAGGTTGACTGTCCGTCTTCAGGAGTCTCCTAAAGTTCTGTTATATTCAGTTGTTAAGTCGGGTGATAAAATATTACTTTCAATAAAGTTTGTAATTCTGGGCTTGCTGAACATTGTAGGGTTGCTGTCTACATTCAACACTCAGCATGAAGGAGTACATTTTGTGGTGGGGTTCACTAACTTTTGAGCACAACTGGATTTACCCATTACGTCAAAATTCCCTTTGAAACGATACCGCAGTTCGGATTGCGAACTGCGGTGTTGTACCCCATTTTCCGTTTGGATCTCCTAAAAACCAAGTAATCCAGGGGTAATCCCTGCTGTCTCAATTTCACCCCCACAGGCCAGTATATGAGTGTTGAGCAAAGGACAAAAAGATAAACAACAGCTGCGCTATTACGTAAGACTTCTCTGCCTGTAGTAGGACCTTCGGAATGAAATTATTGTATTCCATATTTAATCACGTTTTCAAAGGCATATTGTATTCAGTAACCCAATGTTAGTCCATTTTCAATTTCGAACGAAGAAAATCGACCTCGGAATAAGGAAAGTAAGCGAATAAAAATGACGGCATGCTTACAGGGACCGCACTCAGCGCTGCGCATGCATCCCATCGTGTGTGGCCCCCTGCTGTGACTGTATATGCCGGGCTGTTGTTTTATCTTCGGACCAACATCAAGAAACAGGTGTTTTGATACTTAAATTGCTTTCTTGAGGCAGTTACGGCTGGAGAAGAGAATTGATGAGAAGGGAACTGGGGTATAGTGTTCTCAAATGGAAGTTTTTCGTCATGCTTTACAATATACTGTATCTCTTTGAGACTGTAAGTTAAAAAGATTTCAACTTTCTTTTCTGTGTTCATCAACAGGGCAGCGCAAGGAGGGCACCTGGACGTCGTCAAGTTCTTGTTGCACTGCGGAGCGGATGGACGACCCAATCAGGAGAGTAAGATAACCGCCCTCTACGCCGCTTGCCAATATGGCTACCTGGAAGTGGCAGAAACTCTGCTTAAGGTGTGTGGTTTACCTCATAACGTTTAGGTTAATTTGTTTCTTTGTTGTTGTTTTTTTAGTAGAGACACACCCCGATGTTGGAGACTTTCTCATTTGGGGAGATGGTGTCTAATAACAGAGGTTTTTTTTGTGAAAATGTTGGTTTGCAATTTCAGAGATATGTAATCTGGAGTTTGAGTGCCAATTTTGCAAATGTGCTAAACAATCAGTAAATGAATTATAATAGAATCAAGCAAAATAATTACCAAGAGGTTGTTGAAATAAGAAAGAATATGTGCCAAATTACTTTGTGTATTCTCTAATGGCAGAAAAAATATACAAGCCACTAATACATGTATACTATTGAGACAGGTCTTTTTTTTTCAGTTGCATGAATGCATGTGAGTCTCTTTGTGATAATTGATGATTTTCATTGTTTTGAAAAGTTACTTGGTTGCCATCTGTTTTTTTACATAATTTCGCAGTATTTGGCTCAATTAAATAATGTCAGAATTATCTGCGTGTATGGTGATAATCACTAATTTGAAAGAAATTTTGGCTGACTGTAACAATGTAAATTTTGGCTTTAAAGTAACCATATATATATATATATATATATATATAAGTTACATTATTGTACGTAAACTCCTCCTTGGTGATAGCAATAACAGGAAATTGTAAATTTAGATGTTTCATCAACATTAGCTTATTTTTGGTTCCATCTGCGTCACAATTATAAAGCATTTTCCTGACAATGAAAGTTCCCACTCACCCCCTTTTTCTTTTACGTTAAGATTAAATTTCAACGTCATTGCTTATAGACTGATATCCTTTACGTGGATGCATCTTGCCTTAAGGACTTGAACAGATGTACATGAAATAAAAGTTTTAAATGTTCTGTTAAATATTAAGACCCACTTTTTAATGGTGTTTCTTTTTTTTAATCCATGGCTTATCCAGATTTTATGCATAATTACTCTAAATTCAGTGCACATGGATTATCATCCCCCCAGAATGGCCCTAAAAGAGAGAGATATATATAAGCCCTACATAACTTTCCATTTTGTTCCATTATCCATGAATCAAAATAATTACCCCTGAGATAATAAATTTTACTTTTATTTATTACCCTGTTGATTTTTTTAATGATATTTCAAAGAAGTTAATCTCATTTTTTGCGTGATGAAAGGCTGCCATTTGTGAAGAAACGTGAATATTCAGTAGCATAAATGCCAACCACAGAATGGAATTCAGACAAACATCTGTGAAAAAAGGGCATTTATATACCGTGAAGTGATTAATACTCATTTAAAAAAAGAATGAGAATACTGAATGTACAAAACTGATTTAGAAAATGGGATGTTAGAGAAAGTGGGGTCAGGGCATGTCAGAAACAATGGGGTAAGGCTATTGGAAACTCCCCAAAAATCAGGAAATAAGCAATGCGTAATCTGGCATTGCCGTTGCAGTATGGTACAACTATTCTGATCTTTTAAGATCTCTTCAAAAACTAAGAACATTATTATTGATGAAACTTCAGTTCGAACGGAAGGATGTAGGGAAAGTTAGCTCTTTCCTGTTGCTTCTAGAAAGTTAGTTGTTTGGATTTCAGCGATTTGTTTAGGGATTTTGAGTGTTTGCCAACTCCAGTTGTTTATTTTTGAAGGTTTACATACAGATACATTATTACTACATGTACACCATGAGCTTTCACTTTCACTCATTGATCTGTATTGTATAAACCCCACAGAATGTTAAAATGCTTTTGTGTTGTATATTTAATCAGTTTTTGTATATCATTGTTTTGAGAAGACATTAATTGTAAGAATTTGCAAGCAATGTTTCCTAAATTGCTTGTGGGATATGTCCGACAACATTACAAAGCACAAACCTCCGCATTTATTGTAATATCAATACATGTACATGTATGCTGAGAAAAAGAGCATTAATATATTTTCTTAACTGCTTTATTTCTTGGCATCAGACTCCCTATTTCAGGTTCAGGTATGATATATTTTATATAAGTCTGAAAGATGATTGGTCCCGATAGGTCACCAAACAAAAAGGTCATTTAGCAATAATCTTTTAGCAGCTTTGCTGCATGTTAGAGTTCACCCCCCCCCCCCCTTCTCCATGTATTCCCTCTTATGGATATATCAATATCTTTGGAATAGGCATAATATTAATTTTTGCCCCTATGTAGCCACCAAGATGACCAAGTTCTGTGATATTTATTGGATCTGTGCGGCTGAATTGCATGGACAGTTGAAAAATTCTTGAGGGTTGAATTCAATTTTCTTAACTGACCAATTTTTCTTTATATTAAAAAAAAAAATGTTTGTTGATGAACTTCCTATAACACTCATTTTTTTACACAGGATTTTCTTAACCCCGGACTATCGCTAACCCCGTACTATCCTTAACCCCGTACTATTTTTTTTCCTTTTCACAAATGCCAAATTGTTATTGCTAATCCCGGATAAGGAATGTTTGATTTTTACACACGAAACTCGCTAACCCTGGACTAGTGGTTTTTGTTGATCATTCGTAGTACAAGTACTTCACTCGTACACTTTTTACACCTGCTAAAATTTCCTTAACCCCGTACTATAGGTGGGGCTAAATTGCCATTTAGCCCCACCTATAGTACGGGGTTAAGGTTAGCCCACTTTCGTTTTACACTAGCGATCTTAACCCGTACTATCGCTCTAAGCACCGCAATTGCTCGGATAACCCTGCTTTTTTGCAGGGCCAAATAATCCCATACTAAAGGTGGGGTTAGCCCACTTTGCAAAAATGCTGTGTAAAAAGAAAGTGGGCTAAGCTTAACCCCGTACTATAGGTGGGGATAAATGGCAATTTAGCCCCACCTATAGTACGGGGTTAAGGAAATTTTAGCGTGTGTAAAAAGGGTATTGGAGGTATCCTGTTGCATTCTGCTATCACTCTTTTAAGAAAAGCATACATGTGTGGATAGGTAAGAATCTGAATTGAGGTTGATAGCTCTACTGATATTAAAGCGCCCTGCCATTGACAAATCATGGGGAAATTGAATCAATACAAAATTTGCAAAAGGCCAATTGACTTACATGTACATAATATAATCTGACCGTCATGAGAGCTGGTCGAACTAATGCGATAAAAGTTCAGACAACTTGTGATCGTTATTTACTTTGGGTCGTTGCTACCCAATTCCTAGACTCATTGTAGGTCTCTTGATTGCTAAACCAAAATAGATAACCTCTGTGAAGTTACATATTTCAAAGTGAAAACATGCAGTTTACTTCTGTTTGGTTAGTCTACTAACTATCAGCTCTCCTACAAGTACAAGTATATTAAACCTCCCAGACATTCCGGTGTCTATAACATAACACCCCCAGGCATATGTAGCCAGTGAAAGACTTTAATCCCTTCTCTGTTCTGAGATTAGCCTTGATTTCCCCATGATATGTCAATGGAAGATCGCTTTAAATGAAAAGACGATCATGAAAGTTCATCAGTGTTGGTTAAAAATAAGGAAATTTTAAACCTTTGTTCACTGATCACTACGTCACTACTACGTCACTATTAATGTCAATCGCTGAGGAACACTGCGGTTGGTAGCCAAAGATTTGGCGTTAATTCTTCAAGTTTTCTATGTGTGTTGAGAACAAAAGTTAAAAATATACTTCAATGAAAAGACACTGAGCTGGATTCCTTAGTGAAAGACACTAGACGCTTGGTGAAAGATGCTACTAAATGTTTCCCAAGTACTGTCCTATCTACACACATTTGCCCGTATTCTGAAGTCGGATTCAACTTAAACTCAGGTTTAAAGTTGTGGTTTAAGTATGGATAGCCAATTGTTACATAAATCACTAACGGTTAAAGATATCATATTTCAGCTCATTTGGCTCTGAAATCATTCATAATTGTCTAGGAAGTATAAATTGATTGATTTTCTTCACCATTGATGAATTGGGAAAGAGCATAGTAAACATGAGAAACATACAACTTAATAAAAAATTTCTACACTTATGGCTTCCCATAATTTTAGCACAGAGTTAGACCATGGTCTAGTTAAACCTGACTTCAAAATACGGGCCATGATGTATACACATCCTCCACTCCCTGAGGAGCATTCCAGCAAGAGTTTCAATGTTTACATTGTGCATGTGGTCATATTCAATCAATCTTAATTTTTTTTCAGAGGTTTCCAGGTATGGCTAGTGAGCAGACACAGGACATGGAGCTCCCGCTGCATGCCGCTGCCAAAGAAGGCTACCCCGCCCTCGTCAAACTTCTCCTGGAGTTCGACTATAAGACGGCTGTCGAAGAATCGGTAAGGAGTACACTTTAAACTGTTATTTGACAAAGAACTTCAGGATATCTTGTTTTAAAGCAGATGAGCTGATTGCATGATCTAGTACCTGTTTTATAAGTCTTTTCATGATAAGAATTTGCAGTAACAGTTAAAAGCTACTGAAATCGTTATAGAAATTGTCCATTTGTTATTGTGACAGGTCCTTATGAAAGAGGACCAGAGTCTTTGCAACGACCGTCTTTCTTGTCACTCTTTCATATGATTTACCATAGGAGGAGCAATTCTAAAATTTATTTTTGTAAAACTGTAAACATTCAACTCATTTTTAAATCGAGTTTTATTTAATGGCATATATAGGTGCTATGTCAGTTTTCGTTCAATTTAACAGATGAATAAAATAGGTTCACAGGTATTAATTTGAAATTTTTTATTTTTTTATTTGAGTCTCATATGGCATATAAAGTGGTGAAATGAATGATGGCCGTGGCAAAGGTCAGCCCCAGATGCACTTTAGGAATCATTACCAGCTAGCATTCTTTGACTCAATGTACACTCAACAAGCACAGGTAGGATCAGTAGGATTAGTGATCCAAATGCATTGTTCTAGGTGTAAATTGGGTTTAAGAACGCTAATTGGTACTGCAAGCAGACTTTGAGAGCTTTCTTTCATTTGGAAAGTTTTCAGTTCAAAAGTTGATGGCAAAAATATTAGGTTATAAACAAAAAACAAAATTGAAACTGCAGTAAGCTTGCCCCCTGGTTATATGTCGGGGGATTTGCGAAGCTACCCTTGACATGACGTGAACAAAGAACATCCAACCATGGTAATATTTCCATCATAATCACAATTTGAGTTTCCTGTTGGAAACTTTCTGTTAAACATTTTTAAAATGATTAGTTTGAATATCAAGCATACTGCCATATTGAGATTGAGTTGTTGTTTTGGTCTGTTTGTTTCATTAGAGCATCTGCGAGTCCGACCTTGGAACCTCCGGCATCACCTTCAAGTCCTACAAGGGCAACCTGCCCTTCTATATCAACCAGAGAAACATCAACGGGCAGACCGCTCTCTACCTAGCCTGCATGGCAGGTCACCCAGAAGTGGTCCGAATTCTCCTGGAGTACCAACCTTCTGGAACAGCGAGACATTCTTACGCAACGCTCAAAAAGAAGTCCTATGTGGATGTTGATTGCTACACGGTGCTTGGGCAGACGCCGTTGCACAGTGCTGTCATGAAGGGCGATACTGAGATTGTTGCACTTCTGCTCAGGCATGGTGCTGATGTCAACCTTCCCATCAAGTCCATACAGTGCCTCTTTGATTCAGGGAAGGAGAAGGATTCGGGAAAGGTGACAGAGAAGATGTTCTTTGCGGAAGAGGATTCCTCCCTGCTCTATGAAGCGTGCAGTGCCAACGATTACAACATTGACATCATCAATATGCTTCTGAGGCAAGGTGCGCGTGATGTTGATGATAAGGCCTTGATGGCCGCTACATTGGCAGTTCACAACGATGTCAAGACTAGTATTCTGGCACACACTGGTGTGCATCCAGATCCAGACTTTGTGATTGGGGACAAACCGCTCAGCAAGTTCAAAAACTACTTTTTGGAATGCTCGCGGACTAGTAGCGTGGATTTGGATGAATCTACGATCAAGTTTGGGAAGGGATCGCGGGAAACTGCATCAATGCAGAGATCCCGTTTTGGGAGGCAGGACTCAAATCCAGGTGAAAGACGCAAGGGTGGAATCTTAGATCGCAGGAAAACAGTTGCTAGTATCAAGCGATCTGTGAGCACGCATGGAACGTTCGATACTGCCGTCACCATTGACTGGCATGATCATAACTTAACAGACATTAGTGTAGATTGGTTGGTGGAGGCTGGTTTTCGGCATAACCCAGCTCTGAGACATTACCCCGTTCCTGAATCAGGGATTCATGATGTAGTCGCAACCATCACACGCATTGACATTTCTGATAACAGCCTTAGTCGGATTCCTCTGGTTGTATTCCAGCTGCCATCCTTGCAGCACCTTAATGCCAGTAGGAACAAAATCAGTAGGCTCCCTGATGGTGCCGCAGTGGGAGAACAATGCTCAAGGAAGAGCACCTTTTCAGAAGGATCTGATGTATTCGCTCTGGATCAGTGGAACGCTCCACTGCTCAAGCATATTCACCTAGAGCACAATAGAATAAGTACCTTGCCACCGGACATCTTCTCATTACCTTGTCTGGAAAACCTTTACCTTCAAAACAATCGGCTCACGCACATGCCTTTTGAGATGTGGATGGCACCTAAGCTGAAAATGCTCAATCTTAGTCGGAACAGGATAGAAGAATTACCAAGTTACCAGATGGACTCTGCTGGTGGTGTCACTATGAGCTGCCACTTGGAGACTCCAGGAAGTGCTGATGAAAATCACATAGGATGCAACCAGAAAACAAGTCAGATGTCTCTCCCCATGGTGCTCATGGCCGATTCAAAGAAAGAATCGTCAGCAGTCAAAGGTGGGAAATCCCGTAGTAGCCCTACGCTTGACGAGGCCGGCTTGGAGAGTCAATCGACCCCCTCTAGGGGGATGAAACGTCAGATTTCCTCAGGGGCAATGTCGGCTCCAGACTCTGAGGGAGTGGAGTCGGGGTCGCACACTCCCCCACGGCGGTATTCCTTTGTCAACATGAAGCGACATCGCTTGTGTAGCATGGGATCGTATGATGTCACGCACGAAGAAGAAGAAAATGGGAACATCGATGAACTGAGCTCCTTAGAAATTCTTGATCTGTCACATAACAAACTTTCCCAGATACCCTCAGGTTTACCTTGCCTGACTCCAAAGCTTACCAAACTCATCCTTTCTCACAATGAAATCCTTGAACTCTGCTCTATCAGCAAACTGCCAGCTGGTCTGATGGATCTAGAATTAGCCCATAATAGAGTCAAGCACATCTCGGTGATTGCACCAAGGACCTCTCTTCGAGGTAAGAACACTTCATCACGGCTCATACGGGCAGCATCTACCGTGGAGAATCCAACAAATACCACAGACTCGTGCTACAGTCCGAAGACCTCCTGCTACTTGGTCACCTCGCCGTTGTCGTCATCCTCGTCATCAAGGCGGAGGAGCCGTGAGTCCGTCATGGTGCCGCCGACTCTTTCTGTATCCACCAACAGCCTGGTGCAAGTTTGCAAGCATCGGAGGCATCGGACGTTGGCCAACCTGAGGACTCTGGACCTGTCCAACAACTGCTTGGAGAAGCTGGAGATCATCTCCAGGATGCTTGTGGATGCACCCCATGACATTGGTGAAGACGAGGATGAGCCCATGGTGGTCACCATACACGGGCAGCAGGATGAAGATCCAAATGTAAGTGTATGTGACTCTTGATGCGAACATTATTTCGAAGGATCTAATGACTGTTTAGTAAGCTTTCCATGGAATAATATCTTTAGCATCGCATCACAATTTGCTCTTCATTTTTTTTAAGACTGCTACACAAAATGTCTTGTGTAGCATATTTCTGCATATGACTGGACAGAAATTAGTTGAGATTTTTCCTCTTATGATCAAAAATACTAATCAAATTTGGAAAGCAAGCTTATTCCCTGCCAACTTATAATTCATTGCAGATTATTATGGTGGTATTGACGATGATGATGGTTATGATGATGACGATGATGATGATGATGATGGTTATGATGATGATGATGTTGGCACTAATGGCAAATAATTACGATTACTGAATTCACTATACTTTTCAATATATTCGTTTAAGATATCACTTTCATTTTACTGTGTATCATTTGTTACTTTTGTAGATCAAAGGAAGTCTTTTTTCTCTCTTTTCTTTTTAGATTCCAGCAGATGCTTGGAAGCTGTACACCAATACTGCATGTACGGACACAGAGGGCACCCTCCTCTTTCCAAGTCTTAACGTCTTGATGCTCTCAAATAACTTGCTGAGTGAGATCCCAGCCGATGTACAGTACTTGACCAAACTTAGCAGTTTCAAGGTTAGACAGTCCTCTATCAATATGTAGGATCTGGCTTTGATCCCAGCGCATTTAGCTTCAGCTACAACTTTATCAGCGCTGTCCACTTTCAATATTAATTATCTGGAATTTGCAAGTGTAAAGAATATTTAGATCTATGTCTTAATTCCAACCCCAGACCTTTTATGAAATATAGAAATTGAAAGTGTTCTGAGTATTTAAACCTCATTCAATTTCACAATATTCTTTTTCAAATGACCAGATGGTTTTGTTTTCTTCAAGAAATGTCAAAATGGTCTTCCATCTAGTTGGAAATTGACTTGATGGGGTAATCTGACCCAGTGGAATAGTCTCAAGACTTTGAAACAGAGGGTTGTAATTTCCTTGAGCAAGAAATTCATCAACATTGTGTTTCCTCCAACCCAGGTGAGGTGAATGGATCCCTGGTAATATTAATTTCTTTTGCACTGAGCACTGCTGATAAAGTTAGCTCTTGCTATATCCAGACTAAAGAATAGTTGCGCTTTGTATCCTCTGGAAAATATGCGCTATACAAATTAAGCTATTGTTACTATGGTTATATCTTTCCGTCAACACTCAGGTGGATGGTAACGTGAACATCACTACCCTACCACCTGAGATGGGAAGACTCAAATGCCTCTACGACTTCAACGCAGACGGTTGCCAACTTGTGGAGCCTCTCTCTTCCATGATCAAGACATCGCTCGTCAAAGACGTGCTGGGGTACCTACGCTCCATTCTCGATGAGTAAGTTCCAATTTAGCTATGGCTGCACGATATGATGATGATGATATCGAAATGCTGAGACATTTAAACTTTGGTGAATACAATGCTGGATCCATGGTATATGGCCTGGCATGATATTGAAATAAATGTGCTATGAGGTGACATTGCAAAAGTCTCTTGTTTATTATAAATATACTCTCCATCCGTATTACATAGTGCCTTACATTTTGGCACTGAAGGTGGATGACACTGCCTTGGGTTAACACCGGAGTTTCCCCTTAAACTCATACGAATAGTGTAGTGGGTTCTGAACGTGCATAGGTCCTGACTCTCCTCTGCATGGGGCCTCAATTTAATGCCCTGTCCGAGGGACAGAGTGTTTTCCACTGTAACATAGCCTGCAACTATGGAACATGGGGAGGGACACAATTACACACAAAGCAGGCTTCAGTAATCCGTATGGTACTGGATATTTCACAAATTCTGTAGATCATGTGTGATTTGTATCCTAGTTGTTGGCATTGTAATCATTCATTACCTTTACACACATTAAATTATAGTCAGGGCCTGTTTCACAACATTGCTGTATATCAGTGTATCATGAAGTTATCTATGTATAATGTATTATTGTGAGTGATTTTTTTTTAAAATGGAATGTTATACAATGTAGTATAAAAGTAATATGCTGGCTAACCTTAAAGTGATTGGTTAACATTGGTTTGACTTTTAAAAAATCTGAGCTAGAAGGTCACACTTGTCACCTGTGTCTGTGATATGTTACAAAAATGAAGCCCAGAAAACTTGCATTCGAAAATAATTATTTAGTGCTTCAAGAATTGAAATATAAAGTGACCAGAAACACCATCTCAATTTCATCCCATACACTTATGTGTACTATTTAGGTGTCTATAAGATGCCTATTTACAAAATCGGGGTTTGCCTTGTAGTTTTAGCTTTTCATTCTCAATAAAGGTTGTTTTCAGGGTTTATTAGTTCTAATACATGCACTTGTACACATGTTTCATCTTGGTTTGAGAATTTTTTAAATCGGCTGCTCACAAAGTTAAACAATACCTTTAATGGTTGCTGGTCTTATGTTGTACATGATTGTTAAAAAGACATGATATAACACTTTTTGTTCCATAGTGCCAAGCCATACACCCGTATGAAACTGATGTTTGTGGGGAAAGCTGGCATCGGAAAGACAACTCTGTTGAATGAACTGCGCAGGGACGGAGTGGGTGCTTATATCGCACAGTCACTCGGGGTAAGTCAGATATATTTGAGCCCGGCGATTCATTGCAATCTGAATTTCTAAGAAATAGTAATAACATTCGATATGAACATTCCAACCAATAAAACCTTAGCCATCAGAATAGAATAGTGGTGGGACAACTGAAATCAAAATTTAGTCTAGTTCGAGCCTTCTTGTAGGAATAAGAGCAATTCAAATCGAAATCATAATGACATCATCATCGGCTGCGACTTGAAGCAGATTTGGACTTTACTCCATCCACAGGGCTTGCCGCAAGGCAAAATTGTGATTTTATTATCCCTAACATTATGCCAAACTGTAAATGAAATGATTTTACTTTTTGTAACTTTCACAATTAATGCAAAATGTGATTTATTAAAATAGTGTGTCGCATGAATTGAATAGTGTGTGCTGGACATTTAATCTATTTGGGGTCTTCAAATCAATCATATATCTTTCAATTCATTGCAAGTTTGCCATAGATTGTCCATCTTCTTGCAACACAGAATGTAAATCGATCTGCTTCAGCTATAATTTTACGTTTTTAATCACTTTCATCCATTTCAACCAATTCTCTTTCATTTTTTAATGTCCTTAGACTTTTGGGGAGAGACAAGGTAATAGCCACATTGGTGGTAAAACCCTGAAGGGGACACACCTGTCTACGGTAGGAGTGGACGTCTGCGAGTGGACTTACAACAAGAAGAAAGGCAAACACGGCAAGGTCACGTTCAGCACATGGGACTTCGGAGGACAGGTGAGATGAAAGCTAGAAGATAGGGGACATTTTTGTTGGTGACATTTCAAAAATATTTCTAAAATCATTTTGAATAGAAAAAAAGGAAGACCTAGAAATGACAAACTAAAGGCACCTTTCCAGAATTCTGTGCCCCATCTTAGCAGGTAACGCATCTTATCATAGGCTTCTGCATTCCTTATATTTTGTCTATGGGGAAAGAAATGGGGGGAACAGCCTCATGCTCATGCAGGGCTGACCATGTGGGATTCTCTTCCACAGGGTACGTTTGAAAACCTAGACATCTGCAACTACCTTCATGGGCATTCTGATGGATGGTAAAGTGCCTTTTCGTCTATTTCCAACTCGTCCACTCACCACATGGTCTACCTTCATTTAGCCTAATGCCATTCCTTCAATCAACATTTCGTCTAACAGCCATTTGGTCCAATAACCATTTGGTCCAATCATCACTTCATCTAATCACCAGTTGGCCTATGACCATTTCGTCTAATAACCACTTGGTGTAATACCCATTTTCTTTCATTCATTTTGCACAATTAACAGTTAAGTTTATAGACCAAATGGTATATGGACTGAATAGCTATTGGACCAACTGCTTATTTGACGGAATGGCATTAGACTAAACGTTCAAAACCCATACCCATATTTACAGGTCATTTTGGCTTGAAAGGTACACATTACAATTCACATAGCACATCTTGAAAGTTTGCAAACACCCTGAACAATGCAAACGGCTTGATTCTGATGTTCTAATGATGCATTGTTTTTTCGTTTATATAATTTGTGAATTTATTTTGTCCCTTTCACGATCATTCACTTATCTATCTCCTAATTTTTTTTCAGCAAGAGTTCTACGCAACACATCAGTATTTCCTGACGAAGCGATCCCTCTACCTCGTGGTCTGCAAGATCACAGATGGGTCAAAGGTCATCAACGAACTCCAGCAATGGCTGGTTAACATACAGGTTGGTTCATGCACATCAATCTATCTTCATCTAATTCAATCCATTGAGTATATGCAACCTGCCACTAAAAACCATAAAGTCGCCAGGGCTATTCTGTCAATAGGCAAAATAATATTTTGGTCTGAAAATTAGCTTATCTGAAAGCGAATTCTTTTTTAATACTGCGAAAATCTAAAGTTGGATATAAGAAGAGAAACAAGAGTTTATTTGACACCATTTTTTCCGGACTGCACTTTGTGCAAATCTCAAGGTTGTCAGATTTGTCTACAGATTTATAGATATATTTTAAATTTGATAATCAAGGGTTTATTTTTGACAAGCCAACTTAGTTGCCTGGCATGGTTCTCCAGTAATAATAAAAATTGTCAAATTCAGAATTGTGAGTTTAAAATGTTATTTTTTTTACACCAGGCGAGGGCTCCCAACTCTCCTGTCATCATCGTGGGCACTCACTACGACGTCATCCTACGAGACAAGAAGTACTCCAAGGAGTACTGGCCCGAGCTGAAACGGACCATCTTCGATCGGTTTATCAACATTGCCCATCCCCAGGATGCGGGGCTCCCCCACGTGATAGCGTGCGTAGAGGTGAGCTGTGCTGCCAGCTCCAAGTCCTACAATGTCAACATGCTTCGGGATTTGCTGTATGACACAGCCTATAGTCTGACTGGTGAGTGTTGCGATTCATCATATGTCATGAACTGTTATCGTTTACAGTCTACTTGTCCCACTCTGAGGTACATGTACAAGACATTTTGCTTCCCTAGTGGCAAGGTTTTCTGTTTGTGGGTTTCATGTGAAAACTCTTTTTAAAAACCTGGTTTTTCAGACAGGTTTTCAATTAAATGTAATTCTCAACCCCTCTTGATATGTTTAAATTTCCTTTTTTCTCTCTACTACACCTTGAGCATCTTCTTATGATGGAAACTGTACATAACAAATCCATATTATTATAATGAATGAAATCGGAGCCTGTATTCAATTTCAATACTTGGATGTAAGCAAATGTCCTACTCAGTATTTTAATCAGCTAAAAGATTAATGTATACTAAATTATCAGTATCAGATATCATATACCTGATTTAAGTCAAAATTCATAAGCATTGCGAAGTGGTAATGTTGTCAAATAATGCACAATTGATTCTTTGCACAAGAGTGCTACTTTATGATTCAAATGTCAGATGTGACAACTAATTTTACTACTGTCTGTGAAAGTATCTTAGAATTATCTGGTATTAATTGGAATGTTTTTTTTTATTATGATGTACATGTTGTGACGATAACACTTTAACAAATGTAATGAAAACTTATTCCATATTCTTGTTTTCCCTCAGAGGGTCGAGAGAGGGAGCCTTTGTTGATGCAGAGGGTGCCGACATCCTATCTTGCACTTGAGAAGGCTGTGATGCAGATCTCTGCTGACATGAGGGCTGCTAAGAGAGAACCCGTTCTGCACAGTACTGAATATAAGTATGTCAATCAGACATTTCCTTTGAGTAGGTCATCCCCAAATACATGGAAAAGTATTATTTGGTTGCACAAGGCACTCAAAATGTGACAAATGCCTCATGAAAAGACTACATGACTTTATCAGTGAATTTGATATTAAGTTACACATGTTACGTACAAGTTTTAGTTCAAGATATGGTCTGTCATTGATGACTATTGAAAAGTGCAATTTATGCTTCATATAAAGTATATCAAAAGAAAGACAACACTCAAAGCTTTACAATGATATGTTCAGCTATGATAATTTTTTTTTTGGGATGCCTTGTACAGTGTCTCCTTAAAGGGGAAGTTCACCCTGAAGAAAAGTTTGTTGTAAAAATAGCAGAAAAAATAATAAAAAATATTGGTGAAGGTTTGAAGAAAATCCGTTAAAGATTAAGAAAGTTATTAGAATTCAAAGTTTTGGATTTGTGACGTCATATGCGAGCAGCATTCCTACATAGCGAATGGTAAAAAAACAATGAATTTCAAAATTTGTATGGTTCCTGATGACTTTATTTTGTTTTCTATTTATGATCGGGTGTGAAATGATTTGTCTATTGATATACAAAAGGCACAGTAAAAACCGTTTTCAATTTTCTGAGAAAATGACATTTAAAAGATTTTTTACCACTTGCTTTGTAGGAGTGCTGCTCGCATATGACGTCACAAATTCAAAACTATGAATTCTAATAACTTTCTTAATCATTGACGGATTTTCCTCAAACCTTCACCAATATTTTTTATTATTTTTTCTGCTATTTTTACAACAAACTTTTCTTCAGGGTGAACTTCCCCTTTAAAGGTGCTATGATATGTTGCAAGTTATATTTCGTCTTTCTTATCCAGGTCTGAGGTGATGAGGATGATGGTTGAACAGTCTCAGATCTCATTCCACGATAAGGAAGAACTTCTCCAAGCAACTAGGTTCCTTCATAACAACGGTACGCTTTCGTTTCTCACTTGGCATCACTAATGATTTGATTCACTTTCCAGTTGAGGTTTATTTCCATTTTAATAGTTCAGATTACCTTGGTGGGTGTTTCATAAAGCTTTTTGTAAGTTAAGAGCGATCGGTGATCCTTTCTTGTGGAAAATGGTATATTCATTGGCGATGGTTAAGCGCGTTAGAAAGGATCACCAGTCGTTCTTAAATTCGCTCTTAACTTACATGTACGAATAGCTTTATGAAACGGCCCCCAGACAGGATTAATTCCTTGAATGCACAGCAGTAGAAATGGCAGGTAGGGGAAAAGTTGATAAAAATAAAATTGCACCTCGGAATATTATTATTATCATTGTCATCATCTTCATCATCATCAACATTGTTATTATTATTATTATTAAAATTAATTGTATTATTATTATCCATATTGTCATCATCTTCATCATCATCAACATTGTTATTATCATTATTATTATTATTAATATTGTTATTATTATTATTGTTATTATTATTATTCTTATTATTCTATTATGAGTATGGGAAGCTCAACAATTAATTCTTTCTAGATTTTCTGTTCACCTGAATTTGTAATTGACTCTTCCATTTAGAATGGTAAACATTTAAATTGTTCTCTTACATTTTCTGAAATGAATTATCAGGTATTCTTCTTCACTACGAGGACTCAATGCTCAACGACTATTTCTTCCTGGACCCGCAGTGGTTGTGTGACACGCTGGCCAAGGTGGTGACCATTCCAGAGATTAACCCGGATGTTAAGAAAGGTATGATATAAGGATGATGGGGGGTGTACTTAGATTTGGTTTGGACGGGGGTGTGCGGCTGAAGGTTCAAAACCCATACCCATATTTACAGGTCATTTTGGCTTAAAAGGTACACATTATTAGGGATCTATTAAAATTTGACAAGCAAAAAAAGAAATATTACCCAAAATTGGAGGAAAATATGCACCCATGTTTAAGGCCAGTATCTTAAATTTGGGCCGTGGACCCATGTGTAAGGCCAGTATCTAAAAATTGGGGCCATGTCTAGGGATTTTCCAGCATAAAACCATACCCCAAGTTTAGGGATTTCTTCCAAAAAAGCGGCCCATTCCAGCGGCACATCCCCGTATGGGGATAATGGGTTATTGAACCCATTGGCGGGAGTGAATTATTTTTAGCTCCATTTGTTCTCCAAAGAGCCAACACTGGTATTTTTTTCTTTTATCACTATTTATTTTTTTCCAAATGTGTATTAGAAAAATGTTTTTGAAGATTTAAAGAGAATTTCTTTACAAGTTTGAATTCTATACATTTGCATTATTGTAGAATGTTTGGAGACTGTGATGAAATAAGTATTTTAATAATTAAAAAACACCACAAAAGCAATTATTATTTTTGTTCTATGTGTATCTTCTTTATGTGATTGGATAGATTTATTACACACTAAGGTGATAATGTCAGGAAGAGAAAAAAATTGATAACATGTAGTTCCCTAATAGATTGGAACATTAGGCCTACATGTACATCTTTTCCTCTCTCTTTTTTTTAAACTTTCATACAGGTGTGATGCTCGTCAGAGACCTGCATCGGAAGTTTGAGGATTCCAGCGTGAAGGAATTCATAATCAGCCTTCTCAACAAGTTTGAGGTCGCTGTGACCTATGACCCCAAGCACCTCTTGATTCCGTCTCGTTTACCCCAGGAGGGCGTGGATACCACCATTATACCGGTTTTCAGGAGCAGGAGTGACTCCACGAGGGTAAGGGTTGATCATACTTTTTAGAAATGCAGTGAAACCTGTATTTAAGGACTATCTAAACTGAGAAACAGAAAATTGGTCATTATATGTAAGTTGTCTGAGTGTAAGAGAGTTTTCGAGACGTGTATCAATTCGGTGGATTCACTGGTTGCAGCGAACAGGCCAATTGTCTAACTTCGCAGTCGAGTTGCTAGTGTACTGTAATGTGGCTGTGGTGCTTCAAAAATGAAAACCATATGGCAGAAATTCACCAAAAACGGTCTAAACTTCGCACAGAAATATCAGTATGCAGGCAAATTTCTGCCCCACCTCCTGGACCCTAGTAAATGGCACTTCCGGTCGAGCCGTATTGGCCAGCACTCAATAATCTCATGCATGCACTTCAGTACTAGCGCATGCAACAGATGTCAACTTTTTCCCATTTCGGCCTGTCCGGTGCAACCAAAGATGGCGCACCTTATTGTGAATCCACCAAACCGTGTCTGATGATTTACGTCTGGAACTGACCTTTAGCATCACCAGTCCGAAGACGTGACCAGGGCTCCAACATTTTATGTCAGTTTGTAACTTCCCCTACATGTATGTAACTTGCATTACACACTTATGCGACAATGCCAGTAGGGCTCCAAAACATGAAGTGATCCTTCGCTATTTGCCAGTGACCAATCATGATCATC
This sequence comes from Lytechinus variegatus, assembly GCF_018143015.1. NCBI lineage: Eukaryota > Metazoa > Echinodermata > Echinoidea > Temnopleuroida > Toxopneustidae > Lytechinus > Lytechinus variegatus. The sequence continues at coordinate 35,852,430 of NC_054743.1, read as the reverse complement.
GTTGCATGTGCAGTTTGTTCATAACACTGACCTGGAACCAATCAGAGTGTTTCTTTTATATTTGTAATTCATTGCAAACCTTTAGATAATGGGGCCCAGGTGGTCTTTATGGACAGGTTCATTTATATATACATGTTTCTGTTTTCTGTTTGTGGTAACTCCCTTAAGAACTCGGCAGGACAGCATTTTGCTGGTAAAGGCCAACCTGGTATATAACCAATTACCTATGAAACATTTTACATTGAGGTTAATCAGTCATAGTGGCTGACGTTATAGACGACAGATATCACTCTCGGGCCTTTTTATCAAAGTGGAGACAATGGCAGAGTTGGGATTCGAACTCACAGCCTTGCGATTATGAGTCCAATGCTCTAACCACTGGACCACACGACCCGTGTGGTCCAGTGGTTTGATGCAGTAATAGGGAAAACCAATCTTGTGGTCTTTATACATGTAGGTGGTCCTTCTTTACAGGCTCTGAAATAGGTTTGACTCAACTATCTTTAGCTTTGGGATGGGAGTAAACTTTGGTTGACCCCTTAATTGACCCCCAAGCTATGTCGGGGGGGGGATGTTTTTTGTTGTCTTTGACGCTTTTCACGATAAGTCTAATTTGCCCAAGGATTTTGCCACAACGTTGCATACTCCTTGCAATGCCCCTCCTTCACCTAGATCATGAAGTCCGCAGTAACTGTGGACCTTACACATTTTCTTTGATATTCTATGTCTGTACAGGTTTACAGGAAGACGGGAGCAAGAAGTCCATCACCAATCCAGTCTTCTCCTCCAGAGAGATGGAACAGAAAAGCAGTACGTGGTCACAGTCCGTCCCCATCCAGGATTTATTGCCGTGATGCATCACCGACGGATGTGACATCCGCTGGAGAGACATCCCCTGAGACCCTCGAACCACCTGAGAGGAGCCAGGCCTCAATGTCCATACCAGTCCCGATCAGAAGGAACCTCCAGGGCAAGGCCAGAATGGCAAACTGCGCTTCGTCACCGCCTTGCGAGATGTACAGTGAAGCGTCAACGTCCACCTTGGGATTGGACACAAGTGATACGCCTACCTTTGAACTGTTGCGGAAGTCGGTCACCATCTCCAAGAGCCCAAGCTCCGGGGATGTCAATACAGGAACTGTCAAAGGAAAGCTGGACAGGGCAGACATTGCGTTGGTGTCAAATCAGGCAAAGGATGACAAGGTGCCCAGCCCATTTGATGGGTATAAGTTCACTCCTGTGGAGAACCTGAAAACTGCTATCAGAAGACTCTATATCCTCCAGTACATTCCCAGTGGCTTTTGGTCACACCTGATCAGCAGACTTTTATCCGACCAGATGATCCCTGGTCTTATCAACTCTATGTATCTGCTCTCAGACGATGTCCGCAGGTTCTTTGAAGATACCCCTGTATCAGAATTTACCAATGAGTTCCAGTGGGTGTGTTGGCAGTCTGGGATCGAACTGAAATTCATGTCAGTGACTGTGTTCCACGTGAAGGCTGTTGTCAGGGAGAAGCTGTTGAGTTCTGTTTTTGAGCGGGAGAGGAGACCAGAGTCCGTCCACGTTCTGAGCCTGACAGATGACCCTGACAACTTCCCGAGGAATGTGTCCCTCTCCCGGAGTGGTCAGTTGGAGATCCTTATTCCTAACCAAAATCTAGAAGTAACACATAAGGTGCAGCCGAGAGACAGCAATGGAAAGAAAACTCTTGATTCAGTGAAAGTGCTTACGTCATTGGAGACCGTTTCCCGCCTCCTGTCAACCATCATTGACCTGATCGACACCTTGATAGAGAACTTTTATCCCAACCTGTGTGAACCGTTGGGGACAACGTTTGAAGGAGAACTCTTCATCACGAGGGTAGTTCCTTGCCACCGGTGTTGGCGAGACTACAACAAGCCAAGTTGGGACGAGGTGGACGTCTCTGAATGGGAATTCATCCATGCTCTTGATGCAGATTTGCACCTGAATGCTGAACACGAGTCTCCGCTCCTGTGGTCGTCCATCAGCTCTGCAGATGCCCAGATGATCAGCACCAATACAGGTGAGCGAAGCAAGCTTTGCTGCGGACTCTCCTGCAGCTACCCAAGACTCCATGATGACATCCTGACAGGTGTCAACCTCAGGCACCTCAACCCAAGGCGAAAAGCTGCCCATGCACTCTATCGAAAGGATCGCATAGCGGCAGCGGCCAACATCCGTCTCTCGACCGATGGCGACATGACTCTACAGACGGAAATAGACGCTGACAGAGATAATCCCCTGCCGCTGGAAACCTGCAGCGAGCTTGGCATTGAACCAGATGTCAGTAACGACATGATCGTCATGGACACTGTCCTTAATAGCACCATGTTGAGCTCCATCCATAAAAGTGGTGATGTGCCGCATGATATCTGCGTGTATGGGTTCCTTTTCGAGGAGCTTGTCCTGCAATCTATGAGGAATGAGTTTGTGGAGTGTCCCAATCACGGGAACATAGCCATCTCGGTCATTGCACCAGATGTTGTGAGTACACTATACATGTAAGACTTAATGGTCCGTATTCTGAAGTCGGGTTTAATTAAAACTCTGGTTTTAAGTTGTGGTTTAAGTATAGAAAGCCAGTTGTTACATAAATATCAGCTCATTTGACTCCCAAAACATTATTAAGTATGACAATAGTCTTCACCATTAAATAATTTGTGAAGAACACAGTAAACATGAGAAGCCTTCACTGTAAACAAAATTTTGAACCGTTTGGCTTCCCATAATTTTAGCACAGAGTTAGACCATGGTCTAAGTTAAACCCGACTTCAGAATACGGGCCAATGAATGCAGATACAATTTTTCAAAACCTGTGACTATATGTTATTGGGATCTTTCACCTGTTTCTCTTTATTCTATACATGGTTTATAATGGCATGTTGATAATCCATTTGTAAAACATTTAGAAGTAAATTGCTTTGCTAAAAAGGCAAAGATTCTGTCAATGTAAAAACTCTCTTCTGTGTTGTATAATATTAACCTCTGCAAATGTTGTTCCATTAATCTTTATGAGAGAAGTTTTCTTTCTTCCCCCAAAATACAACTTTTGAATAGATCATTAGATTTGACTTCTGTCACTAAGAACAATGTATCCCTCCCTTTTTCCTTTTATTTTCTTACTATTCATTTATTTGTTAAAATGACTGTGTATGTAGATGTATGCAGATCTTGGACCATCCCTCCTGACCGAGAAGTCGGCGCTGGACATCCAGCGTCTGTTGGGCAGTGGGACGTTCGGCCTGGTCTTCCAGGGGGTGATGGCCCGTGCCTCAGAGCACCGACGTCCCATCGCAGTCAAGATGCTCCAGCCCTACCCGCCGGGGCAAGGCGCCGGGAACACCGACAGGCGGCGCTACGACAATGACAACACCAAGTGGCACCGGGATCCGTTGAGGTTCTCCTGTGAGGCTTACAGAACGGCTCGCAAGGAACTATCCATCATCAATAACCTTGACCATCCACACATAGTTCCTTTCTTGGGATTCTGTAGGCATCCGATGTGTCTGATCCTGGAGCTGGCACCTCAAGGTGCCCTTGACACCAAGATGGAGAACTTCAAGCGTGTTGGAGCCAGGCTGACGCCTCACACCTTGCAAGAATTAGTCGTACAGGTATGTGAAGTTGAAGATAAGATTACTTTAAGCTGCAGCTATGATTGAAACATGGGCATTTACATGTAGGTTTGTAGTTCATATTTGATGTATTTCTCTCATGCTTTCTTTCTCTGTATCTCTTTCTCTCTCACCGTCCCCTACCCTTTCCCACTCCTTTCCCCCTCCTATCGTTCTCTCTTTCCACATTAATTTTAGAATCACTGGTAAACAACCTAATCATTTGTAAACAGGAGTGAACAGATTTTATTCAAGTAGTAATAGAGGTAGAAATTTAAAATCATTAAATTTCAAAAGTCTCAGAGCAAACAAGGATCCAGAAAAAGCTGTATATCCTGTAGATAAATCTTTCTAGGGAAAAGGAAAGTTGTGTTAAAACTTATGTCAGCTATTTCTGAGCTTTCCTCAAAAAATAATTGTGAGAACTTGCTTTTAGTATGCCTGAATTCCTTTTACTTTGCAGGTTTCCTCGGCCGTCGCTTATCTCCACAGCAAAGACATCATCTACCGTGACCTCAAGGCGGAGAATGTCCTTGTGTGGAAGTTCCCGGACCCGTACAGTCCGAACCCCGCGGATCCCATCAAGATCAAACTGGCTGACTACGGCATCAGCGTGACCGCTCTGCCTTCAGGAACAAAGGGGTATGGTGGGACACCGGGATACATGGCCCCGGAGATTGTGCAGTATGACGGCAAGGAGACCTACAATGAGAAGGTGAGATGCCTTGAAATTGTGTTTGTTGGGTCTTCAGGAAAACTACCTGAAAAGTTGAAAAGTTTAGCAATAAAAATTTATAAATTTTCAATGTCCCCATGATTCTTATATTGGCTACCACATTTGCAGTGTTCACAATCTTCAGGAAGACTGCCCATGAGTCGAGTGTTGTAAAGTTTAAAACTACAAATTCTATGTCTCCCTGATTCTTACATGTGCATGTAATGTACATAGGTAACCATCATTGGTTTATGTTTTATTGGCATTCATCTTCCTAATTTTTGGTGTAATTCTTGTTGATAGGGTACATTTGTATATTAAATCTAGTTTGCAGCTTTGCTTCTTAACCAGACTGTGGTTGATCCAACTTTTTCACCAGGTGTAGAAAATTAATTACAGGAATACGCATCCTTGAAATGTGATTTCGTGCACTGTACTAGTTGCATTATCAATTGTTTCATATTGTTTGCTTCTAAAAGGAAGAAATCAAATACAAATCTACCCCCCCCCCTCTTTCATTTTTCAGGTTGATTGCTTCTCCTTTGGAATGTTCATGTATGAGCTGATGTCTCTCCAGAGACCCTTTGAGTGTCTGGTCGGGAAGGACGTAGGTCGATTGTCAGAGGTTATCAAGCAACTCATCAAGGATGGCCAGAGGCCTGTACTGTCAAGAAAGGTTGGATCTTGTTCATTAAAGCCTCTCTTAAAGATAAATGCCAGTTTGGCAATGATCACAAAATGAATTAAAACAGAATAGAATAATGTAACTTCTGAAGGTTTCCATGGTGAAGAAGAATAGTGTAGGAGGTTTTATGGTACACCATGTATCTTTCTTGGGCAAGTTTTGGTCCTGAAAAGGACCAACACAACACTCGCCCAAGAATGACATATGGTGCAGCGTGAAACCTACTACACTAGAATAGAATAAAATGACCATGAAGTGTTTATTTGTATGAGTAGAAAATATGTGCCAAATGATTCTGGAAAGAAATGTGTAATCTCTGAGAAATGAGCAAAATAAGCCTGGCATCCAAAGTGTTTATCACTGTTTCACTTCATTCCTGGATCACATAAATGTGCATATCCTAAAAAAAAAATTGGTGTGGATGATGTGACATAAAAGTTCCAGTAATATTTTATAGAAAGAGGGTGTAGTGGTAGTTTATGTATTGTTTTTATTTTTTTTTATTCGGCATTTAATTGAAAAGAAGACAGCATGTACAATGCAAGATTGAGAAATAGTACAAAAATACAAATAGTTTTTAGACCCTTTCTCACCCAACCAGGTAGCCTGGGTAGGGAATAGGTCAACTTAATGGCCATGGCCCACAGGCTTTCCCTCCAATTGAATCTTAAGAAAATGTCCAGTTAATAGGATGCACCTTGATATATCTTCCTCCTTATTCTCTTCCAGGAGAAGTCCTACCCAACCTACATGCTGGACCTGCTGACATGGTGCTGGGCCCAAGACTCCAGGGACCGCCCGTCCATGGAACAGATCAAGGACATCTCAAAGACAGCAGAGTTTGCCAACCTCCTGGAAGTGCTCTCTCTGGAGGAGAAGCCAGTCGTATCCTGCGCCGTTGCCACCACGGCGGGATGTGGGTCAGAAGGAGGTGAGTTGGGTTCTGTCTGTGGCACATTATCTCCTGCAGGACGATTGAACAGTTTGTCATATCAAAGGTTGGAGCCCTGTAACATAAAGCGTGGCAATTGATTGTAAGGCTAGTTTGTGTGAGTGATCCTTCAAAATAATGAATGCAATCAATTTTAGAAATTGTGGAGCTGATTTTTAGGATCGATCATACAAACTAGCAACTGAATGCAATAATACAAATCAGATCCATGATTCATTTGTACTCTTTGTGTCCGAGGGCCTGGGGAGCTGTTTCACAAAGATTTAAATATGACTGAAGTCGCACTAAAATGCTGTCGCGTATATGATATGCAACACGCAACTTTATTTTTACTCAGTAGTGCGCATCCTCTTAGCTTGATCTGACCAATGCTGTCATGCCTTTTATACCACACACAACTAGGCTCTTAAGAGCAACTTTAAGTCATACTTAGGATCTTTGTGACACACCCCTTGGTCTCTTGTATTGTGAAATGTAGATAAACTTCACCTTCAGTTGGCACCTCACGCTGGTGCACAGTGTATCTTTATTACGGGATAGTTAAGGAGCTTCTGAAAGGGATTGTACTTCAGGTTGGGGGCCTAATTACCAGTTAGATATGAAGTCTGTGCAGTCATATCTGCTGTAGTGACAAGCTGGCTTGGGTCAACCTGCATGTAAAGACCATAATTTTGATTTCCCTCAAGTTGTATTTCCCATCGAAACATGTTATTACAGGAGCCTCTTCATAAAGTCCACTTTTCTTCTATCAAGTGCCGTAGTCTTAATGTACAAGTTTCACTGTATTACAGGAACCTGTTCATAAAGACCACCTATTCATCTAATAAAGACAGCTCTTCATGTTTCCCTTCGATGGATTTCATGGGAAGGTTTCATTGTATTACAGGAACTTTTTCCTAAAGACCACTTACTCATAAAGACTGATTTTCTTGTATACTTTGGGTGGTCTCTACATGTACAGTGGTACTCAATAGTAAGTGAACCCACAAGAAATTTAACATATTTAAAGTGTTCTGCCATGTTTTAGATATTTAATTGTGAAGTCAGGTGATAAAATATCACATTTAATAAAGTTTGCTTCTCTGGGCTCGTCAAACATTGTGATGTTGCCATCTATCTCCAACACTCAGAATGAAGGAGTTCACAAACTTATAATACTGTATCAAATTCTTGTATAATCTTTATAAAATTCATGTTTTTTCTCAAACTCTTCAGATGGTTCAGACACCTCGTCCAGTCTGCCGGTCATCTGGATGACCCAGACCATGGAAGAGGATCAGTCGTCATCGGTGGTCATCCTCAACATTGACCGCACCCCTAGCGATGACACCACCTGCTTCAACCTGACTGTTTCCGGAGGCAGCGTCCGCTGTGTGTGTTCTGTGGCCGATACAATGTGGCTTGGTCTGAATTCAGGCTCTATTGTTGTTTATGAGTAAGTGCTAACAGGTTGATTTGCACATTAGATGCTCTCACACATACCTACTCATGAAAATTACCTGGTATTTTTGCGAGTGTGAAAGACTACTTGTGATATCGCCAAAATAAATATCTGCAAAGTAGTCAGTACTGTTAAAACGGCATTGATTTAACACATCATGTCTGTTCTAGGATGACTCCACCAGAGTTTTGACGAAGGGTCTTTACAGAGGGTTCCATGAAATTTGCTCTGGTGACAATTTCCTGCTCTAAATTCCACACTGTAATTGAATGACCAACTTCAATCAGGGTTTAACACTCTACCCTACCCTAAACTTAACATAAAACCCTATTGCAACCCAAACCCCAGCCCTACATCTTAGATGAAATTAAGCCTGGAGCAATTGTCGCAGGAGCGAATGTTGTGTTGCCTTCCTTCTGGTCCGGAAGAATGTTGGTCAATTGTCAGAATAGTCAATACTGTAAAAGGCCATGGATTTAACACATCACATCTATTTACAATATTAGAATAATTTTGAAAAGAAGGTAAGGTGTCTTTGAATGAGCTGTTGATTGAATAGTGTGTAATACATGGAGACCTGCCCCAAAGGGAGCTCTCCTCTAGGAGAGATGTGTTCATGATAGCATTGTATCCTTGGTATCTGATTTGGTATGGTCTAAACCAGTTGAACAGAGGCAAAAACATCTTGACTAGGTCCCTGCGACATACACAAGAAGAAATCTGAGCTTTCATATTATACTTTACAAAAAACAACAACCTAGCCTAATTTTTTCCCATTTTGGCAAGCAGACATTCTTCCTATTTTTTTTTGGGGGGGGCTTACATTCTATAATATCATGAACAAACCAGAAACATCGTCCTTATTGTGCTTTCTCTCTCTTTCTTGTTTTAACCAGGAACGGAAGGTTCTCCTACCCCAACGAGATAGCACGCCTCTCTCTTCCACAGTACAAGAGCAAGCCGCGCTCCCCGTGCTGCATGGTCCACATACCCCCTCTCCAGCTGGTTGCCATAGCAGCAGATCACGAGGTCGCCTTCAGGCAAGAAGACGGGAACGGGGCGCCCTCTACGGACCCGGACGGCTTCCACTATGTCGATGTGCATAGAGAGATCATATCCATGGCCATCGTCCTGAAGAAGAATGGAAGTAAAAGGTAACAATTGATAGTATAATCGTAAATCAGTTATAATGTATAGATGGTTTATCGGTATTCCATTGATTGTTTGATCCCAGAGGCATGGGGATCACCTCAATTTGGGGGAATGCCCCCCCCCCCCCCATCGATTTTCTTTTCAAAGAATTTTGGGTGGATTTTAGATAAATGTGATGGAAAGTGACTTGAAACGAACTAGGAAGATTTGTGCCATAATACAAAGTTGATTAGGATACATTGTCTTATGTTTTTATCCATCACCCCCCCCCCCCCCCTTACAGTGTAATTGCTGCCACTGCCCATAAATGTATGTATGTCTGGCCCCCTGTATACAGGCCCTTCCTTTAATCATCTGTTTCCACTTTGTGTTTCGTATGAAACATTGCATGCCCTCAAACTATTATGGCTTGAGGATTTTGTAAAGTAAAAATGAAGAAAATGGGGTCAGACGTTGAAAAAAATGTTATTTTAATTGTCTCGCCTGCAAAGTGGAAGCAAGACATCGGTGTCATATCTCTGACAGTGGTGGCGTGATCCAAAATTTTTACCCTGGGCACATCATGGATATATGCATGCTAAAGGATTTTATTTTTTATTATAAATTTGATTACTTCTGATTATCAACCTGTTCCAATCTTTGTTCTTTGCTTCCTCACATCCTACTGGTTATGGTGTAGCTAGACCGAAAGGAATATAGCCATCATGCTTAAGAAAAAGTTCAAATTTCTTGACACTCTTCAGCAGCCTTTATTCTCAGGTTTCACTTGTCTCTCCTTTCCCAAGTAATTCAAGCTAAATGATTTCTTCCAATTATAAACTACTTCTGATGTAACAACCTGTTCAAATTTTTGTTTCTCGTTATCCTCAGGTCCTACGAGCTATGGTGCGGCCAGACCGATGGGTACGTGACCATCCTGAATGCCGGCAACCTGACCACACAGCAGGTCGTCCTCTGCCATCTTGACGAACCCCTCTCGTTGGCACCGGTCACTCAGATGGTGACCTATGACCTTGCCATCCAGGAACAGATGGGTCTCCAGCACGTCTGGTCGTACGTCCAGCCAGGTGGGTGTGGCCTCTTGGGGGTGTGGCTTCTGGGGGGTTTTCATGGGTGACACAGCATTTGGTCCTGTTCTGGGCTTAGGGTTGCAACAAGGTTGTATGTTTGGTTTAGGGTATATAGTGTTAAACCCAGGGTTGAAGTTGGTCATTTGATTAGTATATAGGATTGAGAGCGGCACAATTGTCACTTGAGCAAATGTCATGGAACTATTGCATGGTATTTTTATAAGTTGATGATCCACAGAATTTATATTGAGCTGTATTTCTATTTAAACATCCGTAGGCGCAGGCTCATCCAATTTAATTAATTACCACAAATGTCATTAAACTGTGTCAACAACTTGCATGGATGTATTGTGAGACATGCAAATTGTGTCAAGTAGTAACATGAATTTACATTGATGAATTTTGTCCAAGTTTTACGTCATTTCACAGCTTTAGGAACTGCTCTTTTAAATGATATAGAAAACTAAGATTTCGGTTTCACCCATTATTGCGGATTTCAAACTGGACATTTATAGAATATTGGATGGCCTTGAGGTTAATACAAGGAAATATTGGACGAGTCGAAGACAAGTCCAATATTTTGCAAAGCGAGTCCTATATTTCCTTGTATTGACCGAAAAATGGGTCATCCAGTATTATGATTATTATTCATACAGAGAATTTTAGCAAATAATTTTTAACTTACCCTCCCGCCCTGAGACTCTGACTCTGCTGTATGATGGGGGACCTAAAGCTACGCACTTTGTTTTCAAACAATAAAAACTGTCCCAATTTTAATATTTCAACAAATTATATTTCACTAATTTGTGGCAAACATTCTAAAGATCATTAACCAAGTAGAAAATATCACAAAACTCACTAATACGAAAATCCCGTCGTGTTTTTCGAACACCTCTTGATTTCGCCGCCCGATGTAGAAGGGGTCCTAAAGCTACGCACTCGATTTATCATGCAAAAAAAATAGTATTTCCTGTGCCATGTGTGCCTCAATTTCTAAAATATATTCAAATTATTATAGGATAAAATGAAATTAAAGCGAATATAACTCCAAACTTCCTAACAGTTGTTGGTTTTCTCTGCATTTAGAGATTTACTGCAGCCTTTGTAGAAAAATTTTAATAGTAATTGTTCATCACTCTGCAGTCACAGTTCCACACACAGAGTGCACACTTGCCTTTGAAAACTGCATGCGCGCGCGATGTCTGGTGCGTACATATCGGGAATTCCCCTTCTAGTCGTCCAATATTTTCAATATTGTGTCACCTCGGAAAAAAATATTAGGCGAGTTCAACAAACTTTTTAAGTGGGTCGAGTGCACCAACAAAATAACACTTGTATTTGGGCTCTAAAATTGTCTGTATGAATAATAATCACAAATATTTAATGTCAGGCCTGTCAGTAGTGTTATTTTTACCCTCACCTTCTTCACCAACGGAAATTATTTGCTCATATCCCCTCACTATTTCTCTAGGCCCAGTAGTGTACAAGTGGAACACGGAAACGAGAACAATAGAGGGCAGACTTGACTTTGTTGCAACGGTCTCAACTTGTAGATCCAACCCACGACCAAGAGGCAGACAGAGTCATCGACCAATGAGTGGTAAGTCGCTTGCTGGTCAGTTTCAGAACCCCTAATCAATCGTAAATCTTGCCATTGATTGGCATTTTACAGTTATTTTCAAGTGAGTTGTTTAGGTGTAGGAATTAGATGAAAACAAACAAGTTATTCTCATCTTGTAATCATGTAAAAATAATGTAAAATCAGGTGAAAAGTGAATTTCTAATTAATTGATGGTCTGATTATTGCATCAGATAATTGATCAAATTAATTTCAAATTTGTTAATGAAATGTGTGATCAATTGCGAATAATTTTCTTGCCACATCCAGTAATGACTCTGATTTTTGCATACAATATGCAGTATTAGAAATGAAATAAAATATTTCACTATGGTTTGAATTATGATTGAAGAGTTCAGTAACAGTAGTGGTGGGGGGAGTGTTTAGTAACTCGCACATATTAAACAAGATCATTATATTATCCCTTGACTTATCTTGACCCTGTCCCCAACCATACCGCTATGATCCTGCAAATATTAGAGTAGTGACAGTTATTATGATGTACGGTGTCTGATATAGCGTATGACTAGCAGTTTTTCTTTAATAATCACGCTTTATTGACATCAGCAATTTCTCTTTCTTAACAAAATAACATTTGCATCTAAGGAATTTGAAATCTGTAAATATTGTGATTAAAATGCAATCCTCGACATAAAAAATGGAATGTTTACTGGGATTAAATGAGAACCACCTCCCTACTAATAACGTAGATTGGCCTGCACTGGGTAATGCCTAGGTGTTACAGCCCCTTTCCTAACATTGTCATACAATGTACATGTAAAAGACCATCTTTCTTAATGTTTATTTTCCCCCCTCTAGCCTTCCGCTCCCAGGTGAACTCCATGTGCCTAAGCAGTGAGTACTTATACATCGGGATATCCTGCGGCCATCTCCTTGTCCTTGATGCCTCAACCCTAGCCCCGGCCATCCTGCTCTCCTGTCATGAAGGTCCCGTCAAGTTCGTCATTCCCGTAGCGCCCTTTCATCATCACCACATGGTGCCCGAACTTCCCGATTCATCATCTATCATCCCAGATCACCAGTCAGAGGCAGCTGTAGCGCATCGGTTCAGGTTCAGCCGCCCAACCTTGGTCACCCTCGGGAAGGGCTTCAACGATCTGGTGGGGGGATACGGGAACTCGCCGTCCCGCTTCACAGGCCAGGAGAGGCTGGGTTGGTACATCCTTCTCTGGAACATGGAGTACTTCAGTGAGGATCGTCTGGAGGTTGGAACCGATTTCCTGGATGGCATCGTGAGGAAGAAATCAAGGAGTACAGAGGTATGATGACCTGGTCTAGCACTACGGGTTCTGCTGCTTCAGAATGTGAGAACTTCCAATAATAGTTCCTTCAGGACCTTCTAGAAGTGAGAAATTCCTGGAAGGGTCATTAGGGAGAACTTCTTTTGGTGGCAAAATCTGGCACCATAGTGTTCTCCATCCTAATGATCAGATAAGAAGCATTACTATTATCAATCCTCATGTGGATAAAGAGGCTTACAGAGCTGTGACACCTCATCAATGAATATTCAGCCTTACCAGCCATCCTCAACAATGAGGTCTCTTATACCCTCCTTGAGATGGTGGAACATAGTCTTTCATAATTATTTTCTGTGTCGGCCAACCGCAGAATCCCTTGGTCTAGAAGAAACACCCGAGTGAAAGGGTTCTTAAGGAATATATAACAATACCAGCTCTCCTCAAGGAATGAGATCTTTTACACCTTTCCTTAGGAGGATCAACATAGCAATTGATGAGGATTACCTGTATCAGGCAGCAGTTCTGCTTGGTCAATAAGAACTGAGTGCAAAGGTGTGACAATCTTGTCCATTAGGTATTCTTACCAGCTGTCCAGAAAATATGTTCATATACACCTGTATATACATGTAGCAAGCAGAACATTGTCTTTGAAAAGCAGCTCAATTGCTTGGACAAGAAGAAGCGTGAAGTACAAATGTGTTGCGACCTTCTTGAGGAATATGTAATGTTGCCAGTATTCCCCAAGGGATATGACCCTGTTCATCCTCTTGTGGAGGAAATTTGTTGTTGATCTAATATGCATTCATTCATGATTTGGCCACTGTTTTAGGACCAAGAGTTGTAGTGTGTTCATCATGACTGTAAAATTATTCAGCATTCCATAATTTAGGTTTGTTTGTAAAGCCATATGTAACTGTGACAACTGTATATCAGCCCTACCCCCAACACCCAATATGTGCAGCAAGAGTACAAGGAGGGAAGTGGTGAGGATAGGAGAGGATAGACGAGAGGAAGTAGGGAGGCGTTGAATGATCCAATGGGGCAGACAAGTGTACAGAAAGAAAGATGGACACACTCAAAAGAATAAAGATGAATACCCCGACAACGCTACGTGTGTGTAAAATGGGTCGGATGTACAGTGCATTTTGATTAAACAAGAAGAAAGATGAAAGACCAAACAAGGTACAAGAAAGAGTGAGAGAAAAAAGAAATTATGATCACAATAATTATTCTGCTTTTATATAGTGTTTAGTTCATTTGTAGCACAAAAATGTCTCTTGTTCTTTACAGGTATATTATTGAGGTTTGAACGACCAAAGGAGAAAGAAAAATATAAAGGTTATAGAATAGTGTCAAATGACATACAGAGCTTGGGGATGTTTCATATAGCTATTTGTAAAGTAATGCATAACATTCTGATCGACTTGATTATGGCAAGCCATGTGTGTGCATCCAACACTTAAGCTTAATTTGAAAAACAATATTCATTTAGAGTATATTCGTTGCCTTGATGTAAATTGGATAATTTCAAATCCAATAATATTTTCCTCTTAAACAACATGTTTACTGTAATATGTTTTATACTTGTAGTAATTATGTTTTTGTTAATGTTAACAAATAACAAGATCTAGAGGAGTTGTATGAAAATGAATAATGCATGTCTTCATCTGTTTATGATATGATATATCCGCTGTTGTCAAGGCCTTGATCAATGCTGCTCCCAGCCTAATGGCTTCAGTGATAAGTTAAATACATCCTCAACTTCTGGGAAATGAACTTATCCACATTCATCATATGTATAATATCTCATGAAAAGTCTTTTGCGCTTCATATTTCCGTAATGTACATTGTAAAGTCATGCATAACTTAACAAACAGCTTAATGAAACCATCCCCGGGATGAGAAAAAAAGGCTCATTTCAGGCAACTATCCCTGTCCATCCGAAACCTCCAACCCAACCCCAAACCACTTAAGCTCCTTATCAGCAAGACCCTGCAATGAGATACTATTGATATGCTCTCAAGATAAAAAGCCTTGATATACAGCTGCAGGAGTGCCGAAGTGGCCCAGTTTCTATTCTTCCGGGAAATGGGGAACTGATTTTACATTTTGATTGCAGGCTGTCTGTTGTGTGTTAGGAACCTGGAGTAGACTTGTATCGTTCTTTATAATATGAGCAGGATAAAAAATGTCCTTTTGGCTGTGGTTGTTGACATTCGAATACCTTTCTTTCATCGAACTAACACAGCATAGTAGAAGCGTTATCATTTGCCAGAACACTGATTTTAAGAGCACACATTTGATCATTGTTTTAATCAATTTAACACCACTTTGTTCATTCAATTACACAACATTCTCTTTGGAGATGATATCTTTAGATCTCGGTACTTTTACAAAGATTATGAGTTATTTTAAGAGAGCTAGGATTATATGTATTTTTTGGTTAGTGCATTGCTTCTCAGTGCAATGGAAATTTCTCCCATAATGCATTCCATTTGAGAAACTTAAAGGCACATCTTTTGTGACATGTTCAGTAAATGTACAGTTTGAGGCCAAAAGTTTGCATTCACCTATGGAATTCAATGAAATTTGTTCGCTTGCCAAACATCGTAAAATTTACTATATCTTCAGAAATATAAATACTACCATGACTAATTTGGTATCAAATGAAAGAGTGTATTAAGCTCTTACACATATTTGGGATGCCATTGAGATCAAAGAATATTTCAGGTTGAATTTTCTTTGAAGAACAAAAAGTAATATTCGTGCTAAATGTATTCTAATGTCTGTTATTATATTTTCAAACATCGTTTCATAGAAATATGCAAATGTTATATCTATGATTTATATTGCATTTCTATCATGATATGTCACCACTGAACAAAAAAAGTGTAATCTGAAATGTTTGTGTTAAAAAGTCACTAGCACAAATATGAATGTTTTTGTCAAGTTTTCATTTTCAATTTGTCTAATATATGAAGATTTTTTGGGGGAAAAATGACACCCAAATATTTTTCCGCTCCTGATGACAAAGCAATGTGATGAAGGGGCATGATATACTCATTTGTTTGATATCAAATTCTTCATGATAGCACAAATATTGTATAAGATGCAGGAAATTTTATGATGTTTGGCAAGTGTCAACTTTTCTTTTAATATCCTGGGTGTATCTGGCCTCAACTGTATGTGACACCAACAGTTGTGCTATTGTGATGTGATAACAAAAGCTATTGAGCACAGTTCTGTATTGCATAATTTGTGATTTCAATTTTATGAGGCTGCCCAACCTAGCATCAAGCCCAAATATGGGTGGAATACAAAACTCATGGATAGCTCAACACTATAGAACATTTCTTATCCAGACAACAAGATTAATTTGAATACTTTTCATTTTATCACCATTTGAAAAGGAAATTGATCAAATTATTTTTTATACTTGTTAATTTATTTTATTTTTTTAATTCATTTACTTATTTATTCATTTATTCATTGGGCATTATCAAGATAAGTACATATGCGTAAAATGTCTGAGGTGTTACTTAGTGTTAAACTCTGTTGGTGGCAGAATTTACATGTATTAATTGGTTATAAGTGGCAGCATTGTCACATAAACAAATTCAAATTCAAATAATTGAAACTTCTGAAGGGCAATGCCGTAAAACATGTACATCCAACGCCCTATATGTGGAATCTTCATGAAATTTTCTGTCTCTGATTTCTTGTTCCTGTGACAGTCTGTACTGGTAGTTTATGAAGTAAAGTAAGACTTGAGAAAAATGGAGGTCGGGCGTACAAACAGGTTGATCATTTTATGGAATTGCCCTAAAGTCAAATTTTTGAGGAACAGAAAATTATTTGACTTAGCATGATTTCACGTTCTGGGTCCCGTAAAACACAGGTTAGCGATTATCAGTACTGTTGATTTTCATGACTGATTGTACATTGTGGTAAATGCAATCAATCATGAAGATATTCTTCTACGATGATTGCTAAAATTTGTGTTCTTGGCCCCAGATGTGAAAGTATGGTTTGACTTATTTGACTTTCGGAAGGTCATCTTAAGCAGCGTTCATGCATGATTGTCTTCTCTCTCTCTCTCTCACACACTTTCTCACCTCCCCCCCCCCTCTCTCTCTCTCTCTCTTTATCTCTCTCGCTCTGTTGTTTTTGGGGGTATATGTATAATTCTTTCCCTTTCTTCCTGCATTTCTTCTGTATCTCTTTAAATCTTGTTTGAGGGATGGATGGAGAATTTTTAAGGTCATATTGATCAATTTATTTAATCAATTTGGCTTGGTACTTTAATAGTGCAATAATCAAATCAGTCATCGCATACAATGTATGTTTGTTATAATGATATTTTAAATAATATGTGAATATGCAAATATACTGTATGTTATAGCAATAAGCATCATATTTATATTATGGTCTTTTATTTACAGGTGCAAATGTGCAATACATGTAGATTATAATGTGATACATGAAAAAGTCATGTATTTATTTTCAAGGCCTATGATGAATGTTAAAGGGATACTCCATGCTGAAAACATTGTGAATTAAAGTCGGACAAACATATCACCTTTAAAGTGTTGTAAATATTAGTATATTTCAAACTAAAAGACAGACACTAATGCACCTACATGTATATTTCTCATCTGAAATTAATGGACTAGCTAACATGTGATTGAGCAATAATTCTGACAGTAAAATTATTCAAATAAGCCATTGTTATCCAAGAACACTTAAACATTTTTACTTTTTTTTTCATATCACGAGTTACTGAGTGGCTCATTTTTCTTTCATTTAAACTTGACTGTCGTTCTTTAAACCTGAATGCCTTGGTAAATGTGTCTTATATTTTTTTGATGTTGAAAATTATATACAGGCTGGACCTATAAAGAAAGTGATTTTTTGTGTTCTATTTTTTTCTGGGTGTTATTTTATTTTGGAAAATGCATTGTTTCATCCTCCCCTTATTTGATTAGGGTTTTTTTCTTCTAATATTTTCTGTATAGGTTCAAACATTAAAAGAATTCTGAGCATTATGGAGACAACTTTGAAATTTTGAAGAAAAAAAAACAGTATTGAAAAAATCAAGAAATGCATGCTTCTCTGCTGGTCAGATGAATAGATTCCTTTTCTTTTTTAAAAATAAATATATCTAAAGTTTATATCAAGCACGATAAACTTAACATACTGTATATCTGGAGATAGTTTGTCATCTATTCTATTGTGTGTATATTTGTATAAATTTATGTACATTTGCATGGGCAATTTCAACATAATATGGCAATACTCTTCACTGTGCATTATTTCATACTAATACCAAACATATTTTATATTGTATAATTTCATTGTATTTTCGGCGGAGACAAAAAATAATAATTATATTTATTATATATTCCTCGGTAAAATTTTTGTGTATGTTGTGTGTTTCACATTTTGTCTGATTGTTGTGTAAAAGCTTCGAAGAAAATTATGTATATTTGTAAAGTTGTTGCATGATATTTTGAAATAAAGCGATGAAACGTGAAGGAAACTGAGTCTGTTTGATTTAGTTTTGTTTTCTGTGCAACTGCCAGAATAAAGTTTCTACAATTGAAAAAAAGTGGGGAAGAAGGAACCAAAAGAAAATGAAGAAAGATGAGGGTGATGAAGATAATGAAGAAGGAGGAGGAGAAGAAGAGGAAGGAGAACAGGAAAGGTATCGATAAGCTTAACAGGGAGTCACTGTGACAATTAGGAAGAAGGGGGAAAGCAATGCAGAAGATCAGGTTAGAATGAAAGAAATACATGAGAAAAAGGGGTGAATGAGGGAATAGTAAAATTACAAAGGACAACGAAAATCTGACAAAAAGATGAGGATGGGATGAAAGGAATTATAAAAATGGAAGGAATGATAAATATCTGTTTAAAGTGACCTGTCATATTACAGCATCCGTGTGCGGATATAGGCTTCTGAACAAAATTTCAAAATATAGATAAAATACATGTACCTCACGTTGCACCCCACCCCAAACCCCATCTCCCCTTGGATCGCCGCCTATACTACCATCCATTTATTTGATTTGGTTTTATTCATTCATAATGATAACAAGTATATACACACACTGCAAAATGGAAAAGGGTGACGAAGATGATAAGTGGAGGGATTTACTGAAAAGTTAATATTGTTATTATTCATCATTATCATTATTTTTTTTTATTAAAAACGGCTATATCTAACATCTGGTCACTAGTTCGAGTGACCAGATATTAGATAAAAAAAAATTATGTAAAAAAATATATAAAATGAAAATAAAAGAATAATGATAATACTGCTAGTAATGAAAATAATACAAGAGGAAAAATCCACTGATTTCGAAAGAACTATTTTCTTTCAGGTATTATTCAGTTATGCTGTGTGACAGGGTCTGGAGAAATGTCAAGTTTTGATTGGAAGAGATGAATTTGAATAACAAAAGAGAGAGAAAAAGAGCGAGGGTAGAAAGAGAGAGAGTAAGGTTGTTGCTTAACGCGGTAAACAAAAGAAGCAAATCTTTTATCAATGACGCCTACTTTTGATACGTTTAATACGGACTGTGAATCCTATCGGGTTGGCCTATTTTAACAAGCAAATTCTCCATTGTTTCTGGTCGATTGTGGTCCGAACAATACCAAAGAATCCTGAACATGACATCGTGGAATCAGCCTGGTTCTTTTTTAAGGTACAGTAAGTTGTTCTAGGAATGCACTGCATCCCTCTTATAGATATAAATTAGCATACACGTCCTCATGAGCTCCAAAGTGACGCTTTGAAGGCTTAAATTCATCTATTTCAAGTTCTGGAATAGTTTCGGTGTACTTGTGTACTCGGCGTACCTTGCTCCATGTCTTAGAACTTCAAATCTGTAGTAAGCAAAGACATCTTTTCCAGCAACTGCAAGAATAATGACACTTACTGTGGAAACTAGCGCCTGTAAATGTTTATTACAAATAAGTGGCGCTAAAACGTTGTTCTTCATAATCAAGATCATCGTCGTCGTCATCGCCGTCATACGGACTGCGACTTCGAATAAGCAAGTTATTTGACATGACTTTACAGTCATGCTTCAATCAAATATGACCACTAATGTCTGGGGCCTACCTGAGACGTCTCTAAGTGACCTACCTGCATTGAGCTGCATGTAGCTCGAACCACGGACCTCTTCCCGAGTGCAGCTGTATGGATTTCCAGTGTGCGCGACAAAGGAAAATGCAGCTCACGTGGGTGATGATGTTGCTATGACGACGGTGATGGATTGAAGGAAAATAGGTAAGTTGTCTTTTGTCAACTTTTTTTTGTTAATCGCCACCGTGGTCACGTATTTTTGGAATACGATTAACGAAATGAATGATTATTATTATTTGAAACATCACGTTGTCATGCCTCTTTTTGAAGGTGATTGTTGTAATTTCGTAATGGGGATTCGTCAAGGTTGTGTCATGAGCCTCAATTGCAGATATGCCTATAAACGAATAATAAAATATGTTTTTGCAAGTTCCCCTCAAATGGAAATTAAGTGTGAATTTTGGTGAAATGTCGTCGCTGGTTCATCATTTTCTTGTAATGTCAATGTCTTTCATGTCACGGAGAGCGCACGCAGTCGAGGTGAAATTAATAAGCGCGGGAAAAACAAATCGATAAAACATCGTGGTATTAATGTCGTCTGTTCTCGAATCGATATCAACGATATAATCAAGAAGGAAGCCTTCTTCATCAAATAATGTTCATAAAGCCTTGAACGTGTGCTCTGACCGTGAAGAAAATGTGGTGATATTTATGATTTGATGTAGGTCTATGGAATATGACCATATTCGTTCAAAGAAAGAGAAAAACACGTGGAATTGAGAAGATCAGACCTTTTAGACGTTAAAACTTGCTTGGGCGCACCCGGTGACGAGAATGATATCGGGGTTCAGTCCAGACTATTACGAAAGGAGGGTATCATATCTGACTTTGATATCAGAGTTTGGTATAATTGACACAGCTGAATTCGCACCTGCCAAAAAAGAGAGACGGCAAAGGGTGAAAAAGGCCGTCTCAAAAATTAAAGCGAGAGATGGAATGAGTCCGGCCGCAGAACTATATATACTGAGAGAAGGAGATATATAAAGGCGCACGAGGAGCATATGCGGATCCAGGGGGGCGCCCCGGGCGCGCGCCCCCCCCCCCCCCTATTTTCGCCGGATTTTTTTTTTTTTTTTGGATGGTTATATTTACTGGATTGGTACAATGTAGTAATTTTCAAGGGCTAGATCTAGTCAAAACTATATTTTAACTTACGCTCATTTGTGTTCGCACAAATGCACCTCTGTCATACTGTATTGCAATATGTAAATTCCGGAATTCCAGGGCGCGCAAGTCGATTGGTTGGAAAGTTGCACCACTTGTAATCGGGAGTTGCAGTGCAGTGACCAGTGTGAAGATGTTGGATTGGATATCATTTTTTCCCGAAATTTTGTGTTTTTTGTAACATGCGTTTGTCCGTCTTTATGGCAAATACATGTAAATTGTAAGTAACAGATCGCGAGAGAAAGTGTCAACGATGCGAATGATAATGTCTATCCCCGAGATTATTCTTCACTCAAAGATGAAGCCCTATATCGGGCGCCACGTGCGCAGCATTATCATTCTGCCTTGGTCATGTACGTTTTCACTGAAATGTATAGGTCAGACATATTTGTATTTAATGTAAACTAACTTTTACACTTTCTGGTAGATTCAGAGGCATATTATCCAGGGCGCCCCAACTAAGTTTCGCCGAAGCAATCATTCCAACGAATTATCAAGGAGCAAAATTGTATATTCTCAATCACCAGTCGACCCCACTCCGCGTTTGCTGTGTATAGGCAGCTATATGTCAGCGTAAGGAGCAAAGATTTTATGTGACGGGGGGGGGGAGAATAAAAATACTTTCGTGCTGGGGAAAAACGTCCCGAGGACACATTGTGTATTGTTAAAAAGTAGAAATTGTGACATTAACCCCCTTACCCCATTTGCATTATATTACTTTGAGGTTGTGCAGAATGACTGGATTATTGAAGATGATTTGAAAATAATACGAGGGAAAAGGTTGATTACCAGAAGATGATGTCGTTTTTTTCTGTAGTTTGTAACAATTTACTGTGCATTTTGGGGAAAAAAGAACCAAATTTTATGCATGTTGCCATACGACTAAACAATTCTCGTATGAAACACACAATGTAAATACACAAATGACAATAAACAGAATGGATTATTCGGAACTTATCGATTACAAGTCTCAGTTTCGTATCATTTAAATTTGACGTTTCAATCACACGATGCAAGCAAGTGAAGAGCCTTTGCCAAATGTATGTTTTGAATGACCGCTTATACGGTGTGTGACTGGAAACCAGCTCCTAAATGAGTCAGTATGTGTCTTTTATTCATGAAGTTACAGTGATTTAAGTGTGCATTTTTCTTCTAAAGGTGCTCTCAAAATACGACTTTTGGACATGATTTTTTGAAAAAGTCCTTGCCGTGGGAGGGGGGTATCCCCCCTCCCACACCCTCCCCCCGCTCGGTCGCTTCGCTCCCTCGTCGCTGGCGCCCCCCCCCCCTATTTCAAAATCCTGGATCCGCCCCTGAGGAGGGTATGAGTATCTGGGAGACGAGAGAGATTTCAAAGCCAGAGAGAGAGGGAAAAAACGGCCAGGCGAGAGATTGAATGACTATAGAAATGGCAAACTGGAGAAAATAGTAAAAAAAAAAGTAATAATGATAACTTCATATTGTGAAATTATCGACTTGAAAAGTTAAACATTGTCGTTGCTTTTGCTGTTATCATGGACCTGGCCACGGAGGATAATCTATTGTTATTGGGGGTGCTGTGACAATACTCGGCACCCCCAGTAACAATAAAATAATCCGCCGTGGACAGGTCCATGGCTGTTATTGGTGTTTTAACACCAAGAACTTAAAAGTTCTAAGTAGGCCCGAGACATCATGTGCTGGTGCCGGGGTTAGGCGGAAAGTGTTGTACAGCAAACAAGTAAAAAAAAGGGAGGAGAGAAAGTAATTCGGACAGGTAAGCTGAGAGGCAGGGAGAGGATGAAGAAATTGGACAAGACAGACGGAATTAAAGAGTAAGAACAAAGAAACTATAACAACGAACATATATCTAAAAAGAGATAACATATCTGGTACAGCTTGCAGGGGGCAACATGGTTGACTTTTATTTGTATCAGAAGAGAGTCGCGAAATGGTGTCCAAGCAATTAACAGTCGTGCTGCAGTTACATTTCCCCTTCGGCGGTTGTACGACAAGTCGAAAACAGTCGTGTTATTCATTTTTATTCAAACCACCTATATGTAGGTGGTACAAAAAAGGTTAAAACGGTTGTTTTTTACTCACCGTACGGCCGGTGTAGGGGAAATGTGAATGCAGCATAAATTCAGTTCACGTTTATATCATCATATTGAAATATTAAGTTGTTCCGCTTCGGATGTCATTTCTGAGATTAACATATACCATGAATAAAACAATTACAGAGAAAGGTTTTAACATTTTAAGTTCGCCAACTTGATTTAATTTTTCAAATTGCATTCCAAGAGCTCCAGTGATAAGTCTTATATTAATCTCTTCTGCTGAGGTTTAAGAACCTGACTGACATCCGAAGAAGAAAATTTGATAATGAAAATTGATCTTGGACGTCTTGTAATACTGAGATAATTGCACCATAATTATCTTTAAGGACGTCAGAAGCTTTCAATCCCTTCCCCGAAACAAAGAATGGAAAGACGGCCGCAAGTACATCTGACAGGGAAGACGAAACACCACTTGGCGCAAGAAGGATCATTCATTCCGTCTACGACTTACCCTTAATGATCCTTAAACCACGTCCCATTTTCAAATTAGCCCTGATTCGAATGCATCATTAGCAATAAATTTCGCTAAGAAGTTGTAGCTCCGGAAAACAACGCATCCACGACACGTACAAGTCCATAGCGCGCGCTTCGGTCACAAACAAAACGGAAAGCAAACACACATAGAGACTAAAGGGGTAATTCATCTCTTCTTTATGTCTTCTTTAAGACATCCACGCAGCCTTGCACGTCGAGAACGTTCCACCTACTAATAAGTTAAGTGTCTTCGCCGTTTACGGCAAAGATGATCAATAATTGGGATTGATAATGAAGACGAAGGAATGTGGTATTTATCTTGATCTGTCCGCTGCCCAGTCTTACCGTGCGATCTCTGTACTTTTCAAAGGAGGCATTGCACTCATAAGGCTGCAAGGCCTACCCGTCAATAAACGATAACAGAGAAATCATAATCACATTCAGCTTATAATTATGAAAGTAAATTAATAAGATTGTTTGATAAGTACAGAGCAGAAGCCATGTATTATATAATATGATTTTATTTAGAAGAAACTATATCATTCGTGCGTTGCCTATTTAATTCATATATCGGTGTTTGAGGGTATTCCTTGTTTTTATTTCGTTAGTTTAGATTTTAGACAAGGGCTGGGCCGAAAGGGAGAGGGTTGAACATGCATACAACTGTACAATCACAATTTGGTGGGCTGAGGTATAGAGGCTGAAACCCACTTCTTTTGATTGGTGCGCTATTATAAATTATATCACGATTTATAGCTTTAATAATTTAGAATTGTTTATCCCCATTCAAATGTGGTAAACAAAATTAATTATGTTTGGAACGACAGTTCATATCGGGAAGAATGCTATAGTTTGGATGTTACACAACTGCATGAGATTCGCATAATAAAATTCAAAGTAAGTAATAGACATCGAATCATGCTATAAGTGAATGAGCATTGCCCAGTATTCCTAAAAATGGAAAGTTCAATCACATCAAGCATTCTATCAGTAACTTTGCCATACCTCGTAATGACACCTTTTAAAGGCATAAGAGAGCCAAAAGCAGACAGAGATAGAGTGGGTGTCACATCGGTTGTCACCGAAGAACATTTCCTGGGATTGCATCATCTCCCATCATCATCATCCTTCTCCTTGTGTCATGTGCAACCCGCGTAGCCAGGATTTGATTTTTGGAAGATGCTGTAAGTGCACGCGAAGCGCGCCCCCTAGATGGTTCGTGAAGGGAGGGGAGTTTTCCCCCTCCTGCGAATCGTGAAGCCCCCCTCCCCCCTTTGGCAGGAATTTCAGCATTTTATTCATAAATTGATAATAAAAAAAAACATCTTCACATAATAACAAAGATATAAATGAACATATTTTAATAAAAAAAGATCTTCACATAATAACAAAGAAATAAATGAACATATTTTAAATGTAACAGTCGTGTAAAATTCATTTTAAAGAAATACGAGCTGGCGAACGAAGCGAGCTAGCAAAAATTTCCACATTTTCATTTTAAAACATCAAATTTTGTGATAGATTTTGACTTAATATTTTTAAAATATCATATTTCACACTTCTCTTTTTCATTTTATTTCTTTTTTCTCTTTTTTTTCTTGGTCTTGACAAATTTGGGGAAGGGGAAGAGACCCCAAGCCCCCCATCTGTAAGCCACTATTTCTTCCTGTGCATAGCATATAAGCTCTGAAGTTTAAATATGTTAAAGGGTGGATGTTATATCAAATTGTGAACCAAATGCACATATTTCTAGTACCTTCACAAGCTCCAATTTGCTTGATTTTCTAAGATTTTTCTAAAAGTTGAAAACTGGGAAAGAAATGATGCAAGGATTTCCGATAAAAAAATGGTGTTTATTTTCTCGAACTCATATGCGCCATCCTTTGTAGTTTTAAGAAACTTTGGGAACATTCAAGATTGCTCATTATGGGCCCAAAACAAGGCAGGGATATAGATCAAGTTTCATTGAATTCAATATAAGACATTTTCATATGATACGGCACGAATTTTATACCCACCTCTTCCTCCCCCCCCCCTCCCCTTTGACCGAAAAATATTGTTGTCTGTAGTGATGAGCCGAAAAGCGGAAGAATTACTCCATGGGGACTGGCGGCAGATATTGATAAACTTTACCCACTCAGACCGGAGCGCGGGAATTGTGTGGTATCTAATTCGACTGGCTAACGACTGGTAAATGGAGATTAGACGGCGGGCTTAAAAAGTCAAAGTGTGGCTACAGCTCAGTGGCATACCTTGGGTCACGGCATGGGGGGGGCACCAGAAATTTTGGGGGGTCATTTCCTGATGGGAGCGCGAAGTGCGAGCTTAATTTTTTTTATATTCAGACCTAAAAAGGGACATTATAAGCAATTTTTTTTGTACTCATGATACGTACTTGTCTCGCTAAACAAACAATACGAGCACGAAGCGAGAGCTGAATATTTTTTATATATTGACCCCAAACAGGGATATTTTAAGGGCTATATGTTAGGAATCCATTAAGAGTATACATATTTCACCATAGTCATCTAATGCAAGCGCTTGCTGATTTTGTGAGAATTACATCTGAACACATGAAGCAAATGTAGTCATTATAATCATGAACATACGCATCTCACTAATCAAATATTGCGAGCGCGAAGCGCGGGCTGAAAATTTAGGAAATTCAGACCTGAAGAGGGGCATTTCAATGCTTGTTTGTGGGAATGCACTAAGACCATATTTTATTAACCAAATTATGCGAGCGCGAAGCGCAGGCTGAAAATTTTTGATATTCAGAATTCATGAAGAGCAGACACATCTCACCGATCCACTAATTCGAACGTAGGCACGGACAGGAAATCTTTTACATTAAGACCTTAAAATGGGGCAATCACTTTAAGAAGCATTATGTCAGTACATAAAACTATAATAACTCGAAGTGGGTCAGTGGGAGGAGATATATTTGTTTTGTATTCACTTGAAAACGTGAGGTTTTAGTACAACAGGATTATATATCTCATTAAACAGATAATGCGAGCACCAGGAACAATGAAGACATAGGCCCTGAGCAAATTATGTTCATAAAGATATTTAAAAAAATGTTTCTTATGTAACATAAGTGAATTATAATATTACATTATAATGAACAATAACTTTTTCTTTCCCACTACGTTTCTCTAACTTTCTCCCTCTTTTTTCTCCTTTTTCCGTTTTTTTTTAGGCCAGCCGATTGGGGGGCACGTGCCCCCATGCCCCCGTAGTTACGCCACTGCTGCAGCTTGTTTAGAGGGCAATAGGCCTGTGTGACAGGACCTTCGAGGGGATTTTATTAACATATAAAGAGCCGAATATAAGTCACCGCCCTCTCTATATCTTTCTGATTTAATTGTCCTCTGGGTCAATTCAAATGACCTTGAGAAATAGAGGGACGTCATTGGGCGGGTGTCTTTGAAGTAATGGCTTCTAAATCGCGGGTTAATCGCCGCAATCAAGTAAAACAAATTGCTCTATTACCTGTGATGCATGGTGGTGTAATGAATCGCGTCAGCCGATGGCTGTTTGGATAAAGCATTAGCAATAACGGTTGAAATCAGGAAAAATGGGAGGGAGAGTGGGATAGACACGAGATATACAGAAACGTGCAGAGATGAACACAGAGAGAAAGAGAGAGAGATGAAGAAAGAAAGGGGAGGACCTTTAATCATACTTTGCCCGGAGCGAAAATCAAATATAACCAATAAAACCAGTACATTGATATCATGTCCCCGTAAAAGCAAATATCGTTCTGAGTATAAGAGGTGAGATAAATAATGATATTTTCGTTATTTTGGGGCGTTTTCGTAGTCCGGACCTTAACCGTACATCATGTGGCCTATTTTAAATATACATGTATATACATAATTATATATACCTGTAGCACTGGCGGATCCAGGGGGGTGGCACATCCGGCCCGTGCCCACCCCTTTTGCGACGCAAAATTAAAATTCATAATGTAAAAATGCCATTAAAACAGAAATGTGTCCCCCTCCCTTTTTGGGGGGAGAGCATAAATCCTGGATCTGTCCCTGACCTGTAGGCCCTTTGTGACCACTGCACCTTTACTTATATTAAATTTATCTGTTCGTTTGTTTGTTTTTTTCTTCATATTATAAAACAACATTACATTATTTGGTTCTTTCAATGAAACCTTTGACCGATCCATTCACGAACAGATAAGAATTGACAGGTAAATATCTTACTATCTATAGATCCCTTATCTGTAGTAGATATCAAAACACCGTCCATTGCATGGTCCTGTGCTTGTACACTGGGATAGCCTTTAACACTGCAACACAATATAGCCTATATTTGATTCATCATAGGTCAAGACTGATTATCTTACACCAGAGTTGGATTATGGAGTAAATTAAACACCCAATGTGTTATACTGGTTGTACACTAGTGATTTTATATGAACTAGTCTGGTGCTGTTCGATTTGGTGCTATTTTGCTCGTACACTACATTGGTGTAAATTCCTGGTTGTTATATTTTGTGGTATTTTATACCTCAACACACACTTTTAATTTTCTTTCAAATTTCGGGTGTTAATCTAATATTTGGTGTTGTGTTTAAATTCTGACACTGTAACTGCAACACCCACGGGAGCAGCCCTCTTTCTACTTCAGTTCTTATTGCACCAATTTGTAAAATGCAACATATTGGCATCGTTTCTCTGCAAATACATGAGATACGTAAACCCACCGGCCCGTACTCAGTAGTTAATAAACCATTCAAGTAATTTGATCAACGCTATCAATCAATGAATTAGTTATCTTAGTAATATCGAAGGGGGAAGCTCACCTTGGTTATACTTTTTTCGTGTGAGAGGTTAGATATTAAATTCCAGATTCTTAAAACCAACCCAAAAGATGGTTAGATTACGAACCGACCAACAGTTGGCTAAAGAATGTTAAAATTCAATTTACATGCAGTTTTGTTTAAACCAATTATCGATTGGTTCATAACATTTTAGCCAACTTGTCATGCTCGTTGTTAAAAAAAATCTAGAGTGTAAAATAAAAAAAAATGAAATGGATCGGAAGGATTAAGATATGTTTAGCTTATACCCGAGATTCTGGATAAGTGCTGACGATTACAGCAGCCGCGCTTCAGGTTCATGTCTTATCTAAATTAGATGTTAAAACATCACAAATGGCTTCGTGTAAACACTGCAATAGCTGTGATGGTGTAAGGTTTGAATTACGCCCTTATATGCTATCACCAAGCATTTTACACCAGTGTTGGAATATGGAGTTTATTCAACTCCAATTGGTATTATAGTGGTTGTACATTATTTAGTGTTATTTCGATGTTACTTTGAAGTTATTTTGGCGCTATTTTGTTATTGTTTTCACTTTGCTTGAATCATGTTCAGTAAAATAAATCCCAAAGAAGTTTCGAAAAGCGAAAATCTATCTGGTCCTTTTGATCACATTTCACAACCTCCTAACATATCAATTTGAAAAAAAGGATTGTTTTGCGTCATTCACGTGATTCGCAAGCAAGAATAAATAAAATACACGCACCAAAAGTCGGATAACCTTTAAAGATGACAATGAAACCTTCATTTCAAGGACTGTAATATCACACGCCCGGCAATTTTGGCGCCAAACAACTTCTACCATTACAACCCGTAAATATCAAAGTACTATTTTGAACATAAGAGTTCTGGAATCTGCTGGGGGCGATGTGTATAATGATCAATTATTACGCCATCAAAGCGTGACGTTCAATTATCGAGATGGATGTAAATTGTTGGAATATTTGATTTCTAATTTTCGAGCGCTGGGTACTGATTCATTGGTATTTTTGTAAGGTTAACGAGACCGATCACCCCCCCCCCCCTGCTCGCTATCCTTACTGGCTGAGACGTCTCGGAATTCAGGGGTGGCTCTACATAAGGGGCAACCCCCTTATGTTTTTTTTAAATGATATAATGTTATTTTTAAAAAATAATGAAAGGGTGGGGAAATAGAAAAAGGGGAGGAACAAAAAGGAGAGAGAAAATGAAGAAACGAAGACGTTTAAAAATGTGAGGTCTGGGGCATGTAAAGCTTTATAATACTCCAATAATTCGAATTGAATGATATAAAAATACGACGTCATATTTACGTCATCTTGCTCCCCACCCCACAATCACGATATTCTGGCGATGCCCTTGTCATAATTTGTTCGGCATCCGAGAACCAACAACGAGTGTTGACTTTTTACAATAATTTTATTTTACTGTTTGTTTTAATGCTTTTTGGTGGGAAAATGTGTGTATTAAATGCTTCAGACTTCCATGATTTTCCTTTTTGAGGCTGGCAATCATTTCCAATCTATGACAGTACTTATTTTTGATCGATCGCTATGAAATACCACACATGCCGAGACAAAGATAAATACAAAGATATGAAAAAGAAAAGTATGCTGCATGTTGTGTGTGGTAGGTGGTTGGAATATAACAATTATGTCGGTCTGTATTATACAGAACGACAAGTCTAAATGATCGAAAATGAAACTAGATAGAGCATTAGATATAGGGAGAGAGTACAGAGAAAAAATAAGAAAGGAGACAGATGAAGAGAGAGAGAGAGATGGAGTGAGAGGAAGGGGGAGAGAGAAAAGGGGGAGGGAATAAAAAGAGCGAAAAAAGAGAGGGGAGAGAGAGGAAGATAGAAAGAAAAACAAAAAGAGTAGAGAGAGAATATAAACAGAGAGGAAAGATAAAGAAAGGAAGGAAGAAAGAATAAAAGGACAAAAGAAAAAAGGACAAAAGGAAGGAAGAGAGAGATGGAGAGAAAGAAGAGAAAAAGTGAGATTGAAAGGTAAAAAGGAAGAGAGGATAGAGAGCATAAAAAAGACGGGAAAGTGAAGAGAGGGAGAGAGAAGAAGAAAGAAAGATAGATAGGAAAAATGAGAGGGAGAAAGGAAGAAAAGGAGGGGAAAATAGATGGGGGAGGTAGAAAGGAAGAGAGATGGTAAATCAATGACATAAGAGAGAGTGAAAGAATGTGAGAGGAAAAAAGAAAGAAAGAACAAGAGAGAGAAAGGGAGACAGAGACAAACGAAGAGACAAGAAGAGACGGGTATGACGTACATGCAATTATTGATAATTGAAACCAAACTTAACTTGCCACATCGCATCATCAATCTTGTCTAATAATCCGTTAAATCTGCCTCTGGTCAAATACTGTTGTCTGGTGTTTCAAGCCCCACCCCTAACCAATTTTCCCACATTTTGTCCCTCTCTCTCTCTCTCTCTCCCTTTTTTCATCTTTGGTCCCTCTTCTTAGATGGATAGATAGATAGATAAATTTTATTTTCACATAGTTTTTGCCCGGGGTATTGTCTGCTACAAATGAAATAATTCAGTGTCCCAATAAGTGTCACACAATGCACTTACAATGTGAAACACACTGAACTCATCGTCACAGACTCGCCTCTCAAAAACTAAAAAATCGGAAAGGCTAATTCCTGCCCACCCTAATTTTCATACCCTTTGTTTAAGTGGGTAGTGCTCACTCAAGCTTGAATAGTTTTGCAACATTTTGGTGTCATGTGAAAGATGACTTTATTGGCTTTTCATATATATAAGTCTTTGCCCCCAAAATGATATACTTTTTATTTGGCAGCCATTTCAAAAGTGTATAGTTTTTTTAGACGCACTGTAGATGTTGTCCAAGGTGTGGATTGGTATTCTCATTGTTAGAGTTGAGTTTTTCGACAGTGCCAGTCACAGTTTACATAGTCCACTATGTGAGGACATTGTGAAATATTCCACACTGTAGATTATGTACATGGGGTGGAATTGTATTCACACTGTTAAACTGAAGTCACTTATAACAATATGAATCACAACCGTGCATAGATTACTGTGTGAACACACCGTGAACACTTATACTGTCGAGGTGTACAGTGTGGAATCACCTTTACACTGTTAACGTTGTGAACCACATCTTCATATGGCCCATTGTGTAAACACACTGTGAACACTTATACTGTCGAAGTGTCCACAGTGTGAACTCATCTTCACACTGTTTACACAGTTAAAAGCGCATTTTATAGTGTGAACCACATCTTAACATAGTCAACAATGCAAACACACCGTGAACACTTATTATGTCGAGGTGTTTACAGTGTGAAATCATCTTCACTCTGTTAGTATGGACATGTTGATTGCGTGAAACACAGCTTTGTGAACACACTGTGAACAGTTATGCTTTCGAGATTTCCAGTGTGAAATCATTTTCACACTGTCAAGAATATTAGCATTTTAATAGTGTGAACCACATCTTCACATCCACTGTGTGAACACAATGTGACCACACTGTGAACACTAAAGCTGTCGAAGTGTCCACAGTGTGAAACCATCTTCATACCGTCAATATGAACATTTCAACAGTGTGACTTTACGTCTTCACATAATTGTACATGTACTTGTAGTTCACCTTGTGAACACATTGTGATTACAATGTGTGACACTGTTCTTTCGGCGGGGAATGTCGTTCTCGTTCTCTCTTAGCTCAACACTGATCACGTACCTTGCTGGCTTTCATGAGCCTTTTGCGACACGCCTCACGGAATTGCAATTCATTTTAATTACTTTATTGTTTTATTCTCCACTCGTGGGCTGGATGGCCCTCTTCAGCCACAGGTTGTTCTTCTGAGGAGGCCACTAATGAGAATGATTACACATATTTTTGATTTAAAGTATAACAAAAGAAATATCACAATTAGTCGAATCAAAGCATTGCTTAATATCTATTGCTTATAATACCGGCCGTCCCCAACTTATACAAACTTGTAATGTCTTTAATTAAATCGGAAAACATTGATCATTATCCTTGTTTTTATATTTATATATAATTTTGTCATTATTGATGCAACGTGATTTGCTTTTCCTATAAAATGTGTATATCACCTACCGTCATAAGGAAAATATTTCTTTATGCTCCTTAC
This sequence comes from Lytechinus variegatus, assembly GCF_018143015.1. Taxonomy (NCBI): domain Eukaryota; kingdom Metazoa; phylum Echinodermata; class Echinoidea; order Temnopleuroida; family Toxopneustidae; genus Lytechinus; species Lytechinus variegatus. The sequence goes on along the minus strand of NC_054743.1, from coordinate 35,820,051 downwards.
TTTCTAAAATATTTTCATGTCACCCCCCTCCCCATGGTCTCAATCCACTGGTATAGAAGCACCGTATTGTACATGTACCAGTAATCAAGGTATTATCTTTCAGAATACATCTACTGTTTAATTCGTTTTAGGTCATGGCGCTATCCTTGACTGTCTTTTGCTCTCTCCCCCTCCCTCGCTCTCCTCCCCCCCCCCCTCCCCTTCTTTTTTTTCTCTCTGCCACGCACTCACTCTCCCTGTCTTTCTTTTTCCCCTTTGTTTTTCTTCCTTTCATTGATTATTTCATTCTTTCATCCGTCACCCTGTTTCAAGCCAGTTGCCAGTTTTAACTGCGCTTCAAAACAGTTCATGTATAGACCTGCATGTCTTAACCACTTCACCTAAAGTAGATTTGCTTAACATGCTTAAGATGAGCAACATGATCACGAAACTTACATTTATTTCTCGCGGTAATACAACTTTCGACATTAATTGCTGCTTTTCAGTCCCGATTCACGAACTGGGCCTGTCGAAAACGAAATAAATGACCGTGAAAGAGACAGGTTTGGATTGCAAAAGTGATTAGAACAGCGACGATTCTAGAATCCCTCGATGTATTTAGCTCACATGACTCGCCACGCTTCTTATTGGTAAAACATAAAACAAAATTGAGATTGATTTAGTTGATTTAGTTTTAAGGAATTTTAAAAGAATGATTGGGAGAGAACGTGACTGATGAAGGACCAAGATACCACAGAAAACACACTGAAAACAATAGCATTACAGGAAATGTGAGGACTGCTGTTCATCAGATATATCAGTTCAATTTAATTTGCATTTATTTCATTCTCGATTAAAAAATATATAATACAAAACATTTATAAGAAATTATTTATAAGCAAAGGCAAAAATGAAAATGATATGGGGATATGCATAAAATGCTTAGAGGACTTGTACCAGCTCAACTCCAACAACTTTAAAAACATGGTAAAGAAAATACAGACAAGCAACAAAAACAATTTGATACAACAATAATAATAATTGGGGTAATAACAAAACATAGAATATGACAACTCGCAAGAGAGAAATGACTCTTGTTTGATATCAATAATCTGCTTCATTTATTTTTAAGGAATTCATTACCTATATGCGGTATCAAGTTTGTTCAAAATACAAATGCTTTAAATGCTCTAAACGTTTCATTAAAAATCTTTAGATCGTAAAATTACTAATTACTTTCTCCCATACGTGTACTGTATCAAAGCAATAGCTTTGATCCAACTGAGGCATGGCGGCTTGTCATTGTTCTAAACCCACCTGCACACGACAAAGGAAATCATAATTGGTATGGTGTCGAAAATCTGTCTATCTGACGGTCAATGGGATCGGGGTCGCCCTACAGCCACTAACCGTCTCTGTGGTCTATTGGTTAAGGCACCGGCGTTCAAAGCTGGAGGCCCGGGTTCATTCCCAGCAGATACATTTTTTCGGCATCACTAATTTTTCCAAAGGGCAGATAGCTCTGGAGAACCTTGATTTAAGCTACGCCTACCATTCATCTTCATCCATTTCTTTCACAAAACATTTAAATAAGAGTTGCCAAATCTATTGTACATATATTATTTCACACACACACACATATATTGCCCCATGCGCCATATCTGACCCCCCCCCCTCGATTTTTCATTTTTTTTTGTCTTATTACGCCACTGGACAGAATAATATGGAGGGTAAACAGACCTTTGTATAGGTCTACATCTACATCAGGTAGTTTTAAAATTACTATTAGAAGAGGGAGGAAATCTTTTCGCCCCATGATAAACCGATAAGAGGAGGGTTTTCCCTTCCACTGTTTCTCTATTTGACAATTTATACCTTCGTGAAGTATATATAATAAATTATGATTGTCGTCGTTTCGTTTTATCGACATGCCCCCATTATACCGCCTCTCGCCTATCAACACATTAATTCTTGATGTCACGTATGTATTACATATCAAACATCGTGATCCAGAAAAGTCAATTTGATCAACGATTCTGCTCGGCTTTTTCCCCTTTTATTGGATGACCCAAATAATGAAAAATTATATGTCGAACGTTCGCCATAAAGTAACTGTTCCTCAAGGGCCTTGGAACCAGGGGAGAGGGGGCTGCAGGGATTTTGTTTTTAATAAACATGTACAAAAACGTAATCTGTTTGAGATTTTTTGCGATATCCCACACCCCCACACACCCACACACACGCACCCACACATACACTTTCGAAAAAGTTCCGCCGTCCCTGTACCAATCCTTCTCGCTTTCCTGGCTGCATGCATGTGCTATAGTATCTTCAAAGTTGTGTATTTTTGTTTGTAGACGTGTATTTAATTGGTTAGAGTGATCGATGATAATCATGATAAGGGTAGCTTGCTTGAGCGGTGTGGGGTTTTCTCTGGAGATATTGTCCCAAATGTGTGCAATGTTTAATGATTGTATTTCGTGATTTGTCCCAGATTCCAGATGCCCGTTTCATAACAGACTTGCAACTGTTGTAACTTTGACATAATGGCAACTACCATGGTAACAGGGCCCAGCAGCCAATCAGAATCAAGGTTACCATGGTAGTTGCCATAACGGAAAAGTTAAAACAGTTGCAGGTCCTTTATGAAACGGGCCCCAGATGTATATAGAAGCGAGGATGCCACCCACCCCCCCCCCCCCCCTATATAAAAGGAGTATGATTATAATCCTTGTAATATTTACATTTAAAGACATAATATACTTGAGAGTAATATACGAGCGCAAAGGCTCTGCTCCTATCCAGTAAAGGGACCTATAGCAATGGAGATAAATGCCAAAATGCATCAATTTGCTTCAATTTCGGGTCGACGACCAACACCATAGATATAGGTCTACGAAAAAGTGGCGCCTTTTTATACAAGGATTGTGTGTGTGTGTGTGTCGAAGGGAGTAATGACGTTCTATAGAAAAAGAAAAACTAATCTTGCACAATATTTAGGAGCTTTAGGGTTAATACCCGTTCGTCTCTCAACTCTGTAGGCTGCCAATTCTTACTTGCGTAATTTAGATTATCAAGAAGGCAAGCACACCCTAACAGAACAGCTGATGAAGCTTTTTAATTTGGTATTGGTTTCTGAGCATTGCAATCCATACAAAGCGTTATCTTGTATTTTAATCGGTATATTAAGCATTGTCGCCATGGGCTATAATGTCGCAAGAAGTACCAGGAAATGATCTGCAATCGCTCTTAAACTCGCTGTTCGGCTCACCAATAAATTACACTTTGAAGGCGATATGCATTCCCGCGTTGGCCGAGATCTTATCGATTTCACGTTGACATTTCGCGCGTTAATCAACGTGTGCAGACTTAAACACACGCGTCCTCATCAGTCCTCGGCGACGCCCGAATGCTTGTCGGCTGTTAAAGGTTGGCACCACGGGCCAAATGTATTACGTTTCTTGCTGGCTTTTGTCCAAAGCTTTCCCCTTGATTATTCCGCAGTGTTTGACATTTCCATTCGGCATGTCACCAGGTAATGACGGAAATTACTTTAAATTGCACCTTGAAAAGGGGCGGGTTTAAAGTGAAGTGAAAGTTGCAATTTGAAGGGCCACGAAGTTCTAATGATTATGGGCAATGGACAGGTGGTTGGAGGACTTTTCGCTTGTTCTCAAAGTGTTTAGCGCGGTGCATGTTGAAGTCATTTCCGCCAAAATGACATTGATTTTGCCGCCAAGAGTGTGGAGAGAACTTTGGAAGTAGGTTATGTAAAGGTGATGTAAATGAACTTGCAATGTTCGTGTAGGCCCTGTAGGTTTAAACATTAAATGCTCGATGACGTTACTTGCGAGAAGGAAAATGGGGGTTTATAGGTCTAATATCCCAGCAATCACAGTGGTTTCCAAAAAGGGAAACATTACATTTTACATGTATTGCGTTTTCATTTCTTCAAATATTGGAAGTAAAATTAAATCACATCAGAAATTTTAGCTGCGGTTCTTGATTAAAAGTAAAATGCCTACAAAATTTCACTTTTTTATGAACTCTTAAAACGCCAATCATATAAATCTAGTCTGGATTTTTTTACTCAAACTCTGTATTAGTCTGCCGAATGTCTTCACCTTACAGAACCTTTCTTTACCCAATAAGACAAAAAAAATCGATTCGGATCTATCAAAATGTAAACAAAATTCAGTCTTCTGTGAATTACAAAATCAGTTTCGTCACTGCAAGTTAAAGCACACAAAGTGTAGATAAATACAACTCTACATACTTGGGATTTACTTCACTCAATGTGTGTGGTCTCCCGCAAGGAAGCGTCTTTGTCCCGCTTCTTTTTAACATGTTAGCCTAAACGAACAAGCTACCGATCCAACGAAGCACAAGACATACTTTTATGTACTTTATATCGATATTCTCTTCTCCAAGCTTGATATTCTCTATTTCCCAAATAGCAAAATAGCAAGTTGCCAATAAAATCTATCCAGCAAATTCATAACATTGTTTGCTATCTAGCTTATCCTCTTCAATATTTTTACCCAAACTTCAGCCTCTCAAACGTTTTGCTAAATTGCGAGTAAGCACTCAGCTAATGCCCTCTTACTACCCCGGTTCGCTCTTACCAACTTGAGGTGTTTTTATAATAATTTATAATCCCCCCCCCCCAAAAAAAAAAGACAAGCCTATCATTGCTTTCAATCGTAAAAACTCTCACCAGGGTTGTTTTTTTTTTTCTAATCACAGACGTTTCATCAAGATATACTCCGAGACGATGACACATGTTGATTACAGTTGCCATGGCTACGCGAACGTCTGCAACACGGAATGGGCCAGACTCGGAATGCGTTTATTTATGGTCGGCTGCAAGTGCTTTTCTTGTTGATGAAAGTTTTCCCGCCTTCGCCGGTCGCAGGGTCGGGATCGCATGTCAGCATTAGCTTATTTTGCAGTGTGTATATACTGGCATAAGTGCATTTCACAATTGGTGGCGCAACTTCTTACAAACGTTGCAATTGTGTACAACATGATATTGAGACCAAAATCGCAAACGATCTCATAAGCAAGTATGAAGGCCCTTTTTAATCAAAGTCCCTGCTGTGTGTTGTTCAGAGAAATTAATCAACTTAAAAATCTGCATTCGCTGCTTTGTCGTTGTGTAAATTGTCATTACTCTGTTTGAATTTTTTATGATTCTTTTAATCGTCTATTTTCTTCCATTTTCATCCATGGCACAAATGTGTACTTTTCTTATTATGAATGAAAATAGATTAAACGTTTTGAGTATCTTATGAACTGAAAAAGATCGAAATATAAAGTCCACAATTTTGCTTACATAAAACTTAAAAGTATTTTTAAAGCTTAATAGAACGTATACTGAATGTTAATTAATCTTAGACACTGTGTAATATACATGAACAACGCGCGCATAATAGTCCATAATTACCTCGCTCAAAGTCTTATGCGTTCATTAAATTTCCTATTACAATATCCATACCTCATTCTTTCTCATAATAACAATTATGATTATATTCTGATCTGTTCGATGAGATATTTATCTCACATAGATCTATACGTCATTCTCGCGTTGATTAATTCCATTACATTTTATTTTGGCTGACGATATTCATTTCTAAAGGGTTCATAAAATCGGGGGCCCCTAAGGGGCTCGTAATTAGAAAAAATTGAAATAATTTTCCAGGTAGATATCCACTTGGGCTACACCAGTCCCGTTTTGGTATTATCCCACCTGATCTCATCTAAGTTTAATCTAAGTTCGTCTGCTCACCATTTTGTCTTTTTTCCACGTCGTCTTAATGAGAGAGCTTGAATTGCAATTACATTTAATGAAAAAGAGTGAAATTTTCAAAGAATCATTTAGAAAGGGTCGATATTTTCGCTCGCTTTAACTCATTATGCTATATTGATCATGGCAATCCCTCGGATACATTCACCATCAGTAATTTCACTTATCAGTCTAATAATCATGTTTCCTTCTTGGCGACACAGGGTTTTCTATTAATCTTTAATTGTGGCTTATTTTCAGTAAATCCAGTAGATATGAATGTCTCCGTTGGTGTAGCTATTGAGGAAGCTGTGGTCCATTGGGGAACAGCGAGACAGGACTATGTCAAACAGATTCCTCAAACTCAAAAGTGTGGGAATGAGAGTATTATTTCGATTGAAAGACTGTCTATTATGTTATGAATTATATTTCAAATACAGTTACTTTGAAATCGGTAGATGTAGACAGAATAAAATAAATGATTTAAGGGAGAAATACAATACAAATAGTTTTAGTTGTGGTTTAACATTTGTTGGAAATGTGAACGGAAAAAAAATCATTGACGAACGCATGATAAACAAAATTATTCTCATTCATAAAGAAAAGGGGCAAATAAATGGCTACAAAAAGGAAAGCAAATTCAAACATTTATTAGAGCATTTTCTTTTACAATGAAAGCTACAAATAAATGAGAATCGTGCACTGGCGTGTGCATCTCGTCAACATTTTCGTCTGGCAAGTTGTCAGATCTGACAACTTTCCTTGATTTTGATTGGCTGAAAAGTAATTTTACTATGGTAATTATCGGATAAAACATCTTTCAAATCCGTTCATGAATCGCTCCCCATAAGCAACAAACTGAAAGAAGGATTGACCCCGGGGTTGGGCGGGGCCCTGGGAACGATTTTTAAAATTTTGTTTACTGGGGGTGCTGATGTGAATTTGATAACAAAAAAAACGTTTCACAACACAGTGGAGGTTATCTTGGTTCAGAAAAATATGACAAGCAAAAAAAAAGAAAGAAAACGATTTTCACTGCAAAATGTTATGTTATTTATTTTTTTTTACATTTCTACCTTTTTATCACCTACCAGAATTCCAGGGGTGCTGCCTATAAGAAGAATAATACAGGCATCACCCCCGCTTCACAGGGCTATGGGGTTCGGGGTTCGCGAAATTGGTAAACTTTTCGAACCAGGTTGTTAGAGGTCGGTTTCAATGTTTAAATAATCGTATCTGATTTATTCACGCTTCCAAACGAAAACACACAGACTGTTATCGACTATGTTCACATCTACTGCAGACAGTATATAGGTTTTTGTGTTTTTTAGTGTATTATGAATCCTTTATCTTACTTTGTTTACACTTTTGATGGTTGAATAAATAAATTGAATTAAGATTGAACTGAATTGAAGACACACACACGCACACTCAACGCTCAACGCAAAGTTAATGTTTATACGAAAACTTAAAAAAAAATCAACGCGCGAAATGTAGAAAAAAATGTTTTGAATTGAAATTGTGTGAAATTATGTGAAAATTAACTCAATGGAACGGAACATCTATTAAGATATATTTACCTAACAATGATAATCGTACACAAACACAAATCATATACCGCACACCACCACATGTCCACCAACAACAAACATTATGCTACACAAGCACCCCAGGGACGGCAGGAAATTTTGATATAAGGGCAGGGGCGGAAATCTCTCCCAAAAGGTGAGGGGAAAGGAAAATGTGACAAAATGTGAAAAATGTGACAAGCAAAAAAATAAAGGGGTTATCATCCCAAAAGTATGGTAATCTTGTCCTAATATACATGTTTTATTTCGTTTTTGAATGATGTATTTCTTACCATCATAAAAGACCACAAATAGTAGGGGGGACATTTGATATTGTGTCCCCCTACTATTGTGAGAAGGGGAGACACGTCCCCCCCCCCCGTCCCCTTGGGATTTCTGCCCATGTGTAGGGGTAGGTCAGGGGCGGCCATTTTTTCAATTAAATTACAGGGGTAATAAAGAGTTGCACGACCAAAACCTTTCTCTCTTAGGCTCTTCTCTCTTCTTTCCTCTCCGTTTCCTTATTTTTTTCTCTTTTCCCCCATTTTTTGCTCCTTGAAAAACATAAAGGGGTGGTCAACGCCCCCCCCCCCGACCATGTGGCGTCGCCCCTGTGCACACCATGCACAATAATACTTCTTAATAATTATACGCAAATTGAAATGCACGGGAAAACAACATCAGAAACAACCATAATCCCACACAGATGAGATTGCTATACAATTCGTTCGAGTCACGAAGCTTCTGAAATCCCAGCCACACTCTCACCGAGCGAGCGCTGATCATTACCGTTTGGGATTTTCATTATGAAAGTCTTCAAAGAATTAAATCGTTCATAATGCTCGCGGATTTATGAAAAATCCATACCCTCACGGATGTTGGCTGTTTGAGTGACGGCTAAATTATATTTCAAGCCAACGAACCGTGCGCGCCAATAGCTATAACACCTCCAGGCGACGGCATACCCGCAACATTACTGTACACAAAACTCAGGTGGTACAGTGTGTCCCAGAAAAAAAAGGATAAACCATCAGATATCAAATTATTTTTAAATTCATTTAGACCAAACAATTAATGAATCGTTTACCATGATTACAGGTCGTAAATTCAAACCCCCAAAAAAACTTGATGCAGAAATTAAAATTTTGTATCAAAATTGGTATAGGCCTATTTATTCTTTTTCAGAGATTGAGTGGAAGAAACAATTAATTCAGTAAATCTTGAATCTTGATTTGTCTTCTTTATTTCCTAATTCTGGAATCAGATTCTGTACTTTTTGCTACTTTGTCTTTATTTATTTTTAGATTTTTCAAACTCGCTCATCTGAGCATCAAACTTATTATACAAGAAATCAGAATAAAAAAAACCTATGCCAAATAAGGTCAATACAATAGAAAACAATTATCCTTTGCTGACAGAATTAATTTAGAATCCCACTATCCCCTCTATTTTTTCTGGAACACACTGTATTTAATAGAAGAGAATAAGTGAGAAAACAGGTGATTCATCAATGAGTACCTCTCAAAAGAGGTGATACCAGTCACGTTTAAGCAGAAAACATATTGCAGAGCACGTAATTATACAATTTTCATCGTGCAAAATGGGGAAAATGTTGATCAAATTTTCTCGTCATGTTCCAGTCTTTTCCATGAAACACCAACGTTTAAAGCTCAGAAAAACTATGTTTCGATATTCCATCTGATAGTGACCTAGGCGTGCCGTATTTTTTTTTCTGTGACGCACCAGTATAAACAGACCGAATATAAGAGTATACACATTATTATTTTTTTTTGATAATGAAAAACCAATACATGTATAAATAATAAGGGGCCTTTGCATTAGATATCCTATACAAAAACATGGTTTCATATAGCAGTTAGTCGTTTGGTTACTGTTTGGTATAAGCACGTGGAAACCGTGGCTTTGATTGGCTGCTTATCCCTGTCACCATAGTTACCGATATGGTATAACTCTATGAAAGGTATCTGAAGTAGGCCTCGATACGAGAGATCGCACATAGAATATTGGAAACGATAATAGTAGAAATAACGATGAAAAATGGCATTATGCGGCTGAACAAAGTAAACACAACAACCGCAAATGATTTACCGCTTCCCACAAAATGATTATAATGCGTTATTGTGGTTGAATGGATAGAAGAGGTGGGGAAAATGAAGATTTCGAATTTAAGAAAATCCCAACTATACATAATACGGTTACAATTCGTAATTCCGAAGGTTCGTAATTCCGAAACACGTAAATTGCCTATACCTCGATGTTCGTTAGTCCTAAAACGAAAAAGGGTTCGTTAATCCGAACATTGGCGTAATTCCGAAGGTTCGTTAATCCGAAAAGGAAATGAGAATCGTAATTCCGAAGGTTCTTAGTCCCAAAACGAAATGAACAACGAACCTCATTTCGTTTCCGGATAAACGAACCTTCGGAACAACGAACCTCATTTCGCTTTCGGATTAACGAACCTTCGGAACAACGAACCTCATTTCGTTTTCGGACTGTCGAACCTTCGGAATAACGAAGCTTCGGAATTACGAATGTATACGCATAATACTAGAACCCGTCATACAATGAGTTGTGATATCACTTATGCTCATTATGCCATACCTTACGGAGGGTCTGTCTTACAAACATTTGTGAAAGACTGAAATAAGAATTGATCTCAATTGTGTATCATCTGGGATATGAAAGAAACATCTCCATTTGAATTTGATTTCCCTCTATCGCAAAATTTTGGGAGACAGGCGCCCCGGAGAGACTAGGGAGTTATAGGCCTTTCACGAGGCAAAATGAGTAAGAATTTACAAATTTTAAGATGCCAGCATGCATGGATCTGATATTTACGACCAAGCTGGAAAACATAACACCCCACCCACTCACACACACACACACCCACACGCACCCTAACACACTTTTTTTCAACATGTTTCTATTAAGGATTTCATTCAAATGAATTACATACTAGTAAACTGCAGATAAATACAAAAAAATACAAATCTTCATTTCATATCAACAAGGATATGCAAAAATGTATTATGTTCACCAAGAACTGAAGCTAATAAGGACGAAATGAAACTCCTTAAAATTATACTTTTATATCTGAAAAAAGAAATTACTTAACTCAGCCCCCAGCCCTCTATGTATTTTAATAATAATGGCTAAATGATTTGCAGGAAAACAGAAATCAACCTATATGTATTATCATTGCATCCCATTTTAAATCAAGCTTCAACACACACGCTCACTATTGCACACATGCACCCTCACTAGTAATAACACGGTAAAAACATAATTGAAAAGAAAATGATCCATGATTTTATTTTTTAAATTGATCGGGTGCCCATAACATGAAGCCTAGCGACTGAGCTTAGGGCTGTTTTTACGATTGGTCATACACAATAAACATTCAATCGATCGTAGATATCAGTCTCATGTCAATCGCTTAACTCTACGTTACGGGCCCCTGTTCCTGATCAAGTCCGAAATAACTTTATTTTCGAATGTGAACAGGGTATCCAATACAATATTAATGAAGCGCGTCAAGCAGCCGGCATCCCCTGCCGTCGCTCGGAGGCGTTCATAAAATTGATTTTGTCCTTTTGTCCTTACCGGTTTAGCCTTTGCTTGTATTAAGAGATTGACTTCTTTTACGATGTCTTTCGCTGTCCCTCTTTTTCTGCATATGTTCACGCATTTGGTTTAAACTTTAGTTGCATTTGCTTGTATCAAGAGATTTACTTCTTTAAAATTGTCTTCCGTTGCCCCCCCCCTCCCCTCTCCCTCTCTTCCCCCTCCCTCTCTCTCCTCCCTCTTCCCCTCCTACTCCTACACTCTCCCTCTCCCCCTCTCTCTCCCTCTCTGTCCTCCCCTCCGTGTTCACGTAGAATTCGATACAGAAGCAGACTGAGGATGTTTAATTATTAACCTTTCGGGAGTGTTTTGAGAATCGTTAATTCTTTCATCGTATTATTCATCAGTCCTTGGACTCCTACATGTCGAAACCAAACATTAATGGTTGCTTAGTTGTTTTTGCATTGAGGTTTTGGGTTTGCGAATGTGACATATGTAAGCCAGTAGCGTGATAAGCAAAAAATCCTTGAGGGGCCAGACTTGTCGTATGGTATTTCTAGAAAGTTGCAAGCAAGCAAGGAAATTTTGTGTACCTTTTTTTTTACCGTAGAACGCAAATATAATTTACTCACAAATTTTCATAATATAATATGATATGATACAACATTATTATAGTATTGTTATTATTATATTATTTATGTCATGAATTTTTGTGAAAACGACTCTCGTTGCCTACAGAATAATGGTAAATTACCATATTATCTAACAGTTTGCAGCGCTTAAACATTTGTATTTAGCGCTATATAAATGTTTCATAGTTTTATTATTAATATTCAGAAAATAATGATATCGTATTTCACCCTTTACTTTCTTTGTCTTTCATTTCTCCTTGTTTTTCTTGGAGGTAAAAATTTAGGGGACCATGCCCCCAAGCTCCCCATCTATACACCAATGGAGGGGGGGTAATTAAGATTATCCAAAGAGGACGCCATTTTTTCATGATAATAGGGAAATATTTTACAGATACTCAGACCTTTCTTTTTTATAGTCATTTTTCAATTTTTTTCTCTTTTTCCTTCCTCTTTGCTTAATTTCCACTACACGTGTGAATGTGAGGTACCATGCCTTTTTAATATAAATAAATTCCCTTTTTGCAGTGATTTTTTTTTCAGCTTAGATAATGTATATGATTTTTTGCTACCATTTTTTTCATTTTGCCTTATAAACATAATAAACATGACATTATTATTAATCAATCTGTAGATGATATAGGAACTCCACTGTGCTGCAATTCATTAGCCTATTTTACAAATATCTTCTGATTCAAAGGGTTTGTATATTATTGGCCTTACTTTGTTAGGCGGAGTAGTGGTATAGTTCAGTGGAACAGACCTGGGCTCCGTAACACAAAGGTTTGCGATGGATTGCAAATGTGTAAGAACCGCACTGATTGGTCCCTGGTCAATATTTTAAACCAAATGCGCGTGAAACATTGATGTTGATTGGTTAATTTAGCGATTGATCGCTAATCTTTGTGTTACGGAGCCCTGGACCCCTTCTTACAAAGAGTTACAACTGATCCAATCAAACGTAACTCGATGGAAATCCATCAGTGTCATATTTTTTTCTGCAGGAAATTTGCAAAATGTCCTTTGTAAACAAAGAACACACCAAATCGTCAAGAAATCAATTAACTAATGGATGTACATTCAAATCATGAATTTTGTTTGAACAAACATGCATTTTATATGTTGACTTTACTGGCTTTCCATTGTTGCAATTGATTGGATCAATCGCAACTCTTTGTAAGACGGGCCCCAGATTCGGACATGTTTGGGTCAGTCCGTCATTAGGGCAATCATTGATCCTTCCGCGACAAATTTATCTTTATTTATTTCAGCATTTTACTTCTCCGGTACGAGGTCATGTTGATATTCAAAATTGCAGGATATAGTCCATCAATAATCACAGATCATGACAAATGAAGGTTTTTAGAAATATGAAATAGGGGGGCACTTTTTAAAAGAGAAATTCTGATATTCCCCCCCCCCCCCTCCTCCCTCCGAAAAAAAATAATTATAAATTATGTTCTGTCTAAATTGTAAAGATAAAAGAAAATGGACGCGGGGAAGGCATGACACCCCCAGATTTTAATTTTATTTCATTTTTTTTATTTATTTATTCATTTTTTTCTTGGGGGGTATGTGAAAGGGCGGTCTCGCCTCATCCCCTAAGTGGCACGTAATCTCAATATGTTGCAAATTTTTGGTGATTTTTCTTTTTCAAGTTTCGATTTTAGATTTTTTTATTGGAGATAAAAAGAAAATTTCCTCACTAAACATTGCCTAGAATGTGTCCTCTGCCTTGTGGGAGTAGTCATCAGTAGATCATTTCATTTAATTGTATTCTAAATAATTAATTCGGCCTTGACGATGCCAACCGTCAATGTGGCGCCGAATAATTTAAGATATATTTCATGGACAGCGTCAAACCCGGTTTTTCGTTCGGCGGGGTTGGTGCCTCGATGCAATGTCTGCGCGCGCTTCTCTTGCTCGTCAAAATTGATATGTGAGCTCTACAGTATACTTGTGCAGGTGACACGACACATTTTCTTCGGTCTTAATATAATTAGTAGAGTTAGGATCATAATGGACTTTTCGGTTCAGAATGATGTAAAGATAAGGATTAAGGTTTATTTAGTTTTGGAAGTTATGTTTTATGTTTGGCATAACCTGCAGTTTTTCCATAGGAGCATTGTCGCCGGAATAATTGTCATGGAACTTGCCGCTGCTAAAATCCCTAAACACGTCATCGTAGTCACGGAAAATATGTAGTTTTCGCTTTTACGACGCGGAAACTCCCTACAACGCATCGAATCCTTTGAAAAATTAATGCATTTAAAATCACAATGAGGCTTTGTCGAAAGTTGGTGGACTGGGACAGCAGATCATCCGAAGATTTGCCGCGGAAGAACAATTGCAACTCTGTCGTTGTCCAGAGTCAAGAGATTCCGATGCTTTCCCGGTCCATCAACTTTCGACAAAAGCCTCTCGGGTCTCCATTGTGATTTGACTGGCATTTTCAAAGGAATTGGTGAGTTGTAGAGGGTTTCCTCCAAGGAAATGCAAAAGGTCCGGGTAGCGGATCCAGGGACACCGACCATGTAATAATGATTATTATATTGCCGTTTTACTACATGATAATAAATCAATTATTGTGCATTATTCTTTTTATGTTATATTTCAACCCTCCACAAAAAAGACTGAATTAATAAATAGATAGATAAATAATAAACGAATAAATGAATAGATAAATAAACAAACAATTAAATAAATAATAAATGATTATATAAATTAACAAATAAATAAATGAATATTTTTTTTTTAATCTGGGTATACTTCTCAGAGATGCAATGGGACAGGGATACACTCTAGTGTTCAAAAGACTGAAATCTATATTCTATCCTACGATTTATTAAGCAACATTCAAATTTACAGAGGTCAACATATCAAAAAATGTTGGGTCCATGAAAGGTCATGACAGGTCATGTAAGGTCAGAAGTAATATGACATGTTTATATCTACTAAAGATATGAAAAAGAGGGATTTCTAAAATGATCTCCGAAAAGATAGATCAGCGAGTAGTCAAATTTAACCGATCCCTTTAAAAATGAAAAGTGACACCCTAACATCACACATTCCCATGTTGCAATGTCAGGAAACGGTTTAATGGGCCCTAAAGACAGTGGAGATACCACTCTCCACTTATCATTCAATCAAGTACTTGCGTAGCCACATTATGAGTAAGGGATATCTAATGCGTCTGAGAGTTCGATATGGGTCCGTGTGGTCTAGTGGTTAGAGCATTGGACTCGTGATCGCAAGGTTGCAAATTCGAATCCCCGCTCTTTCATTGTCTCCACTTTGATAAAAAGGTCCGAGAGTAGTATATGTCGTCTATAAGCATGATAAGGTCAGCCATTATGCCTGATTAACTTAGACGGAATATATTTTCAATGTAATTGGTTATACACCAGCTTGACGTTTAACCGTGCAGCAATAAAAGCTTTTCAACGTAGTTCTTACCATGCCTACGGGAGTTGCATAAACAGAAAAAGAGAAACAAAAAATAGGTCTAGATCGATGGGTGGGGAAGAATGAAATGAGAGAAAGAGGGGGTTGGAGTGCATGAACTAGATGGAGTAAATGAATTTATTGCATTTTTCTTCAGCTTGAACAAAAGGTATACATACAATTTCAATATGTTAATGTAACCAGTTTTATTTGTTGATTCTTGACCATAAGTGTACATAAACAGAATTTCAAAGAAATGTTAGGAGAGAAAGAGAGGGAAGAAGAGAACATGACTGGATTAAGTAAATAAACTTAGTACTTTTTCATTCATCTTTCACAAAAAGCATATCAATTTGGTTTGTCAATATATCCAGTTTTATTTTTTGATTCATGATGATAAGCGTACAAAAACACAATACCAATGTAACATTTTGAAACAAATTAAAAACGACGTAGGGCATATCCGCTTTGTTGTTGTTTCTTCTTTCTTGTTTTAAGAAGCGTTAAAGGTCATGAACTCTGCATAGGTCGTTGCCAAAGACACAAAGGGGATATTTTTAATGCTCTTTGCCCCCGGAGCCTCTCGGGGAGAAAAGCAGCGGCAATTTATCTGTCAGATTTCATCAAAAGTCCCGGGACCGGGTAGAGTCCTCCAGGCGACACATCAACTCAAGTCGACTCAGCGCAATGATGATAGGGGATGAAATGTTTTAAACGCCACTGATCGATGCACACTTGCTCTTAGACTGCCTATTGCACGTATTGCGATGGATGGAAAGTGATAGAATGCTTTTTAGGTGAAAGGGGGAGAAATGAGGGGTAACAAAAAACGCGTCAAGGGATATTTAGCAAGAGGATTTTGGAGACTGCCCATTTAAAAAGGGTCTCTCCGGCCCGGTGCACTTTTCCACTTCATTTTTCATTTTGGTTCTAACTTATAACAAGGCACGCCTGTAGAGACTATAGCATAAAGAGGTAGATTCCACAAATACAGGGACAATGAGACAGACGGTCTCTTTGTTTCTTGTTTATAGGGGGCAGAAAGCACGGTTATGATGAGGTAACAAAGAAGTGCTAAACGGAACTTAATTCGGCCAGCTGATACAATGATATATATTAATTGCATGGAATAACGAGGCAATAATTTGTATAGTGTTTCAATGTGCAACATAAAAAGATGGAAGAGAAGAGGGAAAGGCGAAAAGTGGAGGAAAAGGCAAAAGAAGAAGCAAGAGGAAGATGTAGAAGAATAAAAAGGAGGAAGAGATCATGAAGGAGGAGGAGGAAGAAGAAGAATGTGTTATGGAAAGGGAGAGGAGGAGGGGGAGGGGAAGAAGAAGAAGAAGAAGAAGGAGAAAGAGGAGGAGGAGGAGAAGGAGAAAGAGAAGAAGAAAAAGAAGGAGAAAAAAAGGAAAAGAAGGAGGAGAAGGAGAAAGAGAAGAAGAAAAAAGAAGAAGAAGAAGATTAAAGAAGAAGAGGTTGATGACGGTATATAAGGAAAAGAGAGAGGAAGAGGAAAATGAAGAGGGCGGAGAGATGGATAAGAGCACCAAAAGCCCAAATAATAATCACCCCCTACTTCAACACCTCACCGCGCCAGCCTTCATCCAGTTGCATATCACGCATTGCTGAGAATTCCCATTGATTAAATCAAAATGAAAATAAGTAGAAGAAAGTGAGAATGGAGGGAAAAGATTGAAAGAAATAAAATGAGGAATATCTGGGCCCCGTTGTACAAAGAGTTACGATTGATCCGATCAATCGTAACTCTACATGTATAGAAATCCATCAGTGTCATATTTTTTTCTACAGGAAATTTGCAAAATGTCCTTTGTAATTAAAGGAGAACACTCCAAATTGTCAAGAAATCGATGAATTTATGGATATGGATTCATATCTAGATTTTTTTTAACAAACATGCATTTAATATGTTGACTTTGCTGGCTTTCCATAGTTGCGATTGATTGGATCAATCGTAACTCTTTGTACAACGGGGCCCTGTAGTGTATTTCCATGCAAGAATGTGTATTGAACTTTCACTTTTACCCTGAGTTTGGTAATTCTAATCTTAGTATCACCTGTCTCTCTCTTCTCCAAAGTGGACATTAATCTATATTCTTCCGAAATTCTGCTCTCTCTCTACTCTCTGACTCATTATTAATGTATAGTTGCTTGTACAAGGGAGAGTACTCTTTATTTTTGTGGAATAAACACTTCTAGTTTAGACATCAAAAAGTGAAGTCGCACCTCTTCTCTGTGTCGTCTGAAATTCTTCCAATATACAACCCCAACACTTAACAATCACCATGACAACGGTAACATTATTCGCTCTCTAATTGTGAAATACATCAATTTACTCTAAATAAAAGCAAGCACACAGAAATATTCTTTTTCAAACGATTTTATTAATAAAACTTGTGCACAACAGTTAAAACTGTGAACAAAATGAAACAATTCACGTTCTGTGTACACTCTTTCACAACTGGAAAGCACGAATGACGTAAAAATATCGAAACAATTTACAAATTTGATAAAAATGTGAAATAGTTTTCTAATACACGTACGAATTTACAACATGATTCTAGCTTGTGATTCTAGGAACACCTGCTCGAGATGTAGAGCGTTTTCACCCCCATAGCATTTTTAAACTGTAGTTCTTCTCTAAACACAATTATTCATATTTTCATAACATATCGAGAATTCAAATTCGTACAGTCATTTTCCATGTTATTTTCTCCCAGACAGACATTCATAATTATTCTGTCTTGGCGCTCATATATACGTACACACTGACAAACACGAATGTATGTACAAATCACGCTAATTTTAAACACGATCTTCTATCAACGAGAAAAATCAATAATTATTTCATTTATCTGATTTATTTGCGTACAGCGTGCATAAGGTTGGCAGATTAGACAACAAAACAATGATAAATTAGGATTAAATTGTTTTGAATAACATGCGGTTACACACATTGCTTCATTTCAGAGTTTGCCATTCATTTTGGAATTACAAAGACGACAGCTATAAAGAACGTTTTATTTTGCCTTAATGCGAGAGATAATTGCGTTTATTATGTGCCTAAAACAAAAAAAAAATTAGGTGAGTACATGACTTGGCTTTTCCAGTAGAATCATATTATGTGACCCCACAGTGCACTTTTCAGTGTTAGTACAGCTGAGAAAGTACGAAAAATATTCATCATTGTAAATTTAAGGCAATATTTTAAGATAGTAGGGAGAGGCCGGGGCTGCAATTGGGCGGGAGATAAGAGAGGGGGCAAAAGCAAAAAGCAAGAGTGGCGAGAAAGGGAATGGGTTTGAACGTTGGGGTAAAAAAAATGTGGAAAGATGAACACAAGACGCATTATCATTTTGTGTAGCAAACTGACATGTAATGAAGGTTATACACCATATTATTCAAATATCAGTATTATGATGTGTACATATCTATATATGGTTACATTCGATTAAATCACTTGTATTCAATATTTCTTCAAACCTTGTACCTTCTGTCACTTCCCCTAAAATATTCCTCAAATTACCGGTATGTTTTATTTTATGTAGCAAACTATTATGACGGTTGTACACCTTATTATTCAAATACCAGTATTATGATTTGTACATATCTATATTATGGTCACATTCGATTGAAAAAATTTCTTCAAGTTATATTTTTGTGTTGCATTACTTTGTGTTTTTGTTTTGACCAGAGTATTAGCAGATGCCAGTGATGTTCCAATAAATTCAATTCAATTCACCATTGAGAACAGGATAAAAGTTAATATAAATTGATGTTTTAAACTTGATATAATTGATTCTCATCTTAGGTACCTGGAAGAGATGTCAGACTAATTAATTCATCCCATTGCGTCCCACAAAAGAGACGCGAATATTCCTGATTAAAACAGAGGTCTTGAAATGCCTTCATGAATCTACCATCCTTTCTTTCAATTAGAATTGATCCGGCAAGCAGGTATTGCCAATTTGAAGATCAAAATGGATCTTTCCTGCGTCCTCATTAGCCTTCCCATCATGCTAATCATGATGACTTCCTGTTTTATGCCGATTAGTTGGGCTAATGAACGACGACATGCTCCAAGGATGTTGAGGGTTTTTTTTTTTCATCATGAATAGAATATGAGAATGTACCCCTTGGGATATGTGCCATAATGGAACATACGTGCAACATCGCATGGCATGGATGTTGTATTCTAAAACATTGCTACAATGCATATCCATGGAGATCACCGTTATACTCTGGGTTGGCTTGAGACCCCTAGATTTTTTAATAATAAAAAATACATTATTCAATGAAAGCATTTAACAACATAACAGTGTTGCAATGCAAAGCCAGTGGGCTCAATGACATACTTGTTGGGGGCGACTGTAGCTCACAAATCCTTTTATAGAAAGTATTAAATGGGGACATTCAACATTACAACATTGTTCCAAAGCAAATTCTTTCAAACAACTGGCAAAATTTGGGGGTGGCTTGAGCCCACTAAAATTGTCCAAAACACTTGAATGTAATCAGAAAACCATTGTCAATAGAATAATAAATTTGAGTACACTTCTCACTGCAATGTCGACGATAACAATGCAAACAATTATGGGTTCACATCGTTTAACAAAATTAACAATGAAATAAAGTCATGATAGAATGATGGTTATAAATTTCAAAATAACGATTTAATTTTGTTTCATAGTCACACTGAAAAGTGAACTCATTGACCTAATGTTTTCATTCAAATAACTTACACTATGGATCATGTCATGTTTTTTTTTCATTTTCTCAAATCTTGTAAGAGAAGAATAATACAAACGCTCAAATAGAAAATTATATACATATTTAATAAAAAATATTCATACAATCCAATTTAGGGCTAAATTCAGTAAAAATAAAACTTTTGGGGCCTATTTCATAGCCATTAGTAATTAAGCACAATAAATCCTGACACATAATTACAATCAAAGTTTAGTTCAAAATTTATTTTCTATTTAAACTTACAAACCACATCATATCAAAAAGAATGCAGCATAATTTCAATCGATCAAATTTTCATAAATTTTCAGTTGAAAGGTGAAGAATTGAGCCTCGTTCTGATATAATTGACAGAACCCAGTAACATTTCATGGTGTTACTACTTCTACTTACATGTATATAAGCTAATAAATGGGCATTCTATGCCTCAAATCTCAAAACTGAGCGGACAAACGCATGGCATTATGATTTAATTTTTATGTCATGAATTATTCTCATGCTAATTTACACTAAATTTTATGAGGAACCGATTATTAAGTTGCCTATTCAAAGGCACACTTTATATTTCCCAGGCAATAAAGCTCCAGCTGCAAATGGCGCTTGGTGCATTCAAGGAATTTTAGAGGGCCTTTCATAAAGCTGTTCGTAAGTTAAGAGCGACTTTAAGAACGACTGGTGATCCTTTCTTACGCGCAAAACCATTGCTAATGAATATACCATTTGCC
This sequence comes from Lytechinus variegatus, assembly GCF_018143015.1. Taxonomy (NCBI): domain Eukaryota; kingdom Metazoa; phylum Echinodermata; class Echinoidea; order Temnopleuroida; family Toxopneustidae; genus Lytechinus; species Lytechinus variegatus. Next base: position 35,799,569 of record NC_054743.1, on the reverse strand, counting down.
ATAATAAAGGATCACCAGTCGTTCTTAAAGTTGCTCTTAACTTATGGACAGCTTTATGAAACACCCACCTGGTACCCTCACCTGGGTTGAGCGCAGCACAATGTGCATCAATTTCTTGCTGATGTCATAATTATTTCATTTAAATACATGTACTTGTGGAATAGTGTGAGTTTACCAAGAAAAAAATATAGCACAAAGACTATTTGTACTAACTTCTTAAAAAGAATTGATTGTGCAGATACTTGTCACCTTGCAAGGGAGTGAAAGTTGCTTGCCACTGTTACATTTTTTTTTGTGACGTCTCGTTTCCCCATTGACTTTGTACACAAAAATGTTGGCGGCTCTGTTGCGCCATATATGAACAAGCGTTCAAAATTATAGTGCAGAGAGCATAAATGTATATTATGTAAACAGATACACATAGTTATCAAGACAATTATTACAGTATTAAAATGAATGAGTGGAAATTTCCATTTGTATCACTACTGTATAGCCACTGGTAATTTGATAAAACCAAGTGAGCTACATAATGAACTTAAATTGAAACGGCACAATGTAGGTAGTCTTTATAGAATAAGTATGCCCATTTATTCCCATTTATACATAAGCCACAGAGGTCAACTCTAAACCTTGACATGACCACAATCTGTGTTATTAAATCACACCACATTGTAACCAGGGAAGTAACACTTCCCTGTTGTAACATAGTCTTATTTGGAATTTCCGACACTATGCCGAGCAGCCAGCTATGTTTGCTTACGTCTCTGCATACACTTCTTGTATAAAATTGATATTTGAAAAGAGTGTATACAGTATCCTACTATAGCTAGACTATGCAAGTTGAGGGACAGCTGAGCAAATACTGCGAGACATACCATGCTGCATTTTTTTTCAAGAAATGGATGTTGGTATATGACGTGGGTGTGTCGTGGTCTATTAGTTCTGACTCTCGCCTTTTAAACAGAGAGTCGTGGGTTTGAATCCTAGCCATGGCATGTTTTGCTTCAGCAAGAAATTTATCCACACTGTGCTGCACTTGACCCAGGTGAGGTAAACGGGTACCGGCAGGAAGTAATTCCTCAAAAAGCTGTGTGCGCACCAGAATCAGTAGACTAGCTTAGCCGGGGTAAAATAGGAGCGCCTTGAGCATGTCGCAAGGTGGATACGTGCCCTATACAAATCCTATATTATTATATATTATTATTTCAGGCCTTTCTCCATGAATTTCAGCTAATAAATACTTTGAGGTATGAAATATGATGGTGCAATCTGGTGCATGTTCTGAATTACAATTATGAAAGGATCACGGCACACCACTAAATTGACAATATGGTGAATTAATTATTCATGAAGTACTATTATGATGAACCTTGATGCACCACTCTGGTTTTAGAATACGATTAAAGGGTCATATTATGCAACAAATTCGATCAGAGGGCTTACTGTGGTTGATGCATTTACATGATTGCTTGCAAAATCTTGATAGTTTGTGCTGCAGTTTTAAAGTTTACAACAAACATTGCAAGAAGTCCCCAAATTTACCATCAAATAAATATATATATATTTGTTTAGTTTGGCAGAAGTGCTGTAGTTTGGCTGACTGTGAAAAAAACTAGACTCTTTCTTGAAAACAAAAAGGAAGAAAATGAAAGTGGCTTATATTAAATGTTACTATTTTAAATAAATAATGCGATAAAGACTACAACAGTGCCTTTTTGGGAAGAAAATATATACACTAATGAATTTTACAAAAAAAAAGTAATCGTTTGTTTTCACAAAATTCCACCATATTTCGACACAAAGAAATCCTCAGAATTGTAACTGTTATCAGTAAATAATGGGATAAAGACTACAACAATGCCTTTGGGGGGAAAAATATATACACTAATGAATTTTACAAAAAAAGGTAATCATTTGGTTTTAAAAAATTCCACCATATTTTGACACAAAGAAATCCTCAGATTTACCGTCAAATTCAGATAGTTCTGCCGACTGTGGAAAAAAATAGACTCTTTCAAACAAAAAGGTAGAAAATGAAAATGGTTTCTAATAAAAGTTAAAATGTAACTGTTTTAAGTAAATGGGATAAAGACTACAATTATGCCTTTTGGGGAAGAAAATATATACACTCATACTTTTACTAAAAAAAGTCAAACATTTGGTTTCACAAAATTCTACACTATTCTGACACAAAAACATTCCCTCTCTGTTGTGATACAAACCATTTTTTTCAAAGTTAATGGGAATAAACTTGAAAAAGCAGCTTTATCAGATATCTATTCAAATGAAATGTAATATCTACAAAGTTTCCTCTATATACCCCATGTTTACATGTATATTAAAACAGGTGATCTGAACTACATGAAATAAGCATGAATGTACATCCACAAATGTATGAATTGTATTTAGTTCAAAATTTCAAATTGAAAACCACATAATGTATAAAATTATAGGGTAAATGTATAGTCATAGAAAACAAAGTCTAATAGAGCGAGTTAATCGGACGGAGAAAGATAAGATAAATTCTTGATAAATAGATTTCATTATACAGATATCATATACAACACAGTCCACAATCTGAGGAATTAATGTGATTTACAAATATATACAAGAAAGATATGGAGAAAAGAAGGAAAAGAAGAAGAAAAAGTTTCCACATATACATGTAGAGCAACAATTCTATTGGACTAAAAAAAATAATTAGTTTCACTTAAATAGATAGACTCTTCAGAGATGTGTATAATACAGTGTTCTCTGATAAAGTTGTTAATTTTGACACCATTATTTTCTCTTCAGAACTCATGAGACCGTATTCTGAATCCTGGTTTGACTTAAAATGTGGTCTTGATCGATGGGTAATGTATGGAAAGCCAAATGTGACAAATTTTTAGAGAAGATTTTCAATTTATCAATTAAGATCCTTTCACGATCACTATTTAAACTGCCTAGAAATAAGAACTACATGTACACAAATTTTCAACATGAAATCTTGAGGGACTGAGCTAGCTCAACATGAGAAATTAAACAGGAAAAAATACAATGAGAACCAAATTTCTATTACTTTTGGCTTCTCATAATTTTAGCCCTGACTTGGTTCATGGCGAAAGTCAAACCAGGATTCAAAGTACTGGCCATTTTGCTGCAGTCAAAAAGGCAATACCGACTCCAGGGCTCTGTTACACAAAGGTTAGCGATTAATCGTACGCTTGATTTTCACAACTAACTGTACATCAATGCAATCAATCATAGAAAAATGTCCTACGATGATTGCTATAAAGCTGGTGGTGCAATCAGGGGCCAGTCTTACAAAGATTTGCGATTGATCTGATCTATCACAACTATGGAAAGCCAACAACGTCAACATCTAAAATACATTTTTGTTCATATTAATTACTAGAAATGATGTATATTCATACATGATCTGTTTTCTTGACACTTCAGTATGCTTTTTTGTTTTCAAAGGATATCAAACAAATCTCCGAAAGAAAAAAATTATAACATTATGGGATTTCCATAGAGTTACGATATCAATCGTATCTCTAAGACAGGGCCCTGATGTACAGTATGTTCTTAATTACAATATTGAATTATGAATGACAAACACTACTATTACGACGATCAGTCTGTTTAAGTACTGTATGAACTGTACATGCACTCAATTACAATGGTTAATTACATGTACAATGGACACCAATATCGAAAGGAATGATCAGTCTAAGAATCTGTACTTGTACGTTTTTTTTAATTGGTGCAAAAAAATTACATACTTGTGGTACTGCATAAATTCAAGTACAGTGTTGATAAATGACATTGGTGTTGGTGTTAGTGTTGGGCACGTTTCTACACCAGGCCCAGCACCAAACATAAAGAGAAATTTCATTTGAATAAAAGAGAAATATAAAAATTTACAACATACTGGTTTGAACCATAGTACAGGTGTACATGTATGCAATGATCTATGTGAAGCATCCACACTCCTTGTGGAGCATTTCACATAAAACAAATAAGACATTTTCACTGACTATTGCGATGTAAAAACTACTGAAATCCCTGCATCTGATTGGCTCAGAGCATATATCTGACAATGAAAATCACCAACAAGTCACTTCATGAAAGACTTGAAAAAAAAAATGCACAGAGCTCACCGGTGAAGAGAATCTGATTTCAATCAGGCTCTCTGTCTGGTGTAAAAAGCAAAAATGCATGAGACCTGCCTTCAGTCATTTCCTTGTTTACTGAAATCTTGAATAATTGAGCGCAAATCTACAAGGAAATCTATCACTTTCCTCCCTCGTTCTGACGTTTGAAGCATCAGAAGCCCTGATTACATCATCAAATATTTACGAACGGCGGCCAGAAAAATCAACAGATGGATCGGGTAGGGAAGCGAGTGCAATCAGTCAATGCAAATGATAGAGGGATCTTAGGACTTTGCCTTTGACGATGCCAAGTAGTTTGAACGATGGTCCGTTCAACACTTTCGATTAAAATATAGAAATAATAATCTGGGCCCCGTCTTGCGATTGTTCCAATCAATCATAACTCTATGGAAACCCATCAGTGTTATAATTTTTTTTCCAGAAAATTTGCAAAATGTCCTTTGTAAACAAAGGAGAACACGCCAAATTGTCAAGAAAATGATGAATGCATGAATATACATCATAATTGGAAAACATTTTGAACGAACATGCAGAATAGATGTTGACATTGCTAGCCGTCCATAGTTGCGATTGATCGGATCAATCGCAATCAGCAATTATAAATTGTTATCAATGCTGTATGTTGAGGAATTAGTAACTCGGTAGGAATTTCAGTACCTTTAAACTTTTGTCAGTGAAAATCACTGACTGAAATTTTCCCATTTCACCAGATTCCCTGGTTCGTAGCAGGAGCAGTTTGGGTCTTCAATGTAGACCTAGAAAAAATTAACTCTTTCCGTCCCAACCCAAATGTACATTAAAGATTAGACCCCTTGCCAGAAAATCTCTGCAAAAGCATCATAAAGTGAAGAGTTTGGTAGGAATGGCTTTTTCTCCCTTTTGCAGCGAAGGCTCCAGCTATTGGTAGACCAATCTGGGATTCTTAAACTAGTCCGTTGCTCATGATCAGAGTCAAGAATTCGGTAGGAGTGGCTCTTATAGTGTCCTTTTCCAGTAAGGTTTCAGCTGTGGGGTGGTAAGGGGCTAAGGGCACTATTTCTCGCAGTAGGTCTGTTTTTCATGATCAGAATCAAGAATCTTAGAGGAAAGGCTTGTCCTTTTTTAACGAAGGTCCAAGCTAGTGTAATAGGTTTTCCATGGTACACCATGTATCTTTCTTGGGCAAGTGTCCTAGCTATTAGTAGAGCAAAGCAATCAAGGATTCTCAAACTAGTCTCTTGCTTGTGATCAGAGTAAGAGTTTGGGAGGAATGGCTCTTGCATGTCCTTCTCCAGTGAGGTGGAAGGACACAGGTTTCTCTGATGCCTATGATCAGAATCGCGAGTTTGGTAGGAACGGCTTGTCCTGCGTGTCCTTTTCCGGTGAGGTATCGGCTACGGGGTGGTACATGTAGGTCACGAGTTCCTCTGGTGCCCATTATCAGAGTCGGGAGTTTGGTAGGAACGGCTCCTGCTGATTGTCCTTTTCCAGTGAGGTATCGGCGATGGGTTGGTAGGACATGGGTTTCTCGCAGTAGGTGCGTTGCTTGAGGCACATGGCTGACAGGAGAGTGACTACCAGGATCACCAACCCTGCGGCAAGACAGATGCCTAAAAGATAGGAGCAGAAAAGAGAGGGAAAGGAATTGAAACAACTACAGTGAGATTATAACAGCATAATCATTTTGCAAAAATTGTGTTCAAATGCCCTAACTGTCGGTAAGACATTGATTTCTCTCGATCCTTGAGAAAATGTGGCAATAACAGATTCCTACATGTGTAGGTGTGAACCCTGACCGCATAAAAGAGAGTTCACAAAAGGACCAACACTACAGCCAATTCAACAAATCCACCCAAGTATTTAACAAGAGGATCTGTGGCTCGCATGAGGGGCTGTACACAATTATAATATCCTTGCCGATGGAATGTCCATAAAACAGTAAACAATTACTATACTGGACTATTGACAAAAATGTAGAATAATTACAGTTATTCTGATATAATCATGCTCTTGTGAGTTATAATACATGTAGCCTATATGTGTTTGAAGAGCCAAGAAAGCAGGATAGCTTTTGAATAGGTATACTATGATGGGAGCCCCAAGGTGATTTTACATGATTTTACATATGATTTTAAGCTCGTACTCATGACATGCTTAAAAGTTTACTCAACTGAATAGTTAATCCGTTGATTTATAATCTATTACTCTTTCCCCAACTCAATAATTTGCTCCATTAGATTATTTTTGTGCCCACATTAAAAGCCAATAGAGCTACTAACATACATGTAATTGAAGCTGAGGGAACAAGTTTATGAGAACAATTCATACACTGCACATGTTTAAATCTATGAGACTGATTAAGAAATCAAGGTGATGAGCTGAAAAGTCTTGGGATTGAATGAGTAAAAAAACATAATATGCTTTTCACACTGCATTTTTTTGCATTTTTTTTTTTTAAAAGATATATATGACTCATGATTTTGTTAAGTTAGTGGAAAAAAGTGAAAATATGAAGTGTAAAGTATTATATATGATTTGAAATGTTAAATTGAAATGTTATGTTCATGAAATCAGAATAAAAAATTATTCAAAACAAAAAAAAATTAACCCGGATAAAGGTGGGGCTAGGGGGAGGGGGGGGTCGTAGCCCCACCAATTTATTGGGGTAAATCTAGCCCACTTCAGTTTCATAGTAAAGAGTTAGCCAGCTTATTGCGGTGCTAAGAGATATAGTGTGCAACAAAACCAGGATGAGGAAAAGTGGGGCTAAACATGAGCCAATCACAGAGTGAGATATTGGTGATCAATCACGCGCTGTGTGGTAAATTCATCAATATTCATGAGCTGTGTGATAGTCCGCAATTGGGGCGCAACCCTGGCTAATGAAATAGCATAGGGTTAAGAAAGACCAAGTGAAACAAAACAAAAAAATTGTACATGTATGGGGTTAAAAACAGTCAAATGTAGGTAGTGTAAAAAAAACATATTAGGGATCTAGTTGTGGTAATAACTGAAACAGGGGGGAAGGGGCCGGGGGGGGGGGCTCCATAGAATAGAATGACATGGGAAAGAATGAATAAAAATCTGTCAAATGGAAAACTGCCAAATCAAAACTGAACTGTTCCATTCTTCATTTCTAATGAGTGGGTTTATGCACTACTTTATGAAAAAAAATAATAAGTCTGAACAAAATTATGATGAATAAAAGTGGTCATGACTCCTTGAACTTTCCCATAATACTTTCAGCATTAAAATGGATGGGATTCAAAGAAGCTTTACGAAGCCCCTGGATCAAGAAATTGATATCTTGCTTGACCTTTTAGACACTACAATAGTCCCCTTCGGGCAATGGTCAATAACTCTACCGGCACTTTGATATGGATATCGAAGGCAAATGTTTTATTTCCTTCAGATAAACAGAACAGATATGAGGTAATACATGTACTTTTTCTTGTGGATGCAGATCAATGTCTGTATGTCCATGAACGTTCGAATAAAGTTTATTGCTGCTCAAACTTTAAATTTCCAAATTTGAAGGGCGTGTTGAAGCTTTATCTCTTCCTGGGGCCTGTTGCATTAAACTTTTTTCCTGAGAAAACTCTGGTAAATACTGAAAACTAAGGTTAGTCTGATTTCTGCCATTGAGTTTAACACAGGGCAAAAACTCTGATAAGGACAACCTGAGTTTTCTCAGGTAAAAAGCTTTATGCAACGGGCCCCTGGAAGAATTATCCCAATGTGATCTTGAACCAGGTAGTCCCTATTCAAGGCCTATGGCATACCTACCAAATTACAAAAAAAAATCCTTATTGGTATGGAAGAAAACATCTTTCTTCTCAGGCAATTATTACATATCCTTTTGCTTTTATTTCTGTTTCGAATAAGACACAGAAATATTATTCGATCTGATGAATCTTAATGGATGTGAGATATGCTTTGGAAACTACTAAATTAAGTAGTTCAACAGGTTTAAAGTCTATATTAAAAGTTTAGAATGTATACAGGGCAAGGCAGGTGGGGACACAGTTAATACTATTTGTTGGATGTTGTGGCAAAGAGTCAAATAATGTGTCATCTAAATCTCCAATCTCAAAAAACGTGTTGTAGTCTTTGAATCTTTTTTTTTCATCCATTGATTCTCTCTGAAAATTTTAATTTTCAATTTTTTGGGGGCATGTACATGCATCTTGTGGCCCTCTCTTGGTGATGTTTTCACTTTTTTTTCTTATAATAAATATGGCCTTTTGCGTAATCATCTTCATAGTGATTTAATATCAGAACGATAAAGATATATCTTGTATGAAATATTTATTTCCAAAGTGGTAATGACTATAAATGTGCAGGCACTGTGTAAAAAAAAATGGATCCATGACATTTGCTTTGACAGCAACTATTGCTCTGCTCTAAATTCCACACACTACATTAAATCGAATGGCCAACTTCAACCCTGGGTTTGACACTATATACCCTACCCTAAACCTATTCACAAACCCCTATTGCAACCCTAACCCCTGTCTTAGACAAAATTATTAAAGCCCGGAGAGAGTGGTTCAGGAGTAAATCTCACTTCACAAAAAAACCCAGATGTCTTTATCATATTTTATTTAGGTGCAGTGCAATCAATATGGATTTTGAAATTTTTATCAAATAAAACACATTATCATTTTATATCTATCAGTATCATTAAGTACTGTTAATGCACTATCATAATGCTGATAGGCAAGTATAATTTAATATTAAAGAGGTACCAGTATGCTTTGATAACATAAACAGTACAAGTGCATCGGATTGGATCACGCAATGAAAAAGCGATGTCCTCCAATTCTAAGACTTAACTGCACGTCCATGTACATGTACGAGCAATTAGCCAGCTGCCTGAGATGAAATACTGGTTACCAAGGCAACCGATTTTAACTGCCATCTTAGAACCGAGGCTCCGTCAGACTAACATCTATAGAGTTCACTGCAGAATGCACGTACAGCCATACTCTACTATTACGTGTTTGTACAAATTTTCAACAACACTATACTGAGAAAAAAATTTGTTAAACACGGAGTTGCAATGATGCTCTAAAAGCATCATTCTTTCTATATCTAGGCCTGATACATAATTCAAATGAAAGTAAACATTTCAGAATGCACAAACATGACACAGGTCTGCCTGAAAATTCATTTTCATCAACGACCATTAATACTGAGGATTGAAATTTATGTTAATGAGGAGTTGCATTGATAACTGTATTAATTACTCTACTGCCTGATTCAATCTTACAAATAAAAAACAGATGAAACTGAAAAGTGAGATTTATTGAATTGATACCAGATATGTAAGCATCATTCTTTCAATATACTGTATACATGTACATGCATATACCAGTACATTGTACATGTACATGTAGGTCTGATTTAAAGATAAATTCCAGTTCTGGTAACGATCTCAAAATGACTTTTTACAGAATCTAATATAATGACCACCCAAGTGTCTGTTTGTATGAATAAAAAATATGTGCCAAAGGATTCTGGAAGAAATTGTGTAATTGCTGAGAAATAAGCAAAATAAGCGCAGATTCGGTCACTTCCATCGGGTCTTTATTCCAGCAAACAATAATACTCTGTCCAACATGTGGCTATCTGTGTTGGTGATCTTCAGTGTGAACATTTTTCAGCGTAGATTTCAAGATTTCACAAAGTTCAGTTTATGTAACTGTACCAGATCTAGATCCTCAATGATATACTGACAATTAAGCCTGGTTTTACAGACTTTCTCATGAAATCAGTGTTTACTGCAACTACTGGCATTTCTCTTTAAAAATCGAATAGAAGTACATAATGCACACACAGTGTACATACATGTGAATGTATTGTAATGTCTGCTTGTAAATTCATGTTCATCAATAAATGGGCCTACATTAATACTGAGAATTGAGATTAATTGGATTGCATCAATCCTTTCATACATATCAAATACAGGTGAAATTATTTTCATCAGTAGGAATCGGTACATGTAAGCCGACATGTTAAAGAATTTACCAGTTGTGGTAACTGTCTCAAAATGAGTTCAGAATCCAATTAAATAATACCACCAAAGCTATTATACCGGTATACAAAATAAAATATATGTGCCAAATAGCACTGAAAGAAAATGTGTAATTGCTGAGAAAGCAAAATAAGCACCGATTTTTCCATCAAATGTCGGGTATTTTTCGAAGCAACATTATTCACTGCCACACATACTGTATATGCTTTTCTGTGTTAGTGATCATCAGAATTATTGATTTTGAGCTAAGATTTCATGATTTTACAAAGATAAGTTTACATTAATGTACCAGACAGACCTACATGTAGATAATTAGGCCTAACCTTGATTTAAAGACTTTGCCGCAACTACAGTCTACTGTCTTTTACCTTTATAATTTAATATCATTCAAAAAGTTTGAATCTCACAGGACAAGAGAATTCTGTTCAACTTCAGCAAAAAATTTTTTTTTCTTTTTCAGAAAGATGTAAATAAGTTAATGTATGCTTTTCAATTTGGTCTGAAGAAATATTTCTGGGCAATTATTCAATTCAAAGAATGCTGTTTTATGCGGAGTACACTAGAAATTGTAAATTTCTTGTGTACATGTACATACAGCTGCAACCATTGCAGTTTGATAATCTTAAAAGTGAGTGGTGTGATATTATGTTTCACATTTTCACTTTTGGTTGATACCATGAACACAGCTCTTAATTACATGCCATTAGAAGGAATCAACCTCTTGTTTTAAAGTGCTTCTTATTGTCCTTTGGGTAGGTGCAATTGAAACTAATTATGATTATTCTTTATATTCACAAGACTACATACATGTATATCTTATCAAACAATCAGGTCATCAACATATATGTACATGTATAGCTGTACTAACATGCAATGCAAGTCTAAAAAGAAATTGTATGGGCTCTACAGTACATGAGGCATCATAGGGTATAACAATGTGGAAATGATTGAAGAAAAAAAATAAAAAATGTTGCAGATTTGGGGTGATTTTGAAAAGAATAATGGTGACCCCACAATGAGGCTTTGAAGAAAAAGCCAGTAATATGCCATTTTGGACACCTCTATGATGTTTGTATGTACAGTGTGTTCACAGAGTGTGGACACCTCTATGATTGTTGTACAGTGTGTTCACACAGTGTGGACACCTATGATCGTTTGTATGTACAGTGTGTTCACAGAGTGTGGACACCTCTATGAGTGTTGTACAGTGTGTTCACAGAATGTGGACACCTCTATAATTGTATACAGTGTGTTCAGAGTATAGATACCTCTATGAGTGTTTATATTCAAGATGTTCAGAGTGTGGACACCTCTATGAGTGTAGTACAGCGTGTTCACAGAGTATGCTACCTTCATGAGTGTTTATATGAACAGAGTATTCACAGAGTGTGGACACCGAATGCTTACGTGTGTTCACAATGTGAACTATGTGAATATTTGAATAACACTGTTAAAATGCATAAATTCAACAATCTAAAGATTATTACACACTGTATTTTTTCAAGGATAAAATAAGCCAAATGCCCCCTCCCCCAACATCTATGAAAACAAAACTTCAATTATACTTTTTTTGATAGAGGGAAAATATAATCACATTTTTTATCTTTCTGGTATGCATATTTCTCATTGTAAATTTTTATTCCATATGAGCAATCAGATCATATTCAAGTAAAATTATCATTTAAATTAACAAGTTTTCAAGGCATTTACATTTCCAAGCCACGCAATTCAATTTATTTTTTCCAAGGCCCTTTTAAAGCAAATTACCAACCAGTAATCTATATCTGGTGGAAATATATCAAATACAATTCAAAATTCAATGATGAAATCATTACATTCATTAAGAAAATCATACACCGTTGCCTTCCTGAATATATGCATATTTTTCAGTTGTGATAAGCAAGCAAGGTCTTGCAATGTAATGATCTATTTGATGATCCATCACGCCGCCACTACGCTCTCTGTCAGCAAAACAGGGCCGCATTTTGTCCTTGCCAGCATGTTATCAATAAATAAAATCAATTCTACAGCCAAAGACAGCTCTCAAAAATAGTGATGAAATTAATATCCAGGCGCAGGCATCCAATTCCGATCCTTTTCTCTGATATTGCATTTTGGGTGGGGTTTTCACGCACAGGAAATGAGATAAAAGTGGTGTTGTTTTGGGGTTATGCTGCATGTTTATTGGATTCGAGAGTGGCAACCGGCAAGGGTGAAAGTGGCAGGATTCATGATTTTAAAAAAAGTAATATATGTAGCAATGTTCCTTCCTGGGGCCAACCAAATGAAATTATTGAAGTTTACATCAAGAAAGGTGGAGTACACTACTTAAATAAAACCATTTTTACCCAAAAAGGGTAATTGAGGTTGATCACAGTAGGCCTACCTTTTCATTAAATACAAGCACTTTGAGCTCCTGGTCAGTATAGTGCCATTAGTAGCATACATGTGGTAATAGTAGTGGTAACACTAGTAGTAGTAGTAGTACTAGTAGTAGTAGTAGTAGTAGTAGTAGTAGAAGTAGTAGTAGTAGTAGTAGTAGTAGTAGTAGTAGGAGTAGTATTAGCTGCAGTAGTGATGGTGGTTTGGTAGTAGTAGTACATGTACATGTAGTAGTACATGAAGTAGTACATTTAATTTTTGTAATACCTGTACAACATGTGAGTACAAAAAAAAATTGACACCTCACAAATCCCCAATTTAAGGAAAAAATATTGATTACCTGAACAAATACAATGTATATGTAGTATGTACATCATTATTGTCTGAAAGAGTGTCTTCTCCCAAATGATTTAATAGGCCTACTGTATGTCTTCACGCTTTAGATAATCAGTAAGTATTCTTTGCAGTGATGTAACTTTTGTTTTGTGCCAAAGTACATGTAAGGCATGACTGCAATTAATGAATCAATGATGTCACAATCCTCAAGGGTTGCATTGAAATTAAAATCCATGGCAAATCACCTTTTCAAAAATTGACATTAGAAATATTATATAAACTTTAGTATTCTCTTAATTTGCAATTAAAACTCATGTAGGATTATGACATCATTGACATCTACAGGTACATGTAGATTCATTCATTGCAGCCATGCCTTTGGCTGCCTTACTTTGGTGCAAATCAAAAACATCACAGTAAAAAATTCCTCCTGATTATCCAAGTGTTCATTCATATCACATACATACACATAAAATGGTTTCATTCCAATTTGGGAGAAGGCCATATGGCCATGTGTTTTAAGGTGAGCCCACATATGTATCGTTACATTTGAACGACAAGGACAGAAATGATTAATGGGATAAAACTTTAAATACATGTGATATTTGGGCGTATTTGGTATCATGTGAAAGGGAATCTTTATACCAATTACTTGAAAGAAAAAAACCCTGAGATTACTTCGTTTACCAGAAATTACTGTAAAATCAATTGGCCATTTTTGCATGGTGGTAGACGAGGGTAGCATAGAGTTTTATTTCAATAACAAAACTAAATATTTGACATCACAGTACCCGATATGAAATAGTTGGGGGTTCATTAGCTTATTCTTTTATATACCAGTAAGTATTGGAAAGTGAGTAAAATTTAGACCTTTTTAATTTGAAGAATACCTAATTACGCTAATCATGAAGTTAACACGATATGAAATGTATTGTGGGTGTCAGATGCGACCCCCCCCCCAAAAAAGAGAAAAATTTGGATTAACTTTATACACATTCAATAAAGTTTTTAGAAGCTGCAAAAATTTCAAAAGAAAAGCACAGACTAAGTTTGACAGTGAATACTTTGAAGTTTCTGAATTGTCAGATTATTCTGGTAAAATAACAGATAGCCAGTAAACCTCTTATAAAATTTTATTTGCTGGAGACTGGTTTGCAGAAAAGCCCTCATTCGATGCCATTTACCCTTTTTTTCTTCTTTATGGTACATCACACTGCATGATTTTAGATGACACAACATCACAACGTGGTGACACATTTGGCTGGCACAAAGGTGTTCAGAGAATATGTTTCACAATCATAAAAATTACTAGAGGAGGACACTGGTACAAATGAAGATGACACTAAAAAAGGGGCAATTGTGCCCGAAGAATTTGTTTCATATAATATGGCATTGCCAATGACATCCAATCCAGTACCAAGAGACCAGACTTGCATGTCCTGCAGAATGTTGAGCAAGAGGACCATATCTTTCAAACATGGCACTATAAAATAACCTAATCGGAGTGTTTTTGCCATGTGTGAGATGAATTGATTATAATGTCAGTTGTTTTTGTACAAAAAAACTAAAGCCATGAGAAGTTTTCAATGTGCATTCATATTTCCCATATATTTAACCTCTGGGGTGGTATTCTGATATCCATTTTATCTCAGATAAAATAAGATATTTTATCTCCGTTAGATCAGTGAGATAAAATACCCTTAAAATCTCTCTTGGTGTTCTGAGAACAATTTTATCTTCATTTTATCTCTGTAAGACACACCTATTTTTTAATCAATATCCAATCAGAAATGCGCTTTTATAGCTCTCTCATATCACTCAACCAATGGAAATCCATTCCGCTAGGAGGGGTGGCAAAGGTGTGAGATTGCGTCAATTTATTGACTTCACATATGCTTGCACTATACGCTTGCAAGCGGTCTTTCAGAGATTTCTTTTAGACAAAAACGACACTACTCTTTTCTTTTTTCGAAGTCTATTTTGCATCTTTTCAAGCATCATTTTATAGACAATATTAGTCCAGAAAATTATTATGAAATACTTCCTGATTGTACAGGAATAACTTTAAGGTGTTGGTCTCAATGAAATGAATGAATATATAATTTTTCTTCACTTTCTTGTCAACATTTGGAGTTCATCCACCTAGAAATATTGACGAAATCAACGTCACAGAGATAAAATAGCCCACCGTCTTTTAGGTTTATTTCATTTTTTCTTCAAAGTAACTTGGGCGCAAGCACATAACCCGCGTTGCAATGTCCAGATACACGATGGGTATGTCTACGCAGCCACTGTTCTGTTGCGTATAGATACGCAAGATAAAATTTATATGCAAGATAAAATTTTAAATTTTATCCGAGAAATAAAATGTCATCTCAGAATACCAATTTCATTTTAAGAGATGAAATAAATAAAATAAAATATTTTAAAGATAAATGACCTCAGAATACCGCCCCTGATTTGTTTGGGGGCGGTATTCTGAAAGCTCAATTAGCGGTCAATTAGCGCTCAATTAGCATTTTGGTATTCTGAAAAGTCACTTAAGTGCCCTTTCCTTATTTGGCAGGGTTGCGTTGCGCGCACTTGCAATAGTACGCGTTTTGACCGCGCAAAGACTTAATTGAGTAGTTACGAGACTTTTGGTATTCTGAAAAGTCTCATAGCGCTCAATTAGCGGACTTTCCAGTGGGGGAAGATAATGGTGATAAGAGGTCCATTAAGTCTCATCATATCTTGATAAATGTGGCTTTCATTTCGTATAAATATCATCAAATCGGTTTAATAATAGGAGGAAGGAAGGAGGAAGGAAGAGAATAAAGGAGAGAGCTAAAAAGGGAAAAGAATAAAGGGGAAAAGGTGGTGTATAGAAACAAGTAAAATAAGGAATAGGGTCTTTGATTGAACCCCATACTTTCATGTGCCCAGTCAGGCTCCACCTTGACCACTCGGCCACGTCACCTCAGTTGATTCTCTTAAATGGGACTATATTTGGTAATAAATAAATTAGAAAAGGGGTAAAAAGGAGACAGAAATATTTGTGTACTTATAGGGAAAATATGACTATTATTTTTTCTATATTTTCTTTAATTATTAGCATCGTAAACTCTTTTGTTTTGCACACTTTTTTTGACAATAATGAAATTGCCAAATTACGATAGATGCAGCAATGTGCATGGTTGAATTAAACCTTGTTTCTGACAATGAAAAATAAGCATAGACCCCTTTAGTATTTAAACGAATATATAGAATAAAATACAAAAGAAAAAATAGTGAGTGCTGCCATCGTTTTCCCCACCTATAAAAACCTATAAATGTCATAACGTTTCAACATCCAATATCAATAAAATTTCGGCTTTTTTTATTATGCTTTTTTTATATTTAAAATATGTTTATTCAAATTTTGTTGGAGAATATTTCTCATATAAATGAAAAGTATGTAGTTTTTAAAATAAGTAGGAATTAAGTTAAAGAAGAACCCCCTCTACCATGGCCCCGAGACAGAGGCAAATAAAAATTATTGTAAAAAACAAGAAAAAGAAAAAGAAAGAAAGCTACAAATGGATTCAAATAGAGAGTTGTGAAAATCAGAACGCGTTCGAAAAAAAGAGAAAAGCACAAAGGTACATTAAATGAGAGAGAAAGGGAAAAGACAACAATTAATTTTAACAACATAACAAACCTCTAATCTCAGATGCAAATGCTTTAGCATTTCAGCAAAAAATCTTTTTATCAAGATCGTGGTGCAGTGCACCTGCAGCAGCCGGGCGCTGCGCTGCAAGGCAGCAAAGTGAAGAGACACTGCGCGCTAGGAGAAAATTTTACGTTGTAAGAGCGCATTTGATTGGCTAATTCGGCTCAGTAGGGGAGTGGCCTAAAGGGACTTAATTGAGCGCTAATAGAGTTTTCAGAATACGAATTTGGAGGTACATTAGCGCTCCATTAAATGGGTAACTTAAAAGGATATTTTAAAGTGGAAACTTACGAGACTTTTCAGAATACCCCCCCTGGACTCTAAGTTGTCATCTTTGCTCCACCAGTCTTTGAGCCAAGAGATGACAAATCCCATGGTATGAGTCAGATGAAATCATTTTTTATTAATAACCACTGTATCATATCATAATGTTCTTGTAAGTGTTTGCAAGTATATTCATGCAACTATTAGGGCAAGACTATATTACATTGGGGGGGCAAATTAGGCATACTAACCAAAAAAATTGCGATATGAAATTTTGTCTTGAAAGATGATTGCACAAAATCTAAGCGTTATACATGTAAATACAAGTTATACATGGAATTGGAAAGATATGAAATACGCATGTTATTTTCCTACAGGGTGTAAAGTTTTTCTAATTCTCAGATTTATTGGGAAGTTATAATTGTTTTCACAATTTCCACCACATTTTTACCTCTACTTTTGACATTATCCTATTCCTTTTCTGATTCAATTTTTTCATTCTTTTCAGAATATGTATATCAATATTGGTACAGGATGTCAAAACATAAGAAATACATGTACTGTATGAGTCTATAAAATTGTGCGATTTGGGGGGAAAATTTGAGTTGTAACGGAAACGGGCCCTACTCAAAACGCATACAATAATCATGTGTTCATGACATATTTTCACTTTAAATATTTGGAGATTTGTGAGGTGTCAAGTCTTTTTTTTTTACTCACATGGTAGTAGTATACTCTAGTAACAGTAGCAGTAGTAGTTCGCAGTCATAGTAGTTAGTATTTTAGTATTAGTAGGTAGTAGTAGTAGTAGTGGTAGTACTTACATGTAGTAGTGGTGGTAAAAGTAGTACTGCTACTACATGTAGTAGTGGTGTAAGCAGTGGTAGTGATATAATCAGTAGTAGTAATAGTAGTAGATGTACAAGTAATAGTAGTACATGATGTAGTAGTAGTAGTAGTAGTAGTAGTAGTAGTAGTAGTAATACTTAGTAGTACTACATGAAGTAGTGGTAGTTGTTGTTGTTGTAGGAGTAGCAGCAGAAGTAGTAGTGAGAGTAGCAGTAGGCCTGCATATGCAGTCTAGATCTGATTGCTTGTCTTGATTTTTTAAAAGTTATTCAAATCAACTTGTTGTGATACATGTACATGTATGATATGAATTTAAAAAGGTGAGCAAAATGTTTACTCTGGACACGAAAGCTTTTGCTGTGTTCAGTGTGATCTACATGTACATGTACATGTACGGTACATTATAAAATTATAAAGTTCAGAGTAGTTCTTCATCAAAGAGGTCAGTCGGGGCGTAAAAACAAATGATGGCCTTGGCTTTTGAGTAAAGTTCCTTTGTAAACATTGTGAAAAATCAAAACATCCACAAAGTATTATGCTGGTCCTTTATCTGAATTTGTCATAGACTTGTCTAGACCAAATAGATTTTTTTTTAAATCATCATTTACATAGTACATGCAGGGCCTGACTCTGCAGACTACAAGCATCATCATGGAAACGGGCAATTAATTTAACTACGTAGAGATAATGGTGATTGCTTTTAACATATCACGTTCTGCAAACATTTTTTAACCATGGCACATGTAGGTAGTATAACCATAAAAAAATAATTAAAATCAATGGTATCATTTCAGCCCTGTATCATTTCAATAATTTTCTAGATTTTAGATACGAATACCCAATAGCATGAATAGCCATTAGAGAATAGATCAGCCAGCCAGGAATTTTATAAAAAGATATATCGGATTGTTTGCTTTGCATTATAAAGTACTATAAATCATCATTTTCCAACAATATTTTGAGGGGCTGGAGATATAAGGTTTACACGTTGGCAGTGTACCATATGATATAATGAGTCAAGACTTTGAGGGGGGGAGAATACAAGGAGGGGTCCCATTAGCTGTGAGAGAGCAAAGCAAGGCAGCAAAAACATAATACCTAATAAAACTGAACAAAATGTTGTGACAGATTTTAAATTTGTACACCAGTGTATGGGGGAGTGTTTGGGGGCACCGGTAATTCAATTCCTAGCACCAGGGGCATCAATATAAAAATCTCCATTTTGATATTGATTTTACATAGTAAGGAGACAATTCACCATGTATATTTACTTTAACACATTTTTCAATTTTTCTATAGATCTGGCAATTATTTTTTTACAAATCATTCAGATTTTCGTGGATTTTGATGAATAACATAGGTCTACATGTACATGTAGGCATATGTGCACGACACTGATATTTAAAATTAATCATCATATATACATGTACTTGATGTTACTATGCAGACCTGTCTATTGCAGGCCTTTATCCCTCTATACGATGCATAGTCAGCCCCTGTGTGCATACTGTACACTGTACTTATTTTTGTTCATTCTGTTTTACCTGCAAGGCTACCTGTACCTGTATATTTTAGTCAATAAAATAAGTTTTTTTTTGTCTATGGATAAAGATAACAAAATACTTTTATAATGTATGCAGCAACATTTAGTTAATATAACTTAAACGATAAAGCAATGGTTTCACAACTCCTGCATCGATTGCAAAGTGTCTTCTCAACCTCATCGTCACAGAACCAATTTCCAAATTGCTACCAGTACCCTCTAATATCCTAGTTAACAACAATAAGATGTCAATATATACTGTCCATGCATTCAGTAATGCAGTTGCTGGTACAATCTAGTTTTAAGTACACTATACTCTTGCCCAGCACTCTAATTCAGTTGCAACCGCAGAAACCACAGCTCATACGATTATCATTTCAATAGCCGACACTTCCTTGATGAGACAAGGAATTCAATGTAAATGGCTGGAGGGAAGTAAAAACCTTCAATATTTTTTTCATCCTGCACGGCAATGTGTACAGTTTCTCGAAATGTGGGATGCACAAATGCAAGAAAGCCAAGATGAAGAATGAATGACCTTTTGAGACTTGGCAAAAACTCCATTCATTTCGTGTTTGGAGATGAACAGTGTAATTTTGTAAACCTTTTATGAATATTTGCATGTAAAATCTGTGTGTAGGCTATACCAAATAAGCTAGTTTTACTACATGGCATAAAGGTGGACATTGTACATACATCATACATGTACATGTAGAAACCATAAACATTACCACGGTCACATATCAAATGAGGTTGGAATAATCTTAAATATCCTCATTTATCCGAAGGCTGAGTGTAAAAAAACACATTTGGCATAAAAAAATCAAATTTCAAAATGTACATGTAGGTTGAATTTAATATTTGATTTTGAATATATTTTTTTTGGTTAATACATTGTATGAATTTAACCTGTACAAATATTAGTATGGACACTTCTTCATATACATAAAGACTATCTTGGCCCATATTCTGAAGTCGGGTTTGACTTACATGTAAACTCAGGTTTATGGTTTAAGTATGGACAGCCATTGTTACATAATCACTAACAGTAGAGATATCATACTTCAGCTCATAATTCAGCTCTCAAATCATTCATAATTGAGTAGAAAGTATAAATAGATGATTGTCTTCACATCGATGAATTAGGAAAGAGCACAGTAAACATAAAGAAACATGCAAGTTAGTGAAAATTTTGATATTTTGGCTTTCCATACTTAAACCACAACTTTAAACCTGAGTTTAAGTTAAGCCCGACTTCAGAATACGGGCCAATGAATAATCACTTACCAAAGATGGTAAACTTTGATATGCCCCCTCTTCCACCGCTGCTCCCGCCCCCTTCAGGATTCACATTACCGCCAGCTTCATGTGTGGAGACACCACTTGGCGTGGGAGTTGGCTTGGGCGCCAACAGCGACTGGACGTTCTCCCAGCTGCCGTTGTTTGGGGAGGGGTTGATGCCTAGAAGATGACACATGAGGGCATAGACATTGGTGCTGCTGAACGGCTCGGCAACGAAGCCCTTCTTGAATGCGGGGCCATGGGCGATGAAAAACGGGTGCATCGACATGAGGTCGTTGTTGTAGCCATGTGTCCCTAGATGCGCTGTGGTGGAGGATTACAATAAGATTTGAAAATAACAATAACTTAAAATATATTAATTTGTCGTACTATTACCAGTCCAGTACACATATAATTTTTTTAATCAATATGGAACTAAATTACATGTACATGATTTAAATTTTCTCTATACTGTGCTTCAATGAAAGATATGAGTCTTTCACTCTATATGGACACAATTTGAACATTATTTGAACAAATCAGTGCTGTAATATTCCAATTATAAATAAACTCAAACATGAACCTCTATCTCTAGTCAATTTTGTTTTTAAAACTGCAATCTAACTTTGACATAATCTGCATGAATTTAACCCAAATCTATTATTTTCTTTTGAAGGCTTTCAACAACTCATGTGTGACTCCTCAATATTTCTGCTTTGAACATTGTCAGCCAACACCAAAAAGTGGTGTCTGCCTTAAATTGGTTTCAAATTTAAAATGGGTGTAACATTACACACACTGTAATTAGCCTTTTACATTAATAACACTACATGTACCATCCTAAATCTTATAGACCTCTATTATAATCTTTTATTTTAATTAATTTTTTCATCACAATAATACAATGTACAATAACCATCCCATATCTAATCTTTCAATTATTTTTTTCAACACTACAATACAATAACTATCCAATATCTAATCTTTCAATTAATTTTCTCAACACTACAATACAATAACCATCCTTCATGCAGGGCTTGACATCAGCAGTGGACGGGGGCAACCTAAATTTTGAGTCGGGCCACCAAAATTCTGTAAAAGCCCAAACTTGGTGGCCCGCTGAGGCGACCAGAGTTTTGATTAAAATACGTAATGTTTTGATTGTTTTCGAAATTGTTTCAGGAACACCAAATTTGCTTTGCGGGCCACCAAAAATATGAAATTGAGAGGGACCATTTGGGCCACAAAGAAAAACAGGTTGGTGTGGAGCCTTGCTACATGTATAAACTATAGGTACACTAGTTTTGTGTTACTATTTTGTGTCCTATATGTCAATCTCTCAAGCATGCCATACAATAGACCAGTTCGTAGTTACTTCAAGGGCAATTTTGGTCAAATGACCTTTCATTTCTTTCATCATGATAGGCAGATTTCAAAGCAGGGTATTACGTAAGCTTGCCTTACATAGCAGGATGAAGAAATTGAATAGACCAGGTGACTAGAATAGCACACCAATGAACACTTAAAGGAGAATGAAACCATTGGAACAAGATAGCTTGTGTGAAAACAGAAAAATCAAAGAAACAGATCAACAAAAGTTTGAGAAAAATCGGACAAATAATGAGAAAGTTATGAGCATTTGAATATTGCGATCACTATTGCTATGGAGATAGCAAATTGGCAATGCGACAAAGATGTGTGATGTCACTTGTGAACAACTCTCCCCATTACTTTAGTATATATTTCACTTGAATTGCCTCTTTTATCACATCTATCCATACATGTAGATCATGTGTTCTTTCTACATGAGGGCATGTAATACATATTTTTTAAGAATACATCATGGATAAAGAGTTTGTATCATCATAAGAAAAAGCAAAAAGAGACATTTTGAGGGTATTTTATAGTCCACCAAAGGAAAGTTGTTCATCAGTGACATCACATATCCTTGTCGCATTGCCAATGGGAGGATCTCCATAGCATTAGTGATTGCAATATTCAAATGCTCATAACTTTCTCATTATTTGTCTGATTTTTCTCAAACTTTCTTTATTCTTATTCTTTGATTTTTCTGTTTCTACACAAGCCTATTTGTTCCAAAGGTTTCATTCCCCTTTAATGAAGGTATTTGTTGCATTCCTACTTTGAATGCATATCTTAGCATGTTGAACAATGTACTTGACAAACTGTGAAATACCAGTCGTTCGTGGAAGCATACTTGTTTTTTGTGGATGTAAATGAAAACGACAATTCAAAAGAATATATGAATAATCAAGACATCAAAGTTGGTGCTTATCTCATTAGATTTTAAAGCACCATGTCTCTTGAGTACAAATGACCTTCTTCTGATCATGCATCGATTGATCATGCGCAGAAAGGAACTACGAACTGGCTTAGTTGTGACAAGAACTTACTTGATTTGTACCCTGTTCTGTTGCTCATGATCTGCCAACCCTCTTTGGCAACCAACAGAATGGGTGAGATGCGACGATTGTCCCTGTAATGATATCTTGAAGGGATGTCTTCTTTCAGGTAGGCTGTCATGTGTTGGCTCTTGCCATGGAATCCTTCATAGATCGCTACAGTATCTTCATCTTTAGAGCAGGGATTCGAGGGAAGATCAAAATGTTTGAGGCATTACTTCACAAATATCATGAAATGCACAAATCTTGGAAAATTTAAAGGTTGATTATTGAGGTACACTTCAAGTACCGGTAGTCGGCCAAATGATCAAATTACTAACCTTTTAACAAGCTTCAAGGAAAAGCCAGTTTCCCCAGGTTTCATAATAAAATGCCCTTCATTTATGATGAACTACTTCCAGATACTATTTCTTTCGTCATATACATTTCAGTTATAATAAAAAACATTTCTGAAAATGTATTCTATACATATGTAGGCCTACACTAAACAGAAATGAACAATGTTTGGTGTGTTTGCTCATTTTCAACCTTATTTACATTTTTTTTTCTTCTGCATCATATTCCTTATTTTGTTTTGACAGTCACTGTCCGAAAACCTCCATGTTTACAAAAATATTGACATACATGTACTGTACAAGTAATAGATTAAATACTGTAGGGGAGATCGGGGTAGCTGGAATGCAGGGTACATGTAAGTTGAAACATTGTAATTTTCTTTAACACCTGTGAAATAAATTTGTGCAATACTGCCCTCAATTTATTGCTATTAATAATACAACACTGATCATTGTATTAATAGCAATAAATTGAAGGCAGTGTTGCATAAATTTATTTTACAGGCGTTAAAGAAAATTACAGTGCTTCAACTTACCCCACATTCCAACTATGAACCCCGATCTCCCCTACTATGTTTTGTAAAGTTCTATTTGTTGTTGTTGTACATTTTTGGGCCTGTTTCATGCCCTAGTAGTCTGCTCAGTAGACACTTGGTGTTGAGAACTCAAAGGTAGAAAAACTGTTAGGTAAAGGTCTAGTGATTCTATTTTTAAGCTAGAACTACAAAAAATGTTACAGTCGGAAATTTTGAGATATTCTTTAAAGTTTCAATTACGTCTAGAGTTCTACATTGTGAACTTTTATGGTTTATATGAAATGATAACAAAGAGTTGCTTTTAATCTTTGACTGACAATTAAGGCAACTGAATCTGTATCTCACCACTTTCTGGCCAAATACTCAGGATTGGATTGTTATTGGTGGTGAAATAGGGTAGGATACTAGGGTCCACAAAGCTTTCGACCACAAGAACTCTGTCCGGACTTATCGTTGTCATCCCATGGTCCGAAGTTATGATGACATTGATCCGATCATACAAACCGCTCTCTTTCAGTCGACGAACAAGATAACCTGCCGTCTCATCGCACATCCTGAGTATGGGCAAAATCTCTTGAGAATCCGGCCCAAACAGGTGGCCAGAATGATCAGGTTCATGGAAATACAGAGCTCCAAAATTCACTTGGTCGTTCACAAAGTTGTCCACCATCACGTCGATGCGTTTGCGGAATGGAATGCTTACGTTGTACACTGGGAAATAAAAATCGGGTAAAATCCCACTGAAGTTGACGTTCCCGCTGGGCCATAAAACAACAGAACTTTTGCCTCCTTGCTTTTGGTTTGCGATCCAAACTGGCTCGCCTCCGTTCCACCACTTTGGGTCTGTGCTTGTCATTTCAAAGGACTGGTTGAAAGCTGGATCAAACATTCTATTTCCAGTCACTCCGTGGGATTCTTCATATAGTCCTGTTACCAGGGTAAAATGATTTGGAAACGTCTTGGTAATAAACACATCTTTGATATATCTTGCTTTCACCCCTGAAGCAACAAGTTCGTCAAAGTTTGGAGTGTCCACTTTGGTGAGATAATCCCAGCGGAAGCCGTCGAAAGACACAATCAATACAAGGGGCTTTGAGGCACTGGCTGCGGTCGGCGCCCCGGTGGTCTCCCACCAAAAGGCGGCCAGGACTGCGGAAAGAACGGCTGCTTTTAAAGTTGTCATCTTTTTTTTGAATGACCACGAGCAAAGGCAAAGAAAGTCTTGGGAGAAATGGCAATCACACTCAGCATCCGTAGGATTGTGATTGTACTGCGATGGTGGTCAAATGTGGTGTAGGCCAAGTTGTGGTTTTCTGTTTACTTTTTGTGTAAGCCTTCCCTCTCGACATGACGACAGACATTTCGATTTCGCAATCGTAATAGCTTTAGTAATTCTGCTAGCTATGCGCGCGTTGTGTGCGTGCGTGGCGTGCGGCGCCAACAATTTTTTTTAGAAGCAGAGCCCGGCCCCCCCCTCTCTCTGTTTTCTTTCTTTTTTCTCTGTCTTTCTGACTCTCTTCTCACATCCACTCTTTAATCCTCATTCAATTATATCCCTCTCACTCTTCTTCATCACGCGTGACTTTCCTGCTCCCGATCAAAGTCAATTTCGACTCCTCTGAAAACTGGTCATGATTAAGATCTTGCTTAATCATGACCAGGGGAGCGTTTCATGAAAGTACTTGTCAGACATTTTATCCGACAAGTCGCATTTTATCCGACAGTTACTATAGTAACAGTGCTTCTCAGCCAATCAAAATCCTGAAAAGATGTCAGATCTGAAAACTTGTCGGACAAAAATGTTGATCAAACGCCCCTCAGTTTTTTAGAGGCGTCGATCTTTGGGGGGGGGCATGCAGGGTGGCTATCGCCCTACCAAAGAAAATATTGTTGGGGGCAAGCATAGCGTTTTGCCCCCCCCCCAAAAAAAATAATAATAATAATAATTCCGTAAGTGCAAAAGGAAAATAAAAACTACAGTTAACAGAGAAATTGGCAAATCAACCAAATACGTACCGTACGTACAGTATAAAATTTGGTTTTTACATCTATAGTACAAAATGCAGCGCTCTCCGCGCGGGAAATGATTCCATCTATCATTGGAACTTTTGTTAAGCTACATCTACGCAGGAATTTCAATATATTGGCATTATTTTTGCCAATGAATAAACAAGAAAATCGCAAACTTTTTTATAGGCGGATCCAGGCGAGTTAAAATTTCCCTTTTCATGACAGTTTTATCATGAATTTCGGCTCGCAATTTACGCTTGTATTGTTGAAAAATATGAACCCATGTATCATTTCAAAATTAAAATAGTCGGTGCTTAAATTGTCCACTTTTCAGGTCTTAATATCAACAAATTTCGCGCTCTTATAAGGTTTATTAGATATATAAATAAGATAATAACATATCCATTGATTCCTAATAATTACAATGTCCTTTTTCAGAATGGAGTTCTTAAGTTTAGGAAGAGGAATAGGAAGCTAGTCATCATTTTTTATATTATGACAAACTGTTCATAAAAAGTCCCCATTCTAGGTCAAAAATGAAAATTAAAAAAATTCAGCTCGCGCTTTTCGCTCACAATAAAATTGTAACCGTAGCCACTTCACAATTTACCGACACAGTGCTTGAAATAATGCTTATTGACCCTTCAGATCGGAATATCACTTTTTTTCAGCTCGCGCTTCGCGCCCGCATTATTGATTTTCATATTAAAAGAAATGTATTTAGAATGCCCATATTCTAGGTCTAAATCTAAAACACGCGCACGCATGTTTATTGAGATACACAGTTCTTTATTTAAAACACGCTTGAATTATCCACTTTCACCCTCCCACTATCAATGCAAGAAACTATCAAATTACCCACCCTTTTCATGATTTACAGAACATAAATAAGTGTCCATTTTTAGGTCTAAATCTCACTTTCCCGCACGCGGATCGCGCTCCCATCATTGCTTGGTTACAAAAAGTGGCTAGAATGTCCAGTTCATAGGTCGGGATGGCAAACATTTTCAGCTCGAGCTCGCAGTAATTATTTTGTTACATATACGCATCTTGTTCAGGATCACAAACATTGCTCAAAATTTTCAAAATATATTTTAAATATATAATTACATACAATATGATATATATATATATATATATATATAATATAATAGTATACAATATATATATATATACTCTGAAAATGAATCAACGCTATTTTTTTTCTTCCTTAACAATATGTAAATGGAATTTTTAAAAGTATTCGAGGTCAATTAAGACATTAATTTAATGATTTCAGAATTACCCCACTATTAGGCCGCTATGCAAATTATCAGTAATTATTAGTTGCCATTCTTCCTTCTTCCTTGCCTGTGTCGAAAGTAACTTAGCAGGATCTCGGGATGAATTTACATTTCCTTCGGCATGTTCGGGGAAGATTTTGAGAAACCGGTAGGCCCTATTCTATCAATACTTATTTTTGTTCATTAGATCATGAATTTGTGCTTGCCAGTGGCGTACCAAGGATTTTCCACGGGGGGGGGGGGGAACTGTCCGGTAAAAAAATTTTGACAAGCAAAAAAAGCCTTCAATCACAAATAAAGGATTTTTCACCCAAAAAAAATTGACAAGCAAAAAAAGTCTTCAATCACAAATAAAGGATTTCTTTCAAGCTCGTCAGGGGGGGGGGGCAGGGATACATGTACGTCCTTTGCATGGGTTGTGGTTGTGGCTCGTCGGAGGGGGGGGCAGACTGCCCCCTCATGGTGGAGTCATTACCGTTACCCTAATTGAATCATGAAGAAGGGGGGAAGAAAAAACATGATGGTGGCCGACAGATATCTATTATGTACTTCATCCCCCCCCCCCCCGAAAACACGATATTTAGTTTTTAGGGGGGATTTTCAACTTCTTTTATGACAATAACCTATTCCTTATGACACGTATGAGGGCGTTATTCAAAAACTTGAATAGTATGCATGGTGCAGAGCGTGCAGAATCTTTCTATACCGATTGTCGACAAGAATTACTCGAATTTCACGACTTAGTATAGGGAACAATAGTTTAAAGGAACTGAATAACTCCTTTCGTTCGTCTTTTTTTTTACACTGTATCTTATTTGCGTTAGTTACTGTTAATCGAACCTTTCGCAATATTTTGTCAATCATTGTGAAAGTCAAGTCTACCCCAACAAATATTCGATTTGGATGAAGCGGGAACAATCTAATAGGCATAACTCTGATCGAAATCGGATACACGAAGATTTATTGTAATCATTTCTTTATTTCATAGAAAAGCAGTATACAAAATGAACAAAGAAAAAAGCAATGAAAACGTAACAAGCAAAACCAGGTCCATGAACCTATAATGGTTTAAGGCAGGTTGAAATGTACATAAAAAAGTGAAAAAGACATTAAAAACATTGATTGCAAACAAAAAACAATCATACATTTGTAATATCCTGATGATTTTTCCACATTTTAACATTTTTACAGATCCATTTAATATAAGCAAATGACGATATAACTGTCGAAAAATATTTTCGCTTGAGTGAGCACCACTTACTTTTGAAAAGTTAGTGAAAAATGATTTGCGCAGAACTTTGAAATAGTTATGCGAATAAAAGTAGACCTTAATCGCGAAGAACACGTTGAATTTAGCTAGTAAAATGATTTGAAGACATCTTTTACCCTTTTTGTTCCCTTGTCCAAAACACTTCGAAGAGTGCAATTGCGTTCCACCCCACTCCCTCACACACTGAGGCCATCGTGACGATATTTGCTTTACCACTTAACAATGACCTGTGATTTACATGAAATGGCTTATATGCTTGATTTTCATTTTGTTAATCATTGTCAAGCTTGGAAAAAGTGTGGAGAAACAAGTATTAGATGAAAAATAAAATGTAAACCCACTTTAAATAATAAAAACTTAGTGAAAAAATGCTGGAGAAGTCTGACATAAACTTTTGTTCCGAATAAGTTGTCCTCAGATCCAGCTGGCACAAAAAGGGTAAAGGTTGTGCTTAATATGTGTTGGAATATCAATTTGGGTGGCAAAATTGTTACAAAATGCTTGAATGTATCCGTTTTATTTCAATTGTCTAAAAGTGCAAAGGTAATATATGAGAAATGTTTCGCAGGGTAAGTTTGATTTCGCCCTTTCCCCTTAACACAGCGTGAAAACGAGCATTTCTGCGCAGATTTCTGCGAGTTTTACACAAATGGGCAGTGCTCACTCAAGTGTAACATTCTGTCAAAACTTATACTTACATTGGATAGATGAGACCTAAACCCAAGAATGTATATGTGAAAAAATTACCAACATGTTGTATAGTTTTTAATTCCCATGGCTTTTTCCAAGTGAAAACTTTTTTTGATACGCACTGTATGTGTCCACACCTGAGAAGTGATAAACAACACCAGTTTCGTTTTGGTCTAACACCAGATAGGTGTTAATACAACACCAATTAGTATTAAAACAGCATCGGTTTGATTCCAAACTGGTGTTGTTTCAATAATTCTCTGGGGAGCGTTTCATGAAAGGACTTGTCGGACGTTTTATCCGACAAATCCCATTTTATCCGGCAGTTACTATAGTAACAGTGACTCTCAGCCAATCAGAATCGCGGAAAGATGTCAGATCTGACAACTTGTCGGACAAAAATGTTGATGAAACGGTCCCCAGGTGTGGACATATATAGATTCAGGGCTGGTGTTAAATCAACACTTAGTTTTTGCAGTGTACAATAAAACTGGATAGGTAAATTTGCATTAACATTTCGGACTTTAAACGGGGACTTGCTTACATGAGCAAAGGTAAAGTAAACATGACATCGACAATGGAGCATTCAGTATATCCATTATGATAACAAAATTGTACATATAATAACGTAATGTTAAACATGAAAGGAAGGCAGAAAAGAAAACAAAAACGGATTCGATAATTCAGTTAATAATGTGAAACATAATGTGGATATGGGCTTTCAAAGCAAAATACCAGATGAGCTGAATATTGTAAATATAATATATGGATAACTTTATACCTGTAATATCTACAAAAGAGTAATCGTCACTTTATTATTGGCGTTCCCTTTTTAGCGTTCTACCACATGAAATATGCCTCCGTCGTAACGTACAAAAAATGTTCTTCGTTATTTTCAGGATGGCTACATTCTGTACACTCGATTGGGTAAAAATGCTCCATTAGGTTAATTATGTCTCCAACCAACATTTGGCATTTCTTTTGGGCATTTTGCCCATTCAGATTGCTGATTATTTTTTTAAACCTTTATTACTGGATGCGCTTCCCGCATTGGGTAAAATACTGCCCCAAATTGGTTGGACACATATATACCCTCATGCTGGTTCTGAACAAGAAAAAGGTGTGAAAAATTACACGAAACAACGTAAATTTGATTGAGAATTTGTTAAAGAAAGTATTGATAATAAATTAGGAGTTGTAAAATAAATATTTTTAAGAATGAACACATGAACTTCTCAAACCTATCCGAATGATCCCCGAGGTTACTGGAAAACAAATAAAATTCACTCTTTAATCTTACTTCACAATGATTTTATTCCCTTTTAATTCACTATAAAAAAGTGCGAACAATTTTTGAATTTCTTTTTTTTTTTCCTCATCATCATCAAAATATATTCCCATTCTGCTTTATAAATGTATTAATTAATTCATTTAGTATAAGTTTGGGATTGTCATTTTTTTTCAAGCAATCTGCTTTTGATGAAAATCCTCCTGCAAATTTTAAATATCATACAATCATTTTCGTCTGGAATTATCTTTTTAGTACTCTTTATTTATAATTCATGCCAAAAATGCTAACATATTATGTTTATTATGTTATGAAAAATGTATTATACGAATGTTATGGATGCAGAAGAAAACAATAAATCAAATCAAATCAGATTATCAATACCACTACTTGTGAATTAAAATTCGCCACTTTCTAATACAGAAGTGTCAAACTCACATGAAGAAACAAAATGAGAGTATGAGACTGGTACAATTCACTTTCAATTCATTTAATTTGAATTGACCAAAATGGGATATAAATAACCACACTTCATAATGCATGATCAAGATGATAAATATTATGACTTTAAATAATACTTTCTCTTTATTCACACTATTTTTTAACAATTTTGATACGATTTCGGTTTAATTTTAACCTTTATTATGCAGGGGCCGCGGAAGCAGGGTGCTTGGAGGGGGAGGCTTCAGCCCCCCCCCCACCTTTTTTTTCCAAAACCGTATACAAAAACGTATAAATGACCATATGAATGTGATATTTTTGCATGATCAGCTCCCCCCCCCCTTTAAAAACCGTTCCGCGGCCACTTCATGTCTTCATAAGCCTTGATTGCACATGTTTCTTTCTAAAAAAAATGTCATCTTGATCTTGGTGATTCACTTGCATGCATGACAAACAGATTATTTAAACACTGAAAAATGAACAAATACGAATTTTTAAATTGCTCTTTGAGGCAATGTAGACCAAGCGCGGTTAACAATCATTATCTATCCGAGTCAATTAATCACGTAAATGATTACAATGAACAAAAGCGGGTCTAGGAGATACCACTGAGGAACCCCAATCGTGACGAACAGCTATACTGTACGTTATCATAGTCTATGCTTAGTGAACTGTTTGATTCATAATATCCTTCGACATTTAAGTGGAACGCCCGACTTTAATTTTGATGACGTTAAAACAACTAATATGAAAAATAACCCATTCATTATTTTGTCAATGAAATAGATTGAATGTCATATACCTCAAATGACCTTCAGCCCTTCCCCCCCATTTTTTCAGTCAAAACGTATAATACGATGGATTTTCATTGGCCATGCTATTGCGCTTCTCGTGTGACGTCTTCACCTCGTCGAGTCCGATACCCTTACTTACGACGTCATCGAGGATACCGTTTTGTTTATCGTCCACGCCATCATCAGCAGTCAGACTCCTGCAGAGAGGGAGAGAAAGAGAGAGAATGCTAGCACCAAACTACCTTGCTCGGCGCCGTGGTCTAGTGGTCACGATAAATATCTTTCAATCAGTGGAAGACGAGTTAAAATCCCAGTCATGGTGTGTTTTTCTTCAGAAAGAAATTTACCCAAATTGTGCTGCACTCAACCCAGGAGAGGTGAATATGTATATTGAAACACTGATCGAGTAACAGCTGCTCTGCTCAAAAGAAATGTGATAGTTTCATGCCAATAAGATGGGAACGGTTCGCTTCATGAAGTTTTTTTATTTTACAAAATTTAGGGCCTATTAATGGCCGGTAGGATGGACCCTTTCTTTATATGAAAAAAATATATATTCACCAAGATATTCACCTAATCATGTTACGTGAATGAGGCAAACAATAGCAAGTGGCAAGAGTTTCGGGATTTGATGCACTGTATTGGAAAATAACAAACTAGCGAAGCGAGCTAGTCAAAGATTTTTTTTGTAAATTCATATTTATGATAAGCCCTAATATGTGAATAATGAATTTGTAATAGATTATACATTCTAAAAGTCAAGTAGGTCTATCCGATGGAAATTCTAATTTGTAATTGGTCAAAATACGATTATTGAATAAAATCATTCGATTGTACTTTTTTTTTGGGGGGGGGCTCCAGTCTTCACCCCTCCCCAATATAATATTATTTCATTTTTCACAATCAGTTTTAAAGAAAATCATGCTTCTCTTACTTTCCGAAGTTTTCCCCTTCCGCCCTGGTCTCTGGTAGCATCATACCCCGGGTCTCAGGGAGGAAGAGGGTCAGGAGCCCCGCCAGGACGGCCATGGAGCCGTAGATCACAAGCGGCATGGGTGTCCAGTACTTGTCCAGGGTGAGGATCAGAGGTGCCAGCATGTTGGCCATCCGAGAGAACATGGAACATCCCCCAACCGCCACAGTCCTGCAACAACAACAGAAAATAGATGGGTCTCTAGGTGGGGGTGGGGTGTGGAGGGAAGGTAGTTTTATTCGGTTTCGATGAGGGTTACAAGAGTTTGGTGTCCGTGGACGAGGCCATAACAGGCACATTTTTATTGTCTTGCAGCTTCTTTTTTATTATATAGAGTATTATTCAGGGGCGGATCCAGCGTTAACATGGGGATGTGTCTCGAGGGAAAAAAAGGTCGAAGATCACGACAATCGACGATACATTCGAGTCGAAAGATCTGATGATGCGCATGCAAAAAAGGTCAAAGTCATTACCATCGGAGGCCCTTTCCCGTTGATAAAAATATTGGAGCTCCCCTCCCCCGGGCCCCCCCCCCCGGATTCGCCCCTGATTTTACTTGACTTATTCGAAGGTTGAAATGCCAATTTGTTCACTGTTGGGATAAAAGGTGTAAAATGGCAGATTAAACTGAAATCTGGTCAAATTTAATCGCATCTCATTTTTTAGTGCCATCGATATGCCTTTGATTTTGAAGATTGGGGATCAGGGGCAAAAGAACGCTCCATTTGCGTTCCATACTTTATGAAATAAATTATAGTTGGTCTCTGTTAGAAAAAAAAAACATCTGAAAAAAAACTCTGAATATAGTTTTAAAACGTGAAGTTTTGCATTTCACTCTTTTATGATCGAATTGTAGATCTTCAAGATTTGAATCAATATCCGTATTCGGCTGACCACATCCGTACAGGATATATTTGCAAAGAGCAGAACATTATTGTGAAATTATCCACCCCTCAAATATCTTTAATGTTGTATTCCTTTTTTATTATTCAAATAACTTCCCAAATTAAAAACAAAATATATTTGTTGAACTTAGGCTGTTTCCAACCTTACCTGATACTTGTTGGATAAAGTTCAGCCGTGTATAGATAGAGGACCCCAAATGATCCCGAGATGCCGAATTTGCCTATCATAGCAACCGTTGTAAGCCATACACCATCAGCTAAATAAAAGCAAAAAATCTCGATAAGGGCATATCTAGGCAATATTGGTATACATATCAAATGCAGAAGTGGAAGCGCTACAGTGGGTTGGGACAATCCGTATGATTTTTCCGATAGAGAGTTATAATCAAAGAATGAATAAAAACAAATAAAAGAAAGAGGAGGAAAAATGAAGAAAGGAAAAAGTGGAATAAAACAGGAGATGTTGGGGTCATGTAATTGTATTACACCTGTTATTGAATTTGAAATTGCCCCATCCCCCTCCCCATGCATGCCCTCCAATTCCATTCAAATATGCCTACAAACTATTTTCAGAAGTATGATTATAGGACACAACAACTCACACTTCAATACATTTTTGAAAACCCACACCTGTTAGTATATGCACATTTTCTTTATCAAGGAACACAAAACAAAGTAACACCCATTTCCTAAGAAGAAGGATATTTTTCGCATAATCGAACCCCATCAAAATGCGACGGATCAAATGGATCTCTTTTTCTATCCCCTGTCGCTCTTCCGCCTTCTCGCTTTCTGTCTCTCATTTCACGGATCCTATATGGCAGGCGAGGTGTTTCAAAATACCTCACTAGCCTTTCCTTGCCAGGGGTATTTGGAATTTTGCAACACCTCGCTTTCCATAGCAAGCACACTCGCCGAAAACACGCGTCATAAGGGCCAAAAGAGAAGGCATTTTGTACACGAAAAGTGTGACCATACAAAAAAAAGGCTTTCACTAGAAAATCGAGGTCATGTTGTTCCAGGAAAACTTTGAAGAGCAAAAAAAAGTTGTGACTACATCATCGAGGTCCTCACTTGCGTATACATTATATATTTCCATAATTTTTTTTTGTACCTCTGAAGAGGGGGGGGGGGCACGGGCTGGATGTGGATCCGCCACTTGCCATACTATTCATATCTCTATGACAAGGGCATGTACTTACGAATTGCAGCAGTTGACAGACATGCCACGCCCCCCCTATTATCACCAAGGCAACGATACTCGGTTTTCTCCCGAAGTACTCGACGGTGAAGATCGTGAGGATGTACGCGGGGATCTCGACTGCACCGGAAACGGCGAAGGCTACAAAATCATTGACACCAAGGCTCGAAGTGCTCAGAGACAGACCGTAATACACCGTCGTATGCACCATCCTGAAAACATGGCAATAAGTGACCACATTGGCGCATATTCCAGAGCCAGGGGGCGTTTCATTAAGCTGTTAAGTGTTGAGACCGACTTTAAGAGCGACTGTTGAACCTTTCTTACGCGCTAAATTACCGCCAATGAACATTGAAAGGATCACACTCGTTCTTAAAGTCGCTCTTAATAACAGACAGCTTTATGAAAAACCCACAAGGTTTCATTTACACTCTGGCCTTAACTTGGGGTTTAACTATGGATAACCGATTGTGACATAAATCTTTTACAGTAGAGGTTCATTTCATAAAATCTTTGGACAATCAATTAATCATTCCTAACTACCCGGGAAAGATAAATAAGTTAGTTGTCTTCATAAGACTTTGATTTGGAACGAGCAGAGTAAAATAACAAACATACAATGTAAACTTAATTTTGACCCCTTCGGCTTTCCATAATTTGGTACAAAGTAAGACTAGATCGAACTTATTTAAAGTAGAATTAAGAATACGTAACATTTTTTTTCTTAAGGATAGGAATTCAGATTTGGGATGAGCTTGCATGGATTTCCTACAAAATGGCATTAAAAAGGAAAAGTTTACCCTCGAAAATCGGTTACTTTTCGTCTCCAAAAATGATTTGACATTTTGAAATGGAGAGAAAGGGCATGTAGTTGGTAATATTCACTCAAATAATCAACTTTATTAATACATTTCCATCCGTACATTCCTATGTGTAGTTATGCATAAACATGAGTATTTCGACTCATCTTGATGCATTTGTCATGTTATAGGTATGTTTTATTATATCTTTACCTATGGATATACACGGGAGGGATTCTGAACACATGCAGTCATTACGCCTCTTCATGTAATTATCCATTTTCCTCTTCAAGATGACTGCATAGTGTGCAGGTATAGAGCTTTCATACTCAAATTTATTATTGGCTCACCTTTTCCCTTATTCAGTTCAATACCGTGAATAAAAATTAAGGTTTCAGTATATATATGTTACAATGGTTACTCACCAACTGAAAATAAGATTAAGAGACCGGAGACAGACTGATCGAGTACGAAAGAGATCAAGGAAATTGGCTTTGTTTTGATCCCGATTTATCGTCTGCAAACAAGCATAAAATTTTCGCCTTCAGATACACCAAGTAAAAAAAACAAATTCAATGATTCCAATTACATGATATTTCGTATAGACAACAGACGTGCCTTTCACAATCATTAGACTACCAGACTTTGTTAAAATTTGAAATAGAATTGTATTGACAATGCATATAAGAACTGTTAAAGAGGAATTCCATCGGGTATTCCGCAAAGGCAGTTGTGATAAACTTATGGTATCCGTGGTTAAAGAGGACCACAGAATCTTTCACGCCAGTATTTACTTTAGTGGTGTTCGATCAACACCCGACCAATATCATCATTACTAGTATAAACATGTTCTGTGATATTTACATCGTTCGGTGTTATGTTCGAACCGCATGGTGTATTTTAAACACCTGGGTTCCGTTGCATAAAAGTTACTTTTATGGTGACTCTACCATTCAGTGGTAACCAATCATGGTAACAATGCTCAACAGCCAATGAAATTCAAGCATTCTATGAAAGAATGCCATTGGATGACAAAGTTATCGTAACAGTAACTTTTATACAAAGTGGCCCTGATGATGCGGACGCCAGTCGGTGTTCCGGGGAGCGTTTCATGAAAGGACTTGTCGGACGTTTTATCCGACAAGTCCCATTTTATCCGACAGTTACCATGGGAACAATGCCTTTCAGCCAATAAAAATCATGGAAAGATGTCAGATCTGACAACTTGTCGGATGAAAATATTGATGAAACGCTCCCCTGATTGCACCGCACCAGTGTTTCACTACAGGCCGGATTATGAATATCTTCATGCTCATGAACATCAATGAGGGCTTATTTTTGTCTTCAAATGATAGCGGTAGGCGGAGCCTAATCTCATTTGTTTTGTGTTGAACGTGCACGCAGCTTTCGGTCTAGTAAATATAATATAACGTCTTTGGTTTTACCCATAGAGTTTTATTACTAGTTTGCGTTATAACTAGTATCTTTATGATTTTACAACAGTTTTTAGTGACCATCAGCGCGTGAATATACATCCTCGTCCACACACCTTGCCACACACCCACCCTCTCGTGCGCGTGCTTACACACACCCACACACATACATACCTCTTCCTTCTTTAAGTCTTCAGTAAAGACTGGATCCGGCGCAGTTGTTTTGTTGACCTCAGCCACCTTTGTGATGATTTTCTCTGCCTTCTCATACCGCCCGACTGATATCAACCATCTTGCTGATTCGGGTACATATCTTTATGATGCGAAACAAAATGGACGAAAATTAAAAAAAAATGATATTAATTTTAGTAATCAATAATCATTGAATGTGATGTAATATTTCCTAAGTGAATTAGAAGAGCAGTGACGGTCCAGATCAGCCGTCCTATAATCATGATTATACCACTTTCTCTTTTTTCTGTTTTTTTCTTCCTCTTATTCTTTCTTCTCGATTTTACTAAAAAAAATCAATAGGGGCGCATGCCCATGCCCCCCTCCCCTTCCTGGGGAAAAAAATTCTTGGGTGTGTCGTAACAATGTTTAGTGTCATTTTGAAGTAGGTATAGTCTGGAGTTTTCTTAAAGCATCTCAACCTTTTTTCGTCTTTTTTAAGAGGGTCGGTCGCCCATTCCATTGCGCCTCCATGCGTGTTGCCTTACATCATTAAGAAGAAGAAGGGCACAAGTGGCGCCATGATGGCCAGCTGAAGAGTTCTCCAGTAGGGAAGGTAGAAGGCCATTAAAGCCAATGCCATGTACCCCAAAGAATAGGGGATGCAGAGCAAGATGCCAGCAATATTCCGTTTGGATGTCCCAACGTATTCCGTTCCTATAAAATAAAAAGAAGACATGTTTAAAAAAAAAGAAGGAAAGAAAAGAAATGACTGTAGGTTTAGTTTCAACAGGAAAGCCCTTTTGATATTAATGAAATCTTGTATTGGACCTGTACCATATTTTGCTGAGCTTAACCATCTCAGACACAGATGACATATTAGAAACTTGCTCTAATTGGAAGGCTGATGTAAATTGAGAGATCTTTAACATCCTTCAGCCCCATTCTTATCCCTCATCTTTGCCCCCCCCCCCCCTCTGAGTTCTCTCTCTCCCTCTGTGCGTGTGCGGGGAAGTGGTGTAGGTGTGGGTGTGTGTATTCAAACACTACTTAGACTTATTCATAACCGCAAGTGAACCGTACATAGAGATCACGTGACATTTTACCAATTTAGACAAATGAAAAGTGAGTTCATATCTCAAGAAGATAGCAACTTGCCCATTCACTAACATTAAGATTTGCGATGGAAAGCCAACGAGGAAGGACGACGGTGATTAGTTCCTCGTCAGTGTTTTGAACAAAATGCACATGACTGTATAACAATTATCTCCATTGGCCATTGCTATATAGCGATTTTTCGCAATCCTTTCTGTTAGGGAGCCAGGGGGGTGTTTCACAAAGATTTAAGTATGACTTAGAGTCGCACTTATATACAGAGTTGCGTACGGTATGAAAGGCTTGACCGCATTGGTCAGATCGTGTCATGAGGACGCGCACTATTGCGTATCTATCAATAAGATCGCGCGTTGCATATCATGCACGCGTCGGCATTTAAGTGCGACTTAAGTCATACTTAAATCTTTGTGAAACACCCCCCAGGAAGTGGATTTTTGTTGTTGCTGTTGTTGTTGTTGGTGTATAGATTGCCCGTGAGTCCGTTGGCAGTGCGGATTGGAGGCGTTGTTTAAGTATCATCGTCGTCCTCGTGGTCATCGTCATAATATTTTGTAATATTAAATAATGATATCATATTAAAGTGAAACATTATTTGTATATGATAGAGCTTATCAGCCCCAACAATTTTCACATTGTACCACAATGAACATCTTTGTTATCACGGAATCATATTTTGAGCGCTGTTAATTTGAGGTTCCACAAGTTTGACAAATTGATACAAATTTGTATCTTTTGCCTAAGGCAAATGATTCATTGTAAGTCATTATAAGCCATTATAATTTCGAGTCCGCGTCCCACAATAATTGTCGGGTTTCATCTATATCTTTATCCATAACTTATTTTGCTTATTTTCACATTCAAAATTTGTAGGGCCTATGTCCAAAAGAATCGCAAATGTTGGTTCCTTGGCTTTTCTAAAGCGACACCAAGTTCTTGGCAAAGCAAAATTTGACCAAGTCCAAGTGCTTGAGTGATGAGTCCGAGTTAGGTAGTCAAGGTCCTCGATCGGTTAGCGGATTTCGAGTCGAGTCGGATTCAATCGAAACCGGAGTCGAAAACATACCCAAAGACGAAGAGAATGATGTAATGGCCCATTCCCGCCATCCCGAGGAAAAATCTTAGAAAGGAATAGGCCCACCACTGTCTGGTGAATGCTGTGAGAATACCCGTTACCAGTCTGACCACGTTACACATCTGAAGAGTCCACCAACGTCCGATTCTGTGGAGCATACAGGGAGTTTACGTTATATCGAGCGGCATGAAGAATTAAGGACGGTAGCCCATAGAACAATACGAACCCTTTCAAATAGTCCCTTTTTGCCCATGGTAGAGCGAGCATAAATGAATATCTTGGTTTTGGCCTATCAGACACATTCCATTTCTATGCTTTCGTGACATTAATCAGACAAAATGGCGTCTTTTCTCCGGAAAAGGACAGTAGCGTTTTATAACCAGGACGATTTTTGTGGTTAAAACATAATTGGGTTGGGGTTTTTTTTAAGTCATGTTTGGTGCTTTATTTTGCAAGCCTTATATCCATTTCTGTTAAACATAGTGCATAATTCCCTTGTTTACCGCATGCCCAACCTAGCAGTATTTGCCAATTCCGCTTAATATAGATGACTCAATTTGATACCTGTGTAACAATAAAAAGGAGCCCAGTTTAGTTTTAGTCAATGGCCATGCTTGTCATGGATATTCATAAATTCGAATGTTTGGGATATTTGATTCATGCAGAAAGATATCAAATGGGGTATTAATTTCGGGGATCTGTGAATGTAATATTTAATTCAGCGTCTTTGGAACGGATTGAATCCTATATCTGGAAACATTCTTTTTTTTCTCCGAAAATTCAAGTAAATTATTGTTTGATTTTTCCACTTCAAAACGTTTGTTTTCCTTCCATAGTTTCCGGCGTCGAGTGCAAATTTGGCAGTTTGTAAAGGAAATTATGATCATTTTCCCTGTTGGAATGACGATCTCTCTTTTTAAAATGATTTTTCATAATTACTTTACAGGTTTTTGCTTCTCATTTCTTTTTTGATGACATTAAAATCCTCCTTGCCAACTGACCCGCAACTTTTTTTTCTTTTTACTGGAGGGCTAATCAGCATTCGGGGGTCAACTTACCCCTCCCTCCAAAATTATTACGCAGGTATGCCCTCGTCAACCCCTCGGGCGAATGGGATTCACTTGTGTACATCAAGAGAGAACACAAACTTACATATCAGACAATAATCCGAAGACGAGGGATCCTACCAGAAATCCAGCGTAGTAAATTGTCTGCGAGACCTCGTTCAGATTCTCCTTACCACACACCAGCTCAAACTGAAATAGTAATGAAATAAAGAAAATAACAGCGAAAGATCTTGAATGATAATTTGATTTAAAATAAAAACCAAATGATGTTGTATAGTACTTTGTTTTCAATGTATATGGTTAATCTTGAGAGATAAATCAATCATTCCTAATGTTAGAGTATATTTTTATATAGATATATATATACTCTTAAAAATTTATTGAAAATCTCACTCGTGCTTCACTCCCCTTGGTAATGACCCCAAAGACCACTCAAGTTGGAGTAAATTTAGAGTGGTTACTTCACATTTCATTGTACTTTAAAAACGGTAAAATTAGCTATAAAACAAATTAGTGAAAGTCATGCATTCTTAATCTAGCGGAAATCTACTAACTCCATTCGAGGAATGTATTATGGAGTATCAGATTATCATAAGCAAATTTTTGCTACCACTACGCAGACGCCTTCTTAAACGCTGAGAATCTAGGCCTGTTGAATTGGCGCGTCAAATGGCAATGAAGAGCTTAGAAGTCATTCTCGAAAATTAGTGAACCGGGACAGCAGACCGTCGGAGCTGACGAAAAATAGAAAATATATCATTCGAGTCCAGAATGACACTGCTGTTTTTATTCACCGATTTTCGACAAAGTCTGCTTTGTCATACTTTAATTCACTTTAATCCAACGATGCTTGTAGGACTATACCGGTTCATCGGTCCAAAGGAATAAAATGTATGATCCACATTTTCATGACTTTCAGTTTCAAATTAGATGCACGTGGCAAGCCACATGAAGGGCTTTTAACAATAGATTCTCAACGTTCCAGAAAGCGTCTGCACAGCATAAACTTTGGTGTTAAACGGTGTACATAGAGGACCACGCCAGTTATTTTACACCGGTCACGGTTAAGTTGACAGTGTTGTTTAACACCTATAGGTGTTATTACAATACCTTTGGTTGTTATATTTACACTCTTTGGTGTTATGTTCAATTTCTAGGGGGTAATTTTTAACACCTCAGGGTATGGTCCTCTATTAACACCAACTGGTGTCCGTTTTAACACCACAGTTTTTAAAGTGTGCGTGTAGTGGTTGCGAAAACTCCCTATTACTCACATCTTCCACGATGGTTGACTTGTATTGACTATGATCGTACACCCATCCGTCATCACACGGGATGGTCCCGGTGTTCCCGTCCGTGTAGTTCGAAGGTGTTATCCCGGGCAAGAATCCCACTCCTGACACATTATATCTCTCACACTGGGCATAGACCAGCTCTCCGCTCGATATATAATTGGATGGGATGCTTCCTTCTTTCTTGAATACGTCGCATTCGGATTCGCTGATGCCATATTCACTGCAATCTTCCGAATTCCACTCTGGAACCTATAATTTACAGGAAATATTCTCTGCGAGTATATATTGGAATTGGTTATGGCATTTATTTTCCATATCAAAATGAAACAAACAAAAAAACAATACGGGAACCTACAGAGTAGAAACAAATAAAAGTGTATTGAATGGGAGCGTATATAGCTCATCCAAGCCAGCCGCATGTCCCGTTTACATTTAAATTTTTTTATATATTTTAGGTCTATCAAAAAGATATACAATCACTAAACTTACAGAAAACACCAACTTGTAATACTTCAGTAAAACTGACACGCTTCACGCGTGTGGTGTCGAAACAGTACTGCCAACTTTTCTGGAAGTTGAACTTTGTTTGAAAACTTGGCCTTGAGAGATTCATCAATTTAAGTAGATTACCCGTTTACAACTTTAGTACAATTTTTAAATGGATCCTAATCAAATTTTACTGAAACCCTCACGTAATTTTAGAAAATGTGCCGATGGTTGGTACTAACGACCGGTTCTAACGAATGATTCTAATGGCAGGTTATGATTTTGAGAAATGAATGATTTATCAAATACGAAGGATGAACATCACTAGCCTAACATGCCAAACATACACTCTAAAAAATGAAGTGCTAATTCAGCTCTTAAAGAGCGTGTATAGTGACTGCACTTCGGAGTGCTGTTGTGTCTAGTTCAATTTGAACGAGGAAAATCAGCACTCCGAAGTGCAGTCACTATACACGCTCTTTAAGAGCTGAATTAGCACTTCATTTTTTAGAGTGTAATTTTGCTTGGATATCTAAGTTAAAAAAAGGCACAAGTGTTACCTCTGGAAACGTATATTAGAACTATTCGTAGGTACCTCAGGCGCAGAGGCGGACTAAGGGGGGTGAACCCCCCCCCCCCCCTTCGGGGGATCCTGCAGAAAAGTGTCCTTTTTAACTTGAGGCATGTAAAAAACATGTAAAAAAAAATAGAAAGAAAAGTAAGAAGGAAGTATAATACCCATGTTTAAATTACGGCCTCGTAACGGCCGACCCGACCCCATAGGCCTATATTCGCAGTGGCACCGCATAACCATGCTACCCGGGGGGGGCACTTACATTGACGAGTGGATACCATGCGCGATCAAAAAAACACGTAAAAAGGATGTCCTTTTCACGATAGGGAACGTTACGTACGTAAGGTGATAAGGGTGTCAAAAACACAAAAATAATGGAAAAAGGGTATCTATTTCGCTAGGAAAATTACGTGTTTAGGGTCGTATTTGCGGGAATGATAAAACAAAATTAAAATGTTTTATAAAGGATGTCCTTTTTGCCCCAACACTACGTGTTTAGAGTCCTATTTGCGCGAGGTGTAGAAGTTGGGGTCTTAACTAAACCAAATAAGGTATAAAGCCGATCGACGACCGAAGGACCCGTAACAATAAAACATTCCTGTACTTGTTTAGGGGTTCATTTCTGGGAATATTTGC
The DNA here is from genome assembly GCF_018143015.1 of Lytechinus variegatus. Lineage (NCBI taxonomy): Eukaryota > Metazoa > Echinodermata > Echinoidea > Temnopleuroida > Toxopneustidae > Lytechinus > Lytechinus variegatus. Next base: position 35,756,248 of record NC_054743.1, on the reverse strand, counting down.
CAAGAGTATCGTTTTGTTTCCAATACTTGTTAAGGGTAGGGTTTCACACGCCAATACTTGTTAAGGGGTTCATTTTCAGAATATGGAAATTACGTGTTTAGGGTGCTTTTCGAGACCCCTTGGTCGCGCATGGTATCCACTCGTGAATGGAAGTGCCCCCCCCCCCCTGGGCCATGCTACCGCACCTGCGCACCAATCAAAGGCATTCTCCTGCACATGGGTTTCCTGCAAGCATTCAGCGGCCAAGTAGGTCTGCATAGGAGGAGTATGCGCTCAAGTAAGCCGTAAGACAAAGACTAGACCGACAAATGGGTATTTTTCTGTCAGGGATATCATAATGTTCCGCTGCATGAGACTTCGTCTGGCTCCGCGGTATCCCCTCCGTCAATCCTGACCTTTGGCATTTACCACAGAGACACTCTCCACAACGCACCAGTTCCTTTGAAAATGCAAGTCAAATCACATTGGAGAGCGGAGAGGCTATTGTCGAAAGTTGGTGGACCGGGACAGCATCGGAATCTTTTGACTCTGGATCTTCGGATGATCTGTTGTCCCAGTCCACCAACTTTCGACGAAAGCCTCTCAGCTCTGCAATGTGATTTTGATTCATTTTCAAATCTCTATTTCAAAGCTCTATTTCAGCCTATAAGGCAAGATCTGTTTCTCATCGAACATGCAATGCGAGCGCGATGCGCCAGGGAAAATTTTATACTGTATACAGTGCGTATCAAAAAAAAAAGTTTACACTCCTGTTAAAATCCTGTAAAATCATACATTTGAAATATCCTGCAGATTTTTCCACATTTTGACATTAATACAGATCCATTTAAGCAAATGACGTAATAAATGTCGAAAAATATTTCCGCTTGAGTGAGTACCACTTAGTTTTGAAGTTAGTGAAAAATGATTTGCGCAGAACTTTTGAAATAGTTATTTGAATAAAATTATACCTAGATCATGAAGAACACGTGGAATTTAGCTAGTAAAATTGATTTCAAGATATCTTTAAACCTTTTTAACTTGTTTCCTTGCCCAAAACACTTCGAAGAGTGCATTGCGCCCCACCCCACTCCCCCACACACCCAGGTCATCGTGCCGATATTTTCTTTACACTGAGCTTTGATGGATTAGGCTTGATTTTCATCTTGATAATCATTGTCAAGCTTGGAAAAAGTGTGAAGAAACAAGTATTAAATGAAAAATGAAATGTAAACCAACTTTAAATGATAAAAACTTAGTGAAAAAATGGTGGAGATGTTTGATATAAACTTTTGTTCAAATTTAGTTATATAATCAATTGAAATAAAAGGGATACATTTCAAGCAATTTTGCCACCCAAATTGAAATTTCAACATTTAGTAAGCACAACCTTTACTTTTTTGTGCCAGCTGGATCTGAGGACATATTCTCAATGTTGAAATTTCAATTTGGGTGGCAAAATTGCTTGAAATGTATCCCTTTTATTTCAATTGATTGAAAGTGCAAGGGAAATGTATGAGAAATGTTTCGCAGTGTACGTACGTTTGATTTCGCCCTTTCCCCTGGACAGAGCGTAAAAACACGCATTTCTGTGCAAACAGATTTCTGCGAGCTTTACAAAAATGAACAGCGCTCACTCAAATATAACATTCTGTCAAAACTTTTACTTTCATTAGATAGATGAAACCCAAACCCAATATTATATGTAAAAAAATTACCTACATGTTTATTTTTTATTTCCCAGGGCTTTTTCAAAGTGTAAACTTTTTTTATACGCACTGTAGTGACATGTTTCCAAGTCTTCCCCTCTTCTTTTTATTCACTCGTTTTCCTCTTCCTTTTTCCTCTTTTCTTTACCCCTCCTGTCCCTTTTTTTTCTTTCCCCCTCTTTTTTTTGCGCCGCACGTAGGGGGCCCCGGCCCCTAGCGCCCCACTCCTCGATCCACCTATGTTTATTCACCCAGCAGTCGAATTTCATGCCTTTCAATTTGATTTATATTATTAGCTTTTTCTTCTGTGTAAACTTTATCATGTTCATGGTGTTGTTATATTCTACCTATAAACGTTGTAAATACAATCGTTCCAACTGCGACTGTATTTCTTGATGAATATGTCTTGTTTGAACAGCAAACAACATTTGAATGGGATTGAATCCCGGGGATTGAATTTAGAGTCCTTTGGGCACTCTTCAGTACTCATTTTATTAGAATTTAAGCAAACGCATTGCGCCAAATCTATTCAGCGCTACTTCATACATAAAACTGTAAATTTATTGCTAGGTGTTTTGAGATTATGGTAAAAGAAACTTTCTTTATGTATTGAAAATGATTTGCGAGTGTATTCTACATAAAAAAAAACAATAATCGTTAAATGGACGTTTTACTATTATCCATCGGTCAGAGATTTCTGTTTCAAGTTAATAGTTATAATCAGTGGTCGATCCAGGGTGGCACATCCTAGAACTAGAGGGCGCCATGAGGAACGACGGCATCACGCAATTTGGAGGTGCTGAATAATTCGTTAAAATCCTACGAAATCCACGGAATGAACTGCAAATAATAACTGATTTTAACATGAAATGAGTGGAAACAAGGAAAGAACAAAAGAGGGCCATATTTGTTACGATCTAACAAGTTTACGAGAGATTTGAACGTGTCTAATAATCAAGTCACCATGGAAGAGGACCATGCATTAGAAGCTGGCAAGACATCAGACATGGTAACACGTGCAGATTTTCAAAAACTGTCTAACCAGATTCTACAACGGTTGGATACATTGGGCTCTCAGATGACTGCTATCAAGAAGGATATTTCAGGAATGCATACAACACTTGCTGATCTACAGGTTGCAGCAGCAGATTCGGCTTCAAGAATAAGCGCAATTGAAAACCAGGAAATTCCGAAGCTAAGAAAGGAGAAAAATGCTATGGAAGCACAAATTAAGGATTCAATCCTTGCTCTGGAGCTACACGATCGCAAACTCAACCTTCTGCTGTACGGAATAGAAAAGGAGAAAGACGAAAATATTGAAAGGAAAGTAAGAAGCAGCATACAGAAGTTAGGTTTTACCCAGGAGGAAACGAGTAAAATTAAGTTCGTAAACGCCCACAGGCTTCCAAGACGTCAGATTCAGGGGGAGCAACGCAGAGGTCCGGATCCAATCATCGTTCGTTTTATGAGTATGTTCGATCGCGATGAAGTATTGAAAAAATATCAGCAAAGTCAGCTGAAGAAAAATCACCATGCTCAACCAAGTTCTGATAGTCCACGGCTTCGAGTTGTCACAGATCTTCCATTACAATTGAAAAAGCGACGGTTTGAGTTGGAAAATCACGCCTATCAATTGAGGAAAAATGAAAATAAATCAACAAGAATCCGTCTAAATGGAATCAAGCTAACCCTAGAGTGTCGAGTAAAGGGATCAACATCACCTTGGACAGCACTTGTAAACGCTTGAAAAGAAGTAGGTGAGCAAGCCTCTGTACAACCACATATTTATCATGTTCATTGATTCAATGTAAAACATTCAACAAAATATTGTAAAAATGTGAGCACCTTTGAAAGAAAATATATCATGAATATCTAATTTCACTGTAAAAGATTTTTTTTTTTCACAGTGAGTATGGATAAAAAAAATCCATTGGTTTGTTTTGATATTCTGAAAATATTGAATATATAGAAATCAATACTATGATTGTACAAATCCAGGACAGTTTCTCAAAGAAAATACAGAATTAATTCAAAACATTATAAAGCAAAGAAAGATAATCAAAACATTTTTTTTTTATCATGTTCATTGATTCAAGGTAAAACATTCAACAAAAGATTGTAAAATGTGAGCTCCTTTGAAAGAAAATATTGTATCATGAATATGTAATTTCACTGTAAAAGATTTTTTTTCTTTTCTTCACAGTGAGTATGGATGAAAATTCCATTGGATTGTTCTGATATTCTCAAAATACTGAATATATGGAATAATAATACTATGATTGTCCAAATCCAGGATAGTTTCTTAAAGAAAATACAGAATTAATTCAAAACAGTATAAAGTAAAGAAAAAAAAATTAAAAAAAAATATGGCTATCATAGATGGGAAACAACTATGACAAATAAGTTTCCACTTTATGGTTGAAATAGATAGATAGATTCACTAATAACAAAATGCCAAAGGAAGGTATAGACTAAGATGAATAGTAATTGCTATAAATGTATATTGGTTATGTGCTATGGGTTTTTTTATAAACAAGTTGAAATGTAGCACAGCCAGTATTCATCTATGTATGCATACAATTTCATGTAAAAAAAGAAGAAAAGTGACTTTTATTTCAGTACATTGATGTATTTATTGTATCATTCACTCAAACAGCACAGACCACAGATTTTTGCCACAGATATACGCATGGCACGTGGTGATACTATCTTAAGACATGAAATTTTATTTGACAGATTGTACAATGAATAATACTCAACATTAAAAACATCCAATGCGTAGATAGTGAAATAGACATAGGCTTGTGAAACTAGAAAAAGTGGAATATAATGACTTCATAGCTTGTAAGAGAAAGTAGTCTTTTTCAAGTTTGACAATTTTGAAATAGAATGATCTAATTATATTAATACGAGAGAAAAAAAAAGTTGTGACATTAAAAATGTTCTAATTAAACGTAAAGAATATATATATATTTTTGAATTAAATTCAGAACGAAATGGAAATAAAAAAACATGATTCCATTCATTCACTTCATACAATTCTTGCAGTCATTAAGTATAGTTTAAAGTGCTTGAGCTAGTATGTCCGCATAATCATGATGCTTGGACGAGAAATCGAGTGAATCAATTATAGTTTTCTTACAGAGAGTCAAGATATTTTTTTTATATTTTTCAAAAGGAAGATTTTTTTTCCTTGTATATTTACTTGATAAATACTGTAAACATTTTCCGGAATATTAATTATGAAAAGAGCATTCATATGACTGTCAAATGACAAGAGATCAATATTATTGTGTGTATTAAGCGAGACCATAAGAAATAGTCATGTTTATCATGCATTTTACATAAGTATTTTCAAGATGTATTTTTACCTCGGTTATGTTTCTTTGAAAAAACTAATACGAAGAGATCTGTAACTCAATCGATGAAAGTAGCACCACTATTAGCAATTTGCTTCAGCTTAATTTTGTCGGAAATGTTTAAAAGCTGATGGAAGAATGATCAGGAAGTAAACTGAAGAAAATTTGATTTATGTTTATGGCATTTTAGGTAATTAGGTTGAACACGGACATATTTTTTTTTTTTTTTTTTTTTGAGAACTCAATAGGCCAAAGTTGCTGTAAATAGCATATATATATATTTATTATTAACATTTCCCGTACTTTTTCATTATTTACAATTGCATCTACTATAAAAAAAAATATATATATTTTAGGGTTTCGAAGCTTTTACCCTTTCATTTGGACAATTATAATCACACTCTACAGCACCGGAATCGCTGTTCGCCTATTCTCATTTCAATGATCCGTGTTCATCTTAATTTATTCCTACATTGCATTTAACTTTGTTATGTTAAACGGTTGTAAATTCCCGGTCACACACTAGATATCCTTTTTAGGAACGAATGCCGGGAAAGAATGCTCTTTCATGAAATAAGGGCAAGGTTCAAGCTCTTTACATATTTTACGTACTTATGTAAGAAATGGATTTCGTAGGAGACCCCATGGGAAGCCCTACTCTCCTTTGTTATGTGTGGTATTTATGTAGGGAAACGCAGTGCGAGTCTCTTGTCTTGTTCAGGTGTTGTTTTGGTGTCGTCTTTTATGTTTAGAGTGCTTGTTAGATTACTCTTATTTTTATCTTATTTTTTCCTTCTTTCATTGTCGGAGGAGAGGGTTTCGCCTATGATGGTCATGGTCGTTCCCACCTTGCCTCTTGCCCACAGCATGAAGCTTACTCTTCGGAGTTGCCCTGGGTTTTTGGGAGGGTTTGGGGTGGGAGGGGACGGGGGCCTCAAGTATTGGGATCCCCTTTGGTGGGTGATTGGCTCCGGTGTTCGGCTATTTGTTTTATATCGGTTTTTTCATGAGTCTCCAGATTAGTTGTAAATTGATCTCCCTCAATGTGAAAGGAATTAGAGATAGTGATAAAAGAGACCGTATCTTTTTTTGGTGTAAAGATAAAGGGGCCGATATTGTCTTTTTGCAAGAAACCTTTAGTACTAGGGAATGTGAGGATAGATGGGATTCATCGTGGGACGGCACAAGTTATTTTAGTCATGGTTCATCTCATGGCAAGGGTGTATTAGTTTTAATTGCGCCAACGGTAGATATAGAGATATTACAAGTCTTAAGAGACAATGAGGGTAGATATATATTCATAGATTGTAAGTTTCAAGGGGTTAGGTTGATTTTAGGAAATGTGTATTTTCCTACAAGAAATTTTGAAAATGAACAATTGCAATTTCTAAAACAAATACGAAATACTCTTGCTAAGTTGAATAAAGATAGATACCCTGTTATAATAGGTGGTGATTTTAACATGATCAGGGACAATAATTTAGATTATAATGGACAATCTCTAAATAGGATTTCAAATAGATTTAATCGAGACTTTGGAAAATTTATGGAAGACTTTCAATTTTTTGATGTTTGGAGGGTTCGACATCCCCTGAAAAGACAATTTACATATATGCAAAAGAACCCCTTCATGCAAAGCAGACTTGATTACTGGATAATTTCAGAATGTTTAGAGGAAATGGTTATAAAGTGCGATATAATTCCATCTGTGGCCCCTGATCATCATTCAATTTTTGTACACTTATTCGACAAAAGAAAAAATAACATTATTGGTAGGAAGAGGTCATATTGGAAGTTTAATAACAGTTTATGTGAAAATGAAGATTATGTTAAAGAATTAAGGAAAGAAATTCATGAATTGAGAAATGAATTGCAATCTGAAATAAAAGATAAAAGGTTGTTATGGGATTTTCTAAAAATGAAAATTCGAAGGTTCACACAAAAATTCTCGAAAAAATTGGCTGATAAAAGAAGGATAATGAAAGCGGATTTAGAAAGAGAAATACAGTTTTTAGAAGAACAATTGAAAGATCGTACTGATGCAAATACCTTAGAAAAACTAGAAAATACAAAAGAGAAATTAAGGGTAATCTATAGTTATGTTAATGAAGGTATTAAGGTTCGATCTCGTGCCTCCTGGTATGAATGTGGTGAAAGAGACTCGCGTTATTTCAACCAGTTGATGCAAAGTAATAAAAGAAAAACCACAATTAAAAAAATTAAAACCACAGATGGAAACATCTGCTGTGATGAAAAAAGAATAAATGAAGAAATCAGAGAATTTTACAGTAGGTTGTATGATAAAGTAATGTGCGTGTGTTCAGATAACCTCTTTGATGAATTTTTTCAAGGATTACCTAAATTGGCGGAGTCATCTCGAGAACTTTGTGAAGGAGTAATAACTAACAAAGAATGTCTAGAAATTTTGAAAGAATTGAAACATAACAAATCACCTGGAAATGACGGTCTTTCTTCGGAGTTTTACTATACTTTTTGGCCAGATATTGGAGATTTAGTAAAAGATGCTTTAAATGAGGCATATTGGTCCGGGGAATTGGCTTCGTCGCAAAAACAAGCAGTTATTACGTTAATCGCTAAAGATGGGAAAGATCCTCTTTTATTGAAAAATTATAGACCTATATCACTTCTTAACGTAGATTATAAAATTTTAACAAAAATTTTAGCTAAGCGAATCAAGAAAATACTTAATGAAATCGTTGTGGGGGATCAGGTGGGTTACATACAAGGTAGAAATATTGGTGAAGCCATTCGTACTATAGATGATGTTATTTTTCATACATCCCATTTTAATCTACCTGGCTTTTTGTTTGCCATAGATTTTGAGAAGGCCTTTGACTCGTTATCACATCATTTTCTTCAAAAGGCTCTGACGGCTTTTGGTTTTGGTCCATCCTTTCAGAGATGGGTCAAAGTTTTGTATACTGATACTTTAAGTTGCGTTTTAAATGAAGGAAATTCCACCGGCTATTTTGAAATAAAAAGGGGGGTAAGGCAGGGGGGTCCGCTTAGTCCTTACCTCTTTATTTTGTGTATTGAAGTAATGGCTCATAAATTACGAAAAGATAATCTGATTGAAGGAATTAAATTTGGAGATGAGGAAATTAAATTAGCTCTTTATGCAGATGACATGACAATTTTTGCTCGTAATGTACAATCAGTGGATAGGCTAAAAGTTCTATTTGCAGATTTTGAAAAACTTTCTGGATTAAAAATCAATAATGACAAAACTAAAGTATTAAAATTAGGTTCATGCCAACATTTGCATAATGACTTCTCCTTCAGCGAGACCGTGGATTTTCTTAAAGTTTTAGGAGTATTTTTCACCTTAGATGAACATAAGAAAGAAGATCTTAATTACAAAGAAATCTTAAGCAAAATTAAAACACTCTTGAACTTTTGGAAGCTAAGAGATATAACGCTCATGGGGAAAATTCAACTATTGAAGGTGCATATCTTTTCTAAAGTCCTCTTCCGAGCGTCTCTTACTCCTGTTCCTAAGTGGGTTTATGAGTCATTGGATAAATTAACTTTTGATTTTTTATGGAAAGGTAAGAAAGACAAAATTAATAGGAATACAATGTTTTTAGACTATAAGCAAGGAGGATTAAAGATGTTAAACTTCCCTGTACAGGTAAAGGCACAGCGAATAATGTGGATTAAAAGACTTTTAAATAAAGATGAAGATATGAAATGGAAACGGTACTTTAATTTTGCCACTAAACATTTGGGTGGAGATTTGTTATTTTCATGTGACTATATACCAGGTTTATTGAAAGTAACAGCTTCCAAATTTTACATGGACTTATTAGAAGAGTGGGTAAATATAAGACATACTAGAAGTACAGAGTTTGGGAAAGTGGTGATTTTTAATAATAAGCTTGTTCGATATAAAGGGAGTTGTATATTTGATAAGATTCTATACGATAAAGGGTTTATAGACTGCATCATATTTTGGACAATAACGGTAAACTAAAATGTGATACACATTTTCTTAATTTGAATTTAGATGCAAATGATGTTGAAAAGATTAAGCATATTTATGCCTGTTTACCTGTTAGTTGGAAGAACAATAGTGAAATGAATGCAAAGCATAACTCTGGAATCGATTTCAATTTGGGTAAGAAAATTACTAATTTGATGTTTTTAAAATCAAAAGAAATATACGAACAGCTGTTATATAAAAATGAAATTAAACCTTCCATTTTTGACAGAATTAGAACGAATTATGATCTTACCAATAAGGAAATAGAAAGTATATTTTTAAGACTAAGATATTGCACACTGAATAGTCGATTAAGGGAGTTCCAGTATAAACTCTTGCATAATATTTTATACACTAACCACCACCTTTTCCGTTTTGGTCTTATTTCGACCAATTTATGCTCATTTTGTGAAAGGGAAGAAGAAACATATGAACATCTATTTTATACTTGTGAATTTTCAAAATCACTTTGGGATCTATGTGCAGGAAGTTTAAATTTTGAAATAGATAAATTTAGTTGGCAGGAAATTCTTTTCGGGAAGCAGGAGAAAAGTAAAGGTAAATATCAATTAATTAATCATGTCTTGATTTTAGTTAAATATCTTATTTACAAAACCGAGAATTAAAAAAACCTCCTTCATTGATTGAAATAAAAAATAGTATTAGGGGGGATCAAAGAGAAGAAAAGAAATTAGCAACAAAGAGGGGGACTCTTACAATCCATTTCTGTAAATGGGAAAACTTAAATTATATTAGACCATATACTGGAGCCCAGAGCCAGTTCTCCACCGGATAGGGGATGGGGGTGTTCAAGGGAGGGTTGGGGGGGGGGGAATGACAAGGGCTGAGAAAAAAAGAAAAAAAAAATCATAATCCTTTTTCTTTTATCCTTTTTTCTCTCTGATCATGTCATATTTTGTTAATAGTTCATTTTGTAATTGCTGAAACGCATTAGTATATTAATTTCTAGTATTTTTGAAGTTTGATGTATAAGTTGTATAATTATATTGTAATGGATTTATTGTATAATTTATAATTATGTTTCAAATAGTTTGTACAAAGTGTTTATAGAATCTGATTATGTATGTTGATTTGAGAGAATATAATAAAACATCCTTTAAAAAAAAAAAAAACATCCGGCCCGTGCCCACCCCCCCCCCCCCTAGAGAGCCATAATCGATTGTTTAAATGTAAATATGCCGTTCTTACACAAGTGTGCCCCTCCCCTTTGAAAGTCACATCATATAACTTTAATGGGAGTATACACAATAGAAGGCATTTTTTCCTTCTTTTTATTTTGCTTGTCAAATTTTACGTGGACGAAATTACCATACATTTTTGTTGAAGACATTTATATTGCCCCCCCCCCCCTTGGAAAATATCTTGGATCCGCAACAATTAGCCTGTCTTATCTCTTGAACCTGTACATTAACCTTGGTCATTTATTTTATATGCAACCAGGCACTTTATATCCAGGTAGCGAGGTAGAAAAATACAGGGTTTTTCTGAAGGGGGTGAATTTTGTCCCAAGTATTTGAAAAGCCCCCAAAAGTAAATAGATAACAAGATCATAATTTAAAGAATGAAGGGCGTTTGGCCCCAGAAAAAAAGCGCAAGCAAAGCAAAACAAAAGAACAAAAACATGGATCATCACTCCCAAATGAAGACATTCTGCTTGGGTTTTATTCTTTTTTTCTTCTCCCTCTCTCTTTTGAAAATTTTATATGTCATGCCCACCCCCCCCCCCTGCATCCGCGCATGGGACCACTTCATGTAGCATCTCCTCTGTGCACACATTCCTACAACTGAAAATTGGAAATCAGTTTGGCACGCCCATATGCAGTCCGTATAAAAGAAAATAGTAAATCGAAAGATCGTGTTAGGCCGTGTTGTCACCAAAGGTTTTATGGTATCCTAATCAAATTTTTGTAGGGTGTAAACGATAACAATTACGGCATGTTAAAGGGACCCTCTTTGCAAAAGTAGCAGAAAAAATAAAACATTGGTGAAGACACTGGCGGATCCACATGATTTTGTGTGGACAAAATACCGTTAGATTAGTTGAAACCGTTTCTAAAAATATTTCAACAACAGCGATTTGTATCCTCTGGAAAAGGCGCTATATAAATCCAATTATTATTATTATCATCATCATCATCACGTCACAGATCAAGACCTTAAAAGTCTATTAGCTTTCTTAATCGTCATGGATTATCCTAACATTTACCGGTATTTTTCTTTTTTTTCTGGCATTATTACAACAAACTTTTCTTTAGGTTGAACTTCCCCTTTAAAGTAAACTATTTGCTTAATGCAATAATACGGGACTAGTTCAGGGATTTTAGAGAAGGGCTACACTGTTTCCCAGGATATCCGACAAAATATATTTCACAATGATTTTTGCATTAATGCATGGCAGAATCAATTATCTTCAAACTGAAATTGCTCGCTCTTTTTTTTCAGGAATATTTGAATATATCATAAACTTCACTCCCTTTTCTGTAAACCACACTACATTGTGCTGGAATAAACTCGAGTTATTATACTTGCAGAATATTCCATGCTTTTCTGAATACTGTAACAATGTTGATTTGGCGTAAAATCAAAATTGTGCCTCCTAGTTATGGTGACGTGTGTCCAGGGGCGGATCCAAGACTTCTCGTAAGGGGGGCACACATATTCCCCGAGAAAAAAATGAGAAGCAAAAATAAAGGGTTTAAACCAAAATTTAAGGGTATTTCATCAACGAAAAAAATGACAAGCAAAAAAAAAATAGATAAAATGTCTTCACTTAAAACCGTTTTAACGGCATTTTACATTACAAATTTTAATTGTGTCTCTCAAGAGGGGGAGGGGCACGGACCGGCTGTGCCCCCCCCCTGGATCCGCCAGTGCGTGCATCTATATTGGCACGATTAAAAAAAAAAGACTGTTCTACTTACCGCACACCAGTGATCAACAGACGCCCCTGTAAACACGGTAAGTAGTGCTTCCCATGACGAAAAGAAGATCATTAGACATACCAGGCTATACACCTTGATTTGATATGGCCCAAACTCCCCAACAACTTTCAAAATATCATCAAACTTCATGGTTTCTCTCACGAAAATCCTTTTCAAGCAAAATATATAGGCCTATATTGAGAATCCCGTGCAGGTATAAGGTTGTAATTGTTGACGATGTTTATTCATGGTTGTCCCTCAATATGTATCGAGTTATCAAGCTTATATGGTTTTTATAGTCTGTGATATTTGCCAGTGCCTGATTATCCGTTTTGGCATGAAGCTTCAAAACAGGCTACAGGCGAGGTTCTAGACTAATAAGTTTCTCTCTTTTTTTGGGGGGGGGGGCTTCTGGGGACTGCTAAATTTTCGACGTTGGATTATTCTAATACAATGAAAATGATAGCCTAGTGTGGGTAGCCGAACACTGACAAAACAGCTACCCCCCCCCCCCCGTATAAAAATATTTCAAATAACATGCGAGAAGGCGTAGCGACCGAGCGAAAAAAACAAATCACATTTTAAAATGCTTGAAAATTTTTGCTTATCTATGAATATGCTTCGGGGTATGATGGGTATGATGTAGATGAAGGAATTGAAGGGGTATATCAGGAAATGGTTTTGTGTCGTTACTCTCTCCAGGCGTTTATTCTCAAAATTTAGAGACTTCGAACGTAAAAAGGTGATGGCAAGAGATGGGGTTTTAATGCCAATGACACCTTTTAAAAATATCACGAGGGAATGTGTTGACCAGGGAGAAAATGTTTGAAGGGAAACCTTGCATATGGAGCACTTAATGAATTTTATGCTTGGAAAACATCTGAAAGCGCTATAAAACCATCAAGCCTGACATAAAAATACCATTAAATATATATAATTTGATTTTTTTTCATGTGCTTCACGTGCAAAATTCTGCATTATATATAATTAATAATTTATATAATATATATCCTTAAAATTTTTAAAAATTCGGAGCGCTTTTGACAAAACACTGATATGTTTAGAGTTGGTGATCGAAACTTCAATTTTATTGCATATATTCGTGGTGGGTAAAGTCTACAGGGAGGTTGATCTGGAAAAATTGCAAGACAGTCTACTATCTTGCAGGAGATCATAGACTTCTTATACTTGCACTTTAAGAGAGCATTAATGCATGCTATTTTGCGGGTGAGCGTTTAGCGACCGAGCAAGAAAATACTCAAATTTGAAAAAAATTTTGATTTTAGAGCACTTGACAACATGAAAGGAATACTGCTTTAATCAATTCATACATACGCATTTTTTTTCTTTGTGGTAGAATTTTTTATAATTATTTCTTTTTTTGGGGGGGTGCTTCAGGCCCCTCCCCCTAATACCGCGCCTGCCTGTGTATTGTTTTATACTTCTCTTTAGAAATCGAAAGCTATATGAATTACATCGAATTTGCATTTCGTTGTCACTTTTTTTTCCAATTCATCCATGATCATCATGGCAGATTGTTGGCTGGCGCCTCTTTCGGGGTGAACCCAATGAGGGAGTAAAAGTGAGTCAAGGCGCAGATTAGAAGGGAAATAAGAAAAGAAGAAATATATTCTCGCAACTGACAGCCAAAGAATTAAACTACCGTGACCATGGTGACTGTGAAAAAGAGGGGTTGAAATTTCAACGCCTGTATCTTGGCGTAGACAAAGTGGCCACCCCTCCCTGAAATGTTGAAAACTTACATTTTTTAAATAAAAACTCTTACAAAATCACCTAAACAAGGTGTGCACTAAATATTTCAATTTCACTTGAGAAAATGCAAAAGCACCTGTTTGGGTTTCTTCGAAAAAAATTTACGCGTCTTTAATTGTGCCCCACCATCCCCTGTAAACATTCTGTCTATTGCCACGCCCCCTCTCTTTGTTGGAGGCCGACGAAACAAAAGGATATGGGAGAAAAGTAGGGGGAAATGGAGGTGAGGGGGCACAGGGGAATAAAAATGTAAAATGAAAGAGTGGAAGAATGATGGAAAAGATACGACAGGGATTAATTGTCTTCGTCAAGGAGCGCACAATAATCCGGAGTATTTTTCACCTATGCCTTATAGAAATGTGGGGCATATAATGACATAAAATCTGAACCCCCCCTCTGTGGCAATCTTTATTGCCTCTTCATCCCATGTCTTTCTGGGCCTGTTGCATAAAACTTTTTACCTGAGAAAACTCTGGTAAAAACTGAAAACTAAGGTTAGTCTGATTTCTGCCATTGACTTTACCACAGGGCAAAAACTCCGGTAAAAACAACCTGAGTTTTTTCAGGTAAAAAGTTTTATGCAACGGGCCCCAGGTCGTTTTCCGCTTGTAGTTCACCATCTGAACGTTATCCCTAACTACCATAAACGATGCAATTTATTTTAAAAATCTTGATTGAGAAAAATAATATTGTTACTAGCTGGGGCAAAATGGTACATAGTATTATATACTCAGAGTAATATCTTGTTCCCTACGTTTATAGTCCAACTGCCCCAGAGGTGTATTTTCTTACACGATAGAGGTTTGTAATGCAATCCCTGAAGCAAAAAAGGCATGCAAAAACGTGTGTCTGGCGTTGATATCTTTATGATTAATAATTTACGAATATTTGTTTTTAGATTGATACAACGACTATATACAAATTTACAGAGCTCTCTATATTCATCCTTCATATCTAATATCACGAGGCATTTTTTAAAAAAGACGTTTCTTAGATGTGCTCAGATGTTGCTGGATGAAAGTTCATATGCATTTGATATGTTATGCCGCCATGCCGTCTGCTTCAAATAATTCCGTTCTGCCCCTGGGGTCGGTTATTCCCCCACCTTCCCTTACATTTTTTCTGGTGCAATAACGTCGGAAGCCCTGATTGCGATTTAAAATTGTGCTGACTTGTGTTTTCAAAATGTATTTTCAAATTTTCATTAAAAAGAATTCATACGCGTCCATCTGACAAAGTTTTATCTTTTATATATGCATATATAATTATGTCTCTTTCAAAATTCCGTTTTGCCCATAGAGATGTATATTGACAATAATATACATCTCTATGGTTTCGCCCCACCTTGCCCTCTCTCGTGGGCCCGGCTCGTGGGAAGCCCTCGTGATTTGCGCTGACTTGTGTTTTAAAATGCTATTTTCAAATTTTCATTCAGGAAAATACTGGGCCATCTTTCTGACACAGTTTTGTCTTTGTCTCTTTCAAAATTCCGTTTTGCCCCTAAGTTCCGTTATGCCCCCATCTTCCCCCTATATCTCAGGTGCAATCTCGTCGGAAGCCCTTAATTGTGGTTTGTGCTGCATGACTTTTGTCTTTAGATTTTATTTTCAAATTTTCAGTCAGGAAAAATACACGCCCATCTTTCTGTCACAGATTTGTCTTTCATATAGGCATATAGAAAATGTCATTTATGTCTCTTTATGTTCACACTGAACTGAATTATTGCTTGAATGATTCCCGGGTTGCACCGACCCCAGCCTCGATCGCCCCACCCCCTAAACTTCATGCCAGAGGCTGATCTGAGGAGACTGAGATTTTTTTTTTCTTTATTGGTTGCGTTGCTTTTGAGACACAATAATGTACAAAATCGCGAATGCTTCGAAGAATTTATGTGAGAACTTGGGTGGATTATTTCCATCTTTTTAAAAGATCCGTTGACCTCAAGAAAGATAAACATTTATTTCCACGTTTTGAACTCCTTGGAGACAGGTTTCACATCGCAGCAATGCCAAAAAGAAAGGTAAGATTGCTTATTTCTCGTTAGAAAATAGACTCCAGTCATGCCAGTTTGGATCGTGCCTCATTTTTTGTCACTGTCGCTGTGCCGCGTAGCTTGGTTGCCCCGCGGCGCTGCCCGTTTGGCGTGCGCCGCTGACCTAGGCAAGTGGCGCTGGCATTGTCTTTGTCTCAGCGTAAAAAGAAAGACTAAGTTACTAGTAGGCCTACTCATTCTAGATCTAACTTAGTTGTAATTTTAACACTAAAAGTTGCGCTTATCATGAATCTGGAGATAGTGTGGGTGTCGGCTGACTTGTGTTGTGTATTTGTCATGTTTGTAATTTGATATCAATGGAAGTCTGGACAAGTTGATTAACTCAAACTGATTGGGCAGGAGCTTACTGTGTATTTACGCATACTCACGGGACAAGGGTAGATTATGATCAAAATATCTAGCAATATAAATTGTGAAAACAGAAATTATGCACTTACCATGATTATATGGATGATTGATGGTCTAACGAGTGGTAGTATCCTGACATCAAAGCACAGACTGGAACCTCAAAAACCGAAAAGTTCTCTCCTACCCCAGTCTCATTCTGCCATTTTGTTATGATTCCCTGGGTTAAGTCTCATACAAACACACACACTGGCATGGGTGATTTCAAGCTCGGTGTTGGTGTTAAGAACTGCGAGCTCCGGCACATGATTCGACAATTGATGACGGATATTTGCTCTAAGTCCGTTTCCTATCGGATTTCTTGGTTTTTAAGCGGGATTTGGGTCTGGTCAATACAATTTTGATTAATTCTACTAAATATTTACTTTTTGTTGCTTCTTTTTTTTCTTGTAAAATCGATTCTTACTGTTTCTATGGACACTGCGCCTACTCTCCCGCTCGTACCGTTTGTAATACGCAATAATTTTAACGCGCGCAAGGTGGTCGGTTTCAAAAGACGTGGTCGATATGTGGTAGTCTCACCATACATGACGTCGCATCTGCGCCGCTAAATCTCAACTTCACGCAAGAACATAGTCTTGATGACGAAAATGAAATTGGAGAGTAATCTATCAAACTATCGTACAGAATAGCAATAATTCGAAAGAGTGAATATTATTCTTCAAAATATATAAGGCCAAGTAAAATAAGAAAGTATAGTTGATCGTCCTCGCGCGCATCACTTTTGGCCGCCGCATGAAAATTTTTGCTATTTACTATTTTAAAAAAAAAAAAAAAAAAAAAAAAAAAAAAAAAAAAAAAAATTGTGTTGTTTCTCGTCCTCGCCATCTTCCCTTTTTAATTGCAGCATCAATTTTCTTGTTATTAACTATTTTTATGGCTGCTGAATAACGAAAAAAATCACAAGATTACTCTGGGATCTCTCTTGCAACTTCAAAAACAATTGCAAAGTCCGATATCGCCGTAATTGCAAGAAAGAAAAAAATTCTGATTTGTTTTTTTATTGGATTTTGAAGATACCATCATAAATTAGCGAGGAAATAAAGTTTGCTAACTCGGAAAAGATCGCGGATTTCTTCATTTTTAGTGCATTTTCGGGGACCCCGCTTACTGAATCTGAACTAATCCGTCGCATGCTCTTGAAATATGGCGCAGATAAATCAATTCTAATGACGTAATTTGTATTTCAGCTGGGTTTTTTGGTGAGTGATAGCGCCTGTACTTAGATGTGTGTTACGGTGATTGTGTGCTTGTGACTCTGTTGGGAGAACTGCATGTGTGCTTGGATGATGTGATTGACTGTGCTGGCGTGACATGTGAATGTGTGAAATGCATTGAATTTTCTGGCGAGTTTTCTAATGTCAGGAGGCAATGCATCGAATATTCAATGAGGGATTTAATATTCAATATCAATTTTAAAAATGAATAAAAATTGAGCAGTAGTATTAAACATTATGTAAACGAACAAGCACCCGAAAACTGCGATGCGAAACCATACCCAGAGCTACAAATGAGATTGGCTCTGGAAAATTGAACAAGACTCCATGACAATAAAAAGACCCCCCATGCATTTTTTTACCCTTACATAAATTAAAATGTTTAAATTATTCACTTGACATGAACATTCTGTTTGACAACAATACAGTACCAGTATACATCAGTAATAATTCATCAATAGATTTTATTTTCCATAGATTTCCAATCAATCGTAGATATTTATATTTCTAATCATTTATTATTACTATTGAGCATACATCGATCACATAATTCGAGCTTGACATGGCCTGACAATCATTTGAATAAAAAATAGCAAAAAAAATAGTAAATAGTAAGGACCTCCCTCATCACTGATGTCAAAAATCGGACCGAGAAAATGCCTCCGTGTTCTTAAAAAAAATAGTAAGATAGCAAATAGCAAGGACCTCCCTCATCACCGCTCTCAAAAAACCCGGACGATCAACTACTATCTTTTTTTACTTGGCCTAAAGCTCAAATGATTTGTACACATCTTAACTGTAAAAGCTAATTTTACTAGGAAGTTTCATCATGTTCTTGACTTGTTAACAGGCTTGAGATTGCCAACACCAACACCGAACTTGAAATCATGATTTCCCAATCCATGGGGGTTGGTGTTGGTGAATGGGGAAACTGCATGTAGATAGACAACACCAGCCGTAGTGCTGGGTTCAGCAGACAACAGTAAACACCATCCTTCAACACAAAATGCCGGAAGTATGTCATATTTTCCTAGGTCAATCCCAACACCAGCCTGATTTCAAGTACGGTGTTGTGGCTGGTGTTGGTGTCGTCACATCACCAACACCAGATTTCGACACCGTACTTGAAATCACCCACTGAGTCACAGAAAGTGAGAGGGAAGCCCCAGAACGGGATAGAGCCAGGTTTAAAGTTGGAAAATAGATATATAAGTGTTCAGTTAGACCATTAGGCCCTTATTCTGAAGTCGGGTTTAACTTAAACTCAGGTTTAAAGTTGTGGTTTAAGTATGGACAGCCAATTGTTACATAATCACTAACAGTAGAAATATCATACTTTCAGCTCATTCGGCTCTCAAATCATTCATAATTGTGTAAGAAGTATAAATAGATGATTGTCTTCACCAGCGATGAATCAGGAAAGAGCACAGTAAACATAAGAAACATACAACTTAATAAAAATTTTGATACTTTTGGCTTCCCATACTTAAACCACAACTTTAAACCTGAGTTTAGATTAAACCCGACTTCAGAATACGGGCCTTAGAGTCAAGTCTAAATAAGTCAAATGTAGGGGGGGAAGGGAAACCCAGATGAGTGCCAGAGAGCTCTGGCCAGCAGAATCCTGAAATTCTAGGCAGTAAAAGTCAGCCAGACCTGTTCGCTCGCTTTCAAAATTGCAAACAAAACTGGCTGATCGATATACCGAAAGCGCATGCGCAAATTTGGCCAAGTCTATTTATTTGGATTTTTGCTTAAAATCTGTTGATCGGCCGTTTGTTTGCAATTTTCTAAAAGAGAGAACAAATACAGTCTTTTGTCCCCCTTTATTGAGGGTCTGGCTTCTGCCTTGATGTCAGGATTCGCTGTCGGTTCTAGACCTTCATCCATTAGAATTGAGGTGGGTGCATGATTACTTTTTTTTCTTTAATTTTTGGGTGTTTTTGGTACCCCAACCTCAAAGGTATCCATCTTACCTGTGGCAGCTTCACGGGCCGGAGCTTTCTGGGTGGGGGGGGGGGGGGAATTGCAGTCTGTGAAATGCAACCACCCACTGACTTAAGTTGCTTTAGCGTCATGCAGAATTATTGAGAAAACACATATAATCTTAATAATGTTATGCCCTTCAGTCAAATGCTTAGATCTAGACTATTTTGTGTTCAAACGAATGTTTACATAATAAAATGTTTACCTAAAAAAACGTTTACAAATACGGTACTGTTTTGGAAAAAGAACCAAAAAGAACTGAAAATCGACCTGCTCGTCAATGTGTCAATGTTACCCCCTTTTGTGACAGTTGATGAACATATTTAGTTACCAAAATAAAGATTCGGCGAAAAGCCACTTGAGAAAAATGAGTTGAGCTTTATACAAGGAACCATCTCGGGATCTGACATCTACATGTAACTATTCAGTGTCAAGTACTTTAAAGAAATGGAACAATTGAACTTCTTCTTTTTGCTTTTTAATACGAAAAAAAAAAATTGTTTCCAAAAAATACTCATAAATTTATCATTTCATTTTAGACAGGATAAAAACAATAACGTTTTTTTCTTTCACAGCAATTTTTTTTTCAATACACAAAACGTCTTCATAACGAATACAACGGACAAGCAAATTTTCAGGGTGGCTCTAGACAATGTACAAAATGGGTGAACAATGAAATAACAGTAGACAGATGCTCGATGGATATAAAGCGTATGAAACATGTATGCAAAGAGTACACAACGGATACATAACTCACGTCAACGGATGGCGAGATTCTTTTCCATTTTATTTCCTCTCTGCATCTGCAAGTGCAGTGGGACCAAGCGTTTAGATTTCATTTTAATTGTTTTCCTTTTAAAATTGGACGAGTTTCAGAGACTTGGATTTGGACAAGTCTTGCGGGTAAACCTTGGGATATGTATTCTTATTTAGTGTGACTTAGAGTTGCTTAAATCCTGATGCGCACATGATATCAAACACGCAATTTTATTGATTAATGCGCATTATAACCCGTATCAGACATCGGAGCTGGTCATTTACAAAACCGTTTTGCCTAAGATTCATAAATATCGGGAAGGGAAAGGTATATATTTTTTGTATTTTCCTCGGTCTCAATGCGCGTATTTACTTTGCATGCAGAGAAGACGCAAAATATACCTTTGTATTTTCCCTGGTCTCACATCCAGGCATTTGAGGATGCGTATAAAGAGATACGCTTCATAAGGATCTGTACACCAATAATATACATCATAATAAAGTCAACGCTGGATCCGAGCGCTTGCAAGTACGTCATAATGGTAAAGTGCAGAGCCTAGACCGATATTAACATGACACAATAGAGCTCTATTTTTAAAAGAAATATCCCCATTATGATTTTTGCTCTAGATATCTGATTTGGATGATAATAAAAATATTGACTGGCTTTTCTTTCAGGGAACATCAAATATATTGCCCTTACAAGTCCCATATTGCCCTCGTCTAAAGACTCCGGCCAATATGATTCTTTTGCTGGCAATATATTTGATGTTCCCCTCGAGGCCAGTCAATATTATATAATTAGTGCACTTTCACTTAGCATGACATAACCAATGTGTTGTTGCTTTCTATACCACATGCGGCTGGAAATAAAAGGGCTTAAATCTTTGTGAAACACCCCCCTCCCCAATATGCATAAAAATTTGTAATATTTACAGGCTTGTGCGAGTTCAGATTTTTGGCTGATATCAGATATTTTTTGTTTTGTTTTTCAGCTTCATTTCTGCTTAGCTTTCCTCTGTACAAAAAGTTTGGGGGATCTGTCTATTTCAGACTTTTTCCAAACTCTTCAGCTTTTTTTCAGATCTTTTTATTTGTGACCACTCACACACTTGTATTTAGATCTAGCTCGTATTTTCATCCATGGATATTAGAGTATGTTACACTTACCTTCGCATGTACGAGTGATCACATCTGAACATGGGAAAAAGTATGACATTCCACAAGTACGGTATACATGTATGAAAAACAAAGAGATAGATACAAATCTCATAGTACATGTATGTGCGAGAGCTATGAAGTTTATCACCCTAGGCCTTTTATAGCTCCAGCCGACATACTCAGCAGCAGCGCACAGTCAATTTATGTATTTCAAGAAAAAAAAGCCCAGCACTCCACATTCCCCAGCCAGGCATCACAAAACTAGGGATTGTCTCGCCATCGAATTCGGTGAATCAAAAAAAGGTTAGTCCTGAGAGCACATTTTTCTTTCAATAAATCATCCTTGGAAGTTTGGTTGTTTCTAACTAACCATTCATTGTCCACTGTAAACATTGGGATTTTGTCTTCGGAAACACTTCAAGATTTGGAAGAGATGATAGTTCCCCAAGAAATATCATGGATACAAATTCAGCGGTCTGGCTGGTGAATGTGGAGATTTTTAAAGCTTTTCATAATTTAGTAAAATACTGTATGAGAGTAAAAAAAAAAGTTTTGAATTGGACAAAATCGCACTGTTTAGAATGGAAAATGATCATTGTATTCATGTATGACTAGTTAGGCCAGGTACAGCCCAATCGTGGCACATGAGGCTTTACAATATGCAATTGCAAGTCGCAAAGAAAAGTGAATTAGAAGATTGTTTTTATGCTGAATTATGCTGTATACAATATGAGCAGTTATCATGATGATGATAATGGATTTCATGCACACCTCACACAATTGTTAAACCATTTTAAATTTGTGTGGGTTTGATAATTTCTATTTGTTGATGCTTGCTGAAACTTATTTTTGTTTTGATCAATTGAATTTTTATGTTGTTTACAATTAGTAGCAGTTGCATACATGCACATGTAGATACAGATTAAAGAGAAATAATGATAATGGAGTTGCACACCCTTTTCAATTGTTAAGCAATTTCAATATGTGTTTACTTGATACATGCCTAACTTATTTAAGTTGGTGCTTGCTGAAACTATTACTGTTTCATTAAATTACTCTTATTTTCTACTGCTCTTCATTTCTTGAACTGATTTCACATGTTATCTGTGAAACATTGATAAAGAATAATAAATTGTGCCAAATGCAATTTTGATTTTGCAGCATTCAATTGAGAAAGATCGGCTTCTCTTGGCAGAGGTCGTGAAGCATCCATTTCTCTACGACAGAAACCACGACTCTTTCGGCAACCACCAAATGAGGCAGGACAAATGGGAAGAAATCGGTGCTATAGTGGGCATATCAGGTAAGTGATACCAGAGGGGATTTCAAACACCTTGGTGTTAAGTGCAGTGTTGGTGCTCAGACAAAACTAACACCAGCTGCCTCACCCAATATGAGGCAAGGTCTGGTGTTGAAATCAGTGTCATTCAGTGTTGCACTGTGTGAGAAATACAGTAGGACAAGGAGGCGTTAGGTTAAGTGCAGAGGCTGTGGAAACGATGGACGAAAACATAATTTTTAAAAAGATTTTGCATTGTCAGCCCCCTCCCCCCCCACTTTAAAAACCATTTTGCGGCTACTGAAGTTACAATAACGGGTGTGAGAATTCAGATTTTTTTTATTCTGTTGTGATTTTCAGCTTAATTTTAGCTTATTTTTGGCTTTCCTCTGTACAAAAAGAATGGGAGCTCTTTCTATTTCAGACTTTTTTCAACACTCTTCAGCTTTTATTTCAGATCTTTTTATTTGAGACCACTCACACCCCTGCAATAAGCAAAATAAACAGCAGCCACTTCACCTAACTTGAGGCAAACTTGAGCCTAACAACTTTTCTTACGTCCACAATTTTTCCCTTGCAGCCTCACATCTACCACCAACACATACCTTGTCCCCCCCCCCCCCACCCCAGACATTCTACCATCCCTGTACTATGCATGGATTCTCTGGAGTCAATCTACATTGTGATGGTTGTTGGTACTTTTGTTTCATCATCTTTGCAGACATGGATGCCAAGCTGCGGTGGATCAATATCCGAGATTGCTTCACCAGGTGCTGGAAGAGAAACCGGAAAAGGGAAACGTCCCAGTCCTTTAGATGCCCCTACAAATACGCTGACCAGTTGGAGTTCTATCTACCATACATGTCTTTAGAGTGAGTTTTTCTGTGACTCTTTCTCTTTTGATGTATCTCTCAAAAATATTTGCCTAAAGACAATATGGCTTGTTGTCATTAGCCATGATCCCATGTTAATGATGCCATTGATGATTATTATGATAGTATTAATAATGATAATAATGATAGTGATAGTCATAGTATTTATAGGAATAATTATATGTAATGATGATTATGATGATTATGATGATGATGATGATGATGATAATGATGATAATTAATAATTGATAATAATAATATAAATAAGAATAATAATAGTAATGAAAATAATGATGATGATAACAATGATAATGATAGTATGTAATAATAATAATAATTAAGTCTTAGTCATCCCATTTTTTTTCTTTGACTGGTGCCCACCCAGGATTTTTGCCCAAACCGGTGGTCTACCAAAATGAAGAAGTGCAGTGTCACCAAATACTATGAATATCAACCACTTTTCAGGCCCTATTTCTTTATCTAGATCTATATCAAAAACGTAGACATACCATGTTTCTGAATAATAAGTCAACTAAGGAGAGCAATGAAAATTATAGTATTGGAGCAGGATTTCTCAATTATCGTGCTTGAATTCATCGCCATGAAACCTTTAACCCATTTGCTTTGGCGCATCAATTTTTTTTCTGTTTGCATTGTTTCCACTTTTAGTTATCTCCACTGTAGAATTAACCTGATATCGATAGATATTGATCGATGTTATCATTATTGTTATCATGATTATAATTATTATTGTAAAACTTAACTAATGTAACTTGTGATCTGTATGCTCCATATAGGCCTTCATTCATGGAAGATTTAATGAAAGTTGATGGAGAGGGAAGCGATGTCAATGATGCCGACTGTGGAGATCTACCCACCCAAGTTCTGCCCCGCCCCCAGGTACCCACCAAGAGAAAGAAACGGTCAGAGCCCGAAGAAGATGGCATGATGCAGTATCTCGTCACACACAACAGTGCCCCGCGAGAGGACGGACTGGACACCTTTTTCAAGTCGATATGTGCGACGGTGCGGACCTTGCCACCCATGACCCAGGCCCAGCTAAGATTTGAAATCACAGAACTGGTCTTCAAGGCTGAAATGAACTTCTTGTCAACTCAAAATGATCAGGCTCCCGTAGCACAAAGCTCAATAGCGATTGATCATACGCTTGATTCTCACGACTGATTGTACATTGTACATTGCAATCAATCGTAAAGATATTCTTCTGCGATTGTTGCTAATCTTTGTGCTATGGGCCCCAGGAATGATGCGTTTTGAAGATCTACTATTGCACATTTGTGACTGACCGTGTTGATGAGATGTTTTGATGACTGCCAAATGCCAGCTTTTGTGGAAGAATTTAAACCTGTATATTCAAAGGTGGATTTGACTCTGCAGTTTCAAACTGTGGTTAATGCAGATATTTTGCATTTAATACTCTAAATTCTCCACGTTTATTGAGAAAGAATCGGTAATGAAAACATGCTTTCATCACCATGCACTAAATTGACACTGGCTTATACTTACAAAACTTTACAGCATTAATACATCCTCACTTGTTTTGGGGTTATTTTTTTTTTTTAGACTAAACAGCAACCATTGTAATAAGCATCAACTTAGCTCTCTGTGGCAAGAGCACGCACTCATCATTGAACGCCTTCTCAATATACGTGCAGAATAAAGCATAATTGAGGATGAAATATGCAATTTAAACATAGTTTGAAACCAGAGATTCAAAGCCACCATTGTGAATCTGGGGCATAGGTGTTTACCAAGTAATTGGTGTTGAAGATCGTCCAGAGAAGAATGAACTTAAATGAAAATTGTTATGTATTCCTTTGTATATTTCTCCTATTGTCCTTTATAATGAAAAAAATATAATATCTCATCATCCTTGCCTGACAAAACCAGCAGCAAGCAAGAATATGTTTTGACTTGTCTTCAATCAGTGGTAAGGCATTAACGTGGTGAGCCTGAAAGTGAGACATTTATTACATGACTGGCATTCCAGTGATTATTTCAGAGTTTGGTGTTTGCAGATGTGAATCTACTCCACATGAAGGATTGATTTTTACCAGAGGATACTTAGAAGAGGGCTCCACACTAACTCTTTTTTTCTACAGATCCAACCTGTTCATGTCGGACCAGTACATGGCCAATTTTTCCATTTTTTACTGGTGCGAACCTAAAGTTTACTGGTCCTTCAAAGTAAAGAAAAATCTAAAAAGAGACTTGAGTTTATTTTGGCGATTTTAATTGCTTTCATTGCCTTCCACAACGTGATTCATGAGAGCCATTTCTCAATTTTGGAGGGCCATTTTTGAAGATGCCAGAGCCATTTTTATAATTTACAAAAGAGGAAAAAATATCATTTGTATCAGTTTGATATACATTGTATATTTTACTGGTCATGTCGGACCAGTAAATCTGGCTATTTCTGAAAAACAACTGGCGCGACAGCAATTTTTTCTGGTCTGGGACCGTCGGACCGGTTCCAGTGTCGCACGCTGCTTAGACAGTGGAATGCAGAGGGTTGACCTCCTTTCCTCATCCCTCCCCCACCCCCAGACCTAATGTACTTCTGTCCCACTCCACCCCGCCCCTTTCACCTACATTTAATATAATGTTCCCTGTCTTATCACGTCCATTCCCTTTATACATGAACACTCATAGCCCCACCTGTACATTGTATGCCTGCTATTTTGAAATTATGGTATAACCATTTATTACATGTTTGGGAAAATGTAGGGCAAAATCTATTTACAGCCTTATAAAAGAAATCTTTTGATTTGAAGTATGATCATTTCAATAATCATTTGACCTCCTGAGTGGCACTGACGTGCTTTATCCTGCTAAATGCTATATAAATACAAAACAAAGAAATATTAAAATGTGAAGATAAGACACAGGACACCCCTTGGGCCCGTTGCATAAAACTTTTTACCTGAGAAAACTCAGGTTGTTTTTACCAGAGTTTTTGCCATGTGTTAAAGTCAATGGCAGAAATCAGACTAACCTTAGTTTTCAGTTTTTACCAGAGTTTTCTCAGCTACAAAGTTTTATGCATCAGGCCCCTTGTCTCTTCTCATTTCTGGGTCCCGTTTCATGAAGACTCGTCATGATAAAAATGCAAAATATCTACAAGTATACCATCGGCCAATCAAATCAAAGGATTTCAGTACCTTGAAACTATTGGTGACTGTCATTATAACAAGTTTTGTGAAACAGACCCTTGTTGTATCTTACCAAGATGGTAAAGCTTTTCTTTAGGAAAGGATGGTCCCGGTTGCAGAGAGAGTTCAAATGTAATTAATACATGTACCAAGAATTAAAACATGACTTGATTTAGAGCCTATCAGAAGTGTACATTTTGGACTCTCTTCATTTTACCAAGTTCTGTTTTAAATGCGATTCTATCAGCAATGGGCACGACATGGGTATTGCCTCCATTCGAATTTTGTTGTATATTTTATTTTGAAAAAGAATAAAAAAAATTGACCTGGGCCCCATTGCATGAAATATTTTAGTAAGTTATTTCTGTGATATGCATTGGAATTATCAGGATAACATGTTTATTTGACCAATTAGAATATGAAATTGATTATGCAGTAGTTACCATTGTGTGGCAAAGTTGCCATTCGGTGCTTATAAGGGTTCGAGTTGATTTTTTACAGAGTTCTTGCCAAAATATTGGCACCATTTATAGCCAGCATTAAAAGTTTGCATAGTACGAAAGACGAAAAAATGGTACGCAGTTATGTGTGTGGGTTGTCAGTATGAAAATGAAAGAGCTAATGAGACACTGTCAAGCACTCTATTTATTTGAAATTTTGTATAGTTGATGATAAACTGACTGTGATTTAGTCACAATAAATTCCATAAATGGTCATTTCAAATGTTGAAGACGATATCATAATTACTTTTCACCATTGCAAGCAAAATGAGATGAGAAATATTGCAATGATGTAAAACAATGATATCAACTCAATTCAATCTTTTTATTTTCCACCTTTGATTTGTAATATTTACAATAATGATATAGTCAACATAAAGAATATAATCTCCTTGTATATTTGAAATAATTATCAAAGTTTGCAATAAAAACACTGGTTTGATTTTCCTTCTGTTGATCAAATCAATTTTTTAATCAGATTTACTTGGCCTTTGAATTGAAATTGTGCAGCAAGTGCTGATCTTACTGTTGAAAGTGCTGACTTTTCTCTATATGGGACTATCCATTTAACATCCTATCGCGGAGCTGCCGAGTAGTACAGATTTTCGGTGTGTAGTACTGAAAAATGAAAAGAATACTGAAGGTTTCATGCAAAATACTGATTGCTATGATTTCGGTTTTACGTGTTGTCCTATGGTCTTTCTTAAAAAATATTGTGTTCTGATTTCTCACCAAAATAGTGATTTTCAGCTTTAAAAATACTGAAATGTTCTTGTTCAGGTTGGCAGCTCTGCTATCAGAGTGACATTTGGCTAAAGTTCAGCACATGAAGACATACATGTAAGACAGGGCTTGTACTGGAATAATTCAATAAGATGTACCATCATATGTACATAGTGCTCAGTAATTAAATTTTGTCAAATACTGTATATTGCTACTTGAAGGGGCGTTGATCTTGTACATACATGTAGAATGTTATACTTTGTAAAATAAAATGTTTTTTATTGGAACAATACAAGCTGAAATGTCCATCTGTTTCTTTATTTCATGAAACTGAAAATAATGTATGAAATGACATACTAAATTCCATTGCACCTACAAGCAATATTGTAAAGTTTAAAGTTTGATATATGTATGGAAGCCGTAATTGGTATAAAGTGGCCATAACTTTTTCCAAGTGGTATTCAGTTTTCTTTTATTGAGGTAAACAAATAATTTGTTTCAGAGGGAGGTTGCCATGATAGTCCGTCATACCCATTTTAAAGGGGTAATCCAGGCGAAGAAGAATAATATGATTTAAACAGATGAAGTAAAAGAAGACGAAGCATTTCAATGTCGACAAGGAATAACAAAGTTGCGACATTAAATTTTGCATTATTTGTTATACATGTATGCACATATTCATGAATATGCAATATGCTGATGATGTCATTGTCCCAACTTATTCTTGTATTTCATTGTATGAAATTATATATTTTCAAACTTTGTCTACCAAAAATTGAAAAAAGTAGATTGACATCTTATTTAATATGTAAGATAATTGCTGCAACTTCTTTTGTTATAAGGGAGATATCTCATACACCGATGTAGGAAAATATGGAATAATGATGATTTTAAGTAATAACATAAGAAAAAGGAAAGTGGGGACATGACATCATTAGCCCACCTAATGAATATTTATGAAGGCATGCATTTAACTGTTTTGGCAAAATTTGATAACTGGTATTTTCATTAAATTTTGATGAAATATTCAGCATTCTGGTTGGTGAATTCTACTCAATTTAGATAATTATTTTCAGCCTGAAGTACCCCATTACATCTTAGTGGGTTTATGTAACAAAAATACACTACTGAGAATGATATGGATTAGAAATCTGACCAATGTTCCGTAACACAGAGGTTAACGATTGATTGTATGCTTGATTTTCACAGTACATGTAGTCAATGCAATCAATCGTAAAGATATTCTATGATGATTGCTAAGCTTTGTGTTATGGGCCACATATGTGAGTAGTTGAATCAATTTGATTTGACTCCTGTTTTACATTTATATTTGCACAGTGTCGATTTAGCAGAAAATAAAGGGACTTTTACCAAAAAATGTTAAATTTTGTGACAATAATGGAGAATATATACTTATTCAGAACAATAATGTCTGTATGTTGTAGTGACTTTTAAGTTATACTCCAAAAGTTGCGCCATTTAGGGGACCTTCTGGCACATCACCCCAGAGTTTTGAGAAATATTAAATGCAAGATTTCAAGCAACCCAGCTCAAGTGGCACATCCTAATAATCAATTCTCCCTCTGGTTTATAATGTATTGTATGTAAAATGGTAATTTAAACAGGTATTCAAGTATTCAATGAAGGGTGTGAAAATGATGAACAAAAGGTGGTTTGATGTTGTTTGAAGGTTTGCATGGTGGCATGTACAATTGCTGATGTGGTTTATGGTACACCATGTGGAGTGTTATAGAAGCAGTGGATAGAAGAAGAGAAGGAAGTGGATAGGCGAGAAAGTGGAGATTTGAGAATAGAGTATTCTTTCTTGAGAATAGTCCTGAAAAGGACTGTAAACCAGAAGGAATGTTGAGTGAGAACAGCTTGAGTAGTAGAGCTGATGAGGAGATGCTGGCTTGCGTCGGCGAGTAGAGATGATGTCTCCTCATCAGCTCTACTACTCAAGCTGTTCTCACTCAACATTCCTTCTGGTTTACAGTCGTTTTCAGGACTATTCTCAAGAAAGAATACTCTATTCTCAAATCTCCACTTTCTCGCCTATCCACTTCCTTCTCTTCTTCTATCCACTGCTTCTATAACACTCCACATGGTGTACCGTAAACCACATCAGCAAAAGGTGGTTTAGACCTGAACAGAGACTTGAGAGGAATTGTCCTCCAATGATTTCACATCCTGTTCTTTCTGTTGGTGTGAATACAAAGTTTTCTCCAAAGGTGTATCCATGATTAGGACTAAGATGATCTTTAAAGGTGTCCATGGTGGAGAGAATAATAGAAGATCTTTTGCGGTAAACACCATGTATGTAGTCCTGTTTTTCTTTCTTGGTTGCTTGATTGCTCTTAAAAGAACCGGTATCGACGTTTCGACCAGCGTGTTCTGGTCGTCATCAGGAATGATGATCCACTTGAATACGTGGGTATAAGCAGGTTGGTAATGAGGAAGGTAATTATCAGATTGAACAGTCCTTTTCAGGACTACATACACGGTGTTTACCACAAAAAACTTCCATGATTGGGACTAGGTCAAGAGGGACAATTCTTTCAGGAAGTTTGGGAACATGTCCATACACAAAAATCAGGCTTAGATATATTAAATATACTCCAACTAGGCCGGGCTATTTTGGTCATTTATAAAGCTCGGGAAGGGCCTTCCACATTTATAGTGGTCTATAAAGCGGTCAACTGCACAATTGTGTACATGTTTTCCATGGCATGATCTCCAAAATTGCATCATCAAATTGTACGATTGCATTGATTATGCTAATTTAGGCATGATTTATAAATGATATTCTGCTCTAAACAAAAGAAATAAAGGTCCCACTTCCTGGCCTCATTAGGGTTTAGGTTTACTTCACACAACAGTTGGCTATAATTTGGTTTTTATAAAAGCAGAAAAAATGCGGAAAATTATTAGTGAAGATTCGATGAAAATGCATCAGAAACTAAGAGAGGTATTAATTTTAGAATTTCAAGTTATGATATCACACGAGAGCAGCTTCCCCATATATCATGTTATATGAATTCCAGTAATTCAAAGTTATTAATGGAACAAGATGAATACAAATGTTTTTTCTAATAGAAGAGGGTATGAAATGATGTGTCTGTTACACTGCTCTTATAAAGTTATGTTCATAATTTTTTTAGATAATGGCATTTTTTTATACCAAACTATATATGGAACAGCTGCTGCTTGTCTGTTATGTCACTTAGCAAACTTTTATCAAAGCTTGATGATTCCTTTTTCACGGTTCCCACGGTCACGGAAAATCCTGGAAAAATTTGTAGTCATGGAAGCCAGGGAATAGTCAGGGAATTCAGAAAATTTGTGAAAAGTCACAGAATTACCTCTTAGCTATAGGCCTATGGCAGCTTTCCAGTTTGTCATGTCTCGCAACTCCCGTACACTGATCATACTCTGCTATTATAATGTGTGTTCATGATTTCCATTTTTCCCAGTTTTGTGACATCCTAAATTCTACGTAACTCCCGGGACGTCACGGGAAGTCATGGAAAGCAACAGTTTAGTCAAGGAAAAGTCATGGAAATCTGTCTTCAAATTTCTGTGGGAACCCTGTTATTGTATTATTGATTAGTAATGTAGATGGCATTGAATTTAGAATTTTCCTTCGATTGGATATTAGTAAAGCATAATAGTTCTGAAATCTCTCACATACAAAAAGAAATAATAATTTGCGGACATGATATGCCGGTATTGATCTGTACAGTACTTGTTTCACCCTGACATTGTTGGGTACCAAAACTATCATGCACAAATGCTACTCAGTCAAAATGAACAATATTTTTATCTTATACTATAAGATATTAGTTCAATCACAGAGAGGCGCTATAGCCCCTCACATAAATTAGTTTCAGAATCCAAAGTCACAAAATGGCAAAAGACAGATTGATTTGTGACTTTGGATTCCGAAACCGATTGATGTGAGGGGCTATACCCTCTCTGTCATTGAAACAATCTCTTAATTATTGACATGCACTCTGAATTAATTTTGGGGGATAATAATGACAATTGTTTCCATGTTATTTTCTTTTGTTCAAGATTTTCATATTGCACCATTGATACTTATTATCATTATAGATGTTATCCAGGAACTGTTGCCTTCTATTAGCTTCTCTAATTGAAGGTACATGTAGGGGAGAAAACAAATTATTACCATTGTTGAATTTAATTGTAAGAATGTGCAAGACTGCAACATCAGCACTTAAAAGGATAAAGATTATTGAAGCTAGTCTGTATTAAAAATATTGTTCATTTTAACCGAGTAGAATGTGTGTAGTGCCTTTGTAAAGTTTTATCACTTTTGGAACCCAGTTTATTTTCATTATCATTTTTTAACCTATCTTTCATTCTATTTTTGTCATATTTACCAAAGCGTGATTCCTGCTTTGAGGGATATTACTTGCAATGCAATAAACAAATTATTATTTTCTTTTTCAGCAAGAATCAAATGCGAGCAATGACAAAGATGTTGATCAGAAGAAAACCAAAGTAGAGGTAAGCCTATTGCAATTACTTACTTTTCATTTGTGAAAGAAATTCTGATTTTCCATTGAGAAGCAAAAGAATGCATCATTCATTGCTTGAACATACATTTGTTTGATAAAGTTTGCTCATTTTGGGGCACCCTTTTCTTGAAAATTTGTCGAAATTTTTTTTTTAAAAGCCTGCAAATATTATGCAGGGTGAGAGGGTAGGAGGAATTAACCAACAGGATTTTGTACACTTTTTCTTTTGTCATTTTTTCAATTTCATACTTTTTCTCGGCGGGGGGGGGGGGGGGGGGGGGGGGCATTGTGTGCAATGCGTATGGTATGTGAAGTCAGTCACAACCTTGTGCACGTATATCATAATCGTGGGGGGGGGGTAAGTTTATAGGCTTACATTGATATTATATTGTATTAACCCTCGTGCCCTCACATTAGTCTTTAATTACATTATTGTAGTATTTGATCTCATTGAATTACATGTACTATCCTATGTCGCCCATGATTGTTAATATTTTTTTTTATATAACATGTCCATGGAGATTGACCTCATGAATTTATGTGTGTCAGAGTTGTAATCAAGTCATGACTCTGGTCACTAAGTAGCGACTCAAGCAGTATTCTATTCAATGACTAGTCTCATCGACTTTCAATGACTCTACTGCCATGACTCTTTTTTAACTCCTTAATGACTTGACTCAAAATTAAGTGTTTTGTTACAACCCTGCATATATTGTTATTATCACTATCATCAGCATCATCATCATCATCAACATCATCATCAACATCATCATCATCATCATTATGGTCATTGTCACTATTATCAACATCATCATCATTGTCATTGTCACTTTCATCATCATCAACATCATCATCATTATCATCATTGTCACTTTTATCAGCATCATCATCATTGTCATTGTCACTTTCATCATCATTGTCATTGTCACTTTCATCATCATTATCGTCATTGTCACTATCTTTATCATCATCATCATCATCAGTTATATCATTAGTATCTGTATTTTTCCTTTTTTTCAACAATAGGAGTCGGAGCCAAAGGAAGAGGTCTACACCACAGATAGGAAATCAGAGTCGGGAAAGTGAGTACGAGAATTACATGTTCTACACTGGGGTCTGTTAAAAGATCAGTCACATGTCGCAAATGCATTCTTCTGATTGGCTGAAAATCAAGTTGTGTTTGATTTTGAGGTTGTGTTTGATTGCAACTCTTTCTGTAATTAGTTCTTTGGGAAATTTCACAAGGAAAGAAAGAATGCTCAGCAGATCCAATCTAATGCATGAATTCATGATTTCTGTGTTTCTTCTTTTCAAAAAGGATTATTACTTGATACCCCAAACTGGCCATCCAGATATTTCCTGCCTATATGTAAAACTGAATAATAGCCTTTTTATGTATGTTCTTTTTTTAGGATGCAGTTCAGTTAATGGTACATGTACACCCCCCCCCCCCCATTTTGGGGCCCAGAGTGAGAAAAGGTCAATACTAATGTGCTTTGCAATTATATTTTGTGTGAATTAATTTGTACCTTCTTTTCTTTTCTTCATTTATTTTCAGAGCATACAACTTGAAAATCTCAGCATGGAACATTGGAGGAATGAAAGCATGGATCAAGGTATGATGCTTGGGTTAAAACTTTCCCAGCTCTCAATAAAGCTTTTCATTTCATTGGTAGAAAATCTTTTCAATTTTTTGTCTCGCCCACCAGAGGTGAAGGCGAGACTTAGGGATCCAAATGTCGTCCGTCCGTCACAAACCTGTAATGACACATAACTCCACAACCATAAGTCGCTTTTCAACCAAACTTGGATGGTGGATGGACTTGGGGGACCTGCATGTTATGCTGCAGTCTGAGGTCACATGGTAAGGTCAAAGGTCATTTTCAGGTCAACGTTAAAGTTTACATGCAAGACTCTCTTATGACACCTAACTCCACAACTGTAAGTTGCTTTTCAACCAAACTTGGATGGTGCAGTCTGAGGTCATATGGTAAGGTCAAAGGTCATTTTCAGGTCAACGTTAAAGTTTACATGCAAGACTCTCTTATGACACCTAACTCCGCAACCGTATGTCACTTTTCAACCAAACTTGGATGGTAGATGGACTTGGGGGACGTGCATGTTATGCTGCAGTCGGAGGTCACATGGTAAGGTCAAAGGTCATTTTCAGGTCAACGTTAAAGTTTACATGCAAGACTCTTAACTCCGCAACCGTAAGTCGCTTTTCAACCAAACTTGGATGGTAGATGGACTTGGGGGACGTGCATGTAATGCTGCAGTCGGAGGTCACATGGTAAGGTCAAAGGTCATTTTCAGGTCAACGTTAAAGTTTACATGCAAGACTCTTAACTCCGCAACCGTAAGTCGCTTTTCAACCAAACTTGGATGGTAGATGGACTTGGGGGACCTGCATGTTATGCTGCAGTCTGAGGTCATATGGTAAGGTCAAAGGTCATTTTCAGGTCAACGTTAAAGTTTACATGCAAGACTCTCTTATGACACCTAACTCCGCAACCGTATGTCGTTTTTCAACCAAACTTGGATGGTAGATGGACTTGGGGGACGCATGCTATGGTGCAGTCGGAGGTCACATGGTAAGGTCAAAGGTCATTTTCAGGTCAACGTTAAAGTTTACATGCAAGACTCTTAACTCCGCAACCGTAAGTCGCTTTTCAACCAAACTTGGATGGTAGATGGACTTGGGGGACCTGCATGTTATGCTGCAGTCTGAGGTCATATGGTAAGGTCAAAGGTCATTTTCAGGTCAACGTTAAAGTTTACATGCAAGACTCTCTTATGACACCTAACTCCGCAACTGTATGTCGCTTTTCAACCAAACTTGGATGGTAGATGGACTTGGGGGACGTGCATGTTATGCTGCAGTCGGAGGTCACATGGTAAGGTCAAAGGTCATTTTCAGGTCAACATTAAAGTTTACGTGCAAGGCTCTTATGACAAGTGTTATTCCATCCCAGTCATTTCACAATGAAGTTTTGATATAATCCTCTTGCGTGCCCTCACAAATCATGATATTTCTGGTTATTTTCATAAGTGGGCGAGACACAAAATTGCTTTTGCCTTGTTTTTTGTTCGGATTATGAAGGAAATGTGTTGATATCGACAGATGCCTATGATAAGTCTGCTCTATCAGTTGATATCAAAACAGGCACATTTTTATTCATGCTGGAAGGAACACCAACATTTGTTATCCTGGTTCAACATTGTAGCCTAGGGTGTCAAAAATGGCTTGCCCCAAAATATGAGCAAAAATACTAAAGGCTAATATTTATGCTTAACTGTCTGGACATCTGACGTCCATCTTATCTTGCTCAGCAATCTTGTCTTTAGTTCTGTACCTTCCTCATTCTGTCATCTCTTTCAATTCTCTGTTCATTGTCACTCTCCACCCAGGTGTTAATGGGTACCCAGTTGGATGTTAATTAATACCAGTGTGATCAGGTTTGCATGTGTGCACCAGTAAAAAAAAAGGGGGGGGGGTTGCCTGGCCAGGATGCTCCATGGGGAGAGGAGATGGTGCACTTTACATGTGGAACAGTGGATGGAACCAATGATAATAAAATTAATACATATAAAAAAAAATTGCTTAGAAATACAAAGTAGAAAGCGCTATATAAATGTAACCTATTATTATCATTGTCGTTATCATAATTGTTATTATCATTATTATTAGTAGTAGTAGTATTATAATTATTATTGTTAATATTATTGATATTATTATCATCATTATTATTATCATTATTATTATTATTACTACTATTATTATCATCATCATCATATATTTATTTAGAAAGGAGGGATCGATTACATCACCAAGGAATCCCCTGATATCTTCTTTGCACAAGAGACCAAAGTCGACGCAACGAAGCCCCCTCCCGAGGCAGCTCTGGACGACTACCACATCACCTACAACGCAGCGGAGAAGAAGGGGTATTCGGGCGTGGCCCTGTTCTCGAAGAAGAAGCCAATCAGTGTTACCAAAGGCATGGGTGAGTGTTTGTGTACTCTCCACCCAGTTTTGAATGGGTGTTTATTTCCAATTTGTCTAATTGCCAACTCGTCTACTATCATTTGGTCTACCATCATTTCGTCCACTCACCACATGGTCTACTTTCATTTACTGGTAGTCTAATGCCATTCTGTCCAATAACCAGTCGATCCAATAGCCATTTAATTCATATACAATTTGGTCTAATTGGACTAGGTGTTAATTGTGCAAAATGAATAAAAATGAAATGGATATTAGACCATCTGGTTATGAGACAAAATGGTCATAGATGAAATGGTGATAAAGCGAAGTGATGATTGGACCAAATGGTTAGGAATGGCATTAGACTAAATGAAAGTAGACCATGTTGTGAGTGGGCGAGTTGGCAGTGGACGAATTGGCAATTTACCTTGAATGGGTACCTGATAGTATATGTGAAAGCCAAATTGAATGTCGTATGATTAGCAATCGAGTTTAGAAACTTATACTGGAATGCTCCACAGGGAGTGGAGAAAGTGCATATATTGTGTGTGTCCAGGCCAGAATCAAAGATGACAATATGAAAAAAAATGAAAATCCATAATTTATTGTTCGAAATAGACATGAAATGAAATACTCTGAAAATTTGCTTTGCCCAATTGATCCTGGGCCCGGCAGCCACCGTGCAGCGCCAGATCGACGAGGCTCTATCCCTTTAATTGTTGAACGCCAAACAGGGTAGCAGCAACTCCCATCTTTTAATGTCTTTTGGTCTTAAGCGGCTGGGGTTTGAACCCCCGACCTCCCGGTTGTGAGACGGACGCCCTACCAACTGAGCCAACACACCCGTATGGTCTAGTGATTAGAGTATTGGACTCATGATTGAAAGGTTGCGAGTTCAAGTTCCCGCTTTGAAATTATTTCCGCTTTAACCAAAAAGGCCTAAGAGTATTTAATGTCGTCTATAATGGCCGGCCAGTGTGACTGATTAACGTTGACATAAAAATTTTCATTGGTTATACCAGCTTGGTATTGTTGCGGCAAAAAGCTGCTTTGCCGAGTTCCTATGGGAGTTACCTCAACAGTATATCAATTAGCCTCTAAGATACATTAATGTAAAGACTACGTTTTCTTCCACTAAAACATATCAAATTGGTATTATTTCCACTCCAGTCTGTCAGGTGTAAATTTTCTGAGTACATAGTTAACATGCTTATTTATGGCTAATATTGATTTTTCATGTTGAAAAAACTTTTTTTGCAGATAACATTGGTTTCAAAGCAACCGTTTGTTATTGGTATATTGCATACAGTGAGGCCTGTACCATTCAGATGTGAACATATATACTAAATGATTTTCAGATTAAAAAATATAATAATCAAGGACTGATTAGGCTTATGATCAGACTGTATTTTCTTTTTACACAGGTATTGAAGAGCACGATAAAGAAGGGCGTATGATCACGGCGGAGTATGACTTGTTCTATTTTGTAGGGGTCTGTAAGTAGACTATCAGTTCTGTTCACTTTGTTAATTAGGAGGGGTTTGAGGGTTAAACCATGTCATTCTATATTCATAAACAGAGAGGATTATCATTGATAATTATGTGCTTTGTAGCTCATTATTATTGTTCTGTTTTTGTAAATTTTTTTATCATGATTGTTTTTGGTGTTGTTATTATTGTTATGATCATTATTGTCATAATAATTATTTTTATCATATTAAATGACTATCAAAACAACATCGGGAATTCTGTGGGTTTTTTTTTATTTATCATTGAGCAAAAGCAAATATATTCTTGAAAGGAAACCATTAAAATTTTTTGTTCATTCATCTCATTTATCTTCGCTTACATAAAGCCACGCACAATTTGGCATTCCTTATAAAAAAGCTGAATGAAACCTTGATTCATATCATCATAGTTGGAAATTCTCTCAAGAGAGCATTTCCTTTATAGTTTATCTTGAACAGTGGAGTATTTCCTTCAGGTGCTGAAGTAATTATGACCTGTATCATTCTTGATCATGAATATATCCACCTTTATTCTCAATGTTTGGGGTTTGGTGATATCATTTTCCTATAGGTAACATTTAATGTCATACATCTTTAAAATACTTATTGAACATTTACAATACAGTATGATAGGATGTGTACTCTACAGGTATTTGTACACTACAGTATAAAACATGTTTCATTTTATACATAATAATAGTTATCATACTGATAAATCCACTACTACTTCTACTACAGTTACTACTGATGATGATGATGGTGATGATATAGTAATGGTGAAGATGATGATAATGATCATAATGATGATAATAATGATGACAATAATGATGATAATAAATAAATGTTAATAATTTTAATAATATGCCATCATGAGCACTCTCTATACTCTTTCATTATGTACATTTTTATGAGAGGAAGAGAATATCACAAAACACCTAAGTTTATTTTCCCCTTTTGTTTATACAGATGTCCCCAATTCTAGCAGAGGTCTTGTCAGGTAATCAGATATTTGTTATTTCCTTTCATGATGACTTAAATTGACATATTGAATTACAATATGGATTTATAAAACATCATGTCATAATAATAATATAATGAAACGCTTAAGCGCAGCATTCTATAACCCCAGTTTCAGCATGGATACTCTTATCAGGCGCTCAAGCATTCAAGGAATGTCTTCCTACTTGGTACCCATTTACCACACCTGGGTGGAGAGTGGCAATGTAGATCAATGCCTTGTGAGTGTTGCGGTTGGATTTGAACCCTGTACATTGTGGTTCAAAGTCTCTGGAGGCTTATCCACTGAGCCACAACACCTCTACATAAAATGTCGGATGGAACCAGAATTTTTAAAGAGCAAATACTATTTAAAACAGATGATCTTCAAGGGACATACTTTAATTTTGGCAAATTATATTTTGTATGGGTGGTGTTTTACAAATCTGTTTGTAAGTTATTTCCTATGAAAGCACAGACTATGACGTGGCACAGACTATACAAGAACTGAATTCATAGTGAATGATGTGCTGTGTCCACTCCAAAAGGTTCTTTTAAACAATGTTTCTATGCTGCCTTTATCTTGGTTGCTGTACAGGTTGGATTACAGACAAGAATGGGACAAAGATTTCATGGCCTATCTCAAAAAGCTTGACGCCAAGAAACCTGTCATATGTTGTGGTGACATGAATGTTGCACATGAGGAGATAGGTGAGGGGGTGGCACAACTTGGTGCTTTGGTCAAAAAAATTTTTGAAGATTTTTGAAAATTAAAAATTGTATGCTCCCATTTTTCTGTGAAATGTGTGTAATTAAATAGGATACCTAATGATGGTCCTATTTCTGGAAAATTCTGAATAAAATGTTTCCTTTCCCTCTATACATGAATTGGCAGGTACGTGTAATGTAATGGAACACTCACAGATGTAAAATCAAGAAGATGATAGCAAATAGTAACTAAATACTGAAAAACCATGTTCCTTGTAGAGATACAATATGTATTGATATTATAAAAATAATTCCTTATTCAGGGATTTCATTCCAGGCTAAAATAATGATTCATTTTCTTTCAAAAATCTCATTATGCCAACTACATGTACCTTCATGTGCATGTGCCTAGTAAACAATATTTTTGAATTTGTGCTCAGTTGCAAAGAAATATATATCTCTGGTCAGTCTATAATCAGACTAATTTTCATGAGCTGGCCAGTTTTTATGGTAGCACAACAATTGCTCCTGCAAAATTTGCTCTGGGCTTAATTTCGTCTAAGATCTAGGGTTAGGTTTGCAATAGGGTTTTATATTAGGTTTAGAGTAGGGTATAGTGTTAAACTCAGGATTGAAGTTGGTCATTCGATTAGTATGTGGAATTTAGAGCGGAGCACTTGTCACCAGAGCAAATGTTGTGGAACCGTTTTTTACATCTTTTCCATTTTGATAAACAGATCTGAAGAATCCAAAGAGCAACCGCAACAAGACGCCTGGCTTCACTGACCAAGAGAGGGAGGGCTTCACTGCGCTCCTTGACACAGGTTTTGTGGATTCCTTCCGTCATCTGTACCCAGAGCAGGCAGATGCATATTCGTTCTGGACCTACATGGGAAACTGCAGGGCAAAGAATGTTGGCTGGTAGGTCCAGTTCTTCTCTTTCGTGAGGGGGGGGGGGACTATTGAGAATTGTTCGGCAAGAGACTCTTTCATTCTCAATTAAGTCACAACAATATTTAAAGATTACACTCTACCAATTACTGGGATACAAAGTGCCAAAATGTCTGAAGCCCATGATTTTCACAAAATACTGACCCTTTGAGTTGTGCCCGTAGCAGAGATAACTTTGGCTAGGTTCTATGGAAAATGTGTATTTCATTGTTAAAGATCAAATCACGTTCACCGATTTGACAGAATACGACTTTAATTCATACAATTTGATTTATAATGAGGCAAATATACATTTTGTCCTGTAGACTTAACATTTCACATTTAACAGTATACAGTGTTGATCAAAGTCTGCATTTTTTTAATTGAAGCTAATGAGATAGAGTCACACATTTTGCCTGCCATCGTCCAATAAGTTAGTTTATGTGGCTTCCTTATGGAACATCCTCCTGGTAACTCGCCTTTCATTTTTTTTTCATGTAGGAGGCTAGATTACGGTGTGATTTCCAAGTCGCTCTTGCCAAAGCTGTGCGATAACCAGATGAGAACGCAGACGTTCGGAAGTGACCACTGCCCCATGGTGGTCTACATGGCCATGTGACCTTCCATGACCCCTTGACTGACCCTCCAGCAACTTGTCACCAATCTTTCATTGAGCCAATCCTTGCAGAACCAATTTTTTATGATCGACAGAATACTCATGTATAAAATACTCATGTTTGTAAGTGACCCACAAAATTAAGATGAAACTATTTTTATACCACCGT
This sequence comes from Lytechinus variegatus, assembly GCF_018143015.1. NCBI lineage: Eukaryota > Metazoa > Echinodermata > Echinoidea > Temnopleuroida > Toxopneustidae > Lytechinus > Lytechinus variegatus. The sequence continues at coordinate 35,714,902 of NC_054743.1, read as the reverse complement.
CAGCAACCTTTCTGAGACCTATCATCAACGTTTCTATGAACCCTATGGACTACAAATATTCACCCCTTGCTGTCTACACAGTACGACCCTGTCTTTCCGGACTTCATTCACCCGGAGACATATAACAGTTGTTTCTCCTGGCCCTTTTTCAGAAAGAGTTGCGTTTAAATGCAAGTCAAAATATCAAGCGCAAGTCCCGAATACGGGTGCTTCGTAGGCTGAAAATTAAGTTGCGCAAGATTCTTTGAGTTGCGTTTGATTGCAACTCTTTCTGCAACGGGCCCCAAAAGTGCTTGAAATTGTTTGTATTACTTCATTATTGTCATCTTTTACCAATAGTTATCAAGAACGACAAAGAAGAAATACATAATCTAAATCAATAGATTCCTTTACTCCACATTGAAATGAGGTCCCACTACGTTAATTACATATCCAGCCATTAAAAAAATAAATTGAAGCCCGTCCTGATGTGGCCAGGTATATGAGCTCACACAGAATTGCCAGAAATGTTGTTTAAAACGTTTATTTCCCCCAGTGTTTTCATGACTTCACAATCTCTTTTATTTTGTCTGGAAATATTTGTTCACTACAATTAATAATGTTTACTTAATGATCAAAAAGTACTTTTTTATCAGTATTTCCACTGGAGGTTTAAATGTGATTATGAACCATAAACATCACAGAATTAGTGTCTGCGATGTGAGAATGCATGTCATTTTAAGGATCACTAGCTTGGGAGGCCATGCAGAATAAAAGCAATAATCATTATTCGGTAGCTTTCTCTTTTGATCAATGACTGTTGATTGAATAATGCTGGCCATGTACATATACATGAGTAGTTTAGATGTTTCAAACATTAGAGTAGTTGTACATGTATGTATTTAGCTGTTGTGCCAAAGGTAAACATGTAGCCCTACCATGAAGTTTCACTGTCATGATACTCTAATATCATCATATCTTACACCCCTATCCGCTGTCTCTGCGACTACTTTTCTCCTCAAGTTTTAGGTGTCGTCGGTGTGTTTGAAATACTACTACTGCATGAGAAAACAGAAAATATGTTGGAAGTAGTAACTCTTTCATATTTCTTTTCTCTTTTTTTGCGCATCTATCTTCAAGAAGATTTTGGGATTGTTTTAAACTACAATTATGATAAATAATACATGAAGGCTTCATGATTGTTGACTGTAGAAGCAGTATTAGACAATAGGCATGTAGATACAATGTTTGGTGTTGTTTTTGTTGTAATGCACATCTTTGACTTCAGAAGTCGTAAATAAGTTCTTGCTTGTACTCACGTTGTGGTTCTTACAGACATGAAACAATCATGTATGATTATCTATTTGTTTATCTATTTGTTTATCTATGTGTAGACTAATCTTTTGTAGATTGAACTGCATCTTTCTGTATGAAGAAAATGGGAAGTACGTAACAGCTTGCTGATGTCAGGCTTTGTAAATGTTACAATATGCAATCAGTATCGATAAAACCACCTTGTTGTAAATAAGTTAAATACTTGTCTGCAGTATGTCTTCATTCAGCCTACACAATAGTGATACAGTTAGGAGTATTAAAGTCATTGTAGTATAGTTGTACTTTGGGGCTCAGCCTATTAAACTGTACATCAAATTAAATCGGAGATCTGCATATAAAGTGTAATCAGGTTTAAATAAGCAAGTGAATTTCTGTTCCACTAAATCTTGTATCCAAGGTCTAATAGTATACACAGTCAACAATGAGCAAAAATGCACAGATTTATTCTGTTTCTGGTAACTCCCTAATGAGCTCGGTAGGACAGCGTTTTTGCTGGTAAAGCAGTGTTTGATTAATTTCGAGTGGTGCATTATGGGGGGAAGTGTAGAAAATGGTTATGGAATGTATTTGTGGAGACCATTATGGAATGCTGGACCTATTTGGATTTATGAATCCATCATACATGTATGAGAAAGGAGCTATAAAGCTGCTCAAGTTATTGTACTTTTGTGACGTTTTTTTTATTTTATGTACATTGTGATTTCGCTTTGATAACCACGGAATAAAGACAATTCTTCTTTTGTAGAAACTGTTAGTGTGACAGGAAATGTTTTGTGACCCGCTTGGAGAACAGTTTTCAGAACTGAAGTGGCTTCCCTGGGTAAATAAACCTATATTATTATTATTACCCTCATCTGTGGGCTTTGTGAAAGCAATGGATGGTATAGTAGAGATTGAAATGAGAGTTTTGAACTTTTCATCAATGTTCTCTCCAGTTTATTTTTGTTTATTTAATTTTCATTATTATTATTATCATTATTTTTTTTTTTTGGGGGGGGGCACTTTCCTCATCGGAACACCAATGCATCTACTCATCACTTCCAGAACTTCTCAACTCATCTACACCAAGCTTCCAATCACCGCCTCCGTCTGTAAAGTCATCGAAGTCATCTGCACTTTGCACCAATAGGCCCATACTTCTCTCTCTTATCTTTCTCTTTCTCACATTTCAATTGTTATCTCTAAAGAGTTTTCACTATGTGACGTACAGAGTGATCAAGAACACAGTAAATGTATTGAAAATGTCCGTCAAATGACAATGGACAGCTGGGAGGTCTTTGTCCAAAATTGGTTAACTGGAACAGCAGGTCCTAAGTTTCGCAGCTGACAAAGTGGAGCGTTGTGGCCCAGTGGATTAGTCTTCGGACTTTAAAACAGAGGGTCGTGGGTTCGAATCCCAACCATGGCGTAATTTCCTTCAGCAAGAAACTGATCCACAGTGTGCTGCACTCAACCCAGGTGAGGCAAATGGGTACCGGTAGGAAGTAATTCCTTAAAAAGCTGTGCGCCAAGAACGCCTAGCTTAGCCAGGTAATATAGGAGCGCCTTGAGCACCTTGTAACAAGGTGGAAATGTGTGCAATATAAATACCCTATATTATTATTGTAAAAAATTGCATATATGTTAGTCCAGAGTCAAGGACGAAACTGATGTTTTCATTCACAAATTTTTGACAAAGACCTTGTGGTTGTGCTTTGTCATGAAGGCCATTTAATAATACATTATCTATGTTCTTGAACCCTCCCTATGTCCCAAATGAAGACTCCCTTCTCATGCTCTACTATCCAATAGTCCTTTTTCGTATACCTGATCTATGTTATGTTAAACTGTGCCAACCTTCAAAGATCAAAAAGAATATTTGAATATCACAAATGCCCTGGAGATCCTCATGCGACGACGATGTGTCGTGTCACACATTGACTTTTCTATTACTCTTGAACATACATGTATTGTGCTTGAATTATTTCATGTCTATTGACTCCAATTTATATTGTGGTAATATTAAAGGACTACTGGGTAGTCACGTAAAAAAAAAAGACATCCAATAAGAATGTTTTCCGTTGATGAGTTAGGGGTGAAAGTGCTGCATGTCGTATGGGACATTTCTGAGTCCCGTACGACACGCAGCATTTTCACCTTTAATTCACCCGTACTCAAGCACTTTTTTGGTTATTAGTTTTTCACATTACTGCCTGCTTGAACTTAATCATCGACAGAAAAAAGAAAGTTTTATTGCTAAGTATTCAGCTAAAAAACTTTAAATTGTTGTCAAAATGTCCCATACGACATGTATGGAATCGCCAAATACTGGTTCCACACAATATATCCGAGGTGAAGAGTTAGAACTTGCAGCAGAAAGAAATGTTTGGAGGCATTTTCTTGAAGAGTTCAAAGGGGAGAGTTGCTCACATGTGACATCACACATCCTCTTGGTCGCATTGACAATGGTAAGAATTTCTTAGCATAAGATGAGCATTCTCAACATTCAAATGCACAAAACTATCTTAATATTTTCCAATCTTTGTTGATTTTTTTCTTTGATTGTTCTGTTTTCACACAAGCTTTCATTCTCCCTTAAAAAAATCAAGGTGTACACATGAATAACCATTCATCCTCTTCCCTTCCACCATATTTCCAGCCCATCCACGCAGATGGGAAAAAATGAAACAGCTGAAAAAGCATGATATATATATTTCCCAATGTTAGTCTTTCTTTTATTACAATAGCATGATAGTAGTAATAGTACAAATGAGCGAGCAAAGAAATTCAAAAATTCAAACCATCATGATAATCACAGAAACCATTATAGGAGCATGTAGAGAAGAGAGAGATATATATATATATAGACCAAGACAGCCAAGTTGTAGACATTGACTTGAACACACATTAACAGTGTTGCAGAATACAATACATAAAATTGCAGCAAATTTTAATTCGTTAATATCATTAGGCCAGAATCATTTTGTGAAGTACAGATAAGTTTGTCTTCATGAAATCTACCAGGGTCACAGGTATCTGTTCAACAGAGAAGAGGTATAGAACCTTTTTTTTGTATAATCAAGTCTAAAAATTTACTTCGACTTGGGCGAACATTCAACTTATGGAAGGGACATCTCATGAAGGTCACCTTTATATCTTTATAAAAGGTGTCTGGATCGATGTGCATGAGTGCAATCATTCATCAGTTATTAATAGTGGTGTTTTTCATTAAGCGCAGTAAGCATTTCATCGATATTTCAATGGAGGAATTAACTCCAATTCTACCATTCTGCAAGGGAGGGGGGGGGGATTATTTTTAAGTTGATATGGTCTTGTGTTCTTCTGTGGTTGTGACTGATAATGAGGTTTGATTATTGATAAGGGAAAACAAAAATGCATTTTAAATCCAGAGTTTATGCCATGTACATGTAATGCTTTAGTCACATATTTTTTATGTAGGATGCATAGCAATTGAGTCTTGAAACTCTTGTTGGAATGCTCCCCAGGGAGTGGAGAAGGTGCATACATTGTAAGCGGGCATGCAAGGATCCAATGACAGGGGTTATAATATGCTTTAAAGCACTTTGGGCCACTATGGGAAAAGCACTTTATAAAAAATAGCTATTATTATTATTAATTATAATTTTGATGATAATTATTATTTTATCATAATTATTATTATCATGTGTATATTGTTGTGTGTTCCTGCTCTATGAATACACAACTACAACCTAATTACATGTAGCAAATTTGAACTTTAAAGGTTATATTACTGTGTTACCATGAATCAAGTTTGCAAGTTGGTGAAAATTGCTGCTTTTACAAAGCAAAATGCGTACGAGTAAGGAACACCCTTGTGCTGTGTGTGCGCGTGGAATTGCCTACCACAGCTGTTCTAGCTTTTGCGCGCAATACGCAAGCAACATCACAACAATAGGAGCAATCATAAAGACAATGGTCCATATTCTAAAGTCCAATTTAACTATTAAAGACCATGGAGCGCTAAGATAATGGGAAGCCAAAAATTTCAAAATTTTGTTGTCATTGTATGTTTCTTATCTGAATAATTTCGAAAACAAATATTTCAAAAATGAACTGGGCATCGAATGTACTGGTGAATTGAACCTCTACTGCTAGAGATTATTTTCACAATGTGCCTTCCATAATAAGGCCACAAATAAAATCAGAATACGGGCCAATAACTTAATAATAATATAATTGTGGCTGTAGCATTGAAAATCTTCCGCATTCTTTGCTCATAAAGAAAGTTAGATTAAGCCTTCCACCATGTATAATACATTAGAAAACAAAATGAATGACTCCAATCAAAAGAAATCAAAATATAGAAAACATAAATGAATGAAAATCCTACATGGTAGAAAAAAATATTGTCCAATAGGACATTGAAAATGATTATAAAATTGAGAGTGCAATCTAAACAAAAGTAAATATTTCAAAATATTATTCAATGTATTGCTCAAAACAAAATAATTGGTAACAAAAATGAACACTTCATATGAAAACAATACGGGATGCAAACAGACTTTGGTTTGCGAAACTAAATTGTCAAGTATCAGTATGATAACACTATGTTATGCAGAGCCCGCTGGAAGAAGCAGCTAGCCTGGGTAAATATGACATTATTGTATTATCTTTTTCATTATCATATCACTGCCCCAAATACCCTCAAAAAAGGACACGACACCATGATCCATATTGGTATAAATTATCAAAGTTTCTTTTCCTCATGTAGATCTCAAGTCAGGACTATTTCTTTATTAATATCCATACGTGGATAAATACATACTTTCAAAAAGTTATACATGCAAATGATTTACCAATTGGACAGAACTGATGTTCTGGAAGTTGCTTCAAAGCCATTCTTGTTCATAAAGTATATTATTCTCAAAATAACAAAAAAATATGCAATTACAGGGTATCTAAAAAAAAAGAATTTGCTGCAGCTTTATCAATATGTCTAGGATACCTGTATTGTTTCCTGGGCCCTGTAACAAAATTTTATGAAAATTCCTCCAAAGATTTTTTTGATACGCAAATTCTTGCCTCTTGATCCTTATATAAAAGTCACCTGTAACCCCCCCCCCAAAAAAAAAAAAATCCTGAAAAAGATTAACGAGTAACAATGACACCAATCAAATTCTAATCGCATTTTCTTATGGCACCCTGACTTTGTGCTGCCAACCCAAAATCAACAATACATGTAGCTCCAATGGAAATAGACATTCAAATTAATTAATGAAATCACTTGGCCTTTCTTTGAGCACATAGAGCATAATATAATGACACCCCTTCCCAATTGCATTGGAAAATAAAAGTAACAAAATTTACATAATTAATCTGTAGATACAGCAGTTATTTTCTGTCTCTTCATAACATTAGTAATATATTCATTGTATGTACAATACTACATGTAGTAAAAAATAACTACATTGATTACATTGCCTGTTATGAATGGGACAAGTTCATCTTGGGGTGATCACATGTATTTTAATTTCAGATTCGACATGGGCTGACAAAGAGTTACAATTGAACCAACCAACCAGAACTATGGAAAGCCAGCAACGTCAACATCAATGAATGTTTGTTCAAAATATTTTCTAAACATGATGTATAATCATATTTCATTGTTTCCTTGAAAAACTCAATGTGCTTCTCTTTGTTTACAAAAAACATCATGTAAATTTCCTGGAGAAAAAAAATTATAACGTTGTTGGATTTCCATATAGTGTTTAAGATGATCAGCTCAACCGTACTCTTTGTAAGACGGGGCCCTATACTCCGAAGACAGAAAGTGAAAATTCCTCTCAAAATATTATCGTTGTAAGGATTAAAATCGGCATGCACATATAAGAATTGATATTGTAGACTATATAACATATTTTAAGTATGTGCTATATATCACTCAACGTATGCAGTTTTAGTAGTCAATATCTGTCAGGATAGTGACTCACTAGTATGGGTCAAAGATAACAAAATATCGCCTCTGAAATATACCCAGGAAGCAAGGAAAAGTGGGATCGATACCTTTTAAATGAGAAAGCTCAAATCGACATTCGACAAATCGAACCAGTGGGTTCCAAAAATTGGATATCCCAGATTCCTTTAGACAATTTGAACTAAATGAGCATATACTTCTGGTTATGGATGACTTTTGATATATTGTGCAGATTCGTGAAAACTAGCAGTGCATCATATAATGACTTTGCCGATGGGTTTTAGACATCAGAAGCATGTTCTGTGAGCCGTTGTTTAGCCAGTTCGTTGGTATGCGTTTAAGGGGAAGTTCACCCTGACAAAGAGTTTATTGTAAAATAGCAGAAAAAATAATGAAAAATATTGCCGAAGGTTTGAGAAAAATTCATCAAATAATTAAAAAGTTATTAGAATTTCGATGATTTGATTTGTGACGTCATATGCGAGCAGCATTCGTACATAGTGAATGGTAAAAAAATCAATGAAATGTCATTTTCTCAGAAAATTGAAAATGGTTCACTGTACCTTTTGTATATCAATAGACTAATCATTTCACACCCGATCATGAATAGAAACCAAAATTAAGTCATCAGGAACCATACAAAATTTGAAATTCATGCATTTTATATTACATAACAAGTGGGGCAGCTGCTCGTTTATGACGTCACAAATCCAAAACTTTGAACTCTAATAACTTTCTTACTCTTTAACGGATTTTCCTCAAACCTTCAACAATATTTTTTACTATTTTATCTGCTATTTTTACAACAAAAGTTTTATTCAGGTTGAACTTCCCCTTTAATAGCATCACGCATACTTCTCGACGTTACCCTCGAAAACATATGAGGGCCCTCCTGCATGTTGTCATCTATCAAGAAACATCCCAGAAACAAACTTGCATGTCTGTTTGACTTTTCCATTGTGGCTAATCAACAGACATATATTTATACATCAACAGACCATGTTCATCTTTCTTGATATCATCCATGGCAAGCGAACATGATTTTGCAGTTGTCAAACATTGTCTGACCGAACTTGTTCAACGGAGAAGTATCTAAAGGGAAGCCTGCAACAAGAACCATGCAATGATTGTGATTTTTTACCAAATTGCTAAGAAAGCATAATGCTTTTAAGCAAGCAACCAGTGGACCGAATGCTTGTGGTCCTTTCCGAGGGACCTGGTAATGTGGACTAACGCCTTACCAATGGCCCTGGTGCATCACATAGGATCATACCCGGGTCACCCTATACCAAAACCCCCGCTCTACCAAATCTATTACGCCTCCTCTATTCCGCAGTTCTGTTAATTACTTTGTGCTGATATCAATGCAATGAATTTTCCTGAAATTGGATGGTTGGGACTTTTCTTCGGGGTATGCGTTCTGTTGCACTGCAAATGTTGAAAACATTGTTACCCTGTGCGCTTAATTGAGATTGGGTCTGTCAAGGGTACTGGCACTTTCAATTAAGAACGTGCCTTGTTTGTCATTGTCAAAGCCTGGGCGATAACTGAACTTCAAAGTCGACAATGATTCTTAAGGATGTGTCACATATTAGCCTTACTCTGGGACGAGACAGTGATAGAAAATTCCTAATGTACAAAAAATTTGACACTTTTGAAAGTTTTTTCACCAAAAATGTAAATATATGTTCCTATGTACAATACAGTTCATACTCAAAATTACACATCTGCTATCTCACATAATTTACATAGCATAATTACACGTCATAAATCATTACATTTGGCCGAGCCAAATGTAAAATGCCTTGCAGGACTATCATTAAATAGAAATATATATATATCGATCAGTAATTTAAAGCCAGCAAAAAAAAAGTCATCTGCTAAGAACAACACTTTCGCCTAAAGTGTTGAAAGAATATAAAGCTGTAATATAATCAGAAGGATCCTGACTCTTGTATGGCCACAATCTTTTTCATTTTCAAAATACTATATAAGATTACTATACACACACAAAAAAAGGAAGTGATTCTAATGATCTTTTTTGTATGTATGATTGAAAGGAATACCTATTATGAAAGTGAAGATGCTTTAATAGAGTATTTGATTATATGAATGTGTTGATTACTATCTATAGTGGTGAAATAAGTTATTGCAGTTACTTCTATTTTCGCATTGCCTTGAAATCGACAAACAAGGATGTATGCATCTTTTATTGAAAATCATTTGTGTTTGGCCAAATGAAGTGATATCAAGAATAGAAGATGGGTTTTTGAAGAGGCGAAGGTTCAAATCTACAGTAATGAAAAATCAAGTTTCATGCATTTTGTAAAAAAAGTGGCTTACAATATAATAAAAATAGAAATCATACACTTTCTGACTTTGATTTGAATAATCTGTTATAAAGCTTCCTACCCCCCTTGAAAAAAAGCCCCCAAAACAATGGAGGAAATTATTACGCCATGAGGGCAAATTTGAGCATTGTTTGCAATAGATTTCAATCTAAATGCAATATAATAAACTGGTTGCAATATGATACTGTAACTTTATAACAACATCATACTACTAACTTGATAATGCAGTTATATCAAATAGAAAAACTTAAGCGATTTGTAAAACCAGAGACTTCACCGCTTTCCATCATAGCCATGAAACTGCGATGATGCAAGATTACGGAAGCTTCGCAATACTAGCAGCTTGGCTTTTCCAGGAGCTAACACAAACTCAACAACAAAAATTATCATCAGCAGCAAGATACATGCTTAAATAATGTACTTGTCAAACCTCCAACAGTGCTAGGCATGCTCGTTGAATGTTTCATCGGTCTTAAAATTAATCAACAAATCAATTTTTAGATCATGCAATATCGACCATCAACATTGCCAAGTCTAGGAATTATATTCCAAGCTGTCTCAAATGATTTCCTAAACACGGTTTAATAATGGGAGCTTTCATCAATCTCTCACAATCAGTTCTACGATCGTTTCGTTGACGAAACATCTTCTTGTACGATATGTAATCTAAAGTGTTTCTCAAAGAAAATCACATTTTGTTTACATGTATCAAGAGCAAGTTTTCTTAGCTCCACACCCAGTCACAATAAGCTGTTTAGTCTGAACCTATTGATCACCGAGGAGGTTCATCCAGTTGGTGTGATAAGACATGAAAATGTCTTTTCAATGCAAAGCAGGAAAAATTCACCAGTTTTGGCAAGATTTTTCCTGCGACGCTGCAAGCTCCATCAGACCTACTCCTAAGCTACAACGAAAGTGTGATGAAGATCACAGCACTGCAGGCGAAAGCTTTCAAGGATAGAGGATACCTTCTTGGACTGTGATAAAAAGAATGTTTCCTCACATCTATATATATATACCTGGGGGGTGTTCACAAAGATTTAAATATGACTTAGAGCCACACTTAAATGTGTAGTTGTGAGCGGTATAAAAGGCAAGACAGCATTGGTCAGATCATGCCAAGAGGATGCGCACTACTGTGTATCGATCAATAAGACTGCGTGTTGAATATCATGTACAAGTCAGCATACAAGTGCGACGTACATGTAAGTCGTACTTAAATCTTTGTGAAACAACACCTGGGTGCTAAATCAAAATGTTCAGTGACTGATCTTGCAATTGTTTTTTTTATCTTATTGATTGTAAACTGTATTTAATGCAATCAATCATACAAATATATTTTGATGATCAATTGCAAAGTTTTGTGTTAGAGAGCCCTGAGCCCCGTAACACAAAGCATAGCGATAGATGACAGGGCTGATATCTATGACTGATTCATACACAATAATCAATGCAATTAATCGTAGAGATCAGCCCAACGATCAATTGATAAGCTTCACGTAACCGGCCCTGGTGATGTTTCAGGCTAAACAGCAATATTGATCATCAAAACCCTACGATTGCGAATGCCCTAGAAAAGATACGTCTCTGGCTTTACAAAAAATGCTAGCTCAATCGTCGTCTGACCACTCTGCCTCATAATCGCTAGATACTTGACTGTCCTCGTCGGAGCTGAGTTCGACTGCTATACGACGTCGTAGGATGGCTTCTACGCTGTTTGGTGCGGGTTCGCTGTGTCTCTGCTTCTCTTCTTGTACCTCTACTTTCCTAAGTTTCATTCCTGAAAGGAAACCAAAATAAAAATTCCACGATGAAATCATTGTTTTGTTGACATTTTTTGTACTCGCTCATTTCAGGGGTTTTTGGACATAGAATCAAGAGCAACTTCAAGGTGAAAGACAGTAGTGCAGCAAATTACTTCATGAGAAAGTCTTTTAAATCACTGTTAATTGTCAAAATATCATCATACTTCTAGATCTTGTACATTAATGTCAACTTATCTTTGTAAAATCATGAAATCTTAGCTAAAAATCTATAATTCTGATGATACTAATGCAGAAAAGCATATGTGGAACAGTGTATTAATATTGCCTCGAAAATTACCCAAAATTTAATAGTCAGTTCTTGTATAGCGCATAACACACTACTATGAATAACGTCTCTATGCGCTTCCAAAGGACTTGGATATTATTGTCCAAGCTGTAGCTCAAGCAGCCTTTAAGCGCTCAGTGCATTTCAAGGAATAAATTCCTGCCAGGTACCATTCACCTCACCTGGATTGAGTGAAGCACAATGTGGATAAATTTCTTGCTGAAGGAAACTACGCCATGATTGGGATTTGAACCCACAAAACTCTATTTCAAAGTCCGGAGACTAATCCACTGGGCCACAGCCTTCCACATTTGACGGGATTCTGTGCTTACTTTTCTCATTTCTCTGCAATTACCTTTTTCTTCCTGCGCTATTTGCCACATATTTAACATACAACCACTTTGTTGGTAATTTCATTGGATTCTGTTCGAACTCATTTTCAGATTGTCACCACAACTGGTATTTATCTTTAAAATTACAAATTCAATTCCAAGTTGAATTTTGGTATGTAACATATTACTCGACTGGCCAGATCACACAACACAATGGAAAAGAAAAGTCAAATTTCATTCATTTCTTAAAGAAATCTCTACAGTGCTCAGTGATGCTGGGATTTTTTTTCTCTCTCTCTCAAAAGCGGAAAAAAATTGATTTTAATACAAGCGGAAAAAATTTGATTTTAATACAAGCAGAAAAATGACAGACTTGTAATGAAGAATTGGTATAAATCCATAAAAGAATAAGAGATAGATACGGTTAGGTTTTAATTTTGTGATGTTACATGTACATGCATGCAGCTCCCTCACATGCAATAAATCATGAAATTAGAATTCAATTAATAGTAATTTTTCAATGTGTAAAAAACAGCATTTGGGATTATATATTGAATGCACAGGTAAAATCTTTAAATTTTGGGGGGGGGGGGGTTGGAAAAGATTACTTTCAGGATTTTTTAAAATCAGAATTAGACGACATATTCGGGAGCTGCAAGTACACGTGTCACGAAATTCATTACTTAAAATGCTGAACTCTCTTCATTCATATGTTTCTCTCAATTTTCTGCTTTAATGAAGGGAGAACTTCCATTTTAGGAAAGCAGATACATCTCACAGAGCCAAAGAAGCCATACAAACCTTCTTTGATTGCTGCTAATAGATCACTTCTTGGATCACTGGCTTGTACTGGTGGCGGCTTGTTGGGCGAGTTGACAACAGGACTAGTATTGTTGGGATTAGCAGCCGGATCTGGTTGAGTGGATGGTAGCCTGAACTGATCAGGGGGTGGTGGGGGTGCGGCAGGGACATTGTTGTTGGTGGCAGGTGGCTTCTGAACCTGGATCCCACCAATGGGCGGTGGAGGAGGCGGGGCAGGGCCGCCCACGGGGGGAGGGGGAGGTGGCGGGGGAATGTTGTTTGGAAGTGGCTGCGACAATACTGGCTGCGGCGCCTGGGCCGGGGCGTGGTTATTCATCATGACGGGTTGCTGCGGCGGCGGTGGCGGAGGTGGGAGGTCGCTCGCGCTCGAGTAACCGGACGTCCCAGAGCTGAGGTAGCTCTGCTGTTGAGGCACATCGGGTGGCGGGGGTGGTGGCATCATCGGGGCGTGGTTGTTCATGGGTGGTGGTTGCGGTTGCTGTTGCTGGCTGGGCGGGCGCGCTGGCGCCGGTCTAACCGGCCTCAACACCACATCCCCATTCATGGGAGGCTCCCCACCCTGCGATACCGGAGGAGGCGGTGGACCCTGTGTCGGTTTCCTTCGCATCGACTGACCGTTGATGCCCGAGTCATCGGATGGCGTACTGGAGATAATGGAGTCGGAGTGCGATATCCTGTGTTTGGCTGGATCTTGGTTGACCTGGTTCGATGATATATGGGTGTTTGTTATACTCTGCTGCGGTCTCTGTTGCTTAGCAAACTCTGCCCCGTCTGCGTACATCTGATAACGATTCTTCCTCGTATTGACAGGGACCTTTGGCACTGAACCCTTGTCTGTTGCTGGCTTCTTTTGCTGTTCAAAAAAGAAAATAGAAATATATTTTGTCGACTGATCTCATTTTCATTTAAATACCTGTAAGATGCAAGCTAAACCTCATCTACAGTATAACTCAAATTCAAAATCAATACAAAAGTAATATGGCAGTTGACATTCCCACCTTTCCAAGGCTGACATGTCATTGTTCTATAAACATGACTCAAGAGAACAATTTCATTTTAGCAGATCTTTTATTCCACCCATCCAATTATACTATTTCAACAAATACCGAACTTGGATAGTTCTTTAGATGAATAATTACGGGAGGTGGATAGGGAGCAGAATGGGGAGTTGCTTTTGCTTTAATATGTCACAAGCATGTGTATGTGTTTGACCAAGGGTGTAATCACCAAAATGGGAATAATGTAATACGGACTTGACGAACTAGCACAAAGCATTACACAAATTGGATATAAATGAAAGGAGAATGGACCATGTCTGATTAGAAGGAATGGGAATTAGATTAGGTCAAAATAGACCAAGATGGCAATTTATCAAAGAAATATCCACAAAGGAACAAAAAACATACTCTTCTCCTCCTCTTTTTCCTAATGTTATTCTCGATGTCTTTCCGTTGTTCGTTGCACCATCTCTCGAAGAAGAACTTGGGATCTGTGTAGAATTTTAGACCGTCTTTTCCATCCTCCCTGCAATCGATGAAGAGAACGAAAAACAAACATGTAGAGTATCAAGCGTAGAGGAAATTTACATGACGTCAATCTAGATGTGATCATCTTTTTAGATACGATATTCAGACTCAGCATTCCTGTATAAACTACTTTGCTGGTTATGGATACAAGTAACTGCACTACTGGCCCACTGAGTATCAATACATAGTTCATGCAAGACCACCATTTATAAATATGTAGTATTCCAAGGTTGTATCAAAACATACCACTTTTGCTTATTATTTGAATAGCACCAAGCTCTCTCTCTCGTTCACCCATGTCTTTAAAAATTAGAGTAGGTGGAAAACAAGCTGTCCCAGGCTGGCTGTGTAAATGTATTTGGGTATCGAAGGCTTACATGTATATTTATTAGTGATCTATCCTTTGAAACTGAAAGGCCTTTGACTGAGAATTAGGTTCAGGCAAAGAGATAAGTCGATGTATTGTGTAAAACTCTCAGGAAATAACATTTATCAGTATGCTCATGTCTCAAAAGTTGAAATTTTGCATAAAGCAGTGCTTTTTGGACAAATTCAAGAATATTCATAGGTCAATTAACTTTTGTTTATTGAATTGACCTTATCATTCACACATGCATATTATGCACAAATGGATAAAACTAATTTCAAATGTTGTGCAACCGAGAGTGTTGTCATCAATTGAAGTGCAAGTTTAATTCTCTTAAACAAGTATCGATTCAAACTTGCTTAATCCTCCAATCCCAAGACAAGGATTACCTGAACACATTTAGCATTTCTAGAGCGGGGATTGGATCACTTTGGTGATAGAGGGTGGCCAGGGCTGGAGGGCGTGTCTCTGGTGTAAGCAGCATAGTGTCTGGCTGCTGAGAACACTGGTATGGTGTAGGGTCCTCATCCAGGAAAACTATTCCATATTATCGGTGGCAGCAGTGGGATTGTAAAGCATGTGTTTGTTTTAGATTCATTATTTGGGGATATACCTTTCTTTCAAGATTTATCTCAGTCATGTATCAAAAATCAATCAAATAAACTATGAATCCATTAATGGCTGACAACAATGATGCTGATGTGAAATGAGTGACTGAGGAAATTTTTTATTAGAAAAATGTGTCCCTGAAGTACCTGTACAAGTTCAAGAAACCTGTATCATGCATGCAACTTTGGTGGAAAGCATGTGCTATTCAATGAGGTCAACTCTTTTGCAAATGTCAAATTATTCATGCCACACTTATAATATACCCAACTTAACCAGACATGAAAAGAATTTGTAATGATTTTTTCACCTACTCATATGACAAAATGAAACAAAACCCAGAAAAGATTGTTATTAATCAAAGGACTACTTGGCAACGACATGAAGTGTACATGTAGCGTAAGAAAATTATGATTTTGTGGCAGTGGTAGAGAACTGGCCTTATGTTGCACACAAAAATATTCTAATATCAAAACTGCTGTTAGCCCAAAGTGGAAAATGAAACAAAAATAATGAACAGAAACTATACAAAGTCATGAAAAAAAATCTGTTCAATTGATATTAAATTGTACATGCAACATTGAAAGATATTTTCAATTTTTCATTTTCTCCCAGTTCTATAAAAACAAGCTCAAATCTGTGACCAAACTCTCGTAAAAATTTCTTTCGTTTGTTTGGCAGTTCCTTCATTTGTTTGGCAGTTCAACTGCGGCCTTTTTTTCGCAATCAACAGAAGGACACAAGAAAGCTTGCAAACGATTTTGTATCCTCTTTTCTACACCAAACCCTCTTTTACAGTGAAAAGTTTATGTAGACTGGTAGTAGGAGCCAAATATTCAATCACTATCTCTCCCCTTCATATTTACATTTCACTTGACCGAACGTGATTCGATTGGATGGTATTTACAGACCACTTGTCCAGATTGAGGAATGCGAATATGGATTAACTTTCCCTTTTCCCTTCTTTAAGATGTCCTGTTATTCACCCAAATAGGATTTCTTTTCACAAAGCAATTACAAATCCACCATTTCTATGACAAATTAACTATCAGCTATTGCTAATAAAAGTATTTTAGTAGCGTTACATGCATCATTGTTAATACCAAGGAGTTACCAGCATGTAACATGTACGTAAACAAGTGTTTTAATAAAGCATGCCAACTGACTGCCCATCACCAAAATAACCTTAAGAAATCTGACAGTATCAAGCAATTATTGCAAGCAGTATTACACAACCATCAGACAACTGTCTAAAGAATATGTTACCACCACAACATCTATTTCAATAAAATATGGAAAACACTATGATTCAAGTGGCAACAATGTAGAGCTCCCCCAATGCGACAGAGTGGGTATAAAGTGAGAGTGGCACCATACATTTATTTTCATGTTAGTTTATAACCACATGCCTATGGCCAAAGACCATGTACTGAGCCAGTAAAAAAATCAATAGAAGATATATTTCAGGCTTCATAAACATTAATTAGCAATTTGTGCTAACCACTGTACTATATGATCATGATTTTTTATATCACAAAACGACAAATCAAATGTCAAGACCTCTGCCAGATATCATAAGTCCAAGGGCTAAGTTTTTTTTTTGTTCTTTACACAAGATTTATCTAAATGGAGTTTGTTGTCCTTTTGCCTTCAATTTCACCCCCTTACCACTAATGTGAAATGATGTTGATTGAGAATTTACCATGCTAAAAGAAAAATTATCAGCACACATCTATATGGCTCACCATAAAGGGTTAATGCTTGAATAAAATGTCTATTCTTATAGTCAGTAAAGGGGACATTTAATAAAGCTGTTTGTAAACTTCCTATTAAAGTTAAGAGTGACTTTATGAACGACTGGTGATCCTTTACTTGCGATAAATGATATTCACCATTAAATGTTCATTGGTGACTGTTTTAGCGTGTGAGAAAGGTTCACCAGTCACTCTCAATAGAAACAGCTTTTATGAAACACCCACCTGGAGCCTGTTGCATAAAACGTCTTACCTGAGAAAACTCAGGTTGTTTTTACCGGAGTTTTTGCCCTGTGATAAAGTCAATGGCAGAAATCAGACTAACCTTAGTTTTCATTTTTTACCAGAGTTTTCTCAGGTAAAAAGTTTTATGCAACAGGCCCCTGGTGTTGTAAAATGGTGTATTGCACAAAGCAGACCCCCCCTCAAAAAAAGGGGGTGCCCCCCCCCTCTGAAAAAAACATGATGAATCCTGCTGGTTAACAGTCACTGCAGGCTGACTGTACAACTGCAGGCAGCACAAAAAAGGGGATCATTTTCCATTGATGCCACTCTCATTTTAAACAAACCACTCTGAAATGAGATTAGAAAGCTCCCTCTACCTGAACTGGTTGAGCAGTGATAACTTTGGCGGCTTCTCGCATCTCATGTACGTCTCCCTCATCGCCGACGGCATGGTGGGGGAGGAGACCACCTCTGTCTCCAGGGCCAGCGAACTTTTGAAGGCTTTGCGCATATGAATGTCTTGGAGGGATACTGATGGATAGAGATGGAAATATGGTGGAAAGAAAAGAAAAGGAACAAAAAATAATGATACTAACTTAAAATGTGATTTTAATTGAAGTACAGAAAAGCTCAAAAACCAAATAATCTTTGGAGAGATCATAAATTCAGAGAAAGCCTGATGGATAATCATTCCAATGGAAGGAAATGAGATGCAATGATAACCATGACTTGGTAGTTATATACTTCAAAATAATGCTGCACTTTTATAATTATTTACAAATTTGAAAAAATAACCTGTAGTTGGAAAAGGAAAATAATGTTATGGATTATAAATCAACAATATACATGTAAATATGGCAATAAAGAGAACATATATGAAACCTAAAGACAAAGAAATTAATAAATAACAATGACAATGATAAATTTTGGTTATAACTCATGACATAATGATAATGGAATCTGTAGAGAGAAATTGAATCAATAAAAAGCAACATACATGTACAGTAAGTTTAACAAACTTATCAGTCACAAATCAAATTACGTTGCAGGAAAGACAAATGCTTTCTGAAAATGGGATTCTGTTTTCTCTCTTCATTCCTACATGTAATTGTTCTGTATTGACCCAAGTGGTTATTTACAGGGGTTTTCATTTTTTTTCAGCTTGACTCTTTTTTGGGGGGGGGGGGGGTAGGGGTCTACTTTTAACAAATTTGGATAAGCTATACCATTGCAATAAATGGGGATATCCCCGGGATATCCATGGCACCTTTTTCAGGGCTCTTCTGTGCATTTTGAGCTAAATCGCCTCCCCCCCTGTGATTTTTTCCTGCGGTGAGGGACAGGGATTAACTTTAAGTCCCATTAGCCCCTAGGCGTACATTTTACTAATACCCTTTTTACACAGGATTTTCTTAACCCCGGACTATCGCTAACCCCGTACTATCCTTAACCCCGTACTATTTTTTTCCTTTTCACACATGCCAAATTGTTATTGCTAACCCCGGATAAGGAATGCTTGCTTTTTACACACGAAACTCGCTAACCCCGGACTAGTGGTTTTTGTCGATCATTCGTAGTACAAGTGCTTCACTCGTATACTTTTTACACACACTACAATTTCCTTAACCCCGTACTATAGGTAGGGCCAAATTGCCATTTAGCCCCACCTATAGTACGGGGTTAAGCTTAGCCCACTTTCGTTTTACACATGCGATCTTAACCCCGTACTATTGCTCTTAGCACCGCAATTGGTGGGATAACCCTGCTCTTTTGCAGGGCCAAATAATCCCGTACTATAGGTGGGGTTAGCCCACTTTGCAAAAACGCTGTGTAAAACGAAAGTGGGCTAAGCTTAACCCCGTACTATAGGTGGGGCTAAATTGCCATTTAGCCCCACCAATAGTACGGGGTTAAGGAAATTTTAGCCTGTCTAAAAAGGGTATAAGAGTCGGAGACTGCTATGTACATGTAATGTACAAAGATGCGTTCACACAGTAAGAAAAAAATGGCTATTAAAATTATTTTTTATACCATTTTCCCAATTTCAACCTCCAAACAGTCTACGAGCACAGCACAACTGAAAATACACATGTACTGCAGTGGACATTGCTGCAGGAATATTAGTAGTGTTTCAACTTTCAATGAATATAGATCTCCAGTTCTCCACTTCAAGAAAAATGAGAACATGACTTTGAAATTCACACTCAGGTCGGATGAAACTCTTTACTTTCATTATATACATCAAATAAAATTATTTTGCTTTCACTTTTCAAAACATATTTATTTCTTCACAACTCTTTCTTTTTCTTCCACAATGGGTGGAAAATGTTTACAATTTAAGGTATTTCACACTCTTCATACACAAAAGAAGCTGCATTTATTTCTTTTTTCTCTATTCAAAGGCCAAGCGCATCCCAACAAAAAGTTGAAATGAATGAATAATAAAAATCAAACAAGAATAACACTGAACAAAAATGTTTATCTCATTATTATTATACACTGCACATGAAATATTTCAATTTTTCTCATTCCTACATGTATAGGAGAGGCCATGTTCAATTTCCATTTATTGTTTTTAAGCACTTTATGTAAGCCTACACAAATCTTATGTAGGGAATCAATTTTATCACAAATTTGTCATAGCTGCAAATATTGAAATATTCTATAATTCATCAATAGGCCCCTATATTTTTTCTACTTTCTTTCTTTTATGTAGAGTATCAAAACATGCATAGAGGATACCTCCTAACCTTTCAAACAGAAACAAAATGGAGAGATGATTTTTTTTAATACAACAATTGGAAGGAAATAGCATGTCATACATGAGTGTTTGTCAAAATAATCAAGAAAATAGAAAACTCTTTTTAAAAGGGCATGGAATGGTTGAAATTGAAACTTAAGCGTGTTTCCTCAAACTTTAATATTGTTGAAACCAAGATACATGTACATTGTAGATTACACTTCGTGTCCTGTGCGCTGCGTGCATTGTGTGCCTCACACTACAGCATTAGACTGAGTGGAATACCAATCAATTAAACAGATGTGGAAAATGTCAATTTTCGTGGCAGATGCCAGATGTTTTGGAGATCCAACCTCCTCACCTTGCAACCTCGACCATATCTGATAGCTATTAAAAATAAAATGAATGCTCTCTGGTCCCAACAGACATGTACACTGACATGAACATGCGGTGAGTCTTCACATGGATTTTTAAACCAATTCTCTTTGGATGCAAAATAATGCAATGTAAATGGGGCATAATGTAGGAGCCTACATGTCATTGTAGCAAATAAACAGAGAATAAACCTAAATCGGCTGCATAGGCATACAGTCAAACCAGCTTTTGGGCCACCTTTAGAGAAGGACCACCTGATAAAGATTCAGTTTCCAGGCCCCTTGAACAGTAGGCCTATATGTTTACGCTTTAAAACATAACATGTATGTTTACACCAATTGGTAGCTATCCATCATCAGAATGAAAATACTGAAAACACTCGCCCGAAAGGCTCTAAGTTCACAGGCAACTCATTCAATACACATTAATATTTCCCATGATAATCCAGTACTCCAGACAATAAATTAATCTGGATGCAGGTCTACAAGTATGCTACATACAGATGTCGACCTCCGAGTTGGCATTTAGACCTTTTTTTTTAATTCTCACAAAATGGGTTGTCTACATACATGTAGGTATATATTCTGAAAGCCTGTCTCTACAGAATTAATACCAAATTTGAGATCAAAATTCCTATCATAAAGAATAACTTTGATCCTATGCAAACAAATTTTTGAATACATTATAAAAGGATAGAAAAGCGTTAAGTTACGAGCGTCTGAAAAACATCCAAACTTTGAATGAAATTATTTCAATATCATGTTTTGGAGGTAAGGCAAGGTTTGTAAAATCACTGACCGACATTTGTAATAAAAGTGGATATCAACTTCATGAAAAAGGAGACAATGCCTTGAGGGGGCTTTCATACTTTAAGTAATATTTCAACCCTAATATGATTTGATGTCAACTGACTCAACTCCATTATCAATTACAGTGTATGAATATAACATTCCATCTTCCACCACCCTACCCCCTCCCCCACCCCCTTGACTACAATTCCCATTCTTCTTGAACTCAAGTTGCTCAACTGTACTGGTCAGAGCTTGCTGTCCTTGTGATGCCATAAGGCGGTTTCAGACCGCCTCGAAGTTCGCCAGTTCCAGGTATTCTCTGATCGGGAAATTTACCCCGATCAGAAAATACCAGGTATTTTGGTAATGTGAAAGCAAACTATGCGTAATTTCCCCGAAAGAAAATACCCGCTAAATAGTAGGTACTTGGCGAAATTACGAGAACTTTCGTGGGGATTTTTCCAAGGTCGCAGGTATTTTGGCGATGTGAAAGCAAATTACGGGAAATTTTATCCCAGCGTGTCGTTGGGCGCGGCGGCGTGGGTGGCTGCTGGGCTAGTGATTTTGAATCTCCCGCCTTGCCTGCTTATCAGACCACACTGCGCATGCTCGTAACTTCAAGAACTTATCCCGAAGGATGTGTTTCGGGGCGGTGTGAATGCAGGAATAATTAACGGGTATTTTTTAGCCTTAAAAAGTTCTCGTAATTTAACGGGGATTCTTGTGATCGAGGCGGTTTGAAACCACCTATAGACTCCAAATGAAAATTAATTTACCCCGGTACATTTGTATCTTCTCATTGGGATCAAATTTTTGGATCAAATTATACAAAGTAGGCCTACACATATACAGTACATATACATGTACATGTAGGCTCATAATACATTATGTAGTCAAGTTCAATCTCAACTGTGATCTATTATTGATAGGCAAAAAGATTAATTTATCTGCTCATATCACTGTCAAATTATTTTTAAATTCTGTCTTGGATGGATATAAAGACAGTTGTCTCCACCATTTTTAGGGAACAAGGAAAGAGAACAGTGTATTTCAGTATAATACAAGACAAAACATGTACATGTAGGCTAAA
The DNA here is from genome assembly GCF_018143015.1 of Lytechinus variegatus. NCBI lineage: Eukaryota > Metazoa > Echinodermata > Echinoidea > Temnopleuroida > Toxopneustidae > Lytechinus > Lytechinus variegatus. The sequence continues at coordinate 35,692,583 of NC_054743.1, read as the reverse complement.
TCTTGATGTTTATGGCTTCCTGTCATTTTAGCACAGAGTTTACACCAGGCCTGGTCTAAGTTCGACCCGACTTAAGAATATGGGCAATAAGTTTCTTATTTTTCTACATGTATCCATTTTAATATGATATTTAGAGATTAAAAATCATAATTCTATTAAATTTTTGAAGCCTCCCAGGAAAGTTGAATTGCTATTCATTTTCAATACAAAGAAAACATACATCTACGCATGTATGTACTTTTGATATATTTCATTTTTAAAAGATTTGCTCCCCTCAAAATTTTCCATATTAATTTTTCTCACACTGATGGCATGGGATGGACAGTACATATGCAGGCCTTCATACAATATGTAATTGCAAGCTAAATGCAAAAGAAAGTAATGGGTCATTCCATGTCAATTCACCCAACGAGTTAAATCGCACCGTCTCAGGATTCGTTCATTTTTGGTATATGAGCATGATCGGTTAAGGGTTCGCATTGAGGTGAAAAATTTTTTTTAAGGTACTTTTATCAAATTTGCTTTTAAAATAATCTTTGATATCTCAGGTTTCAAAAAACTAAGTTTCATGAAGATTGATGATTCCGAAAGTACCGGAATAGTCCATTTTATTCATGGGGGTGCTGCTACCTCTCATCACGGACGGACATTTTTACTCAAATTAAATTCACTCTAGTTTTATTGTTTTTAAAGTTACTCTAATTTGGTTTGGATGTTCTTGCACTCTGAACATTTCTCTATTATCAGACATAATATAGTAGAAAAAAAATATTGGGAACTAATTTTTTTTGGTAGGTGTTAACATTTCCATTTTGAAATTTCCGTCCGTGATGGAAAAAAAGATGAAAAGTTTTTTTATTCTTTATCAGAGTAGAAATAAAAAATAAAAAGGTTTAGAGGTATCTCTCTAAACACTGTACATTATTTTATTTGAACATGGCTAAAATCCATACATTTTATCCATATCATAAAGTCAGTCAAAAATGATCACGGACGGACATTAATTTGATCACGGACGGACAAAGTTAATTCACTCAAATTCATTTCACTCTAGTTTTATTGTTTTCAAAGTTACTCCAATTTTTTTAATGGTCTTGCACTCTGAACATTAATCTATCATCAAACATAAATTAGTAGGAAAAAAATATGGGAAGTAAACTTTCCTTGTAGATGTTAACATTTCCCGTCCGTGATGAAATTAATGTCCGTCCGTGATCACTTTTATTAGGATAATGTCTATGGACTCGGCTTTTTATTCTTTATCAGAATAGAAACAGAAATAAAAGTGTGTAGAAGTATTTCACTGGACACTGTTCATCATTTTATTTGAACATAGCTAAAATCCATACATTTTATGCATTTAATAAATCAATGAAAAATGATCACGGACAGACATTAATTTCATCACGGACGGACGAGTGAAATACTTGTGGAAAGATTCATATATGCAAATGAGAAACTTTGCTGAGCAGATTATGAGTTTAATTTTAGCTTCTAATTGCAGTGAAAAATGGCTCTGAGAATTATTCAGAACTCAAATGGAATAAGCCTACAACTCTTCACAATTTTTTTGTGATATCTTTGTTTGGCCGTTATTGGGGCTATATTGTTGTCAGGAAAATTGTTAAGCATTATTGGAATGCAGATAGAGTTGAAAAGCTGCATGTACATGTATATGCCAAAAAAGCGGGAAACAAAGTATGGCAAGAACAAGTCCAAAGCTGTAGATTTCATCAATTCAAGCTTGCAGAAAGTGATGGAGAAGAAGTAGAATGCAATGCATAATCTGATAAGCAGAAAAATCAATTTTTCCATGTACAGACTTATGGATTCACAATGCTTCTAACAGAACATAGGTTTGTGAAAATTACACGAATACCTTTTTTCGAAGTCCATTTTGGAGCTAATTTTAAGCAAATCGCTTATCTGGTAAACTGTGAAAATGCATAAAGCTTGCAATGTAGTGTTTAGAAGTTAAGCTTTGGATTGGAATATCAATTTCAATTTTGGATTCGGTCAGGGCCTAAATACATGAGGGCTGTTGATGTTATGGGGTGTCTCCGCTTTGATATATGCAAAAGATGGATTTAAAGAGAGCCCCTGACAAGTGTTGATCCAACAAACAAGCATAAGGATCAGTGACCTGTTAATCTTTTAGATTTAGTTTTTGGACCTTAAAAAAACATCTTTGCTCTTGGAAAATTAATGCCTAAAATCATCATGATCATAAAAATACTTGTATCAACATGATCAATAATCAACTAGCTGTTGATTTTGAACCTACTTGTATTCTACACTTTAAAAAGACAATAGGGGAAGGCGGGGTAAGTTATGACACTTTTTGCATTTTGCACGTTAGAATTGATATGACTAGTAATATTGTAGAAATAAGTACCTTACCTTTAAATTTGATTCTTGGGAAATATTTTTCACCTATATATAACTTTCTACCCCAACGCTGAATGTCATTGTGACCTTTGAAAAAAAGGATGTCAAAATTGCTCAACTTGCCCCATCTGTGGGGTAAGTTGTGCCATCGTCTGGGGTAAGTTGAGCCACAAAAACTATGTAAAAAATGTATGCGGGAAGAACCAGGATGTCAATTTTTCATTTAAAGTCTTTTCACTTGCTAATTCTCTATGAATACTAACATCTTCTGAAAGTAAAAGGACTGTCATGTGAATTTGCTCCTTTCTGCCTGCATATCAATGGCTTTTTACGTTTTTTTTTTTTTTTTTTTATTATACAGTTGTACATCACCTATTCTTTACGTTCGATTTTGACAAGAAATGTGTTAGAGCAATCGTATGTCTAGATTATACTGTGCGTCTAGCATAGAAATCAAGTTGCTACATCTTAAATCAAGTTGCAGCAACTTGATTGAAGTTGTAGCAACTTGATTGTGCAACTAATACTGTTTAATATTATTAAAATATGTACAAATCATCAAAACAATTGCATTTGTTTACCAAAAAAGTACTAAGAACTTTTTACAGAGTACTTCCATTGTATTTTAATTGTGTCCGTCCGTGATGTCCGTCCATGATGTCCGTCCGTGATGGAAAATATTTGCAATTCTCTCGGAAGTTTGATATTGGTTAAGAATTCAATATGCTGAACATAAAAGCTAACATACCCGAGTGTTAGGTGCATTAACAATAATTGGTCCATGTAAAGCTGTTTAGATAGAAACAATAAAAATGTACAAAAATTCTAAAAAACCACATTTCTATCTTGTCCGTCCGTGATATGGCACATTTAGTGGATACCTGTGTTTGTAGGTAACCATGGCAACAAACTTTTTTAATCATTCAGCATACTATGTCCTACCCTTCACTATAAAACACAAAGGAACCTTGTTCATCTTATTCCTAATTTGTTACAAGCCTTCAAAACTTTCAAAATCTATCAAATGTCCGTCCGTGATGAACCGATCATGCTCATATAGGGAGTTTGACATGGCCCATGTCCACATATTTTTTTTAGCGCAATCGGATGCACGGTTTTCCCGTTATGACACGCCCAATTTCGTTGATTTGGCCGAAAATGGGCGTGGCCGCCAAGTTTTAAGCGACCATAGCTCGGTAACTGATGGACCAAAATCAGTAAAAAAGGTATCAGTGGATAGAAAATTGAATGAACTATCTGAAAAATGTGTTATTTTTTATGTAGGGGTAATATAATGAGTGATGACCTTTTGACCTTTGCATTGACCTTGAATTTGACCCCCGGGTAACACTATTTTAGGTCAATATTTTTATATCTGAATTCCTAACATTATTTTTACACAATATCAAAAAATTGGAAGTGTATTATTTTTTCTCTGTCTTAAAACCACTCTCAAAATATGCTTTCTTACTGCAAAAATTCTCATTACAGTCCCACACATATCTATTTGTGCTGGGTCAGTGAACGTGCATTCAATACTTGTGATGCAATAAGGGATGGATGCACTCTTTTACTGAAGCTGTACAATTCATGTCTTTCCACTGTTCTTAAACATATAGTTTATGTCCAGCCAAACTCAGTAAACAGTAATAACATGTTTTATCATGGAGGAATAGTTCCCTGCCCATAATTACCATATGAGGCAGATACATGTATGACCCACTGTAATTTCTTTGTAATGTAAACAAATTTTCACTGTGTGGGTTTCATGTACTGGATTGTTCCCAAAGTGTACAATGTATACAAATTGATCCATTGAGCTGAGCCCCTCCCCCCCCCCCCACCAAAAAGGCATTTCATAAATTGTAATGTATGTAGAATTACATGTAACCAGATTCACTGATAAGATAATAAGACACTTGTTCCTGCTGAACCAGCTCTTTCCTCAACTTACAGCAGTTTATTTGTTTTTTGCTTTTTTTTTGCTTGGACACTTGCCTAGATATCTTATGCTATAGATGTACCATTTCATGAGTGACTATTCAGATAGCACATGTTTTGTACGTAATTTGTCCAACTTATCGAGGGAACACATTGGTTAGTGATCAGAAGTTAGATGGGGGGGGGGGACTTCCATTGACAAGTAGATAACATGCGCAACCAAAAAACGTAAAAAATATACATCTCTTTTTCAAGATATTGCATGTTACTTACATGAGTAATAAGGGTGTCAAAAACACTTAAATAACGAAAACAGGGTACATGTATTTATTTCGCTAGGAAAGCTACGTGTTTACAGTCCAATTTGCGAGGGTATAAAACATTATAATAGTTAAAATGATTAACCCTGGATTAGTACGGTAGATGAGATCTCCAAAGAGTTTGGAGACTATCCTGTCAAATTTATGCATCCTCATGGGCTAGCAAAGGAAGATATGTGTTGGGTCGGAGAAGAAAACATTGTGCTAGATTAATGCTCCGTCTTTTCATCATCATCTCAGAAATATGTCATCTCAGAAACTTATATTGCAAAAATATACCCACATTGGACACATTCTCTTGAGCTCTGATCAGTACAAGGTTGGTCCTGGGGTAGGGGGGGGGCAGTCAAATGTAGCACTGTACAGTTACACACGCGAGGCCAAATTATTTCCAAACACCACCTAAACGAGTTTTTCTCTGTGTGCAAAATAACCCCGTAAACAAGTTTTTCACGGGCTTTATTTACTATTTACACTTTTGGCCCCTAAACAAGTCGTCGCCAGAATATGACCCCGGGGAAAAAAAACATACCCTAAACACGTTTGGCCAGTCTAATAACAAAGCTTTGGAAAAAAAAATACCCTAAATGCGCTTCACCCTGCAATTGACCATTGACCAGTCTTTCAAAACTACCCCTTTTTTGAAAATTGGTGTTTTTGACATCCTTAACGAGTGCATGCGTGGCTTGCATCCAAAACTGTAAAACCACACCTTTAAATGCATTTTTTTTGTCACACGTGTGTACAGCAATATATTTGACTGCCCCCCCGGAAGATTGGTAAAATGTATTAAGGTAGTGTAATTCATGTTTCTCATGGACCTACCTCATAATGCTGATTTGCAGGCATGCACATCATTACATACATGGAAAATTTGGGAATTTCCAGTAATTAACAAAGTTTTGAGATACTTCGTATCAACATACATTATGTGTATTCACTATACAATACAGAAATTAGTATGTGTGGGACTGTAGTAAAAATATTTGCAAAAAGTATGCCTTCTTCGAGAGAAGTTGGAACAAAAACAAAAAATAATACACCTCCAGTTTTTTAATATTATATAGAAATAATGTAAGGTATTCATATATTGAAATATTTACTCAAAATAGTGTGACCCCGGGGGTCAAATTCAAGGTCAATGCAAAGGTCAAAAGGTCATCACTCATTATATTGCCCCTACATTAAAAATAACACATTTTTCATATAGTTCATTCAATTTCCTATCCAATGATACCATTTTTACTGATTTTGGTGCATCGGTTACCGAGCCACGGTCATTTAAAACTTGGCGGCCGCGCCCATTTTCGGTCAAATCACCGAAATTGGGCGTGTCATAACGGGAAAACCGTGCATCCGATTGCGCTAAAAAAAAATATGTGGACATGGGCCATGTCAAACTCCCTATATACAAAAAATGAACGAATTCTGAGATGGTGCGATTTAATTTTAATTTATTTTTGGGTGATTTGACACGGAATGACCCTATACAACAAAATTTATGTGGCAATAAAACCACCCTTAGGCTATGTCTGTCATAAATTTAAAGTTTCTGAATTCAAAGTTGGACCTTGTTCCCCAAAACAGGAAATTATATTTGCATATGATGTCACCTACATGTACTTGTGACTTTGTTACTTTGCTTGGCAACTCAAAAGTTTAACATCAAACCTCCAAACCTATTGCACTGAATGCACTGATAGCTTACCAGTATTTTTCATTTAAAAAACAGGCAAATTTACTTTTTTTACTTCAGAGAAATGAAAAATGAAATGCCTCCATAAAAAAGACTTTGGAGGAGCATATCCATCCAATCAAAGGAGTACATGTACATGTACCCTTTTCTTGCATTAACATGAATGAATAGTCAAGAGACTTCAGACCAAGCCCTGAAGTGCAGACCAGGCAATAAAAATTGTCTTCATTAATCATTAAAGAATAAATAAGTCTGCACAAAGTTTTTTTTTAGTGTAACAGGGAAACATACAGAGTATCACAGTACAACTAGTTCATAAATACCGTGTTTACACAGGGACACGGCTCGGGGGTTCGACACGCGAGCCGTGCTCAACACGGCAATTTTATGCTGTGTAAACGCGATCAGTGTGATCCGCGAGCCGTGTCGAACACGGCTTTTTCGATCCGCCAAAATCGTAGGTTTCAACCCGCGAGCCGAGTCAGACTCGGCAATTTTTTCGTGTGTAAACAGAAAGCCGTGTCGAACTCTCTTGACCTAGGTCACTGCGCGCGCTTTCACTTTTGGCATTGTTGTTGTTCGCACGGACAAGATTCGATTCCGGCGGTGAATTTCCCGCCTTTAATTTGCGACGTCATAATTCTTCTTCCGTTCGAGATCCGCGAGCCATGTTGAACTCGCCTTTTTATATGTACGTATAAACGCGATCTCTGATCCCTTCTTCGCAGTGTTCAACCCGGCTCGCGGATTCAACACGCGAGCCGAGTCAATGTGTAAACACGGTAATAGTAGTGCAAGAAATTCAACGTTTTATCAATATTTTGGCACAGTGCAGTTCCTTGGCATCAAGGTCCTACTATTAAAACTCAAAGCAGCATTCCAATTCTCTTCCTTGACCTTCAATCAATAGAAATGTTCTGCATCCAGTTCATATCCAAAAAAAAAACATGTATGTACAGAGACAAATCATGAAAATCAATTCAGACTATTAAATTGGAATAGAAAAAAAAACCTTTCAGAATAAAAGGACTTTCAAAGAACTTTTATAGTATCTTAGTATATTACAAACTAGACAAAGGTAAAGTTTAATACTAAGTTTAGAATTATTACTACATGTATACATGTATTTTGTTTTCCTACATGTACATGAAGGCCTACATACATGTGCACCATACATTTGTTCATACATGAACATGTGCAATAGCCGATGCATCTTTGATTCAGGCTTAAACAGGGATACTTGTTTCTAAACATAAATCTACATACTGTAGGGTAGAAATGATTACCCTAGAATCCGAGTGATCAAAAGTTTGTCACCCGGAAATACGTTCGAGCTTTCAATCTTGAGGGTGCAGCCATGTGTAAATAAGAACGGTACTCTAGAGCCCCGAGAAGAGATTCGATTTCCTGGACTAAAAGAAAGGTAATACCTAAAGCGATGTCTTCCTCAACTGTCAACGACCAAGATTGGTGCCAATCTAATTAAAGTCATTGAAAGGCTCAAGAGCAGGATCTTTGATATTTGAAGGAGTACAGCAGAGACAGGGCCTCTTTCAATATTAAAGAGAGCCTTTTTAGTATTCTTGCCTTCAAAACTTCCTTTTAATTCACTTTTTCCTGAGTAATTTACTTCTATATATTAGCTTGATTGATTGCTTGTTCTCATGTATTGTATGCAGTATGGAACGTTTTGTTGTTACTTCTACGGGTAAATATTCATTATTCTACGTGTAAATATTCATTATTAATCGTGCACAAATTCCTGATACAGCACCGGGGGGGGGGCAGTCAAATGTATTGCTGTATGCATGCGCAACCAACTTATTTCGAAACACCCCCTAAATGAGTTTTTTCTCTGAGTTCAAAATACATGTACATGTACGTACTATGTACCCCCTAAAGAAGTTTTTTGCTGGATTCATTTACACATTTTGGCCCCTAAACAAGTTGTCTCCAGAATATGACCTCAGGGAAGTAAAAATTGGCAATTTCAATCTGTGGCATAAATGTGTCATAAACCAGTTTGTTTGTTACCAAAGCAGGGCTTCAAATCCCCTATTAAAACACGGTTTTACAGAATACCATACAATAAATTATCCCAAATTGTCATTTTGATAAAAGCAGAAAAATCAACACGTGGGTGACAATTCAAAATCAAATGGCCAATAAAGAGAGTTTGATATTGGATTATGAGATCATCAAAACCACAAAATCCCAGTTCCGCAATTTGAGAAATGGACTGTGAAGTGATCAAGGGCAATTTATCAATGAACAACACATTTCATTGATTCTGTTATTCTCCTACATGCCTGTAAAAAGAGGTCTCTATCTCAAAAACAGATACTACTGTACAATGTATTACCCTTTTTAGACAGACTAAAATTTCCTTAACCCCGTACTATTGGTGGGGCTAAATGGCAATTTAGCCCCACCTATAGTACGGGGTTAAGCTTAGCCCACTTTCGTTTTACACAGCGTTTTTGCAAAGTGGGCTAACCCCACCTATAGTACGGGATTATTTGGCCCTGCAAAAAAGCAGGGTTATCCCACCAATTGCGGTGCTAAGAGCAATAGTACGGGGTTAAGATCGCATGTGTAAAACGAAAGTGGGCTAAGCTTAACCCCGTACTATAGGTGGGGCTAAATGGCAATTTGGCCCCACCTATAGTACGGGGTTAAGGAAATTGTAGCGTGTGTAAAAAGTGTACAAGTGAAGCACTTGTACTACGAATGATCGACAAAAACCACTAGTCTGGGGTTAGCGAGTTTCGTGTGTAAAAAGCAAGCATTCCTTATCCGGGGTTAGCAATAACAATTTGGCATGTGTGAAAAGGAAGAAAAATAGTACGGGGTTAAGGATAGTACGGGGTTAGCGATAGTCCGGGGTTAAGAAAATCCTGTGTAAAAAGGGCATATGTAATACAATCTATTATTGCGATTCTCAGGATTGTGTTTTGCATTCAAATTTGCACAAAGACCCAATACAACAATGCGCGTTGTTTCTGAATCTGCATAAAATACCATCCAAATTTTGGAGAGATGAAGAATTTGCTCAGTAAAAATCAAAGCTAAAATTTCAAGCACATATTCTAAAGCCATCACTCTCGTAACTATTGTTCGAACTTTTAAACTTGTTTAAATTGTTTAAAAGTTCAAACAATAGTTGTTAGAGTGACAGGCTCATAAAAAACAAAATGATTAAAATTTCAAACAGCATGATACATGTATATGTATTTCCCAGTGAAAAGTTACGACTAATAACAATAATAATAATAACATTTGTAGGGTGCTTTATACTGGTGTTTCAAAGCGCACAGGTTGGCAGATTATAATAATATACAGTCAATCGGTAAAAAAAAAAAAATTATGAGAAAAGGTGAGCTTTAAGTGACGATTTGAAATTTTCTACGGAGGGAGCATTTTGGATATGAATTGGGAGTTTATTCCAAAGGGTGGGAGCAATTACAGAAAATGCACGATCACTATAGCGGGTCTTAGTGCGAGGGCCATGAACTAAAATTAAATATAATTTTTAACTGTTTATATCAAAAATTGAGTGGCATTACAAGCAAAAAGGAAGTACACATCAATTCCCACTGTATATGTACATGTACTAGAGATGCTAATGTGATGATTTTATCATAAACACAAACATTCTTATCACTTTGTTTTAATAACGCATGAAGACTTCAACTTCAATTGAACTTTCAAGTGATATCATTCTTGAATATTCTTCTCTGCTTTAAAAAACAACTTGATAAAAGGGTGTTCCCCCTTCGAAAATGATATTGAGCAATTTCAGTTGCTCTTGACTGTTAGGCTAGCTTCAAGGGGTTTTGTGAATATTCTTGCAGTTTATCACTATCAGAATGTGTCATACATGTACATATTGTTTGGCAACTCTCTGTGAGCTACATGTATCAACACACATTTCATAATGACTAGGACATTTTCAGTCAAACTTTTTTAACTTGATGGCCACAGAGTAGTTAATGACTCTATTTGATAATGTATCTCTATCTAGATTAATAATAAAATTTGCAATATGGTTTGTCTTGCTTCATGTACATATTTAAACAAGAATCTGCAAAGAAAAAAGTTTTGATATCTAACCTTAACAAGACTTGGGCTTTAAATGGCACAGAAGATATGTGTCTTTCTTTTTCTCATGACACAAAGTCTCATTTTCCTTCAATGTGTAATTTTCCTTGAATGTGAAGATGAAGAATATCCACAGATCGTGTCTGCAAGTATATCACAGAGGTGGATCAGGTGTGGATCCAGAACCAGACATTAACGAGGTGCAAATTTGTTTAAAAAAAAACTGACAAGGAAAAAAAAGGTAATCTGGATATTTTTATCTGTTTATACAGGTTGCCCAATGTAAAGGCATTCTACATGGTGTCCAATTCTATTTCCATATTTTTGTGTCTGCAAGGGTTGGACTCAATTATAAGGTAATTGATCAATCATAATAATTAATTACATTTTTTTTAGTATTGTAATTGTAATTTGTAACTGAAATTTTTAAGGGAAAGAAAATGTAATTGTAATACATGTAGAGCTCTCTTGCATGGAACTGTAGCCTTCATAATAGGGAGGAAAGAGAAGACACTATTGCTATATAAAAGAAGTGCACAAAATGGGTGGCGCTACATACATGTACAAATAATAAATTGATCTGATTTATGACTTTAATCAAGGCTCCACGCTAACTTTTTTTCTTGGTGGCCCAATCAGTCCACAAAATTCATCAATTTCATATTTTTGGTGGCCCGCAAAGCAGATGTGGTTGCCTTAAAACAATAAAAATATTACAATTTATCACTAACTTCAGTAGCCCAACTGGGCAACCAAGTCTGGGCTTTTACAGAATTTAGGTGGCCCGACTCTCTTTTTTGGTTGCCCCGGACCACCGGGCCACTGCTAATGTCAAGCCCTGCTTTAATATAGAAAGTAATTGAATTGTAATTGTAATTGACAAAAGTAATTGTAATTGAACATTTACTCAATTACATAATTGTAATTGAAGAAAGTAATTGAGTCCAACCCTGGTGTCTGCATCTTCCACTCCCCCCCCCCCCTCCCTATACAGTGATAGAGGCCGTTCTCATTACGCTTTCTAAAACTAGTTTACTGGAAGCCGATTCAGAAAACCACTTTGGAAGATCGCTTTGCTAGCGTTCCCACTTGATCACACGAAAGTGGTTTTCAAAATCACTTCACGTAAAGCGCTCTTGTTGCTATGGAAGCGCTCTTGTTGCTATGGAAACGCTCTCAGTAGGGTGACACGTTTCGCGCGAAATTCGAAACCGCAGCATAGACATTCTACACCTGTCGTGTGGAGTAGCGCGCTCAAAATGTGCGAAGATCGCTTCCCGAAGAACGGTTGTGTCCTCACTTACGCTAAAACCACTTTAACAAGGCAAAGCGATCTTGAAAACTACATCGCGAGGTGGTTTTCCAAACTGGTTTGGAAGATCGCTTCCAAGACCGCTTTGACCGTTCTCACTACGCGTTAAACTAGTTTCCACTAAACTAGTTTCCAGTAAACTAGTTTTAGGAACGTAGTGAGAACAGCCTCATAGTCCACGCCTGTGGATAATGGTAAGATGCCCCTTTCACATGTCTGTCTTGACATTTATCAACTCCTGAAACTATAATCTATCTGCCTTGTTTTAATTAAACTATTCTGTAAGAAGAGACTCCAAGGGTATCTTTGATAAGACTGCATTCAATCAGCTCTTTCTTTGATAACAAAAACAAAGCTTCAAATGCATACAACTGAAAGCATGGTTTCATTCAAGCATTCTATATTTGTCAGTCATGAAATGAACATCACTTTGAGAATAATGTCCTCTGAAAGGCAATTGTACATTAAAAATCATACATGTAGTTTTCAAATATAGCTTGAAAGCAATAAAGATCTCAGTAATTATTCTAATACAACTTCAAGTCTTCTTCCAGTTCAATGTATTGTAAAGTATGCACTTTGTGCAAAGTGCTGATGAACATTTTCTTATTATTATTAAAGGCATTCCTGAAGCATCCATGTCTTTTTTTTGTTATTTCATCCCTTTATTTCAAATATTTTTGTTTTAGTTTTGGGTTTTTCTTTCATATAGAATTCATTGATCTTTTCTCATCATCATTCATTTGTGTAAATGTATATTTTACTTTTTCATTTCATATTTTCATTTCTTTCTTATTTACTCATATACTTTTATATATGTACTTTATTATCATACTATTATCATCACTTTGATTTATTTATTGACCTTATTATTCATTTTTGGGAGTGTACTTGTGTATGTATTCTGATTCCCTAAATCCCCTCAGATTTGCAGTATACAGTGCATGTATACATTTGAACTGGCACTAGCAGGCAGCTTTACTTTGAGATACTGTAATTAAACTGGTAATTATCAATGTACTTAATGACTAAATTACATGCTGCCTTCATGTCCTACAACATGACACAACATTGCATATGATTGCCTAAAAAAGTTCACAGCCCCCAAAATGCAAATAACAACACAGGGCTTGTATTCATTATTGAAGACTGACTAGAGTAGCATCTGAGATGAGGTCAATGACCTGGCAAGCAATTAGTAAACCTATTGCTTCAAATTACATAAGTGGTAGCATGTTCTCCTTCTTGTCCCTGATTCAAAGACTTGAACATTATCATAATATCAACTTCTTTTACATGTATGTATATAAAAGCCGATAAAATTGGATGGACAAAGTGAATAGCTATGGCATGAGTAAATATGCCACATCAGAATTTATTATATATTACTGAGAGCATTTATGAAATGGGCCCTAATCTAATAAATATTGAAGATTAAGAAATTAAGATTATAAGAAAAGACTATATTATGTACAAGTCTGAATAAAACTGTAACTAAGGTACTCTACTACTGTTTTTTTCCTTCTTCTTCTTCATAGACCCCCAAAATATCCCCTCCCTCCCCCTCCTAAACAACAAAGGATTGCTCTCAGAAAAATACCTTTTCCCCTGAATCCCCTACTCTAAAAAGATGTTCGCATTTTATAGCAAAATCAGGACTATCTTTCCAATTATGAAGTCTTGAAGTGGCACCACACTGGGCAGCCGTAAGGCATTCAATGGAATGGATAAAGAGAGAAACATTTTAGAAATATGAAACTGCCTCTTCTGTGATTTTTCAGTAAGGTTTGGGGACATGAGATCCACGTTACAGCTCGAAGCCCATTAAAGTTTGCATTCCATAGAGAAACCACAAGTAACTTGACAATGTTTAGGCTACTGTCACTCTCATTTTTTATGGCGAGTTCAGTCATGATACTGCTGACGAGTCACTAGGTGGTTTCAGACCGCCTCGAAGTTCGCCAGTTCCAGGTATTCTCTGATCGGGAAATTTACCCCGATCAGAAAATACCAGGTATTTTGGTAATGTGAAAGCAAACTACGCGTAATTTCCCCGAAAGAAAATACCCGCTAAATAGTAGGTACTTGGCGAAATTACGAGAACTTTCGTGGGGATTTTTCCAAGGTCGCAGGTATTTTGGCGATGTGAAAGCAAATTACGGGAATTTTTAGCCCAGCGTGTCGTTGGGCGCGGCGGCGTGGGTGGCTGCTGGGCTAGTGATTTTGAATCTCGCGCCTTGCCTGCTTATCAGACCATACTGCGCATGCTCGTAACTTCGGGAACTTATCCCGAAGGATGTGTTTTGGGGCGGTGTGAATGCAGGAATGATTAACGGGTATTTTGTAGCCTTAAAAAGTTCTCGTAATTTAACGGGGACTCTTGTGATCGAGGCAGTTTGAAACCACCCACTGATCTCAAATTGAAACAAAGATACATATCATCAATACATAGACAGAGCATATCATTGTCAGGTAAGGTGTGTTAAATATTATGATTGCTACATTAAAGGACAAGTCCACCCCAACAAAAACTTGATTTGAATAAAAAGAGAAAAAATCAACAAGTGTAACACTGAAAATTTCATCAAAATCGGATGTAAAATAAGAAAGTTATGACATCTTAAAGTTTCGCTTCATTTCACAAAACAGTTATATGTACATCTCGGTCGGTATGCAAATGAGGGAACTGATGACATCACTCACTCACTATTTCTTTTGTATTTTATTATGTGAAATATGAAATATTTTGATTTTCTCATCATTGTCATGTGAAATGAAGTTTCATTCCTCCCTGAACACGTGGAATTCCATTATTTTAACATTTTGTGCTTCAGGCAAGGAGGTAATAATCGTCAAATTCGTAAAATTTGAAATATTGTATTCAAACAATAAAAAACAAAAGAAATAGTGAGTGACATCATCGACTCTCTCATTTGGATGTAACTGGCTCGTTCATATAACTATTTTGTTAAAATTTTTCCAAGGTCGCATGCAGGTGTTTTGGCAGTGTGAAAGCAAAATACAAGAACTTTTAGCACAGTGTGTACGGTAGTTGACCGCAGGCACCGTGGTTGGCTGCTGAGCTAGCGATTTTGAATCTCGCTCCTTGCTTGCTTAACAGACCATACAGCACATGCTAGTAACTTCAGGAACCTTAATAACAAAGGGTACGTTTCTGGGTGTTGTGAATGCGAGAATATTCAACAGGTACTGTAAACGCTGTTATTTTCGCGGGTTTTTAAATTCGCGCTGCACACTCCATAGTCACAATGTCACTTCCTTCTTGCCGTCTTTGAATGGTTTTAATTAAAATTTTAGCAACGAAATTGTATTTTCTGATCATAATTTTAGCTCTAGGGCGGCATAATTCAGCATTGTTTTGATCTAATTATGAGCTTTTGTGACATTTAGCGCAACTTTTCTTTGCGGGGCGGACATTGGGAAAGGCAAAACGGAGGCGCTGCTAGCTGCTGGCCTGGTACGGACGGCCGAGCACCGGGTAAGGATCGGGGGGATTACGGCTATTCAAAGTGCATGGGATCAATCAACAAACACGGGCGATCGACCCAACGTCTTCTCAAAAACTAAACAGATCTAAACACTCACCAATCAAACAGCAAAAGCAATTTATATTTCAACCAAAATCATAATTTAAATACCGATCTGCGACTGTTAAAAAATGATCGCATTGCTTTTTAGAAATTCTCGCGATGCACATGATTTTGGAGCTCAAGCATGCTTGTGTAAATGCCGCCCTCTTTAGATCAAATTATGCAATCTCTTTGCCATAACGATACACGCAATTGAACCGCGTTTCAAAACTTGCATTAAAATAGACGCTCATAAATTCGCGTGTTTTTAAATTCGCGCTCGCCGATCTTGCTGCGAAATGCGCGAAAATTTCCACACCGCGAATATTTCCACTTTTACAGTATTTCTTAGCCTGAAAAAGTTCTTTTAATTTTTGAACAGAGATTCTTGTGATCAAGGCGGTTTGAAACCACCTTTTGTGATTATGGTAACTACATGTAGGTACCGACTACGCAGGGACTGAGGGCAATTCAGCCCATGATACAAATAATCCTATAAATTTACTGATTAAAAGCTTTGAAATAGCCCTGTATAGAAAACCTGAACCACACAATGTATCACAAAATATTCTTGACTCCAATGCCCATTTTTACAATGATTAAAATCAGTACGCCTACTTGTTCAAAATTGAGGATGAGTAGTAAAGCTGTAAATAAATATACAACATTAATTCCCAATAGCCAAGGTAAGTCGCTTTATTATGACATCTAAATGTTTGTAGGGCCTACATCTATACTTTCAGTATGAATGTAGGTGAATAGTTTTTTTTTTTTACCAAACTGGGAGAAAAAATGTTGGTCACAAGAATGGGTGGTTACACTCTCATGCTGACAGATTTATGTGGCATGTTGGGCTGATATATATCTTGACCTGTCACCTGATTTCCACAAGGGACTGAGTTCACAAACCTATCACAAGTTCATTTTCTATTGTCCTAGTACATGTATGCATTCTTAACAAACGGATGTATTGAGTAGGTACACGTATAAAGTCCTTCAGAAATTTCAGAACCAAATGACTCTGACCATGAACAGAAGTGTACATAGAATCTGTGATTGCCCTTTACTATTCAAAGCAATTACGTGTGCTTGTTCATGTATACCCCTGGAATTCTCCATCGCTCTGTAGATACAGACCCCTGACCTGGCAAACAACCAAGCAGAATGTAACACTTCCCAGCAAGGCAAAGAATAACATGGTTCAGAATTGCTTTAGAGCCAGTTTCGCAGTTTCATTGTCTTTATCAACAGCCTCGTGATAATGTGCTGAATCCGGTTTTGCATTTTGATTGAATTTAAATATGTATCTATCACTTGAAAAACTTCAGGACAGAATGACATTGGCCATGAACAGAAAGCTATAAACCTATTAAAAGCAATTTTTTGTACTGCTTTTCTGTATGACTGATTGATGTACTAAAGAAGCAATGCAATAATCATAAAAGCAGCCTTACATGTACAATCTATCGCTAAGATTTGTGATTGTGAGTACAGGACCTAGGGTTTATATTCCATAAAGACCAAAAACAATTTGTAAGGAAGAACAAATCACAGGCCACAGTCCTCTCTGATAAACATAATTTCCTTTCAGTGTTTTTTCCAGAATAAAAAAGAACCAAAACACTTCTGCACATCCCTGGGGAACACCAATGGTGAGAGGTCAAAATCAACAGACATGACTGACATCAATTGAAAACTAGTTTCACCAATTCAAATTTTTTCTTAGGGCAACATTTAAGTTTTTCCTCAGAGGTTTTGTGATCTAATAACCTTGAGGATGACCTGACCTAGATTAAAACTCACCTTGGTCCCTTGTAGCGTCCAACTTGGTGACCTTATCTGACAGCTTGTCAATGCGGTCCTGGAGGATGTTCGCCCTCCCAGACAGTCCCATGGCCTCCCTGTACAGCTCCCCGAAGATGTCCTCAGCATGCTTGCCAAGGTTGCTGAGCTGACGGATGATACTTGATAGAGTGTAGTTGGTGACACATTCCAACTCGTTCTGGATGCCCTGGCCAATGTCCACACGACTGACCAGGACAGGCTCGACCTCTCGCTTGATCAATGGCATCGCGGATCGGTCATCTCACTGCTAACCTGTGGTGGAGAAAATAGAAAAAAGTGGATGAAATGTATATGAAAAATGCAAATGTGAAATTGTCAATTAATCATGAATGAGAAATGTCACATTATGAAGAGAAAAAGAAAGTTTTGAATGACAATTTCGGTAAACTACATATAAAACAAGTTGGATGCAATGTACATGTACTGTAAATGGAGATAAATAATTGAGTGTCTCAACACATATTCAGGATAATCATGCCAGCACAAAAGTGCTATAGACCAAGTACATGTTACACATTATCTACAGAGATCTTGAATCAAAACCAAAGTTCACACAAAAGATCAATTTGATCAGAATATTGTTCAAAAGCAAAGCTACATTGTACACAAGTAGAAATGACAAAGACCAATGCTTGAACATGGTGTGAGACAAAATGTTATGATTAGTGTTTCTACTTTCTGGGCTCAAAATTACACAATATACATGTAACCCAGAGTAAGCCCACTGAATGTGAATATTGTCTTTTTTTCTACATATCATGCATACGCTGCCATAACAAATCACATGCGAATGGTTGCACAAGCCAATTTCTTCCACATTACAATTACGTCTGCTAAAAATCGCTATCAATTGAAGTGTGAAGTGTTGATTCATGCGAGAGATTAAAATCCATATTCCCCCTCCCCAATTAATGGATGGATGGTCCGTGGTGATTCAAAATATTGAGAATAAGGCGATACATGTATGTAGTTGAGCCACAGGCAGAATCACATGAGACAGAAAGGATGAAATGTGAGGAGGTACTCTATATAGTCTGTCAACAATATGTGCACAAACAACAAACCCTAGCACCTGTGTATGATTCTGACTACTCACTAGTCTTTTTATTGGCATTATAAATGCCTGGGCTTCGTAACACAAAGGTTTCCAATGAATTGCCAATATAAAAGAAGCGCACTGATTGGTTCCCGGTCGGTATTTTAAACAGAGCGCGCATGCAACGATGATCTTGATTGGTCACTGGTATTCAGCGACTGATTGCAAACCTTCGTGTTACGGAGCCCAGTTGTGTGATGACAATATCAAAATGGTCTCAACTTAGAGCCCAAAATGATTCTGGTAGAAAGTAATGTGGAGAAAAATTGAAAATTATGACCTTATTTTGAATTTTTGCCTGTTGCATGGTTTTGCTACTTGGTCAGTTTTATTAACATGTACAATTTAGGCTACAAGTTGTACATGTACATGTATGTAAATGAAACAAGTACATGGTGGGAACAGCATTAAACCAAAATGCCTGTAACAGGAGATCATGTTTCAGTCACCATGGAAAACCGATTTACTGGTAGAAAGGAAGAAGAGCGGAGTGACAACAGGATGTTTTTCTTAAAAACCTGTACGGCCTACTGTATATGATGCAAAATAACACGAATGATCCTTCAGTACTGGGAATTGAGATTTGTGGAAAAGAGATTGAATTTACAAGAAGCTTAAAATTATAGACAGGAGCGCAATGAACATGTAGGCAACTCAGCATGCTATTAATGGGACTTGTGTTCCAAAGTGCCGTTGTTGTTTTCTTGGGTACACCTTCATTCCTTGGGCTAGCCTTGTATCAAGACTCAGTTATCGATGGAATGGTGGACATGGGTCTGCAGACAGCAGACTACAAACCGGTAAACTTTAAAGGTGAATGCCAGTTTTGGTAATGATATCAAAATGAGTTTGTACAGAATCCAATGAATTGACCTCCAAAGTGTCTGTTTGTATAAATAAAGAATATTTGCCAAAGGATTCTGGAAGAAATTGTGCAATTGCTGAGAAATTAGCAAATAAGCACAGGATTCGGGGGGATTTGGGTCAAACGTCGGGCACGACATTCAAAGCAATAATAATACACTGTCCCACGTGCGCTTATCTGTGTTGGGATCTTCAGTGTGAATATTTTTTAGCGTAGATTTCAAGATTTCACAAAGTTCAGTTTATGTGACTGTACCAGATCTAGATCCTCGATGATGTACTGACAATGAATTAAGCCTGGTTTTACAGACTTTCTCATTACATCCGTGTTTACTGCAATTACTGGCAGTGGCATTTCTCTTTAAATAAAATATCAAGGCTAATGGCAACAAACTGTATTGAAAGCAAATCCTCATTCAAAAGTTATGAAACTACATAATTCACAAAGCCATGACATAAACAATTCATTTCCACTCGATAGGCCAACATGTTAATGTACACATACATGTACATCCATAGAAAACTCTTTCAAACAATACAAGAGGGTAATCAATTTTTATTGCCAATTTGCAGAGTGAAAGACATATTGACATAACTTGTGTATCCTTCTATGGGTAATAGCAGTCCAGTCAAACAAGACAATTGGTCGTATTTACTGTATTCAATGGCTGTCTCCTTCAGAGTAGAATGCAGTAGAGGACTTCATATTATGAATTTCAGCTGATGATTGACAATCGAGGCACGACCTGGGAATCTAGAATATGAGGACGCTACATGTATGTGTACTCTGATAACAAACAGGAATTGATTTCACCTTGCTCCATCAATAAATAATAACCAATGTGCGTGTTACAACCACAACTACCCCGTATTACCTCATGAAATACTGTACAAATCCAATTACCCTTTATCATTAAACTCTGCACATGGTGTATGTTGTG
Source organism: Lytechinus variegatus (assembly GCF_018143015.1). Lineage (NCBI taxonomy): Eukaryota > Metazoa > Echinodermata > Echinoidea > Temnopleuroida > Toxopneustidae > Lytechinus > Lytechinus variegatus. Next base: position 35,672,489 of record NC_054743.1, on the reverse strand, counting down.
TATGTAGAAAAATGTAGGCCTACATGTACAAAATGTATCAAAACAAATTTTCACCTTGTTTGCAAAGTGTATTCATGAGGGAGTGAGCAATCTTTCGGGCTCTCACTTGGATGTATTCAACGAATCTTTATTTGAAATGATATACTTCTGTGTTCTGTATGACTACAGAATATTCAAATTAATTTGCATGATGAAGCAAATCCACAAGCCTATAAAACCCATCTATATAAAAAATAAGTGTCAATTTGTGATTTTGACTTCTACCTGTACTGGCTTTGTTGAAATTAAACCTGTAGTTGCGCAGCCTACATGTACATTGTATGATAGTCTGCGTGCATAGACCTTTGGGTTTTGCAATTCGCACAAAGTGCATAATGCAGAGTCTGAAGTAGTGAGTCTATATGTACAGTATGGCTGTCTTTGACACGTTGATAGAGTTTGGTGTCTAATCTTCACTTGAGACATGGTATGAATGGTTTATTAAGTGTCAAATACATATGAGCCTGTGCTTGCAGTTGCAGACTACTAGGTGTGAATGTCATGATCTCAATTAGGTATCTCCCTAGACAATAATAACACTGCATTGATATCCATTTACGATCCATTCAGGGCAACAAGGTCTATCAATGTGTTATTTGTCTGGGCCCGAGGAAAGTGTACATGTATACAACTACTATGCAGGCCAAAATTCTGTAATCTGTAAATCTACAATCAAAACTAACAATTATGACATGTAAAAACATATGAAAAAATCTTTACATGTACATGTATTAAGCCTACATGATGATTAAATTGCTATTAAATGCTCTGCATGCCTACATAATTTTTATTTCTGTGTAAGACTCATGAATACATGTACATGTACAAGGCAGTTTCCTGCATCTTTTATTGTGGTACCAAATACTGGACAAAAGACAATTTCAGAGAATTTCTCAATGCAAAAAGCATGACTCAGGCCAGGGCGCAACTGATGACATGAGGACTTAAATCAAGGATTTGTGTACACATATCTGGTTCAATGCTGTCATATTGTTTGCTCAGTTACTGTACAGGTATTTACATATATTGGTCTCTAAAAAAACTGTGCAGCACTGCAGCTCTGCAAATTGACAGAACTGAACATACAGTATGTACATGTACACTGTACTGAAGCTTAGGGGGGGGGGCCTACTTGTACATGTTCAGAAGAAATCATTTGATTGGCCTCTCTTTTATCATTCCTCTCACTCAGTCAATATTTAAATTTTCTATATGCAGGATCTTTTCTTGAATTGAAGCCAAAAAAGCTGCATAGATGGCTATATAGCTGAATGTTATTTCTACCATGTCGGCCTACATGTACAATGTACATGTCCATAGAGGTGGACAGACCGAGGTGGTACAATAATGACTAATCATTATGGCATTGCATCTGAAGACAAGTACCTAATCATTTCATAATGTACACGTAGGCCTACATGATGTACATCTGGGTCCCGTCTTACAAAGAGTTACGATTGATCCAATCAATCGCAACTCTTTGTAAGACGGGGCCCAGATCAGATAGCATTCCCCCCAAAAAAAAAAAAAAAAAAAAAACTCTATTAAATAGATGACATCATCCTCACTGCTTCGTGGCCACACTACAGTACGAGTATTCAAACTGACTCGATCACCAGAATACCTGATTACTTGTTCAGACCTTAAAGGGAAATGCTAGTTTTGGTAACGATATCAAAATGAGTTCGTACAGAATCCAATGAAATGACCACTAAAGTGTCTGTATGTGTAAATAAAACGCATGTGCCAAAGGATTCTGGAAGAAATTGTGTAATTGCTGAGAAATCAGAAAATAAGCACAGGATTTGGGTAGGGCGTCTGGCCCGACGCTCTAAGCAATAATTATACATTGTCCCACGTGCGCTTTAATATCTGTGTTGGGGATCTTCGGTGTAAAAGTTTTTCAGCGTAGATTTCAAGATTTCACAAAGTTCAGTTAATGTAACTGTACCAGATCTAGATCCTCGATGATATACTGACAATTAAGCCTTGTTTTACAGACTTTCTCATGAAATCAGTGTTTACTGCAACTACTGGAATTTCTCTTTAAATTACCAAACTTTCTGCATTCTCACCAACCCGAATCAGACCCTTTGGGATGCAGTTCTTGCCATTTCAAGCCAACGAAATATGGTACGATTAGCAGGCGAGGCCACTCACTGGGTTGAGAAAGCTCTTGTTAATTTGCTATCACACTCCCAAAATACAGTACCTGTGAACTTGAAATACATGTAAGACCCTCCGAAAGTTCTCGTAATTTTGACAAGTAGAGTGCACAAGGTATCTTCTTTCCGGAGTATTACAAGTATTTTGCTTTAAATTACATTGTCAAGAATATCTGGTATTTTCTGTTCGGGGAAGATCAGGGCAAATTTTCGGATCAGAGAATACCTGGTAGTAGGTGACATCATGATGCAACATTTGCTCCTGCGACACTTGCTCCGGTCTTCATGTCTTTAATAGTGAGCATACTCTGTAGGGTTTAGAATTTGGATTTTATTTTGTGATATTTTAGTTCAGAATGATGTCAAGATTAGGATTACGATCTATTTACTTTTGGAGGTTTTCCCATCGGAACAACAGTCGCCGAAGCAAATGTCACGGAACCACCTGGGGTCTGTTGCAGAAACAGTTGCAATCAATCGCAACTATAAAAATTACTCGCAACTATAAAAATTACTCGCAACTATAAAAATTACTCGCAACTATAAAAATTACTCGCAACTTTATTTTTTAGCCAATCAACAGCACGCATTTGGGACTTGCGATTGATTTTTTGACTTGCGTTTAAACGCAACTCTTTCTGCAACGGACCCCTGGTATTCTCCAACTTCGAGGTGGTCTGAATACGCCTACTGTCTCGATACACACCAAACTATTCTTCTTTTGTGTCTGTAGTATCACCTTTCTATTCTCTGACTCCTTTCCAAGAGCCCTATTCTCATTCCATATCTCACCATTCATTGAAAAAGAGGGTATGTATCACCATGGAAATAGAAAAGAGAGACCTCCATGGTTTATATGAGTTTGGTTTCATCTAGGACAATGTTCAAGGTACAGACATGATCATACTTTTGTAATCAATGGGTGAATGTGTGTTTTGTCTTGTTTGAACAGTGAGTCAGGTCACCTGAGCAATACATGTATGCAATATTACAACTGCACTAAACTTGATTCTTGTGAAAAACAAATAATGCATGGATGTACCAGTATATGTACAGTACTCATTGCTGTTCATGTTGTTCTACATGTACATGTGTGTACAAAACAAAAACAATATCACTCAGCAGTGATCATATTTTGCAATTAATATCTACAGGAAGTAATGTACATGTACATGTAAGAGTATCAAGTATGCATATGTACATGTACAGCACAATTGTATTAAATAACAGCACAAGCCACAAACCAATAGGCCTACATGTTTGTACCTGCAATTATGTATACAAGTACATGTACAAAAATACTGTACATGAAGGCCTACTATTGTAAAATCAATGTTCCATATCAAATACATGTACACAATATTATTTACCTTTTACATATTAAATTTTATGTCAGCAGGGTAGCCCCATCAGTAATTGGAACACTGTTTTACATGGGAGCCCTACAGTATAAACAGAGGATAGTAATAGCATGATTCCATGGTAATGGTAGAATAAACAGAGTCAATTGCAATCTCAAAAGTTTAGAAAGCAGATGGACACCCCTCCCCCTCCCCCCCCCCCTAAAAAAAGCAGTTTCAGCCTCAGGTAACACCTTCCATGGCCTGGGAAGAGTCATTCATTAAAACTCATTTAAAATCCGCCTCAAGGCCTATGCGTCTGAGCGCCATACAACCACCAATAGGGAAGGACTTCAGTAATTGCGCAAACCCATCTCGGAATGTTCTTAACAGATTACATGGGATTAAATACTTTAAAGAGCAATCATTAATTGCAATCAGCATGCAGTCTTGTGCTTCATTTCCTGGTCATTTTGCTCACAATGGCTTCATGAATGATGTCATTTATTTCCTGGAGTGTAGGCCTACATGTATGTGTGTGTAGCCACTAGCCAGAGGTATGGAAGGCGAAGTGTGCAAAATGGCAAGAAACTATTAAAATCTATAGGCCTATTCTATGCAATTAAGTACAATAAAAGCCTTTTCATGATTGATCATAAGGTTGATTGTAATCATAATAAAAATCAATGATCAATCACCATACCTTTTAATAATGGTCTGGGTCCCATGGTCAGGGGTGGTATTCTATGGACATTGCATGTATATCTTCGAAATATTTATCTTTTAAAAATGAAATTGGTATTCTTTAGAGATTAAAATTTATCTCTCATGAAATATATCAGAGATCAATTTTATCTTGCGCATGATACACAACAGAGCAGTGCCTGCGTATATTGCATACATGTACATGTATCTGACCATTGCTGGATGATGTGCTTGCACCCATGTTCAATACTTTGAAGAGAACAAATGCTCGAAACTACTTGAAGGTTACATTAGGCGGTTTCAAACCGCCTCGATCACAAGAATCCCCGTTAAATTACGAGAACTTTTTAAGGCTAAAAATACCCGTTAATTATTCCTGCATTCACACCGCCCCGAAACACATCCTTCGGGATAAGTTCCCGAAGTTACGAGCATGCGCAGTGTTGTCTGATAAGCAGGCAAGGCGGGAGATTCAAAATCTCTAGCCCAGCAGCCACCCACGCCGCCGCGCCCAACGACACGCTGGGATAAAAGTTCCCGTAATTTGCTTTCACATCGCCAAAATACCTGCGACCTTGGAAAAATCCCCACGAAAGTTCTCGTAATTTCGCCAAGTACCTACTATTTAGCGGGTATTTTCTTTCGGGGAGATTACGCGTAGTTTGCTTTCACATTACCAAAATACCTGGTATTTTCTGATCGGGGTAAATTTCCCGATCAGAGAATACCTGGAACTGGCGAACTTCGAGGCGGTCTGAAACCACCTATTGGCTATTAAACAATTGAAGGAAAAAAACGATAGACTGAAAATATCTACATGTACCAAGGCATATTCACACCTACAGAACCAAACAGGAACAAAATATAATTTAATGCAAATTCTACTTCAGTTTGAAAATACCCAGTATTAAAGGTCAAGTCCACCTCAGAAAAATGTTGATTTGAATCAATACAGAAAAATCAGACAAGCACAATGCTGAAAATTTCATCAAAATCATATGAAAAATAACGAAGTTATGACATTTCAAAGTTTCGCTTATTTTAACAAAATAGTTATATGAACGAGCCAGTTACATCCAAATGAGAGAGTCGATCATGTCACTCAATCACTATTTCTTTTGTATTGTATTGTTTGAATTATACAATATTTCAATTTTTACAAATTTGATGATTAGGACCTCCTTGCCTGAAGCACAAAATATTAAAATAATGGAATTCCATGTGTGCAGGGAGGAATGAAACTTCATTTCACATGACAATGATGAGAAAAATAAAAATATTTCATATTTCATATAATAAAATACAAAAGAAATAGAGAGGATGATGTCATCAGTGTCTTCATTTACATACTGACCAGGATGTGCATATAACTGTTTTGTGAAATTAAGTGAAACTTTATGCCATAACTTTCTTATTTTACATCCGATTTCGATGAAATTTTCAGTGTTATGCTTGTTGGATTTTTCTCTTTTTATTCAAATCATTTTTTGGGAGGTGGTCTTGTCCCTTAACTATTACCCCACCTGGTGCAGAGAAAACTCCATCTCGAATCTCAAATGCTGTCATGTCTCTTTCATGATCAGCTCAGCCCATTCCAAAATAAGCCCCCCCCCCCTCCCATTTTTTTCATTTTGCCTGTGCCACAATCTGTACCATTTTTAAGGGTTGATCGAGTGCCACCCCCACCCCCCCCAAAAAAAAAAGCAGGTGGGGATGCAAAAAAAAGTATTTTTAGGCAAAAACAAGACATCATCTACATATTATTTCCCATATTTCCTGTCATCAAGAAGGTATAAAACCCCATACTTTATCTAGACAAGCTTCAGCTAACCTAGAAATGGGTTCCTTCCTTTCACCGTTGATCTCTCCAGAGGTGACGATTGTGGCAAGAACTACTGTATGTGTCGTGAATATTCATAAAACTGTCACTGTTTACAGCCCTCCCTGGCTTTTGCAATTTGATGAATTCCTTCAAATGAGCTGCGGGTTTTTTTCTGGCACTGGTTTTCCACCAGCCGAGTTTGCTTTTTAAATAATGATCTCAAGATCCTAGCCAAATCAAACAAATATATTTTCGCCCCGATAAAGATAAACCTTTTTGGTCTTAACGACCACATTTGAGATTTTTTTGTTTGAGTGTAGAATGTGACCCTAGGTTTATATCAAGAAAGGAAACATTTTCAATACTCCTTTGAAAATAGCATGCATTGATATGGTACTGTTAACAAACTAGGCCTATTCCAAACCCCAAACCAGAGTGAATCCGAATCTTTGACTTTAAAGGGGAATGAAACCTTTGGAACAAGTAGGCTTGTGTCAAAACAGAAAAATCAAAGAAAGTTTGAATAATAACAAAGAAAGTTTGAGAAAAATCGGACAAATAATGAGGTAGTTATGAGCATTCAAATATTGCAATCACTAATGCCATGGAGATCCTCCCATTGGCAATGCGACAAGGATGTGTGAAGTCACATGTGAACAACTTTCCTTTGATGGACTATAAAATACCCCCCCAAAAAAAAATGTCTCTTTTTGCTTTTTCTTATGGCGATACAAACTCTTTATCCATGATATATTCTTTAAAAATCTGTATTACATGCCCTCCTACAGAAAGAACACATGATCTACTGATAGATGTGATAAAAGAGGCAGTTTAAGTGAAATATATACTTAAGGGCTATTCCACGGTTACTCACGTTACATTTGGAGACACCTTGACTCATACTTGGAGCTGTAACTCCATTATTATTGATAGGAACTAAACATCTCCGTATCACAACAAAGTACACAGTCCGACTATCCTTTGTATAAAAACAAAACTTGGGAAATTCTATTATGCTCCTGGCAAATCTTTGGAATGTGTCGGTTACTCACGTTACAGATTTGTCCCAACCTGTGGAATTGCCCTTAAGTAAATTGGGAGAGTTGTTCACAAGTGACATCACACATCTTTGTCGCATTGCCAATGTGAGATCTCCATAGCATTAGTGATCGCAATATTCAAATACTCATAACTTTCTCATTATTTGTCCGATTTTTCTCAAACTTTCGTTGATCTGTTTCTATGATTTTTTCTGTTTTCACACAAGCTATCTTGTTCCAAAGGTTTCATTCTTCTTTAATAAAAGTTTGGCAAATAGCAAAGTATTTGCAAGCATCTCAAGTTGACTCAGAATACATCATCGCGGGATGAAGCCAGCAAAATAAATAGCCCACTAATTGCTATCTTTTGATCTGTGATGGTTCTGATCTGATAGTTGCCAGGGATCAGTAACACAAAGCGTAGCAATGATCGTAGAGCATATTTTTAAGCATAATTGCATTGACTACAATGAATAATTAATCGTAAAAATCAAGCATACAATTAATCGCTAACCTTTGTATTATGGGACCCAGGTCAGAAATAGCAAATTTGTTCAGCACAGGCTGATGGAAATAGGCCTTCGGTATAAAGACACTTGCAAGACATTCCTGGGAAAAAGGGTGACAAGTTGTTACAGATGGCTATTATATTTCCCTGCATGCAGGGGGCCCACCGATGGGGGAACTTTAACACAATATTTTGTAACAAGTTGACTTTTAGCTGTGCACAACATTGGAACAAATGTTGGAAGACCATCTCATATAAGATGAAACCAGAATATCACCATGGTCCACAGTATCACACCAACCATACCATAGTAATATGACTGTTGACTCAGCAAAAATGGAACATTGGGTAGTATTTAAAATACATGTAGGCCTACGTACACATGTTGTAGGCTACACCGAATGTAAAAAAAGGAACCAGTTGAGAGAAATGGCCTACAGAGCGCACACAGCAGCAGGCACTCCCCCAAAAAATATGGTCTCAGTTTAATAAAACATCATGAAGGTTTAAAGGTGAAGTTCACCCAGCCGATGATTTTTTACAATCTACATGTATGAGAAAGAATATTCAAGGTTATACCCATCTATCGAAGAATAAGAGAGTTTAATAATCTTTCAGTTTTTAAAATTCATGACATTTATATGCGAGCAGATGTAATTCCATAAATTCTCATTTATTATCATGATTCATGATGAATAATAGTATTATTTTCTTATAGAATAGGGGTATGTGTCTAATGAAAACATGCTCCAATTATATCACTTTCGATTTTGTTTTAGAAAATGGCATTACATGACATAGGGAAAACTACATGTACTAGTTTGTGACGCTACAAAATTAAAACTTTCAATATTCAAAACTCCTTATTCCTTCATTTCCTTGACAGATATTTGCAATATCATAACTAATAATATAATTTCTTTTGTTCTTCTGCTTTCGACGAAGAAAACTTTATGCCAGGGTGAAATTCACCATTAACAATACCACCCCTGCAGTTTATCTGTAAACAAAAGGGAGGATTCTCATCTACATGTACTTGCTTGCTTCCTCCTTGTAGTTTTGGGGAGGCCCTGTGAGGTACTGACAGCTCGACGTTTCCTTATTGAAGCCTGTTTTGACGGTTACCATTACAACTTCATCGTCACTCGAATCTTAATTGCAATGCGATATGCCGCTCGCTCACGGCACGCCGTATGCAGGGACCGAAAGCCTAGCCTGCATTGGGCCTGCTGAACACACAAACACATGTGCAATACATACTTGCAGTTGCTTATCCGAAGACTCTGTTCACATGAGAGGTTTATCTGACCCAAGTTTATAAAGAGGCTTTCTGAGTTTCTGTGACCAGAAAGAAGTACACACATGTACATGTATGTACATGTACGTATCTACATTTATCAGCAGTGTCATTTTTACAGTACATTTATACATGTACATGTATGTACGCACACAGTTTTTACAAAAGCTGTTGATGACTGCACTAAAGACAGTTTGCATGAAAAATTATGACTGTGCTGACAAATGTAGGTGTAGCCTACATACATGTACTTGTCTCTGGTGCATGAATAATGCAGTCTTAATACAAGCACTACATGGAACTATCACATTTGAGCAGCATATTTGACCTGCTTTCCCCAAACCCGATCACAAGGAATGTAACGCCTGATGGAAGTTACAGTAAACCCAAATGTAATTTCTAGTCATGAATACAGGAAAGCTAGGAAATCAAATTGGTAAATTTAGCAGGACCCTCCCCTCAAAAAAAAATATATAAATAAATAAATGAATATAAATAGATGAATGAATGAACAAACGAACGAAGAAACAAACAAATAAATAAAAAATAAGTTGATGTGAGACATAACCTGTTTTTGCAGTCATGATAGTTTAATTCTACAGTATACACTACAATTTGTGACACCAGTGGTAGATTGTTTTCCATGCATTATGCAGGAGGCCAACCCCAAACCATCCTAAACTCTCCGTCCTGCTCTTACGACTTTTAACCCTATCGAGACTCCTACGGCTTTATTCACAGTAGCTCCCTGCATACGTCATACTGAAAACGGCAGCGGATGGGTTCATCAAAGCACTTTCTGAACAGGAAGCCGTAGCCAAACCAACCCAGCTCGGCTAGCGAGGTGACAATTGTATTCATTTGCACCCAGGAAATAGATGCAAATTCAATTTCGTTACACACTCCTGATTCAAGGACTGGGAATTTTGCCTTTTCCTGCATACACATTCCAACTACAATTATTCATCTAAAATGTGCACAGAGAAGTACCATCACATACACTGTATATTGTACAACTGTAGATATATATGTGCAGAAAAATAAAGTGAATGTTCACTTTGTGACATTATAGGCCTACATGTACATTGTAGGCTAATATTTGCCCTTCAGTGATGCCATGTAATGTATGTATGTCCTTCCTGCATGAAAAAAAAGTTTCAAATTATTAATATACCCCCCCCCCATGCCTCCAGTGTACTATGGTAGCAGCAGGGGGACAAAACATACTGTCAGAGTCCTCAGAATTCACAGTTCAATCAATAATTCAAAATCTACATTTTACAGTACATGCCGATGTTATCAAGTCTGAACTTAGGCTAAAATATGGATTGGTCTACATGTAGGATACATGTACATAAAGTTGGTGTTACTTCAGGTGATGTACGCTACACTAGTACTTGAGCCTGTAGCATACACAAGCCACTGACTGAGGTTTAAAAGTACAATCCAACTTTAGTCATAAAATTTTGTTGGGGAAAGGAGAAAAACAAGTACAACAGAATGGTGAAAGTTTGAAAGAAATCGGACAAGCAAATAATATAGTTATGGCTGCTTTCAAATTGAGATCCCTATTAAATACTATGTAAATTCAAATTGGCAACTGGGTAATGTAATTATTACACGGGGACAGGACAAGTTTCCCATCTCGGCCATTATCAGGGTTTGTAGTCTTCTGCGGAGTACATTGTACCTACATGTACATGTATTCCACTGGGTCAGTAGTAATAATAATATCCAGGTACATGTACATGTAGCATATTGTATCTATGTCCTCATGAAAGAATGAACTTTGAAATATTAAAACTTTGGGGAGTTTGATTTTAGCCATGTGTATTCAAGTACAGGGAAGAGTACAGTTAGTCCTTGCCTTACATCATGATGACATCACAAATGCGGCCGATTTGAAGGCTCCATGGGTATAGTGATTAATAATTCTTACAACTTTTTGAAATTCATAACTTTCCTACTGTTTGTCCGACATTGTTCCAACTTTTCACATATCAACTTGCCTGATTTTTCTTTTTCATTGTTAACAACTCTTTTATTTGGGTTGGAATGTTTAAAGCTATATCATACAGACGCACAACTGTATACAGGAAGCCAATTGCTTAGTCTGTTTCCACTGCATGTTGTTTTGGCTTCCATCATCAAAGAAATTTTATCTTCATTTTTATTGCTCTAGAAAACAGACATTCACAAATACATACCATACATCTATTTCCATTTATTCCCTCGAAGCGATTCAGATACTTATATTGATATTTAATTGATACATGTTGTACCTAAATAGCAACAACTGGTTCCTCCTTTCATTTATGTGATTTGATGCAGCTTTGATAAAATGAGCCAATCTCATACACAGGTTAAAAAGAGAAGATTCCAAAAACCCATGTGATATAAAGTGTATATACATTTGAATTTCAAGGGGAAACTATTTCCATGAATTTTCTGTTAAATGTGGTACATGAGTATTAAATGAAGCAAGAAAATGAAAGCATTGTAATTTCTACCGTTTTTTAAAAGATGTTTTCACTGCACATGATACAGCAAATTGTTAAAGTTTCATTTTCAGTTTTATACCACTTTATTGATGATCAGCAATGTAAAGGGGAAGTTCATGTTGATAAAAAGTTTGTTGTGAAAATACCAGAAAAAAAATCATTAATATTATAGGTGGGGGCTTGAGGAAAATCCATTTAAGATGAAGTTATTAGAAATTTGTGTTTGATTTGTGACATGCATGTACACAAGGACCTGCCCCATACTTAAATGTACATAAAATGCTCTTTTTTTATTGATTCAAGATGACTCGAAATTTGTTTGTTTCGAGAGTTGGTGTGAAATGATTTGAAATAATGAAAGTACAATAAAACTGCTTTCATTTTTTTTTTGCAAAAATGACATTTCATTGATCTTTCTACTTCAAGACCATAGCAAAAAGCTTGATGTCACAAATCAAGATATCAAAATTTTAATAACCTTTAATCTTTTAACAACAAACAAGTTTTAGTCTGGGTGATCTTTCCCTTATTTTGTCAAGTGATATCAAACGTCCATTTGATGCTACAGCAGGCAACCAGTATTTAAAAAAACAATATCTATCATTTAGTGAAGTCATTGAGTGCTAGCCCTACTCTTAAACCAAATAAAATTGTTATTCTTTGCCCATTTTCCTTGATCAATGATACAATGCATTGTGTATCAAATAGCAGAAATTGAACTTGAGATGGGCTTGGACTCCAGGGTGGTCCAGCCCAGAATGTACCTGTGATCAGGTGTAATTGAAGACATGTCAGAAATGAATCAATGTGTTCACGGTTATTGTATTGATGCATCATGGGACAGAATTTTATTACAGCAGTAGCTACTATCAGTGGCATAACAATTGATGAGCAAAGTATACAACTATTTTCAATGAAATTGCTCTTGTTTTATTCGTTGCAGTGTATAAATACAGTACCCTCAATAACATCAAATAGTCACTTCACAGATAGGAATAAAGTAGGCAAATAAAAAAATCAAGTATCAAGGTGACGCTACATGTACATGTATATGGGCTTGACATTATACCCAGTCGATTCTGCAGTGCCCAGAACATGTTTCAATAAAAAATATACCTGTAGCACAAAACAGTCCTTCACGTTTATGTTTTCGTGGAGCTCATTAAATCGCTCTCCTTGTTTTTTTGAGGAGCTCAATTGAGCTCCTCAGAATCGATCTCCTTGAGGAGCTCAAATCAATTCAATACATGTATGATAAATTGTAGATTTTTCTTAACATCATATATGCAATAGCTGTGTAGCTATTAATTAATCTGTGGTGAATCTAGGCCTGGGTCAATACGTTAACAAAATATCGCGCTCCTGCAAAAAAAAAAATTGCTACAATTTCATATTTTGCATCTTTAAATCCATGAAATGGCCATCTATTTTCCATAATTTCTTGAAATTATGTTGATTTAGTTGAAAACTATCAGAAAAATGAAGAATATTCACCTCTTTCACAACTCTGATTTGATCTTACACTTGGTAAATTGTAGTCCCAAATGTAGACTTCCATGGTGTTGCCATGAAAATCTACATATGGGACTATAATATTTACCGAGTTTAAATTCAAATCAGAGGTGAATATTCTTCACTTTTCTGATAGTTTACAACTAAATCAAAATAATTTCAAGGAACTGTGGAAAATAGATGGCCATTTCATGGATTTAAAGATGTAAAATGTGAATTTCTAGCAATTTTTTGAGGAGCATGATTTTTTGCTCTCCTCATGTTTTTTAGGAGCGCGGTAGGAACGCCGGCACGATTGCACTCCTCAGAAATGAAGGTCTGACAAAATATAATTTTGCGCACTTCGAGCTCAGTCTGGGCCATTCTACCCTACTGTGCTGCACCTCCAGTACTCTGATTCTGCCCGGTCCAAAATGCAGTGGAGCTCCCTGTCCATGTGTTTGATAAACATTTCTAAAGATGTATGTAGTATTGTATGAAAAACTTAAAGTGTTGTCATCAAGAAATGAAGGGCATTCATTTCCCTAAAGGATCATTGCTCGTTTTTCGGGGTGTATCGAGGTGTTCTACGGAGTTCACCATATTTTCACATTTTAGTTTTTACAAGCAGCAGAGATGCACTGCCAACATGGGAGATTTTCTCCCATGTGGAAGATCTACAATATCACAGACTTTTATAAATTTCAGAGACAGTCTCCAGCGCCAACCACACAGAAACGTTGTTATCCTATAAACAGAGTACTAAAGTAACAGCAAGCCTAGTCACACCTTTCAGATTATAAAGCCAAAACATTTGTAAATAGATTGTGTCATCAGGCATCGATGATGCGATATTACTGGTTGTAACAGGGCCTCTGTTAGTGCATTGTTAGTGCTAACAACAATTCTCTGCGGCCGGTACAATGTGGGAGAGCAATTTACTTCTTATACATTTGATAAAAAGGGATTACCATGGCGGTATTAAAGTGGAAATGTAATGAGCAGGTTCCTCATGAAAAACTACCCCTTTTCAGTCTACTTTAAAAATTCACCATCTACTTTTTTTTCTTGAGGATTTCTTTGGCATCCACACACAAAACAAATTTGGGTTTTTACCTCAGTGATCGTAACACACAGTGTAGAGCTGCCAACTTGGATTAAAAAAATACTTGCATCTGCCGATAGATATCAGGAATCGCAAAATATTTGTTTTAATCAATAAATATCATATAAATTATTTTATGATATTTATCAACCGAAACAAATATTTTACAAATCGTGATATTAATCGGCAAATGCAAGTATTTTTAAAATCTAGGTTGCAGCTCTGCATGCGTGAGGTATCTAGGTATCGATAACGAAAGAAAGAAAAATGGCGACGTAAACAGACAGGGTAAGTAAACGCTCTTGCTCTTAACTTTTTTTCAATTTCACTATTTAATGAAAATTTGAAAATGACAAAAATGGGGGTAGATCTAAACATGAAACTTGCCCATGTACATAACTTTGGGTGAAAAACAAAAAATAAAATTGGTGATTTAGGTCTAGGTTCACCACGGGTAATCCTTACCTCTACAGCCAGGCATATAAAGCCGAGCCAGGCGTTAGGGGAGAACCCTACGTACATAGGTACATTGTAGGCCTAGATGACTTATGATGGTGGGCCCCAAGTCTGCGCACCTAACAATTTGAGTTAAGATTTAACATAAATTTCTTCTTATTTCACAAAATCTTTCAGTTGATAATGTTCCTTACATCATAATGAGTTAGTGTGCCAAATATCTCATAAAAATGTGAAAGAAATAGGGCCTTTATGATTTTCTTTGAAAAAACATTGGGCAGTCATTTTCAAATTGAAAAAAAAATGGTACCCCATGTCTGCGCACTCATTCACTTTGCACATGATTCAGGGATTTTGATGAGAAAGGCTGCATTTTGAGGCTGTAACATGAAATGCCCTGAATTCATTATTTTCCCACCATTTTGAGTGTAAAGTTCGTGTTCGTTGCGTATCTTCTTTTACTAGAATCGCGCAGATACGCGGGTGCGCAGACTTGGGAGACCATGCAGACATGGGGGAAGTGACCATACTCCCCAGGCCCAGACGCCTCCACTCCAGGCTAGCCAGACCGGGCCGAGTTCAGCACAACAAAACATAGACAGGAATAACCGTCGTTTCTGGGGATTTATTCAACAATTTCTGACATTTTATTACAATCCCCATTTACCGACGGCAATGTGTCAGTACGAGCCTTCATGTGTAATCTGGTCCGAATTCGGCGGACGGGTTTTGTCCAGATTTGTTACTTCTTTTAGATTCTAAATGACATTATATTATCTTGGACGAAGGTCCACTATTTTCGTTAGACTCTAATCTTTCTATTGATATCATATACATTTTATAATATTTTGAAAATATACGTTACCGATGAGTTATTCCCGGGTTATTCCTTATTTTTTGACTTTCTGCCGGAGAGGAAAATATGGCAGCCGTCAACGAGTTGTGCTTTTATCAAGGCTTTCCGATTAAATTTTCGATATCTTGGCCAATCAATGCGAGCGACAAGTTCCGAACGCACGCACATCAATATGTCCAAGCGCAGCGCAAAGCAGCGGCACAAATCGCGATAGGTAGCGACTGGTAAATACGTCTGTAATGATGATGACGTCATCCAAGATGGCAACTTACCTTGACCAACGAAAGGATCGAAGATGACGATGTTTCGATCATCATTTCAAAAGAATTAGCGGTAACTGAGGTCTAAGGTACGATATTTCTGAATTTTAAACATTTTTTCGTAAATATGGATGTGATTTCTTTTTCATAATATGACATTTTATGTACAAAAAAACGATCGGAAAATCGGGTTCCCGCTGTTCGATCTAACGTTACTGCTAAAATACGTTGTCTGTACGTACGGGCCTCCAAGCTTTTCAGTCTATGTATTGGTGAGTGCGCCAACGCAGTTCAGCGGAACAACCAAAATACAGAGACTGAAGCTTTTGGTCTAAACAAAACAGAGACAGACCTTCTGCAAAATTTTTGTCAAACTCGAAGCTTTGACCCCTTTGTTTACTTTTGCTATTTATTTTTGGTGACATGCGATTGTTGAAAGCAAGTGTATGCAGCTGCATCTATGTGCAGAAAGCTAGTGTCAGGTTAAGACCTAACTTCTTTTTTACTCTCCCCTGACCTGACGCCTCGCCCTCGGCCTTGCGCCTCTTTGCTCGCTGTACCCGGGCCAGGCCAGGGCGGGGTGCACTGTGTTGAATGAAGTGGTCCCGATCCGGCGATAGGGATTGGCCAATCGCGCAAAGCCCACTCACTCACTGGAATTAAGGCTCATGTTTCACACAAAATTATATAAATATAACATACCATAAAGTGATATTCTTCTCTTATAGACTGTCTGCAAGTCTCCAAAATTTAAAAGAAATGCTAAACTCCTGTATTCTCCTGGGCAACACACCCAAAACAAACGGAAATAACAGGGATCTCCTCCTGAATTCACGTACGAAGTAAATTCATGGCGGATCGAACTGCACTTGCTTGTTAATTGTCGCAGAGGGCAGTATAACTTCTGTATTTCAACATCATGCATGATGCTTCTGCTGCGCTGTCTGCAGTGTTTCCCAATTTTCATACTTTTTTGCAAATGAGGATATTAAAATAGTTTAAGTGCACGGATTAGGGGTTAAAATAAGACGGCGGATAAAATTATTTCACACTAAAGTATGTTCTGTGCAATTGTGCATCACCCAGCTGAGAAAAAAAAATCATCTGTATCAATGACAGTGATTTCTAACAGTTCTTGGTTCAAGCTTGAAAATATGGTTAAAGGGTTGATAAAAAAAAAAATCATTAAAGACAAACAGACTTACTTTCAAAATTCATGATATACATGTACCTGTGTAACATCCCGTGTAACATGCACTGTCCCTTATGTCATGATGGACTATAAATTTTCACTATACATCACTTTTAAGGGCTTTTTAATGGTTTATGTCTGATTTGTATTAATGTGTCTTACAAGTTGAATGAAAAAGTAAATGATGTTGTGTAAATAATGTTTCAATTTTTCCAACAAAATGGCACTCTATGTAATTCATGTACATGATATATTGGATAGTTGATCCCTTCCAACATTACAAATTAAAAGTAAATTTATTAAACTTGATATTCGCTGATACAATTTATCCCAACTTTCATCATTGTTTCTGTAATTGTCCTTTCAAAAAATAAACATAAGAATGAACTCTCCTGTAAACAATTCAATTAAATATATAACCAAGCCTCTAACTAAATAAAAAGTTATGATAAGATAAAAAAATACGGAATTGATCTAAAACTGAATTTGAAGGGATTACAATAAAATGGCCTTCACCCAAAAATTTGTTTGAAAAAGTTAGTGAACTCCACCAGAAAATGAACATATTTCAAGTTCAAGTTCTGCCATCTAAATTGTGAAGTCAGGTATTTCATTTTTATTTTTTGTTTGCATTTGATCATCGAGACAATTTTTTGCTATCAATCATGTGAAATAATCAATGGAATCAAATTGTAGAAAATAAGTCCCCCTTGTTATTTAGAGCTTAGCGATTGATTATGGAGCCGGTATTTATGATTGATATCATGTAAAATAATCAGAATCCAATTGTAGAAATAAGCCCCATGCCCATTCACTATAAGCTTAGCGATTGACTCTAGACTCTAGAACTGTTTTTTATGAATGATCATGCACAATTAATGATGGAATCAGCAATGCAATAAATTGCTAAACTGTGTGGTGGCAGCAGTGGGATGTAAACATAGACTATAAGGTAAGGATTAATTTAGCAATATCATCTCAGAGCTGCCAAAATTGATATTCAGATATCAGAGAGAGTTTTCTGCTGGAGGGAAATCTTTCTTGATTGACACACAATCCAATGAAAGAAATCTATCTCATGAAGGAGATGTTAAAAATCTGCAGTTTTTCGCTCAATTTTCAGAGTCTGTCCGAAAATCAGGGAGACTTGGCAGCCCCGTCATCTACAGGCTCTTTTGATAAAGAGGGTGCTTATGAAGGCTGAAATATGGCAAAAAGAAGCTGCTGGAAACTGCTTATCTAAAAAAAAGAGCCAATGGAGTAAATTAGAGAGTCAAAAGGGGCCTAAGCTTTCGATCCTAGCAGAATCTTCGTGGGAGGCAAAATGACAAACATATAAAGTGGAACAACCATAAAATAGACCACAGATATTCAACAGCAACACTAGAAACCAAGTATTGCTGTTGAATGTCTGTGGTCTATATTTTGGTTATTCCACTTTATATGTTTGTCATTTTGCCTCCGGACAAAGGCTGAAATATGTTAGACATGGAAGAATTCTTACTTCTGATTTAAAATAGCATCATCAATTTTACCACAAATGCTGGAAAAATGGTTGCCCCAACTGCAGTCAAACCTACTGATACATGTAGCAAATACCGCCTTTCTATAAAGTCCACGAATTTGATTTCCCTTGATAAGTATTCCCCGGCCATTGAAATATTTATTACAGGACGCTGTTCTTAAAGAATATCTGCTCAAAGACCACAAAGGACCACCTTCCTATAAAGACCCTAAATTTGATTTCCTTCAAAAAGTATTCCCCTTTGAAATTGTCTTACAGGAAGCCGTTCCTAAAGACTATCTGCTCAGAGACCCACTTTTCTTGTCTTCTATCGGCAGTCTTTAGGTTGCACTATTGGCATACAAATATATGGATGTGGTCATTTTTTACCTGATTGCTAAGAAAGCATCAATGCTTGTAAGCAAGCAACCAGAGGACCAACGGCTTAAAGTCCCCTCCGAAGGACCTGGTACTGAGGATTAATGCCTTACCAAAGGGCACTAGCGCACCTAGTGGGAATTGAACCCGGGTCACCAGAATACGAACCCCCCGCTCTACCGACTGAGCTATCGCGCCTCCTATAACGCCAACTAAAAGGGTGGATGGTATCTAACATTCAAATCAAACCTCAATGGAATGGTGGATTTCATAATACTTCTTCAATATTCATGGCAAAGATAGTATCATATTTTTGTATTTTCCTGTTGTTCTCAAATCACGACACACTTATTTTTTGTCAACTTAATGCCACAGGATTAGAATAATTTTCACTTTGTGAATGAGTTGACAATTGGCACTCCATAAAAGTGAACTCTAAATAAAAAGAGTTTAAACAATGGCTATCATTATGCTATCCAAAGGGCCCTTTTTCAAAATGTGCCAAAATTGCTAAAGCCAGGGTAATAATAACAATGCGACTCGGAATAGATTATTTCTAGATAGATGACACTATACAAATGCCTTTCATTATTATTATTTGCTCTGTTTCCATCCTGAGCTTAATTTGTACATTATCATTAGAATTACTGGATAATATCATCACAAACAAATAAAATAATAATCACAAACAAATAAAGAGGTTGAATATTTCACATGAATCTTTATTCTCTTTAATTCATTCTCTCCACATAAACTTAATATGGATAATGTAGAAGACAGATATAGCAACATATTATGATTGTAAAGATAACTGTAAAGATTATAAATAGAGTTACATGAATGTACAAAGTAGAATGTAAGTTTACAGGTACACAAATAATGATCAAAATAACACCATTATGTATATCTCAACCGCATTTGTAAAAAAAACCTGGATCAAGATCAAAGATTAAGCAAAAAGGGTCCTACCGTCCCACTCTGCTCATTATTAATATGGGCTCTGTCGCATAGCAAAAACCTGCAATGACCAATCACGATCAATACTGTATGTGTGCTTGGTTATAAAATCTGACCATGTTGGTGTTTTGTAAAGCTGTTCCTATGTTCAGAGCGACTTAATGAATGACCAGTGAACCTTTCTTACACACTACATAATCACCAATGAACATTTAATGGTGATTATCATTTACCACAAGAAAGGATCACCAGTCGTTCTTATATTCACTCTTAACTTACAAACAGCTTTATGAAACAACACCCAGAAACAAATTAGAATCATTTCAAATTCACTATACTGATTGCAAAGCTTTATAAAATGAAGCATGAGAAGATATCTTTAAGGTATCCATCTTAACAAGTCTTTCTAAGAATATGTGTAGGTGGCGGAATCACTTTACTTTCGTTCTCAGAGCAGTCCTTGTATATCGGTTTCACACGATTTCATCACAAATCCAAGTTGCTCACATAGCGGTAAATGCAGAATCGACTCGGTTATATTTCTATAACCTCCACAGCCACTATTTTCATCATCATTAATAATTACTAATATTATAATTATCTATTGTACACGAAGGTGGGAGAGGGGTGGGGGAGAATAAATGCTGAATAGAAACAGATATTAAAATCAAATGCATTGATATTCATTAGAATAGCAAATATGACAACAGGTAAGTATGCATGTAAAACTAGGTATTGAATATCAAGGCTCTGTCACATTAACACAATTTAGCCAGTGTATGCGGAGCTATGTAAGGCAAGCCATTAATAAATAAATTACATTTCTTGTCATCAAGCGTTCAATTCTTTATATCAAGAAATGCAATTCATAAAATCCAAAATGTATTCCTTGATAGCAAAAATTTACTTTTTTGGAGTCGGTGAAAGAAGATTCTTGTTTCTATATCAGGAGGTTAAATTGCGACAAAAAAAAATCATGAACAGATTAATTTCTTTCAAAAAAACAACAACCCACAAATCAAAAACAAATTTGCACAAAGTAATATATCTAGAGTCATGCTGGCAAGCTAATGACATCATTCAGCTTGCCTTGTGATGTCATAATGAGAAGAAATTTATGATTTTTTTTTCAAAGTGTGAAGGGGCGGTTACACACTACAGAAATGGGTGATCAAAATTATCCATTTTCATAGAAATTGGTTTCAAGTAGCCTTGAATATGTGGGACTATTAACACTCACTGAACCACCGGTATACCTCAAATTACAACATTGCACTTGTCTCTGGAACACATTTCCATTATTTGATGATACAGACAATAAAAAGAAACATCAAGATTTAAAATCAAATTAAACATTATCAATCTTAAAGTTAATCTAGAAAGAAGGATTCATCTATATCATTTTTAGCTACTCTTCTACAAACTTTTGGAAAGCTGGTTTAAATCATCTATGAGGATGGCTTGGCCTCAGTTAACACAGCACATGGTACCATTCAACAGCAAATGTATCCTTTAAACACGCACCATTGTTGCAAAAAAATATGCATTTAAATTGCCTGCCTAGACACGTACAAGCATGAAATGAAGCAATAACACAGTTCAAAAGTTGGTACAAACGGGGGCGCTGCTACAAGAGGGGGCGGTTAACTGCCCCTATCATTTTTTTAAGGAGTGAAAAAATGAGGAGACGGAAAAGAAAGAGGAAGTATAATGAACAAACAAATTAAGCATATTGAATAGAGTGAGAAACATAGTGTATTAAAGTCTTTACCACCCCTGTTATGCAATTGAAGAAATATGTATGTCGCCTTTCCATCATACAAGAGGTCATCCTGCCAAACCCTTTATGATAAAAACAATGAATTAATAAATTGGCACCCATTCCTGATTTCAACGTATTTGCTTTCTATTTGTTTCCAATTTTCATTATCAAAGTCAACTCAGGATGATCAGCACTTAATGCACTAACAAAACATAAATGTGTGAGGAAAGAGGAGAGCCTTCTCCTTAATTTTGGCACAGAGTTGATCACAATTCAGCATAAAAAAAACCCCTCACGATTTCACAAATTCAAGATTCAATATAAAAAACCAACTGGTACACAATCTATCTTAAAGCTTCATGAAAATAAACAATAGTTATCTGAAATGTACAATGAGTGGACTTTCAATATACAATATATACACTTTCATCAAATATAGTTACTCTCTTGAAACGAGTCGTTAAAAGATTTCATGTTCATCGTTGCTTTTTAATGATGAAATCCAAATTTATCTGTTTAGCCTATCACCACACGCCAAAAGACGACTTCTTTGATCAATTATCACAGAGGAGACAATTAAACAACTTTTCTACCCCATTAAGCTTTTAACTAGAGAGAATAATGCAAACAAAAGATATGTTTAATACTTACATATTAATCTGTTTGTATTGAGAAAAAATATTTTGATTTGCTTTTTATCAAAAGAGACCCCATTGACTGGCCCACTAACATAAACGGCTGCCATCGACCTTGTATGTTAACAGATTTAGAGAGATACACATTTTGACTGAAAAAGGTTCATACAGGAGTATTATCTCACCTAGCTAGTTAGTTACCATTTCATGAGGTCAACCAGATGACCTCTAACCTTTGACATTACCATGTAGAGCTCACATCTGCGTAACACTGCCACTGTAAGCCATCCCAAATTGCTTTGTAAAGGGACCACCGTATACGTAAGCAATGGTTTGATACATCCTAAATCATGTACACACCAATCACATTCCTGTGACTCTTGAAGTCAGCCAGTAGACCCCGTTGAACTTTAACTGAAATGTGTGTCCTTATTAAAATCAAATTTCCTGTGCAGTGGCGTATCGGGGGGGGGGGGGGGGCAAGTGCCCTGTGTGCCACATCAAGGTGCAATGAAAGGCTACTTGAAATAATAATAAACAAAAAAAAATAAATTAAGTAAACTTTGATAATTGATAAAAACTAAGTGACAGCAATGGGGGCAGGGATTTTGCACTTTCCAGTGGGGTTAGATGTTGCATCACTTGCCCCAGATGACTGTTTTTCCTGTGGTCCTGTCATGCCAAACATTGTCTCTCTGACTTTGAGAAGCCACCATGGAGCTATTAATAACATCATCAGTCTTGTCTCTTTCAAGACCCTTCCATTATTATCTCTCAAGGTGGCTTGAAACCAGAGACGACCAATGCATTTAAAGCCCAGCATACACTATGCGATCCGATGCAACACAATTTTTTAATAAATCGCATTTTGCATTAAATGTGAAAGTTCCAAGAAGCAATAATTTTAAGTTTGGCATAACGTTAGGAAAAATAAAATCATTGCGGCAAGCCCTGTGGTCGGAGTAAAGTCAAAATGGGCTTCAAGTCGCAGCCGATGATGACATCACTACGATTTGGATTTACTCCAACAGGGAGGTTTGAACTAGGCTGAATTTCTATTTTCGTAGTCCTACCACTATTCTGAACTCTGAACGCTCAGATATTATTGGTTCGAACGTTCATATCAAATATTACAATTTCTTTGAAATTCAGATCGCAACAAAACACATAGAGTAAGCAGGGCTTCAAGGCACATTCTCATCGGTTTCCATGGGGAGTTTGACACCATTTGAATATCAACCGCCCAGAGTGAAATTCAATTTATAACCCGAGTCCCACTGGCCCCAGCAAACGTAATGCCAATGGAAATGACCTTTATATGGTAACGTCACCATCTCCCTTCACCCTGGTAGAATGGACTGACAGTTTCCCAGAGGAAGCGGCTTGGCCAAAGGATTTCTCGCTGGCACACTGAGTTTGCTTTTCCCCAAAGACGTCTCTAATCACATGTATTTCTAATGCTTTTTTTTCACAAAGTCTGGGGTCGGCGAATAATAATCCATTCCCCATGAAACCTGAGATGCCTATATGACTTTAAATAATAGCTTGTGTTAACCCATTGACCACTAGGGTACCTATGGGCAGTCTGCCCCCCTTGACGAGTCACAACCCATGCAAAGGATGTATACCTGCCCCCCCCCCCCTGATGAGCTTGAAGACCATTTTCTTCTGGTATGAAATCCTATATTTGGGGTTGAACCCTTATTTTTTTTGCTTGTCATTTTATGTTTCTGGTTTGAAATCCTATACTTGTGGTTAAAGACCTTTTTTTTTGCTTGTCAATTTTTTGTCTGGTACGAAATCCTATATTTGTGGTTGAAGACCTTTTTTTTTTGCTTGTCAAATTTTGGGCAGACAAATTTACCCCCCCCCCCCCCTGTGAAAAATCCTAGGTACGCCACTGCCATTGACTACTGCATTCTGTGATTTCCATAGGCTTTATACAAGGACTACCGGACTCTAGTAGGAATCAGATAAATTCTGAGCCAACAAATATGTTTTCTTTTGACGAAACAAGATGTGCCACAAAATAAGGTATAAATACAAACACTAACTTAAAGTGATTGGTTAACATTGGTTTGACTTTTAAAAAAATCTGAGCTAGAAGGTCACACTTGTCACCTGTGTCTGTGATATGTTACAAAAATGAAGCCCTGAAAAAATTGCATTCGAAAATCATTATTTAGTGCTTCAAAAATTGAAATATAAAGTGACCGGAAACACCATCTTAATTTCATCCCATACAGTTATGTGTACTATTTAGGCGTCTATAAGACACCTATTTACAAAATCGGGGTTTGTCTTGTAGTTTTAGCTTTTCATTCTCAATAATGGTTGTTTTTCAGGGATTATTAGTTCTAATACATGCACTTGTACACGTTTCATCTTGGTTTGAGAATTTTTTAAATCGGCTGCTCACAAAGTTAAACAATGCCTTTAAGGTAAAATACAGGTCAGTCCAGAGTCAGCCTTATTCCATGTAAGAAAAATTAATGAAACAATGTTAAATGAGAAATAAACAAAATTTGAGTAAATGGCGATATGTAATAGACCAGTTCGTAGTTACTTCATGGGCAATTTTGGTCAAATGACCTTTCATTTCTTTCATCATGATAGGCAGATTTCAAAGCATGATATTACGTAAGCTTGCCTTACATAGCAGGATGAAGAAATTGAATAGACCAGGTGACTAGAATAGCACACAAATGAACACTTAATGAAGGTATTTGTTGCACTCCTACTACTTTGAATGCATATCTTAGCATGTTGCACAATGTATTTGACAAACTGTGAAATACCAGTCGTTCGTGGAAGCATTGTTTTTTTGTGGATGTAAATGAAAACGACAATTCAAAAGAATATATGAATAATCAAGACATCAAAGTTGGTGCTTATCTCATTAGATTTTAAAGCATCATGTCACTTTAGTACAAATGACCTTCTTCTGATCATGCGTAGAATCTTTTGATCATGCGCAGAAAGGAACTACGAACTGGCTTATTAATATAGCTGTGGGGGATAAGATGGATTAAATGTATCAGTATGCACAGATAGGGTGGGGGAGAAGCACAAAATAATATGCAAATATATGAAATGACACGCTGATGGATAATTAATTTTTATGCAAAAAAAAAAATGCATGCAAAGAGATAATCTTGAAAAACAGAAAGTTAGTATAAAGTTCATACTTTTAAAAGAGCACCCCAGATATTATAGTTGGTTAATAGAGAAGTACTTCTTAAAGCCCTGTTGTGCACTGGCAAACAAAACTAAGCAAGCATGGTTGTTTTAATGGTTTTGGTTTCATGAGAAAAACAAGTAAACATAACCCAAACATTTAAAACGAAAATAATTGAAGGAGAAATAATAAATTATCAATAAAATGTTGCTTCCAAAAACATTTATTTCTGTCACTATCAAAGTACAGTATCGCCCAAGAAAATGAAAAGAAATATACATGCTTTAACTTTACTTACGTTATAAGTAATTTGGATGATGAGATGCTTGGTGATAAGTGAAAAAGGAAATGAGTGACAGCACTGGCAGATTGGGGGGGGGACACATTCAGCTCATGACCCCCCTTTCGAGGACCATTATAAAAAAAAAAATTATGTAAATACGCCGTTGAAAGTGAGGACTTTTTTTTGCTAGTCAAAATTTCCGCGGACAAAATGGCGTTCAATTTCAGATGAAAACCTTTTTTTTTGGGGGGGGGGCTTGTCAAATTTTCATCGGAAAATGTGCCCCCACCCCTTCTGGAAAATCCTGGATCAACCCCTGAGTGACAGTATCTCAAATACGCTCTGATATATTTTCTTGCAAATCCTATATGAACAGCAATATAACCTATTCACGTTTGTTTCAACAGGAATAAATTTGATTGATATACAGACCTAAGACTTTCTTTCCTACACTAATGGATGCAAGCACTTGAAATATAACAAAATAACAGGAGAGGGGTTAACAATCCTAAAAGACGCTGAAACAATTAAAGCCTTGGGGCATCATATTTAGAGCGATTCATAAAAAAAAATACCAGCCTCTTTCAAATAATTATTGATCTTCGTTCTGTATCATAAAAAATTTAAGACTATCAATGAAAACTACCATATAAAACTTGATTTTGATTGAGAGGGGAGAGACAGAGAGAAAGAAAGAGAGAGGGGAGATAATAAAGAGAGAAAGGGAAAGACAGAGAGAGGGGGAGACAGAGAGAAAGAAAGAGGGGAAGGGAAAGACAGAGAGAGGGGGAGACAGAGAAAAAGAAAGAGAGAGGGGAGATAATAAAGAGAGAAAGGGAAAGACAGAGAGATATGGAGAGAGAGCTCATTTACTGTCAAATGCAGTCAGGGTTGGCCCATCACCACTGTCTGTAAATATTTTACAATTGCACTGACTTTTCAATCCACATCATTAACAGATTTTTTTTCCCCACATTTTTTTTTCTTATTCGTTATTGCTTCACAAAATGGGCATGTTCTAACGAGACTAAAACTTGGGTAGAGCAAATTCTAGACATTTTAAAAGTATTTCATCCATTTGATGTTAAATCTCATATTTCAACTGAGATTTGAAAATGAACACAATCAAATGAAAATGAACAAACAAAGAAAGCCTCAGAATACAACCTTACATATAAATGACTGCAATCTGGGGGCCCTGTCTTACAAAGAGTTACGATTGACCAGATCAACCACAACTATGGACGGCCAGCAATGTCAACGTATAAACTGCATGTTTCTTCTAAATATTGTCTAGATACCATATTCATACAGATACCATGTATATTCATACATCCATCATTTTCTTGAACATTCAGTGTGCTTCTCTTTGTAACAAAGGACAATGAGCGAACTTCCTGAGTGGGAAAAATTATGACAACGATGGATTTCCATATGTAGTTGAATTTGATCGGATCAATCATGACTCTTTGTAAGATGGGGACCTGGTCTTAATACTGTATAAGTGCCTATTATCATTTTGGGTCAAGAATTTAGTATGGAGGCTGTATGCACGCAGGTCCAAATTTCAATTGAATGAAAGCTTACATCTGGAAATATGTTCTAACATACCCATCAGTTAACCATCTATGTACCATAAGAATTCAGCATCTACAATCACAAATTCTCTGCTTTATCTGGCAGACAGAACAAAAGATCCTACCAAGTTTCCATGCTGTTACGCATCTGAAAAAAAATGGACCAGACTCTCCGGACAAACGACACTGACCAAAGCCTTTAGAATAGCGCCATCTAAGGTAAGATTTGGAAAGGCCGGCATAATAATGGACCCACAATACACCATTATTCCCTTCGTAAACTCTCTATGCACCTTTGTGAACAATTTTCAGTACATTGGTATGTAATGGCTAAAACACATCCAAGCATGATACCCCTTTTAGAAGTAGTTTTGTAGTGAGAGAGAAGCAAAAATTATGCTCTTGGCTTCCGCATTTGTAGATCCTATTGGATCAATGCACATATTGCCTGGCTCACATAGCTGATGAGTTAAAGCAACAGAACCAGCACAAATCTCCAATGTGTTCATTCAAATATATAAAATGCCAAATGTGTTTTCCTCTACTGTACAACGATAATAATAATTATTAAATAAAGACAGAAGAATAAAGCCTGGACTAGCTGGCTGTGAAGGGACGCAATCTCTCTAGACTGATCTCCAAGGCAAGGCGTTGGTCGGTTAGCGTTCGCAGCTCCTGCTGCATCTCGCTGTTGTGCCGCGAGAGCTTCGTGTTCTCGTCCTTCTCTTGGCGGATCCGCGCCTGGACGGACTTCCTGTCACCCGTCCGGATCCTGCATTGAAAGTAGAGAAGAAAGGAAAGGAAGCATTAATCTACAATTGTCACTCTCAATGCAGGTGAAAATGGGTGCAGTGGTGCTTAATGGTCTTCGTGATCACTGATTCTATGAAATTCATCTTCAATAAAATCTCTTAAATTTTCCAATAGTGACCCGTGTGACTTTTGGCACTGTGACCCCAAAATCAAATCAGATCATCCTCACTCACTTCATATGCATACATGAGCCAAATTCAAAATTGATAACTCAAGTGGTTCTCCAGTTGGTTCTTTAGGTGGTTCCTTGTAAGAACAAGATATTTTCAGATACTGTATGTTACGACTATTGTGACCCTTGGCATTATGATGACCTCCAAATCTAGTCAGATCATTATCCCACCAATATGCATACATGAACTAAGACCGAAGATTGGACCACATTTGAAGTTGCCCTATTAAATGGTCTTTACTTATCGCAGAAGTGGGGCAGACGAACAGACATCCCGAAAACATGATGCCACGTACAATTCCCGAAGGTGGGCGGAGGCGTAGAAATGAATTACTTCTATATGTACTCACTCTGCGACTCCAAGATTGACCGGTGCTGATAAATGTCTTTTTCTCTCTTTTGAGAACTGTTCTCTTCTCTTCTCAGCTTCCGTGTCCCCTGAGAGATGCCTCTCTTTGTTCGTTAGGTTGCGAGGTGACACCTGTAACCAGAGATTTAAACAGAGCTTCAGCAATTGATCATAATTAATTTGGTATGATTGATTGCATTGACAATGATTTGCAGTCAATCGTGATAACCAATCATTCATAAGACGGCTATTATATAACAATGTGGTTCACGAACACCATCATCCTCATTGACACACATGCGGTATTACCCAAGGATCATAGGTACCAAGTGTGAAAATAATTGGTGAAGAAATAAAGAAATGAGAGCAAGTTGGACAAACACTTTAAGAGCTGTGATCAATTGCAACTCCAAAATCAATCACAAATCCAAAATCAACTGCAGCTTGATTTTCAAACAATGACGCACGCGTATATTAAAGGGACTGTCGCTTGATTTTTTTCATTTTTACTTACATTTAATGCACCTCTTTCTGCGATGGGCCCCGGGATATTATAGTCAGCATTTGCATAGGTGTATTTAGCGAGCCATTTAGAAAAAAAATTAATCCTATATCCTGATATCAGGCATTCCATTCTACATGTAGCTCGATATCAAGAATTGCCTTTTGTTAGCAAGACAAAACATAGACGAAGAAAATTCTTTATATCAGGAAATTATTTTTGTGCTGTTAACATAAAGCAATTCCTGATCTTAAGAAAAAGGATTACGAGACAGTGTCTTGCCATATGTATGTCGGTACACACTGTCTATGATGTCCTTGGGGCATTCCATTAAAAATTTTCATCTGACAATTTGTTAGACCTAAAACTCTTCTTAGATTTTGATTGAAAGAGAACACAATTCCTATGTTCTGATAAAACAAACATTGTTGGATAAACATCTGACGGGTCCTTATGTGAAACGCTCCCCGGATGTGACAGCCATTCATAAATAAATGAATGAATAAATAAATAAATAAATAAGTTAATAAATAAAGAAAGAAAGAAATAATAAATAAATACATACATAAACAAATAATAAATTTTCTCCATACACCCCTCTAGGACACTTAGATCATCAACTCAACTACTCCATCAAGTACCCAGACTAGGAACTAAGACACATGGTGAAAGGTCCTTCTCCTACAGTGCCCCAACCCTGTGGAATTCTCTCCCAAGTACTCTCCGATCACAAAATAATCCTGGACTTTTCAAATCACAACTTAAAACATTTCTTTTTAATGAAGCAGTCAACTAGGCATTTCCTAATACTTATGCCATACATGTATGTAAGTGATTAATGTAGATGTTGTTAATCGTTATTCTAAGTAATTCCTTATGCTGTATAATTTTTATTTTTGTAAAGTGCATTGAGAGTCCTTTTAGGTCTGAAATGCACGATAAAGAACTACATTATTATTATATTAAATAAATAAACAAACATATAAATAGATAAATAAATAAAAAATAAATAAATAGAGCAAGCAAGTGAATCATGACTCCTCTACCTTTCCATCATCTTCTCCTTCTTCCACTAGATCCTCTTCACTGGCTGATGGCCTTGGAGGGGGCACTGGAGGGACTGACTGCTCTATCTGTTACAGATACAACAACAATGCAAAGAAGGCAATAAGTTCATTAAAATTTGTAACTTAGATGTGTTTGTGCTGAGGGATGATGGGCATATTTCACGAGTTTGGTTGCAAAAGGGATTAGATCCACTTTAGTCCATTTCAAGCAAGTTATGTTTGTTTTTATTCTCCAATATTGCAATATTTCTATACGAAACTAACTTGTCACGATATACTACTCCACCATGTGAACATAAAATTACCATTACAGATCTAGCCCCTTTTGCAAACAAACTGAAATGGATCTACCCTTTTGAATAAACAAGAGATTTTTCTTTACCATTTTTTGTTCACTTTTAATATAAATGGTAATTTCAACTTTACCAGATTGCTAGAAAGGCATGGATGATTGACGCAAGCATCTGAAGAACAAAGGCTTAAGATCCTCTCTGAGGGACATGATTAAGACGATAAAAGCCATTCCGGAGGGTGCTAGCACTAAAGAGGGAATCTAAACCGGAGTCACAGGATTGCAAACCACTGGTGTACTGACTTTGAGCTATCAAGCCTCCCTCAGACCATTTGGTTGAAGGTGGGTGGTTTGACGAGTGGAGGGGGGGAATGGACAAAGAAGATATCAAAGAAGTGGTGGAGGAGAGTAGGAGGGCTAGGTCGAGGATGGAGGATGTACTTAACTGTGTAAAGTAGAGAGAAGGGATGAGAGCAATTTGCTACAGATATCTCAATTTTTGAAGCATTTCATAAAAATGTTGTCCGTGATTTTTCACTGACTAATTCGCTCTAATCAGGTTCAAGAATTCGCAGTGGCCTATAACATCATTCAGTGGAAATCATTGACAAAACTTTTCATGAAACGCCCCCCCCCCCCCGAGGGTTAACTCACCGTTCTGTTGGTGTAGTCTAATGACGCGCCTCTCCTGTCCATCTTTAAACTTGACGACTTGGCCTTCATCGCGTCAAACTTGCTGAAATCGGCAAAGTCGTGTTCCGTTGACGACATATCCATGCTTTGGGTTTTACTTTGCTGCAAGTTGAGAAAATAAATTGCATGCAGGTCTTGATGAGAGGTGACAATATCAAATAATACAAAAAAATCTACTACTGAGACTAGTTTACCAGCATTTAAAAGAAGTGAATCATCGTGGAGCCTGTGGACAAGACTACATGATAACAATCTGGCATCAGGTGTAAATATTCATATCTGAGTGGTACGCGCCTTATAACCCAAGAAAACAACGAAAACAGGCATAAAAATACATATTTTTTTTTACCAAGGTACTAGTAATGCATACCTTATTAGCTCATTATTTTTTTTATCTTTCTATATGGGCTAAATTGTCTCTACAACCACGTAACGGAAATGCAGTGCCCACCAAACTACTCTAGTAGCAGAAAAAGTATTCAACTGTTCCCATCTATCCATCCAGGATATTTGTAGCACAATCTCTCAACTTTGAAAATGAAACCATATTGCTTCTACACAAACCTGTCACCTGCCTCGTGCACCTTATCCTACACCACGACAGAATGCAATCTTTAACAGTCTATCCAAGTATAAACCATCGACAGAGACTCTTCATTTTATAGGACGATACTAAACCTAGCCGCCACCCACAGAAGTAAATGACAACCATCCTTACAAACCACAATACTTTGTCTCTATAAAATGTAGGTCCTGCAGTTTCTAATCTGAATAGATGACAGGGGAGCATTTCATGAAACAAATAGTCTCAATGGTTCTCACTGACTTGTTATAAGCTATGGAAATCCTTGCATCTGATTGGCTCAGAGCAAAGTTGTCAGTGAAAATCATTGATTATTTCTTTCATGAAACCCTCCCCTTGATGTATTGGTTTCACACTGGTGAGGTCAGTGTTCAAAAGAAGATAGACAAGGTGTATCAAAAGAAAGGCACAATAACTTTCACATCTTCTTCTGAGAACAGTATCGAATCAGTGCAAAGAATGTCATATCTTTTGTAGTAAGTAAACATTATTAAGATATGAACAATATTTTTATGAGTTTTCATTGACCATGCATCACTGCACGAAACGGTTTTGAAAAATTGCATGCCTAATTGCAGTTAGTCAGTCCATTATCTACTGAACATCTTGGACACAATGATAATTCAAAAGTGAAACTTTAAGAATCCTCAGTAATGATTGTCATGTGTTTTTGGTATTATTTAAGAACCTTCTGCTTTCAAAATACTTATCGAATCCAAAGTCAATCCAAGAAATATTGCTCCTTTCTTGAGATGTTAATATACATGTAGCTTTGTAAACATTAATCTATCAATTCAATCTGCAGTGCAGGTGAACAAATTTTGCAACACTTCATTCTGCACAAACAGTAATGCATGGGTCTGAAGGTACATATATTTGGAATAGTTGTTAAGTATACAATGTACTTGCAATTTTATCATCACAAATCTGATAATTTTACATTAACAAATATACGAATGATGCTGCTCCTTTTTTTTGACACACCCTATAGAACTATTCTGACGCTGGGTTTACAAGTATTACAATACCATTATCTCTTTGGTTGAACTATATACACTGTAGCAAAACTTTAATTCACAAGTTGAGTTTCTTTTTATTGCTGATGGAATAAAACGATTTTGCCTACTCAGAACTCTATGGATGAATCTTCACAATTTTCATTCATAAAATGAAAATGAAACTTAAGACAAGGATTGCTATTCATATAAACTTTATGATACTCTCAGGCCTTCTGCTTTCATTTGATCAATATAATTTTTTCTTTGGGGCAGGGAATTACTTTGTAAACTTTTTTTTTACTTTGTTGTAATTATATCTTTCTTGAGGTGGGGAAATGTGATATCATCACCATCATCATCCTCCTCCTCCTCCTCCTCATCATCATCACCATCACCACCATTATCATCTTCATCCTCCTCCTCCTCCTCATCATCATCCTCCTCTTCCTCCACCTCATCATCATCCTCCTTCTCTCCTCATCATCATCATCAGAATCATCCTCCTCCTCACCATCATCACCATTATCATCTTCATCCTCATCATCATCATCACCACTATCACCACCACTTCCACCACCATTACCACCAAAATAGCCGACATCTTCCTCCTCTCCCTCATCACAACCATCACTTTCTAAAAAGATAAATACCTGAACTTGCTGAGCTGTAGGTCTTGGTGGTATTACTGGACGTGGTGATGAAACACTACTGGATTTTTCTACAAAGAAGAACATGAAAAGAAGATTAAAATCGTCCATACACACACACACCAATATTCTTCAGTACACCTGGGGCCCGTTGCATAAAACTTTTTACCTGAGAAAACTCAGGTTGTTTTTACTGGAGTTTTTGCCCTGTGTTAAAGTCAATGGCAGAAATAAGACTAACCTTATTTTTTCAGTTTTTACCAGAGTTTTCTCAGGGAAAAAGTTATATGCAATGGGTCCCAGATGGTAAGATGTGCGACCACTATCAAATTGCACATGATTACGGTAAGTTCAATCTTGTACATATATACAACACTAAATATAACAACAATAAATACACATGGCAAGGAGCGAATCACGCCAATAGAATCATCAAGAACAGCCCTGCAGCCCATTTCATAAAGAGTTACGATTGTAACACTGCAATTATGGTAACTACCATGGTAACAGGGCTCTGCAGCCAATCACAATCAAGGTTACTATGATAGTTACAATAATAACAAATTAACCATTGTTTAAATCTTTATAAACTTGGCCACTGGGACGTTACAGGACAGCCACAGTGAACAGCTATTGCATGAATATACAGTAGTTCTCAAAAGTTAGCGAACCCCACAAAAAACACTCCTTCATGCAAACTGTTGAATGTAGAAAACATTTATACATGTACAATGTTCGGCGATCTAAGAGAAACAAATTTTATTGAATGTACTAAAAGCTGTGCGCACTGGAATCGGGAGACTAGCTAAACCGGGATAATACTGGAGGGCCTTGAGCACCTAGCAAGTTGGATACGTGTCCTATACAAATCCTATATAATCATTTTTCATTATTACTTTTCTTTCACCTGAATTCCCAATTAAATGTCTCAAACATGGCAGAGCTTTAACGCTTTAAATCATGGTCATTTTCTGGAGGGGTTCGTTAACTTTTGAGCACCACTGCACAATGTACATGTAATTTGAATTGGACAGAGGGGAAATGCCCCACTCTCCCATTCCAGTACAGAAATAAAACAAATTTTCCTGAAATACTTTGTGTACAATTAGGTCTGTACAATCTGAATCGTGCCAAGGAATAGCACACATTCATGGTAAACCATCCAAACAGAGCAAATCGTAACCTTCCATACATCAATGCTGCTTCATTTTTTTTTTCAAAATCGAGAAAAGTTGATACATTCAAATCATACTAAAAAGGTCAGTTAGCACAAGCTACATGTACATGTAAATTCAGTAATACATGTACATGTAATTGCTTTCTATCGAATTGTACATCTCTTGGAGCAAAGTCTCTATTGGAAGAGAATTACTTCATCTATTTGCCTGTCTCCCTGTGATGTTTGAAAAATTATTTAAATGAATTTCTTTATATATTTTTCACTAAGCAACTTTACCCATGACAGACAAAAAGGAAAGAAAACCCAGAAGAAATTTCTTTTTCACAGCAACCAGTCTTACCATCCTGGAACACAAGATTAAGATCGAGCGAGCTTGAACGAGAATGATTACGTTGATGCTTCCGAGGGGGTAGGGGCGGGGCAGCCGCCCCTCCCTCTGTAGGCTCTGGTGGAGGCAAGGCTCCTTTCAACATGGCCGAGTTCAGAGACTTGCTCAGCCGCGGCCGAGGCAGGGTGGTACCTGCGTACGCCAGGGCACTGCTTGAATCAACGTTGCCCTCTCTTGACCGCCGTTGATCCGCATCTCGAGTCATTGTCTTCGTCGGGTGGGGCACTTTCCTCTTGGTCTTGCCGCTGGAAGGAGGAAGCAGAGCCTGATCGACCTTTGACCCATGATGATGGGCCTTAGTCGCGTTCTGAGGTTGAGGGCGGGGAGGGGCGTGGCCTCGGGGCGACTCTCCTCCAGTCTCTGCAGTCACCGCTCCTTGTCTATACAGGGGCAGTCGCCCTGGGGTGTGCATACTTATAGTTGCACCTGTGTGAGACCTAGATATAATGCAAGGTGCCCCGATGGAGCCAAAAGAGTGACAAAAGAATCTATGCAAATAACCCACCCCCTCCCATCAACAAGACTGGAAAAGTAACTATGCAAAATGTTTTTCTCATTTACAGGCCTATTCATGAGATTGAATGAAAAAATTCTATACTATAAAACTGGATAGTATTGAATATTACATTTCTTCATGCCCCCAATGCTTTGAAAGAGAATTCTAAAAAACAATGCATACAGACAATATCATTGTGAAATATTGAATCAATCGTCAACATTGATTGAAAATATGTTTATTTTAAATTTTCAAAGTTGTCAATATGTTGCCATTTTCGGGGACTCAGATTCAATCCTCCTATTCATAGGCTCCTTGTATTAGATTTGATACACAGAGTGTTCACAAAAAAGGAAACAGGCTTATAATTGTCAAATATTTCTATTCAAATTGTCAAAATCTAGGGCATTCCACTCTTTATTTTAAATGAAAGTGAGACCAAATAAGACTTTGATCAAATGCACATGTAAGTTGTTACAGATGGAAGATTCATTCCAATAAATGTCTTAATTATGCCAGAATAAAAAAAGTGAAGTCTTATGAAGAGCCACCTAATAATGTACATGTATGAATTATCATGCAAAATAATAATTAAAAAAACCCAACTGCAACTCATTGGTGAAATGAAGTGTGTTGGTAATTATGTGTGCATGTGTGTGAGGGTGTGCATTTATTAAAATATATTATTAAAGTAAGTCAAGTTTTTCGATATTGATTTTAAAAAATCTACATTTGTAAGCTTTATTAGCACTATCAGCAAATAATATGCTGACAAGGTTGTCATATTACAACAATAGAAGGTGAAAACCTGAACTTGGCATTTGAATTTAATTTGGTAAAACATTGAATTATTCGGGAAAAGTTTTCAAGTACTTGAATCTTCACACTCAGACATAATGTTTTTTTAATGTTATTTCAATATCAGAAATTTAATTGCTGCCAGAATTTTCATTTGACCCCCCCCCCTCTTCTGATCTCGCCTGCTGATCGCTGCGAAAAATTTGCACAGGCAAAGGACCAAATGTGAACTATATAGTTAATTTTCAAAAAAATGAATTTATTGAATTTCAAGTGACAATGCCAATAATTGGGTGAAATTACTTCTTTTACATTTAACTCACTTTTTAAAGCTAGTAGACTGCTAATTTTGCTGAAAATATTAACTGTTACATGTCTACCAAATATCTATGAAAAAAATGCCAAAAAACATACATACACGTAATTACATTTTCAGGGGGCTTAAATTATAGAAGCTCTGCTTTTCAGTTGGCCCTCCCTCCCTTTCAAATTATTTATCATTTTGATAAGTGTATACTGTAAGATTATGTTCATTTTTTTGTAAATACTTCAAATGTGATTATATGTTACTATCTAAACTGAAATAATTGTAAATATAGAAATCTAAAGTGGAGAAATAAAAAATTGAGTTGAACTGAATTAAATTTAATTGAAACACAATTTGCATTAACTTTGTACACAAAATCAAGTATTTAAGCATATTTGAGCCTGACGTGTAATTTAGTGACTGCATATCTGGTAATTGCAAATTAGGTCTTAAAGAAGCGCAGACTTAAAAGTAAAACGTCTGCAAGCAGTGCTGTAAAAAAAATTGTTGAAGGGGGGAGGAGTCAATTTGACCATTCCCCAGTTAATTGAGGTTTAATGAATACTCATACACCTGTAGGTGTAATTAATCTATGTTTGATGTTGTGAGAAATGTTAAATAATGTGAAATTGAAACAGTTTGACACTAATTGATTAATCGAACACAGATCTTCTCCCCCCCATACTAAGAAAATAAAATTGGGAAGGAACAAGGGGCTATTTCATCCAACATTTAATATTAATACATGTTGTCTTTTAATTTCTTTAATTCATTTGTATTCTGGAGGTTTGTTAGAAATAAAAAATAAGCTTAATTCAAAACTGACGCTGTAACATTTTATAATTTAGATGTTTTCTTCCTCCTACTACAATAACCTTTGGGTTAATTGGCCTATTTCATCATAAGTTCATAATCATGCAAACCGTCTTTTAAATGTGTAATGCACCTGTATTCTGGATATTGTGAGAAATGATAAATTAACTGAAATCAAAATCAAAAGAATTATCATCAGGAGCCTGTTGCAGAAAGAGTTGCGTTTAAACACAAGTTAATAAAAATCAATCGCAAGTCCCAAATGCGCGCTGTTGATTGGTTGAAAATCAAGTTACGCAGGATTTTTAGAGTTGCAATTGATTGCAACTCTTTCTGCAATGGGCCCCAGTACATGTAAGTCCCCCTCCCAATGAAAAAAAAAGAAAAGGGCACTATTTCATTAAACTGTTGCAGTTGTGCTATTTTTTTCAATTAACAAGTCATGATTCCACAGAAACCTTAACTTTGATCGGATGTTGAGCCATGTTAACATGGAAATTTCCATAAAAGCAAAACGGACCCCAATTTCATAGAAACCCAAACATAGACCATTTGATAATTGAGAATAATACCAACCGTTGAAGCCCTAATACCTCCCTAAATCTAATAAATCACATTTTGGTATAATATTAGCACAGCACATGTGTTAAAAAGTGTGTTGAAAAAAAAAGTATATTCTGCAATTCATTAGAACAAAGAAACAAAAAATTAGATTGGCATGCTGAAAATATAGGTGAAAGTTTGACAGGTGAGAGTGCTCAAAAGAGAAGAAAAAAAGACAGCATACCTATTTTCCTCCAATTCACTAGAAAAGTGAAATAAAAATAGTGATGCAAAATATCAGATTAGAAAAGAAAAATTGCAAAATTGAACACCATGATCAATTTAAAAAAATATAACAAACAACTGCAAACAAATCAAACAAAAATTAAAAGTCTTCAAACATGAATTATAGTACAGCATGTTTTTGTAAAAAAATAAAATAAATGCAAATCATTCAAATAAAACAGAAGACAGGAGATAAGTGTAGAGAATTCTTAAACTTCTGAACAGGTTGAAGTATAAAGATGAATCAGTCCTTGAATATTGGTTGATAAATATAACCCATGTTTCCAAACTAAGAGGCAACAATTATTTCATGTTAACTTACTATAAAAAAAAAGTAAATAAAGCAGTGAAATCTAGAGGAAAACGACAAGTAACCTTAACTTGAAAATTTCAAACAAAAGGAAATCCCTCCTTCACAAAATTGAAAAGAAAACCCCTTTAAACCCCCAACTTTTAGTACCAACTCAGTAACGCACACAAAACTCGGCATTAGCTCTGTGGTTAAAACCTACAATTGAAGTCATGTCCAGCTTAAACTTTTCAATCAGTTGATCATACAATGATTTCCAATTCAAACACCAGACAGCTATTAATCTAACCCTTCTTTTGATTGGTCAGAACGATTTAACAGCTTACATGTAAATGTAAACCTTGTTTTGATTGGTCTAAAAGAAGAGTTTAAAAACTAATGTTATCTCATTTTGATTGGTCATTAAGAAATTTATGACAGCTAATATAGTTTTTGTTTGGATTGTTAAAAAATTAGGAATATGGAAACAAATTCTATCTTTATTTTGATTGGTCAAAAGAAAGATTCAAGAATAAATGTTCCAGAATAGGAATAAGATTTATTCTGATCTTATTTTGTTTGTTTGCTATTTTTTAAAGTATAACTGGACTTCTAATCAACAGTAAGCTTTAGGAAGCCTCATTTCATCTCAAGATTATATTCATCCAAGCAATATAGATTACATTCAAAATATTTTCGAAATGTGTAATTCAAATTCTTAAATGACTAGCTGAAGATAATATCGCATGCACTTGTTATGTCATCTCTCAACGGGTTTCCCAGTCAAAAAGGAATACACGAAGCACATTTACTTTCTATTAAGCAACTAGTAAGCACAGAATTTGCATCCTGACTTTAATACATGTATACTGTAATGTCTGTAGCATACAATGTAGATGCATTTGTTCTTAATAAAAACACAGGGGGGGATAAAGTGCATTACTCTAGATTCGCTAATAAAATGGTTTACTGAATTAAAAGAACATCAATCTTGATTTCAAGTAAAACTGCATTCGTTTACTGTTCAGTTCTCCATGCCAACATTACAAAGTTTAAACATTAAACTGCATGATTTTTTTTCTCTGTCTCTTAATCTTCTTTTCAAACTCAATTTGACAGCAAAATTTCTGAAATAATTAATAAGGTTTGTGAATACAAAAAAAAATGTGTTAAGTTCTTGGTATTTAAATCCTTGTTTTGGTTTGAATCTAAATTTACAGCTTATTCAATTTTTCAGAGCAACAAAACTATAACTGTTTTAAACTGTTCTTGATGCGGTATACCCAGTTGTTGTGTGTCCGGACGATCAATTTTAGAAAGTCATTTGGAAAAATTTACAAGCCAAGTTTCATCAATTTTTAGTACAAAATGTTAGGAAATATTATAGAGAACAAAATATAAGATGATTACTTCCATTGAATTCACATTTTTAGTGTAATCCAAAGACAAAAAAGAAGGCAACAAAAACATAGTGTCCGGACACCCGACCCCCCACCCTAATATGTGTCATGCATTACAATAAAATTTGTGCATTGGATAACTACTTCTCAATGACGATGAAATGAGGCTTGGAGCTATGTTAGTAAAGTGTTTGACGGGCTATTAAAATTTCTATGAAGTCAACACAATCTATTACCTTGACCGATTTCTAGGGACACGAGGGTAGGGTGCAACCTGCTCGATCGACCCCTCCCCAGTCTGGCAGGGAGGGGCGGCTAAGAAGTTAAAAAAACAAAAAAGATGAGATGCAAAGTTAAACTAGGGTCATGAGAAGGGTTATGAATTGAAGATAAGCAAAGGCAGTGCATTATGGTATATGGTATCACTATTGTTTGAAAGAAAGAAATGCAGATACAGTAATAAATAGAAAGGAGAAAGAAATGCTTATTACTATCAGTCAGTGGTTACAGCTATTTGGTCTTATACAATTTGGTCTAATTCCTGGAGCATCTTATGCTGATTAAGCCTAATTCCTGAGCCATCAAATCTCAGATCACAATACCACGATTTGGTTAAATTCTAGGGTCATACATTAATTCCCGACTTGTATAGAATTCCAAAGTCATCTAATCCTCACTAGTTCTCTATATTCCAGAGGCCATCATGTAATCCCGACATGGTATCATTCTCAATTCATAAAATCCAAACTTAGTCTCCTTCCCAGGTTGCATGGTATGACAACCACTTTTTCCACATACAGGAATACACTTCCAGTTCTTAGCACAATGTTGGAACATTTTGTGTCTGTGAAATAGCTGCTCGAGATAGGTCGTTTGTCATATTGGTCAACAACGAGAACTGCCGCAGAGATCTCCAAATACATGTAGGTTGCTACAGGAATCATTCCTAGAGACAGGGATAACACATTCCATTCCTGTTGGAATCTTCCAATGGTGCAACGCTAGTCAAAATTCTCTTACTAGAAAACATTCCTTGAACCTCACATTACAAGTGCAATGGAAGATATAGCCACTTTTCTGGTAGGGATGCACTAAGCCAAACACTGCTGATACTCCCAGAGATTTGAGCGGTACACTTGGTGCACTTCTGTTCTGGGCACTGTTCTCATAGCAGGAGAACCAACTCAGACATGACATCAAAATTTTCCCAGAACACATCTCTCTTAGAGCTGAAGGCTTTATGGAGAGCAAGAGTCCCCAAACGACACCTGACCCAAATGGCTTTTCCGGTGAAAAAACTTGCCGTATCCAGAGAGTTATTAGTCCTCTTGGAAAAAGGCTTCCTGGAGGGCAAGTTTCCCTGGAGGACAACTGACAAAGTGGCATCTCCCGTGCAGAAAACTTGCCAAAGCATACATGTATGTAAAGAAGAAAATCAATCTTAATCTTGTGTTCCAAGTATGGCTAGCAGACTTTGGTATCATTTCACAAGTTTTTCGTTGAAACTTAAGTTTCAATTCATCTTCAAAATATTTCAGTTTGTGAAAAAATTTCAAATGAAAAGCAACTTCACATCTTAATGTACATGTACGTGTACCAAGTATATTTTTGGTAAACATAAGAATGGTAACGAATAACATTAATACTTTTGTTGTTTTCGCTTGTTTTCAAGATCCTTGTATTAAAATATACTCAAAGTTGTTACCTTTTCCATTCAATTTCCATGAACAATTATTCATATAACACATTTTCACATTACATAAATGTACATTTACACAATAAATAACATTTACATATAACAGCCAAAAGCAGGGTATTAACGGGGTGTGTGAACGCATTATGAATCACGTGTGTCTGGGTCGAGATGTTTGTGATGGTTGTTCAGACAAGAAAGCAGTCACATTTCTTAAATCTTTGTACATAGGGGAACTGTGCCATATGGAACTTTGCACTACTGAATTCTCTGTTAAAGGAAAATGACACAAACTTTTGTAAATCATATAATTTAGTTCAATAATTGTTTCGTGTCATAATTCTTTGCAGCTCTATTGTGCAAGCAGTGTCTCAGCATTTTTGTGTGATTGTGAAATTTAGTCCATTTTCATTTGTTTATTCAATAATATATGACCGTAATCTGCAAGACAAAATAATCATGATACTTATAATTATAATAATAAAGACGTGGTGAATTCATATGGATTCCTGAACGAGCCCTTGTGATATCGGTAGGGTACACATACACACAACAGAATGAGGGGGTGAAGGATACAATACTACTTGCATGCGGAAGGTACTACAAGGAAAAGGTGAAGGTGATATACAGGATTATATACATTTATGCACAAATTTGTTAAATACAATGCACTGTTTGCTCTTTTAAAGGGATGGTCAGGGCTGAAAATATTTATGTTTCAAGAAATTGAGTAAAATTCACAAAGCAAAATGCTGAAAATTTCATCAAAATCGGATAACAAATGACGAAGTAATTGAATTTTAAAGTTTATCAATATTTCGTGAAAACAGTTATATGCACATCCTCATGAATATTCATTAGGTGGGCTGATGATGTCACATCCCTCCTTTCCTTTTTTTCATGTTATATGAAATCATAAATGGTTTTTTTTTTTATACATGTGTAAATGACGTGTCTCAATTATGAAGAAATAATTTGCAGCAGTATTCAAAAACACTCAATCAGTGGTCAATCCAATTGTTTTAGTTCTTGGTACAAGATTTTGAATAAACCTAATTTCATATAGTAAAATACAAAAGAACAAGTAAGAATATGACATCATCAGCCCATCTAATGAATATTCATAAAGACATGCCAAGAACTGTTTTGTCGGAATAAAGCAAATCTTTAAAATTCAATACCTTCGTTATTTGTTATCCAATTTTGATCGAATTTCAGCACTTTGCTTTGTGAATTTTACTCTAATTATTGAGATATAAATATCTCCAGCCTGGACCATCCCTTTAAATACAAACTGACAATGGTACTTTGACACAAAACCCATTCCACAATCCAAACAGGGGACCATTAAGATGTAGTTTTCCTGTTCAAAGTGTGTTATTATTTTTAAATATATTGCTCCTTTAATGATCTACTTGGATGACCCAAATGTGAAATATAGGGGAGACCGGGGTTCGTTGGAACATGGGGTGAGTTGAAACATTGTAATTTTCTTTAATGCCTGTAAAATAAATTCATGCAATACTGCCCTCAATTTATTGTTATTAATAATACAACAGTGTTGAATTATTATTGCATTAAATTGAGGGCAGTATTGCATGAATTTATTTTACAGGCATTAAAGAAATTACAATGTTTCAACTTACCCCATGTTCCAACGAACCCCGGTCTCCCCTATGTACTTTGGATTAAGGCTGGGGTCTGAAAGAAAATGTGTGGTCTCCAATGAAATCAACTTGTGTTTGATGGATGAATGAAATAATATTTTCCAATAATAATTTCATGATTTGTGAATCTTGTGAATATTCATGTACATATTTCTTAACATGTAACGTAGATGAATGAAATAATATTTTCCAATAATGATTTTCATAATTTGCGAATCTTGTGAATATTCATGTACATACATGTATTTATTAATGTGTATGTAGTCGCAGGGCAACTCCCAAGAGAGGACAACTTCGCTTGATACAATTTCTGCATGATAAATTCTGTAGAGCAAATCACCCCCTTCTCCTCCCCCCCTCCCATCGCCCTGGGGAACAAACAAAATCTGGTCTTTGCGGGCAGGTAGTCCTTCTGTGCAGATGGTTGCTAATAAACAATAATAATAGCTGGATTTATAAAGTGCTTTTTGCCTGAGGACACAAAGCACTGCTACCATAACCCAGGCTTTAGCTCGAGCTACCATCACCGGCGAACGGTGCAAGCAAGGAATTAATCATTCCCGGTAGCCCATGCACCTCACCTGGGTCGAGTGCAGCACAGTGTGGATAAATTTCTTGCTGGATGTAAACACACCATGGCTAGGCTTCGAACCCATGACCCCCTGTTTGAAAGGCGAGAGTCAGGACCACTAGATGACGTGAAGGTGTAATGCAGGGTCGCAACCATTTTAAGGGCAACCTGCCAATCATTAGGAAGTTATCACCCCAGGGGAATTGTCCCTACAATTACAGCTTGAATGGCAGATGAAGTGGAGAGAGCTGGGGTGGGGTGGGGTAGGTGGACTGGCTTGGGGTGGGGTGTGATGGGTGAGATTCTTTATCACATGACTTGGTAGGTGTCTTATCTTAGCAGCTTGTTTTTTGGCATGATTGCGTGTACGGGAAGGATTTGAAATGGGGGAATATGGCGAGGGTATCAGCAGTAGAAGCTTCACTGATTGATGTTGGTGTAATAAGCATTCAGCGTGGGGAGCTAGATCACGATACTTGATTTGAAAGCCCTTTATAACAGTAAAAAGAAGGGATGAATTTTTCTCCCTAACGTGTTTTAATATAAGAACCTGAATAAAATTGTGAAAAGCAGTTGCAGAACTCTTGACTTCATACACATACTTTGTACTTACTATTACCTCTAGTTACTTTTTATTGTTAAAACCTGTCTAAGTTTTTGTAAAGAATAAAAAATAAAGCAAATTTTATTTTATCTTTAGTGTAATGAGAGACATATCATGGTTCACTATGATTATCATTAGCAGTACTATTATCATCATTATAATAATTCCTAATGTTTGATGTCTAAAGTAATCAGTATTATTATAACTATCATTATCATCATCATCAATATTATCATTATTATCCTTACTTTATCATTT
The DNA here is from genome assembly GCF_018143015.1 of Lytechinus variegatus. NCBI lineage: Eukaryota > Metazoa > Echinodermata > Echinoidea > Temnopleuroida > Toxopneustidae > Lytechinus > Lytechinus variegatus. The sequence goes on along the minus strand of NC_054743.1, from coordinate 35,628,030 downwards.
TTGTTAACATTATTTTCATTAATATTTTAACTATCATTATTACCATTACTGTAATTTCATTTTTGTTATTATCATTATCATTACTACATAATTTTAATTTATGGAGTATTACAAGAAACTTACATTCCATTGTAAATCAAGTCTCAAAATCAATGAATTGAATGTAAATTAAATTTGCATTTACTCAAAACTATTGCACTTGATTTTCTAATTACATGTATGTTTGATTGGGTATTGAACGTAAGTTTCTTGCAACTTCCCAATAGAAACATGGGACCAAATGTATAAAGAGCTTTCAAACCAAGTATATGCCTAGAACCAGACACATTTTCCATGCATTTTACAGTGACATATAGCCATGAACAGTGACAGATTATATTCATTGCATCATCTTGTTTTCATTATCATGTCATGTGACAGGGGAGAGGTACCTGAACCAAACTTGGGGCGGGCCTTGCCCCACTCGGGAGGCGGGGCTATCTTGGCGGGGGTGTGGTCTGTGCTGTTACTACTTGTGATCGTCATGGCGCGGGGCTTTATGGGGGAGGGGACCACTATCTTGCTCTGTTCCATCTCTTCCTGGTGGACAGGATCTAAAGGGATTGAATTCAGGGATATGTAACTCTTCGTGTGAAGTACATAAGAAAATGTAACATATCTTGTAACAGTGTAGTAGGTTTCACGGTACACCATGTATCTTTCTTGGGCAAGTGCTGGTCCTGAAAAGGACCATCCAATCTTGACGTTTCGACAAGTGTCCTCAGGAGAACACGGACGACAAGAACACACTTTTTTCGAAACGTCGAGATTGGGTGGTCCTTTTCAGGACCAACACTTGCCCAAGAAAGATCCATGGTATACCATGAAAGCTACTACACTATTCCTCTTTGCCATGGAAACCTTCAGAAGTTGTATTAACACCAGAAACACACAAATATTAACACCTACACAAAGTACATGTATTAGAAAAAAAAATCATTTGGACATCAGAAACCCACATGTACTAACATATCACAAAATGAAATGATATTTGCATTACATTGTTAGTTTTAATATACATGTACTTCACCAAACCTTTCAGACACCAGAAAGACACACACACACTTAACACCTAATTCAAAATAGAAAAACATGTTGAAAACAGACATAGATCATTTTTAGGTGATAGATGATTTCACAGAGTTAGGTTTACATTAATGAACCACATCTAGATCTATAATGACATGGTGACTATAACATCTAATTTTCAATACTAAAAATGTTGTTACTTGCTGCAACAACATAAGACTTACATGTGCTTATATAGAATATATCGTGCGCCATTGAATAGGCAACCAGATAATCGGTGCCTCATAAATGCTATTGTTATGATGTAGCCTAAATATAGCTAAATCCAAGAAAATAGTCACCAACGGCACCTCTTTTTTATTTTTTGCTGCTCCTTAAGCCCCCTCAAGTTCAAAATCCTGGTGGGTGTTTCATAAAGCTGTTTGTAAGTTAAGAGCGGCTTTAAGAACAACTGTTGAACCTTTCTTACACTCTAAATAATCACCAACGAACATTTAATTGTCAATACCATTTACCACAAGGATCGCCAGTCGTTCTTTAAGTCGCTCTTAACTTACGAACAGCTTTATGAAACACTCATCAGGATCCATGACCGCTATTAAGCCAAATAGCAGAAGAGATGATATCACAAGAATGAATGCCACAGCCTGACGACACAGAGAGGAGCCATCATAGGGGATATTCACACTGGCAGTAAATCATCGCGATGATTTGTGCATTTTTTTCTGAATGAGAACAGAAAACTGTACAAATCTCTGCGATGAAGACTGCATGAAACATCGCGAGCCACCTTGCGTTTTTTCTAATATCGCAAGTAATTCACTCGCGATGATGCGAATGTGAATCCGATGATCCAAAACTCTGAGACGTTCTGTTTAAATTTCGTGCATTGCCATTTTGCAAAGCTTGTGCAAGTGTACTCATGGCCAAAAGACCGCAATGTTTTCACAGGTCCAGACTGATCGCAACGTTTTGTTCCAGTGTGAGTCAAGAGGAGGATATATCACTACAAGCTCACGGGTCAGATCATCGCGGTCGCAGGAGCGGGGCCTGTACATTCTTAAGGTGAGACAGCTGTTATAAGCTACTGAAATGCCTTCATCTGATTGGCTGAGGGCAAATTTTTGACAGCCTTTGCTTATAGCATACTCTACCTGACAACGTTCTTGGTCTTGTCTCCGGGTTATCGGGATCCGGCTGCACTGGTTTGCCGTCGGGTGAAAGATGTAACGCGATTGGCTGAAAGATCTTTGCATCCTACACAGAATGATAAGCATAAGGGCCATGTTATAGTTTGGAGATTGTAAAAAAAATTATCAATTGAAAAATTTCAATCGCAAAAGTGCAAACGAGTGACAATTTCCCCTACAGAAAATCAATTCAATTTCTCTGTAGTAGAAAGCAGATAAGGGCTCTGTGACAGAAAGCTTTGTAGCGATTATTCTTAGGTTGATCTCTATGATTGACCGTTTTATTGTAAATGACCCATCATAAAATTCAGACCAACGATTAATTGCTATTAAAGCTTTATGTTGAATTTGCAATTGATTGTTCAGAATTAATTGCCACAGTCACAATTTTTTTTTAACATTGCCTTATTTTACAGCCCCAACCGAGGGTGCAATAGCCCTAAGCTTAGTAACTGATTACATCAATGATTACTTGCAATTGATTGTATGAACTAAATGGATCATTAATTGTTTATCTTTGCTTTAAAAAATACATTTAAACAGCTGTCTCACTTTATATGCAGTCTCCTGAAAGACAAGTGGCAACTTAGCACCCAGTGATAAAAGCACACATTCATTACTGAACGCTTCCTCAATAAATGCATCAAATTAAACATAATCAATGTATGAAATCTGTATGAACCATGATTTCTATTGATTTACAGATTCCAAGCCACCTTTGTGGATTTTGGGCCAATGTTTCTTGACAGCTAACAGAAAATTGTAGTTGCTTCATAGGAAATAGGATGGGTGTAGATGTACAATGGAAATAGCAGAAATGCTGCAATGAACGTGGTCTTGTTATGTTATGTAATGTTATGTAATATTGTAATGTTGCTACGTTTATGTTGTTATGTTAAAGGTATTATTGTTGTTAGGTTATACATGTAAATGATATCTTATGCTATGTTAGGTTATGCTATGTTATGTTACGTTGTGTTACATTACGTTATAATATATGATTTTCCGTCATGTCATGTTACATTATGTTATGTTCTGTTATGTCATGTAATGTTCCATTATGTTATGTTTCGTTATGTTGTTACCTTATGTCACGCTATGTCATGTCATGTCATGTTATGTTCTAAATAATTGATTTACAATTTAATATGAAAGCAAAGTGACAAAACTAATGACCATTAATTAAAGTGATAGCAAATGAAGGATCGTAATTCAAGGCTTTTCTCTCTCTCTCTACTTTTTAATAAACATTTCTAAGCAATATTACCGCAATTTATGTGACTGTATCATCACCTCTGTGGTATTTCTTACTTTTGAGCTAGGTCTTAACGGATGCGATAGAATTAAATAATTCCTCTATTTTACCATTTTTAATACTAAAAATACTTCTGTAAATGTTTCAATACACCAACACAATTTCTCATTATGGATTGCATGTTGATATTACTAACAACAAGAAATGCATTTTATTGAATTTCTTATATCATGGTCTATAGATATAAAATCCCAAAAGACAAATATATGTTGAGAAAGGGAAAACAACAACCTATACTGTTCACATGCAGAGATACAAAGTTTTAAGGCTAGCATGATGTGAGGTTTTAAGGTAGGGAACTGGAATGAGGCATGTGGATAGGCTTTGATGAAGAAATAAGATTTCGGTTTTATGTGTATGGGGTATGAGCAAGAACACCCCTTCCCGTGCTGAAGTCTCATACTTTGAATGAAACTTGGCATGTTTTCATATGATGAATGAATCACTGCCAGAGATGAAGGTCATGTGACATTGGAACATAACACCTGACATGATGTCTAAGAACATATGGCGATAATACACTGACTACAAGTGTGTGATAAGACTATCAACTGGTCAGGTGAGGAAGATAGTGCCACAATCCAACAAATGTAAAGGGTCAGGTGATGGATATAGAGTCACGTGACTTCAGGAAGATCATGTGACATTACCTAACAAGTGTACAGGTCTCTGTAAGAAGACTATAAACTGGACAGGTGAGAAGATAGGAGTTACAAGATTTCAAGATCATGTTACATTATCTCACAACTGTAAAGGACTATGTAAGGAGATTATAAACTGGTCAGGTGGTATAAATAAGATCACATGACTTCAAGAAAATCAGGTGATATGCTCAAGCAAATGTAAAGGATCATGAGACATAGCAAAAAAAGTGTTTATTTATCAGACAACATGGTTAGGATCAACTGTATACAAAGTATTATTGATATAATTTTGTAAAGCCATATTCAGTGTTGGTGATAGGTCAGGCAGCCATATTCTCACACTCAACACCAACGCTGAACTTGAAATCACCTAATGTTAGCATGACAGAACAAAATGTAACTGCAATAATGAGCAAGGTGGCAAACTGAGAACGTCATGTGACAATGGGAGAAATATAAACCTACTGGGTCAGGTGATAGGGTGAGTGTCAGGTGACAAGAAATGGATACAACAAAAAAAAATTGAGAATCATAAGGTACATAACAGGATCGTGTGGCAAAGTATTATGTGATAAAGTAGGGGTACTATGAGAGGTTACATACTAGTTTGATAGGGGACAGAGAAAAAATCAGGTGACAAGGTGAGTATTATGTGACAAAGGAATAACAGGTTACAGTCAGGTGACTGAAGATATTGTCAGGTGACAAGGTGAGTGTCATGTGACAAAGAAGGGGCAAATCAGTATATCAGGTGCTTATAATGCATGTGCATACCTAGGGCACACCGAAAGATCATATGTTGAAAAACAAGTTTTAAAAAAATGATAATTACTAATACACACTTCTGATTGGTAAAATTTGATTTTTAGAGCTGTGCTTGACTGCAACTTTAACTGAAACTTTTTCTTCAATGGGCTCAAAGATGACTAAGAATGAAGGAAAGGAAAATTAACAGGTGGCAAGACCTGTGGGGCCCGTCTTACAAAGAGCTACAATTGATCCAATCAATCATAACTCTATTGAAATCCATCAGTGTCATAATTTTTTCTACAGGAAATGTGCACAATGTCCTTTGTAAACAAAGAGTAGCACAGTGAATTTTCAAGACAACGATGAATGCATGAATATACATCATACACTGTAGCTAGAAAATATTTTGAACAAACATGCACAATAGATGGCGACATTGCTGGCCGTCCATAGTCGCGATCGATTGGATCAATCACAAGTCTTTGTAAGACGGGGCCCTGGTCACAAATTGTCATTTGTAAGAGGGGTCCTTGGTGTACTATGACAAGTAACATTAATTTTGGACTGACATACAAAGTTACCAGGTCGGGTGAGCAAGGAACTTCAAAGTCATGTGATTAAAGCAATAAAACATGACATTTTGTATAATTGTACTATTAATCAGGTTAATAATAACATGGCATAATGGCAAAATTATAATTAATTCACTGTAAGACTGATATGGAGGGCTAATACTATAGGTCAAGGTGACAAAAGGAACTTCAAGGACATGTTACTATAAAAGAAATAAGACATGATGTGCTCTTTAATAAGTTAAAGTTTAATTAATGAGGTCATGTGATTATGGGATTGATATGCAAAGTTACAGGGTCGGGTGAGAGGTGACAAAAATGAACTTCAAAGGCATGTGACTGAAGCAATAATGCATGATATAATAGTCAGGTGATGTCTATCAGCAGGGTCATGTGACTTACTGGGTCAGGTGAGATGGAGGCAAAATCAAAGCTGACTGGAGGCTGGGACGAGGGGGACGGCGGCCCGGGGAAAGGCGAGTCCACGAATGTCGCCCAATTCTGGAAAATTAATTACATACAAAAAGGGCAAGAGTTTGAAAAAAAAAACTCTTCATGAATTGAGTTCTCTCTATACAATACGTCAAATAACATTGTAGTTTTCAAAAGTTTCAAGACAGTGAAAGAATGATATCTTTAATATGAGAAGATACTATCATAGTACTTAATCACAAAATAACAGAAAAGTTATCTGATAACATGCTGAACATTTCAAACTGATACACATGAATTCATCCAATTTTCTGAGAACACTTGCACATGCACTGTGAGTCCCTCAACTTTGCATACCCATGCAACAAAATACAGTCAATCCTACATCATCTACCAACTACCAAGAGTAAGAGTTGGTAGGATCACCTATCTAAAAAGACCATAAGTCTGATTTCCCTGAATAATATCTCCCATGGAAATACATAGGAACAATATGCCCATAAAGATTACTTGTAGAACTTGTCTTGCTTGGGTGGTGTTTATATACAGGTTCACTATAATTATCATATGAAATGGCCATACTGCACATTCTCCAATATACATGTATTCTCCAGTCTCATGTCTATGCCAGAAAATTAGAAGTTAGTCCTTCCTATTCACAGAATTCAATTCTCCCCTTCTTGTATATATGTACATGTACTTAATGATTTGATAATTCTTCACTCATTGTAAGAGTGCTAATAATAAATTGCATTGTTTTCTCCTGTGCTCAAGCACTCTGCAGAGTGCTTGTTGTAATTAAAGTCATGTATTGTTTTGGGGAGCCTTGTGGCCCGGTGGATTAGTCTTCTGACTTTGAAACAGAGGGTCATGTGTTCGAATCCCAGCCATGGCGTAATTTCCTTCAGCAAGAAATTTATCTACATTGTGCTGCACTTGACCCAGGTGAGGTGGATGGGTCCCCGGCAGGATTAATTCCTTTAATGCAGCCAGCGCTGTATGGCAGCTCGAGCTAAAGCCTGGGTAATTATAATAATAAACAATGCACCTCAGGATAGATTATTTCTAGATAGATTGCGCAAAGCTTTGTAAATGCCTATTAGTATTATTATTATCATCATAAAGATTGCCCACATAAATCAAAACCCTGAACAATTTACAAGAGTTTTCTTAGGTTGTTCCTGTACAAGAATATTGAAAGAAGTGCATTAGAGTACTTGTCAGAGATCGACAATTGCAGGGGGGGGGGAGGTGGAGGTGTCTCACAAAAATTTAATCCTGCCTAAAACATAAAAAAAATGTCAAGTTGCATGTTGTAAAACATTAAATCTAATTGGACAGAACATGCTAATGGGAAGTGCTTTCCTGCATATCAGTCAAAAAGTCATGTGCATGTTAACCCTAAATCTCCCGGCTATCTTTATTCTTGTCATTCCGGGGGGGGGGGGCAAAAAGCCCCCACCCCCTATGATCTTGGCCCCCAAATGATAATGCTAATTTATGCATAAATCATACTTTTTGCTCTAATTCACTAAATAAAGCTCCTAGAATGCTAATTTTTGGTAAAAATATTCTTTGTAGCATTCTTAACAATAGCGATTAAAAAAACTTTGGTTTGGAAATCAGTTTCTTATGTATTTTAGTGTTTTATGAATTTCTTTGTTTTTTTTACTTTTTGTTTTTAATTGTTTTTTCGATGGAACTTGTTCCAGACTTAATTCTGATCATAAACAAGGCAAAATCAATTAATTTTAATCAGTAAAAGTAGAAATAATGATACATTTATGAATTGTGGCTAAATACGGTACACAATTTGTACATGAAATCACGTTTATGAGAAATTTCGGGTCTGACATGCACTTACATAATGTTGTGTAACGTCGTAACCGCGTACCCGGGCGTCACAAATTTGGGCTCAAAATTTTGTGCGAGACTTGAAAGCAAAGAGTCAGTGAGCGGCAAAGGTCAAAAAATTTTGCGCAGCAGATATATCGTGAAAATTGTCGAGGGGGGCCATTATGCCCCCCCCCCCGGAGTATTAGGGTTAATTCTTTAGCATGACTTTTAAGTCAGACTTTAAAACTCGTTGTGAGAACACCCTGACCCACTTTGCAAATTCATGTCCATATACTAAGTAGTCAGAAGCTTTGATTATTCTTTGATGAGCTTTGATCAATTTAAGAGGACTACACTGACGTGTACCCCAGAACCTACACTTGCAGACAAAGGCTGACCCGACATTTACTCGTGCTAAAAATACTCCTCCGTTATAATCTCTTAGAAAAAAATTAGGGTTAGGACCATAAGGGCAATTTCAAGCAAAAGTGGACATTTTCCAAAAAATTGTATTGGCTCTATTTCAAATCTGGATCAAATTTTTTCTATCAAAAATTATATGGAATTTCATAAATACAAAAGGGGAGCATAATAAGCCACAATTTTTTTCTCTTATGCATCTCCTTATAGGAGAATCAGAACCATACAAAAATTTCTATACATGGGACTACATATATTGTTTTTTACTTAATTCAATTTAACAGAAAACTATTGCTTGTTTTGTAAAATTTTCTTTTGGATAATTTGAAGGTCATCATTTTACATCATGTCAAACAAAAATTTTAAAATATAGGTTCATTTTATGTTATTTTATGAGTGGATATTTCTCATGTCACTCCGTAACTGGGAATGGGTTTACGTTTTAAGTCATAATTAATAAAATAATTCACTAATTTCTTAATATAATGCAGAATATTAAAGCTAGAAGAACATAGAATCCAATCAATAAATCAAAATTAGGATAGCAATTCAAAATTCACAGTTTGAGCAATATGTTTTCTCCTCAAATATGCATGTCCATTTTGCGTCACTCCGTAACCATGATTATGAATATTCATATCTCATTAATACAGTGGATCAAAATAATGAATTTTTCATTTTGAAAAGTGGGGTTCATCAACTACTGTCAGGTACCATTTCTTTGCAAATAACTATTCAAATATGGGTGACATTTTGTTTGAATGCAATAAAGTTGCTTCTGTATGTCACTCCATAACAGTGGAACTGCCCATAATAGAGAGCTATCTTCTCCTTTATTGAGGGCCAGAAAAAGTGTTTGGAAATGCATAGACAGAACTACAACCTCAATTTCTGTCAGAACAAGAATGCAGGGAAACATTCACTGTGACTGACCAAAGATGGCGCCAGAGGGGTGTAGTGCAGGTGCTTGTAGCATTCAGTATACGCTCCAAAATGCATTTAAGAGCTTGATTTCAACAAGACCAGAATAGAACCTAAGAGTGAACAGTTAAGGCAGGATTGACTTGAACCACTCAATAATCAATACGCAATTTTATAGTTAAGATGATTTTTTTTAAGTGACACTTGATCAACTTTCTGTACAAGCGACATATTTGTGCAGAGAAATATTTCATATTCACGACTGCAGTTAGCATGTACCACTGAACCTCTACTTTCAGACAAAGGGCTGTCCCAACACTAGCTCATGCAAAAAAATGCTCCTCTATTATAATTTCTCAGAAAACGTGGGGTTACGGCTATGATAGAAGGCAGGTCTGCACGGATCCAGAGTCAGACTCGTATGGGGCACATAATGAAGACATTCTACGAGGAGCGCCATTATATTTTGACATTTTCAGGAGTAAGCCTACTATACCACCTCCGTGGATCCATGCCTGGAATGGGTTCTCCCAAAGACAGTAAGAATATATCTAAGGAAACCCAGAGTTTAGGTGGTCCCTTTCTAGGAACAAGCACATGCTAACAAAAGAATACATGGGCCCATATTCTGAAGTCAGGTTTAACTTAAACTCAGGTTTAAAGTTGTGGTTTAAGTATGGATAGCCAGTTGTTACATAAATCTCTAACAGTAGAGATATAATATTTCAGCTCATTTGGCTCTCAAATCATTCATAATTGTCTAGGAAGTATAAATAGATGATTAACTTCACCATCGATGAATCAGGAAAGAGCACAGTAAACATAAGAAACATACAACTTAATGAAAATTTTGAAACTTATGGCTTCCCATAATTTTAGCACAGAGTTAGACCATGGTCTAAGTTAAACCTGACTTCAGAATACGGGCCATGGTGTCCAGTGAAGCCTTCACCAAATCAGTAATATGCACTTGTGGAAAAACTTTCATGCATTCTGCATGCTCTAATGCTCCAACAGGCCATTCAATAATTAACAGAAACTGAAGAGGAAAGACCCTGTCGCACACTGCCACGTGATTGGTTAAAATTGGTTTGACTTTTTAAAAATCTGAGCTAGAAGGGCACACTTGTCACCTGTGTCTGTGATATGCTACAAAAATGAAGCCCAGAAAAAATTGCGTTCAAAAATAATTATTAAGTGCTTCAAAAATTGAAATGTAAAGTGACCGGAAACACCATCTTAATTTCATCCCATACACTTAAGTGTACTATTAGGGCGTATATAAGACGCCTATTTACAGAATCTGGGTTTGCCTTGTAGTTTTAGCTTTTCATTCTCAATAATGGTTGTTTTCAGGGTTTATTAGTTCTAATGCATGCACTTGTACACATGTTTCATCTTGATTTGATAAATTTTTAAATTGGCTGCTAACAAAGTTAAACAATACCTTTAAAGGTCTAGTCCACCCTGGAAAAATGTTGATTTGAATAAATAGAGAAAAAACAAGCTAGTAAAACACTGAAAATTTCATCAAAATCAGATGTAAAATAAAAAACTTAAATGGCATTTTAAAATTTCGCTTATTTTTCATGAAAGAATTATATGCACAGCTTAGCGGCATGCAAATGAGAGAGTTGATGATGTCCCTCACTCACTATTTCCTTTGTTTTTATTGTTTGAATTATACAATATTTCATTTTTCACAGATTTGACAATAAGGACTTACTTGACTGAACCATATAAACAATGCTAATTCCACAGGTTCAGGGAGAAATTAATTGTTGTTTCACTTGACACATGAGAAAATAAGATCATTTCATATTTGATACATGTATAATAAAATACAAAAGAAAAAGTAAGTGAGTGGATGAAATCATCAGTTTCCTCTTTTTTCATACCGACCAGGATGTGCATATAACTGTTTTGTGAAATTAAGCAAAACTTTAAAATGTCGTAACTTTCTTATTTTACATCCAAACTTGATTAAATTCTCAGTGTTATGCTTGTTGGATTTTACTCTTTTCATTCAAATCAACTTTTTGTTTGGGTGGACTAGTCCTTTAACTATTTTTAAACAGACAGACCATGTAGGTGGCCCAGTGCGGGAGTATGTGACACATGGAGACCATGCCTTCCTAAAGAACTTTGAACTGTATGGTGGTACCGCTACCTCAAAATCATAGCTAACTCGTTGAAAAACTGACCAACTGATCAGCTTTAAAAATTCTTGCCAATCCTGTCTGGCCTAAAGACTTGTAATTATGATTGAAATTATCAGCTGAATCACAGATTTAGATTTCGAATCCTAGGCAAAGTTTTCAGTTTCTGTTTGTGGTAACTCCCGTAGGAACTCGGCAGGACAGCATTTTGCTGGTAAACGCCAAGCTGGTATGTAACCAATTACCTCGGAAACATTTTACGTCTAGGTTAAGCAGTAGTCATAGCGGCTGACCTTATAGATGACAGATATTACTCTTGGGCCTTTTTATCAAAGTGGAGACAATGGAAGAGTGGGGATTTGAACTCACAACCTTGCAATTATGAGTCCAATGCTCTAACCACTGGACCACACGACCCAAGTTATCTGCTGCCTCTAAAATTGAATCTCTGTTTGGATCCATTCATTGTGCAATATGGCAGTAGGTGACAGGGCGTATAGATATACTCAATACTTAAAGCAGAAAAGTAAACACGCAATCTCAATACACAAGAAAGAGGAGAAGAGGAGAGCAATAGACAGATGGCCATCAAAGCCGACAGTGTGATATATTCATGTATGAAAATACTTGTAAATTATAAACTACTTTCTGAGCAAATTGATACATGTTCATGGATTAGTTATTATTTACTAACTTTTGTAGCAAAGTATATTGTCACGATGGTGGCACGACATTTGCTCCTGTGTAATTTGCTCCAGTGATTGGTTAACATTGGTTTGACTTTTTAAAAATCTGAGCTAGAAGGTCACACTTGTCACCTGTGTCTGTGATATGTTACAAAAATGAAGCCCAGAAAAAATTGTGTTCGAAAATAATTATTTAGTGCTTCAAAAATTGAAATATTAAGTGACCGGAAACACCATCTTAATTTCATCCCATACACTTATGTGTACTATTGAGGTGTCTATAAGACGCCTATTTACAAAATCGGGGTTTGCCTTGTAGTTTTAGCTTTTCATTCTCCATTATGGTTGTTTTCAGGGTTTATTAGTTCTAATACATGCACTTGTACACATTTTTCATCATGGTTTGAGAATTTTTTAAATCGGCTGCCCACAAAGTTAACAATAATATATCTCAGAGGGCATAGGGTGACAGTTAGGATTGTAATAGATTTTCTTGGTTCAGAATAATGTAAAGATAAGGATTAGCAAGGGGTTATTTTAGTTTTGGAGGTTAGTTTTCATGTTTGGCTTTAATAAGCAGATTTTCCATCAGAGCAATTGTCGCCAGAGCAAATGTCATCGAACCGTCACCATTGACCTGCTAACTACATGGAGACTACATGTAAGCTACTGAAATCTAAGGATGTTACTTTCTATCACGAGGTCCATTGCACAGAGAGGTAGGTTTGTGCACAACTCCATACATCAAGCGCAAGTCCAAAATAAGCACATCTAATTGGCCGAAAATCATATTGCACTTGAATATTTTGAGTTGCGGTTGAAAGCAACTCTGTCTGAACAATGGACCTTTGAGACCTATGTGATTATGTTTCCTTCTTTCCACCCATGCATATCATTGCAAATGCCAGCTTTATACCCATGTAGTTTGCTATTGTATTGTCTCTTGATCACTTCTTTTTATACCATCATAATTGACCATTTTATATTATCCATGTAGTTCCCCATTGTATTGTTCCTTAATCACAAAAATTTATCATGTAATTGTAATACTTCTACCAACATTCATAGTATCGGTTTCCAAAATAATTTCTCTTACAAAGCATGTTCTGTTTTTAACTAAATACTATTGTATAAAACAGAAATCACTTTTTATTACTATAGTCAAACTGTCTTTTGCTTTATATAAAAGCCTCTCAAGAAAAAAAACTTTTCAATTCCTGAAGAGACCACAATTTCTAGTTCACCAAATTTAGAAGTCAGTTGATACTTACATCATCAGCATTTTTCATCTCTGACCCGGATGAGGGCGGGGTCACGCTCCGACCCGTGTGGGCGTGGGGCTGGATTGGATGGATGGTTGTCGTGGTGATGGGCTGGGCATGGGAACCTGGAATGGAAACGGGTGTTGTACTTTTGACAGGGACTGGACCTGTGCAAATGAAATGGTATTATAAAGCATGGCGTGAAGAAGGAAAAAATACAAGAAGATGAAAGATGACAGGAAAAATATGTCAATCATACTTTTTATATCACATGTACAGTTGCAGGAAAGATATTATTATAACTGTGAGTTATTTCTTATATATATATATATTTAGGAAGGATATCCAAAGGAATAAAGGTCTAAAGAAAGAACTGCTGTGTAAATTCTCTCAGATTTAAGGTGCTACATGTACTTTATAAACAAGGTCTAGAAAAATTATTTAGTTTGCACAAGGGTTTAAAGTAGCTCATAAGATCTGTTGAAGATCAGTGACAAAACTCTCCAATGAAAAGCTCCCATGGTTTATAAAAGGAGGGGGGCACTGAAACTGTTCCAGGGAGAATAAATACAGACAGGCACTCACCATCGCCATTGAGTGTGGGCATCTTAGGTATGAGGCATGGTGGCAGTTCATCTGGAAGCGGAATGTTGTGTTTTCTTAGAACCACCAGGTGCATGGCAGTGCAGAACTCCTCCAGGGAGAGAGTGCCGTCTTTGTTCACGTCGGAGAGTTGCCTAGATAGGAACAGAAAGATGGTTTTAGGGTACATAATAGCTTTATAGTGGAGACCTTGTCCAAGCTGAAGTTATGTGAATGCCATATTTCCTGAGAGCGACCAGGCGCATGGCAGTGCAGATCTCCTTGAGGGAGAGTGTGCCATCTTTGTTCAAGTCAGAAGTTTCCTAGATTGAGAAAGAACCGGACAGATAGGTTTAACTTTAGGGTACGTCTCAAAGTAAACTGTAATGTACAACCTCTTGTGACATTTGACCATAGCATGTGACCTCCACCAGCACCGTAACTTTGAAGGTTCAGCCAGTGCGTCAGTGTCCCAATCAGAGTTACGGTATACTTTATAAGGATGCAAAGTGGAGAAGCAAATTCATGTGAATGTTGTGTTTTCTGAGAACTACCAGGGGCATGGCAGCGCAGAACTCCTCGCGGGAGTGCCATGTTTGTTCATGTTAAAGAGTTACCTAGATTGAGAAAGGAATGGAAAGATGGATTTGGGTACATCAAGCGAGGCATCGATGCATTATGGTCTGACGCAGTGAATAAATAATCCGAGTGCATCTGCACCTACGAATTAGTGCGATAATTCGTAAAATAGCCTAAAATAGCCTATTTTGCAAATAATCCCAGGTTGACTTGGGATTGCAATCTCGAGATTAATCCCACGAACTAACGCGATAATTGCAAATAATCTCAAGATTAGCGCGCAAATTTGAAAACTCGGGATGGTGCAGACAGCCCTTATCTTCATCATCATTGTTATATTCATGGTCAACACCATCATTATTATGAAAACTGTTATTGCAAGCAAATTCATCATCTAACAGGCCTTCTTTTTCACCTATGAATATCTTAAGCCCACCATCAAATCTTTTAATACACTGCTTAATATGATAAAAAGGCAGATTTGTTTTTCAGTCATCAAAATACCATATTTTCTCGCAATTCCATACCATTACTTTAGCATGGTGATACATCGCTGAAGTGGATATGACCTTTTTATCTCCATCCAGTACAAAACAGTATCATATTTACCAGATTTTTGACAGTTCTTCCGTCGCCAGTTTTGATTTTTCGAAGAATCCTTTCGCATCTCCACCTGAAACAAGAACAAGAAAGCGAGATAAAATGTCATGAAAACGAATTCAGAAGGGGTTTTCTCTAGGAATAATAGTTGGTTGGATTGTATTATGCTAATTTCAATAGATTGACAAGATTGTACATTGCTCACAGTCACCTATGCAGGAAAGTACAATGGACAACAAATTATCTAACTACATGTATGAGCTTTGAAATCTACAGGTTCTTTGACCACACCTATCCTACCCCTCTGTTCAATTTTGTTGGTACCTCAGGCATTCCCCTATCCCATCCTTCAGTCAACTCTCAACGAGAAGGTCCTTTTTACTTTACATCGAAGGAGCCCCATACGGTCGGGACGCAGCACCTGAAACTTGTTTTCATAGTACCCTCCCTGCTCTTTGTGATTCCCCTTGCCAACCCTCCTGTCCCAATCAAAGATCACCCCTTAATTTGCCTGGCAAAAGCTTCTGGGGTCAAGATAGGGTCATCTTAAGATCATTTGTGTAGTACATTCTCTGCTCTGTTAATCCCATCTCACCCTTAATCCTAGTACCCCCATCAAAGATTGTCCCTTGTACTCTAGGACCCCATTCTCCCTACCATCCTAAAACTAGTTTACTAGAAACTAGTTTAACATGTAATGAGAACGGTTGAAGCGGTCTTGAAACGATCTTCCAAACCGGTTTAGAAAACCACCTCGCGATGTAGTTTTGAAGATCGCTTTGCCTTGTTAAACTGGCTTTCGCGTGAGGACAGAACCGTTCTATGGGAAGTGATCTTTGCACATTTTGAGTGCACTACTCCACACACTGTATGCAGAAAGTCTACGTTGAGGTTTCAAATTTCACACAAAACACGTCACCCCACAGAGAGCATTCCCGTAGCAACAAGACGGCTTTATGTGGAGTGGTTTTAAAACCCACTTTTGGGTGATCAAATGGGAACGCTAGCAAAGCGATCTACAAAACTTGTTTCCTGAAAAGGTTTGCAATAAACTAGTTTTAGAAAGTATAGTGAGAATGGTGTCTAAATGAAAGGAAACCAGTAGGATCAAGCTGCAGCATCTTCAACTGATTTGGCTCATTACTATCCCCCTTTCGACCCCTTCTCCTACATTCCCACCCATCCTCCCTTCTCCTACCCCTCCTACCCCCATCAAACATCATCTCTCTGTATTGTACTCTACCTGGAAGAAGCCTCATTGGGTCGGGCTGGCGCATCTTAAAACTGCTTTGTAAGGTACTCTCTCTGATCTCTGTTATCCCCTCCCCTCCCCTCATCCTACCCCACCCAAGATCATCCCCTATACTCTACCTGGAAGAAGTCCCATGGGGTCAGGCTGGAGCATCTTAAACTGCTTTGCGTAGTAATCCCTCTGCTCCTTGTTGATGCTCCACACGTCTTCCTCCTCTGCTTCCTCCTCTCCCCTTTCTACCTCCTCCGCTTCTTCTTCTTCCTCCGCCTCCTCCTCTTCATCGTCCTCCTCTTCCTCCTCCTCCGCATCCCCTTCCTGGCTGTCGGCCACCCCGCTCCTGCTGTCGATGGGAGACTCCGAGGTGTGATGGGAGGATGCGGGGGCCGAGATGGAGGAGCAACTGGATGAGGGACTGACAGCACCGGTGTACAGCGCCCATGACGTGTCTGGACCTTCATCTGTAGCACGGTAAAGATAATAGTGTTTGGTTTAAAGGGGATGCGATGGCTACATAAATGTTTATTTATAAACTGAATTTTCTTTCAACATTACGTGTTTGTTGTTTAATCTTAGCCAGTTCACCCATACACTTTGAGAGATTTAATGTCATCATGACTACCTCCATCATCATTGCAATTTGGGGTGAAGTGCCTTCAATAGCATCCACATATTTTCATTATGCTCACATGCTATCTGGTTATAATGACGACAATTAAATTGAAATTAATTTCATCCTTTTTTAGTCATAAACATTACAAAAAAATTTAAAATCAATATGCCATATATCAGGAATAATATCAAACCAATCACAAAAACACTATATTTTGTTTATACAAAAAATGCTGATATAATCACCACCAAAAAGAGGCCACATGGGATTATGAAGTCTATGGTTTCAATTCTGAAATTTATACAAATGTCTACATGTCACAATGAAATCAGTGAGGCATACTTCTTTACTTACATGCCCGCATGAAATATGAATGCCATTAAAAAAACCAATGTATTCTATATCAAAGGATACACACAAAAGCATATAACAGCTCCTCCACTAAGCTCTGGTTACGAGGCTACGTTATTATAGAGCAGTTTAGAGACTTCTGTTAAAGTAAGTGATCATCGCTTCATATATAATTATCAATATCCCAACTTTCAATCAAATGGAACTGAATCAAATCAACCCACCTTCTTCGACTGTCTTCTCGAATGACGCCCAGCCCTCTTCTGTTTTTGACAACGTTGGAGCAGGAGGTGCGCTAGTCTGTTTCTCCAGCCTGCTTATAGGAACATCTCTATCTCCCGTATCAAGGACCATGGTGGCTGGCAGGCTTTGGTTACGCTCTAAGCTACCTGAGGTCCTGGCTGGCGAGACTACTGGCAGGGTCGGAAAAGAAGGTGAACTCCGGTTCGGCGACACAGGGGGAGATGATGGAACCTAGAATGAAGGGAAAATTGAAATTATTTGAATCAAGCAATATTACCCCAAACTCTAAGAATATCTCTGGAAATCCATTCTGAGTCATTCAGTAATTATTATACAAATATTTGAATGGCAAAGATTGCAATCAATGTATATACATCAACATGGATCGTTGTGGCCCAGTGGATTAGTCTTCGGACTTTGAAACAGAGGGTCGTGGGTTCGAATCCCAGCCATGGCGTAATTTTCTTCAGCAAGAAACTGATCCACAATGTGCTGCACTCAACCCAGGTGAGGTAAATGGGTACCGGTAGGAAGTAATTCCTTAAAAAGCTGTGTGTTCTATGAACGCCTAGCTTTGCCAGGTAATATAGGAGCGCCTTGAGCACCTACCAAGTGGGATATGTGCGCAATATAAATACCCTATATTATATACATATAGCTTCATAAAATTAAAAAATTAACCAGCTTTTGATTTCTAAAATTGGAAACAACTTTTTTCTTCATATTCAGGGAATGGGTCAAATGAATATTTAAACAAGAGGAACCCCTCTTGAAAATAATAATACTAGCCTATTTTACTTTCAGGAAAGTTAGTTGGGGTGGTGGCTTGTCATATTTTTGAGGTGGCAAAGTAGGAATTTAAAACTTTGTTGAATAAAAAGTACTTTTCATTGCTTGTCAGAAGAGATAAATAGTCTTTGATTGTGAGTGAACACCCCTTTGCTCTTTTGCAAGTAATGCAAGAAATGAATATAAAGTCACATGAATGCAGCCCAAATAATCGACATCCAATGATTAAACTTTAGCAGGTGGGTTTACAGTGGTTAAAGTGATTGGTTAACGTTGGTTTGACTTTTAAAAAATCTGAGCTAGAAGGTCACACTTGTCACCTGTGTCTGTGATATCTTAGAAAAATGAAGCCCAGAAAAATTTGCGCTCAAAAATTTTTATTTAGTGCTTCAAAAATTGAAATATAAAGTGACCGCAAACACCATCTTAACTTCATCCCATACACTTGTTTACTATTTAGGTGTCTATAAGACACCTATTTACAAAATCGGGGTGTGCCTTGTTCTTTTTTCGCTTTTCATTCTCAATAATGGTTGTTTTCAGGGTTTATTAGTTGTAATACATGCACTTGTACACATGTTTCATCTTGGTTAGAGAATTTTTTAAATCGGCTGCTCACAAAGTTAAACAATACCTTTAAGACACATGGTGCTAAAATTTACCTTAGTAATATTGGTCGGAGATGAACTTTGTTGAATGAATTGATTACTATTGTCTGGTCTGGTAGGTTTGAGGGGCGGCACACTGGCAAGAGTACTTCCTTTCCTATATTCAAACAAAAAGAATGAGAGGAGAAAATGGTGAAAAGAAGCTTAGATTTCACAGGACAAAAATGCTGAATAAAATAAACAAATTAATTAATTAATGAACAAATGAATAACTAAATAAATAAAACAAACTAAAGAATAATGAATGAAAATAAATAAATAAATATATGAATGAATAAACAAATAAATAAATTATATATATATATATATATATAGTAAAGAAATGGATGAAGAGAACAATGGTAGACGTAGCTTAAATCAAGGTTCCCCAGAGCTATCTACCCTTTGGAAAAATTGGTTATGCCGAAAAAATGTCTCTGCCGGGAATCGAACCCGGGCCCCCAGCTTTGAACGCCGGTGCCTTAACCACTAGACCACAGAGACGGGCTAGTGGCTAGGCCGACCGAGATCCGATTGACCGTCAGAAAGACAGATTTTCGACACTATACCAATTACCTTTGTCGGGTGAAGGTGGGTTTTGAACAATGACAAGCCGTCATGCCTCATCTGGATCAAAGCTATTGCTTCGATACAGTACACGTATGTGAGAAAGTATACAAATGTGTGAAGCTATACATGTACAACAGCTGTGGCAACAAGAGAACAATGGTAGACGTAGCTTAAATCAAGGTTCCCCAGAGCTATCTACCCTTTGGAAAAATTGGTTATGCCGAAAAAATGTCTCTGCCGGGAATCGAACCCGGGCCCCCAGCTTTGAACGCCGGTGCCTTAACCACTAGACCACAGAGACGGGCTAGTGGCTAGGCCGACCGAGATCCGATTGACCGTCAGAAAGACAGATTTTCGACACTATACCAATTACCTTTGTCGGGTGAAGGTGGGTTTTGAACAATGACAAGCCGTCATGCCTCATCTGGATCAAAGCTATTGCTTCGATACAGTACACGTATGTGAGAAAGTATACAAATGTGTGAAGCTATACATGTACAACAGCTTCACACATTTATATATATATATATATATATATATATATATATATATATATATATATATATAAATTAATAAAATTAACCATGTGTTTAAAATTGATATTCTGTTACAAATACATTCATGTAAATGTGGATAAAAATTAACTCTGCATTTGTGACATTGAATGAACAGGGGCAAGTTACATATACTATCAAACACACGGTTCGCCATGAATCAATTGCAACTTGGCGATTGACCAATAATCAGAAGCCAAAATTTGGGACTTACATTGTCTATTAATTTTTCAGTTGTGTTTTATAAATAACTTTTACTGCAACACACTCCTGAAATGGGAAATAAAATGACCTTGTACAAAAAAAAATTCTCTGCTGCATGATACATGTACATGTATGCTCAATAGTAATACATTATCAAGAAATGTGACTTTCCCCAATCATTTTGTCAAAATTTTGACCATCTGAATTTGTGTTTTAATCAACAAATTTGGCCAGAGCCAGTTGGTCAAAAATACAATTTTTGCCCAACCCATGTTTGTAAATCCTATTTTTTTGTTCAATCCATTACAAACATTGACCACAATTCCAATTTTAAACAATACTTTTTTGCAGAGAAATTGTATTAATCATCATCATCGGTACATGTATATCCATCATCAAAACAATCAATATCTTTGTCCACAGCATGTAAGCTACTGGTCATGCTATAGAAAATACGTAATCTTCACAAAATTTTCTTAAATGGATATTCAACAAAATATCTAATTTTTGTCTTATTTCAAAACTTAAGTTTGAATCAGTTGAGGTTGCAGTGATGTCATATACTCTACATGTACATGTAGGAGTGCACAATAATATTGAATGACCACACTGTATGCAGTGCCTTTAAACTTGAACCCAAGATCACGCTCCATCCTTCCAATATAGCCTAATTCATCGGGGCTTCCAAATTCCACAAGGGAAGAAAAAAACATAATAATGATACCACATATAGCCGGCACATCCATGGTTCATTTAATTGCAACCCTGGGCGGATCTTATCTTGGCTAACATGGCTTGCTCAAATCTGTGTTCATAACAAGGGATGAACAGCCGATCAATATGAAATGGGGGAAGAGCCCTCTCGATCCGGCAAGGCGTCCCACGATGTGGGGTGTCATATGTGTACTCATCCCCATGTATGCACCATAATACAGGTAAACATGCTGAAGGGCACTGAGTACCTCCAAAGTATAAACAACTATATAATTCATATCTCATACCTCAAACCCCCTGTAAATTATGGTACGTGTTAAAACTTATAAATTACAGAAGAAGAGCATCACAGCTGCAAATTCAGTTGTACCCCCCCCCCCCCCGTATGTACATGATATACATTGTACATAAAACAGACACCAAGTATCTGATTTCTTCCTCAATTTGCAACATGGTTCTATTTATAGAGGTTAAGACAGGTAGAATGTGCTCAAATCATTTAACATGGTACTTTGAGACGTTATTCAATGAACTCGTAAGCAGTGAGCCTGTCACTTTTATTACATGTATTTTAGAGTGGGAAAACCTGCCGTGGCCCTGTAACAGACTATCTATTAGCCTCAGAGAGAGTATGCAAAAAGTTTGAATAGGAGACAGGGGGCACTGCAATAACCATGAAATTACTGCACAAGCCATCCGTCCACAACACTTTGTTTTGTACATGCACATATTCAATGAAAACCACTGCAACCCGCCAATTTGCACCCACAGTTGCTCTCTCCTCCAAATTTTGCATAGATCTGGGGAGCGTTTCATGAAAGGACTTGTCGGACGTTTTATCCGACAAGTCCCATTTTATCTGACAGTTACCATAGTAACAGTACCTCTCAGCCAATCAACATCGGAGAGAGATGTCAGATCTGACAACTTGTCGGATGAAAATGTTGATGAAACACTCCCCAGAACCCTTCATTTGAGAGGGGAGAGGGTAAGGACTTCTTGTCCCCTCAGATAATCATCTGAACATTGGATTCGTCACTGCCAGGGCCCTTTATGTAAAGCATAGCGATTGATTTCTGTGATTTATTAAATGCATTGAACATTCTATAAAATGATCAATCGTATAACTCAGCCTCAAGATCAATCACTAGGCTCTATAGGCAGTGCTGCACCAGCCCAAGTTTGCTAAATCTCAAGATATTAGACCGATTGCTCCTCTTCGTGATCAATCTCGAGATTCAAGAAACCCCCGTCTCCACCATCGTGAGAAGAGCAATTCCTGCTCGAGCGAGGCATCAATGCAATAATCCCGAGCGCGCCTGCACCTGCGATTTAGCGGGATAATGCGTAAAATAGCATGCTATTTTGCAAATAATCCCAAGTTGACTTGGGATTGCAATCTCAAGATTAATCCTGCAAACTAGCACGATAATCACATCTTCATAACAAACAATCTCGAGATTGTTCAAATCAGGATAATTTGCAAGATCAGAAATGGCGCGCTAATTTGATAACTCTGGCTGGTGCAGACGGTCCTAATGTTACTGGGCCCAAGAGCTGAATGGGGTCAAAGGCATCCTCAAGAAAGGCAACAGCAAGAGAACCCCTCTCATTAAAAGATGTACAGTATCAAACACAGGACTACTGAATGCTTATTTGAAACAGAGCTGCCTAGCAGTAGCAAAGGAAGTTGTAAAAATAGCCCAAGCAAATGATCAATGAATCATGGAAAGTGGGTCTTAAAGGGAGGAATCAAACAAGTATAGAGTGGAAAATTCCCACATAGTGATACTGTAAAATTACTTTGTACTTTGTTTCATTTCCGTCATAAAAACTGTACATGTACAATTCTGTTGATTCCTGGTTCAAAGTTTATTAGGAGTGGCTATGACTACGAACTGGCATCCATGATATAGTGGTAAAAATCATGAACTGCTTTATAAAGGTACAAGTATCTAATAAGTCTCTCTTCACCCCCTCAGCTAGGTTTTAATAAACAACTCTCCCCCATAACAAAAATTGATTATAATAACAGAGAGGTAAATAAGTACATTGTAAATGAATGAATAAATAAATATATAAAGAATATATAAATAAATAAATATAAGTATATACAGTGAATATACAAATAAATATATAAATAAATAAAAAATGAATATACAAATAATTAATAAATGAATACATAAACAAACAAATGAATAAATAAATAAATAAATAAACAAACAAACAAACAAATGAATAAATAAATAAATTGACTAAATAAAATGTGATGGCACTATTCCAGTACATTAGTGTAATAATTTCATTTTTTTTTGTACCAAAATATTCCTGAAGCATGGTATGAAAATCAATATGTTCAAAGGACCATTTTCCTAAAAAAAAAATATTTACAGGGAAAGGGGGTTGAATAACATGAAAGGAAAATATCTATATTTTCACAAATAATTTTTTAAAAATGCAATGGAATTGACAATACACTTTTGTAAATTGCAAGAGATGGTGCTTCTATACATTGTTGAACCTTTATTTACCAAAGCCTCATAGACCTGTAGGCTACTTTTACAAGTTCATTTTCACACCAACATACAGGTACCTGCATATATCATTCAGACCATAACCTGCCATTCTAACTTTACATGATGTATGTGCATGTGAATATTAAAGCAATCAATTATTAAAAAGGATATACAGAAACGGTACCAATGAAAGGAAAAATAGGAAAAACATGTGCAATATCATTAAAAAAAATCCAGTTAATTAAAATGTACTAAACGAAAGCATTATTTACATATAAAGGAGGACACAATATCAAAAAATATATCTTTTTTTCAAGTGTTAAAAGAAACTCAAAAGAGTGTTTGATAAATTTTTCATTTGTCATATAAAAAATATCAAAATCCTTTGAAAATAAATGATGGAAGTTAAATAAATCACTAAAAAGATACATTTTGATGGGCGATTCGGCAGACACCATAGACACAAAAGTTCCATTACAATAAAACAAAAATCTTGATCATGATTCTACAATAAGCCTTCTACTAGTTTTGACATATGCTGCACATTTCAAGATTGAATTTCCATTACCAGGTATGGTGCGGTAGATAAATACCAGTTGCGGTATTAAACCATTTCAAAATGAGTTTGAAAAGAATCCAATGCAATTACCACCCAAGTGTTTGTATATAAAAAAATTTTGAAATGCATAGTTGATGAGAATTGGGCAAAATAAGCACGGAATTCAATCAAATGTCGGGTATTTTTCCAAGCAATATTTATGCAGTGTCACACATATATGCTTTTCTGAGTTAGTGATCATCAGAATGATCTCGGGTGGTATTCTGAGATCCATTTTATCTCAGATAAAATAAAATATTTTATCTCCGTTAAAATCAGTGAGATAAAATACCCTTAAAATCTCTCCGAATTGGTATTCTGAGAACCATTTTATCTTCATTTTATCTCTGTTTTATCAATCTTTTCATCAATATCCAATTAGAAACGCGCTTTTATAGCTCTCTCATATCACTCAACCAATTAAAATCCATTCCGCCAGGAGGTGTGGCAAAGGGGTGAGATTGCGTCAATTTATTGACTTAAAATACGCTTGCACTATACGCTTACGCGTCTTTACGGAGATTTCTTTTTAACAAAAAGGACAATACTCTCATCTTTTTTCGAAGTCTTTATCGCATCTTTTCAAGCATCATTTCAAAGACAATATTAGTCAAGAAAAGTCTTATGAAATACTCTCTGATTGTACAGGAACAACGTTAAGGTGTTATTCTCAATAAATATATAATTTTTCTTCATTTTCATGTCACCATTTGGTGTTAATTCACCTAGAAATATTGGTGAAATCAACGTCGCAGAGATAAAATAGCCTCTACCCTCTTTTAAGTTTATTTTATTTTTTCTTCAAAGTAACATGGGCGCAAGCACATCATCTGCGTTGCAATGGCCAGATACGCGATGGGTATGTGTACGCAGGCATTGTTCTGTTGCGTATCATATGTAGATACGCAAGATAAAATTTATACGCAAGATAAAATCTAAAATTTATCTGAGAGATAAAATCTCATCTCAGAATACCAATTTCATTTTAAGAGATAAAATAAAATATTTTAAAGATAAAATGACCTCAGAATACCACCCCTGTTTTGAGCTAAGATTTCATGATTACACAAATATAAGTTTACATTAATGTACATGTACCAGATCTAAATATGATGACAATTAACCTTGGCTTGATCGAAAAAGACTTTCTCAGGAAATAATTGTTTGCTGCAACTCCTTTTTTTTATCTTTAATAAGTGAGGGAAAGCATTGCTACATTAGATTTGCTACTACATACATGTACATATACATTCTGTTTTGACTCATGATTCATGTTTGTGATTCTAGCTCAAGAAAAAGTTAATAACTACATGACTGTATATATGTTTTCTTTTACGTTTTCTTAATGTGTTCAATCTGAACAGCCCTAAAACTAAAGGCTACCTTACCTGTCCCCGAGAGTGAATTCTGTGTCTGTGATGTTGAAGGCTGGATTGATAAACTCCATCTGACTGTTAGGGTCTGTCAGGGAGGGAGGGAAATAAAAGCTTTCCAGTTAGAATCTTATCTATCACAACTGAACATATAAACCTACAGTGTACCTTTACCTTGAATTATTAATGCATTGTACTTTGATCACACATGATTACATAATTGCATGTATAAAATGAACAAAGGTTTCATTTTATTCTGCAAATAAAAATCCTAACTCAAACCTTATATTATTTTAATAATCCCTAGAAAGGCCTGGTGGGAGTTTCATAAAGCTGTTCGTAAGTTAAGGGCGACTTCAAGAATGACTGGTGATTTTTCTTGTGGTATTAAAATGGAATATTCATTGGCGATGGTTTAGCGCGTAGGGAAAGGATCACCAGTCGTTTTTAAAGTCACTCTTAACTTATAAACAGCTTTAGGAAACGGCCCCCTGGATGATTACACAATGCACTTGCCTTGCAGTTGCAAGGGAAATATCAATTACCATGCCTACATATTCACCTGTACATGGGCCAACAAAGAAAACAGAGATCTTACATTCTAAAACATTCTTTTAAGTGAATGCTGGACTTGCACACTATTACAATGCAGAAAATATTACACAGAGAAAGCATAAGAGATACATGTACAAATGGACTGCTTTTCTCGCTTCTCTTTCTCCACGATGATGATGCAACTTGTATTGGAGAGGTACTGTATGTGGAGAACTCTTTACTGCTCCATAATGAGAGAATCATTAATGTCTTTTGTGTGTATCATGAGCGTGCAAGGATGAAGTACATGTATGACCCTGTATAAACAATGCTTTGGGCCTACGGGGAAAATCACAGAGCAATATGATGATCATGATGATCATGATCATCATGATCATGATCATGATGATGATGATGATGATCATCATCATCATCATGATGACGATGAGGATGATGACGAATGATAACGATGGCAATGATGAGGATGATGATGATAGTGATGATGATGGTGACAATGATGATGATGATAATGATAACGATGATGGTGACGATGAGGATGATGATGATGATTATGGTGACAATGATGATGATGATAATGATGATAAATGTTCATTCAAAAATGGCAAAAAAAAGCTTTGCAAAAACATCAGCAAGATTATTTGTGCAATTTTGCTATTAAATCCGATGAAAAAAAATGTTGCAGAGGCACATGTCATATAGGCAACAAACTTTTTAAAGTCACTTGCCCCTGTATTTTTAAAAATCTGTTGCAGGGCAGTCAAATCTGTGAAACAATCAAATTTCTTTTGCAACTCATAAAAATTCAAATTAGCTCAAAATGATATGTTCAGAGTTGCACGGACAAAATCATGCTATCATTCAACATAACTTCACAAATGACATCATTAAAAAAATTTGTGACATTTTACGTCATGTAAGGATTTTTTTAAGGTTATGAGAATAGAGGTACAATGTATTTTGCGCACTTTTAACAACTGTTTCAGACTTGATCAAAATATAGATCAAATAGCATGTACATGTATGTACTGTGGTAGGGCCTGGTAGAGAACTATTTGGATTCATTAACTTCAGCAAGTTTGCTTGATTTCAGCAGGACCGTCAATCAAATCTGAAGAAACTGTCTTTATCCCCCCTGGAGAAAAGGGACACCTTAAAATTACATAGATACATGTACAAGTGAAAGGATGTGAATGAGACAGACTTCATACAAGATTACATTATGTTTAATGCTACTTTTTCCACAGTTTTTCTTTTTAGTTCAATCTCAACAGTTGGGTTGATTTTTCTCACCATATCTGAATAACTGAATACCACAAAAAATGTTGCTGAGCTTTCTTACATCATATCTTAAATAGGGCATTTAATTTGCTTGATTTTCAATTATTCATCAGTTGGACCTACGTGCGCACATGCAGGCAAACACAAACAAACAGCACTTGGCCTGTTAGACATTGAAGATATTAAAGTTAAACTTGCTGGCACTCAACACTGCCTGATGAAAAATGAGATGACGTTTGACAGTTATCATTTGAAAGTGCAGTGCGGTGTGTTACCACAAAAAACAAGTTCAGGAAATGCATTGACACATACTTATGCTAGATATGTGAAAAAAAACAATGAAAAAAAAATGCAATCTGTCGTATCAGAATTTTGTAAAAAGCTACTGAAAATGGTCTGAGCCGATAGCAAATTCATCACAATTTTTATTTTTTAATGAAATGGAATCCTTTACATATTTTTATTTTTTAATCCTTTTTTAAATTGTTTTTTATATGTTTGATCTTCATTTTTCTTTTCTTTTTTTTCAACTTTTTTATTACATACATGTGTATCTAACTGAAAGTAATTTTAATCAATTAATACATATACAGTGTATATACAGTTGAGGCCAAAAGTTTACATACATCCATGGAATTTAGTGGAAATTGTTCACTTGCCAACATCGTAAAATTTACTGTATGTTCAGAAATATAAATACGACCATGACAAATTTGGTATCAAATGAAAGAGCATGTCAAGCTCTTTCACATTATTGGGATGCTATCGTGATTAAAGTATATTTGAGATGGAACTTTCTTTGAATAAAAAAGTAATATTCGTGCCAAATGTATTCTATATGTTTATTATATTTTCAAATATCGTTTCTTAAAAATATAACAAGTGGAATGCCTCTGGCCGTCTCACCTGCATCACGCGGTTCAATATAGCAGCAGTGCTGACTTTGAATACTACTCTAACTCGCACAAGATGTTCAGTGATACATGTACATGGTTACTCTTATGTCCACTTTTTATGAACTAGACCAATAAACTTACAGAGATATGATGGTTATTCAACAAAAAAACCCAACATGGCCAAAGTTCATTGACCTTACATGACCTTTGACCTTGATCATGTGACATGAAACTCGCACAGGATGTTCAGTGATACTTGATTACTCTTATGTACAAGTTTCATGAATCAGATCCATAAACTTTCAAAGTTATGATGGTAATTCAACAGATACCCCCGATTCGGCCAAAGTTCATTGACCCTAAATGACCTTTGACCTTAATCATGAGACCTGAAACTTGCACAAAATTTTCAGTGATGCATGATTACTATTATGTCCAAGTTTCATGAATCAGATCCATAAGCTTTCAAAGTTATGATGGGAATTCAACAGATATCCCCAATTCGGCCAAAGTTCATTGACCCTAAATGACCTTTGACCTTGGTCATGTGACGTGAAACTCTTGCAGGATGTTCAGTGATACTTGATTAACCTTATGTCCAAGTTTCATGAACTAGGTCCATATACTTTCTAAGTTATGACGTCATTTCAAAAACTTAACCTCAGGTTAAGATTTGATGTTGACGCCGCCGCCGCCGTCGGAAAAGCGGCGCCTATAGTCTCACTTTGCTTCGCAGGTGAGACAAAAATGTCAAATCTATGATTTATGTTACATTTTCTATCATGATATGTCACCAATGAAAAAAAAGTGTAATAAAAAAATGTTTGTGTTGAGAAGTAACTAGCACAAATATAAAATGTTTTTGTCAAGTTTTTATTTTTTTGTCTAAAATATGAAGATTTGGGGGAGAAAATGACCTTATTTTATATTCACTTATTTATTTACTAATCTATCTATCTATCTACATGTATCTACATATCTACATCTATCTATCTATATGTTCATATATTATACTTAATCATATATTTCTTTGTTTGTTATTAATCTAATGATTAAATTAAATTATTACTTTTTTTAGTGTGGGGGGGGTTCCTGATTGTTTATATTACATCTTATAAGCCCTATACTTTAATACATAGTGCTTGGAGCACTTTATAAAGCAACATTTTTATCATCGTCATTTTTACATGCTGTTTTAATAAACTTTGGCATTATGCGTTTCACACTGCATTTTCCTTAACCCCATACTATCCTTCACCCCATACTATTTTTTTTTTGGTTTTACACTGTCTTTCTTAACCCCGTACTATCGCACAGCTCAAGAATATTGATGAATTTGCCACACAGCGCATGATTAACATGCAATTTCGAATTCTGTGATTGGTTAATGCTTGGCCCCACCAATTTCCGTGGTTAAGGAAAATATGTGCAGTGTGAAAAGTACATACAATACTCACCTGATTCACTTTGTTGTCTTGGTGTAGCTACTTCATCTCCAAACTCTGGAAGTGGAACCTCTATTCGAGCTGGCAAAGAGAAAGAAAAAAAATGAATAAATATGACTACATAATGAAGAAAGGGGGCCCCGAAATCTTTGTACCAAAAATATTTTAAATTCCACAATTTTGGGGGGAACATATATTATCATAAAGCAAATAGAGAATCAGATATTTACAACATTTACTCTGACGACAACTGCTCCTACATGTACATGTACATGTACATGTAAGTATACTGGAAAATCTGCACATTACAAAATACACTGTATACTCTGAAACGTGAACGTTTGTTCCTAGAAGCCGACGGCCAAATAGCAAATCCTCAAGTCATTTTCAACATAACAATCTGTCACAGATATAACCACAAATATAAACCCTAACCCTAGAAGTATCACACATACATGTACATGTACCTTCAGAGAAAAAGTTGAGTCGCAACATATAGGCCTACACAACAGGCTCTGGACACAGCATTGATTGATTACCTAATCACCAGAAAGCCAACTCACAGAATAAGAAGTAGATGAAAATTTTTATGAACACTCCTCTTGCCCCCAACTTTCCATTCAATGCATGTATCATCCAAAAGACAAAAATAAACACGCTCTGGGCTCAACGTCAAATTACCATCAAGTGCAGGGCGTAATTTCGCTTCCAATAATTAGGTTTTGACACTTCAGCCGCCTTAGGGTTTACATTGTACAGTGTAAACATACGGATATTATATTACATATTGTACATGTATATTGGAATAACATTGAAAAATGAGGCTATAAAGAAATGGGAAATTATGTATTTATTGCTGTATACACTTTGAACATGTGTCGTATGCTCTACAAACGATCACAAGTTTCACATTGTAATTCACCTTAAAGGGGAAGTTCACCCTGACAAAAAGTATGTTTTTAAAAAAAAGCAGAAAACAAATATTGTCATAGGTTTGAGAAAAATACATCACAGAATAAAAAGTTATTAGAATTTTAATCATTTGATTTTCATGTATGACGTCATATGCAACTGACTCTTCTACATACATCACATGGTAAAAATCAATGAAATGTCATTTTCTCAGAATATTGAAAATCAAGGAATTTTACTGTCCATCGGTATATCAATACGCAAATAATTTCACAGACAAACCCATTCCTAAAAAGAAAACAAAAAAATGTCATTAAAAACCATCAAAAATTGAAATTTATGCATTTTATATTACATAACTTACAGTATGAGGCAGCTGCTCCTTTAAATAATATGACGTCACAAATCCCCAAAATTATAATATCATCTTTAATTAGTAAGCATTATGATTCCCACTACTCTTAATTAGATATGAGAAGTCAATTTTCACCAACTTGCCCCACTGCCTCCTTAAATTTATTGAAGCATGAAGGAAGGTGACAAAATTAGAAGATAGACCTGGAAGCTTGACTGCTAATTCAGCATTCTTCCAGTATTTGCGGTAAGGTAAGGTAAGGATTTTTCTCAAACCTTCACCACTATTTTACATGATTTTTTTCTGCTATTTTTACAAGAAAACTTTTTTTCAGGGTGAACTTCCCCTTTTAATATAAATCATATGTACAGTACATGTGCAGTATGCATATTGGTATAAAATCCAAACTGCTTCTTCAATCAATACAAAAGTAAATCTAGAAAATGTATGTATGATCTACATTCAAAGCTTTGCGTGTATACATGTACGAGACCATATTCTTTTTATCGAGATGAAGTCCAGCTTTGGAATTAAAGAAATTAAAAAAATTTTAGCTGGTGAGTACCGGTAGTAGAATTAGCAAACAAACAACAGACGAAAACAGGCCAAACCTGTAATGATATCTACATATTATCCAGAGTCCAGAGTATTAGACAGGTAAAAATACCCTCAGCAATCACAAGTCTATACAATCGTAATTGGG
Source organism: Lytechinus variegatus (assembly GCF_018143015.1). NCBI lineage: Eukaryota > Metazoa > Echinodermata > Echinoidea > Temnopleuroida > Toxopneustidae > Lytechinus > Lytechinus variegatus. The sequence continues at coordinate 35,596,449 of NC_054743.1, read as the reverse complement.
CTTGATAGGTTGATTTCCTATAAAGCGTAAAGTCAAAAGCGATGGTTGTAAAGTACTCCAATTTCAAAAACAATGAAAAATTCCTTAAATCATCGGTAAAATAAGCAACAACATGATCTCCCACACAAATTGATATTCAAGCAAGGAGCTTCGATCTGTAGCTCCTGGATTCGAGGCCGATATTAACACTATATGTACATGTACACTGTATGCGTACATGTCTACAATGTCAGTTGAAAATTATTTGCTGTAAACATTTGACAATCCTCAATCTATCCATGGACTTAGGAAGAAATCTATATGAGACGATCTTTCTAAAAACCATGTGACTTTGATCCAATGACTCTACTGTAGAAGAACACGCAGACAGATTAGACCTACATGTATTAATCAAACGCCTCCAATATTAAAATGAGACCAAATACAGGTAAATATTGTGGTGACAGCTTGAACAAACAGGAAAAAATCTCCAACCTTGTCTAATAGTTGAAACATATCACACACGGAACAATGAAGAAAAAATACAAGGAGGGGGAAGGAGAAAGGAGAGGGAGGAGGAGATAGAAAAAGGAGGAGGGAGAGGGGGAGGAGGAGGGGTGAAGGAAGAGGAGAACAACAAAAACACGAACAAGAATAAGAGGCACTGAGCATGGCAAACTTAAACTCAATACAAGTACATGTACATGTACACCAGTACACGCAGGGAGCATTGACGAGCAATAGATGATGAAATGAGCTGAAAATGTTATTATTTGAAAAAAAAGCTTTGTCATGTGTATAAAGAGTTTTAAATGAAAAAAACAAATATTCGTGTTCATCGCAGTGCTCATCGAAAAACAGAAGAAGGAAAAAGAAATTGGATGAATGACTGAAGAATAGGAAGGAGAAGATGAAAAAGAAGAAGAAAAAAGAAGAAGAAATAAAAAAAGAAAAAGGAGGATGAGGATGGGAAGGTAAGGAGAAGGAGGCTGAGTACGAAAAGAAAGAAGAAGACAGTGATGATAACAAAATGCATATTGAAGTATGTAAGATTGTCTGAATATATTTTTAATTATCATTTACATCGCATCATCTGTACAACACATTCGGCCTGTACAAAAATAAAATGAAGTTCAATGCACACGAGAAGGTAATTTATAACAAGATCTTCACCAACAAGCCTTTAATCCAACTCTTGGAGCTTGGTGTAATCTCTGCAGCTGAAAATAGGCAAGGAGGAGCGTAGAGGAAACACATACATGCAGCCTTGGCCTTACCACAGATCCTGAGCCCTATCCCTTCTGCGAATTCATTTTATGATGCACTCAGAATTATTGATCACACAGGGATGTACTGTATATTAATTTGTTTTACGTGTATACCTTAATTCAATTCTTAATTTCAAAGCAATCTGAATGAAGGTCCTGTACATCTACATGTACATGTAACAGAATGCAAATCCACTTTTTGTGGGGGTGGACTTGACCTTTTATCCATTCATGTGTACAGTGTATCACACTAAAACATGAACTTCAAATTTACATTTGGTCTACTGATTACTTATACCCTTTTCATAAACCTATCCTCCAATTAGCCGCCTAAGAGTAATGCGGATAATTCAATAAAAATTGCGTTCACAAACTCCGAAAATAAGCCGCATTATTTTTACGAGCGCCCGTCCTGAAAAAGGCGGATAATCGTCATGACAACTGGACACGCCCCCTCCGATGCTGGTGTGTTGGAAAAGGGTGACCTTGTGACCGCACCATGGCAATTATCCGCATTATTTGGAAATGCGTTCATAAACTCAAAATCTTGTCCCAATGCTGCTATTATGCGGATAATAGCAGCATCAAAATAATGCGGATAACTCTGGTCCTCCTCCAATTTTACAACCAAATTATGCTGCTATTAGCCGCATAATTGGGTTTATAAAAGGGGTATTAATTCATTCGTTCATTAGTTTAGAATTTGATTGTTCATATTAAATTCATTTATCAATTTATATTAAATTAGTAATTTATTTTTCAATGATTTTATTTATTTGGGCTGCATTTGAATATACATTCCTTATTCATTCATTCATTCATCAATTCAATTCCAATAATATTTTTTTATTAATTAATCAATTCATTCGCTCATTTCATAGTCATCAATCAATCAATGATTGATTTATGATTGATTTTGATAATTCATTCAGAAGAAAATCAGATTATACATGTAGATGGACTACCCACCCCCCCCCCCCCCCCCACACACACACAAAAAAAATACTTAAAATTATTTTTAAAAATTGAGGCAAAGCACAATTTTATTTTTAAAAAATCATAGTAAAAATGAGGATTGGGCTACAATACCCAAAAAGCTTCACAAGAAAATGTATTGTAATGTACATCTTATCACACAAGAAGTGGCATTGACTTGAGTACAATGTTCTCTATCATGTACACAAAGGAACATGAACATAAATAATGTCTGTTTCAATTTATACTCTGTAGGACACACAAATTTCACATATGTATTGGGATCAAAGTCCCAGGGGCTAATGACATCAATGAACATTGAAGTGGTTTCAGTGATTTCTTTTCTTTCACTACATGTACATACATGTATTGATGTACAGTATGCCCAAAGTGAGGAAATTGCCTATACTGTTCATAATTTCTTTGATATTGATACTGTATGAATATAGATGAAATTAATAGCTTCATCTCATTTTTGGCTGCATACATATACATGTATGTACATCTTTCTTATATTCAAGGCTACCAAGTAGTTGCTCTATAATCGGCATCATTGGAATGCCCATGAAAAAACTGCAATCTGATGATTTATACATCCCATACAGGTAGTCTTGAGTTTCAGACCTTAAAAACTTAACTTTTCAATCTTTTTATGAAAGTAAATCATGTATTACATGTACATGCTATTTTCCAACAATTTCGGTAATCATCATTAATTAATCAGTAATTATCATAGTCTCTTTCTCATTAAATTTGTGGCCTGGGTACATCAACATATTTATATCGGCATAATTAACATACCGCGGTACACTGTACAATATTTCAAAGAAATCGATGCATCTTTTAATTATACCCCTTTCATACTGACAGCCGAAGTGGAGTTACTCTGGAGCCCAGAAGGAGTTACTCCACTTTGGAGGGCAGTATGAAAATTCTAGGATTACTTCGATCCGGACTCAAAGCAGAACCCACTTTGAGAAGAGGGTTACAGAGTTAGCCCACACTGGAAGTGCGGTATCGCCTATCTCTCGCGTATCAACTCAAGCATATCAACTCAATCCGTAGTTACTCCGGAGTAACGCAACTTCGTCTTCAGTATGAAAACACCTCCAGAAAGTTATGAAGAAGTTCGAAAAAACACAGTTGCTCACCCCAATTGTGCATATGAGTGGGATTAATGATCCTATCTCTCGCGTACATGTAACTTCATTCATTTACACATGGGGAGTTTCCGCTTGGAAACCATGAAAATGACTGCGGATACACCGCTGCAGAGCTTGCCAGTTTGAGAGGGGGTGTTATGTCGGTCCGCAGTGCAAGCATATCAACTCAATCCGAAGTTGCTCCGGAGTATTAACTCCACTTCGCCTTCAGTATGAAAACACCTCCAGAAAGTTATGGCAAAGTTTGAAAAACACAGTTGCTCACCGCAATTGTGCACATGACTAGTGGGATTAATGATCCTCTGACTAATAAGCCAGTACAGTCAGAAACATTTTCTAAGACGTCATCCTAGTCTCATTTTCAATTGGTCTAATCAGTGCCAATTCATCCAATCACCGACTCGTCTACTATCATTTGGTCTACCATCAGTTTGTCCACAATCCACAGAGTCTAATTGCCAATTCATCCACTCACCATTTTGTATAATAACCAGTTGGTCCAATTGCCATTTAGTCCATATACCATTTGGCCTAATTTGATTAAGTGTTAATTGGGTGAGAAGCATGAAAATGAAATTGGTAGGCCTATTAGACCAACTGGTTATGAGACCAAATGGTCATAGACGAACTGGTGATCAGACGACGTGATTATTGGACCACATGGTTTTTGGACCAAAAGTGTTGATGGACGGAATGGCATTAGACTAAATGAAGGTAGACCATGTGATGAGTGACAAGTTGGCAATAGACAAAATTTGGCAATTTACTGTCCTTTTGATGCAAAGCTCTAAATTACAGGAATTCATGAGCAATGAATTTGGACTGCATACATGTACATTGCTTTATGATCATCAGAAAGCACGTGAACATACCAGCCAAAAAAGTACAAAAACCACAACACCATGGTGCTTCCATGAAGCTTGAAATTTCTTTTATAGGAATCAATGAATATAATGCTATAATATAATTATGAAAGCATTTCAACTGTCCAAGTGTTTTTCATGCCACAAACCTAGCCTAAGTAAAAGGGGAGTTGCCGAAACAGACTCAGAAATTTCTTTTGAAAAAGGGCGAATTTTTCTCTCTATTTTTCATTTTCTTTGGACTTCTGAGAATTTCTTAAAGAGGTTATGAGATTACTTTTTCTCTGGTATAAAGTTGTAGTTTGAATAAGGAGAGCCAGATATTACACAAATCTTTTTTTATATATAATTACTGGCTCAATCTCTCAGCTATATTTATGTCTGGGAATAATAACAACAGAGTAAACAAGGAAATATGATTTAAACTAAATTTTGACACTTTTCAGCTTCACATAATTTCAGCACAGAGTTAGACCTTGATCCAAGTTGAATTGGGTTTTAGAATACAGGTCCTGGACTTCTGAATTCTGTAACTCCAATTTCACTAGGGACCATCTGGTTCCAAAAGCCAACAAGTTTACTCACCTTGCATAACAAAATCCACAGAATTAGGGAGAGGTAGACCATTCTGCACCATTGCAATCATCTTGAGAGCGCAATAAAACTGACTCCTACCGTAGTACCCTAATCTCCCAGCTCCACACAGCTCATTAATCTGTATTGAAAAATATACAATTCAAACCATTAAATTCATGTTTTACATGGTTTAACCCTCTGGCATTGGTACCCCCACTTACCAATACATTGGGTGTACTCTGATAGCCACGGTTTATTAACCCTCATTCATTAAAAAATACAATTATGTTAATCCTCCAGCAAAAATGTTTGACATTAGTATTGTTGTGATAAGAGAATGGAAAAACAAGGGAAAAAAATTAATGACTTATGTCAAACAAATTATCTTTAACAGACATACTCCATGTATGGAATCTCCCATGGAAGTGGGGACTCAAATTAGGCCTACATGTATTGTGTAGACTAGTGTTAACCGTTAAACATAGGATTAATAATCAGAATAGGCCTACTATCCAATTGGTTCCCAGATTTCCCACATAAGAATGACATGACATGAAAACTCTGAAGATATCATGTGCTTGCCAGGTTGGCTTCTGAGGTGGTATTTTATTTGTCATTTGTATAATATTGTATGCACAATGCAAGAATGGAGACAATCAGTCAGGTGCTAACTCAGAATATCACCAGCTAATGATGATTTCCAATCTCTTGTACATAATGGAGGGACCTAAAGCTACATTCTTCGTTTAGGTCTACAAAAGATAAAAATTATGGCAATATTAATATTTGAACAGGCTTTTTACTCTAATTTATGGTAAATAATCTAAAGCTTTAAAAATGAAAATCCAGGTGTGTTTCTGAAGACCTGGGCCCTGTTGTACAAAGAGTTACGATTGATCTGATCAATCGCAACTATGGACGGCCAGCAACGTCAACATCTATTATGCATGTTTGTTCAAAATATTTTCTAGGCAAATTCTAGCTGTGATGTATATTCATGCATTCATTGTTTTCTTGAAAATTCACTGTGCTTCCTTTTAGTTTGTAACAGAGGACATTGTGCAAATTTTCTGTGGAAAAAATTATGAGTGATGGATTTCCATAGAGTTACGATTGATTGGATCAATAGTAACTCTTTGTACAACAGGGCCCTGACTTTACTGTTGGAATTGGAAGGGGTAAAGGAAATTGCATTTCCTGTGCTTCAAACACGGCCATATTGTTGAAAGAAAATAAGAAATTCAAGAGGGCTCTGCAAAACTGGAAATAGTCGCCCGTTTTTTTATGAATTTTTGTGATTTATTGCTGCCTCTGTAGTAAGTCTGAATGGGAATTCTTTGTCACAGTGCAGTCACAGTTCCATAAATTGCAAGTGCACATTTAGCCATTGAAATTGATATGCAAATGAGTGGTGCATCCATGTAGCTTTATCATTGATAATTTATATATTCCTACACATAATTCAATATCTTGAAATGCAAAAGTCCCATTGCTTTTAACCAAGACTTTGAGGTATCTCATTGAGCATTAAATAGGGTCTAGCAAGCCTTTCTTATCTGGGTTTAATTTCTCTTTTCTTGAAATAAAGATTTCCACAAATTGGATTTGATATTAGTTTCGAAATAAACCTTTCGTCTCTTTCTTTTTCCTCAGTTATACATACTAAAAAAGGAGCGCTAATTGCAACTAGTGGCAGCCAAATTGGTTTGCTAAAAAAAGGGGGGGTAAAAAATGGGCATTTTGCCATTTTTGGAATTCTAAATTAATTTAACCTGCTTCATGTAGAAATATGTTTATATGTTGAAGTAATTACACATGAAAATAAAACTGAAAAACGAACCACTAGAACTGATTTCATACAGTCACATCACATGACATGATTCATGCTAGTTTGATTCATAATAATTGATCTCCACATTTTCTAGCTTCGTTCAGACATCAGTCGTCAACATCACTTCACTTTTAACTTTAAGTTTTATCATTGACAAATTCAGTTTGATTATTAACATGGTTACTAATTTTGAAAATAATATGCATCAGAATATATTCATTTAACATTAACAAAACAGTCAAAACTAGACAAACTTAAAGATAAATGACTAATCCGGGACCGGGTTTCCGACCTACCCTCTGAATTACGTCGTCCGAGAGCTGCGGACTCAACCTGAATAAACTCATCGCTCTCTGGGCCGCAACTCGCCCGGAGCTTTCCTTGTCGGATTTGCTGAAGAGCTCGGGGTAATATTGCTGCTCTGCGGGACTCAAGAAAGAACCCTCCATGGCTGATATTAAGATTCGAAATCAGGGCCGAAAGAATTTGAAATCAAGAGAGAGGCTGGAAATCTGTAAAACCTGATGTAAATATCACGAAAACCTAGAAATTGATGGGTAATCACACCCTCCTTTTCGTTCCTTTCGCATCACTGATGGCAGCCATATTGTCGGTGACGTCAGAACAAGTCCCGGATGAGTCACAAAGATGTTTATTCTGGCTTTCTTCCTTTCGAACTTTGAATCTTTGAAGTAAATAACAACAAAATCTCACACAAAAATGTGTTTGTCAAAGCGAACAAATTATAATTGCTAGTCGATCAGAAGGGTGTATCAGGACAACTGGGTCCATTGTAATTTGATACAATGATCATAGGCGGATCCAGCTTTTGGCGAAAGGGGGTGCGCACTGCCGAGCGGCGCACATATTTTTGCACTTCACCGGCGCCATAAAAGAAAATATTGAAAAAGGGGTAAAGTCTGACCCTGTCAAATATTCCTTTCAAAGTGTAGGATAATATCTCCGGGGGGGTGCAAGACTCAAACATATTTTTGAAAAAAAATAACGGACCAAGCTCACATTTGCAAATTTTTCATAGTTTTCATGAAATGTTAAGGAAAAAATGTGTTTTCACAACAGCTGATCGGGAATTTGCCCCCCCCCCCCTTCCTGTATACAACCATTCCCTGAAGTCCACTTATACAACAAAAATATACATCAATCTTTCTAAAACATATACAATGTATATAGAGAGATTGAAAAACTTATTCAAGAAAGAAAGTCAAGCAAATATAACACAAATTATAGGCTTATGTCGAAAGGGTGGGTGCTGTCGCGTTAGGGTGCGTCAACGCGAACGCGAAGATTCGTCCAAAGCCCCCCCGGTTTGGCCGAAAGGGTGCGTTGGTAGCGCCACGTCGCGTCGCGTTCACTGGAACGCGCCCTTTCGTCCAAAGCCCCCCCGGTTTGGACGAAAGGGTGTGTTTAATAATAATGAATAAATAAATACAAATATTTATAAGAAAGCTGAATATAAGGTATTTCGTCAAACATTGCCAATTTGCACGTAAAATAGTGGATTTTCAATCATTTAAAGCATTGACAATTTGAGGAAAAGAAAGAAAAGTTCAACTAAGAATAATAATGATAATAATGATAATAATTATGATAATAATAATAATGATAATAATAATAATGATAATAACATCAGATACCCACCCTTGCAATAAGCCACTTGGCGCCAATTTTTCACTCCAAATTCATTTCCATAAATTCACTCTTTGGGGTGAAAATTATTATTATTATCATTATTATAATTATTATTATTATTATTGTTATTATTTTTATTATTATAAGTATTATTATCATTATTATTATACAAACAACACGCACATATTATTATTATTATTATTATTATTATTATACACACAACACGCACACATACACAACAGATACATCTCACAAAATATACTGAGGCAGGGTCTCAAGTGTAAAATATAGTAAGGTAGGGTCTGAAGAGTTAAACGTTGTGAATGCTGACCCGACATCAATTTTGGCCTTGCCCTTCCAGGACACATCTGCTGTAAGTTTTATAATTTGGGGGACACCTAATATCTCCAGGTATACGAATGTTTTCCTTTGTAATAAATACACACCTGCAAAGTATAAAATTGAAGGTAAGTTACTTTTTTTTATTTGAAAGAACCTTGAAATCAGTCATAATTTTTACATGTATCAATTTTACACCATAAAACATTTCCACCGAAAAATCCTCATGCAGCATGCCGTCATTGTTTTTTTTACCTTAAAAAGAATGTTTGTGCCATATGATGATTTATGTTCCAATGCAAATTTCACATATCACTCGTCTTTTTTGTTTGTTCAGCTTTCTTATAAATATTTGTATTTATTTATTCATTATTATTAAACACACCCTTTCGTCCAAACCGGGGGGGCTTTGGACGAAAGGGCGCGTTCCAGTGAACGCGACGCGACGTGGCGCTCCCAACGCACCCTTTCGGCCAAACCGGGGGGGGCTTTGGACGAATCTTCGCGTTCGCGTTGACGCACCCTAACGCGACAGCACCCACCCTTTCGAAATAAGCCCAAATTATGCATGTTATGTGCGATTTCAAAATCGTGTACAAACCCTTTTATTGCGATGAGGCCATATCTTTTGTATATTAATTGAGATACTATTTTGTTACTATATATATATATATATACACACACAGGGGCGTCGATCCTTTTTTCAGATTGGGGGGGCGAGCTTAATATTTTGATATTTCGATCTGACAAAAAAATGACAGTTTAACTTGGGCGTTTTTAAAAAAGAACAAGATTATATCCAACAAAAGATTATTGCAAATCGAAGCGGGAGTTCTTTTGAGGTTCAGAACTGAAAACGGGACATTCTATTCACCTATTTAATCATGAAAAGTATGGGGTTTTGCTACAGAAATGATGCGAGCGCGAAGCGCGAGCTGAAAATTTTTATATTCCAATCTGAAAAGCGGACAATTTGAGCAAATAAAGAACGAGTAGTGTAGCTCAATCTCGCTTGCTGATTTCTGCGTAACATTACCATCTTATTGTATTTTTGCACATGCGGAATTATTGGGGGAGGGCAAAACGATATGTTTGCCCCCCAATATTTTCATTGGTGGGGCGATCGCCCCCCCCCGGATCGACGCCTCTGCATATACAATGATACTACATCATGAATCATTTGGAATACATCACCAATCCAGGTTTATATATCATCATTCAAATTTCATGTACATGAGGTATAGGCCTATATACAGAATTTGGTATTTATATATATTATTGTGATGCTTTTCACTAAATCTAATGCAATTTGTAATGATGATTAATTTTTATCTAATTATTTGATGAAACTGGATATAATGCTTATGACCTGAATTCAGAAAGAGATCCTTCAAGACAGAGCTTTGTAAATATTTCTCCAGTTTTACAGGTATCGTTATCTTTGTTTTAAACTTCTTCCAGAGTGATCAGATGAATAACTTTTAACTTCATGGAAGATGAAAATAAATCAAATTTTATGGCGTAAACATTTAAACGTTAAAACAAAGGTATTGACAAACTGTATTTATACATTGAAAATCATATTAGTGGTTTAAGGTCTAACGAATATACGTCTGGTTGCGTAATATACACTCCCGGTATAAGCAACGGGTTTTAGCAAAGTTTTGGACTAAAATATCGAATCATCTTTATAAAACACTATAGTAGCTGTCTTACACTAAAGGCCAAAGAGGTTGCACAATGTGATGTGGAATGTGTAAAGGAGAAAGGTGACTGACTTTTTCTTACTAAAGCATTGGAAAATAATATCAAAATAAAGGATTTGCTCTACACTTTTGAATGATTCTGGGATTTTTTGAATAACAAATTAAAGATTTCATGACATCTGTGGGCAACTGTCCCGAACAAGTCCACTCTGTAAGGGCATGCGATAAGCTTTGTTATTCGTTATGACCATTCAACAATAAAATGTATAACTAGGTGCCGCTGATCATTCTTGACCGGCGTCGATCTAGATTTGGTTGGCAATAGGCCCTTATTCATTATTCTACCGGCGACTATTTATTGGAATCAGGGCCGCTGATCATTCTTGACCGGCGCCGATTTAAATTTAGGTGGCGCCGGTTAAGACAAAGGAAGCGCCGATTTGTCTTGACCGGCGCCGATTTAAACAAGTAGTGCTGATTATTTTACCGACGTCACGTAAGATTCAGGCAGCGGCAATTCATTATCGACTGGCGCCGATTTAGAACCAGGAGGCGCCGATTATTCTTGACTGGCGCCGATTTTTAACCAGGTGGTGCTGATTATTCTTGACCAGCCCCGATTTAGATATAGGTGGCGCTGATTATTCTTAATCGGCGCCGGTTAAGAACTTAGGCAGCGCCGATTTTTCTTTACCGGCGCCGATTTATAACCAGATGGCGCCGATTATTCTTGTCCAGCGTCGATTTAGATTTAGGTGGCGCTAATTATCCTTGATCGGCGCCGGTTAAGACTCTGGCAGTGCCGATTGTTCTTGACTGGCGCCGATTTAATAGCGCTGATTATTCTTGTCCGGCGCAGATTTAGATTAAGGTGGCGCTAATTATTCTTGATTGGCGCCAGTTATATGCAGGCAGGGCACTGCTACCGGCGAAGTTGTTGGGAAAAAGGTAGTTAAAAGAAAAGATAAGGAAGATGATAAGATTGCGCTTTGCTGGGGATATAGTCTTTCCTTTACTGTTGCTAATGTTATATCAGTGTATATTTTTTTAAGCGGCGCCTTTTCTTTTCTTTTCTTTCCTTTTCTTTCCTTTTTTTTTCAAGCGGCGCCTTTTCTTTCTTTTACTTTTATTTCATTTTTATTTTGAGCGGCGCCTTCGGCGCCGCTCAAATATTAGGGGGGGCGCGCGCACCCTGCGCACCCCCCCTGGATCCACCGATGATGATCATGAAAATATCGCTTGGTGTATAGGCCTATATATCCGCACAATTTAAGCATAATAAACATTTTCAATCATGAATATATATACAGTGCGTATAAAAAACGGTACAGTTTTGAAAAGTCTATAAAAAAATTGTTTCAAATTATTATATCTATATTTTGATGTTAATAGATGCTTTTAGATCTTCTCTTTGAAATGCCATTTAAGAAAATAAATTTTGTTCATGCTTGAGCCGTTGAGCGAACAAGGGACGTTTTTGTCAGAGGTTCAAAAAGAGGCTTGCGCCAAAATGGCAGAAATGAGAAATTCGATGATTAGACTTTTGGCTGATCAGCAGACTTCCTCTTAATCTTTTCATTATCTTTGCCATAATTTTCGAATTATGCTGTCAAATTTCATTTACAAATTTATTTATTTACCTGAATTATTTTGTTTTTCATTTAAAAGGCTTTGATTTTTTTTCATAAGTAAGAAAAGAAGACTTTTTTTCAACCCAAGTAAGAAGATTTGCATTATCAATTGGGAGAATTTGTAATTATTCAAATCAGTTTATCATGTGAAACAAATTATGTTATGGTACCTATAAAAAGGCATGAATCCTATTTTCAAGGGGTAAGTTGAATCCTTCACCAAGTATGTACTTGACAGGACAAACAGGAAAGGATTCGTGTCTTTCAATGGCAGGAATAACCGAAATATTCAAGCAAATAAGTAAGTTTGGAAATGAAATTTGACATAATTGGAAAATATTATGGCATAGATAATGAAAAGGTTAAGAGGAAGTCTGCTGCTTAGCAAGATGTCCGATCATCATATTCATTATTTAATGCCATTTTGGCGCAAGCCTCTTTTTTTACCTTTTTAGCCCCAGACAAAAACATTCCGTGTTCGCTCAAGCATGAACGAAATTAAATTATTTTAATGGCATTTGAAGGATGAGACCTCATTGACACCAAAATATAGAGATCATAATTTGAAACTAAAATTTTATAGGCTTTTCAAATCTGTCCCGTTTTTTGATACGCATGATACTTTTTTACCTGACCGCTAAGAAAGTACGAATGCCTGTGAGCAAGCAACCTGGGGACCAATGGTCCTTTCCGAGGGACCGGGTAATGAAGATTGATTGCCTTACCAAAGGGCACTAGCGCACCACTTGGGTATCGAACCCGAAACCCCCACTCTACCGACTGAGCTACCGCGCCTCCATAATGATAATATTGCTGCTTTGACTTCAAACAAAATAGGACTTATGTCTACATGATACAGGATATAAACCATTCCCCTAAATTGAGGTCAAGTCCACCTCAGAAAAAATGTTGATTAACAAAAGAGAAAAATCAGACAAGCAAATTGCTGAAAATTTCATCAAAATCGGATGTACAGTACGAAAGTTATGATAAGTTTCGCTTATTTTTCACAAAATAGTTATGCACAATGCTGTCACATGCAAACGAGAGAATTGATGATGTTCCTCACTCATTATTTCTTTTGTTTTTTATTATTTAAATTATACAACATTTCAATGGCAGATTTGACAAGGACCAACTTGACTGAACCATAAAATGATAAACAATGGTAATTCCACTTGTTCAGGGCAAAATAAAACTTTTGTTTCGCGAGACACTGAGGAGAAAATTAAAATCGTAATATTTTATATACTGAAATACAAAGGAAATAGTGAGTGAGTGATGTCATCGGTGCCCCCATTTGCATACCGACCGGGATGTGCATACAACTGTTTTGTGAAATTAAGCAAAATTTGTAGAATGTCATAACTTTCTTATTTTACATCCGAGTTTGATGAAATTTTCAATGTTGTGCTTGTTAAATTTTTCTCTCATTATTCAATCAACTTTTGCTGGGTCCTTGTCCTTTAAAGAGGTAAAATTATTCAAGCTACTGATGCCATTCCAATCTTAGATTTGTATGCGGTTGATCTATAAATGATTTTATTTATTTGAAACTGTTTACATAATGAAAATAGGGTGGATGAAAGAGATATTATGACGATTTCCGTGTTTATGGAAAAAAGAAGAAGATTATCTATGATTTTGATGAAGGGTGCGGTCACAAATAGGCCTACAACTTGCAAGAAAATGGTTATTTGGAAATGGTAATAAAATGATGACGACGATGATGATAATGATGGTGATGATGAGGATGGTGGTGGTGGTGGCGATGATGATAATGTTGACGATAATGATTGTGATGAAGATAATTATGATGATGATGGTGGTGATGATCAAGGGCGGAAATATCTCCCAAAAGGTAGGGGGACAAGGGGCTGGAAAAAATTTGACAAGCGAAAAAAAAAGTTTATATTTAAGGTCATTTCGACGAAAAAAAAATTAGACAAGCAAAAAAAAAAGGTTTTCACCCAATCTCGTCCCAAAATACACGTTTTATTTCGATTTTTGAATGATGTATTTCTTACCATCATAAAAGACCAAAAATAGTAGGGGGACATTTGATATTGTGTCCCCCTACTATTTTGAGTTGGATTTCCGCCCATGGTGATGATGATGATGATAATGATGAAAATGATCATAAATGATGATGACCACGACGACGACAATGGTGATGATGGTGATATTGGAAACAAAATCCGTGAATAAATGGAATGGATCGACTTTATATAATAACATTAATGTATACCCACACAAAATTATATTTCTTCTTTTTTTTTTTGGGGGGGGGGGTAAAGATCTAATTTTTGCTCTCTCGATTCGCTCTTTTATTATATATATTTTTTTTATTTGACTGATTACACCACTGCGGGCAGATCCTATCAGTACACCGTTTGAACAATAATGACGTCGCCCTCTCATGGTTAGACATTTGCATCATGAATATTAAAATAATTCACTTGTGCCTCTGTCATCGTGAACTCTGAGCCCAAGCTAATATAAGGGATGGTGGTAATGGCATTCAAGTGCTTCATTTTGCGATCGGTAACAAAGATCCCTCGCTGTCACGAGACCAATATATATACACGTGACAAATTATAAAAGTGGGCGTATATGTGGGCGTGTCATAGTGGGATGCGACGAGCAATTTAATAATAATAAGCAACATTTCTAAAGCGAGTACGAATGTTTCTAAGCCCTGCATACTATTACCCGGCTCTACGGCTATACCCTGATCGAGCGCATCGAGCATTCAAGGAATTTCTTCCTATCGGGTACCCATTTACAAAACCTGGGTCAAGAGTGGCAAATGTAGATAAACGCCTTGCCAAAGGACGCTATAGTGCTGCGGTGGGATTTGAACCCCGGACCTTATGGTTCAAAGTCCGAAGAGTTATCCACTGAGCCACAGCACCTCTACATTTATGTTGACATTGTTTTGAGAAAATTAAGAAACAAATGTTATTTTCATGAAAAAGTCTATATGTACACAGAAGAAAATTCGATTAAGAGTGAAAGGTATATTTTTTCTCCAGATAATCGATTTCTCCTCCCCTCAATCATTTTCTTCTTTTTTATCCTTCTGCTCCTCTGGGGCCAATTTTATAAAGCACTTACAACTGCTGTAATTTTGCCATAGTATGGCAACTACCATGCATGGTCACAGTGCTCAGCAACAAATCAGAATCAAGGTTTCCATGGTAGTTGCCATAATGGCAGTTAAAACAGTTGTAAATCCTTTCTGAAACGGGCCTCAGGTCCAGATCTACTCGATCCTTCTCCTCCTCCTCCTTCTTCTTCCCCTCCTCCCCCTCCTCTTTCAGTGATTCTTTCAATTTTTTTCTTCTCACCGCTAACCTTAATTTCCTTTCCTTTTGTAAATATACTGTAACTTTGTCTCCGACACTGTATCAATATTCTTTCGCTCTAAATATTTCCACCGACCTCTCCCTATCTCACATATACTTTATCAAACAATTTCTATGAAGAGAAAATCTTCATAATTTCTGGATCAACGACGGGTGTAAACAAAGCATTACCGTTTATTCGTTCAGTCAAATTCCACCATCAATAGAAAAAATACAATGATTATTAGAACTTTGGAATATTTACTTTGTTCTGTGCGGCACTATTTAACAGTTCAGCACGCATTACTATAGGCCCATGCAATACTAGGGAATAGGCTTGAAAATTTACAGAGCTATGCACATCACGTGCAGTCTGATATAGGAACTGACAAGACAATCAACAGGTCAATGTATGTTTTGTTGCGTGATATACCGGTTTAATCTCTCATTAATCCAAATTAGCCTTGATTTCGACTTCGTATCTCGACGAATTTCGTCAACACCACGCGGGACCGATTTGCCAAGAAAAATTGGCATTGTGTGTTTTGCATAATATAATTATACTCGGCGGAATACAGTGGCATTTCTGTACTGTTTTTACTTTTTAGCAGGTTATAAGTTCAAAACTTCTTCTGGAACGAACTCTCTGATGGAAGTACTTTGATAAAACAAAATGGATACCATGTCGCGGAGACTGAGCCATGTTTTAGCAATTGCCTTGATGGTGCTTGTAACTGATTCTGATGGCCATCTCTGCATTATAACTCCACGGCAAAGAGGAGATTTCGATATATCGACTGTAAGTTACACACATTAAAACAAATCAGCCACCATTAGTCAGATCAGTCGGGTACAACTGTTTTCCCTGCATGGGCCACGGAAACGGGGGGGGGGGGCTGTGTAGGCTTCAGCCCCCACTTTTTCACAACCGTGTAAAAAAACGTAAAAAGGAACATCACATTGTGTGATTTTTTGCATGGTCGCCCCCCCCCCCCCCGTAGGGTTCAGCCCCCACTTTTTTTTCCAAAACCGTGTACAAAAACGTTAAAATTAACATTGTGTTTTTTTTTTGCATGGTCGGCCCCCACATTTGGCTCAGCCCCCCCCCCCACCACACTTTTAAAACCGTTCCACGGCCTCTGCTCTAGTCATAAATTTACTGTATTCTAGTCAGAAATGACGAGTTCGATACCCTGGTCATGATGGCCGAAGACGACCTTCAGTCATTGAGTCAGGCGCTCGCGCCGTATAAGTGGCTACCCACGGTGAATACAATTTGTTATTTTCATTTAATATCATTACATACTAACCAATGGAATCGTATTCCATTTAGCCCGGAAGTAGAACCTGTACCCGGCACCAGAGCCCTTGTGGAGGTCAGCCCGCCGAAGCGCCAAAGATGACGTACATGGGCGGGAAAACAGCCCTCATCAGATTCCAACAAAATTTCAACCATTACGAAGTTGGGTTGCCAGGTAAGAATGAATCAAGCCTTGGGGGCTAATAGCGCGAAATGCAAAAATGACCACAAAATACCCATCACAGGACACTCTGACAGAAGACTTTATTGCATTGGGACCACCTTTCAGGACTGATCTTGAACAGGATAGTGGCGGATCCGGGGTTTGACCAGGGGGAGGCAAATATAAGAGGAAAACTTTCTCATCCGAAATTCCGTGACAACCCAAATCACGACATTTGCTCCCGCCAGTAGCGGACCGTGACCCGGAGTAGACAAAGCATTGGGGGCACTGCATTGTTTGTGAACAATGCTGTGCCCCCCAATGCTTTGTCTCCTCCGGGTCACGGTCCGCCACTGGCTCCCGCGACAATTGCTCTGGGCCTACTTTCGTCTAAGATCTAGGATTAGGGATGCAATAGGGGCGTATGTTAGGTTTAGTGTTAGGTTTAGGATAGGGTATAGAGTAATACCTAGGTTTGAGAGCAGAGCAATAGTCGCCGGAGCAAATGGCATAGAACCAACCATAAAGCCCTCTGACAAAATTGCTAATTCTTTTGAGATCATGTCGTTAAATTTTTATGTTAAAATATGAAGAACCTAATTTACTATAGAAATATTTTTTAAATATTTTTTTTAGTCATGGTAATGTGACTGGGCAACCAAATCCAAAGTTTTCGTTAATGTTGCCACGGTGACAGAATTGCCATTGGTAAAACGGATTCCCATATCCGAAATGTAGAACTCAAAGTGTAGCAGAAAAAAAGTTGCATTCAAATTCAACAACAAAACAAATATCAGATGCAATCCGATTTTCAGCCCCACAGAACCGCCCATTTTGGACGTGGGGCCTCTTTCATTGAACTTGCTTTAAAAACAAATTTACAATAATAGTTTAGAGCTACTGAAATCAATCAATTTGATTCGCTGACAGTTAACTTTTTGTAAAAATTGTCAATTTGATATCATAACAAGCCTTTATAAAACGGGGTCCTTAACAGAATCACAAGAGATATGACTGTTATCAATTCAATGAAGAATCTAAAGGCGAAGTAGTTTTCATATTCAATGAATTTTCACTGGACACTAAATGTAAACGGTGGACATGCGATGTAAATTTAGTCACGACTCAAGGAAAAATATGTATTTTTACCATTTCTTCTAGGTTATATGGATATTTCGCTGGCCCAAAATGTGAACTCCACGGATTTCCAAACGCTTACCCTTCTTGGTGATACAAACGAACACCTTCAACGACATCAACGAAATTACACGGTTCCCGTGGTGAGTTATATTACTAATAAAAAATGCGATGGTTGATTTTACCACTGTTTCCACTTTATCACGTTCATGAGAATGCTGGACAGTGGCGAAGCTAGGATTTTTTTCCCGGGGGGCACTGGGGGGTCCTTGCTTTTTCAGGGGGGGGGGGGCACCGGCCATTTTTCCGGTGTGTGTGTATGTGTCCACAAGGGCAGATCCGACTTTCGCCAATAGGGGACGGGGCCCGAAATTATCTTCACCTATATCAGTCACTTCTTAGTTTTATTCTTACAAAACAACATAAACATAAAATAATCTCATAAGCCTTATAAAACGTGCGAGCGCGAAGCGCGAGCGATTTTTTTTTTTACTTTAATGTATTTTTTCCTGAAAATTTTCTGGGCAATGTTATGTGTGATCCTGAACAAGATTCGTATGTACCCCCAAGCGCGAACAGAAATTTTTATCAACTGTTCTAGCATTATCGAAAAGGGACCTGTTAAGGACTGCTTACAGTTACCCACGAAGACGGTATATATTTTAACAATGCGAGCGCGAAGCGCGAGCAAATTTTTTGACATTCCGACCTAAAATAAAATGGTCATTCTAAGCACTTTTTGTATTAATTAATGGGATAGGTATGTAACTAATCAATTGATGCGAGCGCGAAGCGCAAGAGGAAGAAAATTGAGATTTTAGACCTAAAAGCGGGACACTCTATTCATATTTTGCAAGTTATAAATAGGATATAGTCAATTGGGTATCATTAATAATGCGATCGTGAAGCGTGAGCAGACAATTATTGATATTCTGATGTAAAACTGGATAATATAAAGAACATGCAGGCTATCGCGCATGTTTTATATTTAGACCTAAAATCTGGGCATTCTGAATACATTATGGAATACACGTAGACAATATAAACTTGGCAAATCAAACAACATGAACAATGTGACCACGCAGCGTGAGCTTAAAATGCTGATGTAGACCATAAAACGGACATTTTACAGAGCTCTTAAATTTGTAAATGAAAAAAAAATAATGAAAGCTCGATGTCCGAGCTCAAATATGTTTTGCATATTGACTTCAAAACTTGCTCCACATCAGCCTATTGAGCAAGATATGAATCCCATCGAACAGGCAATTATGGCGCGAAGCGCCAGCAAAAATTTTATATAGTAACATGAAAAGAATTTTTTTAATTGCAAGTCTTCCCCTCACATTATTTCATTCACTCGTCTTCCTCCTCTTATTTTCCTCTTCTTTTTTCTTCTGTCTTTCTTCTTCTTTTCCTTTTTCTTTCTTCTTTCTCCTTTTTTCTTTTCTTTTTTTTTGCTCTGCCAATTTTTTCTGGGGGGGCACCTGGGGGGGGGGGCACACCAAATCTCAGGGGGGCACGTGCCCCCCAGGCCCCCCGTAGCTACGCCACTGATGCTGGATTAAACAATATGAATGGATTTAAACATGAAATTCATCGAAACTAAAACAAATCTAATTCGCAACGTTGATTGCAACTGCTTAAGAAGAAGCTTATTATTGCATCCGATGGCGGGTTATGAGTAGCAGATGATTTTAGAATATGTTGTTGTCAAAGGAAAATGGCATTTTGGGTGGAAAGGACACTTACTGTTAGAAAGATCGATATACTATACGGAAACGCAAAGAGAATTATTAAGTATGCCATTACTGTTTCTGTTTGTGGTAACTCCCTTAGGAACTCGGCAGGACAGCATTTTGCTGGTAAACGCCAAGCTGGTATACAACCAATTATCTATGAAACATTTTACGTCTAGGTTAATCAGTCATAGTGGCTGATGTTATAGACGACAGATATCACTCTCGGGCATTTTTTCAAAGTGGAGACAATGGCAGAGTTGGGATTCGAACTGACAACCTTGCGATTATGAGTCCAATGCTCCAGCCACTGGACCACACGACCCGTAATTACGTGAATAATAACGTTAAGGAAACGCACACGTGAATATGAAATAAGAATAGCTCCCTTTGGGCACTTGGGGAGCTTTTCATCAAAGTTTTCGACCCAACAAGTTGTCAGATCTGACAACTTTCCTTGATTTTGATTGGCTCAGAGGCACCTTTACCATGGTAACTGTCGGATAAAACGTCTGACAAGTCCTTTCATGAAACGCCCCCCCCCCCTCGTTTACCTCCTGATCTTCTGAAGATGTTGAATCATTTCTCAATTCTCAATACGAAGGTGATGCCGAATGTGTCATGTGACCACTGCGTACTACGCATGCGCTATGTAAGCCACAAGGCAGGGGAGGAGATATTCTACCAATGTTCCGACATCGCAATCAAGGCTGCCAAATCGACATCGCTCCTCGACGACGAGGTAAGAAAGATTTAAAGACATTTTCCCAACGATACGATTCTTAATACAGGAAAGGGCACTATGACAGTTGTATTCACTGAGACATTGGAAGGAATGTTTTATCTATTTTCACTAATACTTAATCAAATATTATGAATTCAACATAAAACATATTTTCTTCCTCCCCAATTTTTAGCCCAACCCCTTGTCTTCCGTTGTTGTTTTGTTTTTCATGACACTAGCAAAATAAACTGGCAGTGTGCATCTATCAGATCATGATTCAGCAATGTATTTTCGATAAAGACAAAATTCGTTTCTTCTTACAAAAATGCCTAAGATAATTGATTTATTTCGCTGGATATCAGGATCTGGATAACGAGATAAGGGATAGTATTCCAGTCAGCATCAAAAGGGCTATGAACTTGCATCGGAGACCCATCACTGTAAAAAGGACCAACACGAACGAAGCCGGTGTCACCCCCATCAGACCGAAAGCGCCTTCTAATTCGCTGTACGGCATCACGTGGGACCCTTTGCAGACGACAGGGAGCAAGCTGGTGAATATCGATTTTAATACCGGAGCTATCGAATCGAGAATGGGGCTGTACTTCGGCATGGGCCCCAACGTACAGTATGGGACAGTGTCACCGACGTAAGTTTGAATCAGATATATTTTATCTATTAAAGAAAAAAAAAATGTTTAGAATTCTCTTTTTGAACAGGCAAATCCCAATCTTCATTTCATCCCCACCAATCGTTTTTATTGTAGAGTTCAAATTTCATATCCTATTTTTCTTTTATTCTAAAAACGTCATATCTTCTGACTAGGCTTTCGTCATCGTCATAATGTTAATCATCATTACCATCATCATCATCTTCACCATCATCATCGTCGTCGTAGTAGTAGTCATCGTTATCAGCACCGTCATCATCATTATCTACATCATCTTCATCGTCGTCATCACCGGGCGTCATCACCATCCTAATATACCTCACTATTTCCCTCGTTGTCTTCACTTTTCGCACTTTTCCTCTCTACAGTCATTTCGTCACCCTAGCTATGGCGGTAAATTTGTGTCATTTTTGTTGCTATATTAAGACTGCTCAAAAAGATTTGAAAGCTTCAGTTCACCATTTTTCATAATTGCATTTTCTTTCAGCGCACCTTCCGACAAATTCGTCATGGATCAGATCGCGTGTTACTCTCGGGAAATCCCCTATCTTTTCCTTCTCGAACATCGCAACGGGAACCTAGACGCTCGTCCAAACAAAATTCTGTGGATCGACATGTCTGCCATGGCACTCGCGGGCGAGTACGAGATCGAGGGGTTAGAGTCCGACATCCACATTGCCGCGTTGAATTCGTACCAAAGGACGACTTTCTTGACATTTGAAATACAACCAACGAAAAACAGTCCAGGTGTTTATTACCTCCTTAAATAAGTTATGACAGAATAAAAGCTAAACAGAAATATGGAAAATGACAGCTTTTAGTACGATTTCCGTCGTGAGCAGATATGCTTTAAATTTGAGATCAGTTAGAGTTCATATTGATTGATTCCAAGCATTACTCGATAACAAAGTAGTTCGAATGTTGAGTTTTGTATACGCGTGCAGCAATACCACAGTTCCCCATATAGGAGTCGATTTCATACCCGGGGGGGGCCACTTCCATTCACGAGTGGATACCATGCGCGACCATGGGGTCTCGAAAAGCACCCTAAACACGTAATTTCCATATTATGAAAATGCACCCCTTAACAAGTATTGGTGTGTCAAACCCTACCCTTAACAAGTAATGGAAACAAAACAATAATCTTGGCAAATATTCCCTGAAATGAACCCCTAAACAAGTACAGGAATGTTTTATTGTTACGGGTCCTTCGGTCGTCGGCTTTACCTTATTTGGTTTAGTACAACCCCACCTTCTACACCTCACGCAAATCGGACTCTAAACACGTAGTGTTGGGGCGAAAAGGACATCCTTTATAAAACATTTGAATTTTGTTTTATCATCCCCGCAAATTCGACCCTAAACACGTAATTGTCCAAGCGAAATAGATACCCTTTTTTCATTATTTTTGTGTTTTTGACACCCTTATCACGTTACGTACGTAACGTGCCCAATCGTGAAAAAGACATCCTTTTTACGTGTTTTTTGGTCGCGCATGGTATCCACTCGTCAATGTAAGTGGCCCCCCCGGGATTTCATAATGATAACCATAACTCAGATTTTGACAAAATTGATAACCAAGTTTGATTTCAGATGCTGGTTAGAAACAAGAATTTTAGTCAGGACAGATCGGATTTCACTTTAGCAAAAGTTGGCATTACAATCTGACGGAAAAAAAATCAGAAACTATCGTGATAACCAAAAGGTTTAAAGAAATAAAATCATAGAATAATAATAATAACAATAATGATAACAATAATAATGGTGATGCTAACGATGATAATAATAATGATGATGATGATAATGATAATAATAATGACAACAACAAAATCAGTTAGAAAATCGCTCGTAAAGTCGTCCTGATTGGGTCGTCACACCTGTATATTTAAGCCGGTGTGTGCCGCTGTACATGCCAACCGTTTTCTCACTTCATCTTTTTTTTTATTTATTTATATCAAGAATTTGCTCTTGTTAACAACCTAATGATTTCTTAACATCAAGAATGGATCTGGTGTCTCGATATTTTGTTGTTAACAATTTTGTTTTCGTGATATCAATAAGGGAATAATTGACATTAAATAGTGAGAAAACGGCATGTCGGCTTACTCTATTCAAAATGTCAGGGGGATTTGGATATTATACATGTATATATAGCTGAAAAAAGCATCTAAGAAAATGTTCCATACCTTGGTCACATTTGATCTACGGCGGCGGCCGTACGGGGAGTAAGAAACAGCCGTTTTGTTAATTTCAATTAAAACCACCTATATGCAGCTGGTACAAAAAAATTGAAACGACTCTTTTCAACTCGCCGTACGACCGCCGTAGAGCAAATGTGACCAAGGTATTACTCACAAACAACTTTTTGCAACATATCTTCACGACTGTGACAATCCATTTAAACTTGGGCCCGTATTCTGATGTCGGATTTAACATAGACCATGGTGTAACTTGTGCTAAAGTTATGGGAAGCCAACAGTGTCGAAATTTGTATTACATAGTATGTGTACTGTGCCAGTTTCCGATTCTTTAATGGTGAAATCAATTTTCTTATTCACATTTTCTTGACAATTGAGAATGATTTGCGAGTCGAGTCATTTGGGAGGATAAATTGTATCTCTGCTGTTAGTGAATTATGTAACAATTGGCTATCCATAGTTAAACCACAACTTTAAAACCTGAGTGTAAATTACACCATGCTTCAGAATACGGGCCACGAGCATCTTATAGAACATCCATCCATTACTTAGAGAAACATTTTTTTTTTAAATATCCAATCAGGTAATTTCACATTGATGTTCGGCACCCTGGATTACATGGGCAATCACATCCACCTCTTCACCGAGCCGTCGCCCGAAAACCTCTACGTTAATTTTCTCTGGGCAACTGTCGACCTCAAGCGTCAGATGTACTACGTTTTGATGGGCAATGAGAACGCACCTGTCAAACTTAACTCAAGGATACACAGCTTCAACATCACATCGAGGTGAGTGTTCCCACAAACAACAGATATATTTACTTTACGGCATCATACATTATTTGATTTGACATTAAGCATAATTTAAGTAACAATGTGAACATCCTAGGGGCGATATCGGTCTTCAAACCAAGTTACTTCCATCAGTTGAAGTTGAAAGATATTTTTTTCTAAATACTACGCATTTCATAGTGCCAAATATGAATTGAATTGAATTTATTACAGAACGTCAACGGCAATTGCCAACATTTTGTTCAAAACAAGAAAATATGTAGAAATTAACTGAATGGCATCTTATGACGTTGATACCATAAATGCAAAAAGAATATTGATTTTCAAGGTCATCATCTTGTTAGTCCATCGACCATTCCACTTTGTTTGGATAATAACGTCAAAAGGGTAAGATCGTTTAAATTGTCTTGATCACGTGTTCTATAATTACTTAATTTTTTCTTCCAGGAATATCACTTGTATTACTGAAGTAGATGTATCTCAGTACACCATCAATGCAATCCACACATATGAAAAAACAGGTAACTAAAAGAAAAAGCGCCATCCATCATAACAGGTAGTAGGGAACATAAATGCTTAAAACGCTTCATGGGGACACCGAGCTAGCCTTTCGATATTTGCTTTCCTTTCTTGTTCTTAACCAATCTCCAATTAGAGTGGCGATTAATTGTGTCACGTGGTTCCTTGCTTGGATGGAATGATTTAGAAAGCATTGGCACCCAAGCACAATAGCATTCAAGCTCGTATTATTCCAATTTCATAAAAAAAATCGCGGCAATATCTTCTTTTCCTTCAATTTCAATCATTGATACTGAATGTTTCAATAGTTCACATTAAAAATTTTCCAATAATAACTGGAGTGTCTAATGATAGAACATGTTAGATTTTTAAAGTTAAAGATTTTTAAGAAAACTATAATGCCGCCACACGTCACACTCTCTATCCCCCCCCCTCCTCTCTCTCTCTCTCTATTTCTTCTTTTCTATCTTCTTCCCTTTCATTCCTTTTACAGGACAGCTGTTTGCAGTTTCACCCGGACTCTTTCCTCAAGAGTATCCGCCTTGGTATTTGGTTGAAGTCAATCCGGTAACCGGCAGCGTCAAACCGGTCGCCCAGATTGCAACATCGGGTAAGCGTCAATCTACGGAAGCCTTAAACTGACATCTACTTGACGAGATGGCGCGATATTTTATCTTCCTATGTCGACTTAATAACACTTTATTATGTTGAGAAGGCGAGATACGCTATCTAGCCAAGTCGATTTGTAATAATATGTCGACAATGTGGGATACGTCATCATGTCATCTGTATAGTTGTATGTCGACATGTCGACTAATTTTATTTTTTAACATATTATGTATTCCATTATAGAACAAACATTTGCATGTCGACATGGCGAGATATACTGTCAAGTCGACCTATGAAAGAAAATTGTTTGTCGACATGTTCAGAAATTCAAATTTCGACATTTTCTACATCACTCCATGTAATACTGCAACTCGTTAAATCAGGAAACTCGTTGACATCTGATGAAATCGCTTTAAAAGTGTCTGTAAGACTTAACACATCTGATTTATGCAAATTATATAGATTTTCGATTTCTTAACTATTCAGACCCTGAACAAACAGTTAATGGGTTTATTGCAATTGTTTGTCTATGGCAAATCGTGAAGGAAATTTAAAGTCAAATGCATGTTTACAAGTCAGGGACCAGGAAAATCATCTCAAATCTCATTTCACTTTATTTCTAAAACTTTTAATCAAAACCGCTGGTTTAAAAACAACTGTTAAAAACTGCCTTCCTCACACTTGATTTGTTCTTATTCTCTATTTTTTCCTTAAGGTATGTTCGCTCCTTATTATGGAGGTGCCATAGTCAACATAGACCAAACCCACGGCCTCCTCTTTTACAACTTCCGTGTAGCCGACTCCAGGGCCAACATCATAGCAACGGTTTCCTTAGATACGTTTGAAGTCTTCTTCTCCCAGCTCACCTCACTCCAACTCGTCCACAACATAGCTCACTTCGACCCCTATGCGCCGTAGTACTTCAGACGACTCGGCCCTCGAAAAGTGATCGCGCGACGCAGAGCGGCACGGATTACTAGTACTTCGTAGGCATTTTAGCAATTACTTCGTAGACGCTTTCTATAACGCTGATAATCTTTTGTCGAAAGCCATTCATAACAAAGCAGTCTTTGTCGAAAATCGGAGAATCAAACCAGAAGTGTCATCCTGGTAAACGACACATTTTATTACTTTTTCGTCCGGTCCGAATCTTCAGGCGATGTGCTGTCCCAGCCCACCGACATTCGACAATGACCCATATGGCCCGTATTCTGAAGTCGGGTTTAACTTAGACTCAGCTTCAAAGTTGCGGTTGAAGTATGGATAACCAATTGTTACATAAATCACTAACAGTAGAGATATCACATTTCAGCTCATTTGGCTCTTAAATCATTCATAATTGTGTGGGAAGTATAAATAGATGATTGTCTTCACCGTCAATGAATCAGGGAAGAGCACAGTAAACATCAGAAACATGCAACTTAATAAATATTTTGACACTTTCGGCTTCCCATAATTTTAGCACAGAGTTAGACCATGGTCTAAGTTAAACCTGACTTCAGAACACGGGCCATATTCTGTCCATTGTGATATGACAGGCATTTTCAATAGATATTCTTCGTTGCAGAAAACATCTGCGAATTGGATGCTAAAATACGTTATCATTACGAGCATGCCGATGGAACGCGATGGGAGCGTGTTAATTATCAATGAAGCGCGCGGATCATTAATCAAGCCTGAGGGCTGTTCTACAAAGCCGTTCGTAAAGTTAGGCATGGTTTTACGACCGACTGGAATATGAGACGCCAGAATCCATTTCTCACTCAATTTGACTAAAATTTAATCACAAGTTGCAGCGTGGTGTCATTATTCTATCACTCACACTCGTATGTTATTTGCCATAAGTTGCCTGGATGAGAGCAGTAAGAATAATCTACACTGTCGTAATTTGTTGGAACTGGATTAAAAACCCGGATCACATTTAGCACTTCATAGACCAGCTTTGCGAAACATCCCTACTTGAAAATCACGAGTGAGCCACAAAATATTAAAAAAGGAAAATAATACTATGCAACATTACTTTAGCGCTTAACATAATGTTTCTAAGCGCTGCATACTTAAATATCCAAACAACAATAAATTGCAAATTTGATTACAAGTCAACGATTCAAAGATTGAAACTCTGTTGACGTCCCGAAAGCAAAATATTCGATCGTATTTCAATTTATCTTCATATTTCCACACCTACTTAATAGTTAAAAAAACACCCGGAAGTTGACGATTCGGGTTGCATTATGACAGATAATTATCATGCTCAATGCATCTTGTATACCATCATTAAATAATCACCTCTTGTTCTTATGGTACTACAAATTAAGGAGATTATATTTTTGTACATTTCAATAAAACAATTTTATCAAGTCATATTCACCATGTTCATAGTATGGTTAATATTTTGTTAATTTTTAACAAAAAGGTAGGAGGAAGGGAGAGAGAGAGACAGAGAGGGAGTGAGAGAGAGAGGGGGGAGAAAGGGTGGCGAGGTTGGAAAATGAGTAATATAAGATGGGCTAATTATAATACAACTAGCAGTCACAGATGATAAGACAAGAAGACTATCGTTGACGTCAAAGAGCAGTGTGTGTGTGTGCGTGTGTGGGGGTGCGTGTTGGTGCGAGGATGCATGCGTGTAATCGAATTTTATGTTCAGACGTGTATCAATCAGATATGATTATTTACGTCTATGACCGACCTTTAACGTCACCATCCGAAAGACGTGAACATGGCTCGAACCTTAGACCTCGGCATCAATTCATAACTTTCTTACATAGCTTGAAATGGATTACAGGTGTATGTTACTTCG
Source organism: Lytechinus variegatus (assembly GCF_018143015.1). Lineage (NCBI taxonomy): Eukaryota > Metazoa > Echinodermata > Echinoidea > Temnopleuroida > Toxopneustidae > Lytechinus > Lytechinus variegatus. Next base: position 35,568,471 of record NC_054743.1, on the reverse strand, counting down.
CCTAAGAGTACTTTACTTCACAGTAACCCTATCATGCATGTAGCTCTTAGGGCGGTTTAGTGACCAATTTGACCACAATTTCCAGGCAAATGACCACTTAATGACGAGTAGTCAAGAATTGCGGGTCATTATTGAATCAACGAGCTGTATACTGAATATTTAATCCACACTATTAGAATATCGCACACTGACCTTAACTCGATTCATTGATTAGTTTATTTTCCCCAAATTATGTTATTACAAGAGAGCTAGAAAATTACGATACGGATCGATTAGACGTACTCAGGGGGCATTTAACACGTCATTTGGCTAATAGACGTACCACTTGGTCCACTTCATAATTTCCACCAGCGCGTGATAATGGTGATGCTCCCGCACCATCCGAATGATTAGTTGAATTAATTCCTAATTTCTTATCTAAACTATGCACAACCCGGTCACAACGCCAGAATGATCTACGAATCGATCGAATCCTGGCCATGCAATTTTCGTTAGATCTTTTCGAGGGAAAGAGCCCACTACCCTCTTATACACGTTGTGTGTATGACTGACCTATATGCCATGCCTTGTAATATGCTATTAAACAGGTAAACGAATGTAATTAATTTACTGATTGTGTACACAAGCCGTTCTTGTATGCTCTGTGACACTAGTTCATCATATCACATCATCTTTATCATAAAAGTACAACATTGAGCACACTAATTGCAAAGCAGCATCACATACACAATACAGGGGCAATTTAATTTCATGGTCAGATGAATATGCAGTGAATTATGACTTCAAAGAGATGCAACCCATCTGAAAAAAAAACATTCACCACAATATCCCCCTCTCCTCCCTCTCTCCATTTCCTATCTCTTACTTCGTCCATCCCCTTCTCTATATCACTATCGATCCTTTAATCATGTTAATAATGATAATAATGTCATATTTTACCCAGGATCGAAGCCACTTCAGTTCTGAAAACTGTTCTCCCAGCGGGCACTGCTTAACATGATAATGGTATTATTACCCCGGCTTTATTTAGCACGGTTACCTTCATCGTGCGCTCGAGCATTAGATGAATTTCTTCCTACCGGGTACCCATTCACCTCACCTGGGTCGAGTGCGGCACAGTGTGGATAAAATGTCTTGCTGAAGGAAAACACGCCATGGCTATAGGATTCGATCCCGCGACCCTCTGTTTGAAAGCGGGAGACTATGTATATTCTTCGGTTGACCACTGGACCACGACACGCCTATACGTCCTTACTTTCTTTTTTTTCTACTCATCTTCTATACGATGAGAGTTTCTTTGAAAGTCACATCCAGATTTTTTTTCTTCAGATTATTACCATACTTAAATGATGACGTGATCCACAATTGCGTAACAGGTCGCCTTTGCTCATTTACCCTTTTTTTAATTCTTGGTTTTCCAGTTTATTTTTATCTTGGCGTGCAACAAGAAGTTCATCGGGACGGGTGATTCTCTGTCTTAGTGGATATAGAGAGGAAACCTTGGTCAAGACTTGTTGTCTTTGCATCATGTTCCTTTTCTTTAATCCCAAAATTTTGGGGCGGACGAATTTGCCCCCCCCCCCCCCCTGTGAAAAATCCTAGGTACACCACTGTAAAGACTCCACTTTGCAAATTATACTACATTTTCAGCTATATACTTTCAGTTTTGTACCGCAGAGATTAACAATGAAACATAATTATATAAATAGACACATGTTTAGTTGTTTACTATTGATAAGACTCTATGGCCCGTATTATGAACTCAGGTTTAAATTATACCCTGGTTTAAAGTTTTGGTTTGTCTATGGATAGCCGATTCGAGAGCAAATTACTAACAGTACACGTCAAATTTATCAACTCATTTGACGCTCAAGTTGCTCATAATATTGCCTGGGAATGATAACTGAAGTATTTTGAAGTATTATTCTTCGTTATGAAAGCAAAAGGAAACAAAATAGTAAACATAACAAATATACAATATAGACAGAAATTTAGAATTTTGGGCTCCCCATAACTTAAACACAGATTTAGGCAGTGGTCTAAGTTAAACCTGACTTCAGAATACGGGCCTATAACAAACGAAAATTGTTGGGTTTTTTTGCAGAAATTGTCTATTGCTACCATTTCTATTCGATACTGAATAGATTCTGATGAACGAAATATAGAAATCTCGAATCAGTTTGATATATCGCATTGTGTTACAGTCACACCAACGTAACCGGCTCCAAACTAGAGTCCGTTTCATCCGTGTGACGCGGGCATCAATCAACTTATATCATTCGCACCTTTCCGCCGTTCATTAAAATCGAAAAGAACTGATAGAAATTTCGTGTTTTCGCTGATTATGTCCTATTTCTTCAGATGCTGATCGATACTGAACGGACTCTCGGGGAGAGATGACTGGGATGATTGAATCTATGCTCTAATTTGAACGGCCGCCCTTCTTGATAGCTAATAAAACGCGAACCAAGTTTGAACAGAGCGGCGACAATGGAAACCCAATTAATTTCATGCCAACTCGAGAATTTCGAAATGACAACATTTCCAATCTCGACGCGAAACGTGATCAAAGTGCCGTGTGTAGCAATTCGTTGTGGACGCTGTAACTTTCGATCACGATAGAACGAACGGATGAAATACACAGTCAGCGTAACTTCACTGACGGAAAATCATCTATATACGACTTTTCACAATATTCGGCGACGGAACTTTCAAGGCAGTATGCCAGAATGGAGTTCATTTTTACATTTACTGAAATCAGGATGTCTGAGTTTAGACCATCGCTCTGCTTTATAAATTTTGTAAAGTTAAATTTCAATTAAAATATCTTATCGGACAAGGAAATATCTGAACGGTAACATGTTTATTTCTCACGTTTCATCGGCGCTTTTCCCATCTTGACATCGAATGTGAAACATTTTTTTAACTTTAAATATAACCGTGATTTTCAGCACATGAAACTGACCTTGCTGAATCGGAGTAGAATTCTGTATTGGATGACATCTGGTATATAAGTTCACCTAAAGGTAATGATTCCCATTTGATTTTATAACTAAAAAAAACATTTTCTGAGCAAGTCGATTCAGAAGACCATTATAAAAAAAGAGACGTAATATTTTGACAAAATTTTACATAATATTTCAAGGAAAACAATCACGTTTGAGTATTTTACTTTCTCCCCTTTTTTCTTGGTCGTGGCATTTTACTGCAGAGGGTAGAGGCCCCAAAGTCTCCCATCTTTATACGACCGTACATGCCTATAAATACTAATGTTGAAAAAACAACAACATAAATTTCGACGTAGATATAGATGAAACATGCATGGAAACATTATTACAAAAGTTTGAAAACAGAAACCAATAAATCATTGTCCCTAATTAACTCATGATTAACATTCCTGTTTTTAAAGTATAAAATCACAGTGAAGGGAAATCTATGACATAATGACCATGATGACTGAAAAAAAAATAACACTATTAAATACATTTAAAAAAGCCTCTAAAAGTTGCTATTAATTCAAAATAGTTTCTGGAATGCAACATAAGAATGAACATCGATTAATCTTAGATTCAAATTAAAAAAAAATCAATTGCAAGTGTTTTACTTTGACAGTTTATTTTCATGATCTTTGTATGAATTATGTTTTTAAATTTTGTTGTAAATATAAAAAATGAAACAAAAACTAAACTTAAAGGAAATTAATATTCTCCCGACTCCCTCCATATCATAGCAAATAAGTATATATACTATGATCAATGCAATTTTAATTTTAAGGTCGACTAACATTACTGCGAAATCATATCAATGTTGCATTCGGATGTTTTTCTCTGATAAAATATTGATGAATAGGTAATGACGAGTGGCGGAATTACAGATTAATAATAGATGATCAAAGTATCGCATGGAATTGGTAAGAAGTATAGCAATATAAGTACGAAAAACATCCTTTGATAGATTGGGCCTACATTATAATGGATTATTTTTAATGTATTATTCATAGGCCGAGAATTTTCCGCGGAAATATTAAGTTAAAGATTTATAGAGGGGAGAACGTCTTCTCTTCCCGTGTATTGCAAGGAATAGACATCATTATTATTGTCAATTTAGTTTTTTTATGAATATGATATTAGTGATGATTATAAATTAAACACCATTTTCTTCCTCATCATTATTTCATCGTCGTCATCATTATGTTATCGTTAGTTTTATTATACTGTCTTTTTCATCATTATTATCGGTATTATTACTTTTATCATTGTTATCTAAACTATTGTCATCGCTGTAAGTACCATTGTTACACTTGTTATTATCTTCCTTAATCTGTTAATTTTCTTTCTAGTATCATTACTATTATTGTATTTATCATTACATAATTTGTAACCTACCACCCCAAAATCACCAATAAGTCGCCAGGTAAGGTTCTCCGTAAATAGCCAAAATAGTAATTTAGTCTCCAAAAACCGAAGATTAAAAAAAAATTATCGAAAAGAACAATTCTTCCTCTTCATACTGTAAAATTTTGAAGTCGTGAAGTTGAATAAAAGAAATGATACAAGAGTTTCTTGGACACTACTTTTTCGGACTGCTTGGAAGTATAAGATTACACAGTATATATGCACATCTCATGCTTGAGTGAACCCCAAACTTCAAACCTTGTTTTCCCCTCATTTTTTAAGCTCTTGCTGAATTTCCTCTGCATCAAACCAAGAACTTGTAATGGTTATTGTTGGTCAATTTTGACATATTTTATGTAATTTTAAAGGTTATGAAATGAATTACAAGCTCAATAAAAATCTCAATATTCATTATGGTCGACCTATTGTTGGTCTTGGGGTGACATGTCACACTTCAATAATTGTTGACAGAATTCCTAACGGTACCATCACTTTCATCACCATCATATCATTATTATGGCTTGTGCTTCGTACTTCAATTCGTATTACATAAAGCCATGGCAGTGCCCCTATATAAGCCTACACTGTAAAAACTGCGGTGTTAAAACTGACACCAATTGGTGTTAATAGAGGACCACATCCTGAGGTGTTAAAATTACACCCTAAATATTAAACATAACACTAAAGAATGTAAATGTAACAACAAAAGTGTTGCATTAACACCTATAGGTGTAAAACTAACACCATCAATTTAACACCGGCGTAAAATAACTGGTGTGGTCCTCTATGTACACCGGTTAACACCACAGTTTTTGCTGTGTATATTATTATCATACTTTTTCATACTTTCTTACGGCAGGCAGGTAAAACAAGCCTTAATAATTATCAATTACTTTAGCTGACTCTCTTCTCCATATAATAATTATGGTTCTCTTAAGATAAAACAGTAGTGGAAAAAAAATCCACTCAAACTATTTCAATATGTTAATATCTAATATGTTAATATCCAATATGTTCATATCTAATAAAGATTGCCTCTTCAATTCAACAGAGTCGTGAAAATTTTTAAAAATTATGAAGTATTTAATTTTTTTAATAAAGTGGCATGTACAAGAAGAATGGATACGCTTTGTTAATCAACAAAGGATCTGGCTAGAGTTATTCTGCGAGGGACCTTGATGATAATGGTGAATGCCATATATTTTTCGTAAGGACCTGCATAGGAGACCCTTTTTATTATCTATAGTAGATAGAGATTCCATTCGACTTGGTAAGGAAATGTGTAGCTTAGAGTTTTATTTTTGTTTGACTGAAAATTAGAGAATTAGTGCAGTTAGGCAGCCAGCTGACCGATAGCTATATAGGCTCTATCCGCGGGACCTGCAGTGAAACAAAAGAATTCCCAATAAATCTCCGACGTATATAGTATGTTAATATCTATGGTAGATTGATGTTTCCTATGAATTAATTGGTAAAAAAAATAATTTAATAACATGTTTCATCTTACTGATATTGAAATATGACTGAAAATTAGACAAAAAGAGGACCGAGGGAGCTACCGTTTGTAAGAAAAAAGCATTCCCTATGAACCTCTGATCTACAAAGTATGTTACTATCAGTGGTAGATTGACATTTTGATCGGTATAAAGGAATGTGTAGTTTGGTGGGGTTTTTATTCTTAATGATATTATAAAAATGTAACAGGAACCCCCCCCCCGACCGATGACCTAAGGCTTTATCCGAAGGACCTATTAAGATGTGTAGTAAAGAAAATTTCTGATGAATCTCTGACGTACATTGTGTGTTAATATCTACAGTAGATTGATGTTTTCTTTGACTGAATAATCGGAAAAAAATGTTTTGTAATTATCATGCTATGAAAACATGACTGCTGATTAGTAATCTGCTAATGGACAGATGATATTATCTTCTCTCCGAGAGACTGACAGCGGTAAGGATCAATGCATGTTTAATCCGCTATGTAGACATCTGAAGTAGATTGACAATTCCTTAAACTAAATCGGTTAAGAATTTTTTGGTTCAGTCGTAAGCTGTTTAGTACTTATATGCTATGAAAACGTGACTGTTGATTAGTAAACTGCCAATGGACAGATGGCCATTATAGCTTCTCTTCGAGGGACTGTCAGCGGTAAGGAATAATTCTCTTCATAGTAGGTTAATATCTATAGTAGATTAAGAGTTAATTTAAAATATGAATGGGGACAAAACTTTGCAGATAAGTGGTGTGCATTATCAACTGAAAACTGGATAATTAGTTAATGAGTATACCAACGAGGGAAATGAAATGACGGATCGGAAGTTTTATCAGATAACTTCCATAGTAATAGTCAGACACCTGTGCTCATCCAATCAAAAGTATTAAGGAAATTAAGGAAAGTCACGAAAGAGAGCATTTCATGAAGGGACGTTTTATTCGTCAAGTCCTATTTTATCTGTATAACTTAACCATAGTAACAGTCCTTTTCAGCCAATTGAAATCAAGGAAAGTTGTCAGACCACAAATTTGATCAAAATGCTCCCCAGATCTGTCAGCTTAATTGTTAGACGACAAGTTCTCCTGAATTCCGATGTCTTAAGGTCCTTTCCGAGGGACCTATAGTGGTAAGCATGTACCAAAAGTCACCTGTGTATTGACTTCGTTTCAAACCCCCATATATTTCAGGTTCTTATACGGACAATTTTCTTGTAAGGCTAAAGCCTTACAAGAAGCCTTACAAGAAATGTAAGGCTAAAGCCTTACAAGAAATGAAGCGTGGTAAAGCACCAGGCAGCGATGAGGTGCTGGTGGATGTCCTTAAAGATGGAGGCGATGTCATCTTAGAACAGCTGGCCAAGCTGTTTACACTCTGTTTAGTAAAAACACAAACACCAGACAGCTGGAACAATGCAATCATAATCCTCATCCACAAGAAAGAAGACATAAAGGATATTAAAAAATATAGGCCAATTAGCTTACTTTCAAACACCTACAAATTATTTACAAAAGTTCTAACAAACAGAATCACTGGAACTCTAGATTTTAATCAACCGAGGGAACAAGCCGGATTCAGAAGTGGTTTCTCTACTACAGACCATCTCCACACACTAAACCAATTATTAGAGAAGACTTACGAATACAGACAACCCTTGTGTGTGGCATTTGTAGACTTTGCACAAGCTTTTGATAGTGTAGAATTTCAGGCAGTAATAACAGCCTTACAGGTACAAGGTGTGCACCATAGCTACATTAAACTAATTCAGGAAATGTATAGCCAAGCAACTGCAACCATTCACCTGCACAAAGACAGTGATGAATTCCCCATTAACAGAGGAGTGCGACAGGGAGATACCATTTCACCCAAACTGTTCAACGCTGCACTGGAGGAAATAATACGTAAAATAGACTGGGAAAGTACAGGGCTAAATATTGATGGCGAGTGTCTCCATCACCTAAGGTTTGCCGATGATATCATTCTAATCACTGATGATGGCCTCAAGCTAGAAAATATGCTTAACGATCTCAACACTGAAAGTAACAAAGTAGGGCTGAAGATCAACATGAAAAAGACAAAAGTAATGTTCAACAAATTTGCTACGGAGCAAAGAATCATAATGGATAATTCTGAAATCGAGAGAGTAGATCATTATATCTACCTTGGGCAACATGTCAGAATGGATCATGAACAACTAGAAGAAGTTAAAAGGAGGACAAGAGCTGGATGGATCGCTTTTGGGAATTTCAATGACATTATGAAGAGCAATATGCCAATTTGCCTTAAAAGAAAAGTCTTTAATCAATGTGTTATACCGGCAATGACCTATGGTTCCGAAACCTGGTCTGTAACAAAGAAAATGGAACAGAAATTAAAAACCACTCAACACAGTATGGAACGTATAATGCTAGGGATATCAAAACGCGATAGGAAAACCATACAATGGATTAGGAGCCAGACTAAAGTAATAGACATAATCAAAGCAATTAAATCAATGAAATGGAGATGGGCTGGCCACCTTGCAAGATCACATGATAATAGGTGGACCAAACGCATCACAGAATGGAGACCATGGCTAGGATCACGAAATCGGGGAGACAGAAATTGAGATGGAGTGACGAGCTCACAAAATTCATTGGTATAAATTGGATTGCGTCAGCACAAGACAAGCACCTTTGGCACCAACTTGAGGAGGCCTTCGCCCTGCAGTGGGCTGAACATGGCTGATATGATGATGATGATACGGACAATATGGACATTTCGAAACCATAGTCACTAATTGTACTCAAAGAAGCGCGGGAACTTAGAAGATTACGCATCAGTTTGATAGGCCTATGTGATGACGGGTTTCCATGTGAATGTAGCCTAGGCATGCACTATCCACCGCCGAAGATTTGCTATCGCGCCTCCTAACCTCGTTTTCATAAATCTTTTCGTCACAGTAAATGCAGTATTTATATGACAAATTTAAAATTAGCCAATCAAAGGTCGTCATTTCAGTAGCTTATAACAATTATCGTAATTTCTTACTATAGTGATTTTTTGAAAATGAGACCCGAGACCCTCCTCCAGACAAGCTCCAGATTGCAGAAATTATGTTTACTTTTTTTTATTTTCACCCAGACAATCAGCTACATGGAGCCGTTTACACAAAGCAATGCGATTAATCTTAGGATTTATTTGTACAATGCATTATGCTGATCATAATGGGAAAAAATCGAAGACATAAAAATGTACAATCAATTGCAAAGCTTCGTTTTACTGGGGTCCCAAGAGCTTCGGCCAACAGAGTGATTGATCTCTCTTTAATAATGTATGTTCATTTACGGTGCGCCACAACAAACAATGTGAGATGTTTTTCATTTTCATAAAAGACCTCTAAAATAAATAGGAGGAAGTCCATCTTGTGAAAAAACAATCGAAATGCCCGCTTTCCAATGATTTTACCCACTGTATAATCATTCTATGTATGATATGTTTTAATGGGAGTATTGCAAGCCCCCCCCCCCCGCCCTAACAAATATAGATAAGTGAATATAGAGTTTTACTAACTGTCCATCGAGGACGATAAATAGGTCTACACCAGTTTCGGTAGAATAATATCCTAAGAACCTTAAAAAGAGCAAAGAGAGAGAGAGAGGGGGGGGGGGCGATGATTACAACAATGATGATGAAGATGATGATAATTACGGTGATGATGAAGTTAATAATGACGACGACGATGATAAGGTGATGACAATGATGATTGTGAAGGTGACGACGATGATGGATATGGTGGTGATGATGATGATGATGACGATGAAGATGACGACGATGATGACGGTGACGACAATGATGGTGATGATAAAAATGGTGAAAGATACGATGATGATGGTGATTATGTAAAAGATTATGATGGTGACGATGATGATGGTCATGAAAATGTCAGGGATGAGACGGATGTTACTAAATTTGTCATCACTCCAAAAAAGGAACATAAACCTTACTTTTGAGGAGAGGGGAAATGGGCGCACCTGTACTTGCCGAGTTATAATTGGTGTACAACAATATAGGGCACATGTTCATGTGTTTCCTTTGTATCCGTTCCAGACTTAAATCAAAATTACTAAAATTATAAATCGTTCTGGGATGTTTTTTCATTATTATGGTTGGCAAAACATGCATGTCTTCTCGAACGAACGGAATATAATAAAAGGCCAATGATTATTATTATGAAAGGCTAAATGTTTGCTGAATATTCTCTTGAAGTTTAAACTACGTACCCAAAATATAAAAACATTGAAAATGAATGGAAAAAAAAAACAAGAAGAAGCATATATCCCCCCCTAAAGTTGGCCAGTATAAGGCTGCAGCTTCGAAAATAAACTGGGGAAGAAGCAATTCGCTGCAAGCAATTAAAACCCGTAATCGACCCGTATTTATGATTTCATGCCGAACTGCTCAATAATTGTCGAGGCGGACATACACCTTGGTTCTGAAAATATCAGGTCAAAACTCGGGGAATCATGTCGCAGTAGAATCTGCGCTAAATAATATTGATACTATACCGCCACTAATTTAAATTATACGCGCCCACAAAAGATGCAATTTATTGTAAAAATCAAGAGTGTAACTGCCAGCCTATGCCAAACAATGTATAAGAAAGACAATCAATCTTTATGTTATACTGAATAATATATATTTTCAATGTCACACCCGCACACACACCCACACACACACCCTCACACACATCTAGCGCCGATGTAACCGCCTGCTGATTCTTACATGTCTGATGAAGCTAAAAAAAAGTTTGTTTTTAAAAAATCGTGATTATTTTTTTGTATCAAACTTTTAGAAAATAAAATCAAGAATAAATTTGCTCTATTTTTCTCTATTGATTCAAACGGAGTTGCAGAGGAGAAGGGGAACGAACTGTGTGCGGACTGTCATTAAGTGTGAATAGTTAGTCTTAAAATGTACCTTTCAGACATTCAGAGAATAATTTAGCCGATAATTTCATTTTGTATAAAGAAAATAAAATTTCTCTACAGTAAAAGTGGTGTTAATAGATAACTGGTAACATAATTATTGCGATATGAGTGTAATAAATAATGCATTGGTGCATTATCATTCAAGTGGGTATATGTTACAAGACTATACTGCTGAGAAAGATGCATTATGGGTTTTTATCCTGGTCAGATATGAGTAGCTAAGGACTTGAGGTGGCGCCTGGTTCATATTTGCTTTAAGGAAGTGATGAGCTCTGTTATCTAAAGTGAAAAAAGGAGAAGGAACTCGATGAAGCAAAGTTGATATCCCCATTCATCAAAATTAATATCCACATTCGCATAGATATAAAAATATTGGTGGGAATAAATTGTGGTCAGTAATCTTCAGGCACCGACCTGTATTTCTCATCGAACATGGCATGATAATTATCTCGGCCAAGGTGTCTTTCCAAACGACAGATTTTGGCCATGAAAATCAAATTTAGAATTTCATCTCCATGTTTTGATTGATTGGAGGGAGCATAGTTCGGTTCTAAACTGGGATTTGGATGAGTCAATTCGATCGCTTTCCCGACAGAGTTCGCGATTGATTCAAGCAGGCCACAGCGTATACATATAACGTATACATTGGTATACTAATTAATAACTCATTTCCTGAAGTTTCAGGAAAATGTTTCAAAGCTAAAGAGTTAAAGCTGTTTCGAAAATAATTTACCCGTATTTAAGATTATTTTCAGCAGGATAATTTTGATATGAGGGTCATTTATGTAAGATTATTTTCAGAATCATATTTTTGGACTATGCGTCAGTGTTCTACAACTCTTTACATTTTAAGCATTAATCGCTTATTCTTTGAGAAGTAAGAACCTGTATACCGTGTAATACACACCGCTTTTAAGATCTTTATTTTTTGCGATATATAGATAGGGATATTTTATACACTTGACTGAAAACATTTCTTATTTGCATGTCCCGAGTTCAGTCTTTATTTATTTCTCATTTTGTAACCCACTGGATGGTGGCCTCAAAACGCTTGGGGAAAAGACTTTTCCATTTTAGTTTCAGCTTTGCATGCGTCGCGCGATCTTTCACACCTCATTTATCCATTAAGTTTTTATACCAACAAGTTGGGACCCCAATATGCGTTGGTGATTTAATCTTACCCATTATTCAATTTTCAATAAATGAAAGATGTAACCATGGAAACAGCAACCGAGAAAGTACTTCTAGTTCTGATGAACGGCCCTTTTTGCAAGATAGTACATAATAAATGTCACTTGGGTAATCTACTGGAGATGTCACACATGATCGATAGCCTTTTGATGTCGATGACGCCGACGTAGTGTATAAGTGTGGCCAGTCGTTTTCTCCTTTAATCCGATTTCCTGATATCAAGCATTTCTTTCTTGAAGTCAATTAATGCACTTCGTTAACACAAAGCATCAATAAAAATTCTAGATGTGACAAAATCACTTTTGTGTTGTAAACAAAAGGCATTTCTTGATATGAAGAAATAGGATTTCATTTAACAAAATGGCTTGACATCTACGAGCGTCGACAATTTGGCGAAAACATTCACTGCTGAATGATATGCGTTGTGTAAACTAAAATAACAACGGTGTCTATCAAAGTTCTGGGCTCTGTAACACAAATACCAATGACCAATCAAGATCATCGTTGCATGCGCACTCTATTTAAAATACTGACCGGGAGCCAATCAGTGCGGCTCTTTCATATTTGCAATTCATCCTATACCTTTGTGTTTACGGAGCCCTGATGTGACAGCTCCTTCACAACGTAGCAGGCAATATTCATTATAATATCATTACGTGACGCCGGTGAGCGTTATTTTTTCTCTATATCAGGTGAAGAATTACTAACGATACAAGATCTTCTGTAAACAAACTCTCAGCTTCAAATTTGTTTGATTAATAATTTCCCTCTTTCAAACACAATGTGTTGAAAGGAAAATTGATTTAGGCGTCAACTGTAGCACTTATAATTGCGATATCGTGGTTTGTATTGATAAGTGCGGGATGAGGATGAGGTGGTTTGGGGATTAGGGAGGAATAAGGCGGTGATTGCGGAATGGGAAGGGACAGTCGGGGGATAAGAAAGGGGTGGTTGGGGTGTTGAGTAAGGGACGCACCATAATGTACCCGGGGGGGGGCTGGAAGTTTGGGTTGATGCAATTCTTTTCCTTTCTTCTTAGAGTAATTTTTTTTCCTTAGTCCATTGAGACAATTTTTATTGCACCTTTCAGACGGTTTGTCAGTGTACCAATTTTTATTTTTTATTTTATTATTATTTTTTTTTGGGGGGGGAGGGAGACTCCTCCCCCCCCCCCGGATAATGGTGAGTCCCTAAGGGGTGGTTGTGGGAGGAGAGCAGTGGCTTATAGGGGAAAACTTGTTGCGCGGGGGAAAATATTCCTGACAACACTGTAAAAAAAAATAGGGAGTAAAATTTTTAACAGCACGAGGGTACTTATGTGTCCAGCCAATTTTGGGCAGTGTTCTACTCTTTGATTATTGAAGGCTCTACATGTTTCTTATGCTTATTTTGTTTTACAGAATCCCGGATCCTACTCCGGTCTAAAAGGCTCATGAATAAATGTTCAGAATTTGAAACAACGACAACGAAAAGACATGTCAATAAAGCCTTACCTTGACCTTACCATAACCTGAATTTCTCTGACCTCATATCTTCAGCTCGTTTCTTTGATTAATATTGTCATTAAACAAACAATTAATTGCCCTTCTCTTGTAGCAAATCGATTTCTTCGTTTGATCAGAGAGTCAGAACCAGCGCAATATAGATTTTCAATTTGTAAACGCCACTCAATCACAAGAATATCCAATAATTATTTCGTAGCAAAGTCTTAATGGCGTTCGGAGTAACTGACTCATGATTATTGACTGTCCCTGAAAAATAATAATTAATATTTCTGACGACCTTTTGGCGAAGTTGACTCGTTCCTTTTTTTTTGTTGTTGTTGCTAATGACGGGACTTTGAAATGTATGAATGAAAACGCGTTTCACTATACTTTTTTTTTCATTTTCACCGAGTTACAAAGATACAGATGTAATCTTCAGAATGAGATGGTTCTTTCAACATGCAGTATATCGTAATCACATGTTAGGATCCACGGGGAGGGGGGGGGGGCTCATGTCCCCTGGACTTCATGATGACCTTTTCCTTATTTCGGGGGGTGGGGTGGGGTGAGATATACGCGACAATTTTTTTTGTGTGATATATGCCTAATCGTTTTGGGAGTCATGTCGTCGACAATGATTTAATTTATTGGTAACGAAAACCCTTTCAAACCCCCTTTTTGTCTGGCCATTCTTAATTATGGATATATTGTTGTATACTCATGTAAACTTAAGAATTCCCTTAGCCTTGGAAATCAGAAAAGAGGAACAGTTCCCTAGTTTCATCGCTTGGATGCATGTTGTACAGCGTGTCCCACAAAATGCTGAAACTTTTTTTCTTTTCGGGGAGGAGGTAGTTGGGTGGGAGTAAGCAAACTGATAGTGATTTTTTTCTTTCTCCTTTCCTTCTTTCTTTTTTTCTACCTTTTCTTTTCTTTCTTCCTTCCTTTCCCCTTTTTTGTCTTTTTTTTCTGTTCTCACGTTCCTCCCCCTATGACTCTCTCTCTCTCTTTTATTTGGTCCCCACGGAAGACCAGCCGCACATATAATTGGTGCAGCTGAATATGGTTTATCCAACCGTCTTTTGTCTTAAGTTTGATTTTTTTAATCTGTTAACTTCTTTTTTTTAAATCAATGTTTAGAATTTATTTCAATATGTTACTCCTTGGATCTCTTTACATGTATATATATGGGTATGTATTCTTTTATGACGGAAATAATAACAAGTAAAATTTACCAAATCATTTTGTATATGATTTTTGTTTTATACAACTGGCATAAATTTCATGCGATATTGTTTATTGAACACAAAGATGTGAGCCTTCTTTCAGAACTCATCACCTCTCAGTCCAAATTTAGTTATTACGTTGAATAAAGTAAGTAGTCCAATTATGACTTCATTCACTCTTATTTTATTTTATGAGAGTTTGGGCCCACATCGTGCGGGCCCATGCTTAAGGGTCAAGTCCACCTCAGAAAAATGTTGATTCGAATCAATAGAGAAAAATCAGACAAGCACAATAATGAAAATTTCATCAAAATCGGATGTCAAATAAGAAAGTTATGACATTTCAAATTTCCACTTATTTTCAACAAAATAGTTATGTGAACGAGCCAGGTACATCCAAATGAGAGAGTCGATGATGTCACTCACTCACAATTTCTTTTGTTTTTTATTGTTTGAATTATACACTATTTCAATTCTTACGAATTTGACGATTAGGACCTCCTTGCCTGAAGCACAAAATGTTAAAATAATGGAATTCCAAGTATTCAAGGAGGAATGAAACTTCATTTCACATGACAATGACGATAAAATAAAAATATTTCATATTTCATACAATAAAATACAAAAGAAATAGTGAGTGAGTGATGTCATCGACTCTCTCATTTGGCTGTAACTGGCTCGTTCATATAACTAATTTGTTAAAAATAAGCGGAACTTTGAAATGTCATAACTTTCTTATTTACATCCGATTTTGATGAAATTTTCAGCATTGTGCTTGTCTGATTTTTCCTCTTTTTATTCAAATCAAGTTTTTGTTTGGGTGGATTTGTCCTTTAAATGAAAAGAATGAGATTTAGGAAAATTGACAAATATCTTTAATAAAACATGAACAAAATTTATGAACGATACAAATAATATAATATTGTAACTTTAATATCATACCAATAAAAAGTGCCATTAACATATTTTTATGGGACACTCTTTACAACTACAACATCTGAATATAGATGTGAGGTGTTTGAATTTTCTCTTCAAAGAGGCTACGATGTCAATGCTGGCATACTTTGGAAAATTGGAAAACCTTTCAAAATCAAGACGAAATCCCCCCAAAAAAATCCAGAACATACAATTTTACATTATCCGATGTTAGCCGTCCAGATGTATATATTCATTTTGAATATTTACTCAAACATCATGGACATCATCTTTCTTGCAAATCTAAAGAGCAAATATACATTTTTCTCTCTGTCTCTCTTTCTTGATAAATGCAAACTTTTTTTCTCAAGAATGTTTTATCGGGTTTGCATGCTTCCAGATAATTTTCTTTTCCTCGTATTCCAAAATTGCACATTTTTCTCCGTACAAGAATACATTATCAGGATTAACACGCAAGCGGACAGTTTGAAATACTTTCTATCGGGGTTGACATGCTACAAGGCAGGTTTTTTGTTTGTTTTTGTCTCCTTTTTTTATCACAAACTATGTTTTTCTCCTTTTCTACAGGAATGGTTATCGGGGTTGACATGCAAGCATACAGTTTGACCTACTATCTATTGCCGAGAAAGTTCCATTCAAAAATAGAACATTTTTTAAATTAGATTTTAATCTAAAAAAAAGCACAGAAAAAATATTTTAACTCCTTATTTTCTGATGGGTACTTGGACCACGTGGGCAATGTTTTTTGAAGGTTATTAGTAACTCAACGGACTGAATCAAACGAAAGTTGGTGTTGACCCAATCAGGCATTTCTGACTTGCATTTTGATTTTTCAGTTATACGCTAAAATGCAGCTTGACGCGTTGGGACCGGGACCCTATACTTACAAGTAGGCATTTCTTTGACTAACAAATATTTCAGTGATAATCTGTGGTTTAATAAGCTGAAAACAATATTTTATTCGATTTTAGTTATTTTCTTTTTATGAATTCAAGTCAAAATTCAAGCGCAATTCGGATTGGTCGAAAATGAAATGACGTATGCTTTTTTTAATTGCATTTGATTGCAACTCTTTCGGCAACACCTACTTGAAAGGACACAGTGTGTTCACAGTGTGGAACAGAATGTGAAATCACATTCACACTGTTAAATTTGAGCATTTCAACACACATTCACTCCATACACTTATCACTATTGGACAGAACACAGTGTCCCACAGTGTGGGCCACAGTGTGGGCCACAGTGTGTTCACAGTGTGGAACACAATGTATACCCTTCACACTGTTAAATTTGAGCATTTCAACACACATTCATTCCATACACTTATCCCTATTGGACAGAACATAGTGTCCCACGGTGTGTGCCACAGTGTGTTCACAGTGTGGAACGCAATGTGAAATCACCTTCACACTGTTAATTTTGAGCATGTCAACAGTGTGAATCACACATTCACATAGTCAGCCATGTGAACACGCTGTGAACAGTCACACTGTCAAAGTGTCCACAGTGTGATAATATCTTCACACTGTTGAATTTCAGCTTTTCAACAGTGTATATCACATATTCACAAATATAGTGGACCATGTGCACACCGTCTGTGAACAGTCACACTGTCAAGGTGTCCACAGTATGAAAAAAATCCTCACACTGTTGAGTTTGAGCATTTCAACAGTGTGAATCGCATATTCACATATATAGTCGAACGAGTGTACAGCATGATATAGTGGACCATGTGCACACCGTCTGTGAACAGCCACACTGTCAAGGTGTCCACAGTGTGAAAATATCTTCACACTGTTGAGTTTGAGCATTTGACCAGTGTGAACAATAGTATTTTCACATAGTCCGCCATGTGAACACACTGTGATCACACTTTGTGAATCTGTGTTCTTTCCAGCCACAGCAAGGACGTTTAAGGATTTTCTAGTTTGATAATTTTGGTTTTTGAATAAAAGCTGAACTGTGCGCATTCGTCTAATATTAATCAATTTACTGTTCAAGCTTAGCGGTTTGTCAAATAAAAAGTTCAAAGTGATCAATATATCTGGTCGTGTCTTTTTAAAACATCTGCCGGTATTGAAGCCTGCAGATGGTATCCTTAAGGAAATTCACATGTCCGGTTGAAAATATTTTGAATTATTAAGTTTCCTTTCCAATGTTATTTCTAGTCTCTTATTTAAGGCACAGATTCTATTAGAGGCATAAAAATTACGCGAGTAATCTTTTTTCAAAAATCGGTTACCAAAAGTGCCCCCCCCCCTTAATCTTTCTAGTCAAAACCTATAACAGAAAAGACATTTTGCCTCTTGGCATTTCGGAGTGTCTTAACTAAGTTTGACATTCAAGAAAATATAACCCCTCAAAAAATTGAAAGAGTTTTAGATTTCTTGCTAGATATTAGATGTGTTGACGTATTATGAAATTATTTATTTATTTATTCATTTAGTTGGTTATTTATTCATTCATTTATTCATAATCAACAAGTTAGTTGTTAGATATATATTTGTGAAAGGGAAATGAATCGTAGATTTTATTGTCTACGTTTGGCAGAATTTTCAGAAATGCTTGCGCTCTAACATGCTTTTTAACCTGCAAAGATATATTGAGCTGATAAAAAAAAAGGTTTGCAAAATGAATATGAATATTCAGACAGGTTATTGGATTTCTGCTGCTGCTATAAAAAATAAAATCACAAAGTTACCATGGCAACAAATATCAGTAGCGAATAATCTTAGTAATAGTTTCAATGATGATGATAGTAAATATTGGTCAAGAAATCATGAAAAGCGACTTTATTCAAAGGATGGCTCAGAAAATACATCCTTCCTTTAGGTCAAATTTTAGGCGCGAATGGGCACATAGGCCAACAGGAAAACCGCGGACGGCATCAAAAGAAATGATTTGAAAAAATACGGAAGTGAAATGGAACAGAAGAATGAAATTTATAATTATATAAAACTTTACTCGTTTTCAATCTTTTCAAGTTCATAATATATTAAAACCACTGACGGATCTAGGAAAGGGCCTAGCCGGCCTGTGCCCCCTCCCCTTTTGAGAAGCAAAATTAAAATTTGTGATGTAAATATGCCGTTGAAACAGGAGTGTGCCTCCCCCTACTTTTGAAAATAAGGGTGATTTTTTTTCTTGCTTGTTACATTTTTCTGGGACGAAATCTCCTCAATTTTGTTAAAATTTTTTTTTGCTTGTCGAATTTTGTCCTCGAAAAAAATGTGCTTCCCCCTTTGGGGAAAACCTGGATCCACCCCTGATTGAAACATATTCTACAATGTATATACAAAACACATTTCCATTTAATAACTTAGAATAATTTGACTTGAAGGAAAAGATAATTCAATATTATTTTTTACTTTCCACGTTATAACTTCGCCATTATCTATTATCCATTAAAGTGCAAGTTGTTATCATTACGTTCCTGCTAATACTGGTGTAAGGTAGATGTTTTTTTTTAGATTCCTTGAATTCATTTTAGAAATACATTTTGATTAAAATGAATGTAATAGAGAAGTTATCACTCAAGAGTCAATACAGCAAGAGCAAAGAATTATTTTTGTATTATGAGATCAAGGGTGTGCGTAATGAAATTACGGACTGTAAGCGGTTTAAGAAAATAATCAATGCTTACTTAAAACTAATCCCTTTACAAAAGTCCTTTGTAAATGCAGTACATCAGTTGAAGCTTCATGCATAAGAGAATTTATTAATATTATACGGGGGAAGTAATATGTAGAAAAAAAAATCGGGGCTTGAATTGATAAAAGTTGGGATGGCTGTCTAATTTTCGAATAAAATTGTAGCTAAAGATGGATGAGGAATGCTCCGATGATTTTTATGTCAAACAGCAAGGAATTAGGAATAGGAATCAATTATGATGAGAGCGTTGTCAGGGATACGTGAAACGAACGATCAGTCGCGGTATTCTGCTCCATGACGTCATGTATTGATTGAATGCAACGAAACATGAATTCAGTGATCATTAGGAGAGGGTTAAAGAACTTAAAGGATTTCGGGTGAATATGAAAACCACACCGGAAGGTCAATTTCATCCCTGCCTGGTTCATTGCAAGATCCAGGGCCTACCAGTGCTTTCTACTTGAGATAGCGAAATATTTATTATCTTACCATTTCGATTTACTAGTATTAGCATATCAACATGGCAAGAAATGTTATTTTTCCAAATCGACTTATTGTGTCAAAATGGTGAGATAAATCATCTTGCCATGTCGAATCATAAGATTTTTTTTTCGTCATGACTAGTTACGTCACACAAAAAATAGCACGTTGTATAAGCCTGTCACTCTAACAAGTTGTTTAAACTTTTTGTAATCGTTTATACCTTTTTAAATGAATTGTTTAAAAACCTGTAAACACTGTCTTGTTCAAAAAATTTCAACAGTAGTTGTTAGAGTGACGAACAGCAAAAATTGTGGTGTTAACCGGTGTACATAGATGACCACACCAGTTATTTTACACAGGTGTTAAACTGTTGGTGTTAGTTTTACACCTATAGGTGTTATTACAACACCTTTGGTTGTTACATGTACACTCTTTGGTGTTATGTTCAATCTTTAGGGTGTAACTTTAACACCTCAGGGTGTGGTCCTCTATTAACACCAATTGGTGTCAGTTTTAACACCAGCGGGCTTAAACAACGTGCTTAGAAATTTGAATAGCGTTTTCTTTTTACAGCGTAGAGAGTTTTCGCAATCACTGTGCAGACGTTTTCTGGAACGTAGAAGATCTATTGTCAAAAGCCCTTCATGACAATGAAGACTTTGTCGACGGTCGGTGAATCGAAACAGTATAGTTTCGTCGGAAAAACGACACATTTGCGATTTTTTTTTGTCATTTCTGAAACGTCGGGTGAATCTGCTTTTCCGATTCACCGACTATCGACAAAGACTTCATTGTGATCTGACTTGCATGAATTTGCTGTGATGTAGGATTCCTTCCGCGTCGCTGTGCGAAAACTCGTTAAAAATGTTAATTTTGCGTCGACATGGCGAGATGTATTATCTTGCCAAGTCGACTTATAAAAAGTTTAATAAATTTCATCATGGTGAGTCGATGAAACCCCCGAGTGCTGGATCCGACCCTGCTCAAACACCAGGGGCGGTGCCAGGATTTTTGATAGGGGGAGAGACGACTTAATTAGCTCATATGACTCCCAAATTATTCTTAACTGTCTGGGAAGGACAAATAAGATAATGGTTTTCGCCATTAAGAAATATGAAAGAATACAGTAAACATGTTCAAAAACATACCATGTGAACAAATTTTGACATGTTTTGCCTTCAATTGAACACAGAGTTGGACCATGGTCTACGTCAAACCCGAGTTCAGAATACGGGACGGAGTAGATAGCGATTACGTACATTCTTGACGTAAATTTTTGGGGGGCAACCATTATGTACCCCCAAAAGTTCCACCAAGAAACAAAAATGAAAAGAGGGAAAAAGGGTGATCTTATTACTTTCTAAATGTAATTGTCGAAATTTATCACAAAATTCGCTTTCGTAGTACACTCTAAAAAAACGAAGAGCTAATTTAGCTCTTAAAGAGCGTTTATAGTGACTGCACTTCAGAGTGCTGATTTTTCTGGTTGAAATTTGAACTAGACAAATCAGCACTTCGAAGTGCAGTTACTATACACGCTCTTTAAGAGCTAAATTAGCTCTTCGTTTTTTAGAGTGTAAGAGAGGCAAATTTTTGACTTATCTCGCGACTTTTTAGAGCTTTTGCTCTCTATGTTTTAACCCGAGCCTTACATGGCCCCCTCAGTTTTTTTTAAAATTCATTATATACGCCACTGGATTTTAACAATAGAGAAAAGCTGGTAACATCACTCCCCCTCTCCATCCCCCTCTGGTTCCGAGCTTGTTAATGAGTAATAATTGAATGTGATCCTCTGGACTGTTGGCTATTTGATCAAGACCTCACGCTAATAGATACGTGATTGAGAGGATTCGTTTTCTTACCACAGAAAGTGTTTTTTTAGACGTGACATTTCAAGCATTTTGTTTGATTTGGATGTGGCCAACGTCAGAATGTAATCGAACCATTAAGATGTAAATGCCACCTTCAAATAGTAGGGTTTTATATATATATATAGTACGATAAAATATCAATCAATTAAGTAAAACAATTCTAAAAATTTCATCAATACTTTTGGCTATATCATTATCCACCCATCCATCTAATTTACACGTTTTGCTGATAGTTTTAAGGTGTCAAGTTTATTGGTAAACCTGTAGCCCGTGACTGGCCATTGGGCTGAAAATCTAGCAATGTGAAAATGATAGATATAACAAGCCTATTTCCTGACAGTAATAGCATTACGAACAAAGGATTCGTTTACGCTAATGTCTGTCTTTCAATAATGTAAATGTTTGAAACAATATTAATGATTTAAATCAAATTGGTTTATTGCCGTTTGGTTAATTTATTCATGTTGTTTCGTATATAGCAATGATGATAATGCTCTTCAGCAAAGTTTCATTAAATAATGTTTGCAAATGGAATGTCTATAGTATAGACTGCTTCATTACTTTTTTATTGACATACTCAAGTAAGATTGATTTCAAAGCAAAGCCAAATCGAAAGGGTGAATCAATATTAGCCTTTTATATTTGAGATTGGACAATTATACAAGCCATAGATCATTGAGAGCATCATGAAAGCGCTCAGAGATGGAAATAAAAAGAGAATAAGCAAAACTGATACAGCAAAGTGATATGAATAAATCGAATGAGGAAAATCGCTCGGAAGAGGTTTAGAACAAATATTGTTGGGAATAGTGTTTAAGATAAAGATGGAAATAAAGATAGATAAACAAAAGAACTAAAGAGGGGGATTTCCCGTAAGTCCCCGTGCACTTCATTTTTTTAAAGTGGGAGATAGTGAGATGGGGGTGGAAGAGAGTCAGAGAGAGGGAGAGAGAGAGAAAAAAAGAGAGAGAAGAGGAGAAAGAGTGTAGAAGAAAGAAAGATGTAATGAGAGAGTTGAGGAAGGGGGAGGGTGATATTATTCCCGACGTAATTACTGCCACAACTTGATATTATCGATAGAGGTCAAATGTCTTTCGGTCTATGCCAACATTCATTTATATGTATTTGGTATTTAGATATTGGTCATTTTGAAAGTACGCTGTCAAGTAATATAATTGATGACTTGTATTCTACGTAAAAATAATCCTTACGCATTTTTTTTATTATCAGTTATGCACTAAATGGACTTCACAAAACTCATCATCATGAACGTCTTAAATACACATCTCCATTGAAAACCTGCATTTTTTGCGAGTTTTTAATTTCTTCTTTTTCATAATGTTAAACATTTTCGTTTTTTTATTGCGTTTTGTTAATTTGCATTGTTGAACAACATAGGTGTTGTTTTTCACATCTCACGTGTTTTGAGGCTATAGTATTGTTGAGCATTGTTCGCTATTATGATTTCCTTAAAATGAAATTTAAGAAAAAATGGTTGCTCTCATTCATGTCATTATGCAAAGATATCTACACTCTAAATAAACGCATGAGTATAGTTTGTTTTTTTATTTTTCCTATCTACTAGGAAACCGTGACCATGGACACGTTGGCATTGAATATTTAATGAAAATTTGCAATATTGACGATAGAGTTTAATCGTAAATCTAATCAAGTACATTAAGAGGATATCATGATCAGTGGTTTAATTCAAACGGTACTTCCCAACGGTAGGCCTCCAGCTTCACGTGAAAGCTTAACATGCTCCTGCTTAATTTAACATAAACGCAGGTCATGACTTAAGCCTATTTGGATAATGACATGGAAAACTGTACTACTTGTTGCAGTGCTATTTACATTAATTACACTATGATGAATGAATGATGGAACCGTGTAGGTGCTGTCACACCGGGGTGGTTTCACAAAGACTTAAGTCTTACTTAGAGTCGCACTTAATTCCCTGTTGCGTGCGGTATACAATGTATCACGACATTGGTCATAATCTTTAAGATGAAACACGCTATTGCATATCATTAAGATATTGCGATTTTTATCATGTCAGGTGACCAGTGGTGAATCCAGGGGTAAATTGCCAATTCGTCCACTCATCACATGGTCTACATTCATTTAGTCTAATGCCAGTCCGTCCATCAACATTTCGTCTAACAACCACTTGATCCAATAATAATTTGGTCCAATCATCACTTCGTCTAATCACCAGTGACCGTTTCGTCTCATAACCAGTTGTGGTCTACTACTCGTTCTATTTTCATTCATTTTGCCCAGTTAACACTAAGTCTAATTAGACCAAATGGTCTATGGACTAAATTCCTATCAGGCCAGCTAGTTATTAGACGAAATGGCAACTAGACCATGTGGTTATTGGACGAAATGATAGTAAACGAGTTGGCGATTGGACGAAATGGTATTGGACCAAATGAAAATAAATTGATCTATGGTGTATTTCCGGCCCTCGCCTCCTCCTTTTTGAAAGTCAAAGTCAATATTTTTAATGTGATTTATGTCGTAAATGCACAAGTGTGCCCCCCCCTTCGAGAGTCCAAGCAAATATTTGAAATTTTACGCGGGCCAAATGACTTTCCATTTTTAGTGACACCTTTTTTTCTGCTTGTCAAATTGAAAAACTGTTGTCCTTGAGAACACCGAGATAAACAAAAATCATTATGTACACTATTAAGAAAGAATAAATAAATGAAAATGGCATATACAGGTATTACAGTATTACTAAAAAACAGATTGATATCATAAACATTGAAATACAATCACTTACAAGAAAAGGTTACTGTGTCTTGTACCGTCCCTAAAAGAAACGTAGGTGGAGAAAATACGAGGAAGTTAAGACAAAAAGAAAGGTTAAGGCAATTGGAAACCGCCAAAAACGATTTAACAGTAAAAGGGAGGATGACTGGTAACAGAGTATTGTTCAATTGATTAAGAAATAATGTAAGTAGAGATTATAATGTTGTTTTAAATTAGAATATAAATCTATCAACTACTATAATATGTTGCACCTCTTGCATTGCAAGGCTTATGATTTTTTCATTCGTTAAAAGAGGCATGGGATGAGTTGAGGGACATTGTCTGGCGATGATCTTTCCTAAGATTATTCTACTCCGTGGTCAGTCCCGATGTACTGAAAAGTCATCGTGCCAGAGGAGCACTGTTTACCTGAAGGGAGGCTGTGGCTCAGGCAGTGGACATTGATCTAGTCGACTTATATCATAATTAGGTAATTAATAAATCGTTCACTAAAATATGGGGGAGCAATACAGCCAACACATTTTAATAATTCACACATCCGGCGCCGTCTGAAATAGAGATCTTTCCATTTTAAAACGGAAAATAAATCACAGAATGATGTGAGTTCATGGATGGGCCCCCAAGATCATCCTTCCCATTCCGTTGCGAGCAACTGGTGATCCTTTCTCTCGGTAAATCAGATTTTCATTGCTGTTGATGAATTTCCTAAAGCAAGGTTTCCACTTTGGCGAGTTGGAGTTGCGAGTCATACGCGAGCTGCGCGAGCTCTAACTCGCCATAGCTCGCACAAGCTCGCGTGAAATTTACATTTTTTCCTGGAATTTGCTTCAGTGACAAAAGACTCAACATCGAGTTCACTACGCTCGCTGTACGAGTGAACCGAGCGCGAAACGAGTCAGGCCGAGCTTAGTATGAGTTGCGGTGACCTTTATACGACTTAAAGCGAGCTATGAACGAGTTATCAAGATTTTGTTACGAGTGATAAGAGTTTCATACGACCAAGGGACGAGATATGCACATTTTGGGCACTCAAAGATGGATTCCGGCGGCGGTGGCGTCAACACCGAAGGTTAAGTTTTTGAAATTAAATGGCATCATAACTTAGAAAGTATATGGACCTAGTTCATAAAACTTGACCATAAGGTTTATCAAGCATTACTGAACATCCTTCTTGAGTTTCAGGTCACAAGACCAAGGTCAGAGGTCATTTGCGGTCAATGAACTTAGACCATGTTTACTGAGGGAATCAACATCAAAATCTTAACCTACGGTTCAATTTTTGAAATGTCATCATAACTTAGAAAATATATGAACCTAGTTTATGAAACATGGACATAAGGTTATTAAAGAATATATAAACATCCTGCTTGAGTTTCAAGTCACATGACTAAGGTCAAAGGTCAATTAGGGTCAATGGACTTTGGCTAATTGGGGTATTTGTTAAATTAACATTATAACTTTGAACGTTTATGAATCTGATTCATGAAACTTGAACATAAGAGTAATCAGGTATCACTAAACATCCTGTGCGAATTTCAGGTCACATGTCCAAGGTTAAAGGTCAATGAACTTTAGTGATGTTAGGGTGATCTGTTGAATTACCATCATAACTTAGAAAGTTTATAGATCTGATTCATAAAACTTGGATATCATCATCATCATATCAGCCATGTTCAGCCCACTGCAGGGCGAAGGCCTCCTCAAGTTGGTGCCAAAGGTGCTTGTCTTGTGCTGACGCAATCCAATTTATACCAATGAATTTTGTGAGCTCGTCACTCCATCTCAATTTCTGTCTACCCCGATTTCGTGATCCTAGCCATGGTCTCCATTCTGTGATGCGTTTGGTCCACCTATTATCATGTGATCTTGCAAGGTGGCCAGCCCATCTCCATTTCATTGATTTAATTGCTTTGATTATGTCTATTACTTTAGTCTGGTTCCTAATCCATTGTATGGTTTTCCTATCGCGTTTTGATATCCCTAGCATTATACGTTCCATACTGTGTTGAGTGGTTTTTAATTTCTGTTCCATTTTCTTTGTTACAGACCAGGTTTCGGAACCATAGGTCATTGCCGGTATAACACATTGATTAAAGACTTTTCTTTTAAGGCAAATTGGCATATTGCTCTTCATAATGTCATTGAAATTCCCAAAAGCGATCCATCCAGCTCTTGTCCTCCTTTTAACTTCTTCCAGTTGTTCATGATCCATTCTGACATGTTGCCCAAGGTAGATATAATGATCTACTCTCTCGATTTCAGAATTATCCATTATGATTCTTTGCTCTGTAGCAAATTTGTTGAACTTGGATATAAGAGTAATCAAGTATTACTGAACATCCTGTGAGAGTTTCAGGTCACACGACGAAGGTCAAAGGTCATTTAAGGTCAACGAACTTTGGCCATGTTGGGGGTATTTGTGGAATTACCATCATAACTTTGAAAGCTTATGGATATGATTCATCCACTTGGATATTAGAGTAGTCAAGTATCACCGAACATCTCATGCCAGTTTCAGGTCACATGACCAAAGTCAAAGGTCATTTAAGGTTATTGAACTTTGGCCATTTTGGAGATTAATACTATATTGCTGTCATAACTTTCAAAGTTTAGATACAGTTTATAAAATGTGGATATAGGGTAATCAAGTATCACTGACAACTGAAGTCTTAGGTCACATGATAAAGGTCAAATGTCATTTATTGTCAATGAACGTAGTATTGTATCATTGTATGAATGGTGTTTTGTGAATAATTATTTTATAGTAGTTTTCAAAGTCAGCACTGCTACTATATTGGATAGCGTGATGCAGGTTAGACTGCCAGAGGCGCTCCACTTGGACCTTGTCTAGTTTGATGTCTTGTTCTTTCACCGTGGCTCTGCTCCCCTGCTCGTCATTGAACTTTTCTTCCGTTTCAATTGTCTATTCCTGCACTTCTTCTACCCTTGTTTGAATGTCATCTTCATTCGCTGTTTCCCTACCTGAATGGCTACAACTCTTGGGTCTTTTGGATCGAGGCATATTTCTCTCCTTATTTTGTTGAAAGTTGTAACAATGCAGCCTTTTGAAAAGTAATTGTACATTGCGTGGGTCAGTTAAAATGTTCACTTTAAAATAAACTCCCTTCTCGGTTTTAATAAATATCAATTGTAATTACTATCAATGATTAGATCATCTAATTTTCTTTAAAATGATACCCTTCATGATATGATTATGGTTCACATGGAGGTGCAGTGCCTTGAAATGTGGGGCAAGGTCAAAATACAAAATTAAGTTGCAAAGTGACACAATAATGAAAGTCACTGTTCCTTTTTCCGTGGTGATGAGTGAGTTTTTTAAGCGGTTTCTTTTGAGTTTGATCGGTAATCCCGCCTCGGTTTTAGTAAATATCAATGTTAAATTAATATCAATGAATAGTTCATTTAATTTTCTTTAAAATGATACTTTCCATGATGTGATTTTGGCTCACATGGAGGTGCAGTGCCTTGAAATGTGGGGCAAGGTCAAAATTCAAATTTGCAAAATGACATAATATTGAAAGTCACTGTTCTTTTCATCCATGATGATGAGTGAGATTCTCAGCAATTGTTTTCATGCACCTTAACATCAACATTCAAATGGAATCAAACATACCTCTGCGCAAGCAAACACACAACAAACAAACATAAACCACAAGAAAACATTATGAAATGAAAAAGCAGGGCCAATGGATTTTCATCTGTATTGACACAGACAAAAGAATCATGTTCTGTATTGACCCTCCATGATTATTTCTGCTCGTTTTGCAGCTTTTTACTTCAGACCTCATCCAACACTTTTCAATTTCGCTCTTTTTTTATGACATGATCATAACAAGCATGGTATCATTGTAAAGAAAATCAAATGACCTTTTAAATGATGTTAAATATGCAATGTGTAAATTTTGGAGTTGGGAGAAATTAATGGCCAAACTCAGATTTCCAAACTTTTTTTAAGGGTTTATATGTGGGGAAAATATAGATCACTGGACATTTATCATTCAGTCGGCATGCCTCTGAGCCCTTGCCACGCACTCGGAATAAACTCATTCGAAACTCGCTGTAACTCGGGGTGCTCGATCTAAAGTCGCGCTAATCTCGTGGGCACCTCCACTTGACTCGTAAAACGATCGCAATGCTCGTATCTCGCTCTTGAAAACTCGGAACGCACTCGCGTATACTCAGATGTGGCGAGTTATTACGAGTTATTGTGAGGTTATCTCGAGCTTCTTACGAGTTATTACGAGTACTGCGAGTATACAACGAGTTTAGGTGAGTTCAGCACGAGTTACAGCGAGTTAGCAAAATTTTTGAACATGTTCAAAAATTTTGAAACTGCTCACGACTTCAAGGAGAGTTGTCCCGAGCTTGAACGAGCTCCGCCGAGTCATGCCGAGTTGTCGCGAGTTATCCCGAGCTTCATGGTGAGCTTTATGCGAGTTATCGCGAGTGCCTCATTTTGGCAACTCGCTATAACTCGCCATAACTCGCGATGTTAACTCGCCAAAGTGGAAACCCTGCTTAAGAATGGGTCACCAGATCGTCCATCGTAAAAGTCGCTCGTAACTTTAAGAAGAGCTTTATGAAACATCCATCATGGGCCCCGTAACACAAAGTTTAGCAATCATCATCAAACATTTTTGTTTAACGATTGATTGCATTGACTGCAATGTACAATCAATCCTGAAAATCATGCGTAGGGGAAGGCGGGGTAAGTTGAGCATAGGGGCAAGTTGAGCCACCAGCCCCAGGCCAATAATGAATGAGTCAGACATTGTGGTGGTGTCATGTATTGATGACCCATAGAATAACCCCTAACCCCACCATATTGTTTTCAACTTTGAAACAAAAAGTAGTTTTTTAGAGGGAAAAATATGAATTTCAGCCAAAAAAGTAAAAAAGAGTGTGAAATAGATAAGTGCTTTATAAACACACACGTCTTTAAATATAATAAAGACATGATAACAACATTATTAGTCCAGGTATGGATCTTCATTCTTGTCATAGTCTTTTATATGATGGATGCATGATAAATGTGTGGATACAAAATTATCGCACTAAGTTCGGACTGGGGTAAGTTGAGCCAAACAGCATGGGGCAAGTTGAGCCATGATAATTCCTATGGTAATGTATCTTAAAAAACAAACAAACCATAAAAATCGATTGAAATGCTGGCTGAAAGGAGCAAATTTACATGAATGCTCTTTTCCTTTAAAAGGATGTTAGTATTCATAGAGAATTAGCAAGTGAAAAGACTTAAAACAAAAATTTGACATGCTGGTTCTCCCCTCATACATTTTGTACATAGTTTTTGTGGCTCAACTTACCCCAGAAGGTGGCTCAAACTTACCCCATATATGGGGCAAGTTGAGCCATTTGACATCGTTTTTTCAAAGGTCAAGATGACTTTCAGTGTGGGGATAGAAAGTTATATATAGGTGGAAAATATTTCAGAAGAATTAAATTTCAAGGCAAGGTACTTATTTCGACAAGATTATTAATCATATCAATTCTAACATGCAAAAAGCAAAAACTGTCACAACTTACCCCGCCTTCCCCTACGATTCTTCGCTAACCTTTGTGTTACGGGACCCAGGAAATTTTAGCAAATATATACCATCGACGTACATGACGTACGGGTATTTACATGATAAGGTGTGACATTTTTATAATTTTCTCCTAAGGTGCTTTTACATAAACTCTATAGTAATATAATGTCATGCGATCTGTTTTGTTTTGCAGGTCAACATTTGTCATGGAGACACTGAACATCACGCAAAGCCCAGGCGAGGAAGACAGTGGTTCCAGTCTCATCTTCGTTCTTCAAGGCCTCGTCATCTTTGTCTTTGCCACCCTGATCATTGCTACCAACATCCTGAACCTGATCGTTATCCCTCGCCTCCCCGACATCAACGAAGCCAGCAAAGTCTTCTACAACTGCCTGTCCGTCGCCGACCTCATCCTCGGCGTCGTTCTCCTACCCGCCTTGCCATCTGCCATCCTAGACGGGTGGCCTTTCGGGGATGTCGTCTGCAAGATCTTCGGGTTCGGTATGACCCTCGTTGCTGGTCTATCCTCTGCCAGTTTGCTGCTCCTCAATCTGGATCGCTTCTTCAGCATAGCCTCCCCACTCCGCTACATGGCGATCATGGACCGGCAAAAAGCGGCCATCATCGCAGCAAGTCTGTGCCTCGCCGAGTTCGTGTTCCTACTCATTATAATGTTCGTCAACCCATTCGGCGTGGGGATCGTGGATTATTCGCGACTCGGGGCGTGCATCATGTCCTTCAACGAGCCGAAATTCGTTGTGTATTCGCTGCTTATCTTTTCTGTGTGCATCTGGTCGTTTGGCCCGATCCTGGCCATCATGTACGCCAGGATAATCTGCATCAGTAGGAGACACGTGAGGCGCATTCAGGTCCAGGAACTCACCAATCAAAGACCAATCTCTAAGATTGACGGAAGCGACGAAGCGGGCTTACAGGACTGCAGAACAGCCCAGGCGCCAAACAAGAAGACGGCGGTCAACCACCGAGCGATACGTATGACCCTCATGGTCACAGGAACCTATGTCGTGGCTTGGGCACCCTTTACAATTTGCCAAATATACATTGCCATGGTGACCGATGATGTTTCGATCATCATCCGAGCGTTAGTGTGTTGGCCCCTCCTTCTGAATCCACTCTGCAATGTGATCATCTACTCGGTTACGAAACGTTCTTACAGAACTTTGGCGCGGAATCTACTGAAAGGATGTCTGAGGTGTTCACTCGCAGACTTGAGGAAGGCAACATCCCACGAGATACTCGTGTAGATCACAACGGTCTTTCAAGTTTGTTGCAAAAAAGGCTAGAATAAAATCGAAATTGACGTAATAAGTGAAATCTTACTCTAGGAACATAATCATTCCCGCCAATCATGCAAGAGAACTATAACGAAATATATTTTTATTTTCATGATATGGCATACTGCGCCAGAGACTCATGAAAAAATTTAATAATATTAGCCTACTCGGAATCCGTGTTGCCATGATGATCTGGAATAGCATAGACCTCATAATTTCATAGCATGACTTATAGAATGATGTAAATATGTTATTTTTATACCATCAGATAATCATAAGATAATCACCGAAATAAAAGGCATGTACCTTTTCGTTTTTGTTACGCACGGAGGTGGTTTTTTAGAGCACTTGTCTTCTTATTCTATGAAGTCGAATAAGAATCAAGACATGCAAATATAAACTAATACCTAATTAAACTTCAAAGTATATTGTCTTCCTTCCATGTCAAAGGTCATGACTAAACTGATTGTCAAGGGGGAGGGGTGGGGTGTAATAAAGATGCGTGTCATATTACGTAACGTCATACGCGCGTAAATTTAGTTTTCGCATTTACTACGGGGAAACTCTCTACAACGCATTGATTCCTTTGAAAATGCAATTAAAATCACTATGGGGAGCTGAGAGGCCTTTGTCGAAAGTAAGTGGACTGGGACGTTAGCAGATCATCAGGACATTTGCACCTGACGAACAATTGCAAATAAGTATGTCGTTGTCCAGAGTCAAGAGACTCCGATGCTGTCCCGGTCCACCAACTTTCCACAAAAGCCTCTCAGCTCTCCATTGTGATTTGACGTGCATTTTCAAAGGAATTTGTGCGTTGTAGAGTGTTTCCCCGTACTAAAGTCACATATATGCAGGCTGCATGCTCAACCGATTTGATAGCAGCAGCTGAATTTGAAACATAGGAACGTCTGTCGATCTTTGGCTTATCGTCTATCGTTGTCAATCTAGTGATACGTGTTCGATTCCCACTTGGTGCGTTAGTGCCCTTAAAGGAGAATGAAACCATTGGAACAAGATAGCTTGTGTGAAAACAGAAAAATCAAAGAAACAGATCAACGAAAGTTTGAGAAAAATCGGACAAATAATGAGAAAGTTATGAGCATTTGAATATTGCGATCACTAATGCTATGGAGATAGCAAATTGGCAATGCGACAAAGATGTGTGATGTCACTTGTGAACAACTCTCCCCATTACTTTAGTATATATTTCACTAGAATTGCCTCTTTTATCACATTTATCCATAAATCATGTGTTCTGTCTACATGAGGGCATGTAATACATATTTTTTTAAGAATACATCATGGATAAAGAGTTTGTATCATCATAAGAAAAAGCAAAAAGAGACATTTTGAGGGTATTTTATAGTCCACCAAAGGGAAAGTTGTTCATCAGTGACATCACACATCCTTGTCGCATTGCCAATATAAGGATCTCCATAGCATTAGCGATTGCAATATTCAAATGCTCATAACTTTCTCACTATTTGTCCGATTTTTCTCAAACTTTCTTTATTCTTATTTTTTGATTTTTCTGTTTCTACACAAGCCTATTTGTTCCAAAGGTTTCATTCCCCTTTAAGCTGCGACAAAGTATTTATCCTCATACCAGGATCATCGCAGAGGACCTCAAGCCTTCGGTTCTCTGGTTTTTTTTTTTTATATATACAAGCAAGCTTACCTAGCAATCAGGTCAAACAAATAAAATCACCATCATCACAAACACCGAATGATGTGAAACATGAAACTAGTCATGCGTTCCTTTCACCATGTACAGCCGACACGCAAGATTTATTGCATTTATCTATCAACTTTTTATTGGCAGTCGTACGATTGATTTATAATGCCCGTTCCCAGGATTTCAAAAGGGTAAATGGATCCTCTCATGCACTTTCAATAGAAATCGATTTACGATATCTTTTTTTGCACTTTCCTTCTCAAATGATTATAATTGCGATACAATTAATTAGGTTTGGGGTGCACATTATGATCACCCATTAGTGATGACCTTCCGATCCAACGTCCTATCTCTTTTTTTTTCAAATTCGAATTTGCTTTATATCATTTTCACAGAACAAAATAAAATGGTCGTAAATGACTGCCATGACATTTGCAAATGAAACTTATACAAACAATATAAATTGAGGAAGGTATACAATCATCAGTAAAACAATTATTATATAAAAGCAAATTATAATTCACAATGTAAAGATCTGAGAAAATGGCGGGATCCAGTAAAAAGCATATGCTTGTAGTGTGTGGACCTTTCTAAATAATTATTGTAGAATTGCCTACGAAGACGGACACAGAGGTAACAGGACATAGGACAGCACGATAATAATAAACAAAGAACAAGAG
Organism: Lytechinus variegatus; assembly: GCF_018143015.1. Taxonomy (NCBI): domain Eukaryota; kingdom Metazoa; phylum Echinodermata; class Echinoidea; order Temnopleuroida; family Toxopneustidae; genus Lytechinus; species Lytechinus variegatus. The sequence goes on along the minus strand of NC_054743.1, from coordinate 35,534,774 downwards.
CAAATGACAAGGGAAACAAACACGAAGGATATGAAACAAAAAGGAAAGAAATAAAGATAATAAGAGCAGGACTTCAACGCTGAAAAAAAATATGTTGAGTATGCATGAAATGGTTAATTTAAAGAAGTGGTATGAGATGGGTGCGATTTTATCACTGTCTTTTCTATCCTGCCCAAAATTTTAATTATTTTAATTATGTCATGCTTCTATGAAATGACTTTCCTATTCTCTTGAATCTCTTTCCCACTTTTCTCGGAAGATTGTGTAAAAAGAAGTGTGATTACAAAATGTGAGGACGCAGTTTTATGTTTATGAATACTCCGAGATTCACGTGCCCCCTTCTTTTCGCGAAATACGCGGCTGCTATCGAGGTTCAATAATAGTGATTGTCCGTTTTCCTCGGGAAGGTTTCTTTTTTTTTTTGGGGGGGGAAATGGGGCGTTTAATTCGCCTTCCCGCTTCGTGGTTGTTTTTCTTTCTGGATTTAGTATTTTTCGTGTTGGCAGCTCATTATTTCTAACTCTAATGAAACCTTTTTATGCATTGTGTTAATTCATAGTCGTCTACAGGGGCCGGGTTTTGGGGAGGTTGGAGCTTCGAAAACATGAATGACCATTCGAAATTGATAGGTGCTCTATCTCTCAATACTGCGAGGATAATTATAATGATAAAACGATTGGAGTGGCAGTTGAAAAAAGGAGCGTGGATGGTGAGCAAGGATGCATTTGGGTGAGTGGGTGTGGGAGATCTAGATCGAGGGAAGCGAAGCATTTGGGTGTGTGGGTGAGGGAGATCTAGATCGAGGGAAGCGAAGCATTTGGGTGTGGGGTGAGGGAGATCTAGATCGAGGGAAGTGAAGCATTTGGGTGTGTGGGTGAGGGAGATCTAGATCGAGGGAAGCGAAGCATTTGGGTATGTGGGTGAGGGAGATCTAGATCGAGGGCAGCGAAGCATTTGGGTGTGTGGGTGAGGGAGATCTAGATCGAGGGCAGCGAAGCATTTGGGTGTGTGGGTGAGGGAGATCTAGATCGAGGGCAGCGAAGCATTTGGGTGTGTGGGTGAGGGAGATCTAGATCGAGGGCAGCGAAGCATTTGGGTGTGTGGGTGAGGGAGATCTAGATCGAGGGAAGCGAAGCATTTGGGTGTGTGGGTGAGGGAGATCTAGATCGAGGGCAGCGAAGCATTAGGGTGTGCATGTGGGTGAGGGAGATCTAGATCGAGGGCAGCGAAGCATTTGTGTGTGTGGGTTAGGGAGATCTAGATCGAGGGCAGCGAAGCATTTGTGCATGTGGGTGAGGGAGATCTAGATCGAGGGCAGCGAAGCATTAGGGTGTGCATGTGGGTGAGGGAGATCTAGATCGAGGGCAGCGAAGCATTTGGGTGTGTGGGTGAGGGAGATCTAGATCGAGGGCAGCGAAGCATTTGGGTGTGTGGGTGAGGGAGATCTAGATCGAGGGAAGCGAAGCATTTGGGTGTGTGGGTGAGGGAGATCTAGATCGAGGGAAGCGAAGCATTTGTGTGTGTGGGTTAGGGAGATCTAGATCGAGGAAAGTGAAGCATCTGGGTGTGCATGTGGGTGAGGGAGATCTAGATCGAGGGCAGCGAAGCATTTGGGTGTGTGGGTGAGGGAGATCTAGATCGAGGGCAGCGAAGCATTTGGGTGTGTGGGTGAGGGAGATCTAGATCGAGGGAAGCGAAGCATTTGGGTGTGTGGGTGAGGGAGATCTAGATCGAGGGAAGCGAAGCATTTGGGTGTGTGGGTGAGGGAGATCTAGATCGAGGGCAGCGAAGCATTTGGGTGTGTGGGTGAGGGAGATCTAGATCGAGGGCAGCGAAGCATTTGGGTGTGTGGGTGAGGGAGATCTAGATCGAGGGCAGCGAAGCATTTGGGTGTGTGGGTGAGGGAGATCTAGATCGAGGGAAGCGAAGCATTTGGGTGTGTGGGTGAGGGAGATCTAGATCGAGGGAAGTGAAGCATTTGGGTGTGTATGTGGGTGAGGGAGATCTAGATCGAGGGCAGCGAAGCATTTGTGTGTGTGGGTTAGGGAGATCTAGATCGAGGGCAGCGAAGCATTTGGGTGTGTGGGTGAGGGAGATCTAGATCGAGGGCAGCGAAGCATTTGGGTGTGTGGGTGAGGGAGATCTAGATCGAGGGCAGCGAAGCATTTGGGTGTGTGGGTGAGAGAGATCTAGATCGAGGGCAGCGAAATACAGAAACACAGACAGACAAAGTCGAGGGAGAGTGTGTGCGTGGGTGTGTGTGGAGGAGAGAGAGAGAGATCTACAGTAGAAGCTAAATACAGAACAGAAAAACAGAGACAAAGGCGTGTGCATGAGAATGTGAGAGAGAAGGGGTTGGGAGAGGAAAAAAACATGGGAGAGAGAAAGACAGACAGGGAGATGGAGAAAGGGGATCATTGGCGGAAGAAAACCAAAGAATCTATTCAGAGTAGAAAAGCTCTTAATAAATACATAGGTCTTACGGTGCATTTCTTCTCTTTTACACTCCTTTCTTTTCTTGTCATTTTCTTCCATATTCTCACTTTTTGAATATCGCCACGCTTTGTAATGTTTAAACTACAAAAGAATGGTTGCTGGTAGTAAAAAAAAATCGATATTATGCCGATTTTTATTCTCCAACGAGTCACCGTAACATGGGCTTATCACGATGGTATAAAATGCATGGTGTGAAAATATAGGACAGACAAAATAGATACTTTTCTACTATATCGTGAAAAAAAATGAGGTGTTCCAAATTGCCTACCATGCCAAATTTCTCTGACGTAAGTAGGCGGTTTCAACAAAAGTGTATTTCGGATGCCTCAGTTTTCAGAAATCAATATGAAATTTCTACCTTTCCAAATACATATATCAGCATTGGGATTGATGGAGATTAGATGCTGGAGTTTGCTTTTGAATTTTAGTGATGCAGTGGCGGTGCTCCGGGCTTCCTGGGGGCGAACCCCTCCTGAAAATTTGGAAGTGATTAGAAGTGAGCAAGAAATAAAAAGGAGCAAGGGATACGGAGAGGAAGAAAATTAGCCAATACAACTGCATGCAATACCGCTATTTTTATTCTGAGAACGATTATTTATTATCATTATTATTTTTCAATTTTTTTTTATGGGGGTGGTATATCTTGCCCACATCCCTTAGAAATACATACTTTGTAATTTTATAGGCGGAGGGGATGTGTAGGATCATGGGATTGTGCCTTGATCAAATTTCAACTGTGTCGTCGGAGGGGTATCAAGATTTAAAAAAAAATACAAACAGATTAAAATTAATATTTGTCTCTTCAAATAAATACTCCTCCCCCCCAAAAAAAAAAATAATAATAATAAAAAATCCGAGATGCATAGTGATTTTCTCGTATTTTCTTTTCAATACTGACCTTAAGAGTATCTTACCAATTACCTCCTCTGAATTTCCCAACAAAACCCAACCATATATTTGTTTAATGGATTGCCCATTGTACACATTTCATTGTCCCCTTCTCTCCTTTCCAACATAGTTTGGAGCAAGGAGTTTTAATACACGGAGAACCTCCAAACACTTTCCCTTTATAGCCACTTTGATGCCGCAATGATAAAACATGTTACATGTGTTTCATTGCATGTTTCTTGCAGATTGTAGACAAAAGATTCATGCAAAACTACAGATTTACAGGTGAATTACAAAAGGAAACATGCTTTTGTAATGATAACTGAACTCCTCAAAAAAAGTTTGGAAATCTGACTTTGATCGATAATCTCTCCTCGGTTTTAGTGAATATTAATGTGCAATTGATATCAATGAATAGATCATTTAGTTCTCTTTATTATGATACCCTACATGATATGATTTTGGTCCACATGGAGGTAAAGTGACTTAAAATGTGGAGCAAGGTCAAAATTCAAAAGTTGCAAAATGACACAATATTTAAAGTCACTATTCTTTTTATCCGTGGTGATGAGTAATACCATGGTCACATTTGTTCTACGGCGGCCGTACGGCGAGTCGAAAACAGCCCGTAAGGCCGCTGTAGAACAAATGTGACAATGGTATTAGTTTTTCAGCGGTTTCTTTTGTTTTCATGCACCTTAACATCAACTTAACATGGAATCAAACACACTTCTGCACAAGCAAACACTTAACAACAAACAAATATGCAGGAATTTCAAACCATGACTCAAACCGTGTTATCTCACAGAACCTTCACTACATAAATCACAACAAAACATCAGAAATGGCCAGGGGCTTGATTTAAATGGATTTTCATCTCTTGCCTATTGACACAAAGAATCATGTTCTTTATTGACCGTCCATGGCTATTTCTGCTCGTTCTGTATAGCTTTTCAATTCAGACCTCATCCAACACTTGAATCTTGCTCTTTTCGTGATGGAATGATCATAACGAGCATGGTATCATTTTAAAGAGAATAAAATGATCTTTTTAATGATATCAAATATGCATTGTGTAAAATTGGGAGTTATAGGAGAAAGTAATTGCCAAACTCAGATTTTCAAACTTTTTTTGAGGGGTTTACTTTTCGCTGCCTCTGGTCGGACAATATAAGCAGACACCTTGTCCACTTCTACATGGAACAGCTAAAATAAATGTTGCAATATTTCCTGAAATATGATTTGAAATAACTCGACTGGCCGCTGTTCTGACACACATAAAAAAATCAATATAATCCACAAGCTATATTCATAATATTTTTATAGTGTGGAATTTTGCGGGATTTTGTGAAATTTTTATTCTAAAAATGTCAAATTATGAGGTTTTATTACTTTTCAAAACTGTTCTCATTCAATGTTTCGCCTAAATTCATGACACAGTAAGCCTTTGATGTATATTTCGCCATGTGTTCAATATCTATGTTTTATTCTCAAAGGAAAATGGAAATACCCCAGTTATCTATTTTCGACACAAATCACTTTTCAGTTTTCGTATGGAGCTGGCGGTATCATAGGTCGCGACCAAATTCTACACTGCACCTGTGTATTCTTTTGCACGTCTTTAGAAATTGGAATCTATTTGCATATCGCTGTCTCTCCATTCTTTTTGCCTCCATGTTTGGAGGGAAGAAACTTAATTAGATTAAATGTAAAATGAGATGTGCAAATGCCAGGCTGTAGTTCAATCACCCGAGTCACTGGGTAATAATGTATCAACCGCAATCACCAATACATTCAATTAGTTACCTAGGACACAGTATTATGTTTTGATGTCCTCGCAGTGGAGTAGAGCAGTGGTTGCACCTGCATTGGTCATGTTGGTCTGACTCGCATTCGGATTCAGTCTTTCTAATGACAACGACGATAATGTTAAATATACCGAGGGTTTTTACCCGACTGCTAAGAAAGCACGAATGCCTGTGAGCAAGCAACCAGGGGACCAACGGCTTAAGGTCCTCTCCGAGGGACCTGGTAATGAGGATAAATGCCTTACCGACAGCTCTACCGACTGAGCTATCACACCTCCTTTAATAAATGTTAAATGAAATGCCATCAAGCTGGAGCCCTCGTCGGCAGTCTTTCTTGCATTCAAAAAATCATAAAAACACATCCTAGCTATCAAAGATATAATGTCAAATCATTCATATGAATATTTAATTGCAAACTAACAGAGCTTACATCGATTTCGATATTTTCTCGTCTCTTTACCTAAAAGAATGAAACTAACGACGATTTCATTACTTTTATCTGTATTTATTCAACTAACATAACTATTGACCCTACCCTGGCATTACAGGAAAGAATGGTAGAGGCAAATTTGACCTAGCTCCTGGAGCCCATTTTTTCTTTTTTTATTACCTATACACCATTGCAGATACAGCAAACATTAACGATAAAAGCATAAGGAGAAAGCCTGAAAATAAACACATTTCCATACACTCTTAAAAATCAGATAACCTTATGTCCCGAATTTGGAACCTTTGGGCCCGAATTCACAAAGATAGTTTTGAAAACCCACGGTTGAGTCCATGGCTTATGCAGATTTCTTGTATAAATTACGCCTAATTTAGCGCGTATGGGGCGCGTGTATAAAAAAATGTCCAATGCTGATGCGCGCTTTTGTCACAGTGCGCTAAATTGACGCCTGTTGCCGTGGTTATCTACGCTATTTTATTCATTAGTCCACTGTTTTTATTCATGAGTCCACTCTTCAAAGAGTGGACTCATGAATAAAATAGCGTAGATAACCATGGTAACAGGCGTCAATTTGGCGCATTGTGACAAAAGCGCGCAATTGGACATTTCTTATACACGCGCCCGATACGCGCTAAATTAGGCGTAATTTATATAGGAAATCTGCGTAAACCATGGACTCAACCGTGGGTTTTCAAAACCACCTTTTGAATTCCGGCCTTTAAGGTTCTTCTTGAAGATACAGAAAATGGTTATAAACAGTCATGTTTAAACAATTTTGGTACGACTGAGAGGAACCATTTGAGTTCTTTAAATAATGCGGGTTCTTGATGGTTGGAAGAGCCCTAACAATTTTGTGAAAGGTTCTTTCTGCAAGCTATATGGGGTTTAATACACCACCAAGAACCATAGGTTGAAAAAATAAACTAATTGTAAAACACAACTCCAACCACCACCCCCCCCCCCCGAAAAAAGGGAAAAGGACCAGTCCGACTCTTCATGTTTGGAACCCTTTTCTGCTTCTTCGAAGAACAGAATATATCACTATTTGCATCAGCAGCTCCCCGTCTATGGAACAATCTTCCAACTAAACTAAAAGACTGTAGATCAGTAGAACATTTCAAGGCCAGTTTAAAAACTTATCTAATGGCCAAATTGTAAGTTGTACCAGTAGTGAGTTAAGTTTATTGTAAGCGCCTTGAGCACCCCTAATAGGGTGGATATGTTTGCGCATTATAAATGTCTTATTATTATTATCATTCTAATCAAATATTCAATGAACTGATAGTTTTACAGATTAGTTAGTAAAGATAGTACTATCTAAACAAATCAGATTTAATTTACAAACCACAAAATTCTTTTTCTTCCTCTTCTCTTCCTTCTTCAAATCTTCATCTCATGCTGATTAAACAATATTTCAAAACTTTCTTCTATACCTGCTTGACTTGGTTTTCCTCCGTCTTGATTTTCGTGTCGCGTCTTGATTTTCGTGTCGCGTCTTGATTTTCGTATCACGGCCTGTCTCGTCATGCTGATCCAATTTAAATATTACTCGCGAATTAAAGATTTGCCTCACATAGCATTGGGGATTCCTGTCCTCAGCGCCTCTCTCGACGTAAACTCGTCCATGTTCATGCCAAATGAATGAAGTTTGTTAATAGATTCAAATTCACTCGTCTTGGATTCTCTGATAATCCTCTGCCCTTATCTCTCTCGCGTCATTAGAAAGAAAAGAATCTTTCACACCACAACCAATACCTGACCAATCATGCGTTCACTGGACCCATCTAAATATTGTTCCCTAGCAACTCACATATTGCCTAATCACGCCGAGGTGAAAGGAAGCGATAAGTCCTCTCGCAAGGCATGCGTGGCTCCTTGCAGGTGAAATACAATGCAAGAATTTCAATGCTTCAACGAAACAATTTAAAGCGCAGTAACTATGTCATACACTTGCATATTTTCGCTGATCTAGGGATCGAGTGTTTCAACATTTTCGTGCGACAATTTGTCAGGTCTGACATTTTTCCTTGATTTTGATTGGCTAAGAAGCTCTGCTACTATGGTAACTGTCGAATGAAACAAGACTTGTCGGATAAAACGTCAGACAAGTCCTTTCATGAAATGACACCCTGCTCGCTGATGAGGTCAAGAACCTTTAATTTCGGGTGAAAAAAATTCAACAGAGGGAAAGAAATATCGGCTATCATCTTCGCATCCTTACCATAACCATCAACACCAACGCCGTCATCATCATCGACGTCATCATTTTCATCATCATCATCCTCACTATCGACATCATCTTCGACATCTTCACAGAGCAGGAAAGACAATACATTACAGGATGATTATATACTCGACATGATTTATTGCTTTGTACATGCTGTTTCCTTTTGATATTGAATTATCATTGGCCACTGATAGCAAGGTGCATCAAACAGGGACTTTAAAATAGATTTTTATGAAAACAAACCTTAAATTATTTCAATTGAATCAATAATTGAACACTCATTATTGGTACAAAATCTCCAAAAAAATGACAAGCAAATTAGTATGCGTCCATTCTATATCGACGTCTTAAACTTGATTGCGAGGACAAGAGAGACCAATAGACCAATCTCTATTGTGAAAATAATGACGGAATGCAGGACGGCTAATTTAGAAAATAAATCCATCTACGCATGCTCAGTCCTAAGGGAGCATGTGCAGGTCGGTTTCTATTTGAATCATCCTTCTACTTTAAGTTACCCTACTTTAATTGCCAACGGGTGTGTTATGGAAAGCTGCCAGTGGACCCATGCAGTTACTGCAATTTTCGAGGGCCATCACAGATGCCACAATGCCATGACGAGTAGGATGACCTGGAGGATGATGAGGGCTGCGAGTGCGTTGACCTTGATAGTCGTTTGTTGAAAACGACGTCGCTTGGAGCCAAGCCTCCTAAAGTATCGTTGAATAAAAATGAAATAGCACACGTTGAATTGATGAATGCATAAATATATATGCCTACTAGTACTGTCAAATTGAAGGGCTTGTAACATCTCGGGAAGAAAAGGATTATTTATTTTTTGGTTTATCTTCTTTTTTAAAATAAAGTTTGAACCGTGCAGGTCATTCATAAATCCGAATCTAAACCCAGTCTTGCGAATCGCGAAATAGGCCGAAAGTGCAGTGCTCCAACATATTATCTTCGAAACTTTTTTTTTCTAATTGCGAATTCATTGTTAGCCCCATCCCGGAAAAAAACACTGCATATGACCTTTAATTGGTCTCGTCACACTTTATCTAGTGTGTCATGGCTTCATCTCATATTGCCCAGTACAGTGAACTCCGCCTGACTGAAGTCACATTACTGTCAAGTTCCAGGCTATGCCCATTTCTGAAGCATTCTTCTTCTTTATATGTATCATTCCTCCGTTGTGTCGGAGATTCATAGCGTTTAAAGAGCTGTACTTAATTCGAATGTAATGAAGACATCTAGTCAAGAAAATGTTTAGTTGCATTGCATTAAGGCCGTGCAGAGAAATGCATTTTGTGCAAGAATTGTAGAATAAGTAGGTTCAGGTTATTTCTTGCTTGGTTAGGAAGGAATAAGTCCGGTAAGAGGAGAACGGACGGGGTTATGATCACTGAATTATTCTGTAACATTTCTAAACCTCAATTATCCCGCCGGGTTTGGGGAAGTTTCCGCATTGGACATGTTGGTGTTAAATATGGCGCCATAAAATCGCTCCGAATTAACACACTCATCATTATTCCCATCATCACCATCATAATAACTAAATCTGGCAGGACTAATAGTACTTTATTATTTTCAGAATGCAAGGACGAAAAGTTTAATCGAAAGTATTATCGTGTGGGTAAACTATGTCCATACAAATCCATATTCACATGATCCAACACTTTATTTCTGTTCGTTCTTTTTATTTTTACCTTTCTTTTTGCTCTTCCTGTAGCGTTTGTTCTTTCTTGAGGCGGTGATCGAGCAGGCTGACCTCGGCTGTGGCCGCATCCAGCATCATGTCAGTCTTCCATTTCCGACGTCTCAAGACTAGGAGCTCGATCTCGACTGCCCGACTTCGTGCATCTAGAGCTTTAGTGTCTTCCTGTGCCTTGCTGTAGTCGAGGAGTTGTCTGGCAATATTGGAAGAAAATTGGAAATAAACAGAGTAAAATCATGTTAAAGAAAGCCTTTTAGACAATGGCCCTTCTCTTCATAATATTATGACCCAAACTTGATAAAATAGCATAGATACAAAGACTTATTTGCAAGTTGATTTGTATTTCATTTCGCAATAGGAATTCGATGGAAAATTGAAAAAAAAAGAAAGAATGAATACACCTAAGAGTAAGGCAGGAAGGAAATACTTCTATCGAAAGTAGCTCCGATTCTTTGCTCTTACCTGTAAAGTTTCTCTTCCTTAAGTAGTTCCCGCTTTGATTGTTCACTCTCCAGCCTGGCATCTCCTAATTCCTGGACGAGTTTAAGTAATCGGTCTTCCTCCTTCTTGATCTCCATCTCGATTGTTCCCAGGTGACACGTTGCCAAGGTGATTCTGTCTTTCAGATGAAGTCTTTCCATCTTCTTTGGCTGACGGCCTCGATTTTCTACGGCCATGGCGGTAATGTTGTTTTCCCGGTTCGAGGAACGGGTATTTTCGTCTTCATAGTGTTCATGATTCCAGTAAGCATGTACGCGATCAAAAGCACCGAAGTCTTCCAGAAATCTCCGAAGTTCTCTCTTAACAACGATATCGTCATAAGATGGAAATGTGGTTGGCACATCCTGCCGGGTGATTTCATGACTATCGAATTCATCGCCTGATTGTTGTTCATCATCTTCGTCAGACATGTCAGATAGCTCATCATTTTGGCTGGAAGTTTGTTGTGCGTCTAGACCAACAACGCTATCGTTAAACCTTTCAACGACTAGATCAAGTGCGTCTGCCAAACCCACAGGACTGTCTTCAGAGGCTAGTGCCCTTGTCAAGACCCGGTGATTCCTAGAGGAGGTGCTACTCTTACGATTGATCGAGGCATTGCTTTCATGTGCAACTGAGTTGATTTGTGTTGGTTGGATGTGTAGGATCGCCGACGGTTGTGTATCGTCGTCATATTTCCCTTTTGGTAGATGAATGTCGCGTTTCAAAACACTTTCTTTAATTGCACCATCCTTCTCCGGCAGAAGGATACGACGCCTGTCTTCAACGCCCTTCTGTGAACGATGTCTTACTCGTGTCATCCTTCCAGGATCAACGTTTGCGGCAGATGGTCCTTCATGGTCGCATCCATGAGGCTGTCCGAAATCTCCAGTTTCAGAAATGGTACCTTGTCCACTGCGTTGATTTTCGAATTTCGTTTGTTTTTTGACGGTGTCTCCGGCATCAACCGGAAGGGCATCCTTACGTTCGGCGGATGATAAGTCATCAAAATGGGATCTTCCGTCATCGTGTAGGAAATGAGCTTCATCACTGTCAGCGTCACGACTATCAGCGCCAGTATTATTCGATGCTCCGCCACTTGCTACCTCAATTTCTTCACTCAAAACACCCGTCGAACAGCCTTCGCTTTTTTCTTCGGTTATTCTCGAGGATATTCCTTCAACTTTTCTTTCAATCACCACTGGATTATTTGAGGCTGCGACAACATCAGGAGAGATGACGTCTTTAATAGGGAAACAACCGGCTACTTCTATAAAATCGTCTGCGTTCCGAGGCTTATTAATGGTTGTATCATCCCCAGTGATCGAGAAGTCATCTTGAGAACCTGACGAGTTATCTGAGCCATTGTTCACTTCTAGAGCAAATCCAATGTATTGGTCTCCATGTTGCATGTCTCTATTGACCCCTTCATATTCTCCTCTATTTGAATTATTGGATTGCTGCTGTTTCTGTTCTGATTTAATGTCCGTTTTTCCATCTTCAGAGATGAGTATACCAGCTTCCTCGAGCTCCTTCTTGAGCGTCTTCGGTCCTTTCCGCCGTTGCCTGATTGGGCTTCTCTGGAAGGTGCATCCCTGATTTGGGAGGGTGTTTAGTTTCCTTTCGTCAGATCCGCTATTTTCATCTTCGTCTTGCTCGGCAGTATTACCTGACTTCTTGATTTTATCTCTGATTGGCTTTGTGTCTTCATCCTTAACACTATGATCTGCTGATGTAATGGTTTTCTTTCCTTCTTTATTTGTTTCTGACAGTTCTTTGTTGCGATCCGTTTGGTCGGAATCACCGTTGAAAGGCCTTCTATCAAGGGTATCTACGTGTCTTAACTGTACTTGAAAGCTTTTAGTTTGGGGAGGTGTGGTTTTCTTGAGTTGTTCGGAAAAGTTAGATGTTGAGCCGGATGATTCCCTGGTCTTTCCATTGAAATCGGCTGAAATTGCGCTGGTTTTGCTAGCTGAATCTTGCTCTGTCTTGAGCCTGTAATGAAGACAAACATATTTAAGCAAGTGATAATATGAAAGTCGTATGTGGAAGGGACAGATTATGAGGTTTAGAGGCCACAAAAATAATGCCGTTAAAGATTCTACATATCTGTGACTGGGCTCCGTATTCCATAAAGCTTGATCGTGCGTCTGATTTCAAGATTGATCAGAAATCAATCGTAGAATTCGCCCTTTTGACGGGTCCTGGAATCATAAACTCTACCAAACAGAAACTCTCAGGAATTTAAATCCGACCAATTATTCCTAACCGGTCTGATGCCTCCTTGAAGCACGGGACAACCAATATTCCCGGGGAGAATCCTCCACACTATATCAGATATTTAGAATATGTTTTATCAAGTAAAATAGGATAACAAGGAGAGAAAAAACATCAAATTCAAAACGGTAACAGGGGAATTGATATTAAAAGAAGGAAAAAGAAAAATATGAAAACGAACAAAGGGAAAAGAAAAAGGGAAGAGGGGGGGGGGGGGGAGAAGATGGCTAAAGAAAAAGAAGAGGATTCAACGGAATTTCAGTAGATCTAGGTTTTCGGTGGCCTAGGCCTCGTCTAGTCATGCTCGTCTAATTTACTGATATGATAAGGTTTAATTGGATTTCTCAAAAATCAATCTTGTTTTTCTGTAGGACAAAATGAACATTGACAGGACGAGACTCTACCTTGCATGGTGGCGATTGATATACTCGCAAGATATTCGATTAAAATTAATGATTTATCCAAACAAGCTGTCGAAAAGCTATAGTCTAAAGAACTTGAAATATCACATTCACTCTAAAAAAGGATTGGTCAAAATGACAAAGAACTTGAAATATCACATTCACTCTAAAAAAGGATTGGTCAAAATGACCAATCTGTTGGTTAATGTGTCCGACCGATAAAATTGGTCAAAAGCAACCAAATTATTGGTTCAAATCGACCAAAATTTTGGTTGATATTGACCAATTTTATCGGTCGGACACATTAACCGACAGATTGGTCATTTTGACCAATCCTTTTTAAGAGTGTTCAATAAAATTGGAAAAACTCACGATTTCGCAAAGAGATGACCCACTCGAGCTCGCGTTCCATTTAAGATGGAACCAGCGAAGACCACAGTTGCAAACAAAACTACCATGTTGAATGAAAGCCCCCCTTCTATTCCTGGATCTCATTAATTCCCATCCTTTTCATCCTCGAGGCAGCCGCCATATTTAGATGAGAAGCCTGGCAGTTTCTGAGACGGAGCTGTTTTATGTAATCTAGCTAGCTTAGCTAGCGCAAGTCGCATCTCACGTCGGTGTACAGGTTTTCCATGATCCCGTTTTGTTGATGTTGCACGAGTTGAGTTTTGGTGCGCGAAAGCAGTTGTCTGGACAACGCGCTTTTATCATTTGTTGCGTCATCCATCGTCGGTCAATGCTACACGACGCGCATGCGGCTCACTGCACTGGGGACGTACCGGCAAATCAAACAGGAACGGACCATAACTATTCGAAGGACAATTCTCCGAGAAATCTATCCTTCTAAAAAGATTCACTTCGTTAAAATGATGCTATGTTTGTTCATGAGAATCTACTTTGAAATTGAAACAAAAAATTTTACTGCGACCAATTCATTGTCTGCCAGTTTCCAACTTATTTTGTTCTCATTTGTTCTTATTGATTCATAAGGATGCAGTTCGAGTTAAAAAGAATTTACTACCCGTCATTTCATGAAGATCTGACCTGCTGACATTTGTATTTTTTGTTTTGTTTACAAAGACTGAACCATCCTAGGTACAACACATTCACTCTCTCTGAAGCATGATAAGCTAAGCATCTGACCCAAAGTGAGTTCCACCAATCACAACCTCTGGATGTAAACTACCCCGGGGAAACTACCCCTCCCCCCCCACCATTACCCGGGGAAACCCAAGAAAACGGCATCACATCCGGCTTCCCGTTATTCTTAATCCCATACCCGATGAACTAGAAATTGCCGAACTGCGGAATTTCAAGAACGCAACGGCAACGGAAGCGGCTGCGACGACTAGATGATAATAGCAATGACAATGCCGACTATTTTCCACATTTCTGATCGGCTGCCCGAATGTGGTCGTCGAGTTGCTGCGTCCATATGGTTGTAATGGTTGGGCCCATCGGACGAAGTCGTGAGCTCGTTTGCATTGGTTCTTTCGTTGGAGGTAGTACCTCTGATAATTTAAAAATTGCATTGGTATCTCTTAAATTTGAAATTCTTAAGTCATTAATTTATAAGCATCATTTCCTTACACCTCAAATAGTAATTAATCTGATTTATAACTACTATTTATAAATCTATGAGATTAAAACATTAATGTCCTTTGTCAATTGTTGTGCTCCCCCCAAACACAAATAATAACCCTCTACTCTGATGTACATGATAATGATAATTTTGATGTGCTTTTTTGAGGATGGAGGGGTCAAACTGAATGGGACCGAGTAGATTTTTTTTATATAACATGTTTTTCTTGGTTTATTGTCTTCTATCACATCAAATATAAAATAACAATAAGTCTCATAAGCAAATCACTCATCTGGAATTTTTGGGATGTATTAGGTTGGTGATTATTGTACAGAAATGAATTTCACTCCTTTAATGCAATATCTTATTCACGACACTTTGTATTCAAATTTCCACTCCCTATACTTCTAGCTACTTCTACTTCTTTTCCTTAGAGTCCTCTTCTCCTTCTCTACTGCTTTCTCTTCTTCCTATTCTCCTTCCGATTCAACTTCTTCTTCTCCTTCCTCTCATTTCTCTTCTTCCTTTTCTCCTTCGTCAGCTTCCACTTTATCTCCTTCCTCTTCTCCTTTTCCTTCTTCATCTTCTTTTTTATTCTTCTTACTCTTCTCCTTCTGCTTCCTCTTCTTCTTCTTCATCTTCTTCTTCTTCCTTTTCTTCTTCTCCTCCTCCTGCTTTACCTTTCTCTTCCATATTTTCTTCCTCTCGCTCGTCACACTTTTCCTCTATATGGAAATTTGCGTGCTATGACGTAATTTGCAAAAACTGGCAAACGGACTGAGGCAGGTTCGAGGAAGGCTTGCATTTACATGTACATCCAAAGATCAGTGGACCGGGGCCTGCCCAGAGACTACCTCTGGAGGTGGTCTTGGGTAGGTTCGCTAAAAGGTGGTCCGAGGTTGGTTTGGGATGTTTACATTGGATTCTTTCCTACCCGAGGCAGGTTCCGGGCCATCGATTTTCTTGATGTAACAGAGGTTCAGTCTCCTCCCACATGGTCTAAACCAGTATGTCTTCTAATCATTTGGTCTAATTGCCATTTAACCCATTAATTATTTTTCTTAAAGGGATGGTCCGGGCTGAAGTTATGTATAGCTTAATAAATAGAGTAGAATTCACTGAGCAAAATACCGAAAATTACATCAAAATCGGATAACAATTCTACTCTCTGTACTAAAATATAAATATTTTCAGCCCGGACCATCCCTTTAAGTTCTAGTTCAGTATAATACCCATTGTATCTAATATCCACCATACATGTAGGTCTAACATCCCTTAGTCCACATGGTTAAATGAACTGCTATCATTTGACAGAGTAAAAAATAATAAGTGAAAAGTCGACAAACTAAACGAGAATTAAACAAAGTGGGCATTTGACAAAATGATATGTGAACCAAATGGTAATTAGATCAAATGGCCGGCTTACTCTGTACTCGGGTTAGATTTAAAGTCCTGTCTAAAGTTGCGGTTTAACTACGGAAAGCCAATAGTTGCATAAATCCTGAACAGAATAGGTTGAAAGCTGAAAGTGAATATAACCCATTTAATCAATGCCCAAATAATCACTCCATATATCAGTGAGTTGGTTTTGAACCAACATGACTAAGAATAATTGATTCAAATATGTTCACCGATAAAATACAAAATTACAAACTACATTACTAGGTTTGATGTTTTCAGTTTTCACCTTTTATTGAATCTAATTCCACCAGGGGCCTGTTGCAGAAAGAGTTGCAATCAAACGCATCTCTAAAAATCGTGCACAACTTTATTTTCAACCAATCAACAGCATTTTGGACTTGCGATTGATTTTTTTTACTTGCGTTTAAACGCAACTCTTTCTGCAATGGGCCCCAGGTCTCACAAGCTATCATTAGCATGTGTTTCTCATTTCTTTCTTACAACATTTATTGTACATTTTATTCACAAAAACGTCTGTAAAAATCAGCTTCACACAAAAATGATGGCTTCAACTGAAAACTCTAGGTTACAAAAATATTTTCTTTACAAAAAATGAACAATACAGAAACTAAATTACATCCTACTATCATAATAGCAGACTTTCTGGATTATGGTGATAAGATGAGCTGTATGAAATAACATTATTACGTAATACTACAAAGATGATAAACTTTAGTCGCACTTTAATTATTGTTAAGCTGTTATGAGTGTCTCTCTCAAACACTGGAATTTTATCTTCAATGCTTTAGACAATAACAGTTTTGCATTTTCTTGTATATTGGACAAGTTTCAAATACAGTTTCAAAAACCAGATATTACGAAAAGGCACCCTAGTACATAAGTTAGAATGAACCTACAATAGCCTTTTTCTGCAAAAGAGACAGAAAGAACATCACATATCAACACAGTAATAGGTCTATGGATGATGATCTGGACCTGATTACAGAAAGCTTAGTTTGATTACGATTAATTGCAATGATGATAATTATGAGCAATCAAGTTTAAAAATCTGCAGCAGATCAATAGCTAAGCTTTGTGATACAGACCCTGAAGACATACCTCCATACCCGCAGAAGGTGCTGCCAAATATTTGTGATGAATGAGGAGTAATTTAACATACTGCCAGTAAAGTTGGACAAACTTGCATAAAGGTGTCTAGGTCTGATGCATAAGTCTCTAGACTATAAATGAGATCCAGGGAAGCGTTTCATGGAAGGACTAGCCACATGTTTATCCAACCAGTCCCGTTTTACCCGACAATTACCATTGTAACAGTAATTGTCGGCGGAAATAATGATCAAGGCAAGTTGTCAGATCGGACAACAACTTGTCTGTTGAATGAAAAATGTTGACGAAATGCTCCACGGAGGATCAGTCCACTTTAACTCAGCACTGAAAACCTTTAGCAAGATATTGATTTGCATTTGGTCGACAAGGGAGTCAGATGCTATTTAGTGCCTTTGTTCACCTAGAGAACATTCTCAAATGTAAGCATTGCTTATCGCTTGTACATCTACCTTGAGGGATCGTAGTGGTATACAGATTCCTCTGGAGAGCTATTCTTCAATGGAGGCATTTCTCCTTACTTGTACCTCTGGCTCGGGGTATTTGAAGTGGCATCTAAGTTACTCCCGAAATAGGTTCTTCAATGTAGGCAGTTCTCTTTGCTTTTATCTCTGTTTCCAGAGGAACTTAGATTCCACTACAACTACCCTGAGCCAGAGGTACAAGTAAGGAGAAATGCCTCCATTGAAGTTCCTCTGGAAACAGGTTCTTCAATGTAGGCAATTCTCTTTGCTTTTATCTCTGCCTTCATGGAAAGCAATTTTTCAAAGTATTTTTCTTAAATTTTACCTCTGGCTAAGGGGTGTAGTGGAAACTAGGTTCTCCTGGAAAACAATTTTTCAAGGTAGGTATTTATCTTTTGCTGGAACCTGTGTAGGGTTATTGTGGAAACAGGTTCTTCAATGTAGGCATTTCTTTTCGCTTTACCTCTGCCTTGAAGGATTGTAAAGGTACCTAAGTTCCCCCCGGAAAACTGTTACAATTCTTCAATGAAGGCATTTCTCTTTGCTTGAATCTATCTAGAGACATCGTGGTGGTATCTACATAGGTTCCTCTGAAAAGCAGTTCTTCTTTGCTTGTACCTCTGCCTTCATGGAAAGCAGTTTTTCAATGTTGGTATTTCTCTTTGCTTGTACCTAACTCTGGCTAGGTGTATTGAAGTGGTATCGAAGTTCCATTCGAAATAATGCTTCAATGTTGGTATTTCTCTTTGCTTGTACCTATGCATTCATGGAAAGCAATTCTTTAATGTACATATGTGTTCTTTTGCCAGTACCTCTGGCCAGGGGTGTCCTAGTGGTACCTAGGTTCCTCTGGACAGCAACTCTTCAATGTAGGAGTTTTTCTTTGCCTGTACGTCTGCCTTGAGGGACTGTATCCGGCTCTTGACTTCATCTTCAGAGAGCTGATCTAGTGGAAGGGCCTTGACCTTTGACATGAAATCCTGTATTATGGCTTCCCCTTCCTGTTGATCAAAGCATGTGGGAAAAATTCAGGTCATAATGATGATGTAAAGAATGTAATAATGATAATTAATAATAATAATAATTGTATCAATAATAATGATAATAAAAATAATGATGATAACAATAATAAAAAATCATAATGATAGTAACAACAACAGTAATAATAATATGTCCAATTATAAAACGCTGTTAATGCATGCATATACCCAACTACGCTTTGATACTTTGTATTTTTGTGGCATTGTTTTTTAACAAATATTGACATCTGAGACATTTGACCTTGAGAGGCCCATAGATGGTCAGATCAAAGTCCGGCAAGGATAAGACAAAACATTAAATCTCTAATTTTGAGGGTTTTCTGGTTTTCAGCTTGGTGGATACATCAAGCAATTCTTTAAACATCCATCAAAATTTCAATACCTTCAACCACATGGCATAATTAAACTTGAGTTATGGGTCCATAATTGCCCTCAATATTGGAAGTAACAGACAAAATTATTTCAATTTTACCATGACAATGGTCAAATATAAAGCATAGACAAGCATTACAAAGGTCTTATTTCAAAAAGAATCTGAACTTTGATTATGTGTATTGTTCATACTGATAACAAAATACCCAGGACGGAAAAAAAATCAAATTCGTTCAGACATTTTAAAGATATTTGTTACTTGGATATCATTATTTACTATATCTCCTGAGATTAATATAACACATATTAGTATATGGGAAGAAATTACAGATGTTTCCGGTCACACTATATTTCACTTTTTTGAAGCACTAAATGATGATTTCCAGGCACGATGATTTTATGGGCTTCATTTTTTATAACATATCAGACACAGGTGACGAGTGGGACCTTGCAGCTCAGGGGGCCGTTTCATAAAGCTGTTCGTATGTTAGGAGGGACTTCAAGAACGACTCATGATCCTTTCTTACGCGCTGAACCATCGCCATTTTATCATACCATTTACAACAAGAAAGGATCACCAGTCGTTCTTTAATTGCTCTTAACTTATGAACAGCTTTATGAAACAGCGGCCAGATCTTTAAAGTCAAATCAATGTTAACTCATGCCTTAATTTCAATTTTTATGGAGATCTCTCTCTGACTGACCTGCTTATCTAGTCTGCGCTTCTTGGCCGCGGGTTCATCCAAGCCTTCCATACTGGTTGAGACGGATGATGCGATACTCTGGAAGTCTTCTAGCTCTGCAGCCCTCTGTTTGGCAAAGTCTATGACTTTCTGAGGAAAGTGGGCAAGCTCGGCGACATGGATACCAAAACTCTGATCGCAAACACCTAAAACAAAGGCATATACTAAGAATAAGGATCGTTGTTACAAATCATACTCTGATCACAAATACCTAAAACAAAGGGCATATCCCAAGAATATGGATCATTACAAAGCATACTCCGATCACAAACACCTAAAACAAAGGGCATATCCCAAGAATATGGATCATTATTACAAAGCATACTCCGATCACAAACACCAAAAACAAAGGCATATCCCAAAAATATGGATATTATATACCGGTACAGAAAATTCTGATCACAAATTCCTAAAACAAAGGGCATATCCCAAGAATATGGATCACTATTACAAAGCATACTCCGATCACAAACACCAAAAACAAAGGCATATCCCAAGAATATGGATATTATATACCGGTACAGAAAATTCTGATCACAAATAACTAAAGCAAAGGGCACACTAGTATCCCAAGAATATGGATCATATGAAACACATCTCTTTTGCCACTTTATGTCGCTGATACTTACCAGGTTTGACTTTATAAAGAAGAGTCAACTGATCGTGTGATGTCAGAGCAGTAACATGAAGGTTATTGACCGTAGGAACAGCGTCAGCGAGGGCAGTCAACTCATGGAAGTGGGTTGCAAACAGACACATACCACAATTATTAGTGGCAATATACCTGACGTAGAACAAAAAAAAATGAGGGATAGGATGTTGGTTGCGTTACACACACTATATCTGACCATCATAAATTTAGTCTTTTTATTTAAAAAAAAGTAATTAAACATTGTGGCCCAAGTTCTTCACATCATGCATTTATCATGAAAACCTCAAGACCCCTCCCCCTCCCCGACTTCTATGATTACAGATTCAAAACATTCATCTTTTTCAAAGATTCCTATCCCAAAGGCACAAGACTATTATACATGACCCAAATTCCTTTGTTGAAACAGAGCAGATGGATAAGAAAGGATTCTGTTTAAAAATTGTTTAAGATTTGTACATCCCTGTGTGGGATAAATTAGGAGCTCAATTTCCCCTTTTCAATAATCCATGATGACTTTTTAATGAATTTGCAGCATCAAATACAATTTCGGGTAATAATAAAGGATGCAATGTGGGCCCTGTTTCAATCATAAAAGTTAGGTAGTATCTTCAGTATTATACGATAAATGTTCTATTATATTTCACCTTCTGTCTGATGTTTACCATTATTGGCATTTTAGGTGAGATTTTTCAAATAAAAAATAAACAAAACTAAAACAAACCAAATGATCAAAAGGAATGACTACTTTAAATCCTTACTCTGAAATGGCCCATGCCAGTCCAAATCCATCATAGGTAGAGGTCCCACGTCCGAGCTCATCAATGATGATCAATGAGTTGCTTGTAGCAGACTACACACAAAAAAAGAAAATACACAATTTAATTCATTACCATAGGTTGTGGAAGATCAAACATGGACAGGTATGTGCAAACATTGTTAATCTGAATTGTTAATCTGTTAACTGCTAACAAAAGCAGTATACCTTATTATTTTTTATTGTATTTTTATGTAAGGATCTGTGTTAATTATATGATACAACAACCACACATCAACCCTAATCTAAGTGAAGGGTTAAACTGACCTTTCATACAATTCAAGTAAAAAGTTAGGAAATTTCCTTTTTTTTCAATGAAGAGAAAAATACAAGTCATGCGACGGAAGTAACCTGTCACTAAATGAAAAGAAAAGCTCCTATTTTATGGTATTATTAATGCGCAATTCATAAGTGACCTGATAACTGAGCCTTCCTTGATTTCTAGGTTTGTGTTGGGAATGTGATAGGGTTTCGGGGGTTCCAAACACTGAGAATATTAGGATTAGCGTGAGAGTAAGGATTGAGATGGGTTTAGATGTTTGTTACTGGGGCAAATGTTGTGGAACCTCACACATTGTGAGGATGATAGATAAAGATGTCCCTAAAATGACCTTGAAATTGTGGACATTGCACAGACTGGCGAGCTTAAAATGGCATATCTATCCGTTCATGAAGGTAGCAGAAGGCAAATAATTGATGGGTGAATGTTTAATAAAGCTGTTCGCAAATTAAGAGCCACTTTAAGAATGACTGGTGATAGTTTCTTACGCGCTAAACCATCGCCAATGAACGTTTTGGTGTGTACCATTCACCACAAGGAAGGATCACCAGTCGTTCCGAAAGTCGCACTTAACTTAGGAACAGCTTTATGAAACTGCCCCCTGGTCTTACTCTGAGGATGGATGCAGTCTCCAGCATCTCAGCCATGAACGTTGAGACTCCTTTAAGAGTGCAATCTCCTGCTCCTACCCTGGCCAGGATACAGTCAACGATGGATACCTCTGCCTTCTCACAGGGAACGAAGCAACCGATCTGGGCCATCAAAACTACCATACCAACCTGCAGGATAAGAGATGAGATACCTTGTCAGGAAACAACTTTAACAACAATAACATACAAAGTATGAAAGAACTGGGGCCCATAAAGAACATGCAATTGTTGTAACTTTAGTATTATGGCAACTACCATGGTAACAGGGCTCAGCAGCCAATCAGAATCAAGGCTGCCATGGTAGTTGCCATAATGGCAAAGTTACAACAGTTGCAACTCTTTATGCAACGGGCCCAGATCCTTCACAATCACTTTAAAATATCATGAAGAAGGGAAAAGGACAGCATGGTGTTTCATACGGCTGTTCATAAAAATTATGTGCAGATGAAACAGGTTATCAGGATTCAAGTCAGCTACATAAACTGCGTTTGGGCTAACATAGCAATAGGGAGTTTTATAATTGCACATTAGGAAGGTCTTTTTTTTGCTCGGCAACACAGTAAATGTATTGAAATGCCTATCAAATGACAAAGGACAGGTGGGGAGGGGTCTTTGTTGATGATTGGAGAACAGGAACAGCAGTTTCGTCCTAAGTTTCGGAACTGATGAAAAATTGCAAATATGTTATTTGTCCGGGACGAACCTGCTGTTTCGATTAACCAAATTCGACAACGACTTCTTGGTTGCTCTTTGCCGTAAAGGGCATTTGTCAAGACATTTTCCATGCCCTTGAATCCGCTGAGCGTCCTGGAGAGAAAACTTCAACACATATTGAACTAGTACAAATGACACAATTGCAATGTGTTGCGCATGTGTCAGGTCCTCGCCGATTATCAGAATTGAGAACATGGCCACCTTCACTTTGCTTTTGTCCTCAACCATAGACGATGTGCTTACATATGTATGTCACTTCAATTCAACAGCTCAGTCTCATCCTGAAGACAGATTTCAGAGCGAGTTTCCTTGAAATTAATGTAATTTGATTAATTTTTCTCTTTATCCTATATGAAATTGTTGTCTGAACTCTGAAGTTTATCTGGGTATATGTCTTATTATATGCAAAAAGGAATTAAAGCATGAGGAAAAGCAAATGTGCACAAGTTGAACTCTTGCATCGCTTAAGCGGCTTGTGACATATTGATACACTGAATCCTCCCGGTTTAGTTGGGCATCAGGTCATGGCCTGCTCGCTATCATACCGTTTCTTATCTACTTTCCATGGATAAACGTACGTGCACATTGCGTGAAATCTGCAATAGTCATATCTGTTGTGAACAAGAGCATTCCACTCATTCTTGAGCCCAGCGCACACTATGCAATTCGTTGTGATCCGAATTTCATAGAAATTGTAATAACATTTGATATAGACATTCTAACCAATAAAATCTTTGAGATCAAGAGTTCAGAATAGTGGTAGGACTACTGAAATCAAATTTCAGTCTAGTTCAAACCTCCCTGTACGAGTAAAAGCAAATTCCAATCCAAATTGTAATGATATCATCATCGGCTGCGACTTTCCGCAAAGCAAATTTGTGATTTTATTATTCCTAACATTATGCAGAAGTTAAAATGAAATAATCTTACTACTTGGAACTTTCAAATTTATGGCAAAATGCGATTAATAAAATATAATGTCGCATCGGATCGCATAGAGTGCGCTGGGCATAACACTCCCAACTGTGCAGCGAAAAGATTAGTCTTCGGACTTTGAAACAGAGGGTCGTGGGTTCGAATCCCAGCCATGGCGTAATTTCCTTCAGCAAGAAACTGATCCACAATGTGCTGCACTCAACCCAGGTGAGGTAAATGGGTACCGGTAGGAAGTAATTCCTTAAGAAGCTGTGTGCGCTATGAACGCCTAGCTTAGCCGGGTAATATAGGAGCGCCTTGAGCACCTAACAAGGTGGATATGTGCGCAATATAAATATCCTATATTATTATTATTATTAAAAATACAAAAGTGTGAGCAAGAATCTAGAATTGTGTTATTTTCTACCTGTCTAATGAAGGTAGATTTGCCGCCCATGTTCGGCCCGGTGATGATGTGGAACATCTGCTTGTCCTTCTCAAAGGTCACATCATTGGGTATGAAGGCAACGTCATCGAGCATTTCTAGACAAGGATGTCTCGACTGAGCAAGGCGAAGGACGCCCGTCCCCTGGTCATGAAGCGTAGGTCGGACGTAGGAGATGGGAGCACCGGCAGATACGTGTGCAAAGCTGTGAGGAAAGAGCAAATACTGATCAGATAGGTAATGACATTATGCATATGATGTCATAACCTCATAGCGCCCTCCCTCTGAGGATATAGGAATATGTATAAACAGGGTGTCAGAGATGAGCCAATTGCAGATCAACAACACATGTGAGGCAATGGCTTGGCCTCTAAGATGGCGGTGCGGTGATGTCAATACACAAGTTCTAATTTGATGCACAATTTTCATGTACACATTGGAAAAAATAAAAATTGAATTGAAATTGAATTTCAGCAATTAGATTTTTAAATTAGTGTTGTGCATGGGTAGGCAGGTAAAGGTACATGCGTACAATATTTTGATACCCCCATCCCAGAGATGCCAACTTTTGGAAATCAGAATTAGGGAGGATTTGCAACCGCCACCAAATTATGTGCGCGCAGCGCACATCTCGAGCGCGGAGCGCTCGACCCTTGCGGCCGGGGTCCAGGTTTGGGTTTCCAGCTCTGGGTGTCTAGATGCTCTCTGGTGCAATCTGACCCTTATTTTGGGGCATTTCACGTTTCCAAAAAAACATTGTTCCCACTTTTTTAACATAAAAATATCAAATATGCATTTTTACATGTAAAAAAAATGAGGGGACCTGGGGACAAAAGAAGTACCTGTTCAACAATAATAAGAAGAATTATCACTATCAGCTATAGGCAGGTTATGTTCCACTATAAATCCAGTAAAGAAAAGCTCAGCGCTGGTCCCTTGCTTGGTGAAATAAAGACAACAGGGTACTAGTGGAGCTCGAAGATCTTGTCTTCACAATGTCCGTAGGCCTATGCCGTTTGCTCCCGAACGTTAAGAC
Source organism: Lytechinus variegatus (assembly GCF_018143015.1). Classification (NCBI taxonomy): domain Eukaryota; kingdom Metazoa; phylum Echinodermata; class Echinoidea; order Temnopleuroida; family Toxopneustidae; genus Lytechinus; species Lytechinus variegatus. Next base: position 35,509,802 of record NC_054743.1, on the reverse strand, counting down.
TTAAGTGCTTCCGAATATCATCACGACCTCCGTGCTCAACTGAAATGTCCACGCTGCAAATTGCGCAAAATGCATGGTAAATTCCTCTTTCGGACTTCCGAACACACAGGTACTGGAGACTGTATTCAGTCTTATATTTCTGAGACCATTTCTTGATCTTCTTTTGTCGATTTTCCGCCATTACGTGTCAATATCAACCCATCAATACGCCGAAATCACACACCGATATTCCACCGCACGACTCGACAAATCCAGTGGCCGCGAGCGCACACGCATCGCGAAGCTAGCCGGGCCTACCGGCCTGGTGCACAGTGGATTCCCGTTGGGCATATCACATGCACCAGCTTTTCGCTGCTCCTTATTTGTCTACCTTTCACACAGAATTTAGTAGCAGCGAACGTAATGGAGTTACTGCATGCTAAAGTTAGCAGACGATACATGTCCTTCCAATCCAATTTGATCAATGCAAAAAAATCGTAATTTCGGGAGGATAAGGATGGTAATCGTAAGGGCGGGAGTTGGTATGAATTTTCGGGAGCCTCCCGATGTAATCGGGAGGGTTGGCATCTCTGCCATCCCCGTACACGGCAGTACAATCTGCACTGCATGTAGAGTACAAATACACTGATTTAACACACTTAATCTAGTCTGTTGTTGACTCGCCTGGCAAGGACATGAAATACTTAGGAAAAAAAAAAGTTTTGCATTTACAAGTTGTAACATACCTTCCCTTTAACAACATATTACTTTGAATTCCTGTTTTACAAGTAGAAAAAAACCTACTGAAATAAAATTTAAAGCCTTTGGTGAGTCAAGTGTGAAGAGTAAGAATGAGTTACCTGACAAGTACATCCAGTTGTGCAGTGATGTCATTCATACTTAGCATAGGCTCAACATATCCAGCTACAAAAGATAAGCAATATACAACCTCTTAACCCACGTTCATAGCAAACAAAATTCGAAACACATCTTTCAATAATAAATACGCTAAATTGACCATTAACTGGGATTTATTTCCAACTTCAAGAAGAAGATGAGAGTATTTAGATCTGACTTGATTGTAATCATTTCTTTATTTCAAAGAAAAGCAGAATACAAATAAACAAAGTCAAACAATGAAGAGTAACAATCGAAACCAGGTCCATGAACCTGTACTGGTTCAAGGTCTCAGGTAAAATGGTGCTTTCAAAATTCAAAGACTACAAGTTAAGTCATGTTCTAAAAACAAAAATTCTGAATAAAGCATTCATCTAATAGCAAAAATCATCATCTAAAACTTGAAAAATAATTGTTTCCCTAAATTTTGGTGACAATCTCGGTGAGCAATATTGGTAAACAAAAATCATGAGGAGATTATTAATGTCACTCACACGCTATGCCTATGATTTCTTCCACTACAGCTTTTTGAGTCTCATTGTATTCTTCCTTGGCGGCCATGTGCTCCTCGTTCAAACCTTTTAGTTTGGCGTTGGTGAAGCGAACACCATTTTTGTTGGTGTCTATGGTAGAATACTTGTTGCTGTTTCTTAGGGCTTTCTCCTCCTAAATGAATGAAAAGTGAATTAAATGATAGTGTTATTGTCAAGAAGACATCATTGCCGTTTTCTGCATATAAATTATTATGTAGTTGCCTTTCACAACAAACTGCTAGCGCAATCTACAGAAGAGCAATGTTAATCACCTTGGGGTGTGTTCCATCAACATTTTTGTCCGACATGTTGTTAAATCTGACAAATTTCCTTGATTTTCATTGGTTGAGAAGCAATGTTACCATTTTAACTGTAGAATAAGATAAAACTTGTCGGATAAAACATCAACATATCCCCTCGTGAAACTCTCCCTTGCTTTTTATTATCATTGCAACTTGATGTTAGGAATCCAGGTGGGTGTTTCATAAAGCTGTTTGTAAGTTAAGAGTGACTTAAAGAACTGGTGATCCTTTCTTGTGGTATTTACCAAATATTCAGCGCGTGAGATAGGATCACCAGTCATTCTTAAAGTCGCTCTTAACTTACCAACAGCTTTATGAAACGCCCCCTGGTTGCATAGATCAGGCAAACATCTACGTTCCTATTAGCGGATAGTGCATTTTAGTTCAAATGACATTTGTCTGCACATGTTAAGAACGTATACGTGAAGTAGTTTATTGTAGCCAAGACATGATTTAAAAGATTAGTTATTGTTCCCATCATCAAAGCTAAAGGTATATGCAGTTGCATTTATTAGGATGCCGTAAGCAAGGATTTCACGAGAAAGTCTGTGACATCACAGTAAATTTTTACCACATCATAGAATTATGAAACCTACATGAAAGACCCGAGCTGGATTGCTAACGAAGATAAACACATGTGGGACAATGGTTTTCATTTGGAAAATGACCCGACACCTGGCTGGAATACTAATGGAATGCTCATTTTGCTAATTTCTCAGCATTTTCTACCACAATCGTCTGGCAGATACTTTACATTTACACATACCAACTTGTGGCAGTCATTTATATTGGATTCTGTTTGAACTCATTTTTGAGATAGAAATCACAATTAGCATTAATCTTCAAAATAATGATGCATGAACTACTAAATCTGGGCCACATCTTACAAAGAGGTATGATTGATCCAATCAATCGTAACTCTATGGAAATCCATCAGTGTCATAATTTTTTCTACAGGAAATATGCAAAATGTCCTTTGTAAACAAAGAATGCACCGAAATGTAAAAAAATAAATGAATCTATGGATATACATTCATATCTAGAAACAATTTTGAACAAACATGCATTTTATATGTTGACTTTGCTGGCTTTTCATAGTTTCAATTGATCGGATCAATCGCAACTCTTTGTAAGACGTGCCCCTGGGCCCTGTCTTACAAAGAGTTACAATTGATCGTATCTATGGAAATCCATCAGTGCCATAATTATTTTCTACAGGAAATTTGCACAATGTCTTTTGTAAACAAAGAGAAGCACAGTGAATTTTCAAGAAAACAATGAATGCATGAATATACATCATAGTTGAAAAATATTTTGAACATGAATGTTGACATTGCTGGCCGTCAATAGTTGCGATTGATCAGATCAATCGCAACTCTTTGTAAGACGGGCCCCTGGTCTTTCAAGTCCTACCTTGCGTGTGACTCTGAAGAAGTAGCCAAGTTGGTTATTAGACTCCAGTTTGACGGTTTTAGTTGGCTTCTAAACCAAGATCCTTGGCAACCCTGTTAATCTGACCTTTGATCTCATCCTCGAGTTCATCCATTTTGGTTCTGAGGACTTTTCATAATGAAAAAAAACGATGAAAAAAAGATGAAGTGAGCAAAAATTTAGAGTAGAGATGAATCGCAAGGTAGTCATAAGCCTTGACACCACACACCTTGCGATCTGACTACCATTCTGTTTGCGAATCACGCATGCGCTTTTTGCTTTTTGCCATAGCAACTAAGAAAATGGCGCATACATCAGCGTATGCGCGTTGTATATCATGTACGCATCGTGTAACTCTGCTGTCTGAATGGCTGGAAGTTGGATTGAGCTTGCAATCCAGTTGTAAGGATTCAACATGTCAAATCCTTCTGATTTTCCTTGCGACTTGTCTCTGACCGGTCTGCGACGCTCAAGCTGACAAGAGCTGTAACTTCACATCTCCCCCACTCAGTCGCAAGCCAGTCGTAGACCAGTCAGGTCGTAAGGTGTGTGGTGGCCTTAAGTCAAACCACAAAATGGTTATTACAGACTAACATGAGTTTAAATATACATAAAACTGGGGAATGGCGAGGTGTTATTAAACCACACTTGGTATATTCTCTTACCCATCAAGTTTTCATCAAAGTCTGGCTTGATGAGGAATTCATGATTCTCAACCTGTTCAAGATCAAGGGTTGATTCAACCATCTCCTGGAACTTTGAAAAGTCCATCAGAATCTCCTGAATGAAAAAAAAAACAACAGAGAATATTATATGTTAGCCCAAATTCACTCCAATTTGGTTGTAAGCCCAGACTCACAAGACTGACCAGCCCAGCACCAATGTTGTAGCTTCAAGGGGGCACAGAGGCAGTTTGTATTTTGTCCATTTCCTTCAGCAATAAATTGATCCACATCATACTGCACTCAACTAAGGTGGAAGCGTCGTGGTGTATCGGTTCTGACTCTCGCCTTGTAATCAGAGGGTCGTGTGTTCGAATCCCACCATGGCCTAGCATCCTTTGGCAAGACGTTAATCCACACTTTGCCACTCTCCACCCAGGTGTTAAATGGGTACCTAGTAGGATGTGAAAGCCTATATGTAGTATGCCTAGCAATTGAGTCTTGGAACTCTTGTTGGAATGCTCCCCAGGGAGTGGAGAAGGTGCATACATTGTATGCGGGTATGCAATGATCCGATGACCGAGGTAATAATATGTCTGTAAAGCGCTTAGAGACGTCGCTCCGAATATTAAGCGCTATATAAATGCGGAATAATATTATTATTATTATTAAGTAAATGGGCACCTGGCAGAAATTTATTCCTTGAAATGCTGAGCATATCAGTAGCTTCGCTCAAGCCATGGTAGTTCTGCTGCATTTATTGCAGGGCACTTAGAGTCTTCTGATAAACAGGTGTTACAGGACAAGTCCACCCCATCAAGAAGTTGATTTGAATAAAAAGAGAAAATCCAACAAGCATAACACTGAGATTTCATCAAAATCGGATGTAAAATAAGAAAGTTATGACATTTTGAAGTTTCGCTTAATTTTACAAAACAGTTATATGCACATCCTGGTTGGTATGCAAATGAGGAAACTGATGACGTCATCCACTCACTATTTCTTTTTATTTTATTTCGTGAAATATGAAATATTCTAATTTTCTCTTCACTGCCAAGTGAAAAAGAGATTAATTCCACCCTGAACATGTGGAATTAGCATTGTTTAATGTTATATAGTTCAGTCAAGTTGGTCCTTATTGTCAAATCCGTAAGAAATGAAATATTGTATAATTCAAACAATAAAAAACAAAAGAAATAAGGAGTGAGGGACATCATTAACTGTCTCATTTGCATTTTACTCAGTGGTGCACATCACTGTTTTGTGAGAAAAAAAGCAAGACTTTAACCCTAATTCTCCCGGGGGGGGGGCCATTATGGCCCCTCAACAATTTTCGCGATATATCTGCTGCGCGAAATTTTTTTCACCTCGCAGCTCACTGACTTTTTACATTCAAGTCTCGCGCAAATTTTGAGACCAAATTTGTGACGCCCGGGTACGCGGTTACGACATTACGCAACATTATGCAAGTGCATGTCAGACCCAAAATTGCTCATAAACGTGATTTCATGTACAAATCCAATGCAAATTGCGTATTTAGCCAAAATTCATAAATGTATCATTATTTCTACTTTTACTGATTAAACTTAATTAATTTTGCCTTGTTTATGATCAGAATTATGTCTGGAACAATTTCCATTGAAAAAACAATAAAAAACAAAAAGTAAAAAAACAAAGAAATACATAAGAAATTCATAAAACAATAAAATACATAAGAAATTTATTTCCAAACCAAAGTTTTTTGAATTACGATTGTTAAGAATGCTACAAAGAAAATTTTTACCAAAAATTAGCATTCTAGGAGCTTTATTTAGTGAATTAGAGCAAAAAGTATGATTTATGCATAAATTAGCATAATTAATTCATATAAAATAAAATCTCATTATTTTGGAAAATTTTACCATACAGCCTTGTAGATTACATCGCACACTACCAGCGTGCAAATTTTTGCGTCGCTCGCGCGATCGGCGGCCGAGATCTTAAGGGGGGGCCATAATGGCCCCCCCCGGGAATGACAAGAATCAAATACCCGGGAGATTTAGGGTTAAAATGTCTTAACTTTCTTATCTTACATCCCATTTTTGATGAAGTCTTCAGCGTTATGCTCGTTTGATTTTTCTCTATTATTCAAATCGACATCTTTCTGGGGTGGATTTGACCTTTAACACACAATATAACCAAGTATAATCAATATTACCTTCAATGGATTGGTGAATACTTCCTCATCAGATGGCCTTGCTTCCTTTGTGTTTCTCGATGATCTCAATCAGGTTCGGGAGGTAATCAACAGCTTGATAAACCTTGTAGCAGTCCTGTAATGTCGCCCTCTTGTGTTGGAACTTCTTGGACAAGCGTTGGAAGTCTGGGATCCTCCTTAGGGGTTCTTCTTGCAACGTCTGTCGTAGCTCCAGGTCGTTGAAGAATGTCTCAACAAGGTCGAGCCTTTCCTCTGTTCAAAGGTGAAATAGATATACAGGTCACTTTGCTGTAGTCAATTATATTGAGACATTGGCATCTGTTCAACTAGAAGGGAGCTTCAACTTCAACACGACACATTTTGCATAATTTGGTCTAAAAAATTGCTTCAACTTTGGTAAATAGTGGACTTAAGAATTTGTTGGCTCATGAATGCTTACCTGTAATTCACAAGTTAATGTTATCATCAGTGGAGGCAGTGATACACTGGAAGATCACAATTAAATGCATGGAAAAGATGAAGCAATGCAAGAACAAAATCTACGCTCTAAACAATTTTAAATACTGATGTGCTCAAACAACCTAAAAAAAATACATTTTGATAATATTTGCTATAGTGCATACGTAACTTGTACTTTTGTTTTTCTGGGGAATTGAAACCTTGAACCTGAACTTGACTAAGTTAAAGGCATCTCACACAATTCACAGCCATATGAACAATATTAAGTTCAACACATCAGTTCCGAGGGGGGGGGGGGGGGGTGTTTCAGCGAGACCTTTGCAAATTAACCAATGTACTTAAATTCACCCATAGTACCAGCCAATATTCTAGATATAAACTTCTAAGTAGTGCTCGCAGTTTCATGGCAACAATAAGTTTTTAAGGTCAAGTTAGTTGTCTTAAAGCAGAAAGTGAGTGAAAATCATATAATAACTTAGCGTCATTGACAAATCTGTGAAAATTACCTAATACAATTAATAAGATTGCTTATTGTAAATTATGCAAATAAAACAAGATTAAATGGATATCAACACCAACACAATTCTTCTAATTTTTACATTGTAAAAGAGAACTGTTGCTCGGCTTGCACCATGAGCGTCTGACGGTGTGTGCGTCTACAAATATACACTATTATTATTATTCTTTGCAAGAAATTTTGTTTGAAATAGAATACCTAAACGATGACATCAGTTGCCACGGTGTCATGGCGGCCTGGTTTCAAACAAATGAACCCGCCGACTGAAATTGTGTGTTTTTCATAGGAGAAAAGGGCTGCTATCGGAAATTGATTGCTTGCAACCTATTTTTCAGGCAAGCCAATGTGCACAGACGATCATCAGCTGCGACTCTGTTTTGAACCAGCTGCTATGACACCATGGCAACTGACATCACACTTCGGTACTCGATAGTGGCAGTTGGAAGCAGTGTTTATCATGATGGGTGGTGGTCAGAAATCTTCTGTGCCAGTTGGGCCTGATCACTGCCAACCACTGTAGCTATAACACTGATACCAGCAGTTATATTAAAAAAAAAAGACATACCGATTCTATTTTTGTCAAGCAGAGGCTGTTTGATCCATTGTCCTAGTAACCTTTGACCCTGAGCTGTTTTACATTTGTTGAGAAGCTTCGTCAGACTCATTCCTCGGTTCACGTCCCCTGTAGAAACGAATCAAGAAAAAGATAAATGGTCGTAAAAAAAAATTGTCTTGTCGAAATCTGTTAAAGAAAAAATATAAATAATGAAGGAAGAAGGATACAATTTTAAACAGAAAGAAGTTTGTGATCTATATGGAAACACTGTTAAAATGTATTCTCACCTGAATTTGAACCCTCGGATAAACCAAACAATAATGCAGTAGATATATTAACAAAGCAATGTTTTTTAAAACAAACCCTTTGTCTTGCCAATATGTCCTACTAAAGATTGAGAAGCACATGTAAGGAACTTCCAAGTCTGGGCAGTACTATTGAACTTATACTTGATTTAAATTTTGACGTGAAGGGGTTTGATAACATAATTGGAGCATGGCAGCCTATTGATAAACAAGTGAAACATCTAACCGAGAGGACAACAAAGAAACATACTGACGAACCAATCCAACCAAAAATTGGAGTGAAGCTAAGTGATGACGGCACGTTTATCTGGAAGCAGATCCACTGTGTTAACATAACATTCAGGATCATTTATGGTATGCATGTGAGTCCTAAATATATACTTGAGCAATGGCCAGTATTCCAGGGAAGTACAAATATCAGAGCTGCCAACCAGAAAAAGAACATTTCAGTACTTTTAAAGCTGAAAATCAGTATTTCGGTGAGGAAATCAGTATTTTCAAAGAATACCATAGGACCACATGTAAACTGAAACTTAAGAAATCAGTATTTTACATGAAACTATCAGTATTCTCATTTTTCAGTACTAAATATTGAAAATCAGTACTACTTGGCAGCTCTGTGTACGATGCATTGAAAAAGGTATTTGATACAGTTCTGCAAGGTAGGCAAAATGAAGAGGGGTGCGGGCGCTGGATGGCCATGTGGAGAGATGTCTTACTCCATAGTCAGTGGGGGTGGGTGCTCTTGCACAGGCACATATTTCCGAAGAAATTTCCTGTTGCGGAGAGTGACTCTCCCAGAACCATCAACTCGGATGACGTAATGGTCATACTGTCGAACTTCGATCAAAGTCCCGGTTCTGTCCCACTTGAGTGGGTGTGGTCCTGTCTGATTCTGGAGAGCGCTCGGTGCAATATGTACATTGAACTGCTACTTTGCAATCGCTAAGTTGCCGAGGATCAGTCAAATTAAAGAAAAACAAGAACAAGTTCAAGCACAGAAGAGCAGTGTGTACAAGCAGACAGTGAATTCTAAACCAGTTTCCTCTTGCAAACAGAAGAGAATATCACACTGGACGAGGAAAGATACAAACACATTACTGGATTATTTATCTGCATATATACATGGCGAGAATGAAAGGAGCCTGCCAGGGACAGTGTTCATAAATAAGAACCTTGTCTATTTGTTGCTCTAGGCTATGAAGCTTCAGGTGCTATGGCAGCTAACAATGAACACAGTCCCTGTGCACATAAAAGAACGTTTACACCAATGATGCAGTGTGCATATTATATAATCCTCTAGGGACTGTCGCCAGTGTTACGCACTGTGTATAACATACTCCATGACTGGAAACTTAAAAAAAGGAACAAATCATACAAAAAAGTATTGGTGTATTCAATGAAAAAAGGAGGAACAAATACTCTAAAAAGGGAACAGTTGGCATGTCTGTATTGGGCATTGGAGCTTGCAGTTGTCAGTATTTCATGTGCTTGGGGTAAGTGCCCGAGTTCAGAAAGACACGATAGCTCTCAGATTTGGTCCATGACAGATTTAAAGAAGGGTGCACGTACACTTTATAATGAAATTTGAAAAATCTCATTGTGCAAGAAAGGGTAGAATGAAGGTTGTGTCCAGAGCCAATTTTTACCTTTATTCCAGTTCACAAAGTTGTCCCAGATTCCTTGCATCTTCACCTGAGAATATCAGATCAACTAGGAGAGTTGATACAAATTTTGAAGCAAGCAGACATTGGAAAAAAATGGGGGAAATGTGGACAATAGATGATTTTTTTGGCCAATTTATACATCCCATGGCCTACTTACACCAATCGTGAAACAGGTCTTTTTCAGTATAAGGATTTTACTGGGCCAGAACATCGAAAAATACAGCAACACATCAAACTTCATGACGTTATTCCACATCTAAACTAGAATCAATCAAATATCTATGGGCTAAATTTAGTGAAACGTCACTTTTGAAAGCAGACTGTTGATCCTTAGTTCTCTGAAAGACAAGCTCACTCATTGGTCGCAAAATATTCTTCTAGATTTCAGTCGAAAGATGCGACACCCGACAGACATGTGTTTATGAATCAGAATATCTTGAAATACATAATGTTAATATTCAACCAGCAAGCAATGGAAAAGCTCAATGACACAATTACTGTGCTATATTTTCTTTCTTTGAATCATCGCAACACTGAGGCATTTGTGCAGGTGCTCAAGAAAACAGAACAGAATTTCATATCTGCAAGATATTTACAAAGAAAATCCTGCTATTCAGGTGCATTGCAGTCTATGTGGAGAATGCGGACATAATAAAACGTACTTGCTATTCGAAGTACCATCCCAATCAAGACTTTTTCAGACAATTGCAGCATTAAAGCTATGTGCATGTAATCCACCCTGATGTGAAGTTGTTTTTGAAAAGCAGAATAATAAAAGAAATGCATTAATGATAATACAGGAAAAAAAAATTGAACCCAAAAGTTTTGGTTTTGTGACATCACTTGAGAGCTTCTCTCCCTTTAATATTTTGTGTATTGTGGCAGCGCCATGGTGTAGCATTTCTGACTCTCGCCTTGTAATCAGAGGGTCGTGTGTTCTAATTCCTCCATGGCCGAGACTCCTTTGGCAAGGAGTCAATCAACAATTTGCCACTCTCCACCCAGGTGTTAAATGGGTACCTGGTAGGATGCGAAAGCCTAAGAAAATAATATCCAAGCAATTATGCATGCCCAAGAAATAAATGGATATGGCCCGGGCTCTCTACATGTACACTGCACAGATACTTTGCACGATCCAGTCAAGGCAGTACGCATACCGTTAAGTGACAAATTTACAGATATTGTGAGGAGCGCTTTTGCTATGAAAGGAATTGATATGGCCTGACTATCTTCGCCATAAAACGTTTCCTATGTAATTGTTTATATTCCAGCTAATTCTTGGCGTTATACCAGGGAAAAGCTGTCCTGCAGAATTCTACAGAAATAAAACACAAATCACACAGAAACAAATGAAGCACATAGCAACAAACAGACAAAAAGTAACACCATAATCCAACATTTTTTAATGAAAGTAAACTTACTCTCTGGACCTGTTGATGCGAGGTTAAGAGCTGTAACAGCAGCAGCATCCAACTTCATATACTGACTCAGGTCAAAGGTCATCAGCTTGAATTGTCCAAAGTTAGTCTCATCTCCCAGGAGCTTATTTGAAAAAAAAAATTGTTTTTAAATGTTACATTAAGAATAAATGAATTCATAATGATATCAAATAATAAATGACTAGATTACAAGAATACCGCAAGAATCAAATTCAACTCATAGTAGAATCTCTTGCCCATTGCATTGTCTAGACAATTGTTTTGCAAGTGTATTGACTTTACTATTTGATAATATTTTGTAAACATTGTACAAACAGTCCTAAAAATGATAGCAGTTCAATAGAAGAGTCTGAATGAATAAAATATAAAATTGAAATTCAATAAATCACGCAGCGTCGGAATTACACGGGGGCGACGGGCGATTTCGCCCCCATGACAGCCCAAATCGCCCCTAAAAATTCTCAAAACCCAATGCTTTGGGGCGACTATTTTAGAATCGCCCCAATAAAATACCATCGACAATGTTAAAAATACTTCACACAATTACGTTCTCCGGCGGCGGAGCAAGCGCATCTTTTATATCGCCCTTGCCAGCTTCAAGTTGAACGGTCGATGCATTATCCGAGCCTTCCGCAACACCGGAAGCTTCGCGATTGTAAATAAACGTGCAATGCAATATGGGATGCGGAGTACGCATAGTCTTTAGCACAGGCTTTTTAGAATTGTTGACGCACTTGCTGCATGGCTTATGTATATGTACGCGTGCACGATTAGACTGCACAGCTGGTAACGAGACCACATGCATCGTATGGTATTATCAGCTGGTGATTGTGACAGCTCTGCTTATCGACATCGTCGAGTCGGAGTGCGAGATGGATAAGCAGCGAAGCCATTACGATAAGCACAGTTTCAAATTGCCAAGTGCGTCTCTTTTTCAATACCATGGTTTTTCCATACTTCACCATGTGCAATATCTAATGCACACATTTCCCATTTGGGATATCACAATTCTGTGATATAGTAATTCTAACTGCTCAGGAAATAAATCCGTTCACAGCACATACGATGTGCGAGTCTTTTATCCTCACAGTCGCTGTCTTTGCTTGTCAAAACGGAGCCTTAATAATCCAAAATCACTTCGCTTATAGTTGTGAATTATAACTTTTTAATTTCTTTCTTGAAGAGGGGTAAATATCAGACAATAAATCATCAAACAAGGCTCAATCTAAAAAAAATAGGAGGACGCCGTGCGCTTGAGTGTGGTACTTGCATGCTGTTGTTAGCTAGCCAGTTAGAGCTCACGTTCTCTGCCAGAGCTCTGGGTGAGAATTCTATCAGTAATGGCCTAAGTGATGGTGATTTTCTGTTTCAGATAGAGTTTAGATTTCATGTTAATTTTTGAAAACTGTCAAAACACTTTATGATTTCTTCATTGTGATTAATATTTAAGTTATTAATGAATACATTTTCACCGAATTTAGACTCTCCCAGAATGAAAGGCATTTTCTGTGGAGATCTGCATTTTCAAAATAACTTGCGAAAAACTTAAGGTACATGAACCTACAATACATGTACATATAGCCTGTGGCTATGTGTTGGAATTTGAATAGACTGAGTAAGATATTTATTTCATTTCTTTAACATAATTTATATGCAATCCAAGTGCACCTCATAGTCACAATCACACACAAACACTCACCCACACCCGTGATTCTAACCATGAAAAAAAACCTTTTTTTCTAAATTTATTATTTGATCTGAATTCTCTCTTTCTCCATCTCTCCCTCTCTCCTTTATGTTTGTTTTATTCATTAATTTTATTTAGATTTTTTTTTTTTCAATTTTTTTTTTTTTGGGGGGGGTTCATTGTTCATGGTTCTTAAAGATGAAAATAAATAAGCCCATATGTGTGTGTGGTTGTAAAGGGGATGTGGAGTGAGGGTGTCAAAACACACTCAAACATTTAAATCTGATTTCTTAAATGTTTGAATAAGCCAATAAAGTCTTGGGGCCTCGATTGGCTCAAATCTGAAGTGTGTGAAGCTGAAGGCGACTGTGGGATCACTGTTGATTATTGTAAGGCCTGTAGGGCATTCCCCCACCACCGGGAGCAAAAAAAAAATGTTCTGAGCTGTTAGGCGTCACAGTGAGTCTCGTAATGTCAAAAGGTAATTGCTGATATGCGATAAAAAAAGTAGCCCCATGAATTTGAAAATAGCCCCAAGATATTCAGTGGTAGCCCCAATGTAAAAAAAAAGTAGCCCCTAAAAAAAAATTAATTCCTACCCTGAAATCACTGCTTATATCGCAATATAACTTATAAGAACATGATCTACCAACCACAGGGGATAGATTAGAGTGGATAAAAATTGCAATGTGATAAGAATTAAAAGGCAGGATATTGGATGTGGTAAAGAATATACATTCAAGAAAAAATGTGCAATCTGTAAAATAGTGAATGCCCTTCCAGAGGTTAATTGTTCTGGGTACGGCGCAAGACAATTCAGAGGCGGCATTGAGCTGTGTAAAGCTCGATTGACACTTGCACGCATTGTGGTTCCCGCATAGTTTGCGCACTTGTCAATGCAAAGACAGAACAAAATAATTCTTGAGAGTAATGAGATAACAAAGTTTCAACCAAAGATGCGACGATACCTCTGGCATCTTCCTTGATTTGTGATGCACGACAACATTGTGTACCGCAAAAAGATGCAATCCGACCGTGTCACTGAAATTCTTCAGCTTGTTGTCCAATCCAGCCTAGTGTCCAATGTCCTCCATACACCTCACCTTTCAGCAGATCATGCAAGCTTGCAAAGAACACTCTAAATGTCTATTTTGGCCTTCATCCACAGAGACATTAACAACTTCACAAGCACTTGTCATCTCTGCCACAATCCCAACAGTGTCAGCAACAGTATCTCGATATCTGAGCAAACACCATCTTCTGTCATCCAGACAGCAGTGTGTGGAATAACTGAACTCACCAAGGACGTTGTGAATTGCACAAAGTCACAGAACATTGAACCCACTGCTAAATGAAGAAACAGGAGGTCGTGTCAATGAGCCCTTTGCACTCTTCAGTCGACACTGCAGCAACAACAGTTTTAAGAGCCATTCATCTTCCCCCGAGGACCAGCTACCCACCCTTCACCACCATTATACCAACCTCACCCATTGCTACAGAGACCCATCCCACCGCTGCCACCATTTGTGAGGTTTCAAAATAACAGTCCTACATTAGCAATAGACGTGCCTGCAAAACACTTGGCCTCAAATGACACTTTGGATCAAGCACCATTTGGTGGTTGAAGCTCGCAAGATTAAAGTGATGGTTTTGACCAAATAAGCCCATGGGCAATTCAGTGCCAAGCCAATGTTTGAAATATATTTGAAAATTTGACAATAAATGAATTACTCAAAAATTTTCAAGATAAAGTGTGAGTACACGTGTATTACAAATGCAACGGCCTATTGATTCATTTTCCATAATAGGTTGCTGATAGCTTACCTCCATATACTTGATAAGAGCTGACACTGATCCCATGGCATTTGTTTTATCCATCTCAGCTGCAATGTAACGGGAAAATTAAAGTTATTACACATAAACACAACGACAAATAACATAAGAACCTGGAAACAAAAGCAATCAATCTGTTTGCATTACACAATTCAATATGATGGAATTTGTGAGTCTGTCACACCTGACAACCCCAACAGCCAAGAAATTAGAACAAATTACTCAGAATATTTCTAAAATGAAAAAAACCTTCAAATTCCTATTCAATACTACATACAATTTTTGACAGGAATAGAAAAACATGGGTTAAAATTTATTTTTATTTATTTATTTATAAGTCTATTTTAGTAGGGTGGCCTCATCAGTAATTGGCATACTGTTGTCCTTTGAGGCAAAACTACAAATGGCAGTTTTTCTTTCACCCAAAAGAAAGAATATTCCTATTCAATAGGAACACTTGGCAGGTATGCTTTATGAATGGGAATGACTGATATTCAATATTTCTTGTGGGAAAAGTTAATTACATTTGGATAATGTATTATTTGAAATCATGGGAAGATCTCACAGGGCGAACTCTCTCCAGTTCTGTCTAGGGCTACAAAACATTGAATAATCAACATCAATAAAACCACAGAAATGTGATGTCATCAGTTCCATTGTTTGCATACCTATCAGGATGTTCATATAACCGTTTTGTTAAATTAAACAATTTGCATTTTACTTCCAATGTTGATGAAATTTTTTGTTCTAAACTTGCTTGATTTTTTTTCTCTTTTTACTCAAATCAACTTTGTTGGGGTGGACTTCCCCTTTTTCCCTCATTTGATTTCTCTGTTTCTATTCATATCTTCTTCTTCATGGGCTGGACATCCCGCTTCAAAACTCATGATTTCTTACGGAGGGCTTTACTGTTGACTTGTTCCACATTCCTGCCGACCTTCAGAAGACGATTCAAATCCTGAACGATATCCTTGGAATTGAAGTCTGCCTTCTTACGATCGGTGATGAGCAACCCGCCACGCTGGACCACGTGCTTCAGCTTTGCAAATTCAGGATTGTTAGGGTCACCACCAGAGCACAGCAGACATTCTTTTGGGCCAAGCTGTACAATGAGTGCCTGATAGAATACAGGGAAAGTTAGTTAATGAAACAACATAATTCAATATTTATCGTTAGGGTCACCACCAGAGCACAGCAGACATTCTTTTGGGCCAAGCTGTACAATGAGTGCCTGATAGAATACAGGGAAAGTTAGTTAAAGAAACAACACATTTCAATGTTTATCATTAGGATCACCACCGGAGCACAGCAGACATTCTTTTGGGCCAAGCTGTACAATGAGTGCCTGATAGAATACAGGGAAAGTTAGTTAATGAAACAACATAATTCAATATTTATCGTTAGGGTCACCACCAGAGCACAGCAGACATTCTTTTGGGCCAAGCTGTACAATGAGTGCCTGATAGAATACAGGGAAAGTTAGTTAAAGAAACAACATAATTCAATGTTTATCATCGATGATAATCTCACCAACTGTAGGGTTACATAGGAGAAACATTTGTTAGGGATGCCAGTTGGAATTGATCAGAGGGCATGAAAATCACCTAGAATATAACATTTTTTATACAAAAATGCTTAAACTATGGCCTGAAAATAAATTGCCAGGGCCTGCATTCAGGCTTTTGCCTGAAAACTGGCATCCCTAATTTGTTCATTCAATAACTGACAGGAAAATAACATTATACATGCATGGTAGTTTCTGAAATGTTCATTATGAATTTAAGCGATTTTGAAAAGGGAATTTTTTGCAATTCAAATGTTTATGAGGTTTTTTCATATTTCAAATCCCCAGCATCAAATATCATATTATATTTAAATATTATTGTGGTGTTATTCCTTTTTATTAATATCATGGGTCAATTTAGATGTAAACTACATGTACTTTATATGCCTTTAGGCAAATATTTTTTTATTTTTAAAATATTCAATATAAATAACTATTCAAAATTCAATAACACCATGTTTATCTAAACATCCATCAATCTAATTTCTCTCCTACAATTAAAGTGGAATGATAACCTTCATTCTTCTTTTAAAAGCGTACATGTATCATATTCAAAGTTGTATATCCTTTACTTAAATGAAGCATCAAGCATATCATTCTTGCTCACCTCAAGGTTTGAAAACTGGTCATTATCCGCAAACTCCGACACTCCAAGCTCCCTCAACGTCGCATCGGCGTACCCCACCCCGACGATCCTCTGTCCGCTCTCTCCGGCCACCTTGACCGCAATGACCGAAGCCGAGCTGGACATGTCATTGTTGCCGAAGAGAATCTCTTCAAACTGGCTTAGGTTCCCAGGAGATGCCTGAAGGGATATACGGACAGGAAGAAAAACACAAATAAATCGATTCTGAAGGGTTGGGTTTCCTAAAACTAGTTTGGATAATCCTGTATAGTGTTTGTTCGGTGGTACAGAGATATGGATATCACAAATACATGTAACACTAAAGTAGGGGTCTTTACCTTTCTTTCAAATTTGAATTAGATGATTTCACAGGAAAAAAAATCAAATGACAATCAGTGACTTTTGAATGGAATTTTTAAAATATATGATTCAGTAAGAACCCCACATAAATACAACTGGTAATAATTATGCATGCAAAGTCATGATTAACATAGTATTTTGAGGGGTAATTCTTAATTGCCATGAAAACGGAAGTAATTGCGCCATCCTCCTGCCAGATCCAAGTAATTAATCAATGCTACCTAATAACCCATCCCCCCCCCCCCCCCTCACCATCCCCCACCGCACCTCATGATTGGCTCGCGACCCAATTTTGGAATAAAACATTACACATGTTTTAAACTGATGAGAAGATTAATTCAAACATGTAAACTAGCATCCTAAGTTCTGAATCAGTCATACAAATTTTTAAACAAAATTTATGGATACTTCATTCCCCTTCGTAGGACTGGTACAAAAGCAATTTAATTCAATACTGTAATGCCGCAACAATTGTTGATTACACGTAGCTATGATTTTTACATGGTTCCCAGTTTTTCAAGAAAACAAAATTCCCCGATTTGCCCTGATGAAATTTTAAAATTCCCTGATAATCATTAAAACCCATTCCCAGTTTCGCATGTTTTCTCAGTTGTTGCAGAGAATTGCATGTATTTCCAGTATAAAAACAATAATGTAAAACTGATTAGTACTATTACACAGGCATGTAATGGCCTCCCTTCTCCCCATACAGCCATCCTTTCCTCATCTTATACAGAAAGAGTTTGATTTAAAGCAATCCTATTATATCATTAAATTACAGTACACCATGTTTAAGACGCCACTTTGATATGCAACAAAACATAACAGAGTCTGACTGACTACTGTGCTTTCGACTTTTGGGCCGATCAAGATTCCCTGATTTTTCCGTCATTTGAGGCCTTAAAACAGCCAAAATGGGTAGTGATGATTGAAAAAAAAGTCGATGTATGGTGCGGAAAAAAAGTTTCCTGATATTACATTAATCTAATAACTATATTTGTGTAAGTTTTATGAAATAGAGACATACAGAGATGATTTTTCGCAATAAATTGTATTTTTTCTCACAAAAACATATTTTTTAAGGGAAAAAAGGTACTGCCGTATTCTGGTTGCAAAAACGTACTGGTTGGCAGGTCTGCTATTCGAAAGGTGGCCTTAAAGCAACCAAACTGGGTGGTCCATACCTTGTATGCTAGTGTCCAACTGTTGCCTTTGCCCGTTGCCTGGTTACTATACACCTCTATTCGGTACTGTCTGACTAGAAGCAGGTCTCTCACAACTGATTCAAAATTCAGTTTACTGAGCACCACTGATTCAATCTTGTTTGGGCCTGTATTATCAGAATTAATGTCAAATCTCAGTTCAGGTGGATGTTTCATAAGGCAGTTTAAGTTAGGAGCGACTTTATGAACGACTGGTGATCTTTTTCTTAGAAGCTTAGAACAAACTCATCATGCAATGGCTTTCCAAATAAAGATGGGGGAAATTAATTCTAAAACTCCCATTGCTCGATGTACAAGATACAAGATATTTATTTTATCTTCACAAACACGATTACAGAGAAATTTGTTTTCCACTGGTGTAATAGACATTAGACATGCATGAACAAAATCAAACAAAGAAACAAATAAGTCACAAAAAGTTTATACACAGGTAACAAAATCAAGCAAAGAAACAAATAAGTTACAAAGATGTGTATTGACATCGAAATTAAAAGTGCAGCCTCAAAACAGTAACAGTGCACCTTCTGTAAAAATAAAAAATAAAGGAGGCTTCAATGAAATCCTGTTAGGGAATCATGCGAAAATTGATTATTTGAACAAACTTTGTTCATATTTGGTGTGCTGGCTAAAATCAAAAACTTTTCCCAATCATGTCTTTATCTGCCATTTTGAATGTCAAAATGGCTGCCATAAAATATTGCATTCTGACCCATTTCTCAAGTAGCAAATTGGGAATTGAGAGAAAGATTCTAACTTGTAGGAAAGGACTTGATAATGATTGTCTGAAATCCTGATATCTTAAAGGTAAATGCTAGTTTTGGTAACGATATCAAAATGAGTTCGTACAGAATCCAATGAAATGACCACCAAAGTGTCTGTTTGTATAAATAAAGAATATGTGCCAAAGGATTCTGGTCAAGCGTAGGGCACGACATTCAAAGCAATAATAATACACTGTCCCACGTGTGCTTATCTGTGTTGGTGATCTTCAGTGTGAATATTTATTATTTTTCAGCATAGATTTCAAGATTTCACAAAGTTCAGTTTATGGGACTCTACCAGAACTAGATCCTCAATGATATACTGACAATTAAGCCTGGTTTTACAGACTTTCTCATGAAATCAGTGTTTACTGCAACTACTGGCATATCTCTTTAAGAGGTGGATATCTTGGTATTCAAAATGGCCATCAAAATATGATTACAAGAATCTGGGAAGATGAAAACTTGTAACATTGAATGGAAACATGATGCCATCTATAAAACATATCCCAAAATATGGATCAGTTCTACACAAATCACACAAATAATCAATAATAGGCATGTATATCTGTCAGGATATAATCTATTCCGAGGCGCTTTATTATCACTCCATCTTTACCTCCAGCTGCCATAAAAAGCGATGTGCATTTAAAGGGGAATAAAACCTTTGGAACAAATAGGCTTGTGTAGAAACAGAAAAATCAAAGAATAAGAATAAAGAAAGTTTGAGAAAAATCGGACAAATAGTGAGAAAGTTATGAGCATTTGAATATTGCAATCACTAATGCTATGGAGATCCTCACATTGGCAATGCGACAAGGATGTGTGATGTCACTGATGAACAACTTTCCCTTTGGTGGACTATAAAATACCCTCAAAATGTCTCTTTTTGCTTTTTTCTTATGATGATACAAACTCTTTATCCATGATGTATTCTTAAAAAATATGTATTACATGCCCTCATGTAGAAAGAACACATGATTTATGAATAAAAGAGGCAATTTAAGTGAAATATATACTAAAGTAATGGTGAGAGTTGTTCATAAGTGACATCACACATCTTTGTCGCTTTGTCAATTTTCTATCTCCATAGCATTAGTGATCGCAATATTCAAATGCTCATAACTTTCTATATGTCCGATTTTTCTCAAACTTTCTTTATTTTTATTCTTTGATTTTTCTGTTTCTACACAAGCCTATTTGTTCCAACGGTTTCATTCTCCTTTAAGGAATAATTTCTGCCAGGTACGCATTCTCACTATGGTCAAGAGCAGCATAATGAGAATTTCTTGCTGAAAGAATAATGCAATGGCCGGGATTTGAACCTCAGACCTTCTATTTCAAAGTCCGGAGACCTTATACAGTGGGCAACGATGATCCAAGTAATTCAAATAAACTCCGGGGGGATCAGCTTATTTTGAGATTAAGTCACAAAGACGGAACAGAGTTCTTACCTGAGCCCAAATGTTTAATAACACCCAAAGTCTTGAAGACTTCTTTAGCAGCAAACACTGCATCCTGGCCATGTACTGTGTAGTAATCCTATGAAGAAAAATATATAGCGGAATCAAATTAATCATATGGGCAATTCCACAGGTTGGTCCAAATCATGTAACGTGAGTAACCGACACATTCCAAAGATTTGCCAGGAGCATAATAGAATTTCCCAACTTTGTTTTTATATGTACAAAGGATAGTCAGATTGTGTACTTTGTTGTGATAAGGAGATGTTTAGTTCCTATCAATAATAATGGAGTTACAGCTCCAAGTATGAGTCAAGGTGTCTCCAAATGTAATGTGAGTAACCGTGGAATAGCCCATATGAAGAACAATATATTTCAGAAGAAAACAAAATGAGTTACTGAAGCCATGTCAGACTCTGCAGATACCATCTTAGAAACAGATGTACATGTAACTGGCAGTAATTTCAGGCTGAATGCTGAGAAATTTACAATATCATTCAAAACAAAATTCCTAAGAGAAAGGTGACAAAAAGGCCAATATATGTCTAATGTCTTTGTTTTCACAAAAAGACAAAATATTGTAAATATGGCTGATTGAGTTTGGAATAAGTCCAACTTTTCTTTGAAAAAAAAACACATGGGCCTGTATTCTGAAGTCGGGTTTAACTTAAACTCAAGTTTAAAGTTGTGGTTTAAGTATGGACAGCCAATTGTTACATAATCACTAACAGTAGAAATATCATACTTTCAGCTCATTCAGCTCTCAAATCATTCATAATTGTGTAGGAAGTATAAATAGATGATTGTCTTCACCATCAATGAATCAGGAAAGAGCACAGTAAACATTAGAAACATACAACTGAATAAAAATGTTGATACTTTTGGCTTCCCATACTTAGACCACAACTTTAAACCTGAGTTTAAGTTAAACCCGACTTCAGAATATGGGCCATGGTATATTAGGTTGTGCAAGTCCATGAACACACATTCAAAAAGGGCAAAGAATGAAGCACTGGATTGCACTTTCTCAAAATCCAAGCAAGATACTTGTTAATGGACAAATGGGTAACTGATCAGGTTTATAAAAGCAGGTGCAAGTTTAGGGTTTTCATCAAAAACAAACTTTTGTTCAAAGGGCTTCAGACCCATGACATGACATGTTTTCAACAATCTGACTGGATCACCCCGAAATTTACAAAAACATGGAGAAAACTCTTAAATTCCGACTAACAGGTACCTTTCAGAAAGAAAAATGGGACAAACGGTGAAAACCGAAACCTTGTAGCACTTCTCACGTGCAGGAGAAGACAACTTAAAAAATAAATGGTTCAATTTGCAAGTGTAATTCTCATAGCTAGAGGGCATCAAAGAAGATATTGGGATGCACGGGGTGATACGACACACCGATACCACTTTGTCATACATGGGGGGAAACGCAATCCTATATCCTGGCACAACGATCTCTGGCTTAAAGTCTCGCACTGTCCCCTACAGCTATATCAATTAAGAGAGACATACTGAAAGGTAAAGAAAGAAACTTGGTCACAATTAGCACATCTTTTACTTTTTCCTTACATGGTATTTTTATTTTTTACCTCAGCATTTCTTTTTGTATCTTGATCGTACAAGATTTGTTTCTGTCCCTCTCAGTCCCTCATTTTGGAGATTTATTTTGAAAATTTTTTTTCAGAGATTTAAGTTACATGTTATTTGCTTACTTTTCCCCTTCTACATATTTATTAAAATCACCAACCTCCTCTTCACTTCAAATGCCCCCCCCCCCCCCGCTCTTCACAGGGAATCACAGCCCCCTTTCTCCCTTGCCCCTCTCCTTCACAGGTTCCCCCTCCCTCCTCTCTCTCCCCTCCACTTCACAGGTCACCCTGCCCCCTCCCTTGCCCCTTTCCTTCACCGGTCCCCTCTCTCTCCCCTCCACTTCACAGGTCACCCTGCCCCCTCCCTTGCCCCTTTCCTTCACCGGTCCCCTCTCTCTCACCTCCACTTCACAGGCCACCCTGCCCCCTCCCTTGCCCCTTTCCTTCACAGGTTCCCTCTCCCTCCTCTCTCTCCCCTCCACTTCACAGGCCACCCTGCCCCCTCCCTTGCCCCTTTCCTTCACAGGTTCCCCCTCCCTCCTCTCTCTCCCCTCCACTTCACAGGTCACCCTGACCCTCCCTTGCCCCTTTCCTTCACCGGTCCCCTCTCCCTCCTCTCTCTCCCCTCCACTTCACAGGCCACCCTGCCCCCTCCCTTGCCCCTTTCCTTCACAGGTTCCCCCTCCCTCCTCTCTCTCCCCTCCACTTCACAGGTCACCCTGACCCTCCCTTGCCCCTTTCCTTCACCGGTCCCCTCTCCCTCCTCTCTCTCACCTCCACTTCACAGGCTACTCTAGCCCCCCCCCCTCTCCCCTCCCTTTTTTTTCTATTCTCTCTCCTCCCTGGGCACTCTCTCTGATCACCCCTACCCCACCGCCAATGTACCTCATCACATTATATATAATCTGCATTCTTATTTTACCAGTGTACCGATGCCAGGTGGATATGGTAGTGAGCCGGAATTATTTTGTGAAACGGGCACTAAAGCTTTGTTTTCTTTAAATTCAAAATTGCAAGCATGTAAGAAATAAAAGTAAAGCCAGAATGACACATCTACAGTAGGCCTACTTTAAAACCCTGAAACCAACCGTTGTTTTTAATCAAACATAATTAGATCTGTTCCAAGCTGAGGATTTTGTGTAAATGCTCTCTTAGAGAGATCAATAGAAATAGACAGGTGTTTAAAAGAATCAATTCTTAGATAAAATTGTTCAAATATTGACTCAGATGATCACTAAAATACTTTCAATACATATAAGTCTGATGTGTTTACATGGTTTCTTTCAAATCATCAATCATATGTTTGCATCACAGATTCAATAAAAATCCTTTTTAATTTAATAGTTTGTAATTATTAATCATTGAAATATGAATTTATATTAAACGCTCCTTGCCTGAAGCACAAAATGTTAAAATAATGGAATTCCATGTTCATCCAATAAAACTAGCACATCAATGATGTGGAGCTCATCCGGCATCTCGCAACACAATTTAATACAATTTCAATTTCAGCCCAGTTGACACTGTAGTGAATTATATTGGTGAAATAAATTGAGGATATAGAATTGAAATTGATGAAGAAATGACATAGAAGCATTTTTTGTGATCTATGAATAAATTTCATATGAATTATTATCTAGTCAAAGTTTCTTAAAGTTCTCTGTGTAGAACCTTGGTGAACCTAATGTAGCTCTCAGATGGAACAAAAATAACCAAAATCAATCAACAAATAAGTAAGCAATTTTTGTGAGTTTTGAAAATATATGAATAAATAGCAGATTCAATGAGTTTCAAAATTCTATGTTTAAATTTTGTATCACCACCTCGAGCTATCATATAAAGCAAACAAAACTGAAATTGATCAACAAATGAAGAAGAAAAAACATTTTTTTTGATTTATGAATAAATTTTTCATAAATTAGAATTTTCCAGACAAAATTTCAAAATTTTGTGTACAAGTTTGGTGAACCTCATGCAGCTCTACCAGATGGAAGAAAAAAATCAAAATCTGTCAACAAATGAAGAAGAGGAATTTTCTGTGATTTATGAATACATTTCGCATAAATTAGCATAAGTAATTTTCTACTGAAAATTTCAAAAATCTGTGTAGAAGTTTGGTGAACCTCATAAAGTTCTACAAGATGGAAGAAGAAAAAAAGTAAAAATCAGTCAACAATTGAAGAAGAAAAAGCATTTTATGTGAAATTTTAAAAATATGAATAAATTAATTTCGAATAAATTAGCATAAAAATTGTTCTAGTCAAAATTTCAAAATTCTGTGTACAAGATTGGTGAACCTCATGAAGCTCTACCAGATGGAAGAAAAAAAATCAAAATCGGTCAACAAATAAAGAAGCATTTTATGTGAATTTTTAAAAATATGCATAAATTAATTTCGCATAAATTAGCATAAAATTTGTTCTGGTCAAAATTTCAAAATTCTGTGTAGAAGATTGGTGAACCTCATGAAGCTCTACCAGATGGAAGCAAAAAATTAAAAATCGGTCAACAAATAAAGAAGAAGCATTTTATGTGAATTTTTAAAAATATGCATAAATTAATTTCACATAAATTAGCATAAAAATTGTTCTGGTCAAAATTTCAAAATTCTGTGTAGAAGTTTGGTGAACCTCATGAAGCTCTACCAGATGGAAGCAAAAAAATCAAAATCGGTCGACAAATAAAAAAGTAGCATTTTTTGTGTATTTTGAAAATGCGCATAAATTAGCATATTTAATAAATTTCAAAATTCTGTGTAGAATGCCCCACCTAGTGATATCATATAAAGCAAACAGAATTGAAATCGGACTTGAAATGGCGAAGTAGTAGCATTTTGAAATTGTGGACGGATGACAGACGACGGACGCCACGCCACGGCACGGCATAAGCTCATCTTGCCCTTCGGGCCGGATGAGCTAAATATTTCATATTTCATATAAAATACAGAAGAAATAGTGAATGATGTCATCAGTTCCTCATTTGCATACCAACCGAGATGTGCATATATCTGTTTTGTGAAATGAAGCGAAACTTTAAAAGGCCATAACTTTCTTATTTTACATCCGATTTCGATGAAGTTTTCAGTGTTATGCTTGTTGAATTTTTTTTTTATTTAAATCAAGTTTTTGTTGGGGTGGACTTGTCCTTTAACTTGATCTTTTCTGACACAATATACTACCATAATCAAACACCAGGCACTACAAGAGCCAACTGGTGAAAAAAAACACTGCTGTCTCTAAATATTGGCTTAAAATTGTCTTTGTTTGAAAATACTAGCTACATGTATGTCTTCCACAACATGAGACTATGTGCAAAGTTATTTTTGAACTACATGTAGGCAAGGTAGGCATACAAAAATACAATTAGGTAGAATGATTTTCATTATATGAGCATATACAGTACTTAGGGCATATGTATGTTCATGTAAAAGAAAGAGCAAATGGGTTTTGTTCAGAAATGCTACAACATACATGTATATAGCAAAGTCTTACTGAATATCATCAAAACCAATATTTATATAAAATAACACCCCCAAAAATACAGATGCAAGAAAATCATTAATTCAAGACTTTCAGAGAACGCACAAAAAGTGTACTATCACATCATGGCGGAAAAAATGGACGAAAAAGATATTGAGCAAACAGGAAATCCCAACAGCACCAAGAAAAGAGAGGTTGAACTAATAATGCCACGAGGGAACATAAACAGGAGGAGCTCTTGCTTGGTATGAGGAAAGTGGAACCTGGTATCGGATTCCGCTTGCGCAAAATTTTAGTTAAGTGAGTGCGTAACACTTCGAAGCACCCTCTAGGTGTAATTACATGAAGACAGTAGTTGATTTCAATATCGGCATGGAAGGGAGAAATATCAGGAAGATGATTGTCGTGTTAAACCCATTCATGAATATTTTGAAGACAGATCATTTCTTTAAATAAAATAAAACATTACTTCATTTTACTTTGGATAGGATAAGGATTAGGATTGATATAAAATACTGAAGATAGTGCTCAGCTAAAAGCCCCAAAAGCCAGATCACATCACAATGTGTAAACGTATCTCTATGAATTCCGAATATATGTAAAATTAATCAACCAGTTAAGTTTAACTATGGATAGAACATTTTGAGTCTGTGACACATACACATATTTATCAGCTCAATCTCCACACTGTTTCTGGAGATGATGACTAAAATAACAAAGATTTGAAAACATGAGGAACATACAGATTTGACATTTCGGGCTTATCATAGCTTGAGCACAGAGTTGGGCATTAAAGTACACTTATTGCAATGATTCAAAGGACAAAAATATGAGGCGGATTAGAAGAGGGAATCAGATGAAATTTAAAGATTGACAGAAACTTACATGTGGTTAGGATTTGCCAATGAATAAAGCTTACACTGTAAAATAATTCATACATGTACATGGATGTCATACTACTAACATCTTCTGAAGATGTGGAAAAAAAATTGGCATTCCAATATTCTTGTAAAAGGTGCCTATGTCGAGTGTTCTACAATTAGATCATTTGCTTCCTATAAAATGTATTCAGGAATACATTTATCACATTACACTCTAAAACATACTCACCGTTCTGTCAAATACTCTGAATGTTGTTTCTGGTTTCTGCAGAAAAAGAAGAGGAGATGATTTAATTCTGATGAACTGAAATAGACCCATTACATCTTATCAACTTGTCGCACAAATTGTCGAGGTCACTAAATGCCATGTAGTTCCCCCCCCATTGGCAATGCAACCAAAATCTTTGATGTCACACATTTACAACTTCTCCATTACATTCTTACAAATTTTCACTGAGAGATTAAAAAGTGCCAACCTGATGCACATTATCTCTCCATATCAACAAAGCTGCCAAGTTGTATTTTGCCTTTTCAGTATTCTTATCCCCAAAATCCGTATTTTGACCAAAAAATCTGTATTTTTACCATGAGATAAACATGCATGTATAATGGCAAAGTTCGATCACTTCTTACATTATTTTGCGCCCCACACCGTCGCACACGAGACCGAAAGCTTCAGTCTAGATTTTGGTTGTTCCGCTGAACTGCGTTGGCTGACTCACCAATACATAGACTGAAGAATTTGGAGGCCCGTACGTACAGACAACGTATTAGCAGTAACGTTAGATCTAACATTCGACGGAAACCTGTTTTTTTTCGATCGTTTTTTGCACATAAAATCATAAAATATCACATTATGAAAAAGAAATTGCATCCATATTTACGGAAAAATGTATGAAATTCAGAAATATCGTACCTTAGACCGCAGTTACGGCTAATTCGTTTCAAATTATGATCGAAACATCGTCATCTTCGATCCTTCCGTCGGTCAACGTAAGTTGCCATCTTGGATGACGTCATCATCCTTACAGACGTATTTACCAGTCGCAAAATATCGCGATTTGAGCCGCTGCTTTGCGCTTGTAAACTACGTGCGTGCGCTCGGAACTTGTCACCCGCAATGATTCGCCAGGATATCGAAAATTCTATCGGAAAGCCTTGATGAAAGCATAACTCATTGAACGTAGAGGGCAGCAACACACGGAATACCTTTTCTTCTCTAATTTGTTTTTTCCCGTATTTTATCATGAAAAAGCATACTGCCGTATTTTAAATTGATTTCCGTATGAAATACGGAAAAATCGTACTACTTGGCAGCTCTGTATCAACAATCAACATAGAAAAGATGATCACATGACAAGATCTCAGATCAAGATGAGAAGATAAGATGACAAGATGAATCCTGTATGGTCTTCATCTTTTAGAGAAAATAATGGAGTAACAAAATCTTAGATCTCAATCTTATCATGACTTTCAGAAAAGATAAGGATCATGCTGTAACTGTTCAGATGACAAAATCTCATCATGTACACTCTTTGGAGGAGATGATCAGATGACAAGCTCCGCAGCAAATGTTCCTTGGGGGAAGGGGCAGGGGGTAGGGTACTCACAAATTCAGGCATACGGGGATGTGCTGCTGGAATGGGTCGCTTTTTTAGAAGAAATCCCTAAACATGGGGTATGGTTTTATGCTGGAAAATCCCTAAACATGATCCCCAATTTTTAGATACTGGCCTTAAATATGGGTCCAGATTCTCCTGCAATGTCTTACGTGCAAATGTATTTCCTGCAAATCAGGGATCAAAATGCCCGGTCAAAATATTGGAAACCATCCAAGCTGTTTCATCGAAGAATATAATAAATCCCGTACAATACGACAATTCATTGCCTTTTCACGGGCGGCTCCCCCTTGAATGTGATAATTAAAAACTACCTGGAACCAGAACAGCATACACATGAACATACTTCTGTTTATTAAAGCAATGAACAAAGAATCACACGAATGATCACAACTTGGGCTAAACTACGATTTTCTAAAAGGCAAGGTTACTGCGAGTCAAACACACAGTACGTACAGGGAATGAGAAAAACAACACATTTTTGAATAGGAATTGAAAGTTATATGTTGGATGAATTTTTAAACCCTCCCTTGAACATGGCCCCCTTTTGGATGAAACTCCCTAATAATGGGTACCTTTTTGGCCAAAATGACACTTAAACATGGGAATGGGTTTTGAGCCTTCAGCCGCACCCCCGTCCAAACCAAATCCAAGTACCCCCCCACCCCCCCTCCCCTGCATGTTCCTGCAACATGTGTTACATGCAACTTAAGAAGTGAGCATGCCATCATCTTATCATTTCTAAGTAAAGAATGTTACAAACACAATAGGATATGACATCTCATCATATGGATGTCATCATGAGAATTGAGATCCAAGATCTCATCTACGGCTAATACGAGGTCAACTTTCCAAGAAAATTATCTCAACATCTAGACGGCACTTCGAGCTTCTATATATTTCATTTGCATTTCTCTCAATCTAGATCTAGTCTTTTGCAAGATCAGGTATCATTTCTTTATGTGAGTACAAGTATAACAGACTGAATACAATTGAATTGTTTGTCCTATCATTAAAATGAGTACAACAAAATATTTTGGGTTATATTTCCAGTGTCCAAAGGGGAGAGTTGTCCATTTGTGACATCGTCATCTGTGTTGCCAAAGGGATGATCTCTATAGCGATAGTGTTGTTGACAATCAATGAAATGATCATAAGTTTCTTGTTCTCCGAATTTAATAAAATTTAATTCTTTAATTTTTCTTGCTCTTTAAGAAGCTTACTTGTTCCAAAGGTTTTATTCACCCTCAATATCTGCTTACAAAATTCAGGTTATGGCATGTTTCTACCGATTTAACCAGTCTTGAGTGCACTGTGCACATTCTCCACTCCCTGGAAGAAATCCAGCTAGTCAGGTCACCATGTAAACTAGGCAACAGATCTATCCAACTCTGCCTTTCTAGTAAAGCTGAGACTGTGCAGGTTCTGGTCGGGCTGAGCAGAAACTAAAGATTAATTAATCTGTATCTTATTAAAACCCATTAACTTACCTCCGGCATTGAACGTAAAAAGGAGATAAATCCTTGTTCTTGACTTGAATCTGAAATGACAAGAAAAGCAAAAACCAATCTCCATAAAACGTGCAGTCTCACTCTCAAGCAATATTATAAAATATGCCCACTTTGCTGTAGTCATGTAGATCTGGGCCCTGTTGTACAAAGAGTCACGATTGATCCGATCAATCACAACTATGGACGGCCAGCAACGTCAACATCTATTATGCCTGTTTGTTCAAAATAATTTCTAGCTGTGATGTATATTCATGCATTCATTGTTTTCTTGAAAATTCACTGCGCTTCTCTTTGCATAAAATGGACGTGCAAATTTTTCGTTAAAAAAATTATGACACTAATGAATTTCCATAGAGAGTTACGATTGATCGGATCAATCGTAACTCTTTGTACAACAGGGCCCTGGACAGGAATAGATCTAGATCTATTACATAGGCTTAAATGCCAAACCATCTTTTCTGAGGAATTTATCTAAAATTTCTGACATTTCACAGTAGGCCTAGTCTAGTCTCTAGATCTAGACCTACCAAGTGTTCACACATTAGGCATCATTACAATATAAAACTATATCTATAAAAGTGTCTCTAACTGCTATAGATCTAGGTTTGTGCATTAATACATAAGGTTCAGTTCTGGACGCAGGATCTTCTGTTCCTCTATGTCCAGCTCCTGGTGATAAACAGTGATGTCTGAAGAATTGGCGTTGTGGCGTGCACCTGTAATCCAATTTACGTGGGAAGTTACAAATTGATGCAGAAGTTCGAACCCCGGTCACGTCTTTCGGATGGTGACGTTAAAGGTCGGTCCCCGACGTAAATAATCAAATCTGATTGATACACGTCTGACAAAACTCAAATACATAGACAGACATTGGCGCAGTCCGGGGGAGGAACCTTAAAATAAAATTTAAATTCTACATTACGCCACCAAAATCAATCCTTTTTCGTTGAATGAAAAAAAAAAACAGATCCAAAGTAATTCCCTGTTTTTTTTTCACTTTTTCTTAAAAATCTTAAATTATATTAAGTTTATCTAGACTATTAAAGTAGATCTAGAGGCCTAGACCAATTTATCATTATTACATTGGCGAAGTTACTTTAAACATCTCCATCAGGTTTTTTTCTAAGGTTCTGCAGGCCTTTGTATATTGATGGTGCATCACGCACAAAAGATAGCCGTCTGTGTAGGAAAAATAAAAAAATACAATAACAGTTAATATCGAAGGTAGATCTAGATAGAGTCTAAATAAATGTTTACAATCTAGGCCTAGAGTGATTTAGCCTAGGCCTAACAGTTAGACTCTATTCTTTTCAAATTTTTGACAAGTATGACAATGGTTTTAATAAGAGCAGATAAATTAAAGAAATACATTGGTGGAGCCACAGAGGTTAAAGGGATGGTCCAGCCTGAAGATATTCATATCTCAATTCACAGAGCAAAATGCTGAAAATTTGATCAAAATCAGATAATAAGTCATTGAATTTAAAAGATTTGCATCATACCAGTGAAACAGTTCTCAGCATGTCTTTATAAATGGATATTCATTAGATGGGCTGATGATGTCATATCCCCACTTGTTCTTTTGTATTTTATTATATGAAATTAGGTTTATTTAAAAAAATTCTACCAAGAACTAAAACAATTAGATTAACAACTGATTAAGTGCATTATTTATTTACTGCCGCAACTTATTTCATAATAATGGAGACACATCATTAATCATATACATGTATGAAAAAATGAAACACTTATATTATGTAATAACAAGAAAAGGAAAAGTGTGGATGTGACATCATCAGCCCACCTAATGAATATTCATGAATATGTGCACATAGATCTGTTTCCACAAAATATTGATAAACTTTAAAATTCAAAAACTTTGTTATTTGTTATCCAATTTAGATGAAATGTTTATCATTTTGCTCTGTGAATTTTACTCTATTTATTTATATATAAACATTTTCAGCCTGGACCATCCCTTTAATATAAATGAGATCTATCAAATTCAAAGAATAAGATTTTTTTTAACATATTTAGCGCCTAAAAAGTTAAAATGACAAATGTGAAACGGTGAAACCAAAATTACCAAACACATGCCAATATTTTTCATCCAAACTAGCTAGGGTCTAGAGATCTAGTAATGGGCATGATGGGTGGCAAAGATTGATTATGTCATATTTATACCCTTTTACCGCATCTACTGGAAAAATACAGTTGTGTCTGCAGTCAAGTTTCCAATTCTTACCTTGTACTGTACGTTGTCTTCCTAGCACTAGCTTGGATATATTGCTATCTGTGCTGTGCCAATGCAGAGACTATTGTAATACTCCCATGCGTGAACATAAATGCCACGCAGACCAAAAACTTGTCTAGCTTTGTTTGGAAGTGATTGACTGTTGATGCTGTGACTACTTCAGCAGGCAAAGAATTCCAGTCGCTCACCACAACAAAGTTCACGGTCAAGTCCACATCGGACAATTATTGATTTAAATAAAGAGAGAAAGATTAATCTAGCAGAATGCTGAAAATTTCATCAAAATCGGACGTAAAATAAGATATGACATTTCATAGTTTTGCTTATATTTCACAAAACAGTGAAAGACTATGCACAATTCAGTGACATGCAAATGAGAGTGGATGATGTCCTTCACTATTTCTTTTGTTTTTGATTGTTTGAATTATACAATATTTCAATTTATACATAATTGAAAATAAAAGGACCAACATGACTGAACCATTACACATTGCTAATTCCACATGTTCAGGGGGAAGTAACATGTAATGTTTGGACCTCATTGGTACTAGGAGTGGGAAGTAATTATTGTTTTACTTGACAATGCAAGAATCTTCAAGATTGAAGGAGGCAGTCAGTGTAGCTTAAACTTGAAGAACAATGAGAAAATTTGAATATTAATTTTTTTTTTATACCACAAAAGAAAAAGTGAGTGGATGTCATCAGTCTCCTCATTTGCATACCGACTAGGATGTGCATACAAATGTTTTGTGAAATAAGCAAAACTTTAAAATCATAACTCCATAACTTTCTTATTTTATACACGATTTTGATGAAATTTTCAGTGTTATAACTAATACTCGTTAGATTTTTCTCTTGTTTATATTCAAATCAACTTTTTGTTGGGGTGGACTTGTCCTTGAAGTGGAATTGGTTAGGCTTGAACTAACATAAAAGTTGAATTGTGTTGATGTTTGCAAGTAGCCTAAGACTTAAGTCCAACTTAACATTAAAAATTTAAATTAAAATGATTAAGACAAGTTGTATAACTATAAGTTAAAACTAGCTCTGGGATTACACCGTACCCAAAGAAAGTTGATGAGTCGATTGTAGAGCCATGATGGACGAACCTCACAAGTCACACCATACACTCCAGCTCCAGCAACTCAACCTTGATCTTGACTTGATGATGATATAATTCAAGCCAGCGTAGTGGGATCAATCGACAACAAAAACTGTACAGAAGATTGACTTTGGCGGGGCTTTGTAGATATACAACGTACACGTGCTTTGGGCAGTGGCAGTGCACTGCTGTTGTGTGTGTTTACTAATTCCATTCGATTTGGCGCGTTTGCTGTCACGGGGACTATGAGGTGCCAGATGAGAGGTCGGTCGAGTATAGTATTATTTTCTATTAATATGTTGCTGGTTTCCCCCATGCAATTACTTGGGGTCTTTCCGCATTTTTTAGTTTTAGGCTACAAGACTTTGACTTGTATTTTGTTAAAGTCCCGACTGAATTTTCATATAAAAAAACAATAATAATATTATTAAAAGTTCCATGGCCCTGGGAACGATTTTTGTGGCCCGTTTAAATTTGAATAGCAAAATAAAGATATGAAATAATAATGGTTTTGATTACAAAATGAAGGTGATTTTTGGTAACGAGAAATTTGACCAACAAAAAAAGAGGGTTCGCTACAAAATGATAGTGATTTTTTCTCCAGGAACAAAAATGACGAGAAAAAAGAGTTTTCCTACAAAACGTGAATGTGATTTTGGTCTGGTATTGAGCATTAATTGAACCTGATTTTCAAGGGTGCTGGCTTTGGTGAATACAACACGCAGTCGCTCTTATCGGGTAAATCACCCCCGAGACCAGCACCGTGATTATCATTGCGACATGCTGATTTAAGTGCTTGAGTCTTTACTAATAGTTTATAGCTTTATGATTATTTATGCATGTAATTAAACGCCGGAAAAATAGACGGCCCCATATAGGCCTATTATAATACTAATTGTATTTAAGGGGAATAAAATAGCCCTATCATGCAAGACCAACAATGTGAAGAAGTTCAGGTCTATATCTTCCTCATAGGCCCGGCTCGATCTTTCGGCCCTCATTCCCTTTCTGCTCTTTAATTCTTTTCATTTTTTCCCTGTCATTTCCATTTTCATATTGTTCTAAGTTATTTCACTCGTTTCATTCCCTTTTTTTTTCTTGTTTCCTTTTTTTCTCCATTTCCTTTCCTAAAACTGACTTTCTCTTTTCTGTCTTTATAGTCTCTCTCTCTCTCTTTCGCATTCTCTTTCATTTCCCGCGGTGTGTT
Organism: Lytechinus variegatus; assembly: GCF_018143015.1. NCBI lineage: Eukaryota > Metazoa > Echinodermata > Echinoidea > Temnopleuroida > Toxopneustidae > Lytechinus > Lytechinus variegatus. Next base: position 35,475,694 of record NC_054743.1, on the reverse strand, counting down.
TATTTCATTTCACGGCGAAAATCTTGGGGGGGGGGGGGGGGGCGCGCAGACATCAGCAGATAGGGCCTACCCTCTCCTTCAGTGACGTAAATCAATGAGGGGCACTGGACCGGGGCCGCATTAGCTATTACGTCAGTCACTGAAGGACTAAAATATATGAATTACAAAGTTTTCAAGGGCACCTTGTTCTAATTTGTCTGCTTCCAGCTAATGTATAATAGGCCCTATAATCACATTAAACCTAATTGATTCAAGATATAGGCATATTTTATTCATTATTTTGCAGCCCAAATGCTGAATTGCCATTGAATTTACAATTAAAAACGACATATAATTTGCACGTTCAATGAGGAAAACTTCAATTTCAATATACAATACAAATTTAAATTCAAATTCACAATAGGCTAATAACAATTCACAATGGTCAATGATAATTCTTCAAGTTGTGAATGAAATTTCACAATGTTTATGTCGTTTTAAGTTCAATCTGATATCCCATAGAATATGCGAGGTTGAAATAAAGCAAAATTTATAATCTCGGTCATATTGAATGCCGGACTCTGGTTGTCAAGTTCAATTTCTTCTATGTCTGAACTTCATGAGAAACGAAAATATAAAATCAGGCCAGCATTCTCACTCTTTTTTCTCCCGGGAAAAATTACCTATCAAAAAATGGGGAAAAAATCATTTAGAGTGAGCGGCGGCTATACACCAAAAAGAAAGACTTGCTTTGATTTACTGGATTTTTTCGAAATCCAGCAAATTGCTGGATTTCGAAAAAATCCAGTAAATTCATACGAAGGGATCTGTGCAGATTATAAAATGGGATATGTAGCCATGCGTTTACATAGTGCGTATCAAAAAAAGTCTACACTTTGAAAAAGCCCTGGGAAATAAAAAATATACAACATGTGGGTATTTTTTCCACATACAATCTTGGGTTTGGGTCTCATCTATCCAATGAAAGTAAAAGTTTTGACAGAATGTTACACTTGAGTGAGCACTGTCAATTTTTGTAAAGCTCGCAGAAATCTGTTTGCGCAGAAATGTTCTTTTTCACACTGTGTCCAGGGGAAAGGGCAAAGTCAAACTTACCCTGCGAAACATTTCTCATACATTTTCCTTGCACTTTTAGTCAATGGAAATAAAATGGATACATTCAACCACTGGAATAATTTTGCCACCCAGATTGAAATTTCAACACTTAGTATATAAGCACAACCTTTACCCTCTTCCTGCCAGCTGGATCTGAGGACATAACTGAATCGAACAAAAGTTTATGTCAGACATCTCCAGCATTTTTTCACTAAGTTTTTATCATTTAAAGTGGGTTTACATTTCATTTTTTATTTAATACTTGTTTCTCCACACTTTTCCCAAGCTTGACAATGATTAACAAAATGAAAATCAAGCCTAAGCCGTTTCATGTAAATCACAGCTCAGTGTAATGCAAATATCGTTACGATGGCATCGGTGTGTGGGGGAGTGGGGTGGGGCGCAATGCACTCTTCAAAGAGTTTTGGGCAAGGAAACAAGTTAAAAAAGATAAAAGATATCTTCAAATCAATTTTACTAGCTAAATTCCACGTGTTCTTCATGATTTAGGTCTACTTGTATTCGCAAAACTATTTCAAAGTTCTGCGCAAATCATTTTTCACTAACTTTTCAAAAGTATAAGTGGTGCTCACTCAAGCGGAAATATTTTTCGACAGTTATAACGTCATTTGCTTAAAATAATGGATCTGTACCAATGTTAAAATGTGGAAAAATCTTCAGGATATTACAAATGTATTATTTTACAGAATTTTTTTTCTCAGTGTAAACTTTTTTTGATACGCACTGTATAGTTAACAATCAAAACTTTTGAACAATATTATTATCTAATCTTTATAATCGTTTGAACTTTTTTAAATACTGAATGAAAGTTACATTTATATTTCGCATTCAATTAGCATTTCAATTTGTTCTGCCAACTTTTAAGCAAGATAAAACAAGTAACGACTTGGTTAAAACAATCTTTGTCATGATAGAGTGACTGGCTTTATATACGACAACTTGCTTTAAATTCTATATCTTCAAAGACTGACGAGAACTGACTTTCACAATGAGCATTCCATAATGGGTCTGACTTGCTACAAGGGAATTTCCCCTCTGGCTGAACGCATGCGTGATAGATAGGTTGCAATTTCGTCACATGCATAAGCTCCAAACTGCTCTGCACTGAATTGAACGCCGAACTGTGGTAATCTATTAGGGTTCACTTTACAGGACGATATTTGTATCGCTGGGAGCAGAACAGGGGCCTGTTGCATGAAATGGTCTTTCGTAGAACCATTCCACGTAAGAACGAGATATCGCTCAACTGTTTCACAAAGCCGATTTGGGCGATACGAAGAATGGTCCTTGGAAAGACACCTCCAGACATGTCCTACGTAGGCATGATCTTCTTTGCACACCGCCCGCCACCGTCGGCATTGAGAGAAAATGCGTTTACGGCAAGCCACTCTGACATATCACCTTTAAACATATTTTTAGGGGGTTGATGATGCATTTTATCTGGGATGGCGCCAAGTTATTCTTTGTGTGGGGGCTAGTTGTCATCAATTTCAGGTCGAAAAGACGACCAAAAACGGATGTCATTTTAACTTCTTCGGGGGTAATGTCAGAGGCCCAATTTTTTTAAAATATGTTTTCTTTTATTCTCCCTCCGCCCTATCCCCACCCCTATTCCATTAAAAAAGAAAATAAACTTGAACTATCGAAATGGGCAGCACTTCACTATCTCTCTGACCGCTCATGCTTTCTCATTGTAGACAATTAAACAACATGAAAACAATGATTTAAAAGAAATTATGTAAGGAAAAAAAGTATTTATAACGTTCAGCTAAAAAAAAGGAACAATACAAAATTAAGATGTTAAACATGCTAAATCATTTATTTATTTTTGTTTCATTTTCATTATGATTATTATTTTTTGATGAGGTAAATTTTAATCAATGAAAATGGATTCTTGGATTTGGGATACAGTGAAACAAACAAAATCTGCAGTAACAAAAAAGCTAATTGAATTTAAGATACAGATTAGACCTATATAGCTTACGAATCCATCACAATAATTACAAATGAAGATAAGTTCATCAAATAAAATATTATGGAAAGTCCATGCGAATAGGCGCATTTAAAATCGTAGGGTAGCAGCCTTTCGGCTCTTTTTTTTATGTCATGTTAAAACAATTGAAATGTTGAACATATTTTGTATGTTCTTAAATCTTATATTATTATAATCATAAGCTTCCATAAATTAAGTGATCAACTTTAAATATGACCAACGTGTATGATCGTTGTAATTTTAAGCATTATTTCTGTTCCATTGCGGATTGCACAACTTTTTCTATGTTTTCATTATTATTGCAAGGCACAACTTTATTCACTTAGACATGTTTGCAGCAATGTTCATGTTCCTTGTCTTCGGTTAGTTATCATGCAACTGAGGTATGTCATACTCTAAACACTCACATTTGTATTTCTTGCGTTATATCTAACAAATAAAATAAATAAATTTGTTTTTTCACATGCAGCCTCTCATATTTTCCTTTTTAGTCTCATACAATCAGACACTGTTTATTTTGTTTACTCCATTAAAACCCTGTTTTTACCTCTACAAATAACATATTAACACATTATTTACAAAATTATCGCTATATATAAGTATTCTATAAAGATACAGAACACTGAACAAATAAAATGTCGAAATTACTTAGTAAAATCAATTTTTATATCGGACAAGGGTCTCTTTCGTTGAAATATCAATGAAAGGTGTCTCTAAAAGGACACCGTGTTATAAATAAGGGAAATAATGACAATTTCGATTTTATTCAGTTATGTTTGTGAATCTTCATTTTTTTTTCTCTTTTTACCTCATAAAGTAAGCTCCATACATCAATTCAACAATCAGTAATAAATAAAACATAATTTGATCTCCTTTTGTTGAAATAAATGATTTTATGAAAAGTCGTCATTCCAAAATAAAAGGTTCAGGTGACGATGAAGACTAATTATTTTTTCGATACTATCGATATTAAACGATGTCGCGGACTTAGAAGACAACATTGCCTTCGTGAAACGGAAAACGCTGATTTGTCGCCAATCTTCCTATCTCGGAAGAATGGTCCTAGGACGTTCCTACGTATCGCTCATCTCGTCATGCAACAGGCCCCAGATAGTCAGGCATGGGATCAGATGATACACATGAGATACTCAATAAAATGACAAATTTGAAGGATATTAGGTAAGTAGAAAATAGCTTTTTCTCTTTCCTTCGCTGGCGCTTGGACTGGACGTTGCAGGCTAAGTATGATGCAAGCGCGTGTTATTCTTAATCCACGTGAGTGAATATAAAACAAACACGTCTCTGTGGTGAAGTAACCCAAATAGCACAGGAGCGAAATCGACCGCCGTAGCACACAAGTGGTGCGAGGGGACTACGGGAGGTTGCAGACTTGCAGTAATTGTGTGTTTAGTAATAATAATGAGCTTGGTGAGAACTGGGCCCCATTTTACAAAGAGTTGCAAATCTTGCAATTGATCCGATCAACCACAACTATGGAAAGCCAACAACAGATTAGTAAAAAATGTTTGGAAAGAGTTAATATGCACCCCCCCGCCCACCAAAAATAAAGTCAAAAGAATGTTGAGACTTCCGGTTCGTTCACTTCATAATTCATATTTTTCTATCAATTCTAGTACTGTTGCTTACCTTAGTTTAGACTTGAACTCACCTCGTTTTATCTGCAGTCAAGACCTTTCCCGCTATGGTAGTGAGAAGCGCTGATAGTACCGGAAGGGGAATTTTAACGATTATCAGCCGAGACTTGACTCGCAGTCACAGACCCTTGGCTTTACTGACAAAATAAACCAATGTCTGTGGACAATTACACGCACTAGATCCTGCTCGAAATATGACGGAATAAAGCCACTCCCCATCATATATGTTCTATTAGGGCTAGATATATTATTCTGAACCTTCTCCATCATTGTCCATATTTTTATTTTCAATTTTAGTGGGGGTGCATATGGAACTCTTACCAAATGTACAATACTATAAAGCTAGATTGAATGGTATACATTCATCAACATAACTCTTTAAAATTTAGTGTGTTTCTTTTTGTTTAGCAGGACTAGGAGATTGTGGAGATTTCCTGTAGAAAAAAATTATGGTATGTTGGATTTCTGTTCAGTTGAGAATGATTGGATCAATGGTTACTCTTTGTAAGATGGGGCCTGGCCCGGTGCAGTGTGTAATCAGGGTGATTTGACTGAAAAAAAGGGAAGTTCACCCTGACATTATGACAAAGAATAAAAGAAAAGAAGTAGAATTAGAAGTTTTTTCAGGAAAGCCCATCTTAAAAAAAGTTGTATCATTGAAATAGTTAGATTATTATAATTTTTTTTTATTTGTGATGTCCTGTGCGAGCAGCTTCCCCATATCATGTTGTAACAAAATCGTTAAGATTTGATTTACTTTACTTTAAGTCCATGATGCTGTAGGCTAGCTTACGTGCCTGTTCATTGATTGTAATATCTCCTCTGGTGGTAGAAATACATGTCACTTTCTTAAAAAATGTAAATGGGTTTTATTATTTGTACCTTCAATTAATCAACAGACAATTCATTTCTCAACCGCTCCACTTATTCAATGAACAAGGTTATAATATAAACTTGTTCTCAGTTACATACCCATGTGTGGCAAAATAATGGTAATAATAATAATAATAGGCATTTATATAGCACCATCTATCTAGAAATATTCTATTCCAAGGCGCACAAGAAAAGAAAGAATGAGAAAGTTTGGATGAGTGTCAAAGTGCCAATAACTAATACTGTTAGAAAAGATAAGATTTCAGTTTCGATTTGAAGGTCTCCAGTGATTGTATAATTCTTAAATTTAACGGCAAATTATTCCAGTGGTGGCAATGTTTGGCTTAATTTCTCTTTTTATATGGGACAAATGTTTGATTTTTTTACACTGTCAGTTTTCATTACAGCTATTCATCATATAACTTGGCACTTGTAAATTTAGACAGGAATAACCGTCGTTTCTGGGGATTTATTCAACAATTTCTGACATTTTACTGTAATCCCCATTCACCGACGGTAAAGTGTCCGTGTGGGCTCCCATTTGTTATAACCCCAGCACCTTTGTCCGACCAGAGTCCAAAGTTTGAGGTTCTTTTACACATCGAGGTTACAATCTAAGGATATTTAAACTAAACATTCTTAATATTTAAATATTCAATTTTACAAAAATTTAAACAATATAGATGAAAATGCATGAAAATTATACTTTACCGATGTTTAGTTGGGTACGACACAGGAAAACAGGTCAAAATGGCAGCCAAACTATGAAAACGAACGCGGAGAGGGCGTCAACAATGTACGAATGTGATATCGATATTGCATTCCACCAGCACACCTACAAGGCAATAATACGATACGATACACTCACGAAGACAAACGATAATAGTTATAATCGCGATATATCGAGACATTAACGATAATGACGTCATTCAAGATGGCAACTTGCAAGATAAACCGTCAGGTCAGGAGAAAATGGCTTAGATGACAGATTTCTCAATCATCCAGTGGATTTTTTTATCAATAAATCCGGTCCAAGGTATGCAATTACTTAAATTATTTGTATTTCCCTGAATTTCATAATTAAATTTCGCTCAAAAAACAGTTTTAAATCGCGATCTATAAAACGCTAGTTCACTATACGTTGTCTGTAGCCACGGACCCCCAACCACTTCAGTCTATGTATGGTGAGTGGAGCCAACGCAGTTCAGCGGAACAACCAAAATACAGAGACTGAAGCTTTTGGTCTATTGTAAATTTAACTCTTTAAATTATTTTTTTCTTAATTATAAACAGAGATTGAAAAATGAAAATTTTCTTGCCATATTACTTTCCACCAAAAAGGGTGTACACAAAATTATGCCCAAAATTCAAGTTGTTAAGCGCTCTGGTGAATACAAAAATTATTCCCAAGTTACTAATGAAAAATAAATTGCAACTGTATGGATTTTTGTAATTTTGCTCACAAAAGTGATATTTTAATGATTTTTCAAAGTGTGTGCCCTGTACAGCATTGGCATACCATAGTCCTACCTGTAGATTCACCACATGCAGGATGGTTGCAGTGAACAATTCAACTCAACAACATTTGTTGAGTTGAATGTAAGTTGAATGTCACTACTTAAACAAAATAAAGTTAATTTATTGTCAAAAACAAACTTTTGGAACTATTTCAATGTCTCTATATACAGTTAGATTATTATTGATCTGCCTAATTAATTTATTTGATTAAGTAGAAAAAAGTTGGCCTATATATATACATGTATATATATACACATTCAAAAAACTTTTTTCCCCTAATTTCTTTTAATTTCAATATAGATAGGGCCCGGGGGGGGGGGGCACTTACATTGACGAGTGGATACCATGCGCGACCAAAAAAACACGTAAAAAGGATGTCTTTTTCAAGATAGGGCACGTTATGTACGTAGCGTGATAAGGGCGTCAAAACACAAAAATATTGAAAAAAGGGTAGCTATTTCGTTAGGAAAATATACGTGTTTAGGGTCAAATATGCAGGGATGATAAAACAAAAATCAAAATGTTTTATAAAGGATGTCCTTTTTGCCCCAGTTTGCACGAGCCTGTGGGGCCGTACTAAACCAAAATAATGGTGTGTAAAGGTAAAACCGACAACCGACGGACCCGTGACATAATGAAATATCGCTGTACTTGTTTAGGGGTTCATTTCAGGGAATACTTGCCAAGAGTATTGTTTTGTTTCCAATACTTATTAAGAGACCTGTGCATTTTCAGATTATGGAAAATACATCACTGTACTTGTTTAGGGGCTCAATTCTGAGAATACTTCCCAATAGTATTTGTTTCCAATACTTGTTAAGGGTAGGGTTTCTGATGCCAATACTTGTGAAGGGGTGCTTTTTCTGAATATGGAAAATACGTGTTTAGGGTGCTTTTCGAGACCCTGTGGTTGCGCATGGTATCCACTCATCAATGGAAGTGGCCCCTCCGGGAGATAGTTAAGATGACATTTCAAAAATTTAACCTTGGTTAAAGATAAATTCAGTTCTGGTAATGATCTCAAAATGAATTTTTACAGAATGTAATATAATGACCACCCAAGTGTTTGTATGAATGAAAAATATGTGCCAAAGGATTCTGGAAGAAATTGTGTAATTGCTGAAAAATAAGCAAAAATAAATGCGGATTCGGTCACTTCCATCTGGTCTTTATTCCAGCAATAATAATACACTGTCCCACGTGTGCCTATCTGTGTTGGCGATCTTCAGTGTGATCGTATTTCAGCTTAGATTTTATGATTTCACAAAGTGTTCTGTACCAGATCTAGATCCACGATGATAAAGTCATACTTAACCTTGGTTTTACAGACTTTCTCACAAAATTAGGGTTTTACTGCAACTACTACCATTTAGCTTCAAACTAGCCCCAGAAATAGTTGTTTGGCAATACAGGTGTAGCAAATAAAGAAGGAAGACACACATTTGTTACAGATGTTTGAATTTACTGATAGGGCATGGTTTATTGACAGAATTGATTTATTTTCCTTTGAGTACATGCAGTATAGGGCATTTTTTAATTACCCAAGATGAAAGTGCTGAACTTGGCAATTTTTTTTTCTGTCGAGTGTAGACATTCATTTTTTTTTATTCTGTTTTGTAAATGACTTGATTGGATTTGTGTATGGGTAGCATGTTTTCTCCAAAAGGTCAGTGAGTACTTTCTGTCCACCTATGAGATCAGCCATTTTAATGATCAATAAACTCAGGTGTAAAATGCTTCCAATGTAATTGGTTATGCCAGATTGACGTTACTGCGGCGGAATGCTGCGTTGCCGAGTTCCTACAGGACTTGCTTCAACAGAAACAATGTGTGTGTTTGTGTGTGTGCTGACCCAAAAAATGTGCAATGATGATGAGTCCTCATCAGACCCCCCTACTCCTGGATCAAAAAGAGTGTCATTTGGCACCAGAATGTAATAGGAAAATAGTCCTTGTTCAGAAAATATTTTCTTCTTAGTATGCATGTGAGATTGTCTTTAGAACTGCAGTGTCTTTAATAATAATAACAGGCATTTACAGTGCGCCATCTCTCTAGAAATAATCTATTCTGATGCGCATTGTTATCATTATTACCCCAGCTTGAGCTCAAGCAGCCTTCACGTGCTCAGTGCATTTCAAGGAATTAAACCTTCTGGGTACCCATTCACCTCACCGGGGTTGAGTGCAGCACATGGTGGGTAAATTTCTTGCTGAAGGAAAACATGCCTTGGTGGGGATTTGAACCCACGTCCCTCTGATTGAGAGACGAGAGTCGTAACCACTAGACCATGACTCCCCCAAATATAAAATATGAGTAAATGTAGAATCTTGTAATTTAATATACTGTGCCATATCCTAATAAGCCAGTTCATAGTTCCTTTCTGCGCATGATTAAAAGATTCTACGCATGATCAGAGGAAGGTCATTTGTACCAAATGACATGGTGGTTTAAAATCTAATGAGATAAGCACCAACTTTGATGTCTTGATTATTCATATATTCTTTTGAATTGTGGTTTTCATTTAATACATCCACGGAAAACAACAATGCTTCCACGAACGACTGGTATTTCACAGTTTGCCAAGTACATGTAGATTGTGCAACATGCTATGATATGCATTCAAAGTAGGAATGCAACAAATACCTTCATGGAGTGTTCATTGGTGTGCTATTCTAGTCACCTGGTCTATTCAATTTCTTCATACTGCTATGTAAGGCAAGCCTATGTAATATCTTGCTTTGAAATCTGCCAATCACAATGAAATACATGAAAGGCCATTTGACCAAAATTACATGAAGTAACTACCAACTGGTCTATACTTCCCTCCATATCTAATGCTTTTTAAGCCTCAGTCCACCCACTGTATATGGTTGCCAGAGGAATTGCGTTTTTAGGTTAGTCTGTCTGCTCATCCGTCTGTCTAACCCATTTTTTTTTTAGAATCCAATGAGTAAAAAAATCATTAGTTTTCTTGCTTGGTTGCATGTGCTAATAATAGGTGCTTGTGTAAGGCTTTTTTTTTTTTTGGGGGGGCTGCTAGTTTCACAACCTACTGCCTGAATGTGTTACATAAAAAGCTTGATAGCATCGCAGTGAACTGAGATTTGCTGGGGCTACGTGTATTTCTTTTAATTTCCAGGGCTTTTTGCATTTTTTCCCTGGTTTGCGTAAACTGTTCACAAGTTATAAATTTATATTGAGTCAAGCCATATCATGTACATGATCTCAAGCGTTTTTGCCTCGGCTGCATAGCAGAGAGAGACTATAGGCGCTGCTTTTTCCGATGGAAAAGCTCATAGGAATTAGACATAGGAGTAATCAAGTATCAATGAACATCCCATGCAAATTTTAGAACACATGACCATGGTCATTAGTTTCAATGAACATTAGCCATGTTGAGGGTATTTGTTGAATTACCATTGTAACTTGAAAGTTTATGCAACTAGTTCATAAAACTTGGACATACGAGTAATCCAATATCACTGAACATCCCTTGCAAGTTTCAAGTCACATGACCTAGGTCAAAGGTCATTTAAGGTCAATGAACTTTGGCCACGTTGGGGGTAATCGTTGAATTGCCATCATAACTTTGAAAGTTTATGGATACAGTTCATGAAATGTGGACATAGGGGTGATCAAATATCACTGATCATCTTGCACAAGTCTTAGGTCACATGATCAAGGTCGAATGTCATTTAGGGTCAATGAATGTAGTATATTTATTATTATAGGAATTGTGTTTTTTGTGAATAATTATTTGATAGCTGTTTTGAAAGTCAGGACTTCTACTATATTGAATCGCTTAATGCAGGCAAAACTGCCAGAGGCGCTCCAATTGTTTGTACTCGAGACTTTCTCTCATGTTTTGTAAGCACTGTCAGAGGAACTTGATGTGTAGGCCTACATTATATTGCTGACATCAATTTTCTTTTTCTTGCTAGGATTAGAAATGTAGGATACACTTTTGATGTATTGATCCCGGAATAGTCCGATGATTTCAGACCCTGAAGTCGCATAGATTTTATTTTTCTTCCCAATTCCTGACAGGTTACAGTTACAGTTTTGATTTAATGCAAGTTCAAGTCCACCCCATTAATTTAAAAACTTGATTTGAAAAAATGGTGAAAAAGTCAAATACATAATCATAATGATCAAAATAAAATTAGATCTGGATGAAAATAATGGCATCTTAACATTTTGCTTTTAAAATAGTACATCACACACCACAGTGTTCCCAGAGGGGCCACTTCCATTGACGAGTGGATACCGTGCGCAACCATGGGGTCTCGAAAAGGAACCTAAACACGTATTTTCCATATTCTGAAAATGCACCCCTTAACAAGTATTGGCGTGTGAGACCCTACCCTTAACAAGTATTGGAAACAAAACGATACTATTGTCAAGTATTCCCTGAATTGAAACCTAAACAAGTACAGCGCATTTCAATTGTTATGTCACGGACGTCAGTCGTCGATTTTACCTTAACCTACATCATTGGTTTTAGTACAGCCCCACCTCCCACACCTCGCACAAATGGTACTCTAAATGCGTAGTGTTGACTCTTTTGGCAAAAGTACATCCTTTATAAAACATTTAGTCTTAATTTTTTACACCCTCGCAAATTTTTTTGACACCCTTATTACGTTACGTACGTAACATGCCCTATCTTGAAAAAGACATCCTTTTTATGTGTATTTTGGTCGCGCATGGTATCCACTCGTAAGTGCCCGCCCCCGCCCCCCCCCCCCGGGACAGTGTTACTCATATAGTCATGGGAGAGTCTACGTACATGTATATATACAAGTTTCATTGTAGAACTGGCCATATGGAAAATTTATGTTGAATCGGTAGATTTCAACAAAGGCAATATCACATAGGGAGGAATCATACATGCCCATTTACTCTGTTTCACATTAAATTGAGGAAAAATCAAACATTTCCATTTTTCATATACAATACAAAAGAAATGCGAGGGTGGGATGTCACATGAGAAATTAAGCAAAACTCAGAAATTCATGTCAAAACTTTTTTAATTTACATGTACATCCAATCTAATATGCTTGTTAGGTTTTCTCCTTTTTTTTCAAACCATCTTTTTCATGAGGTGGACTACCCTTTTAACAGCTCAGCTTTCCTAGATCAGAAATCCTCCACAATATTCCTATTAAAGGGATGGTCCAGGCTGAAAGTATTTATAGCTAAATAAATGACTTAGAATTCACTGAGCAAAATGCTGAAAATTTCATCAAAATTGGATAACAAAAAATAACAAAGTTATTGAATTTCAAAGTTTAGCAATATTTTGTGAAAACAGTCGTTATGAATATTCATTAGGTTGGCTAATGATGTCACATCCCTACTTGTTCTTTTGTATTTTATTATGTGAAATTAGGTTTATTCAAATTTTTCTCCTCCAAAACTAGAAAAATTGGATTGACAACTGTTTTATTGCATATTTAGATATTTATTACTGCAACTTATTTCATTATAAGGGAGACATATTATTCACACAAGTATTAAATAATGAAAAAAATATGATTTTAAGTAATAACATAAGAAAACGGAAAGTGGGGATATGACATCATCAGCCCACCTAATGACTATTCATTACGACTGTTTTCACAAAATATTGCTAAACTTTAAACTTCAATAACTTTATTATTTGTTATTCAATTTTGATGAAATTTTCGGCATTTCGCTCTGTGCATTCTACTGTATGTATTAAGATATAAATATTTTCAGCCTGGACCATCCCTTTAAACACTGAAAAGTGTTCCAAATGCTTTATAATAGGTATTGTTTAACTTTGTGAGCAGCCGATTTAAAAAATTCTCAAACCAAGATGAAACATGTGTACCAGTGCATGTATTAGAACTAATAAACCCTGAAAACAACAATTATTGAGAATGAAAAGCTAAAACTACAAGGCAAACCCCGATTTTGTAAATAGGCGTCTTATAGACGCCTAAATAGTACACATAAGTGTATGGGAGGAAATTAAGATGGTGTTTCCGGTCACTTTATATTTCAATTTTTGAAGCACTAAATGATTATTTTTTAACGCAATTTTTTCTGGGCTTCATTTTTGTAACATATCCTAGACACAGATGACAAATGTGACCTTCTAGCTCAGATTTTTTAAAAGTGAAACCAATGTTAACCAATCACTTTAAGATAGTGAACATGGGAATTAGTCTTCAACCATATGCGCAAAGTGTTTGATAGGGCACTAAATATTGATTGGAATTAATGAAAGTGTAATATTAGCGAATTAATCATTATTTATACAGCAGAGTTCGCCAGCGCTCTCTCTTCACTTCTCTTTTTCTCACTCTCTGACTCTGTCTTTCTGTCTGTCGGCCTCTCTCTCACTGTCTATCTCTGTCTCTTATTTTTCTCTTTGGCTCAACCTCTTCTTCAATTTTTCAGCACGATTTGATTTCTATGATCTTTTTCCTTTTTCCATATACAAGCTCTTTACACTTCCCCTATTTGTCAATTTGAACAGCTGGTATATACAGTGATTATTTTGCAACAAGTCTTGCACTTTTCATCACTTGTTAAATACATACATGTATTTGCACAGAAGTATCCCGCGTTATCTCTTATTACTTGCATTCTGAGGCAAATTATCATCATTCACAGTAGACGCTTTCACACCTGCCTTATAGAAATTTCTGTTTTCAGCTAAGATACAAGTTTTTGTGTTATGTACCTGATTTCAGGCCCTGACAAGTTCAACTAGATCAATTTGAGACCTTTTACAGGCCTTATCCATTATGTGTTCTTTCTTATTTTATTTCAGGCTCAGTTCCTGACTGGCACCCTTGATTCAATTAGTGTTCACACCAGCCTAAACCAGCTTAAAAAGGACAAGTCTGACCTAACAAAGAGTCAATTTAAATGAATAGAGAAAAATCCAACAAGCATACCACTAAAATTTTCATGAAGATCGGATGCAAATAGTAAAGTTATGACATTTTGAATTTTTGCTTAATTTCACAAAACAGTTATATTCACATCCTTGTCGGTATGCAAATGAGGAGACTGATGACATCACTTGCTCACTATTTGTTTTGTATTTTATTGTATGAAATATTCAAATTTTCTCCCTGTTGTCATGTGAAATAACGATTAATTCCTCCCTGAACATGTGTAATCAGCATTGTTTAATACTACATGTATGTATGGTTCAATCAAGTTGGTCCTTATTGTCAAATCTGTGAAAAATGAAAAAATTTTTAATTCAATAAAAACATTTTTAAAAAAAAGTAGTGAGTGAGGGACATCATCGACTGTCTTTATTAGTTGCATGTGACTGAGTTATGCATATCACTGTTTTGTGAAAAATAAGCGAAACTTTAAAATGTCATACTGTAACTTTCTTATTTTACATTCGATTTTGATTAAATTTTCAGCATAATGCTTGTTTGATTTTTCTCTATTTATTCAAATGAACATTTTTCTGAGGTGGACTTGACCTTTAAGATATAGGAGTCAGCTATAAGACTTGCATTCATATAGAAGCAAATGAATAATATATTTTTTGAATCACACTAAAAAAGGTCTTGTAACTTGCTTTCATATATTGTGTGCAGTATAAAATGTCCCTATGACCTTTGAGAAATCACTGCAAAAGTAATTTTCTTTTTATATATATAACTAGATCACCTTTTATTGATAAAAAAGGGAAAACAATTACAACATTAAGCCCAGGTTATATGTTCTAAACATGCATTATACAGGGAAACGATATAAATACAGTACAAGAGATGATAATTATGATTATCAAAGGGGTCGATTCAATTCAATTACAAAATTAATTGTAAAGTAATGAGAAGGGGGAAGGAGGAGATGCTATCTCATTGTTTAGCTGAAATTGTTCTGTTTTTTGTAAGATGAGTTGTACTAATTGTACTAACATATTGGTATTACAAAAATGTATATTAAAATTATGCAAAAAAATATATAGTGCAAATCTATTTTTTCTTACGTACTTTCTTGCTGGTAATATTTTTTTCTGGAATATTATGTGGGATGTTTAAAACAATCAAAACTCCTTTTTTTATGGGCTGGGTATTGAAGCAGATTTTAAAAAAAAATCATTTTTTAATCCAGATGCTATATAGAGAGAGAAAAAATAATAGAAAGTGCTTGCAATGATTTCTTCATGTACAGTAGCAGAGCAGTTAAACCTTTTCCAAGAGTTGACATCCCAATGAATGAATGTTTTAAAATGCAAACATGAAATGCTGAGAAAGAGTGAGTTTCGAAGGCCGTTTCTGCAGAAAGTTTTGTTGTCGTTTGTGATAGTGCAGCAACGAGCCTGTGTCCTGTACACCAATTACTGCAGTGATCTAATACCTAGCTGCTTTGGATTCAAATCCATTATAAAAGTTGAAAGAGACCTCCATACTGCAGTTCCTTGAATGGCATAATTTCTTTTCCTTCCTCAAAAAAGGTGGTATAGATCTATATAATGAAATGCAGGAAAAGTTGAGTTTTCAAAGGAAGTTCTGCAGAATCATGGTTGATTTTTGAAATCTCTGTTGTAACACATTTTCATTTGAATATTTGTTGGTTCGTTTATAATATGTGTGCACTTGTAGATCTATCATGAAACACTATTTCATCTTGACTTTGATGGGTGTATTAGTTTTGTGTTGAAAAAAAGGAACTCTTCATGTCTTCAAATATGTCAAAAAGCAACAAGTTCTGTTTGTTGTGAAAAAAAAAATGAATACTGCCCCTCATGAGCTTCCTAGATCAAAAAGAGGGATCCCACCGAGGCATCGACACTTCTCCATGCCTTTCTGTTTTTGTTGATATTTTGTTGAGTGATATTTATTCTTCCCAAATTTCCTCAAAAATGAGATGGCCTATCCCTATTTCTGTGTGACCTCATTCTGCCACGTTCTTCACTCCTGAATGTTTAAACTTTTTCTTCTCCAAGTAAACTCTTGTGTTTTCACCATTTTCGCCTTTTCGCTGATCAAAACTTTTTTCCTTTGCTTTTGTCTTGTTACCTGTCCTCTCTAGCGAGCTCTTAAGATCCACCTCGAAACGCTGTCGCTGCTTGTCTCTTTAGTGTCAGGTTCGGCGCATCAAACCAAAGTCTTGTTTTCCAAATCCGCTTTGCCCGAGGAAGAAATTAACTTCTTACGCATAGTCTTACAGATCCTGTTAACCCAGATGCAAACGACCGACACTTCCCGGCCACAAGTAACTCTTCTTTTCCCCTTATTCTCTTTGTTCTGGTCTTTAACCAAATCTTCTCTCCCTTCAAGTCTCTAAGATGTATATTTGATATTTTTCATTTTTACTGGCAAATGAGACCCATCCATCAAGAGAGGTAGCTCTCTTCTTTATGTCCTTCTCAGGAAACCCTTTCTTTTATCTCTTCTATTTTGCATATGATCGTTCCCTTGGGACATTTCTTTGCACCGTTTTTGGACAAACAGAGACCGTTTGATGGAATAGTTCACTTGCTTGCCCATTGTATTCTTGCCGATGGCATTAAGATCTAATGGCCTGCCAGAACCACACAAACCGACAAGGAACAACACAGCGCAAATGAAATCGTTCCGCCATCAACAAGATAACATCTCGCCTTCCCCAGATACACATTTTCAATCAAGATGTTAATTATCTGGCATTTCTGTGCAAATGTCTTAAATTACTCCCTCGTAGAGTTGTCTTGCCCGCTCGCAGGAAGAAATAAATGGCTCTCCGAGCAAGAGCATCAACACCGCAGAATGCCTTTTGAATAACCAAACAAGTAAGGGTCCGGGAGTTGAACACGATCTGGCAGGGATGGTTTTCCGTTTCTCCTCTGCTCAATGCTAGATCGTCGGGAGGATGTAATAGGAGTGGTGAGGCAATTATTTCTTTTCGATTATAGGGCATCATCTCCTCTCCATTTAACATCATCTCTACTATGTCTCTTCAGTCGCAAGTACTCCCACCACTTGACAAGGAGTGAGAGAGAAAAGAGCAACTTAAGACTGCACTTTCGCCGTCGGCATCCAGTATGCCATTTTGCCACGGTCCCCTTTGGGAGTGGCCATGGGTAGATAGAGATTAAGAAAATTGGATTGTATCCCCCGCCCTCTGGAGACCAAGCCTGCCATCCCGCCTCAACCGTGACACAATTTTTCAGGCGGGATAATGCTTGGATTCTGTAGGAATCGGTAAAGCCTCTGTACAAAATTTTCCACCAAAAACAACAGACGATACACAGTAATGACAACGCAACAGTCTATAGTCAGAATTGGGAAAAGTCCCTTATTTTTAATACATGGAGGTTGATCTTTCTCTAATACCCTTTTCATAAAGCCATCCTCCAATTAGCCGCCTAAGAGTAATGCGGATAATTCATTAAAAATTGCGTTCACAAACTCCGAAAATAATCCGCACTATTTTTACGAGAGCCCGTCCTGAAAAAGGCAGATAATCGTCATGACAACTGGACACGCCCCCTCAGATGCAGTGGTGTTGGAAAAGGGTGACCTTGTGACCGCACCATGGCAATTATCCGCATTATTTGGAAATGCGTTCATAAAGTCAAAATCTGGTCCCGATGCTGCTATTATGCGGATAATAGCAGCATCAAAATAATGCGGATAACTCTGGTCCTCCTCCGATTTTACGACCAAATTCTGCTGCTATTAGCCGCATAATTGGGTTTATGAAAGGGGTATGAAATGATATTAAAGAAAAGTGTGATATCATTGACATTTGAACCACCTGGCAGGTCCTTATAAACTTCAATATTTCGTGGGCAAGGCCATTTTTCTATAGGACACATTTTTGAATTATTGCACAAATGGGAAAAATGAAAAGGGGCAAACATTATCCAAGGCTAATTTAAGATCTACCAATAGGGCATCCAATGCTCTGGCCTTGTATGAGTTTAGTCATGAACTTAATTCTGACTAATTAATAATATTAGTAATAGTCCAGCAGCTCCACTTCTCGGCTTTTCAAAACGAGGGAAGACAAAGTCACAAACACTGATTAAAGATTTCTTTGGTTTGCGTTTACTTGCGAAACGTGTAAATTCAGAAGAAAGTTCCTTACCCAAAGCATGCATGTATCAACATCAAATAATTAAATTGAACTTATTTTGAATGTACACTGTAAAATATGAACTGGGGGGTGTTTCACAAAGATTTAAGTATGACTTAAGTCGCACTTAAATGCCGACGCTTACATGATATGCAACGCGCGATCTTATTGATCAATACGCAGTAGTGCGCGTCCTCATGGCACGATCTGACCAATGCGGTCAAGCATTTCATACCGTACGCAACTCAGCATTTAAGTGCGACTCTAAGTCATACTTAAATCTTTGTGAAACACCCCCCTGATCTCACAACCCTATATTTGATCTTCAAGTGGATTAGACACTAGATCAAATGAAAGAAAGAGTTTAAAATGGTTTCATTGATGTTACCTCATTTTGGTACGTGTAGTGCCTTCTTTGGGATCTCAAAACTCTATTTATCTTCAAGGAGGGAGGATTAGACAAGGAAATAATTCGTGATTATAACTGATTAGATGCTATATTCCAGATCAATATTCTTGCGGCTGTCATCACTTGTACCCTGTTTGGAGGTGAACGGTTCAATAATGTGATTTACAGTACTTATTAGGCGGTTTCAGACCGCCTCGAAGTTCGCCAGTTCCAGGTATTCTCTGATCGGGAAATTTACCCCGATCAGAAAATACCAGGTATTTTGGTAATGTGAAAGCAAACTACGCGTAATTTCCCCGAAAGAAAATACCCGCTAAATAGTAGGTACTTGGCGAAATTACGAGAACTTTCGTGGGGATTTTTCCAAGGTCGCAGGTATTTTGGCGATGTGAAAGCAAATTACGGGAACTTTTATCCCAGCGTGTCGTTGGGCGCGGCGGCGTGGGTGGCTGCTGGGCTAGTGATTTTGAATCTCCCGCCTTGCCTGCTTATCAGACCACACTGCGCATGCTCGTAACTTCGGGAACTTATCCCGAAGGATGTGTTTCGGGGCGGTGTGAATGCAGGAATAATTAACGGGTATTTTTTAGCCTTAAAAAGTTCTCGTAATTTAACAGGGATTCTTGTGATCGAGGCGGTTTGAAACCACCTATTGTATCATTTCAAATGTCACTTTTACGAAAGGGCAGTGACCATTTATACTTGATTCCTGATTAAACATGAATTTCAGTTTTGAATATATTTAGCACTATCTCTTGGTAATGTTTTATTAGGTGGTCTGTCTATGACAGATCACCTATTGATTTCGTCAGAATTTTCTTTCTTTATTTCTTTCTTTATTCTTGGCACCTATGTTTGTCGCCAACTTTTCTCGAAATTGGCTGAATCAATTTTGCTGATTTTTTCGTCATATATAGAATCTATCATAGAGACGGCAAAATAAGCTTTTCAAGGTCATATGGTAATGATGACGTCATCTACGCGCCATTTTGTAAAATTCTTCATTTGATCATATCTTCATTATCAATTATCAAAAATTAACAATATTTACATGACATTAACTTCATGTCAAGGGTCAACTGTCAATGTCATCAAAGGTCATGTAAAGGTCATGACGCGCGCGTACGCGCGCGTCAAAGGTAAAAAAAATCGTCCAAATGACCTATAAAAATTTTTGGGTACGGTTCCGGTCGCGTTACACCTTAACGCAACGCAGAAAAACCGTTTCTTTTAATATCATTGCATTGCTAATAAAATTCTGAGCAATTTGATACCTTGATCAACCTTCTACAACCATTAATATAGAAATTAACACCCATTAAAGTTTGCAGCACGTGTGCGCGCGAGCTCTCACTATAGGCCATATATGTGCAAAAACATGCCTATTGAAAATTCACTGTAGCTCTGTAAATAGTCCATTGACCCCCAATTTTTTTTTCATATATCGATAGAGTATTAGTTGTAGATTTGATTTCGTGTCACCATTATCCCTAAATTATATCATGACGTCATCAAAATGGCGCCTAAACTAAAAATTTCATTTTTTCAAAAATGACGTCATCAAATTTATGCAAATTTGATTGTAACTTCTCGAATATAGATCGTTTTTCGCCCAGATTTTGATATGTTGTAGTTTAGAATGTATTCTTTCTCCTCAGTAAACATGAATTTTCGTTTTGAGAAACGCATCATTGCGTAAAACAGCGATGAAAAGAGGCATGTCATTTTTCCTCATTTTGCGTGTAATCTCTATGGGACATGACTTTTTCCCAAAACTAGATTCGACATTCCTCTATTTCGTGAGCCATATCTCCATTTTTTCTTGTCAGCTTTCCCTGAGCTTTTAATATGTTGTAGCTGAGATTCTGGGCTATCGGAAGTGTGCCCTTCATTTTTTGATCAGATGCCGGGATCATGCCCGTATTTCACTTGCAAAATTGGAATTGTAATTCTCAAAATTGCTTACGTGTAATCTCTATGGGGAATATCGTGGCTCAATGGATAACGCATTTGACTTGCTTTCTCGAGGGCGGAGGTTCGAGTCCTGGGGTAGACAAGATGATTTTTTTTCCATTTTTTTTTCTTTTTACCACCTCGTACATGATCCTTTATGATGATTTTATGGTATAAAAGTTGAAATTTAGCAAGATAAAACAGATTATAATCACTTTTTTCATATCACATGCATATACATGTATAGTCATACATCAAAGAGACCATTTTCCGGACCCTTTTCACAGTGCTTTATCATCTACCGTCTTTCACAAGTATTCCATCCATAATGAGCATTCCGTTGTCATCATGAAGGTCATATTGATATGCATGAACATGGTAATAGTGATCATGATGCCGAGAACAAAGACAGACCACCTAATTCGTCCGCATGACGAATTAAATTCTAGTTCTTTTTTTTTCTTTTCAAAGACCCCTTTGAACACTTAACTTGTAAATATCTCAAAGCTATCAACATTAATTTTTATCCCAAATTTACAGCCCATTTCGTAAATCGCAAAATACATCCACTACATGTATTTGAACTTTTTATTTCATATCCTTTTGGCTGGGGACAGACCCATTCAATAGGGCCGTCTGCACCAGCCCGAGTTTTCAAATTAGCACGCTATTTCTGATCCCGATTTGAACAATCTCGAGATTATTTGTAATGGAGACGCAATTATCGCTCTAGTTTCTAGGATTAATTTCAAGATTGCATTCCCAAGTCAACTTGGGATTATTTGCAAAATGGCACGCTATTTTACAAATTATCCCGCTAATTTGCAGGTGCAGACACACTCAGGATTATTTATTCATGGCATCAGACCATAATGCATCGATGTGATTGATTTGATTTAGGGAGAGTGGAATTACTCTCAGTTATTTCTTTCAATAATATATACAAGTAAAAACATACAAATATCATACATTATTTTGAACATAAATATACAAATATAATCAAGAAACATTGAGATTTAAAAAAAAATAATGAAAGAAAAAGGTATCCCAAAAAGCCTCAAAGGTTTGAAAAAAGGGAAACCAAGAAGCAGGGAAGCCAAGAAGATGTCTCGCTCAAGCAGGAATCGTTCTTCTTGTGATGGTGGAGACGGGGTTTCTTGAATCTCGAGATTAATCGCAAAGAGGGCCAATCGGGCTAAAATTTCGAGATTGAGCAAACTCGGGCTGGTGCAGCACCGCCTAAATGAAGTAATTAACTGAAACTATGAGTCATAACCAACCCTAGGGAATTACCAAAACTTATGAGAGACTTTGATATGAGCTTTTAATTATTTTGTAATTTAACCAGCCAACTTACAGTACAGCAAGTTGCAGGACGGAGAAAAGAAAACACTACATGCAAAAGGCCCACATAACACTTGTTGAATTCCCACAGTAGAAAGAGAAGGGGAGAAAGAGAGGGGGCGAGATTGCCGACAGGACCAGAAAACCGGCGGATGTCAATATGGGTATCAGCAGTACTCCCACTGCAAAGGGAGTGCTGTATATGCTGACATAAAACATAATCACTGCTTTGACTAACTGTAACAAAGAGAACAGCAATCAGATTTTAATTTAGTTTGAAATCCTCAATTTTTCCCAGGTTTTGCGTTGTTGTTTTTTTTGTGTGTGAAACCGTCAGTGTTTACTTTAAGAGACTGCCGCTCAGTGAGAGGAGCTTGCTTCATTGAGTCTCATTCAACCTATGCATGAATGCTCATTGCATCTGTCTGGATTGGTGGAGAACAAGAGTGCTTTATGCAGTAGAGCTACTAAGCTTTCTCAAAGTCAAAATCAATCTTATTTGCTCCTCAATATGGCAAATATCATTGAATTGAAAAAAATATATTTTCATATTTTGAATAAATATTTCCTAGTAATATGACATCATCAAATTTAATGATAAAAGAATATTAGTTTACCCTAAAGATGCCAATTTGCATTTTTACAGTGAGTTTGTTATTTTCATAGCATTGCCAGTTTTGAGTGTGTAATGATTTTAAAGCTCAAGTTCGATGGCTTTTATTCTATCGGGGGCATTGTGGTCTATTGGTTAAGACTTTAATCTTTCAATATGAGGGACGTGGGTTCAATTCCCAGCCATGGCATGTTTTCCTTCAGCAAGGAATTTACCCACATCGTGCTGCACTCAACCCAGGTGAGGTAAATGGTTGCCGGCAGGAAGTAATTCCTCAGAAAAAAGATGTAAGCACCGGATTCGGTAGACTAGCTTTAATAGCCTGGTAATATAGGAGCGCCTTGAGCAAGGTGGGTATGTGCACGATACAAATGCTATGTTATTTTTTATTTATTATTATTCAGAAACAGCCCCACATGCTGCACTTAAATGAACTGCAAAATGTCTCCTGACGGAGACAATTTAGATACATAAAATGTTTCCAAAAGGAGGCACTGTACATGTATATCTTTGGGTTAATATTCATGAAGCCCTTTTGTAGTGATATTTCTAATTTCAAAATCAGTGATTATGGTTGTTTTTTCACTTTCATACCTTAGTCATATTTTTACAGGTAAATGCAAAGTCACCTTAAAAGTTTTAACCATTGAGTTGTGGTATAAAGTTAATTGACATTCTTCAAACTATTAATTGATTATGGTAGTTCATATTTCTTAAGTTGTAATTAAAAAAAATTAAAAAGGGTATGCATCCTGCCATGATTAAAAAAAGGTGATAAGAAAAGGGTACGAATCTAGCACTGCTCAATAATTGTTTCATCACTTCATCACTCCTGATATGGAAAGATTCATCTGTCATGAATTGAGTAATGACTGTTGCATTTGAATTTAGGAATTCTTCATTCTTTTCATATCTTCCTTAGAAAATTCAAATTCAATTTGGTTTTATTCAACAATACTCAGCAAAAAGTCTGAAGACTAACAATGTGAGTTTACAATAAAAAAAACACATAACAGGGAAAATAAATAAATACATAACATGCAGTGACCATTAAAGAAATAAAACATATTATGTTTAAAAATGCAATAATAGTATAACACATAATTGAATGAATTGAATTGAAAATACAATTTAAAATCTAGTTTCACAACTCTCCTTAAAGATCATTAAAGAAATGTCATCTGCCTGTAGTCTTTGTCAACGTCTAATCTTCAGTGCATACTACACACACAACATAATTACAGGTGCACAGACATGTAGACTAATCTCCCTTTCATGTCTCTGTTTTATGTAACTGCTGGTGCAATACCCTCCTCCATTTCCCCCAAATCCAGAATGTATAAAGTTTATTCTTGAAAGGACTATTGTTAATGTTAACCCCTCTATACACCCTATCTTCACCCTCTCTTTACCCCTCTTTGTAGGAGTCAATTGGTTGTTCACACCTGCACTCCTTGTGTTAATCAATCCCCTCTTTCATAGACCTGCTAATCTCCCTTTAATCCCAGTTCTTCTGTTTGATTTTCTCACCATGGTCTAGTTCAGCTCCTTGATGAGACAATCTAATTAATGGCTTGATTTTTATGTCTGACTTGTTATCTGATGTGCCTTCCAGAAAATCAAGGGTTGACAGTGATTTAATTTATAATAAATCTGAGCTGTGTTATAGGTCAATGGTCTATATATTACATGCGTCCACCTCCATGCTGTGTCTGAGATGTGATGTTAAAGAGAAATACCAGTAGTTGCAGTAAACACTTATTTCATGAGAAAGTCTTTAAAACCAGGCTTAATTGTCAGTTTATCATCGAGGATCTAGATCTGGTACAGTTACATAAACTGAACTTTGTGAAATCTTGAAATCTACGCTGAAAATGTTCACACTGAAGATCACCAACACAGATAGGCACAATTGGGACAGTGTATTATTATTGCTGGAATAAAGACCCGACGGAAGTGACTGAATCCACGCTTATTTTGCTTATTTCTCAGCAATTACACAATTTCTTCCAGAATCCTTTGGCACATATTTTTTATTCATACAAACAGTCACTTGGGTCATCATTATTTTAGATTCTATAAAAAGACATTTTGAGATCGTTACCAAAACTGGAATTTTATCTTTAAATGAAGCTTTTAAAACACACTTCGAAACCAGTATGTAGTGTTCATAAAAGTAAAAAATGAACATGGAATCACTCCCAACTCCCTGGAATCCCCTTCCCCGTTTTATTCCATGTACTAAAATGTGACTATTAAACACCATGCAACTGAAACATTATCTTGTTTTTTCAGTTACAGACATTATTTTGAAATTGTCTGCACAAATTTGATTTGCTTTTTAATACCTCCCGGGTATTTTTAATCCATGTAAAGCACACATAAAAGTTCTGGAATTTTATAAAAAGACCCTTTATGATTTTACCCATTATGTCTTTAAAGGTCAAGTCCACCCAAGAAGAATGCTGATTTGAATCATTAGAGAAAAATCAAGCAAGCAAAACACTGAAAATTTCATCAAAGTTGGATGTAAAATAAGACAGTTATATGACATTTTAAATCCCCCTTTTTGACAAAACAGTTACTATTTGCACAACTCAGTGAGAGAGTCGATGATGTCCCTCACCATTTCTTTTTTTTTTACTGTTTGATTTACTAGTATACAATATTTCAATTTCTACAGATTTCACAATAAGGACCTACCTGACTGAACCATAAAACAAACAGTGGTGATTCTACATGTTCAGGGGAGGAATAAGCCTTTATTTCACATGACAATGAAAACATTAAAATATTTCATATTTCATGTTAGAAAATGCAACAGAAATAGAGAGTTGGCGATTTCATCAGTCCCCTTTGATATTTGCATACCGACCAGTAGGCCTCTGTGAATATAACTGTTTAGTGAAATTCAACAAAATTTTGAAATGTCATAACTTTCTTATTTTACATCCCATTTCATGATGAAACTTTCTGTGCTATGCTTGCTTGGTTTTTCCCTTTTCATTCAAATCAACTTTTTTTGTTGGCAAGATGGACTTGTACTTTAAAAAGTAGAGCATCTTTATGTATCAATATATCCTTTTCTCTATCTTACATATGATCTGTGTCTTATAAAATTTCTTGCTGAATTTTATTTGTCAACCTCTAAATATTCTCTTTCTTGTCTTCTCAAATCAGTTTGAATTGTGGGTCAGTTTATACTCTGGAACCTGAAATGGGCAGAAGTGATGGAAGTTCAACTGCATTTCAATACAACTTTGCGTTTGTCCCTTATGCAGCATTGTAGATTAATATTTCAGGCTCGGACATAAATATTAAAATTCACACAAATTTGTGCAATCCGAAAAGTCTTTACAAGCCCAATCGGCAACAATCAAAACACCTTTGCATTTAATATCATATCTGCAAAAAGAACCTCAAAACACGTTTTGAAAACGTGATTCTTTTTACCGCAGAAAAGAGATGATAAACGCACCCGGGGAGAGCTATAAGGTAGCTTGGAAGACACCAAAGAATGACGGAGTATAGGGATTTGTTGCCAGATAATGCTCGGTGGTTGGTAGCTTGCCTCCGGCCTGAATAATTGATGGAGGTGTTAACAGCCTGATTGGGGGCATTTTATCCGTCCCTGCTCAGTGATTTGGGAAGCGAGCCTCCTGTTGCCCCGTATTAACCCGTCGGCTCCCAGCCAGTATCAGATTATCCTCGGATAGATCAAACTGTCATCGTTCCCCTTTCCCTCACTCTTTTATCTCTTCTTTCATTTTCTTAAGGACAATTCTAGATTGTATTAGTATCATGGGTGCTTGAAATTTGTTGCTAGTGTCATTTTATCTGTATTAGTAAGTTATAGATAGTGTGATTGTCTGATTTCATAGGGCAAATTGTATTAATATTTTTATTATCATTAGGTCCTTTATGTTTTCTGTTCTCCTGTATATTGCGTGCAAGTCTGCCATTAGGGCCTTATTTGTCAAATATTACTCATTTCAAATGTCACAATCAATATTTTTTTTCAATATTTTGAAATGAAAAACTGTATGATTTTGAGACAAATACATACATGTAGATAATATGTATTGCATAATGCATATCTTCTTTCAAATGAAACAGATTTTATTTTTTTACTTGATGAATTTAAGTGAGTCTTAAATATACAATAAAATGTACTTTGATCATCTTTTCTTGGCTATAAACACTTAACTGAAATTGTTAAGTACTGTAAAGAGAAGGAGGGCGGGGTGAGCATCCACTCGCTGGAAAATGCTCTCAGGTAAGTGACTTTCAACAGGATTGTGACTAAAAACACTTACCAGGAGTAAAAGAAAAATGATAAATATCAATGAAACAAAGAAAATAAATTAGACAATCGATTTAAAAAAAAAAGAGAAGAAAATATGAAGAGGAGAGCAAGAGAGTGAGGGGGAAGACAAATAGAGAGAGAAGGGGGAAGGTGAAGGATTGGCTTGCCAGCCAGCCAGCCAAATTTGTTTCCGATAGGCCCCTCCCCCTTTACTGCGTCTGAGACACTATGCTACCCATGTTCATGGTCTAGCAGACAAGACACGCGAACACAAAAGACTCCAGCACTTTAGCCAACAATCGGGGCATGCAGCAGCTGAGCTCTATTCAAGTAGGGTCGATTAGTGATTGCATTGACCAAGATTGCTCATTTTATCCACTGCTCCGGCGCGATCAAGAAGGCGGCTCCCTCGCTCGTCGTGGATGGTGTCTGCAAACTTGGATCTTATGAATTGCATCCACCTCTTTTTTCCCATGAAGAGTCATTGTCTGAGCTATCCCTCTTGCTGCAATTACGGACCACTCTTGCCATGCTTTTTAAGGGACCTCCTCTTCTCTGACTTGTCATTATCTTGCTCCTCTATCCTATCCCTTTGATGCATGTTTTGGACAACTCATTTGAGGCCCTCCCCTACGATTAGCAATCGTCTTTTCCCATTATCTACCCATTTTGTGGCAAGTTTTGGACCAATGTTGCACTACTTTTATACAGGACAACTTCTTCTGTGACTATTAGCCATTCTTATATGGTCCTTTACATGTATATACCCTCTGTTATTGCTGCAAGTTTTTGGACAACTGTTGCATAGTTTTAGGACAACTGTTGCATAGTTTTAGGACAATTTTGAGGAGGGGTTATCTGATATTTGAAACTGTTATTAATAGGAGGAAACAGGATGAGTATCCATTTGCTGGAAAATGTTCTAAGGTAAGTGACTTTCAACAGCTTTGAGAGTATATTATCGTCAATAAATTTGGAGTCAAGATGAGATTTTTATTTACCCCAAATCTTCGAAAGAAAGAAAAACATTTTGAATGAAACGGAATGCTAACAACTGCTTATTGTGTAATCATTCCCCAATTATTTATTTTTCAAAGTTGGTTTCAATAACTGTTGTTAATTTTGATATTGCACATTATCAGCCTAGAATGATCTCAAAATGAAAGTGAAAAAATGATACAATTTTTCGTATAAAAGGGACGGTGTATGAAAGCTACATGTATATGTTTTGTCAACAACATTTTCCTTGAAGATGCTATATTCCTCTCAGATTTTGAATTTCAACATTTTAATATAAAAGATTAATTTCCTTCAATATTGTGGGATATACATGCAGAGCTATTCAAACTATAATGCTATACCAAAGTTGGAAGAGCAGTCTAATACCTTTAGAATCCAATGTCATGAATCGAACAGCTTACATCCATCATACATGAGCATTACCATACATGAGCATTACTTTTAATTCATGAAATGAAGTAAGGATGTTCTCATATTTAAAGTGTGTTTCTGAAAAAATAAAGTGAAACAATGTTACAGCCCCATCGAATGGAAACAGAGAGTATAATTCAAAGAAAGAATATCCCATGGTTTTCATATTTTCTGATTCATGTTCGGTCAACTATGGATTGAAAGTACGAGATGGTTTCAATATAAACCCCTCAAAATAAGTTCCGCAACACAAGTTTGAGTGCTAATAAATTTCTTAGTGTGCCATCATCATATGTAAAAGTGGTATCATTGGAAAGTATGATTATTTCTCTTTACGATCATGTGTCATTCGTAATGCTAGTGTTATCATGAAATACACAGACATGATAAATATGCAGCAATGTAAAAAATGAAATGTTGCAAAATTCGTTGCCATGTCATGTTTGAGTTCTGCAACTCAAACTGCAAGTTTGAGTGCTAATAAATTTCTTAATGTGCCATCATCATGTGTAAAAGTGATATCTTTAGAAAGCATGATTATTCTTCTTTACAATCATGTGTCATTTGTAATGCTAGTGTTATCATGAAATACACAGACATGATAATACACAGCAATGTTAGACATGAAATGTTGCAAAATGCGTCGTTTGCAATAGCGAATTTCCAATTGTTTCGAGGATGGACCGAGTGCATTCACTGTCACCTGCATGGTGGAAATTCTATAGAAATGGAGACTCTTTTTGGAAATCAATGCATTTTGCAACATTTCACTTCTGACTTTTCTCGATGTTCAGGGTGATTGCATATTCCATGATTACATAATCACAGCAAATGGCATGTCATTGTAAAGAAGAATAATTCAGCTTTCCAATGATACCAGTTTCATCTTTTATACTTCATTAACCAAAAAGATATCATCCCCCAAAAATGAGTTGCAAAACTTTTTTTGAGGGGTTTAAAATGCTGTATAGAATACTGAAATAAAATACTGTCATATGAATGATTCCTTATTTGAATTTAATCGAGTGACTGATGTTTGTTCTTCGTGCAAAAACAGCAGAGACTTGGATGCATACTGTCCCTTTTCAAGCATTATTCGGTCAACACTCGAGTAATTGGTTGTTATTATCAAAGACACTTTTACATATACAAATAATGCCCACTATCTATTATACATGTAATTTGTTTGGTCTGGCGGATCGCAACAATGCCTTTTGTATTCGGGTTATTGTAAGAAAAGAAAATGTTCACTACCAAATGTGAAAAGAAAACCAAGGAGAAGGACCATTGTTTGATAAAATATTCTGTTAGCTTTAAAATGTTTTGGTAAAATTAATCTGACAGAAAGGAAATGAAAATAAATGACTTTTAATTCACAAAACAAAGTGCTTTTATTTCAACTTCCATACTTGCAGCCCATCTTTTTATAATTGTATATATTTTGTTATCATTTATTTTGTAATCACTTGCATAGATCTGAAACATGATAATTCATGGATGATTTTTCATGAAAGTCCATTTGTGAAACTTGTTTTTATCACATGTATTTTGAAATTTAAGCATATGTGACTGGCCTTTACGTGCAGTGTTTTTTTTTTTACTGTTGCCCGCAACAGAATGATAATGGCCCGAGTCTTAGACGAGGGCAATATGGTTCTTTTATTAAAGGGCAAGTGATGTTTCCTGGAAAGAGCAACATGGCACTTGTTAACCCTGTTGGTCTTGAATTGAAAAGTAGCAAGGGAAATATGACATTTATTTATCTGCTAAAATGCCTTGTATACATGTAGGTAATAATATGTATTATGTTTTATTTTTAATGTTTTGATTCACACTTTGCGTACATACATATTCTTAATCGCTAGAGGGTATTCATTTGTCTCGCAATCTACTATGGTCAACAAGGAAATTCGTGATCACTCTCGCAAAAAGTGTTCACTGGCTTTCTAGGAAATTCGTGATCACTCTCGCAAAAAGTGTTCACTAGCTTACAAGTTCACGAGCTTTGCAAGAGTGATCACGAATTTCCTTGTTGACCATAGTAGATTGCGAGACAAATGAATACCCTCTAGCGATTATTTCAATCCGCAATAATGAACCTATTTAGTATTATACATATTCTATTTTAAAAGTCTTTTTTTAAAGTCTCTCTAAAAACTTCAGTGATGTAGACTATAGTGGGTCAATAACATGAATTGCATGCAATCATACAATAGTGTATTACCCTTAATTTTGTTAATCTGTTAATTTCTTTGTTGAATGTTTCTTCCTTTTTTTCTAGCTCACTCTCTTGGTTGATTTAGTTTTTTTTTCTTTAAAAATGGCATTTTGATTACTTGTTTTTTTAAAGTAATTTTGATGATGACATAGCAGGAAATATCCTGAAATTTCCACATGCTACAGGAATTGATTTTTACATCAAAAGAGAGAGAGAACAAAATGTGCAGATATTTTATTTTTATAGGGCACAAAACCACCCCCAATGAATGTAAACTTCATAATTATCTAATTACATCCATTTTTAAACAAGTGTCCTCCACATCATACTTGTAGGGTATACCTCCATGTTCATATTAATATACGGCGCATTTCCCATGAGGCCCAAAGCGCATACATTTATTACAGTGTACAATGAAATAATTTTTCATCATTGACTAATCAATGGAATAGTGACAGACATTTTGCTGGGGAGTTGCTAAAACTTCAGGCTTTAATGAGCCAGTTTCTTGACTGGATGTGTATTTGTGTATTTTTTTTTTACATTTATTTACATTTTTGCAAACTTTAAATGAGATTAAGAAATTGTTCAACTGTAAAATTTAATTCTTTTTTTAATATTCATTTTTAAAAAAATTGAATTATGGACTTTTCCATAATTGTAGTCCATAGAATTACAACAGCCAGTGTAAAGATTCAAAGTTTTTGTGTTCATCCATAATTCTTTAAAATGGAGTAATACATGTACTACATTTTGATTTATTTTCAAATGGTCATTTAGAAAAGATTACTGAACAAAATTGAAATAATAAGAGAGAAAAATATTGTCTTACACTACTCAACATCTTCTGTTTTGTAATTTGAGACCCCTTTCCCCTGGCATTTGCTTATTGTAAAAACAATAAATTTCACATTTCTGATACAAGAGATACAAGCCTGCTATTATTGTTTTGTTAGATCCATTGGGGCATTGTAGGCTACAATACAAAATAATTTTTTTCTTATTCTAACAGGTAACATACTTATAAAATGCACTTGATGGTAATTAATCATAGTCCTTTCAATAGTCCTTTCAAAATTGTAAAAGAATATTGCTATTAAAAGGAGTGGATCTTTCCTTTTACATATCTGTTTTACCTCAATATTTGAATGAATGAATGAATTCTAAGAATGAATGAATGAATGAATTTATTGAATTTCCACAATCAAAATCTTAATCAAATTTGTACTTTGGTTTGATTTCCATCTATTGTATTAAAATCAAATCAATGATCATTGTACAAAAATGCAAAAGTATGTATAAAAATGCTTACATGACATACATGTGCATACCGACGAAAGATACTGCTCATGTATTTCACACGATATTTTCATTTATTGATTCTGCTAAATATTCAATATTTATTTCTTTGATTGTTAAGCATTTTAAAACCAATTACCCCAGGGCCCAGACTATCTATCAAAGCAATGACAGATTTTAACTTTGTACATTTTCAACTGGTAATTATTCCAGTTGAAAATGTACAAAGTTAAAAATTCAAACCTGATAGAACTACTACTTATTCTCAACTATGTAGTTTGCTTTAAAGCTCTTTGTTGAAAGGTCGTTTACATGAATTATCAAACACATAGCATTGCAATAAAATGCAAAAGTGTATTGTCTTTTCAATCTGTTTCAACCAT
The DNA here is from genome assembly GCF_018143015.1 of Lytechinus variegatus. Taxonomy (NCBI): domain Eukaryota; kingdom Metazoa; phylum Echinodermata; class Echinoidea; order Temnopleuroida; family Toxopneustidae; genus Lytechinus; species Lytechinus variegatus. The sequence continues at coordinate 35,443,516 of NC_054743.1, read as the reverse complement.
TAATAGTTCTTTTTGAAAATTCATAAATATTATATTATATTTTATAATTTATATTTTTCTTTTTTATCTCTCTCTCTTTCCACAATGTTTATATTTTCTTAAAAAAAGGGAAAATTCAAAAGCTTTAGACGAATGTTGTATCCAGATTTTTTCAACCCACTCAATAATTTTGAGTCTAGGTTTTATATCAAAATAGAAAAATATGAAGATATTTTTATTTGATCTGGCACCCATTCTAAAAGTATCTTAATGTAAACTCTAACAATTTGTTCAATGAAACACATTTTTTTCCTTTCATTCATATCATAACTGTTATCGGGCATACAAACTCATATAATCAAGTGATTAATTGGAATATTGACCTGCACTTTGGAGAGTAGGGGATTGATTTATCAGAACTTAAATAAACTTCAAACGACAAGTCCTCCCCAACAAAAAAATTGGTTTGATAAATGAATGACAAGAGGAAAATCAAACAACATAAACCTGAAAATTTCATCAATATTGGATGTGGAATGTAGAGTTATGACATTGTAGAATTTTGCTCGATTTCACAAAACAGTTAATCACATCTTGATCGGTATGCAAATGAGGGAAGTGATAATATCATATCACTCACCCACTATTTTGTCATGTGAGATATGAAAAAATCTTCTTTTTTTCATCATGATGTGAAACAAGGTTTGAATCTGTACACAATATCTGGATGGCACCCAGTAAATAAGGTGACATATCGGATTTTGATTCCTCCTTTGATATGTTGGATTGCAATTGTTGCAACTTTATTGTGGTTCTATGAAGTTGGTTCCTCATTGTGAAATTGGAGAATATTGAAATATTTATTATTATTAAGTGGAAACCAAATTAAATAGTTTGTGGCTCTTTCATTTGCATTTCACCATTGTGCCTATAACTGCTCTCTGAAAAGTAGCAAATTTTTGAAATTTGATAACCTGATAAAATTTCCAGTGTTATGCTTGTTTGATTGTTTTTCTTTACATTTTCTTATTCAAATCCACATTTTGATAACTTGGGGTTGACTTGCCCGTTAAGTATAAGCAATATGTACCATAAGGTGGCTTTAGAGAAATGGGCTGAAATGCATGGCGAATGTGGCAGCTCTTCTGATCTTGCTTTCATCTTTGAGTCAAAATGGACCTTTCTCTTCTTTCCATTAATGCCGTTTTTTTAAAGTTTCAATGTTCTTAAACATTTCTGTAATGTTGATGATGTGCTTCCGCCCCCCCCCCCCCCCTTCACGGAAAACACATTTAGATAGACAGTGAATCTTGTTTGTTTCTTAACCCTAGCCTAGCAAATTGCAACAAAATAAGAGGAAATGTGAATTTAAAAGGGAAGTTCAACCTGACAAAAAGCTGACAAATAAAAAAAAAGTTGTTAGAATTTTAATTATATGATTTGTGACGTCATATGCAAGCTTCTTTCGTACGTATCGTATGGTAAAAAAATCAATTTAAAATGTTTTTATTGTACATTCAGTATATCGATACCCAAATCATTTCACACTTGCTGCTAAAAAGAAGATTAAGAATAAGTCATCACATTAAAAAATGAAATATGTATTCTATAGTGTATATATATGAAGCAGCTGCTCGTTAACGTTGTCACAAATCAAAAACTTGAATTTCTAATAACTTTCTTAATATTTAATGGATTATATTTCAAACCTTCACCAATATTTTGTCTGCTAATTTTACAACAGACTGAGCTTTCCCCTTTAAGGATAGTCTGGGGTTAAGAAACTGCATAGTCTGAATAGTATGATAAATGGAGGTATTTTCTATTGAGGAAGAATAATGATTTTTCTTTTCCATAATCCCTCGGTTTCCAGGTCGCAGACGGTCCACCTGGAGAAGATGAAGGGTCGGCTCCTGGTGGATATGCAGGAGGCCGAGAAGGAGGAGGATAGATTAAAGGAATATCGGCATGAGATGGACCTGCTCAACCAGGAGAGGCTGGCACACGTAGAGGAACTCAGACAGATACATTCAGACATTAACACAGTGAGTAACAATTCCCCGTTGATTTCATTTCATTTGTCAGTATTCACATGTTTACAGGTTATAATGAAACAATCAGGGATACAATGAAAAAAAATTGCAGGAAAATTTGATACACACATGAAGCATGTAATAGACATGGTAAATGGGACCAGTAACAGGTGCTTGTCAGGCATGGCCGAACTATAATACAAATGCAGAGTTAAAGAGAAAAACAAGACAAAAATTGATCACAATGCACTTCTTCTAAAGAGTAAACAGTATCTTTCGAAGTTAGTTGGTGAAGTGTATTATGATTGTTTTGGAAATAATTACTGAGCGATCATTGTTATCGTCATCATCATTATCATCATCATCCCCATCATCATCATCACCATTATCCCCATCCATCATCATCATCATCATCCCCATCATCATGATCATCATTATCATCATCACAACTACCACCATCATCACCATCATCACTATCATCATCTTCATCATCACCATCATCATCACCACCATCATCACCATCTGTCACCTTAATCAGTATCGTCACCTTTATCATTATCTTTGTGATCATCAGTCTGAAAAGTGGATTGAGAATAATGATCATAATTAACATCATTATCATGAAAATTGCTGACATCATCATAATGGCAGTGATCATGATCATCATCATCTCATCACTATCATAATACCCATTGTGATCAACGTTATCATCCTCATTATCATTGTAATAATAATTGGCATTTATATAGCACTTTATCAATCTACGACTGTTCAAAGCGCTTTACAATTATTATTACCCGGTCACTGGATTCATAGCATTCCAAGCAGCCTGTTAGGCGCAAACTTGCTAAACCAACCACAATGACCGTTGTGTCCTACCGGTACCCAATTAGCACCTGGGTGAGAGTGGCAAAGTGTGGATTGACGCCTTGCCAAAGGGCGCTAGGCCATGGTGGGATTCGAACACACAACCCTCTGATTACAAGGCTAGAGTCAGAACCGCTACACCACGGCGCTTCATCGATGTCATCAACATCAACATCATTATTATAGCATTGCTGTCATTATCATCAACATCATAGACTTATATAATGTTTATTTCTTTCTTCCGTCAGCGTCCATCCCTCCCTCTTTTCACTCTCCCTTTAAGATTGAGAGCGTGATAAAGAACACAGAGGGAGACAGGAACAAGGCGTTTGAGGCAGCTTGGAAGATGTACCAGGAATACGTTTGCCTCAAAGAACAAATCAACGCCCAGAGAATGTCGATAGGACTAGATCGTATCCCAGAGCTTACAGAGGAAGACCGGAGACTTGATCCAGAGTAAGTAGTATACACGAGACGAAAGGATGATCTATAAACTTAAAGGGGAAGTTCACCCTGAAGAAAATATTGTAAAAATAGCAGAAAAAATAGTGGTGAAGGTTTGAGGAAAATTAATTAAAGATTAATAAAGTTATTAGAAATTTAAATTTTTGTGACGTCATAAATGAGCAGCTGCCCCATATGTTATGTAATATAAAATGCATTATTTTAATTTTTGTAATGATTCGTGAGGATTTATTTTTGCTTTTTTTATAGGCAGGGGTGTGAAATGATTTGTCTATTTTTATGTTGAAGGTACAGTAAAAACAATTTTCAGTTTTCCGAGAAAATGACATTTCATAGATAGGCAGGAAAGCTGCTCGCATACATGTACATGTATGACATCACAAATCAAATGAGTGAATTTCTTATACTATGATGGATTTTGCTCAAATCTTTGGCAATATTACATTATTTTTTTCTGCTATTTTTACCGTAAACTCTTTGCCAGGGTGAACTTCCCCTTTAATGCCTCTGACAATCACCTATTATGGGCTGAGGCATAAGGATGATGCAACTTTTAGGCTAACTTGGCCATCCCCCCCCCCCTTCAAATTACCCTTAGGCCACCCCTGAACAGGCAAAACCTCATTGAACTGTAAAAGAGCATATCTAATGTATGACACTTTAAAAATGGACCTCTCTATTTTCACAGAGTTTAATCATATTGATACCATATACTTCTTTTTTATATCATTGTATCTTTGTATTTATGCTACATATTTAACTCAACTTTAATGGCTTCATGGTATCATTTATCATATTATTATTGACCTTTTATTTGTGTGTGTATAATAAAGAAGTAAATGCATCATGTAATCTTTTGAAGCAGATGCAACTAACAGATAATGAAGAGAACACCAAATTACAATATTTACAGGTGAATAAGATGATCAGAGAATTTGTCAAAAAATTGACTCGGTAAATTTGTAGTTTGTTGAATAATGAAATGAGTGGAAATTTCAATCGTAAAATGCGTCATTTGCTGTTACAGGCTCCTGAGGAAGAGAAGAGCAGAGTGGCACGACACAGAGAAGAGGGATCCCCCGTCGCCCCTCACCCCGACTTCATGCCCCCTACCCGTACCTCTGGAACACCCTACACCCCTTCAGATGCCAGGAACCAGCCACACCAAGGAGATGAACGGCCCCCTTCCTCCTCCTCCACCCCCTTTCAAACAGCAACCACCACCCATGAAGGTAGGATTGTCCTCTGTATCAAACCCTTGCAACAAGTTAGCTCATATACGTACGCATTCTGTGATCAAAATGAAATATTTATATTTACTCATGGTATATTGGATCATTGAGTATAAAGTTGCCTGTAAAATAGCATTTTTTTGGCAATGCAATGAAACAATTAAATCTCTACTTAAAAATACAAATAGGCAACTTTTCAATAAATTAATTCATTGATCATAAATCTCTACATCTGTGACCCATTGCAAAAACTTTTGCCATAAAAAAACTCAGGCAAAAGCAAAAGTTTTATGCTTCATGCAAAGGGTCCTCTTGTATCTGTTCTTTTTTAAGTATTTTGTTTCTTTAAAAATATGAAAATATATTGAAAATTCATGAGTTTTTGCCAATTTAAGAAGCCAAAAGAAGATTTATTTGGCATTTTGAAAGCTGTGTAATTCATGGATTAATGATGTCTTAAGTAACCAATCTGCCCTACTGTATTAGTAGACATTTTCCTGAAATGAATGAACATTAAATTCCATTAATTCATTTCTACCTGATTTGAATCAGTTTGCTCAACTTCAATATGAGTTTATTTCATACTCTGTTAGCATCTGTAATGTTAATAATATGCTTGTAAATACCAGGGTTTAAAGGTGGATGTATCGGCCATCATTCATTTTTTTCCTCTCTCTCTTTCTAGAACTGTCTGTCGTGCCACCAGCAGATCCACAGAAATGCTCCCATCTGTCCTCTGTGCAAGGCCAAGAGTAGGTCCAGGAACCCTAAGAAGACCAAGAGAAAGCATGAGCAATGAGCTATAGGACCAGGACCCGGTCCAGGACCAGGTCTCCATTCTGCCACACCTCAGCATGCCAAGATTTGTATTGAACTGTACAAGCCAAGAAGTACTCAGAAATGTTTGTGATCATATGATCTTGAAGAAAGGGTTCTATTTTGTTTTAAAAAAATCATAAATGTATGAGAGAGGAATATGGGTTCTTGGAGAAAAAAAAAGGAAAGTATAGCCAGTCTTGTTCAAGAATGTTGCAAATCTGAATGCTTATGGAAGTCAAGTGATGATGTTTTAAATCTACGCAACTATCTGGCACTGAATTGTGGGTCGATGAATCACTTTGCGTCTGGGTTTTTTTTTCTTTCTTTTTTAGAAAGCAAAGAAAATTCTTTGGGAAAGACTTGGGTGTTTCTAAGAAGATGCATGGCACCTAAACTGAAACTTAATCTAACTGTAGAATGCCAACACAGATAAGCACATGTGGGGCAGTGTATTATTCTTGATTGGCAAAAGACAAAACATCTGGTTGGAAATGTCATGCTTGTTTTGACAGTTTCTCAGCAATTTCACATTTTTTTTTATTCCTACATACCGTAAACACTTTGGTTGTCATTTTATATGATTCTATTCGAACTCATTTTTAGATTATCACAACTGGCATTCATGATTAAGGAGTGAATTTATAGATGAAACTTGTTTTTAGATGAGGAAGGGTGAGTTACGGTTTGACCATATGTACATTAATAGCATCCTTGGTTCGATATCGCTAATTTTGTTTTATAGCACCATGTCAATGAGTAAGAGAAGATACATTATATCCTCTGGATACTTTCTATTGTAGTATGAAAAATTCGGTTACACTTCGTAATTCCGAAACACGTAAATTGCCTATACCTCGATGTTCGTTAATCCAAAAACGTAAAAGGGTTCGTCAATCCGAACATTTGTGGTGTTATTCCGAAGGTTCGATGTTCCGGAGGTTCGTTAATGCTAAAGCGAAATAAGGTTCGTTGTTCCGGAGGTTCGTTAATTCTAAAGCGAAATAAGGTTTGTTGTTCTGAAGGTTCGCTAGTCCTAAAACGAAATAAAGTTCGTTCATCATTTCGTTTTCAGACTAATGAACCTTCAGAATTACGAACCTCTTTTCGTTTTCGGACTAACGAACCTTCAGAATTACGAACCTCATTTCGTTTTCGGACTAACGAACCCTCGACATTACGAACCCTACTTCATTTTCAGACTAACGAACCTTTGGAATTACGAACGTTCGGAAATACGAACCTCAGGAATATCCGAACCTTCGGAATATCCGAACCTTCGGAATAACGAAGCTTTGGGATTACGAATGTACGCGGAAAAATTCAAGGAGGGAGGGGGGGTGGCACTGCTATTTCTATGCTTATAGACAATCATCTAACATTGCATCTCAGAAAAGGATCCTAGACAAGTAATTTTGCTTTGAGCTCAGATTGAGTACATGTGTATTTAGTAATGTTTCCCCTGAACCCTGAATACATGTAATCTTTCAAATATTCTATTTTCATGATAAGATGGAATCTATACAATTTCCACTTACCCTGCGCACAAGGCTGATGAAAAGTATACTCTCTTGTTGCCGTGGCAATTTTGTTACCCTTTAAACTGGACACATGTACATCACCCGACATGAAAACAAAATTTTGTATGTGCTTTTATTTATGAGAATGGGTTACATCTTTCAAAGGCAGTGCCATTCCCCCTCCCCCGTGTGTATTCCAAGTTTTATGTTTGTATAGAGAAGATTTATCATATCATATTTTACTATATATGTCAGCGATAATAATAACTAAATAAAGATATTTGTAATGAATGAAACATTGATGAGGAACTGGAGAACCATCACAAATAAATCTTGTTACTTAAAGGAAAATTAAACCTTTGAAACACAATAGCCTGTGTGAAAACAGAAAAATCAAAGAAAGAGATCAACTTAAGTTTGAGAAAAAAAGTGAATAGATAATTAGAAATTTATGAGCATTCAAGTTTAGATCATTATTGTAATGTAGATCCTCCAATTGGCAATGCGACAAAGATGTGTGATGTCACACGTGAACAACTTTCCAATTACTTTTGTATATATTTTACTTGAACTGCCTCTTGTATCACATGTATCAGTAGATCTGTATTCTTTCTATAGGAGGGCATGTAATAAAGATTTTTAAAGAATACGTTATGGTTGAAGGAGTTTGTTGAACAATATGAAAGAGCAAAAGAGACATTTTGGGGGATATTTTATAGTCCACCAAAGGGAAAGTTGTTCACATGTGACCTCATGCATCTCTATCCCATTGCCAATCGAAGGATCTCCACAGCATAAGTTACCGCAATATTCAAACGCTCACAACTTTCTCATTATTTATTCAATTTTTCTCAAAATTTCTTTGATCTTATTCTTCGAATTTTCTGTTTCCGCACAAGCTAACTTGTTCCAAGGGTTTCATTCCCCTTTAAATAGAGATCAGCCATTTCGATTTTATTATTGTCATATTCAGTACTGTTCACATGAGTTCTGCTAATACTAAATTCAGAGTAAACTAGGAGAAGGGCTTCAATCCGTGCTTTCATGAAAGGAAATGTTATGTTTGAAGTCACTGAAAAAAAATATGTAGCACGTAAAAGCAAACAAAAACACTTGTTTTTCTACGAGTGGCTTGGCTGCATACACTGAGGGTATGTTTGATACTAGGTTCACAAGTTTTGCCAATTCTATGTCCAAACCAAAAAAAGACTTCAGTCAATGCTTCTGTGAAATTCCATGTTTCATCCGGATTCATGATAAAGGTTAAAGAGAAATTCCAGTAGTTGCAGTAATCACTGATTTCATGAGAAAGTCTGTAAAACATGGCTTAATTGTCAGTATATCATCGAGGATCTAGATCTGGTACAGTTACATAAACTGAACTTTGTGAAATCTTGAAATCTACGCTGAAAAATGTTCACACCGAAGATCCCCAACACAGATAAGCGCACGTGGGACAGTGTATAATTATTGCTTTGAATGTCGGGCCCGACGCTCTACCCGAATCCTGTGCTTATTTGCTGATTTCTCAGCAATTACACAATTTTACCAGAATCCTTTGGCACACACGTTTTATTTATACAAACAGACACTTTGGTGGTCATTTCATTGGATTCTGTACAAACTCATTTTGATATCGTTACCAAAACTAGCATTTGCTAGCAAGTGTTGCAAAGTCCTTAATAAAATGGTTTGCGATGGATATTCCAGGAGTGTTATAAAGAGATATGATTTTAATTTCTAGACATTTAGGAAAGTGTACAGGTATAACAGCCCCTTAATTAGCACAAAAAATATGCTTTTATGGTCTTTGTTTTACGTCAAAATATTGAAATGAAATGATTCTAGAGTTTTACTATTGATTGATATACATGTACAGAGAAAAAAAAGTTCATCCCAAGCCATTCTTCTGAGAGTGATTATCTTACTGTTACTTGTGTAATATGTTTTCATCTATCTACATATTTATTTGTTCAGATATAAAGCTTTGATCAGTTCGTGAGTCAGGATATTTGTTGCAGCAATGTCAGGATATCTTGAGCAAGTAGCGACTGGAATGTACAGCCTTGGCCAATGAGATCTCACTATCACCTTTGGGTCCGTTGGTATCTTTATGAAGAGGAAAGAAGTTGTGTAGTTTATTTTCAACAAAGGTGCAATATAGCTATTGATAACACGGGGATGGTACGTTGAAGATGATAGCGTTGTAAGATATTTGTAAGATGTAAAGCAGTTGTACATATTAAATGAATTGTTATCAGCTTACAGGTCAATATATGTTTTAGTTTGTTTTTTGGGGATACTTGATGGGCTCAATTGTGTTTGACTGAAGGATTTTTATTTTGATGAAACGTGAAAAAAAAATCATTTTCAAAGACAGGATACTCAACAGAAAACATACATGTCGTTTCCTGTTAAAAAAATTGTACAGTATTTGCGACTAGGAAGAACTATTTTAATGTCATCTTTAATACCTTATATTAAAGGGCTTTCCAAATTGCTTGTGCGATTGTTTACAATCATTTGAAAACAATATATGTTGTACACAGTCGAAACAGGTGTAAGCAGTCGCACCACCAATTGTGAAAGGGGCCATGCATGGAAGATATCTATTACAAATTAATTGCTAATTTTGATTACTCCAAATGACTTTATTTTCTTATAGTATGGATTATATAGTGATTATCTTTCCATCTGTATAGTGTTTTGACAAGCATACACTATTGGAAATAGGGTGGGTTTGGTGCGCATAGGTGGGTGTGTTGTGATATTTTAAAAGAAAAAGAAAAAATAACAAGGGAGAGTGAGAAATAAATGGGAGGGTGAGAGAGTGGATATGTGAGAGGATGTGTGTGTGTGTGTGTGAGAGTGGATGTATGAGAGGATGTGTGTGTGTGTGAGAGAGAGAGAGAGTGGATGTGTGTGTGTGTGTGTGTAAGAGAGAGAGTGGATGTGTGTGTGTGTGTGTAAGAGAGAGAGAGGATGTGTTTGTGTGTGTGTGAGAGAGAGAGAGTGGATGTGTGAGAGTGTGTGTGTGTGTGTGAGAGAGAGAGGGAGTGAATATGTGAGAGGTTGTGTGTGTGTGTGTGTGAGAGAGGGAGAGAGTGGATGTGTGTGGGAGAGGGAGAGAGGTGGGGGAAGGAGAGAGGATGTGAACGGAATTGAAAAGTTAAGGGTTAGAAAATGGGAAAAGAAAGTAAGAAAAGATAGAAGAGGAGAACACTCATCTTTATCATGGATGCCTCTTTTCAAGAAATGTAGGAATCCATACTTTTTGTACATATATTTTTCTATTAAAAACATCTTCCATGTGTAGGGATGGGCATCCTGGACGACTCCCCCATTTCATTCTTTGTCTGCTTGTCCGACGGAAGCGGCGGCGACGGTGGGCGATGTCGTCAACAGAGGTTGATCAATTAATCACAGACGGATATTTATCAAACCTTTTGAAGTTCTGAAGGCCTGCACAAACTAGCTATGAAATATGTAGCATCCTGTCACGTTCGCGTGGGATCGAAATGGGTTTCCATACACTTTTCAGTAATCTTTGAGATTTATATCTGAAATCCGGGAAACTTTTAACCTTTAAATACTTTTGATGTTTTTTTTTTTCAAACAAAGAGAAATGGAAATATTGAAGAGACTAGGGAAGTTCGAAAAGCAGCATGCAAAAGAAAGCTGGAACATTGACAAAAGGTATGATAAATGAGATTTTTTTTTAAATGCTTCAAAAAAAATCTAACCACAATATCATCTTCATGCCCTCAGGAGCACACATTAGCCTGGGATTTGTTTGATTATCGTCCGAGTTGCTTTGAAATCTCATAAAGGATGTTTTGTCGTGTGGAGGCCTGATAAGCCCCCAGAAAATTTGGATTTTCAACCATTCATCCGTTTTGGAGGGGAAAACCTTTACAATACATTTTTTACAATTTTACATCTCGGCGAAGGATACCGAGAATGAATGAAATTACAATCAATATATTGTGTGTATAAAGTAGCGGCACACGGATATTTTAGCGGAGGGGGGGGGGTGGAAGCTAGTAGAGAGCAAAGAAAATGTGGGGCAAGGGCGGATACTCTACCCTTAAAAAATCTTCTTTCTTTTCATAATTTTTCGGGGGGGGGGGTCAACTTGGAGGAGCTATCTTTCCACCCGGAGGGAGGGGGGGGAATAACAGTTCCTATATTGGAATCCAGTTAGTCACTTCAAGTCAACTTCAGAGTTTAACTTTCGTAACACCTATAATTAGGTCTAGCGCCCTCTTTGATTAAAGTTGTCCGTCTATGACTCTCTGCGACACGTTCTGACCAAAATAAAACATGTGATAGCAATATATCAGGATTTTTTTTGTCTCCGCATTTAAGCCGCGAAGATTAAGTTACCTTTGCCCGCGGCCAATAATCTCAACCATTTTGTGATTTTATGCAAGCTTTGCGGTTCCATTTTATGCATTTTATTCAACGCCATTTTCCCAGCTTCGGAGATATTATTGGACCATTGTTATAGATGGTCATATTGTTGGAAATTTTTTCGCGAATTTCATTTGGGATCTTAGTGCATCATCGGGGATCTTTTATAAGGAATCTCTTGAAGTTCAAAAAAATAGTCATGTCTTCTGTTGTATCGCAGTTTATTGGATAAAAGAGTCACAAAATATTTAACGGTAAGGTCAAACGTCTTTTTGTCTTTTTTAAATGGTTTGCAATCTGAAAGTGAACTGTACTAGGACTATTTAAATGAAAATGAAATAATGGATAATAATATTTTTAGTGGTTGATGAGTACTCTTTTGTATGTTCTTCATCTTGTTCATTACATATTGAATGTTTATTATGTTAATTGGTGGAAATATGTTAAAATTTTACAATAAAGTGAATAATATTATGTATCCGATACTTTTATATTCTTAGTTCAATTCAAATTGAGCTCCGTTTGATCGTGGACGTGTTTTATATTCAGTGGTTGATCAATCGGTGGCTAAGTTGTTAGAAACAAGCGCAAATTTATGATGAAACGTCGGGCAGCTCAGGACGAGTGAAAGTCGGGGTATAGCGTTTCTTGTAATCACGAAATACGTTATCGTTTCATTTATTACGTATGATCAATGTTTGAATTTATGAAAACATACATGACCCAAGCTTTAAAATATAGGCTTTCAAATTAAAGTGATGATAACCAGTTATATTATAACTGGTTATCATCACTGTAATTTATTTGGGTGTGTACTTAGATTGGCACAAATCAAATGGTGTTCGGCATTACACCCATTTAGCCCCTTTACTATTTGTGCATTCGGCTTAGCACGTGACATTTCGTTTCATTTCTATTTTTTAGTAGATTTATCATCATGTTATGAGAAAACTGTGTCTTTGTTTATATTTTGTCCATATTAAGTCACTGTCTGTAAGTGACTTAGTCATTTTAACCAAAGAAAGGACCAATCTTCTTATACAATGATGCATTTTTACTTTTGTACATGAAATAAAAATACACTAAGAAATTTTGCACCCTGAATGAAATACATTCTGGGGTGTAATCTTGCACTTTAAGTGGAAAAGGTTTTTTAAAAAATCACTTTTTATAACCATTTGCGCCCTAAAAAGTGCAATTTTCACCTTTTTTAAAGTTGATAAGTTTAGACGTTAAGAAAGGTTTGAATTGACACCTTTATTGCGTGCTTCATCTTTGCACGCTAAAAAGTGCGTAAATGAGTAAAATTACACTCATTAACATCCCTCGGGGTGCTTCGATCAAACTTTGTAATGTAAATCTACCGTTTTTACTCAAGTGTGCCACTCCCCTTTGAAAGTGAGGACTTTCCCTTTTTTTTTTTTGCTTGTCAAATTTCAAATTGGAAAATCCTGGATCCGCCCCTGCATACAAACATTTTTAATGGGAAATGTCGTGCATATACGCAAGTGGAGACTTTTTTTTTTTGGGGGGGGCTTCGTAATTTTCGTGACATAAATCACCATCATCCTAGAGTGAAGACCCTTTTTTTTTTTGGGGGGGGGGCACTTGTCCAAATTTTTCTCAACAAAAATGCCCCTCCCCCCTTGGAATATCTCGGATCCGCCCCTGATGTGATTATGTCTCATTAGTGAAGTGGACATCATTTACGAAATAGTTAGAAGGAAAATTGACATTACGAAGGAAATAATTATCATGTAGAGGTTTTGTCCATGATTATGGGTATTGTTCATAGCGGGTAGTGGTACAAATCAACGAAGGACAAATACGTCATAGAAAGAAAGAGGTAAAATGTTTCAACCGACCCTGGTAATATGAAAGAAACTATGCTACACTGTGAGAAATAGGGGCCCCCGTTGATTTTTACCACTTTGCACACTTAAGTAAAACGGTAGATTTACATAACTTCACAGTACGTAAACAATATAATTTTCTTTCCTAATGTATTTTTATGCATTTCCTTGTTCCTGTGCACTTTCAGGGGCAACCTGAAAACATACCTGCATGTGTAAGAGCGTTTTGACAGTCATTCTATTTATGAATTTGTTTAGAATTCGAACCTGCATTTATTTTTTTCTTTCTCTGATTTGATCTCAAGCGTCTTGAGCATATTTTCAGACGTAAAGAGTTCTGGTATATGTTTGGCTCGTAAAAAAGTAATATCGGTCAGATCATCATTCATGGCAACTAAAATTTAAAAAAATACTGAAAAAACAACAGCATTATCAACAAACAGTGTTGATTGTGCTGACTGCCTCCTGAACAGAATTTTACTTTTGCAGAAAAGTACATTCGTATTATTTGTCATGTTTGTCATGCTGATTTTCGTTCACAGACTGACAAACTTTTCTATAAATATAATATTTTGAAGATTGGTGACTTGTATCGATGCAATCTCGGAAAACTCATGTATAGTTTAGATAAAAATTAACTTCCAAATATTTTTTATTCCATGTTTACTAAAAATCCATCAAGAGCTAGAACAATCCTCTTGAATAAAACATTTATTTTTACAGGTATCAAACTATGGAACTCCCTTATAGAATCATTACGTAACAAACCAACACATTTAAGTATCAGTCGAGGGTTAAAGAAAATTTTTATCCTTGAGTATAAACCCAGAACTCAAACATTTCTGTGTTAGCAGCTACCACCTCTTTTGTTCTTCTTCCCTTCTTACTTTCTTCCTTCTTCTTTTTCTCCCTCTCCTTTCACAATTCTTTTTTCTCTCCCTCTTCCTATCATCTTTATGTCTAGTTCTATTGATTTTATAATCTTTCTGTCCGTCTATGTTTTTTGGTGTGTTTTGTTTCTTTTCCTTTTTTTTGCTGTCTTGTCCTGTTCTGTTTTGTTTTTGTTTGTGTGTGTGTTTGCCATTTTGTTTCTTTTCCTTTTTTGCTGTCTTGTCCTGTTCTGTTTTGTTTTTGTTTGTGTGTGTGCCGTTTTTGTTATTGTCTTTGTTTTGTTTTTAGTTTTCGTCCTCTCTTGACCAAGTGATTGTCTGTTCACACACTCCAGAACTCAGGTTTTTTTTATACAGCAGGGGCACGATATAACATTTTTTCTGTTAATTGTAACTTAGTGAGTAAACATAAAAAGCTTGACCCCACTGGTATTCTTTTTCATTGTACAAACCTTTTTAATTTACGAATTGAATTTCATTGATCAAAGATATACTTTAACTATTTATTTATGTAGGGAACCGATACTAACCGATACTAACAAGCTTTGCTTTCCAGTGGGTTCCTTTTTTTCATTTCTGTATATGATATTTTTGTGTTATGCTTTACATTGTAACTTTTGTTAAATTTTGGAATGAAAAGAATAAATGCAATCAATCATCGCCTCCTATCCTACATATCTGCAAAAACGTACATATTGCCATCTTATTTTGATTTTCTATCTGACAAGCCTCCCCCCCTTTAAATCCGTTCCTCTCCTCCCTACAGCGGTGTCGTTGATAACAACAGTAAAGCCATTCCAATATCCAGATGAGAAAATTCGACGCGGTTCAAGATTAATATTCACTTGGGTTACACTGAAGTTGGTCTACCATAGTCTATTACCATTAGGCTAATTTCATGCAGTCTACTATCGCTTTGGTCTAATTGTCGTTTAGTCTACACTTCACTTGGTCTAATAATATCCATTTAGTCTAATGATCATTCTGTCTAATGCTCGCCCAGTGGGTCCGCTTCGTCTATATATTCATAATTTTTTAAATAAAAATTTCGTTCATAAACCAGCCGCCCTTTCACACGGTAAAATAATCATAATTTGAATGATATGATTCCAGTGAAAAATAAGGTTAATGATGAATTCTTAGCACGTGTGAAACCAAACGAGAATCACGAACACTAATCACAATCGCGAATTCAAGTTCTTCTCCGGAGGGGAATTCCAGTTAAGTTTCACTCAAATTACGATACGAATTTTCCGTGTGAAAGGTCCGATGATTTTGAAGACGAATAGCAATCATCATTACAATGATGATTCAAGATTCACGTGTGAAAAGGCACTAAGTGACAGCACTTTTCAAGGGTTGTCACAATTTCAAGATTGCTTTGTGACCACCCTTTTAACCATCTTATTCATTGTGTATCAGTTAATACCACTTAAATTGTTTATTTAAGTATGATACATTTGATGATTTATATACAAAATCATTTGCTCATTATCTTGATGTCAGATTTTTTATAAGCATTTTCTTGTCTCGATTTTGTTTATGAAAAATGTTGCCAAAAAAAACCAGAAATAAAATTGAAATTAAATATCAGGACCAAATGGGTACAGCCATAGGCGGCGGAAGCGGGGGGGGGGACGGGGGGACGTGCCCCCCTAAATTTGTTGTTGATGACTTTTTCTTTTTCTTCTTTTTTTTTTTGCTTGTCAATTTATTTTCCTACGTCCCCTCTAAAATTTTTGGGTTGAGAACCTTTTTTTTTTTTTTTTGCTTGTCAAAAATTTTTTGGTTGTCCCCTCCTAAAATTTTTGGCTTCCGCCGCCAATGGGTACAGCCCGAGTGAAAATTAGAAAAAAAAATTGGGCTAAAGGACGGACGATGAACTAGTTGCAAATGATTACGGGATATACGCGCCGTATATAGCTGCGGTGGATGTATAGATAATTTTCAATTCTACCAGGCATGGCCTGAATAATTTGCGGCTTCTGCGTCGTGAATGATTATCGGTTGGTTAGTTACCATGTTTTATCTGCAAACATGACACAGTGTGCTAATTTAAATGCAAGTTTAAAGGGCGTTGTCTCCTCTGAAATCGAGCAAGCGAAACGTTATTTTTCCTCTCTAAAAAACTTTTTGAGGAACTTGATTTTTTCTTTATTGTTTTCTTCTGCATCCATAACATTTGTATAATACATTTTTCATAACATAATAAACATAATATGTTAGCATTTTTGGCATAAATTGTAAATAAAGATTACTAAAAAGATAATTGCAGACAAAAATGATTAACTATATGATGTTCACAATTTGCAGGAGAAGGATTGTCATCATAAGCAGATTGCTTGAAAAAAAAGACAATCCCAATTTTAATTATTTTACATGAATAATCTTTCCTCCGAAGCGCTTTCGGCGAAGATGTATTAAATAAAAATTCACAGATTTACAAATTCTATATAGATAGGTTTACACAATGATTAATGTAAGGAATAGATTTTTAAATAATTTGATTTATTTTTGTAGGCCTGTTGATCGCTTTTTTACACTCACATGTCTAACACTTCATGATGAATTATTTAAGAGTACCAATTAATTGATTAATTTATTCATTTATCTATTTATTTATTTATTCATTTATTTATATAGTCTTTCTTTAAAACAAAAAGAAGCGCCCTTCTTGATGTAATTTCTGTAAATTATACAATTGGTGAAAATAATGCCATTCATCTAGTAAAGTAAGTTCTAGAGCAATTTTGTAAAACCGCAAGGAAAAAGCGTTACACCAATAATTGGACTGAACCATTATAAATACTTCGTACACCACATGTAATTTTTTCAAAGCAAACTAGCACAGTTATATCTTCTATTTTTTTTAATACTCTTTTCTGAAATGAATTTGACCAGAGTACCCCCTTTAACTGTTTGATGACATTTATGTTTCTCGATCTTCGGTGCTCGGTTTCACATTGCATGTTGTTTCGACTACATTAATTTATTCTTACTAAATCCACCTAAATCGTATACATTGAATGCAATTAAAACTAAAGATAATCCGATGAAGACGTAATTTTGATCACCAAATATAAACAACATTTCCAGTTTTACGACCCTGCAGTAGGTTCATAAATTCTCCAATATGCAGGCAAGGATCCGGGGGGGCACAGGGGACACGCCCCCCCACCCCTTTGAGAAGCAAAATTGTAATGTAAAAATGCCCCTTTTTATTTTTTGTAATTTTTGTTTTGCTTGTCAAAATTTTTCGGGTACGAAATATCCTTTATTTGTGGTTGAAAACCTTTTTGGGGGCTTGTCAAAATTTTCCTCCGAAAAGTTTGCCCCCCCCCCTTTTGGAAAATCCTGGATCCGCCCCTGCCAATATGTTCATCTCATTTGTGAGCTTATTTGCCACGGTCAGATCATCAAAATGCAGATTGAGTTAAAAAAAAACACACACACACACCAAAAACTCAGGTGTGTTCCCATCGGGTGGGATTCTGATAATTCTGATAGCCATGGTTTATTTAAATCTGGTTTCAGCAATGTTATATAAAATTTTCAATTGTTGTTGGTCAGTAATGTTTAAACAAGTGTTAAAAATCTTTAAAAAACCCTAAAGTTATGATATTTAATCTTTAATAGATTAAGAGCATGGATGTTTAAGTTGTTGAACAACTCCTGTTTCATAGAGTTGTATGGGCACTATAACACTGCAAAAAATGCGGTGTTAATTTAACACCAGTCCGGAATCTATACATGACCACACCAGAGAAGTGTTAACACAATACCGGTTTGGTTTTGTACTAATTCCAGATAGGCGCTTATGCAAACCCATTAGTGTTAAAACACCATTGATTTAATTTCAAACCGGTGTTGTTTCAACACTTCTGGAGTGGTCATGTATATAGATTGCCGACTGGTGTTAAATTAACACCGCAGTTTTTGCAGTGTATAAATTTTCAAATAACGTTTTAACTGTGTGTACACTGTAAAAAATGATGTGCTAATTTAGCACTAACAGTGCTTGTATAGGACTGCACTACTACTGCTGATTTTCTAGTTCAAATTGAAACTAGAAAATTAACACTCATAGTGCAGTCACTATACAAGCACTTTAAGTGCTAAATTAGCACTTCATTTTTTACAGTGTAGCTGGCCTCATTTTGAGGCAACTTGACTTAGCAGAAATCAGTGTTAAGGTGGAGAAATATTTCAGTTATCGAATGTATGTTTACATCACGTCTCGCCCGCTCTGAGATTTTCTAAATCTAAAGTAGATCGGAAACGATCGCTACTAATGTTCCTTATATACAATTTTACGCCTGCTTGGCAGTGTAGGGGCTATAGCAGAATGTATAAATAATGTTATTTAGATATGATTTGTGATATTATTCATGTCGTGGCTCGGGGATGTTTCATCAATGTTTATCGGCTGAAAATTGACAGCTTTATTTGATTTTGATTGACAGAGGATCACCGTTACCATGGTAATTGTCGCATAAATTAGACTTTGTGGGATACAGTGATCTCTTTTTATCCGCGATACAGTGTTTCGTTTATGAACAAATTCACAAAGATACCCGAAAGGGAATTAACATATAGGCATAATCAAGACATGGAGCAGAGCGAATACAATTTCATCACCAGCATTTTCAAATATCATTATGTGAACGGGGAGTCATTATTATTTTACTCGTAGATTGACACGTGTCAATACGATATCAAGTTAAGTCATGGGGTGTCATTCACCACTGAGCTAGCAAAAGTGGTTTATGGGCTTTATAGAGCCCTCATTCTCCAAATTGCATTATTAAAGATCAAGAAAAATATTGATTTGAATAATAGAGAAAAATCAAACTAGCATAACGCTGAAAACTTAATCAAAATCGGATGTAAAAAAGAAAGTTATGACATTTTAAAGTTTCGCCTATTTTTCACAAAACAGTGATATGCACAATTAAACTAGGTGAGTCATTCGATGATGTCCATCACTCACCATTTCTTTTGTTTTTTTATTGTTTGAATTATACAGTATTTCATTTTTTATAGATTTGACATTAAGGACCAACTTGACTGAACCATATAACCGTATTAAACAATGGTAATTCCACGTGTTCATGGAGGAATAATTTAATCGTTGTTTCACTTGACAATGAGGAGGTAATTAGAATATTTCATATAATAAAATACAAAAGAAATAGTGAATGGATGACGTCATCAGTCTCTTCATTTGCATACCAACCAGGATGTGCATATATAACCCTTTTGTGAAATTAAGCGAAACTTTGAAATGTCATAACTTTCTTATTTTACATCCGATTTTTATGAAATTTTCAGTGTTATGCTTGTTGGATTTTTCTCTGTTTATTCAAATCAATTTCTTGTTGGGGTGGACTTGTCCTTTAAAAACATTTTTATTTATTATGGCGTTGTACTCAGGCAAATTGTTGGTCAGATATTCAATAGTATTGTAACATTTGATTTGTTGTTGTTGTTGTATTTTGCTAGTGCCTTTTGCTAAATCCATCTCGGCACGCACGTTACCCCCAGCGCTATATGCCTCTATAGATATTCACCCTCTGAATCTGATATCACCTTGCTTGTGTAGTGTGATTGAAATTTGCTGTAATGTCAGTTTTTGTCCCCTTTTCCATCAAGATACGATCTTCTATTTTCTCGTTTCCGTTCGCCCAAATGATTCAATTTGATTGAAATCTATGCACTTTAAAGCCATGAGCGAGGAACTGACCTCCTAAACAGTCAATAGCATAGGGATTTTCGCCAAAATGCACAACACGGTCCGTAGCCCTGGGAAGCGGGGGTGCTAAAGCACCCCAAGATTTTCATTGGGGGTGCTGCGTGTATTATTCTCCATAGGCAGCACCCCAGGTATTCTGAAAGGTGTAAAAATAGAGAAATGTAACCAAAATGACCTGATTTTTTTTATTTGGGAAACCCTATTTTCTGCTTTTTAAATTTCTCGGGACAAATTTGACCTCCATTTTGTAGTGAACACCTTTTTTTTCTTTCGTCTTTTTTGCTTTTAAATTGTTTTGGGGGCCAAAATGACCTCGATTTTTTATTGGAAACTTTTTTTCTCTTCTGCTTTTCATATTTACATCAGCAACTCCAGTGGAAAAAAATCGTTCATAGAGCCCTGACACTGACTTTTAGGTCTTTATTCGATTTTTACATCTCTTCGCCGTGATCACCATCGCTTAAGGGGTTGTCACTCGTTGTCAAGTAGATTGTGGTCTGGGACCCATCCAAAATTGGATCAAAAGTTTCAATCGGATAAGACTGGATTCTAAACCTGTTGGATTGAAAACTACAATCCAACTTTGGATTGGTACCTGATCGCAATAATACACTGACGAGTTGTAGGCCTATGTATTGTCAGCCGTCTATTCTTATCCCCTTTTTCACATTTCTCGATAAAAGTAAAAGGGAAGGTGCCGTGGCCTAGTGGTCTAAGGCGCCTGGCTATACATGGAAAGTCCGCGGTTCGATCCCCGGCCGCGGTACCTATGCCCGTGAGCAAGGCATTTAATCTGCTATGCTCTTTTTTCTGCTTTCAAATAAATGGAAATGCTATATGCTCTAGGGATGGTCGGGGCTGAAAGTATTTATAGCTTAATAAATAGAGTAGAATTCACTGAGCAAAATGCCAAAAGCTTCATCAAAATCGGATAACAAATCTTGAAGGTTAGAAATAAATTAAGCACGTCGGCATAAACCGGCTAAAACGTGACAACCCCTTTATTGTACACAGGGACTGCACGCAGAACCGAGAAGCTGCTGGAGCCTTTAGCGCTGCCACTCCATTTGTTTAAATAAGCATGCAAAGTACAAAAAAGGTAAAAATTAGCATCCGATCGTGATTTTTTTTTAATTGCATGATCGGCACCCCATCCCCCATTTTGGCGCAGTCCCCTCTTTCAAGACCGATACGCGGACCCTGATATGTAATTCGTATTTATGTTATGGAAAGGAAGCGATACTCACTACCAGGAAATAATTTTTTTTTTTCATTGTTACCCTATCCAACATCCGTGAATATGATCCAAATACCATGCAAGATTTATTGCAATTGACACTGATATAGGAGTGATAACCAATGCTACACACTAACAAATTTGTGAACCCTAAATGAAACACTTCTACCGACCTACTTGGGTGTAATCATTGTTTAGTAAGATACCTATCCTGTTCATCGTTACAAAAAGTGCTTAGAATGTCCTAATTTTAGGCAAGGGTATCAAAAAATTTCTGCTCGCGCTACATGCTAGCATAAAACATTTAGATTGATACCCGTCCTGCTCATGATTACCAAAATACTTATAGAAATATCCAAATTTCAGGTCAGCGTATTAAAAATTTTCAGTTCGCGCTTCGCGCTCGCATCAATCGTTTCGATAGATACCCATCATGGTTTTAAAAAAAGTGCCTAGAATGTTCAGTTTTGTGTCAGAATATTAAAAAAATCAGCTGCTTTGCGGTCGCATTAAATTAGATACCTTTCCTGTTCATTATTCATGTTTGGGGGGGTGCCCACGGGCGCCATTTTTCGAATAGTACAAAGGGGCATTATATTCAGTTCGGGCCCTAAAGTGGGTACAAAATCCTCGATACGCACCTGTCTTTATAGAATGTTATCTTGTTTATAAAAAAGAAAAGAACTTAAAACTTCAGACTGAGTAGGGGGACTACACTCTAAACAAAAATATTAAAAAGTCAGCTTTTAGCAGCCGACTGGAAAAATTTGGTTGAAAATATTTTTCCTCCCCCTAAATTTCGTTGCTTTTGCCGCCAATGGGGCATGGTCCCCATGGCACGCCGGCCCTGCACGCTAGTATTTATAATGCTTTTCGAATATATGATCTTATGCTGATGTTGTTCAACTGTGATTAATATGAATGTAAATTAATTATCATTATGTAAAATCGATGTAAGATTTACAGGAATACATGTACACCAAGCGTAGGTACATGTAGGTGGGACATTATCATTTCGGCATAATATGCCTTTAACATGCATAAACATTGGACTTAATTTGATCGTCTGCGAGCGTAATTAGCGGGCGTGTATAATTAATGATGCAAACAAAGCGATCTACTCCATCGATTCACTATCGTGATGTCTGTTTGACAATGTCATTTCAATCGATGTAAATAAAAAGACTCTAACACGACTGCCTGTTTCTATGGCATTCCTCGGCAAAATGAAAATAGTACGTGGCATAATTCCAGATTATGATGTTAATAAAACCAACAAACGGACAGGGCACTGCAATGGGAACGATTTTTTTACAGGGATGTAAAACTCCTAACATCCACCCACACACTCACCCACACCCTCAATTCAATTTTCTATTTTCTTTTTACATTTAAAACCCCCCCCCTCCTTCGATCTGCCATGCGATCTTGTCTCTTCCCAAGTCTTTTTTGTTAAATTCTCATTTTTTATTTGTCTTCTATAATATGAGAACCATTCCGCAAAACTGTTACACTGGAAAAACTATGGTGTTAAAACTGACACAAATTGGTTTTCATAGAGGACCACACCTTGAGGTGTTAAAATTACACCCTAAAGATTGAACATAACAGCAAAGAGTGTAAATGTAACAACCAAAGGTATTGTAATAACACCTGTAGGTGTAAAACTAACACCACCAATTTAACACCGGTGTAAAATAACTGGTGTGGTCCTCTATGTACACCGGTTAACACCACAGTTTTTGTTGTGTACATTCTCGTCTTCTCAAGTACTCCCTTCAGTTGATAGACATCCCTCTTTCTCTCTTTGACTGTATGGTATACCTGACTGAAATCTTACTGTTGGTGACGTCATCACTCCCTCATTTTGCATACCGACCCGGATGTGCATATAGATGTTTTTGGAAAAATGTAGTGAAATTTCCGCTTTCACTTCCGATTTTGATGAATTTTCAGCGTATATACTATTGATTTTTTCCATTCATCCTAATCTACTATTGTCGGGATGGAATTTCCTTTTAATGGAGGTTCACCCTGACAAAAACCTTGTTGTAAAAATAGCAGAAAAAATTATATGAAAATAATGGTGATTTAAAGGTTTTAAAAGTTATTAGGATTTCAAGTTTTTGATTTTTGACGTCATAAGATCAGAAAATATTTTTTTTACAAACTTCTCCGAAACAGCGGTTTATCCAGTCTTCTAAATTTAGGCAAATTTTAACTTGTTTGTTGATTACTAGACCCCGATCTGACGGGTCAAATTAATATCGATTAAAGCTAGATCTAGTACACTAAAGTACTCTAAAGTAAGACTCATTATCAGAAGTATATTATTAAAGAGAATCGTTTCTTATTATCCCATGCCGTGGACATTCATGGTCATCACTATCTCAACCCACACCAACACAAAAAGGAGTACCACAACATACAACCGCGAACATACACAGAAGATACGGTATGCAATATGAAATGCATAAATGTTACCCTTTTTAATGGTTGGTGACGACTTTTTTTTAAATTTTCTTTTTAGTAGCGGATGTGAAATCAGTTGTGTATTGATATTCTAAAGATACAATCTAAATTATTGTCATTTGTGTGAGAAAAAGACATTTCATTGATTTCTTACCATACGATATTTAAGAAAACTGTTCGCATATGACGTCACAGATCAAATAATCAGCATTTTAATTAATTTTGTTGTATTCTGTGATTGATTTCTTCTCAAACCTTCGCCAGTATTTGTTATTATTTTCTTGCTATTTTTGTAATAAACCTTTTCTCAGGGTGAACTTCCCCTTTAACAATAAGCATTCGTATGAACATTTTTACAACCCGTTCTCAAGTCTCTGACAGTGATAGATTATGTTTAGGGAGGGTGTGTAAAATATGTCCGTAGAAACATTATAATCACTTATTTATTCATGGGATTTTGATGAAATGTGCCTTAAATAAATATTAAACAAGGAAATAATGCGATGAAAAATTGCTGAACGAAACCAAAATTACCCGTACACGTATTATATGGTCCTATATACGTCACTGGCCTACACTGTTAGAAAAAATAAAAGAAGTTCCTGCAGCAGAGTCTCGAGAACACCTGTAATCTTACCGAATTGCGTAATAATCATTCTGTAAATTCATAAAACAAGAATTTTTCTGCAATTTAACAGAACAGGTCTGTTTAAAAAGGGGAAAGGGTGTTTTATTCAAGGAAATTTGTAAGATTCCATACATCAAATACCAATTTCCCGTAAGATTACGCAATTCGGTAAGATTACAGGTGTTCTCGAGACTCTGCTGTAGGAACTTCTTTTATTTTTTCTAACAGTGTATATTCATGCACTTCTTCACTGGTATATTTTCGTAAGTTAAAGGGGCCCTGCATGTAAACTAAATTCGAGTCGATACCTGTTAATGGAAGTGATGGTGAATACTCATGCTCTAAAAATGTTTCATAATTTTTTAAAACAATTTTGAAAACAAATAGTTTTCAAAATGTTCGTCTTTTGCCGGGGTCTTTTGTCATAGATTTGAAATAATCGTGAATAAAGATGCAGTGAACGAGGATGTACTTTTTATTTATTCATTTATTTCCACATAAAAACCCAAAGTATAATACTTGTAACAAGCAACAATATTACACGATGTGAGGGAGTCACGATGAGCTAAAATGCTTGTCGAAAGAGACTCCTGTTGTATGAAAACAAAAACAGTGCTCCTTGCCGAATATAAATGGTACACATCAAATCGTACAAAATTATATCGCAAAAACAATAACCCAACAAAAAGTTTTTTTATAGCAGAATAAAAAACAAAGAATTATGAAGGAGGGGTAGTACAAGTAATTAAGTGAAATATATAAGTTGTCAATTACATTGCATTTTATCTAATAGATTTTTTTTGTCTTAAACTGGTTTAAAGATTTGCTATACCGATTATGCAATCAGGTAAAGAATTTCATAATAATGGACCTTCATAAAATGTAGATGATTTGGTAACCTGGGGAGCGTTTCATCAATATTTTCATCCGACAAGTTGTCAGATCTGATATCTTTCCATGATTTTGATTGGCTGAGAGGCACTGTTCCTAAGGTAACTGTCGGATAAAATGGGACTTGTCGGATAAAACGTCCGACAAGTCCTTTCATGAAACGCCCCCAGTTTCCGCATTAAAGGTGGATGTTATTTAACTTAACTTAACTAATATTGATAATGGGAGATCTTACTGATATTTAATGTTCGAAATCATCGTAAGAATACTTATGTGACGACTATGCTATTATCCTAAATGCAAATTCATTACTTTTAGTCATCATGACATCAGAGCAGTTGCACGATTGGCTACGATTTGAAGCCAATTTGGCCTTTATTCGAAATTAAAGGCTTCCAATCATTAAGTGTTATATTAGTATTCTTTTACTTTATTTGAATTAGTATTCTTTCACTATTTGAACGTCAAAAGAAAAGAGATAATTTTCATTCATATTTTCATAAAATGAGCAGAATGCAATTTGCTCCAAAACGGATCTTGGACGCGAATCTGCAGGTGTGCGATGGCCTTATAAGAAGCGCTCATTCACAATTTTCACCTTTCTTGCTTATTTCTTCCGTTGTCTCTCTCTTTTTACTATTTTTTTTCCTGATGCAACCTTAACCTCGTTTATATACTATACAGTTGAGCACTATATATATACCAGAAATTATAGTTTCCATCGAACTTTACTTAATAATGATATCATACTGATATAATACAAAAACTTCTTCGTAGATTGCTTGTTGGTGATTAGACCTGACCTAGGAATATAGAATTGTGATTATACAAGTCTTTTAAGCGAGTGTTGATTGATTTCAATCGCAAAAATTGAATATTGACTTGTATATTTTGATCGTCTTTGTTGTGCCTAGGGGTATATTTGGAAATGGAAATAACCTTGATATCCATTAGACTGTTCATTACGATGAACGTACGACAATACGCCAGACGGTGGCCTGTACTTATAGAGAAGAAGAAGATGAAAGTTACCTTCATAACACACTGTCATTATTGTTTAAATTAATGATGATAGGTTTCACAGCCAAATTAAATAATAAAGTGATAACAAATTCAATTTAAGGTTCATATCAAAAAATGATTCGCAGCCAAATGGCTGAATTGGTCATGTATTTAATATACAAATAATAAAAAAGACTCATAACATATTTCAAACATTGGAAAACAGTAACCTTTGTAAAAACTGACATAAGAAATAACAGATAGACCGTCCTACGCTAATTCAAGCTTGCAGGCCATGTTTAGTGTATTTACCATTTTGAAGCCCTATACGAGAAAACAAGGAATATTCGTCACACACAATATTACACACTCATGCTCATGCTTTGACTTAATTTTGTATTTGTTGTCAAAACCTTCTATTTGTAAAAGGGGAAAAATCCATGACCGAAGAGACGTTTTGTCAATAACTTCGTACGTGGGGAAAAATGCAAACAATAAACACCTTATTAAAAAATTCACTGCGAATCATCTCAGGTATTAGATATTCCCTGGTGGACTCGTTGCCACATCAATTTCCTTGGTTTTCTAAAGGTCGAGACGGTGAAAGTGGAAAACAAATCTCATCATTTCAAAGGGAGTCCTCGAATGACTGGAGTTCATCTCACAACAACAGATCACCCTGGGAACCAACATTCCAACACAATTGTTGTTGACACTGGCCGAGTACTTGTGATGGTTGCGGCTTTTATTTATTTGTTTTTGAGGAGTTAGTATAAGTGTCTTTGAATATCTGTAAAGAGAAATTCACCCCGACAAACAAAATGCTGATTCATCTTCTTGATTTTGATATTACTTTTTTGGTGGGTTGTTATTCTCTTTATATATTATTGTTGGTATGACTCTTATCGTCATTAATGAAAAATGATAATAGTTTTATATACCGCAAATTCGCAAATTGCCTCGTAGCGGTTAAGAGAAAGTAAATGTGAAGTACAAAGGAAATAGAAAAAAAATACTTTGTATGTTGCTATTCTTAATAATTTTCCTTAATATTTTCATTAATATTATTATTATTACTATTACTATTATTATTATCATTTTGATTTCTATTATTATTGTTATCATTATTGTTATTATTATTATTAAGATTATAATCATAAACATCATCATCATCATTATCATCATCATCATCATCATCGTCGGGCCCTATATGGTTACTACTTTCACTGTTCTGTATTTATCTGCAAATATATGTGAAATTAGGGGATCCACTAAAAAAAATAATATAACTTGTATAGTCACGGGCAGCGCCACAGGGAGGCAGGGGATCTGCCCCTATTATTTTTCAAAAAGATAAGAAATAATAGAAGAAAAAATTGGCTCGATCAAAAAACTGAAATAGTTATCAAATTCATAATATCACATGACGTCGGAGGAGGTGCTCGCATGTGACGTCATAAATGTAATTTGAAAAAAAAATCATTGTTATATTCATTCTTGGAATTTGGCTACACCCTGTTGCTGTTGTTATTAGTTGGTTGGTTTTTAACGGCGCTCTAAAAAAAACGAAGTATGCGCGCCAATCATATAATTTTTTTAAATCTCTCTTTATGTTTGGTTATAAGAAATATGTTTTGGGTATACTCTTAAAAATGTTGGGCAAAAAAATTGGGCCTTTTTGCCCAACATTTTTTAAGAGTATACTGGGCAACATACTGTCAACACAACTATTGGTTTAACATCTGTCCAAATTGGGTAAAAAAAAACAACTAATAATTGAGTTTAAATTTGCCAAATTTGATAATAATTGCCCAGAATATATATGTATTTTTAAAATTTTAACAACATACATTACCCAACACAGTGGACAGTATACTTTGCCCAACATTTTAAGTGTGTAAGTTTCTTTTATGTTTGGTTTAAAATCAGGGTGATATTTCCCTTTAAACCTTACTCCTCATTGTACCCCCCCCCTCAACATCAATAAAAGAAATGCCCCCCACATCCATTTCTAATTTTGAAAGTGTTGTTACCTATATAGGTCTATGGTACTTATATAGGTCTATGGTACCTATAGCTTTACCTCGATCTGGGGCCCGTAAAACAAATATTAGCAATCGTTTCCAATCGATTTGTACGCTATAATGCCTCGGTCGCAAAAAGGACAAGTCCATCCCAACAAAAAGTTTACTTGAATGTAAACATGATAAAGAGAAAAATACTTCAAGCATCAATCAATATTTTTTTTTTGGGGGGGTGGACATGTCCTTTAATGATTTATGAAATCAAGAGTAAAAAATCAGCTGAAGATCAAAGTGATTGGTTAACATTGGTTTGACTTCAAAAAATCTGAGCTAGAAGGTCACACTTAACACCTGTGTCTGTGATAGGTTACAAAAATGCTTCAGTGCTTCAAAAATTGAAATATAATGTGACCGGAAACACCATCTTAATTTCGTCCCATACACTTATGTGTGCTATTTAGGTGTCTATATAAGACGCCTATTTACAAAATCGCGGTTTGCCTTGTAGTTTTAGCTTTTCATTCTCAATAATGGTTGTTTTCAGGGTTTATTGGTTCTAATACATGCACTTGTACACATGTTTCATCTTGGTTTGAGAATTTTTTAAATCAGCTGCTCACAAAGTTAAACAATACCTTTAAGCGGATCAAGCGATGGGATTTGTGTTACGGACCCTTGGATGTAGCTTTAAGCCAATCCGGCCAATCGCAAAGTCAGAGTCGCCCGGCTGACTGAAATGCGATGCTAAAATGATATATAGGCCCGATTTTAAAGCCGCCAAAGATAAGTAACAAATGGTCAATCGTGTTCAATTGCTTTCAATTGCGTGAACGAGAGGTCAATCACCAGAATGAAGATGGTATGTCATTATTCCAAAGCTATATTTAGCCATGAAAATGAAACAGTTGAGATATATGCTTACTTGTATCTATCTCGAAATATATCGTGTGTCAATCTGATATGAAGTCATATAATTTAATAGGATTTTTTGTCATGTTTGTCGTCCCATGCACGTTCGTATGGTAAGCCGTTTTAAAATTTATTCACATTTTCTCACATCAAGAATTAGATTTCCTGATATCGAGAATTCCTTTCTTGATACATCAAGAATTGATTTCTGTTCACAAATTCTAATTTGTGAACCACATGAAACCATTTCTTGATATCAATCAAGAGTTGATTGATATCAGCCCAATGCGTTTTGTTGAAAATGAAATAGGGTCTTCATTGTAAACGGAATAAATTATTATATGCCTAAATCATTTCTGAAATCGCATTATTGTGAAATTATGTTTTCTTCTCTAATCCGATATATAACATTAAATGAAATGGTCATGATCGAGGAAGCGATCAAGAATAGTTAAATTCAATAGTTATATTCAATCTCAAAACAAAGTTGCACAGAAAAAAAAAACATATTGAAACATGAGTTTCTGTACAAATGCTTTCCATAATCATGGTAATGCAATAATTTTACTGTTCATAGTCATATCGACTGGCGGATCGGGGGGGGGGGCACAGCCGGCCCATGCCCCTCCCCTTTTGAGAAGCAAAATTAAAAATTTGTAATGTGAAAATGCCATTAAAACAGAAGTGTGCCCCCCCCCTTGAAAGTGAATCAAGACCTATTTTTCCAAATGTTTTCGGGGACGAAATATCATTAAATTTTGGTTAAAAACCATCCTTTTCTTTCTTTTTTTTGCTTGTCAAATTTTCCTCGGAAAAATGGGCCCCCCTTTAGAAAATCCTGGATCCGCCCCTGGTTCTACCATGTGTGAATGATTACTATCATTCAAGGATTGGACCTCTGTAAACGAGCGAGAGCTGTATGAGTTTGGAATCTACTCCACAGCATTGTTTATTACTCGTTAAAAAATGTAATTTATTATTAACGGTGCCCAGCTAAATAAAGCATGCACAAGATATTTGCGGACATCTCTCTGTTTCGTTTCCAACAAAGAACTAATAATACAGTGACGACAATCTGGGATAATGATTGATTTAAAGTAGTTGTTCTTCTTAATACAAAGATGATTATATCTACTTACGGTAAAAAAATGATATACCACATAAAAGAATGGAACAAAACCCTCGTTAATTAACTCACTCTACCGTGTGAGTAAAAAAAAATTCACACCTAACAAATCCCAAATTTAAGGGAAAAATATGTCATGAACACATAATTGTTATATATGGCTGGAAAGAATATTATTTCCCAAATAATTTGATACCGTATTTATGTGGTATGTTTTAACGCTTGGATGATGCACCAGTTATTCTTTGCAGTGATTTAAATTTTGACTTGCGCCAAAGTAAGGCATGACTGCAATGAAAGAATCCCGACGGTCAAAATACTACATGAGCTAGTGAACATAATTTTTTGCTAATCCCGGTTTTCATTGATTAGCTTGAGAATCGATGCTAAATATGTTTATTAAACA
The DNA here is from genome assembly GCF_018143015.1 of Lytechinus variegatus. Lineage (NCBI taxonomy): Eukaryota > Metazoa > Echinodermata > Echinoidea > Temnopleuroida > Toxopneustidae > Lytechinus > Lytechinus variegatus. The sequence goes on along the minus strand of NC_054743.1, from coordinate 35,413,001 downwards.
ATCAAAATGTAAGTTACTGAAAGTGGGTATTTTGAAATGGATTTTACTACAACCTTTGAAGGATTACAACATCATTGTCATCTGGATTCACTCATTGCAGTGATGCCTTACTCTGGAGCAAACCAAAATTTACATCACTGCAAAGAATACCTCCTGGTCATCCAAGCGTTAACTCATACCACATAAAGATGGTATCAAATTAGTTGGGAGAAGTAAGACACTCTTTCACGTAATATATAATAATTATGTGTTCATGGCATATTTTTCCTTAAATTTGGAGTTTGTGAGGTGTCAAGTTTTTTGAGGTTTTTTTACTCACACTGTAAATACGGATCTATTTATACATGTACCTAGTTTCCATTGTCAAGATTTCCACGCCGCGATTGATCTGAATCGTGGATTAATCGTAGTTGTCTAATCAGATCGTATCATATCGTATCAGATCAGTCGTGGCAATCGTATTGATCGTAGATTTTTTTTGAAAGGATTGAAAAGTTTCGTGATCAGTTGAGGGGCTTTCACAATAACTCGTGCGATCATTTGGTCACGATATATGTTGCGCACAATCGCAACACCAATTGTGAAAGGGCTTTACGGAACACCCGTAAAGGATCGCACGACGGTGAGAAGGAGGAATTACGAAACACTCTAAAAAATCGAATGTTAAATCAACATTTTTAAAGGTTGGAGGAGTGACAACCTTTTCCAAATGTTACATCCAACCTTGTATAAAGCTGAATCCAACATTTTAAGTGTTGGGTAGAACCATTTAAAGTGGTAAATGCAACATTTAGGAAATGTTGTCACTCCTCCAACCTTTCAAATGTTAAGTTAACATTTTTTGTTTTTAGAGTGAACCTCTAAAAACATACGGTACCTCTTTTCCGATCAGTCGTTTTCTTGTCATCTCTGTGTATTGGTGTACATTAATTATTATGCAGTTTAATGCTTGACGTTCATAAACGCTGTGATGTAGTTAACCACAGAGCGTACTTGCTGGTTACTATTATATGGTGAAGAATTAACTAAAAGTAAAGAAAAGGGGAGGGGTCGCAGGAGTGGAGTACGGAGAAGTAGAAGAAGAAACAAAAAAAAATGGCTTGATTTAATTTGCATTGTTGCTTAGATTTTGCTGTGATTTTTTTATAATTTCTCTCGTATCCTTACCAATCTTTTTTATACACAAACCATAACAATAAAAAGGCATAACCCATGAAATTCGATCTACTCCGAGTTCATAGGTGTAAGCGTGCGAATACAAGCTTTTGATTTGTTCTTGCCATCATGCTATGCGTCATTACATTAAGAATCAGGTTAATTTGTCAGGCGGTGAGATTCTTTACGACACTGGAATTTCTATAAACGTGATTCGATCCAAAATTATATTCACGGAGGCTAACAAAACGACCCACAAGTTCAAGTTGCGGAGTGGTAATTCTGAAATGCTTCTATTATATATTCCATTCCACCATGCAAAGCAATTTCTGCTTTCCTGTGGTATTTATTGATGTGGTTTAATAATGCATAAATGAGAACTTCCTCAGTGGACATACACGCTCACCTTGTATCCTCTCCAAAGTAATGTGATAGACGGAGAAAGAGAGGAAGATGGAAAGATAGATAGTAAAAGAGAAAGCAATAGGGGGAGAGAGGGGATCGAGCGAGCGAGGGCGGGGGTGAAAATTAAACCCTTTTCATAAACCTATACTCCAATTAGCCGCCTAAGAGTAATGCGGATAATTCAATAAAAATTGCGATCACAAACTCCGAAAATAAGCCGCATTATTTTTACGAGCGCCCATCCTGAAAAAGGCGGATAATCGTCATGACAACTGGACACGCCCCCTCCGATGCGGTTGTGTTGGAAAGGGTGACCTTGTGACCGCACCATGGCAATTATCCGCATTATTTGGAAATGCGTTTATAAACTCAAAATCTTGTCCCGATGCTGCTATTATGCGGATAATAGCAGCATCAGAGTAATGCGGATAACTCTTGTCCTCCAATTTTACGACCAAATTATGATGCTATTAGCCGCATAATTGGGTTTATGAAAGGGGTATTAGGAGATTGAGGTTTTGCTTCTTTCACTGAATTTTTTTCCTCAATGATATCTGCATATCCCCTTTTTACACAACACAGCGCACGTAGGGATACACACACGCACACCTGCCCATTTACAAGTTTATGGCGGAAACCGAGGACATGTTTTTCCAAAGAATGGATTTCAGTACATAGCAGAAGACTTTTGTGGATGTAGCTATTGATAATTTTCTTTTTTTATTGTGCGCCTATATTATGCAAAAAGTTTATAATTTGGGATCGTTTGTTTGGTTCTTAAGTTGTGTGTCCTCGGTCCAAATTTGAAGTACATGTGTGTTTCCTCGTCCACCATTATCACCATATTAAACAGCCATCTTAACAATAATAATTGAATACAAACTTCGTCTACGAGATCACAGAGACACATTTGCTTAGATCCATGCGTGAAAAAAGAAAAACCCCAAAATGTCGTCAACTTAATTTCACTCGACAGTTTCTTGAATGCCTCGTGAAACCATTAGGTAAGTGTCTTGGGGCAATCACCCTTTTTGTACTTTCGACTCCCATTTTTCTCAGGTTTTACTTCACTTCATAATTGACCAAGTCGTTGAGAACTTTACAGACTGTCAAATGTACATTAGAGACATATAATTCCATGAAGGTCACCGGTGGTCGGACGTACATTCTAAAAACAAATCAGTCAAAAATGACTAGTTAATTGGGTCAGCTGGGAGCAACTGTTATTCTAGTCATATTTGACTATTTTCTAGTCATGTTTTACTAGAAAAGAGTTATTTCTGACTAGAATATATGTCAGAAATTTGAATATCAGTGATTGCCATATCAGTTGCTCCCAGCTGACTATTGGTCTAGTCAATTTGACTGATTTATTTTAAGAGTGTACATATTTTATGGAATTGCCCATCCCTCTTTTTCAAGGGTTCAAGGCTTTTATTTCATTTCAATTCAAACATAATACAAAGTAATATCAATCAGATTCAGATACTGAACATACTAACGGAATATATACAATATACTTAATTTCCAAGCATATTTGCACAACAGCCTCAAAGACCTCCATTCCACAGAGAGCAAGACCGTTGTAAGAACCCCTGACGAGCATTTCATCAACATCAATAATATTCGTCTGACAATTTGTCAGATCTGAGAACTTTCCTTGATTTTGATTGGCTGAGAACAGAATCTATGACAACTGCCGGATAAAACAGGACTTGAATAGGATAATAATAATAATAATAAAGTTTTATTTACCCAGGGTAGCCACTTCAGTTAGGAAACTGCTCTACCAGCGGGCCCTGCATAACATAAGATGTTATTATTACCCTTCTCCAATCTAAATGCTGAGCGCCTAGCAAGAAGGCAGAAGGTCCCATTTTTATAAGTCTTTGGTATGACTCGGCCGAGGATCGAACCCACGACCTCCCGTTCATGAGGCGGACGCTCTACCGCTCTACAGCTGAGCCACTATGAAAAGTCCTTTCATGCAATGCGGCTCCTATTTGCTTGATCTTTCAATAGTGTACAGTCTTTCAATGAGCTTTTAATGATCTCTAAGGTCTTACTTGATTTCTGTCAGATCTTTGAAATTTCTTCGCATGGCCTCCAAAACTTTTGAAACGGTTCAAAGCAGTTCAAGGAAAGTGCATGGTCTTCCAGTGGTCTTACCGCTGTCTCACAATAATCTCTCAAAGGGCATGTGTATAGCCGTTCCATCACATCTCAACAGTCTCTCAATTTATTTTTTGAGATTACTGAAAGACTCATGAGAGATCCTTGAAAGAGAGAGACCAGTGAAAGTCCATGGAAAAATTTCTGCCGAAAGACCATTAGCATGATTAAGCATAAAAGATCTCTGTATATACCAATTCAAATACTAATGTAAGATCAGTGAAAGATCAGTGTAGGACAGGACAAGAAGTATAAGCTATAGTCTTTTATGGCTCTTTCGGTGGGGGGAGCTATTCCACAGAGACGACAAATTTTCTAATTTTCACATTTTTAGTCTTCTAGACTGTGAAAGACGTCGCCAATTTTCGATCTCTCATAAACTTGCATTGAGCAGATAATTTTCACTTTAAATAGACTCAAAGAAATTAATGAAGGTTAATCATATCCATTTTTGTATGTGTGTTACCAAACAGATTCTTCTGGGCTTCCATCAATAAAGGATGCTGTGAGGAATGTGACCGAATGTCAATCACCCTTCAAGATCCCAGTTCCAGGACAACTCTTTACCTCGCTCTACCGAATGACAGAGTTCACAGTTACAGCAAACCAAGGAGCATTTCATCAACATCGTCTTTAAATTGACAGATCTGACAACTTTCCTTGATTTTGATTGGTAGCGAAGTACAGTTATTTGTTAACTCTCAGATTCAACAGGACTTGTATTAAACGTCCGACAAGTCTTTCATGAAACGCTGCCCGGGTCATTTTTCATGCTATTATCCTTTATTGCTACGCGACCTTCATTATGATGAAGAGATGTTAGATATCAATCGACCTTCATTTTTCAGAATTCGATTTCCATGGATCTAGAGAATATGAGCATAATCGAATATGGCAGTACGACATCGTCGTATCCTTTCACTGGACCTGGACCTGGGCCAACGACCTCACCGGACCCGCAGCAATCACTAACAGGAGTCACACTGATCGCTATTACCGCTGTCCTGTCAATTGTGTGCAATATCTTGAACCTCATCATCTTGCCCCACCTAGCAGAACTGAATGAAGCCAGTCGTGTGTTCTACATGTCCTTAGCACTCGTTGATCTGGCCACAGGTATCTTACTGTTGCCAATGAGCGTTGCTGCCGTCGGAGGAGAGTGGCCGTTTGGAAATCCGCTTTGTAAAGCTCTAGGGTATTTTCTGACGGTGACAACGGGACTATCCTCATCAACAGTATTTTACCTGAATGTCGACCGTTTCATCGCAGTTACAAGACCTTTACGTTACGCCTCTCTTGTCAATCGGAAGCGCGCAATTGCCACAATGGTATCACAAACATTCGGAACTTTCATCATATTGTTTTTTGTTCTGTATTTCGCCGGCGATCGATTCAACATCATTGTCTACCGGGAATTCGGAGTTTGCTTGGTGGACTTTTCTCAGCCATATTTCGCACCGTACACGATATTCAGCTTTGCCATTTCCATGTGGATGTACGCTATTTTGCTTCTTATTTTTTATGTTTTAATGCTGCATATTGTGCGGCGGCATGCTCGGACGATTGCCAGTCAAGCCGCAGTTGCCATGGTGAATGCTTCGACCGTGCGCACTGAATCGCAAACGCGCACCACGGAACAGTTTCAAAAGGATGTCGAACGTGCCGAGAAACTCGCACGTCACATGCGCCACCGCGGGCTAATAAAATCAGTGATATTGACGGTATCGATCGCTGGGGCATTTTATATTGCTTGGTTGCCTTTTACAATTTGTGAAGTTGTGGCGGCCGTGCGTGGCAAAAGGATACCTCCAAACATAATGGAGCTCGCGTCGAGGTTGACTTTGTGCAATGGTTGGTTGAACACTGTGATATATCTACTCCTGAAGGAAACCTATCGACATGCAGTGGCTGAGTTTGTTCGTAAAACTTGGAAGGGATTGTGTAATCATCGGAGAGCTGACGTTTCTTGATCACCTTTCAAAATTTTCCATAGACTTTTAAAGGAACCAATTTCCCACTCTACATTAAGTTAAAAAAGACTTTATCACCAAACAAATATATTATGCATATATAAATAGTACTGAAGCTGAGTGCTAAGCATCAAAGATCTATTCAAAATTAAACTGATAACGTTTTTATTTTAATATCATGTATATTTTTTTACCATATCAGGGGGCCGTTCATAAAGCTGTTCATAAGTTAAGAGCGACTTTAAGAATGACTGGTGATCATTTCTTATGCGCTTAAATATCGCCAATGAATATATCCTTAACCACACGAAATGATCACCAGTCGTTCTTAAAGTCGCTCTTAACTTACAAACAGCTTTATGAAACGGGCCCAGTGGTCCGTTTCATAAAGAGTTACAACTGTTGTAACATGGTATCTGTTCTTACCATGGTAACCTTCATTGATTGACTGCAGAGCATTGTTACCATGGTAGTTGCCATAATGGCAAAGTTACAATAGTTGTATATCTTTATAAACGGGTCCCATTAGGCTAACCTGCCCGCCCCGCCCCCCCCAAAAAAAAATCACTATTTGGCGTACGAGTACGATATTACTCTCAAAGCTCAGATACATGTATATGTACACGTTAAAGTCAAATTGATATTGGAGTAAAATGAATTTATACCGCTAGGCGAAAACAAACTGCTTGTCGATCATACCAATTCAATTCACTTAATCAAACACTAAGCACGACTTAACATCTGAACATATAGATTAGCGCAAAATAATCTGGACATGTGTCATAAAAAGACCGTTCACTGTAAAACTGCGGTGTTAAAACTGACACCAATAGAGGACCACACCCTGAGGTGTTAAATTTACATCCTAGATATTAAACATAACACCAAAGAGTGTAAATGTAACAACAAAAGGTGTTGTAATAATACCTATAGGTGTAAAACTAACACCACCCATTTAACGCCGGTGTAAAATAACTGGTATGGTCCTCTATGTACACCGATTAACACCACAGTTTTTACTGCATGTGTACAGAGACGGATCTACGCCCCCCCCCCCCCCTCTTTGGAGGCCTTCATTTCATATAGATAATGATGATGTTACCTAATAATAACAATATTACAATATTAATAAGCCCCTATTTCCCTCACACTATTTGTTTGATTTTTTATTGTTTGCACACACAACATAAATACACAAAAATATTTACACAACACGCAAATTGACTTTTATTATCTGTTATACGTGCATGTTTGTCAACTTATGCTGCAGTCACATTTCCACTACACTGCAAAAACTCCGGTGTTGATTTAATACCAGCCCGGAATCTGTATATTATGTCCACACCAGAGAAGTGTAATCAAACTACATCAGTTTGGTTTCGGTCTAACACCAGATAGGTGTTTAATTAGAATTAAAACAGCATGGATTTGATTCCAAACTGGTGTTGTTTCAATACTTCTCTGGTGTGGACATATAAATTTCGGGCTGAGTTTTTGCAGTGTACGTCGTTTTATCAATTTTTATTCAAAACACCATAGCTTTTACAAAAAAATGTTAAAACGGCTGTTTTCGACTCGCTGTATATGGCCGCCGTAGGGGATATGTGACTGCGCCAATCTTTAATTGTTATTATGCCTATTGAATGGTGAATGTATGAAGGATATATAAAATTACATTATTGTTCCAAGGGATATTTGAATGGTTCTTTTTTTTAAGTTATATAACATTCATTTCGCCTTCTTTTGCGTCTTCTACCCCTTTATGTTCGTTCAGTTGCCTACCATGTCTCTGCTGGATAGAACAAATAGTCGACACAGTGGCCCGTATTCTGAAGTCAGGTTTAACTTAAACTCAAGTTTAAAGTTGTGGTTCAAGTATGGGAAGCCAAAAGTATCCAATTTTTTATTAAGTGGTATGTTTCTTATGTTTACTGTGCTCTTTCCTGATTCATCAATGGTGAAGACAATCATCTATTTATACTTCCTACACAATTATGAATGATTTAAGAGCCGAATGAGCTGAAAGTATGATATCTCTACTGTTAGTGATTATGTAACAATTGGCTGTCCATACTTAAACCACAACTTTAAACCTGAGTTTAAGTTAAACCCGACTTCAGAATACGGGCCAGTGTGATAAATAGTCGGTATGAAGCGTGTCCACACTCTACGGTGTGAATGCAATGGTTTATTTTCAGTTGGTCTACTGCCAATTCGTCCAATTACCATCTCGTCCAAGTACCATCTGGTAGCGGGCCTCTATGATAATTTACGAATTATAATTTACGAACTAAACATCAATCAAATTTGATGGATACATATAGTCTTTCCATGCATGCCGGAACCAACACACAATGAAACACAGATTGGCTATGTTTCACACCGTGGACACAGTACTGTTAACATGGTCATTCCACTGCTTTGACGTTTTGATACTCAGTAACTTAAGATAAAGTAAAATGGTGCCCCACATTGTTGCAGTGGAATGACTACAAATTATTTTTCACACTGCCATGTATGTGTATGGCAGTGTTGACAGTACTACTGTTTACCACAGTGTGAACACAAGTTATCTCAGTGTAATAACTTTGAACACAATGTGCAATAGAGTGTTCTCACACTCAGTGTGTGTAAAACTTTACATGAAGACCAAATATAATATGGTATCTTTAAACCACTCTCGAATCAATTCTGTGTTGTCTGCTTATTCAATGGTTTATCATGGTCACTTAGGACCATAATAGGTTAGAATCCAAGTTAATCCATACTGTTACACAGTATAGCGCCCTCATGTAAAACTATCGAACTATATCTTCTAATTTTTTACCTAACTAACTAAAATAATAATATAACAATGAATAATGTTGGTCTATACATAAATCATATGTTGTATCTAAATATTATTATGTAAGGCTTGACCTATATAATTTTTAAAACTATAACTTCAGATTCATTTGGCTGAAAGATAAGTATGCATTACAAGTCATGTATAAAGTCTTTTTTTAGAAAAAATATTTATGTTCATGTTATATTGTTACGTTTGTGGGCCTGGCGAAGGCCAACATGGCCGAAAGCTGGTATATTTTTAATAAAAGGAAACTGAACATCGATAATAATGTCTTAATCATCATTCTGTGTATTCCGTGTATAAACTATGGCCCTGGGAAGCGGGGTGCTGCCCCCGGGGGGGGGTCCACTTCCATTCACGAGTGGATATCATGCGCGACCATGGGGTCTCGAAAAGCACCCTAAACACGTAATTTCCATATTCTGAAAATGCACCCCTTAACAAGTATTGGCGTGTGAAACCCTACCCTTAACAAGTATTGGAAACAAAACGATACTCTTGGCAAATATTCCCTGAAATGAACCCCTAAACAAGTACAGGAATGTTTTGTTAGTGGTCCTTCGGTCGTCAGCTTTACCTTATTTGGTTTAGTACGACCCCACCTTCTACACCTCGCGCAAATCGGACTCTAAACACGAAGTGTTAGGGCAAAAAGGACATCCTTTATAAAACATTTTAATTTTGTTTTATCATCCCCGAAAATTCAACCCTAAACACGTAATTTTCCTAGCGAAATAGATACCCTTTTTTTCATTATTTTTGTGTTTTTGACACCCTTATCACGTTACGTACGTAACGTGCCCTATCGTGAAAAAGACATCCTTTTTACATTTTTTTTGGTCGCGCATGCTATCCACTCGTCAATGTAAGTCCCCCCCCCCCGGGGGGCTGCTGCGTGTGTTATAACCGGTTATCACCATGCAAAACCAGATGGAAATCTGGTAGGTATATGCACTGTTAGAAATGTATTCTTTAAAAAAAAAGTTCCTGCAGCAGAGTCTCGAGAACAGTGACCTGTAATTTAAAAAGATTGCGTGATCTTACATTATATCATATGGAACCATACAAATTTCCTTAAATAAAACTCTCTTTCCCCCTTTTATAAACAGACCTGTTCTGTAAAAAAAATCAGAAAAATCTCTGTTTTATGAATTTACAGAATGATTCTGTTATTAATTTCTGCAAAATTTTCTTTTTTTTCTGTAAATTCAGGTTTTTCTTTAAACAGTGTAGACCTAAGCTGAATAGCAAAAATTGAACCAAAAGCACCTTCACTTTGTGTTTTTATGATTGTTATATTTCTCTTGACCAAAATGACCTTTATTTTGTAGCAATCCCCCCTTTTTGTTTGCTCATCAAATTTAAACCAGCATCCCCTGTTAAGAAATCGTTCCCAGTGCCCTGTATTTAGCGCCTATCGATAAAAAAAAACAATTCAACGTTTGTTTTGACAAATATGTCAATAATATATATTTCTAGTTTCTATTTTATATAAATTGATCTTCGTGTGAAGTCAATACACACACAACAAGGATAATTAAAATTCCGTTTCTGAGCTATGCTCCGTTTTCTTTTAAAACGTATTTTTAATGGAATTATGGCATTTTACTATTACCAATTGAAACCTATGTGTGATTTATGATTATATTCAGTGAGATAGTGCTTGGTTTCTTTGAAAGGTTAGGTTTAATGTTATTTTGATACTTTATAATATAGGCCTGTCATATCACCTGTGCTGCAATTAAGCGATGCTGTGGCATTACTTTCCTCATTATCACACCCGATCTTGCTTAATTGTTATTTTTAAAACCTCTACTACTTTTATTCAGTCACATCACTCCTACCCACTAACTTTTTGGCCTCAACTTCCTTATTTTTATGTCGTCATTTTCTATTTTTAGAAACGTACCTTGTATGAGGTCATTATTATTTTGATCACACGATCGACATGACAAGCGGAGAATCGTTGTTGGTTGAGCTGAGTCTCCCCATTTTAAGTGGATTCCACGTCAACTTTTTATGTTGTACCGGTACCAAGGGTTAACTTACAAGTTTCTACAGAGCTACATTAAGTACGGAAGTACAACTCCCCCAAAATACACCGTTTACCAATACCAACGTTAGGCCTTGGCTTTAGCTGAGCGGCCACCCATCGCAACCCATCCGGTCGGTCACCGCTGCAGACCCCGATGGTTATGACATTGTTCCCCCGATGAGAGCGAGCTTGGAAGCTTAGGCCCCGCGGTTAACTGAGCGAGCTTGGTGCCAGACAAGAAAGGTGTGTAAGTTTATTGTTTTCACATTATTATATTGATCTAGCCCACCTCCACCTCTTGACTTTCTTGTCTGTGACTGAGACTGTGAAAAGGCAAAAGTCTTATGAGTTCTGAGTCTTGCAGACTGAAAAAAAATCAATCAAACACAGGCCAACTCCTGAGTCCCATTTTCGTCTATTGTATTGAGATTGCTGTTAACCCATGCATTTCCTTAAATTCAATTTATATTTGACAAATTTTGTTTGTTTTATTTTGACATCCTCCTTGAATCTTGACAACTTGATTTAGTCTTAGTTAATTGCTATTTGTAAACTAGGCCTAGCCAATTTTACCTACTTTTAGATGTAGGCCTGTGCTTAACAATTATTGTTAGATTTTATTAGTCGAAAATAGTTAAAAAGGCTGAATTTTGAACTGTCCCAATTTTTGTGTCTTGAGATTGCTTTTTACCTATGCATTTCCTCAATGTATATTTGACACATTTTGTTTTCGTTACTTTATTTTGACATCCTAATGGAAATCTGACGTTAGTCTTAGACCCGGAGGGGGGGGGGGGGGGGGGGGGGGGGGGGGGCACTTGACCAAAAAAGTGGTGTGGGTGTGCCGCGGGCGAGACAAAAAACGGGGGCCTTGCTTGGAGCGGGCTTATAGTAAAAAGGAGGGTCCTCGGAACGGGTTTTGGAACGACAAATGTTTGTGAAAACGGGGGTCCTTGGAACGGGTCGCCTGCGTGTGTTTGCGTATTCATCCCTATGGAACGGGCATACGTACATGCAGCTAGCCCGGTGGCATGGGTGCGCTAGCGCAGATGCGATGGTCTGACATCGCTTTGCGGCTGCTTTTCACCAAATTGCGGCTCATTGTAGCAGATCAATACAGCCGGAACAGCGTTACGGAACTTTCTTCTTTTTCCTTGATAAGAAGAAAATGCTATGCTTTGGAGCGGCTTACTTTGTGCATTTTCTCAATAAGACAAAAATGCTATGCCTTGGAACAAAAATTTGAGTGTAAAAATGGGGTCCCCTCCGTGGCACATACCCACTATGATTTATATATTGAGTGCCAACCCCCCCCCCCCGGGTCTTAGAACCCTGGGGTGGTATTCTGAAAGCTCAAATTTGCAGACAATTAGCATTTTGGTATTTTGAAATGTCACTTAAGTGCCCCTTTCTTTATTTGGCAGGGGTGCAATACGTATGTTATTTTCAAAATAGGCAGGAATGAATGTTATAGAAGAATCTCCCTTCCCTGAGCCAGGCCCCAAGACAAAGGCAAATAAAATATTGTAAAAAAAAAAGAAAGCTACAAATTGATTCAAATAGATGCATTCAAAAAAAAAATTAAAGCAACAAGGTACAAGAAAGAGAGAAAGTGAAAAGACATCTCTGATGCAAAAACTTCAGCATTACATGTACATGTATTTTTCAGCAAAAATTCTCTTAACAGATCATGGCGCAGTGCACCTGCAGCAACTGGGCCCTTCATGCAAGCCAACAAAGTGAAGAGACACTGTGCGCTAGTAGAAAATTTATGTTGTAAAAGCATATTTGATTGGCCAATTTTGCTCAGTAGGGGCGTGGCCTAAAATGAGTTAATTGAGCGCTAATAGAGTTTTCAGAATACAAATTTGGAGGTCCATTAGCACTCCATTGAATGGGTAACTTATAAGGAAACTTATGACACTTTTCAGAATCCCCCAGATGTTAATTGCCATAATAAACTGGCCAATTATTAAGCTTGAGATGCTTAGTCGAAATGTCCAAAGAAAAAGTAAAGAGTTAGTTGTCATCAGGCTCATAACCTCTCATATGGTCTAAAACAATAAATGTAGGTCTAGATCTATTGCTTTTGCTTTAAACATATCTAATGCTGAAAAGGCAGAATATTGACATTGTTAATGTAAATAACACTTACAGTATGATGCAGTGTGATGTTGCTTAAATTGACTTTTATTTCCTGCATCTGGTGCTCTCGTCAAACCTGCGGGGGGGGGGGGGGGTTCACAAAGATTTAAAAATATAAGTTTGAAAATGCCTACACTGTGGTTGCATGTGTATAAAATGCATGACTGCATTGGTCAGATCATGCCAAAATGAAGCGGATGATTACTTATACTAATGAGATTGCACTTTGCATATCATATAGGTACATCTGCATTTAAGTGCAACTCTAATTCATACTTAAATCTGTGAAATGCCCCCCAGAGAGAAACCATAATGGAGAACAAGAAGAATTAAGGGGAGAAGGAGATGGAGGACAAAAGAGAAGGAAGAGTAGGTAGAAGTAGAATGGAAAAAATTTGATGTTTTTCACCTAGTAATAACAGTTTGAAGGATTAACAGTTCCTTGCTGTTGCATACATTGTAATTATTGTTTTTATTTTTTTTTTGTGCGCTTTAGGTTTCACCACTGATCATTCAGGATGGGTGTCTTTGAAAAATGTCATATCGTGTTTGATCTTGATGCGATCAAAGTCAGCTACAAGATCCGTCAGGGATTGAAGGCAAAGATTACCAATCAGAGTGGAATAGTGGCATATTCACTCAATAATAAGGTATGGTTCTGACTTCCATTGCATTTATTTTGGCCCTTGGTCATTTCTAGGAAGGAAGTTCGCTGTGAGAAATTGATGGATAGACGATCGATGTTTCTTTAGAACAAGGCAGAGCATTGTCTTTCCTGCGGGAATCCAGCTTGCAGTTTATTACCAAACATCGCATTTCATTCTAGAAAAAATACTGGAAAATGCAAGAAAGCCGGTTTGAAAATATGCATAGTGTTTTTATATTGGGATTCGTGCTATAAGACATGGCAGAGAGTTTTGGCGAGTTGCCTTGAAAAAAAAGGAATAAATTAAGATATAAAGTAAAATGCCCATACAAGTAATTAAATTGGTTCCATGACATATGCTCTAGCGACAATTGCTCTAATGGAAAATCTGCATGTTAAGCCAGGCATAAAATCTAGTTATCTTACTTCCAAAACCAAACAAACCATAATCATACTCTTTACATTATTCTGATCAAAACTACAATCCTAACTCCAACCCTATGCTCTTTGAGAAATTGAGACCGGAGTAATTGTCTGATGACAAGTGTCACCACTTGAATTTTTCTTGCATTATCCTGAACTGACCTGAACTGACTTTATTACCAAATAATGTCAAAATACATCGATACTGATGATACAGGGTAAATGGTCATATATACTTCATTGATAAAAGGACTCCACAGAAATAGCAAGTACAGCTAGTGGGACGTGGAGCCCCTCTCCTACAATATACATAATCATTATTGGTAGCATGAAATAACATTTAAATAGTTAGTTTGCAAATCAAGCTCTTTGGCAAATAACATATCTAGTGTATAAAACAAATGAATAGGTCTAGCACAATAGGGTAAAAGCAAGAATTGCATACAAATATATCAAAACATATATACGATATTCACAAATGATTGAGGAACTCATGAATATTCTATTCTTGTTATTCTTGCTTCTTTGTTGATGTTTTTAGACAACTCACATGATCGTTGATGAAAGCAAAAGAAGGGGGTTCTCACATAAATGTAGCAAAGCACAGAAGCTTAACATTCCCATCGTCAGCGTATCTTACGTGGACGACTGCGTTGCTGCATCTCGACTACTCAATCCTACTCCATACCTGGTCGTTGACACTCAGGCCCAGTCTAGGTTTGGTCATGGAAAGATATCAGGTAATATCAGATCGTAGGTTTGTTATTTAATTATTAATATACTGCGCTTTTCCCAAATTGGCCCAAAGCGCTTACAACAACAAAAGAACACATCAATTATAGAATGAAATTTGTAATCCTAAAACTCTGGACTTAAAAAAATAAATGTCTTCAGTCCCTTTTTAAATAAAGAGAGAGAGATGGTGATTGTCTGAGTGAAAGAGGTAACTTATTCCAATATTTGGAAGCAGTTTATTTATTCTATATGATAAATACTGTTCTCGCTGGCTTGCCATAATTGATAGAAAGGAATGTTGTTGCTGGCTGGCCATAAATTATTGATAGAAACAAACAGCGTTTTGATTAATGCCTTCTACTCTGTACATAATAAATAATGTCACTTGCTTGCTGTAATTAATTGATGGGAACTTGTGGGGAACAGCTGTACATGAGTAAAGTTTTAAGTGGCTTGCCATAGTTGATGGTATGAATCATTTTCTGAAGTCTTTATTTTAGAAGGAAGGGGAGGGAGTCCTCTCAACCAGACCTCATATAATGAAATTTGTATCGTTGGCATTGTTATTCCAGGTATTCGCCAAAGGAAAGACAAAGACTCGATCATCAAAAAGAGAGCGCTTCATGTGGATTTACATTCTGTGAGGTATGTTTCCTTAAGGCATGGTCACACCGCCCGAGCGTTGTTAGAGCGGTAGGGAAAGAGGGCCGAATTTCGCTCACAAAATTGGGGGAAAAATAAAAAAACAAAAAAACAATCGAAATCGAAAATGGTGAACGGTAGCGAGCGGTGATGATTTTTTTCTCTCCGCTCCATGACCGCTCCAACAACGCTCGGGCGGTGTGACCATGCCTTTACCCATGGTCTTTTTGTGGTGTAAACTTTTATTCATTAATTTTTTTTTTTAATTATGTTTTTATTGTTTTCATAAATAATCAATTACAAGAAATCACAATATTTACATAATTAGAAATGATTGTAAACAAACAAAAATAAAACAACAACATTGATAAAGAAAAAAGCAAAAAAAAGTGACAAGTAACATAATCCAGAACAAATTAAAACAATTAGAGTCTGAACACATACTTACAACCAATATATCAGGTAATGAGCCGTGGCAAAATATTAACCTGTACTTGCGGGGTTTATTCATTAAATTTTAATGATTGCAACTAATTGTTTTTTGAATGGCATATGTGTTCTAGATTTGTTAGATGTAAGATTACATTTCCAACACAGAAGTTAAGTTAATTCAAGGGCATACATGTACATGTAATGTGAAAATTGAAACTAAAACTTTCATCCATACTGGGTGAAAATTACAAAGCTATACATTGAAGTTCTGCTTTGTCTAATGAAAAATGGCTGTATACGTAAATGAGAAAGCTGATGACATATTTCTACTTCAGTGCACATTGAATTACAAAGGCATTTTAAATATGATAATATATCCCAAGTATCTTAGTACAGTAATGAATTTATACCTTCACTGAGGAATCAAGCCACAAAATGAATTTTGGCTTGGAGCAGAATACTTGAATATCTGTAGAATTAAAAGGCATATTTTTGTGATTATCTCTATTATCTTTCTTCTGCAGGGTGTATTCATGGAATGACCCAAAAGCTCCAGACTTTCCATCCGAAGGACAATATCTTGTAGCTAGAAGTCTTCTTCTCGATGTAAGTTTATATTCTTACCTCAGGTGTACCTCGAAATTCCCATTTTTGTTGTTCAACCAACCTCATCGACATCTTTTTTCTTTATACCGGCACATCAATCATTTTGACCAAGCAGGAATCACCAGAGTGTATGAGCCAAGTGGTCAGTTACTTGTAGGGATTTATACCATTTTGCGACAAGGGTACCTTTATACTGTAAAGAATTCACAATTCGTTTTCATAAGATGAGTGAGAATTACAGGAAATATGATGAAACGACACAGGTGCAAGCTTTTCACTTACAGATTGATCACCAAAAATGTTGAGGGGGTCGAATGAGCCCCACATCTAGTTTTATTTTGTTTAGTTTTAGTCGTTACATTTACTCTCATACTCTTGTGTACTTATCAGGTAAATGTGTTATCCTGTTCTTCTGTACATCAGAGTCCTTTTTTTGTCATCTGGAAATAAATTGTTCCATTATTTTCTTTTCAGAGTGTGAAGGAGGAGAAGAATGGTAAACATATCTTCTACCAGTTAGAGTTACATGCTGTAAAGAAGGATAAAGGAGAGAGAATGGATACCCAGGCGGGCAATGAGTTCATGTATCGGGTGTTTTCACATCATGGTAATGTGAATGAACTGAAGGTAATTACACCAGGGGGGTGTCTCACAAAGATTTAATTGCAAATTTACTATTGATAACTCTTCTTGCGTGAAGAAGAATAAATTGATTTGCTTTATTTTCAATTGATCTATCACTTGCAAATTTGCAACCGAAATTTGTAATTGATAGCAAATATTTTGTTGCAATATCCCTTTAGAGTTGCACTTAAATTGCCAGTTACATGCAGAACAGTCCTGATGCAGAATTAAAGGCATTCGGGCTTACGTCAAATCATGCTAAGAGAATGCGCTCATGTGTATTAATCAATAACACCGGGGGGGGGGATGTTTCACAAAAGTTAAATGTGACTTAGAGTTTCACTTAAACGGACAGTTATATTTGGTTTCAAAGGCTCACCGCATTGATCATATCAAGCTAAGGAGATGCATGCTGCTATGCATGAAGCAACATTGTGTGTTGCATGTGTGCATCAGCTCTAAGCAGGACTTAAGTCACGCTAATAAATTCAGATCAATCGCAATTTTGCAAGTGATTTCAACTCCTACATGTATCTTTTTAGTGTACATTTGAGAGAAATCCCTAAGGTGTGATTGATTCAAATCAATCACAACTCTGTGTAAGGCAAGGTCTAGGAGGTGGTTTCATAAACATTTGTTATTAACTAGTTGCCATGTAATTAACAACTATCCTTCCTGTTGATTGGCTTAGGAGCACATGTGTATAACGGTTGCTATGGTGATTGTCAGAAAATGACAACTTGTCGATGCAGAACATTTTCATGAAACAGTCCCCTGGTATGTTCAAGTGATTTGCATTTACCACTGTACATGGTGAATGTTCCATGTGGGTACTTCATTTACTCTTCTTAACCCCTTGACTGCTACAGTCTTATTGTTCATTCATACCCACCTAATGAAAATAGGAAAGAAAGAGGATGAAAAAGTTTAATCAAATGCAACTCCAAATACAGAGCTGCCAAGTAGTACTGATTTTCCGTATTTAGTACTGAAAATAGAGAAGAATGCTAATGGTTTCATGCAAAATACTGATTTTTTAAGCTTCAGTTTATGTGTTGTCCTATGGTATTCCTGTGAAAATACTAATTTCCTCACCAAAATACTGATTTTCAGCCTTGAAAATACTGAAATGTTCTTGTTCAGGTTGGCAGCTCTGCAAATATATCCAAAGTCCCTTTGGAAGCACATAGAGGCATTAGATGACAAGGCATTATGTACTTTACATGATATTAATATTATTGTTGTTATTATTGTTATTATCATTAGTGTTATTATCATTATTATTTTTATTGTTATTATTATCATTATTATCATCATCATCAATGTTGTTGTTATTGTTGTTGTTATTATTATTGTGATGTATTCACTCTTCTATTTGATAGGATGAAGAGAGTGGCGTAAGGGAGTGTCGATACTTGAAGACAAGCCAAGCCGCTGTTGATATCTACCGTCAGTTATATGAGCAACGTATCAAGCCGCCCTGGAAGATGAAACGGTGTAAGAAGATGATTTCTAGGTGGATTGGATCTCCGACATTTAGAAAGGTTAGTGTCACAACTGTTGTTTGCTCGACTTTCTCACATGATGCAAAAAATTATGGCAATCAGATTTTCGTTTTGTCTACAAGCATACATGAGACAAGCTTTTAGTTGATATGTTTCATGGTTTCTAGAGTTATCATGAGCATGAAAACGGATTGATTGACCACCAAATCTTGCTTCTGGCAACTATCTACAGTACAGTACATTTCATTATGGGTTATGAATTATGAATAATGTTTTGTCCATGTAGCATTGTAAATGATAGTATTAACGGTATATTTACCCAGGGTAGCCACTTCATTTCCGAAAACTGTTCTCCCAGCGGGCCCATCTATTATTATTACCCTGGTTAAGCTAGGTTACCTATTCAGGTTCACACAGCTTATTGAGGAATTACTTCCTGCTAGTACCCATTTACCTCACCTGGGTCAAGTGCACTGTAGATAAATTCCTTGCTGAAGGAAAACTATGTCATGGCTGAGATTAGAACCCACAACCCTCTGTTACAAAGTCCGGAGACTAATCCACTGGGCCACGACACTCCACATGTACATGTAGCACCATGATGCCAAATTGGACATGGATTTTTTTTTCATGAATGTTGAACATCTGTTGGAAAAATGAATTTTGTTATCATGTATACGGTATTTTTGTTATCATATACATGTATATATCTTTCATATGTAAATACTGTTAACTTTTGTTAAATTGTTAAGTACTGGTAGTCATTGTTTATTTATATTACAGAGTATATTCAGTAGACTCACTATTGTTCATTCTGAACAATTAAGTTAAGAAACAAATTTCTTTCTATCTAGACTAGAAGGGGCCAGACTTGACTAGCATTCATGTATTTTCTGGTTCTTATTATCCTTACTTTTCTATGTATTCATAACTGATTGTCTGTAAACTTGTAAAATTGGTATTATCATTGCATTGGATAATAAATTCATTCATTCATTCAATTCATTCATTTCTGAGCTGTCAAAGCATATGACAATTTTCATCAAATTGATTTAATTTTGTAAGTTTGTAAAATTGTTGAGGTTTGGTGGCTACAATCTTTCAACTTCAAAAAGACGATTGTTGTTTGATTTGATTATATTTCATTATTGTTCTTTTTTTATGATTTAGGATTCCTTTGATGCGGGTTATTTGGCTGGTGAGAAGCTTTCATCGGATTTAGTAGCCCTTGTGGAGCAGATATGGATGGAAGCCATAGGTCATCTCAATGACATACTCTCATGTCCCATGGATAGGGTGTCACGTGACCAGGTAAGCAAAAGGTCATCTTAATGACATACTCTCATGTCCCATGGATAGGGTGTCGCGTGACCAGGTAAGCAAAAGGTCATCTTAATGATATACTCTCATGCCCTTTGGATAGGGTGTCATGTGACGAGGTCAGCAATACGTCATATTCTCATTCCCTTTGAAAAAGACATTACAAGGGATAGCCTGGACATATATGGGGAAAAAACGGATGGGAGGGGGGGGGGTAGGGAGGAGGTACATTGGCAGCCCATGGTTTATTTACACCTGGCCTTTCTTAGGAAAGTTCCATTATTTTATTTCTCTTTCTGTTAGTCTTTTTTTTTTGGGGGGGAAGGGTTGCCAAAATTTAAAAATGGCATGACTTTAAACTCATGAAATTCTGATTGTGGATAGCTGTCGCACTGTCCACAACTTGCATCCTTTTTAAATCCCCCCTCCCCCGCACTCCCCCCCCCCCCATAGATCTTCATGTGTATTCTTACAAGTGTTAGTTGAAAGGAGGCAGGGGGTACCAATATTTTGTTATTAAAAAAAAAGGTTAAGTTTCATTCATTTCATTCATTCATTTATTGATTCCACTTTTAAAACAAATATCATAATATACGTAACAAATGTGGTCATAAACATAGTGTATCAATGATAAAATTAAGTAGGGGAAGGCGGGGTAAGTTGTGACAGTTTTTGCTTTTTGCATGTTAGAATTGATATGATTAATAATCTTGTCGAAATAAGTACCTTCCCTTGAAATTCAATTCTTCTGAAATATTTTCCACCTATATATAACTTTCTATCCCCACACTGAAAGTCATTGTGACCTTTGAAAAAAACGATGTCAAATGGCTCAACTTGCCCCATATATGGGGTAAGTTTGAGCCACCTTCTGGGGTAAGTTGAGCCACAAAAATTATGTACAAAATGTATGGGGGAGAACCAGCATGTCAATTTTTTGTTTAAAGTCTTTTCACCTGCTAATTCTCTATAAATACTAACATCCTGTAAAAGGAAAGGAGCAGTCATGTAAATTTGCTCCTTTCAGCCTGCATTTCAATCGATTTTTATGGTTTGTTTGTTTTTTAAGATACATTACCATAGGAATTACCATGGCTCAACTTGCCCCATGCTGTTTGGCTCAACTTACCCCAGTCCGAACTTAGTGCGATAATTTTGTATCCACACATTTATTATGCATCCATCATATAAAAGACTATGACAAAAATGAAGATCCATACCTGGACTAATAATGTTGTTATCATGTCTTTATTATATTTAAAGATGTGTGTGTTTATAAAGCACTTATCTATTTCACACTCTTTTTTACTTTTTTGGCTGAAATTCATATTTTTCCCTCTAAAAAACTACTTTTTGTTTCAAAGTTGGAAACAATGTGGTGGGGTTAGGGGTTATGCTATGGGTCATCAATACATGTCACCACCACAATGTCTGACTCATTCATTATTGGCCTGGGGCTGGTGGCTCAACTTGCCCTATGCTCAACTTACCCCGCCTTCCCCTATCTAACATAAGTTTTTTTTTTAAGCATAAGGTACACTACAAATGTAAAAAAAGTGAGGAAACCTAAATAAAAAGCAGAGCTTGTAAAAAATTAGGCTCCCAATGGGGGAAAAATATAAGTTGTTACTTTGAGCGAACAAATGTGGAAACGGAATACATATTTATTACGTAGATTGTTTTACACAAATGGTATCGAATGGCATCAGGTTACCAGAAAAAGATGAAATAGAAAAAAACCGAATAGAAATAAAAATAGCAAAATAAAAAGAAATTGGAAAACGACCAAAAAGACGGGGGGGGGGGGGGGGTCAAGGGATATAAAGAGAAAGAATAGACAAAATTAATTAATTAATTGCAGTCATCAGTACGATCCAGCATTGTACCTCTCCAAGAGGTATAACTTGAGCTTGCGTTTGAAACAATTGAGAGATGGGCTTTCAACCAGTTCCTTATTAAGGCTGTTCCAGAATTTGGGTCCTGTTGTAGTAAAGGTGCTATTAGCAAAAACGGTTCGGGCTTGTGGGAGATGGTAATGATTAGCTTGTCTAGTTGAATGGGAATGTACAATGAAATTGCGTTGAAATAATGGCGCAAAGGCATCTGGTAAATTGTCATTCTTGAGTTCGAACATAAATATGCCAAGGCCAATGTCTGGATTTGTGTTCCTACATGCATTTCTGTGAAACATTCTCAGAAATATTGAAATATTGAATAGGATGTTGTTCCCATTTCTTGGTTGTCACAGTCGGCAGATAATAATACATAACATTTACAAGGCGCTTACTACGGGTGTTTCTAAGCGCAATGTGTTCTCTTCATGGTTTGTACTTGGGATTAAAAGAAAAGAAAGAAAAAAAAATGTGCTATACTAAGAAAAATATATTGTGTTATTTGTTACTAGTATTTATTCAATTATATCTTTTAATGATTATTTTCCTTTTCGAATTTGCTACCCTCCAGGTTGAGAAAGGCGAATGCATTCTCCTGCAGATCAAAGAAGGATTAGACGCAAATAGAAGTCAAGCCGTTCTACTCAAGCTGAGTCATGAGTACTATGATAAGATTCCGCATAAGAAGCAGCCTATTTTGAAGACTAAACAGGATATCACAAGAGAGCAAGGACTCTGTCAGGTTAGTATTCAAGCTCTCATAATATATGCATATTTAAGAATGAATAAAAAGATGTAAGATAAAAATCCATA
Organism: Lytechinus variegatus; assembly: GCF_018143015.1. Classification (NCBI taxonomy): domain Eukaryota; kingdom Metazoa; phylum Echinodermata; class Echinoidea; order Temnopleuroida; family Toxopneustidae; genus Lytechinus; species Lytechinus variegatus. The sequence goes on along the minus strand of NC_054743.1, from coordinate 35,390,633 downwards.
TTTTATTGTTGGAAATAGACATGAAATGAAACACCTCGAAAATTTTCTTTGCCCAATTGATTGTGGGCCTGGAAGTTGCTGTGCAACGGCAGATCGACGAGGCTCTATCCCTTTAATCATTGAACGACAAACAGGGAAGCAGCAACTCCCATCTTTGAACGTCATTTGATCTGACGCGGCCGGGGTTTGAGCCCCCGACCACCCGGTTGTGAGACAGACGCTCTACCAACTGAGCCGATACACTGGTTATAAAGGACCTGTCACATTGTTCCGTGCAAGCCTCGCCGATATGTTACGGATGATTGCTCGCAACTCACGCACAATAGAGTTTTGAGCGTGTTCAAAACTTTTTTGCGCCCAAATCAGACTTGCGTGCGCTTCCTTAGGCAACTGCGTGTTAGATCCGCGCCGGATACTGTCATTGCAGGCGACCTGCGAGTAGCATAAATGGTTACCCACAAGACACACGCAAGGCTTGCATGGAAGGATGTGACAGTGTACTTAAGTAATAAAAAGCTTTTAATAGGCAATGGTCATCAGTTTTCATTGGGGAACTTGACACCATCCAGGTGCGTAAGACTGTAACAGCTGTTACCAATCACCCAGTGTTGAACAAGATTTATGATCAGCAGATATTTATGTTTGACTAGGTGATCTTTGTACATGAAGCTTTGACAATGCTTAATAGGGTTCACCTCATGAATAAACCTGTGAAGGACTATTTGATTGAAGAGAAATGAAAATGAAAGAGATTGAGTAGGAATCGAGAGGCAAGAAAGAGATAGTTAAAGGTCAAGTCCACCTTCAGAAAAATGTTGATTTGAATCAATAGAGAAAAATCAGACAAGCACAATGCTGAAAATTTCATCAAAATCGGATGTAAAATAAGAAAGTTATGACATTTCAAATTTTTGCTAATTTTTAACAAAATAGTTATATGAATGAGCCGGTTACATCTAAATGAGAGAGTCGATGATGTCACTCACTATTTTTTTGTTTTTTATTGTTTGAATTATAAAATATTTTAATAGTTACGAATTTGATGATAAGCACCTCCTATCCTGAAGCACAAAATGTTAAAATAATGGAATTCCATGTGTTCAGGGAGGAATGAAACTTCATTTCACATGACAATGACGAGAAAATCAAAATATTTCATATAGTAAAATACAAAGAAATAGTGAGTGAGTGATGTCATCAGTTCCCTCATTTGCATACCGAACGAGATGTGCATATAACTGTTTTGTGAAATGAAGTGAAACTTTAAAATGTCATAGCTTTCTTGTTTCACATCCGATTTTGATGAAATTTTCAGTGTTATTGCTTGTTGAGTTTTTTTCTCTTTTTATTCAAATCAAGTTTTTGTTGGGGTGGATTTGTCCTTAAAGAGAGTAGTAATCTGTGTGAAGACTTGGCAAGTACGTGAAAGTGAAACCAGACTTTACTTCATTCTGGAGTGGTTGTCACAGTATTTCTGAATGGGCTGTCATACCGGAATGTTTTAGTTAGCATGAAACAACATGCGTAGGCTATGGCAAGCCATTTCCTTAATCTCCTTTCTTGAGTTCTTGTCAAGAATTATCACAGATAATGCTCCATATAAAGAATTTGAATTCCTTGTATCCAGAGGTTGTAGATTGAAAATCAGCTGAGTATTAATAACGAAAAAAGCAGTAAAAATCCAAGAAAAAAAGTCATTCATGTCATGTTCAGAATATTAAAACATATACTTTAGGCCAAATTTGTTATTATGCCCAGCTGCCATTAAATCCACCAGACCAAGTGATTAAAGGGGAAGTTCACCCTGACAAAAAGTTTATTGTAAAAATAGCAGAAAAAATAACAATAAATATTGCCGAAGGTTTGAGAAAAATCCATCAAATAATTAAAAAGTTATTAGAATTTCAATTATTTGATTTGTGACGTCATATGCGAGCAGCATTCCTACATAGCGAATGGTAAAAATTCAATGAAATGTCATTTTCTCAGAAAATTGAAAATGGTTTTCACTGTATCTAATATACAAATCATTTCACACCCGATCATGAATAGAAAACAAAATTAAGTCATCAGGAACCATAAAAAATTTGAAATTCATGCATTTTATATTACATAACACATGGGGCAGCTGCTCGTTTATGACGTCACAAATCCAAAACTTTGAACTCTAATAACTTTTTTACTCTTCAACGGATTTTCCTCAAAACTTCACCAATATTTTTTACTATTTTTTCTGCTATTTTTACAACAAAGTTTTCTTCAGGGTGAACTTCCCCTTTAATTAGTTAAGTTTCTTAATTTTATTATCAAAATCACCATAGTCAAATCCGATTTCAACAAAATAAGCACTACTGTTTTCAAGTTTTAACTGGAAAAAAAATCATTTGATGGTGCAATGACTGAGAAATGCCATGTTGTTTACTGTGTTTTCAGTTGCTTAGCGATGTTCACAGCATCTGAAGCTTGTCTAGAAATTAACTTGTCCAGCAAATTTTATAACAACTGGGCATAATGATGAATTTGTCGTAAAGAAGTCATTTCCGGATAGTATTTGATGTTACAGTGACAGAGAAGTCTAATGTTTTTTACTGTGTTTTCAGTTGCTTAGTGATGTGCACAGCGTCTGTGAGGCCACTGATTGGTCTATGCGAGGGAGTACAGAGGCCAAGTATCGTACTCTCCGCTGTCATATGGAACTCCTAACATCAGAATCGGCAGAGTATGAGCAGATTTCAAAACAGATCCAAGACAGCTTGACGGGGTAAGGTGTTTGATGTGTGGAGCAATGTGGCCCAGTGGATTAGTCTTCTGACTCTGAAACAGAGGGTCATGGTTTGAATCCCAGCCATGGCGTTATTTCCTTATCCATGTTGTGCTGCACTCGACCCAGGTGAGGTGAATGGGTACCCAGCAGGATTAATTCATTGAATGCACTGAGCGCTCAAAGGCAGCTCGAGCTTAAGCCGGGGTAATACTAATAATAAATGCGCCTCGGAATAGAATATTAATAGATGGCGCTATATAAATGCCTATTATTATTATTATTACCCCATTTTTCAGATTTTTTATCAACCAAAAGAGGAGCATTCCGTTTTTCCATTTATCGTAGATGAAAAATAAATCAGCTCATATATGTATGTGTTTGGCGGGATATGGGTGTAAGAGTAGTATAGTTTTTCAACACTTGTATTTTCTCAAATGTTTGAATATTAGAATGCTTAACATGTCTTAATTTTAAAAAAGTGAGGGAGACACATCTGACATTGAGCAGAAAAATTTGTGCTGCACGATTATGACCCCTTTTTTTATTTCCAAATGTTGGCAGGCCTTTAATTGTGATATAATGATTGTAATGATAATAATAATAATTATATCGATAATGGTAAATTGGTAATGATAATGACAATAATGATATTAATAATGATATGCAGCATTTATATAGAGCTTGCTACATGTACAAGTGTTACTAAGCCCTGCATATTATTACCACGGCTGCAGTAAATTAGAGTAGCTGCCTGCTGGGCACTTCATAACATTTTGAGGAATGTTTGTGTTGTTAGTTTTCACTGAATTACATAAACCATCTTACTAAGATGGAAAATTTGCAATATAAATCTCATCTTCCATTGATATTGATATCAATATCATTATTGCTATGTGCATTTCCATTTTATTATTTTTTCTTTTAAAGGGGCAATTCCATCGAGGTGAAAAGGATCTTTGCCGTTGAACGATTTGTAGAAAGTTCCAACTTTGCTCATCACCTTGGCAACAAGAAGCTTTTGTTCCATTCCTCCAAGCCATCCAACTTCTTAGGTATCCTTTCAAGGTAAATATGATTAAAGGTTCGAATGGGGAGCAACTGACCAATGCCTTTTGTAGTCTTTAGAGTACTGAAGTGAGGACGAAAAAAAAACATTTTTTTTTTGCATTTGGTAATCAGTCCATGGGGGCCCCCAAGATATGACTTCATGATTACATTTAAAACCAGGCCAATAATACATTTACTCCAGTGGGGTTAATTATGTATTCATCATGTCATATCTTATGGCCCCCATGGACCGATTCCCACCAGATTTGGACTGTGGAGGTTTTTCATCATGCATCACTGAAATATGGTATAAAAAATGCTGAAATTGAAAAGCAACATAGAGAAAATTGATGACACCACACTTCAGTACTCTATTAACTGTGTGTTATAAATAGCTAGTCTTTAAATTTACCTTATGAGACAACTATGAATAAAATCGGGAGTAGATTAGTGCATGGTTTTTATTTGTTTAGAGAAATAGAGAGAGACTATAGAAAAAAAACGGTTTTTTAGAGGAAAAGTACTTCACTTACATGTAGCTTCATGGTTATATGGTTATTAGGGTATGAATTCAAGTGAGCATTTTTATTTCAAGACTACACTGCTTAGTGATGCATTGTGGGTTAGGATCCTGGCCAGATTTGGTGAAGTATTCTTTCTTGAAAGTAGTCCTGAAAAGGACTGTAAACTGCTTGAGTTGGCGAGTAGAGAGACTCGACGTTTCGGACAGGTTGACTGTCCATCTTCAGGAGTGAAGACAGACAGTCAACCTGTCCGTCTCTCTACTACTCATCATCTCTACTCGCCGACTCAAGCAGTTTACAGTCCTTTTCAGGACTACTTTCAAGAAAGAATACTTTACTCTCAAATCTCCACTTTCTCGCCTATCCATTTCTTCTCTTCTTCTATCCACTGTTTCTATAACATTCCACATAATTTACTTAACTATAAAACTTAATTTTTATAAGATGAGTGTTCAAATGGTCCTTTTAAAAAAAAATAGATAAACATTTCTGAGAGAGGGAAATAATATAAAGAGGGATTGAAAATTCAAGTTTTTCATAGAGAATCAGCTGCAGAAAGAAGAAAATTCTACGGTGGGCCACTCGTCATTTGTAAGATTGGAATATTGGATGATACTAGAGTCTAATTCCTAAAGCTTTGATGTCATTGATATCTATGTTTGGTAATCTTGTCATAATTTTTTCAAGCTTGCTTTAATGTAGGTCCCATCATATTTCTTTGACTTAAATTAAGCTTTTTCTTTATAGCTCGACTGATAGTATCTTTATATTATGTTATTGTATAGTTCTCAGTTGTTTATGATTTTATGATTATGTGTAATTGTTGCTGTTTCATTTTTATTGTCAATCAAATGTCAATGAGAAATATGAAAATAAATGAAATGAAATAATTATTCACTAATTTTAATGTTATCAAGTAATGTTCTATTTGATTGTATTCTGTTCAATTTTCAGAGGGTTGCTGATGCCTAAGATAGTGGTTGATGATTTAGGTGTCAGCCGGACAGACGCTGGCATGCTGGGACATGGAATCTACTTTGCTGATAGTGCCAGGTAAGGCATATTTAAGTTGATGTTACTTTCGTGTAAAATAAAATATTGGACCATTCAATGTGTTTTGGCACAAATGAGAGGAGTTCTCAGGCGTTTAATATGGTTCTTGTTTTCATTTTTGTGTCCATGTGTGTTAGTAACAATTTGATATTGATTAGTACTATTAACAGACATCTTTCTATTAAGCTTGTAATGTATCTCTTAATTTAGCACCAATGCATGTTGCTCTGTCCAGAACACCTTGAGTAATGGTTGTTTTCTGATGATATGTGAGGCTTCTTTAGGCAGATATCATAAGGTCATGGAATATAACCAAGATCAAAACCAACCTCTTACCTGATCTTAACTAATCTTATATCTCTCTTGTTTTAGCATCAGTGTATGTTACTCTGTCCAAAGCAATTTGAGTAATAGTTGGTTTCTGATGATATGTGAGGAATCCTTGGGCAGATGTCATTAGGTCCTTGAATATCAGCCAGATCTTAACCAATTTCAAACCAGATGTTAATAAATCTCTAATCTAACCGACCACATACATGTATCTCTTCTTTTTAACAGCACCAGCGCATGTTACTCTGTCCAAAGCAAACTGAGTAATAGTCGGTTTCTGATGATATGTGAGGTGTCCTTAGGCAGATGCCATGAAGTCACTAAATATCACCCAGACCTCGACCAACCTCCAAGTGGCTTTGATAGTGTCAAGGGTTTAGGAGCCGTAGCTGGACAGATAGCTTCCGATTTTAGTGTAAGTATTAATAATAATAATAATAATTGTAAAGGGGAATATAATCTGTCAAGTACATGTAGGACATTCTAGTTGCTCCACATGAGAAATTGTTCACATTGTGCTGCACTCAACCCAGGTGAGGCGAATGGGTACCTGGCAGGAAATAATTCCTTGAAATGCGAGTAAGCTGTAAATAATGACAGCCACCAAGCTAAAGCTGGGGTAGTAATATTGAAGTCCTTTGGAAGCATATAGAGAAGTTATAATCATAATGCTCTATACAAAAACTGTTTTATCAGTGGCTGCTGATGAGGCATTTCAAGGAATAAATTATGATAAATTGCAGATTGGTCTACTGTTATGTGATGATGAGACATATCTCACATATTCAATATTATATCTATACATAATCAATACTTAATCAATATTTCTACAGGAAGTATACCAGCTCCAACTTTCATTTGAAAGTGTTACTCATTCTTCTTCCAGCTAAACTTCTGATGCACACACATTTTATGGCTTTCTTATTCACTACATTTCATGTTCTCCCTAAAAGGTCAACTCCCCCAATTCAGAGTAAAGTTATGACGTACAGATTGTTTTGGTCAAACGTCCAAGGTTGACCAACACCTGTTTGATCGTAAAGAGTCTAGACCAGACCAATATAAAAGGGGTTCACATCTGAACCAAAATCAGATTACTTCAGAGAATGCAGATTGGTTATAGATTAATACAGATTGTTAGAGATTGGTTAGAGATTATTACAGATTGCAGATTACTTTACAGATTGTTCCAGCGTACAGATAGATTAGAGATTGGAGTTTAGAGAGTATAGTCACCATCAGACTTACTCATGTTCCTGTATTATTTGTCATCATCATCACCTTAGTTATCATCTTCAATAAATGTATATATGAACTGTATAGGCTTTGTATTGCTTCGTCTCATCTTAAGTCTGGTTGAAAGTTAAAGTGCAATCGATCCAACCCCAACACAACACTACATCCACTTTATCTAAACCCCATTTGGTCTCATCCAATATTTACAATCAGTTTGTCTAATATTGCATTTGGCAGAGTGCAAGATCTGCACTCCAATGTGAGTGGATGCTACAGAGCCATCTACTAAATATCATGTGATCTGATTTGGACCAATCAGATTGAAGAACATTCTTTGGAGTTATATGGTAATGACTTCCAAACATTTGGGGGATGCTGTCCTTTGACGACTTAAATGGAATAACAAAATAAGGGCATCGAGATAGACTAAATGGTCCATTTTTAAAAATGTTTCCATTAAAGGGGAAGTTCACCCTGACAAATATCAATAGACAAATCATGTCACACCCGATCATGAATAGAAAAGAAAATTAAGTCATCAGGAACCATGCAAAATTTGAAATTCATGCATTTTATATTACATAACACATGGGGCAGCTGCTCGTTTATGACGTCACAAATGCAAAACTTTGAACTCTAATAACTTTCTTACTCTTTAACGGATTTTCCTCAAACCTTCACTAGTATTTTTTCTGCTATTTTTGCAACAAAGTTTTCTTCAGGGTGAACTTCCCCTTTAAGAGCAATGTATTTTGAGGGTAGGATCAAGAACTTTATGTGAATTTTCAATTGGATTTGTAAAATGTCAGTGTTGGATTTAAAGCCAATTTCATTGAATTCTTTAACTGACTCAGATTTTTAATTTGGCTCATGATATTGAAATGTTATGCATGAAACCAACTCCAATGAATCCGTGAACACTGATTTGCATATCTCTAAAGGCTAACGAGTTTACCATCTACAATGTGAACCAACAACGATTGAGATACTTGGTTGAGTTCACTCTGCCCGAGGATCAGACTGACACTCCTTCATCGTTCATCCCCGATCTTCCAACTGTTCCCATGGAAACGGATGACACCAAAGAGCAACCAATACCTCCACCTGTTGGTGAGTGCATCTCATTCAATCTGGGCCCTGTTTCACAGATCCTGAAGATTGATTATGTTATTGATTGTAATGATTATCAATGAAATCAATATTCTTAATCAGTTGTATACCCAGTTGTTGTGTGTCCGGACAGGTTGTGTGTTAAAAATGAACTTCAAAAAAAAGTCAAGGATGGATAATTTTCACTTGTCGGAGTATTTGGAATAGTCTTTCCAGCAACATCCGTTCATGTCCTTCAGTAATCACTTGAAGAGTAGAACAGGGGTCCGTTGCAGAAAGAGTTGTGTTTAAACGCAAGTCAAAAAATCAATTGCAAGTCCCAAATGCGCGCTGTTGATTGGCTGAAAATAAAGTTGCGCTTGATTTTTAGAGTTACGATTGATTGCAACTCTATCTACAATGGGCCCCTCTTCTTTTTTTTATTGTAAAATGCTTTGAGCATGTTTAATTTTCTAACTGGAAAATGACTATGTTAATATTAAAATATATGTTTATAATCATTTTATTGTTTCATTTTGTGTATTTTATTTGTTATTGTTTCTCCTTGTAGAAATGAAAGATGTACTGGCAGTCCCTAACCCTAATGATAAGGTTGTAAGTGGTTTACAAAGTACATCCAGCAAGCCTATTCCTCTCAAGAACGTATGCGTCCGAGCAAAGATGATGGACCTAGCAGCCCAGGTAAGATTTCAAAAGTTTTACAGTTCTAGGTAAAGTTTAGGAAAGTTCTGGGCTCGTCTTACAAAGAGTTGCGATTGATCCGATCAATCACAGCCATGGTAAGCAAGCAAAGTCAACATATAAAATGCATGTTTGTTCAAATTTTTTCGAGATATGAATGTATTCCCATACATTCATTGATTTCTTAACTAATTGGTGTGTTTTCCTTTGTTTACAAAGGACATTTTACAAATTTCCTGTAGAATAATCATGACACTGATGGATTTCCATAGAGTTGCGATTGATTGGATTGATCATAACTCTTCGTAGGTATGTTTAGGAAAGTCAAATCTATGTTATTTCAATTGGAAAGATATAGTTCGTTCTTAAAAACCTTGTATTGGAAATATTGTATGACAAGAAAAAGAAATACTAAAAAGTTTGGGTCTGTTACTTTATTCCGGAACTGTGCATAGTCTCATATAAAGGTTGCTCTGCTTCAGTGGACCTTCCATAAGTGGAATAATTGCTGATTAAAAAACTCGAAGCAATTTTTTTTTAGACCAGATCGTTCAAAATATATGTTATATACCTCTTCTAAGTTGAATTTCTCCTAAATCAAACAGATTTCTGTTTTCCTGAAAATATTTGACTTAGGAAGAGTTACCTTTACTAGTCTTGTCTCTGTTGTTACTTGCAGTCAATACGATGCTTGATTTGGAATTCCTTAAGAGAATTTATATTTATCTTGTTTTCTATCCTGATCTTGTCGAAGCAGTAAATTTTATTTGATGAATGCTGTCCTGCCGAGTTCCGACAAGATTTGCCACAAACAGAAACAGAAAATATGTAGATATCTCGTTATCTCTACAGGTCTTTTCAATGGTGATATTTGGGACTTTACATGTGTACGATGTACCATTTTGTTTTTCATTTATTTATGTATCTATTTGTTTATTTCATTGTCAATTACTTTATTTATTCATTTACATATTTCTTTATTCAATTATTTATATATTTATTTATGTGTTCATTCATTCATTTATTTCTTTGAATTGACATTGCCGTCATTACTATTATTATCATTTATATTAGGGGTGTAATTCAGGTGTAAATTTCAATTTATCTCTCATCCATTGTACCTCTAGGTCGTCATCTTCCAGGAGTATGACAACGTGAACCGGGAGTCCATCGAAGCCAAGTATGTATTCCCCCTGGAAGACAGTGCCGCCGTGTGTGGGTTCGAGGCATTCATAGGAGACAAGCACATAGTGGGTACGGTCAAGGAGAAAGAACAGGCTCATAAGGAATACAAGGAAGCAATCAGTAAGGGGCATGGAGCATATCTCATGGATGAAGAAGCACCAGTAAGTCGATCTTCAAATTGGCATCTCCTCATTGTGTCACACTGTTTTACACAATTTTTCTCACAATGTTTTGCACACAGTTTTACTTGCTGTTTTTTGACATGATGCTTTATATATACTTTTATACACAGTTTTACACAAGTCATTACTCAATCTTCAAATTGGCAATTCCTCATTTTACTCAATGCTGTGTTTTACATTCTAGTTTTTATCCTACACTGATTTACACAGGGTTTTACCCACTGTTTTATAATTTTTTTGCACAATGATTTACACATTGTACACAAGTCGTTACTCAAACTTCAACTTGGCTATTCATTTGACAACTCATAACACACAACAAGGTTTTGAGGCATTCATAGGAGATAAGAGATAAGGAGGAAGAACAGGCTCATAAGGAATACAAGGGAGCAATCAGTAAGAGGCACAGAGCCTATCTGATGGATGATGAAGCACCAGTCAGTCGATCTTCAAATTGGCATCTCATTGTGTCACATGTTTAACTCAATCTTTTACCCACCGTTTCAGGCAATGTTTTGCACACAGTTATACTTACTATTTTGACATTATGCTTTATGCACAGTTATATACACAGTTTTACACAAGTCATTAATCAATCTTCAAATTGGCAATTCCTCATTTTACTCAGTGCTGTGTTTTACATTCTAGTTTTATCCTACACTGATTTACGCAAGGTTTACCCACTGTTTTATCATTTTTTTGCACAATGATTTACACATTGTACACAAGTCGTTACTCAAACTTCAAATTGGCAACTCATTTGACAATTCATAACACACAATAATGTTTTGAGGCTAAATTGGATAAAAGCACATAGAACAGGCTCATAAGGAATACAAGGAAGCCATCAGTAAGGGACACGGAGCCTATCTCATGGATGAAGAAGCACCAGTGAGTCCGAAACGATCTTCAAATTGGCATCTCCTCATTTTGTCACATAAATGTTTTACACAATGTTTTACACACTGTTTCATGCAATGTTTTGCACACAGTTATACTCACTATTTTTTACATGATGCTTTATGCACAGTTTTATACATTGTTTTACCCAAGTCATTACTCAGTCTTTAAATTGGCAATTCCTAATTTTCACACACTGTTTCACATAATTTGCACACAGCTTTACACTATGTTTTGCATACAGTTTTGCTCACTCTTTTTATATGATGATTTATGCACAATTTATACACTGTTTTACACAAGGTATTACTCAAACTTCAATTTGGCAATTCCTCATTTTACCCAATGCTGTGCACGACGTTTTATACAACGTTTTTATCCTATACTGTTCTGCACATGAAAGTTTTACCCACTGTTTTGATTAAATTTTTCACACAATAATTAACAAATTTTACACAAGTCGTCTTCAACTTCAAGCACATCGTACAAGGAGGAAGAACAAGCTCATGAGGAATGCAAGGGAGCAATCAGTAAGAGGCACGGAGCCTATCTGATGGATGAAGAAGCCCCAGAAAGTCAATCTTCAAATTGGCAATTCCTCATTTTACACCGTAACTGTAATGTTTTACGCACTTCTTACCACACAGTTTTATTCAAATTTTAATCACTACGTTTACACTGTTTTACACACTGTTTACACAATGTTTTTCTCAGTGATTTATCAACTGTTATACAGTGCTTTATTCATTGTTTTACACAAAGTTTTACACAGTATTTACCCAATATTTTACACACTGCTGTACACAATGTTCTACTCACTGTTGTACACAATATGTGATTCAGTGTTTTACTCACTGGTTTACATATTGTTTTACACAAGTCATTACTCAATCTTTAAATTGGCAACTCCTTATTTTACACAATGTTTACCCACTTTTTTACACAATATTTTATCTACATTTTACACAGCCTTTTACATGATGTTTTACACAAGTCATCTTGTGAAAGAAGCATGACAAAGTATACAAAATGAAATGCTCACAGGGGACTTTGTTTTATTTCACTTCAGGATGTGTTTACTGTGAGCGTGGGCAATCTGCCTCCGAAGGTCAAGGTTGTGATTAAGATTACCTATGTGATTGAGCTGTCGGTTGAGGGGGATAAGATTGCCTTCAGTTTACCTGGGTCCGTTGCACCGTGGCGTAAGGAGGCTGCCATCTCTCAAGTATTACAGAAGGACGTTGCTACTTTAAAGGTCAAAGATCAGTCATCGATGTGAGTCAGTTATTATTTCAGCTTTCTTAAATATTTCAGATAACATGACTGTGTATTTTATACTTCGGAAGCTGGAAAGCCTGACCCCCTCTTATTGGATCTTGGCCATCTACCAGGTGATAATGCCGATGTAAATGTCGTTATCTAGGAAAATTGCACTTAATTTGTTAAAATAACATTATGACTATATTGATTATGCCAATATTTTTAGGATTTATGTATAAAATCAGAATTTTGTTCTAAACTTGAAATTCTGGTCTAGATGTTCTTCTTGGCTTTGCTTAGCAAATCTATAATGAAAAATTACTACTTTTCATTGTTTTGGGCTAAGAAAATTTGTGGAAATGGTTTTGTAATTTAAAAAGGCATCCAATTAAATACTTCAATAAGTAATAACAAAAACATGGTCTGATTTGCAGGTTTAAAATGCATGAAGTATTTACCTGGAGATTGCAAGTTTGGTCTCAAAAGTTGTGTGAGAAAGAGCTTTCCCCATGGGTGGTTAATATGTAGTACATTCTTTCTTTCGAGTGTTTTCTGTTCATACAAATATGAAGATGCATGAATTTTCATTGTTTTTATTGTTATTTCCAGTTCGTTCTCACTGGCAGTGTCTGTTGAGATGGCCACGGATATCACAGCAATACAATCTACTACGCACCCCCTGAAGATCAAAGTAAGTGTGGCTGCCTCTAGTTTAAACCATGGTAGTTTGCAAAGCTGTGTCATAAAAGAAATGACGAGTTTCCACTATATAGATATGTATTGACAACTTTATTGATAGTCAATAAGTCATCAGAATTCCAATCGGCAGGTTATTAGATTTGTAGCTTAGCAGATAAGCAGGTTTAAGTAGAATAACTATTTGTAATTACAATCAGTAATATTAGAATCATATATATACACGCAGACAGATTTTACCTTTCAAACATTAGATTCATACTGTCATAAGTTGAACGTCATCAGTCACACTAGAACAATATTCATTTGCCATTCATATCTCAAATTATAGTGAATGTCAGTGTGTAATAATCAGTGATAGTAAAAATGTATTTATACTTACTATATACAGCTTTCTCTCTTTCGGTTCAGGTTTTGTCCTTTTAAACAACCTGATGCAAAGTTTAATTAACAAGGGATACTGAAAGTTTCTAAAGCACAACACCCACTATTATCAAGCGCAAATATACGTTTATATGGCAACCATATTATGCAAGAGTTAAGATTAATATGATGAAGCATTAATTATGTAAAAATTAATTCATGCGGAGCATCGCAATAACAGTAAGGCTAGTATTGCTTTTATCTACAATTTCATGTAAATAACAAATCAATTATTGTAAAAAATACATAAATGTTATTTTTTAGCATATCGTAAAATATGTAATTCAAATATCATAAATTGTTTGTTCTTACAGCAAACTGCAACCAAGGCTGTCATAACCCTACCCGATGACTGTAAGAGTCTTGGGGAAGGTTTTCAGTTGTTAGTTGGTGTAACCGATATCCATCGTCCTCGTATGTGGGTCGAGCAACATCCAGAGAACAAGGACAGTCAGGTATTCAATTTGAATTCATCTTCTTTAGGATATGTACATGAGTATGATTGGTTAGAAATATGTTGAATGTATTTTTTCCCCAAAATACACACTTTCTTAATGTATTTCTTCATCTGTTTGTTTAAATATATTGTTGTTTCTTGAATATATTTGTTACACTGTTACATGTTAACAAACATAAAAAAAAGAAGAAATATGAAACCTAAGATAGGGCTCTGAAATTCAGTTTTTCTCAAAGAATCAACAAATTAATGAAGTATAACTGGATTCTATAGTTTTGTAAGATTGGAAAGTTAGAAAATCCTTGAGTATATTCACATTAATTGAGCATCTTCCAAAGCTTTGGAGAGGATTTAAAGTCAACAAACCAGCCAGCCTTGTAAACCACCACCTCAAGTCCTCAACTACTAAAATCTGGTCAGGTTCCCAACCGATAATGCAACCTTCTAGCCTGTGCAGTCGTATAATATAGACCCTCTTGAATGATAGCCAACCAATCCACTACTCAATGCTTTCATGTCACACTTATTGTGTTACCAAGTAACCAAACCAGTTACTCTTCCCCTCAAAACCTTTCAGTTTCTCTATACAAAAGAAATTATATGCTAATTTACTCTCTGTATCAATAATAGTTATTCTAAAAAGTTTCAATTCAAGACTAGCTGCATGTCAATGAGAGGCCACATGCAGTGTTGGCCAGTTTACTCCCCCTTTAGATATTTGAAAGTGTTTCTAGGAAGTTTGATTATCCTGTATGCTTATGGTTGAAATTTGTCGGGTTCATTTGTGAACTTTTGATTGATGTGTTTTGGGGTTGACATTTCTTACGATCCTGTTGTATTCTTTCTCATTTTTGGCTTATGTTGAGATATATCATGCCTTTATACTATATTTAAATCAATTGAATCCAATAATTAAAGCATTATGAAAGTTAAAGACTTACAAATCTTTAATTTTAAATTTTGTAAGTGTTTCTAGGAAGTTTGATTATCCTGTATGCTTATGGTTGAAATTTGTTGAATTAATTTGTAAGCTTTTGATGTGTTTTGGGGTTGACATATCTTATACGATCCTGTTGTATTCTTTCTCTTTTTTTTGCTTGTGTTCAGGTGTATCATGCTTTTATATTCAATTCAATTTAATCCAATAATTATTTCCAAAGCTTAAAGCATTATGAAAGTTAAAGACGTACAAGTTTTCAACTTTTAATTTTGTGTTTCTAGGAAGTTTGATTATCCTGTATGTTTATGGTTGAAATTTGTTCGATTAATTTGTGATGTGTTTTTGGGTTGACATTTCGTACGATCCTGTTGTATTCTTTATCTTTTTGGGGCTTATGTTGAGATATATCATGCTTTTATATTCAATTCAATTTCATCCAATAATCATTTCCAAAGCTTAAAGCATTATGGAAGTTAAAGACTTACAAATCTTTAACTTTAAATTTTCTAAGTGTTTATATTCCTGAAGTTTGATTATCCTGTTTGCTCAAGGTTGAAATTTGTTTGATTAAGTTTTTAACTTTTGATGCATTTTGGGGTTGACATTTCTTATGATGAATTCTTTCTCTTTTTTGGCTTTTGTTCAGGTATATCATGCCTTTATTTTTAAATCAATTTAATCCAATAATTATTTCGATATGGTTAAGCATTATAAAAGTTACAATATAATGGAGGTGATAACTCATAATACAAAGCTACATAAGGAGTGCACTGTAGAAACATTAAGACAATGAAATTAAAAAGTTCTGGCATAGATTATTTTTTGAAGATTGTTTTCTTCCGTTCTTGTCATGTAACTAAATCGTTTTTTTAACTGTATATTAAAAAGATCAATCAGGCTACGGGACTTCTCGCAACGAGTAATCAACCTATGGCATGATTTGCCTTCTGAGCTTGTAAACAGTAACAGTATAAATTAATGCATTCAAATCAAATATAGTGAAGGCCTGGAAAACCAAGTTTAATCGTTTCGACCCAAACACAGAATTCTCATAACTCGTCCAAACCCACACATACTTTGTAAAATTGTTGAGTTCAACTGAGGACAAGTTCAAAGAAGAGGCAGAGGGGCAAATAAGTTTTCTATACTTTATGCCTCAAGGTGTGTTGGCTCAGTTGGTAGAGCGTCCGTCTCACAACCAGGGGGTTAGGGGTTCAAACCCCGGCCACGTCAGACCCAAAGACGTTAAAAGATGGGAGTTGCTGCTACCCTGTTTGACGTTCAACGATTAAAGGGATAGAGCCGCATCGATCTGGCGCTGCCGGGCCCACGATCAATTGGGCGAAGCAATTTTTCAGAGTATTTCATTTCATGTCTATTTTGAACTATAAAATATGGATATTCATTCATTTTATTAAGGTAAATCAATGTAAATAAAAAAAAATCAATACTCTTGATTCTGTGCCTCTTCAGGCCTGCATGGTGACCTTCTACCCTGACTTTGAAGCCAGCAGTGTCGAGAAACCCGAGATCGTCTTACTCCTAGACTGTTCCAATTCCATGAAAGGAGAACCTCTCAAGCAAGCCAAGAAGATCCTCCTCCTCACCTTGCATCACATGGCTGATGACTGCATCTTCAATGTTGTCACCTTTGGAACAGGTAGGTGTATTGTTAAGCTGTTCGTGTAGTTACGAGCGACTTTACAAACGACTGGTGATCCTTGTGGTAAAAGATGTACACCAGATTTCCATTAGCGTCGATATGGTTCCTGAGAGTTGGTCACCAGTTGGTCGTACAGTCGCTCTTAAGTTACAAACAGCTTTATGAAACACCCACCAGGTGGGTGTTTCATAAAGCTGTTTGTAAGATACGAATGACTTTACGCACAACTGATGACCCTTTTTTGTGCCTTGTGATATCTGTATGTAACTATTTTATTACCCAAGAACATTTTCCAGTCTGTATTCATTTATTCAACTTTTTATCTATTTATTCTATTTTTTAATTAAATAGCAGTGTGAAACATTGTGTGCAATAATAAATTATTTTCTTCATTTCTCATCAACCTGGCTATCACATCAGCAATATTTTTGTACTTTTTTTTTTGGGGGGGGGGGGGCAGTTTGAGTCTTTCACACAAACATTGTGTCCAAAATCAGAGTGTACATGGATGTCTCATTCGATTACAGGCTTTGAGGAGCTGTTCGCTGGCAGCCAAGCCAAGACGGAGTCCTCCGTCCAAGCTGCGACGTCGTTCATCAACCAGGCATGTGCTACGCAGGGCAACACCGATGCATGGCGCCCTCTGCAGTCCTACTTTCTGCTGCGATCCGAGGGACTTCAGAACCTCTTTCTGGTGTCCGATGGTCATATCAACAATGAGCAGTCTACTCTGGATGCTATATCTCAAAACACACACTCGCGTATCTTCACGTTTGGTATCAGGTAATGATTAAATTGTTTAAATAAAAGAGGTGAACTAGTTCAAGCATCGTGATTGGTCAAAACACATTACATGACCTACAACATTTTGGGAATTACACTCCAGTGGAAATTGTGAAAATTGACATTGCATTAGACCAAAAGCAGTAAAGTGCACGATGTACTCTTTGCTGGAAAAGTCATTTTAGTTTTAATTTTATCCATTATATATGTACTTTGACAAGTACATGAAGTCATCTGTGTTTGTGTAATTAATTATAATTTAACCTTACCCCTTCTAGTTCCAGCTCGAACCGGCATCTGTTGAAGGGCATGGCAAGAGTTGGGCGTGGTGCTTTTGAGTTCTTCGACAACAATGCAAAATCAAAATGGGAATCCAAGGTATGTTGCAATATGTGCATTTCATAATACATACATCACCAACATTCATAATTATGAGAAGCGTGAGGGTCGACCACTTAAAGATTTAGTCATAAGGTCATATACAAATACTCTTTAGTCTCTGACCTCCCCATATTTCCCCGTCCCAAGTTTCTCATTCTGCAATACATACGTTTCTACTTCTATCCCCCCTGCTCCCTCACTTTTCTTTCTCTTATATATTCTTTTTTTATTCAAGAAATGCATATATCTCCATGTAAATTGATTTCCATAATTATTAATGACATTAAATCATTAAGCAAAAAGTTTTTTTCTATTTTTTTTAGTTTTTGCGTTCAACTTTATTTATTGGATAGTGAATCCAAACCAAAGCAAAAAGTTATATTTACTGTATTTGTTTGTTTTGGTTTTTTAAACTTTGTATTGATATTGTCAATTGACCCATTCAGTCCTGCTGCTGGTCAGTATATGTGCATTTACCAATAAATAAATGAATAATAAAATCCAGTTAATGGTAGGCCCAGGTGTAAGATTTGGTCATCTACAGTAAGGCAAGACTCACATATAATGTTAGGTCATATATAGTAAGGCAAGACTCACATATAATGTTAGGTCATATACAGCAAGGCAAGACTCACATATAATGTTCGGTCATATACAGTAAGGGAAGGCTCACATATAAGGTTTGGTCATATACAGTAAGGGAAGGCTCACATATAAGTTCAAGTCATATCCAGTAAGGGAAGGCTCACATATAAGTTCAAGTCATATACAGTAAGGGAAGGCTCACATATAAGGTTAGGTCATGTCCAGTAAGGGAAGCCTCATGTATAAGGTTTGTATATACAATGCTCATGTACATGTAAGATAGTGGTAATAGATTTGGTCATACACAGTATCCACTAGAAAGTTTGGTCATATACAGTAAGGGAAGGCTCACATATCAGGTTAGATCATATACAGTAAGGGAAGGCTCACATATAAGTTCAAGTCATATACAGTAAGGGAAGCCTCACATATATAAAGGTTAGGTCATATACGTTAAGGGAAGGCTCATGTACATGTAAAAGATTAGGTCATATGCAGTTAGCAAACAATTTGATCACATACAGTAAGGGAATTTTCAGGAATGAGATTTGATTACATGTATATACAGAAGGGTAAGGTTCAGGTATATCTTTTGATCATATACACTTCCTTAGGGAAGTTTCCAGTATAAGATTTTTTGTATGCAGTAAAGAAAGACTCATGGATAAGGTTTGGTTGTATGTTTCAGTGTAGATGAGTGCTAGTTGATAAAGATTAATATGATTATTGAGATTACCAAAAGATAAATGCATAAGATGTGATATAATCAGATTAATTCATAGGATGTGGTATACTCCTAGGTGAAAGCTCAGTTGAGCAAGGCCAAACAGCCATCGGTATCATCCCTTGAGGTCCAGTGGAAACAGCATGATAATGACCCGCCAACTCCGGTCCAAGCCCCTCGTCAGCTGACATCACTCTTTAATGGCTCCAGACTGGTTGTGTATGGCTTTGTACAGTACTGCACGGAGGTATGTACATGTATAATGATAGCAGCAATAATGACCTAGACCTGGGGGCTGTCTTCCAAAGAGTATGCAAATTTATCCATAGAATTTCTGTTGATAAAATCTTAAAGTCCCCTACTTCGCAATCAAAATGGGCATCCATTTTAAATGAACCGGTTAATAATTGGAACAGATTGTATATGATTCCCTTTAAATGCTGTCTTTCTACAAAACTCCGCTACTTTCAATATAAACTTTTCAATCGGATAATGGGGGTGAACAAACATCTTTACGATATTTATGTACATTTTGTTCTTCCTCTGTTGAAAGTATTTCACATCTGTTTTGGGACTACCCTGAAACTCAACAATTTATTCAAAACTTCCAAACCTCTTATTTGAACAATAACGTGTATTTGAATAAGAATTTATTTTTGTTTGGTTGCCCTGACGCTCAATACTCTACTGTCAACCGTTATATTCTTTATGCTAAATATTTCATTTTTTCGACACGTTGTAAGGGTAATCGGTTGTGTTTTAGCTCTTTTAAGAGCGTATTTAAATGCTATTGTGAAATTGAAAGGGTTCTCAGTCAAAAACATCATAATTTTGTCATATCATTAGATAATAGTATGCATGTACAGTTGTTGTTGTAAACATGTTCGCTTCATGATTCTTTTGTAAAGTGAATTGCTTTCGTGTTTGATTTCTGAATAAAATCTTTCTATGAAAGGAAAAAAAAATTGATCCAAATAATCGTAAATCTATGGAATTCCATCAGTGTCATATTTTTTTCTGCTGGAGATTTGCACATTGTCCTTTGTATGGTAAGAGAAGTGCAGTGAATTTTCAAGAAAACAATAAATGCATGAATATACATCATAGCTAGAAAATATTTTGAACACACATGCATGATAGATGTTGATGCTGCTGGCCGTCAGTAGTTGCGATTGATCGGATCAATCATAACTAAGACGGGGCCCAGGGCTCTGTATTACAAAGAGTTGCGATTGATCCCATCAACCACAACTATGGAAAGCCAGCAACGTGAACATCTAAAATGCACGTTTGTTCAAAATAATCTCTCGATATGCTGTTTATTCATACATTCATTGCTTTCTTGCAAAGTGAGGGTGCTTCTCTTGGTTTCTGTTGAAAATAATGACACTGATGGACTTCTATACATTTGAGGTTGATTGGATCAGTCTTTTGGTAAGATGGGGGCCCTGTATTCTGAAGTCGGGTTTTACTGAGACAAATACATCAAAATTTTGTTTACATTGGATGCTTTTTTACTGTGCTCTCTTCTATTTCTTTAATGCTGAAAACAAGTATCTTATTCATCATTTCCAGACACTTAGAATGATCTGAGAGTCAACTGAGCGGATACATGTACATGTACATTGAACCTCAACCATTAGGGAATTATGTCACAACTGGCTCTCCATAGTTATTGTCATGTTAAGCAAAGTCTGCTGGGAGAACAGTATTATTATTGTTATTATTATTATTATCATTATGATGATGATTATTATTATTATTATCATCATCATCATCTTTGTTATTATTATTAATATTTTTTTTTTCCAAGGCTTGTTTGAAGGCTAGCATTGATGGAGAGGAGGTGTCCACCATGGTATCAACACCAGAGCTCTGCATCACAAAAGGACAGGTAGGTCCAAAATACCCACTTCTGATTGGTCGAAAGTCAAGTTGCGTTTGATTTTGGTGTTAAATTTGATTGCTGCTCGTTGTCAACATTAAAATCTTAATCTAGATTAGTTTTTGAAATGTTACCTACGAATGGACCTATTTCATTGACAAAAGTGTAATCAAGTTTCACTGATCATCTTGCATGAGTTTCTGGTCACATGATCAAGGTCAAATGTCAATTAATGTTCATGGTCAATTAAGGTTCATGAACTTTGACCATGTTGGGCATATCAACATTGAAGTTTGAACCAAATTTTTGAAATGTCATCATAACTTCTTTATATTGTCATATTTCATGAAGCTTTGACATAAGGGAAATCAAGTACAATGTATGACTGATCATTTTGCGTGAGTTTCAGGGCACACAGTCAAGGTCAAAGGTTATTTAGGGTAAATGAACTTATTCTATTATCATATGTATTATGTTTTTGTGAATAATTATTCATCTTAGTTGTTTTCAAAGTCAGCACTACTGCTATATTGAATCGCGTAATGCAGGCAGGACTACCTCAGGCATTCCATTTGTTCATCTTGGGTTTTGTGATTTCACAAAGTTCAGTTTATTTAACTGTACCAGGTGTAGAATTGCGATGATACAGTGACGACTATTCTTGGTTTTATGGCTCTCTCGTGAAATCAGTGTTAACTACTTTCATTAAACCTGTTGATGTGCAGATGTTACATCGTTTGACGGCCCGTGCAGTGATCAGAGACTGGGAGGACGGCACCTTAGACCCTGACAAGACCCACCATGAGGCAAGGAAGAACCAGCAGAAGTCTTATGTCATCGATCTTAGCAAGAAGTATTCCATCGTCACTCAACTCACCAGTTTCGTCGCCATTGAAAAGAGAGAGAAGGTGAATAGATTGACACTCTTGAAGCATTACATTTTTCCTCCAATAGAATCTGCAATAAGATTAAAATGTGAGGTTGGAAGTCCTTGATATAAAATTTGTTAAGACTGTTCTGTGATAATAATGATAATAATAGCTGTATTTATAAAGCGCTTTTTGCCTGAGGATACAAAGCGCTGCTTTTGTTACCCTGGCTTTAGCTCAAGCTACCATTTCCGCCTCTCAGTGCATGCAAGGAATTAATCCTGCTGGGTACCCATTCACCTCACCTGGGTCGAGTGCAGCACAGTGCGGATAAATTTCTTGTTGAAGGAAAACACGCCATGGTTAGGATTCAAACCCACGACCCTCTGTTTGAAAGGCGAGAATCAGAACCACTAGATCACGATGCGCCCGCAGTTAACGGCTCGCTAATATCATCTCAAATCGGTATTCGGAAATGTGTTTGCATTAGGCCGAACTGTAATCTCAAGTGACAGAATGGGTAGAAGCACTGAATATGAAATGAGAGTTTTCACATTGAAACATATGAAATTTTGTCATGGTAAATTTGAAAGTAATCAATTAAGGCATGGAGAAACTGGTGGCCAGATATAGAGTGCGTCCCACAAAAAAGGAAACCCATTTTCAGAGACAGATTTCACAATTAAACATGTTTTTACTATGAATGTTATACTTTTGACAAGAGTGGAATCTCATCTTTAGTTGAGACCAACAGCTTAGCAAATATTCCTTGCATAGCACATTACACATAATAAATATTGAGGTCTATCAGAAATGATTTGCGCAGATACTAATCTGAATCCACTTTTTTCAGGGTCAGTGAGAGAAATTCAACACAGAAGAAAAAAAAAAATAATACTAATGAGCCAATTGTCAAATAAGCATGGTTGTCAAATCACAAACCAATTTTGTCCAATTTTTCTGTGCAACCTGATTTTGACATTAAAATTTCAAACTCGTCTTGCTCATTAATGCGTAAAGTGTTTGTCACATACAAAATGTAGAGGAGTAATTTGATTGTATGATTATGTAAATGAAATGTCCTAATTAATTTTCCTTTAAATAAAAATAGATGTGGGGAATCCCGGTTTCCTCTTTTGGGAGGATACACTTTATATTCCTCAGTGTGTGGTGCACTGAGATTCTAGGTCTTCTTAATTTGTATTCATTCAATTTTACAATTTTAAAACAGTGCGTGACACTGTCGTTGGTCCGACGGTCCAAGATTAGTGAAAATTGCTGACGGGCCAGTAACTTCTCAGAAAATAGCCAGATTGACTGGTCCAATATGACAAGTAAAAATAATATCAACTATTACAAATGATATTTTCTCCTCTTTTGTAAATTGTAAAAATGGCTGGCATCTTTATAAACAACAGTTCTCCAAAATTGAGACATGTCTCTCATGAATTGTTATGGATGTGCGTGTCTACTGTTTGTGTGTATGGGGTTTTTTTTAGAGGGGCAATAAAAATTATAGAAGACATCAAAACAAACTTAAGCCTTTTATTATGTTTTTCTTTATTTGGGGGGACTAGTAAATTTTAGGTTCGGGCCAGTAAAAAATAAATGGATATCTACTGGTCCAACATGAACAATTAGGACCTGTAAAAAGTGTAGGAATGAGGGTTCCTTGGAGCCCTGGGTTAAAGTTTAAGGATGGTTTGGGTTGTGAATTGTAATCAATAAAACATCAATCATGTTATCAGGGCTTTTCAACTTATCAACATTATCAACATCTTTCTGATTCATGCATTGCTTTGTTTCATTGGATTGCATGTAATTCAGAAAGATCTCCCTCCTTCCTCGATAAATTCTCCCTGAAATGTGAATATCAAAGATGGCAGCTCTGGGGCCCGTCTTTCATAGAGTTGCGATTGATCCGATCAATTGCAACTATGGAAGCCAGCAAAGTCAACATATAAAATGCATGTTTGCTCAAAAATAAATTTTCTCTAGATATGAATGTTTATCCATACATTCATTAATTTCTTGACAGTTTGTTGTGTTCTCCTTTGTTTACAAAGGACATTTTGCACATTTCCTGTAGAAAAAAAAATATTACATTGATGGATTTCCATAGAGTTACGATTGATTGGATCAATCATAACCCTTTGTAAGATGAGGGCCCTGATATTATATAAACAAGGGAATACATGTACCAAATCTCTGTTGTGATCGATTTCCACTTGCTTCTTTGTTTATGTTCAGGGAGAGGACTTGAAGGGGAGATCGGTGAGTTTGGTGAAGCTTGCTGAGAAAGAGGATGTGGACTTTCTCTCCTACATGGACTGGCAGAAGACTGTAAGATTAGATTCAGATGAAGATGTAAGTCTGTTCGCTTTAAGCCCTGCACATACTATGTGATCTGGGTCCTGTTGCAGAAAGAGTTGCAATCAATCGCAACTCAACAAATCAAGCGCAACCTGATTTTCAAGCAATTAACAGCACGCCCTCAGGACTTGCGATTGATTTTTTGACTTAAAAGCAACTCTTTCTGCAACGGACCCCTGATACAACACAAACTTGAAAGATAAATTGTATTACACATTAACCGTGAAAGATTGAAGTAGTAAAATTGTATTATTTGGAGAGAACTAGACCATTGCCCTCTAAAACATTAAACAATTGCAAGACTGAACTTCCGTCCTACTTCAATTTGAGAGATCTCCATTTGTAACCATTGTGTGCAAGAATCTCATTTATTATTTTTTTTACTTGTTTTCAGTCATTTATCGGTAAAGCTCCTAATACAATGACTCAAATTCATAACTCAATTACACGGGCAAAGGCTACACAGTTCTGAGGATAAATTATTGTTCCAGGGGCGTGTTTCATGAACATATTTCTCCGACAAGTCAGATCTGACAACTTTTTATTTTGAATGATTTTGATTGGCTGAGGACCACAGTTACTGGTGGCAACAGTCAGATAGAACAGGAGTTGTCGGATAAAACGTCTGACAAGTCCTTTCAGCTTCATAAAACGCTCCCCGGATTCCCTTTTGCAACCAATAGCCATGTTTGGCGATCATGCATTTACCCTTGCTGCCCCAGACTACAGTGTATCTGATAGCCTGCCAGTTGACATGAGAAGCTCTTCATCACTAATTATTTTTTAACCAAAATCTGAAACATATCTGGGGGGTGTTTCACAAAGATTTAAGTATTACTTAGAGTCACACTTAAATGCGTAGCTGTGCGTGGTATGAAAGGCATGACCGCATTGGTCAGATCATGCCAAGATGACGCATACTACTGCGTATTGATCAATAAGATTGCGCGTTGCATGCATGTACACGTTGGCTTTTAAGTGTGATTCTATGTTGTACTTAGATCTTTGTGATACACCCCTCCTGATCATTGATTTTTTTCACTCATGTCTGTGTTTTTAAAAACTTGAAACTTGAATATTCAACTTGAAACTATTTTGTATTTAAAGGTAAATGCCAGTTGTGGTAACGATATCAAAATGAGTTCGTACAGAATCCAATGAAATGACCACCAAAGTGTCTGTTTGTAGAAATAAAACATATGTGCCAAAGGATTCTGGAAGAAATTGTGTAATTTTTTTTCAGCGTAGATTTCAAGATTTTACAACGTTCAGTTTATGTAGCTGTACCAGATCTAGATCCTCGATGATATACTGACAATGAAGTCTCGTTTTACAGAGTTTCTCATGAAATCAGTTTTTACTGCAACTACTGGCATTTCTCTTTTAATGAAGGTGGATCCGATGAGGAAGGTGGAGGACCTACTGGAACAGGCCAACAAGGAGAGCACATTCTCAGTCTTGAAGGCAGAAGAATATTATGAACAAGCGTTGGACATAGCAACCGATCATTTACCAGACTCCACAGAAGTATATTTGAAGGTATGAAGAAGCATTGAGTATTTAAAAATAATTATGAAAGTAATGAAAATGATAATGATGGTAATAATGATAATAATGATGATAATAATGATAATAGTATCATTAATGATGATAATAATAATAATAATAATAATAATAATAATAATAGTAATAGTAATAGTAATAGTAATAATAATAATGAGGATGATGATGATGATGATGATGATGATGATGATGATGATGATGATGATGATGATAGTAGTAGTAATAATAATAATAATAATAATAATAATGATAATAATTATGATCATAATAATAATAGTAATAATAACAATAATAATGATAATAATGGTATTAATAATAATATTGTAGATCATTGTTTTGCCAAAGTGCCACTTCAATATTGAACCCAGTACTCTGTAATCAGAAGCCCGGAAGTACTTCCTCCACACCACAACACCCCTATGACATCATATATCGTAGTCTGAGATCATTACACTAGCTTCTTCTCAAGGCCCCTAAAACATGAGTAGAATACTGTGAGCCACTTTCTTTGCCGCAGCTTCTTCTCTTTTGAATGATTTTACTATTACAGTGTAAATGTAAAAATCACATCATCATTAGAGACTTTCAAATCTAAACTGAAGTCTTATCTTTGCTAAAACAGTGTCAGTTCTTGGCACCAGACACTCATCCATACTCTCTTATTCTTACTTTTCTCTTGTGCATCTCGGACTATAATATTTCTAGGTGGCGCTCTTTGAATGCCTGTTATTGTTGTGTTTTATTTCACAGACTGCTTCTGCTCTCCATGAGTTCCTGAGAAATTCTAAACGGGAGTTGGATAAGGCCGACCAACTGTCGAGGAAGGTCAAGAGAGCTCGCTGGAATCATGAAACATTGAGTAAGTCTTATTTACATGTCTTGAGTAATTTAAATGTGATTCATCTTTGATATACATATAATTTACCTGTAGTTTATCTGTATTTGACACATTATTAATGTTGAATTACCAATGTATGTGTAATTCCAGGAAAGGGGGGGGAGGTCATGAAAGGAATTGTTGGATAAAGTTCCGTTTCATCCATAGTAATGGTCAGACCACTCGCTATTTTCAGCCAGTCAAATTCGAAAGTTTTTAGATCTGGCAACCTGCATGTATGATACTAGGAACAAATTTTGATGAAATACTCTCCTAGTTATATACAGGTAATTTGAAATTAGGTTACATGTGTATATCATGCACTCGACACCAATACAATATGACGTCATAGCATTCTGCAAGTTTGGGATACATCTAGTACATGTGCGTTCATTGCCAGTAATGTACACGTACATGTATGTCCAGTAATGCCTCATATGATGATAAACTCTTATCATGTAATTTAGTAATTAAATGTAATATATGGTTCAAATATGTATTTGTATTATTTTTTTTTCGTAAAGAAACTGACCAAAAACTTGTGGAGATGATGAGAGCAATGTTTTCTCTACCTCAGGAGGTATGTATTAACCACAAATCATTAAATGTATTCATCATTCAGCTGATATGGTCCGGCTACGACGCAAGTTTTTTATCAAAACACATTTTGCGTCAAATGTGAAAGTTCTGAGAAGTGAAACTATTTCATTCAAAGTTGGGCGTAAAGCTAGGAATATAAATATACAAATTCTGCCTTGCTGCAAGCCCTGTGGTCGGGGTAAAATTCAAATTGGCTTCAAGTCGCAGCCGAATGATGAAATCATTACACTCTGGAATTGAATTTGCTTTCATTCTATGGGGAGGCTCCAAATAGACTGGAATTTTTATTTTAGTTTTCATGCCACTATTTATAATTCTTTGATCGTTGAGTAACTATAAGTTGGAATGCTCATATCACGTGCAATTGTGATTACTTTCATAATCGGATGGTAATATATCATTCATTGTGCATCAGGCTTTTGAGCATAATAAATTGCTGGTGCCATTTGATTTTTAGATAATTTTTTTTCTTTCATAATGCATACAAATCCCACATTCATTATCGTGAGAGGCTTATAGGGTTGACCACTTTTTTGTCTCAAGACATACAAAATAGCATGGACCATGAGTGAGAATTTAAATGATAAGACACTATTTAATTGAACGATGTGATTAAAGAGCAGGCCTGGTGTGAATAAGGATTATACGGAAAGTTCACACTGACAAAAATTCTTATCGTAAAAAAAGCAAAAAATAAATAATTGAAACTGTTGCCAAAGGTTTGAGAAAAATCCACCAAAATATAAAATAGTTATAAGAATTTGAAATATTTGATTTGTGACATCATATGCAAGCAGCTTTCCTACATTAACATGTACATGGTATATGGTAAAAAAAATCAATAAGATGTCATTTTCTCAAAAAAATTTTTGATGTTTTTTACTATCCCTTCAATATACCCAATAGACAAATATTTTTCGCACCTGTTTCTAAAAAGAAAAATACATGTAGGCCATTACTAAACTTTATGCATTTTATATGTCATAACATATGACAAACTGCTCATTGATGACATCACAGATCCTAAATTTAAAATAATGATGATATAATAATATAATCTTTAATGGATTTTCCTCAAACCTTCATCTATATCTTTTATTATTTTTCCTGCTATTTTAAGAACAAACTTTTCTTCAGGGTGAACTTCTTTTTTAATCAATAGTGCTACATGTGAGATCCCAGAAAAACTAGTGTTTAAACAAGGTTTGTAATTACCTTGAAAGAGATAAACTGATGAATGCATGGTGTTTAGTCCACTTTGTGGGAGTGAATGATCGAATCTGATGACTAGGGTTATAGCTTATACATACATGTACATACAGTGTATGTCACTAGCCCCTTATAAATAATCAGTGCTATTAGTGTTAGTGGGTTATAGTATGTAGAGCTTGAAAGCATCGTTTCAAGCACTATATGAAAATTGCATGTTATTATTGTTTGTATTATATATCAATATTATTTCATTGCTTGCTTTCTATCATATTTTGTTCTTTGTACAGCAACAACAACATGGTGCAATCATGGAGACAATGTTAGAAGCAAAAGCTCTCTCTGCTGATGAGGTTCTTTATAAAGCATCCATAATGAGAAAAGGACATCCCCGACAGATATCATCCGCATGGGCAGGAAAAAAAGGAGTTCTAGGAATGCCTTTAAGAAGATATTGTTCTATTGGTGGTGCTCGTCCTCCATCTGCTATTGGTGGTCGTGGTGGAGGTAGGGGTGCTGGTGTTCCCCCACCTCCTCCTGATGGCATTTTTGCTCCAGGTGCTCCACCTCCACCACCTCCTGGTGTTTTTGCTGCTCCTCCACCTCCTCAAAGTGGGTTTTATGCTCTGACTCCTTCTGATGGCCGTCCTGCTGCTGCTCCTCTTACTGGTGGTGTTTGTGATCCTCCTCCACCGCCTCCTGGTGTCTTCGCTGCTCCTCCACCTCCTCCTCCCCTAAGTGGCTTTCATGCTCCTCCTCTTCCGCCTCCTTCTCGTGGCCGTTTTGCTGCACCTGCTCCTCCACCACCTACTGGTAGTGGTCTTCCTGCTGCTTCGGCTCCACATTCACATGATGGTGCCATGTTTGGTGCTCCTGTGTATGGTGCTGTTCTTCCTCCTCCGTCACTTAAAGCTGCTAGTGCTCCTCATCCGCCACCTCCACCTCTGAGTGAAGCCATTGGTGCTCCACCTCCAACTCGACGCCGAGCTGCTAGAGCTCTTCCTCAATCAATGCCAGCACCACCTCCACGGAACTCTGGACATACAGATCTTGTAAAATCCATTGGTTTAAACAAGGGTGGGAAAGGTAGTCCCAAACCAAGAGGAACTTCGGAATACCAGGACCTTGCTGGAGGTTTGGAGAGAATATCTGATAAAGCTTCCAGTACATATGAAAGTAATCTGTCTCTACTAGATATTAGGGCTGACTCGTTAATGCATGGGAGCTCAGTTCTGTCACAGAAACTTGCTACACAAAAACAAACATTTGGAAAAGCCATGCAGCAGCGCTCCCCTTCTGCATATTCACCAACTTCTCCACCAACTTCTCCAATATATTTAGCATATTCTCCAACCTCTCCTGCATATTCTCCAGCTTCTCCTGCATATGCTCAAGTTTCTCGAGATTTTGATTCTTCTCATCCTTCACTTGTTCAACAGGCCATGCAGTCAGTACAAGTGTTTCCTTGTTCATTGGGTTCGGGTGTTGAACCTGCCTCCCAACTGCAAAAAGTTAGTAACAATGAAAAAGATCATATTCATCAAGGTAGTACAATGTTAGCACCATCTATAGATGTGGAATTCTGTGGGTTTGGAGTGGATGTTGATGATGATTTAGCGGAAGAGAGAAGTGAATGTGAAAGAGGTGTCATTTTTCTTGATAGTAAAAATGAAATTGGCAGAGAAAAGGTCTTTAAAGGTGGGGATCTTGATACTACTCAAAGCAAGAAACGTGAGACAAAGAAGCTTGACCGTGAGTCCAGAGATAGTGGAAGTCTACAACAAAGGCCTCAATTCCAAAGGTTTAATGTTGCCATGGATACCACAGCTCAAGATTTCAGTCAAGAATTGTATCCAAATGGACGTCAACATCTCCAAGGTATGCTAGACAAATCTGTGAGTGATTCCACTGGAAAACCTCAGAGCCTGAAACTTGGAACTGGAACACATGCACACCATTCGAGAGTTACTGAGACGCCTTTTCAACCCGATAATTGGTGTGGACAGGATCAGAATGCTCCTGAGAGATTAGAGCAACCAGAGGAAGTATCCAAAACATACCCGGAATCCCCAAGCAAATCTGCACAGGAAATGGAATCATCAGATATGTCATTGCTACATCCAAATCATCAAGCCAACAATGCCCTCTGCCCAAGACAAGGAAGCGAGCTTGAAATTCCTGATGTCAATGGGCCTGCATCACAAGAGCAGTCTACAAACAATCATGGAAGTACAGAACTGCCACCCACGAGCTTGCCTTTCCAGATGTCGGGAAGAGTGTCTAAGCCCACAGTGGGTCTATTTGGATCTTCTTCACAATCTGACAGGATGTCCTTCAAGAAATCTGAATCAGCTCAACAACGTACTGCTCAAATTTTTGGTGGTCAGTCACAAGGGTCACCTTTTTGTTTTCTGTCACAAAAATCAGCTTCTAGCTCTGTTGGTACGCCAAACGAATTTAGTTTCGGTGATCAGTCACAAGGAACAGATTTAGGTGGTCAGTCACACGGGTCACTTTTTGGTGCTCAGTCACAAAAGTCTGGATTTGATGGTCAGTCTAATAGGTTCAGTTTTGGTGGTCAGTCACAAGGAACTGGTTTCAGGGATCAATCACAAGGGTCCCCTTTTAGTAGCCAATCACAAGGGTCACTTTTTGGTAACCAGTCACAAGGGTCCCTTTTTGGTGGTCAGACACAAGGGTCACTTTTTGGTGGTCAGTTACAAAAGTCTGGGTTTGATAATCAGCCCCAAGAGTCCCCTTTTAGTAGCCCGTCACAAGGAACTGGTTTCAGTGGCCAGTCACAAGTGCCACTTTTTGGTGGTCCATCAAAAGGAATTGGTTTTGGTAGCCAGTTACAAGGGTCCCCTTTTAGTGGCCAGTCACAAGGGTCACTTTTTGGTGGTCAGTTACAAAAGTCTGGGTTTGATAATCAGCCACAAGAGTCCCCTTTTAGTAGCCCATCACAAGGAACTGGTTTCAGTGGCCAGTCACAAGTGCCACTTTTTGGTGGTCCATCCAAAGGAATTGGTTTTGGTAGCCAGCCACAAGGGTCCCCTTTTAATGTCCAGTCGCAAGGGTTCAGTTTTGGTAGTCAGTCACAAATGCCTAGATTTGATAGACCATCAATAGGGTTATTTTTTGGAAGTTCAACTTGTGCCATAGCTCGGATGCATAGTGCTGTCTCGGGAGTGTCAGGGGTGTCCAGTCTTGATGAATCTCAAGGATCTGTTTCCAGCAGTCAGCATGAAGCAAATGATCAAGCTCAAAGTGCTGTAAGGGTATCAAATGGATTCAGTTTCGGTGGTCAGTCCGAAGGAAGGGCTCGGACACATAGTGATGTTCCGCGAGTGTCTCAAGGATTTAGTTTCAGCGATCGGTCAAGGGCAGACAACTGGACACATGCCAATGCCCCGGTAGCATCACAGGGCTTAGGATTTGCCAGTCACTCCATCGCCGAGACACAACTTCGAGATTCTTTGCTAAGCTATGAAGAAGAGAGGTTTCAGAGCACCAGACGTTCTGTGAAGACTACCCAGAGACATGACGGAGATACTATTTATTCAAATGAATTAGTTTTAACTAAAGTAAGTACTAGCTTTTTGGATAAATGCATGGTGATTATCTTATGCACTCTCAACATCTTCTTAAATACATGTACATTTACAAAAGTAACCCATCCATGTTGTTCAAACCTTGATAGAAAAGTATGATTTTTTTAATGATTAATGCAGGATGATAATAATACTAACATGCTTATATAGCACATATCACTGCCAAATGTGTCCCTATTCGCTTTTGAAGAAGACAGCAAAGGCAGAGAAAAATGAGAAAGTCTTTTTAAATAAGTATGTTTTCAAAGTGGATTTAAACTTGGGTGGAGAAGAGTTCTTTACGTATGATGGGGTGGTATTCCAAAGTGAAGGGGCAGCATGGGCAAAGGATCGTTCTCCATAAAACTGGTCTGAGTACTGTTACAATTTAAAAAATCCGTCTGAGTTGATCTAAGATTACGAGATGGCACATACTTAACAATCAATAAGATATTTTGGAGCCATTGCATGGAGGCACTGATAAGTTAAAAGCAGTACGTTTAACATTACACGCAACTGGGCTGGGAGCCATTATAGTAATTTTAAGACGGGTGTGATGTGGGAATATGATTATCATATGCACTAGGGCTCTATTCTTTCTTGCAACATTTTCACGTAAAAGCTACATAAATAATCCATTAGTGTTATTTAATCTGTGAAAACTAGGTACATGTATGATTTTTATGTATGAAAACTAAGTACATGTATGAGTTTTTATGATTTATGATGAATATTCCTGTCTTTCAACATTGTCTCAAAAAAGTTACAGTGTACAAAAAACGGGACAAAAAAACAATCATTGGTATGGAAATCTTGAGAGCCAGTCCTCATGAATGATGTCTTCAAGAAAGCATGCAAATGTCAAATTGTTGTCATGTATCACTTTATTTGCAAATCTGCACATTGAAGGAATGCAATATACGCCCTAGACACTTCCCTTTAATGAGAAAATGCAGGTCAATAAAATTCACTATCCAGAAGAAAAAAAATCTTAAAATATAATACAATAAACAACATATCACATAGATCTAGAAACACTAGTAGGTGCCTCTGAGGGACCACAAGAGACAAGACGCAAGCTGAGACTGGTCAAATGCCAGCCAAAGTGCTGGTGATGTCCTTAAAAAAAGCGTCATGTATGGCGCTGTCCCTCATAGGCATGCGGCCTCGACACTCGCTGTCTTAGCAGACCATGTACAAAAAAAAACAAATGAAAACCAAATGCAAATTATGACTTATTGATAGTCACGTAGTGAGTGGGGATAAGATTAATCCAGGTCAATATCAATATCAACATTTCTGTAACTATATGTACAGTGTAATATTTGGGGTTTTAAAGTAATAGCGGAGTATTGATAAAAAGAACTTTGCAAACATCGCTGGTCTTCCATAGATAAAATGGAAACCCCCCCACTAAATGAATAAACGATTTTAAAAATGAAATAAAGTGAATAATGATAAACGAATAAAATTAGTTGAGTTTTCATCTGCATTATATTTGATATACATATATACACTGTATCTACATTATTTAGGCTCAGTGCATGCAAATTTGATGGAATACATGTATATTGTCATTGCATGTTTTGTTTTGTTTTTATTTGAAATTTACACCATTTGGCCTATCTTTGGTCTTACATTGTATTATGAAACTCAGAAATTGTTTTTTAGTTGTATTAAAGGGGTACATCTGCATGTTTTTGGTGTGGAATGGGTGACATGCTCTGGTGACAGTTCCTCCGAGTTTTATTTTGTCTAAGATATAGGATTAGGGTGAGGATTGAAAAAGGGTTTTATGTTAGGTTCAAGGTTAGGTTTAGGATAGGGTGTAGTGTTAAATCCAAGCTTAAAGTTGGTCATTCCATTTGTGGGTGGACTTTACAGCCGAGCAATTGTCGCCAGAGCAAATTTCATGGTAAAGTGAGATGATGATGTGACTGATAGAGAAATGAGAACAGAGAGTGTTTCTTGAAGTCTCTTGTGAATGTTTTGTTTTTCACTGCCATCGTTGTCTTTGTCCACCGATCAGAAGGAAGCATTTCAGTAGCTTTTAACAGTTGTCATGTAAAATCACGGCCAAATAAAATGCCTTTCTTCCAGGGTGAAAGTCTGAGTGACTATAAGAAATGGTATTAGTGGTATTGGTGCAGATTGTATGGAGTGATTGCTGAGAATAAATGCTTCTATGTTACCATTTTTCCCCCATCTTTTTCTTCTTCATATAATGATTTCACTATCAGCCATGCCATGATTTTGCGTTGATTATTGTGATAGTGGGAAATTTGCAAACAGGGCTCTTTATGTATTCATTTATTCCCTCTTTTAAAGTATTTTTCTTAGTTTGGTAATTTATTTTTGTTATGTATCTTCATGTTTTCCTTCATTTTATTTGATCTCCTTTTTTCGGAATGTTTAGAAGCATGAAGCATCGGAAGAGAGAGAGGTGCACCGTGAGAAGGGGAGAGCAGCCATATTGTCTACAGCGAGAATGATGCCGGTAATTATTTTCATTTGCGATAATTGGAGCGTAATGCTCACAGTCATCGAATTTGTTGTATCAGTGGATTCAGTTATGACATCCATGTTGTGATGGTGGTGATGATGGTGAGGTTGAGGAGGATGATGGTGGTGATGATGATCATGACGAAAATCTTGCTTTGAAGAGCAGTATACCCCAGTTTCCCTTATCAATTCTCTTCTCCCAGTACTACAAACCCTATTGCCCTCAAGCATGAAATTTAAGTATAGAAACACCTGTTTCTTGACCTCGGTCCGAAGATAACACACCCCAGCATCAACGGTCACAGCAGGGGGCCACACACGATGGATTGCAATGTTTGTAGTTCTGGTGAGTGCATGGAGTTCCATGTATACACGCGTTGATAGAAACTTTTTTCTTTCTTTCTTTCTTTCTCTCTCTCTTCCTTCCTTCCTTCCTTTCTTTCGTTAAGACTGTATCATTGCGCGAGTGAACGGCATGCATCCCATATTTTCTTGCTGGACGGACAGAAACTATATGGGATGCATCGCGGTCCTTGCATGCTAAGCATACCGTAATTTTTATTCGCTTACTTTCCTTATTTCGAGGTCGATTTTCTTCGTTCGAAATTGAAAATGGACTAGTATTGGATGTCTGAATGTAATATGCCTTTGAAAACGTGATTAATATCGAATACAATAATTTCATTCCGAAGATCATTCTACAGGCAGACAAGTCTTACGTAATAGCACAGCTGTTGTTTATCATTTCGTCCTTGGCTCAACGCTCGTTTATTTGGCCCGTGGATGTGAAATTGAGACAAGGGGATTACCTGGCCAAGATGGGTTTATCGGGGTTGGAAATGTTGTTGAGATTTTGCAAACGAAAAATGGGGTATACGACCGCAGTTTGCAGTCCGAAGTGCGGTCGAGAATCAAACGGGAGATTTTCGTAATGGTGGTGATGATGATAATGATGATGGTTATGATGATGGCGATGATGATGTTAATGATGGTGGTGGTGATGGTGATGATGGTGATGCTGATAATGATGATGGTGATGATAATGGTGATGGTGATGATGATGATGATGGTGATGATGATGGTGATGCTGATAATGATGATGGTGATGATCATGATGATAATGGTGATGGTGATGATGATGATAATGATGGTGGTGGTGATGGTGATGATGGTGATGCTGATGATAATGATGGTGGTGGTGATGGTGATGCTGATAATGATGATGATAATGATGATAATGATGGTGGTGGTGATGGTGATGGTGATGCTGATAATGATGATGGTGATGATCATGATGATAATGGTGATGGTGATGATTGTGATGGTGATGATGATGTAGATGATGGTGATGATGATGATGATGGTGGTGATGCTGATAATCTCCCTTCCCCCCTCTTTTTTTGTAAGCCTGCATGCACCCACCGTAATATAGGTTCTTACTGGAAGCATTATGATTTCATTAAAAAAAATTTTTTTGGGGGGGAAGGGGTTCTGCTTTGTACCTCCTGTCCATGTATTTCATCTCACGATAACTATAGTCTTGTTCCAGGTATGCATATAGGAGTGACGATGATCTAGTATCAAGGTCATAGGTCACGAAAGTACTTTGTTCTTGCAGTAACTAAAGAACTACTTGATGGTTCAGCTTCAAACTTGGCTATGCATGCATATGGGAGTGACAATGATCTGATCAGACTTTGGGGTCAAGAGGACAAAGGTTAAAGGTCACAGAGGTCATTATATACCTGTATATTGAAATATTGTGTTTTTGTGATCACCAAAAAACTGAATGATTGTCATTCATATTGGTGGGTTCATGTATTCGTATTAAAAGGATGATAATCTGATTGGATTTAGGGGTCACGAGTTCAAAGGTCATTGTTGGATGATTTGAGTTATTTTACAAGTCATACTTTATTTATAGGCCTCCATGTATGAGTGCATAATTTGTCTTTCTAATTTGTCTTTTATGATATTTTGTTTAAGGAGGAGAAGGCAAAGAAGAAGAAGAAGAAAGCAGTTTTACACAAACGAGAAGAGGAGCAAAAGAAAGGAGTTTTATACGAACAAGATGATGTCTATTGCTTGATGGAAACTGGGATGGAACTGAACCGTGAAAAGGTTTGTTGATATACCATGCCTTTGTCTACAGTATTGAAATAATCTCTTCTTAAAGGGCAAGTCCATACCAACAAAAAAGAGTTGATTCCAATAAAGAGGAAAATCCAACAAGCATAACACGGAAACTTTCATCAAAATCAGATGTAAAATATACTAGTTTTTAAAGTTTTGCTTAATTTCATAAATAGTTATAGCACATCCTGGTTGGTATGCAAAGGAGGAGACTGATGACATCACCCACTCACTATTTCATTTGTATGTCATGAGAAATATGAAATTTTTTAGTTTTCTCCTCATTGTCATGTGAAACAAAGTTTTATTCGTCCCTGAACATGTGGAATTACCATTGTTTAAACATTTTTTGGTTCAGTCAAGTTGGTCATTATTGTAAAATCTGTAAAATTAAAATGTAGTACAATTCAAACAGTAAAAAAGAAGAAATAGTGATTGAGGGACATCGTTATCTCTGTCATTTGCATATCACCGAGTTATGCATATAACTGTTTTGTGAAAATCAAGCAAAACATTGCATTTGTTTGATTTTTCTTTGTTAATTAAAATCAACATTTTTCTGGGATGGACTTGATCTTTAATCAATGAGATTTTCGTGTGGCACTGCATAAATGTGTGCTCTACATGTATGTTAACCTATTGTGAACTTTCATCAATGAAGAGAAAACACTAAAGGTATCATATATAAAGGGGAAGTTCACTCCATCAATAAGTTGGTTTTGATAACGGAGTAAATATTAGAGAAAATAATGGTGAAGGTTTGATGAAAATCCATCCAAGAATAAGAGTTATGAAACCTTAAAGATTTTTGATTTGTGATGTCATATGCGAACAGCTCCCTCCTAAAATCATTAAATGTAAATTTCATAAATCATATTTTTAAATGGAACATGACAAATAGGAATATTTTCCTTACAGAATGATGAGTCTCATGATATATTAATCCCACAAATAGAATTGTTTGAAATTTTGTGAGAAAACTACATTTAAAAAAAAAGATCATATCACAAACATAGAGAGAGGCTGCTCATCTTTGTTGTGTTGCTGAGCTTCTGTTTGGTCACCATTCAGCTTAGATTTCATGATCTCAAATTGTTCAGTTCATGCAAATGAAATGGTTATGGGGCCCATTTTACAAAGAGTTATGATTGATCTTGGCCCCGTCTTACAAATAGTCATGATTCATCCGATCAATTACAACTATGGGTGGCCAGCAACATCAACATCTTAAATACATATTTGTTAAATATGCTTTTGAGATATGTATATTCATACATTCATCCTTCTCTTGAAGATTCAGTGTGACTCTTTGTTTACTAAGGAGATTGTGCAAACTTCTTGTAGAAGAGATTATGGTATGGGTGGATTTCCATACAGTTGTGATTGATTGGATCAATCGTAACTCTTTGTAAGACAGGCCCCTGATCATCTTATATGGAAATCCTTAAGTGTCATAATTTTTTTCTCCGGGAAATTTGCATGATGTCCTCTCTAAAGAAAGAGAAGTACACAGAATTTTCAAGAAAAGTATGAGTGCATGAATGTACAACATACTGTACGGGTATCTAGAAAATATTTTGAACAAAATAAATGTTAATGCTGCTGGCTTTCCATAGTTATGATTGATTGGATCAGTCGTAACTCTTTAGAAGAAGATGGGGTCTACAATGACATGGTGACAAGAAGCATTGATTTTAACAATGACTTTATCATGAACTCATTGTTTGCTGCCACTATAGATACTTACATGTAGCTTTAAAGAAAAAAGTCATGAAACTGCATGGAACAAGCGTTTCAGTTGATGGATGAGTCCATGAAAGAAATGTCAGCCAGTTTCGCATCATGTTTCAACCTGCTGTCCAAACAAACAAGGAACATCAATTTGTTTTGTGGCCACAGTAAAATACTACTGGGAGTCATGTAAAAAAATGACATCCAACAAAAATATGTTGTCCATGGGTGACTTAAAGATGAAAATGTTTCGTGCCGTATGGGATATTTTTTAGTCATGTATGACACACAACATTTTTACCTTTTTACCCATAATCAAATATTTTTTGTTGATAATCAGTTCTCATGACTACCCACTATAACTTTATCATTGACAAAAATCAACATTTTAATGCTCAAGCATTCAGCTTCATGTAAGAGACGAGAAATTGTTGTTGAACTGTCCTGTATGACACGTATTGAATTGCCCTAATATGGATTTATGGTTGGTAATTTCTTTGAAATGCACCTTCTTAATTCTTGTTTCCCTTTTTTTCATTTCAGGGTGATAAGGGACGTGATAGAGACAGGGAGAAAGAGCAAAAAGAAGAAGAGGAAGTATTAGATGTAGAGTTTGGAGATTTTGTAAGTATTATCATTTATTATTGTACTTTCTTGCATGGTTCTCAGACGACTAATTCTGAGAGATTTTAGGTGCATTTTATCTCACTGATTTGACAGGAGATTTTTATTTCATCTGAGATAAAATGGGTCTGTGGTATAGTTGTTAGAACACTTGACTCTTAGCCGTAAGGTTGTGAGTTCAAATCCCTCCTCTGCCATTGTCTCCTCTTTGATAAAAAGACCCGAGAGTATTTTTTGTTGTATATACGCTCAGCCACTGTGACTGATTAACCTAGACATAAAGTGTTAATGAAGATAATTGGTTTTATACCAGCTTGGCATAAAGCTGTTCTGCGGAGTTCCTACCGGAGTTACCATCCCAGGTCTCCTCATACCACCCCTGTTCAACCCTCACACTTCCCCTGGAGGAAAGGGTAGCCATTATTTGCAAAATGAAAGTTTATTGCATTGTCAATGTGTTCTACCCAAAGCCCAGTGCACACAATCCGATTTTCAGAGAAATTTAGCATTTGATATAGTCATGCCAACCCGTAAAATGTTAACGATCAATGTTTCTGGTATGAATACTAAAATCAAAATTTCTGTCTATTTTATGGCTTCCTGTAGGAAAGTAATTTCTGAAGGTTTCCATGGCGAAGTCAAGAAAAATAGTGTAGTATGTTTCATGGTACATCATCTTTTGTAGGCAATTGTCGGTCCTGAAAAGGACTACCCAAACTTTTGTCATTTGCGTGATAACCATTTTATAATAATGATAATGATGATGAACATTATTTGTATAGCGCTTATCACAAATCATGTCTCTGAGCGCTTATGGATCAATTTCAAACTTGGTCCAAGTAAGCATCCTCACATACATGTACGGTCGTCACGAGAGGGCATGTTAGTCATTACATTCAGTGACCTTATATATTTTCCTGTGTATTTCATTCTCTTTCGTAGACTACGATGTGTGGAGAAATAGTACTTGAAGAAGAAGATGATGAGTTTGGGTCGATAGATTTTTTGTGTAGTATGGCTCCTGCTATTGAAGGAAAGAAAGACAGTGTCCAATCAGATCTGTTGGTAAGCAATCACATGTGTTTAAAATCCCTTATGAAACACACCTTTTCACCTTTAAATCCCCCATAATCAAACATTTTTTGTTGGTTATCCAGAGATGCCAACCAGTACGATTTTATCGTATTTAGTACGATAAAACAAGTAAAATACGACAGTACGATTTTGGCCATCAAAAATACGATTTCCCGACTTTCTTTGATTGTCCTGTTTTTGTCCCATATGTGTGCTATGTATAAGCACAGTTTCAAATTGCCAAGTGCGTCTTTTTTTCAGTACCATAAAAAGT
The DNA here is from genome assembly GCF_018143015.1 of Lytechinus variegatus. Classification (NCBI taxonomy): domain Eukaryota; kingdom Metazoa; phylum Echinodermata; class Echinoidea; order Temnopleuroida; family Toxopneustidae; genus Lytechinus; species Lytechinus variegatus. Next base: position 35,350,405 of record NC_054743.1, on the reverse strand, counting down.
GAGCTACGTCCCCCTTTTTTTTTTCCTGTAATACATGTACGCGCATGCTTCCAGTAGTTTTTCCCCTACTTCACCATGTGTAATTTCTAATGCACACATTTCCAGTCGGGATATCACAATTCTGTGAAATAGTAATTTGAATTGCACAGGAGATAAATCCCCGTTCTCAGCACATAGGATGTTCGAGTCTTTTATCCTCACATCGCCGACTTTGCTTGTCAAAACGGAGCCTTATTAATCCAAAATCAATAGTTGTGAATTATAGCTTTTTAATTTCTTTCTTGGTGAGGGGTAAATATCAGACAATAAATTATAAACAAGGCTCCATCTAAAAAAAAAATAGGAGGACGCCGTGCACTTGAGTGTGGAACTTGTATGCTGTTAGCTAGCCAGTTTGAGCTCACGTTCTCTGCCAGAGCTCTGGGTGAGAATTCTATCAGTAATGGCCTAAGTGATGGTGATTTTCTGTTTCAGATAGAGTTTAGATATCATGTTAATTTTTGATAACTGTCAAAAAAACTTGATGATTCCTTCATTGTGATGAATATTCAAGTTATTAATGAATACATTTTCACAGAATTTAGACTCTCCCCTGAATGAAAGGCATTTTCTGTGAATATCTGCGTTTTCAAAAAACTTGTGAAAAACTTAAGGTACATGAACCTACGATACATGTACATTTAAAAAATCACATGTAGCCTGTGGCTATGTGCTGGAATTTGAACAGACTGAGTTAGATATTGATTTAATTTCTTCATTTCTTTAACATAATTTATATGCAATCAAAGTGCGCCTCACAGTCACAATCATACACAAACACTCACCCACAACCGTGATTCTAACCATGAAAAAAAAAACTTAAAATTTTTTTTTCTAAGTTATTATTTGATCTGAATTCTCTCTTTTTTATGTTTATTTTATTCATTGATTTAGATTTTTTTTTTTGGGGGGGTTCATTGTTTGTGGTTCATTAAAGATGAAAAGTAAATCAGCCCATGTAAAGGGGATGTGGAGTGAGGGTGTCAAAACACGCTTAAACATTTAACTCTGATTTCTTAGTTGTTTAAAAAGCCTATTACTTACTACTTATTAAAAAATTGCAGGAGTTGCACTTACTATAAACAAATTTGGAGTGTGGTTCACAGTTATATTCTTTTTTTTAATTGCCCCTGGTTCCAGAAAATTGCCCCTGGTTCCAGAAAATTGCCCCCGGTTCCTGTAAAAAGCCCGCGAGCAGGGGGCAATTTTTTTTAAAGCCTTGCTTAATTCAAGGCTTGCACTTGTCATGTTGAGTTTTCGTGAAAATCTGATTTTTCACTAAAAAATATGATTTTTGAGGATATTCAGTCTGATTTTTTGTGTCAAGAGGTTGGCATCTCTGGTTATCAGTTTTTCACATAACTACCCACCATAACTTTCTCATTGAAAAAAACAGAAAATTTTATTGCTCAGGCATTCAGCTAAGAGACCGGATATTTTTGTTGAAATTTCCTGTAGGACACGTTTACCCCTTTCATAGTGAGAGCTGAAGTGGAGTAAGTCCGGAGTCCAGAAGGAGTTGCTCCACTTTGGAGGGCAATATGAAAATTCTGAGATTAGTTCGATCCGGATTCAAAGCGGAGTACTCAACCCACTTCCAGAAGAGGGTTACAAACGGAGTTACTCCGCACCGGAAATGCGGTATGCGCTTATCGCTGTGATCTCGCCACACGTATGGCGCGAACTCGCTTGGAAACCATTGCAACGACTGCGGATACACTGCTGCGGTGCTTGCCAATATGAAAGGGGGTTTAAAGTCGGTCCGCAGTACAAGCGTATAAACTCAATCCGGAGTTATTCCGGAGTAATTCCACTTCACCTTCAGTATGAAAACGGTAGTATTGAATCACCCTAATATGGATTCATGGTTATTTGTAGTTTCTCTAAAATGCACCTCCCTCATTCTTGATTCCATTTTTTTCATTTCAGGGTGATAGGAGACGCGATAGAGACAAAGCCAAAAAGCAGAAAGAAGAAGAAGCACTAGATGTACTGTTCGGAGATTTAGTAAGTATTTTATCATTTATTGTACTTTCTTGTATGGTTCTCAGAACACCAATGTGGAGAGACTTTAGGGTATTTATCTCACTGATTTAACAAAGATGACATTTTTTTAATTTTATCTTAGATAAAATGGATCTCAGATTCCCCCCCCCCCCTTTTTAAGGTGTTTGACATTTACATTACCCTTGTGGGCTTGGGAAGCCATTATGAGACTTTGCAAAATGAGTGTTTATTGCAGCGTCTCAGATTTGTTTGTCTCATTGTGTTCTATTGAAAGACAAGCACACCCTTCACGATCAGTTGCGATACGATTTTCAAAGAAATTTAACATTTGATATGATCATTCCAACCCATAAATCGTTAACATTTAATGTTTCCGAAGAGTGGTATGAATACTAAAATCAAATTCCAGTCATAAAAAGCTTCCTGTAGGAATAAAAGCAAATTCAAATCGTAATGACGTCCCGATCGGCTGCGATTTAAAGGAGAATGAAACCATTGGACCAAGATAGCTTGTGTGAAAACAGAAAAATGAAAGAAACAGATCAACGAAAGTTTGAGAAAAATCGGACAAATAATGAGAAAGTTATGAGCATTTGAATATTGCGATCACTAATGCTATGGAGATCCTCACATTGGCAATGCGACAAAGATGTGTGATGTCACTCTTGAACAACTCTCCCCATTACTTTAGTATATATTTCACTTAAATTGCCTCTTTTATTACATCTATCAGTAGAACATGTATTCTTTCTATAGGAGGGCATGTAATACAGATTTTTAAAGAATACATCATGGATAAAGAGTTTGTATCACCATACAAAAAAGCAAAAAGACACATTTTCAGGGTATTTCATAGTCCATCAAAGGGAAAGTTGTTCATGTGTGACATCACACATCCTTGTCGTGTTGCCAATAGGAGGATCTCCATAGCATTACAGATTGCAATATTCAAATGCTCATAACTTTCTCATTATTTGTCCGATTTTTCTCAAACTTTCTTTGTTCTTATTCTTTGATTTTTCTGTTTCGACACAAGCCTACTTGTTCCAAAGGTTTCATTCCCCTTTAAAGCCGATTTAGGGAAGTTCGACCGCAAGGCCTGCAGCAAAGCAATTTTAGTATGACTAGCATTATGCCAAACTTCAATTAGAATAATTTCACCTCTTGATACTTTCTTTTTCAATGCATAAATGCTATTTGTTCAAAATCCTGCTGTAGTTGGATTGTACAACGTGCAGCATTATGTTTTCGGTGCGTCTGTCCGTTCGTCCCCTTTTCATTCTCTTGATAACTTAAAGGACAAGTCCACCCCAACAGAAAGTTGATTTGAATATAAAGAGAAAAATCCAACAAGCTTAACACTGAAAATTTCATCAAAATCAGATGTAAAACAAGGAAGTTATGACATTTTAAAGTTTTGCTTACATGTAATTTCACAAAACAGTTATATGCACATCCTTGTCGGTATTCAAATGAGAAGACTGATGATGTCACCCACTCACTATTTCTTTTGTATTTTATTATATGAAATATGAAATGTTCTAATTTTCTCCTCATTGTCAAATGAAACAATGATTAATTCCTCCCTGAACATGTGATATTAGCATTGTTTAATACTGTATGGTTCAGTCAAGGTGGACCTTATTGTCAAATCTGTTTACAAAAATGAAATATTGTTTAAGTTAAAAACAAATAAATAGTGAGTGAGGGACATCATCATTTGCATGTCACTGAGTTGTACCTATCATTATTTTGTGATAAATAAGGGAAAGTTTAAAATGTCATAACTTTCTCATTTTACAACCGTTTTTGATGAATTTTTCATCATTAATCTAGTTTGATTTTTCTCTATTTATTCAAATCAACATTTTCTGGAGTGAACTCGACCTCTAAGAACCCTTTCATAAATCAACTTCAAACTCGGTCCTATTATGCACCCTCATATTCAGACATCGTGAGAGTGCATGGTATTTATCACATTCAACGATATATTATTGTCTCTTTTTTATTTTTTCATTCGCTATTGTCGTAGGAAGAATGTTTTGATGCTCTTGAGGAAGAAAGACACAAAGAAGAGGTTTATTTGGCTCCTGCGAAGAGGAAGAATGTCCAATCAGATTTGGTAAGCAATCACATGTATCTAAAGGTTAAACACAGTAGTTGCAGCAAACAATTATTTCACGAGAAAGTCTTTTAAATCAAGGTTAATTGTCAAAATATTATCATACATCTACATCCATTACATTAATAAAAACTTGTATATGTAAAATCATGAAATCTTAGCTCGAAATCGATAATTCTGATAACTTGCACAGAAAAGCATATGTGGGTCAGTGTAGTAATAGTGCTTTGAAAAATGCCTGAAATTTGATGGAATTCCGTGCTTATTTTGCTCATTTCTCAGCAATTGCGTATTCTCTTCCAGAGATATTTGGCACATATTTTATTGGATTCTGTTCGAATTCATTTTGAGATTGTAATCGCTACTTTTACTTTAAAGCATTACCATCCCAAGATATGAATTACCTCATATCCACCCAGTATCCTTTCCCAGAATGCAATATGATCTTGACTGGCTTTAAGGGAGGAACCACACATGTATACAGTTTATTTTCCAAAGCTGTCTCAAATTACCTCAAGTTTTCATGAGAAAAAGCATATTTTCATTCTAATCCGTCAAACATTCATGCATCAATATGACCTTTCATACCATTGCACACATACCTTCCAAAATGTACTGTTGTGTGTCTTATACCCCTTTCATAAACCCAATTATGCGGATAATAGCCGCATAATTTGGTTGTAAAATCGGAGGAGGACCAGAGTTATCCGCATTATTTCGATGCTGCTATTATCCGCATAATAGCAGCATCGGGACCAGATTTTGACTTTATGAACGCATTTCCAAAGTAATGCGGATAATTGCCATGGTGTGGTCACAAGGTCACCCTTTTCCAACGCAACCCCATCGGAGGGGGCGTGTGCAGTTGCTATGACAATTAATCGCCTTTTTCAGGTTGGGCGCTCGTAAAAAAAAGTGCGGATTATTTTCAGAGTTTGTGAACGCAATTTTTATTGAATTATCCGCATTATTCTTAGGCGGATAATTGGAGGATGGGTTTATGAAAGGGGCATTAGGAAGTTATGTGACGATATTCATTTGCGCTGAGTAAATAAATGCAGGTCCAATGTGTGTATTGTCTACTTGCTAAAAAAAACTGCTTTACTGACAGATAATTATGATTCGCCCTTGAGGGATTTTGTGTTTTTTTGCTTTCAATATTAAATTGTTTCATCATATTCATAGTTTAACATAAGAAAAAAGTTGATTATCATTTATGTTTTCTCCAACTGCTGAGGTGTTGTACAATAAGTATGCTTATTTATGCAATTGTACGACATTTCAGTGAAAGAAAGAGACATGATCCAACACCATTAGCGATAGCATCCAAAAGGTATGTTGGCTTAGTTGGTAGAGCGTCCGTCTCACAACCGGGAGGTGGGGAGTTCAAACCCTGGCCGCGTCAGACCAAAAGACGTTAAAAGATGGGAGTTGCTGCTACCCTGTTTGGCATTTAATGAGTAAAAGGGATAGAGCCTCGTCGATATGGCGCTGCACGACGGCTTTCGGGCCCATGATCAATTGGGCAAAACAAATTTTTGGAGTTTTTCATTTCTGGTGTCTATTTCGATCAATAGAATATGGATTTTAAGATTTTTTTTTTGAGGTGGGATATACATGTATGTATGTATGATTTTGTTCCTCCTTTTTCAGTTGATATTAGAAGGAGGAAGTTCAGAGGAATCGGATGATGATATGGGGTATGACTTATTTGACGAGGAGGAGGGGACCGAGGAGGAGACCGAGGAGGAGGGGCGGGGTAAGATGCGTCAGTTCTGGACAGGTAGGACAGTGGGAAGAAGTTTGAGAATGTCACTCTCAAGGTCACGCTCAAGGTCACGTGCAAGGTCACGTTCAAGGTCTCCTTCAGATGGAGAGGAAGTAACAGGTGAATTTAGTTCTGCTATTGGTTCCACTCCAAACCGTGTCTTCCTTTCTCGGACCAGAAAATGGAAACACTTGTAACTTTATTTGATGAAGTACAATCATATAGAATAGTAAGCTGTGGCGCGTTGTGGCCTAGTGGATTCTGACTCTTCTGACTTTGAAACAGATGGTCATTGGTTCGAATCCCAGCCAAGCGTAATTTCTGCAAGAAATTTATCCACATTGTGCTGCACTCGACCTTGGTGGGGTAAATGGGTACCTGGCAGGATTTTGTTCCTTGAAATGCTACCGTGCAATAAAAGGCTGCAGGGCTAAAGCCATGGTAATAATATCCAATTTTAAGCGCATAGGGACGAAGCATGTTGGTATTATTATAAAGCTGTTGATAGTAATATCCATTTTTATAGCCCAGCTACCACATGTATATGCGTATAGTCTTCTGCGCTTAATATCACCAAGGCTGTGTTGCTGAGCCACCATATACCCTAAAATATAAAGGCATTATTCCTACCAGGTAGCCATTCATCTCACCTGGGTTGAGTGCAGCCAATGTGGATGAATGTCTTGCTGAAGAAAATTAACGCCCGGAGTAGGATTCAAACCCACGACCCTCTGATTGAAAGGCAAGTGTCAGAACCACTGGACGGTGACGCTTCCATAGAGTACTATTTACCATTTAAAATTCCTAACTGTTGGAGTTTCCCAATAGTGTTTTTGTGTGTTGTCTTTCATGGCGAGTTCATGGTTGTGTTTTTAGTTGCGTGCTTCAATTGTGAAAATGATACAGCTTTTGAAAGCTTTAAAGAATATATGATGCATGTACATAGTCAATTTGGTAATCGCTTTTGTTATCATTTGCAGTTGAAGAAATGACATCTCGCGTCTACACCCGGCCGCATGAGTTAGGGATGTGGCAGAGGGCCTTGTGTACTGGAAACATACCAGAGTCTTTCCCTGGATGGACAACGGGGGAGCTCTCCGTTTTAAAGCAGGCCGTGAACGGTTACATGATGACCCTAGAACCTTTCGTGGTTCCTGTTATAGTGGAGTCGTTACCGGACAAGGACACCCTGGAATCCTTGCTTGTCCTGGATCTGTTCAGTGTAAGCACTATGTACATTTCTATACTTGTATCAGCTTCTATTAGTGGATTTTTATTTTGTTTATTGTTTACATTGAAATACAAGATATTGCATCGCAAGTTTTGTACATAAGCCATTGGAGAATTTTAGTGCATCTTGCAATACATGTACAGTCTTCCATGTGGGCAAATTATGCAGAACAAAATACATGTACATGTTATTAACACACCAGTTATGGGCCTTATATAATGTGCATTAATGAAAGTCTTGATTTTTTTCTTTGTGGCAGTGTGTAGACGATCCAGATGATGATGATGATGATGCTAGTTCCAGTGATGAATGGGAGCCTGTAAGTATAACAAGTTTTATAAAATAGGTGTATTAGTTCTGAAAGCATCGCGATTGGCCAATACGCGTCACGTGACATCCAACTTTTTTGGTGCACTGCACGACAGTGCAAAAGGTGCGCAATGAAAATTGATATTGCATGCTCAAGCAAACCAGTGCAGTAGAAGTCCCAGGAGAAGTCCAACAAAACTGTACTGTAACTTTTTAAGAAATTGTTTCTGTGTTGCTATTTTATAAAACAAATAATGCACTTGCTCTGTCGTGCGTAAAAGTAAATGCAGAGAAAGCTCGATTTCTTCAGATGGTATTATAGTGGCAATAACCTGAATAGATTTTGGGTGATGATGTCTTTTAAGGTCACAAAGATACATAAAGTGCTGTTTGAGGGATCAACTACAAACTAGTCTCATGTACTAGTTGCATTTTGGAGTGGCGATGATCAGAGGTCATATGTCTCATGTTCCCTAGGTCATATTATGAATAAAAACGGCTTATTCTTACAAGAAATAAACTTTGATCAATTTTAGAGATATATTTCAATTTCTTACATCTATCACAATAGGTTAAAAAAGGAAATATATATGATTTCAGGTTCTTTAAGTATTCGCAGTTTGATTTTCCTAATAAATATATAGGCCCCTATAGTTTTTAAATTGTTATATTTAAGAATATTTTTATTGATATGTAAAGTGAATTATGGTTATAAAAGCAATTTTGCAATCATCCATTTGACTTTAACTTGTATGAAGAGCTGCCAGTTTCCTATAAAAGGACTCATAATTGTATATTTGTCATTTTGATAACTTTCATGGTAACAAGTCTGAGCAGCCAATCAAAGTCAAGGTTTCCAATGTAGTTGCAATAATTGCAATGTAAACATAAGGTCCGGGGTTCAAACCCTGCCGCAGCACTGCGTCCTTTGGCAAGGCGTTATTTACGTTTGCCACTCTCCACCCAGGTGCAGTATATTTGGTAGGAAGGAATTCCTTGAATGCTTGAGTATCCGATCATAATTGTCGTGCTAAAGCCGTGGTAATAATATGCAGCACTTAGAAACATCTGTATTAAGTGTTATATAAATGTTTCATATCATTATTATCATCAACATCCAGTCTTGTATTGTTTTCTGCCATGTCATGTTTCAGGAACTGCAGTTATTCTTTACTCTTGGTAAACATGTAAGCTTTGTGAAACTGTTTGGCCTGCTCAAGAATGCAGGCATATACTCACTTGGTAAGTATATACTCAAGCTAGTTTGTATAGTAGAAGTAGTAGTAGTAGTAGTAGTAGTAGTCATAGTCGTAGTAGTAGGAGTAGGAGAAGTAGGAGTAGTAGTAGTAGTAGTAGTAGTAGTAGTAGTAGTAGTAGTAGTAGTAGTAGTAGTAGTAGTAGTTATAGTTAGAAGTAGTAGTACATGTAGTAGCAGCAGCAGTAGTAGTAGAAGTAGTAGTAGTGATAGTAGTAGCGGTGGTAAAGCGGGGGGTGGGGGGCGTTTAAACCCCAACTACTGGTTCCCTGCAAATAATTTGAATAGGAGTGTGGGATCATGCAAGCAGAACAGTAGTGGAATAGGATGCATTATGACACAGCTCATCATTGTTGGGTCAAATCAACTTGTCCACACCCCCCCCCCCTTGTAGCAAATAACTAGATCACTACTGAGTAGCAGCAGTAGTAGGACTAGTAGTAGTTAATGGTTGTGATGGTGTTGGTGTTGGTGATGGCTATTGTATTGGTTTAGTAGCAGTAGTAGGATTAGTAGTAGTTAATGGTGGTGGTGGTGGTGGTAGTGATGGTGTTGGTAATGGCTATTGTATTGGTTTAGTAGCAGTAGTAGGATTAGTAGTAGTTAATGGTGGTGGTGGTGGTGGTAGTGATGGTGTTGGTAATGGCTATTGTGTTGTTTTAGTAGCAGTAGTAGGATTAGTAGTAGTTAATGGTAGCGGTGGTGGTGATAGTGATGGTGTTGGTGATGGCTATTGTGTTGTTTTAGTAGCAGTAGTAGGATTAGTAGTAGTTAATGGTAGTGGTGGCGGTGGTGGTAGTGATGGTGTTGGTGGTGGCTATTGTGTTGTCTTATGTGGCAAAATTCAATTACATAAGATAATTGAGAGAATACATGTTTATAATACTTGTCTTTGCTACTCATATTTGTTACATGTAGGTAGCCCCACCAACAAGCTCTTATTCCCCATTAACAATTTTTACTTTGTATTATTTTCTGATGTATTGTTCTTTGAATATTTTTGTAACTTTTTTATCTGTTTGTAAACATGGTTGAATCAATAAATGAAGCATGAAATTACATATGTGATAATAAAAGTAATGAATATGAGAAAGGCCCTCTTTTAGTTTTGCTTTACACCTCTGTGTCTTGATTTCTTTGTTTCATAGGAGGGAAGATTGGTGGCAAACTTCTGAGAGTGTTGATGGTGTCTCTGGTCGTGTGTTGTGCCCAGAAACTATCATCTACCAAGCCCACCGATCATCTCAACCTCAACCAGCTTACCCACTACATTCAACATCTGGAGATCGCACGAACAGATTCCTGGATTGAGGTTGCTTCTCGGATGATTGCGAACTGATGGAGGTTGAGATTGTGATGGGCGGGATTCCTGGATTGAGGTTGCTTCTCGGATGATTGCAAACTGATGAAGGTTGAGATTGTGATGGGCGGGATTCCTGGATTGAGGTTGCTTCTCGGATGATTGCAAACTGATGAAGGTTGAGATTGTGATGGGCGGGATTCCTGGATTGAGGTTGCTTCTCGATGATTGCACACTAATGAAGGTTGAGATTGTGATGGGCGGGATTCCTGGATTGAGGTTGCTTCTCGGATGATTGCAAACTGATGAAGGTTGAGATTGTGATGGGCGGGATTCCTGGATTGAGGTTGCTTCTCGGATGATTGCAAACTGATGGAGGTTGAGATTGTGATGGGCGGGATTCCTGGAGAGCGGTTGCTTCTCAAATAATTGCTCAGCACTGTGCTTCTATGAAATCCTGGAGAGTTTGCCTCTGGGATGAGTAAAAAGTAGTTAAAGATTTGGTTTCAGGTAGGCTGGGGTAGGAACTACCACCCAATATGTTATGCACAAAAAGTCATGATTCCACTTGACTTGAGCATCTTTCATATCTTTTTTGTAATCAAAAATAATAAAAATCCTCAAAATTAATTAGTTTTAAGTCTGATTGTGATCAGAATTGTGTTGCCAATTAATAACATCTCCTGGTCATTGAAATAATAGTTTGAAGTAATCTTAGATAATTGTCTAATAAGAAAATACACTTTCCTTCTATGTTTCTTCACGAAATGAAAACTTATCAATTATCGATATGGTTATTTCTATCAGATGGACTAATTAGTTACCATTTCAATCCTTATGAAAAATCACATGTATTTTAAATGTCCATCCTAAATTATATTGTTGTCATGCACTACATTGAAATTCCACATTGAAAGGGATAAGTCTGTAGTGCAATTACATCTTAGTAAAGATTTGGTTACAATCTCAGGTCAAAGTTAGAAAAGATTTATATTTTTTTTATAAAGAGAACTGTAATGAGTACTTTTTTTTCATTCTCTCTATGCTGTTTCTCTCTGTAATGCATTTCATAAAAGTATGGTGATATTTCATCAAAATATAGTTGCGAAAAAATTATTTGCAAGAGGTAGGAAATTAATTTACTTTTCTAGTAATTGGCATTAACTACGCAATTTCTTCATAACAAATTAATCTATTGTTCATCAGTATGATGCTAATTCCCTTACAGCTTTGAAGGTTTCATTTTTATGTACAGTTGTCTGACTTTTTATTTTTATAGTGGAGATGTATACTTTTGAAATATTTCATCTTGTAAATATTAATATGTATGGTCTGTCAGTTAGAGTTGGCTTTGTTGTATTATTTTGCGAAAATAGTTTTTGTGTTTATCTTACAAGTAAATGTCATATAATTGGGATCGATACCCAATTTATAAGAGTTCCTCTCCTTTTCATTTGAATAACTAATGCGAATACATGCCAAAGTGTGTTAGAAAATATATGATTATATATCTTTATTTTAAGGAAATTATACATGAAGAAATTAGATAAGCAGTCCATTTAAAAATGGTTATGTTGTTGAAATTGTTATTTTGTCTTTAGAAAAAAATGTCATGCTTTTATGCAAACTATGTTGAAGATATGTTTGTAGTGTATTAGTAGAGGGAAATATGTTTAGCTAAATGGTGCAATGGTGATGTGATTATTGATGCTACAACAGAAATATACTTGCCTATAGATGATAGTGTAGTGATGATTTGATGATGTAATTAACAAATTAAAGATATATGATATTATTCTAATACTTTATTGAATTATATAAATCATTTTCTAAATTTTTTCTGTATCATTCTTAATTGGTAAAAATCTCATTTTCATTTACTCTTATGCAATTTAATGTATAAGAAATCAATTCAATAGCTATGAAATGAATAAATAGAAGTTACATGTATATAGTGTGTTAATTAGCATTTCAACGAATATACTTATAGTAACATAACAGAAATACAGTTACATTATATATAACGTGGAGCGTTGTGGCCCAGTGGATTAGTCTTCGGACTTTGAAACAGAGGGTCGTGGGTTCGAATCCCAGCCATGGCATAATTTCCTTCAGCAAGAAACTTATCCACATTGTGCTGCACTCGACCCAGGTGAGGTGAATGGGTACCTGGTAGGAAGAAATTCCTCGAATGCTCGAGCGCCCAATCAAGGTAGCCATGCTAAAGCCGGGGTAATAATAGCAGGGCCCGCTGGGAGAACAGTTTTCGGAACTGAAGTGGCTACCCTGGGTAAATATGCCGCTATTATTATTATTATTATCTGAATTTGTCTATACATTGGTATGTATGTTCATAATAGGGTGTGTATTCAATGGATGCTTGATTTGATGGCAATTTTTTTTGTCCATAATGAAACAGAGAAATATGTCATCTAACGATGTTAGTATACAAATAGAAAATATAAAATCAAAGAAAATGGAAGAAGGGAGTGTGCTGGTCCAAAAAATGTATTGGACTTTCTCATACGCAAGAAATGCTACATGTACTCGTTATGTAAATATTTTATTGTGTCAAACATTTAAATCAGTTAATCATAGGTAAAAACTTAACAAATACTTTGAAATTTATTGTGATATATCTTGTTTACTCTACTTAAAAAGCAGTCTTTCTTAATGAAATGTTAGAAATGGATTTGAAACCTTTTTTGTGTGTTCTGACATTCATGTGAATGCATGCAAACATGGTGAATTTAAATATGTAATCATTTATCTTAGAAATGTTTTACAAGAGGGGCCTTTTGGGCTTTTATAGGTCATATAGAAGAGTGAGAGCATAATCAGTTGGCAAATATAAAAGACAACCTACATACATATATAGCAGATAATTGAAATGTTTCGAAGTCTTTCATATTATTTCACAGACTCACACCAAATATAGTTTTATTCTTGGTAAGAGGACATACCAAAGAATGGGAAGTGATTATAGCAATTCAGGAAAATTAGACAGTACCGTTAATTAATGATTAATTAATGTGATTAAATTGATTCAAATTATTATCTTCATGTTTGTATGCATATATCTGTGTATAGGGAAGTGGGGGGGGGCACTTTTTTATTTGATATTGATGTTGGGGGATTGTATCCACTTTGTTCACTGTACACAACTGCCTATGGCTTCACATACATACGTGTGGGGCACACAGCTTTGAAAATATTTTCTCAAGGTTTGAATATCAGAGCTTTTTATTTCTACACATGGAAAAATGGTGCACAGTGGCAACAAAAGTGATTTATAAATGAACTTGAGTTATTTTTATCATAAAGGAGTACATTCGGTCTGCAAATTAAGGAATTATCTATGTTAAGAGTCGGTGTATTTTGTGTTGTTACATGTAAGGCCTGTTAACAAAGTAGATCAGAAAAAGCGTAGGTGTAATCATTTTAGAACTCCCTTTTAAGAAGAAAATGCCAGACCTCGGCTACCTCTATTGCACGTGTGAATATACCTTTGAAAGTAATTGGAATAGTATATGCCATATTATAGACCCCATCCACTATTATGTTCATGCCCCCCCCCCCCTCCCTCCTACCCCACAACTTAGATATTAACTTCGGTAGCATGTCTGTAACCAATATTCACTACAAATGTATATATTTCTCAGTTTGCAGTATACATAAACTTCTTTACCGGTAGTAAGAAAAATAGTCTTTCATGTAAACATTTGCCCATATACATGTATTTTTTTATACTTCATTTCATTTTGCCTTTCATTTCTATTTACAAAATTTATTTGTATTTAATCTTTTTATAGACCTATAACATGGCTGTCTAGATGTCATGATCAAAGAGAATGACTATTGAAAATGAAATTAATCTGATATGTTTGTTGTATACTAAATTTTATAGAATATCTATACATTGATAAGTGATGATAATATAATTTACTGTATCAGAGTTATAACATCTTGTGGTTTACAGAAACATGATTGCTCTCTGCAAATTTGAGGAATGTTATTCTTATGATTATTAGCCTTTCAAGGAATGTTTATTCTTTGACATCCATTATGGATAATGGATTAAGAATTCTGTTACATTTATTCCTGTTACAGTTGCTTCTACTCTTAAATCTTAACTGTTGGTTATTGTGATTAAATTGTAGCATGTATTTACACCAGATTCTTGCTTATGCTAGTTATCATGTTTCATGATAAAGTGGTAGATCGATGTTCTTTCAGGTATAATTATATATCAGTAATAATTTTTTTCATGGTCTTGAACCTTAATTGTTGGTCATTGTTAGTAAATTCTAACATTATTTACACCAGATTCTTGCTTATTCTAGTTTACATCATGTGGTAAGTAAAATATATTATGCATCAAATGATAGAAAGTTTGTTTAAAGATTACTGAGAGAAATTATATGCTGTTGTGTATTTAGTTCTATAATAATCAAGAGTTTACAACTATTTTTTACTATCTGTCAAATGTATAATGCATTTCCAAATTGTGTAGTCATCATTTTTAAAAATGAAATTATGATAGGTAATAATTGCTGTCGAGGCAGTTAATTCTGGAGGTCTATTTTACATAATAATCCAGTGTTTGTACTTATATTAGTAATAAACCTGACCATCAAAATGGCTAGCACAGTGAATTTGTTTGTTTTTGTCATTAATGAACTTGCTCATGGTTGAAACGTTGGAAATTTGAATGATATTAGATGGTAAACTGCCAGGGAAATAATATATTTCCTTGACAGTGATGATAATGATAATATTCTGTTCTTTTATAGCACATAACACGTAGCCAAGCACGTCCCTATAAACAACAGAATTAAGTACAAATTGGAAAATGAATTTAAGAAAAGTAAGTGAAGAGTGTTGGGCAATTTGTTAGTTACATTTTTAAACAAATACGTTTTTTAGAGAGAGAGAAATGTCCTTGTTGACAGAGTACATTCATTATTTACTTGCTGCGTGGTCAGGCATGCAGTGGTTCTTAAAGGGATGGTCCGGGATGAAAGTATCTGTATCTAACTAAATAGAGTATAATTCACAGAGCAAAATGCTGGTAATTTCATCAAAGTCGGATAACAAATAAGGTTTCTGAATTTTGAAGTTTATGAATATTGTGTGAAAACAGTTATGTGCAAATCGTCATGAATATTCATTGGGTGGGCTGATGATGTCACATCCCCAAAGTGATAAAGGTGAAATATATCTTCTGAATATCATGTCAAAATTTATTACAAACTATGATTTTTGTAATAAAAATGTCAAACTTTTGCTCGCTCGCAACTTTTTATTAATTGTATGCTGTACGCCATAAGCCATATTGAGCCCCCTCACAACTTTGGGCTCATTACGTCACATGAGTTAAAACTCGGCTAATATAGACAACACTTTTAATGGAATGCCAGTTGACAACTCATTCACCAATTAAAAATTATTCTGATCCTGCTGAAAATGTCAAAAAATATAATTGAGTCGTGAAATGAGAAGAATAGGAAAAATAGAATAAATTTTAATGAATTAAATTGGTACATTATACCTGATTTCCATGAATATGGAAGAAATATTATGAAGCCCAGCATTCCATAGAATTGTGGTTTAAATTTCTTGTTCAGACTAGGGTTAAACCTTGGTTTGATGATCAGAATATCACCCATTTTGTTCAATGCTTCATATTCCCGAAAACAATGGTCTATTCATACCACACCTTTACTCTCCTGGGTAGAGAGAAGTCATTGAAAGAAAAATGCCCTTATTATTCACACATCTTCACTTTGAACCCTCTTGCACTATTATGAATTCAGAATGTCCATTTGATTAACGGCTAAATTCATTTTTAAGCAAGATCAAATCAATTGTCTATTATAAAACAACTTCTTTAGATTTATTTAGGTGTTACATAGAGGCTGTGATACGCAAAGAAGGATTGTTGATATAGCTTTATTGATTCATTGACATTTAATGATGTATCACAAATGTGAAAGATTTTATGTGCATCTTCCCTTTCGTAAAGAAATATTGCTATACTAAATAAGAATGAAGTAGTTTTGCAAATACATATATTTTGTTCTCACTTCTCTTTTTTTAAGTGTGTCATAATTTGATAATTGCATATGTAACCGTTAAGATAAAATTATTATCAGCCTATATTCACATAATTTTTACCTTGGGAACAGCTGCATTATTTTATCTGTATCTAAAACAGGCCGGTTTGTTAGACCTTTTTTTTTTTGGGGGGGGAAAGTATCATTCATAAATATTCTCAAAATGCTCATAAATTGTGCATGAAATAATTTCTTTCTACCTGGAAACACAACCTCCACCCCCCCCCCCATCCCTTAAATAGAAAGAGTCCTTCGTGATAATATTGATTGCCTCACCCCTTGCTAATTCATGTTATTTGAATGAATTACATCATTTTCCAAAACAGTGTAAAAGTGGGGGCTTGTTTTCCGCGTAACATTAAGCATACAACCATTTATAGCACGCGTTTCGGGATGTTTTTCATCAATGACCTGATGAAAACGTAAAGAACAAAAAAAAATCATCACATCATACATGAAAATAAAGTCAAAATCTAAATCAAAGATAACAATACTTAGTAACATAAATAAACAAATATGAATCAAACTAAAATATTTTAAATTATTAAAAGGGAACAGTGACTATTTTTAATACTACTAATTGTATTATTAGTTATAAATGTATGTCTAACTATAAGATATCAAAGGGTTAGGATCATTACAAATAAAAGCAATGTAACATCAATGTTTAGAGTGTGTATGAGACTAGTCAAATTATCCGGTTTTATCAGGAACTCTCGTAACTTTTGAGGAAACAATCATTTTTAGCCCCTATTTCGGGATCCTCCCAAATGGAGACAATTTCCATCACCCCTCCGATCCCATGCACGTCCTGGCTATTTACGCTTTAAACTGGTCCTTTTTGACGTCCTGAAGTGAAACCTCAGTTACGTTACGTAATACAATAATATTGAAGCGTTAAAGTTCTGTCATCACTTTATTGTCAAACTTCTCGTCGCTTGGATGCGATTTCCCCTACTTAAGGTGATGACAATGATAAAAAGCCATTGGATGATTCGCTTCAGTTCATCTTTATTCTATAGTCACAATGGTGAAACCAATCCCAGTCGGGTCAAAGCAAATACGTTATTTTTAATGGCGTATCGTCAGTCGGTTTGGAGTCGGTTTCACAGATATGACTGTAGCTTAAGACCACCACTTAACTGGAAACACGACAAACAAGCACGCTATTCAAGAGGTCTTCGTGCAATTTACTTCTTAAATTAATACAGCTGGTGTCCACTTACGGGCATTCAATGGTTCCATGCATGGTCCATCCAATATCCACATGATAAGTCTTTTTTCTTCGTTCCCGGCCTACAAGAAATGACAAGATTGGTGGTCAGTTTATAAACAATGGCCGTGGAGTCCTCAACCGTCCTACAAGGGGTGTTTAATTCGCAAGGATCAGATACACGAGGTGAGAAATTATACTAATGATGGCACATGTAGCTAGATTTGTAACACTTGCCAGACGATTCAAGAGCAATTCTTATTACCCCGACTTTGGCGCGAGCTATCACGCCAATCACGTACCACTTTACCCGATACCCATTTACCTCACCTAGGTCGAGTGCGGCACCTTATGGACAAACTTCTTGCTGAAGGAAAACACGCCATGGGATTCCAATCCAGGACCCTTTGAAAAACAAAAGTCGAAACCACGAGATCTGTTGGAGCATTAATAGATTTTGCAGTTCTTCTGACATTAAAGAAAACAAAATAGAACCATATATGATTCTCCTTGATTTTATTTCACGAAGTTATTTTTTAAAGTTGGCGAGTGCTGCTCAAAGTGTATGCAGCCCACTCCACTAATCCAATATTGCTAATGTTATCAATTCATAATCTTCGAGCAAAAAAAAAAATCTTCAAAGAAGAGCGAGATTCGAACCGTTGCCTTCATAATTAGCGCGTTTAAAGCAAGGCACCGGGCAATTGATGACTGAGTGTGTATTTTGATTGAATTTTACAAACGTGTTATCAGACAGATATGATAATTTAATTCTGGCACCTACCTTTTATGTTCAACGTCACCATCCGAAATGTATTGTTACCTCCACATTATGGTAGGAATTATTATACCTCCAAGTTGTTGTCGCTTGATTCCTCTTTGCTCTTTCATTTCTGTACTGTATAACTGATATAGCTCTATTCCGTGTTGTTGAAGATCATCCAGACGCAAATGATTTTCTTATCTATGCTAAAATTGGTGCTGTGTTAGACAATCAGTGGAAATAATTTTTAAAATGAAATGATGGAAATGAAGCAGGGACAGGGATCCTCAAAAGAAGCACAACACTTTGGCCCGAACTCACAAAGGTGGTTTCGTTCAAACTATGGGTTTTTTTTTTTTAGAAACTGTGGGTTTTAGAAACCATGTAATCATGGTTTTCTAAAACCTGCGATTCACAAACGATGCTTTCTAAAACCCACGGTTTCAGCAGTGGTCTCTAATGAAACCATGGTTTCAACAGTGGTCTCTATTGAAACCATGGTTTCAACAGTGGTCTCAAATGAAACCATGGTTTAAACCGTGGGTTTTACCTCAAAACCAGGGATTTCCCATTTTTAGCGGGTACTGAAAATATTCATCGTCGCTATAAAATGGTCAATTACTCACGATGTTCTCACATGCAGCTCTGCTAATACCAACAATAAACGCTTCGCTTCTTTTCTTTTTGTGCAAATATATTTATCGTCGTCTATCTCCATAGCTCAGTAATGTACCGAAATACTGTTCTGTGATTGGTCAATGTGTCTATAAACCATGGTTTCTTGTAAAAGCCATGGTTTGAAACCACCTGAAACAGTTGACTTAAAATCGTGCCGAAAAACCTCGGGAAAGCCATGGTTTCATTTGAAACCACCTTTTTGAATCGCAAAATCAGTAAAACCCACGGTTGTTGAAATCATGGTTTTGGCAAAAACCACCTTTGTGAATTCGGGCCTCTGAGTTCCTTGGTTATTTTCTTTGATCGAGGAACATGTACAGACAGTACAGTGTCTGAAAGAGCAGGTATGTAACCTCTGAGAAGGGTGATTTTATTTTTTGGATATAACTTCCGCCAAATCACTTTTGTTATCCTTTCTTCAAAATGGTTTATTAAAAATAAGTCCGCATGTGCGTGGCGGCTGCTGACGAAAGAAAATGCAGTCTGAGATTTACCATGATATCCTATTTATTATATGTATCACTGGCGTACAGATCAATTATCAATTCATCAATTATGGGCATGCCCCCCCCCCTTCAAAAAAAAATAAAAAGGAGAAAATGGAAAAGGAAAGGGACAAGAGGTCAAATATATCTTTTTCTCCATATTATGTTAAGCTCTTTCATAAAATGTATTTTTTATTTATAAGGCAAATTTGTACATAGAAAAATGTGTCCTATGCGCAATGTCTTGTCCGACAAAAATAATGCATCATTTCGACATCGAGTTATAATTGTTATTATAACTCGATATCGAAATGATGCATTATTTTTGTATAAGTTATCTCGTAACATAATAACATGAGAACGCATTTTTTATCATATAACATGACAAAAAAAAACCTTCATCAATCAGTGCTCACTGGAGAATATAGCATCACATATTAGCAGACGCGTGGAGACAAAGTGCAAACATTTGGAAGCTTAAAGAAGCGCCACCCTATACTTGGCGAGATGACCAGATACCTTATCATGTCAACATATAAACATTGTAAGTAGAAATGGCGACATCGAACACGCCAAGCCCGATTAGGCATGATAGCTCTGTCGCCAAAATGACACTCGGTATTCTATTCAATTTTGTAACATTGTATTTGATTTTGTGAATAGGTATTGACTATTGTCATCATTGGCTAGAATTTATGCTTTAACCAGTTTTGGGATTGAAAACAAATTTACATGCAGTATTTGTTCTTCTTCGCATCAGATACACGGGATCAATAGTGATGACTGTCTTATCGTTTTTATATGTAAAAATACACTCTGTGAAAAAGGTTGAGAAACATTGGCCTAAATGGTTTTCAATATTTTACTGAATTCAATGATCTTGAATACAATTGTGGATACTATCATCACAAGAGGGCGTGCTCCATTTTCTGTACTTCTCGGTTTTCTCTCCTTTTTTTCTTCTTTTTTTGCACCGTTGCGAAATAGCGATTCTAAAGCGAGCGATGCAATCATTGGAGCACGCGAGCGAAGCCCCTCCAGGCAAGTGGCAAAATCATCTTTGAACTTGATCGTTAGTGAACGTGTGAGCTCTCGACATCGGTATACCAGCTGTGAGTGCTTGGGGACACTGTCCCCGTTTCTCCATCGTAAAGCGATTAAACCAGTGAGAGAAAATTCTATACAGCATTGGAATTATAGAGAGGAATAATCTGAACTTGAGAAAGGGGCATGTCAGGTACGTTCTATTATCATGAATTGTTTTCATCTAGATAAATGATAATGACTGCGTACTCGATTTTATATAAAATAATGATTTTAAGCTAACTCCCAGGAACATTGTCATTAACCTATATCTAATGACTTATGATTATCGTAGATGCATCGGTATCCAATATGTTGCCCTTCAGTCCGTATCACCCCACCCCCCCCCCCCCTCCCTCTCCGAGTCCGTAAACTCAGCCTTCACTGCAGCTAATAGTAATAGTACTTTTAGCCATTTTTCTTCTTTGCTAATTAACAAATTCATCTCATTGGTCCATCCGTGTCTCTACATATTATAGGCACCTGTTAATATCAACTCGGCACCTCCAAGATTCGTCCTATTTTGCCTCTTTTCTCATACATGGATCGACATCACGTTATTCGTTACGATATATCTATTTTCATTGTACTTTGTCAACATAAAATCGTTCAAATCACTACATAATATTGGACAGTAGACAGTTGGACCATGGGCCTATGGCTGGACGCAATTGAATATCTAATCAGTTACTAGTATTCTTACCTACACTTATTCTAGTAAAAATAACTGTGTCCCAGTTGATTATAACTAGAAAATATTGAAATAATAACTAAATATATAATTCCACCCAGTTAATCGCCCCTTTTATATCTATAGGCCATTTTACCTGATTTGTCTTTCAGGTGGATGAAAATGAATATGTGCTCATGAACGATTAGGCCAGAGTGGGTGTAACGCAAATATGGTTGCTTCTCGATCGTCTTATCTCAAAATGTTTTTCATAAATTACTCTCAGTCCCGGCTCTTGGTTTATACTTAGTTTATGCCATGGAGATATAGGCCTATATATCTCCATATTTATACTATTCCCTGTTTGAAATTTACATGAAAAGCCTTGGCTGTCGGCCCACCTTGCAGGCCTTTGATTTGGTTTCTGCTTTTACACGGCGGCGTCACCCCGGCATCAATGGTGCGGTTTTGTATATCGCTTTACTATGCCACCAGTACCACTGTTGATTTTATGAATATAACCATCGAGCTAACAATCTCAGCTTTTATGTTTGCTGTGGTCTTTGTTGACAAAGCTATTACAATGGAATATCATGCTCCCTGATCCGTGTATAATTCATAATGAGATTGCGTTCTGCGTGCATGGAGGGGGTAGGGCTTGACTCGGCGAAAAAGGCAACCACTCATATACTCCGCATCATTCTTGACGCGTTCGCAACCTGAGCATGATCATGATTAATAATTAATATTTTTTGTGTAGTAGACTATATACTACTCCTTGTACAGGATAGGTACGGATGAGGTTTGTGATAATTGTAATTACCAATTCCGAGCAAAAAGGGACGCTCACAGTGTAGTTCTAAAGCTTGAAAATTAAGGGCGCCAAAACCTACTTTCAACCTTTCTCTATGTTTGAATATGTCTGTGAAGAGATATCACCTGTATAGGCCAACGTGAATATATTACATAGATTAAAACAAAAACGGGGAGGGGGTATCTCATTTTGTCCATGACGCATTTCGTGAAAGAAATCGAGGAGGGAAAAAAATGGAAATCAAGACAAATTGGGGTAAGACTACTACCTATTTCTGTAGCTGTTAATGACATTTGCGAGATATTCCTTGGTACATGAACTTTAACCCGAAGCTGTTGGACTCCAGACAAGGCACGAACCTTGATATTGCATCCCATCAACATGGATTATGAATTGCAAGGGCTGTCGGATTGTATTAGAAGTAGAATTATTACTCTCGTTTTTTTAGGTTTATTGTGAGCCATGCGAAGGGTGTTATTCTCCAGACAGGTACGATAAAACCATAGAGCTCTCTGCTAGCTCCATGATAAAACAGACATGAAAACGGAGTTTATTTGAAATGTCGCGTAGAAATGGTCTTCGAAAATAATATTTCCAAAGCATCGTATCCATGGTATTGTAGAGTTATTATCTATAAACATTTTTGTCATGGTATTGGATACGAATATTAGTGTTTTTTCTTGTCGTTGTCCGGTTCACGCTGTCTGATGATGAAAATGGTGGTGATGATGATAAGGATAGTGTTATTGTGCTTGTTGGTGGTAGGGATTGTGCAGGGATGGTGGATAATGATGAGGGTGGTGGTGGTGGTGATGGTGATGAGGAGAAGGAGGAAGATGCCATGGTGGTGATGATGGTGGTGACGATGATGATGATGATGGTGACGATGATGATGATGATGATAGTGATGATGATGATGGTGTAGATGATGATGATGATGATGACGACAATGATGATGATGGTGATGATGATGAATGATGATGATGTAGATGATGGATGATGATGGTGATGATGATGATGGTGTAGATGATGATGATGATGGTGTAGATGATGATGATGATGATGTAATGATGATGGTGTAGATGATGATGATGATGATGTAATGATGATGGTGAAGATGATGATGATGGTGTAGATGATGATGATGATGTATTGATGATGGTGTAGATGATGATGATGATGATGTAATGATGATGATGATGATGGATGATGATGATGATGATGATGGTGGAGACGATGACGATTGTGGTGACGATGGTAATGATGATAATAATAATTTGAAAATAACCAACGATATAAAAGGAAAAATATGATGATACCATAGTCCATATAGGCCTACATTTCTAATGAAAATAATGAAACGCATACCAAAATCACATGCGTTTTGGGGATAAAAGGTTTTCGACGAGATGCCCAAGATTCAAAAGACACTTATCAAAATATTATTTCTGAATGAAACCAATATACACTTGATGTTTTTCCACCTGTTACAAGATAGTCGCGATTCTATTCACACCGTGATATAGACAAACATTTTAGCTCCTACCGGAATATTGATTTTGGGCTTGTTTACATTAGTACATATTTAACAAAAAGATATCGACGAAGATGTTCTTAAACCATGCACAAAACAACTGTTGGAAATGTGATCACTCTGTCTTTGCAGCAGCGCAGCTTCATAAAAATATCCCTTATGTAATTGTAAAGGAATTTTCTTGCTTCATACTTTTTCTTTCAAGAAATCTACGACTCGAACGGCTGATGTATGGAATCTTTTAGTCATAGGCCCACATTTAAAAGATGTTGGCTGATTCTGTTCTTGTTATGGGCTTCATTTATGCAGAATGGTTCTAAGCTTTACCGAACATATCCAAAATATTTCTTTGTAAGAGAGTGGTATCGTCGTCGTCATCATCGTCAAAATCATCATCATCATCATAATCGTCATCATCGTCATCATCATCATCCCCATCATCATCATCATCATCATTATTATCATCATCATCATCACCATCATCATCATCACAGTCACTATCATCATAACCACTAGACTTAATTACTACCATTATCATCACCGACAGATTAATTCATCAACTGCTTTTTTCAGTCCCTCCGGGTCGTTTTCGAACGCGAAGACCTTTACGAATGTAGAGTTGCTTGCGTGAAATCTAATAATGTAAGCACGGAACCATATATATTCTACACGATCTACGTCCGCGTGACTGATTCAATCTCGTATTCGATTTTAACCTCAAGCATGTCCTATTTCTTTCCTAAAATGGTCAATCGCCTCTTCATCTCTCCGGCAGAACAGGAATTTTCACCGATTCATTTGGGATTAAAGCACTTTGTGGTGTTATTGGAGAATGATTTGTCCACCCCGAGCATGGAACGGATAGTCTTGAAGATCTGACTCTGAATGGTGATGGTGAAGATGGTAGTGGCGGTGATGATGACGATGATGATGATGATGATGGTGATGATGATGATGATGGTGATGATGATGGTGGTGGTGGTGATGATGATGATGGTGGTGGTGATGATGATGATGATGGTGGTGATGATGATGATGGTGGTGGTGATGATGATGATGATGATGGTGGTGATGATGATGATGATGATGATGATGGTGGTGGTGATGATGATGATGGTGGTGGTGATGATGATGATGGTGGTGATGATGATGATGGTGGTGATGATGATGATGGTGATGATGATGATGTGGTGGTGATGATGATGATGGTGGTGGTGATGATATGATGATGATGATGGTGGTGATGATGATGATGGTGATGATGATGATGATGATGGTGATGATGATGATGACGATGATGATGACGATGGTGGTGATGATGGTGATGATGATGGTGATGGTGATGATGGCGATAGTGATGATGATGATGACGACGACGACGATGGTGGTGGTAATGGTTATGATGATGATGGTGGTGGTGGTGGTGATGGTGGTGGTGATGATGTTAATGATGGTGATGATAATGATGATGATGATGACGACGACGATGATCATGTGGTGGTGGACCTGGTGGTGGTGGTTGTGGTGGTAGGGGTGATGATGATGATGACGATGATAATAATTGCTGTCTCAAAATGATAGTACTGATATAATTTTCCTGATAAATAAAAACCAACATAATATATTGATCCACATAATATTCAAATTTTGGTTATGTCGTTGAACGAATACCTCCTTTTATCATCTCACATTACAGTGGTTGTGCTTGTCGTTGGCGTATATTTATGAATTTATGTTTTCCAGCTTATTATCAAGGGGAATAAAAGATGAGTGCCATCCCATTGGAAGCAGAAATTTCCAGAGCTGTGGTTTATCATACACTGTAGTTTACCATGCATGGACATGATGGGAAATCATAGTACCTAGTTCATTACACTTTTATGAACCATCTTCCCTGCTGTTGCCATAGCAACCCGTATGTCTCTCAGACTTCTGTGAATTATTCAAAGATTGCTTGATTCATCCTCACAAGCACCTCATACAGTATTTTCATTTTACTCCGTATGCATCATTTTACTCCTTGGGAGCGTTTCATGAAAGGTCTTATCGGATGTTTTATTCGACAGTTACCATGGTAATAATCGGACACCCGTGCCTCTTAGCCAATCAAAAACAAGGAAAGTTGTCAAATATAACAACTTGGCGGGTGACGAACGTTTATGAAAGGCTCCCCATAAGTCTCGTTTAAACTTTTGAAAAGGTGAAACACGAAATTCCTCAAATTGTCCTTATCTATCTGGGCCCGGTAACATAAAGCACAGCGACTGATCGTGGGGCTGAGTTCTACGATCGATTGAATTGATTTTTGTGTATATAATCAATCGTTTAAATCAGTCCTACGATAAGTTACTAATCTGTGTGTCACATGCTCATGAGATCAATTGAATTATCGATTACTATATATTTTATATACATATTTGTTTTAATACTGACTAGCAATAGGATATTAAGCAAAACTTTTAATTTCGCTCTTGAGATGCAATTTAATCGGAAGTGAACTTTCTTCGAATATAACTTTAGGGATGCTGTGGACGTCACGAATACTCTGTAGAGATGGTTATGCTGGGGTTTTTTTTAAACGTATTTTATTTTGAGACGATGTAAAGGCATGGTCGTAAATGAAGCAAGACACGAGCAATCTCTCTCACTCATTAATTATAAGATCGGCCATCTTCTTTCCCAACTCCCTCTTTGTCTGTAGTAAAGTTGATGACATCAATATCATGTATGGAACGCGACAAGATAATGAAGCCAGTCACCGTTCTCCATTTAGCGTCGTAATTTATTATATCACCGCTGTTCAGTCCACGCCGCGCGCTGCTCCACTTTAAGGTCGAAGATTCATTAACTCTCATGGCGAATGGATTAAATTTTGCTGACACCGGAATTCATGAAGAAGTATGTTGAATACCTGTAGTAGAGAGCTACAGCAGCTGTAGAGCACAGCGAATTTATTTGTCCCAGTATTCAGTAATATCGCTGATTAAAATTTCATAAAACTCTGTTTACTAAATATTCCTTAATCGTTTAACAGTTTAAAAACATGCTTATTAATTAAGAAATAAAGTTGAAAAGTTGAATTTTGCTGTTTAAGATTGTTTAAGATATAACATTGGGGTGGGAGTCATCATTAGTATTATTATTATATTTTTTGGGGGGGTGGGGGCTTATTACACCGTTGAAACCAATCAATCAATTTGGTTTGATTTTTTTTAAAGAGCAATTCAAATTGGTTGTTTAAATTTTTGCATTTATATACATTTTTTTAAAATGGATATTGAAGGCTTCACAGAGAAACTTAATCAGTTGTTAAACCTCCAACAAAATACAATTTGGTTCGTGTCTTAGAAATCAATTTGCAAGATATGTACTGTCGCATTCAGGAGGATTCAATACAGAAAAACAACCACACGAATGATCACGAAAAATTGGGACAGAGATTATCTGTCATGATTTCAATTTTCATGATTGGATGCCACTACGAAGGAGCAACAATTTCCTTCTAGCCATCCTATCTACGTTGGCTTAAATCAAGTAAATGAAACACATTCACGTTTCTCAATTGTGTTCTTTCTCTCTTTCGCCCTCAGATTGAAGCAAGTGCTTGAAACCTGGCCAACATCCCAAATCAGGAGAATCGGATGAGGCACGCATCCTCATCGTGAGATGGGTAGAGTTCGAGATGAGATTGGGGATGCTTATGAATGGGTCAAGTAGGTTATCAGCATTCGATCC
The DNA here is from genome assembly GCF_018143015.1 of Lytechinus variegatus. NCBI lineage: Eukaryota > Metazoa > Echinodermata > Echinoidea > Temnopleuroida > Toxopneustidae > Lytechinus > Lytechinus variegatus. The sequence continues at coordinate 35,323,283 of NC_054743.1, read as the reverse complement.
ATTCCTTCCTACTTCTCCCCAAATCCTTTCGGCTACCTCCGATCTTAAGACGTCACTTTAGATGATCTCTGTAAACCTAGAAATAAATCCAGCTGTCGGAGTGATTCTCTCCCCTTCTTCCGATCGAGAAGCTATAGCATTTTTTTTTGCGTGTGTGATAAAAGAAATGAGATGATTCGAGCTGAAAAACATCCACGCTATCAGAGATGATTGATGATGAGAAATTGATGGAATGGTCGGAGGAAGCATCATCGTCTTGGAATCTACAGGAGACTGAACCGGCAAGGAACACGTCTGTCTCTTTCACTCCTCTGGCAACACGATCATCTCTACAAACATATCGTCTCATTTCGTGATAACAACCGTGGGCTCCTCGAATGTCATCATATCAAAGAAATGAATTCGCTTTACGCTTTCATCGAAATCTGATTATTAAACCATTTTGTTTGAAGAGATTCCGGAAAGCCATATTGTTAAATCGGGAATCATATCGCGACATGATCAATGATTTTCACAATTAGAAGTCAATCAGTAATGATATCAATCCATTGCGTATGATTAGCTGATATATTACGTCATTGATTTTGATGACATCACGTGGGTAATGTGACCAATCATAGCTAAGCATAGAAATCACCTTTTTACCTCCATGATTGAATCTACATGATCTACGTGCTTCTGAATCAACAACAACCGTTAACATGATTAAATTTAATGAACGACACTGTCCGTTGAATAAAACATTTCACTTTCCCCGGAATTAATTTGGAAATTACATTCCTGGTCATGGATCAATTTCATTATTCGAATCTTGATCATTCTCGAATAATATTGAAAGGAGATTGGATAACCATTCAGTATTGACTGTACTTCCCAAAGATCACATATCTTTTGCTCAAATGTCACTTATCCTTTACTCAAATGCCACGTTCATTCTACTCAAAGATCACTTATCATTTTCTTTATTTTTCTTCCATCTCGACTTTCTTCACCCATACACCGACTGAGCCTCTCTTGGTAAACAAAACTTAAAATTAACGAATTAAATACAATCATACATTAGAAATGGACACATATCTGGCTGAAAATATCTGTGAGACGTCTGCAAGCGGCGCAGGATTCGTGATGATTCGTATTTTATTAAAGACTTGATGAAGCTTTTGTTAAAGCCTGTTCTGGACTAAAGAAGTGGTCACCTGATTACGATATGAGAATGTTACTATGGTTTAGTCGACCCTTTGGTCGCAGTTTAGGGCGTCGGATCGTCATGCAACTGGTCTCCATTGGATGTCTTTTCATGTTGATATGTCTTCATTTACAGTATGAATTTTCGAACAGGGCGGCGGCAGCGTCATCGCGCTTCAACCGCCATTCGTTGTCGTCGAACCAGAGGAACTACGAGAAACGGTTCCCCATCGATGACGACGATGAGAGATTGGCGTGGAACGACGGAGGAGGGAGACGAGAGAGGGCGAGGACTCGAAGGGACGAGGGCGATGACGACGGCGATGCCGAGTTGTTCTATATCGACATCAATGACGAGCAGAGGAATATGATTAATAAGGATTTATCGAGAGGGGTAATGGGGGAACCGATTCAACGGACTGGTGTGGTGGAGAAGAGGGGTGGTCAAGGAGGGTCATCGGGGGTGCAACTTCAACTTGGTAGGAAGGCGTTATTATCAAAGAGGATTTCATCAATTGCAGACGAGTACACGGCCGAGGTAAGCTTATCTCTTTTTCTATTTTTTTCATTAAAAATACTCAAAATTCAAAATTAATTTTATTCTTAATAATCATTAAAACATCATATTGTACAGGATTAAGATATTCAACATTTATTTTCTACATTAATTGGTGCAAACTGTCTATTATTATCCTGGCAAACGGAAATCATAGTGACATTAATTTAAGCCACTGGCTAACATAAATTGTTTCTTAAAGCCTGAGCTGCAAGGCGCCAATTTTGCCTGTGTCTGCGATATGTTGTAAAAATGAAACTCTGAACTGCTGAATAAATTGCAAACAAAAATCAATAATAAGTGTTTCAAAAGATTTTAAAAAATACAGTGCCCAGAAGCACTATCCTACTTTCATTCCATGTAGCCCTTTCACGTGTCTTAAAATTTGTCTCCCCAGCATAGAAATCAAAGTAAGATAGTTTTTAGTCACAGATATCTTAAAAGTGTCTGCATTAATTTCATTTTTTTTCTTCTGTGAATTTCTATCAGTATGAACTATATTAAAAACATCACGCATCCATGTAGGGGGGTGAGACGTCTGTAATGTTAGTACATGTCTTGATAACCTTTCCCTTCCATGGAAAGAGACCCAGCTATCCCATCGAACCCTGACATTCAAAACGAGCCGCTGACTACCTGTATACGCGTAGGCTTCGTCCATGAAAAGCAAACAATATTCCGTTGTCAGGGATGAATATGTCAAAGTGGAATATGTCTGTTTGTATTCCTTTCAATTCTTTTGATCAAAACTAAAAAGAGGACAAAGAAGGATTTGAATTCGAGTAAAATCAGAGTTCGGTTGGGTGTTAACATTTCTTTCTGTCACGGGCAGCAGAAGTTCTGGATTGTGTGTTTGTTTAGTCTCCTATGATTAAACAGTTCCATTTGTCATGTGTGAAGTTAGCTAGACGACGATGTAAATATTGGAAATGCGATTAAATACATTCGTTTTTCGAAATGGTGATGAATTTTTCTTGACACCTTTCTTTCCTCCGTGAGTTGCACACGTGATGAGGTTATGAAACAAGGTTCGACTAAATCCTGGTTTACTTTAAGTCGTTTTATTTTTCAATCAGAGTTGACTAAATAAGTTTATTGAACATGTTGATAGCGATAAAACTTGAGAGGCTTTGACTTTGAACAACCAGATGTATTATAGTGGACGTCTTTTTTTTTAATACCGTGTTTTATAGAATCTAATAGCCTCACAATCAAGACGAAATATAAACACTTGCTGATATTGACGATAGCCTATCGTGTAGGCCTATTTGTTCGTTTGATTGTGAACCATCAGTTGTATCTAGTATTTAGGCATCGGTTCTATCACCATGCACCCATGTGCTGTGGATCTGTTGAGGTTTGGTTTATTTATTAAAGGTATACTAAACATTCCAGTGGTAGTAATTATAAGCTATCGTTTGTGACGAAAGGTGTCGAAACGGATTGGTATAAGCAATTTAATTAACTGAATAAACCGACCCACCTGCGTTCTCATTTGATGTGCCGAAATGGTGTGAAGAGAAGGGAGAAAATTGGCAGATTGGATGGCAGGGGGGGGGTGTATGGGAAATATCTGATGAGCGAAAATAATAAAGCCGACGCTGGAACGGGCTATCCGCCAATACAGTGCTCTAGAACCAGGGGCGCGGGGGGGCTCAATTCAGCTCACCACCATTTTAAAAACGTGTGTACAAAAACGATACTAAATCCAAATCCATATGTGATGGTGATTTTATTTGGTCACCCCTCCCTCCCACACACACACACACATATACTTTGAAAAGCGATCCGTAGCCCCTTATTGTGCATCAATATTGTCAATATCGTTATCGGCATATATAGGCCTATAGAGTCGTGGGATTTGGGTGATATACCACGGTTGAAGAGAAAACAACGTACGATATTTCCTTGTCAGATGCCTATTAGAAATGAGAATCCACTTGTTGGAAAACCTTTCAATTGAAATTTTCTTTTCTTAACAATTTTTTTTAAAGATTGTAGGGTAATATACACTAGACATGTATCCTTCAATGTCGTGCCCCCCTTTTTTTAAATTCCTTATAGAGCTTTCTCTCCTCTTTGTTCACGGAATTATTATTCATTTATAGCTTTTCTTTTGAGTGGACTCATATTCTTGAACAACATGTTCTTCAGGGTCCCATCTAACAAAGAGTTGCGATTGATTCAATCACCACAACTATGGAAAGCCATCAACATCAAAATGTTAAATGCATGTTCAAATCGTTTTCTACTTGTGATGTATATTCATACATGCATCGATTTCCTGAAAATTCAGGGTGTACATAGGACATTGTGTAAAATTCCTGTAGAAAGAATTATGACATTGATGGATTTTCATAATGCATTTGAAGTCGATCGGATCAAACGTAGGTCTTTTACGGGGCCTAGAACTTCAGAAGGATTGGTCGAAACAACCAAGATGTAAGTTGGTTAATATGTTTCTGACCGTCGAAATAGTAAAAATCAACACATTTATTGGTTAGAATACAGATACCAGAGTTTGGGTTGACAGTTTCACTGTTGGACAAATATTAACCAACGTATCGATTACTTTGCCCAATCTTTAATAAGATTGCATTACGAGGCTTGAACGGCTGCAGTGTATTTCTTGAATTGTATGCTTCGTGTTAACAAAGAAGGGTGATACAGTAGAAGGGTTTAAGTTCTCTTGACAAGACCAAGTTTATTCAACACGTGTCGGGTTTGTACGTGCTTAGCAGAAAGAAATATGAGTTGAGTGTTCTTGAAATTACTTGACCTTAAAGTCAAATCTACACAAAGACACGCTACTAGGGGGATGAAGGAGTAGAACGAGTTTAACCCCTTAAGGCTTGTGTACAGCAGTGGTCAAGACCTTGTGAGGGTCAAGTTGGCTCTACTGGACAATGGCTTGACCTGTTCTGCTTCCAGCGATCAGATTATACATACACGAAAACGTGGAAAACTGGAAACTTGATATATATGACATGAAGTCAAGAGACCATCCTTAAAATCTACAACACGTGATAACAAGTTGAGAAAATCGAAAGGTCAGTCATAACATTCAGAAAATCTCAGCAGAAATGTAGGTTTCGATGTGCCTAAATTCTAGAATCTCGAAATTAGGCCTTTTAAGCTTTTGATTTTCGCCCCTGCCCTACATGTATAGCTATATCAACTATTAACAAACTTATCAAAAAACTATTCTTTTCGTCTCTTTCATTAGTATAATAATATTGCCTTTGAATCTTAATGCTTGTCAGCTCATCTATTTTTTGTATTATTCGCTTTTCATAAACGATTTACGTCAGTGGCATAATGAGCCAAAATGGACGTTGGCCTATAGGCCATATCCGTATGTCCAACGTTGAAGCAGACTTTTCAATTATCCAGAATACGTCTTGAGAAAGTAAGCGGATATCACTCTTATTGCAAATATTCACCAAAATGCTCTTTTAGTTTGCACACTGAGGCCAGTAACACAAAGCTTACCAATGATCGTAGAACGTTTCTCGACGATTGATTCATTGGACTACAGTGTACAATCAATCATGAAAATCAAGCGTACGATTATTCGCTTACTTTTGTGTGACGGGCATGACGGGACCCAGTTCTTTATTTCAACATTTGTTTAATATTTAAAAAGTAACGTCTTCATGATAAGCTAGGTTTTATCTCCTTCGCTTATTGTTTTTTTTTTGGGGGGGATACTATTTTGTTTAACATAAAGGACTTGCCCCCCCCCCCCCCCCTCTAGACAGGCTCATGCGTTTTGTTGGGGTTAGCACACCTGCATGAGAAAGACAAACTGACGCCCTCAGACATGTCAGACAGTGACGAAAGACATAAAATAGAAATAAAGACTAATACGAGATTGGGTGAGTGAGAGAGAGAGAGGGGGGGCCTAGGGGGGGGGCAGAGGAGAGGGGGGAATTGAAGGCGAATAGATAATTTTTTTTGTTTGAAGTGAACGAATCCCCCCCCATTTTCATCATCCCCCTTCTTTTACAGAATTCTTCCCCTTTTCCAACTCTTTCTCTCTATTTATCTCCCTCTCTCTCTCGCTCGCTCTCTCTCCCCTCCTTCTCACTCTCCTCCTTCCTTTCTTCTGCCTGTTTTGTTTCTTCCCCTCATCCTCATTCTCCTTCGTTTTATTCTTTACCCCCTTCGTTGTGTTTTCAATCTTGGTCTTTCGTCACCCTCAAACATGATTGTCTCAGGGTGGCAGTTTGTCTAGTTTGTCTTCTACTTGCAGGTATGCTAACAGTGATAATACCCCTACCCCCCCCCCCCCCCTCCGGCCGAGCCCTCCTCAAGACCATAATCATTCAGACACCAACCTGAGGAGTGAATTCCCCATGGATGTCACCCCCCCCCCCATCATCCTCATTCTTCATCTTATTCTCTAACCCCTCGCTCTGTGTTTTCAATCTTTGTCTTTCGTCATCCCTCAGACATGTCTGAAGGCGGCAGTTTGTCTTCTACATGCAGGTGTGCTAATCATGGAGCTATGTGCTAACAGTGACTCTACCCCTAATCACCCCCCCCCCCCCCCACCAGGCCACCCCTCAAGACCATAATTATTCAGACGACCTATAAGGAGTAAATCCCCCATGGATTCCCCCCCCTCCCCACACCCCATAAAAAGGGGTGGACGTGATTTCATGTCGCCCTATATAAATCCAATGCAAACTGGATAGAGCAAAAATTCATTGGAAAAGAATTACGTGTTGTTCAAGAAACACGTACGAAATTTTGAAATTAATAGATCACATTAAAAAAAATCATTGGTACCGATTATGGGAGTCTGAATCAAAATCTCACTAAGGGCCTAGCATGCAAACAAATTCACAGTTTGTGTACTTTATTGAGTAAATTAGTAATAAATTTGCACGATAATGATATATGACATTTTTTAAGAAAAAAATCTAGTTGTGTAGATTACGTGGTGCGTGATGCATGGCGACCCCCCCCCCCCGTGGTGAGATGGGTTTAAAAAAAAGAGTTTTTTTCTGGTTAAATCTAGTTCTATTCGAGTCTTTTAGAGGGTACTTGATCCTGTAAAAGGTTAATAAGATTAACCCGAATTGACATCCAATACCGTAATTCCTTTGTATTCTAATTTGGATTGATATGATATACCCTTTCTTAAAATCATCTTGTACAAAATCATATGATTTGACCTGATGATGATGGTGAAGAGTGGCCCAGTGGATTAGTTTGCGGACTTTGAAACAGAGGGTCGTGGGTTCAAATCCCAGCCATGGCGAAATTTCCTTTAGCAAGGAATGCATCCACAGTGTGCTGCACTCGACCCAGGTGAGGTAAATGGGTACCGGCAGGAAGTAATTCCTCAAAAAACTGTGTGCACTGAGTAGGTAGCCTAGCTTAGCCGGGTAACCATGGTAACAATAATAACAGGGCTCGCTGGGAAAACAGTTTCAGAACTGAAGTGGCTACCCTGGGTAAATATACCGTTATTGTTATTATTATTATAGCAGAACTGATGATGACTGTGAATGTATAGCATGGCCTCCGCATTTCGTCATGAATTATGAATATTACTGACCCTTTCCGGTTTTTGTTTGTCTTTGTCTGGTCTGAAAACAAAGGTTTAAAATAAAATTGTCAACAAAATGATATCACAATCTTTATTTCATTTGCACTTTGTCAGTATCCTATGGCGCTTTCCTTTGTTATCCGGATTTATTTTTTCATTCACTTTCGCCAGGAACCCCTTGTGATCAGTGAAACTTGACGGGAATTTCGTACTCAATCTAATTTTAAAACAAAATGAAAACCCCCCGGAACCCCTTGTGATCAACAAAACCTGGGGGAAATCTCCTACTAAATATAATTTTAAAACAAAGAGAAAACCCGAACCCCTTTTGATCATTAACACTTGAGGGGAATTTCCTACTTTTCTGATTTTAAAACAAAAATAAAAGATGATAATGATAAGACCAACCATTGGCGGAAATCTCAGGGGGACGTGCCCCCTACCAAAAATAGTAGGGGTCACAATATCAAATATCCCCCTACTATTTTGGGTCTTTTATGATGGAGAAAAAAAATCATTCACAACCGAAATGATACCGGTATTTTTGACTAAATGACCTTACACGTTTTGGTGAATACCTTTTTTTTGGGGGGGGGTGCGAAATTTTCCAGTCTCTGATCCCCCTACCTTTGCTGACAGATTTCCGCCCATGAGACAACTATACGTATCCAACATTGTCTATATTCAAACTAGAAACAATTCCAAACTAGAAATCAACGTTCTTTCGGTAGAAATTGTTACATCACTAATTTTATTTAGAAGGCCTATGTATTGTATTTTATTTGACCACACTTCTGTTTTCATGCTTATTCATAATTATCACGATGTCGGTTTACTTCATCAAATTCCATCCTGTGAATATTACAAATATGATATTTTAACAGAATTGTAAAAAAACAAACACCGCAGAATGTAATGAAGGTCGTGATTTGTGATTTGTTAGTGGTTTCGAATGGTTGTGTTGTAAATAAATCATTCATTATTCCACATGTGCATGCCATACTACCTGAAATCTCGTTAAACTTGGACCTATGCTAGAATGAGAAACACAAAACCACAGCGTGGAGCCAATCACGTCACCATGGGCTACATATGTGGTACAGCCAGCCAGTTAAAGGGAACGACTTCAGTTCGATTTCCATTAAAAAACATATATATGATGATACAATATCAATGATCATTGCTGGTTACATTTATAAAATCATTTTTTGCCTAACATGAAAGTGGTTTTATTTCTAATTTTGTTTCCATGTTTAAAAGTTAACTTTTGTTCATTTTCGTCCTGAGATGAGTTTGAGTTCGAAGTGTGTTGATTTGGTAAAATATTATCAATTAAAAAGCCCCATAAGTAAATATCACATAATATTCTTGATCAATGTTAAAGGGCAAGTCCACCCCCAACAAAATAAATACACAAGCATAAATCTATCAGTTTCATCAAAAATTGGAAGCAAAAAAATGATGACATTTTAAAGTTTCTGTTATTTACACAAAACAGTTGCATTCACAACACAGATGACAATTTATGCAAATGAGAAACTCTACGGTTTCATACACTCACCCTTTGTTTTGTGTGTTATTGCATGAAACATACCGCCCTTTCACACGGTAAAACAATCGTAATTTGAATGATGATTCCAGTGAAAATAAGGCTAATGACGACTGTTTAGCACGTGTGAAACCAAACTAGAACATGATTAGAATCACGAACGCTAATCACAGTCACGATAACAATAGCAATCATTATTATAATGATGATTCAAGATGCACGTGTGAAAAGCCCCTTAGAATATATCCAGTTTTATAGATTTGACAATAAGCATGATAAGGGAAATCATCATTGAATTACAATAGGTTTCAGCAATGGCAATTTTAATATTATTCATTGAGGAATCAAACTTTGTTTTTCACATGAGGAAAATATTAAGATATTTCAGATTTCATAATAATGAAATACACGCAAAAAGAGCGGGAGACTTCATCAGTTCCGTCATTTGTTTATCGGACGTATCTGTTTTGTGACAATACATGAAATTTTAAAATTAAAAAATGTCGTGACTAATAACACTCTTATTTCACATCTGAATTTGATTAAATTTCCATTGTTTGGTTCATTTTTCTCTTTTAATTCAAATCAACTTTTTTGTTGGGGTGAACTTTCCATTTAAGTAACTTTCATCCTACGTCGTTTGTATGGAATTTGGATTACCATTTGCCCAAATTGCTATAGAGATAGTGTAATACATTTCATATTTAATTTCTTTGATCTGGAGGTCACGTTCGCGAGACCTGTGATTAGGACTTCCGGTTCACACTTTCATTTCAAAATGATTAAATCAAACATTACATTTCTTTAAGTTGACCTCACCATATTTACATCCCCAGGACGAGAAATCGATATGAAATAAGTTTCTGAGTCTTCAAGGCTCATTTTCTCGCCTTCTCGCCATAAGCATTGTGCTCATATAAAGTTACTTTCAGATTTTCCTGCTATTCAGATTATTTCTTCAACCAGCAGTAATGTGCAAAAAAATGAGGGGACACAACGCAACGTGAGGTGTGTGACAAAATTTCCTTAAAGTCCCGAGTGAGGGAAGCGAGCGAATAACATTTTTCTTTTCAAAATGAAAATCTAACTTTGTGATATAGGCTATAGTCTGTAGGCAAACTAGGGTTTCGCCATTCGCATAGTGCATAATACAGAGTCTGAACTATTGAGACTAGATTCACCATGTTCTGTGGCTGGCTCTTGTTTGACACAGACAGAGAGTTTGGCATCTAGTCTTCACTATAGACTTCGGTATTATTGGTTAAAATATCAAATATGAGTCTGTGCTTGGAGACTATAGTGATTGACTTTGACATATAATATTTAAGAAAGAACATCATATCTTACAATATTTTTTCTTTCCTTATCTTCTGTTTCAATGTTTCCCTCTTTTTTGGGGGAGGGTCGTGGAACTTTTTAAGTGTGTGTGTGTGTGGGGGGGGTCATAGCCTTAACCCTCCATCTGTATACGCCAATGTCATCAACCATGGAAGAATTATTCTAAAGCAGACGATAGTTAAAGTTTAAACGATCAAACAGGGAGTCGTGAATTCCATGGTTCAAGGATACCCCCTGATCGGTTTAAAAAAAAATCATAAGATTTGCTTTCGCTTTAGCCCCCCCCCCCCCTCCTCCCTCATTCCTTAGCGTATACATCTGTTCGCATCATTTAAATGTTAGACACAGAAGGTCAAGTTTTATAACAATCCACCGATGTAGTTACTCAACTTGCTAGGAGCAGAGCTATATATGGAAGAAATCGGTCATTTAAAATGCCCCCCTTGGGTGGATAAATTTTGATTTATTCTTAAACAAGTGATCCGCTGTGACTGTGAAGTGCATACATTGTAAACAGACATTGCGGTTGATTTCATTCAGTATTGTAAGCAAAGTATACTATGTTCATTTTCAAGTTTCAAGGGGTGTTTTGTAAGCTGTCGTTATTTTTAGCCTAGTTAGTTTGTTTTCTGTGCAACGGTTGTGTTATTGGGCTATAATTCAGACATTGCGTTGATCTTGAATGAGGGTTTATAGATATACCTGGAGAATTGTTTTGTTACTGATAGAATTAGTTCATACATTCATGCATTTACACAAATGATATTGGACAGGGGGATGCTGAGCGGATTGTGTCCTTTGGGCATGTTGGGTTTTTTTAAAATGATATAAATTTTTCTATGTCAGATTATTAGGTGTGACAATAATTTGCTGTGCCCCTTAGGCCGATATATACCAACTTGGCCCAGCCCTTGATTGGCTTAAAGCATTAATATTAGTCTTCAAACAGACTCAAATTTGAAACTTTGACAAAAAATAATGATATCATGTCCAGAATGAAGCCTACACTGCGTACCCTGTGTGTAATTATCATAGAGGTATATAAATTATGGTAAATATTCACGTCTGAATGGCGCGCGCCTTAAAACCCACATAAACAACAACAACAACATGCAGAAGAATTCACAGTATATGAGTGAATCTAGTCTCACCGCTCCAGACTCTGGATTGTGCATGCACTAAGCGAAAACCATGCCCGCAGCAGACGACAGGCATTTGTTGCCGCGCGCGATCAGTCAGTGTGACAGGCAAATAAAACATTGATAAACTCTGTCACAAACATGATACAAGGCATCATAGTCAATCAGAAAGAATCATCAAGGCAGATGGATATGGGGGTGAGACAGCTGGTGGGAGGGGGTGAGAATGTTCGAATACCTTTATTAGGACAGTCCGTATCACCTGCAATAGGTCACTGCATGTACGGGTATTGATAATTGCCGAAATGTAATTTATGATTTTACACGTCCAGAAAAAAAATGTATGGCTGCGTTTAGTGTTCACTAGAACCTTTGAAATGCAATAAGCCTTTCATAAAAATGCTTTATTCTGTCACTTGTTCTTTTTTTCACTAAAACTATAGAAGTTTGGTCCGGGAGCGTTTCTTCAACATAACTTTCCTTGATTTTGATTGGCTGAGAAGCATTGTTATTATGGTAACTGTCGAATTAAGGAAAACATCCGACAAATCCTTTCATGAAACACTCCCAAGAATTGACATCTCATTCTAATCAGGACCCAATTTCGGGTATATACGACGAATGACGAATGTTCCAAAGAAACCTTGATTTTGATTCACTGCTGAGTTATGCCACCATGGTTACCATAATGGTTAATTTGCAAAGTCGTATCTCAGTTCAAAACCCTTTTTAACCCAATATTGACTGAATCCTAAATAAAGTATAAATAGTGTTTGCTCTGTTCGGGTTTTCCTTCTCTTGGTTATTTTTTTTTAATCTCATCTGATTTATTCCCAGTTCTGTATGATAATGATTTATTCAGAATCACATGCATTTTGTTGAAATGATGTTCGACTGACTGGAATGTAGTTAGAATTTTGTTAACTGAAGTAAAAAAAACATCCGAAAGAGCGACTCGCCAAAAGTCTAATGGTTTTACACTCTAAAAAAAGGATTACCCAATATTGGGTAAAATGGGAACATGCATGTTTGTTGGGTAAAAAGATACCAAATATGGTGTAAATTTTACGTAATGTTGCGTTGAAATTGCCCAATATGGGGTAAACAAAATACCCAGCAAACTTGCATGTTTCCCCAATATTGGGAAAAATTTTACTCGGTGTTTTAGAGTGTATAGTGATGTGAGATTTATGCATTATATACGCTAGGAGCATCTTTTATGATACTGAATCTAAGAAGTACTAGTACATGGTTGGCGACAAGATATTTTAAAAGGAGGAACGATGACCTAAATGTGACGCCATATTTTGCAGTTGAATTATAAATATGTTATACAGTTACACGATCTAGACCTTTCCTTGGTATACTATTATCCCTTCTTTATTAATTGTCCCCGAAGTTTCCCCCTCCTTTTTTTCTGTTGCTGAAACTTCTTGACGATATCATAGGAGGGGGTCACCCCCTCAAAGAGTGAAACTGCCACCCCCCGTGACACCCCCTGTGCTCTCATTTATGTTGATCGGGGTAAAATTGCTCAAAATGACCATCGTATATTACTGAAGATAACACAATATGATACTGACGGACTCAAGATGCAAGTACATGTAGACATACTGAAATAGGTCTATATTATGATTGTCAAAGGCAATTCTGACTGTACAGTATGTTGCCTGTAAAACCTAGCATAACCGTGCTCACTATGGAAAAGCGATGCGTGCAGAGATAGTGAATGTCTGATTCTTCACCTTTACGAGTACCTAAGCATTCGAGTAGTTTCTGATTTCATATCGAGAAGCCGTCCTGATGGGATTCGGAGGTACGAGTTCTTTCTTCTCAACATCCGAGAGCAGATCATATAATATGAAAGAATATGATGGTATAATGACACCTGATATTCCCAACGCCTTGGGGGTAGAGAGAGGCATGAGCTTATTAAGAATGGATTCGGATGGTATGTGACTCATCTGAGCACTCCTTGACATGTTTAATGATGGTTCTCAATTTCGTTCATTGACCGGCGAAATTGAACTTATCGACTTGTTTTGTTTCTTTTAGACGAAATATCACCATTTCGAAAGTACAGTCGCATAATTAGTTTGCTAAAAATAATGTTTATGTAGATTTAATTATTCAAGTTCTGTCCCCAAGAATTAATATATTTGATTGATAATTATTCAAATGCGTTAGATAATCGATGCTGTAAATCATTTTGTTGCAATGAAAACATATCATACATACAAATATAAAATATTAAATAATTATGATTTCATGTTAACACACTAAAGAAATCAAATAAAAGCGAGAACGTGGCATCATCAGCCCACCTGATTGTTTTCACAAAATATTGCTCAAACCTTAAGTTCACCCACTTTTTCAGTGTTTTTCGATTTCCAGATCAACTCGGCTCATTCACGAATAGAGTACGAATACTGATTTTGTGTATATCCTGCAGCGATAAATTGTCCAAAAATATTTTGGCTTTAAAAACATATAATTTCATATAAATAAAAAGTATGGATCGATTTGTATATGGGTTAGACCTAGGTATAATTTCATTAGAAAACCCCCTTTTATTTTTTACATCCTGTTCGGATCAATGGCATCATTGATACAATATTGGCTATCCTGTCCTTGATGAAGTTATAATCATGGATCTTACTTAGATCAACTTGAGAAGGATCCACGTTATAATGGAAAAAAAAGGAAATTCCTCGAATCAACTGAAAACAAAGACCTTGAAAGTATTCATTCCATCACGGATGCAATTAAATCCATATCGTATATAACTGAAGACACAGTAATGCCTAGTTATTTTCTCAAATTTCTTTTTCCACTGTTTGCAGTATTCACATTAGAATACGAAGAAAATCTACCCCCTCCCCCCCAAAAAAAAAAAGATGATTTTTTTTTCGAGCTTGAGAGATGATAAATAATTGGATTTTTTTTCCTTCTCTTCAAAATAATATCTGCCCAAGAAAACCAACCTCTTTCTTTCTCTGTCCCACTTTCGTACAGACAGGAGGGGGGGGGGGGTGCTTGGGCTATGGACCCCCAAAATTTTCTTGACCAAGTATATGAGAAAAGGAAAAGTTGGTGATAATATTATTTCCTGAATATTATGTTAAAAACATTTCACAGAATGAAAGTTTTGTTTTTAGAAGGCGATGAAAAATGTTCTCTCGCTTCGCTCGCTCGTAGATTTTTAAGGAATTTTCCCCATAGCCGTTGCTATACCCACTATGCTCCATCCCTTATCTTTCTCTCCCACCTCTCTTTCTCTTTTCCTTCTTTTTTGTCACCCTTCATACTCCCGCTGTGTCGATTGAGGTAAACCACCAGACATCTAGGGCCAAAGTCAAATACAACACTGTCAAATGGACTGCAGATGACTCAGAATTTACTGCGCCTTAAGTCTTGTTTTTATACACAACATAGAAGTAATTGCCTGGGACTGAGCATAAACATTGGGGGAGAATTTACATGGAATATCACTACAACCTACGGGTTTTAAGCGCATGCACTAAACACCTCCTGAAATGAAACAGTTACAGAAAGCTTTGAAATGCGGATAGAATAGTGTGAATTTATGCCCGAAATTCCCTCTCATTTATACAATAGCAAGGCATTCTGCTCTTTGAAGTACAACACAAATAATAACTAAATCCGATGATTTAGTGGGAAAACTGGCTTGTATTGTCTGGCGGTTTTCCTCTGAAATTTCAATGGCTCGTAACTTGAAGTTAGTAGGAGTGGATTATTTTTGTTTGCGATGAAGATAGGTTTATGTTACCAGGGATGTCCCTGATGTTACATCCCGACATCTTGCTTACATTATACGGAAATATTCCTTTTTAATCTAATAATATTTTGTTAGTAAATGAGTTGGAGAGATTGACAGATTTAGACGATAACCTGGGATGAATCTTACTCTCCTCATCAAATTGTTTCATCTCCCAAAATTGGAGTTTTTCCCAAATGGGTAATAAATAATTTTTGGCTAGCGAATGACTCCCCTATATCATACGACTAGTATAGCAAATAACAGTATTTTTTTCAACCCGGTGGCAAAGACAGATATTGTGCATAAATGTCAATTAAGGCAGATTAAATTGATAATTGACCGGGGCGCCGCTACACAAGGGGTGGGACGGGGTGGGACGGGGGTGGACCTGGCCACGGATGATTATCTATGGTCTCCGGGGTGCTGTGACAATGCTCAGCACTCCCAGTAACAATAGAATAATCCTCCGCGGACAGGGCCCTGGGAGGGGGGGGGGGGTCGGGGGGGGGGGGCTCCAAGATCATGTTCTGTTTATCCAGTATCATTTCATTGTGACCTTTGACATTTGGCCTTTGACATAGGAAACGACATCTTTGTCTGTCGGTTCGTGGATGTGATTCGGGGCAGGGTAATCAATTTAATCAACTGTCAAGGATGATACCAGAAAAATCATTATATTTTCTATGTTGATAGACATGGCGGGATGAGAGACCCCGTGGGTATAAGTATGATGATTGCGATGAGTATTCGTAATAGTATTTTTGTTCATATAAACTGTTCCTGAAGTAATTACAAAAACATATTGCATTGTGAAAGAGTTTTCTCTCCACTAAACGTTAAAAACTTATAAAATTGATTGTAGTTCGATTTGGAATATAGGTCAAGACATAATTTGCATTATAAATGCTTGATATGAAAAACTTGTTGAATGAGAAAATCGAGTAAGAAGCTATTAATGAAGTACTGGACGTTCAAATTCATTTGCATTTTAGTATTCTTCGGGAATAGCTATTGAGGACCTATCGAGAGTTGAACTCATCAAAACATTTAACATTGATTTTTTTTGTATCTCCATTTTCCCGACCACTTTTTTGCCCATGTCTCGTGAGACATCATATTATATCCTGTCATGTTTGAATACAGTCAAAATCATTTCGAATTGTAAAGAAACCTTAAACTTTATGTTAAATCTCTGTATCATATATATTTTAATGAAATTATTTCGAGATAGATGTTATGAAGATGATCACAAAGAAGAGAATAAGAATAGTTTCATGTTTGATCTCTTCCTGTCATGATAGTTTTGATTCTTGTCATTCCGTCAGTTCTTAATCTTCATCGTCGGTGAATTTCATGAGATTTCTATTATGGCTTTATATAACCATTGCCTTGCAGACCCCCCCCCCCAAAAAAAAGGTCAGCGTTTACATTGATTATGAGAGAAAAACAACTGTAATCATCATTTCTCACAATAGGATGCAACATGATATAAGATATTGTGTAAGTTAACATGTAAGCAGGACTGTAGTCGAGGTTCCTTATTGAAAACTAAACAGCCCCCATTACCATAGTAACATGATTAATCTTGAGTGATTTTATGGGTCTGATTTCTTTTATAATTGATTGCATTGTTTATTGTGCATGATCAATCATAAATTCAGCCTTACGATCGATTACTACCCTTTGTGATACCGGGCCCTGATATACACTGTAGAAACAGAGAGTAAGAATTTACCCAATATTTATAATGATGATGCACAGCATTTGTGTATAGCGCCATATATCTGTCAAAGACATTCAAAGGCGCATTTTTGGAGGAGCCAGCCAATCTGGGTCGCCTATAGACTTCAAACATGCATGTTTGCTGGGTACCCCCCCCCTATTGGCATAATTTGGTAAAATGCATGTTTGAAGGGTACATTTCAACGCAACATTGCGTAAAATAATTTACAAAATATCTTTTTACCAAACAAACCTCCTATTTTTAACCAATATCGGGTAAACTTTCTTTTAGAGTGTATAGAAAAATTATGAAACGAGGAATAAAAAAGGATAAAATCGAAAAAAGAAATCATTTTTCATTTGTCCTTTTCCTTGACTGGCGTTTTGAGGGATTGGTTATAACCCTGTCTCTTCTTTCAGGGTTTGTGGGTACAATACCGCAATATAGAATCCAAAATTAAATTGCATTCTAACGACTGTGAGCAATATTCATGCACCAGTGGGGATGAATATGAAATGCCAGATCTGGTATAAATCCAATATAGTAGCTGGCTTTGTCTTTATATGACTTTGATCTATAGGCATACCAGATACAAGGAAAGAATATTGGCTCGAGGATGATTGTTGCATGATTGGAACCTTCAAAGTCGCAGTCATGATCAAGGTTTTTTTTTTCCTTTTTTGGTTCCAATTTAAAAACATATTACAGTAGGCTTTATAGAGACACAATAAGATCGTTCGGACAGAATTATTCCTTTTCTTGCTTGCCTCCACTTTCTCAGCAAAATGTTGTTTACAGGCCGGGTGTAAAAAATATAGTACTGTTGAATAGATTGTTTTTGTGATATGACGTTATATGCATTGAAAAAAAATTGATAAATGCAACTTGTGGCAATTCTCTTGTTAATAATAAACGAAGAAAGAAATATAAGAGAATAATATCACTCATTTTTCATTACCTCATCTGCACCAAACGACAAAGAATGAATAAAAAGGTTGGAAATTTGCCTGCCGGTTAATTGAACTTGGTCTCGTCTAACTTTTATCATTTCATTCTTTTTTACCATTTGCCTATTCTCTATCAAATCTGCCCCCACCCCCCACTAAGCCCTTCCCCTATGTTAGACATTGTTTGAAGTTAAGTTATTCTCGAATAACATTTAGCAGTTCACAAAATGTTTCCTTGAGATTTGCTTTCATATAAAAATTAACACTTATAAAGATTTATTTAGGGGGACGGTTGAAAACATGCATTATCAAATTAATAATCAAGCGAGATTCCTACATGCCAAGATTTGTTCTCGTTAGAAATAAAGTTGCGGAGTTTTTTTTTCTTTCTTTCTATCTTTCTTTCTTTCTTTCCTTCTTTCTTTCCTTCTTTCTTTCCTTCTTTCCTTCTTTCTTTCTTTCTTCTTTTTTTATTTTTTAATTATCATTATAACCCCTTTTTCAACATGTTGAACGGGCCCTGGGATTGGGAACCTCACCGTGGTCACTCTTGAGCAGACCACGGGACCACAGACTATGAACGAGTCTAGTCGTCTGTGACCTTATGAGGACACACACACACACCAGGCCTAGTCTGCAGGCACAGACCCTGATTGAAACTTTGATCAACAAGTGTGCCTCCACGCAAAGACTACCACATACAAATCTTGCCTGAGCGAGAGGGCCTTCAGTACACAAGGCATGAGTAGGCTGCGATTCAGACCCTTTACTCGAGTGAAGGGTTTGCACAGCAGACTGCACCAGGCCATATGAATGAAAACCTTGCCATGGTCATTTTGGGCAGACCATGCATTATGAACGAGTCTAGTCTGTGACCTTATGAGGACACCCATTGGGTAATAAATCTAGCTCATCCTTCATAATCCACATTATCCTCGGGGATTGTTTTTATTAGCCGTCATCACCCGATCATTACGTAATAGAGAATAATATGGGCCACTGCATGCAGATGTCGTCCGTGGAAACTGGTCCGAACGGTCACCGGGGGCTCGTTTCAAAAAAAAGATTTACGCGATTCACGATTACTGTGGAACCATTGCAACTACCTTGAATTTGATTTCATCGTATTATGATATAAAGTTATGGGTAAGGATTTTGTTGGAGGTGGGGGGCTCAAAAATGAATGATTCAAATAGGATGCAGCAAACAGCTTTGAGAGCTGTAAAGCCTTATACTGTGGTTGCCATGGTAAAGGTCAAAAGTTATTTCATAATCGGATGTAGATACTTGATCCTAGAGATGCCATGCTCATCACAATACATCCTCATATTTCCTGTTCTTCGATCTTTATAATCTTTGTCTCGGTATGTGTCGTTGTATGGATAATTTTAGCACATGAAAAAAATGAGTAATTCCAGATGTTTTGTGGTTTTTATTTTCAGTTTTATCTGAATTCCTGCGATATAATTATATAGATAATGTAAAAATAGATCAGTCTTTTAACCGTTAATGATTATCTTTGGATGAACCCAGCTAGTGCCCCATTCATATTCTACTTCCTCATACGATAATGTTCGTCTTGAGTTTGAGTTTATTTTTTGTTCACTTCTTGACTTACATGGTTTGTCAATTTTGACTAGAATTGTATTTGTGTCAAGGACAGTGTCAATAAAATATTGACCTGTTCAAAAACAACGGAAGATTTGCCGAGTTTATTTTGTAAAACGACAGACAATGCTATAGACAATTGTAAGACGATAGCAGTGTTGATCACCGTCTCAGTCGCAAAACATATCATTTTCGGAAGCGAAATGAACAATTGAAACCAAAAACTAGACATTTTTATTAGATTTATTCGTCTGAATAACCGAAGTCAGCTTGGGTTTACTTCATGTATTCATTGTCTTGTATTTCTCTGTGCTCATGATACACAACAAAAACGGTGGTGTTAACCGGTGTACATAGAGGACCACACCAGTCATTTAACTCCGGTGTTAAAGTGACAGTGTTAGTTTAACACGTATAGGTGTTATTACAACACCTTTGGTTGTTATATTTACACTCTTTGGTGTTATGTTCAATCTCTAGGGTGTAATTTTAACACCTCAGGGTGTGGTCCTCTATTAACACCAACTGGTGTCAGTTTTAAAACCACAGTTTCTACAGTGTACAAGTATCATCCCACGTATAGCGTGCATTTGCCCTTGAAAGATAATGGAGCTTTCGCAACCAATACGCAGACACTTTCTATCACGTAGAGAATCTATTGTAAAAAAGCCCTTTTTGACAAAGCAGCCTTTGTCGAAAATCAGTGAGTCAAAACAGTAATGTCGTTCTGGGCTCTGGAAAAACGACATATCTTCAAATTTTGATCTCCAAATCTGAGGACAATCTGGGGCCCGTAACACAAAGCTTAAGACACATTTTTCTACGATTGATTCCATTGATTACAATGTAATCAATCGTAAAAATCAAGCGTACGATGAATCGCTAACTTTTGTGTTACGGGACCCATGACTCCCGATTCACCGATTTTCGACAAAGAACTCTCATTTATTAATTGTGATGTGACGGGGTTACAATAGATTTACTAAGTTGTAGAATCCATCCCCGTTGCGATTGCGAAAACTCGTTATTATTTCATTACCGTTTGACCGTGAGCGTCTAGTCCGATTTATTAAAGTTGATCGCAACTATCCAGTTTTCATCTAAAAATATCATAACAACTGCATCTTATCATAACGCGGCGAATTCATGCTCCCCCCCCCTCCCCCATCTGTAGAAGGGGGTGGGGCGTGACGACTCTCTCCCGTATAGGCTGTTGCACAACATTTTAAAAAGTCGATTTTTATTTCATTTCATTGTTTTTTTAGGGGAGGGGGTAAGAGTTTATATCGTCCGTGTACGAGCATGGTGTCTATCTAGTCTTCAGACACAGACCCTGATTGAAACTTTGATCAACAAGTTGGTTTTCGCACAAGACTAGCACATATAAAACAAGCTTCACTTCAGTTATGTCAGTACTCAGGGCATCGTATGCTGCATATTCATATCACGCTATCATGTCTATACTCGAATGTAGGATTTGAACAGCAGACTACATTGACTAGTGTCTGTCTTGTATTGACAGTGTCAAAAACCCACAATTATAACCAAAAAAGCTAATCCCGTCAAAATACTTGTTCACTATGGTTGATTAATTGCAACTCTTTCTCAATAGTGAAGATCCCTGGGTTTATTACCAATTCGTCTCATGCCAATTCGTCCAATTGCTAACTCTAGTCTCTACTATCATTTGGTCTACCATCAGTTCGTCCACTCACCACATGGTCTTCTTTAATTTAGTCTAATGCCATTCCATCTGTTAACCAGTTGGTCCAATAGCTATTTAGTCCATATATCATTTAGTCTAACTGGAGTTAGTGTTAAATTCTGCAAAATTAATGAATATTAGATCAACTGGTAATGAAACAATATGGTCATAGACGAAATGGTTATTAGACGAAGTGATGATTGGACCAAATGGTTAACAGGTTAAATGGTTAATAAATGAAATGTTGATGGACGGAATTGCATTAGACTAAATGAAGGTAGACCATATGATCTACCGATCCCTGTAACTGGTTCGAGCGCTATAGAAGATTGACATGAGTAGCATTATCATTATTATGTAACAGTCGTTCCTGTTTATATGATATGATAATTTTATTGTTTATTTATAGCACAGATTGACAGTTGGGGTATGCATGGTATACATGTACATACATCAGACATGGAGGCTTACTGTTTGAAATGAGTTATGCAATTCAAGAATTCAGTTTGGATAGGGGCGCAGTGACGGAGCGCCCAACATAATGGCGCCTATACCTTTTGATAAGTAACTAATTTCTGAAAGAAATGATGAGGGGGTGGATGTTGACGATAGCGTGCGTTGAAATGAGATTGTCAATTGTATTCCCCAGTTGAATCTTCAACAGCTAAATGTCAAGAAAGAGTAAAGGATAAGAATGAAAATTCATTTCAACAGCTGGAAATGAGACCTAAATCTTTTTCTTTTCTTCCTTCTCTGTTAGCTTCGGTATGATATCTCCCGAGCGTACGGGGGTCTTGGGAGAGATAAAGGAGGCTGTTCTTTAGAAATAAATTCGAAGATGATGATGTTAAACATGATGATGGTGTTAATGATGACGATGACGACGACTATGTTGATGATGATGATGACGATGATGATGATGATGATAATGACACTGATGATGATGATGATGACGATGATGATGATGATGATGATGATAAATATGATGATGACAATGATGAGGATGAACAACATTTTCATAGCGCCATTTATCTATGAGACGTCGTGGATGTATTTCTGGGGGTCTAATTACCACATTTTGATACATATTAATATGTATATACCCTCTTTTACTTCGAAAACAATTGAGCATCGGCCACTTCAAATGAGGGGTGATAGGATTTGAACAAAAATCTATTAGATAGGGCCTATATATTTCCCTAGGAGGATGTGGAAAGGACGGGGAGAATTTATTCACTCGAGCATGTCATGTTGGAAATGAAGATGATAAATCAAACATTTGCAATAATGCGTGTTGTAATTATTGTATGATGTTTGAAATGAAATACATAACATGTTTTTTTTTTCTTTGGGGAATTATACACACAATTCCATGTCACAATTCTATACAGCATTTAGCATTGTTAATCCAGACTAATCTTTGGTGTCGTGCTGTTTTGAAAATGGAACATTATACGTTTGTGTAAGGGAAAAGGCAATGTTAATCATTCATATTTTATGGAATAACCAAACATGCCAAATGGGTTCCATTTAACTCCTTGGACACACATGACCGGTAGACTGGAACGATTAATTGCCATCTCTAAAAAAAATAAAATCCTGAGTTTTCTCCAGGATGCGCCGGGATGAGTGCGGCGTAACGAGTCTTCAACATGCCTGACTGAATTATTCGATGTACCATGAAATGCATGCGTCACACCATCGCACTTTACGCACATGACGGGTGATGACCATGAAGGTTATTATGGAACCATGTAGGCGACATGCATATTCGTGAGATTTGGGAGCCCCGTCCCGTAAAATCATGTCGAATATATTATATTTCAAGGCTACATTTCGTTAGTATATACGTTTACATTAATGATTTTTTTTCTTTTTTGGTAGAGTGCGCTTCGCGCATTTGGTATGAAAGAAGCATTCGGACTCTTCAGTGCTCTCAACTCCTTTGGAATTTCTTCGCTGCTACTCTTCTCTTGTGTCAATAGCATAATATGTGTAAATATTCGAAATACACGAACGGCGGGTGTGTCAATATTATCTTTCGCATTGTGAGTCGTTGCTCAAACCTCCAAATCACAACCTGGACAAAAGAAAGAGAACTTGGAGAAGTAGTACATCGTGTCTTTATTAAAGATCGTGTCAAGGAACCAGGCCCGGCAACCTATTAAGTTAGCCGGCAGGTTAAATTACAATATAAGAGCACATAATCATTACATTATACATTACATAAAGCCATTTATACATAAACATGATGAAGATCTCGAGAATGGCGTTTGCTCTGGTGCAAGTTGGAGAAAGTAGAAAACAAAGGGAGGAACAGACAAATAGAATGACAGAATGGAAAGAGGGTCGGGGAGGGGGGGGGGGTAAGTGAGGGAGGGAGGCGGTAAAACAGAGGCAGATGGAGGGTATAGATAGGGAGAGGGGGAGACAGACAGGCAGACAGACAGAGATGGAGGAGGAGGAGAAGGAGGAAGAAGAGATGTTTACCAAAATAATGGGATACTCCATAAAAACGCCGGTTGAGGTGATGAGTAATTTGCGTCGGAATCTTTTGTCGGCATGTGAATTCTACAAGATAAACAACATTAGCGGGAAATGGTTCTGATGATGAAGCCCATTTACGGAATCAATGACATTACTTTGCCCAATCAAGCCCTATCAACGTGTGATTATCTCGGTAATCTGTGATGAGAGCAAAGTAAATACGAGTAATGATAAAAATAACTCGAGCGGAATTTTAAAAGTAGGTTGTCTTTATCATGTAGGTCATTATCTTAAAGATGGTCAAAATATCAGAATAATAGTAAAGATTTGTCTCTCTCTTCTTAATCACTCCGGGTTTCACCTTTTCCTTGTTAATTTGTGGTAGACATGGTAGAGGGGAAGTGAAAAGAGAGAAAGGGACGAAATAAAAAGAAGAGAGAGATGAGGGAGAAACACAGATGAAGAGTGGGGGAAAGGGGAGAGAAACAGAGGGGAAAGAGGGGGTCGAGAGGGAGAGAAGTGAGAGGAACAGAGAAAAATATGTATTATGGTTATATTGCAGAGGTGGAGAAGGAGGGAGGTATGAAAACGCAAGGGGAAAGAGGGAAATGTGGAGATTTAAAAGTGGGGTGAGGGAGGGAGAGGGGTAAACGGATGGTAAAGAAAGGAGTCAGTTGCTGTGACGGGGGGGGGGGTGGGGTTGAATCATCTCCTTGCCTCCGAACTCTCGATAGAAAGGGTTATCTCGTGCAAGCAGTCCCTCTGCTTGAAATATGACTTGTTTACATTCCTGTTGGAAAGCATTTCAGATTTACGATGTAAACAGTCCCAGACTTGATCGTCATGCTTGAACTATGCACGAGAAGAGACTGCGATCGACGTTGTAATGGAAAACTGTACGTTGTCAGCTAGGTGTACTCGGAGATAATGGAAAGACCAATTATTACTCCAAAACGTTCGACCTGCTTCTCTTTACAGTGTCCATATTCAGTCTGCATTAAAAAAATAATAAATACATTGTAGACCGACTGCTTCTTCTTTTCTCTCACTCACAACAACAACAAAAAATATGAAAATTGTTCCTTATTGTATTCTGAAGACCGGTTGTGAAGTAAACTTCCGTTACCGCCACCATTACCACCACTCTGCGGCTGCTACCACTGCGATACTCCACCACCATACCACCACCAACACCATCACCACCACCACCACCACCTCCACCATTACTACCATCATCAACACCATTACTACCATCATCAACACCATTACTACCATCATCACCACCATTACTACCATCATCAACACCATTACTACCATCATCAACACCATTACTACCATCATCAACACCATTACTACCATCATCAACACCATTACTACCATTATCAACACCATTACTACCATCATCAACACCATTACTACCATCATCAACACCATTACTACCATCATAAACACCATTACTACCACCATTACTACCACCATCAACACCATTACTACCATCATCACCATTACGACCATCATCAACACCATAATACCATCATCAACACCACTTCTAACACCATCAACAACACTACTACCATCATCAACACCACTATACTACCAACATCAACACCATTACTACCATCATCGACACCATTACTACCATCAGCAACACCATTACGACCATCATCAACACCATTACGACCATCATCAACACCATTACGACCGTCATCAACACCATTACTACCACCATCATCACCGCCACTGCTAACATCATCAACACCATTACTACCATCATCAACACATTGTTACCATCATCAACACCATTACTACCATCATCAACACCATTACTACCATCATCAACACCATTACTACCATCATCAACACCATTACTACCATCATCAACACCATTACTACCATCATCAACACCATTACTACCATCATCACCACCATTACTACCATCATCAACACCATTACTACCACCATTACTACCACCATCACAACCACTGCTAACATCATCAACGCCACTACTGTCACAACTTCTGTAACGGCACTGAATCTGTACTTTAAAGGGTAGACTCAGGACGGAAAAAGAAAATAATTTATGTAAATGAATAGAGTAAAGTCCATTTAGCAAAACACTGAAAAAACGCCAAATTCCGACAAAAAATACCGAAGTTATCGGATTTTAAAATTTTGCAGTATTTTGTAAAAAAACTGTTTCATGAAATTGAATAGAAAAGAATATGTTGAGATGCAGCTTGCTCATTTGACATTCATAAAGACATGCATATTGAACTGTTTCACCGAAATAAATCAGAGTTTGAAAATGTCCTACTAAACTCTGTTATTCCTTGTCCGATTTTGATGAAATTGTCAGTGCTTTGTTTGTCTGATTATACATATGATGTAAATACACTTTTCAAGTCATATTATTTTCAGCCTGGAGTATACCTCTTTAAACTCCTTGCTTATTCTCCACAACCATGTTGTACATTTAGCCAGGATAAAAGAATCCTTTGAAACAGTATGTCTGTCAATGCGAAAAGCCCGCTTTATATCAACTTGCCTACCGAGAATAAAATACAATCTAATCTAATTCTCTAGTTTCGATTGGTAAAACCTAAAATCTAACCACGATTTGACGTCGTCGCAAGTCGAGTTTGGATAAATCACTCAGATAATCACGTTACCAATTTCTTCCTATAAGGGGAGCATGTTTGTCTCAATTTCGGAACGTCAGCGATCACCACCCCCCCCCCCCCGCCAAATCATTCTGTATACGGAGGATAAAAACAGATGTGATCGGAAAAAGCATCAGTAAGCTATTACTAGAGCTCATCAATAACATTCAACTTCTAGATCTAATTTAGCTGACAAGGACAAGTTAATTTCAGAGCTATGAATCTCGGCTATAATCGGTCTGTAGAAAGTTAGTCTACGGGCACATACCCTTGAATCTTACGTAGCGCATAACGCAGTGCCTGAAGTAGAGATTATCGCCCCTCCCCCTAAAATGGATGGAGAAAAAATAAGATAAGGAGAGAGAGAATACAAGTCGGTTTATAACATATATGTTTCACGTCGCGCTTCGCGCTCAAATGTATTACAGTGGCTATTTACTTGCAGCATTCAACAGTGTCGTGAATTTCTGAAGGCAATCACTGAAGGAAAAAATATGCCTACTTTAATTGCCTGGGGAGCGTTTCATCATTATTTTCATCCGACAAGTTGTCAGATCTGACATCTTTCCATGATTTTGATTGGCTGAGAGGCAATGTTCCTATGGTAACTGTCGGATAAAATGGGACCTGTCGGATAAAACGTCCGACAAGTCCTTTCATGAAACGTCCCACTGTTCTCAGAGACTATTATCATTTTCAAATTCATAAACTCATTGATGACTTTCAGGATGAATTATTTATAAGAAATTTAAAGTCTACGTTATACTAATGAATTTTTATGTTATTTTGTTTTTCAGAGCGGAGAGAGGAATAGTGTGGGTCTGCTACTCCAGCCTTGGGCTGACAATTATCATTCCATGGAGGCTGAGACAAGACGATTCTTCAAATACATTACCAAGATACAGGTATGCCCTCACCCCACCCCTCCCTATCCCCCCTCTCACAATCTTCTACCAACCCACCTCCATCTCACTCCATTTCCACCCAAGTTCCTCACCCCTTCTCTTCCTTTTATCGAATTTCCCTCCTCTTTCATTACTCCCCTTTCAGTCACCCCTCCCCTCCATCAACACATCCCTTATACCCTCCCATCCCCCAACTCCCATCCACCCATCTCTCCCTCCCCAACCCTCCTCTTCGTCAATCTTCTTTCTTTCTTTCTTTCTTTCCTCCCTCCCTCCCTCCCTCCCACCCATCCCATTCTTCCCGATATCCTATTCTCATTTGGTCGCATTTCATAAGTTGGGTATGCAAAAAGGGTGCATGGCGGATGAACAACAGTCCACATAGTGCCATGGATAAATTGTTGCTCCATCACAGCATCTTGACCAAATTTATTGAGTAAGATTTCATTTTGAAGCTCAAACTATAGGCTAAATATATTACTCTACTTTAGATCAATAAATTATCAGGAACAAAAACTATAGTACATTAAGTTTGACGTAACAGGGGTGGCGGAAACGGTGGATGTGGTTAATGATAAAATGTAATTAAACTTAATCAACAACTTAATGTAATATGACTGTTGGCCTCATTTTTCTAGGCAGTTTAAAAGCAGGGAACAACTAAATGTTATAGAAATTTGACAATTTTGAAAATATGCAGGAATGAAATACATTGTGTATGTCAGCTCTGATCTGCAACCTAATCAATTAATAAACTGGAGAAATTGGGTTAATTATCTACTAGTACATGTAATTTGTAAACTTAATTTTTAGTACAAATTTTGTGTATCATTGCAATAAAAATGTCTACCCTTGATGCACATGTAGTAATTTTGCCAAGCATAATTACAAACAATGACAGGCATTTTGGGGGCAAAATTTTGAAATTAAATATTGTCAATTAATTAGTATAATTAATGTGCATACAATAACAGATAATTATTCGATTTTTGTGACCGATTTAATTATTGATGTTACAAGATTAAAAATGCAAACTACTAGCGTGATCCAATGTTGCATTAACTTTTGACACCATTTTATGTGCAGCAGGTCTAATTTGAGAAAAACACATTTCAAAATTCATATTTATATTGATGTCTATATGATTAGCTATTAATTTGTCATTTGAAAGAAAAATAAAGGTATTTGAGACTTAAAATTTTTTTACAGAATGGTAATACCTATAACATATAAAAAATGACAATTTTTACTCTGTTCACGAAATTGGACCAGCTCATGACATGCGACCAGTTGCATTATGGAGAATTGATACTTGCACTAAATATGTTATATGTCGCTGGCTAATTACGATTTTCGTGGCTGTATTTTCGCAACATAACCATGATTACATACATTGGTAACAATGAGACCTTACAACTTAGGGCATTTTGTTATTGTTTCTTTTTTTGTTGCTTTGTTTTATGTCATATCAATTATGAACCAATGCCGTTATAATACAATGTGTCATAGTCCCCGTTTTAGATCATTGTACATTACAATATGAACCTTAGTTTCAATATCGTGTTATCCTATCCGATTGTGTATTAAGGTGCAATGTCGGGAGCAACATGCTGTAGGGCGGAGCAGTCCGGTTGGAACCGGTTCAGACTGGCCATGGACGGTCTGCTTTGATGAAGGTTCATCTTACGGAGGCAGAGGCGCTCTAAGACCCGGA
Organism: Lytechinus variegatus; assembly: GCF_018143015.1. NCBI lineage: Eukaryota > Metazoa > Echinodermata > Echinoidea > Temnopleuroida > Toxopneustidae > Lytechinus > Lytechinus variegatus. Next base: position 35,294,426 of record NC_054743.1, on the reverse strand, counting down.
TGCGTGGTCTACTCATTCGGGTATTTTATTCAGATTTTTAATTTCAATTTTGATATATTCATTTCCCTCTTCCATTCGTTTCATATTCACAGGGTGATAAAAAAAATAGAGCAAATTCATGCATGTATTTTTTTAGGTGTTAAACACAAATTGCGTTTTTCGCAGCTACACTTTATGTGAGGAAACAATATGTTGTATGATATCCCCTCCTGTTTTCCCCAATACGGAATACACAGCAAATTGATAAACTAACAAGGGGAAATAACTCGGGAAATGTATCATAAAAGAGGTCGCTTTTACAAAAAAAGTGATATATCTCATTTCAGTGGGCTCTCCAACTTATTGAACGAAAATAATGATTATTGACAATCATGAAAATCAATGGATGCACAATAATTGTGGTGGAAAGTTGTTAAAGGTTTATTTTATCAAAATAGACGATCGCTATTCATCGTCTTGGTAATTTTTCCCTCCTTTTTTCTCTTTTTTAGAACTCGTTCATCAAACATTCGCTTCGAGATTGAGATGGCAGAGAGGGGATGCGAGGTGCATGTGTTTGATCCGAGTGGTCGCATGAGGGCGCACATCCTATCTGAGAGTGAACAACATGGTGTGGGCAAAGGAACATTGCCCGAGAACATTGTACTACACAAAACTACCCTTGATTGGCGGGATTCGAACGTTGGACTTCAAGGGTCATCGTCATGGAAACCAAGTAAATTGTCTGCTATCATGTCCAAACTGGGACACGACTCGGTAAGCATTGAACAAATAATCTGAGTTTACGAACCTAATATAAAAATATCTCGAACGTTTGTGATGCTGGACCAGTGGTGGTGGTGATGGTGATGATGATGGTGATAATGATGATGATGATGAGGAGGAGGAGGAGGAGGATGATAGGGACGATGATAATGACGATGATGATGGCTGTGAAGGCGATGACTATGCCAATGGCGATGATTACTACTGTAATGAGCTTATACAATCGTTCAAATTTCAAGCTGAAATATATATTGCAATTCCTCGTGGGAATAGGTCTTTAAGAAATAGCATAAGATGACGATTTCTATGTCAATATATACAAGAAAACTAGTGAGCTATTCGTGATGAATAGATCTGTCTTCTGAATATCATAGGAAAAGGAATGACATATCATAGGAAAATGTATATCAGTCATACAGTATTTACGACATTTCCAATCTCAGAAGTATTTATTTATCAGTAACATCGGAAGAACAATCTAATAGGTACGCATTGTACATTTCAAACCTCTATGTGTAGCTTTTACCTCTTTTCTACATATTCCACAAAATAATGGTTTCTGCATTAAAAAAAAACAATTAAAAATAAACAAAAGACAATTACCAAGTAAAATAGTCAAGTAATAACAGAAAGAAGCTTCTTCATGACGTAAAGTATGATGGAAGTATCCTAAAAGATTTATAAACTTATGTAGATTGCTTTTCCGCGTTCATTGTTTCTAGTAGCATGATAATTGTCAGATGTTCAATTTCTCAAGACATTGAAAGCTGCTTTGCTTCTTCCATGGATCTAATGAGCTTCTTGACAAACTTGTCATTCGTGGTTGGTAATGCGACAAAGATGCGGCCATCATTTTGACCATGCTGCGGTAGTTTCTTAGATTTTTCTTGTTTTTTTTCGAAATTGCGTAATTCGCTGCTGTTAGGTCTTTAGATATGGATATTCCTGAATTCATCAGCTTGCGTCGAGAATGAAGTAAGCTTGATGAGTGCGGTATGGTGTAAGTTTCACACTAATAGCTCTGTGATGCTAGTGCCCTTTGTTAAGGCATTTATCCTCATTACCAGGTCCCTCGGAGAGGACCTTAAGCCGTTGGTCCCCTGGTTGCTTGCTTACAGGCATTCGTGCTTTCTTAGCAGTCAGGTAAAAAAAAAACCTCGGTATAACATAACAAGATGACGTTCATCAACTGAAAGCAAGCAACCAGGGGACCGACTTCTTATGGTCCTCTCCAAGGGACCTGGTAATGAGGATTTAAATGCCTTACCAAAGGTCACTTGTGCATCAATTGTGAATCGAACCCGGGTCACGGGAATACGAAACCTCCACACTACCGACTGAGCTATACAAATAGTTGCAAATGACTCTGTGATGACTTTCATCAACTGAAGTATATGAATTCACCTCGCTGGCATGAGTTGACGAAAATGAGTAAGATGACTTTGTGTTCGATGACGACGAAGTCATGGATGATGACGCATAGATTGTAGACGAGGATGTCGAAACTGGTGTGGGTGCCACAATTAGGCTCCTCCTTGTTACCAGTTGGCCCAATCTGATGACTTCGGTCAAGTCCACCTCAGAAAAATGTTGATTTGAATCAATAGAGAATCAGACAGGCTTAATGCTGAAAATTTCATCAAAATCGGATGTAAAATAAGAAAGTTATGACATTTCAAAGTTTCGCTTATTTTCAACAAAATAGTTATATGAACGAGCCAGTTACATCCAAATGGGAGAGTCGATGATGTCACTCACTCATTCACTATTCTTTTGGTTTTTATTGTTTGAATTATACAATGTTTCAATTTTTACGAATTTGATGATTAGGACCTCCTTGCATGAAGCACAAAATGTTAAAATAATGGAATTCCATGTGTTCAGTGAGGAATGAAACTTATTTCACATGACAATGACGAGAAAATATAAATAGTTCATATTTCATCTAATAAAATACAAAAGAAATAGTGTGTGATATCATCAGTTCCCTCATTTGCATATACCGACCGAGATGTGCATATAACTGTTTTGTGAAATGAAGCAAAATTTTAAAATGTCATAACTTTCTTATTTTACATCCGAGTTTGATGAAATTTTCAGTGTTATACTTGTTGAATTTTTCTCTTTTTATTCAAATCAAGTTTTGGTTGGGGTGGACTTGCCCTTTAACTTAATTTTCAGCTTCTCATTTACAATCTTCAGCACAAACATTATACATGTTTTTAAGATTTGGTCTCCGGGACGGACACCAGATGACCTTATACAATTCCTTCTGGAATACTGTTGTACTTCGTTTACTGCAAGTCGTTGCGCTGTGATTTTTTTTTGTCCATTATGTTGTGTTTGTTGATTCTTCAATTTAAGTGATCTCACTGCGTTCGCTTACAATGTCAACTTCTAATGGTATTGTTTTATAGTTTGGGTTACCAGTCTAGCTAAATCCTGTCGAACTATCACAAATTCTTTCGTCGTGCCCCCCCCCCCCCACCCTTTCTCTCTCTCTCTCTCTCTTTCAGTGGAAAGCATAATATGAATCTCCGTTGCCGTAGTCAAGTGCTAAGAAAGGCAGTCAATAACTTTGCGAATGTGAATTAGTATAGCGCCATCTCTCAGGATAGTAGCTCTCGGACCTGAGATCGAGAGTAAATGTTTCTGCAGTTGCACGTTAAACAAAGTAATTCAAATCATTGTGGTCTGGGACCGTTCATTGGTTATGATGAAGGTGGTGGTGGTGTTGACAACGATGATGATGATGACGATGATGATGATGATGATGACGATGATGATGATGATGATGATGACGATGATGTTTATGGTGTTGGTGGTGCATATGGTGGACCAGGTGGTGGTGGTGGTGATGATGATGTTGATGATGATGGTGGTGTGGTGGTAAAGTCTTGAAGAATAATTTTGATACGATATTAACTTTCTAAATGGGGGGGGGCAAACTATATAGATTCCCCCATTTTTTTCTATCATTGGTGTTGTTTATCCCCCCCCACCCCCAACCGTCACAACTTTGCAATTTATCCTCCATTAAAATTCCTTGCCAAATAAAAAAAAATCTGTTTATAATTCATAATTCATCTAGGTAATACTGTTTCATTCATAATAATTTAGTAACTGCATTATTCCCTGTTTACTTTTTCAGATCGATATCATCAGAGCCGACCTCCAGAGCGCCGAATGGAAAGTATTAGAAAACATTCTTCTTGATGGGACGGTATCGCGTGTTCATCAACTCATCTTCAACATCCACCTCAACTGGAGCGGATTCGAAGTGCAAGGCTCCAATCAGGACGTCATCCGTTTCTGGTACAGCGTCCTGAAAGAACTAGAGAGGGCGCACTATAAATTATTTCACACTTTGGAAGACAAGGCGGAGCCGTCTATCTTCTTGGGGCAAACGATGCCTAATATTAGTAGTACTTACACGCTAGGGTGGGTTAACAATGCATGGAGGTGATGAACAGCGTAAATTTTTATACCCCACCTTCATTCCATCAAGACTTTCACTATATTTCACTTTTGAACTATCATCACTCTTAGAATTTGTGTGGCACTTCTTTCCGAAGTGGTTGTGGTTTTAAGACACTGTTCCAAGTTGCAATAGTGTCTAGCTCGTTTAATGATAAAGCATTTATCAAACAGATGAAAATTATGAAACAGTCAGTAATATACAGCATGGTAGCTCTCTGTTTGCTTGCTATGCATAATTAGCGAACTGGAAAGTTCTGAACATACTCATTTTCAGAGTTAAATCCATAATGCTAACGCGCTGAATTTCAGTTTTATTTTCAATTCTTATTCATATGGAGGTGACAGAATACAATGTTCCAGCAAAATACACAAAAATGTCACTACATTCACAAAGGCAATATGGAGTTTTGTTTTATTACTCGAACTATACTAGTACATATTAAATAAGGACATATTCAGTGGAAACTGATGTGAGGATTGAATAATGATAATGAAATATTAAAGCATGAATAATTGTTCATTAAAGAATCAATCAGACGATCGACAGTTTGAGTAAGGAAGGCAGACTTTCTTCCTGAATTTCTCAACAGATGATCCTTGTCCACTGGATAGTTTCATCAACCTCCTTTCTCCTTGAATTGATATGCTGCCCTCTATAGAGCTGCATAGTTTAGTATTTTTTACAAAACTTCAATATGGACTTTCAGTGTGACAATAAAATATTTGTTTTCAATGTTTAAGTCGAGTGAACTTTTATCATAATCTCCACTATTTCATTCAGTTTATTTATTAGTCCATGTTAATTTACTCAACATTCTTTCTGAGTATTCAGCGGATGATTCTTGCCGTATATAATGAATACACAATTTACGCTAGCCTTGTATTTTTTCCCCTGCTGCGGTATGATAAATTTCAATACAATTTCAATCCCAATACTACTTTACTTTAGAACTTGATATGTGGTTTTTTAATGTATATGGTTTGAATACATTACACCATACTTGTGCTACTATTCATTACTGTTATATAAAGGGGAAGCCAACATTGGTCATAAAATGTTCAGTTACAGAGAGGGGAAAAAGGAACATTGTGAAAGTTTAAAAGAAATCGAACAAGACAAGTATTAAGGAATGTAAAGGTGTTTAAAAATTGAGACCCCTAAGACTATCTAAATTCAAAATTGGCAACTGATTAAGTAAATCATAACAAACGCTAGTACAACTTTCCCATACAGGTCATGAACGTAATTATCAGGGATTTGTGTTTTTCCCTTATAAGTACTCATTCCCCTGGGAAAGTAATCAAAGTATAACATATTTCTTTTATGTCCCCATGAAAGAAAAACCCCAAAATAAACTTTAAAAAAATTACGAGAAGAAGAAGAATTTTAGTCATTATGTATTGGAGTAAATTAAAGAGTTGTCATTGTCTTACATCACAATGACATCACCAATGCGGCCAATTTGAAGTCTTAATTGGTGTAGTGATTATCAATTTTTACAACTTTTAAACATTCATAACTTTCTTATTGTTTGTCTGATATTGTACACTTATATACTTGTCTCGTTTTTCTTTTTCTTCTAAAAACAACTTTTTATTTGGTTTGAACATATTCGAATATTTGAGACATCATATTCATGTACTGAATGGCTATCTTGTCCATGCTGGTATTTTTAAAGTAAAACAGTACTTGCGTAATACAGTACTTAGTTATGTACCCAAGTTTTAATCATCCATGCCTTATAAAAAAGCTATAAGAATACCCTCAAAAGTTTCAATAAACACGTTTTATGATTATTTTTTTTGTGAATAAATTAAATCTTAAAACTACTTCTACCGTGATTAGGGGAGAACACAAAATAGAATTATTCGAGAATGCGTGTACTTAAATTAAAACACTTAATGGTTTTCATCAATGGTTTTTAGTGTTTTCATAAGTCATTGTATAAATTTATAATGCGTGCAATATAATTAATTGTAAAGTTATAGAAATTCTGTTCGATATTACTTAAATCAAATGCATTCTTTGAGAGAAACCTTGATTTTTTTTCAGTTTTGTAGTATTACATTATTTTCATTGATGAATGTAAATCTTTTGTTGGTCATTTGAAAGTTGATATATCTGTTTTTAATGTTATTATGATATTGCCAAAATATTGGCTTCTGTCATTGTATTGTGTCGTAATAATAAACATTTTTATGACAAGTTTACATTAAAAAGATGTTCATTGTTTGTGTCGACGTGTTTATAGAAGCAATTTGCGAGCTACGGTCATTGTCTTCTTTTTTTTAGTATTATACAATAGCCTTACAAACTGTATAATAAACATGATTTTGCAAGTGAGTTTTTACTCCGCAACATACGGATGATGAATGTATTGTTGAAATTGTCGGTCAAATGACAAAGAACAGCTGGGGAGGGGTCTTTGTCGAAAAATTGAGAATCGGAACAAATTTCCTCCTACGTTTCGGAGCTGACAAAAAATTGCACATTATGTGGTTTGAGCAGAGTCAAGGCCGAAACTGCAGGTTTGATTCACAAATTTTCGACAAAGACTTATTGGTTGTTCATTGTCATGAAGGGCATTTGACAATATTTTCTATGTTCTTGAATCCTCCGTACATCGCAGAGCTAAAACTCCCTTGAAGCCCCGTTCACAATTGGTGGTGCGACTGCTTACAACCGTTGCGATTGTGCACCACATATATTGTAACCGAATGATCGTAAACGATCACAAGAGCGAGTGTGTGAAAGCCCCTAAAGCCCCTTTCACAATTGATGGTGCGACTGCTTACAATCGTTGCGATTGTGCACCACATATATTGTAACCGAATGATCGTAAACGATCACAAGAGCGAGTGTGAAAGCCTCTAAAGCCCCTTTCACAATTGATGGTGCGACTGCTTACAATCGTTGCGATTGTGCACCACATATATTGTAACCAAATGATCGCAAACGATCGCAAGAGCGAGTGTGAAAGCCCCTTAAAGCCCCTTTCACAATAATGGTGGTGCGACTGCTTACAACCGTTGCGATTGTGCACCACATATATTGTAACCAAATGATCGCAAACGATCACAAGAGCGAGTGTGAAAGCCCCTTTCACAATTGGTGGTGCGACTGCTTACAATCGTTGCGATTCTGTGCAACATATATTGTGATCAAATGATCGCAAACGATCACAAGAGCGAGTGTGAAAGCCCTTTCACAATTGATGGTGCGACTGCTTACAACCGTTGCGATTGTGCACCACATATATTGTAACCAAATGATCGCAAACGATCACAAGAGCGAGTGTGAAAGCCCCTTTCACAATTGATGGTGCGACTGCTTACAACCGTTGCGATTGTGTGCAACATTATATTGTGACCAAAATTAATGATCGTAAACGATCGCAAGAAAAATATAATTGTGAAAGCCCCTTTAGTCCGCGACTATTCACGGTCGAGAACAGATAATGGAATGCGATGTGTTCTATGAAGCGTGCAATGGTCCATTGTTGCTAGGTCAGGTGCAGGCATTGTTCAAGTCATATAGGCAGAAAGATAAGAAAGCAGAATGTGTGAGTGTGATACCTCGGTCACATTTGCTCTACGGCGTCCGTACGGTGAGTCGAAAACAGCCATTTTGACATTTTGGTAATAGCTACATATACATGGTTTGAATAAAAATCAATAAAACGGCTGTTTTCGACTCGCCGTACGGCCGACGTAGAGCAAATGTGATCGAGGTATAAGATAAGAATGGTGCGTGGTGTATTTATAAGCCAGTTCGTAGTTCCATTCTGCGCATGATCAGAAGAAGGTCATTTGTACTAAAGTGACATGGTGGTTTAAACTTTAATGAGATAAGCACCAACTTCGATGTCTTGATTATTCATTTATTCTTTTGAATAGTGGTTTTCATTCACACCCACAAAAAACAACAATGCGTCCACGAACGACTGGTATTTCACAGTTTGCCAAGTACATTGTACAGCATGCTATAATATGCATTCAAAGTAAGAATACAACAAATACCTTCATTGAGTGTTCACTGGTGTGCCATTCTAGTCACCTGGTCTATTCAATTTCTTCATCCTGCTATGTAAGGCATGCTTACGTAATATCTTGCTTCGAAATCTGCCTATCGTAATCATGGTAATGAAATAAATGAAATGTCATTTGACCAAAATTGTCCATGAAGTAACTACGAACTGGTCTATTACAATGTATTAGAAGAAGTGGCCAGGCTAAGGGGACTTCTTCTCGTTCAGAATTTGCATGTTTATCCATCTTTGGCCGTTAATAAAACCATGGACCCACAGCAAAGTCACTACGACCACGCCAACGGATCTCTGCAGTTTATTAGACACTTCATTCTCGAGATAAACTCTCACTGGCGGCCTGTGACACCAGGCCGCCATTTTGTTCTGAATGATCGAGGTCGACTGTGAATGATATTGTCTCCGTTTCGGTTCTACATGCGAGTCATCTCGACAACGCGGTCCTAGCTGACGACGACATAGACCATGCATGATATAAGCTGGGTTTGGATTATACAAGGTAGACTGTCTGCCATCGGCTAACAGTCGTAAATAAAACTACATCGCCACCACTTGTTCACTGCTACCATCTGGCCTGTGGAGAATCTACAGGTAGGACTATGGTATGCCCATGCTGTATTGAGCACACACTTTAAAAAAATCATTAAAATATCACTATTGTGACCAAATTACCTATTTCCATACAGTTGCAATTTATTTACCATTAGTAACTTGGGAATAATTTTTGTATTCACCAGAGAGCTCAAAAACTTGAATTTTGGGCATATTTTTTTGTACGCCCTCTATTGGTGGAAAGTAATATGGCAAGAAAATTTTAATTTTTTGATCTCTATTTTTAATTAAGAAAAAAAATTATATAAAGAATCAAATTTAAATAAGAGCCATATGTTAGAAAATTTATCCTTAAACTAAAAGAAGTTCCTGCAGCAGAGTCTCGAGAACACCTGTAATCTTACCAGATTGCGTAATCTTACAGGAAATTGGTATTTGGTGTGTGTAATCTTACAAATTTCCTTAAATAAAACACTCTTTTCCCCTTTTTCCAATAGACCTGTTCTGTTAAATTGCAGAAAAATTCCTGTTTCATGAATTTAAAGAATGATTCTGGTATTGCTTTCTGCAAAATCTTCTTTTATTTTTCTGTAAAATCAGGGATTTTTTAACAGTGCAAGCTGTATGAATAACAGGTCTATCGAAAACTGTCAGTGTAAAAAAAATCAAGCATTTGCCCCAAAGAAAAAGAGAAAATAAGCCAAACGTTGCCACCCTTCTTTTGCCCACATGGAGATATAACTGAGAACAAATTGAATAAGTGATCGCCACTCAACTGTTGTCCTGTATATTGTGTAGGTAATTAAAATCTAAATCTTCATCAAGGGGGATACTCCGGGTTGAAAATGATTATATATGTAAATAAATGTAGTAACATTCACCACGCAAAATGCTGAAAATGTCATAGAAATCTGATAACAAATAATGAAGTTGCTGAACTTTAATAATCTTTTAGCGATATTTTGTGGAAACAGTATTCATGAGTTGGGTTGATGATGTAATGTCTCCAGTTTGCCTTTTCTCATGTAATCACATTAAAACATAATTATTCAGCGTTTTCACTATGGTTCCTTGTAACAAAATATGTTGCTTCAACTTTTGTCTTGCACATTAAAATGAATTAAAATCCATTTTTATTCATTCTTGGACAAAATTGGAAGAAAACAAAGTTATTTCATATAATTAAATACAAAAGATTTAGTGGGGATATGTTATCATTAGCTTGCTAATTGAATATTAACGATGACATGTGTTGAGCTGTTTCAACGAAATTACTTTTTTTTTTATTCCTTGTGCGATTTTGATGATTTTTCAGTATTTTCATAGTTTGATTTGATCTGTTCAAATCATATATCAAAACTGGAGTACCTCTTTAATTGATATTTTATGTGAGATTGAATTACACTTAATTTTTTTTCAAGGGAAGAGTAAGAAACGGCAAAAGAGTGGTTTAGTTGAAACTGTGTTATCTTCGTTAAAATTTAAAGGTATTCAAAGTTTAACCTAAAATGGTTATTCCTTCAAAGAGTAATATAAAGAAATCAAATGATTTTATTACGACCAAGATAGATTCCCTTCGAGATACACTTGTAAAAAAGATATTGGGTAAAATTTTAGCCAGCACGGGGGTAATTATGTGTCCAACCAATATTTGGGGAAGTATTTTCAATGTGGGAAGCGTAATTATCCAGTAAGGTTAAAAAAGGCGCAATTACTTTAGAATTGGCAAAATTTTCATCACTCTGGATAAATGAAATGCCCAAAAGAAATGCCCGATGTTGGTTGGACACATAATTACCCTCATGGAGCATATTTTACCATTTTTTTTTTAGTGTACTGTATTTATGAGATTCACTTTGCAGTGTTATGAATGGTTTCTAGGATGCGAACTTACATTATATAATTATATTGGTATTTCTTTGTATAGGACGTCCAGATACATGTATGCTGAGAGTGTATAGAGCTGCTGGTAAAAGGCTTGGTTCGAGAGGCAACTTGGTTCAGGAACGGGGGTAAGTGTGAAACTTCTTAGGTAACCGAGTCACTAGCGGATCCAGGCCTGGGGGGGGGGGGAATCCGGTCTTTGCCCCCCTCTCTTTTGAGAGGCACAATCAAAATTTGTAATATGAAAATGCCGTCAAAACAGAAGTGTGTCCCCCCCCCCTTTAAAGTGAAGACCTTTCTTGTTTTTATTTTTTTTTCCTTGTCAAGTTTTTTTCGTGGACGAAATGTCCTTGTTTTTGTTGAAAACCTTTTTTTTTCTTGTCATTTTATTCCTCAGGGAAAATGTGCCCCCTCCCCTTTGGAAAATCCTGGATCCGCCCCTGAATAGAGTTGTGTAGATTTTAAAATGGATATCTAAAAACTCGCTGGCATCGGGGAAGTAGTGAGTACTCGCATCGTGACGCAGAACGAATTAAAATCACAGTAAGCTTGTTGAAAGTGCCCGCCAAATGACAATGAACAGCTGGGAGGTCTTTGTCGAATGATGGTGAATCCTGCAGGGACAAGACTACTGTTTTGATTTCACAAATATTCGGCAAATACTTCTTCGTTTTTCTTTGTCATGAAGGGCAATTGATAATAAACATGTATTTTCAATGTTCTTGAAAGCGTTCTGCCTCGCGGTGCAAAAATTTACGTTCTCTGTTCCTGAGTGGTACGGAGTTGAGATCTTATATTGAGGAAGAACAGAAAAGGAGGCACGAGTAGAGCGCATGCCCGAACGTGAGAGAGTGAAGGAAGAACCAGAGTTTAATAGGCTTCAAATATTGTGCCTTCGAGAGGAGAGAGGAATGAGGAAACAGTTAATGGAAATAGCATGCATGTATGATAACCAAAGTTGCTCACATTCAGCGAGGATAGGTTTGGTAATAATTTTGATACTTTATCTCAGCAGATTTGAGCGATACTGCGCAGCACGACCCTATACGCCGTCCACAGGAGACATGACAGGCAAGGCATTGGATACGTGTAGTTGACTCAGCGATTCTTAAGCTCCAGATTAAGCGCTGTAAAAACGCTATCAAAAGATTGGAGCAATTGTTTGAGTGTTTTTTAAACAACTTGTTAGAAGTTAAACAACAGGGGGGTCCACGTGAATTTAGGGGGACCGCAGGAAAAAAAATTACAAGCAAAAAAAAAAAAAAAAGGTTATCAAAAAATTTAGGGGGGACCGTCCCACCGTCCCCCCCCCCCCGCTTCCGCCGCCTATGGACGGGGGTAATAATATGCTGTAAAGCGCTTTGTCCCGCTTTGAGCCGTACATCATGTCATATATCATGCTAATATAAAAACTGGCTATTATAATTTTTCGTATGTCTGGGGTTTCCCTGTCATGTTCCTCTCACTCGGCCAAATCGTTACATGGCAAAACCTATCCTTCGCTTCTTACGTCACTAAATCAAGAGCTAATCTTGTACCATAGATATACCTGGCAGCAGAGTTTATTTGCCCTATTCGATCTTCTGTTGCCTTCTCCCTCATAATACAAGGGTGATCCTCTCTCTTTTTCACTTCCTCTTTATTTCATGGGCCGTTTAACGAGGGGGGGGGTGCTTGGTGGGTTTCAGGCACCATCCCAACACTTTTTGTAATAGCGGTAGAAAAAACAAGAACTTAGAATGATGCTTTTGACGCTTTTCTACATGGTCAGCCCCCCCCCCCCCCCCCACTTTCAAACCGTTTTGCGACAAAACTTGTCTTTGCCCCCACGCCCTCCCCCTCCCTCTCTCTGCATTTCTTACTTTCTTTATTTCTTATTTCCATTATCTCGATTTCTCCTCACCCCATACAACAACAACCAGCGTATCTTAGTAGGCATGACGCATGCTCATTCAAAAAGAACTGCTGCTGATAATTCCAGCATTTAGCTATCAATTTTATTTTTCCATCCAACATGACCAATGCTAATGCTAAACAAAAGGCCTATATCTACGCCATTCTCTCCCAAAACAGGAAGATCCAAAACATTGAATAGACGATGAATGTTTTGAATGAAACAGTGGTTTCGGTGTTTTTAAGAGGAAATATATAACTCACAAACTCGCTTCTCTTCTCGCGAACCGACATTGACAATCGCGTGAAACCCGTTCCCGCCCGTCTCACGCATAGTGCGTTGTCGGCTGGCCGGATGATCAGATGTTCGATTTCACATACGCCTCTCAATAAACCCCCATTCTAGAAAATATGCTTTCTTTCTCGGACACCATACATTCGCTCTTCCTTGATACGCATTCATGCGCACATTCATTCATCATCTTTTTTTAATCAATGAATCGCGACCCGTCCCTGCAATTAATCTCGTATTTTGAGGAAATTATTAAATCTTAATTACAAGCCTTGATATCGAGATGACTATCTCTCCTACTACAAGCAGGCATGGATGCATTGAAAAAAAATGAGGGATTATATGTCATTTTTCTTATCAATATGGCAGGTGTAATTGCATTAGAGGGTAATCTAATGCTGACTTTATGTTAATCTTAAGTCCACATTGATAGCGAACAGAGAGATGACATTATAAGCCACCCTAAATCTACACTTTATCAGAAATAGTTCTTGTGATTATCAAAGATTATTTGCTCTGCAAAAGAGATATCTTTATCCCAGCAACATGGATAGAGATTTAACGATTAATCAAAATCCATGTGACTCATTTTCATCCCTCCAATAATGATGGGATGCGAGGAAAGATAGAGAAGGGGGAAATGAGAGTGAGAGGAGGGATAAAACGAGGGGGGAGATGGCGAAGATGATATAGAAAGAGGGGAGAGAGAGGGGGGAGACACACACAGACGGACAGATAGAGAGAGTGAGAGAGGGAGCAGAGACAGAGGAGGGAGGGAGTTTGTGTCGGCGAGTGATGTGTGGGTGTGTGAACGAGTAGACAAAAATAAATATAAGTAGGATATATATATATATATATAAATATTGCTGAAAATGAATATAATTCTCTTAAATCTCAAGACTTGTATCTATTATGGGTTATTTGTTATATCTAGTCTTGTGCTATTCATTTTTTGTTGGTAAATTTGCACTCCAAAACACGATGGTAGCGATAAATCACAAATTTGCCGTGACCAATGTTGTTTAAAAGAATCCCAAGTAACCAATCGGAATTCTTTCAAATTAGCAATTGATAAAACTAGAATCAAACCAAACGGTCCGTAGAATTAACACCATTAATCCAAAGCCAGTATCACTGTCGTTTCTGTATAGGGGTAAGGGCAAGTGCCACGGGCGGAACTTTGACGGGATACACATCCATCTATCTTTATATTTTCTTCTATCCCACTCCTCTTTCTTTCTCTCTCTCTCTCTCTGCCTTAATTTGTTTTCTCCTTTTTCTTTCTTCCTTTTTCTTTCTTTCTTTCTTTTTCTTTTTTTATTTCTTTCTTTATTTCTTTCTTTCTCTCTGCCTTATTTTGTTTTCTCCCTTTTCTTTCTTTCTTTCTTTCTCTCCTCTCTCTCTCTCTCTGCCTTATTTTGTTTTCTCCCTTATTTTGTTTTTTCCCTTTTCTTTCTCTCTCTCTGCCTTATTTTGTTTTCTCCGTTTTCTTTCTTTCTTTCTTTCTTTCTCTCTCTCTGCCTTATTTTGTTTTCTCCCTTTTCTTTCTTTCTGTCTGTCTTTCTTTCTTTATTTCTTTCTTCCTTCCTTCCTTCCTTCCTTCTTTCCTTCTTTCTGCCCCTCTCATTATTATCTCTGTATACATATACCTGTCTGTTCACCACTCTGTTGATTGAATCTGTGCTTCTCTCTTCTTCACACACTTGTTATCAGTCTTATCATAACCTGCCCCCGCCCATTAATCTTTTTTTTTATAATTTCTTTATATCAAGGCAGTATAATTTTGATTTCATTTCCCCCTTTTCATTTCAGTCTGTCGTTAATTCACACAATCCAATTTTGATTAAACAATGTAACACAGCATCGAAATGATTAATTTCATGGAAGCGCAATACTTTTATTGCTTTTTGTTAATACAACAAACATAATATTTAGATGATATTGATCAAGAAATATACAATAGACATACGAATATTTATAGAATTAAGCATCAAACTTAGCTAGATTCGTCGTCAAAACATTATATAAAAAGACTTAAATATTATAATATTTCATTGCACATAAAACAGGTACTGAGCCAAGGTATTTGATATTGATTAAATGTCATTCCCTTAAGCATATTTTTTACTATACAAATTCAGGTTAGTAGATGGTATATATGTAAATAAATAGCATAAATTTTTAATAACATAATTGGATGCTTTATTTAATGGGCAATGCAATTTAACGTTCAAATTCGAATAAATATTAAAATAAAAATGCATGTCGGTCTAAGTTTTTTTTTTGCATTTTATTTCAATTGTCATGGTGATGATCGATTACTAATTTTTTAATGAATTAGAACATAATTCCATATTATACAGTGGCAAAGACAATAATGTTAGCAGCGTTGTTGTTAATGACGGTGATGATGATGATGTTGATGATGAAAATGGTGATGATGATCATGACGATGATGATGATGATTGTGATGACGGTGATGATGATGATGACAGTGGTGATGATGAAGATTGTGATGATGATTGTGATGATGATGATGACGATGATGAAAATGGTGATGATGATGACGATGATGATGATGATGATGATTATGATGATGATGTTGATGATCACGACGGTTTTGCGATCATGACCAACTTTACCATGATGATTATCACTGTATTTATCCTGGCATTTGTGTGTGTCAGCAAATATTTATTGCCCACTCGGTATTAATGATTCGTAATATCGCATATATACTGAATACTGAGAGGATTGTTTTCAAACGCGTCGTGAATAGTAGTAAGAAATTATATTTTGAGCATTACATGCCCGACTTTTCAACATGACACTCCTCGAAATAAATAGCACAAAATCACGTTTTCGTTGATCATGTTGATGTTGGGAAAGATTGTGGCTCTACTGTTACCTCTACAATATCCATCTTCTACAATCTTGTGGATATGATATAAGTAGGCCTAAAAAAGTTGGATTTTCAGCTTTTGCTTTGTACATCAATGCATGGATTGAGGCCTTCTTCGAATACAGTCGGCTTTCTGACATCCGGGCTATGAGGTGACGTCATATCGACATCCTCCTCATCATCGTGATCGTCTTCATCCGTGACATGGGTTGTGTGACTGGAAGCATCTTCCGCTTCTTCTGATTCCTTCTCTCTTTTCTTCGCTTCGGCCGGATGCCTGGATCTGATGTGCCGGTCAAGGTCTCTCCGTCTGACAAGAACCTTCCCGCAGTACTCACATCGATAGGGTGTGTCCCCCTCTGCATGGAGACGGATGTGCTTGTTCAGGTTGCTAGGATCACCAAACGGCCGAAGGCACACCTTGCATTTAAGTGGCTTGTAACCCGTGTGTGTCCTCAGATGGATCTTCAGACCGTACTTCCTGGAGTAGAGCTTGCCGCAGTAGATACACAGGTGTCCTCGCTTGTTCTTTCTACTGGAATCCTGCAGATAGGAATACTGCGTTTCGCCGACCTGGAACGAGGAGGACGCTCCTGGTAAATGGTTCCGATCGAGTCCTGCAAATTTGGGCATTTCTATTTCGTTGGGTGAAGGGATTGGATGCGTTGGGTGGACGAATTTGAGAGGTGTTGGGATGGGGACTTTGTAAGGGAAATAAGGATTAGGCGCACCACTGTATAAACCTCTATGATGGGCAGGTGGAAGGATGCTTCCATACCTAGTGATGGTGGGGATGACAGGTTGGAAGCAGCGAATCGGTAAATACGGGTCGATCGGGCGGTACTGACCGATGCCGGTTGGTATGGAAAGTTGAGACCGGATGGCAAGCGGATCGAACGGATTCGCATTCTTATCAAGTCCGATCGGTGACTTTGAAGATTGACTGCTTGAACTCGGTGGTTCGGTGTGGTTCAACATCTTATCTACTGAAAACAAGACGTTGGAGGAGTCCTTCCGGGTCGAATCCGAAGAACTCATGGTGGTATCTTGCATACGCGTAGATGATGGGGAACTGCTCTTGCGGAATGCGCGAAAGCCCACCTTTGGACTTGATCTAGAAGGGTTCGACTTAAATGAAGAGTTGTTTGTGCTGTTACCATTGGTTTCCTCGGGAGGGTGCTCCTCTGGTCGTCTTGACCCGTTGGTGACGACGTCGCTGAGTGTCACCGTGGTCGTGAACGATGACGAAGAGGGGATCGACCGTGGCGTGACCCGTCTGAAGGCGCTACCAATCCTTGTAGAATCTTCTAAAGGTTCCTGTCGATGAGGCGGACATGCGGTTCTCTTAGACGACGCGCCGCATCTCATCAGGTGGGCTTTGAGAGTGTTCGGGTAGCGAAACTTCTTGGAGCACACTGGACACACGAAAGAACGATCTTCAGCTGCAAAGAAAAAAGAAAAGAAAAGAAGAAGGATCGTTAAAAATGTAAACAATATAAGCAAAGGAGATTCATAACCTAGAAATACTGCACCATCATAAACTTCACCATTATATGATATGGCTCAACACTGATTCAACACGAATTATATATTTTTCCTAGAGGCATTGATGTCTAAAATGTTTATAGATCTCGCTGTATATTCAATAAAATCAGGATTTGCATAATCAATATAAACGATTTATAAGAAAGCCCCACTTTTTAGAGATGTTTTTTAACGTCCGTGTAATATCTGAGCTTATTGCCGTGTACACAAAATCAACATAGGAAGACCCTTTCGGCGAAACGCACTGCACGGCGGATTTGATTTGATTTGATTGATTTATTTCCAAATTCCAATAACAAAAGTAAATACAAGTGTAATAATTTTTCTCAGCATAACATGATAAGAAGCAAATGACATAATGAGTAACATGTGCATACGTACACTGCAATATTCTAATTGAAATATAATTATACCTGATATTTTTTTTATCATCGAACCATATAGCAGAAAAAAATATACATAATTTATATCGACATAATACATTTTGAAATGATTTAACAAATATTTCTTGATTTAGAAAAATATACTTAAGTGGGTATATTGTTGAAATAATCATGTATTAAAGATTCGGATTTCTGAAAAATTTTCACCCCCCCCAAAAAAAAAAAGAAGAAGAAAATAAATAAAGAAATAAAAAATTAAAAAAATATCAGATAACAAATGTGAGCTGTGTGCCTTTCTGCGCTCACGCGACGAAATACACCTCGCGGATTTGGTAACGTTTCTTGTTCCCGTTGCTTTAAACTATTAAAGCAAAGTTTCAAATTCAAATTCACTCTATTTACATCCATTAAAAGGTACAATAATACATACAATAATTACATAAACAATGATGAAATCAATCAATATAATGACAAAAGTAAAGGGTAAAACAAAAATGCAGTGGATGTAGCGGATTGCCAAGGGCCAAATAGCTATCGAGGCCAATGTTCATGATGTTTGAAATAACAAAACCCCCTTCTGCACAACATCATTATTTCCTGATATTACAGTGTATATCTATTTGTTTTTATCCTTTTTCATAATTATTGTGCTGTTAATACGAATTTGGCATTTGATTATTTCTGAACTATTATTCAGGCGGTGTTAAAAAGAAGGAAAATTAGAAGGAAAAATTTTCAAATTTAGTTTTGAAATTAAAGAAAATGAAACAAGTGTAGCATTGAAAACTTCTTCAAAATCGAATGTGAGCATAGAAATTGTGTAAGATATGAATATTCAAACTAAAAATAAAGTTTACCATAAATAACTGAATTTATAATAAATCGAGAAGGAACAAACAAAACTACACATAATCAACGTAGATACAGAAAAATCCAATCTTCGTGATCTTTGATTCATTCTTACGAAAAAAATACAGTATTAAAATGTATACGAATATGAACTTTGCAGATAAAAAAAAAATTATTTTCATGTCAAGCTGCATCGCGATATATTATTTTTCGAATGAAATTATACAGATTTGCTCCAATGGTTACTATCTTGAGACAAAACAAGAAACGAGGCTGATGTCAGTACGTAGATCAAAACATTCATGGAAATTAAATGTATAGGATTTTTGACAGAAAGTGTAATACTAAAACAACAAGAACGATATCATAATGATGATGATAACAATAAAAGAAGAAGAAAAAGAAAATAAGGAGAAAGAGGAAGAAAAAGAGGAAAAAAGGAGGAGAAGAAGAAGAAGAAGAAGGAGGAGGAGGAGGAGAAGAAGAAGAAGAAGGAGGAGGAGGAGAAGAAGAAAGCAGGTATCATTATTTACCGAGTAGCACCGTCAAAAGAGATTCCAAACTAGGAGTTTTATCCGTAGAACACCATAACTTGTCAGCACGATGAGAGGAAGTATCGCGAGCGAGTGAGGCAAGAGAAAGACCGGGGAGCGCGTCGCCTACTCACGAGACCATCATCTGGCACGATGAATTCTATCTCCAATGTCTTTGAGCTTAATACCCCCTGTTTTCTATTGTCAGGACTTCGGAAGTTGTTTACGACAAGTTACACGTTTTTTATGAAAGAGGGTCCAATTGAAAATAGCGGGCAGAAGAAAGGCCAGAATCGATTAGGCTGAGGACATGGTGAAAGGATGGTGTTCGATTAATTAGAACCGTATACCCAGTCCCTCTTACAATCTCTGTATTCAGACTTGTCCGACTAGCATGTTGTTTTTATTGTGGTTACCTTCTAAGAATGTGCCAACCAAAAAAATGTCAAGGGGCTAATATTTTCAACAATGTCGTTTCGTTAATCCTTTCAACATGTTTTGTAACCGAGGTATACGAAAGGTATTTTCATGTTCCATTACCTTCACGGGGGCAAAAATCAGTTTTCAGCTTTTTATCATCAAGCCTTTAAATTCTGAAAACTTTAACGGATCATGCTCATTTCTTATTCAGAGGAAATTAGGATCAGGATTGGTTTCTTTTTATGTAAGTTTAAAAGGGTCACTGACGTCACAAAGACATAATTCATATGCGGTAAGGCGATGAGAGAAAAATCTCAATGCGAATTGAACACCTGACTACCTACCTGCCCGTCCGAGCTATCGATCCCTATCGATCATTACGAATGTTTTTAGGTCCTCGTGAAAATACAGCAGAGAAAGGTTGGTTGGTACCAAAGGTGGAAAAAAATCGCGATTATCGATCACTATCGATTGATCGTCTGTTTTCAAAATCTCTGCCCCTAGGGCGTTCTACACTCAAGGAGAGAGACGGAGGGAGTGAAGGGCAGAGGGGGGAGAGAGGGAGAGAAATGGAGAAAGAATGAGAGAGAGACAGAAATAGAAAAAGGAGAGGAGGGGATGATGGGCAGACAGACATGAGAGAAAAAGATGGGCTAGCCTCGGACTCTTCATTTTCATTTTAATTACTCGTTATCGCAATCATAACTCCCGGTCAGAACTATCCGGCAAAACCAGGAAACAATATAGATACAAAAAGAGCAGCAACGCTTCTTTTTATGACTTGACTAGTAGAAGAATATAGAATGAGATTGGAACAAAGGATGATATGACATTAATGGTCATTGGTTGATAATCAAATGTGGATTCTTCTCTTTTGTTCTTCCATTCTCTTTAGTTTAACCTCCCCGTGAGTGCCCAAGGCGTTCCATGTTATTTTCCTTTATAAGGACGTTTGTTAAAATGAACCGCGTTCGATATCTGCATGGCCTATACAGTTTTAAGTACGTACGACTCAGCAAATTATGAACGATTTTAAAACTAAGAAAATAATTAGGGAATTCAAATTTATAGTGCAAATTAAGACTATTTACCACGTTTTTGCAAGGAGTTGAAAACGGTACATTCATGGTTTAGATGCAGTGATACTTAACATAAATTAATAATTTGATGTTATTTGAAGAAATTGAATTAATGCAATGCCTTTAACAAAAGTATGTCACACTTTAGTTGGAAATTACTGTACGAATGATTAAAAAATATCGTATCTCAAGCTTTTGCGCACAATGATCATTTCTGAAAATAATAACTTTACATTCAAAGGGCAAAATATTATGAATAACGAAGAGACCAAAGTACATCCATTGATAGACATCTTTGAAAATAACACCAATCATGGTCTAAAAAAGCCAACAATGTATTTGCCAACTCATAATTACTGAAACCGAACAAAAAGAAGATGAATATAATTGAATACACAAAATGCATTATCTTTTGCATCATTTTCTGTAGAAAAAAGTTTCATTTTTTGTCTCATTCATACATTGTGAAACGCATCAGAATGCTGTGTAAAAGTTATGTCCTGAGATTCTAGATATAAAATATATCATAAAGATCAACATTATCCATGCAGTTCATCTTAGTGCTATAATTACAGAAGAATAATTTAGAAGTTTTGCGCTCGGTCGCTTTGCTCGATCAAAAAAAAATTACTCACTGGAAAAAAATGGCAATTGTAATATTTGGGCAGTTGTCAGGCGAACCACCAGGTCCCCAAAACACATTTTTTCGAAGGCCATGCTTTTTTGTTTTGTGTCATAGTAGTTAATGTTCATATTACCCCGAGGGCTAAACAGTAACCATCACAATATGACGTTTTAAAAAAAGGGTGAAAGGATTGGTTGGAAGTTGAACGCGTTAGCGGGGAAAGGCCTGGAGCAATAATCGACAAATATGTTTGTCCTGCAGGCCGACGCGGCCTAGTGAGCTGAGCTTTAGTCACTTGTCTTCATTTTATTGATCGTCTACCAATACGGGCAGACATCAGAGTCCCGTTTCATAAAGTCTTGTTATGCACAATTTCTATAACAAATTTATTATCAGCCAATCAGATAGGATTTCAGTAGTTTTTAACTGTCATTGTAAATTTGTTATTATAACTAGTTTTATGAAACCGACACCAGAAGGGATGAGAGTGTAATGAAGTTGAGAGATACCATATTAAATTTCAAATTCGAATGCATTAAGAGTGTTCCTTGTGCGCTTCGCGCGATCACCGTTCGCCCCGACAGTCATGCCGAGCGGGCGGGAGGGGAGGCCCTCGCTGATCGGGGTTCAATTCGCTCATTGCCAATGTTGCCCCTTTGATTTAATATCAGTGATATGGCATATTTAAGTGAATGAAGCCATTGCTTTTAATTTTCAACGAATAATAATTAAAAAAAATTGAATCATATCCTCCATTGAATGATAACGAGATTGTTTCAAATAAAGTAGATGACAAATAAAGGATTTATTTATATTTTCATCTTCGATTTTCTGGTCTTATGATTAATAAAGACAGACTTAATGGGGGGTTTTAATGATAAAGGTGCCAGAAGTTTTCCTAGCATTTTTATGACAAAGTCATTTTCAAGAAAAGCAATAATGTAAGGAACAAATATATTTTCCTAAGTAATGAATTTGCCAAAAAGATGGATTGTTTTAAACGTTATTAAAAAAACTATATTTTTTATTTACTTTTCATATTTATGATAATCTGCTAATACATTCATAATAAATGAGAAAGGTGTTAATTATTTCTAATATAAATGATAAAAAGTTACAATTATAGAAAAAAAAACTGCAAAGATATCCATATTTAAGAATGGTAATAATACGAGATTTTCCCCCTTCTTTAATATAATTGCCAACAAGTTTAGATTGTTACGCGAAACCAAACTAAGACGATGCCTCCGATTTCCTTTTTATTTGGTCGTTAACAACGCAACAATAATTAATGTGTTATATATTTAGCATAATTTCCAAAAAGTAATACTGTCTTACTCAAAAAACATTTATAGACGTGACATAAAGGCGAAGATGGGGAAAGAAGCTGCCCTAACAACGAACGATCGATGGATCGATTTCTGTTAGGTCTTCAAAACTGGTGGTAAACACTTTCCCGGACAAAGCGGAACATGTCGCCCCCTTTAGGACTTCGATTTACGAATGGTGGCTCGATTATCCTGGTACACGGTCTAGCATGCATCATTGATGAGCAAAAAAAAATCATGGGAATTAAATCGAGAGCGACCAGTCGAAATGTCTGCTTGCCATCGGTCATCGATTCAGAATTTGAGAGAAGAAAACGGGATCGGCAAATATGATGGCACGATTTTTCAGAACGAAGGGGGGAGGGGGTCTAAAATCTCATGCTCCCCAAAAAATTAATTATTATTATCATTAATAATAAATGAAATTAATATAACGGACTTCACTTAATTAAATGATAATCGTATCATTCAAATCGCTAAATGAAATAGTTGCTTGTCCTAAAGAGAAGGTAGGCATGTCGGCATTCGGATAATTATCTTATACATTGAAGCTGATTTGTCTTAGCCTCCAAATTATCCGTTTCTGTACAACTCTTAATTAATATCTACAAGTGGTATAACTTAGATATACAAGGTAGCTCTACGTGAAAATAATTATAAAAACAAAGTTTACAAATAATTATGAATTCACAATAAGTTATATATTTCTTACCACTGGAGAGAAAGTTACAACTGAAAACTTCACACGGTCACCTAAATGTTTGGAGAGGGCCAAACTGGCAGATCTCTAACTCACGCCTACTTCCACTGAAAATAAAATGACCTAATGATGTGTTCTGGCTTCGTGCTATTATTAAAATACTGTCTCAGTTTGATATAGCAAAGACGAGTAAGCCCCTATCAATCGGATTAAAGAAATAAAAAAGGGCACCGATTATACGAAATCTCTCCCTTTTTCATTAAGGCTTGTTCCACTTCTGCAACGGCCAAACTGGTCGAACGACGATCCCACCAACTAATTGTACTTCTGTTAGACACGGGTATGCTTCCATACAAAACTATACTAACATACCTCCTTAAACTAGCCCAAAAGAAAGGATGGGTTTTCAATATTCTACATCAAAAGATAAACCCAAAGATGGAAGAATGGCGGAAAGTGAAAAGGCGCGTTATCGTGGCTCACTTTTTTGTCATTTAAAATCCTCTTAACAATCTAATACCATAAGCAGATAGGTGCTTTTCACTTAGGGTACATCTGTTTGCAGTAGTGTATTGTATATCGGTAATAACTGTAGGGGATAAATCTTAGGATATATCCTATACTAATCTTGGAGGATCAGAGACAGAACAAAAGGATCCGAGCAAGATATTCTCCAAGATGTTGGGACAAAGATTTAATTCTTTCTAACGGGTTACCGTTTGTCTAGAACGTTCTTCTCACCCTCTCATCTCGCTAAAAATGTTGGACTTTTTAAATAATAACCCTGGTGTCAAATTTATCATTTCTCAGGCATTTAAAAAAAAAAACGAGTTTGAGTGTACCCATAACTATAAGGGACCATGCTGGACGGTTTGAAAAGTGGGGGCGGAGGGCGCTGACAATGTACAAAAAAAATCACAATCAGGAGGTAATTTTTTTACGCGTTTATTGAACAAAATGGGGGGGGGGCTGAAATTCCGCGACCCCTGCATGCATTATTCATATTTAGCGGTTCTGACTTTCGTCTTTCAATTGGTTGTGGATTCGAATCCCAGCCATGTCGTCATGTCCTTCAGGATAACAAAAAGATTGTGCTGGATTAGATCAAGGTGAGGTATATGTAATATATAAATCGGCGAACCAATTTCAATCTCACATTTTAAAAAGTATTGAACTCTCTGAAACTCTTGAAGTATTGTCTACATAGTGTGTTTTCATTGTAATGACCATGACAATCTTGCTCGGATCTATTCTGTCCCTGTATTAATATTTTATGTTTATTGCAAGTAGCTGCAGCAAAGGACTGTGACGGTATCTATAAAAAGAGGGGCCACTCATTTTTCGATCGAGAGAACATTCAGAAGGATTGATAGGGAAAAGGGTGGCGATTTTTTTTACCTAATCATGATGAAATATGTTTAATATTAATAATATTATTTGTTTAGCGTCCCCTGTGCCTTGGAGGCGAAAAACGAACTGAATCACTGTGACCCACAGGTTTCTGTTCCCTCCTCTGTTAGAGAAACAGCGCTCCAGTATGTAGAAAACAAAATGTCCACTGAGAATTGGGGTGCTTAAACTGACACCGTGCTCTTAGAGACCATACCCTAATAATTCATGTTGAAATTAACTCTACATTTTTAACATAACACGAGAGAGTACTAAACAACCAAAGACGTTGTCGTGGCGAATTCAACATCGGTGTTAAAAGAAAACAACGATTTTGGTGTGTATATAAATCTTAAATAAAATTTATACCTTGATAAGTTCCAACGTGAGCCGGCACGCCCATATTTTTGGCCAGGTCTGGCGTGTGCCACACCCTTAATTCCTCCCCTTTCAGAATCCTTCTCGTAGTCTTGAAGATGACCATCCCATCGGAGGTGCGCTCTGCTGATAGGTTCTGTTCGTGGTCGTTGCGTGCTGCCGCTATATGCCACGCCCACTTTGTCGAATCGTTGCCACATGCGCTTACCACACGCCCAAACGAAACTTTAACCTGAACAAGGAGAGATATCAAACAAAAAAAAATCATATTTAGAATAAATTTCCAGAAAAAGAAGAAATCACAAAACATTTCTGCACTGGATTTTTTTGATATAGAGGAAGTGTGGTCTCGTGGCCCTCTTCTGTAAACAAACTTGGTATTTTTTTATGATTTTTTTTGAGAATTTATGTCGATATCATGTGATATAAATTCATGAAGTTCATTTTGTGATGAAATAAATTTGTATACATATTTCCACCAAAATCACTTTCATTTAAAAATGGCATTAAAAACAACGATATCACATGACGTTTAAGCATGTTAAGAGGAGCTATACTAGGTGACGTCACAAAAATAACCATTCATAACACCGTTATTCTTTGAATGATTTTCATCAAACCTTCAACAATTTTATTTTTTCTGCTGTCGATAAAATCAATTTATCGTCAGGATGAACGTCCCCTTTAATGGTTCATTGATTCATCTTTAGTACCAGTGGTGTACAGATGGGGGCTTGGGGCGCTTGCCCCCCCCCCCCCTCTCTCTCTCCAATTTGTTTGAATGACCAAGAAAAAAACAGAAAAGCGAATAAAAGGAAAGAGAAAAGGATCATGATATCATATTCTGAGATTATGCCAAAATCTATCACAAAATTTGATTGTTGTTAGAAAAAGTCTCAACGTTTTGCTCGCTCGCTACTTTTGCGGACTTTGCCCGATACGCCATATCTGGCACCCTCAAAACTTTGTTTCGTCGCGTCACTGCCTTGTACTCATTTAATTTTGAATGTGAACGTTTCGTGTTTTGTTTTGGTATCAAAACTCGGTTCGTTCGATTACGTTGAAGATAATGCCTACTCTAAAAAAATAGTTGACTGAAATTTTGAATGATATTCATATTTCATTTTTGCAACACTATCTGTTCGGAGAAAAGAATCGTTTCATTATATATTTGAAAAAAAATGATCCGCTTAGTATAGACGTCATCGGAGTAAGAACATTAGGAATTGGAAAGCACATCCCTATTATGAATGTATACACCCTGAGGACTGCTAAGAGCCTTGAGAAAGCTGATCATTAAATCTGTCAAAATATTTGAAGATGGAGTTCCCTTGTTGGTACAACAAGACCACGAGCCGGGATTTTATTCTTCTGTTAACCAAAAGATGGTGAGATAATGACGGCTTACGGATACCATACACGGTTGACAATCCGATTAGCAGTCAGTTGAAAATAATAAACCCGCTCAATTCAACAGAAGACAACCAACAACAAAGAAAAAAAGAAGAGAAATCGAAATCAGATTTATCACTCTCTTATGCTTATAAGATAGAGAAGGAGAAATGGAAGATTTAATCTGCTTGGCGTTTTGTCTTTTTTGAAATTTCAAGGAGGATTTCGAGCTGATGTGAAGGGGGAAAAGAAGAATCTGAGTCGACTATTGTCCGTGTTCTCTTTGTTGTATAATCTGGAATATCTTCAGCTTTTCATGTATTTTGACCAGTCTTTATGAAGTGAAGCATTGGGGTGTAAGGCATGACGTGTTCAGATGGCAACATATCATTGTATCTCTAGAATAAATTCAGTTACACCGCGGTCCTCATACGGACCACTATCTAACGGTTTAGGATTCGATTCCCACCCCGGTTACCCATGGAATTTCCAAAATCAACTTTAATGTTCTCATATAAATTATAAAAGAGCAAATGCCACGAGACTGCCAACCTTAATTCAAATAATACGCTAAAATATAAGACAAACCATATATATATAGATATATGTATAGTTTTACTTTTGTTCATAAGTTTTTCTTGAGCATGTTGAGTACTGAGATTAACAATTATCGATATTGCAAAGTTGCAGTAGAAAGCAGAATTGTGTATATAAAACGCAGTACAGGGGAAAGAATAATGATGATGATGGTGCTGATGATGATGATGATGGAGAAAGAGGAGAAGGGGAAGAAGGGGAAGGAGAAGGAGAAGAAGAAAAGAAAAAAGACAGAAGATGACGACGAAGAACAAAAATATGATGAAGATTATGTCTGTAAAGTTTACAGTAAAATATATTAAGAAAAAGCTCTATTGCATTTAAACGATATATAAATGAATTTATATTATATTGATATTCCATATATTCAACACCCGAAAGATCGTGCCAATAAAACACTTTCGTAGCTTTTTATTTAATATGAACACGTCCTTTTTACAACGCCATTAAACGAGAGAAGCATGTCTTGCAAAGCACCCCCTTTGATTGGAAGGACGGGATTTGAATAGTTTACAGATTAGTGCTTGGTGTTGTATTGCTTGGTATTAAGTAAGATTGAGTTTGGGGCATTAAACTCTTTAACAATTAGTTAGAGCAAGGCATGTTGGACCAGTAAGTTTTCTGAATAATGCTAACCCTCGACACCGCAGGTGATATCGCCACAAAAGAACTAAAAATGCGGTGGGAAAGATTGAAGCATGGACCTAATCTTGAAAGAAGAAAGTCGAAGGGGGAAGAAGGGGGTTGGGAGAGGGGCCCGTTACATCCTGACGATAATCCCTAAATGTGAGTAGGTAGAAATTTCAACGTCGAGCATCTTCACAAAATAGCTGCTTTCTGTCAATGTCAACTCTTAAAAGGAAACTTTAACCAAAAGTTCTTAGACTTAAATTGCAATTTACAGTTCGATATAATACGATAGCAATATCAAAATTCGTCATGAAGCAAGTGAGAGGACTCAGAAATTGTTAAATTCAATATGGCCGCGGTATAGGCTTGCTAGATGTGGAATGAGCCGGAATTATGAATTGAAGCAATAGTTAATAATTGTTCGAATATTTGGAAAGTATGTGATCATTCTCATGGTATTTTTCATATACCATTTCTGCATTCTGAAGAATCGTACTGCATTTTAAGCAGCATTATGTTATAATATACATATTCTGATCATATAATTAGAGGGAGACTCGCAGTGGGAACCCACTTCAAAGCGCACCCAACTCCGAAGAAGCGATCCAGTCAGTATACATATATCGAATTCAAATTGGAACGTTTCCGAATTTTAAATAAATCATGACTTCTCTTGTTTCTTAGCGAGTCAGACCAGGGGAGTGTTTCACGAAAGGACTTGTCGGACGTTTCATTCGGCAGTTACCATAGTAACAGTGCCTATCAGCCAATCAAAATCAGGGAAAATTGTCAGATCCGACAACTTGTCGGACAAAAATATTGATGAAAAACTCCTCTGGTCAAAAGAATTAAGATAGAAATTACAACCAACGCATCAGACAGGCAAGGGTGGGGCCAGATTTTTTTTCGACGGGAAGGCGGGCATGCCGACGTAAATACTAATAGGGTTGATATATAGTTAAGCGACCGAAATCGTTCTTTTTATGCAGCTCTTCCCTTCTCCCATTTTCCCTAGCCTTTTCCCTTCTTTTCCCCACTACTTGAAAATCATTTGGGCAGCCATCCCCTGCCCGGCTGCTCCCATGGCGTCACCCCCCCTAAAAAAGGCCTTCCCTCTTCCCCATGGCGCCACCCCTCCAGCCGTTCTAAGTATATTCCGAGAGACGAACTGTTTTACGAACCTGCCGTCATCGATTTCTCCAAGTGAGGGAAGGGGGGACGATGACTGCGCAGCCGCACTCAGAACCACTCATGCGCTGCTCTCCTGTCGTCTGCTCTGCGGCAGATCACATCGTTCGGAAGAACCAATCAGAAAAGTTTGCCGAGCCGCATTGTTTCCGATCACAAGGTGGCGCTGTTACTCAAAATGATTTCTGCGGGTTAATAACATCCATGATTTGGAGAAGAAGAAGTCTAGGTACGGTGTATGCCGGAAGTGATATACCAACCATTTCATGGGCCATTTCACCATCATGATTTGTCAAAATGATGCGCAAGCTACATTCTCAACAAAAGATAACGAAGCATGAAATGTTTTTTTTCGCCTGAAGCAAGTTCTATGTTAATAGAGAACATTATTACTATCCGTTAGGAAGTTAACTGATTGGCTGCATACCACCAGCCCCCCCCCTTACAAAAAAAGAAAAAAATCTTCGCCGACGCGATGGAGAGATCGATTTCAACGCTTAATGACATGCATCTTCCATGGGGAGTGTATAACGTACATCTCACCAATACCAGAGACATCGCTGCCAATACATATGGAATCTGACCTATAATTTTGTTTCGCTTTGACAAGGATGAACAGGCAATAAAAATGTAAAGATATTTTGTAAAACAACACATGACCGAATCTTCCAAGAGTGGACAATGACAATATAAAATTGCACCTATATACTGTTTCATAGTATGACCGTGCGATGAAAATAAAAAAAATATTTTTAAACAGCACTTGACTGCATATTCCACAGGGAGTGGACAATGTAGGCATGAACTTCACCTATACTGCTTTGAAGTGCCAAGGAATAATTGGAAAGATCCCTTTGAATAACACATTAGAGTGAATCTTCCAATTGGAGTGGAGAATGTACATTATAAAATCGCACCTATATACTGCTTCGAAGTTGCAGGGGATGATCATGCAGTAGAAATGGAAAGATCTTCTTTAAAACAACACTGACTGCGTGCATCTTCCAAGGGAAGTGGACAATGACATTTGAAATGACACACACTGCTTTTTGAACAACACAAGAATGAATCCTCCAAGTGGAGTGGACAGTGTGCATTATGAAATCGCACCTATATACTGCTTCGAAGTGGCTGGGATGAAAATGGAAAGGTCTATTTTAACAAGACTTGACCGCACCTTCCATAAGGAGTGGACAGTGTGCATTATGAAATCGCACCTATATACTGCTTCGAAGTGGCTGGGATGAAAATGGAAAGGTCTATTTTAACAAGACTTGACCGCACCTTCCATAAGGAGTGGACAGTGTTCATATTAACTTAAACCTTTAATAATGCTTTGAAGTGCCCAAGAATGATCGGAAATAATCTAATAACACAATAATAAATCCTCCAAGTGGAGTGGACAGTGTGCATTATGAAATCGCACCTTTATACTGCTTCGAAGTGGCTGGGATGAAAATTGAAAGATCTGTTTTAACAAGACTTGACCGCACCTTCCATAAGGAGTGGACAGTGTTCATATTAACTTAAACCTTTAATACTGCTTTGAAGTGCCCAGGAATGATCGGAAAGATCCTTTTGAATAACACATCAGAATGAATCTTCCAATTGCAGTGGACAATGTACATTATGAAATAGCACCTATGTACTGCTTCGAAGTTGCCGGGGATGATCATGCAATGAAAATGGGAAAAAAATTAAACCAGAAATGGATGAATCTCCCACGGGGAGTGGACAGTGTGCAAATGAAATCACATAGTGCGTTGATCATTATGCACTGCAAATGGCAAGGTCTCTTTGAACAGCGAATAACTGGATATTCCAAGGGGTGTGGATAATGTACTTGTATAGGTTAATTAAATCGCCCCTAAGTGCTTTGAAATTGCCAGGGATGACCATGCAATAAAATCTGAGAGATTTTTTTAAAACAACATAATTATGAGTGACTGCATGCATCTGGATAATGTCCACGCGATGAAAAAAAATCTGACGTGGTATATATACAGCTATTTAACATTATCAATCAAGACTGGCAATTTATTCTAATGCGACAAAATGAGAAGCAGATAAAGGAGGCGAAATCCACTTTTGAGCACGTGTGAAGTTCCCAGATTGAGTAAACGTTGCTTGGAAGAACAAACAGTGTAAATCAATGGGATCGATTTACTCTCACGACTCTTACATGTTAATAGTAAGTGAAATACAATCACGAGGTATAGAAGTATGAAAATTGCACCAGTTGCGCGGAGGCTGTGTACAAGCCCTTTTATTTCAATGAAAAGCTGTTTTTGTTTAATATCTCTCCGTGTTGTGATACTGGTACCGGTTGTGATATTAATAGTCGATATTTGTTCTCTATAAAGGGCGTGAAACGATTCATATAGTGCAAAGATAAGTGTGAAAAGGGATGGATCACCGATGACTGCGTTACGTGTTAATGCGTAGTAATAGGCCATCCAATCTCGCAATATTAGTTTCAATTTCAAATTTGTTTCTTTATGTTTTAACAAATAGTCATATAATGTTTAAGGTACGCACAATGTACATCTAATTCATGGACCTATGGAATTATTGAAAAGTAACATTTTTCAAAATACGTCTTGTGCTTGTGGCTTCTGATAAAAATGATATAAAATGAATAAAGTTATATAGAAATATGATCAAAGACCAGATATAAATGCAAAAAGGGGAAAACTATTAACCATAATTTGTTTTCTAGCATAATACATGCTAATTAATACTCTATGCAAACTTTGGTTTGTTCAATAAATATGAAATAAAACAAATTGACTGAAAAACCAAGGATAAAATATCAATAGTTTCAAATTTCATTTATGAAGTTAAATAGGTCTATTATAGTTATAATATTATTCAGGCCTTGTGTACTATTTACCATCTCGTGATTTACATATCACATGGGGCTTGGGTCCGGTCCATAGACCCTCAAAAAAATTCAAGACCAAGATTAAATTAAGTAAATTCTTTAAATTTCATGCTTGAGTTCAAAATCAAACAATTAGCAAAAAATATTGATAAAAGCTTGTTAGATAAATGAATGATACAATCAAAGTACATGTAATTAATGAAGGCAAGGTAAAAGAAACGAACAACAAAAACATGAGAAGTATTGGCGATAAGTAAATATCAAAAAGAGAATAGAAAATGAAAATTCTCCACATCGATAAAACGGCAGTCACATGAAGAAAAGAAAATCACCATTAATTGTTCATTATGATATTAATTAGTAACGTTTCGCTTAAAACATGCGAGTATAGCTTTCTCAAAGTTATATTTTAAGGTTGGATATAATATGATTATTATCGAACGTTGTTTCGATACTATGTTGACGACATTAGTAATAATTACACTGATGGTGATATCAATAAATTGACGATAATAACAATGGTAAATGTATTACAAATACTTTATTACTATCGATAGGAAAACGTAAGGTATGTGTACAATAGTTATTGGAAAGAAACAAATCTTCTATAAACTCTTAAAAGGAAATAACCAACTAGATGGTGAAGTAACTGATTTGAAACACATTAAGAGATAATGAAACTTATCTGCTAAATGAATATTTTTAGAAATAAACAAGTCAACCGATCAATTCTGTCACAAATTCTTAGAAAGCATTGAAGAATGCAAAAATCACACATCAAATATAATTAATATAATTATGTAAAATCTTTGATAAAGCATGAAATATGCTGAAAAGGACGGTGGGAGGGTTTGGTAATTGATTTTAGAATAAATTAACGACCACACCTCGATGTGCTTCGAAATCCATACATATGCATGTGTTAACATAAAGATTGAAAATATATACGATATATAAGATATGTTCGATAATTCGGAATTATGGGTAGATAAAGTATAGCTACTGTCAAGGGGATGGAGCTGATGCATTTTTAACTTGTTGATTTAGACATTGGCGGCGGAAGCAAAAAAACATGGGGGGTCTACCAGAAATTTTGGGATGGACACAGGTAAAAGATTTGACAAGCAAAAAAAAAGAAACTATGGTTGTCAAATTTTTAGGGGGGCATGTCCCTCGTGCCCCCCCCCCCCCCCCCGCTTCCACCGCCTGTGGATTCAGACATTGTGAGAGATGGGGACTGGGCAAAGAACTGCAGTTTTTTATCAGACGGAATCATGATCATGGCAGTGTTTGGACATCGCAAGTTGTTACCGAAATTATAATTACATTTAAAATAAAGACGTATAAGTGCACCAACATTGCCCCAAAGATATAGAAATATATTATCTCTGACATGTTATTCATTTATATCATAACTTCCATAATGATGGATTTGTCTTGTGTAAGTACTTGAGAAATCACCTGTTGATTTGTTCAGTTTCGTATATTTTTTTGCAATGAAATTAATATGATTATTTGGAAACGTTTGTTGAATGCTCCCCAGGGAGTGCATGAGAAGTCCATCAGTGTGCGGGGAAAGCCAGCATGGCAAGGGTCAGATGACCGGAAGATAATAATCTGTAAAACGTTTAGAGACGTCGTTTCTATGTATTAAGCTCCATATAAAAGCGCAATGTCATCATTATTATCAATATGAAATGAAAATAGATCAATAATAATATTCTAACCTCGATCATCGTCGCATCAGACGAATCTTCACTTATTCTTTCTCCAAAGTTGAGCAAGCTGTCGTCGAAGGGCCCGATCACGACGTCGGCTGGAATCTCCGACGAAGTCCAAACTCGAGGGGCGCCGCGGTGTTGGGATAACTCCTGAAATGGGCGGAACCCAGCGACATGCATACCGGTGGCGGGGTTGGTGGCCGCACGGTGCCCGGGTGTAGATAACATTTCGCGATGCATGGTGGAGCGCAAATGCACTAGCTTGGACATCTACTGGTCCCAGTGCAAGCCAACGGTAACGTGAAATACTGAGGGTAGTCATAACGGGTTCCAACTTATCACAAGCCCTGAAACACCCAACCGGTTCGGCCGAGGAACGGTGAGAAAATAATCACTGGTAACAGCTGCACTGTATAGATGAAGTCAACAAAGAGCAGTTTGGAGCACTTGCCCGGCTCTGCCGTGACTGGTTTCTTCTATTACTTTGCCCCTTTTTTTACTTGAATAATTCAATAAAGGGGTAGTTTTCGCAATTTAAGCGCGGGAGCGGACGGACAAGCGATGAAGCGCACACACGCTCGCCTGTCTACTTGTATCACACACACACACACACACACACACACACGCACTGCGCGCTAATCGAAGAGCACACTTGTTGCGCATGTGCCGGAGACACACACGACCAATGATCAGCCGGTAAACTTTACACCGCACATGCGCAGTGAGGACCAAGATGGATTCTTTGATAATTTGTTCCACTTTAGCTGGTAGGCGATTAAAAGAAGTCGCCTGTCTCACAATTAATGATACCCGCCTCGCAAGGGTTGCGGTTTGATTTTCTTTCTCGACTCCATCGACATTATGAATATGCAGTGAATTTATCGGCCGCTGGCTGCATTAAGTTAACACTACACCGCGCATCCCTCTATTTTCCCATCGCCTCCTGGTAATCTAAATCTGATTTTCAGATGTTTAAATGACGATTTGAAATTAATTAAACAAATCAAGTGTGAATCGCTCACAGAAATGCCATGAGCAGTGTCTAGGCCTTACCACTGATCTGACAGTCTTATTCATCTCGATTTTAAGCCGACGCATGCCATATGTCTGGTCGTCAAGTTCATATTCATTTCAAAATATTTCAAATTTGAGAGTGGGTCATCACGGTTACGAATTAAACTCATATTTTCGTTAAGAGATTCGCCAATAATATAAGAAGATTAACAAACTAGGCAAATGAACCATTATACTGCTTCAGTACCTTATATTAGGACAAAAATCTTCTTTCCTGTAAACAAAATGATGTTGGAATTAACCTAACTTCGTTGATTTACTGCAAGAATAATATCAGAAAAATTATAATGCCCCATTCAGTTATGACAGGAGAATATTATTATATAACGATTATCTTGACTGAAATAAATCCCTATTGCAGCTCATTCTTTGTCGATCATAAAAAATAACTATCTTTGACATTTCCGGCATGGCCGGGGTATCTCATTTCCGTTATGCCCCCCCCCCCTTTAAAAAATCGCTTGATTATGATGATGGTGCAGCAAAACTTCACTAAATACATTTAATTTTAAATTGTGCATTATTCATGCCAATTTATGCATGAAAGTATAAATATAGAAATCTATAAAGCAAATCCATTATCTGCTCTTTTTTTTAGAGAGAAAGAGGGGTTGAGAAGCTTCGTAGGATTTTGATCATGATTATGTGTAAAAAAAATCTGTATATTATGTTATCTGTTGTATTTGATTATTGTCTTAAGAATTCACTGTCTTAACTCTGAAAAAAATTATCGGGTGTTTTACGACGGAAATTGTCAGCGATGTATTATGATCATAAACAACATTGAAATTGATGTATTTCAAATAGTATTAATTGAAATAATGCTGCAGTTTGGCTAGAAAAAATGAGATGGATAAATACATGAAATCACTTTTGGGGGGCAATTTTCAACCTGACAAGCACAATTCCCTTTTACATATTGCATTAATCCGTAACCGCGTACACGGGCATTGCAAATTTGCTCTCAACAGTTGAGCCAGATTCTTGATAAAAATTATTGTCATGAAGTGTCACGGCGCAAGCTGTTTGCTTGTCGACCACAAAACAATGACTATTCATTCTTCAAATATAATATTTGTTTGAAAATCTCTTAATTTCTCATTTCTTTGTTTACTTTTCACTTTAACAGCCACAATGAAAAATACATCTCAACTGGTTACACATACTTTGATTATAATCTTCATTAATTAATTTGATCTATTTTGTAATGGTATCCAGTGAGTCTAGCTGAACTCAACATTGATTTATTGTTTTCGACACCATCAGTCTAATGATTATATAGCAATCAATTCGGAAATGAATCACTTACTTGGTACTTATTAATTAATGTCACCACTTAACGAAATTCTATTAATCCCATGATTAATATTCAAACAAAAATTCCTTGTAATCCCTTTATTCATACGTCTGGACATTACTTAGTTTTGATTCATTTTTCTCATTATGCTGCGCAACGTCTCTTAAATGATTCTAACATGAAATCTATCTTCCTTTTCTCCCTTTTAATCTTGTTTAAAACTTGCCCATTTCTTTCCTAACTCCTAGTATCATCATGTTGAAATAATTCCACGTATTGCTAGTTTATTCCCATAAGAATTAATAAACATTTACATGTTATTGACAAATGTATTATACTCACCTTTGATTTAGTTATGCTTTGTTTTGTTTTATGATGCATCAGTAATTTCTATCCTTTAGCTAGTTTGCATTCTTACTTTGGTTTTTACTATGTTAATACTTATGTCTTACAATGTAAATAGGGAGAGAATTTTCTATTCTGCACTTAATAAATCAATCTTTATTGTTATTATTGTTATCAAAATCCTTTGTTTCGAATTCCCACTTTTTCGTTGCGGTATAACCAGCAATCCCCAGCTTCTGGTCCATCTCCAACTATCAGTCAGGCATAACTTTCAAGTCGCTGGATTCTGTGTCAAAACAAGCCAAGCTCACGAGAAACCACGGAGCTGGCAGCCCGACGCTTCCCCGTACGTGGAGAAGCAAACACCGCTAATCTCTCAGCAAATTTGAGTTGGCCGGCCCACTTGCAACTCACCTGGGAATAGAACTCGATCTTTTGTAAATTTTCTCTTTTTAATTGGAGACGTTATAAAGGTGGAGAAAGCGAGCTGCAGAATCCTAAGAGCGAAAATAGAAAGCAATAATCATGGTAATAAAATAAAGGCAACCGTTTCCTCTTTTGTAGAGAGTTTTCTCGCGAAAAGAATAAAGTGGTGATAAGTGTTACAGAGTAAAGTTCATATTCTGTTCTACAAGCATCTGGGGGGTTCGACAAACGTAGATTGCACTGTTAATAGTGTACTGTATCGATGACTTTCACAAGCCTATTTAAACGCCATTAAACTGAACAGCTTGCGCGCCTTCAATAGTACAGCTAGGGTTTATGCAAGACAAAATAGATGTTTGATTTCAATTCCATGTCCATTCTATTCTCGTATAGTCCATTATTTTCCCGTTTCCTCCCCCAATTTTGACACATATGTCACCTTCGAAATACAAACTTTGAGAGGACCCGGCGATGTTATTGAATCTTGTATGACTTTGATTCGAAACAGAAGTTTGAATACCCCACTGGGACGAAAAAAACTCTTTCTAAAGTTTTTAACTTTTTTTAAATATGCATGGCCAGTTGGCCACTCAACTTCGTGGTACACAAGGGGTGGTGGACGTGGTACATCTATACCAGCTCTTTGGACTGCAGCCGGCATGCAGGTCCTTAACTAGTGTGGAAAGGGAGGGGGGGGGGTGGGAGTCTGCATAGATGTGGAGCATTTTGATGATTTTCATGAATTCGTACATAACATATAAGACTAACATCATGTCTTAATGTTTCTTAGCAAAATGATAATGCTCCTTACAAGTGAAGCAAAATTTATTTTAGAAAAAATCCGACCGAAAAGTTATTCATGAAGATTATTATACTGAAAAAAACTTGGGTTTCAAACTGTCACCAGTTGGTGTCCCTGGAGGAACACAACATGATGTGTTAACATTATACCCTCGATATTAATACCGAAATGTTTGAATTGACACCAAAAACTTAACACCGGTGTAACATGACTGTGTGTGATGTGGTACACCAATTAAATAACACCGTTTACATGGTTTAGGCTGCGTTGGCTATCCTTTATTTCCGACGGAGTCAATATTCCTAAGTTGATCCCTAAAAATTACAAGCGTTTAAAATTATCAAGCGTTTAAAATTATCAAGCGATTAAAAGAATGTACGATCTACCATTTTGTATAAATTTAAAACCGGGCGTGGTATAGAGGGTCCTCCTCATGAACGGGAGGTCGTGAGTTCGATCCTCGGCCGAGTCAAGTCAAAGACTTATAAAAAGTCGCTTAGCATTTACATCGGAGAAGGCATATTAATATATGCAGGGCCCGAGGGTAGAGCATTTTCCAAACTGAAGTGGCTACCCTGGGTAAATAAAACATTATAGTCATTCTACACCTGGGTTCAGCACAATGTGGACCAAAGATGTGCCTGACTTCTTTATAATATTCAGACTTGAGTGCATGAAAGAAAAAAAATTAAAATGTACGTAAAAATGACGATTCTTAAGATATCATAGATCCAATTTTCTTCTTGTGAGAGATAGAGTCAGTTAATTTGTGAGAGGTAGAGAAAGGCAAATACAGTTATTGGTATCTTATTGTGATGTTGGCAGTATAATAATAAAGCTATGAACACCTATGCTATGTCTCGATTGGGGCCAGATCCCAGGCAAGATTTTTTTCCAAAATTGGTGTTACCTTTGCAAAATTATTTTATCACAATAGCTTTCTTTAAGCTTCCGATTTTCCTATTTGACACTTGACAAACAATTATGTCAGACTTTTGACCTGTATCTATGATTACAATGTAGGAAAATTTTGTCTTATTTATTTTTTTAATTAATTCATAATTTCATTTTATTTCATTTTTTTGAGGGGATGGGGGCTTGAACGCTTCGAAAAAAAAGTAATCTCAAGTCTTTTGTATCAGTATTCTGGGGTGTTAAAACTGATATCATGCAGTTTTTGGTGTCCAGAGGGCCAGTGACACTAATGAGGCTAAGTTG
The DNA here is from genome assembly GCF_018143015.1 of Lytechinus variegatus. NCBI lineage: Eukaryota > Metazoa > Echinodermata > Echinoidea > Temnopleuroida > Toxopneustidae > Lytechinus > Lytechinus variegatus. The sequence goes on along the minus strand of NC_054743.1, from coordinate 35,255,809 downwards.
TTAATATTACACCAACTAAAGAGTGTAAGAGGACAACCAAACATGCCAAATGTATTGTAATAAAACCCATTAATATTCATGATGATAGGTTGGTTAACATAGGCCACTATAAACCTACCAACTATTGGTTAACAGAACATTACATGCACAACGAATGGAGATTTTTCTTAACCAACAGTTGTTCAACCGGTCTACCTTCATTTAGTCTAATGCCATTCCGTCCATCAACATTTCGTCTAAAACCATTGGTCCAATCAGTAACCATTTGTTCCAATCATCACTTCGTCTAACCACCAGTTCGTCTATTACCATTTCGTCTCACAACCAGTTGGTCTAATATTCGTTTTATTTTCATTCATTATGCCCAAAGTCTTGTATAGTTAGACCAAATGGTATATGGCCTAAGTGGCTAATGGACAAACTGGTTCTTAGACGAAATGGTGAGTGGACGAAATGGCAGTTAGACCATGTGGATATTGGACGAACTGACGGTAGACCAAGTGATAGTAGACAAGTTGGTAATTGGACGAATTGGCATATGACGAAATGAAAATAAACCGTTCAACCAACCTATGAGAGTGAAGGTGTTGAAAATAACACCAAAAACTGAACACCAGAGTAAAATGATTGACACCGATCAGTATCACAGTCTTTGTTGTGCAATGATTGTTTTATTTCATTGATGAGGACTCGCATCATAAATATCTTCACTTTAATTATAAAGGGCTTTCAATGCTTCTGTGATGCAGCAGGCAGTAAAAAAAATAGCGGACGAAATATGGCGTATCGGGCAAAATTTATTATAACAAGTTGCGAGCGAGTAAAAACCTTTTTACAGTTTATTACTAAAATCCATTTTTTTGATAGATTTTGACATACTATTCAGAAAATAATATTTCACCTTCTCTCTTTCATTTTCTCTCCACCCCCCCCCCCCCATTGTAGACAGGGGCGGAGGAACACGAACGGGGGTGGTGTTCAGATAGAGGAATGGGGGACTCAAACAAACATTTCTGGATTTTTTTCCTCTTCCTTTTCGTTCAGCCCGTGGTATCGATTTCCATGACAAAAAAGGGCCTACACAAAAGTCAGCGGCAAAGCCTGGTAAACTCCGAGTATCACTTGCACGGCTACAGTTACTTGCGAGAGGGCTTCGGTTTTCCCCCTCATCATCTTTTTAAACAAGTGGGAAGTCATCGCGTCATTTGTCGTTAACATCGCTTGGAGTGATGAAAAAAAAGAGAGGGGGAGATTTGGAAGAGAAAGTGAGAGAGAGCTGGAGGGAGGCGGTGAATAATCCTTTTTTTTCACCAACTCCAGTCAATGGGGTTAACCAATGCAACTACCACCTAAGGAAAACAGGCGCGAGCAGACGACGTTGGGACATCCGGAAGGGCATGCGCATGCGCGCGTTCGTATAGTCACAACTCCGTTCTATAACTTTTTGACATAAAAAAGGGATGGAAATGTGGAGTTTTGGGAGAGATCAAGACGTAGAGATTGAGACAAACATAGCGAGAAATAACGAGAGAATGAAGAGGGAGAGGGAAGAGACAATAGGGAGAGAGACCCCGAGAGAGAAAGAGGAAGGGGGCAGGGGGGGTGAAGGGGGGGAGGACATGATGGAGTGATAGAGAGTAAGTGATAGAGGAGGGGGAATTTCGAGACGGGCCGAGAAGTAGAGTAAGATTATTGTAAGCGGTGTAATTTAAATGACTAATGGAGTGTGGATTTGGTTAACCGTAGGGTAGCGGCGGTCGATTGGATTGCCCGCCATCACTCCGCGAGTGAGTGCGTGCGCCGGTGCTGGGAGGCAGGGATGGCCAGCTACATCAGCTTAAACATGACCCCCGTCATCAAACGCCAAGGGATGCGCCATCTACCAACATCTTCTTAAGAAAAACTTAAAGAGTATAAGAACATAGAGCACGGAAGTAGACATGAAGAAAAACCATTAAAAACAAAGAGTTGCGTTTTAATTCAGAATGATAATGATAATAACAATATAATTTATTTACATTCAGTGTGTTTTCTTAACTCTTGACATGCAGGTTATCAGATCGGTCGTCAGATTCTTGCTCGTCAGCCAAGATTATGCACTTTCTCCAATCCCTGGTGAGAAACTAAAGTTACATTATATATTTTGATGTTGTTATTGTTGATGATGATGGTGGTGGTGGTAGTGATGATGATGATGATGATGATGATGATGATGATAATGATGATGCTGATGAGGAGGAGGTGTAGGGGGAGGAGAAGGAGGACGATGGTGGTGGTGACGACGATGATGATGATGATTATGGCGGTGGCGGTGATGGTAGATGGTGAATTTGATGATGCTGTAAATGATGATGATGATTGTGATGATTGATGATGGTGATAATGATGATGGTGATGATTGATGATGGTGATGATGATAATGATGTTGCTGATCATAATGACTTAATTAAGATATTGAATAGTGAAGGCACGAAATTATTTTATTACGGAAAAGAAATTCATCATCTCGATGAAATTAAAGGATACTGGATAATGTTAATGAATCGACAAATCGCTGTTATATTCAAGATTAGATTGATGCAAAAGGGAAACTAGAAAGCTTTCCTTTCATTAATTTGAGGGAGCTAGTCTTCCAAGAAAGATGGTTTTGATTTGGGCCAAAATAGACGCTGCAAATATCAATTCGTCAACCTGGCGCACTGGTTTACTCTTAATTTGCGCTATACATTGACGAGGCTTTGGGTTCGAATCCATGCATGCATGGGCATAAACTTAAATTGATAGATTGTCTTTATATTTTGTTTGAAATTGAGGCGTAACTAATAATAAAATATAAACAAGTCCAAGAATTGTAGCCTGATTCAAAGAATTCAAAACGAGTTAAGGAATAAAAAGAGAGGTTCCTGTCTCGGGTCAGAATGACATGAAAACATAATGAATGTGACAATCATTATTTTGACCCTTTCGGGTCAATCTGTGACGCAGTACCTTTGTAGCTTTTTTAGAAGCAGTTTTACTTCTATTTTAATATGTTTCATTCCCTTCAATGCGTGGAACATCATCGTTTTGTTTATCCATTTTTATCATCATCAATTATCTTCTCTTGTTACATAAGCAGTAGACTAGTAGATATGTTCATATTTTAATAAAAGTTAAGCTTTATTAGGTCTATTAGTATTTGGATAATTAAGAGAAATGAAAGAAAAAAATTCTATATCTATAAAATCTACTAGGTTAGTAGTTTTAATCTTTATCGTCACTCTCATCTGTTATATTGAATGTATTCAAAATATATTTTAAGTTTATTTATTTAAAGAGATTCCATTTATATGTTTATAATTTGCCACAAGTAAGAACAAAAATATCAAACGAAAACGTCTCTATGACTTGTGCATGTGTCATTGTTTGACTGTGAGGGGGGGGCAAGCAGGAAAGCTCGTCCTTTTCCAGCTCCTTAAACACTTGCTTTATACTTGACAGTTGTTGTTTAAATCCGGTGAATAATAGTCATCAGAATCATTTGCCGAGCTGATTTTTATGGGTCTGGCTAAGTGAACAGGTTGCGGAGCTTAATTTGGAATTGAGTAAAAAATCTCTTATGAGCCTGAAAGCACAATTCGGTGTGTTTCCCCCCTCTTCTTCAGGATTTCACTTGTTTTGTCATTTTATTTTTTTTCTGCCCGCTTCTCTTTCTCTTTCTCCCCTGTCTTTTCCCTTTCCTCCACACACACAGGCTTACACACACTCACAGCGCACACACGCACGCGCCCTCACATACTCCTCTTACCGTCCCCGTGGCCTTCCCCTCCATAATTATAACCTTCATCCTTCACCCCATCTCCATCTCTGTCTCTCCCTCTCTCTCTCACTCCCTTCATTTTAACTCTCTTCCGTTACCAGGCTAACCGTGATTGAGATTCTGAAAATGAATCTTGTTTGCAGAGGATATTAATCGCAACTACTGTCGTCCCCCTTCGTTTTTTGCCGACTAAAACAATCGCTCCCCCTCAAAATAGGTGATGTGAGGGGGCAGCGGTCCGCACGTCGGAGCCAAGTCGGCTTCGGGAACAACCCAGCGGCGAGAAGGCCAAACCCGACGCGAGAGTTCCCCCGTCTATTGTAGGGGGCGCACGCACCATTGTCAGGCTATTGTAATGGGATGGTCAACATGTGGAGGCTTTGTGCGAAATTCCCACACACTAAGCGCGCTCGTCCAACGCACCTCTGCTTAATGCCTTATCGTTATATAGAGATGGAGAGGGGCGCGCTGTCTACCTAATCAAACTTGTGAGAGACATAGAAAAAGTGGCAAAAAGGGAAAAAAATCAAGGACTTTTCTTAAAAGCTGAGTGAGCGGCGCAGGTTGGATAGTTACACGGCAAATCTGTGCAGTCCTGAGTGTTTGGTTCGGGGAAATAAAAGAAAAGTAAAAGAAGTCCCCCCGCGTATGCAACCTGTAATGGCGATTAATTAAACTTACCAAAACAAGCCCATATGTGCCAAATGTATAGACTTAAGGCGTCTCCAATGTTTTCAATCGCTTTGGCATCCAATTGACAAGTGAGTAAAGTGGAGGGTCTAATAAAGACTGATACAATCTGGTAAGAAAACATATTGAATCTTACCAAACAACCGTTTTCTCCCTCTTTGCTAGGCTTTGTCCTTTTATTCAAAGGGGGGTCGTATACTTGACGGTTTAAATATGTTACGCACAAAACCATTAAAATGATTAATTGAAGTATGGAATTTATTTTCTTTTGCTCTATGATACGGCGGAAGTTTTATTTTTATAAAACATAAGAAGAAGGAAGGAACAGATGCTCAACGTTGGGTAATGAACATGACGTGTCTTAACTAACTAAATTCATTAAAAGCAACGTCTGCTATTTAAGGTTCACCAAATGAATGTTTTAATTCACACATTCAGTTTCCGTGATTATAAAGTCTTACTCCACTAAATCTATCAGCTTCTTGAATAGATTATTTTCTTCCTTAGATTTCTTTTACAAGGAATGATCATTGGTGGTTCCATCCAGTACTCGACACCCGACCACCATCCACAGTGTATATTGGCTCAGTGGTAGGCTCACACGCCCCATGGAGTATACACTGTTAACATGGTTAAAAAAAACAGATTTTACAGAAAAGGAAGAAGATTCTGCAGAAAGCAATTACAGAATCATTCCTAGTTATTTAACAATTTAAAGAAGCGTTTAAAATCTTCAGCAACAAAGTTTAGTTTTCAATATTTGATGTTTGATAAATTGAGCATGATTGTGTAAACTGTGTATAACCAGACATGAGGTCGCAATAACGTTTATGGTCAATAAACGCCTGTCGTATCCGGCGAAACGCGGACAAGTCACGCGCTAAAATGCACCGGACGCTTCTGACAAAATTTTGTTAAAAAAAGAGAAAGGCCAGAAAGCTCGTAACGATGATGGACGTATGATAACTACTTTAAGAGACTAGCGAATAAAGTTCCAGATGGAAAATTATGTTGAAAGAGAGTGATGTGGATCTTAAAGGACAAGTTCATCCCAACAAAAAGTTGACTTGAATAAAAAGAGAAAAATCATACATGCATAACACTGAAAACTATTTCATAAAAATCGGATGCACATAAGAAAGTTATGACATGAATGTTTCGCTTAAAGGACAAGTCCCCCAACAGTTGTTTTTAATAAAAAGAGAAAAATCCAGCAAGCATAAGACTGAAAACTTCAAAATCGGAACAACAACAAACCATCTTCTAAAAAACACGATCAGGGTTTGATCATGGTCGATTTCACCATTTTATAGCCGTTACTTGAAAATAAACTGTGCCGCCGAACACAAAACGAACACACATCCAAAAAACGTTCATAATGCGACTAGGCCTACGTCTTATTGCTTCTGCACAGGGGCAGAAGCAATAAGACGTAGTGCTCAACACAGGGGCGGATCCAGCTTTCGCCAATAGGGGGCCGAAAAATATTTCCATCAACATTTTTCTCGATTGGCCGCTATAATCTGATTTTTTTGTTGGATTTAAAGGGAGTAGTCCTCACAAAAGACTGAAGTTTTAAGTTTATGTTAGATTTTATATATAAACAATACAAGGATCTCGTGTGGTCTTAATATACATGTATAATGCGAGCACGAAGCGCGAGCTAAAATTCTTTGATATTTTATGTCCTTAGAACTGAAGATTCTGATCATTTTTCATAATCATGGACTAAGATAAGTATGCAACTAAACAATGCGAGCGCGAGCCGAAATTTTATTATAGTAACGTCAAAAGGGTTTTAACAATTTGTAAATCAAACAAAATAGTGAAAGCTTGATGTGTGCGCTGAAATATTGTGTGCAAATTGATTTCAGAACTAGATATATTAAGTGTCTTTTAATCCTATTGAATGGGATTCATTACACAGGCAATGCGAGCGCGAAGCGCGAGCGAATTCTTTTATATAAAGTCTATTTTCCAATTCTTCCCCTCACCCTTTTTCTTGTTTCCTTTCTGGGTCGGGCCGGCCGTCACGAGGCTGTAAATTACACATCCGAGGTATAATACCTCTTTCTTATATACTTTATTTCTGTTTTTCGTAGTTTCTATCAAGTTAAAGAGTACACTTTTTTCTGCAGGTTGTCAAAAAATAGGGGGGCCGGGGCCGGCTCGGCCCCCTCCTGGATCCACGCCTGCAACATTTTGTAATTTATCCAAAATCGAATTTCGGCTCCAACGTATATCCACTAACATTATCACGACAGAGTGTGGTTTCATGCAGGGGAACGCCAGTGAGGAGTTTTCGCATCGTGGTGCAGAACTCTTTCAAGAACATAGAAAATATATTATCAAATGCCCTTCATGACAATGGTCAACGAAGAAGTCTTTATCGAAAATTAGTGTATCAAAGCAGCAGTTTCGTCCTGGAAACTGGACAAACGACATATTATTTGCAATATTTCGTCTGCTCCGAAACTTAGGTTGAACTGCTCTTCCGGTTCACACATTTTCGATAAAGCCTCTCAGTTGTTCATTGTCATTTGACAGGCATTTTTATTACATTTACCTTGTTCATGAATTCGTTCAGCGCGGCGGTGCAAAAGAACACAAATGCTTGGGATTTTAATGGCATGTTCCAACAGTAACATGAATGGTTGTTCGAAGTTCGCCCGAATATCCTGTAGTTTTGGGAAGATCTACGATGTTGTATTTCAGTCGCGTGTTATCCTTGTATTCTGACTGGTCGTATAGCCCTTCACTCGAAGCACGGCATTCGCAAATACGCTGTGAGATATTCGCGCAAACAGCACAAGAATTGTTTTACTAATAATTAATTGCTATGGAAGATTCGGGAAAAAAATATCCGAATCTGGACTTTATGCCATTTTTTCGACATTTCGAGTCCCTCACAAATTTCTTCACATATTATCCCTCGATGGGAACCGCGATTTAAATAGCGAAAAATATTGCATAATGTCTTGAGTAGATTATTGAACATTCGAAATTCAGAGATTGGTTCAATCACAGAGAGACGATAGCCCCTCAACTAATTTGGTTTCTGAATCCAAAGTCACAAAATGGCAAAAGGAAGACCAATGAAAATGAGATGGGATTAACCAACTTCCCTGTTTATTGCACATGTCCTTCACGGGAATGTTTAAGTGATTGGCTCATTCACAAAGAAGCTACAGGAATTTAACATCAAGACTTTCAAATGGCTTGAACCATCACAGAGCCAGACACAGATACAGACAAGGCATAGCTAGCATCAAATGTTCTGAATCAAATGTCACAAAAAGCCGTGTTACATTATTTTGATCCAGAACATTCATAAAACAGTCAATTTACTTCTTGAGATCTTAATTTCAGAATGATAATCTTAAACACTCCGTCGATCCATAATAGGCGCATGTACAAGTGTGTACGGGGAGGGGCAGTGCAGCAATCTGACACAGTCATTGTCGAGCTATCTGTGGCAAGGTGAATTTAGGATCGGCGAATACAAGACATGGATGATTTATCTCTTTTTATTGTGCGGAAAATAAAGCATGAATCGACATGACGGTGGTTTAATATACAGAAGATGTTTGAATATGATGTCATTCCAATTTATTCTCCATCCATATGTCAACGCGCGGTGATCTAATGGGTGAAGGTCCATGCGCAATAGACAAGAAATATGAATCGGATTATTATCTGTGAAACCTGATCCCCGGGGCATCCCCCGCGTTCCCATCATCCTCCTCCTTTACACGGTAAACCGTTTGGGAAAATAGCACCTGTACAGCGCGCATGTGATATATTTCGAAAAGTTTATACCCATCCCATTGTGGGGACGACACGGTGGTCCTCTGTTGCACCGTTCATTCATGTTATATTGATACGGCCGCAGGAAAGGTAATAAAAAAAAACGATCTCATGTTCAGGATCAAGTTGCGTTGGAAAATAAATGAAGATTGAAGAGCCTTTGAAAGCTTGTTTATTATGTAGGACATGTGATTAATGCGAACTTTCTTGGAACCATAATAGTTACGATACACACTTAAAATGTTGGGCAACATACTGTCCACTGTGTTGGGTAATGTATGTTGGTATATATATACATATATATATATATATATATATATATATATATATATATATATATATATATATATATATATATATATATATATATATATATATATATATATATATATATATATATATATATGGCAATTATTGAGCAAATTTATTACCCAATTATTAGTTTTTATAACCAAATTTTGGCAGATTTTAACCAATAATTGTGTGGACAGTATGTCGCCGATGGTTGGTTAAAAGTCGGGCACTTTTTGCCCAACTATTTTAAGAGTGTATAGTATGATGTCATGGATTGAATCACCAAAACAATAAAAAATGCATACTTTTAAATCCTTCATGTATCATGATTATATGGTTTATCGTCAGAAAAGAAGAAGAAAAAAAACAAAACAATGAATATTATAATATCAACAACAGCAACAATATCCAAGCATGCCACCATAAAGCACCTTTCACAATTGGTGGTGCGACTGCTTACAACCTTTGCGATTGTGTGCAATACATATATTGTGACCAAAATGATTTATTTATTTATTTTACATCTTTATACAGGGTAACCAATTCAGCTATACACGATAAAAACATTAACAAAGATAAAAAGCTGGTTTGCAATCGGGTCCTGTTAATCAAAATACAGACAAGTTATAAAGTACATAATATGCAAAATACACAAGAAATAAATCTTTAAAAATCCCAACCCTCTGTGCTGCCGTCATCAGATTCATCAGAAACACACAAACACACAGAAGCACCAAAACCCCACACCCACACACATACACCCCCCATCACATTCTGCAGAATCGTTACTTTCTTGTAACATATAATAATCAATTAAACATTATGATTATATATCGACAGGAGCGAAAACAAATTATACAAATACGATACAATTAAGATACAAATGGTGTGGGAATATTTTTAAGAATTCAGAAGTCGTTTGAATATTACTATTGATTGAGCAGATCGAGTGTCTTGATATAAACAGTTCCATTCACTTATGCCTACCGGTATAAATGTGTTTATGTGCAAGAGCGATTGTGAAAGCCCTTTTAATACATATTATACAAACTACACGTTAGGTCACCAATGCAAAGGAGCAACAAAATAGACACCCTTTCATAAGATCCATGAACTTGTTAAAAGAGAAAAGAGTAACTTCATGATAGGTCCATGGTAAAACAAAATTGTCGTTACATTATGTTACAATAACACTTTTTTAACTTGATCCATTTGGCCTGATGTTCATAATGAAAGTGGCCCATGTTTACCCAAATTTGAAGCATAGTTTGAATAAAAAGTAAGTTCTTACACAACAAAGCAGTGGCGTAATGAGCCCCCCAAAATAAGGGGTCTGATATGGCGATCGAGCAAAATTTGTAAAAAGTTGCGAGTGAACGAAACTAGCGAACAAAAATGTCGATATTTTCATTACAAAAACACCATTTTGTGATAGATTTCGACATAATATTCAGAAAATAATATTATATTTAAACTTTTCCTTTCTTTTCTTTTATCTTTTTTTTCTTGGTCGTGAAATTTTGTGGTGGTGCAAGCGCCCAAGCCCCTGCCATAGGTACACCACTGCAACAGACTAATTAAACATGAGTAAACACAATTCTTGAATCCGTCCATGTTGGAAGCTAAACATTCTAAAGGAAATATATTAGCAGGAAGGGAATTCCACAGCCAAGCCGTTGTTATATAAAGATTGAGGAAGAGATAGGGGCCGCAGGGGGCTGCAGGGGCTTCAGCCCCCGCACTTTCCCCCAAAACCGTGAACAAAAACGTAAAAATTACCATCTGATTATGATTTTTGCATGGTCAGCCCCCCTCCCCCACCCCCACTTTCAAAACCGTTCCGCGGCCTCTGAGATAAGTGGACGAATTGAGGACTTTGTAGGGGCAAGCAGCTGCCGAAGAACGTGATCGAACATTGGGGGCCAATGGGTGGTGCCGTGGCCGAGTGGTCAAATGCACCTGACTTGGCATTTGAAAGTCAGGGGTTCGATCCCCAGCCACGACACCTCTGCCCGTGAGCATGGATTTAAAATTCCTTTAACCTACATTCAAATAAATGGAAATGATACACGTTTTCTTGGCAACTATATGTGCACTTGTTTAAAAGAAAAATGAGGACTTCAGACAGCTCAAGTGACGTTTTAAGGAAAAAGTGACGGTGCAAGGTACAGATCGATAGATACAATAATCTCCAATACTCCAATGGATATACTCCAGTTTTGATAGGGTCTTCAATTCTTAAAAGGCGGAGGGCTGCCGCGTTTCTATGTTGGCTGTCCAGAAGCGCGAATGCACTGGTACCTGCTCCAGCCCAAATCGGACATGCGTACTTCATCAAGGGCCTAAGTGTCTTGTGTAATATTTTAAAAAAAGTTAATCTTGTCTTGGATTGAAGGAGATCTCTTGACAGGCTATGGATGTCCTCTGCAGCCTCTTTTTGAGAGGCAAGGCATGTGATGAAAAGCCCAGGTCAAAGTAGTATTGGTGATGGTGACACCAACGACAAAGGAGGGTGAAACGCCTGGATGGTTTTAGGGCAGAAGTCTTGAAGAAGATAGTTTTTTTTTTCGCTTTTTGCTGATGACCGAATCTTCTGTCTTGCTCACATTAAAGGTGATACACCAATCTGTTGCCCATTTTTCAATTTCGAACAAGACAGCCACTGTGAAGACTTTCAGCAAAGAAAGTTCTTTCATAATATTTTTTATAACAAAATACAGGGTTTAAGTCATCAGCAAAGAGGTGAAGATCATTCTTAAAGGGGAAGTTCACCCTGACAAAAAGTTTATTGTAAAAATAGCAGAAAAAATAATAAAACATATTGCCGAAGGTTTGAGGAAAATTCATCAAATAATTAAAAAGTTATTAGAATTTCAATTATTTGATTTGTGACGTCATATGCGAGCAGCATCCCTACATAGCGAATGGTAAAAAATCAATGAAATTTCATTTTCTCAGAAAATTGAAAATGGTTTTCGCTGTACCTTTTGTATATCAATAGACAAATCATTTCACATCCGACCGTGAATAGAAAACAAAATTAAGTCGTAAGGAACCATACAAAATATGAAATTCATGCATTTTATATTACAGAACACATGGGGAAGCTGCTCGTTGATGACGTCACAAATCCAAAACTTTGAACTCTAATAACATTCTTACTCTTTAACGGATTTTCCTCAAACCTTCACCAATATTTTTCACTATTTTTTCGGCTATTTTTACAACAAAGTTTTCTTCAGGGTGAACTTCCCCTTTAAATGGGAATTCAGGTTGTCGTCGAAGTACATAAGGAAGAGCAGGGGCCCTGGTACATCTCCCTGTGGCACACCAGCGGATCGGGTCTTGCATGTTGAAGTACAGCCATCAAGAACAAAAGCCTGCTGCGTATTGGTTCATAACGAAGAAAGCATATGATGTCCCCAGTTTTGTCCGAAGACCAGGGAGTCAAACTTGGTCAAAGGCTTCTCTCGCCATGTCGGTGTCTATAGAGCTACTGTATATTACTGATTTTTATACTGACTTCATGTGAGTCATGGGCGATAAAAAACGTGCCAACAGTGGATCTTCCCGGAACCTATATTTTGCATCGCTCAGAAGTTGGTGTTGTTCTAGATGTTTCCAGATTTGGTTGCCAATCATTCTCTCCATTACTTTCGTGATGATGGAAAGAAGAGATATGGATTGTGGCTAGATGGATGTTTTTTGTTCTCTTCCTTTTGCACAGCTACGCAGAGGGCATGGTTTGGCTGCTCAAGGATATCAGGGGCCCGTTTCATAGAGAGTTGGTTGCAACTGTTGTCACTTTGCCATTGTGGCAACTACCATGGAAACCTTGATTGTGATTGGCTGCTGAGCCCTGTTACCATGGTAGTTGTCATAATGGCAAAGTTACAAAACATGTAACTCTTTATGGAACGGGCCCCAGGTATCCAGTACCCAAACCATGCATGCCCTCGAACCATACAGAGTGGAAAACTTGTCGCGGTCATTGAATGAATCCTTGCTTGGAACCCATTCACTTCACCTGGGTTAGATTTTCCAGAGGGGGGGGGGGAGCAAACTCGTCCGCCAAAAAATTTGACAAGCCAAAAAAAGAAGAAAAAAAAAACCTTCAACCACATCATGTAAAGGACATTTCGCACAGGTCTTCAAGTTCATAGTAGGGGCCACTTGTGGCTCGTCAGGGATCAGTTATGACTTGTCAGGGATCAGTTATGACTCGCCAGGGGGGCAGGGATACGTCCCTTGCATGGGTTGTGACTCATCAGGGGGGCAGACTGCCCCCCATAGATACGCTAGTAACCTGGGTCATGTGAGTTGAGTGCAGCACAATGTAGATCAATTTCTTGCTGAAGGAACCATGCCAAGGCTGGGTTTCGAGCCCATGAAAGTCAGAACCGCTATAGTCTACGACGCGGGAGACTTTTATTATCAATGACCGCATTCCCTTGCTACGAGCAACACTACCGTTTGTCGATTTAATAGGGTTTTTTTAACGAATGAGACCACCTCTAATAATGAACCTTAAACGAGAAATCTGTGTTTTCGAAGTAAGAGTATCGATCACCGGTGAGTTGGTTGGCTCAGTCGGTAGAGCTCCCGTCTCACAACCGGGAGGTCAGGGGTTCAAACCTCGGCCGCGTCAGACCAAAAGACGTGAAGAGATGGAGTTGCTGCTACCCTGTGTGGCGTCCAACGATTTAAGGGATATTGTCGATCTGAAGCTGTACAATAGCTGCCGGGCCAACGATCAATTCGACACAATGAATTTTGGGAGTATTTGTTTCAGATTTCTGTTTCGAACAACAAAATGTGGACCTTCTTCTTTATGAATAGCAGCCCTTATGAATTTTGGTCGATCATAAAGGTTCCCATTAGATTGATGAGACCACCCTTTCAGCTTTGGGCTAAACGGGATACTATTCTTGAAAAATGTAAGTAAGAGAGGCGAGCGAGCCGCATGGAATCAAAATTAACTTTGTTAGAAATTTAGCCTGACGAAAGCCATATTTGCCAGATATTTCAAAGAAATTCGATGAAAATAATGATGTTGAAAAAATAAAACTAATTGAAAATTAGGACTTTTCTTTCTTTTTTTTCGAGGGAGGGGGTCAGCATCCTCCATACCCAAGTATTCCGGTCAAGATCTGACGATAAAGGTAGAAAGTTCTCCATTTATTTACAGATAGAATATTCTTTTACCCATTTAAAGAAAAAAAAACGGGTGTGAATTCTAATAGAATATTAAAAACAGGAGAGAAACACACTTGACCATGCTACATGCTAGTGGTTATTTATGCGTTGTTAACTATGTACATAATGGTAGTTTAATTCGACGCTTTCTACGCACTCACCCTAAAGCGGTACATCACCGATTTAGCTCCGTTCTGTGGTTGAGGCGTATGGTCGGATTTAACCCTAATATGAATGGAATTATCCATTTGAAAATGAATGCTTATAATCTCCAAAGTCAATAGTGGTATGGTGTGCGACATACACGACCGATCGATTGAAATATGGAGGGAAAAGGGTGACTCGTAGAGGACCCGGAGTTATTTGGTGAGTTAATACCGGCCCAGAGGTACGCGTAAGAGAGTGGTCTCAGAGCTAGGCCGACTGAATCATGAAGTTCTCTCACCTCACCCTCATCTAAGATGAAATCGGTTAAAACTCGTTTTATATACCGAGTTCGTTAACAGAAATCATATTTGCGGCGGATTAGGGGAGGGGGCTACGATCCCTTTAGGCAGAACTGGGCCTATTCATCATCATCATCGTCGTTGTCATCATATTTTGTTCAGCATCGCGTCACCATCAAATTCGTTATAACTTTCATCACCGCCGCCACTGCCACCACCATAATCATCATTATCGTCGTCACCATCACAATCCTCCTTCTTCTCCTCCTCATCACCATCATCACGACCATCATTATCATTATCATCATCACGACCATCATTATCATCATCATCATCATCATCATCACCATTGACATTATAATCATAATCATCTTCAACATCATCAACGTCATCATTATCATTATAACCCTCATCTTCATCATTATCATCATCATCATCATCATCGTCGTCACCGTCATCATCATCATCATCATCATCACATTCACCATAACTACCACTTCCACCACCCTCATTATCATCGTCACCATCACCATACTCCTCCTTTTTCTTCTCCTACTCCTTCTCCTCATCATCGTCACCACCATCATCACCGCCATCATCATCGTCATCATTCCCTTCTATTTACAGTTGTTTTATTTTTGTCAGTCGATTCATTGACCATTTTCACGCTTCATAAGGCTTCTTAGGCGCCAAACCATCGTTACATGAATGAACATTTTGGTATATACATTTACCACAAGAAAAGATCACTACGAACGGCTTTGTAAAACACCCAGCTGGTGGCGATATTCTCTATTTTATTCAGTAGACGAAGACAGTCCCCTCTCCGCCCATTCCTCACGTGCAACCAGAATACGATCACATTCCTAATCATCGAACATAGTACAAACTTTTGACTTATTGGCATTTTTTTATCGATAGGATTTTAACGAAAAGGGATTAAAGTTGTATAGCTTTGAAAATAATGTTTCTACAAGGAGCCACGGACGCCTCAGACATTCTTTCGTACAATGCATCCGTTGATACATAATTATGATTCACATTTATTGGATCAATTCTGGCCCTGGAAATTTTTTATGATTTCTCTAATAGTTGTATAATTACGAACATTCATTTGTCAATCCAACTAACAAATATTCATCTGTATCACCAAAAACTTATCTTCACTATTTCATTATGCATGATGTATTGATTCTGATTTAGAACCCCCCCCCCGGGGGGGGGGCTTCCGGCTTCAGTATGTGTCGCGGGATATAATAATGTCATCCCAATTTATCTCATGTTTTGTTGGTTCAGTCTTCACACAGAAAATTGCACCAACCCTATTTAAAAATACGGGAAATTGCAGAGCTCGATTAAAAAAAATGCATTTCAAACAAGTTTAATAGCTTGAACCGCGGACTATTTTAGCAGACAGTCATGGACTTAACGTGACGAGGCTCTTTAACATGTTTATAGACAATCATGCTTCAAATGATATGAAGAATGCAGCGATGAAATTTTGACAATAAAAAAAGAACAAATTATTGAAAGCTTGTTGGAATTTGAAATGACCTCTAAACCCATGTTAGTTATAAATGAGAGGATTTAACTTAATTGTCTTGCAACATGTATACGCATTGGATGTGACTGGTTGTGTGATGTGCTTTAAAATGATTTTTTTTTTAATCTCGCTAGATCGCTGCTCTCGCTCGAAATTAACATTGATCGACGAGCACCAGTATAGAATGCAGTAATAACACTTATTTCTTTGCAAAAAAACACCCATCACCAGTGACTTGCTGGTAGCTTTGTTGCTTATTTTCCAGGTACTGGAGAGAAAGGCCTTTGAAAATAATAATAGCCATTGCAGGATTTGCAACAGTCATGCATCGACATTATCAACATCGTGCGGCTTTACTGCATTGTGTTATTATTTGCGTATCAAATTACTATATTCGCCAAATCTGTAACCGCTAAAATGCTTGTAGCCCGTCCAGATATTGCATGACCAGTCCATTTCGTCCCCGGCGGACCACGACGAAACATGCTGGGAGTGCCGGCTATACAACAACGCGCCTGAAACCCGCCGGCACGCCGAAATGACAAAATTCGCGGAACCAGCTACTATGAAACTCTCTTTCCACGTCTCTCTTTTTTCCTTTTTTTTCTGCAGGATACATGAGCTGGGCAAGGATAAAAGTGGGCATATGTGTCAGTAATTCGTCGCTAATTTACCCCGGGGGGACTTTTTCACTTGAGTTTGCCAGTGCTTTACACGGCTTCGATAACTGTATCCTACAGACCATATCAGGACGCAGAGCTTTCGTCAACACTCTCGCTCGGCATGCCAGATGGCTGCCATCTTTCCTTTTCTCTCTCTCTTTCCGTCCACTTCCCTGTCTTAAACAATCTTTCTTTCTCACCAAAGCTTGTCACATAAACCATCAACTTGGTGTGGGTTTCCCCGATGCAACAGCGAGCTCGACATATCACTTCAATCCGTGTCTTTTGAAACAAGGCTGCAGATTTAAATGGGCAGGGTTAGCCGGTGTCGACTGGGCCCGTTGCGTCCGCGTCAACATTCACAACCAAGTCCTACTCATGCGTGGTCGTCGCGACCCAAGAACAATCCGCACAAAACATTTTATTAACATTTTTTTCGATTCGTCTGTCATTTTTTTCCTTTGATGATGAATTAGCATGAAAGCGACGGCCACGCGCCTTCATAGCTACAACTAAAACAACTATAATTGAGCCGATTCAAAACAAGCCATCCGCTTGTTCGTAGGAGAAGCGATTTATCACTTCTATTTGCGATTTTATGATGGGGAAAAAGGCGCGAGCGCGGACACCTTAATAAATCATTAGCTACTCTTATTCAGGAATACGTTATTATGATAACACACTAATTGGCCATTAAAACATACAGCTCTTTTAAGAACAAACATACATAATTTCTTTATCATTGATTATGTTGATGATTTAATATTTTAATATTAAATGTTTGATATTGTTATGTTAAAATTGTAAAGGTAAAATGACAGAGGGCAAAGTGACAAAGGAGCACGATGTTCGTGATACAATCTGAAGTAAACGTATTAATTTCATGCCATCTGACAAAGACACACCTCCCATTTGACATCAAGTCATCTATAAACAAAGATCAGTGAAGTAATAAACCGCACAGCTTAAAGATACATTGAAGAATGTTGCCTGTTTGTATGAATGGGAGCGAAGCGAGAAAACCAACAACAAATCGAAATTTCAAAGGAATAATTTTGTAACAATCTAATTCTATGAAGAATTTATGGTAATATAACTGTAATTAAACATTTCGAATCAACCAACGATTCACGTGGACATGGTGAATGTGAAACAAATGCCTCCGAGAAATACTGATAATGATTTGACATGAAAATGTTATTAGGCCAGTGCCCCCCCTCCCCCATTAAAAAAAGGTGGGGGTGATTTGAAAACTTGAGCCTGGCGTGGACAAAAACATCGGAGGAAGGGGTGGCTTTTCAATCATGTTCCCGGTTAACGCATAAACGTATCCGAGTATCCGAGCTGAAGGAGTACGGTTTTAATCCCTAATCATTCCTCACTAGAGTATCTTGTCTCACGAACACGCTATACGGTGCCGTTGCATGTTCGCCAGTGCTACGCAGTTACATCGTACAAATTCTAATCGTGCTTCATACAGCTCTATATATTTTCATCTCTTTTCAACCTCTTGCTCCAACTTTACTCATTATATTTTTGAATGAAAATTCACCGCCAATAAATATTTTCACTCCCGGAAGCACACTCAGACCAGGGACCCGTTGCATATAAAAGTTACCATTATCGTAATAAAAAATAATAATAATAATATAGGATATTTATACTGCGCACATATCCACCTTGTTAGGTGCTCAAGGCGCTCCTATGTTACCCGGCTAATCTAGGCGTTCATAGCGCACACAGCTTCTTAAGGAATTACTTCCTACCGGTACCCATTTACCTCACCTGGGTTGAGTGCAGCACAACTTTACCATCCAATGGTAACTTGCATGGAATCCTAGATTCTGATTGGTTGTTGATCATCGTTACCATGGTAGTTACCATTGGGGCAAAGTTACCATAATGGCAACGTTTATGCAACGAGCCCCAGACGTTTGTATAGCCAAGCTGGAAAACTAAGCCAGGGGCCATGCAATTATGTGTAAGGGTGCACAGAAAAAACTGTGGTGTTAACCGGTGTACATAGAGGACCACACTAGTTATTTTACACCGGTGTTAAATTGGTGGTGTAAGTTTCACACCTATAGGTGTTATTACAACACCTTTGGTTGTTACATTTACACTCTTTGGTGTTATGTCTAATCTCTATAGTGTGTAATTTTAACACCTCAGGGTGTGGTCCTCTATTTTAACAAATTGGTGTCAGTTTTAACACCACAGTATTTACAGTGTGTGTGTGTCCCCAAAAATCCAAAAGTGGGGGGTCACAATAATGCATCTATCTTTTTCCCCCTCTTTGTCTCCTCTCGTGTTTTGTTTTGCTTTTGTTTTTAAATGAAGCGGGAGAGAGGTATCTGGCACGCCTAGTGAATATACCACGATTTTAAGAGAAATACATTAGTTCAATTCAGTTACCGTATTTCAGATCTCGTGGATGTGTCCGGTTGGTATACCTTTCATGGAATCAGCTACTGGTGTAAAACTTGAAACATTATCGTAAAAAGTTTGATTGTTTCAGTAAGATACTCCTGCATATAAATATAATGTAACACGCCATTCAGACAGAGCTTGTATCATTTTGGAAACCTATGACTTCGTAAGACCGTATCATATATAGGTTTGCAATCAATTGCTGAATGCCAATGCCCAATCGAGATAATTCTTGCATGTGCACTTTGTTAAAAACACTGATCAGGATCCAATTAGAAATTTTCTTTCATACAATTCATTGTAAACCTCACGGGGACCAGATTGAATTAACTGTTGTACTAAGCCAGTTCGTAGTTCCTTTCTGCGCATGATCAAAAGATTCTACGCATGATCAGAGGAAGGTCATTTTTTTCTATATTTCATATCCTTTGTTTACAAATATCGCAATTAAAGACTTTTCTAAAATCAGAGACACTTTCTTTTCGCTTATAAATCAGAAATTCTCACTCTAATGATGGCATAATAGTAGAATTAAAATGCACCACAAAACAGCTCCCCAAATCTGAATTCCATATAGCACACACCACATCGACAATAATTTGTAAACTTTCTCTTTCGTAATTCTATTAATTAAGTTTCCTTTTTAGTTTTACCCCAAAGCAATTAATGTGGGACCTTTTTCATTTCGCATACTATTCTTGACCGCATACATTCGTAATTCCGGAGCTTCGTTATTCCGAAGGTTCGGATATTCCGAAGGTTCGTAATTCCGAAGGATCGTTAGTCCGAAAACGAAATGAGGTTCGTAATTCCGAAGGTTCGTTAGTCCGAAAACGAAGTGAGGTTCGTAATTCCGAAGGTTCGTTCATCCGAAAAAAGAAATGATGTTCGTAATTTCGAAGGTTCGTTAGTCCGAAAACTAAATGATTAACTAACCTTATTTCGTTTTCGGATTAACGAACGTTCGGAACAACGAACCTTATTTTGTTCTCGGATTAAAAAACTTCGGAACATCGAACCCTATTTCATTTTCGGATTATCAAAACTTCGGAATAACGAACCTTCGGAATAACGCCACAAATGTTCGGATTTACGAACCCTTTTACATTTTCGGATTAACGAACATCGAGGTATAGGCAATTTACGTGTTTCGGAATTACGAACCTTCGGAATAAAGAACCTTCGGAATTACGAAGTGTAACCATTCTTGACATGGGAGGGACGGGAACAATCGACACATATTATCGTCCATGACGATAAACATCCTTGAGAAATATCGGGTGTTCTATTCAAATTCAGCATTCAAAATTCAAATTTATATCCAAAATTAGAACATTACACGACATGATTATATGTAAATACATACTATAATACAATTGAGAATGAGCATACTTGTATAAAGAAAATGTACATATTTGTTTCATAAATAGTTAAATATTTTCATAGATCTATGAATATCTGTTGAAAGTGAAACTGAATTAAAAGACTGGATGAGAATGTAACCCTAACCCTAACATACCAAATGACCACTGGAACACGAGTGTATTACTAGTAAATTAAACGTAAGCCCCAAGTACCAAGAAACATCGTGCATTTTATACAGAGTACCGTATCTAATGACATGAATGAGAAAAAAAATGTATTTCAGATTGGGTGTTGGGGTAAAGACAGCTTTCTGTATTTCGACAGCCTGTCGACATTTAAAATGGGAGGGACCAATTGGAGGGCAAAATGAAATGTTGGGGGCAAAGAAGGACAAGAAAAATTGTGAGATTTATTCAAATTTTTAAGTCAAAGTGGAAGCTGATATTTATTACAGCTTGAATATGATGCTTGTGGCAGCATTGTTTTCAAATACTCAACATTTTTTTCTTCATTTTTCAAAATTTTTGGGGCGTCAACGGGAAAATGCCCCCATGCCCTCACCCCCTTGGGGCCGCCACCGTAATCAGATGAGACATAGCATTTCATGAGAGAGGTAGCATCCGTCACCAAACAATCATGATTCCCATCTTAATTTATGACCTATTATCGCTGAAGATCCAGTATTGAGAAACATTAGCGGCAAATTTATGAAGCACCAACTATGAAAACATCGCCTTTTAATGGCGATTATGTTGCTATCTTAACATCGTAAACATAGATCGTAAATCATTGCACGTTTCTCGTATAGTATTCATGATTTCATATATTTATTTCTCGCGCACCGCACATTACATATATAGAGCACAAAGACATTAGGTTCCGTGTTCTGAACTTGTATTTAACCCATAGGTTTAACCATATATATACTAATAACTAGTAATATATCTCCATGTGCTTAACTCGGATCATGGTCTATAACTCTGTGCAAAAATATTGTGGGAAGCTAAAATGTGGCCATTTTATTTACATAATATTATGTACTTTTTAATTACTTTGATCTTTCTAAATCCTTTAATGATGAAGACATCTAGCTTGTTTCATACTTCCAGAACAGGTAAGGAATGCTTGAGAGTCAAATGAACTGATATAATTATTATTGAACCTTTTCTATTTAATGTTTATGCCACTATTGGCTATCCATAGTTAAACCACAACTTTAAACCGGAGTTTATTTAATCTCGTGTTCAGAATACGGGCTTTAAAGTCAAGTCAACCTCAAAAATATGTTAATTTGAATCAATAGAGAAAAATCAAATAAACATAACGTTGAAAAATAAGAAACTTATGACAGTTTTAAAGTTATCTTATTTTTCACAAAACACTTAGTCCCGTATTCTGAACTCGGGTTTAATTTTAACCCTGGTTTAAAGTTGTATGACTATGGAGAGCCAACTGGAGCACAAATCCCTTACAGTACACATTCAATTTATCAACTCATGTGGCACCCGAATTGCTCATTATAAGCCAGTTCGTAGTTCCTTTCTGCGCATGATCAAAAGATTCTACGCATGATCAGAAGAAGGTCATTTGTACTAAAGTGACATGGTGCTTTAAAATCTAATGAGATAAGCACCAACTTTGATGTCTTGATTATTCATATATTCTTTTGAATTGTCGTTTTCATTTACATCCATAAAAAACAACAATGCTTCCACGAACGACTGGTATTTCACAGTTTGTCAAATACATTTTGCAACATGCTAAGATATGCATTCAAAGTAGGAATGCAACAAATACCTCCATTAAGTGTTCATTGGTGTGCTATTCTAGTCACCTGGTCTATTCAATTTCTTCATCCTGCTATGTAAGGCAAGCTTACGTAATATCTTGCTTTGAAATCTTTGAAACTACGAACTCGTGTATTGTCTGGGAATGAGAACTGAAGTATCATTCTTCGTTATGAAAGCAAGGTGAAACAAAATAGTAAACATACAAAATATTCAATATAAACAGAAATTTTGCATTTTTGGCTCCCCATAATTTTAGCATAAAGTGAGACCGTGGTCTAACTTGAACCTGACTTCACAATACGGGTCTTTATGCACAACTTGGTAAAATGCATGGTAGATGATGTCCCCCACTCACTATTTCTTCGGGATTTGTTTATTGTTTGAATTCTAAAATGTTTCAATTTTTTACAGATTTGACAATAAAGACCAACTTGACTGAACCAATAATGTTAAGACAATGGCAATTCCATATGTTCAAGGAGGAATAAGAGTTTGTTTCATAGGACAATAAAAAAGAAAATTAGAATATTTCATATTTTATATAATAAAAAACGAAAAAAAATAGTGAGTGGATGATGTCATTAATCCTCTCATTTACATAGCGAACAGGATGTACATATAACTGTTTTGTGAAATTAGGTAAAATTTGGACATGTCCTAATTCATTTTACATACGATTTTGAGTAAATTTTCAGTGTTATATACTATGCTTGTTAAACATTTCAATTATTTTTTTGATGGATTATCCTTTAAAGGGGCGGCTCACCCTGACATTGAGTTGGTTATAATAAAAGCAGAAAAAATGACCTAAAATATTTGCGGAGTTTTGATGAAAATCCGTCAAACAATAACGATTCATTGATAATTGTTTTGTTTTTATTCTGTGACGTTACAGACGAGCAGCTGCTCAACACGTCGTGCATGGGATATGATTTATTTTTTCATGTCCTTTTATAAAAAAAATGAAAGTGATCTCGTGCGAAGGATATATAATCAGACATCATCTCATACCTTCCTTTATAAGAAAAGTAATTTAATTTATCGTGTTCCCTCACGAAAACATGAGAACTTATGGAATTTGTATTACATGAAAAATGGGGAAACTGCTCGCGTATGACGTCAAAAATCAGAAACTTTCAAATTTTATTACTTTCATATTTTTTGATGTATTTTCATCAAACCTGCGCAAATATTTTCCTCTATTTTTAATTCTTTATTTTTACTCTTCTTATTATTTGCTTTTATTAGAAACAACTTAATGTCAAGGGAAACTTGCGGGATAACTGCGACATCCTCTTCTCGCTGTAGCATTTTCAAGATATTCTAAATATATAAGATATAATATATTAACCCAAAAAAGGGACTATTCGTCGGCATTGATAAACAGGACATGGATCTAACGAAAAAATGCGAGCGCGAAGCGCAAACTTATATTTTCATATAGTATATTGACCTAAAAACGGTTATATCCCTAATAAGGCACTGTGTCAGCGCGTTATTTCGAGCGACTAAACGACCGTTTGGCATAATTATTGAGGGAAATAGGGCAAAAATTTTAAAGTGGTCCACTGTTTTTCAGGAAAACACTTTCCCGAAGATATTATGATCCCAAACTTCTACATGGGTATTTTTGAACTGTTGGTCATATTTTCATACAAACAATAATTTTGAAAATAATTTATCGGGTTTGCAGATAGGCAACAACGGCCAGATATAAAGAAGGGAGTTTAATGGATTTATCGTTAACACGGATGAGATTTTTTGTTTTTTGGGGGGGGGGCGGGGGCTGCATACATATTTCCAGCACATGCATACATAATATTGTGTATGTATTTTATATGCTGCTGCAATGTCTACACGTAGGGGGCGCTACTCTACTTTGGAAAGAGATTCCAAGTTCTCCGTACTCGTGCATGCCACGGAAATATTACCGTGGTGCATGCCCATCTTCTATTTTGCTCGCTCTCCACGTCTTTCTCTCTCTCTCTCCTCTTTATTTGCTATGTTTAATTTTTGTTGATTGACACAGGCCAGCTGACATATCACCTGTTATTTTCTACTCTGAAAATAACTCCGGTTTTGTGGAAAAATGTCTGTTTAACAAAAAGGAGACAAAAATTGTGAAAAAGCTTTAATTAGACAGTGTGTTAACTGATATTGTTGAGGGGAATAAACAAATTTATTGTACATTGTCTACAAACTTCTTTATGACCCAAATCACAATGAACACAACTAGAGTCAAAATCTATTTTGAGATGTTATTGAAACAATTTTTTTGGAAAAAAAATAAAGTATTGTATGAAGATATACAAGCAAACAACATATCTATGGTTGAATATCAAGAAGAAAAAATATGTACATTTGTTGTCAATAATAATTCAGTTTTTACTTTTCAGTCCCTTGATTTGTCAAAACGAATTTGAATTCATTGATCTCAATGTATATCTTCATTAGGACAGGAATTATTCATTCAATCGTTCTTTCATAACCAACCACTTACTCCTTTAATCGCTAAACCATTCATTCATCCATCCATTCATCCATCTATTCATTTATTCATTCATCCATCCATCCATTCATTCATCCATCCATCCATCCATCCATCCATTCATTCATCCATCCATCCATCCATCCATTCATTCATCCATCTATTCATCCATTCATTCATCCATCCATTCATTCATCCATCTATCCATCCATTCACTATTCCTGCCATTTCTTAGTTAACCTTTCCAACCAAGGTTTCTCTTGCAATACAACAAAATCATAAAACATACAAAATATAAGAATTTACTGTTCTTTTTTAATTCATTCATTGTGTTTACATAGTCCTGATCTTTTCATACCATTGGAAATTTTTAACAAACATTACGCAAATTTAGCGCATTACATGTCTAAAGCAATTGTTGAATTGTTGATAAAAGCCAAAAGACAATGAACCATGTATGAAACAGTATGCATACTGAAGAAAATAATATTTCATGGCTCCAAGTAAGAATAACTAGGGTCAAGGCCATTTTTAAAGGAAAGGTGGTGCTCACTTTAAACATCTTTTAAAAAAAAGGGCATCAATAGTAAATTATACTTTTCAATGGGACACATGCACTGTCTTGATCACCGCAAGGGGGGCACCAAGGCCACGGGCAAAAGGGGGCTCTTATTTTGGCCCTCAGTCTGCTTATAATCAGAGGGGCATCAATTCCATTTCTGACGACATCAAAGGACATGGACTTGGGTGGCCTTGGGTTTAATTTAGCCCTGATATTTTATCATTATATGAATGAATATACAGAGCACTTTCTTATATCCTTTAAATATGATTTTTTCCCCTTTTGGTAATAGTTGTCAATCTGTGTGATTATAAATTGATCTAACAAAAAGCATATTAATAATAGGAATTAAATAGCACCATCTATCTATAAATAATCTATTCCGAGCTGCATTGTTATTATTATTCCCATTCACCTCACCTGGGTTGAGTGCAGCTCAACGTGGGTAAATTTCTTGCTGAAGGAAAACATGCAATGGCTTGAATTTAAAGACCACAGTGCCCTCATGTTAACTGGCTAAATTTCTGATGCTCTGTATACCAACAAAACCTTCTGCATTCCTGCTGGGCTAGGATTTCAAATAAAAATATGTACTATTATTATTGAATATTATTATCCTGAAGATCTGAGGTAGCTATGAACTAGAGTCCAACACAGGGCAATTCCAATCAAACTTCAGGCAGGCAGAAATGAGTCTTTTCAATAACGAATTACATCTTCCCCTCCCCCCCCCCCCCCGACAATCACATGTAACGTCATGATCATTTATGAATATTGGTGCATTGTATTACTGCAATACAAAAAAAATCATGTCATTTTTACAAATAACACTATCATAACATGGATATCATCATCCGATATTTCCAAGCTTTAAGATTGGAAGCAATTTCCCCAAATTTGATGCTTGGGATAGCAGATTTATTCCTATATACAAAATACATGTAAAATAATAACCCCAATATATCTATAAAATGTAGCTAAAATTATGACAAAAATAAAGCTACGTGTACATCTTAAGCAGTTACACAATACGCAGAATTGCCTTTAACAAGTTCATCTAATGATCATGGTCCCTTTTCATAGATTACTACATGGAAAAACTCTTGTTTTTCATATTTTTGCTAGATTCCGAGGCGTTGCACAACACTAATAGCGAATATTCCTATTCATGCAATGATGCAAGATTTCGTATGAGGTGAAAAAAAGAGATGACTCGGCTAACACCTCGTTGAATAGGGCATCTTTCTTTCACCTCATGCGAAGTCCCACACCATCGCACTCATGCTTATTTGCTATTTGTATACTGATAGTATGCCAAATGGGTTTAGCCATGACGGTATGTGACAATAAGATAATTAAACCATCTGCTAGAAAACAAAATGAATACAAAAGGGCCATAGCTTAAAAAAAAATGTCACATGTCTATGATGTTACATAATGAGCAGTGATAATTACTTCACCATTCTGGCAGTCATCCTTAGAAAAATGTCACAAATCATGAAAATAACAATAGGTATACTTGCTTATATAGGGCTTAACGCTTACTTTGAAGGAGTCTCTATACCCCATACATTAATGCAGCATAATTACCCTGGCTCTGACAGAGCAGCCATTATGTGCACTGCACTTCAAAAAATACTCCGGCCAGGTACCCATGATTTACCTCACCTGGGTTAAGTGCGGCACATTGTGGCTCAACCATCTTTCAGCCCACAGCCCTACAACCAATCAAAACAGATATTGGAAAAAAAAGATGCACACTGCATCCACTTTCAGTGACCAGCAGCTCCCAGATCCAAATATAAATGCAGATTACAAATGATTTTGTTATGGATGTTAGCAAAATCGAATGTACTTTCAAGATAAAGCATCACTGGGTTCAAAGCAAATAATATGTCACAGCCATCCATCCATCTTGGTATCACTCAAACAAAATGTAAAATAAATCATGCAAGATTGTGAGGTTGCAGGCTGAAAGATGTATGGGATCACGAATTGTGACATTTTTTCCCCGAGTATGACCCTCTGGAAGAAATTATATTGATTACTTAAGATTATATATATATATATATACTCCTGATAAGCAGTGAATATCATACATCCCGTGCATCATTGATTCCTTCTGGAACTCTCACAACCATATTATCCATCTCCTTTGTAAGACTAATCTGACACCCAAGTCTGGACCTGAAAAATAAAATTGAATATAATCACTTACCCAATACAAGATACTCAGAAAAGATAGAAATTGCTGTGCAATTATAAAACTCACAGAAAATTTTGGAAATGCTAGCCTCTATTCAAAGTACTTGAAAAAATTAAAAATAATATGCTCAATTAGAAATACTCAAGACTGTAAGCATTCTTTGAGCAAGAAAAATTCCTGGGAGTCAATTCGTAATGTCATTTGTAAGTTAAAACTGACTTTATGCAAGACACGTGACCTGTTCTTGTGCTGAATATCCCTTCTTGTGTCTGCCCGACATAGCACATAGCATTTTCTAGTTTTGCATATACTTGTGCTTAACTCATGAAAAGCTTGTTTCCAAAGTTGAAAGGAATAAGGAGAAGAAAGGGCACGTAGTACAGAAGAGAATGCAGTGATAATTTTAATCTTTTTCTTTTTAATATTAAAATGTTTTGTTTGAATTTGGTGATTCTCTTGTATTGTAGTTTTTAGCATTTTTTTAAAGATTATTCCTACCAGAAATTAGCGCAATATCTTTATGTAAACAAAGAGGAAGCACACTGAGATGTCAAGAAAGTCTTCGCTCATCATCTGATGCCCTATTGCTCCAGACACCCAGAACAAAACACAAATGGGGGGACCATGCATTCTCTGTTATAGGACCAAAGCTATGGAATCAACTGCCTATCCAATTACGTCAAATTTCATCTACAGAAACATTCAAGTCCCAGCTAAAAACTTATTTAATCTCCCATTAACAGTTTAATTGTCTATTTATTCAGGAGAACTGAAATTCTATTCTTGTTTGTTTTCTATTACTGTTGTGTTTTCTGTTTATTTTCCTTGAAGCGCCATGAGCACCGAAAGGTGGACCTGTGCACTATATAAGTAGCCACCATTATTATTATTATTATTATTAAGACAGAAATTAATGTATGAGTATACATCATATCTAGAAAACATTTTGAATAAACATACATTCTAGTTGTTGGCATTGAAGGCTTTCCATAGTTGTGGTTGCTCAGATCAATCGCAACTCTTTGTAAGAATAGATCAATATTAAACTTACAATTGGATAAACCTTGAAAGAAACTGAACTGAAAGGAATATAGTACTCACGTATCTTCTAGTCCATAGGCCAGGTCCAACATATCTTCCTCCTCATCAAGCTTCTCTGGCAGAGTCTCAAATATATCCTCATCGAATATGAGATGACATGTAGAACAGGCTAACGTTCCCTCACAGGCTCCTAGAAAACAAAAATCAAGGGCAACTTGTCAATTTTCAGAGTAGAACAAGATTTATGACAATAATGATAGCATTCTCCCGGTACCATATTTCTGGGATCATGCATCACTAAACACTACTTTTCTGAAAATACTGTGAAAAGTAAATTTGATTTAATTAAATCATCAACAATAGTGGAGCAAATTAAGCAATTAAAAAAGGGAAGGAAATGAGAAAAATATTTCCCTTCAAATTATTTGGTTTATTGATGTTCCAATCTCAAATGATCACAACACTTTCAGGATATTGATACTAATCAGACAAAATTTCAAACAACGCACATCAGGTGAATAATCTCTCACCACTTTTTATAACTCATGATTGATTAAATTTCAATGCCCACACATTAACTTCAGGTGAAGCAGTGTTGATTTATGCAAAATTGCACTTTTCACAGACATGGACTCACAATTTGCATAGATTCCCTGTGCAATGGAAGTGAATATCTTACCGAAGCCATCAATGTCAACATCATTGTCAATCACAGTATCCAACAGAGTTTCCCCAACTTTGGCTTTCACTGTGAATGTCTCACCATCCCGATTCAAGAAATTGACTGTGATTCTGTAAAATGGGCAAAAAATGGAACATAAAATTATGAAGTGAATTTTTGAATGGAAGAACAAAAGCAATCAAATGAGAAGTGTGAGAATCGCTAATGCATAATGGCACTCACACCCTAGTGCTTGTTGTCTCTAAATTATGCTACCCAGAGGTCTGCTCTACACAGGTTTGCTGAAGTGTCCTTTCTTCCCTGTCTTGGTAGTATTTTTATATTGTGATCACCTGTGCCCCAAAATATACAAAGGTCTTAAAAAGCCTGTCAAACATACACATAGATCTCTAACAGTTCACAATCAATTTTGTTTATACCTAGAAAGCATTGATTCACCTACTGGTTTCTGCAGCTAACAAGCTGGAAAAAAAAGTGATTGTGAAAAGATAATTTGTTAGAAGAGATCTACTTCTCACATGAATCTCTTTATGGCCAATGATCTAATGTCAGATCTTATTTTTCTTTTGACTCCAGCTGGATATTTTATCAAGGTCTTTTTTTAATCAAATAATTACCATGGCAACAGAGCATCTCAGCCCACATCAAGGAAAAATGTCAGATCTGAGCTCACAATTGTCAAAAACGTCAGACAAAAAAACATATGGAGAGATACGATGACAAATCAAAGTAGATTAAAATTGGGGAGACCTCAGGTACCAAAACAATATATTCATGAAAACAGAGTAAAATAGGTACAGTAATCCATTTACCTTTTTTTTCCAATAAAATCATTTTCTTAAATAATTTTTTGGAAAAATGCTTATAAAATGCTGTAAAATGTTTGAATAATTGTTTGTATAATTTTGGACCAACCCACACACACACATGAATCACACAGACTACATTTGTGTGCACATTTGCTTTGGACTTGTGGAGAAATGGGAGGGGGGATATTTTGAATGAAATTCTTACACTTGATCCTACAACAGGATTTGCTATGATCAATACCTTAAAGGTCAAGTCCACCCAATAATGTTGATTTGAATCAATAGAGAAAAATCAAAACAAGCATAACAATGAAAATCTAATCAAAATCAGATTTAAAATAAAAAATTATGACATTTCAAAGCTTTTGCTTAAATTTTTCACAAAATTGATATGCACAATTGGTGACATCCAAATAAGAGCCCATGATTGTCCATCACTATTTCTTTCGTTTTTTATTGCTTGAATTATACGATATTTAAATTTTTACCCAATCGACATTACATGTAAGGACCAACTTAACTGAACTATCTAATGTTACAACAATGTCAATGGTAATACCTCATTCAAGGACAAAAATTTGTTTCACAGGACAGTAAGGAGAAAATTAGAACATTTTGTATTTCATACAATAAAATACAAAAGAAATAGTGATGTCATCAGTCCCCGCATTTGCATACCAACCACCATGTGCATAGCGGTATGTACGTACATGTAGGCCCCAACTGTATTGTGAAATTAAAACTGGAAAACTTTCTTATTTTACATCCGATTTTGATGAAGTTTTCAGTGTTATGCTTGGAGTTTTCTCTTTTTATTCATATCAACTTTTTGTTGGGGTGGATTTGTTAATATCGTAAAGCTCTACTCTTAGACAAGGCTCGACATTAGCGGTGGCCCGGTGGCCCGGGGCCACCAAAAATTCATCTCGGGCAACCATTATTGAAAAATGTTAAGTTTTGGTGGCCCGAATCGGGCAACCAATAATTTTCAAAGTAGCGCAATTTTTCTCCCGTATTTGCATGCGTTTATCAACTTTCTACAGTTCAAATTGCAAGTCAATTCGTAATGCGCCTTTTTTGTTAATCTACACACAAATACACACACACAAAGATTGCAGTCATGACAGTATGTAGGCCTACCGCTAGCATACAGTAACTATTATTCAGCCGGCCGTGCCGGCTGTCTGGCTGAGCTTTGCATGCATGAAACCACTGCAGGTGGCTGTGCACTAGCAGACTATTCAGACTCAGGGAGCCACGATGCGAAATGTTACTGCTAAGAAATCTTCCCCAGAACTTTGAAAATCTACGTCAAAGTCACATTTTACACCAATGAAATGCCCTTCTACAATCCATATTACTGAAACCTGATAATTTGCAAGCATTAAAAGGAGGAATTATGACCTCTCTTTTGACTCAAAAAGACCGATTTCCAAATGCATTAATACACATAGGTGAGTACATCACAGTCCCACATGTGCATTTGTATGTATGTTGATATTTGGTTTATTTTCGAAGCTGTCTTGAATAGACAGCTTCTTTCTTTCTTGTTTATAAATGACTTCTTAAACCACTCTTAAGGAAGTAAATACTTTGGGAAGGCATTTTATTGATATGAAATGTGAATTTTTTCCATCATTTTGTCAAATATAGGGAAGGAATATTCTCACTGTTTTTTCCAGATAACTTGCCGGTTTCTTATTTTTTTCTGTCATTTTTTTACAGTGATTAAACCATTTATACCCCTTCCCATTGAATATGCCTGATTAAAGAACATGTTTCTACTGAATAATAATAATTTTCCCCATTTTTTCTGATAATTCTGTCTTATGCATTTTTCTTACATTTTCTTTTTTTTTCTCAATTTTTTTTCCTGTTCTTTGTTTTTTCTTACTTCATTTTTTTTGTCTTATTTCACTTATTCATTTTTACAATTTTTGCTTTTTTTTTCAATATACTATTCTAAAAATTATTTTTGTTCATTTCCCCCTTTTATACATTGTTCTAATTCTGCAGCATATTTTCTGTGATTTTCTCCTGCTATAATATGCTTGAAAAGAGAAAATAAACTGGATTTGGGGCCTGCATAATCTAGGTTTTACGATCAAAAAGGAAGGAAAAATCATTGTTTTGTAAATCAATCTGAGTTTGCTATATGCACTATTTATTTACTTTACCATTATGAGTGTGTGTCTATACGGAGATTAAAAGTCCACACAACCTGGGAGCAACACAATTCTTTTATTCTCTTTCAATCATTTCATATTCACAATGATACATTGTAGAACAATTTATATATTACCACAAAATAAGCAAAGTAAAATAACAGCAAGAACGATTTACATACAAGATGTACAAAGAATAGTGGTACGTGGTAGTGACTGCAGAATATTTCAGTTTGTTTTATTCATTTTTAATTGATGTTTTTCTTTATATTTTTCGGGCCACCAAACTTTACTAATGGGCCACCAAAAAAAATTATTTGAAGGTTTTGGTGGCCCGAACGGGCCACCACCAAAAAAAGTTAATGTGGAGCCTTGTCTTAGAAATTAATAAAGTATCACAAGATACGAGACTGCCTCTCAAAAATTAACTAGAAATTACAAAACTTGATGAAGTTTTTTTTTAGTGTAAAACCTAGGCTAGCGCTAGAGACATTGATTGACTCTCATCATGCTCATGCACTCTCTCACTCATGCATTTGTGGCATTGGAAAATGTGAGCAAAATTGTGAAATGTCACAAATTTCTAACAGTAACATCATCAGAATTCAGATTCAGATATTGTTAAAATTTTCATTTCACTTTTCAGACCCATTTTTTTTTATCCTAACTTTTTTTTATACTTACTCTTCCTTTTTAGACATCGAGTCTGAGCTAGAGAACGTTCTCACTTGCTGAATTGAGGAAACTAATAAATTTCTATTGGACAAATGAGCAAAGTGTAAGTCTGAGGCAGTGCAAATTTGGTCTCTCGTCCGGAGTTTCAAATTGGACCTGGATCTGGAGACAGTCCCATTCATGCAAAAATTTGTTGGCGAATTCTTCACAAAACAAGAATTCGCTCTAAAACTTGTATTGCCGTGACTGTATTGTCCTAATAATGAGCAGGATAATTGGCAATGTGGTCTTCTATACACTGGCAACCTGACAGTCCTCAGAATCGTTGAAAAAGACATTTTTATTCGTTAATTCACGCCACTTTATTGTGTTTACGTCTGAATACGTTTACAGGAACATGCCTCTGACCTCTGACCTAAAGATTTTTTTTAATACTGCCAGCTAGCGTTGGACGTCATACAGTAGGTTGCTATGCCACCAATATTTATTTATTTCCTTTGATAAACGGCCCTCGTACAGAAACCATGCGCAGCTAAAGAAAATAGTTCTTTATTGCATCTAATATTTCACCTTATTTTTGAGTATTTTTCCAATTATATCTTTCTGTAGTTTCATTCAAAGTTTTTAAACAAGAAATATTCACTTGAATGTAAGGTATCACATAATATCTGAAGCGGTGGAATTTTTAAGTAGTTACCCCCGGTGATGAGGCTTCTGTTGCGAACCCAAACAATCCAAATCCCGGCACGAGAGTGACGTACACACACACGGCTACGTCTCGCGTGCATGCAAATTATTTACGTGAAATTATATTCACTCTACGCCAGACCTCCCCGACGACCACTCCTGTGCACGCCGAGGACAACGAAATTCAGGAGAATTCAGACTTCGCATTTGACAGCTGTTTTTAGTGATAAAGACAACAAAAACGGAGGACTCAAATAATACAACAGATTAGTGCATGTGAAAGTTACTCTCTTCTAGTTCAACTGAGTAACTGAAATATTGTTTCTACTTTGATAAAAGGATTTAAAAAATCAAGCAAAATGACGACGGTTTTACCAACTCCGCAACAGAATCAGAAAAGTGGCACCTACACTTTCGCCAGTCAACCGAGAGCGGTTCCTCAGAGGAAAAAATACAGAGACCCACTTGCACAGTAAGTTCAAATTAACTTAGAACCCTAAAATTAGGACCTATATCTAGTTCTTATTAATCTGAAGTGTGAAAGTCTGCTGTCTTTAGCATGTTTAGTGCTGAATTCCTTGCAGTTAATACGACAACAAGCTCAGCTCAGTCAAGACGAAATGAAACCAACATTAAACTTTTTTTTGATAAACTGTTGGTTGAAACAAAAGAGTCAGAATTTACTATCAACATAATTTGTGTGACCCAACTGTTAGTGTTATATATTGTAATCAACAAATTTTAGTTGAATAAACAGGAAAGAGAATGGTGAAAAATAGGCCTATTAATAATTATTTCCTAAATTTTATTTCAAAATCTATCACAAAATGGGATTTTTGTAATGAAAAGGTTTAAATTTTGCTCGCTCTCTGACTTCGCTCAATTGCATTAAACTTTATAAATTTGCCCATCTTAAAATTTAAGGCTGCTTCTAGATAAAGAATCTAGAAATTACATGTAGGCCTACCTTACCGTATGTCTAGGCCTACACCAAAAATTTCTGTTTTGTTTTGATCTTCACTTGTTGCACTTACGATACATGTAAATGCATGTAGAAGCTAACCATGGTGGTTTATAACTAAATTGTATTCTGTTTCGTGTTTTTTTCATGTTTTACCTAGATCTTAAGTTAGAGTCGTAAGTTTTATTTCACAAATACGTAGATGTCTATTATACTTAGATTTTCTGTTATGTTTTTGTTTTCCTCTCACAGAAACCCAGAGCCAGTGCCAATTGGTAATATAATGTACGACAGGCGAATTGTCAGAGGAAACACATACGCACAACACACTCTACCTGCGGTATGTCACTACATGTACTTTCATTGTTGTTTATATGGGGAAGTGGAACTTTGAAATATGAGTATTATTGAGCCTCCCTTCGCGATTATGTTTTGTATGAATTTATTTTGATAGACTGACCCCGTAAAGATGGTTTTTTAATTTTTGTAGATGTTGGTGCCATTCAAATCCAGACCAATTTATAGCAGAAAATCTACAATAACTTGTTCTATTCCCAGGCCAGAAAATCTAGACAAGATGCACTTTGAACAGCCTCTTCATTTTCTGTATGTAGACCATATTCCCTTGTAGATTTCTCCTGTATAAAATGATATTTACATTTATAGTTGTTCAATGGTTGTTTAATAGAAAAAAACTATTTTAATTTGTATAAAATCTTTTGAAAAAATCCTGCTATTTCTAATTATGTTTTGTTTGGACATTATCGTGAACAGACAGCTCAACCCGATCCGATAGAGATCCAGAGACAACAGGAGATTAGGAGGCGTAAGATCGCAGCCAAGAGGGCCAAGGATCAACTTAGACCGAGATCCCCTGAGCCTGTAGAAGGAAGGAAACACATCGACGTCCAGACTGAACTGTACTTGGAGGAACTCAGTGACAGAGTAGAGGAAGCGGATGTCGAAGCCCAGACCGATGCGTTCCTTGATAGACCACCAACGCCGCTCTTCATTCCTGCCAAGACCGGCATGGATGTTGCTACACAGATCTACGAAGGGGATGTAAGTCAATTACCGGTAGTTAATGATGATGATAATGAAGGCAGTAATTTATCATTATAAGGATGATTATAAAAGGATAATTATAATAATTCACAATAATGATACAAACCATTTATATATAGCACACTCTCCATCGTAGTTAGATGCTCAGTCAAGGCATTTCTGAGCAAATTAACAGCAATAACAACAACAAAAAGTACATAACAAGGTTAAAATTTAAAAAGCAAATAAATCAACGCCTGTCAAAAATTACTCTTATTAAGATCTATTATACAGTTGCCAACCATTTGATTGACATACCAAATACTCACAAGTTGTACGAACCTTGACCTTTGTATTAATATAGCATTAATGTCTTTATCAATTGATATATTTGACTTTAGATTCTATGGAGCTATTTGACTACTGATTCTATATTTACATGATGAATTTTCCTCATTAACCGATTAATTAGAAATTGTTGCACCTGTAAATCCTCAAAAAGGAGATGAAGGTTTAATAGCACTGATTAACATTCAGAGCAAGTATGTTCCCCTGATGAAAATTATCTGAAATTTAGCCATATTTTCTGATTTCCTGTTATTGTTTATCATACAGCTATTTGACTTTGACATTGAAGTCAAACCGATCCTAGAGGTGCTGGTAGGAAAGACCGTAGAGCAGGCTCTACTTGAAGTCATGGAAGAAGAAGAACTGGCCAATCTGAGAGCGCAGCAGCGAGCATTTGAAGAACTCCGCAACGCAGAGCTTGTAGAGACACAGAGATTAGAAGAACAAGAGAGGAGGCATAGAGAAGAGAAGGTATGTAATAGATCTTTAAATTTGTAACCCAGGGCCCTGTCTTTAAAAAGTTACGATTGATCCAATCAATCGCCACTGTATGGAAATCCATCCATACCAAACTTTTTAATACAGGGAATTTGCTAAATCTCCTTAGTAAACATAGAAAATCACACTGAATCATCAAGAGAATAATGAATGTATGAATATACATCGTATCTAGATAACATTTTCAACAAATTTGCATTTTTATTTGCTGGGGTTGCTGGCCATCCAAAGTTGCGATTGATCGGATCAATAGGACCTATTTTTAAGATGGGGCCCGGAGCAATGTTTCATCCTCTAGTATCTAGATTACATTATTTTATACTCTGGCAGTTCCAGTCACAATATACAAAAAAAATACATTCATCAAAGACATGAGTAAAAATTACACACACAAGGTAGCTCTATACTTTTTTTTCAAAGCTAACTGTTATTGATACTTATTCTGATGCCTGAGCAAGATGATATTGGTATTATTTGTTCATAAGGTAGTGTAGTGGTGTTGATCCTTGTCATTCATAAAGAAATCATGATCCTTGTCTTCAAACCATTCACAAGAACTGTTCATTGAAACTCATCAGCAAAAGATGTTCTTGTTGGTTAAATGGAAGGTCATGTGATAGATTTCACAATTCCCTGGAAAGCTTTCCTTTCAGAAGTTCTAAGGCATAATTAGTGACCCTTCCTTGTTTGAAGCAAGGTTCTCAATAATATGTATTCCATTCAGCTGAAGGTGTCTCAATCTTCCTGTAAAGTATTTTAATGCAAAGTTTGTTAAATATTGAAAATGTGAAAAGTACTAATGATGAATAGAGCTCAAACAAATTTTCATTTGGACACTCTGGTGATCAAATGATGTATGAATCAGATCATGATTCTTATGTTAAAATGTACATCTTTGTTTAATTTGCACTTTTAGGAGAGGAGGATGAAGCAGCAACGGGAGGTATTAAAGAAAGAGAAGGAGACGGCGGAGAAGATCGCAGCGAGAGCCTTTGCCCAGAGCTACCTTGCAGACCTTATACCATCAGTGTTTGGTACCCTCAACGATAATGGTTATTTCTATGATCCAGTTGAGAGGGATGTTGAACTAGGTTTTGTGCCTTGGCTCATGGACGAGGTTGCCAAGTGTATCGACAAATCAATTCTTGGAAGGACTGTTCTCGATGGTAAGTTACTCTCACTTTATGTCTCAAATTTAGTATTTGTTGGTTCTCTTTAACTTGATTGGTATGTACTCATTTACTTATTGTTTTATTTAGCCATTAATTCATTTCATTTATTTATCTTTGCTTATTATTATTATTAGTAGTAGTAGTATATTTTCTATTCCTTTCTTTATTTTTTTTATATTATTCATTTGTATCGGAGGGGGGATTGGCGAGGCCTTTTTTGTACTGTCCTATTTATGGAGTTGATATTTTTGTAAGGAATCATGATTCATAAATATTCGTAAACAGACTGAAGGGGAGAATTAGAAATCTTTTGAAAGTTAATTTCACGGGAAGTAGAAATAATTATGTTGAGAAGAATATGTTTAATTGCTCTTCATTTAATTCACGTTTTTTATCCTACACAGGTATCATTAGGGATGTGGTCAAGGAGAGGATGGCTGCGTACTTCAAACTGGAAGAATCAGGACAGACAAGTAACATTGAATTGATTGCTGAAGCAGCTCAACAGATCTTAGAAGAACAAATGAACAACGGCGTTGAGGGACAAGAACCTGCTGCTCAGGAGGTTAGCTAAATTTCTACCATAACATCCCTAAATTTTGTGAATACTACCGTAATTGATTTAAATAAGATTTCTATTAGGAATAACAAAGTGAATGTTGGCCAGGTATCATGGCACATTCTAGGTGCTAAGTTTCCACACAGCTGTTAAATG
This sequence comes from Lytechinus variegatus, assembly GCF_018143015.1. Taxonomy (NCBI): domain Eukaryota; kingdom Metazoa; phylum Echinodermata; class Echinoidea; order Temnopleuroida; family Toxopneustidae; genus Lytechinus; species Lytechinus variegatus. The sequence continues at coordinate 35,217,734 of NC_054743.1, read as the reverse complement.
GCAAGAGTCTGCATAGGTACCAATACCATACAATTTTGGTGAAATTGTTTGCAGTGGCAAAAAAAAGAGAAAAGAAATTTGCTGATGTGGTTTACAGTACACCATGTGGAGTGTTATAGAAACAGTGGATAGAAGAAGAGAAGAAGTGGATAGGCAAGAAAGTGGAGATTTGAGAGTAGAGTATTCTTTCTTGAAAATAGTCCTGAAAAGGACTAAACCAGAAGGAATGTTGAGTGAGAACAGCTTGAGTAGTAGAGCTGATGAGGAGATGCTGGCTTGAGTCGGCGAGTAGAGATGATGAGTAGTAGAGAGACTCGACGTTTCGGACAGGTTGACTGTCCGTCTTCAGGAGTGAAAAGAAATTGTGATGCAACAGTTGTTCAGGGCTTTATTTATTTTAGGCTTAGGGTAGGGTAGAGTGTTCAATCCAGGATTAAAGTTAGTCATTTGATTGGTTTTTGGAATTCAGAGCGGAGCAATCGTCGCCAGAGCAAATGTCCTGTAACCAAAGAAACAATATACTTATTTCGGGGGTTCTATCGCTCTTTCGGGGAAAGAGATTTAATCAAACACAACTCCAATATTCAATCGCAACTTGATTTTTAACCGATCACAAGTCACATTTAATACTTGTTTATTTTATGAAACTCTTTCTACAACAAGGGCTGTTGACTTCGGTCCTGTTCAATTTGACTCAGATTTCTTGTGCAGTTGATAAATAGTAAATCATTCTTGATCTTTTTTGTGTCTTCTGCAGGAAACTGTCGCTGAAGGAGAGAGCAGACCTGAAACTGCCCCTGAGCCAGCCAATGAGGATGAACAAGAGGAAGGCGAAGGTGATGACGCGGAATGAAGTATATGGGACTGACATTGTCAATTATAAAGAAGAAATCATCAACTACACTCAAGATATATACTGTCTTTATCGCCAAAGCATGTTCAAGCTTTTTACAAAAGCGCATTTTATGGATAAACTGAACTACAAATTAAAGTATTTCTGAAGACATCCGTCTGCACGTTATCAGTGATTATAGGTGTAATGCAGCTTGAAAGTGCAGAATACTAAAGCGAGATGCTACATTTGTTCACAAACACAGAATCAAATGTATGGGACTGAGATTATTAGCCATACAGAGGAGAATCGTCATATATCTTCCTTACCAAACTATGTTGCAGCTCTCAGGCTTTTTAATTTCAAACTGTATTTTATTGATAAAGTGAAGCACAAATTATGTACAAAAATAGTACATCAACCTACACATTCAGTGTTAATTTGTGTGATGCCGTCAGAAAAATGCAGAATATGCAAGGTTATGGAATTGAATATTTTTCGAGACGTTTGATGCTGTAGCATCGACACTGATGTGCATGAATTGATTTGAAATCAATATAATGAAGAGTAACTCCAGTGTACCTGCATTTCGGAATGCACTTTTATAGAAAATTTATTATATTAGTTTAATGAATTTACTGGAATTTAAAGATCAATTAGCGAATTCGGTGAATTAAATTTGGACTAATGTGCCGATTGCCACTCTATAAATATTGGAGCACATTGTGAATGTTTTACTATTACCTGTAAATAAGAATGTATTTATGTTATAAACTCAGATCTATGTAAATCATTCATGAAATTGTTCCAGTTATTGAATCCCCCCTCCCCCTAATATTTCCTAGAAATAGGTAAATAGCGAAATTGATGCCTAGAATTCAAAAAATAAAATGATTCTGATACAAAGTTAGACTTTGTCATGAGAAGCTGTACTGGGGCCTGTTGCATGAAAAGTTCTGTATAGTGGTAGCTGTGTCACCCAATGGTAATTCACCATGGTAACAATACTCTACAGCCAATCAGAATGAAAGATTCCATGCAAGCTAGCAAAGCTACCATTGGATAGCAAAGTTACCACAACAGTAACTCTGGGCCAGATTCATTAAGACTTGTTGCAATAACAAATGCATTATTTTTATTTAAAGAAATATTTCCAACCAATCAGATTAAAGGATTTCAGTAGCTTTAAACTGCTACTGCAAATTTGTTATTGCAACAAGTTTTATGCAACAGGCCCCCTGGTGCGTTTCTCATCAGAATGAAACCAAGTACTTTGTTTACAAATTCATGTATTCAAAACACCAGTACATTTGTGTGTATATTTTCTTGTAACACGTATTCAAATAAATGATTGTATATTTACATGACATGATCACGACTGCCATCATATTTTTATGTGTTTGGTAATTTAATAGGTTTCATCATTTGCATGATGAGATGGGCATGATCAAGCATAACAATCGACTCCACAATTAATCATAAGATTTGCGTTCGGGCCTTGGGGGAAAGAATCTTACAAGTAGAGACATTGTGTGAATTAAAGTGGAATAGTATTCAGGAGGCCGTTTCATAAAGCTGGTCATGAGTTAAGAGCGACTAAGAATGACTGTTGAACCTTTCTTGCACGCTAAATAATTACCGATTAACATTTTATAGTGAATATCATTAACCTCAAGAAAGGATCAACAGTTTTATGAAACACCACCTGTCCAAGACCATGTCAAATTAACATTATTTCATCCCTTATACATGTAGCAGTTTTCCCTAATTCATTTCCTCAATGTTTTTGCGTGTGCTTTACTAAAAGGAAATTTCTTATTCATGTTCTTCATTTGATAGGCAAAAGCAAATTTATTCTAATTACAGATAATCCAATTATCACTGGATATAACTACAGTATGTTGCAGTGTTTTTTTCTGCAAATTAGCTGCCTTTTGAAAATATTCTGAGAGCATTCCCAACATGTGGCCGTTCCTGGTATGGGTGGTATGGGGGGGGGGGGGGTGGGTAGAAAATGAGAGTATGAGTGAAAGAGGGGGTATCAATTTAATTTTCATTTTTATATTCAGACAATAACTTTAAGAAATTTATCCTGTCACATTGCTTTTAAGTAAATGCAGAAAAACATAAAAATGGATATATCAAAAAATGGATACACTATCGCTATCAAACAGAACATTTTCAAATTGTTTCATTTAAAATGAGTTGTGCACCCATCCCCTGGGCATTGTGGCTTGCGCCTGTAATCCAAGCTGTGGGGAAGTTACAAATTGATGTACAGGTTCGAGCCCTGGTCACGTCTTTCGGATTGTGACGTTAAAGGTCAGTCCCAGACGTAAATAATCATATCTGATTGATACACGTCTGACAAAAACTAAAATACACACTCCCCCTCCTGGTATTTCCCCCATTGAATGTAATGTAAACTTAAAGGAGAATGAAACCATTGGAACAAGATAGCTTGTGTGAAAACAGAAAAATCAAAGAAACAGATCAACAAAAGTTTGAGAAAAATCAGACAAATAATGAGAAAGTTATGAGCATTTGAATATTGCGATCACTATTGCTATGGAGATAGCAAATTGGCAATGCGACAAAGATGTGTGATGTCACTTGTGAACAACTCTCCCCATTACTTTAGTATATATTTCACTTGAATTGCCTCTTTTATCACATCTATCCATAGATCATGTGTTCTTTCTACATGAGGGCATGTAATACATATTTTTTAAGAATACATCATGGATAAAGAGTTTGTATCATCATAAGAAAAAGCAAAAATAGACATTTTGAGGGTATTTTATAGTCCACCAAAGGGAAAGTTGTTCATCAGTGACATCACACATCCTTGTCGCATTGCCAATGGGAGGATCTCCATAGCATTAGTGATCGCAATATTCAAATGCTTCTGTCTCATTATTTGTCCTTTTTTTTCAAACTTTCTTTATTCTTATTCTTTGATTTTTCTGTTTCTACACAAGCCTATTTGTTCCAAAGGTTTCATTCCCCTTTAATCCTTCCCAGCCATTGTTTCATTATTATTGCTTACAAGAGCTCGGCCCAAGTTCACAAAGGTGGTTTCGAAAACCCACGGTTGAGTCCATGGTTTATGCAGATTTCCTCTATAAATTACGCTTAATTTAGCGCATATCGGGCGAGTGTATAAAAAAGTATCCAATGCTGATGTACGCTTTTGTCACTGTGCGCCAAATTGATGCCTGTTGCCGTGGTTATCCATGCTTTTTATTCATGAGTCCACTCTTCAAACAGTGGACTCATGAATAAAATTGCGTATCAATCTAACCTTGGTAACAGGTGTCAATTTGACGCACTGCAGGGTTAGCGGATTTAAATCACGTTGATTTAAATCGTGATTTAAATCACCATGATTTTTTTTAAAAAATCATTGATTTAAATCACTTCCATTGAAAAATGTACAAATCATGGACAAAGTATTTGTTCAATGCAGTTTTAATTCTTCAAGTCAACTGAAAAACTTTGAATTAACTTTATATCAACAAAAGATCAACAAAGTCTTCATATCTACTTAAAACAAATTAAAATCAAATTAATAAAATCAGGTAATTCCTTAAAAACTACAGATGTATGTTGTCAATAGGTACTCATTTTTTGTAAATTATGTCGAGTTTTTCTTCTGAAATTTTACATTCTTTGTCAGTTATTATTAGTCAATTTCTTTCTTAACAAAGTTTTCACATAATCCAAAGACTTTTCAGAGAGCAGTTTGTAAAAAAAAATATATAATATATAAAAGTCAATGAGAAAAGGTTTGTTGGCAGTTTTCCAGTTTTGATCCTTCGCCTACACATAACTACTTCTGTCATGTAAAATAAACAAGTGGAATGCCTCTGGCCATCTCACCTGCATCACGCGGTTCAATATAGCAGCAGTGCTGACTTTGAATACTACTCTAACTCGCACAAGATGTTCAGTGATACATGGTTACTCTTATGTCCACTTTTTATGAACTAGACCAATAAACTTACAGAGATATGATGGTTATTTAACAAAAAACCCCAACATGGCCAAAGTTCATTGACCTTACATGACCTTTGACCTTGATCATGTGACCTGAAACTCGAACAGGATGTTCAGTGATACTTGATTACTCTTATGTACAAGTTTCATGAATCAGATCCATAAACTTTCAAAGTTATGATGGTAATTCAACAGATACACCCAATTCGGCCAAAGTTCATTGACCTTTGACCTTGGTCATGTGACCTGAAATGCGCACAGGATGTTCAGTGATACTTGATTACTCTAATGTCCAAGTTTAATGAACTAGACCAATAATCTTTCAAAGTTATGATGGTAATTCAACAGATACTCCGATTCGGCCAAAGTTCATTGACCCTAAATGACCTTTGACCTTAATCATGAGACCTGAAACTTTCACAAAATTTTCAGTGATGCTTGATTACTATTATGTCCAAGTTTCATGAATCAGATCCATAAACTTTCAAAGTTATGATGGGAATTCAACAGATATCCCAAATTCGTCCAAAGTTCATTGACCCTAAATGACCTTTGACCTTGCTCATGTGACGTGAAACTCATGCAGGATGTTCAGTGATACTTGATTAACCTTATGTCCAAGTTTCATGAACTAGGTCCATATATTTTCTAAGTTATGATGACATTTCAAAAACTTAACCTCAGGTTAAGATTTCGATGTTGATTCCTCCAACATGGTCTAAGTTCATTGACCCTAAATGACCTTTGACCTTGGTCATGTGACATGAAACTCTAATAGGATGTTCAGTAATACTTGATTAATCTTATGGCCAAGTTTTATTAACTAGGTCCATATACTTTCTAAGTTATGACGTCATTTCAAAAACTTAACCTCAGGTTAAGATTTGATGTTGATGCCGCCGTCGCCGTCGGAAAAGCGGCGCCTATAGTCTCACTTTGCTTCGCAGGTGAGACAAAAATGATACCTGCATGTAATCAACATATTTAACATGCCTCTTATTTCGTATTGTTACATTTATCATACATTTGATGTTTTAAATAACATAATTATAAAAATCACATTAACATAATGTAGTACAGTCATAATTTGACTGTTGAGAAAAGCTTTCTCTTATAAAACCTTTTAAGTCACTGCAGCCCATTTTATGTTCAGTGCTACAAATAATGGAAGTTTTGTATCTGCATGTAATAATGGAAAGAGCTCTATAACAACAATTTGCAAAACTCAGAATATACATTTAACACTGCATTTAATTGTAAGATGCAGGTACTTCAGTTACAATCATTGGCAGTTGTAAGCTGTGTCTCATTTAAAATAAAATACTTCTTTTTGTAATACATATGTTGTAATTTAAGCAGTTTTGCAGTTTTTATCCTTTAAGTTAAAAGTAGATTTTTTTTCATACTTCATGGATCAAACAGATTTTATTGTAGAGAATATGGGAATAAAAATTGTAGATTAATGTAAAAAATTACAGTAACATAATGTAGTATAGTCACCCTTTGACTAAGCTATCTCCTATATTGTTCTCCAAAACTGAGTTTTGCATCTATATCTGTAGCAAGAGAAGAGCTTTTTATCAAACTAAAAAGATCCTAAACATATACAGTTGTAGTCTCTCTTTGACTATTGTAAAGCTGTGACTAATTGAAAAAAAAAAATCATTGATTTGAATTATTTCTCTTACAATATACATGAATACTAGTAATTGGCAAAGGGTTTGTTGGCAGTTTTGATAAGGGATTTTTTCTCTTGGATTTTTTAAATATTTGAATGAAAAATCCCAGAGGGGAATTTTCTCTACTCACTGGGAATTCCCTATGGAATATTCCTTCATAGGCCTATGTATGATAGAATTAAGTTCAGATACATGATTCCTCAAATTTATTTTTAATTGTCCATTTTTACTGGATTTTAATTACAAAATATGTGGTTAAGAACAATATTAGGGGTGAAATGTATAACATCAATATTGATGTCATTGTAAGAGTAAGGGGGGGGGATAATCAGGCTTTTTTTTCGAAGGAACTTTTAAAAAATAAAAAAAATAAAAAAATCTGATTTAAATAAAAAAAATCCGATTTTTTTTTATTTAAATCAGATTTTTTTTATTTTATTTTTTTGATCCGATTTTTTTTTTTTTTTAAAAAATCAACCCTGGCGCACTGTGACAAAAGCGTGCATCAGCATTGGACTTTTTTTATACACACTAAATTAAGTGTAATTTATACAGGAAATCTGCATAAACCATGGGTTCAACCGAGGGTATTAAAAACCACCTTTGTGAATTCAGGCCATTATGTCTCACGACAAAGAAATGAATTGGCTTGACATCATTGCAAGTTTCATCTTGGCCTGACTTGCCAAAATGTTGCGGGAAAAACATGGAATTCGTATCTGTTGTCTTCAATATCAATTATGCATGCACAGTGTCAAAAGTACATAGAGCAAAGGAGTTACTCTTTTCAAGTTTTGGTAATACTTTTATTTTTATTTTAGTTATCAATATTCTATTCATTTCTAACTTTAAAACCTCCATGTTTGGATTACCTTTTTATGCATTGTATAGGAGAAAGTGAAATCATTCTATTGGCCCAGTAGAAGTTTGTCACAGGTTTTGAATACACAGCACAATAATGGAACAAGGTCTGCATAAATTAACATAATTGTATATATCAAATTATCAATCATTTTTTATGGTAAATTTTCTCTTTTTTTTGTGGGGAAGGGGGGACTTGACTATATGATGTGTGACCACAGGTTCTCCAAACCATTTCCCTGAGCAATTGTTTTCATCAATCAAGACTTTACAACCTACTTGCATATTTCTATAATTTATATTCTCAATGTTAACCATTTAAATGTAATGGACCCCTCCCCCCCCTCCCCCCAACAAAAAAAATGACCTCAAGGAATTCTTGGTCTCGTTATCAAGACAAATAAAACAATCCTAAAATAATGCATAATCATGTCCTTTTTATTCTCAAACTTTGAACACTATAAAACATTTTTGATATTGTACATGGGCAGTGCCATGCAATTATACTGCATCCCCCCCTCAAGACACCAGCAATAAAAAAAATCTTGATACATGTGTTATAAACACATTATCCACCCTTGTTTGCATTGATAGTTATCTGTATGTAGTATCGATCATGTTCATCTTATTCCCCTTATTTTAAAATGAATAATGATAATATCTTATTTGGAGACAAAATGGTTAAAGAGGAAGTTCACCCTCACAAAAAGAAAAGGTTATTGTAAAAAATATAGCAGAAAAAATATGAATATACTGGTGAATGTTTGAGGAAAATCCATCAAAGATTTTAAAATTTATCATAATGTAATATTTTTTTCATTTGTGATGTAAAATGCAAGTAGCTTCCCATGTATCATGAATTAACAAAGTCAACAACATGTCATTTCTAAAAAAAATTTGAAATGAGTTTTATTGCACACTCAGTATAATGTATATCAGCAAACCTATTATTTTACACCCACTCAACTCTTGAAAGTCATCGCGATCCATTAAAAAACTGAAAATTATTCATTTCATATCATATAACTTATGGGACAGCTGCTCGTACATGATGTCACAAATCAAAATTTTAAAATTCTCATAACTTTCTTGATCTTTGATGGAATTTCCTCAAACCCCTATCTGTTACCCATATCTTTTATTATTTTTTTGCTGGTAGTTTTACAACAATTTTTTTCATTATGGTGAACTTCCCCTTTCATATGTAATAATCATGGAATGTTTTGTGAAATAGCAATATCATGTAACGAGATGACATGCAATCCTTCAAAAGTCTGAGAAATCTGTTGTTCTCTATGTATTGCTGTTGCTATAAACCAAGGGTTTTTTTAGAAAATGTCAATCATTCACTCAGGGTAGTACTCCCTTAGCCTCTGTCACGTCTTACTGGCTTTCATCTTTTCTCTTGGAATAAGTTCAAAACTGGCCAGGATCTTGACTGATGCATTCAAAGTCCCCGAGGTCAATCGTTGTTGAAAGGTAATCGGTCCTTCTTGACCATTACTCGTGTCCTGAGCCTCAGCAGGTCCCTCCCACTCATGACATTGCTCCTCCTTTATCATAATGGGATGACCCAATGATTGACGGAGTAACCGTGTTACCTCGATGGCTTTCTGCCTCGCATTCTTCACTGCATTTACACAGGCCTGTCTCCTATTTAACATAAAAATAAATTGGCAAATACAAAAAGAACAAAATATATTATATCTATAGTATCAAGATCATTACAAGCGGCTCTTCCCAAATCCAATCTTTTAGTCTGAAAGATTGCTTCCACTTCAAACATTATTAGATTATTCCACTCAGAGAAGGTTGATTTAAATGCAAACTATATATATTTGCAAATACGTGTATAGATCTACATAATAAAAAATAAATTTGGCAAATTACCTATTTCAATGAACATTGGAAAACTTCAATTAGGGTGTGACCATCCTGCTTGAATAACATAGATATCTACAAACAATAAATGCTTTCCAGTTTGTATGTGATGCAAGAAATGGGGTCCTAAACTTCAATTTGGAGAAATGTAAAAGTAGGGGAAGGGAGAAAAAGTTGGCAAAAAAAGATATTCAATAAAAGAATAGTGAAACACCCAAATTCAGTGGCATCTTTAACAGCTGAATCAGTATTCTTGGAATTTGAAACAAACATTGCATACCTGACATTATCCACATTGTGGGGTGCGTGGAAGAAGCAAGGAAGGGAGACGGTGACAGAGTCGTCCAGTTTCTCAACGAGAAAGTTACACACCTCCTGGCATTTGAGAAGATCAACAAAGACAATCACGACTTCTGCTTCAACGTGAAAGAGACCGTCAATTCTTCTGATGGATCTTGTTGTATTCACATCTCCCTCCTGTAAAAAAAAACATAAATACATAATTGGTACCAAAAATCATTCCACATTTGAAATCTCGACCTTCTTGCTGTCTCACAATTTCTCACGATATACATGTAGGAGGCACTCTATTGGATTTAACAATTATAAAAATGTTTCAAAATAGATGTAGCAATTATCTGTTTGCTATAAACATAAACTGAACAAATTTAATCCTCTTGATCTGTATCTCAGTAAACTGGTGAGTGGTGACACAAGCAAGACCCTTCTTTTTTTACATGACTTGCATGTACTACTATTTGGCCTGGCCGTGGATATGGTGACCTGCGTACTGTGTTACAAGTAGATTTCCAATATAATAGAGTTGAACTATTCAAGAGGATTAAGGTCGACTGTCTAAATGTTAAAATAAAAAAGGACTTAGTAACTCTAATTTTCAAACTTTTAAATAATCTAGCACCAGTTCTTATTTGTTCCAGACTATGTACCAAAACAAGCTCATATTCACTAAGAAATATTGAAAGAACCCTAGTTTTAGATAAACCCAACACAAATATTTTGAAATTGAGTACACTGTATAATGCATCGCATATTTTCAATGAACTTCCTCAACTGGTCCGGAATAAAGTAACTCTTTCTTGTTTTACCCGAAGCATATCAAATTTATTTCCCATGACATTTTAGCTTTATCATTAAACGACACGTGTGTATATTTTTGGTGGGGGGGGGGGTTGCGTGTGTAATTAACATGATTAAGTTGCGAAATATGTTATTCTAATGTCACTTTCCTTTTATTATTCACTCATGTATAAATTTGTTTTTGTTTTTATATCATTGTACGTATGTTCTACGGACTTGCTGAAAAACAGCCTGATGGCTGATAGCAGGTTTTTTACCGTATGTAAATAAATAGGCCTAAAACAAACAAACAAAAATCGCTTATTCTTCTCTACCCCTTTAATTTTTATCTTATCCATCTTGTTTATTTCCCCTCTTCTCCCTTGATTATTGACCTAAACAACTTTTCCCATCCTTTTCCTTATCCCCATGCCCCTCCCCCTCCACTCACCTTTTTATATTTCATCACCAGTAAAAGTTTTTTGTAACTTTTGAAGTTTTGTTTTGTGTCTTTGTCTAAATAGGTTTTGGTTAGAAAGTCTACTGTGAAATTTGTTCTAATCAATTATGCTTATTGTGTACCTTCACGTTGTGTGTATGCAGAGTTTGTATGACATAATCGAGTCGTCTGGAAACGCTGTTCTTGGAATCCGCTACAGTTTCTTTCTGGCTTCTCACCACCACACTCACACGGGCACGGTTCGGCGTGGCGAAGGCTTCACCGACCGCACTCACTTGGATTTCACGGCATTTTGGTAGCTCTCTGTCGCCGGTTTTCACCTCGGTTTCCTCCAAATTTCTCCCTTTGTCCGGGGGAGACAAGAATGAAGCATATACATGGGAAGACTTAAAAGCCATTGCACACATTCGAGTACATGATAACTTTCCTGAATCAAAGGCCAAGGTCAATTTAGATAAAAGTGAAGAGACACTGCACTGCACTGGTCGATGTTCTTGTTGTGGTGTTTACAAAATATCGCGCGCGCGCGCTCAAAATAAAGGTTACAACCTCACTTCCGGAAATTACAACTTCAATATTTCGATGGATGCAAAAAAGAGAAGGGGACGGGTGTAGAGTATTGCACATGGGTTTTCCCGATTTCATGTGAAATTAATTGAATTTTCTGAAAATTTGATGGGTCTCCACTATAATCCTATATATCCTATATATTAAATTTTCTCCCATTTATGGGAAACTGTAGGGGAATAAGTTTGATTCCTGCCTGAACTTAAGGTAATTGTTCATTGTAAGATTGACGAAGATGATGGCTGTAAGAATATCACCGTTTTTTTTTCTTTCTCTCTCTCTTTATTTTTCTTCTTTCCTTCATCCTTTCTTTTTTTCTCCCTTTTGTTCTTCCCTCTTTCTCTATAGTTTTTTTTTCTATGTCTCAGAATCATCACTATAATGACATGCATTTTTCAGCAGTTGCTTCGTCTAGGGGAAATAAGAACACCTATTTGCCTGGCCTTTACTCAATTGATTTGGATTGATGCATTCTGTGCCAATTTTGACCAAAAAAAATCTGAAGAAACGTCCCTCGTTCATTTTGGTTCCACCCTGCATAATCTCACCTTGTTAAGCCCCCTTTGTGCCATGCCCTCTCTACCCCCCCCCCCCCCCATACTATCACCAAAGCTCTTACAAATTAACTTGAACTGAATCCCGGATTTGATTACAATGGCAAGTAAACGCGGACACACGCACACATGCCACACCCCCATCCCCCCCCCCCAGCTCCATCTGGTGTAATGGGTGACTTGAGTAGATTCACAGATTTATGGCCCAATTTTTAGATTTTCTAACAAGACCATGACTAAACCCATTTGGTCTACTGTCGATTGGTCTAATTTCTACTTGGTCTAATATTCAATTGGTCTTATTCTCATTTGGTCTAAAGCCTAGATGGTCTAATCTCCACTTTGTCCACTTATTATTTGATTTTTTTAAAAGTTCATCTCACCATATAGGCCCGTACTCTGAAGTCGGGTTTAACTTATTAAACCTCGGTGTAAGTTAAACTACAGTCCAACTAATCCACACTTCCACCGCGGGTCCAGTCTAACGCCAGTTTAGCGTGATTTGTGTTTCTGAAACTTTGTTTAAATAGTTAAACTCCGGGTTTAGGTGAAGTCCAACTTAAACCCGCAGTCTAAAGTGAGATTTTGACTGGAGTTAGACCAGACATAAACCGAGGTTTAACTGAAACATTACTTCAGAATACGGCCATAGACTCTGTGGTGTTAGACCAAGTGGGTATGAGATGAAGTGGCTATTATGTAACTAGAAATTAGACAAAATGGTAAACAGGCTGAATAGCAATTAAATCAAATATATAGTAGACAAATTGGTTGTAAACAAACTAGGAGACCAAATTGAAGGTAGGCAAAGCGGGTAAAGACCAAATGGAAATTTCTTAATGCTCAAGGCAATACAACATGAAAACATCATACAAAATTAACCATTCATACAGGTACAATTCCATTTAAGAAATTTAATTTGGAATGTTTTCTTTATCAGTGAATATAATTCTACACATAAGAGGCCATTTCAATTAAATATTTGGATTTCCCCCAAATAATCAAAGATAAGTTTCCAATTTGCATTACAATCAAAGAAAGCCAAGCCTTCTGTTATTCTATTGCTGGCAGCTTCACCATCAATATTTTTGTGACAGAACCTCTGAGGGTAATATATTTCATTTTGAAAAGTAAGACACAGTGCAACAAATAACTTAAGTACATGTAGGAGACTAAAAGTTTCAGTCTCGGTACAACTGATTGTTCTACTGAACTACATGTACACTGGCCACAAATGTGCCTGGGGTCAATAGTAAAATGTCAGAAACTGTTTCTTGTTGCAAGAAGCAGACAAGCAATCAATTGCAAATTTGCAAATTAATTACCAGACTTAGGCCTAACCAGAATTATGATAGATTTTGGAACCCAAACTTTGCAAATTGCAACACCTAAGACCAATGATAGACCAATCTCTTGGAAGCACAGAAATCTGTTTGACATACAGAAAAAGCGATAACTAGGGAGAAATAAGACTTTGAAGAGGTACATGTACAGTATATGACACATCTTTTGCATAATCTGGACTTTAAAAAGAATTACATCGACTTAGGCGAGTATTCAAATTATTGAAGGTTGATTAATGCTAGTTTACATGGAAGTGCAATGTTTGAACAGATGTTAATGTATTTGTCGAATTTTGTGACAGTCATTTATTCATCCACTTTCACAGAACTTTAGTTTGTTTAACTTACATGTTCTGACTTTAGTACCTGTATATAAAGTATAGATTTTATTTTAATTATAGCACTGATCATGGAAACCTTAAAGGGGAATCCAACCCAAATAAAAACTTGTTTTTATTTGGAAAAGAAAAATCAGACAAGTTGATAGGTGAAAATTTGAACAAGATTGGACAAACAACAAGAAAGTTATGAATTTTTAGAAGTTGTAAATATTGGTAATCACTATACCCATGGAGACTTCAAATTGGCCGCATATGGGATGTCATAGTGATGTAAGGCAAGGACTACCCTTTCATGTACTCCAATACATATTATGGCTAAAATGTCATTTTTCCCAAAAGTTTTATTTCAAATTATATTTTTCTTTCATGAGGACATAAGACAAAATACTACCTGGATTATATATAGATTACTGCCCCCGGAGAATAGGTACTTAGAAGAAACCCACAAATCACTGATAATAAAGTACATGGCCTATGGGAAAGTTGTCCTTGCCCCTTGTCATAATTTACTTACTTAGTTGCCAATTTGAAATCTACATAGTATTAGTGATCTCAATTTTAAAGCAGCTATAATTTTCTTATTGCTTGTCCGATTTCTTTCAAACTTTCACCATTCTGTTTGATTTATTTTTCTCCTTCCCAACACAACTTTTTATGGCCAAGGCTGGATTCCCCTTTAAGACTATTGTAAATTATGATTCTCTCAGCATATAAAATAGCAACAGGGGTACCTTAAATTTCTTGGAAAACAAAGCTTTTTGAGGGTCAAACCATTGTAAATGCGCATTTATTCTAAAGCTCTGTCACTGTTACTTGGTGTAACCTTATACATAAATATTTTTTCTGTACAGTACATTCTTGAAGTGTAAATTTCTGTATAAGTTGTTACATCGTTATTTGTATGTAAGATGAGTAGTGTCCAATGTTTTCAAAATAAAAGTGCACTTTTCCAAATGTTTCATTCAACTGGTCCAGACTTCAAATGTGACTGCCTAAAAATAAACTTTTTCAACAGGAATTTCAAGAAGACATGGTTATCCAAAACTGATTTGACAAAGTATTCAAAATGAATAGATAAAAATCAAATACATAATTGAGGATAAAGAAAAATATAGTTCATCTCATTTTCCGAACATTCCACGCTGCTTTCAGTCTGATTGAGTAAAAATATGTTGCAAAATAGTTGATGACATTCAGGGCGAGTATGAACACCCAGATATAATGAAGAGGGACGTCTGCAATCCGTCTTGTCTCTCCCGATGCGATGTATCGTTGATGAGCTGAATACTGGAAAGTCATTCCGAAGAAAACGCCTCCAAATCCAAAGATGGCGAGACCGAGATTATGTAAGCTCAGCATCTCTCGTTTATTTTTAGCAAGAGCGTTCAGACCGATGAGAGATACTACTCCACTCAGCATCCATGTGTATTGCCATGGTAACGGGTGATAGTCAGACGGAATGATCTTGAAGTGCGCTCCAGCAAACGTCAATAGTTGGATGAACACTACGGAGATGTTGATGAAGAGACATGTACGGAACTTGGACTTCAGTTGCACACTGAAAAAAGAAAGACATGAGAATATTTAAATTTGATTTTAAATCATTGAAATCATTCTAGTATAGTATTGAGTTTAGAGGATTTGCCTTTCCATTTGTTGGGCTATATTTGGCCATGAGCTTATGTCATTCTTTCAACGGTCCCTTAATATCCAGTTTATAATTTGAGCTTGTTTTCTTTTATTTGAATGGTGGTTATAAACCTAAAATGATTACTCAAGTAGCTCTGCCAAAAACGAAGTGGTGTGCACTACCAGAGGTACATGTAGTGTGCAAGGCTCATACAGTGGTACAATGCACTGGTTATTGTCGCCATGTACAGAAGTGAGAGATCGAGTTGCTTATATAAACAGATATAGAAAATTTTGGTCTGTACTTTTAGTGGTGCATTCATACATGTCTTGGGCCACCAATTTACAATGTCATGGTATAACCTTGTCTAGACAGCTGGCAGCCGTCTGTTTCGAGGAGTTTTTTAACATTTTATTTGTTATTCTCCTCATACACAGATGGCTTGCTATCGTGCAGCCACCATAGGTACTTGCAATGCAAAATCCCCCCGTCGGGGCTCTTCAATTTTTGTCTTTAATGAATAAAAATTTTGAAAATTAACGCAACCGAAATGCAAATAAATATTACCTCTTGGCATTAATTGCCAGAAAACGGGGAAAAATCAAGTAAAAAAGGAACAAAAACAGTGACTCTGTCAGTCTGTGTCGCGTGCACCTTACAAACTAGAACAAGAAAGATTATAACTATTTATGAATATTGGACAAGATGATTAAGATTTTATAAGACATATCTTATCTTATGAATACTACATTCCCATTTATTAAGCTCTCCAGCCTCAAGGAGCAACGCAGCGGACAGCCACGAGTACGGAGCCCGCTGGTCCCGGCCCGGGCCCCAACGCCATCCCGCCAGGCTCGATCGATGTCTACACTACTACAGCACTAAGCAGTTATTTGCGGAGTTGAGTTAATTAATGTTAAAAATAACATATATACCTTATTTTATACTGGGAAGCAACTTGTTCTCGATGTTGGAAATCACTGCCATCTGTACCTGCTGCTCGTGGACCCCCTTTGGATGACATAATGTGAAATTAAAGAGCAATAATTTAGGAAATATTGTAGCAGTATTTTAATTTATATCAGAAGATAGCACACGTTATAGATGGCGGCCGATTAACGTTGAGGGCGTGTGTCTTAGAGGAAGATCAAGGCCCGGGAGCGAGGAAGGAGGAAGAAGAAAAGAAAAAGAAGAAGAAAAGCAGAAGAAAGAAGAAGAAATAGAAAGAAAAGGGAGAAGAAGGAGATCGAAGAAGAAAAAAAGAGAGAGGAAGAAGGAGTAGAAGGAAAAGAAGAAGACCGGGGAGGATCATTGGCGGCCGAAGCCAAAAATTTTAGGGGGGGGCCACCACAATTTTTTGACAAGCAAAAAAAAAAATTGAGGGGGACACAGGCAAAAAAATTGACAAGCAAAAAAAAAAAAAAAGGTCATCAGCTTAAAATTTAGGGGTGGGGGATCGTCCCCCAACTCAAATTTAGGGGGGACACGTCCCCCCCCTTCCGCCGCATATGGGGAAGATGAGAAGAAGAAGACGGGAGGAAGGAGTAGGAGGTGAAGACTGGGGTGAAGATCCCTAAATAAAGACTGTACCAATAGTATATCCACGATCGTAGCAAACAATACAGAGGAGCATGCCAACCGCTCATTTTTTCTGGATTACCGTCGATGGGAACCTTCGACATGTTTTGTTGGGGGAAATTTAATGTATTGCATATTTCAAGATAAAGAGGCTACATTTTGATGATTGTTTATTATTGATAATCACAGTCCCCCCGATCCCCAGGTTTCTCCCTAATATTCTAGAGATTATATGGCACACCGCGTGTAGAGATCGTGTCTCTCAAAGGAGGTCATTATTGTGTGTTTGAAAGTTTGCGAATCAAAAAAAAAATCGTCTCCTTTGCTACTCCAAATTTCAAACATGTTTATTGAAAGGAATATTCTGAAACAGGATATCGGCCACATAAAAACTAAGACAAAAAATGTTCTTCTGTAAAAGATCAGATACACCTTGGTTGTTGCTATTGTCATAACAAGTGTAGCGCTTCTGGCAGTCTCACCTGCACTACCCGATTCAATATAGCAGCAGTGCTGACTACTATAAAATAATTATTCACAATAAATACCATTTATATAATCATACACGTTCATTGACCCTAAATGGCATTTGTAATTGATAATGTGACCCAAGACTTCTCGGTGATACTTGATTACCCCTATGTCTACTTTTTATAAACTATAAACTTTGAAAGTTATGACAGTAATTTAATAATTACCTCCAACATGGCCAAAGTTCGTTGTCCTTAATGACCTTTGACCTAGATCATGTGACCTGAAACTCGCACAGGATGTTATGCTAGATTGCTCTTATGTCCAAGTTTTACGAATCAGATAAAGTTATGATGGTAAGTCAACAAATACCCCAATTTGGCCAAAATTCATTGACCTTAAATGACTTTTGACCTTGATCATGTGACTTGAAACTCAAGCAGGATGTTTAGTAATATTTGATTACCCTTATGACAACTTCTCATGAACTAGGTCTATATTCTTTCTAATTTATGATGACATTTCAAAAACTTAACCTTAGATTAAAATTTCGACATTGACTCCCCCAACATGGTGTAAGTTCATTGACTCTAAATGACCTTTAACCTTGGCATTGGCGGCGGAAGCCAAAAATTTAGGGGGGAGCACCAAATTTTTTTTGACAAGCAAAAAAGCAAAAAAAAAGTTATCAACCAAAATTTTAAGGGGGGACCGACAAAATTTTATTGACAACAAAAAAAAAACAGAAAAAAAAGTTATCAACGACAAATTTAGGGGGAATCGTCCCCCACCTCAAATTTAGAAATTTTCGCCGCCTATGAACCTTGGTCATGTGACCTGAAACTCGGGCAGGACGTTCAGTAATACTTGATTAACCTTATGTTTAAGTTTCATGAACTAGGTTCATAAATTTTCTTAGTTATGTTGTCATTTAAAAAAAAAATGATAACCTTCGGTGAAGATTTGATGTTGACGCCGCCGCCGCCGCCGTCAGAAAAGCGGCGCCTATAGTCTCACTACTATATGCAAGTGAGACAACTGTATTTGGCATGAAGATACACATAATCAGTTGGCGGTGAATATCATATTGCATCAAAGGAATGTTCGCGTTAATCGTCTATCTATTCTCTTTTTAGGTCTATGATATAAATCATGCGTTGATCAGCCAAAACAATTCCAAACAATTGCAGTCGCATTCAAACGTTTATTGATGATTGGGAAAAAGTATCTTACGAAACACCAGTGACACAAAATACGAACATTTCAAACAATTTTCTTTCAAAAAGAAACCATAGCTACATTTTATTATCGTCTTCTTCGCGATACGAAATGATTTCAAGGTATCTTTAGGAATAAAGATATACATATACAGCAGAATGTAAACATCGAGTCAAATTATCTTTAAAAGCAACAATAAAACTGACACATAATTTGTCAAAAAAAAGGAAATGCAAACACCTTAAACTGAAATTAAACAGACATTTTATGTAGGACACATTCCATGAATAATGAAATTTTCAAAAACTTCAAATCGTGCAGATTAATGTGGTAGCAATATTTCATAAATAACCAACACAGAATAATTAAAATCATTGTACTTGTATTTTATTTAGAGATGATTGTTTTCTAAATCAATTTGAAAACTTACAAAACAAATATATAAATTGAAAGATGAACAGAAGACAAAAAAAATACCTCAAACACACAATGTGAAAGACTTTGTCTTGGATATCGTAAAAAAACATGATTTCATTAAAAACTTGATAAAACATCTTTCTAAAGTCAGCTAATAACACAGTATAGTCGGATCGACGACGACGACTACTACTGTATACTACATTACGAGAAGGAGGAGAGGAAGAGTGAATAAAGGAAATAAAATTGAAACCAATAAAAAGGGAAAGATAAGTAATTGAGAGGAGGGGATGATTGACAAACTGCAAACATTTCAGGTCACTCTTGATAATAAAAATGGAAAATCACTCGCGCTTCGCACTCGCATTGTCCATTTAATGCAACAAATATCCTGTTCATAAAGATTGCATGGCGCTTAAACACCAACTTACCTTAAATCACACAATGAGAGACAAACTGCAACCATTTCAGGTCACTATTGATAAGAAAAATAAGAAAAATCGCTCGCGCTTCGCGCTCGCATTGTCCAAAAAAAGATATCCTAATCAGAATAAGGATTGCATGGCGCTTAAAAACTTACCTACCTCAAATCACACAATGTGAAAGACTGTCTTTGGATATCGCAAAAAACATGATTTCATTGAGAACTTGATAAAATATCTTTCCAAAGTCAACACTATAGTTGGATCGACTATAAAAATGTCTCCCTTTCAAAAAGAATGTAGGAAAAATATTTCATGTCGCTCGTCGTACTTTCAATGTAATTTCATAATAAAACGGCGCTCGCATTGTCCACATGGGCGGAAATCCCAGGGGGACAGGGGGACGCGTCACCCTACCAAAACTAGTAGGGGGGACACAATATAAAATGTCCCCCTACTATTTTTTGTCTTTTATGATTGTGGAAACAAAATAATTCACAACCGAAATGATACATGTATTTTCGATTAAATGACCTTAAAATTCGGGTGAAAACCTTTTTTTTTTATTTGCTTGTCAAATTTTCCAGCCCGTGGTCCCCCCTACCTATCGGGACAGATTTCCGCCCATGATTGTCCATTTAACAAAACAAATATCCTGTTCATAAGGATTGCCTGGCGTTTGAAATTTCTTGTTTTCAAATCAATATAGAAACAAGTATTTCAGTTCGCGCTTCGTACTTTCAATGTTTTTTTAATAAGATAAACACTATGTTCGTGATTACATTAAAGTGCTTAAAATTACTCTTTTCAGGACTGAATACAAAATAATTCAGCACCATTTCGGGCCTGCATGTTTGTGTAGTGATATACATTACATTTCGCATTCATATACCTAATATGAATCTTTTCAAATTTAAAATGCCCCCCCCCAAAAAAAAAAAAATAAATAAAAAATAAGTTCAGCTCACGCTTCGCGCTCATATCATTTTATTATATTCAGATACTCATCATAATTATGAATGAAACGATGCTTGAAATTTTCTTTTTTCAGGTAAGTAGGACCTATATTAATATTAAAATCATTTAGCTCGCGCTTCGCGCTCCTAATGTTTCTTTAGTGATATGAATATCCTGATTATGATTTTGGACGGTGCTTAAAGTGTCCCTTCTTCGACCACTGAGCCCTATTTAAAAAAAAATAAAAAATGATTAAAACGATAAATAATACATCGCACTTGCTTTATTTCATTAGTGCCCTCTGCATACATACAAAATTAATGATGCTCAAAATGCCCTCTTTTTCATGTTAGCATATATATACCAACAAAAACAATTCGTGCTTGCATTGATGTCATTCTGTACACAAATTTTGCTCACCTTACTTTCATCACAAATAAAAAAAATACCATGCTTTGGAATGAAAATTTGATTGTAAAAGGGAGTGATCTACGTGGCACATACCTGACGCAAATAATATAGTAAGTGCCCCCGCAATGACGTAAAGTAAACATGTCACTATTGACAATGTCTCTTTCAAATAATAGGCATGCATCTATTTTTTTTCTCTCTCCTCTCTCTTTTCTTTTCTGAGGTATTTTTTCATTTCGGTAAAAAAAATATATAGGCCTACTGTTATTCTAATCCCTGACAATGACAATGAACGTATATTAAAAAGTGAAACATAATTATACTTTTTCTTCTTAAACATAATCCTCCCATAACAATGCTGTCCATGCAGTTCAGTGAGGGTGATATCTGGTCTCATGCAACGTGACCGGGAGCATTTCCGATGGTTGCCATGGGAACATCATATTTTTCATCAACTGGGACCTCCATGTACTTCTCATCCGATCTGGTATTTCTGTAAATTAGAAATGAGAGCAATAACCTGAATGATAAATTCTGACTATATAAACACAAGTGAATGGAGCGGTTTTTAGTGCGATTCTGGGCATTAATAGTGTGTAGTTTACAAATTAAGGAAGGTCAAGTAAAGAAAGCTTTGTATATTGAAGATTAATTTTCTCTGGGTGTCAATAGGCCCTATCCCGTGATGGATGAAATATTAAGAACTTGTTCATGTTGTTAAAGGGGATTAAATCGAAGGTTGGATAAGATTGCTCATCAGAAATTACATCACAGGAGAGGGGGGTACCCTGGATAAAGGTGTGAGAATTTGAGGGGAAAGGACAATACATACGTTTGTAAAAATGGTCTCCCTTCCCCCTTAGCGCCAAGAAGATGGTGTGACTGGTAAGCTGGATTTATCTAATGATATTTCCATTTATTATTTTTGTCATCAAAGTTATGCTAGGTAATTTATGCAATAAATGAGTGGTAATAAGCCATTTATGTTCTTGTCGCAGAAGTTTCGAAGCAAATTCAATGTTTGAATAAAAAAGTGGACCCCTCCCGTTGAAAGGTCCCCCACTTCTCAAACACTCTCATAGATTATGTCCCCTGTTATATTTCATCAGTCTAGATTGGAGCTCTCTTTCCCAAACGCCAACATAGAAGAGGACGTCCTGAATCCCTATTCTCAATACAGTTCCAAATCCCATCACCTCCCCTTGTCATCATGAGTTGTCCAAATCGGCTTGCTACTGTCCTTTTCACACAAAGACTTAAACCAATAGCTAACTTCATTCAACCCTATTAATAAGGAATATTGTCCACAAAAATACCTGAAATTCTCTCCCTCCTGTACAGTCTCAGGTAGCTTGCGCCCCTTGGTCTCAGGCAGAAGAAGAGCCAGAAGACCCGCTGCTATGCTCATTGAACCATAAATTATGAACGGAAGGGGGGCCCAAGTACGACCGGAGATCCGTATGAGGGGGGCAATAATGCCCCCTACACGGGATGACATGGAGCACATCCCTATACCTACACTCCTGAATAGAAACAAATTGAAACAATAAAGACACAAAATTAGTGATACGCTACGTTCATTAAGGTCTCCCCTGCATTATGAAATCCAGTATATATCATTAGCGTTGAGTTTGTGGTCTGGAAATACAAAAGTTAATTCCGATACCGAGTATTCTTTAATACAACAAAAAATCACATTAAATTATTTATGTTATAACTGAATTTTTCCGCTCTTGCCTCTTTATCTCTCCTTTGCGTATAAAATAAAAGGGATTGAAAGATATCAAAATGCATATAGCATCCTTATGTACGCTTCATGAAGTAAGTTTCATATAAACTTCAGGATCTTATCATTTTTAAGTTATGATTTTTTTAACAAAAGTTAATCTCATATTACGACTTTTTAAGTTGATATCTCCTCCGCCCAATCGCCGTTGAAAGAGTGGCGCCTATGACGAGCCTGTACTGTGTAGGCGAGACCCAAACCCTCATCAGTCAGTATTTTTTCATGCATTTCTAGTTATTTATTGCTTTTCTTGCTTCTCTTCTCACCCTTCTGCCGAGGATCCGATCAGCAGAATCGCTTGAAAAATTAAAAATCGTCTATGTCCACATCTTATTTTTGTTGGATGATAAGATGATGTAGTCACATAATGACGCATATATAATTTATTTCCTTTCTTTAATATTCCTCCGACTTCTTCACCCATCTGTGCCTCAGAAATGATTCACTAGATTGATGACATATTTGCACTAAATAGATATGCATGCTGTTTTCATTCTTATTAAGTTTCCCCTTTATTCCTCTACCATTGTGACACATTTTTGGATCAACCTCTCTCACCCTCTCTCCCCATCTTCATCTCCCTCTCTCTCTCTCTCTCTCTCTCTCTCTCTCTTTTATGTATTTCTCCCCTTACTGACCTGAGGGGTGTTGGATATAATTCAGCTGAGTAGATGTAGATGATGCTGAATGAAGCAGTCACGCCAAACTTGCCAATGGTTGCCATGACGACTCTTCCTATACCAGCCGCTGAAATCAAATTTTAAAAAAAATTGAAAACTAGCATTATTCCTAGAAATGGTTTCTTCTGCACCAGTTACATCATTTAATTGTATGTTGACATTCTAGACAGGGTTGTGTAAATAAGCATATATTTGACTCCTGTCACAAATGCCCTATGTTACTTTTTTATCATTATTATTATTGTTGTTATTGTTATTATCATTATATGATTATTACTATTATAATCATTGTTGTTGTATTTGTTGTTGTTATTGTGATGATTATTATTGCTATTTTACTTACGAATGACGATAGAAAGAATGCAGGCGACGCCCCCTAACACAAGGTAGAAACAAGTAGATGGGCGACGCCCAAAGTACTCCAAAGCGAATATACTACTGACGTAAGCCGGCACCTCTACAGCACCGGATACAAACGCTGCAATGTAAACATTGACCCCAAAGTCAGAAGAGCTCAGTGCTAGGCCGTAGTAGACTAAACTCTCAACAAACCTAGTAAAAAAAAGAAGAAAATAAGAGGGAAATCCCCCTCTATTAGAACAATTTTATTGTGGAATTCGAAAGAGCGAAACTGATATTAGAAGATTGTTTATCTAAGATATGTGTTTACTTGCCGAGTGAAGCAAACAATGTTTATAGTAAGAGATGGTTTTAGTAGAACTTAAATTCAGTTTGTTGAAGAGATACAACATAGTATTCATTGTGTTATATGATATGGGATTGATGATATTTATCAGGAAACTTCTTCAATACGTATAAGGGTACATGGGTATGGTTGGGACTGTCACCACTCAACTGATGATTATAGTCAGGGATCGTCACAACTCAGCTGATGATTATAGTCAGGGATCGTCACCACACAGCTAATGATTATAGTCAGGGATCGTCACCACCAAACTGATGATTACAGTCAGGGATCGTCACCACACAGCTAATGATTATAGTCAGGGATCGTCATCACTAAAATGATGATTATAGTCAGGGATCGTCACCACTAAACTGATGATTGCAGTCAGGGATCGTCATCACTCAGCTGAAGATTATAGTCAGGGATCGTCACCACTAAGCTGATGATTATAGTCAGGGATCGTCACTACTTAACTGATGATTATAGTCAGGGATCGTCACCACTAAACTGATGATTGCAGTCAGGGATCGTCACCACTAAACTGATGATTATAGTCAGGGATTGCCATCACTCAGCTGATGATTATAGTCAGGGATCGTCACCACTAAACTGATGATTATAGTCAGGCATCGTCACCACTAAACTGATGATTATAGTCAGGGATCGTCATCACTCAGCTGATGATTATAGTCAGGGATCGTCACCACCAAACTGATGATTACAGTCAGGGATCGTCACCACACAGCTAATGATTATAGTCAGGGATCGTCATCACTAAGTTGATGATTGTAGGATCTTATTCAAAACTAGATAACCCTTTTGTTAAAGTCCATGTTTTGTTAAACTCCATGTACAGATTTGGACTGCATACCTTAGTAACTAAACTGTAGGCATGATAGGTTGCCAGGTATTTTAACAGGCTGGGTTGTCATAATAAGTAGACTATGGTTTAACAGGTGTATAGGATGACAGACTCTTTGTGTTTCATATTTTTGTTTGGTGTGCTGGCAAGAAAAGCCAAGCCAGCTCACTCTCACTTTTGATTTCGGAGAAGGTCCAATTTGGGGTGTTTCCTAACCAAGGAAAAGGGCGTGTGCCACCCTACCCAGTGCGGGGAGGTTCCTTTCTACTCGATGCCGAATTGTAAGTAATGTTTGGTTCATACGTTTTAATATTAATACAATTCTTATGCTTAATATGGCATGTCTGTTTTCAGAAAGAAAGACAGATTTACATATATATATATTCTGCTCATTTTGTCACCAAATGACATCTTACTCCAGTCTTCAATGTGAATATAATTATCCTTACTAAAATGAACAAAGTTGTATTTTTGAAGTCTGTTAAAGTCAATTATATAATTGATCTACGATTCAGAGAAATAATTATATTAGATTTCTCAACTGTTATGTATTTTCTTGACTATCAGAAAGCTTATGCTAATAGAAGCTTGTTATTCATTTACTTTGATAATAAATATGAAAGCTGATTTTGATAAGCTGATATCTTTGTGAATAGAATATTGTTAGGGCCTTTGCTGTTAAGTATTTGGTCTATTCCTATTTTAGACGGCTGTCAACCTAGGGTCAGCCCAGAGTCAATGTGGAGTCAATGTAGGTCAGGGTAGCACCTACCCTCTATGTCCAGGTCATGAGTCAAAATGTCATTCGAGGGGAATGACTCACTTCAGTCAGCCGAAGCTATTGTTCGTCGGACTCGACCATAATTCTTCCAAGTTAGAGCTTCAACTCAACTCTTGTTCTTCATTCTTCAAGGACACGTGTCTTCTTCGCTGATGACGTCAGTCGTGTTCTTCGTCGTCGTCGTCGATCATCGGCATACTTGTTCCTCGTCATAATCGTCCAATCTTCGTAGTCGTCGTGGTTTGTCGATCTCTTCTGTTTTCGAACTCCGCATTTACCCGATTGAAGGTTTGATCAAGCAATCGATAAACTTTCCAAGATTTTCGGTAACATAATTTAAAGGCCTATTTCCAGATCAATCTCTTCCCATAAACTTGGGACAGTCAATGATGATTATACTCCTTCTCTATATGAAATGATTTATTGAATATCTGTTTGCAATTATACTTATGTTCTCAACGATTCAATGTAAACGACTAATTATATTTTGTGACATTAAATTGATAACTTCATTTATATCTTGAATATCCTTTGGTCTTTTATTCAGGGTGGTTAAGTAGCCTGTAGATTAATAAGTTAATTAGAGCAGTTTCGCTCGTGACAATGATTATAGTCAGGGATCGTCACCACTAAACTGATGATTATAGTCAGGGATCGTCACTACTCAACTGACGATTATAGTAAAGAATCGTCATCACTAAGCTGATGATTGCAGTCAGGGATCGTCATCACTCAGCTGATGATTATAGTCAGGGATCGTCACCACTAAGCTGATGATTATAGTCAGGGATCGTCACTACTCAACTGACGATTATAGTAAAGAATCGTCATCACTAAGCTGATGATTATAGTCAGGGATCGTCACCACTCAGCTGATGATTATAGTCAGGGATCGTCACTACTCAACTGACGATTATAGTAAGGAATCGTCATCACTAAGCTGATGATTATAGTCAGGGATCGTCACCACTCAGCTGATGATTATAGTCATGGATCGTCATCACTAAACTGATGATTGTAGTCAGGAATCGTCACCACTAAACTGATGATTGCAGTCAGGGATCGTCATCACTAAACTGATGATTATAGTCAGGGATGGTCACCACCAAACTGATGATTACAGTCAGGGATCGTCACCACACAGCTAATGATTATAGTCAGGGATCGTCACCACTAAACTGATGATTATAGTCAGGGATCGTTACCACTAAACCCCTGATTATAGTCAGGGATCGTCATCACACAGCTGATGATTATAATCAGGGATCGTCACCACTAAACTGATGATTATAGTCAGGGATCGTCACAACTCAGCTGATGATTACAGTCAGGGATCGTCACCACACAGCTAATGATTATAGTCAGGGATCGTCATCACTAAAATGATGATTATAGTCAGGGATCGTCACCACTAAACTGATGATTGCAGTCAGGGATCGTCATCACTCAGCTGATGATTATAGTCAGGGATCGTCACCACTAAGCTGATGATTATAGTCAGGGATCGTCACCACTAAACTGATGATTATAGTCAGGGATCGTCACCACTAAACTGATGATTGCAGTCAGGGATCGTCACCACTAAACTGATGATTATAGTCAGGGATTGCCATCACTCAGCTGATGATTATAGTCAGGGATCGTCACCACTGAACTGATGATTACAGTCAGGCATCGTCACCACTAAACTGATGATTACAGTCAGGGATCGTCACCACTAAACTGATGATTATAGTCAGGGATCGTCATCACTCAGCTGATGATTATAGTCAGGGATCGTCACCACCAAACTGATGATTACAGTCAGGGATCGTCACCACACAGCTAATGATTATAGTCAGGGATCGTCATCACTAAGTTGATGATTATAGTCAGGGATCGTCACCACTAAACTGATGATTGCAGTCAGGGATCGTCACCACTAAGCTGATGATTATAGTCAGGGATCGTCACTACTCAACTGACGATTATAGTAAAGAATCGTCATCACTCAGCTGATGATTATAGTCAGGGATCGTCACCACTGAACTGATGATTGCAGTCATGGATCGTCATCACTAAACTGATGATTGTAGTCAGGAATCGTCACCACTAAACTGATGATTATAGTCAGGGATCGTCATCACTAAACTGATGATTATAGTCAGGGATCGTCATCACTCAGCTGATGATTATAGTCAGGGATCGTCACCACCAAACTGATGATTACAGTCAGGGATCGTCATCACTAAACTGATGATTATAGTCAGGAATCGTCACCACTAAACTGATGATTATAGTCAGGGATCGTTACCACTAAACCCCTGATTATAGTCAGGGATCGTCATCACTCAGCTGATGATTATAATCAGGGATCGTCACCACTAAACTGATGATTATAGTCAGGGATCGTCACCCTTCAGCTGATGATTATAGTCAGGGATTGTCACCACTAAACCCCTGATTATAGTCAGGGATCGTCATCACTCAGCTGATGATTATAATCAGGGATCGTCACCACTAAACTGATGATTATAGTCAGGGATCGTTATCACTCAGTTAATGAGTATAGTCAGGGATCGTCACCACTAAACTGATGATTATAGTCAGGGATCGTCACCATCAAATTGATGATTATATTCAGGGATCGTCACCCTTCAGCTGATGATTATAGTCAGGGATTGTCACCACTAAACCCCTGATTATAGTCAGGGATCGTCATCACTCAGCTGATGATTATAGTCAGGGATCGTCACCATTCAGCTGATATTCCGGTCAGGGGTCGTCACCAATAAGCTGATGATTAATGTCAGCGATCATCATCACTAAATTAATATATTCAAGGGTCGTCACTAGCAAGCTGTTGATTTCAGAATCGACATCACTCAGCCTATGATTTTAATAAACTTATCAATCAATGAACCAGCTGTTTATCCTATAGGCCTGCAGACGCTTTAGAATGCCATCGACTTGTTATCGAGATGTCGAGATAATTTATTCCGCCAAGTCACATAATACGTTATTATGTCAACATTGTGAGATACGTTATCTCGCTATGTTTACATATTACAAGTCAACGCTAAATTTGATTTCATATGTACATCTTTAGCGCACGTGGATATTGGTCTGTAGCCACGAGCCACCCACACTGCGGCCCAGATTCGTTTTTAAGTAGATGCTTTGATATAATATTAAATCTCACAACTTCATATATATATCAACATGCCAAGACATATCAACGTTATGTCAACTTGGCTAGATAAATAATCTTGCCAACTCTACAAGCCGATGGCACTTTAAAGCTTCACATATTTCCAATGCTTAGATGCTATATCAATTGTGATTCGGAAAGACCACGTTGTTTCTATACAATTCCAGTGCGGAGTGTTATATTTTCTTACCAGTTGAATAGAAGGTTGAACGATTCAAGTCTCAGATTAGGTGTCCGAAACAGATCGATGATGGTCGCTCGGTTCTCTCCTCTTTCTCTTTGCTAAATGATAATGAACGGTCGTATGAGACCCCATTCAACAAGTTTATAATAAAAATGATGAAAAGGGACAGGCAAAAACGACATATAATGAATATTTCAGACATGAACTAGAACTAATCACTAAAAGTGGTTGATATCCCGCCTGACCATAATATTAGTAAGAATATGCTGTTACCGTGGAGAGCAGTATCTAACATTTCGAGAATTTTTTTTCAAATCTCCATACAAATATCAATGTGTATGCCAAGACTCAAAGTATTGTGTTAAAACTGAGGAAGAAGTTCGATCGGCAAGATTTGCAACGGACTGACCGCCCGATCGATAACCCAACCGTTCGCCGATTCCAAAATGTCTCCTTGAAACTAGTAGGTATAGCGATAAGAGTGAAAGGAAAAAGACCGTACTAGTACCCCAAGCAGAGAATATTTACGATAGAAAGTAGCGATAAAAATCACCGAGAGATATTTATATTTAACAAAATCAGAGAGCCAATACCATTAAATAATCTTCATCCTTATAACACCATCATTATCGTATAGTTTTTTAAGTTACTTCTGTTAGTTTTTAAGTCTCTTAATCAGCAGGCACCTTTATATCTGCGTGATTGTTTGACCCTATACACCCCTCGCAGGAATGTACGAGCCTCCAGTGACCCATTAATGCTCACATATAATATCACTAAGAAACTGGCTGGAGATTTTTACCGTAACCGCTTCAAAATATTGGAATCGCTTACCTTTTACTCTTAGACAATCACCATCTGTTCCTTCATTTAAAAAGGGACTTAAAACCTTTTTTTCCAATCCAGATTTTTAGGATTGTAAGATTCATTTTTATAGTTGTAAAAATTTCTTTTCTTGTTGTAAGCACTTTGGGCCATTCTGGGAAAAGCGCAGTATATAAATGATTATAAAAATAATAAATTATTATTATCAAAATCATTACCATTATTTGGACCGTGTTAATGTTTAGACTTGCTGTTTAATATCAAACATATAAAGGAAAATAAATAAAGGGACTTTCGAGTCCTTGTTACCATTTGTTCTTTATCGCTTTCCGTGAAGACTGGCTGGGGCAAAGGAACTTTGTTGGTTTTTGAGATTTTGCCGATGATTTCATTGGCCTTATCAATCCTTCCAACACTCAACAACCAACGGGCCGACTCGGAAACGATCCTTAAAAAACAAACATGTAAACACAAAACACGCAAATTTTAGGTTTTCCTCAATTTTCTTATTTATCTATATCAATAATCAATAACATCTTATTTTCATATCAAATATTCGCTTCTTTCTATTCTTTAGGCCTCGATACCAGTTTTCTATTCTTTTTTTATTGCTTTCCAACATCTCTTAATCTAAATCTAAGTTCTTTTGTGAACCTAAAGTTAAACTATAGAAATATTTTTAACATTGTAAAAATGGAAAATGACATTCCAAACACAATTTCCACATATTTCAAGAATTTTCAGATCGCTTTAAATCGGCTAAAGAACACAAATGATCAAAAACACAAGCCCTGATTACAAACTGATAAATATTTGCATTACATGATTCTAATTGTGTGAAGTGTCACGTGATTCTCCGTTAAAATCCGCGCATTAATTCGAATGATTTCTTCAAAATAATGGACAACTGATATCTGGGGCCCGTAACATAAAGCTTTATCGCAATGATCGTAGAACACATTTCTACGATTGATTGCATTGACTACAATGTACAATCAATCGTGAAAATCAAGCGTACGATTAATCGCTAACCTTTGTGATACGGGACTCTGTAAAGCTATTTCAAAAAAAAAATAATTAACCTTTTCTGTGCGTCCAACCCCAGCTTATTGCATTCTCCCTTTACGCCGAGAGACGCTCAAGCCATAGCATTAGTACTGTATAATATGAAGTAGAAAACGATACGAAATGTCTACAGGAATGTTCCGCGTTAAAAGGGAGGTGGACGTAGTTTTACAGAATTGTCCAGAATGGAATATGAATACCACTTACGGGATAAATGCATAGAAAACGACAACTGGGATAAATGCATAGAAAACGACAACTGGGATCGAGAGAGCGAGCTGTAGATGTCTCCAGTCTCGGATCAGATAAGCAATAACCGACAGTCCCATGTATCCAATAGAGAATCCTATCATAATCCCAGTACCTGCAATTACACGCCTTGATGGGCCTACGAATTCCGTTCCTGTAACAAAAGAATAAGAAAAAAAATAATGATCATTATGATACCATTACTCATCACCCAACGTTTCTTTTCAGCGATACTCACACGACTTACGAGTAAATACTTTTTATGACGAGCAAATACTTTGTATGAACCTGAACAATGTCATGAAATTCATCTTTGTTTCAAATTACTTCAGGCTGCCGGTGCATACTAAAATCACTTTCCTCGAGTGAAGGGCCTCCAGATTAAACTACCCCAACATATATCAGGTACCGCGGAACGGTTTTGAAAGTGGTGGAGGGGCGGGGCTGAGCCATACAAAATTTCACGATCAGATGGTCATTTTTACGTTTTTGTATATGGTTTTGGAAAAAATTGGGGGCTGAAGCCCCCCCCCCCCCCCGGTTCCGCGGCCCCTGTATATAGTTTACTTACCAAGTACAAATGCAACGAGGAAGACCCCCATGTTGAACATAGCCAGGTTAGTTCTTAGAAAGACAAACCACCAGAAGGAGGGGGCGAAGGCCACTGCTACCCCGAAGGCTACCTGCCCAGTTATACATGTCCACAGTGTTATCAATCGACCAAATCTAGTCAATCAGAGAAAAAAGCACCAATCAGTTCATCTATTAGAACTGCATTAATGATTTTAGCAGACAGACGAGAGGTTTGTTTTGTCAAGTTGAATCAGGGTCTGCTGTCTAGCAAAGAAGAAAATAATAATTTGACGGAATCATCATAACAATTATATTTTGGGAGCCAGATTTAGACTTTCTGTTGTCCAGTATGTTGAAAATTCATGCGGAAGTAATATTTCTCATGTTTAATAGAAGAGAATACAACTTTAAACAAGAACAGGAATATTGCAATTATCAAACTTAGATAAAAATATCAGCATTTAATTTGGCAGTAATTGTATACATAGGCATATTCTAGTACAGTCTCTGAAGTTTGATTTACTTTCTGCGCATGATTGTCATTTATTGTGATATTTGTGGACTGGGCAGACACATTGTGATATCTTGTAACAAACATTGCCATTTTGTTCTCAGAGATAACTGACGTGTCTTTTAGTGGATTTGAATCGGTATTTTATTCAAACACTTGGCTGGTACAAGGCGATACGCAAGTTGCTGGGCTGTTTATGAAATTTATGGTTTATATATCTTGCGGTGCATGTATGCTACCGGATGTTATAATAATAATAATGATATATTGGACTTTTTTGCAATAAAACTATCAAAATACAATCTCAAGCAGTCCAAAGACTGAAATATAGCGACTGCTTACATGTACAAATAGAACCATAACAAAAATGTCAAGCAAACATTATAAATAGATATTCAAATACAATACAAATTCATACCGACGAAAAGGAAATGAATCATAAAAGCGCAAAAATGCAAGAATGAAAATGAGACCCAAAGAGAATAGGGACAGAGGGGGTGGGGGGCAACGAGGACCAACCAGGACCTTGAAACTGACCATTAACAAGATACAATGTATTCTATCTCTTATTATATAGTGGTATTGTCCACATCAATTGCACGTACCCTTTTTTCCCTCTCACATTTTTAATGATCCACATACATTCCAACAACCACTTTTGATTTTCCACTCGGTACGGACTATGAGGGTGGGTTCATAAAATCATATAAGGGGTATTTAATTGGGTGTATTTCCAGTTCGTCTACCATCAGTTCGTCCGCTATCCACATGGTCTAATTGCCTATTCGGCCACTCACCATTTCGTCTAATAACCAGTTGGTCCAATAGCCATTTAGTCCATATACCATTTGGTCTAATTGGACTAAGTGTTAATTGTGAAAAATGAATGAAAATGAAATGGATATTACACTAACTGTTTATGAGACGAAATGGTCATAGAAGAAATGGTGATTAGACGAAGTGACGATTGTACCAAATGGTTGCTAGACAACACTTTGATGGACAGAATGTCATTATACCTCTCTAAATGAAAGCAGACAACTGTGGTAAGTGGACGAGTTGGCAGTAGACGAATTGGCAATTTACCTTTAATTGCACGATTGTAAGAAAATGAGATATGGTGAACAAACCTGTCCGCGATGTAACCGAAAACGACGCTCCCGGTGAGGACTCCAACAAACCACAATGACGATGATATGTCGGACAAGTCCTTATTACCACAGACTAAATCGAACTGAAAAATAAAGATCAAGATATATTCAATAAAGGGGTGAATTTACTTAGTCAAAAGTCCCAAAATGCTTCTGACGAAATAGTATTCTTATACCGTAATTCTGCCAAGTAATCAGCCATGGCGTAATTTCCCTCAGCAAGAAATTTATCCACATTGTGCTGCACTCGACCCAGGTGAGGTGAATGGGTACCCGGCAGGAATAATTCCTTGAATGCATGAGCGCTGAAAGGCAGCTCGAGCTAAAGCCGGGGTAACAATAATAACAACGCGCCTCGGAATATAATATTTCTAGATAGATGGCGCTATATAAATGCCTATTATTATTATTATTATTAATATTATTATTATTATTGTACCTGAATCTTTTTTATCATTATCTATTTATTCTTTACATTGCGACCAAAACAAGATAATGAAAACATCAATCAATATTAATAAACGAACTAAAAAATCGAAGAATGAGTTCATGTCGCCTGATTTGCGCTTTATTTAAGCAAATTGTTAACAATGAAAGTAGTTTCTAATTAATTAGATGCATCTTTTAGAAAAAGACAGAATATTTTCAGTGAAGTTTGTAACCTTTCAGAATTGTCATTTTCTACTTGAAATTTGGAATATGTATTCATTCAGACACGTGAAAAAATAAAATCATGACTGGGATCGCATGAAGAAATATAGGTGAGTACAATATTTGAAAAAATTTACACATAATATTGCTCGTAATAATTGTAATAGGCCTTTTATAATTATTAACAAATATCAACTTTAATTTGGAGCATAATTTCATCTCTTGTCTGCAAACAGTTTTTTCGCTTGGTACACTTCAGTTGCAATCGGTGTTCGGGAGAGTCAAACACAAGCACCCCATCCCCCACCCCCTCCACCACCATCTTGACAACCACTACCACCCGAATTTGAACTTGGAAAATTCCACTTGATCATTACAAATTTAGGCAGTGGCGTTTTGACGAGTTTTTAACTATTATAACCATTGAGAGAACGCCAGAGTCCACAAATACTGCGGTCCATAGTGACCTATGGTCATCCTCAATCAATATCTACATTATCGGTCATTAACTGTTACATTTAATTGAAAAAAAACGACAAGTACAATATTGTTTAAATATGAAGTTCAATCTCCGTCTCGTACAAACTATATCAGGCTGTCCAAGTCCACAGTCCGAGTTAATATAAATATGAATATGATTATAAGTGCTAGAATTAAATGGATGGCTTTGCGGTTTGACCTTATTTGTAGTTCATATGTACACCAACTTCTCAGGAATTTAGACAAGCTTGTTAGCCATGGCTGTCATAATAATAGCCAATTTTTCTAAAGCGCTTTTCCCAGAATGACACTATCATTATTTGTTTATTCGCGGTCATCCTGGAAAATTTGGATTTTTAGTTTTCACAGAATCTGGAATATTTTAAGATGAATATGAAACAACAAATGGGTCTTCGCACAAGACTATAGTACATAATTGCCGTTTGTACACAAGTCTTCGAGTGAAATGTTGAACAGACTATCCCCACACTGGCGACATCCTTGTACATGCTAAGAAATATCTCGGTCACATTTCCTCTACGGCGGCCGTACGGCGAGTCGAAAACGGCGTTATATCTCGGTCACATTTGATCTACGGCGGTGGTACGGCTAGTCGAAAACAGCCGTTTTATTCATTATAATTAAAACCACCTATATAGGCCTATAACTGGTACAAAAATGTTAACACGGCTTTTTCTTCGACTAGCCGTGCAGCCGCCATAGAGCAAATGTAACCGAGGTACTAAAAGAAAAATGTACCAGCTACATAGGTGGTTTAATAAAAGTGAATAAAACGGCTGTGTTCGACTTGCCGTACGACCGCCGTAGAGCAAATGTGACTGAGGTATAAAGGACCTAAACATGCTAAAGGAAACATTCTACTCACGTCCATGTTAATGGTTGATTTATAACGACTCGTGTCGTGATCCCAGCCATCCGAACACGGTATCTCGTCCAGGGCATGGTAGTCGATGACCAGGGACGTCGTGGTCGAGTTCACATCGGGCGGTGGCTCGAAGGGCAGGCTGGAGACATTGTACATCGAGCACTGACTGAACTCAGATGAGTTTGTCTGAGGTATACTGACATAGCGCTTCAACTCCTCGCACTCGTCCACACTCACGCTCAGTTGACTGCAGTTTTCACTTTTCCATGCAGGGACCTGTAAGGCAAATTACATTTACAAATTAATATGAATACATTACAAACATCAAATCGCAAATTGTGATATTTACATAAAATTATAATTCACATATATATATGAACTACAAATAATCAAAATGCTGGGGCTCGCTATCATAAGCAAAACGCTTTAAAGAATATCGGTAAGGAGAAATGAAAGATGAATGATAAACAAAAGAGGGAATATAATCAGCAAACACGTACAGTGATGTTTGTAGGGCTTTTGTTGTTGTTGTTTACCAATCCGTTTGTGAACGTCAACTTTAGTCTTCTACCCATTTAGTCTGCAGGCACAGACCCTGATTGAAACTTTGATCAATTAGTGTGTCTCCACGTAAATACTAGCACATACAAAACTTCCTTCAGTACACAAGGCATGAGAAGGCTGCACATTCAGACCCTTTACCGGAAGCGTTGTGGCCCAGTGGATTAGTCTCCGGACTTTGAAACAGAGGGTCGTGGGTTCAAATCCCAGCCATGGCGTAATTTCGTTCAGCAAGAAATTAATCCACATTGTGCTGCACTCGACCCAGGTGAGGTGAATGGGTGCCTGGCAGGAATTTACTCATTGAAATGCCGAGCGCGTGAACGCTGCTTGAGCTACAGCCAGGGTAATAATATCCAAGTCCTTTGGAAGCGCATAGAGACGTTATTCATAAGGTGTTATGCTCTATACAAGAACTGACTATTATTATCATTACTAACTCGAGAGAAGGGTTTGCACAGCAGACTACTACCCATTTGGGTCTCATAACCTCCACTTTAGTCAAGGATAGAAGGGGTCGAACCAGGTTTAGATATACAATGTTTTCATGTTTACTTGTCAATTTGAGGACGCATCTGAATGATGCCACTCGTGTGTAACCTTGAGCATTTTCTGCAAATTAATTGGCAAAATCCAATAGGGCCGCCAATATAGACAAATTGCGCATAAAAATCATGAAATTGTCCATACAACCAGTGGCTATAAAGTACATGCAATCGTGCTGCCGTAGTGAAATACTCTCTGAAAAAATGAATTTTGACAAAATATTAATTTTCTTGATAATCAAAATGGCCGCCATAGATCCCTGTACAATATGAATAGAGAATATTAATTTTTACAACAGTGAGCACTAAAATGCAAGTAATAGTGATCTATGAGTGAAGTAATGTCTGAAAACAATTGCTAACAATATATATAATTTTTTTATGTAATGTATGTGATAAATCCTGTATTTTGATATTTAAAATTGCCGCCAAAGGCCCTAAAAGTATTGTGTACGATGTTTGACAGGACAAAAACCAATCACAATGTGAGTGCTAAAATTAGTGGAATACTGCCTTAAAATATAATTTTCAACTAAATATATTATTCGGGTTTCATATATGTATGCGAAATATTGTATTTTGACTTTCAAAATGGCCGCCAAAGACGTTGACTGTTTTATGAACAATCGATCTGGGAAACCAATTTTCACAGGAGATAGCACCATAAAATGCATATTATTGTGATCTAAGAGTAAAATATTGTCTGAAAACGTAATTTCTAACAAGATATATCATTTATTTTGCCATGCAGGTAATAAATGATGAAATTTGAAAGTCAAAATGGCCGCTACAGACCCTGTATGTACTTGTAAATGGGAACAAATATTTTTAACAGAATTTTGCTTTGCTTAACTAAATGGTGTTGCATGTATGAGTGAAATATTGTCTGAAATATGAGTTCTAACGAAATAGATCATTTCTTATGTTATTTAGGTGATAATGGCTGCAATGTTTTTTTTTTGTGGAAATTGTCTTCCCCCATTCAAATATTACATATTACGTTAGGGGAATATGGCGGCCATTTTCAAATTTCAAAATGCAGCATTCATCACCTTATTGACACAAGCTATGATATATTTCTTTAGAAATTATTGGGTTTAGACAATACTTTACAGTTTACACTCTTGACACGAAACCTTCAAAAAATCAATGTATATCTATAAAAAAAACACACGGTTCGACCCCTTCTCTATGGGGCCTATCCTGGACTATACTTCCCTTCTTTGCATTGTTCGTCAACCAGTTCAACTTCTAACCATTTGGCCTCATTTTCTCTTTGGGTGTGTTCAATGTCGCTTTTTAAATTCAAACAAAAACATAAATCGTGATTGAAAACGCCATTACAAAACACCGGACACACAAATCTATTTATCTTTTTATCTATTTTATAGGCTTTACCCATTTCGTTTAATGTCCTCTTGGTCTACGACGTAAAAATGCTGTTATAGATTTATGCATCCCTTTTTGTATTATCAACCTTACATACACAGTTTTAATAAGTGTTTACAATCTTAAACAACAAAGTTCAAAGTTTATATTACATTATCAATAAATT
The DNA here is from genome assembly GCF_018143015.1 of Lytechinus variegatus. Taxonomy (NCBI): domain Eukaryota; kingdom Metazoa; phylum Echinodermata; class Echinoidea; order Temnopleuroida; family Toxopneustidae; genus Lytechinus; species Lytechinus variegatus. Next base: position 35,179,813 of record NC_054743.1, on the reverse strand, counting down.
AAGCATGGTTGTTAAACTGCTATAAAGTTCTTATTAAATAGCGATGTGTACAATTGTTAACAGAATTTTTATGATGCAACAATATACATTGCATGTATTATATAGTTTTTTTATATATAAAACTATAACCTAAAATTGCATTTGTTCACCATGCAGCAGGTAGTAGGTTTGAAGACAGACATTTTTCCTCATTTGTAATTTACCCTTTTTTGTACTTTTCTTAGTTCTCTTTACTTTTATGTTTTGCTCTGTTCTAAGCGCCTTGAGCATTTAATCAAAATGGAAAAGACGCTATATAAATCATATGTATTATTATCCAGCTCAGACACTAGCGGCGGTCCGACGGTCCCAGACCGGTAAAAATCGCTGTTGGGCCAGTAGATTTTCAGAAATTGGAAGATTTACTGGTCCGACATGACCAGTAAAAAATATCATTGTCGGGCCAGTAATTTTTCCAAAAATAGCAAGATTTAAGGGTCCGACATGACCAGTAATAAAAACCATTGTTGGGCCAATAACTTTTCCAGAAATGGTCAAATTCACAGCAAACCATTTCCCCCCGTGAAATTCAGCAATTCACACACAGAATACACACAGAATGAATCGCACGTGTTACTAGAGTACTATACAGCCTGCATACAGTGTACATGTAGTCAGCCACACAATCCACATGGTGAATTCTCCACTGGCCGCACGAACGAAGCCTGGCTAAACTCTGGCAGAAATCTCTCACAGAACTGTCAAAATTCACGGTTCATACTCATGAAAGGCTCTTATAATGTCCATATTTCCTAAAAATTGGAGTAACTCTGTCATCTGTAAGCAGTAAAAGGGTAAATTTTCACTTCTGTTTGGTTCAAACAGATCGGGTCTCGGGTGGTATCGTCTGAATACCTATTAGCCCTACATATGCATTTATGTGTGTGTTGATACACTTGGTTTCTGACTTTCTTTCGTAGCTATTTTAATTGAGCCAAAAAAGAAACATAAATTATTTATGATAATAGTTTTAGCTTTCTTCCTCTGTTTTCTTCCTGTTTTCTTTCCTTCTTTCTTTTCAATCTTTCTTTTAATTTTTTTTCTCTATTTCTTTCCTTCCTTCCTTCTTTCTTTCCTTCCTTCTTTCCTTCCTTCTTTCCTTCCTTCCTCCTTTCCTCCCTTCTTTCCTTCCTTCTTTCCTTCCTTCTTTCCTTCCTTCTTTCCTTCCATCCTTTCTTTCTTTCTTACTTTCCTTCCTTCTTTCCTTCCTTCTTTCCTCCCTTCCTTCCTTCCATCCTTTCTTTCCTTCCTTCTTTCCTTCCTTCTTTCCTTCCTTCTTTCCTTCCTTCTTTCCTTCCTTCTTTCCTTCCTTCTTTCCTTCCTCCTTTCCTCCCTTCTTTCCTTCCTTCTTTCCTTCCTTCCATCCTTTCTTTCTTTCTTACTTTCCTTCCTTCTTTCCTCCCTTCTTTTCTCCCTTCCTTCCTCCCTCCTTCCTTCCTTCCTTCCATCCTTTCTTTCTTTCTTACTTTCCTTCCTTCCTTCCTTCTTTCCTTCCTTCCATCCTTGCTTCCTTCTTTTCTTCCTTCCATCCTTTCTTTCTGACTTTCCTTCCTTCTTTCCTTCTTTCTTTCTTTCCTTCCTTCCCTCCTTTCTTTCCTTCCTTTCTTCCTCCTTTCCTTCCATCCTTTCTTACTTTCCTTCCTTCTTTCCTTCCTTCTTTCCTCCCTTCTTTCCTCCCTTCCTTCCTCCCTTCCTTCCTCCCTCCCTTCCTCCCTCCTTCCTTCCATCCTTTCTTTCTTACTTTCCTTCCTTCCTTCCATCCTTTCTTTCTTACTTTCCTTCCTTCTTTCCTTACTTCTTTCCTTCCTTCTTTCCTTCCATCCTTCCTTTCTTTCTTTCTGACTTTCCTTCCTTCCTTCTTTCTTTCTTTCTTACTCTCTTCGTTTCTGTCTTGCTTTCTTTTTGTCCTTCATTCCTTCGTTTTACGGGGGGGGGGGGTCACGAAAGGCTAGAAAAATAAACTTGCGCCTTTTTTTTAATGTTTTCTTTACTTTTTGGGACCAGTAGATTTTAGGTTCGGACCAGTAAAAATTTGAAAAACTGGGTATCTACTGGTCCGACATGAATAGGTTGGACCAGTAGAAAAAATGGGTTAGTGTGGAGCCCTGTATTATCATTAATACATCATAATGCTCATATGACTACGTTAACTATTAATGAGACAAACTTTCATATGACAAATTTGCATCAGCACGTCCAGCCAGTAAAATATTCGTTCCCAGGGTCCTTCCATTGATAATTCTACCCATCCACGAGAGAGAGACATAGAAATATATCAACATTATTGTAAACTAGAAATTTGACGTGTCCAAAGGACACAGATACCCCCGCTAAACGCGATCAGAAATTCATTCAATGTGATTGAACTTAAAGGGGAAGTTCAGCCTGAAGAAAAGTTTGTAGTAAAAATAGCAGAAAAAAAAAGATTGCCGAAGGTTTGAGGAAAATCCGTTAAAGATTAAGAAAGTTATTAGAATTCAAAGTTTTGGATTTGTGACGTCATAAACGAGCAGCTGCCCCATATGTTATGTAATGTAAAATGCATGAATTTCAAATTTTGTATGGTTCCTGATGACTTAATTTTGTTTCTATTCATGATCGGGTGTGAAATGATTTGTATATTGATATGCGAAAGGTACAGTATAAAACCATTTTCAATTTTCTGAGAAAATGAGATTTCATTATTTTTTACCATTTGCTATGTAGGAATGCTGCTCCCATGTGACGTCACAATCCAATGATTAAAATTCTAATAACTTTTTAATCATTTGATGAATTTTTCTCAAACCTTCGGCAATATTTTTTATTATTTTTTCTGCTATTTTAACAACAAACTTTTTGTCAGGGTGAACTTCCCCTAAATATCGTGCAGAAACCAATATGCATGTAATGAACAAATTTAGACCTTTGAACAAACTATATAATGAGTTTTGACCTTTGACCTGCGGACTGCGAATTCGAACTTAGCCTGTATTTTGGTGTCATCTACCTACACATTCATTTTTTTTTTAATCACTTGAACATTTCTTAAGTTATCATGCGGAAACGAACTCGCATATTTAATGAGCTGTGATCTTTGACGTGCGGAATCCGAATATGACCTTAGCCTGTATTTTGGTGTCATTTACCTACACATCAAACAATTTGAAAATCCATTCAATATTTTTGTCAAGTTATTGCGCGGAAACCAACTCACATATCTAATCAGCTATGACTTTTGATCTTTGACCTTCGGCCTCCGAATTCGAACTGAGCCTGTTATTTTGGTGTCATCTACCTACACACCATTTTTTTTATCCATCATTTTTTCAAGTTATTGCGCAGAAACTGAGTGGGTGGACGGAATGAAGGACATGGGCAACGCTTAATGCCCCGTCCGGACTTCGTCTGCGGGAGCATAAAAAAAACCGTGCCATGTCGCCACTATCGTGATATATACCTGGTAATATACATACCCGGCGCACCTTCGCACCATTCATGCATAAAGATACATAATTATGTTATGTATTATGAACCAAATATGCCTATTATTAAATATTTTTCGCTTCAGGAAGACCCAGCCATAAACTACACCTACACATTAATATTTCTCTTAGATAGGCCTACATGACTGTCGCTGAATGCTCAGCAATTCGCTATTGTCTGCCGACAATGAGTGTTTTTATGAATGCGTTCTTTGGAAAAAATGTTTTTTGGAGAGATACAGGACTTGAGGCCTTTTATCATATCACTTCGTACAGTCGATCAATGGCATGGTTATTTCATTTCTAAAGGTTTCCTTTTTTTCTCTTTGAAAGATAATATAGTGGAAAGCGATTGAAAAATATTTATCAAGAGGAGTTGTTATTTGCACACACACACAAAAAGAAAATCAGTTAGGTGTATAACAGGGCCCACAATATAGAACTCATTGCCATTATACGGGAGACGCCTTCTTGAATAATTTTACCAGAAAGACAGGGGACGTTGTTTTCAATCAATCTTACTGTCCAGCCCCCCCCCCCCCTCCCCATTGAAGTGTTTCATATCTATTTCCATCTCCATTTATCTCTCTATCACATTAATGAATAATAATGTAGGATTTATATCGCCCACGTACCCACCTTGTTAGGTGCTCAAGACGCTCCTTAGGTATATTACCCCGGCTAATCTAGTCTACCAATTCCGGCTGCTCACACCTTTTATTTGCTCACAACTTTTTGAGGAATTACTTCCTACCGGTACCCATAATTTTCCTCACCTGGGTTGAGTGCAGCACATTTAGGATAAATTTCTTGCTGAAGGAAAATACGCCATGGCTGGGAATCGAGCCCACGTCCCTGAGATTGAATGTCTCGAGTCTTAACCACTAGATCACGACGCCCACATTTCAGTCAAACTTATGCTTGTTCGTGCCATCATATCTTTTGTTTCATCTATCTGACATTTCTAAGCCCTAAATAAAATCTGAGACACCCTTTGTCAGTTTGTGGTTACATTAAAATACAGGGTTCAATTTCAATTGGTCTAATGCCAATTTGTACTATTGCCAACTCGTCTACTATCATTTGGTCTACCATCAGTCCGTCCAGTATCCACATGGTCTAATTGCCTTCTCGTCCACTCACCATTTAGTCTAATAACCAGTTGGTCCAATAGCCATTTGGGGCATATACCATTTGGTCTAATTAAACTACGTGATAATAGGGCGAAATGAACGAAAATGAAATGGATATTAGACCAACTGCTTATTAGACGAAATCGTCATAGACGAAATGGTGATTAGACGTAGTGATGGCTGAACCAAATGGTTATTGGACCAAATGGTTGTTAGACGAAATGTTGATGGACGGAATGGCAATAGAACAAATGAAGGAAGACCATGTGATGAGTGGACGAGTTGGCAAAATACGAACTGGCAATTTACCAAAGACAGGAACATTCCGAAAAAACGCGAACGATGCAATTTGAACATATTAACCTCTCGTTCGGGTTGTGATAAAGGAGTTTTTGATCGCGACGCAGAACGCTTTCAAGAACATAAAAAATGTATTGCCAAATGCCCTTCGTGACAAGAACAACCAAGAAGTCTTTGTCGAAAACTGGTGAATCAAAAAAGCAGTCTAGTCCTGGATTCTGGGCAAACGACATATACTTGCGTTTTTGTCGTCAGCTCTGAAACTTGGGCGAAACTGCCGTTCCGGTCACCAAATTTCGACAAAGACCTCCCAGTTGTTCCCTCTGCATACCTTTTGGAGTATGAGGAAAATACACCATACTTGGTAACAAAACATGAATAAAAGATTAAATAGATGGCATAAAATTAACATGTAACATATATGTATCTTTTGAACTATGAATTCACTTCTATGAAATTTTTACGAGGCCGCCATCATTTTCAAGCTTAACCGCTCACGATGACGGTCTCCTGCATTCGTTTAAACTGTTATTTTCTTTTCATTGAATATTGCTTCTTTTTAATATTAATTTTTCATTGCTTTGCTATGACTATTGCTTGAATTATTTTGTAAAACATAATTGTTACACCTATACTAGATGTAATGTTGCATATTTATGCTGAGTGCAGAAAAAAAATAAAATAAATAAAATCAATTAAATATGAGACACGATTTATAATCCTATACAGTAAACAAATTTACGCATTCCCCATGCATTTTGAGGTTTTGTAAATCGAGATAGGATACATTACCCCTTCCTCAGCCCCCCCCCCCCCATTTACGCTCCTGCACTCTTACATTAAGATAATAAATATGATATATAAACTTTTAACTGCTTTTCGGGGTTGTCATCCAGTCAATATAATGTTTTATAGTGCATGGTAACCTCTGCAACCTTGTTTAATCAAGTTGTGCTAAAAAGTTTGTGAACCTAATCAGAAAATGCACTCCTTTATGCTGACTGTTGATTGGAAACAACGGAGCCCAGAGGAAGAAACTGTATTGAACGAGTGCCCGGGGGGGGGGGCACTTCCATTGACGAGTTGATACCATGGGGTCCGCATCGCTATATTTTTTTCCCGATATCCTAAGTTTGCCAATTTGAGGATTTCTGGGAATTTTCCAGAGAAATATATCTCTATCATTATGTCTGTAGTATACTCGTATATAATAATAATAATAATCAAACCATGGGGTCTTTAAAAGCACCCTAAAACACGTATTTTCAATATTCTGAAAATGCACCCCTTAAGCGTGTAAAACCCTACCATTAATAACAAGTATTGGAAGCAAAACGATACCCTTGGCAAGTATTCCCTGAATTGAACTCCGAAACAAGTATGTAATATTTTCATTGTTATATGTCACGGACCTCGGTCGTCGGTTCTACCTTTACCTACATCATTGGATTTAGTACGGCCCCACCTCACACCTCGCGCAAATCGGACTCTAAACACGTAGTGTTGACAGTTGAGGCAAAAAGTACATCCTTTATAAAACATTTTTGTCTTTTTCATTATTTTAGTGTTTTTCACACCCTTATTTTATCATGAAAAAGACATCCTTTTTACGTGGTTTTTTTGTTGGGGGGGGGGGTCGCGCATGGTATCCACTCGTCAATGCAAGTGGCCCCCGGGATTGAGTTAAAGATTTTATCACCTGACTTCACACGATCAAATATCTAAAACATGGCAAAACTTGATCACTTGAAATCTGCTCATTTTCAGATGGGGTATACACAAACTTTTTAGCACCATTGTATATGTCCCACTAAGTTCGACTTTGCTTATCGTTTTGCTTGTCAAAAATAGTAGTCCTACTCTGTTTATTGAAGTTTCTTTGTTAATTTGTTGATGGAAAAGGGGAAAAGTTGCAGAAATCAATAAAAAATGAACTTAATTGTCTTAACTTTTTTTAAATAAGCACATTCAAAAGGGTAATGGAATACATGGAGGAGAGGGGTCAATGTAATGCGCATGTATACGGATGAATTCAGCGATTGTAAGATGACCATGCAGTGACCTAGGCCTGTGGTATTACAATGCCGGAGCAAGTTTTGTAGGTCAATCACCCCTAAATACAAGAACACAAAAGATTATTTTGTCAGAGGTCAACAGTTCGGTCTTGGGGGAACACGAAAAATGTGTGTGGGTCACTTTCGCGCTCGATATAGACAAGTTGGTGAGGGAGGTAGGGAGAGGGGGGGCATCACTCTCTGACCTTCCATTGAAGTTTGAGAAAATGTCAGGTTTCCTTGGTAAACTCTCAACCAGTATAACGTCTTCTGAATGACGGAGCTTATAGATACGAGATGACGAGCAGGCAATATGGGAAAAATTCGGTGTTCACCTTGTGCGAAGCGCGGAAGCTCAGACCTATTCATTTATTTTGAAAGACAAAACGAGAGGCGTCTCATGATAAATCGACACTTATTCGAGGCAAGCTTTTAGGTATCCGAACGGTTCCTCGGCAGGATATTTAGAGATATGAGGATAAGGTTCTGCCCCCCCCCAAAAAAAAACTTCTCGACAAAAAAACCCCCCCCCCCCCGGTGGACAACATGTTCGGTCATGGACTTTCAAAGTGGACCATATTTTCCTGACCCTTAAAGGTCAAGTCCACCTCAGAAAAATGTTGATTTGAATAAATAGGGGAAAATAAGACAAGCATAATGCTGAAAATTTCATCAAAATCGGATGAAATATAAGTTAAGACATCTTAAAGTTTCGCTTATTTTTCACGGAATATACACAATTCAGTCACGTGCAAATGAGAAAATCGATGATGTCCCTTACTCACTAATTATTTTGTTTTTTTATTGTTTGAAGTATACAATATTTCATTTTTTCACAAATTTGACAGGAAGGACCAACTTGACTGAACCGTAAAATGTTAAATAATTTTAACTCTACATGTTCGGGTAGAAATAAAAAATTGTTTCATAGGTCAATGAGGAGAAAATTAGAATATTTCATATTTCATGTCTTGCAATAAAATACAAAAGAAATAGTGAGTGAGTGATGTCATCAGTTTCCCCATTTGCATAATGACCCGGATGTGCATATAACTATTTTGTGAAATTAAGCGAAACTTTAAAATGTCATAACTTTCCTATTTTACATCCGATTTTGACGAAATTTTCAGTGTTATGCTTGTTGGATTTTTTTTCTTTTGATTCAAATCAACTTTTTGTTGAGGCGGACTTGTCCTTTAAATGCCTCTAATATTCCACTTTTACAATGGGGGTTAAAAGTGTACCCATTCTATTTGCTGATTTTCGCAATTTTGACATACAGTGAAAAACTCCACTTTTACGTGCTTTTGTTAATAAGGAAGTAGGTGTCAACCTAGCATTGGCAGTGACTCGAGGTGGGGGGGTGCACGGGGGGGGGTTAAGCCACTACATGTTCATTTATTGTCAGAGGAAGAGATCAGTATTTACTAAGAAATTCTGTGCATGTTTTACAATATTGTTGACCAAATCCGTTTTAATGCCAAGCCGCCATATATCTGCCAGAACAATTAATCAAATTCCTTATATTTATTGTCGAAATGCATTATTGTTTGGCAAAATTTCGACTGAATAAATTCCAGATTGAACCACTCAACCAGCACGAGCAAATTGAACCCAGTGTTTCAAATGATACTTCTATACCTCCGTATCGCTATATTTTTTCCGATATCCTAAGTTTGCCAATTTGAGGATTGCTGGGTATATTCCAGAGAAATATATCTCTATCATTACATGTATGTCTGCATACACTAGTATATAAATATTGCCTACCTAGAGTTTGAATATAACATTTCCTCTCCCCGACGGAGTTATATTTTTCCCAAGGGAATATATTTTGCCCGAAGCGCGCAGCGCTGAGGGGAAAATATTATCCCGAGGGAAAAATATAGCTTCGGAGGGGAGTTGAAATGTTATTTATTAAAACGATAGACCAGGCAATATCTGTTATATTATATAGTATATGTGGATTCGCCATCAGAAATTGTATTCATCATCTGGCTCAAATCCGAAATTCTTGCTACTGCTCTGATCCATCTACGTCATAATAGTTTTTTTTAATACATTAAGCGCGTTATTCATGCAATCGACGCGTTAACACTAGCGCGTACATCAACTACCTTGTTGCGCAACTTGTATGCAGCGAGTGACGTCACCTTAGTGGATATAACGCCGCAATTGAAAATACAACGCGGTATATTCCCTGAGGTGACGTCAAAACCTAGAATATAACAAATGCGGTCCTCGCAGCTATGGTCACGTGATGGCGTATTGACCTATCACTGATTCGAATCTACATGACCTATGTAATACTATATAATAATAATGAAATTATATTTCTTAATACATTTCATAATACACGACGTCTCTATGCGCTTCGTATATACATGAATTAGATATCTCAACTAATAATATACCATATGGTCATAATAGATTATAATATGAATATTCAATCATTATACAGCATGGCATAAAATCATGCAATTTAATATGGTAAAGCATATCTAATGATACAATAACTCTTTGACATATTCCAAATTCGGAACTTTATTATTACATTGCAAATAAAATCTATAAAGCAAAGACATAATCAATGTTTAAACAGGTACGTTTTTAGTGCAGTCTTAAAGGTCTGGATAATGGGTGCACTCCGAATGACAAGCGGGAGAGAGTTCCAGCATTGAAGGTGAAGGAGTATGGCCATAGTACTGTGTCTTAAAACGAGGAACCTGAAGAAAATGCTTATTCTGTGGCCTGAGAGCACGTCGGGAAGAGTGTAGGTGTTGATGAGTTCAGAAAGATATGAAGGGCTTGAACCAGAAAGAGACTTATATACTGTTATACCGGGCATGATGGCTCAGTGGTAGAGCGTCCGCCTCATGAACGGGAGGTCGTGGGTTCGATCCCCGGCCGAGTCATATATACCAAAGACTTATAAAAATGGGACCTTCTGCCTTCTTGCTTGGCGCTCAGCATTTAGACTGGAGAAGGGTAATAATAACATATTATGTTATGCAGGGCCCGCTGGAAGAGCAGTCTTATGATTGAAGTGGCTACCCTGGGTAAATAAACGTTATTATTATTATTATAGGTGATGAGGAGGATTTTCAAGAGAACCCGCTTGTCAATTGGAAGCCAGTGGAGGTTACGAAGGAGGGATGATCGAGTTGTAAGTCAGACCAGGGCCCCCGTCTTACAAAGAATAGACCAGTTCGTAATTACTTCATGGACAATTTTGGTCAAATGACCTTTCATTTCTTTCATTATGATAGGCAGATTTCAAAGCAAGATATTACGTAAGCTTGCCTTACATAGGATGAAGAAATTGAATAGACCAGGTGACTAGAATAGCACACAAATGAACACTTAATGAAGGCATTTGTTGCATAACTTCTTTGAATGCATATCTTATAATGTTGCACAATGTACTTTGCAAACTGTGAAATACCAGTCGTTCGTGGAAGTATTGTCGTTTTTTGTGGATGTAAATGAAAACGACAATTCAAAAGAATATATGAATAATCAAGACATCAAAGTTGGTGCTTATCTCATTAGATTTTAAAACGCCATGTCACTTTAGTACAAATGACCTTCTTCTGATCATGCGTAGAATCTTTTGATCATGCGCAGAAAGGAACTACGAACTGGCTTAAATGATTGATCCGATCAATCGTAACTCTATGGAAATCCATCAGTGTCATAATTTTTTCTACAAAATTTTTTTTATAATGTCGTTTGTATGCAAAGAGAAGCAGAGTGAATTTTCAAGAAAACAATAAATGCATACGAATACACATCATAGCTAGAAAACATTTTGAACAAACATGCATAATAGATGTTGACGTTGCTGGCCGTCCATAGTTTCAATTGATCAAATCAATCATAACTCTTTGTAAGACAGGGCCCAGGAGCTCTCTCTGTGATTCTAGCTGCTATGTTTTGAATTCTTTGAATTAAATTTTCATCCGACAAATTGTCAGATCTGACAACTTTCCTCAATTTTGATTGGCTGAGAAGCACTATTAGTTACTATGGTAACCAGCAGCATACGCAGGTGGAGGTGACAGGTGTTCAAACCCCACCCCCTTTATTTGGCTTTAGGCCCTATATATTCAAATGGAATTAATACTTTGAATTTGATTTTTAAACAGACCATTTAAATGACAAGCATACATCGTCTTTCGTGACTGATTTATTTTACTTTTTGATAAGAAAATAGATCTGAAAGTTATCCAATTAAACTTACCGTGCACCAATGATCGGCGGACCCAGCGAGAAATACGATAGATATAGCATGAACTGCAACAGGTATCGACAAAAGAAAAAAGAGTGCATAGTTGTAGAACTGGTAACGGCCAAACTCCCCTGTCGTAACGAGAATATCGTCGAACTTCATTATTACAGCTCCTTTTTTTTACCAAAAACAACACTCGTCGACGCAAAGCAGGAAGGACTCCAGTACCAAGAGCATAAAGTCAGTGATGATATCTACACCTCGACAGCGTTACAGTAGTCAGACCCCGATACGAAAACGTAAACAAACGTTCTACTCCTAAACACCAGCTTCTTATCTCGACTTGAATGAAATTAATATTTACACAACTTTGTAGATATGTCTACGAAGAATGAGTTCAGCCCTAGCAGCATTCACGCGGCTATTCACGCGGACTTATAGCGCATCGATTTTCAAACTTGAGCTATTGTCCTGCTCCGGAGACCAAGGAGCCATGCGAGACTGGTCAATATACGAATAAAAATACCCTTACCCGGGACAAATTGCCACGAATGGTTTCTCAACGGTTTTGGTAATATTTGACCTCAGGAATAACATTTTGAAAATCTACTAGAATCCGCACCCGGGACAGTGGTTATTTTCAAGATGGCGTCCAAGATGGCCGCCATTCACTGAAAATGGATACAACATTATCCACCCTAGAATCCTATCTTGGTTCACATCCAATGGTCTAGGCGGCAGCACAATTTGTTGATACAGGCTAGCGTGAATATAAGCACTTCAGGGTACCTAGAAAATCCAAGATGGCGCCCAAAATGGCTGCCGTAGACTAAAAAATCCACAATTCATCAATTATACTTACTTCAATGGTTTTAAGGGTGAAGTAGTACATTGTAACACGTTACAAGGACCTTTTTCATCACACCCTAAGCTAAGGATGCTAATATAGATGCACGGGCGTATAAATCAAGAGGGATAGGAAAATATATCCCTCCTACTTTTCAGGACAGACATGATAATTTCTTAATCATTAACATTAAGATAAAGTACATGTTACACTCGCTCGCACTTATCCATACAAATCACATTATAGAATTTCTTCATAGCAGAAAGTTGAATTTTCTGCTCGCTCGCTTGGCTCACTTGCAAATGAAAAGTAGTGTGTTTTACACTTCAATGTCCTCCCTTATTGTCATATTTTAAGTAACATCAATTAAGAAGGAAGAGATCAGTATTTACTAACAGATTCTCTGCATCTTTTACGAACGATATTGATTGCCAAATTCGTTTTTATTCCAAGCCGCCAAATCCGCCAGATCAATTAGCCAACTTTTTATATTTATTTTCGAAATGCGTTATTGTCTAGTAAAATTTTAACTTACAATAACAGATTAAACCACTCAACCAGCACGAGCAAATTGAACCCAGTGTTCCAAAGGATACCTCTATTACCTCCGCACTGGTCTATATTTTTTCCATATCCCAAGTTTGCCAATTTGAGGATTTCTGGGTATATTATATTGAAAATATATCTCTATCATTATGTCTTTATAGTGTTTATGCTAATTTAGCCATGTTGTTCTTGATTATGTCAAAGCTTGTCACGGAGCCCGGTCTGACACTACTATACTGCGTATCAAAAAAAAGGTTTACACTTGGAAAAAATTCTGTAAAATCGCATATTTGTAATATCCTGAACATTTTTCCACATTTTAACATTGCTACAGATCCATTTAAGCAAATGACGATATAACTGTCGAAAAATATTTCCGCTTGAGTGAGCACCACTTTTGAAAAGTTAGTGAAAAATGATTTGCGCAAAACTTTGAAATGTTTGTGCAAATAAAAGTAGACCTTCCTACCTTGATCATTAAGAACCCATGGAGTTTAGCTAGTAAAATTGTTTTGAAGATATCTTTTACCTTTAAAACTTGTTTCCTTGCCCAAAACACCTCGAGGAGTGCATTGTGCCCCCCCCCACACACAAACGCGTACACACACCGAGGGCATCGAGGCGTTGGTTGCTTTGTTGTGATTTACATGAAATGGCTTAGCCTTGATTTTCATTTATAATTGTCAAGCTTGGAAAAAGTGTGGAGAAACAAGTATTAAATGAAAAATGAAATGTAAACCCACTTTAAATGATAAAAACTTAGTGAAAAAAATGCTGGAGATGTCTGATATAAACATTTGCTCAGATTCAGTAATTACCTCAGATCCAGCTGGCACAAAAAAGGGCAAAGATTGTGCTTACTAAATGTTAAAATTTTATTTTGGGTGGCAAAATTATTACAAAATGCTTGAATGTATCCATTCTATTTCAATTGACTAAAAGTGCGAGGGAAATGTATGAGAAATGTTTCGCAGAGTAAGTTTGATTTCGCCCTTTCTCCTTGACAAAGCGTGAAAAACGAGCATTTCTGAGCGCACAGATATCTGCGAGCTTTACAAAAATGGACAGTACTCACTCAAGTGTAACATTCTGTCATAATTTTCAGTTTCATTGGATAGATGAGACCCAAACCCAAGATTATAAGTGAAAAAAATACACGCAAGTCGTATATTTTTTTTTATTCCCAGGGCTTTTCCAAAGTGTAACCTTTTTTTTATACGCACTGTATAATTGCTTGGCGTGCATACTAGTAAGTAATTTACACAAGACTGAGGAACGTTTCATTAACATTTTCATCCGACAAGTTGTCAGATCTGGGGCCCGTTGCAGAAAGAGTTGCAATCAAACGCAACTCTAAAAATCACGCGCAACTTGATTTTCAACCAATCAACAGCGCGCTTTTTAGACTTGCGATTGATTTTTGACTTGCGTTTAAACGCAACTATTTCTGCAACGGGCCCCAGACAACTTTCCTCGATTTTGATTGGCTGAGAAGCACTGTTAGTTACTGTGGTAACTGTGGGATAAAACAAGGCCCGATGGATAAAACATCTGACATGCAGGTCCTTTCATGAAACGCTCCCCGGCCTTGATTCCGAGTAAGTCCTATCTTTGTTCAACTACTTCCACTTGCAGAAGGAAGGATGGATCATAATAGCATATGTGACTCTTGTGATGGGCTATTTTATACTCAAAGGGGGATCAGTGCAATGAATTGAATGGCAAGCATAGTACATGCAATGGCAAGGTCGCGGGGCATTATCGTCTTTCGTGACTAGTTTATTTTACTTTTTGATAAGAAATAAATCCGAAAAATTATCAATAACTTACCGAACACCAATGATCGGCCGACCCAGCAAGAAAAATGATACCTATAGCATGAAACGCATCAGGTATCGAAATAAGAAAAAAGATGGCATAGCTGTATAACTGGTAACGGCCAAACTCCCCTGTTGTAACGAGAATATCGTCAAACTTCATTATTTTAGCTCCTTTTTTACCGAAACAACACTCGTCGACGCAAAACAGGACTCCTTTGACAAGAGCATGGAGATGTATATAACTGTTATTTCTATACCGGTCTCTAAACGCTTAGATCGAGTCAGCCGTTATGCTAAAATAAAAAGATAAAAATATATTCTACTCATAAACGCAAGCTTCTTATCTCGAAAATTATTTACACACGTCATGTTGTAAATTTGTATATATAATATGAAGGAGTAATTCGTAATTCACCCTTCGGCGATAGACTGCTAACTCCTCCATTCACCATATGGTCTACCTTCATTTGGTTAAATGCCATTCTGTCCATCAGCATTTCGTCTTACAACCATTTGGTCCAATAATCACTTCGTCTTATCTCCAGTTCGTCTCTACACATTTCGTCTAATACCAGTTGGTCTAATACTTTTTTTTCGTTCAATATGCCCATGCAATTAACACTTATCCAATTAGACCAAATCTGTAGGCTATGGACTAAATGGCAATTAAACCAACCGTTATTGGAGAAATGGCAATTAGACCATGTGGATAGTGAACGAACTGATGATAGACCAAATTATAGTAGACGAGTTGGTAATTGGACGAATTGGCAATCGACCAATTGGAAATGAACCCCTTAGGCTGGGGCGCGAAATATTATTTGACCTGCGCCTTCGGGGCAACATTCATGCGGCTAGCTGCACCCCACTGGCGTTACATGCCTCGGGACAGGCTCGAGTACTTAGGACTTTCATAACAGCTCATCTAGTTTTAATGCTCCATTGTCTTGCTCGAGACCGATGCTTTATACACGTAGAATCCACGAATGAACCATGTAGTCATTTCCAGTGAGGAACTGGAAACATAATTATTCAAGTAAAAAAAAACGCGGTTCAGACAAATGCCTTCATGTATCTCGGGCCCAGTTGTTGTGGTTGAATGATAGGCCTATATATCAGTATTCCTGGACAATATTATAACAAAGACAGGTGGCATTGGTATAAACACGGGGAGTGCTCTTAATATCCTCCCCCCATCTTTCAAACAAATTATACGCAACATTCATGTTCTTGGACCCTGTGATGTCCGCCGCCGTTCCCGCAACCCTCATATTGTCAGTTCAAGTATTCAGCTAGTTCATCGTGGCAGACGACGCTTTTGGAAGGGCGAAGGTTCACACTTGATTTATAGATCGAATTGCGTTCTTGACAGCTGGCGGAAATAAGATAAGGGGGCATGGGAGGTATCCCCCCCCCCGAAACTTTGAAAAATGACGAAAAAAATACACAGTAACTGAATTTACATGTAGGATACATTCTTTTGTCCACCCTTGCCCTCAGTTTATTTCACCCCAATCCCCGACCCCACCCACCCTCATCCCCTCCACTCCCACCGTCCCACGTGATAATGCCACTGGTTAAATTCGTTAGGGCTATAAAGCTACGACATACCATGGACCCTACCACAAGGGTCCATGGACATACTATGAATATTTCGCCATTTAAAGGGATATGCCGATATCCTTCAGAATCAGAACTAGTAGATATCCCTGTTCGCGATACTTACTTAGGGTGGTTACGGAGATGCACGGGCGTAAATCCCGCGGGCGGGGGGAATATATCCCCCTTCTTTTTCGGAGAGGGGAACGGCATGCACAATCAACCCCTCCCCACATACACACTCACACACACGCATATTCACTCTAACATGGCAGAAACAATAATCTTTTAATCATCAAATGATACATAAAAGCAGTAAAAGTGCTAATAAATTGGTCTTATTGCATTCTAAAATGCAATCTTTTTTTATTTTCATTGAACAAATCTCAACTGTTTATATACTCATTTGCTCTTTTTTGATATGACAACTTTACTTCATTTTTTCAAGAGTTTTCGTTATTGATAAAGTTGCCCTTATTTAAGTGCAACTTTTTAATGCTCGCTTACTACACTCGCTTGCCGCATTGCTCCCCTAATTCCACACCCTTGAAAGTTTTTTTGGACATCCTATCTGCCAACAACTGAAAATTTTGCTCACTCCTCGCTCCGCTCGCATATTAACTGTAGAGTCTATTACTTCGTTAGACTGTGCGCTTTGAAACATCCGTATAAAGCACCCTACAAATGTTTAATGTCATTTATTTATTTGTTTATTATTTATTTACTTAGATCAGTACAATAGTTTAGGCCTAACTCCCTAAGCCGGAGTACGTACATCACAACAAAACCAATACAATGTTAGCCATTAAAATGTCATAGGCCCCGGCCGGTCATAGGCCTTTGACTGAAAGATGGCAGAATTGTTGTGGATGTCCCAAAAATTTTGAATTTTCAGGTCAATATAGTGATATCACCCCCCCCCCCTCCTGCTCGAACCGGATTTACAGTGTTTACACCACTATAGTTGCGCGGAGATGCGCCATCACAATAGAGATTTATTAGTATAGGCCTATATCTCTATGGCCATCACTGACTAGTCTATAAAATATAACTGTTCAAGTAAAATCCAAACTCACCTTGCACCAATGATCAGCCGATCCAGCGAGAAATACGATAGATATCGCATGGAACGCATTGGGTATCGACAGCAAGAAAAAGGGGACATAGATGTACCTCTGGTAACGGCCAAACTCCCCAAGAGTTACGAGAATATCGTCAAATTTCATGATTTCAGCTCGATCCTTACGACCAGGTCCAGATCTTTTACCTTTTTTTACAAACCGCCAGGTAACTGCATGCAGACGCGGGATCTTGCTGGCATTCACTGAAATTAAATTAAGCGCTCTAAGCTCCGGGTTAAGCTAATGGGAGAGCGACTTCATGTGACTGAAAGTTTACGCACAATGCCTCCGGACAATGGCATGCTGTTGTAATCATTGAGCTATAATCGTGTGTATGATATTGCGCCCGCGCTATATTCATAAGTCTCCCTACCCCCCCCCCCCTGCCCGAGCCCCCGCCCCGGGTAATTTGTGTTGACTGATTAGTGTGCACACTACATAGACAAATAACAGCGTCCCGAGGGGATCACTTACATTGACGAGTGGATACCATGCGCTAGCCCAAAAACACGTAAAATGGATGTCCTTTTCACGATAGGGCACGTTACGTACGTAACGTGATAAGGTTGCCAAAAATAATGAAATAATGAAATCTATTTCGCTAGGAAATTACGTGTTTAGGGTCGAATTTGATGAAACAAAATTAAAATGTTTTATTAAAAGGATGTCCTTTTTGCCCCAACACTTCGTGTTTAGAGTCCGATTTGCGCGAGGTGTAGAGGTGGGGTCGTATTAAACCAAATAAGGTAAACCCGACGACCGAAGGACCCGTAACAACAAAACATTTCTTTACTTGTGTAGGGGTTCATTTCAGGGAATATTTGCCAAGAGTATCGTTTTGTTTCCAATACTTGTTAAGGGTAGAGTTTCACACGCCAATACTTGTTAAGGGGATGCATTTTCAGAATATGGAAATTGCGTGTTTAGGGTGCTATTCGACATTGGCGGCGGAAGCCAAAAAATTTAGGGGGTGTCCACCTGAAATTTTGGGAATGGACACAGGAAAAAAATTGGACAAGCGCCACCAAAAAAGGTTATCAACCTAAATTTTAGGAGTTGCTAACCAAAATTTTTTGACAAGCAAAAAAAAAAAAAAAAAAAAGGTCATCAACCTAAATTTTAGGGGAGGACAACACACGTTTCGGGGGGGGGGGTACACGTGAATTTAGGGGGGACGCAGGAAACAAAAATTGACAAGCCAAAAAAAAAAAAAAAGGTTATCCAAAAAAAATTTAGGGGGACCGTCCCCTCACCTAAAATTTAGGGGGGGACACGTCCCCCCTGCCCCCCCCCCCCGGAACAACGTGCACTCTCACTATAACATTTCCCTTAGAGGGGCTTTGTCTTGACAGAGTCCATGCATGCAGACCCGAGACCTGCTTTAACCCTTACAATGTACATAAATGTAAACACTTTTTTTATACGACGAAAATACCATATGTTTGCCGTTCAGCTGAAGAGACATGAGAGAGGGGAGCGGAGAAAGTGTCGTACTGCAACAACAAATACGTGCTTAAAGGTCAAGTCCACCTCAGAAAAAAAATCATTTGAAACAATAGAGAAAAATCAGACAAGCACAATGCTGAAAATTTCATCAAAATCGGATGTAAAATGAGAAAGTCATGATATTTCAAATTTTCGCTTATAATTATTTTTAACAAAATAGTTCTATGAACGAGCCAGTTACATCCAGATTAGAGTCGATGATGTCAGTCACTCACTATTTCTTTTGTTTTTTATTGTTTGAAATATACAATATTTCAATTTTTACAAATTTGACGATTAGGACCTCCTTGCCTGAAGCACAAAATGTTAAAATAATGGAATTCCACGTGTTTAGGGAGGAAAGAAACTTCATTTTACATGACAATGATGAGAAAATAAAATATTTCATATTTCATATAATAAAATACAAAAGAAATAGTGAATGGGTGATGTCATCGGTTCCTCATTTGCATACCGACCGAGATGTGCATATAACTGTTTTTTTTTAAATGAAGCGAAACTTTAAAATGCCATAACTTTCTTATTTTACATCAAATCTTGATGAAATTTTCAGTTATGCTTGTTGAATTTTTCTCTTTTTATTTAAATCAAGTCCTTTAAAGGACAAGTCCACACCAACAAAAACTTGATCTGAATAAAAAGAGAAAAATTCAACAAGCATAACACTGAAAATTTCATTAAAATCGGATGTAAAATAAGAAAGTTATGGCATTTTAAAGTTTCGCTTCATTTCATGGCAAAAATGGCAAAGGTAAAAATGGTACAGGTAAAATGGCAAAGGTAAATGGCAAAGGTAAACATGGCAAAGGTAAACATGGCAGAGGTAAAAATGACAGAGGTAAAAATGGCAGTCTGAGGTAAAAAGAACAGAGGTAAAAATTACAAAGGTAAAAATAGCAGAGGTACATATACTATATATATAGAAATGGCATGAATGGCAGAGGTAAAAATGGCACAGGTGAATATGGAAGACGTAATAATGGCAGAGGGAAAATGGCAGAAGTACACTATTAGAAAAACCAAGATTTTACAGGAAAAAAAATCATTCTGTTATTGAGAATAACAGGGCAATTTTCTATAATTTTACAGAACATGTCTGTTTAAAAAAAAGGAAACAATTTTATTGCATTAAATTTGTAAGGTTACGCACGTTAATATATTACGTGTATCTGACAATCTTGACATAACGTAACTGCCGACTGAGGTAAATTGATGTTTTTATCTCTGCCATAACCTAAGGCAAAGTCTGCTCGCAGATACGATTACTGTTTTTTTATTTTCATATACTATGTTTATTATTAGCAACAATCTTCCAATTCTTGATTTTTTTATTTATTTAATCTAGAAACCAAAGCTCTCACTATTCTATTTCAAGGAATTGTATACGTGGTTTTGGACATGCCAATTTAGTCCAGGATAGAAGAGGCATAACCTTGTTTTTATATATACAATATTTTTTGATGGTTTCTTGTCAATTCGAGGGTGCTGATTACGAATCTGAATGATGCCACTCGTGTAACCTTGAGCATTTTCCGCAAATTGGCAAAATCCAATATGGCCGCCAAAATATGCAAATTACCCATAAAAATCCTAAAATTGTCAGCACATTTGCTACGAAATGCATGAAATTGAGTGGCAGGAGTGAGATACTCTCTGAAAAATTAATTTTTGACAAAATATTTATTTTCCTCATATTCAAAATGGCCGCCAAAGTCCATTGTATACTCTATTATGTACAATATAAAGAGGGAAAACTAGCTTTCGCAAAAGTGAGCACTAAACTGCAAAAAATCGCGATGTATGAACGAAGTGATATACGCAAATCATTATTACTAACGAGATATATCATTCATTATATCATAAATGGGAAGATTTCTGTATTTTGATATCTAAAATGGCCGCCACTGGCCCAAACAGTATTGCGTACAATGGCAATGGGGGCCAAAAAATTCACAAGAGTGATCACTAAAATGCATATTATTAAGATTACACGAGTAACTTTTAACGAAATATATCATTAATATGCCATGTATTGTGATGAATGTTGTATTTTGATTTTCAAAATGGCTGCCAAAGGCCCTAAAAGTATTATGCACACAATGAGAAAGAGGGGCAAAGAAATCACAAGAGTGATCACTAAAATGCATATATATGTGATAAATTAATGGGATACTGTTTAAAAACATATTTTCTAACGAAATATATCATTCAGGTTTAAAGTTTGTGTTAAATACTGTAGTTTTACTTTCAAAATGGCCGCCATAGACATTAACAGTATTATGTACAATGCAAAGTGGGAAACCAATATGAGCACCATAAATGCAAGTATTAGTGATCTATGAGTAGAATATTGTCCGAAAGCATAATTTATATTAAGAGATATCATTTATTCTGCCAGTTAGGTGATGAATACTGTTATTGGAAAGTCAAAATGGCCGATACAGGCCCTTATGATATGCGCAATGTGAATGGGAACAAATTATTTCAACAGAATTTGGCTTTGCTTGGCCAAATGGTGATGTATGAGTGAAATATCGTCTGAAAACACGATTTATAACAAAATATATCATCTCTTATGTAATTTAGGTGATAAATACTGTATTTCATCATTCAAATTGGCTGCCATATGCCCTTTTTGTGAACATTATTTGTCTACACTCAAATGTATATTATACGATAAGGGCCTATGGTGGCCATTTTCAATTTAAAAATGCAGTGTTTATCACCTTAAATACACGACATTATGATATATCTTGTTAGAAACCATGGTTTTTGACAACATTTCACCCTTGCATCAGAATTCACAATTATAGGCAATATTTAGAGTCAAACAAAGCCAAATTATGTCAAAATTATATGTCCAATGTTACAATGTACATAATACTTTAGGACCTATGGAAGCCATTTTGGATTTCAAAGTACAGCATTTATTACCTCCACAACCAATATGTGATGTATTTAGTTAGAAATAATGTTTAAGACAATATTTCTACTCGTATATCACAGTCATATGCATTTTATGATTCTCACTCTTGTGAAAATTAGTTTCTCCATTCGCATTGTACATAATAAATATAGGGATTATGGCGGCCATTTTGAATGTCAAATTACAGAATTTATAACATAAATGGCATATCAACAATGATGTTTTTAGTCAGTATTCCACTAGTTTATCTTAATTATATGCATTTTAGTGCTCACTCTTGTCACTTTTTTCCCCCGGCCATTGCCCTTGTACATAATACTCTTTATGCCACTGGTCGCCATTTTGAATGTTGAAATACAGTATTTATCACCTAAATTACATAAGATATGATATATTTTGTTATAAATCATGTTTTCAGACGATATTTTACTCAAACATCACCATCTGGCCGGCTCGGTGTAAAAATGGCAGAGGTAATAATGGCAGAGGTAAAAATGGCAGAGATAAAAATGGCAGAGGTAATAATGGCAGAGGTAAAATTGGCAGAGGTAATAATGGCAGAGGTAAAAATGGCAGAGGTAATAATGGCAGAGGTAAAAGTGGCAGAGGTAAAAATGCCAGAGGTAATAATGGCAGAGGTAAAATGGCAGAGGTCATAATGGGAGAGGTAAAAATGACAGCTCTAGGTAAAATATGGCCAGCCTCAAACCCGGAAGCAATGAATTGTCAAAAAGCCCCCGCATGTACATAGATTAAATTAGAAGTGCATGTCACGGTTAGGCATTTCATCATATCATTATGTCTTTATCGGCCTAACAATGCTATTTACGAATTCGTTGGAGGTGTACCGTGAAGGCTTTTTAAAAAGAAATCAAACGACAAATATTTTTTCATTCAATTCATCAGGAGCAAAATGAAACTGCACTATTCTCATTCATCATTTTATAACATTACTTTTTGTCTAGCTGTTTTTTTTTATGTCTAAAGTTTTGCCAGGTTTACCGTTACAAAAAAGGAGGAAGAGTAGACATAAGAGAGGTGGAGAGACAGAGAGGGTTAGGGGTGGGAAAAGAACATAGCGGGAAAAGCTTAGATCTTGAAATTGTCACGAATGATTGTGGTTGAATATTATGTCCTTATTTGTAATGTCGTCTGTACTATTCTTTTTAAATATTTGAATGACAATAAGCATGCGTTCCCAGGCTTGGCACTGAATATGTAACTGACTATGAAAATCAATAATAATCTTGACTGGTAAACCAATTTGGGGTCGATCGAGGGGGACCGTCTGGTTCAGATTCTTTGCATAAAAGAAGACCCTGAACCTTCTTTACCATTGCATCCAATATGATAGACGGCTTGATGGTCATAACCCTTGGAAGCGGAAGTGCTGTTGGGTATTTTTTACGCCATAAGCAGCACCCTCTTGGTAATTAGCTTGGTATGCTAAAAAAACATTGTTTATTATCTGATTGTTATTATTTTTGTTGTAATTCTTTTTCTGAGTAAAAAGAACTTCACTTAGTTGAAATAGTTTTTTAAGTCATTTTCCCCCTTAATCAAATCCCCTTTGATTTTAGAGTGAAAACTTTTTTCTTCTCGGCTTTTTAACAAACCAGCACCCCATATCTCTTTCATTTTTGCTTATGCCATCTTTACCTTTGCCATCTTCAACTCCGCCATTTTTTACACTGTTAGAAAATTTATGCTTAGAAATAAAAACAAAATCCTGCAACAGAGTCTGGAGAACCCCTGTAATCTTACTGCACTGTGTAATCCTACATGCATGCATTTGTATAAACTTACAGAAAATTGGTATTTTGTGCATGTACCCTTACAAATTTATTGTAATAAAACTGTTTTCCCCTTTTTAAAACATATCTGTTCTGTAAAATTTAAGAAAAATTGTGGAAAACTATCCTGTTATTATAATCTTCAAAATTATTTGTTGTTTTTTTCTGTAAAACCTGTTTTTTTATTTTTCTTCTGTAGAATCTACTGTTTTTTCTAATAGTGTACCTCGGCCACTTTTACCTCTGCTATTGTCACGTCTTCCATTTTTACCTCTTGTCATTTTTACCTCTGCCATTTTCTACCTCTGCCATTATGACCTCTGCCATTTTTACCTCTGCCATTTTCTACCTCTGCCATTATTACCTCTGCCATTTTTACTTCTGCCATTTTACCTCAGTATCTGCCATTTCTACCTCTGCCATTTTTACCTATGCCATTATTACCTCTGCCATTTTTACCTGGCACCATCTGGCCAAGCAAAGCCAATTTCTGCTGAAATAATTTGTTCCCATTCACATTGTGCATAATATCGTAAGGGCCTGTAGCGGCCATTTTGACTTTCCAATAACAGTATTTATCACCTAACTGGCAGAATAAATGATATCTCTTAACTGCTTAATAGAAATTATGCTTTCAGACAATATTTTACTCATAGATCACTAATACCTGCATTTATGGGGCTCACTCCTGTGAATATTGGTTTCCCACTTTGCATTGTACATAATACTGTTAATGTCTCTGGCGGCCATTTTGAAAGTAATAATATAGTATTTAACACACACTTTAAACCTCAATGATATATTTCGTTAGAAAATATGTTTTTAAACAGTATCTCAGTAATTTATCATTCACATATATATGCATTTTAGTGATTACTCTTGTGATTTCTTTGCCTCACTTTCTCATTGTGGATAATACTTTTAGGGCCTTTGGCAGCCATTTTGAATATCAAAATACAGCATTCATCACATACATGACAAATTGATAATGTATTTCGTTAACAATTATGTTTTTATTCAATATTCCACTCGTTTAATCTTGATAATATGCATTTCTGTGGTCACTCTTGTGAATTTTTTCGGCCCCCATTGCCATTGTACGCAATACTGTTTGGGCCAGTGGGTGCCATTTTAGATATCAAAATACAGAAATGTTCCCATTTATGACATAATAAATGATATATCTCGTTAGTAATGATGATTTGCATATATTACTTCGTTCATACATCGCAATTTTTGCGGTTTAGTGCTCATTTGTGTGAAAATTGGTTTTCCCTATTTATATATATTGTACATAATAGAGTATACAATGGACTATGGCGGCCATTTTGAATATCAGGAAAATAAATATTTTGTCAACAATTATTTTTTCGGAGTGTATTTTACTCCTGCCACACGCTTTCATGCATTCCATAGCCAATGTGCGGACAATTTTAGTATTTTCATGGGTAATTTGCATATTTTGGCGGCCATATTGGATTTTGCCAATTTGCGGAAAATGCTCATGGTTACACGAGTGGCATCATCCAGATTCGTAATCAGCACCCTCGAATTGACAAGAAACCATCAAAAAATATTGTATATATAAAAAAACAAGGTTTGGTCAAGTTTCTATGGGGCCTATCCTGGACTAATTGTTAGCACGTAAGAGGGCATCGCTTGCAAATCCTTCATCTCTTCAGCTCAGGTAGCGTATAGGCTACTGCAATCTGACGATACCCCTGTGGTCAACTGGTTGAATGTTTGCTGATTAAGTTTAGCAACCCTTCTTATGAATTACTCCTCCTAAGTTGTATCTGCATGTACTACTCCAGCCTCCTTTCCTTTCCTTTCTTTTTTATTTTTTTTTATTTTTTTATTTTTGTATTTTTTTGCATTTTTAGCAATTTGATACCAGGTCTTTACCACTTGTCATTGGTCATGCTCCTCCAATTATTATGAATTATGAATTTTCATTTTTCATTTTTTTCAATATCATTTGGGCATGTTGGCTTAAATTGTTAGCAACTGCTTGGTTTAATTCCAATGATTAGAGCAGATAATGATATTTGACTTCACCTGACAACATACTAGTACTATATATTTTTTTCTATATTCTCCAAATCTATTTATACATTTACAATATTGGTTATGCAAACTCATGCATCGCACTCTTGCGGATACCCCCCCCCCCCTATTACGTGTCATAATTGCCTGAAGTACACAATTCATCTCCTGAGTATTTCAAATTGTACATATTTATAGCGAACAGTTCTCGACATGCAACGCTTGATCCTCGATCAATCGACCCAACATTCACTGATGTAGATTTTGTATATCTAATTACATAACCGATGATAATCTGAACTTGGTGCTAGCAAACATTTTCTTCTTTTGTTATCAAGAATGGCCCGTTTCTGAGTGTCAACTTGTCAGGCCTTATATCCTTCTGTTTAATATGATAACGTGCATCCATCCGTCTAATGTATATGCAATTACTCGAACAATATACCAAATACTTGAGCATGTTTCAGTCGAGTCAGCTGAATGCTTTCAGTATGCCCTTCTTATTTTTAGACAAACTGCTGCTAAAGCATATCATGAGGTGCATATTGTTTCTTGGATGAATGTAGCAGCTCCCAATGTTGCATGCTTTTCTTGCATGTTATTACAATGCCTATACAATTTCGATAAATTATCTTTTGAATCTACTATTGCATTCATTATGTTTCTCCAGTGATAGCAATTTTCTTGGGTACCTTAATTGCCCTGCTCCAAATTCTCAAGCACAATAGATATAAATTGTGTCAGCTGCGGCATTCACCAATTACCATACTAGTCCAGGACCAAACCTTGTTTTTTTATATATACAATATTTTTTGATGGTTTCTTGTCAATTCGAGGGTGCTGATTCCGAATCTGGATGATGCCACTCGTGTAACCTTGAGCATTTTCCGCAAATTGGCAAAATCCAATATGGCCGCCAAAATATGCAAATTACCCATGAAAATCCTAAAATTGTCCGCACATTGGCTATGACATGCATGAAATCGTG
Organism: Lytechinus variegatus; assembly: GCF_018143015.1. Taxonomy (NCBI): domain Eukaryota; kingdom Metazoa; phylum Echinodermata; class Echinoidea; order Temnopleuroida; family Toxopneustidae; genus Lytechinus; species Lytechinus variegatus. The sequence continues at coordinate 35,153,400 of NC_054743.1, read as the reverse complement.
TTGCAGGGGTGAAATACTCTCTGAAAAAAATAATTTTTGACAAAATATTTTTTTCCTGATATTCAAAATGGCCGCCATAGGCCATTGTATACTCTATTATGTACAATATGAATAGGGAAAACTAATTTTCACAAAAAGTAGCACTAAACCGCAAAAAATCGCGATGTTTGAACGAAGTAATATATGCAAATCATCATTACTAACGAGATATATAACTTATTATCTCATATATGGGGATATTGCTGTATTTTGATGTCTAAAATAGCCGACACTGGCCCAAAGAGATGTAAAATGGCAATGGCTGGGGCCAAAAAATGACAAGAGTGAGGACTAAAATGCATATTATTAAGATAAACAAGTGGAATGCTGACTAAAAGCATCATTGCCATCATTGCCATTTATATGCCATTTATGTGATAAATGCTGTATATTGACATTCAAAATGACCGCCACCCATATAGGCCCTATATTTATCATGTACAATGCGAATGGACGAACTAATTTTCACAAGAGTGAGAATCATAAATGCATATAACTGTGATATACGATTAAAAATATTGTAAAAAAATTATTTCTAACTAAATACATCACATATTGGTCGTGGAGGTAATGAATGCTGTACTTTGAAATGCAAAATGGCTGCCATAGGTCCTAAAAGTATTGTGTACATTGTAACATGGGACAAATTTTGACATAATTTGGCTTTTCTTGACTCTAAATATTATATATAATTGTGAATTGTGAATTGTGAAAGGGTGAAATATTGTCTAAAACCATGTTTTCTACCGAGATATATTATATCATGTGTAATTAAGTTGATAAACGCTGCATTTTTAAATTGAAATAGCCACCATAGGCCCTTATCGTAGAATATACAATTTGAGTGGAGATAAACAATGTTCACAAAATGGGCATATGGCAGCCATTTCGAATGCTGAAATACAGTTTTTATCACCTTAATTACCTAAGATATGATATATTCTGTTAGAAATCATGTTTTCAGACAATATTCCACTCATACATCACCATATGGCCAAGCAAAGCCAAATTCTGTTGATATAATTTGTTCCCATTCACATTGTGCATAATACCATAAGGGCCTGTAGCAGCCATTTTGACTCTGCAATAACAGTATTTATCACCTAACTGGCAGAATAAATGATATATCTTTATAGAAATTTTGCTTTCAGACAATATTTTACTCATAGATCACCATTTATGGTGCTCACTCCTGTGAATATTGGTTTCCCACTTTGCATTATACATAATACTGTTAATGTCTATGGCGGCCATTTTGAAAGTCAAAGTACAGTATTTAACACAAACTTGAAACCTGAATGATGAATTTCGTTAGAAAATATGTTTTAGACAGTATCCCATTAATCCCATTGTATGCAATACTGTTTGGGCCAGTAGCGGCTATTTTAGATATCAAAAAAACAGAAATGTTCCCAAATATGACATAATAAATAATATATCTCGTAAGTAATGATGATTTGCATATATTACTTCGTTTATACATCGCGATTTTTTGCACTTTAGTGCTAATTTTTGTGAAAATTAGTTTTCCCTATTCATATTGTACATAATAGAGTATACAAGGGCCTTTGGCGGCCATTTTGAATATCAGAAAAATAAATATTTTGTCAAAAGTTTTTTTTTCAGAGTATTTCACTCCTGCCATACAATTTTATGCATTTCATAGCCAATGTGTGGACAGTTTAGGATTTTCATGGGTAATTTGCATATTTTGGCGGCCATATTGGATTTTGCCAATTTGCGGAAAATGCTCAAGGTTACACGAGTGGCATCATTCAGATTCGGAATCAGCACCCTCGAATTGACAAGAAACCATCAAAAAATATTGTATATATAAAAAAACAAGGTTATGCCTCTTCTATCCTGGACTATAAGCGGGAGTTTCACAAAGACCACTAAGACGCGTACCGTACTTAGTACCCATTTAACTAAGTTGCATACAGAGCGTAGCCTACGTCTCGTCTCGACGAGACGTAGGAACTGTTCTAAGTGTAATGTCATGTTTCCTAGTGGCCACAAACTGCAGGAGCGCTTCGACTTCGACCCTTTGGAAGTCCTTGCTTCTTTTTCTAGGCGTTTCCTAATTTTTTTTTGAGGCAAATGCATATTGTTATTAATTTATTTTCATGAATTGCCCAACATCATGTCATTGCCTGTCTGTACACTACCAAATATGTTTATAGTAGAGAGAGAGGGGGGGGGGTAATGAGCACTATTTTTTGTACTCAACACCCCCCTCCTCCCTTGAGAAAAAACAAAAAGGTAAAATTTTGGTTAATCTTTTGTTTTCGTCGAGGTATCAAATACAACTTCCACTGCATACATTTCACTTTCAATATTTTACTTCTATATGTTGTCTTAAGAAAAAGGTATACCTTCCCCATTATCCTCCTACAGTAGTCAAAAATATGTTAAAGTGACAAAATTCCCCCTCCTTTCACTCTTTAGTCGCAGACGAAAACTTGCGGGAAATTACTACTTTTTATCTTCACACATAAAGTCGAAGGTCACGAAATTAGGCTTCGTAGACTCAAAATCCAGACGTTTTATTGTTGAAGACGCGTCGCACACAGGACTTAGTTAAGAACTGTTTAGTGGAACTGACGCACCAACAGGACGTCAGTAAGACCCGTCTTAGACCCTTTTCATAAACCTATCCTCCAATTAGCCGCCTAAGAGTAATGCGGATAATTCAATAAAAATTGCGTTCATAAACTCCGAAAATAAGCCGCATTATTTTTACGAGCGCCCGTCCTGAAAAAGGCGGATAATCGCCATGACAACTGGACACGCCCCCTCCGATGCGGTTGTGTTGGAAAAGGGTGACCTTGTGACCGCACCATGGCAATTATCCGCATTATTTGGAAATGCGTTCATAAACTCAAAATCTTATCCCGATGCCGCTATTATGCGGATAATAGTAGCATCAGAGTAATGCGGATAACTCTTGTCCTCCTCCAATTTTACGACCAAATTATGCTGCTATTAGCCGCCTAATTCATTTTAATTGGGTTTATGAAAGGGGTATTAGTGTATGACGCGAGGCATAAACCAGACTTTCAATACCTTTGCTACTGTTTGCAACGCTACCCACACAGCGATTTATTTTGGTCTTGCTCTACTCTTAATTGCATACAGACAAAAATTACAATAACTGGGGTTCTTAACTTCCTGTTATTACATAGTTAACTTATAATAAGCCACTGTTTTGTTGAAATAGGCTTATTTTTATCCATGTCATGACTACTCGGTGAAAGCGCTGTTCTGATTGATGTTTGCTGTATGAACTTTTCATTGGTTGTTTACTGTGTGTGTGTGTGTGTATTTGAGCTTTGTCAGACGTGTATCAATCAGGTATGATTATTTACGTCTGGGACCGACCTTTAACGTCACCATCCGAAAGACGTGATCAGGGCTCGAACCTCTGCATCAATTTGTAACTTACCCACAGCTTGGATTACAGGCGCACGCCACAACTGCTGATCAATTTACATATTTGTTCTTTAAGATGTCATACACTAAAACAGTTAATATCGTGGACTATTGTGGTGGACAGCGTTGTGCAAAAATAGTAAGGAACGTTTCCACTGTTTAATACCTTAATCACATTTCGTTCTGCGGTGGCCGTGCGGCGGGCCCCCGGGGGGCCACTTCCATTCACGAGTGGATACCATGCGCGACCATGGGGTCTCGAAAAGCACCCTAAACACGTAATTTCCATTTTCTGAAAATGCACCCCTTAACAAGTATTGGCGTTTGAAACCCTACCCTTAACAAGTATTGGAAACAAAACGATACTCTTGGCAAATGTTCCCTGAAATGAACCCCTAAACAAGTAAAGGAATGTTTTATTGTTACGGGTCCTTCGGTCGTCGGCTTTACCTTATTTGGTTTAGTACGACCCCACCTTCTACACCTCGCGCAAATCGGACCCTAAACACGAAGTGTTGGGGCAAAAAAGACATCCTTTATAAAACATTCTATCTTTGTTTTATCATCCCCGCAAATTCGACCCTAAACACGTAATTTTCCTAGCGAAAAAGATACCCTTTTTTCATTATTTTTGTGTTTTTGACACCCTTATCACGTTTAAAACTGTTCATCGAACATCTGCTAAATTGTTCTCGTTTTCATAAGATATAATCAACGATTTTATATTTCCTAAGGGGAGAAATGCAAAGTATTCTTATTTATTTTCCCCTTTTCACGTGGCCTTGTCTGAAGCGTTCTCAATCACATCCGTTTTTTACATTTCTTTTTTATTCCTTTTTAATTTCATTTTTTCTCTTGCATGTTTCATTTGTTTCTCGTTTCCCTCTCTTCTACAACATCCTCAAAGTAGTAATGTTCGTTTTTGTATCTGGTTTGGTTCGGGTTTCTTATTACTTCTCTCTATTTACTCTTCTTCCTTTAAACTTGTATTGTCCTTTCTCTTGCACAGCATATTTTTATTTCCTCAGTCTCCCACTTCTTGCACAGCATCAGGAGCAGTAGCACGGCGGCGTGTCTACTCTATTAGCGTATCTAGTGTAATTCTTCCCGGCTCCGACGGCTGATTTGTCTGACTTTCCATTCAGCTCGTTATGCAACGATGACCTATTGTCTCTTGATTGGAATTATGTCCTCTCACATGGATGTATTGAAAGCTGGAGTAGATTTCTCAAACTATATGACAGTATAGTACAACAATGTATTCCTACTCTTGTACCAAAGAAAGACAAGCGGAAGAACTTGTATATAACAAGAAAGGCACTAGCAGAATCTAGGAAAAAACGTCGTGCATGGAAAAGCTACATTCGGATCCGCTCACCAGTCGATTATCTTATCTTATCTTAGATATTCTAGCATTAGAGACAAACTTCGCAGTTCCACCCGCTCCCTGGCACGTGAACATGAGCTCAGAATCGCGAGTAAGGTGAAGTTTAATCCCAAGATGTTCTGGAAACATGTGAATAGCAGGACAAAATTGAGGAGTAACATTGGCTCGTTGATGAAGAATGATGGGACCAGAATTAGTTCTGACCAGGGTAAAGCTGACATCCTGAATCAGCACTTTAAGGATGTTTTTACCAATGAAAATGTCTCTCATATTCCACCGTGTCGAAAGACATTTAATGGACCTTTCATTGAAGATGTATTATTGACAACTGAATCTGTTGCTAAGTTGAAGAATCTTAATGCTAATAAGTCACCTGAACCTGACATGATTTATCCTAAAGTTTTGAAAGAGTGTGCATCTGTTCTATCCATACCACTTACTATGCTATTTCGTAAATCACTGGATGAAGGCGTTCTCCCTTCGGATTGGAAATCTGCGAATATTACTGCAATTCACCAAAAAAGGGAGCCGGAATTCTGCTTTGAACTATCGGCCTATAAGCCTCACTTCTATTGTCTGCAAAGTTATGGAGTCATGTGTGAGGGATGTCATTATGGAACATATGCTACAGAATAATCTCATATCCAATGCTCAACATTGGTTTATTCCTGGGAGATCATGCACTACGCAGTTGCTCACCCAACTTGAAGACTGGACCCGTATGCTTGATTTGGGAGAACCAATTGATGTAATTTACATGGACTTCAGCAAAGCATTTGACTCTGTCCCCCATAGCAGATTGATCAGTAAAGTGAACTCATATGGTTTCTACGGAAAATTACTTAAATGGATCCAAGAATTTCTCACTGGACGTACACAACGAGTTGTTGTTAATGATGCTAAGTCAGCCTGGGCCAATGTGATCAGTGGAATTCCTCAAGGAAGTATTCTCGGCCCGATTCTGTTCATCATATTTATCAATGACTTACCAGATGTAATAACAAGTAATATTCAAATATATGCTGACGATGCAAAGATTTATAGAGCAGTTACGAGTGTATCCAATGTGCTTGACCTTCAGGGTGATTTGGACTCTGCAGTCCAGTGGTCCAACGATTCCCACAGTTAAAATTCAAAAACACTAAATGTAAAACTTTTCACCTCGGGCGAGGAAACCAACTGTCAAGCTATAACAAGGAAGGTAAACTTCTGCGCTCTTCCACTGAAGAGAAAGACCTTGGCATTCTTGTTGATCCTGATTTGACTTTCCACAAACACGTATCCCTTGCAGTTAATAAAGCAAATCAAATACTTGGTATTGTCAAACGATCCTTCTCGTATTTGAGTGAAGTGACACTTCCCATCTTGTATAAATCGCTTGTCAGACCTCATCTGGAGTATGGGAATAGTGCCTGGAATCCAAGATTTTTAATGGACATTGACAAGCTTGAAATAGTCCAGAGACGTGCCACAAAATTTTACTGCCAATCTTAGCCAACAAGCCATACGAAGAGAGACTCAAATATTTGAAACTTCATCCACTTGTATACAGAAGGAAACGTGGAGACATGATTCAAGTTTACAAATTTCTTCATGGTATTGATTTCTGCCAAGTTGATAAGTTTTTCACGATGCACCAAGCCCGCGAAACTAGAGGTCACTCATTGAAAATATTTAAGCAACAATACAGACTCAACCTCAGAGGGCACTCTTTCAGTCAAAGAGTTGTCAATGACTGGAATAATCTTCCCGAGTCATTGGACACCACACCAAGTCTAAGCACATTCAAAAGACTATTGGACATTCATTGGTCCAACCTTCACTATGTATCACGTGATCCAACTCTTTAGCGTACCCTCAAAGCTGTATCGTCTGTAATTCCTTAAGAAGAAGCGAACGGAAGACTTACAGGACTACCTTCTCTTCCATATATTGCTGATGCTGATACTCTTTCATCACAACACGGCGCTACGTTAGGAAACCCCCATTTTGATGCTTATATAAAAAACCCCTGAATGATAATACTGCTGATCTTAACTCGATCTTTGACCCAAATGACCCATGTGGGCATCTTAATACTTCACAGTGTTTTACAGAACAAAATTTCAAATCTTTTATTAACTCTAGCAGTCTTGAAGAAGATATTTTTCTTCTCCATCTTAATATTCGTAGTGCCAAGAAAAATTTCGATAAGTTAAAATTATTTCTTGATAATAATCAGTTTCCCAAACACTCAGTCATTGGATTAACTGAAACGTGGTTTTCGGAAAATCCTTGTTCTCTTTATGCACTCTCTGATTTTAATCTAGTTGTTAAGACCCGGTGGAGGTGTTGCGCTTTATATACCCCAACAATACGAATATAATCTTATAAATAATATGACTTTATCCAATGATGCTTTAGAATCACTCTTTGTTGAAATCATTAACCCTAAAGGAAAAAAATATATTGGGAGTTTTATACCGACCTCCAAATTCGAATACTCAACACTTTCTGGAAACCTGCTGTAGATGCCCAGAGGCTCTCCATTGTTGTTATAAAATACGCAGTATTTCTTTATGTATTTCTTCTTTTCTTGAAAAGATACAGCGCGTGAAGATGGGATTACAGGCCCAAAAAAATGGGAAGATTGAGAACAGTGAAGCTATGGCGGAAAGCATGGGGATGATGGCAATGTTTGTGAATAACTGTAATTCAACACGACTGAAAATAAGTTACCGATCAACTCGCTCCGGTCCAGTCCTTTCCCTACAAAAAATCCCCAAAACACAAATGTTTACTACTACATTATACAACATACAATAACATAGATGATACGTACAGAAATAATCAAATACATAACAAAATTTAACCTTCATTCCTCTGTAACTGCAATGACATACATTTGCAATAATAACATCTCATATAACACATAATATGAACAGTCTTATAATTAATACACAGCTATAATTACACAATTATAAACCCATTATCACATGATACATACACTAAATACAGTCATATCTTGACAATAACAATGAGAAAGAACAATTTCTTTTCCATTTCACATATGAAACTTCATCCTGAGAAACTCATATCTGTTGTAATGATATGAAATACACACTTTGTCAAAGATGCGATGCACAATGTTGTTATTTTCACATAATAAACGAATCCGTATCAATCTAATATCATTCAGTTTATTCTCACAAAAAGATCCTATACATGTCACATGAAGATGGTTCCTACAAATTTTACAAGTTACATTACTTTATGTTCTTCAATGTCATTACTTCATACACAGCATACACATCTCACTCTCCCCATTGTTATTAAAAAACACGCACCAAGTAGGGGGTTAAACAGTCTTTCCCCACTAACATGGGGGCTGTAGAAGCTCAGAGTTTCTCCATTGTTCTTACAAAATACGCAGTATTTCTGTATTCTTCTTTTCTTGAAAAGATACAGCGCGTGAAGATGGGATTACAGGCCAAAAAAATGGGAAGATTGAGAACAGTGAAGCTTACGCGGAAAGCATGGGGATGATGGCAATGTGTGTGAATAACTGTAGTTCAACACGACTGAAAATAAGTTACCGATCAACTCGCTCCAGTGTGCCAGTCCTTTCCCTACAAAACAATAACAACAATGTCTAATTAATGATGGAGTAAAAGAATGGGAAAATTAAGGCAATATGATTTATTTAAATAAATAACATACATGGCTATGGTGCCTTGTCAAAATAACAATTTCTTTTGAGAATTTAGTGAGATAAGACGAAGCCAAGATGAGGCGAAATTTATATTAAAATTATGAAAATCGTGACATCTAAAAACATCAATAAATTCTTAAAGATATAAGAAAATGATGAATTACAGTACTGGAACAAAAATATTAAGACGCCACATAAACTCAATAGAGAGAAAATCTTATGAGAACAGAGGGCTAAATTCTAATGCATAACCATTTACTTCATTTTCATAACTTTTAAGACAGAAAATGATTAAATGAATGTCATTATGGCTATGTTGTTTTAAAATTTAGTACTAAACCAACGGGCCAAGGTAAAAAATGACACACACCCCCTTTCAAATAATTGACTATCCCATTAAATTCATTTAATTAAATTCAACATTTATCTGACACATAATAATATGAATATTTACAATTATTCATAAATGAATTTACAAATCATGTTCAAATTACATCTAAATCAATGTTTTTTGTGAGAAAAATTATTCAATAGCTGTTTTCAAAGTCAGCACAGCCGCGATCGCGTAAAGCATGCAGGTGAGACTGCCAGAGGCGTTCCACTTGTCATGCTTGTTAACCCTTTGCGTTTTATCTCGATGTCATGCAGGAGGAGGGGAATAACGCATATATTTTCAATGCATCAATATAGTCTTTATAGGCTTTAGAGGGCAAAGGCTCACTCGAAAGAAAGAAAACCACTGACTCAGGCATTTCCTTCCTCCTCAATCAATGTTGAATTCTTACCAAATTTATGCTGCAAACTTTGAACGCTGGGGAGATTTGAGGGCGATTTTACTATAATTTGTTGTTTGTTGATCTGGTTATTCTTTTCTGTCATGCCACAAAACCCTAATCTACAATGTTTTTAATAGTTAATACTGTAATTTTGAAAGACCAACCTTAACTGATTGCATTTTGTTTTCTTCTCCTCAATTTGTTCAATTATTCATTTTATTTTCTGTATTGTATAAATAGTTGTCTGTGCGCCTTGAGTGTCATTGACAGATATGTGCGCTATACAAATCTTGAATTATTATTATTATCATCATTGTTATTGTTATCATTATTATTATTATTTGCAGAGTTGATCGTTTTTATTCTAATCATATCATTTTAAGACCAGAGTTTACCAAGAAAGTATAAAACATGAAATAGCTGAGGAGAATAGCAAAAAGTATCAAGAAAAGTAAAATGTATATAAGTAATATTTTTTTTGAAAAGGGGGGGGGTTAAAGCTGAATGAAATGTTGACATGTTGACAACCCCTCCCATAAAAAAGAGTTTTCACCACCACTTTGGGGTCGTTTCCCACCCCATCCCCAACAAAAAAATGACAAGCAAAAAAAGGTCTTCACCACATATTTTACCCCGTTTCTTTCCTAATAAAAATAGACAAGCCTCCCAAAAAAGTCTTCAATTTTTTTTTAGAGGAGTTGATTTCTTAAGGGGGATGGAAATTAAAACAATTAAGGAGTTTGAACAGGTTGACCCTATAAATATGGGCGCAATAAAGCTGATATCTAATATCATGAATATATAGAGTTTACAGGGCAGATTTAATTGCGCGGATGTGATTTTTATCATGATGATGATTATCAGAATGTATATAGTGTTGATTTCTTAGTATTAGGAGAAGTAGAAGAATTGAAGAAGAGAAAGAAGAAGAAGAGAAGGAGGAGGAAGAGGAACAAAAAAAAAGAAGAAGAGAAGGAGGAGGAGGAGGAGAAAACGAATAACTGATATTAATAATGAAATGTTAATGAATGATATTGATTAATAATGATATCATTATTCATGATGGTTAGGATAAAAATCCCTCGGTGCTCTAAAAAATAATGATCCAGCTTTATTACTCTGGCTCAATAGCAGATCAGCTAAACATCATGTTCATGTGCGACTTAAATTGGAATCCTTTCCTGTACAAATATCATTAATAAATTTATTTCGCTGTAAAGCATGCATGGTTATTGGGGATATAAATCATTATTGTTCCATTCATCTATATACTGTATAGAGTGCGTCCCACAAATAACGAAAACGAGATTTAGCGATGATTTACCATAACTTAATCATAAATACAATAGACAAATGACCTACCAATGTAAAGCTTAGAATCTCCTTTTTCATCTGAATTATTCCTCATTCATACAAGAGTGAGCAAAACAATTCGAAGAAAGTATGCCGAAACTCATTTGGCGGGGGGGGGTACCTAAATTTCAAAAAGAAAGTCACATGACTAAAAGTTCATTATCTGCTCTTTCATTTGATACCTTAATCACAGAAATGGTCAAGACGTAAAAAAAAAAGTTATGATCCCTCGAAACAATGCTTGTATTCCCAATACACGAGTTTTTACCGCTTTCCCACATAGAAGCTATATCGCACGGTAACAAAACGGAGTGTCGAATGAGTTTGAACGCTAGCTTGTAAAATCACTCCATTTTATGAAATTATTGAAAATCAAGCCTCGTTTCGAATAACCAAAACTTTCTTATTTCTGTATATTTTCGTAATTGAGGTATCAAATTAAAGAGCAGATATTGAACTTTTTGAACATGTGGTTTTCTTTTTGAAACCCAGAAAAAGCCCACCAAGAGACTTTTCGGTATCCCCTATTCAAATTTTTTGCTCGCTCATGCATGAATGAGAAATAATCTAAGTAATTTCAGACGAAAGAGGAGATTCTAAGCTTTACAATGGTAGGTCATTTGTCTATTATATTTGTAATTAAGTGATAAATCATCTTTAACTCTCGGTTTCGTTTTTGTTGGACGCATTGAACCATATAGACGCATATACATTTGTAATTCCGAAGCTTCGTTATTCCGAAGGTTCGGATATTCCGAAGGTTCGTTAGTCCGAAAATGATGTGAGGTTCGTAATTCCGATGGTTCGTTGGTCCGAAAACGAAATTATTAACTAACCTTATTTCATTTTTGGACTAACGAATCTTCGGAACATGTTTTTGGATTAACGAGCATCGAGGAATAGGCAATTTACATTTTTCGGAATTACGAACCTTCGGAATAAAGATCCTCCGGAATTACGAACCTTTGGAATTACGAAGTGTAACCATAATAGAGGGGGGAGGGGTGGGGTGAGAAATTGGTAGGGGAGAGAAAGATGTAGAAGTTTGTTGGACTATGATTAAAGGTCAAGTTTACCCCAGAAAAAATGTTGATTTGGATCAATAAAAAAAAATCAGACTTGCATATAATGCTGAACATTTCACCAAAATCGGATGTAAGATTAAAAAGTTATGACAGTTTAAATTTTCGTTTATTTTTCATAAAACAGTGATATGCACATTTCAGCGACATGTAAATGAGACAGTCGATGATATCCTTCACTCCTGTTTCTTTTGTCTTTTATTGAGTGAATTATCAGGGTTCCCACGGTCATGGAAAATCCTGGAAAAATTTGTGGTCCTGGAAAGTCAGGGAATTTGGAAATTTTGTGAAAAGTCATGAAAAAGTCATGGAATTGCATTTACCTCATGGCTATGGCAGCTTTCCGTTTTGTTGTGTCTCGCAAAGTTTTCTCATACTTAATAATCATACTCTGCTAGTATAATTGGTGTTCATAATTTCCATTTTCCCAGTTTTGTGACATCCCAAATTCTACAAAACTCCTGGGACATAGTTTCCAGTTGAAAGCTGAAAGGGTGCATGTGGTGTCCCTTGCCTCCAGAGTGTTGGTAGCATGCAGTTGCATAGGATCCATGGTTCCGGGGGAGCGTTTCATGAAAGGACTTGTCGGACGTTTTATCCGACAAGTCCCATTTTATCCGACAGTTACCATATTAACAGTGCCTCACAGCCAATCAGAGTCAGAGAAAGATGTCAGATCTGACAACTTGTCGGACAAAAATGTTGATGAAACACTCCCCTGGTTGTACTGTTTATTACCTCAATCCTGACCTTCACTGTAATTTCCACTTTCACTATAAACTTAGTTGCCAGTACTACTGTTAAATGATTTGTTTCCTGGGGTACTCAGTGTTAGGGCTAGCAAGGTTGACATAACATTTAATAAAAAAAAAGGTTTTTGTGAATACATGTATAACACAGCCACAATCCACATTCTTCACTCGAAATACTCATGGCCATGGATAAATTGATTGCTCCTGACATTAAATTTGGACAACCAGACTAGAGAAAATTTCATCTTATTTGCAACGATATAAGATGCCAATCAGTAAATGTATTTTTGATATGTCACATTTTGTAACCAGTTTTGCGTTCTTAGATGTTTTAGAGAATTTTAATTTCAAGTTAAATTTGTACAATTTTACTCAACATTCATGGCAATTAGTTGAGATACCAAGTCACAGCTGATCAAGCACTACCAGCATGGCTATCAGAACACAATACATTCAAAAGGTTCTAAATCTCTTAGTTACACAAGCATCAGATAATGTTTCCTCTCTGGAAAAGTTACTTGAAAATGAAGTTTAATGAAATATCTAACTAGGCATCAAATGTCCAATTTTCAAGATATCCTCATTATTTTTGGAGCATATAGAGAAATACACTTGTTAATTTAGCTGGTGTCCTAAAGTTGTATCACAAATGGCCTCATTTTTTGTAATGTAGATTGAAATGTAGCACTTGAGAATTTTAGGATGAGGATGTCTCTGTTAGCCTTTTTTTTCATGTCACCTTATTGTAAAACTTAAATGTCACTCTTTTGTAATAATTGGTTCATGTGTGACATATGTAAAGTGTTTCATCTTCACATAATTCAGGGTTCCCCAGAAATTTGAAAATTCCATGACTTTTTCCATGACTGGAACATTAGTTTTTTTAGAACAAAGATCTCAGTGCGTGAAATATCAGAATCATTTATCAGAATATGTAACCACCTACGCGGGGGTTCTCCAAGGCACAAAGTTAGGACCCATTTTATTTTTGATTATTTTTAATGATGCTTGTCAAGAACAATCGTTGCCTCATTTCAAATACGGTGACGATCTTACGTTATTTGAAAACAGAAACTTACATAAACTATCAATATACAAAATATATTAGATGATTTATTAGAATGGACAAACAGTAATCATATGACACTAAATCCTAGTAAGTGCATGGCAATGAACATAACATTTATGAAAAATGCACCCTTTTGTGAGTCTTTGCATATCGGCGAATCAGAAATGCCTTATGTTGATACTTCAAAGATTTTAGGAGTTTACATCCAACATAATTCAAAATGGGACTTCCATATAATGAAATGTTAAAAAAGTGCAATAAAAAGCTTTATATGTTTAGATTAGTGAAAAAATATAAACTACAAATTTCGGATACATCCGCCCTGTTTTAGAATATTGTGTTCCTGTGTTTATTGGAAGTTTGACTTTAGACCATGTGCAGAAACTAGAAAGAATTCAGAAAAGAGTTTGTAAAATTATCTTAGGTCAGAGTTATTCAACTTATAAAGATGCTTTAAAACGATTCAAACTGGATACACTTAAAGATAGACGTGAATAATTATGCTCTGATTTTGCAATATCTATAAGCAAAAATCAACATTGTAAAAAATGGTTTCCCGAAAGGAACGCTGTTGGCATGAATTTAAGCAATAAACAAAAGTATGTAATACAAATGCAGGACCCCCGTTTTAAACAAAGTGCTATACCATATTTTATTAACCTCCTTAATAACTCATAAAGTGTATATTTTCATTGTATACTGTATTTTTTTTTATGTACCATTAGTTTTATCATTATTACATTACTGTTTACGCTATACAGTCATGTGCAATTGTTATACCTGTGTAAATACATACATTTCAGCTTTTTTGCTGCAGTATGTGTATGATTGTTTTACTGGAAATAAATAAACCATGAAATGAAATGACTTTTATGTGGAAGTTTTGTAGCAAAGGTGAATTCAGGATCCTAATTTCAATATGCCTGGAATATTTGACATTTACATCTATTGTATAGTTCACTTTTGTGACAAGATCTGCATGCTATGCTCTGAAAATTTGGAAATAGTTCATGGAAATCTGTCATTCCAAAAAATTATATGAGTTTGTGTTCAAGACAATTTTGAATCTTGATGTTGGATTAAATGAAAATGGTACTGTATCCTGGTCAGAAACAGACCATATACCAATGATAATACATGTAGATATACATGTCATGAGTAAGGTAGTGGGTGGAATGGATGGCTGTGAGGGGAGGTTATGGAGGCCATCGTAATGTGTCTGATTTTGGGAACCGTGCCAGAAAGCAAGTCATGGAAAGCAACCGCGTAGCCAGGATTTCATTTTGGAGGGGGCGGTAAATGCACGCGAAGCGTGCCAACACTTAAAGAGCGCGCAAAGCGCGCTCCCTAGGGGGTGGGTGCAGGGAGGGGGAGTTTCCCCCTCCCGCGCGAAGCGCGAAGCTTTTGGTGTTACATAAATTAAAATGAAAAGGAGCCGTCTCTCTTGTCTCTAGTGCCTATTTCAGCTCCAATTCAGTTGACTCATTGTGATTTTGAACATTGTTTTCATGAACCTTAATTTGTTTTCAAAAAGTGATTGTGAACGCACAAAAAAGGAATACATTGGAGGAAATTAAAATAATAATACCCTCGCGCGAAGCGCGGAAGCTAAAGCGTTTTATCATTTTTTTGCCATGAAAAGGGTCCCGACTAAAGGGTCTTCTCAAAGATATATTGAATACTTCCCTTGGAAAGATCAGATTTGATTACAAACAATTTAGCGACAGTGCATATCTTTAACTCGCAAAACAGAGGAGAAGAAGTGTATATATGCCGGGAGAAAGATATTCAGCCCCGCGCAGAGCAATGAAACTGTGACATTTCAAAGGGCGGACGTTTCATCAAAATAATGCAGATACGTCTAATACCACCATCGACTCTAATTAAAATGATTTTCTAAGATTATTGAACTTCTTTATGAGGAAATAGTGCGCAGAAAGTTGAAACTTCTGTGATTTATTGAAATTAAATTTAAAAAAAAGAGGATTCCTAATTTCTTTGACTTATCCTGAAGTGCTTCATTTTGAATAATAAAGAAAATTAAGTGTCATTCAACATTTCAAACTGAGGGCGCAAAACAGGGCAGGAGATGAATGTGAAGGGAAATGACATGAAGTTTAATAGAATTGGGAAAAAAAAATATTGTACTTCTTTATTTAATACGACGCGAATTTTAGGAACCTGTTTGCCCCAGAATTATGATTGTTTGGTAATGAGCTGAAAAGCAGGAGAAGTTGACTTTATGGAGGTGGAAATTGATATAAAATTTTACCCGCCCGGAGCCGACCCGACCAGAAGTTGCGCGATCAATTTAAAAAAAAGATAACTTCATATACTTTGGCGTAGCCTTACTCTAATTCCATGCCCTAATGGATACATTTGAACTTTAACCGGTAAGAAACACATATACCTGAGGTGGAAA
Source organism: Lytechinus variegatus (assembly GCF_018143015.1). Taxonomy (NCBI): domain Eukaryota; kingdom Metazoa; phylum Echinodermata; class Echinoidea; order Temnopleuroida; family Toxopneustidae; genus Lytechinus; species Lytechinus variegatus. The sequence continues at coordinate 35,137,397 of NC_054743.1, read as the reverse complement.
AACAGGGTTAGAGAAAGGGTGGGGGAAACAATGGAGAATTGCAATATTGTCATTTAACCGCGCGCAGCGCGGAAGAAAAATTCATATATAAATTTAGAGCAAGAGTGATGGAGTTTCTCTTTTAAGAAAAAAAAAAGAATAAAAAGAAAAAAAACACAAAGCTACCTTTCTCCCCTTTCCTCCCTTCCCTTTTTCTTTTCTCCTCTCTTTTTTCCCTTCTTTTTTTTTCTTTTTGGGGACGTTTGGGGGGGCGACCGCCCCCACCGCCCCCCCCCTGGCTACGCGCCTGAATTGGAAAGCAACAATTTAGTCATGAAAAGTTCATGGAAAAGTCATGGAATTCTGTTTTCAAATTTCTGTGGGAACCCTGATTATACAATATTTCATTACAGATTCGATAATATATGGACCAACTTTACTAAAACATAACCTCGAGCTCGTTATAGTATTAAACAATGTTAGTTCCACGTGTTCATGGATCAATTAATTGGTGTTTCATTTGACATTCACTTGTCTCGGTCTATCAATTATATTTTATTATTTACGTACGTGTGACCGCTCCGAACGAATAACGTTACCATCCAAAAGACGAGACCAAAGCACGGGGGCACGTCCTTCGAATCTCTGCGTCATTTCTTCCCCCAATGTCACTTTGATTGCAGGAGCACGCCACAACGCCTATCCTAATGAACGAATGAAAGCAAGAAGTGATGTCAAATAGAGGGCGCTTAACCTTTTTTCCATGTTTCATGATAAATGAGGAAAAATATCCCAGAATCAGAAAGCAAAAGATATGTCATAAATAGTAGGTGGGTGACGTTATTGGTTCTTCATGCACTGACCAGGATCTGCATACATGTTTGGCTAAAGTTTGCGAAAGTTTGAATATCTTAATTTTAAAAACGGACATACTGAAGCTTTTCGACATGCACTCATCGGAGTAAAATCGCATGAATGACTAAAACGCTTGAGCAAAACAATATGAGCAAAAAAATACTCCGATGAATGCATGTCGAAAAGCTTAAGTATGATATTTTACGATTTTGCTGTACCAAATACTTCTGAATCGTAACTTTCTTATTGTAAAATCGGATATTTTAACACAATATTTTTTAAATTCCTTTCTCATCTCCTTTTTATGTGTTCTCCTTCCCCTCTTCTTCTTCTTCTTCCTTTTCTCCTTCTCCTCCCCCCCCCCTCTCTATTTTCCCTCTCTCTTTCCTCGTCTCCTTCCTCCTCTCCATATAACGTCTCTTTATTTTTTTCTTTTCACCCATATCTTTCTTATCCGATATTGTGTGTTCTTATTTCGTGATATGGTGATACATCACAGATATTATCTAGGCCTACAACCATCGACGTCTAACTTGTCATGTTAATGGTCATCTAAAAGATGGATTAATACCCTCATATTTCTTCTCACCACTCAGATAAATAGGACATTCCAATGACCTCGTCACCATTCAGCCCAGACGGACGACAGGAGCAGACGACATTAGCGGGCATCGTTTAGTTTAGTATCGGAGAGAAACTTTTTGGAGATTCGGTTTAACGAAATGGCGCGCTTCTCTCTTTTGCTTCTTCTTGTCGCGGTATCCTACCTCGATGTCGGTGAAGGCATTTCATTTCAGGAGCTCTTCCGACAAGTCTGGTAAAAGATGAATCGCTTTTATTTCTTTAGCCAATTTCATTCTAATTTCATTGATTAAATAAAATGAGGGCGTAGAACATTCGGTATTAATTATGTAATTTTTGTAAGAATCGCTATGTAACATACGGTATTCTGGCAAAATGATTGTGATGCATATTTCACTTTTCTTTTCTTTATTTCGAAAACAATATCAATAAAATACATTTTAAAAAATCATTCATAAATTTTGAATTTATTATTTCCTTTGCTAGAATTTATGTCATTTATATGGAGCGTTGTGGCCCAGTGGATTAGTCTTCGGACTTTGAAACAGAGGGTCGTGGGTTCGAATCCCAGCCATGGCGTAATTTCCTTCAGCAAGAAACTAATCCACGATGTGCTGCACTCGACCCAGGTGAGGTAAATGGGTACCGGTAGGAAGTAATTCCTTAAGAAGCTGTGTGCGCCATGAACGCCTAGCTTAGCCGGGTAATATAGGAGCGCCTTGAGCACCTAACAAGGTGGAAATGTGCGCAATATAAATATCCTATATTATTATTATATGAAAAGGCACGTTCCTCCATCTTTATCCTTTCTTGAATATTTTTTTTTCTGGTGATTCTACTTCTCTCCCGTAACAGGGAAGAATCTCCTTACGACAAGTTGATTCTAGAATATCAGTGGGCTCCATCCTACTGTAAAAAGGTAATTATGAATTTTCATAATCTATTCATCCACCCCCTCCTTACATCATGTATAAACGTTTGAATACGTAAAGGAATAAGAACAATTTGAAATTGCAATTTGTAGTGTAAATATAGGGAAAGTGTTTTTTTTTTTCAAGTTGAAATTTATGGATGTGAGTCCTAAAAGTGAAACATGATAACTACCTAATGAACAAGAAATGTTAGAATAGGGAGAGAAAGACATACCAAAACATATAGAGAAGGGAGAAGAGGATTAAGAAGAAGAAAAGGAAGAAGACGAAAGAAGTAGAAGAAGAAAAAGAAGAAGACAAAGAGTAGAAGGGTTAAGAGGATAGATCAAAGATGAAGAGAAAGGAAAAGAGAAATTTATGAGGGGAGAGGAAAACAAAATTTAAAGGTGTGTGTCTGAACGAGCTGTTTGTCCAGACAAACAGGCTCTTTCTAAAACTTTGTAAGCAATATTTAAAATCATTGACTATTTGTAAGGTTTAAACAGAAGTACAGATATAAAGGCAAATTTGGACATACCCAGTACAAATACAGTTCAATGACAAATATTCTCATATTATTATTGTTTATGAAAGTATGACTTATTTCTATTTATTTTAAAGATGGGCCATTTGAAAGGTTAATGAATCGTTAAAGCACTTGTTAGACCACCATTTTAATGAGGGGCAAACGAAAATCTAGACTTCTTAGAATAAGATAGGAATCAAACGAGCTTTCACACAAAAATACTCGGAGAGTGTGGAAGGAATACTGGTATTATGGTATAAAACCAATATGAATTAGTGACAGCATCCAAACAGACTTGATAAGTTCATGAGCTTTGATTCTACTTTTTCTGAATCCATTTCTTTAGGAGGAATGTAGGATCAACATATTAGCCAGGAAAGAGTGGACAATCAAATCTCTGTTGTGAGTATTAAAAACCGTCTAGTCACATCCACCATTTTACCAATTTACTTCCACTCCGCGTTTGCTTTCACCCCACCCTGCCCCTCTAACTGCTAAAGGACATTCCTTTGTTACGGGAATTATTTTTAAGTGTGTTTTTTTCAACTGATGACATACTATTCACCTATAGTCAAGATGATTTCGAATCTGAGTTACTGTAACAACTCACGCCATTCTAGGGGCCTGTTGCATAAAACTTTTAACCTGAGAAAACTCTGGTAAAAGCTGAAAACTAAGGTTACTCTGATTTCTGCCATTGACTTTACCACAGGCCAAAAACTCCGGTAAAAACAACCTGAGTTTTCTCAGGTAAAAAGTTTTATGCAACGGGCCCCAGGTCGAATCTAACGCACCAGAAAAAAAATATCAAACAAAAACTCAAGAAATCTGAATGAGGAGCCTTTTGACCTATGAGCATTACGAATGAAGACTCTAAAGAATGCTAAGTCCCTTGACCAATGAACTTTTCAAATGGTGAATCGCAAGAATGACGAGCCTCTTGACCGATGATAATTTCGAATGACGAATCTGAAGAATGACGATAATGTGACAATTTTGAACATTTTTTGTTTAAGATGAATCTGGACGTACCTTCATAACGTCAAACCATTAAATTGACGAACCTTCAGACTGATTAACCTTCTGAACTGCAAACCTTCAGAATGACTAAACTTTCACTCTAAAAAATGAAGTGCTAATTTAGCTCTTAAAGAGCGTGTATAGTGACTGCACTTCGGAGTGCTGATTTGTCTAGTTCAAATTTGAACGAGACAAATCAGCACTCCGAAGTGCAGTCACTATACTCGCTCTTTAAGAGCTGAATTAGCACTTCACTTTTTAGAGTGTTAGAATGACTTAACTTTAGAATGACGAACTTTCAGAATGACGAACCTCCAGAATGACAAACCTTCAGATTGTATTATCTTTCTGAAGGTTTGTCATCGAGAAGGTTCGTCATTCGGAATTTCGTCATTCTGAAGATTCGCCATTCTGGAGATAGGTCATTCTGAGGGTTTGTCGTTCTGAACGTTCATTTTTCTGTAGAATCGACATTCTGAAGATTCGTCATTCTAAACGTTCGTCATTCTGAAGGTTTATCATTCCAAAGTTTAATTATTCTAACATTCGTCATTCTGAAGGTTGTCATTCTGAATGTATGTCATTCTGAAGGTTTGTCATTCTAACAGTTCGTCATTATGAAAGTTTGTTATCCAGAAGGTTCGTCATTCTGGAATTTTGTCATTCTGAAGGTTCGTCATTCTGGAATTTCGTCATTCTGAAGGTTCGTCATTCTGAAGGGTCGTCATTCTGAAGGTTAGTATTTCTGAAGGTTTTTCATTCTGAAGGTTTGTCATTCTGAAAGTTCGTTATTTTGAAGGTTTGTCATCCAGATGACTCGTCATTGTGGAATTTCGTCATTCTGAAGGTTCGTCATCATGAAGGTTTGTCATCTAAAAGGTTCGTTATTCTGAATGTTCATCATTCTAAATGTTTGTCATTCTGAAGGTACATCATTTTGAATGTATGTCCTTCTAATGTTCTTCATTGTTAAGAATGACAAACCTTCAGAATGACGAAACTTTAGAATGACGAACCTTCAGAATGACAAATGATAATTAATAATTATACTTGCTTATATGGCGCTTAATAATTAATGTAACTTGTCAGAATTCTTTAAGCGCTTTACAGTATATGCAGCATAATTTAGACCTTTAGAATGACGAGCGCAAACCTTTAGAATGACGAACCTTTAGAATGACATACCTTCAGAATGACGAATTTCCACAATGACGAGTCATCTGGATGACAAACCTTCAAAGTAACGAATTTTCAGAAAGACAAACCTTCAGAATGAAAAACCTTCAGAAAGAAAAACCTTCAGAATGACGAACGGTTCAAATGACAAACATTCGAAATGATGAACCTTCTGGAAGACAAACCTTCAAAGGGCCAACCTTCAGAGTGACAAACCTTCAAAATGACAAACCTTCAGAATGACAAACCTTCAGAATGACGAACCTTTAGAAAGACAAGCCTTCAGAATGACGAACTTTCAGAATGACGAACCTTCAGAATGACGAAACTTTAGAATGACAAGCCTTCAGAATGACGAACTTTCAGAATGACGAACTTTCAGAGGAATGAACCTTCAAAATGACAAACCTTCAGAATGACAAACCTTCAAAATGACAAACCTTCAGAATGACGAATGTTTAGAATTACGAACCTTCAGAATGACGGCTTCTCTGTATATTTATGTCCCCTCTCCTTCTCCCCGTATCTTTCTGTCTGTATCTCTTATCTATCTATCAATCAGTCAATTTTATCTGCCCATCTCACTAGTTTTCTTTTAGCTATCAATCATTCTCTCTGTTTATATTCATGCATCCCTATATCTATTTCACTGTTGTTGTTTTTTTTTTTATATTTGTCAATATTTTTCTCAGGGCCTACAAGAACATTGATGAAAACCATGAAAACAAGCTAATAAATTGCGAGGGCCCTGAATTCAACGGTGATGATCTCAATGTAAGTTCTATAGGAATATTGTTAAGAATATAACATGGTACATTATGACTCGGCCGGGATCGAACCGACGACCTCCCGTTCTTGATGCGGGCACTCTACTACTGACCCGTCATATTCCATGACTATGAATGCGGAGAGTATATGAGGCATGAACTAGACACAATGAAGTCGGTTTTGATTTATACTTTGGTTTTAAGAGTGTGGTTAAACTATGGAAAGCAACATGTAACATTCATCTCTAATGTTAAAGATCAATGTATCGGCTCATGTGGCTCTCAAATCATTCTTGACTGCCTATGGGAAGGCTGCATAAGATAGTGTCTTCTCCATTCAAGACTTAGAAACAAAAAACACAGTGAGCATAAGAAAGATACAATGGAAACAAAATTCTGACATTTTGGCTTCCAATAATTTTAGCAGAGTTAGACCACAGTCTAAGTTAAACCCGACTTCAAAATACGGGCCATTATCAGTAAGAGTGTAGAAAGAAATGGGCAAGCAATGAGAACTTTAATCAAGCCTGTACATGCCTTTTTCAACTGATTTTATCAAAACATAAGAATGCCAATGGTTTGGACGCAGTGTTTGATGGACGCTGGTGATAATGTATGGGATGAGTGTAATAGATGCGTATGTTGAACTAGGTGTCCTTCCGGGGAGGGGGGCACTTCCATTCATGAGTGGATGGGGTCTCGAAAAGCACCCTAAACACGTAATTTCCATATTCTGAAAATGCACCCCTTAACAAGTATTGGCGTGTGAAACCCTACCCTTAACAAGTATTGGAAACAAAACGATACTCTTGGCAAATATTCCCTGAAATGAACCCCTAAACAAGTACAGGAATGTTTTATTGTTACGGGTCCTTCGGTCGTCGGCTTTACCTTATTTGGTTTAGTACGACCCCACCTTCAACACCTCGCGGAAATCGGACTCTAAACACGAAGTGTCAAAAATGACATCCTTTATAAAACATTGTTTTATCATGCCCGCAAATTCGACCCTAAACACGTAATTTTCCTAGCGAAATAGATACCCTTTTTTATTATTTTTGTGTTTTTGACACCCTTATCACGTTACGTACGTAACGTGCCCTATCTTAAAAAAGACATCCTTTTACGTGTTTTTTGGTCGCGCATGGTATCCACTCGTCAATGTAAGTGCCCCCCCCCCCCGGTGTCCTTATGTTTTGCATGGATCTACTGCAAGTAACAATGACGATATCGTGGTTATATGCTCAAATATAATTATGTATGAGGGAGGGAAAGTCAAATCTGTCTGTAATTAAATTGCCATTTAAATTTCTTACAATATTTTCACCTGTCTATTCCATAATAGGAAATACGCCAGCAGTTGAACAAGAAATGGCCTACATACAAACGCGGAGGAAACAACATCAAATACTGGTAAATAAATTATATTACTACGTTTATATATATTATTTTTTCCAAAATGAAATAAAAATTGTAGGTGTATGGTGATATCGAGTAAGAATTATATAACCCATTTGTTATGATCGATCAAACCATATTATGTTTTTGGCATGTGCAGGAATTTTCCTATAGGGAGCGAGAATATGTTTAAGATTTAGATTTTAGATTTTATTCATTTTCCGTTCACAAAGCACAACAAAATCAAACAATACATAGTCAAATTCAAAGTACAACATCAATCGAAATAAGGTATAAACAATGAGAATTAATTCAAACTAAAGTAACTTTGACTATAATAACTATATAAAACAGAACGGAGGGGCTTGCCAAGAAAAGGGAAGCTTGTATGGGAGGCAAGCCCCCGTAACTTAGTTTCAATACGTATATTACAAAACTATAGTATAAAGGAGAGACGGAAGACAGTTTAAAAGGAGGCTATACAAAATATCGAAGGTAACAACGAAAGAGTTTAAGAGTAAATAGAATACCTACATTCGAGGGATCGAAGCGACTGAGCTGATTTATCAGCAGATTTATTTCATTTTTACTTTATTGAAGGATCTCCTGATCTGTGAAAGTTTTGAAAATATACAATTTAAAAGGGTTGTTTATATTTATTGCTCCCCTTCTGTCGCTCTCTCCCTCTCTCTCTCTCTCTCTCTCTCCTCCCTCTTTATCTCTCATTACAGGAAAAAGAACTATGAGAAATATGGAAAGTGTGTTAACGATATAGAAAAGTTCGACACCATGATAAAGTACTTCAAAAACACGTTAGAGCTCTCCGACAAGTACAAAATAAAAGAGTAAGTAACGCCATGCCTTGTTGAATGATTTTGCTTAATCACATATTAGGAGTAACCTATAGTTCTGCTTTTAAGGACGTATTTAAGATACATTTTTTTTTTTTTTGAGCAAGTGTCGTTTTGAATTCGGTAATATGATGATGCCATGGGTATCTAATTTCCTGTTAAAGGGTAATATTCAAGTTTTGGTTTATCTTTCAGGGCCGCGGAATGGTTTTCAAAGTGGGGGGGCTGAGCCAAAAATGTGTGTGTGGGGGGGGGCTGACCATGCAAAAAAATCACAATCATATGGTCATTTTTTTCGTTTTTGTACACGGTTTTGAAAAAAAGTGGGGGGCTGAAGCCCCTTCTCCCTCTCCCCCCGATTTCGCGGCCCCTGTCTTGTAATTGTCATCTTAACCAGTATTCCCGGTGCATTGGTTTTAGTCTGCAGGCACAGGCTCTTTGGTTTTTGCAATTTCGCATAGGCCTAGTGCATAATGTATATATAGCGACTGAATTAGTGAGACTATAGATTCACTATGTATACTGTGGCTGGATCAAAAGAGACTTTTGAGTATATACACAGCAAAAACTGTGGTGTTAACCGGTGTACATAGAGGACCACACCAGTTATTTTACACCGGTGTTAAATTGGTGGTGTTAGTTTTACACCTATAGGTGTTATTACAACAGGTTTGTTGTTACATTTACACTCTTTGGTGTTATGTTTAATCTCTATAGTGTGTAATTTTAACACCTCAGGGTGTGGTCCTCTATTAACACCAATTGGTGTCAGTTTTAACACCGCATTTTTTACAGTGTAGTCTTCATCCAAAACATAGTTTTAGTTAAAGTGTCAAATATGAGTTGGCGCTCGAAGAATACATCGGTTGGTTGGACGCAGGGACCATCAGGTTATCGTGATTTTTTTTTATTTTTAACTCAAAGTTTTGCTCGCCTCTTCCCTGCTCTCCAACCGATACACTCAGTAGACTGCTGCTTAAAATTGCATTGTTTGATCTTTTTCATTTTATGTATTGAAATTGATTTTGTAAATTGCACATATGAATGTTTTTAAAATGCAAATGAATGAATAGATAAATGAATTAATAAATGAATGAATGAATAAATAAATAAATAGATAAATAAATAAATGAATGAATGAATGAATGAATAAATAAGTAGATTGATAAATAAATAGATAAATAAATAATTGAATGAATGATACATAAACAAATAAATGAATGAATGAATTGATTAATTAATAAATAAATAAATAAACTAATAACTAACTAAATATATGAATAAATAAATCAATAAATAAGCAAAAAATAATTGATTAATTAATAATTAATTTATTAATTAATTAATTTATTAATTAATTAGATTTAAAATTTGCACAACTGTTACGGCAGAGGAAAATGCTAATTGAAACGATTTATCTGATATATACATCACGGTATTAAAATGCTATTTGACAAGTTTACTATTATATTAAATGGAAAGGTGAAATTTCCTGACCTGACTGAATATTTCCACCTGATTTTTTCCCATTTTCTTTGCGCAAAGAATCCTCCACAATGGCGATAATCCCGTGGATCCGTCCGTCACTCCCAAGTATATGTATAACGATTTCAAGTCAGCTATCAAGAAGTACATCAACAAGAACCCTAACATCAAGTGCTATGTATGTATATCATTTATTTTGTCTTTTTTCAGTATGAATAATATTGATGTATGCAGGGGGTCATTTCACAAAATTAATCATAAGTTATAAGCACGATTGAATTAGGCGCAGGTTTTCACAGGTGAATGATATGCGCCATATAACCGTAGAGCTATAGCTCCATACCAGAACTGACTCCTCAAGAATAAATTGATCGATACAACTTTTTTTTAAACAAGGGCACACCTGGGGCCGTTTCTCAACACTTGGACAAGTTAGTCTTATCTTTATCCACAAACCACGGAGTTAGTTCCAATCTTACTAAACCTGTTTCACGAAAGGCTTCCTAACTAAAATACCTTGATATCGATACTATCGGTAAAAAGAGCAGACGAGACGTAGCCTTAGTCACAAAATAGCATAATTTTCAAAAAGAAAAATTATGACAAAATTGCAAATATTGTGATGAATTGGGAATTACATCTTTTGAAAATAATAGCACAGGTAAATTATGCATCATACATACTTAGACCATTAAGACTGGGGCATTCAATTGCTGAAAAATTGAATTATGAATAATTTATGACTAAAAAAAATCACATGTGGATGTTGAGATGGGTACCCCCGGGATATCCAATTTTAATAGTTTACGAAAGTAAACCATAACGGTTTTATTTGTAAAATTATGATAATTATACAATGTTTTACGATTCCAACCATCATCGAAACATAGTTTAACATTATTTTTTTTTATAAATCTTTGATACTGATCTTACGATTTGACAAATTCTATGCATAAATTAAAGATTAGAATTTATCCAAATGTCAATAGGGTCTGAAAACGACAAATACAAGTCCAATTATGGATGGCCTGACGTGGTAGAATTTCTATCGATTAAATTATTTTACTATTTCAAAATGAATGGTTTTGTGGCGTTGTACCAACAGTTTTCATAGTTACTTTGTATTACAATGATCATTGAATGCATTATCCCACTTATTTTGGGATGTAATTTCAACCTCTATGATTGATTACGTAAGATTATAATTTTTAAATTTCTCGGCAATTTTGCATGTCATAGTCTACCCACGTGATGCCACTACGTCATTAAGAAAGAAGTTATGACAGGTTCGGAGGTGTCATAAATATTTAGTGAGGTTGTTGTACCCGATCTTGGTAAAGAGGGCTTCGTGAAACGGTTAGCGGACAAGTAGCTCACTATCTCCGATTTAGTCAAGAAGTTAGACTTATGACGGTGTTGAGAAACGGGCCCCAGGTTACTATATATAGCATTTCCATTTATTTGAAAGCAAGATAAACGAGCTTTGTACATTAATGCTTTGCTCACGGGCATAGGTGCCGCTGCAAGGGATCGAACACCGGACTTTCCATGTATAGCCAGGCGGCTTAGACCACTCGGCCACGGTACCTCTACAACGTTAAAGACATTTATTCCATAGCGCCATCTCGTGGTTGATATGCCAACAATTATGATAAATCTAATAAAGGTCTACCGCCTCATTGATCAGAAGAAAGGAATGGACATTCACTCTTTAATAAACAAGTGCAATCGAACTTTTTATTCAATACTGATTGGCATTATTGTTAAATATCAAAACAAATACAATACAAACACACAGTTTAGGAAGTTACCCATCCAAATTTTCAAATTTTCATGTTTGCTTGTTTCTTCACATTTTTTTCTCTTTTTTTTTTGCTTGTTTTTTTCTTTTTCTTGTCTTTTTTTTCTTTCTTTCTTATCTTTCTTTCTACTTTCTTTCTTTCTATCTATCTATCCATCCATCCATCCATCTATCTATCTATCTATCTTTCTTTCTTTTTTATCTCTCTTTCTCTTTATTTCTTTGGGTTTTTTTCTCTTTATTAATTTCTTTCTCCCTTCCAAAAAGTATCTTCTTCCAAATAATTTGGTCCATAATTTATTAGTATGTCTTCATGCTTTGATAATCAGAAGGTATTCTTTGCTCTGATGTAAATTTTGACTTGCGCCAAAGTTAGTCATGACTGCAATGAATGATTCTGACGCAAAATGAGGTCAAACTCCTTCACGAGTTAGTGAACATATTTGCTAGTCCATTTCCAATGATATTAAGTTGAGAATCGATACTAAAATGTGTTCATTAAAGACTTATAATGTAAATTACTGAAAAGGTATTTTGAAGTTGATTTTGATACAACCCTTGTAGGATTTTGACGTATGATTGACGTCTGGATTCATTCATTGCAGATGCATGCCTTAATTTTGGCGCAACCCAAAGTTACGTAACTGCAAAGAATGCCTTATACCTCCCGGTCATCCAAGCGTTAGCACATACCACATAAATATGGTATCAAATTATGTTGGAGAACATACTCTTTTAGGTCATATATAAAAATTATGTGTTCATGACATATATTTTTCCTTGATTTTTTTTATTTCTTTTATCACGGTACACACACGTACCTATCTGAGATCCGCTTTGCCATGTTGATTGAATTTGTTTATTTCTTATTTGTTTATCTAATTATTTGTTTCTCTGTTTATTCATTCACCTCCTTCCTTTCTTTTGTTCTCTATTATGATTTCTTCTTCCTTTTATCCTATTGTTGTTCTTGTGATTTTATGCTTGTATTTTATTGCAGTCTTTCAATATGTTTATCTTTTTGTTGCAAAGTTTCATGTCAGCTTGTGAACATTTTACACAACTGGTTTTTCGGAGGCTCGTCTCCATAATCCATGTTTGTCTGGGTAGTGGCACCGATGACTGGAGAAGGTATTTTCTTAGAATTAAATAGCGTCTTATTCAATCTTTCGTTTGTTTTTCATTCATTTCCATGGTAACAGGAAAAGGAGAACAAGCAGTATATCTACGAGATCGACCTGTGCTTCAATAAGAAGTTAGAAGCAATCAACTGTGACATTTCCGAGAAGATTGATGACGATTTTAAGTGTGACATCGAGAATAAGATCGAATACCCCAAGTTCCCGCATTTCCATCTTGGTGGAAATGCACCATAATATTATGGTGCACAATACCATGGTGCATAATCACGTGTCACGTCCCGCGATGTCACCCTCGCCAAACTATCCGATTGACGTTAAAGACATTGATCGAGGATATGACGGCAATGAAAATGAGATGAATAAAGGCTTTTAAATTTTCTTGAAAGGTGCATGTCACTACAGACGTTTCGAGTACGAACCGGTTATACTTGGCTAAGAACTTTGTCTTGATACCATGTGCTAATGTGGACAGTATTTTCTTACATATGTTGTAGTCGAACTGGCGTCTTTGACATTGATTAATTGCTTTACTCAGTTGTCATCCTACAAAAAAGTCTAGGTTTTCTATTTGGTGTTTTGGGCTACCGTTATCCAGTTTGCTGTTGTCACTGTTAAGTGTGTTTTAAATCGTATAAGACCGGAGAAGCGATATATTTCAAATTAATGAAGGCCTGACGAATTAAATAAAATCAGTTTAACAGAATAGACTGACTTATAAGAGCATAAGTTTTGATGCTTTTTTTAGTTAGATATGAATACATATTACAATCACAATTACAATCTCAGTCGATGTTTCATTGAATAAAAAAGTTTAAATATTCGCTGAAATAGTTCCTGCCAATGCTTCTGGTTCCAACATAACCTGTTTTCAATATACGCCGTAGGTGGCGTTATTAAACAAATCTCCAAATTTGCATGGGGGAATTCAGCTCGAGAACATTTTCCTCGAAAACTAGCTGATATAAATCTGAATTTATGAATGCTGAATAATAACTGAATACAACGTGAACAGATGAAAATTAATTATCATCATTAGATTAGTGTCAAACTATGAACGTCAAATATTTTTTTCTCATTCAAAACAGACGAATTCCAAACTTCTTAAAGGGGAAGTTCACCCTGACAAAAAGTTTATTATATAGCAGAACAAATATTGGTAGAGGACAATCCATAAAAAGATTGAAAATGTCATTAGTTCACTCTTAAAACAAATCAGTCAAATTGACTAGACCAGTAGTCAGCTGGGAGCAACTGATATGGCAATCACTGATATTCACATTTATGACTTATATATCTTCTAGTCAGAAATAACTCTTTTCTAGTAAATTATGACTAGAAAATAATCAAATATGACTAGATTAACAGTTGTACCCAGCTGACCCTATTAACCAGTCATTTTTGACTGATTTGTTTTTAGAGTGTATATTGATATTTTGATTTGTGACGTTAAGGGACATAATATTGTGGAGTAAAAAAAATCAATGGAATATCATTTTCTAAAAAAAAATGACAATGTTTTGATTGTACCTTTAGTACACAAACAGGCAAATTATTTCACACCCGCTCCTGAAAGATTTATATTTACTCATCATGAACCGTGAAAGAAAAAAAATTTATGCATTTTAATTACTTACCTGCATGATTTGGGGCACCTGTTCGTTTATGACGTCACAATTGATAACTTAAACTTTCTTAATCTTTGATGGATTTTTTCCCCAAACGTCACCAATATTTTTCATCATTGTTTCTGGTATTTTTAAACCAAACTTTTTTTTCAGGGTGAACTTTCCCTTTCCCTCTTGTTCCCTTTAAGGTAGTCTTGCAGTCTTCCTCTTTCATGCAGACACAAAACGTTTTACGGAAAATGTTGCTTTTAGAAGAACATAATCCATGATCAAGTAGGTCTAGGGACAATTTATTTTCCCGCGTGAGTAACGGTTTATGGCTTGGGATATAATATTATGGTTACTAACCACTGGCTGATCCAGGGAGGCAAAGCCTGTCCGTACCACCCCCCCCCCTTGAGCACGTTGAGAGGCACAATTAAAATTTGTAATGTAAAAATGCCATTAAAACATAAATGTGCCTTCCCCTTTTGAAAGTTAATACCTTTTTTTTGCTTGTCAATTTTTTTCTCGAGAAAATGTGCCCCCTATTTGGGAAATCCTGGATTCGCCCCTGTTACTAACATTACCGTGATAACAGTAAATTTATGTTTCGTCTTTCACTGTAATAAAAGTAAGACCATTTGTTTGGAATTTTGAATTTCGAATATTTCTGTTTCTGTTTATGGTAACTCCCGTAGGAACTCGGCAGGACAGCATTTTACGTCTTGGTTAATCAGTCATAGTGGCTGACTTTTAAGGTGGAGACAATGGCAGAGTGGGGATTCGAACTCGCAACCTTGCGATTATGAGTCCAATGCTCTAACCACTGGACCACACGCCCCATGAATAGATTCATGAATGGAAGGATAGACAAGCAATAAGCGAGACAGAGACAGAGGAGAAACAAATTGGGACCTGGATACAAAGAACTGCGAAAGAAATACGATACATTCAAACCAAACTATGCACTGCTATTGATATGTGTTGTTAACAGATAGGCCTATAGATATATTTTTTAATTTATCTTAATTCCTGTCATTAGAATTTAATTAAATCAACTCTTCGTTGGACTGGACAATATGAGATGGGAAGTCGGGATGTAAAGATGACTAGCTGATGTGCGAGAGCTGTTGCTGAGCACTGATGATAGTGATGATAATGATGATGATGACGATTATGATGATAGTGATGATGATGATGATGGTGATGATGATGATGACGATAGTGATGATGATAATGGTGTTCATGATGATGATAATGGTGATGATGGTGATGATGATGATGATGATGATGATAATGGTGATGATGGTGATGGTGATGATGATGATGTTGAATATGATAATGGTGATGATGATGATGACAATGGTGATGGTGGTGATGATGATGACGATGGTGATGGCGATGATGATGATGATGATGATGATGTTGATAGTGATGATGATGATTATGGTGATGATATTGGTGATGGTGATGATGGCGAGGATTTCGATGATGGTGATGATGATGATGAAGATGATGATGATGATAGTGATAATGGTGATGATGGTGATGATGATGATGATAACAAATATAAAGAGTTTTATTCCAAAAAGATTGATCCACTTTTAGCGTTTATCTGTAAATCATTTTTTTTTAATTCAGCTCTCTCCCTTATCTCCCTTATTATCATACTAGATTAATTTAATCGTGTTTTTTTTAACCTACAATTCCATATAATTTTGAGAATTTTTTCAAATTTCTTTTTTTCTCATTGATTTAGCTCCTTTTGGAAAAAAAAAACCTTAGTGGAAGGTCTATTTTGCCAATTTAAACATGTTTAATGTTGGAAATTGAAAACAAAACACATAGAAATTGCGAGAGAAGTGTACATTTTACATAATATCAGATGTTTATCCATAAAAAATATTTTTTTTTAGGACGGTTGCTTTTTTATGTTGAAGGAGCTAAATCAAAAAAGTATTCATAAAATAGTAAAATGGTGAATAAATTTGCACAGATGGTGTGAACCTGTATCTACAACATTTAGCGGAGCGTTATGGCCCAGTGGATAAGTCTTCTGACTTTGAAACAGAGGGTCGTGGGTTCGAATCCCAGTCATGGCGTAATTTCCTTCAGCAAGAAATTTATCCGCGAGTGCTGCACTCGACCCAGGTGCAGTGGCGTAGCTACGGGGGGGCCTGGGGGCACGTGCACCCCCCCCCCCCAGGTGCCCCCCCCCCCAGAAAAATTGGCAGAGCAAAAAAAAAAAGAAAAAGGGAGAAAGAAGAAAAGAAAAAGGAAAAAGAAGATGAAAGACAGAAGAAAAAAAGAAGAGGAAAATAAGAGGAGGAAGACGAGTGAATGAAATAATGTGAGGGGAAGACTTGCAATTAAAAAAACAAACCTTCATGTTACTATATAAAAATTTTGTATGCGCTTCGCGCCAGAATTGCCTGTTCGATGAGATTCATATCTTGCTCAATAGGCTGATATGGAGCAAGTTTTGAAGTCAATATACAAAATATATTTTAGCTTGGACATCGAGCTTTCATTGATATTTTTTTCATTTAAAAATTTAAGTGGTCTGTGAAATGTCCGTTTTATGGTCTACATATCAGCATTTTAAGCTCACGCTGTGTGGTCACATTGTTTGATTTGCCAAGTTCATATTGTATACGTGTATTCCATAATGTTCCATTAAACAAATGTATTCAGAATGCCCAGATTCTAGGTCTAAATCTAAAACATGCCCGATAGTCTGCATGTTCTTTATTTAAAATGTACTTGAATTATCCAGTTTCACATCAGAATATCAATAATTGTCTGCTCACGCTTCACGATCGCATTATTAATGATACCCAATTGACTATATCCAGTTTATGATTTACAAACTATGAATAGAGTGTCCTGCTTTAAGGTATAAAATCTCAATTTTCTTCCTCTCGCGCTCGCATCAATTGTTTATTTACATACCTATCACATTTATTAATACAAAAATTAAAATGACCAATTTTTAGGTGGGAATGTCAAAAAAAATTTGCTCGCGCTTCGCGCTCGCATTATTAAAATACATTGGCGTTTGCAGTAACCATCTAGTTACATACGAATCTTGTTCAGTATCACACATAACATTGCCCAGAATATTAAATTTTCAGGAAAAAATACATGAAAGTAAAAAAAAAATCGCTCGCGCTTTTCATAAGGCTTATGAGAATTTTTCATGTTTATGTTGTTTTATTAGAATAAAACTAAGAAGGGACTGATCGGGGAAAATATAGGTGAAGATAATTTCGGGCCCTGTCCCATATTGGCGAAAGTCAGATCCGCCCTTGTAGTCCAGGATAGAAGAGGCATAACCTTGTTTTTTTATATATACAATATTTTTTGATGGTTTCTTGTCAATTCGAGGGTGCTGATTACGAATCTGGATGATGCCACTCGTGTAACCTTGAGCATTTTCCGCAAATCGGCAAAATCCAATATGGCCGCCAAAATATGAAAATTACCCATAAAAATCCTAAAATTGTTCACACATTGGCTACGAAATGCATGACATTGTGTGGCAGGAGTGAAATACTCTCTGAAAAAATAATTTTTTAACAAACTATTTATTTTCCTGATATTCAAAATGGCCGCCAAAGGCCCTTGTATATTGTATTATGTATAATATCAATAGAGAAAACTAATTTTCACAAAAATGAGCACTAAACTGCAAAAAATCGAGATGTACGAACGAAGTAATATATGCAAATCATCATTACTAACGAGATATATCATTTATTATGTCATATATGGGAACATTTCTGTATTTTGATATCTAAAATAGCCGCCACTCGCCCAAACAGTTTTGCGTACAATAGCTATGGGGGCCAAAAGATTCACAAGAGTGATCACTAAAATGCATATTATTAAGAATAAACGAGTGGAATACTGACTAAAAACATAATTGTTAACGAAATATATTATTAATATGCCATGTATGTGATGAATGTTTTATTTTGATATTCAAAATGGCTGCCAAAGGCCCTAAAAGTATTATGCACAATGAGAAAGAGAAGCAAAGAAATCACAAGAGAGAGCACTAAAATGCATATTATATGTGATAAATTGATGGGATACTTTCTAAAAACATATTTTCTAACGAAATATATCATTCAGGTTTCAAGTTAGTGTTAAATACTGCATTTTGACTTTCAAAATGGCCGCCATAGACATTAACAGTATTATGTACAATGTGAAGTGGGAAATCAATATTCACAAGAGTGAGCACCATAATAGTGATATATGAGTAAAATATTGTCTGAAAGCATAATTCCTATTAAGATATATCATTTATTCTGCCAGTTAGGTGATAAATGCTGTTATTGGAAAGTCAAAATGGCCGCTACAGGGGGGATTATGCACAATGTGAATGGGAACAAATTATTTCAACAGAATTTGGTTATGCTTGGCCAAATGGTGATGTATGAGTGAAATATTGTCTGAAAACATGATTTATAACAAAATATATCATATCTTATGTAATCTAGGTGATAAATACTGTATTTCAACATTCAAAATGGCTGCCATAAGCCCCTTTTGTGAACATTATTTGTCTCCACTCAAATTGTATTTTATACGATAAGGACTTATGGTGGCCATTTTCAATTTAAAAATGCAGCATTTATCAAATTAATTACACATGATATGATATATCTCGTAAGAAACCATGGTTTTAGACAATATTTCACCCTTTTACAATTCACAATTCACAATCATATGCAATATTTAGAGTCAAGCAAAGCCAAATTCTGACAAAGTTATATGTCCCATGTTACAATGTACACAATACTTTAGGACCTATGGCAGCCATTTTGGATTTCAAAGTACAGCATTTATTACCTCCACGAGCAATATGTGATGTATTTAGTTAGAAATCATGTTTAAGACAATATTTTTACTCGTATATATCACAGTTATATGCATTTTATGATTCTCACTCTTGTGAAAATTAGTTTCTCCATTCGCATTGTACATGATAATAGGGCCTATGGCTGCCATTTTGAATGTCAAAATACAGCATTTATCACAATGACATAAATTGCATATTAATGGCAATGATGTTTTTAGTCAGTATTCCACTCGTTTATCTTGATAATATGCATTTTGGTGCTCACTCTTGTCATTTTTTGGCCCTGGCCATTGCATTATACATAATACTCATTGGGCCAGTGGCGGCTATTTTAATTATCAAAATACAGCAATGTCCCCATATATGACATAATAAATGATATATTTCGTTAGTAATGATGATTTGCATACATTACTTCCTTCATACATCGCGATTTTTTTTGCGGTTTAGTGCTAGTTTTTGTGAAAATTAGTTTTCCCTATTCATACTGTACATAATAGAGTATACAATGGACTATGGCGGCCATTTTGAATATCAGGAAAATAAATAGTTTGTAAAAAATTATTTTTTCAGAGAGTATTTCACTCCTGCCACACAATTTCATGCATTTCGTAGCCAATGTGTGAATAATTTAAGGATTTTCATGGGTAATTTGCATATTTTGGCAGCCATATTGGATTTTGCCGATTTGCGGAAAATGCTCAAGGTTACACGAGTGGCATCATACAGATTCGTAATCAGCACCCTCGAATTGACAAGAAACCATCAAAAAATATTGTATATATAAAAAAACAAGGTTTGGTCAAGTTCCTTTGGGGCCTATCCTGGACTATTGTGACACATACACACACACACCGGAAAAATGGCCGGTGCCCCCCCGGGAAAAAAAATCCTAGCTACGCCACTGCCCAGGTGAGGAGAATGGGTACCCGGCAGGATTGATTCCTTGCATGCATGAGCGCTGAAAGGCAGCTCGAGCTAAAGCCGGGGTGATAATAATAATAACAACGCGCCTCGGAATAGAATATTTCTAGATAGATGGCGCTATATAAATGCCTATTATTATCATTATTATTAACATATACCAAAAAGTTGAATGCATGAATTTATTTAATGTATTAAAATAATAACCAACTTCAAATGACCCGGTAGTGGATTTAGCTACTTTTAGAATAAAACAATGTTCTTGATGATGACATAATCATATCGTATGAAGCAATTACAAAATTTGAAGGAAAAAATAGTAATTTTGAAACCTGGTTTAACAAAAATGTGTAATAGTTTGAAAATCATTTTATTTCAAATATTGGAATAGGAAGAAGTTCTTATGATTTTTTTTCAAAATCATTTTTGGGGTTTGTTTTGAGGGTTTCGTTTATTTGGAAACCACTTGATTCATCATTTAGATTTTAATTAATATTTTGTTTGTTTTTTTTTTCAATTCTTTTGAGCCCATATGTATATGTGAATATGTAATTGTGCTTGATATTAATAATGTAAATATTACTGATTTAATTATATTAATCATAAAAAATTGTATGTTATTGGGAAAAGGGTCGTTGTGGAAAGCACTTCTGTAACTAGCAACTCTTCCCTGCATAAATAAAACTTCAAGTAACAAATAAATGAATAAACAAATATTGAGAAAATGAAATATTTCACCCACCTCTCTTTCCTTTTCTCTGTTTTTTTTTCTCCTGGCCGTGATTTTTTTTTGGGGGGAAGTTCCCTCAGCCTCCCCAATTCGTACGCCAGTGGGAACAGAATATATTCTATTATTATTATCATCATCATTTATTGTTATCATTATTATTATTATTCGTTGTCAAAAAGAATAATTGATAAAGTTTGACGAGATCTACTAGTACTTCTATTCTACATAAAAAGCAAGAGGGCGCACTAGCGCAACCGGAGCGGTAGGGAGAAACGTTGCATGCATACAATTTGCAGGCTCTAGCTCTGCAGCGCAGCTACAGCTACGCCATTCATCATATTATAGCTAGGCCGGTCTGACAGCGGACGACTCTTGTGGATTTACCATCAAACTTCGTGAAAACTATCTTCAAATGTTGCAGTTCACGCCACCTCCCCCGGTTGCGCAAGCACAACAAATTGCACAACCCAAAATGAACGAGATTCCAGAAAAAATAACAGTTCAGAGTACGCCAGATTATCTGGCCGAATTAATGAAGGATAAAACACATTTTGGGATGGTTTCGAGTATGTTTGGGCACGTCGGGCGACTTCTCGACGATGGTAAGTTTGCAAACTTTGTTAGTGCGCGGCGCGGCCTACATAGGTTGTGCGGGACCAGTGTGGCCGGTATACATTCTGTGTGTGTGTGAAGTGTGCAAGCGTTGAAGCCATAAACTTCGGCTTGTGTGTTGTTTGGGACATGTGCTGGAATGCGATGTGTTGTGCTTGTAACTTTCTGACACGCATCTATCTGTCTCGTCCACATACATGTACATGTAGGCTACTAAAGTAGAGTTTCTATTGTATATTTGTATGTCACAGTGCCTGGAAATGTTTGTAGTCATTGATTTGGTATTTGTGTTTCTATTTTAATTAATTTTTCACTAAATATCATAACTTCCAAAATATGATTAGACTGGACAAAGTAAAAGCCCTATTTTTTTGGTCAGGATTTTTTTTCTGAATCAAAAGGTGACAGACGGCAATCATGGCAGTGTACTGACTACTGACTGTCTGTACTCTGTATAGACTGTAATCAGCTGGCAATTCAACCTTATTTTCCGTAGCCTAGGCCTAGAACTAGAAGGCAAGATCTGCAACTTTATTGTGCGTAGTTTGGCCGTACATAAATAACATTTAAGTTGCATCTATGAGTCTTGAAAACTGACAGTTTTCTAACATTAACATTACAACCAACACTTCTGTAAAAGCAAAGGGGCATATCTCATTATCTGTGCACCTAACAATTATTAAATTTTAAGATCAATTATGATTTTTTTTACCGATGATTAAAAAATTCAGGTAATGATTTTCATTATAGTTATTTGTAAACTTAAATTATATTCCTATAATTAAGTGTGCCAAAAATCTCGTAAAAATTTCAGAGAAATATATCATTTTATTGGGAAAACCAGTCATTTTCAGATTGAACAAAAAGATGTTTCCCCTTGTCTGCACGCCCATTCACTTTTTTATGAGATAGGCTGCATTTTGTGGTCTTCACATGAAATGCCCGAAATTAATTATTTTCCTACCATTTTTAGTGGGATTTTTTAAATGAATATTTCTATTTTATGTGTAAAGTTTGTGGTCGTCGCATATCTTTTCCTAGAATCACGCGGATATTTGTCTGTACGCAGAGTTAGGGACTTACCATACATTCAAAATCTTTGATTTGTAGGCGTCTAGACAAAGAAAGCTCTTGGAAAATATGGCAAGAATGAACCCTTTATTTTTTGTGTTTGCAAAAGAAATCGTTTTACTGGCCAATTCTTGTTAAATTCATTTTATAATTATATCAGATTTAAAAAAAAAATAGTATCGGAACTGGTAAGTATACATTATACAAAAAAAATACAGTTTACATTATGTAAAAACATTCTGTCTCTTAGATTAAATGCATGATTTATAATAATTATGCCACTTACATTGCAGTCACTTGTTTATTTCCCTGTCCATTCATATCGATTGATGATAGACACTAATACAATGTAGTAATAGTTGATACTGGTACCAGCAAATAGTTTACTTGTCATCATAATGTTGACTCGATATCTGACTGATGAGTGATATTAAATAATTGATAAGCACCGTCAAGTGATTGCTCAAGAGCTTGTGCAAATACTGAGCTTTCATTGAGTGTTAACTTTGTGAACTTGTTTACTTTATGTTTATGATTAATCCATGTAGGTCTACAGGTACATACATGCCTTTTTTTTCTGCCAGATTTCTGAAATGGAAGGGTCCATAGTGTGCATGATTGGGGGGAAAAGAAAAAATATAATTCCAAACACTCCCTGCTTAATATTCATAACTTGTTCATTTGCACATAATCCAAATTGAATTTCCAATTTATTTCAATAAGTTTATTTTTGCAACTTGCAAGATATGTATAATGTAATAGGATTATTGATAGTGAATTTAATTAGGGTGTGGCTCCCCCTCCCTCTCCAAAAGCCATTCCCTCAAACATCCATGAGCTTATTTATAAAGACAAGTACCTGTAAAAGGAAAATCTGAGGAGGAGTGTCCTTTATAGTTTTTTTTCTGAAAAGAATTCTATTAAAAACAGGAGTGTCTTTAAATTATTGTTCAGTGAAGCAAAAAAAAAAAATTGAGGGCTTCATGAATGATTGTGTTCGGTTTCTCACTATAAGGTGTAGTTGAAACCTTGAGTCCTTTCATGGCCCAGTGCATAGTTAAAAAAAAAGAAGACTTGAATAGGTAGCTGTTATGGCATGATTAAGTTGGTCTGGACCAGAGGGATTTACCA
Organism: Lytechinus variegatus; assembly: GCF_018143015.1. NCBI lineage: Eukaryota > Metazoa > Echinodermata > Echinoidea > Temnopleuroida > Toxopneustidae > Lytechinus > Lytechinus variegatus. The sequence goes on along the minus strand of NC_054743.1, from coordinate 35,113,959 downwards.
TCAATAGGTCTTCTGAAAATGATCTGAATAGCCTGGGCTGGACCATTCATTGCATTTGCATCTGAAAAGGGTTTGGTCGCAATAGAGAGTTGTGAAGAAAGGGTTGTTATTTTCTCCACCCCCCTGCCTGTCCAGGGCAATCGACCAATGAGCTTTCAGTATCCAATCAGCTTGTCGTTTAGGCTGTAGGTCTTAAAGTCACAGTTGAGGCCAACACACAAATATACATGTATGTCCCCTGTACAGGATTTTGTTCAATTAAAAAAAATAAAGGGCAAATAGTAATGAGTTGCATACATTTGTACATGCAGAGAATTGGCATACCAATATGTTAGAATATGGCTATGCAGTTTTTTTTCTTTGTAGATTAAAATTGGTAGTAAAGATAGTAATTACCAGACTCCTCTTTGATTAGTTCTTTTACTAAAATGAAAAAAAAGTTATTTTTATAATTAAACTTCATATTTTGATATTTTGGATCACTTGTTTCTTGCATTTGACTTAGATACAAATTACATGTGCAGTCTACAAGAATCATATTTTGTACAGTATTGTTTGTTATGGATTCCTACAACATGTAGTCATGTTCCTGTTGCATGTAATCTACATACAATATAGATCTGTATGTATTTGTGTACATTGCAAGCCCATGAGTAATTTACATCGTTTGCTTGTATAGGATCAGGTATAGAGCAAACTGGAATTCAAGGAAACCAAGGTTTTGAGATTCCTTGAATGCACAAGACACCGCTTCCTGCGCAATCCCCGCACAACATAGTACACCAGGAAATAAGACCAGGGGGTGTTTCACAAACCATCCTCTTAGTGATTTTCTATTGACATATATGCCCTGAGCCAATCGGCTGTCAGGATTTCAGCAGCTTATAACAATAGTTACTGGACAACAAACACCAGGAAATAAGACCTGGTTGATGGAGGAAGTGACAAGTACTCCTGTCTCTTCCGCTGTTATCAGTGTCCAGCATTACTGTATGTTTGAAAACAAGTTTCATTCTGTTGTGTTATGTAATGCAATAAGCGATGCATTGATCCATTAGTTTACATTCAAGCAGTGACTATTTGGAGGAGCAGTAATCCAGACATTTTGCAGACTTTTTTTTATTTAAATAAACAAAATAGGGGCCTATGACTTCATTTCAAATAGCTTTATGAAAATTGTAACGCCAAAATTTTTGTTGATAAAATATGCACATATTTAGTAATAAAGCTAAAGCCACAAGTTAAGAATGACTTCAAAGTTCATTGGCTATTGCCATTCATTTTCAAGTAGTGGTAATATTTTGCACAGCTTTTACATCGCAAAGTATACAAATAGCTTTATAGCCTTCCCGTAAAAAAAATAGATATTCATTTTCTGTGGAATTGATGGTGATGGTTGTATTTGTGAGTTGATGATGGTGGTGGTGATGATGATGATGGTGATGACGACGATGATGATTACAAATGATGAAAGTGATGGTGTAGTTTTTTTGTTTTAAACGACTGAATAATGGAATTGGATCGTGAAGAATGCAAACATTTATGAAAAAGATACTGAAAAACTAGTCTTTTATCTGGTATGTTTACATTTTCAGTAAATCACCTTGAATAGAACATGCCTTGCTTCATAATGAGGGATGAAAATCAATTCATTTTGCCATTGTTACTTTAAATCTTTAAACGAGGCTTCAATCCAGTATGGCTAGAGCATGAAATTAATTTGATTTTGGAGCTAGGATCTAAATTATTGATTCTTGACTTATTACATTCTGAAGGCAATCTGTCAGGGCTGCAGTGTGATCTCTTACGGAGCACTTTTAGCTTCATTTTTTTGCCATCAAAGCATTGAAGTTGGAGATTTTTTTTAATATAAAAAAAGTATTAAATCAATTTTGCTTCCTTATGAGGGGTTTGAGGTGAGTGGGGGCTGCTGTAAAATTGTGGACACAGTGTACCATAAGATATTGTTAAAGTACTGTATCAGTTTCAAAATGTGATAGGCCTAAATGTGTGTATTTTTTTTAATTTGTGGATCTTACCCTTACTGATATTCCATTTAACGTTATTCATTTTGTTCTTTATTAGGAGAAAATAAGATTACAGATGTTTGATATTATACTGTTTAGGCCCTACATGTACGTGTGACATTTCTATATTTGACTAAAGATAATACAGATCAAAATTCTTAATTACATTTCTTATTAAAAGAAGCTTCATAATAGTTGGCATCAAATATGAAGGTACATGTATGTACATTTATGTAGGCCCTAACTTTGAAATTTAAACAAAACAAAGATATTTATTAGAAAAGGATGATGGGAAATCAAAGCCACTGCTAAACATTGAAATTCAGTTGATGCTGAATTCTTCAGAGAATGCTTTATTTGAAAGTGAATGTGAAGGAATTCCTTAATACCCTGTTTCAAGTTTGCAACCCTTGCCCCTTACAATTTTCATGTTTTTTGGGAGGCAAGTCTTGGGAGAAGCCAGTTTCCACGGCAACCCAATATCAATGCGACAAGGTTGGGGTCATATTGTCAAGACATGGGTTACCTTTGATGACCTTTCAAGCATTCTATTGTAATTTGCCGAAGGGAATGGGACTGTTCTGTTATTGCCAGCCTGTACGTGCTGTCTGACAGCAGAATAGTTTTTTTTTTTGGGGGGGGGGTGGGTAGTCCACCATATACACTGTTCTCTTTTCGTCAGATTTTAATCATTTAATGAATGAAAATACTGAAGTTTTCATGGAAATCCTTTTTTTTTCAATGAATTTGTCTGTTTACAAAGAACCATGTGCAATTTCTGTTGTGTGTGTACAGTATCCTCAATGAAACCATTTCCGTTCCATGCCTCAATATTTACCCAGTTCCCCCAAACTCCATCCTCTCCTATTCTTATCTTGTCAGATGAGCAAATATATGATCAGCCATGATTTTGGTGATAAGACATAGCATGGCTGGGTATTGAGGACCAGAGTTGATTTTTAAGTGTTGTTCTTAAAACAAAGGTGTAGGACCATGTGTGTCAAGGCTTTTTTTTGCTTGCATTTACATCACTTCTAATAGTTATTGTTCTTAGATTGGATAGGCCTATTATAAAGGAATTACCCCCAGAATTTCGGTGAAGGTTTTGGATGGCCAAGTCATGTGCGCTGCACACATGAATGCATACCAGTATTTACATGTATGGGAGTACTAGCAATTATTTTTGTAAATTTGACTTGCAAACTGATTTTTTAAAATACAAAATCAATTTTCAAGTGATAAGAAATTGTGGACATGGATGTGCTAACTTGTTTAGGCCTACAAACATATAGGAATCACAAGTCCAGGGGAGCGTTTCATGATATAACTTGTCGGACGTTTTATCAGACAAATCCTGTTTTTTTCTGACAGTTACCATAGTAACAGTGCCTCTCAGCCAATCAGAATGAAGGAAAGATGTCAGATCTGACATCTTGTCAGACAATATTGTTGATGAAACGCTCCCCTGTTCTACTATTGTAGCATTGACAAAGTCTGTCTTGTGCAAAAAGAGCAGGGACTAGGAATGCTTGTGAAATTCCATGAGATTTCAATGAAATATTCAATTCATATTGACAGGGTATAAAGAAGTACTCTACCCCTTTAAAGTGGATAGGATCCTGAAGATGAGTTGGGAATGCTCCAGTCTATCTCTTCGTCATGCTCCAGTCTATCTCTTCGTCATGACTTGTTTGTGTCAGTCCCCAGGGTGCCAATATTACCTTTCTGGATTCTTTCTGGTACAAATGTTGAATCATACTTTTTAGAATAATGTTTTAGAATTATTTGTCAGCAGGGTACATCCTGTCTGTGAATGTGTGTAATTGTATGACCATGTTTTATGTTTCTCCCCATCCCAATCTCTATTACCTTTTGCACGACTCAATCATGCCCTTTTTATTCATTCTTATATGTTTCACTCATATATTATTATTATTGATTCATTTGTTAACTAGTCAGTTTCATCAACCCTTCTTGCTTTCTTTCATTCATCCATTTATTAATTCATTCCTTCATTCATTCCTTCCTTCAGTCAGTCATTCATTGTTTCTTTCATTCATTGAATCATTTATTTCTTTCTTTCGTTTATTCCTCAATCGTTCATTTATTGAAGCATTCATTCATTGAATTTGCTTTTCATTCATTTATTCATTCATTCATTATTCCTTTCATTAATTGAATCATTCATTATTCCGTTCATTCGTTCAAATTTATTCATGTTCATTCAACTTCACTCAAACATTTGGTAAACAACCGAACTTGTTTTACAAAATTTTAGAGAATTAATTTCAACCTTGGGCCATTATTGCCTACCTGTACTGTGTACAACAAGTAAATCATTTGTGAAGTCTTTTGCATTTAAAGAATTCCTCAAGACTTGGTTTGTCATCTTTAATAGCAAATTTAGACAAAATACATGTACAGACATTACTTCCATTTAACATTTCACACCACCATTCACGATAAGGCAAATCTTTTATTTCCCTTTCTTGTTTTGATGTCATTTGTACATCCCCTTTGGGGCCTGAAGCTGTTTACTCTCCATTCTTCTTCTGTCTCGCCAACATTATGACCCTTGACCTTTGATTCACCATCCCGAAAGCGGCCCACCCCCATTATTCAATTAGTCACCTAATGGCACTAATGACTCACATTATGCAGATTCGTCTTCAGGTCTCGGTCCCAAGCGCGAGTGTCCGAAACCCGTGTAATGGAATCTTATTATGGGTTGATTGCCCTTTAATTACATTATAAGTGCACATGGGGGAAAAGGGAGAAAGCTGCCAGAACGCATTACAAAATCAACGGCTAAACATGAATTCATGTCTTTCCTCCACTTGCATTAGACCAAAGCTTATTAATATCTGAATTGCATGTGCCCTGAATGATGTGCTCATGATTAGGAAGGAAACTGTTCTTATGAGGAAATGTTTAACAAAGTAGAATACAAAGTATATTGAATGTAGGGAGGATGAGGCGTATTTAATGTTGAGATGTCCTGTGGTGTGGTAATTGGCAAGAAAAGGTCAAATTCAGTTTCATGGCAGTTTGTATAATTGTGTAGCCAATCAGTGTTTGGTGAGGGGAAACATTAATTCCCCCTCTTTCTTGACCGATGTGTTTTTGTGATTGAGGCCTAATTCAAGTACGACTACATGTATACCCTACAAAGAGGATTGTACTCAATGGAAGAAGAATTCAGTACTGATGGAAAATACCAAACACATAAATTCCCTTTTTAGACAGGCTAAAATTTCCTTAACCCCGTACTATTGGTGGGGCTAAATGGCAATTTAGCCCCACCTATAGTACGGGGTTAAGCTTAGCCCACTTTCGATTTACACAGCGTTTTTGCAAAGTGGGCTAACCCCACCTATAGTACGGGATTATTTGGCCCTGCAAAAAAGCAGGGTTATCCCACCAATTGCGGTGCTAAGAGCAATAGTACGGGGTTAAGATCGCATGTGTAAAACGAAAGTGGGCTAAGCTTAACCCCGTACTATAGGTGGGGCTAAATGGCAATTTGGCCCTACCTATAGTACGGGGTTAAGGAAATCGTAGCGTGTGTAAAAAGTGTACGAGTGAAGCACTTGTACTACGAATGATCGACAAAAACCACTAGTCCGGGGTTAGCGAGTTTCGTGTGTAAAAAGCAAGCATTCCTTATCCGGGGTTAGCAATAACAATTTGGCATGTGTGAAAAGGAAAAGAAATAGTACGGGGTTAAGGATAGTACGGGGTTAGCGATAGTCCGGGGTTAAGAAAATCCTGTGTAAAAAGGGCATAATTTGAATTTATGAAATATTTTGGTACATAAAATATTTTGGGTATCCTGACAAACTAAACTAGCACCCAATTTTTGTATACACTGAAGGGTGATTTGATCACTTATATTCTGAGAATGCCCCCCATACATGTACCTCCAAAGGAAGGAAATCTGAAATGTTATAAATTTGACACGTTGATTATCTAAGGAAAAATCATTCAAATTTTGGTTTGTAAACTTCATAAGTTGCATACATTTACCATCCTTTAAAAGTAGGAAAGGTTAATTTGTCACGTTCATTAATTGAGGACAAATTAGTCTAAAGTTTTGGTGTGTAAGTTGCGTACATGCACGGGTTGCTGCTTTGCGATACCATACCTTCACAAAGGGTTTACATGTTTGCCAAACTCGTGTTGTTGACATTGCCTCTCTCTGACATCATGCCTTATCAGACTGTTTGATAAAAAGGGATCACTCAAATACACTTTAGCAATTACTTTGAATGAACTTTATAGGCCTGATTGTGTGTTCTGGGTACACAAAGAAAGAAGTGTGCAGGAATGCCCTACCATGCGTTTCATTGATTACAGTCACATTATTGGTATGTCTTTGTTGATTTTGAGAAAAAGGCCAGACGGATATCATTCAGAATTTATGCTGTGACCGGGTGTTTTAAACATCAATTGTTACCTGCTTGCACATGTCATTATGAAACTCATTTTTCAGACCGTACTCGTATTTATCACAAGTTCTGCGGTTACAGTATCGGCATTGCCGCTCACCTCTTTGAAAAGTGCATTTATCCCTCATGAAATCCCACATGTGGGGCTGAGGAAATCGATAGAAAGAAAGATGGGACTTCGGGTGGCGGCCGGGAGGTGACTTGATTGCGTGGCTCACAAGAGAACTTTGGGATTGTTTTTAGAGGGGTTCCCCCTCATAGGTGATGGACTTGTTATGTTTGTTCTCTATGTGGGACTATTGATCCAGTGTCTTAATGAAATGGGGTTTAACTCTACGTATTGAAAGTCTGAAAGATCGCTCTCCCCCTCTCAGTCATGGTAATACTTATCCAATGCAAACAAAAGCATAGCGTTCAATGATCTTGAGGCAAATTCAATTACAGACTCCCCGGTTGCGCGATTGATGAGATGGATGAAAAAGAAAACTTGTTGTAGAATACCCAAAGAAATCACGAGAAGATGTTGTGATTCCTTGGACTTACTGCAGTAAAATCAATGTTTGGAGACCGGAAGATATCACTCCGGCTGGATGTCTTAAGACGGTATTGATTGGAGGGGTGCCGTAGGGGTAGGATTGTCTGTCTGCTGGCTCCTTTTTGCTCGCTTCCTCATGATTATCATATCGCCCTCTTTAATATAAGATGCTCGTTTCTCTCGACTTGATGATGGTTATTGGTGTGCATTTCAAATCCCAGATTACATTACATTTCAATAATTCAATCTGTATTGGACTTGATTTGTTCTTCTTGCAAATTGATATTGAAGCAAAAGTAATCCTTCTTGTGGGGATTTTATCTGCAGTAAAAGTCATCATGGCCATATCTTTACTCTGAAGGGAGAAATAGGTGGTTTCAAACCGCCTCGATCACAAGAATCCCCGTTAAATTACGAGAACTTTTTAAGGCTAAAAAATACCCGTTAATTATTCCTGCATTCACACCGCCCCGAAACACATCCTTCAGGATAAGTTCCCGAAGTTACGAGCATGCGCAGTATGGTCTGATAAGCAGGCAAGGCGCGAGATTCAAAATCACTAGCCCAGCAGCCACCCACGCCGCTGCACCCAACGACACGCTGGGCTAAAAGTTCCCGTAATTTGCTTTCACATTGCCAAAATACCTGCGACCTTGGAAAAATCCCCGCGAAAGTTCTCGTAATTTCGCCAAGTACCTACTATTTAGCGGGTATTTTCTTTTGGGGAAATTACGCGTAGTTTGCTTTCACATTACCAAAATACCTGGTATTTTCTGATTGGGGTAAATTTCCCGATCAGAGAATACCTGGAACTGGCGAACTTCGAGGCGGTCTGAAACCACCTAATGATTTCCATTTGATCATATTCAAGGCATTGTAATTACACGATTGTAAGCCTACTCTGCAAATAAAACTAAGCACTACTGTCCAAGACTTGTTCATTATAAAAGTTGGTCAGTTGATATTCAAATGTCCAAATATTGTTGTTATAATTGGTATACATTGTATGTGTATAGTATAACATTGTATTTTAATTTTTTAGACTTATAGGTTTTGGTCTACTATTGACAATTATCCAGAGTTTACCAGTGTTTTATGTTTTATATATACTTTCTAATTAGATTATAAATGTAACTACTTTATCAATGTACCAAAACTGAAATAAAATGATGGAGAAATGAAAATGCAAAGCTTTCCCACCTATGAAATAGATATCATTCCATTTTTGCATTAACTATGCATCATTTGATACAGTGACTTGACTGACTTCAAAGGAACTATTTTCAGAAGATGCCCCATTTTACACTCTTATGAAGCAGTCCTCGTGCCACTCATCATCATGGCTTTACCAGTTAAACTGCCTTTCCATATAAGGGCATGAAAGCTGGGGTCACTGGGAGGCTGCTACCACCCTTGGCGTTTGCCATGCAGTGGTGTCAAACCATTGGTGTCCATGCCCACATTAATTCTTTGTTACCTGGGTTATAGCATGGACCTGGTTTATAGTAAAGTCTTGGAAATCACTTTGTAAAGGGAGTCCAGTGAATTAAAAAAAATATATACCACAGCAACATTACTGGTACTCATTTGACCAGAGCACCATTTTTCATGCAAGACATAGTCCCCCCCCCTATTCTCTTGTGTCACAACTGAGCATTGTGTGTAAGTCCTTTTATTATATGAAGTATCATATTTATAATTTCATTTTTTTAGTAAGTAAATCTATGGTATATTCTACTATATAGGCCTATGCGTTAACATGTTCATGTCACTTTTCAAATTACAGTAGGCCTATTTAGTATACACTACAGGCCTGTGTCATTTTCTTCTTTTATTCTGTAATTTCATTACTCAGTTTGAAATTATTTAAACAGATTTTGCCCCCACTTACCCACTTATCAGATTTGTTTGTATGTATAGGCCTTAAAGGGGAAGTTCACCCTGAAGAAAACTTTGTTGCAAAAATAGCAGAAAAAATAGTAAAAAATATTGGTGAATGTTTGAGCGAAATCCGTTGAAGAGTAAGAAAGTTATTAGAGTTCAAAGTTTTGGATTTGTGACGTCATAAACGAGCAGCTGCCCCATGTGTTATGTATATAAAATGCATGAATTTCAAATTTTGCATGGTTCCTGATGACTTAATTTTGTTTTCTATTCATGATTGGGTGAGAAATGATTTGTCTATTGATATTCAAAAGGTACAGTGAAAACCATTTTCAATTTTCTGAGAAAATGACATTTCATTTATTTTTTACCATTCGCTATGTAGGAATGCTGCTCGCATATGACGTCACAAATCAAAGAATTGAAATTCTAATAATTTTTTTATTTTTTGATGAATTTTTCTCAAACATTCGGCAATATTTGTTATTATTTTTTCTGCTATTTTTACAATAAAGTTCTTGTCAGGGTGAACTTCCCCTTTAATGTATTGGAGTATTTAGTATGTACTATGGAGGTGAGATATAGGGGGGGGGGGGGTAACACGGCAGACATGCAGATGGCAAGCTCATGCCAAGGCACCAATTAGCAAATCTTGCTTCTTCTATAATTGCATTAGAATCCACAGGGAACTCTTTTCATCATCAATCCATCTTATGGACAATTGATTTTCTGATCCAATTAGGCACCTGATTCTGTGTTCATTTTGTGTGTGTGTGTGCCTTTAGTTTATTGAAAAAATAAAAAAATAAAATTCAGAAGACATGCAGGTATCACAGATTTGCCTCGGTTGCACATGTACCTACGTTTTCTAAGAATGAATTCATTTTTATATCGCAAAGAAAGGTTTAATAGAAAGTAGAAAGTGAAAGTTTGAAATCACAGCTCCTTCACTTTCAGTATTTTTTTTGAGGATGGTTGGCAATGATAAAAATATGTAGGCCTACAGTTAAATGTACTATGTCCAAATTTGAATAGCATTTTTGGTCATAAGAGAAAAGCTCTCAACTATTAAAGTAATGTACATTGTACAGTCCTATGTAAAAATATGCTATACAAAAGACTTTATGCACAGCAGTCTTTCAAAAATGTGGAGCAAATTGCGATGCGGTACCAGGAAAATTATTCCCTGCAAAGGCTTGCATAGCATATCGCATATTTTTATGGATCAGTGCAGTGCACTTGTATTTCAATTGTTGAAAATCCTGTTTATCGATAACCAATTCTCTGTCCGTTTTAGGCCTATACTGTATTATACCTTGAAGAAAATCGAAATTTTAAAAAGAAGTTTCAAATGACATACATTATTGCATAAAGAAGTGCATGTTTGACATTGACTAATTTTTTTCCCTTAATACCTATGCTCTATGCATAGTGCACACACATGTTTCAAGGTATACTTTTATCCCCCCATTTGCTTGCGAAATGACTAAAAGGGGGAGTAAGACATACAAATGATCCGGGGTCTGATTTTGCGATGACTAACTCGATCTACCTGCTCTGCCTTGCTGAAAGAGTGGCAGTAATTACAAGAGTTTTGATGACGTTTTGGTTGAGGGGGCAGAGAAATAGACGGCTTCAGCAGTGCACCGAGGCCTAACCAACCATCACTGTGTTGAGAGCGAGGATAGGGGCACGTCGGATTATGGCTGCTGAGTTCATGTAAAGATTAAACTAAGAATTATAAACATGAATCATAATTATACTTTTATAATGAGTTCTCTGTGGCAGAAGATTCTTGCAATTTTTTGTCACTTTCATTTTGGCTGTTAAGTGTTGACTGTGTGAATATTGGTCAACTTTGCGTTTGCTTTGGGGCATGCCCCCCCCCCCAAAAAAAAAAAATAAATAAATAAAAGAAAACTACTCCGTCTTTAATGCACTTCTGTCTTGCTATTTATGTGTGAATATTGGTCAACTTTGCGTTTGCTTTGGGGCATGGGCCTCCCCCCTAAAAAAAATAAATAAAAGAAAACTACTCCGTCTTAATGCACTTCTGTCATGCCATTTATGACTCTGATAGCATCATGTTCAAAACACAATTTTTTTTCTGTTTTTTCTGAATATTGCATGAACTCGATAGGCCTACACAAGAATGCCCATGATGTTGTCTTGTCAGGCCACTTGTCAACATATTTCAGAATTTAAGCGATCGTAGGGGGAGGGGTTGATGCTTGAACACACTCCTAAATTTGATTATTTTAGCTGTGTGTTCACTGCTCGGGCATGGGAATCCATTGCATATTCTCTGATGACACCACGACCACGCATCCAAGTTCTGAACTCACTGATCTTCGAGCATACTTTTGATCCCTTTAATGTCAAAGGTTTGACCTTGTCCTTGGGTGTAGGTTAACTAACATGATAGAGGCATTAACTTAATGATAGTCCGATGATCAAGTTGATGAAGCGGCTCATCGTGTAGTTGGCAATCTTATAGTGCCACCATGCATGTAATATATCCTCTCCCTAACTTTCTGTTTTTTTTTCTCATTTCTTGATGCATATTGGTGGGAGATAAAGTTCGTGAAAAGGGTTGCTTTTTGTGGCCATGTTGGCGAAGGTGGATAAATACAATGTGCACTGAAATATTTCATTGCCAATCTTAGCTACATGTACATTTAATTTACAATAATATGTATAGTCAACAATGATTGCTTTCTCTATTGGAAAAATTATCCCTAAATAGTTATTGTCCATTTTTTTAATTTTTATTTTAGGTTGTTGGGTAGGCCTATTCAGCTTTGTAAAACAATTACTACATGTATGTACTGGTAAATAATAAGTATTCAAAATATAAAAGTAAAATAGAGTTTGCATCTATGTCCTTTCATCAAAGTTTAAAGATTCTTTTATGAATAAAGTCCTCAATATAGTGCCAATAAGTCACTAAATTACAATTTAAAGAAGTACATTTATTTCCAAAATGAAATGAAAGAGAATTTATTAAAAATTTGATGTCTGTACTATTTATTCTCTATTCCTTGTACTTGTAAAGAATAGACATATCCATGAATGAACAAATTATTTGCATTACTTTTGATAATCTCCACAGCAACAGCTCTACCCATATTTCTTGAATTTCTCTTAAATATTTCGTGCAGAGATGCCTGTACATGTGTAGATGTTTAGAACTTGATCCAAGCATTCCACAATTTTTTTGATCATCAATTATTCAAACACTTAAGAAGCAACCACCCTTTCTAATTTTTCACACCACTTACGGTAAATCATGCTTCAATTATTCAGCCTGCAATTAAGCACGTAATAACCTAAAATATACTTTATAAAGACCAGGGAAGAGCGTGTTGCACACGTTAGGTGTGTATACCCATTGCTATCAAAAGCATCGTAGCTTGAAATGCTTGTGGAATGATCATTGTGGATCACCGCAAAAGCAGCATTGAACTTTTTCCCCATTTACGATATGTGGATATCATCTGGTAGCAATGTTGTTCCTTTAATTGGGTAAAGTGGTGTGAAGTCATCTGCTATTATTACTGACATGCAAGTGAATGTCACAATGGTAGTTTGTCCAATTCTTGTCTAATAGTGCCTGGTAATGACGTTTGCTGCTTTTGAATAACAACACTGATGCGGTTGTTATAGATGCCTGCCATTATTGATGAGGTGCCTTACTTGAAACCGGGGGGGGGGGGGGGGCAGACAATTGCGTAAGAATATTGATGTGATGGCATTCGAATTGCTCTGTCCTCAAGCTTTTCGTATTTGATGTAAAAATGATAGAGGAAGCCTGTGCTAAAGATGTATTTTTAGTAGGACTACCAGGTAATTACATCTTTCTCCTGGAAGACTACACTATTCGAGAAGTAGAATTCTTTATGGTATTGCGAGCAAAGTTTGTTGGAATCAGAGTTTAACTATATCATAAGGTGGTTTCAGACCGCTTCGAAGTTCGACCGTTCCAGGTATTCTCTGATCGGGAAATTTACCCCGATCAGAAAATACCAGGTATTTTGGTAATGTGAAAGCAAACTACACGTAATTTCCCCAAAAGAAAATACCCGCTAAATAGTAGGTACTTGGCGAAATTACGAGAACTTTCGCGGGGATTTTTCCAAGGTCGCAGGTATTTTGGCAATGTGAAAGCAATTTACGGGAACTTTTAGCCCAGCGTTTTGTTGGGCGTCGTTGGACGCGGGAGTTGTTGGTGGCTGCTGGGCTAGTGATTTTGAATCTTGCGCCTTGCCTGCTTATCAGACCATACTGCGCATGCTCGTAACTTCAGGAACTTATTCCGAAGGGTACGTTTCGGGGCGGTGTGAATGCAGGAACAATTAAGGCCAAGTAAAAAAAGAAAGTAGTTGATCGTCCGGGTTTTTCGAGAGCGGTGATGAGGGAGGTCCTTACTATTTGCTATCTTACTATTTTTTTTAAAAACAAGGAGGCATTTTCTCGGCCCGTTTTTTGACATCAGTGATGAGGGAGGTCCTTACTATTTACTATTTTTTTTGCTATTTTTTATTCAAATGGTTGTCAGGCCATGTCAAGCTTGAAATATGTGATCGATGCATGCTCAATATTAATAATAAATGAGTAGAAATGTATATTCATAATATATATACATACAATTGATTGGAAATCTCTGGAAAATGTACCGGTATTATGCGATAAAAATCTATTGATGTATTTATACTGTATACCGGCCGTATTGTAAAAAAAACACGTTCATGTCAAGTAAAATTAATGATTTTAAACATTATTCTATATATTGTAAAGGTAAACAAGTGGAATGCCTCTGGCCGTCTCACCTGCATCACGCAGTTCAATATAGCAGCAGTGCTGACTTTGAAAACTACTCTAACTCGCACAAGATGTTTAGTGATACATGGTTACTCTTATGTCAACTTTTTATGAACTAGACCAATAAACTTACAGAGATATGATGGTTATTCAACAAATACCCCCAATGTGGCTAAAATTCATTGACCTCACATGACCTTGATCATGTGACCTGAAACTTGCACAAGATATTCAGTGATACTTGATTACTCTTATGTACAAGTTTCATGAATCAGATCCATAAACTTTCAAAGTTATGATGGTAAATCAACAGATAACCCAATTCGGCCAAAGTTCATTGACCTTTGACCTTGGTCATGTGACCTGAAACGCGCACAGGATGTTCAGTGATACTTGATTACTTTAATGTCCAAGTTTAATGAACTAGATCAATAAACTTTCAAAGTTATGATGGTAATTCAACAGATACCCCCGATTCGGCCAAAGTTCATTGACCCTAAATGACCTTTGACCTTAATCATGAGACCTGAAACTTGCACAAAATGTTCAGTGATGCTTGGTTACTATTGTGTCCAAGTTTCATGAATCAGATCCATAAACTTTCAAAGTTATGATGGGAATTCAACAGATATCCCCAATTCGGCCAAAGTTCATTGACCCTAAATGACCTTGGTCATGTGACGTGAAACTCATGCAGGATGTTCAGTGATTCTTGATTAACCTTATGTCCAAGTTTCATGAACTAGGTCCATATATTTTCTAAGTTATGATGACATTTCAAAAACTTAACCTCATGTTAAGATTTCCATGTTGATTCCTCCAACATGGTCTAAGTTCATTGACCCTAAATGACCTTTTACCTTGGTAATGTGACATGAAACTCTAATAGGATGTTCAGTAATACTTGATTAACCTTATGGCCAAGTTTCATGAACTAGGTCCATATACTTTCTAAGTTATGATGTCATTTCAAAAACTTAACCTCAGGTTAAGATTTGATGTTGACGACGCCGCCGTCGCAAAAGCGGCGCCTATAGTCTCACTCTGCTATGCAGGTGAGACAAAAATGAATAGGGGTGGGGTCTTTTTATTACCACGGAGCCATGTTTAGTTTTCCAGAGCCAATCTCTTTTTTTTTAGCTCTGGGCATGGTTTCGCATCGCAGTTTTCCAGCTGCTTGTATATTCATTTAGCCTACATGTTGTTTAATAATGTTCAATTTTTATTCATTTTTAATTGATATCAAATGTTAAATGATGATTGAATTAAATATTAATTGTTCACATAATGTTTATTATTTCATGTTTGTAACTGTATAGTGTAAGTGTTAGATCTATTTACTAATTTTTACAATTTTCCATCAAATTGAATAGCTCAAGGAAGAATATAATTTATCAAATTTGAACTGAATTGGCATTTCTTGGAATCCCATTAATGATTTTCAATCTTCATAAAGAATAACCCACTTGAAATTATTTTTTTGAATATTCAATGCACTGCCTGCTGACGTTAGTAAACTCGCCAGAAAATCGGGCAGAAAATTCAATTCATTTCACAAATTCACATGTTGCGCCAGCACAGTCAATAACTTCATTCCAGCACACAAGTCATGCATTTAGAGTCACAACAAGCACAGTCAATCACCGTAACACACATCGAATTACAGGTGCTATCACTCACCAAAAACCCCGCCGAAATACAAATTTACGTCATTAAAATTGATTTTTCTGCTCCATATTTCCAAAGCATGCGACAGATTAGTTCAGATTCAGGAAGCGGGGTCCCCGAAAATCCGCTAAAAATGAAGCGCTGAATTCGTGATCTTCCCCGAGTTTGCAAACTTTATTTTCTTGCTAATTTATGATGGTATCTTCAAAATTCCAATAGAAAACCAAATCAGATATTTTTTTCTTTCTTGCAGTTACGGCGATATCGGACTTTGCAATTGTTTTTGAAGTTGCGAGAGAGATCCCAAAGCACATGAGAGCAAATCGCTCGTTAATTTTGTGTTTTTTTCGCTATTTTGCAGCCATGAAAATAGTAAACATCAAGAAAACTGATGCTGCAATGAAAAGGGAACATCAAAAAAGGAACATCAAAAAAGGAACATCACAATTTTTTTTTTTTTTTTTAGCCAATTTTTGAAAATAGTAAATATCAAAAATTTCCATGCGGCGGCCAAAACAGATGCGCGCGAGGACGATCAACTACTTTCTTTTTTTACTTGGCCTAATGGGTATTTTTTAGCCTAAAAAAGTTCTCGTAATTTAACGGGGATTCTTGTGATCGAGGCGGTTTGAAACCACCTAGTTTCTACTGATCGTACTTGTCATGTTCTCATTACTGCTTCAGTCACACAATCAAAATCGACTTGAGCTATACTGTTATTTCAAATGGCATACCATTGGTCCGTCTGGAGTCTGTATCATTGATGAGACTGTAGATCCGACCATGTAGCCTATGACATTCTATGGATGTCAAATGTGATGTTGAAAAAAAATAATCAATTTAAGAACTTGCACCGTTTGAAATAAGAAAATACCAAGGAGGCATCGTACTGTACAGACGAAAAACAGAAATGACTTTTACATCATATCAATAAAGTTCTTCTGATTAAAATTGCTTTCTCTCCTCTTGATGTACCGTCTATCTTTCATTCTGTCCGAGTTAATTAAATGTGCGGAGCCCAAATATAGCTTGCACAAAACCTTGAGATATTTCTTTCACGGACTTGGGCATGTGTAAAGAATTGAAGTCGGCCATGTTAGATTAGTGTTGGTGTGTTCCCGTAGCAGGCAGCTAATTAGAATGGCAAGAAAGGAAGGACAGTGCTCTGAGAGTTGACAACAAATTCCTGTTACCCTTTCAGCTGCTCACCAAAGCCCCAAAAGAGACCGGTTACTCTGCGGATATGTAGATTTGTGCGTGTTCTTCTACCAACACTTATATGCTTCTTTTAGATGGGAATTGTCCCGTCAAAAATTTCCTTGTTGAAGTGCCTTACAGTAGGACTCTTACAGTTAATACACAGTCTATTTTTCGAAAGACTTGAAAAAATAGAAAAATGGGTTCACAGTGCCAAAAAAAATCATGTAAAATATGAGATGAGAATTGATTCAGCTACATTTAGGATATGCAGCAGGGAGAAAGGGGAAGCAAATACTCCTAATTGCCATTGATCTATACAACAGGGTGTAACAAATATGATGGAAATTTGGTGAAAAAGACCTCATAAAGGAGGGCATTCCAATATGTCATGGCCATGATGGTGTATTGAAAATCATGAATATGATTTTTTACCATTTATAGACAGAGTGTTCACGTGGGAATGCTTCATCATCATTTGTACATTTCTCTGCGAGCTGGGGTATTCCATTGGGAATGCTGTCATCTATTATGGATGAGGGAACACGATTGAGCTAAAGATATTGGGGTTACGATTGGAAAACATTGAGGTTGGAAATTAAACATTCAGCGATTGTTTATTCAATATTGTGCATCATCGCTGTCATATCATACCTCATCCAGACCAGATGAGTTTTTTTTTCAACTGATTCAAACAAAACATTTTTGAAGTGGAAATAACCCAAAGACTGGACTTTATTATACAAACATTTCAATTTTTTTTCTGAAGTGAAGTTGTTTTTTGTGAAGCTGTGAAAACAAAAGGGGTAAAAAAGGGGGATTTTTTTTTATTAAATGATAGTCCAGTATTGTATGTAAAGTCTTGTAAAGTTCTGTTATTCAACAACACTCTGGTGAGAACTAAATTGGCTTATATTCTGAATACTTTTCTGAGAATTTAGATTTAGCTTTATTTACTGAGTTTTCATTCAATTTGAAATGGTATTTTAGAGTGTGACTTGGCTACATTTATCATTCGGACCTCTATTTTTGCTACTCTCATAAAGCCACAAGTTTGTAGGATTGAGGTACACCTTTGAATAGGAGAGGACAGATAACTTGATCTCGATATTTGAACGTAGTGCCCTATTTTCACTTCTTGATTACCAGTACTCTTCATCCTAGTCTTCCTAGATTCATCGTTTCCCCCATTAAGAATGGATGGTGGCGTTACAAAAATGTCTTTCTCTTCTTTTCATCTATTTTCATCCCGATGCTACCTCTGACAATGAATGTCAGGCTGTCCTATTCTAGTCTAGTAGGCCTAGATCATTTTTGCCCATCTATTATTTGATTTTATACTTTTTAAGTCGCTCTACATGTATCACTTGCTCTCTTTAATAAGATTAGAGCGTAACTTGCCACTTTTCTCACCATCCATTTAATTCTTATTTTAAGATTTCCCTCTAGGAATTAGGATTTCTGTTAACCTGCTTACCCTTAAATATATAATCATATAATATCTTAAGAGGAGGATGGATGTGTTTGTGACCGTAGCGCCTGTAACATCCTCTCGCTCACCTCTTGCCCAAGCACTGATTCAATTAAAGAATATTCCTCCACAGTTTCTTCCATTTTTGCACCTTGGTTTTATTGGCATTGGCTAGAGGATAATAGAGTTTCTCACCAGGACGGACCCCAAGAGAGATAGATAGAGAGAAGTGTGTGCGTCCCTCTCCTGCCACAAAACGCAACATGCCAGAGTCACGCATAAGGGATGATATTCTCCAATTGAAAATTGGATTGTTGGTCGAACTCTGAAACTTGAGACGCGGGTAGCGGAAGAATTGAGCCGTCGACTCTGGAGACATGAATATTCTTCTTTCTCTTTTTTTTTCCGTATTAAGTATTCTCTTTGCATGTGGGTGCGAGACTATAATTTTCATGTACGAGGCTGTCAGGAAAGATGGCAAGATGGACAGGTTTGTATGATGGATGCTTTCCTAAGAATTGGGCCATGTTATTCACATGAAAATCCCACAATATCTTCTTGATTCCCCCCAACTTCTCCCTTCTCTACAAGAAACTTCTCATTCTAGCCATGCTATTTTAATTTCAAAGGCAGGATTTTCCATTCTAACTAGCTATATAGTAGTAATCTGCACTTTGCCGCCTTTTTCGAAAGTCTAGAGAATGAGGTTTTCCATTAATGTGAGATTTTATCCCTCTTAGATTTCATGTCCAGTACTTTTAGTTCATTTGGAGCAAAGTAATCGGGGATGCCACTTTCAGAATAAAGTCTAAATTTAGACTTAATCAACCTGCATCCAGTGATGGAAAAAGACATTTTTTAAAAACGAAATGGCTCGTTCTATATACATGTAGGTGATTTTCAGCCTTTTAAAAATCAGTTGTGGTTGCAATAGAAGTTTAAGTCTATGCTATCTCAAACAGGCAATGTAGATCATAGGCCTATATAAGGTGCAAAAACAAAGTTTGTCCATTTCTCCAATTCATATTCTTCATTATTATTCAACACATTTCTTAGTTTTAGCATCATATGAAAATTATGAATCACAACCTGAAAAGAGAGATAGAAAAAAGAGAAGTATAAAAGTTTCCCCAAGTCTAGTACATTCATGAAATGTTTTGAAACCAGAATATTTTTGACATCTCGGTTGCACTTTTCCTGGTCATTGGAAGTTTGCATTGCTATGGGGAATGTCACAAATAGTTCCAGAGTACACATTGCCACCTATTGCTATGCAAATTACAAATCCCTTCGCATATTGCTTCTTCAAGTGGTGACAACCGGTGAGAAGTAAACAAAAACCGAAAGAAGGAGATGGATGGCTGTTGTGGTGGTAAGAAATTGCTACAAATGCAACGCCTTTCTCTCGAGTGCCCTCCTCCAAGGCTGTCCTACCGGTACAGAACCTATGCAAATTGTGCAAGATACGCACTTGTTAATGTGTGGGACCGAAGCTTGTTCTGCTGGTGGGTAAACTTGCCAAGTGTTTGTGAGACCCTCGACTGGCTGCGGCATGTTCTTTCGGCTTGTGTGCTTAGTCAAATATTTCGGAGATGTCAAATCGTTGTATGATGATCATCTCACTCACTCAGTAGGTGCTTTCATACCCACACATCACACAAAATACAGTACGCAGTATTTTATAGCACATTGAAATTTTTCCTTATGCTACCAGGCCAGGGATAATATCCCTGATGCAACCATGAAGAAATAAACTTCCAAAAGTTCTTGTAATGTAGGAAAGTTTCTACTCACTTGAGGTGACATACTCTCCTATTACTATGGGAAAATAACTGATATTTTCTCACCTTGTTAGATATTCATGATCAGAGAATAACAAGGTATTTTATTCTGTTGTTGGTGGGTATACACATGTAAATACGTTACTATTAGTGTCTGATCTTTTAGCACTGGCAGGGTATACCTTTCTAATCGGGCAGTCAACAATTTTCCTCCAATTTCTTTATGTCTAGGCCATAGGCCTAGGTCTTCATGTGTATGTTGCAAAAATATTGTATATTTATGGTTTTTGAAGTGAAATACACTGTAAAGCACTATTAACTTTTGGTAGTTGCGTGTACACTCATCATGATAGTGTAGCTCTAATCATCTTTCACAATTTGAGATACAGTATATACAGTACAGCATTCACTCTTCACTCATGTCCTACTTTTCTTCCCTCCCCTCTCTCTCTTCCCCTTTCTCCTCCTCTTTTCCCTTCTCTCCTTTCTTGAGTTGATATTATAAAGTCAATGGGAATTTACAGTCATTGCATTTGTACCCATAATGACAGACAGGTTAAGATGAAGAGAGCTTTTTGTGGCTCCGCTGAGTACTAATCATGCTACTCTAGAAAGACAAGGAGTTACTAGTGTATGGAGTCCTAATAGAGTAGAGAGATTCTCCTTGACACACACCATCCTAAGATTTTTGCACTCACATTTCAGGCTTTTGAACTCACAAACATATTCGTTTACATGAATTCAGATTGTTTTGCAGCAATTGTTGTTTCGGTTCATTTTCTTAGATTGAAAGGAAAAATATATATACATGTATAGATGGATAAAACGTGAGTGAAGATGAATAAGTGTAAACTTTTCTACTTGTCTCGAAATAATACTGAAATATCTTTCTTGTGTATATTTTTCATAATAATAATATACATTTCAGGAATTCCTAAAAAGTAAACGAGCGAAGTGATGTACCCTTTTTCCCCCATTATTTGCATTTTCAATTACAATATTTTTAACCACACCCCTCTGGCAGGCAACACTATAAAAAAAGGCACCAAAGCATTTTTGGTTTGAATAGTATTTCATAGAACTATGAACAAATGGTATTCACATTCATCATTTTTATGGTGTCCTTGAAGAAATAATTGCTGAATGCCTGAGCGGTACCAGGAATACCTGCTATGATAATTACCGAGAGCATAATCTGTTTGCACTGTATAGTTGTCAATGATTTCAGAAGTTCAACAAGAGTCAAGGGTAAATGGAGTCCATAGATGGCATTCCTGTTAGACCATGTTTTCCCAGTTTCCAGAATCCATCCTGATTAGCCCACGTCGAGATTAATCTCATGGCTCAGTGGTAGAGCACCCGCCTCAGAGATTGGAAGTCGTGGGTTCGATTCCCGGCTGAGTCATACATGTACCAAAGACACCATACCAAAAACAAGGGACCTTCTGCCTTCTTGTCGGGCACTCCATGGCTTGTTGAATAGTAGGTCCATGGTTGAATGGAGAAGGGGGTACTAATGACATCATGCAGTGGTCACTGGGAGAAAAATTCAAAAGAGCTGAAATGGCTACCCTATGTAAATGATATTATTACATGTATTATCATTATTGTAATCTCAAGATTCATGAAACTGCATCGCTATATAATCAGCCTGAAAGGATGATTCTCACTTGAGCATGAAATATGACCTTGGTGTGATAGTAGAGCATAGATTTTGGACTTTTTGTACAAGTAGGCCTGTATTGATTATTCTTAGCCAAAATCCATGTAGATCTTCACTTGCATCATGGACTTAAATAGGGGAGATGTTACATGTAGGTCTGTGTTTGCAATTGGATATTGTACCATATATCTCATTAATTCTCAAAAAAAAATCTTTAGTTGACTTGGGATTGTAATCTGGAGATGAAAACCCACAAAATAGCTTGCTATTTGCGTTTATGTATTACAATCCTTTTTTGGGGAGCAATAATTTGCTGCATATTCAAACAGGATTATATTAACATTTTGGCTGATTTGGATTGGCATCATGCCACCACATAAAACTTGTTTGGGGAGGAGAGCGAAGGAATGTGCTGGTACGTGAATATCATGTATGCCCCCGAACAAGTCGAAATATGCATAGAATAGCAAATTTCAAAATTGAATTTTTAATCAGACTTTTTTTTTTAATTTGGGCCTTTAAAGATACATGTGCATCTCATTGACATGCGCGTTGAAGTCTTCATGTGTTACGAAAGCAGAGTTTCCTAGAAAAGTTATTTGCCCACAAAATAATGCAGGTTCAGTTGTTGGTTAATTGGGTCATATCATACACTATTAAGCCACATTGCTTTATGAAAGTGAAACATGAGAATTGAGTTGATGGCTGTGCCAGTGCAAGTGATATTTATTAATAGAAATCTCTTCATTGTTTGACCTTACATGTACAATGTACACTGGCCCTATTCACATTGCAAAAATCAAAATGTCAAAAAATGATTAACATTTTAATACATGTATATTTGAACAAAAAAAAGCCACACAAAAAAGAGTGAGGAGTCACATGAGGGCCTAGATAAAGTTTACTGCAATTTGCCCCCTCCCCTTAAAACAATGTATATGTATCTACCTCTGCCCTAAATCCAGCCCCCCCCCCCAAAAAAAAAATACAATTATCTTCTTGTGTGAAAGCCCTTTTACTGCATTCAGCATATCAAAGAAATAATTTGAGGGGAAGTGTGGATTATGTCATTAGATCTGTAGAGATCAAACGGATTGATTCCTGCTGTAATTCGGCACAAGATTACTCTTAAAAAGTCAAACATGGGGAAAAGGTCATGAAATGAAAAGAAACAGGTACATTTCCAAGTTATTCTTTTATTAAAACTGTAGGCCTATATTCATGTGAACAAGTAGGAAGGGAGCATGTAATATTTGTGAAACTGGGGCTGCGTTTATGCGACCTCAACCCAGAATCATGATTGGAATCACGATTTGAATCATGATTCAAAACAGCAATATGAATCACGATCCGACAGAATCAGCGTTTATACGACCATCTTTCTAACGCTGTTTCTCCCTGAATTCGGGCCGATCCAGTGCGCATCACAGTGCGCAGTTTGACCCAGGAAGTATAGGTCAACATTTTCGCGCGTGTTTCTAACTTCACGTACGTCGGCTGCTAGATTTTTGCTGCCACCGGAGCTAACGCGCGATCGTTTGTGCAAGTGCAACTCGGCTTCCGAAAAATAAAACTTTTACTTCCAGAATTCCGTGTATTGTACCTCGTATTGTTTTTGTTTACTTGTATTCAATCTTGTCGGTTCATCAAAAATGGTGTTCGGTAGCCGTAGTACTGAGCACGAATTCTGTTAATTTTGTCTCGACAGGCGGTGCCACATCTCCGTTGAAATCCCTCCCTTGCAAGCGCCGCTGAAAGGGACTCGTAGATCGCCTTATATTTCTGTGAATCCCGGTAAGGGATGCTTGTGCTTCAGGCTGAGCCCAAAGCACAAGCAGAGCCCTGAGTTCGTCGTCAGTCCAATTTGTGCCTTTGGAACTTGAAGACATGATTGATGAAAACAGTGAAATCAGGGTGACCAGACGTCCCGTATTTCAGAATATTGAACAAAATGTAGTTAATACATTTAAAAGTGACGAATTTTCATTAAATAACCAACAGCTGACGAAGCAGGGACAACAATTAAATCGATAACTGTAAACTTTTGCAAGTTCTGCGATGATTTCTTGCTAATACATTGCAAACGAACTGGTCTCCTGCCTGTGTGTGGCAGGCTACTAGCTAGGCATGGAGGATCGAAGCAAATTCTCAATGGTGCAAACACCTCACATGATAAACAGTTTTTCCACCAAAATAATCACAAAATCGGCGGGAAATTCTTATAATTATACTATGGATTCTCAGTTTAATGATTTGGAGATGTAATCGGAGGAAAATGTTATTGACTTTTCATAGATCTAGCCTAGTTGTTTCAGCTTTCGTTTTGAGTCTTGGTGTGCACAATGCCGCGATGTTTCATCTAATTTTTAAGTTTGACAATATGTTTCACTTTGAAATTTTATTCATTTCTAAAACATTTTATGTTTAAAATTTTAAAAATACATTAAAAAAACACCAAATAAAGTTATGATTTTTATTAGATGATTGGATTTTTTGTTTACTTGAAGTTTGAACTTTTCCCTTTTCTTTATTTTATATATACCCTATCCTTTCTGCTTGCCCTTTTTTGTTCCATCTATCTTTATTTCCTATCTTTCTTTCCTCGACATTTTCTTTTCTCTCTCTCTCTCTCTCTGTTCATTTTTTTTTCCTTTCCTTCTTTATCCAATATACTTTTTTATTTCCTTCATTCTTTCTTTCCTTATAATTACCTTGGCTTCCTTCTCTCTTCGTCTCCTGTTTCTTTTCGTTCTTTCTCTCCTTCCATTATTTTCTATTTTTTCGTTCTCTTCCCCTTCATTCTTCCCTTCCATTCTTTATTCCTTTCTTCATTTTTCCCTTCTTATTCTTTTCCCTTATTTTTATTTTCTTTCTTTTGTTTCTTTCAAAGAATGAAGGAAACATGTTTATTTCCTTCATTCTTTGTTTCCTCCTTCTTTTTCTCACCTTTCCCCCTTTAATTGTCTCCTTTATTTTGCGAGACATTTATTAATCTTCCCTTCCTTTCTTTCTTTCTTTCTATATTCATTTCAAAGAATGACGGAAACCTTTTTTTATCTCTTTTATTATTTCTTTCATCCTTTTATTCTAACTTTCTGTTATTTTTTTCTGTTTTCCTTTATTTTCTTTCCTTCCCAATCATCTCTTTTCTTTCTCTCCTTCATTCTTTCGTTCACCTTCCCTTCTAATTCTTTATATTTTTTTTCAAAAGTCTTATTATTATATCAGAAGTCTTATTATTATATCAGAAGCCCACACTTTGTGTGGGCTTCTTTGTTGATCTTCGTTTGTCAATTGTACCGTATTTCATTTTGTGAAATCTGGTCACCCTGAGTGAAATATACAAATGACGCTACAGTACAACCCCGGGGTACAATACACAGAATGATAATTCCTAAATGCACATGACAATTGGCATATACCGGTACACTGGCAATCTGCTACACGAAAATTAACCTGCACGAAACACAGCGCGCGCCTTTGAGTCGAACCCGGAAGAAGCACGACACAATGACGTCATAGAATCATGATTCAAATCACGATATCGTTTATACGACCCTTCTCGTTCGTGATTCTACAGAAACGTCTTTCCAAACGCCCCTTTTTCCGTGTTTCATGTTTGTGATTTGAAAGACGTTTATTTCCACTTTCGACTAAACGCAATCGTGATTCTGCAGAATCGTGATTTGAATCATGATTCTAATCATGATTCTAGGGTAAAAAAGTGTCGAATAAACGCACCCTGGGTGAGCTGAACATGCCAAAGTCACAATTATATGGTAAATTTTACATTAAAAAAAGTTTTAAAAGGGGTAGAAACGCACCAGTGTAGTATATTGTAAATAGAGTTGTTTCTTTTTCATTGACTTTGGCTTCCTGGGACTTCATCATGAAAACAGTGACAATCTGATCAAGTTGGTTACAACTAACGGCAGTACATGACTGACACTCCAGATATTGTGAATCACAAGAGAAAATATGTAAACAAATATTCGTTTAGACTTTTCTAATCTTCTTTAAAACCTCAAGTGTACTTCAAGGCTTCATGAGGTCAAGAATATTGTGCAAGTAAAGCAAATTTCTTCAAAATGACAAAAATGGGGAAAAGAACTTCCACTTTTGATAGCTTTTTAACAGGTGACAGTATATATTGAAGGGCAACTACCTTTTTATACAGCCTTTTGTGGATGAGGAAAGCTTTTATTATTCCACAAAGGTCATATTTACAGACCTGAAGCCAAAAATATGAAGTAAAAAATAAGATAGGGATTTTTTCTGCCAGTGTTGGGCTGCAAATGCTTTTAGACCTCTGTCTGGAATACCCGATCTATACTTCAGTGTTTGGATTTGTTGTGATAACAAAATGACAGGCGACTAATTATTCAAACTCCTGGAGCATTTTTATTCAGACTTACAATGTACTGCAAGTTCTCACACGAATGCTCTCGCTATTATTGTTATTTTGTCGACATGATTTGATTGAGATTAGACCTATTTGGCACCCTGTGAAATGGTGACAGTGTGAAGAATATGCCAGTTTTGAAACCAATTGACAAGTCTTTTTTTTTCCAAGATGCAATACACTACGTGGTTTCAAACCGCCTAGATCACAAGAATCCCTGTTAAATTACGAGAACTTGTTTTAGGCTAAAAAATACCCATTAATTAATTATTTCTACATTCACACCGCCCCGAAGCATACCCTTCGGGATAAGTTCCTGAAGTAACGAGCATGCGCAGTATGGTCTGATAAGCAGCCATGCTCGAGATTCAAAATCACTAGCCCAGCAGCCACCCACAGCTCCCACGCCCAACGACACGCTGGACTAAAAGTTCACGTAAATTGCTTTCACACTGCGACCTTGGAAAAATCCCCGTGAAAGTTCTCGTAATTTCGCCAAGTACCTACTATTTAGCGGGTATTTTCTTTCGGGGAAATTACGTGTAGTTTGCTTTCACAGTACCAAGATACCTGGTATTTTCTGATCGGGGTAAATTTCCCGATCAGAGAATACCTGGAACTGACAAACTTCGAGGCAGTCTGAAACCACCTATTGACTCACAAGTCATACCAAAGAAATGTAAAATGGAACCTGGCTTATTGCTTTTTGTCTTTGGTACCAGGTGTCTTGCTCGGGTGTGGCTATTTTTATGGTAGTAATTCAAAGTGTAATATGCTTTTCACACTGCATTTCCTTAACCCAATACTATCCTTAACCCATACTATCTGCTCAACCGTGGTTAATGCCTTAACCCCGGACTATCCCTCAGCTCATGAATATTGATGATTTTAGCATACAGAGCGTGATTAACGTGCAATTCGACTTCTATGATTGGCTAATGCTTAGCCCCACTTTCCTTAGCCCTGTTTCGTGTTCACACTGCATCTCTTAGCACCGCAATTGTGGTGCTAGCACCACAATAAACCGGCTAACCCTGCTTTTTTGCAGGGTTAGATAGTACCGTACTATTTACCCTGCTAGCCCACTTTGCTAAAATGTAGTGTGAAAACGAAGTGGGCTAAGCTTAACCCCGGGAAATTGGTGGGGCTAAGACCCCCCTTAGCCCCACCAATTTAGGACAAAAAGTGCAGTGTGAAAAGCATAACAGTGTATCCATGGTGTGAGTGTAATATCGGTGTATTAAAGTGTAATAAAAATGTGTGTGTCATGGAAGTGTGTCTGGTGAAAGTGGAATCCAAAGTGTAAAGTGTAGTGATAGTGTAAGTGCAATCATGGTGTGACTGTAAGTGTAATCTTGGTGTGAATGTAATCATGGTGTATAAAGTGTAATCAGAGTGTAAGTGTCTCTGGTTAAAGTGGAAACTTGAGTGTAGTGAAAGAGTAAGTGTTATCATGCTGCACATATTAGTACAATCTTGGTATAATTTTAATCAGGGTATAAGTGTTACCATGATTTAAAGTAACTTGATTAGTCAAGAAACCGTTTGCATTTCTTAATTTTCTTAATTACCATGTCATGCAACTTATCAAAGTGATTGGGGAAGTAAAATAGGGGACACTGTTAAATCTTCAGAGACTTTAAATAATTTGAATTAATGATTTGCTTATGATTTTTGTTTTTTATTTTACCTAGAAATCAATCGAGTGAGGAGATCACTGTACAGTATTCCATCAACGAGTCAACCTCTTATGCTACCGGAAGCCAAAGGTTCCCTAACGCAACTTTCAAAGAAACTTTATGTTCCCATCAAAGCATACCCAGATGTAAGTTTATGTATTTATTCACTGGTTTGTAAATATTTATTTGGCACTTTGAAGCATGTGTGCATAAGTAGCATAGTAATAATACATCAATTTGAGTACAAAATAAAAGTTTCAAGAGATTATACAAATTCAACTTTTTTATTACAGTGTACTCAGTAAAGAGGGGGAGAAAACTTAATCACCTCATTCGACGACCCCCGCCAATGAAACAGTGCATTCAGAAGACTAATAAACGTGCAGCCTAGGGCTCCTGTTGTAATAATGAACACTTTGACCGTGAGTCTTTACGCTTACAGACAAGACTACTCGAATAAAATGAAAATAAAATGAAAATGCAGAAAGACAAGACTACTCAAGTAAAATGAAAAGTAGACATTCAAAATTCATATTTTACTTAACAAATATTGTAAACAACTCCAATATCACTTTCATGAAAGAAATTGTTAATACATTGTACCTGGATTGTAAAGCTGGAGTTGAGGACACTTGACACCGGTACTCAAATGATGTGAAATCACCATGAACATGACTCAGCGTTATTTAAAGAATTCGATAGAAATTTTAAGGAAATGATATGCAAATAGGAAAGGCTGAAGTGGCATTATAAAAACAACTCATGAATACAACTGTTCATCAAAATATGGGTTTTCTTTCAAAAGTCATTTTTCAGCCTATGATCTTAATGTATCCTGAATAAGTATCATATCTCCCCCCCCCCCCTTCTCTCTCTCTCTCTCTTTCGCTTTCTTTTTCCTCTTCTCATCTACAATATAAGCATTCAAGACTTAAATGTAAGACTTTCATTTTCAATACCATTCCATAGTTATCTACATTTTCAGTCTTTAGGATACAATATTTCTTACATGAAATGGCACAGAAGGGTGGGGGGGGGGCAGTGAGAGACGATCTTGCTTCGAACTGTACAAGACAAAATAGCTTCAGTGATTTGAGGAACCCCATTACCATGTTATGTCCACCAAGGGAATAACTTTCCACATTAAGCTCTCTGCAAGGAGGCGAGTATATCTACGGCCATCGTAACGATGTTGCATACCCCGCACTTCATCAACGAACTCTAATGATGCATGTCCTTGTTGGGGGCGCTTAGAGCATCGGTGCGCGACAGGGAGGAGAACTTAAGCGTGAATGTTGTGACTTCTCTGCCGCCAAGCAAGTACATTTGCGAAAAGATTCGGCTTGTGTGCGGATAATTGGGGTAAAAGAGAGACGCAGGAGGTCATTTCTGTCGTGTTGTGCTGGTCTGGAAAGAAATAGAAACGTGATTAGATTTTCTCGGAAGTTGAGCTTCTCTTTATGGATGGTAAAGCTCTGCTCTGTAAATTCATGGTCAGATTACGCATGTCATACACTTTAGGCTTTAATTTTGATCAACTGGAAAAGAAACCAAATATGGGTTTAAGTATTAGTCCAGCTTGCGTTATTACTGTCAAATCAAACAAAGTTTGGTGATTAACTATACTATAGGGCTGATTTTTACAATTAGTTTCATTTATCACCATGTTAATAATACCAGTCCACTGTATGTTCAATTTATGAGGTTTCTGTTACTCTGTTGAAATCAATCCTTGATTATACATGTGTAGGTCGTTTTCACTTATGTTTGAGACCTAATGGGGCCCTTATTTCTTTCTGTAACAAACAACGAACCATCAAGGGGCCTCCGAGTAGAAGAGGACCGTTCGGACGATGATTTTCTATATTAAAGTGACCTGGTTAAGTAATTATTATGTTTCACCATATTCAGGCTCGATCAAACTCCGCGGCCTTGGCAGGGAAGTGTGCATTGTGTCTGTAAGTGCGATGATGAGAAAATCAGCATGTTGCTCGCCAGCTTGAAATCAACCTTGGCTTGGTTTATTGTAACGAGCCTGTGGCAAACCGAAGCAAAGTGTGAAGTCTTGGCATGAATGCTGACTTGTAAACCCTGACGAGGAAAGCGAAGCGAATTGCGATAACCCCCCCCCCTCCAATACCAGACTCGCCACAGAGCACCGACCTCACTCATCGTCATATTTGAGTTGGCCTCAAAGTAAAATTGATGCACACATTGATTGCTTTTAAAGATATTGCGGGTGGCGAGCTCTGGGATTTGAAAATTGGATTGTGAAATACATTTGGGCAAATAAAACTGCTTTTGGAGTGAATGGCATACAGACAAAACATCAAAATAGAAGAAGAAATTCACCTTTCCTCCCACTTTTATGAGATTGTGGTCATGATTTTGCTCGGTAATACAGGTTTATTTGTGGAATTTCCATTGCTAATGCTCTGGGGCAGTAGTTCAATGTATTTTATTGAAGCAATAACAATGATTCAAAGAAGTTATTGGTCACCACCCATAGTCATAGCCAAAGAAATGCTTCTGTTGATTTTTTTTTATTTTGTTTTTGGGGGGTGATCATGTTTGTTTCATTATCCGTCATTATTCTAGGTTACCAGAATTTTCATGGAACACTTTTCAGGGAGTGAAATATCCCCCTCCAAAAAAACTACCTGCAACTTATTTCAGAATCCCAAAACTGCATTGATAATTAGTGTAAGTCAAAGAAAAAGAAAATCCTGTTGATATATTATATGAAAACGGCCACTTTCATGAAATATTTTACTCAGTACTGCAAGATTTTAATATCATTTCTCTTTGCAGCATTTGTAAGTATTGTTTTCTTTAAATTAAGATCTGTCAGACATACATGTATTCATCTTATTTAGGAGATGGATTGTAAAGTACTTAAAGCCTGTGTATAGCTTTGGTAAAGGGTCAATAATGTGATTGATAATCGAATATCATTTAATATGACAGTCTTACTGAAGCGTAGAGACCGTTAGATATTTTTCCAACTGCACATCTCTGAGAAAATTTCAAATATTTAAATCTTGGATATATAGCGCCCTCTCTCGGCGATGCTTGTTTTAAATTAAAAAAATGGGCATTCAAGCACTTATCTTATAAATTTAGTGATTAGATATCCAAAAGTTACAGACAAAGAACATATCTTGAAAGTTTCAGCCCATTCCATGATTTGGAATAGGATTTAATTGAAAGACAAAAACACACAGATATTTTAATTTGATCGGGTGACCCGATCAAGTTAAATTTCCATGTAAAATAGCAAAATTTATCCTGTAAAACACATTTTCATTTCATATCCTCCACATCATAACTGTTATAGGGCATACCAATTCATATTAGCTAGCAATGAATTGGAATAGTGATAGGTGCATTTTGGTGGATTTACCAAAACTATACACAAGCTTTAATACCCCAGCTCCATGTACATGTAGAAGACCGCTCAATGGCATTCATCATCCATCCCTTACGGCAGCCCCATCAAAAATTCATTGCGGAAAAAGACTTCCTATTCAGTAATTCATTATATAGGCTAAAAGATACCTTGGTAATGACAAAAATCAATTGCATCTGGAGGAATAAAAGAAAGGAATGGGCTTTGTCAAAAGATGGATCTCACGTAATTGGATCCATTTGTCACCTTTCATTTTGCATGTAAATGCCGATGCGCTGTTATCTCAAAAATTGTTGTAAGAAAATATTCATAGCATTGTAAATTGGGTGTTTTAAAATGGATGAATAATTGATCTTGATGGAGGGTTAGCGATGGCTGAGTAATTGGGGCATTTGTAGAGACATTGTTAATCTAGATTAAAGTTAGTTTTCGAAGGAGATCGTGTGATCAGCTACTGTCCCGAGAGTAGGGCCTTATTGTCTTTGGGTGCGTTCATACAGAATTTTCAAAGGCGGATTAGGCATCATGCAGAAAATGCAAAATTGAGGCTTGTCTAGAAAGAAGGCCTACAGTTTACCAAATCTGAGTAGCATTTTTGGTAAAAAGAAAAAGGCTCTCAACAATGTTCTGTAGAGTCCTATATGTTAAAATTTTATTCTACTAACAACCTTTTTGTGTATTTGTGGAGCAAATTGAAATGCGGTACCAGAATAATTCCCTTGAGAATGATTTGATATGCACTTTTTTATATAAATATACAGTCTGGACTGACATTTCATACTTAAAATGCAACAGGTTTTCATTTTTCAACTTTCATATGGGCCATTATGTGAACTTGCCTCACAAAAATTCCATGAGTACATTAAAGGTTTACACTATACCAGTGTAAACACACCCACATGGAAGTGCTAGCCTCCTCCTATCTGGGAGGATGTTGTTCTATCTGATTGTATACCGCCTATCGTCTATTTTCTCATGTTACCCCCACCATGCCAATGCACTTTGAATGTTGAAAGAAAAGCACCGTTGCTAATTGATCTAATGTTGAACTACATGTAGGCCCCAACTACATATTTCCGATAATTGTGGAGCTCTGTGGTCTGGTGGTTCTGTCTCTTGCCTTTGATACAGAGGGTCATGGGTTCAAATCCCAGCCATGATGTAATTTCATTCAGCAAGAAATGGATCCACATTGTGCTGCACCAAGAATCTTTGAGCAGCTGCAGCAACAAGTTACCGTAGGGCTTAATCAGCACCTAACAAATGAAGTTTATTACGATTGTTACTGCTTAAACTTCAGTAAAGGGATATTGAAGTTTCTAACTTTTCTCCGGTTAAAAAAGAAAAGAAACAATGCTACGTATTTGTGAAGTATAAACTTTGTGTACACTGTACATACATGATTAATCTACATAAAATATCCATTTAAAACATTGGTTTCCCTTGGCAAACAAAAACATTTTGATATGTTTTCATAGAGTACTACTGCTATGCTAGTTTTTGGTCATGAATGATCCAGATAGGTTTCAATTACTTCATTTTCAAAACGGTATTTTCCTTTGGAAAACAAAACACATTGCTTGTAGGACTCACTGAATACACTTATCTCCCCTGTGTTATGGCATTTGCTTGTTCTTGATTGCTTACGTAAACCCCCTCCCTCTTCAGAGCCAGAGTGCTTTGTTTTGTGTTGAAAATTTGCCAATTTTTTCCCTCCTGTTCATCCCATCCCCTAAGGTTTGTGTCATGAGTTTTGTTTTCTTTTTGTTTCAGGGGTTCAGTATTGTTCAAAAGATTATGTCACATGTTGCCAAAATGACAGCGGGCTTACAGATACGTGCAGTGTCACTAATTAATGTGAAATCCAAGAACATGAGCTGTAATACATTGTTATGTGGTAGAGTTCAGGAAGAAAGATATTAGTTTGACAAGGTTTTACGTTTTTTAGTGCAAAGTTTTCGTTTAAACGTTATTCCTTTTGTAAAGGATGGGCAATGTTTTTCTCTATGTTGTGATGCTTTGTCCTGTTTTCGTTCTCGTATCGTAAGAACCTTTTGATGATTCAACGTCAAACTTGGTTCAAGTATTATGATCTGAGTTTTTACTGTAGGGGTGTCAAAGAGGTCTTACTCGATATTCCAGACAAATACATTATTCTGGTGATAACGAACAAACCATCTAAGGGTTCAACTTCAACCTTGGCTTATGTTTGCAATTTTGCATGTGGCATTTAACCACTGACCCCTCCCTCCCCTGTGCTTGAATCCTGATCAACCTCCTTCTGATTCTCTGGCTCCCTTCCTTGTGAGATCATCATGAACTGTCTCCTGATCTCCTGTGCCCTCTCCTCTCTGTCTCAATCCCTCTCCCTCTGTTTCTCTGGGTCCCTCTCTAGTGAGATCATAATGTACTGTCCCCTCTTCATTGTCCAGATCCACCACCCTTTGTAGTTTGTTCCCTGACTTCTTTTCCAAGTGAGATCATTACGAACTGTCTCCTGATCTACTGTGCCCTCCCCTCTCTGTCTCGATCCCTCTCCCTCTTTTTCTCTGGCTCCCTCTCTGGTGATATCATTACGAACTTTCCCCTGTCCCTTCCCCTCTGCTTTTGTGGCTCCTTCTTTAGAGAGATCATAATGTACTGTCTTCTTTTCTCCTGATCCCTCACCCTCTGCTTTTCTGGCTGCCTCTCTTGTGAGACCCTTATGAACTGTCTTCTGATGTTCTGATCTCCTGTCCCCTCCCCTCTATGTTCTCCTGATCCTTTTACCTCTCTTTCTCTGGTTCCCTTTTCAAGTGGGTTCATTATGAAGTGGCATGAGGCCAGATCTGGTCTGCTTCACCATGCATACAAATGCCCTAGTAGATCTATACAAGTGCTCCGACTCCACACTCCATCCCACACGCACAAGGCACACATGTATCTTCTGTTTTGATATTCAAGACCAGCCTTTCCAAGGAGTGATGTTTGGAGCGTAAACAGTCGCCGCCGAAAGCCGATCCTGCCAACTATTTATTAGCTTTACCTTTCCCCCATGCTCACCCGTTCAGGTTTACCATATACACTTTACATGAGGAATAGGCAATGAAATCGTCACCTTTCTTTCTGAAGGATGGGTAATGTCAAAATCCTACCCTGTCCACATACATGTAGGCTGTGGCATATAACATTTTGAAAGCTAATCAACAAATTTCAAATATTTGTGCCATGTAGGCCTATGATTTGACAGAAGCCTTCCTACATACGTCATGTGCACCTTTTCAAGCAAACTTTTAAAGAAAAATTTAATTCAATCATTCAATTCAATGTTTTTATTTACAAAAAGAAAACAAAATTGATATTCATAATCTATATCGATGTAGATTCAATGCAAATATAATAGGGGAACAAGTAGAAATTCAAACGTGAATACAACCACAGTTTACAGCTTGTAATCATTCTATTCTAATCAAGGCTTAACTATCCCTGAATTTGCACTTTCCTATTCTTTCAGCTTCCTGGTTAAAATGATTGACTTTCATCCAATTCGTTTTGCAACTGGAGCGTGAGATGTCGATGTTGGTCTTTAGGTGAATCGTGACGCTCTTCACTCGTTGGGGTGAGAGAGAGAGAGAGAGACGAGAGATGAGATGTTTGGGGAGAGATCGACAGATCGCTATGAAAGAAGATAATCGTTGATTAAAAATGAGATTGAGTTATAGAAAATGAAATGAGAGAGGGAAGGAAAACAAAGTGCAATAACTCAGTCTGATTATTTGTGCATTGTTCCTTTACGCTTTCTTTATAATAAATTACACATTTAAAACATACAAAATTATTTAAAAGAGAAAGGAAGTTCACTTGATGAGAAAGTAAATTGATTTGGAGATTAGCGGGAGAACAAGTGTAGAAAGACAGCAATGTGAGCAAGCAGTGTTGAAACAAAAAACATGAATTATTAAAAAATGATAATGAAGAGAGAGCTATAGAGAGATAGAGAGTTTGTTTTTCTGTAGTGTTTTGAGGAAATATGGCCAACAGGCCGGGAAATGAGTCCAGGAAGGAAAGAAGACCTGCACTGTCTATCAGGTCCATGATTAAAACCATTCAACTTTTTTTTTTGAGAAATCAAGAAATATAACTCTGGTCTTGATGAAACTGTTTTAGTTTTTAGTTTACAGAGGAAGAGGAAACAGTATCACAAGGAAATATCGATTTTGATTCATATAACATGCAAACAGTAGTGCCTAAAAACTAATTTGAAATAAATGATAGTTTTAAAGCCTGTAAAAGTTATTTGTACAAAATATACGCACAAATCTTATAACCCCCCCCCCCTCTGCTCCGTTCCTTGTCTGGACCCTTTTGTGATTAATGCATGCATTGACCTACATATTATTTTCTGGCATATTGTAGCTCTGAAACACAGTCAAATATGTGTGTCAGGACTGATTTTTTATTGTTTAGCCCATTCAGAGGCCGTTCTCATTACGCTTTCTAAAACTAGTTTACTGGAAGCTGATTCAGGAAACCGTTTGGAAGATCGCTTTGCTAGCATTCCCAATTGATCACACGAAAGTGGTTTTCAAAATCACTCCACATAAAGCGCCCTTGTTGCTATGAAAACGCTCTCAGTGGGGTGACACGTTTCATGCGAAATTCGAAACCACAGCATAGGCATTCTACACCTGTTGTGTGGAGTAGCGTGCTCATAATGTGTGAAGATCGCTTCCCGAAAAACAGTTGTGTCCTCACGCTAAAACCAGTTTAACGAGGCAAAGCGATCGTGAAAACTACATCGCGAGGTGGTTTTCCAAACTGGTTTGGAAGATCGCTTCCAAGACTGCTTTGACCGTTCTCACTACGCGTTAAACTAGTTTCCAGTAATCCAGTTTTAGGAACGTAGTGAGAACAGCCTGTAAGACTGATGTGGATTTATGTGAACCAATAGCTGCTGGGCTGTTGTATTTCTATAACATGTCATGCCCATGGCTAGAAGGCTGAAAGTCCCACTTTTTATAAAGTCTTTGCTATGACTCTGCCATCGGGGAATGGAACCCATGACCTGGTTGTTTATGAGGTTGGTGGCATTATCACAAACACAACATGAAGATGAACTTCATTTATACTTGTACATGTAGTATTACTTCAGCCTGCATAGTTCTACTTGTGCATGATGAATTATATTAGGCTGGGATTCTGTGCAGAAATGGCTTTTTAAATACCTACGACCTTGCATGCTTGGTGGGTGCCAGACAGAAGACTTTTAGGTATGTCCTTTGATGCGAAGAAAAACACATTGTTCAAATTGAATCACCCATCTGATCGTCATCAAGTCACTTTTCAACCGAAAGTTTACGCCTCGCGTACATGTAGCCTTGGTGAAAAGACCAAGTGTATATGTTGAATGTGCTCCTGTCCTATCGTGCTTCCTGCCTAGTTTGTAGGCACAAACACATGATATTCGCATAGTGCATGTTGCAGAGTCTGAATGTACACCTAGAAAGTTTGATTTTTAAGTGTCGAATTCATGAGTTTATATCTCTTTCAAAGACAATTTCAACACACCAGTGATGAAAAATTACAATTGTATGTTGATTGGCGTTTAAAAAAAATATTTTGGAGAAAAGCGTCTTCATGGACAGGGGTAGCCTGAAGACAAGGCCCCTTCTGAGATATCTGGCAAGTGTAGTCTCAGTCCCTGCATAGTGTGGACAATTAGAAGTCACAAAGCCTTGCCAGAAGGCTAGAACGGGGGTGTCACAACAAATAGAATCTCTTGTATTACTTTGAGTTGATGAAGGATAACATGTGAAAACTGTTGGCCTTCAGAGGTGAGATTTATGAAGAAGCTTGTCTTTGGTTATTTCCCATCACCACACGCTCAAGTGGTACCTGGCCAGATAGGATGGTTTGTTGTTGGTTCCCTTCTACATGTATATCAAAATAGATCATTGGAGAGGTATATCACTATTGAAAAAATGATAGATTCTTACAATGAATGACAGATTCCAGCCAATCAGATTCAAGCATTCCAGTAGCTTGTTAGTGAAATTTGTAAGACCTTTTGCTCTGTTACATCAGAGATTGGCCCTTATGATCAAGTAGGCCCTATATCTGTATTAAAGTATATGGCAACCTTGTACTATCAATATTTAAGTGTATCTCTTTATGTCACACCCCCAGGCTTATAGTATGTAGCGGCCAATTTACATACATTGTTATTGATAAAACTACTGAAATGCATCTGACTGGCTCAGATCAAATTGATCAGTGAAAACCCACTGACAAGATGTTTGGTGAAACCCTCCCCTGGTGATTAGTGGGTTTTTCGAAACCATTTCAAACACATCACTTCTTCATTTCCTAGCTATACAGTACATGTAGCTATAAATTGATGTGTAGGCCTGTCCTATATAGGACACTCCTGGTATTTCATGCCACATGTACAATGAAAATCCCCTCTCCAGGACAGTGGGATCATTACTAGGTGGTTTCAAACCGTCTCGATCATAAGAATCCCCTTTAAATTACAAGAACTATTTTAGGCTAAAAAATACCATTAATCATTTCTGCATTCACACTGGCCCGAAACATAACCTTCGGGATAAGTTCCCGAAGTTAGTATGCGCAGTATGGTCTGATAAGCAGGCAAGGCGCGAGATTCAAAATCACTAGCTCAGCAGCCACCCACGGTGCCCGCGCCCAACTACACACTGGGCTTAAAGTTCCCGTAAATTGCTTTCACATTGCCAAAATACCTGCGACCTTGGAAAAAATTCCGCGAAAGTTCTCGTAATTTTGACAAGTACGCCTACCTACTATTTAGTGGGGTTTTTCTTTCGGGGAGATTACGCGTAATTTGTTTTCACATTGCCAATATTACCTGGTATTTTCTGATCGGGCTCAATTTCCTGATCAGAAAATACCTGAAACTGACGAACTTTGAGGCGGTCTGAAACAAGCCGTGAAATAAGCAGCTGCAGACCAATTTTTTTATGGCTTTATGAGCGCGAATTTGGTCTGAAACCACCTAATGTAGCCTAAAACAAATTGTGAAATCATAAGCATGCAACCAAAAGTGAATATTATTGCCACTAGACCATTCACGTCACCATTCCTGGGACAGGGTTAAAGAATCTTCAGGGGAGCATTTCATGAAGCAAAGAGTCGGTGAGTTTCAAAGACAATTCTGCTGTGAGCCAATCAGATTGAAGGATTTCAGTAGCTTATAACATCTGTCAGTGAAAATCTGTGACAAAACTCTTTCATGAAACACTCCCCACATCCCACATATTTGATCTTTTGGCAAAAATCTTATTTCCTACATTTCCTCAAGTAATTTGGAATGTCAGAGCGGGATGTTTTCAGTTTGTGAACTCTCTTTTACCGATCGAAACAGCAGACGTCCACCCTTGTTTCTTTGAAGTTGATCGAATTCAATTTGTTTGCAGCATTGCTGAAGAAAAATACATATAGATTTATTTTATGGGAGGAAAAAGTGGTTAGCGAGGCCCAGGGATGTTCAAATTCACTATAGATTTTTAGTAGGCCTATATAGTCTGTTGGTTTGTAGATAAATCATTGCTGCGTCAATATCTACTCGCCCATGATACTAACCTGTACTTTATTTTATAGTTAAAAACTTTTTAACCAGGTTTAGCTTAATTATGTGCAATTAAATTGCGAGTTGCTTTGCCATTCCAATGCGAAAAGTCCAGAGCCAGGTCCAAAAGCCCCTCCGAAAATCTTCCAGAAGTGTCATCCCCATCTCTGCCAACAAAAACTCATTTATCACAAGAACCAGATCCCAAACTGGAACTTCCTCACACCCCCAATCATTTATATCAAGATCACCGAAACCTTCAGCAAAACATACTTCAAATATTAAAAAAAAGAAGCAAATATTAAAAAGCCTCTTCTCTCACCGCGCCAACAACATTGCTTCACTCCATGCCATTTTGGCTTCTACTGTACTTTGGGATGTTGGGCAGTAGACCCAAAATAGAAGAATAGTTGATAGTTAAACCTAATTTATTTTTGTCTAGCGCAGGAAAAGTATAAAAATTTGAAGTCTGTGTGATATTGATATACACCCTAGTACCATTTTACCAAAAAGAAAAAAAGAAATAATCATAAAATATAAATGTATTTTTTCACTGCATTGCATATGAGTAGTTCCCTTCTTTGATTAAGAATTGGCATGGAATTGTTATCACAATAAAGGGCCTCATGTAGAACTTGGCTTCAGTTTACTTTAAAAAAAAGGTCTGCAATGCCCTCTGTCATTTACATTGTTGGATGGGATGAGGAAGGGGCTTCAGTATGTGAACCTTGATGGCTTTGAGATTAACATGGACATGATTAATCCATTGTCTTATTCAGGTCGCAAAAGATAGTTTTCTTTGTAAACCAGATGCTGTGTCCATCACAAGCTTTGTGTGTAGAAAATTTTTGGTTATACCTCAAAAAGTGTATTCAATTTGAGTCTGAAAATCGCTTTACCCATTGTTATTCTGTATTAACTGGATTAAAACTCGAGTTTGAGTGTTGCTATGAAATATTTCCATTATCATAATTGCAGTTCCACTTTCCTGGATCGAGCCTTTAATCTATTGATAAAATTGGGGTTACTCCCTGCTTTATTTTCATATATATTTTAATATAATTCTGTTGGCCTATTTGCAGTTTTTTTTCAATTCTTTTTAAAATGTGTACTGCTATCTTCTTTTTTCATTATCAGTTTCTAAAGATCAGGATTAACATTTTATATAAGTATTATTCTACAGGTTTGGGCTATTAAATTATATAAAATGCTTTACAAACGATCTACAAAAAGACAAATAAAAAAAAGAAAGGTATGGTTACATTGTACTACCACTACTAAATATATTGAAAAGTGGTTATCTGAAGAGCAGAAACATGAAAAGCTTTGTTGAATTAAAATGTACAGTATTTGAATTTTCTTTTAATAATACATTGTACAGTGTAGGACAGGCCAGCACCCTGGCTTATTGAGAACGTTTTAAGTGGGACGTGATGTCAGTTCAATACAATGCCATTTACAACTATGATCGTCTAATATCATTCCTTTTTGTAGTCTTACATATGTGTACATAGTTGCTTGACGATCCATGTTGGTAGAAAACATGCTCCAGAAATCATCTGCCATCATCAGGAAATGAGATTGAAATTGAAGAAACGACTCATCCTCCGATGGGTTAGAGTCGCCTCATGTCATGATGCAGTAGAAAATTTCATAAAGAGGCTATAAAGCCCTTTATACCAATCTACTCACTAGGAGTGTCCTTGTATGAAAATGAGGAGATGCATAAGAATGTTGGGCGACTTGGCTTCTCTACTTCTTCCAATCAGTGCTTTGGTGTCAATTTATACATGAGGCTCATCCCCTATGGACACAACTTAACACCTATCGTCGAACCCACATGGGACATCATTCTCCGTCTGTATGTAGCCGAGAGTGTTCTCGTCGTCGGAAGCCATGTCGGTCTGCTGCAATGCAGCGGAGCGGGTGATGACACGGTAAGATGCCTCGGCGGAGTGGGATCCGACGACGACGACGATCATCAAATATTGATACAGGATATTTTCGGCACCGCTGGATGAGAATAGCATGATGAATTGATATAGGGTTGGCTGTCAGATGCTCTCATAACCTGTAGAACAGAAAAGATCTGCATAGGACATCAACGTGTGCTATTAGTCTTAAGAGATCACTTCAAGAGGCCTACATTACTGCTTTTGATTTTGTGATGTTATTAACGAGCAGCTCCCCCTTACATGTAGGCCCTATATTGTTATATGAAAATAAATTTGACAAAATGCCATTTCCCAATTTAATTGAAAGAGCTTTTATTTAGGCTTATGCATTCCGTGTGTCCCGAGACACATTTCATATTCCTTTCTTTCGGTAAAATTTGTTATTCACCATAATGCAAATTATGATTGTTGATTGATAACGTCTGCAATCACTCAATTACACACAAGCACCAGGTATTTTTCTCATAAGCTAGGCATCTAATCTGTTACATGTAGTTGTCTAGGTCTACATATTCATTTACGTGTAGACTTAATATATTTTGGTTTCAGAGTCTGAAGACCTTATTAATTTTCAGGAAGTAAAGAGTAACCAGGTTGTGAAAAACAAAAATGTTGAAATTGAAAGTCTCTTGCAAATAACTGTTTTGTAATGATAGAAACACGAGTGTCGGGTTCGTTACTGGTATAATTTTGTTTATCATTGGCAAGTTCGCCGTCATAGTTTTAAGTAGTTTCAGGCTGTATTAATTAGATTGAAGGAGATTAACACTTTGGTACTGTACATATAGGCCTAAAATACTTAAATGTCATTACAACATTGAGCCTTCACACATCCCAAATTTACCTCATTCTTTTCTTCATATCACTGAATGCCTGACAATTATGTACGCTTTCATACCTAAATAATGAGAAATGTAAGACAGAGTTATTCAGCAAAATGTTAACATCCTTTTCAAGGAGGCTGTTCTCACTACGTTCCTAAAACTAGTTTACTGGAAACTAGTTTAGTGGAAACTAGTTTAACGCGTAGTGAGAACGGTCAAAGCGGTCTTGGAAGCGATCTTCCAAACCAGTTTGGAAAACCACCTTGCGATGTAGTTTTCAAGATCGCTTTGCCTCGTTAAACTGGTTTTAGCGTAAGTGAGGACACAACCGTTCTTCGGGAAGCGATCTTCACACATTTTGAGCGCGCTACTCCACACGACAGGTGCATGATGCCTATGCTGCGGTTTCGAATTTCGCGCGAAACGTGTCACCCCACTGAGAGTGTTTCCATAGCAACAAGAGTGCTTTACGTGAAGTGATTTTGAAAACCACTTTAGTGTGATCAAGTGGGAACGCTAGCAAAGCGATCTTCCAAAGTGGTTTCCTGAATAGGTTTCCAGTAAACTAGTTTTAGAAAGTGTAATGAGAACGGCCTCAAGAAGACTGTAGGCCTACACATTCGTCATGCCCAGTCTAGTTGATTGGATCTTGAAGAAGCCCTGTATCTTTGTTTCTTCAAAGTAGAATACTTGATGGGGATATTTATTTGAGGAATTTGCTTTCAGTTGGCAAAATGAAATTTGGCCTTCTTGGTAATAGTTATTGCTTAAAAGAAAATGTATTTTTTGTGCTGAAGGAGATGTAAAAGCATATCTACATGTATGTACTAGTGTACACTGGTGATTTGTCCTTCACATTCCATCACAGCAGGTTGCCAGTGAGAACACACCACACAAAGATACAATAGAAACGCCATAGAATCAGTCCAGTTGCCTTCACACTACATTGGCTTCCCTCCTCAGCCAAGAGATGAATAGAGGAGCGAAAATACTTTGCTTTTCTAAACCACTCCTTTCATTGGTCCTGATGCCTGCCATTGTTGCTGCTATTGTTGTAGCCCCAACCCCACTGAAGGGCTTGGTGCTTTGTTCTCAGATTAAAGGAGTCTCTGGTTCGGTGCCCTTCTCTGCCCACTCTCTCACTATTCATGTCTCTCTTTTTTTAATTACAATGAGATGCTTGTTTGTGCACTGTTTGTATCCAGCTTTTTCTCCCATGTACTTGCTGTTTACTTCTCCTTGCCTTGCTACTTTCTAATCTACCCAGAAAATCCCTTTTAACTTTTTTTTTTAATTTCGGGGTGGGTAGGATGCTAGCTGAGGAGTTGTAGCCGAAATTGGCTTTATTCTTTTTTATTTTTCTTGGGTGTTATTGGAAATTTCTATAATGTAGGCTGTGAACGAAAATATGTAACCCCTTTCCTCCTAAAACCCCGCCCCCCTGCCCAATTTTTTTAAATAAAATAGGGCCTACATGTTCATGTACTAAAATCCTTAATGTGATTGGCCGAGAGCGAAGGTATCAGCAGAATGTAAACTTGATAAAATGTTACCTATATGTAGATTACCAGATTTAAAAAGACCCTGTGTGAAGAGATGTTCTTTCAATCACTTGCCTGTAGAAAAAACTAATATGTCTCAAAGATGAATTCAACATTAATTCACTTGCTCAGGAAAGTGGATTTTTAGCAAGGATGTTCAAATGAAATCATTCTTTTTTTTCCAGCAATCCACATTTCTGCCATGTTCAAAACAAATCAGTACTATCCAGAAAAAACCCATTCATTCATTTCCTCTTTAAATGCCAATTCCAGTTTTGGTAAAACCATGAAAACAAATTTTTTTCTTTTATTTCAATGAGTCACAAGAAAAAAATGCAAAACTTATTATTTTGTTCTTCTTCTGTGTATAGGACTTAACCATGGTCGGTAAAGTAGTGTATTACATGTAGGAGTAATGTGGACAGGTCAATGAGCCTGATTGTGTGATACTTTGGTCCTAAGCAACCGTTCTTTCCACTCAACAAAATATACCATTTGATTTCATACATCCTATTGATAGGATCATGATTTTCCTTGCAGAGGTTGCAAATAATTGCAGCTTTTATTGCGCTCTGATTTCAGAAATGAACTAAAAATTCACTAAAAGAAATGGATACTTATCTTCAAGGCAGATAATTCAACAAGAAATTTCAATCAGTCATTCCATTTCATATCCCTGCTTTTTTCTGCCAACACTCGTTGGTATCGGCCTTTAAATTGAGAATCTCTAATATACAGGAAGTTGGGTATCCTAAAACCCCATGATTCAAGGAAGGAGAATCGGTGATGAACCTACGGCAATGAAGATTCCATAGTTTCCCCCAGAGAGGGAGTCGGGATGAGTTACGATAACGGGATGGACCGTTCCCCCATCATCCATATAT
Organism: Lytechinus variegatus; assembly: GCF_018143015.1. Classification (NCBI taxonomy): domain Eukaryota; kingdom Metazoa; phylum Echinodermata; class Echinoidea; order Temnopleuroida; family Toxopneustidae; genus Lytechinus; species Lytechinus variegatus. The sequence goes on along the minus strand of NC_054743.1, from coordinate 35,070,185 downwards.
CCGTTCGCGAAAGGCAATTTTACTGATTAGTAACTTGAGTTACTGGGTGTGTTTGGATAGTGCTGCAATGTAAAACTAAGAGGCAAACTTGTTTACTCTGTTAATTTACTGGCATACATGGTATTTTTTAGGGTGTCGTGTGTTTGTAATGCTATGTCGCCTGTACCTCTAACAATCTCAAGGGAGATGATTTTTTTGTATCAATTTCCAGCAGGAATAGTTGCATTCTAGTACTGGTTGCTTTGATAGTTAAATACCTCCTGTACTTCTGGTTGTTTCACAATTATATGCATGGTATATTTAAAAAAAATATCTTTCAAAGACTTGATCATTTTGGGTAAAGAGGGTTTCTTTTTTTATACTCAATCCTGTCGTAATCTTACAGGATCTAAAAGCACTTATGGCTTCATCTTTGATACATTTCAACATTATTTTTATCTCATGGTGGGCTGAAAAAGCTTCTTGGGCTATGAATCAGGATTTAGTTTTTTTAAGGAAAAAAGGTGTTATTTGCCAATTTTTTATTGGTATTTGTCATCATTCTTACTGACTGAGGGATGATGTATACAGTGGGTTCAATGCAGCCCTAAAAATCACTCGATTTCAGAGGAGAGATTAATCATTCTCCAGTTAAACTCATCGGTCAGAGTTGATAGGTGGTTATCGGACAGAGAAAGGTTCCATCATTATCTAGCAAATCCTTGGCCGATACTGCACCAGAGCATCGAGGAAATCATGGATACAGAATTATGGATCGCAGATTACCTAACTGATCTTCTGTTTTGGATGTACAAGGAGGAAAATCAGAGTTTTTTTATTTTGATGGAAACAATTCTTTCTGATTTTCTAGTTTATTTTTAAAAGTGAACTAGCCAGACATGTGCTTTAAAAGCTTTATTAGTTCTTGGGATGGACCATGGGCGTAAGACGAAATGGATTGACTGAAGGAAATGAGAAATCTCCAAGCAAAACAACAAGATTTTTTCTCTGCAATCCACCAGACAGAAATCAAGACATTTAAATGATAGGGGATTCACAACCACCGGCTTTGATGGCCTTCACACATTGCCCATCTTCGGCAAAAAAATCTAGAGTTTCAGAACAGTAATTTAGCGAGGATGAGAGGATTGATGTCCATACTGATACATTTCAAGTACGGTTACACCTTGGTGGAGTAATGTTGCTGTAAAACTGTAAAAAAAAGAAGAAACTTGATTTGTTGCTGATGGCACGTATTGTTCTTTGAGGCTCCTGGGAAACATCAATTTGCAGCAGCTTTGCCTCAAGTTCTACCCAACGTTGGTGAAACAAGATAACATGAAAGCTTTGTCTGCATCTTCCTCAACAAGAATAAAAGCACAACTGATACAGGAAGATAATCCTCGCATGCACTACCTGTAGTATTGTCCTTTACCTTAGCTTTATGCATATAGAGTTGAATTTATCTTGACTATTTTTAAATCAGTGAGGGTTCTATTTCATATGGCAGTTTTTTTTAAGGTACCAACTTTCAAAAAAATATTTTCCAATAGGACAATACTTGTAACATGCTACCTACATGCCCCTCCGGACCTTTTCTCTAGACTAATCATCTCTTCTTTCCTGTCATTTTAGCTGTACTTCTAGATTATCTATTTTTGTTTTAACTATATTTGATACAAGCTCTTTGTATTGATTTATAAAGAAACTTTGATTTATCAAGAATTCTCCTCTTTAAATCAATTCTTAAGGTGGTACTGCACCATCCCGAGTTTGCTCAATCTCGAGATTTTAGCCCGATCGGCCCTCTTCGCGATTAATCTCGAGATTCAAGAAACCTGTCTCCACCATTGCAAGAAGAGCGATTCCTGCTCGAGCGAGGCATCGATGCATTATGGTCTGATGCCGTGAATAAATAATCCCGAGTGCATCTGCACCTACGACTAAGCGCGATAATTCGTGAAATAGCGCACTATTTTGCAAATAATCCCAAGTTGACTTGTTATTGCAACCTCGAGATTAATCCTGTGAACTAGTGCGATAATTGCGTCTCCAATGCAAATAATCTCGAGATCGATCAGATTGGGATAATTAGCCGGATCAGAAGTAGCGCGCTTATTTGAAAACTCGGGATGGTGCAGATGGCCCTTTGGAGTTTACCTTCATTTTCCTGTACATTTGCCAGAAGTTATAAAATTGTAATAATCGTGATTAATTTGAAGTTCTCTCTTTATCTCTTTTTATAAGAATGTTCATTTTGCCTTTTTTGGACTTATTTGTGAAAAACAAAGTGGGATATGTTTGTTTTCTACAAACTTAAAAAAAAAAAAAAATTGCCACTGGAAATTGACCCGAGGCTGAGCGCCAGTTAGGATTGCAACAGGATTTATTTACTTATTATTCCAATTTACTGGTATTTGTTATTCAATTTCAATTGTTTTGGGGTGTCCAATGAACACCTAAGGCTTTGCCATTCTGCTGTGTTGATGATATTACTTTATTTCAGCAGACATTCTAGCATTGCACCCAAAAGCAAAAACAAAATGTTTACAGATAAATGCATATTGAAACAAACTTTAATAAATACCAGGCAGGGTTTGAATCAAACTCGATAACATTTTAAACCCTTTTCCCATTCTCCTGTTCAATGCTGCATAACGACATTTCACAATAATAATGGTAATGCTTATGTTTGTATAGTGCATATTATGTTATCATCTATTCTAAGTATGTGCATTTCCACAGGACTTGAGATGTTATCAACCTGGCTTTAGCCCGCCAAGCCATTTTACAGTCCACAAGTATTTTAAGGAATTCATTCCTGCCAGGTACCCATTTATCTCACCTGGGTAGAGTGCAGCACATCATGGATATATCGCTGCTGAAGGAAATAACACCGTTGCTGGGATGAGAACCCTTGACCCTTTGACTGAAAGGCAAGAGTCAGAACCACTAGTCCATGATGCTTCCACATACCTTCATGAAATGTTGATGTGCAATTCTTGTGTGAATAGGGCTCATCAGAACATGTCAGGATTCCATTTTTTTTCTCAAGCCCCTCTTTGCTCTGCTTGACAGTATAGCCTCTGGGGCATGGACATCAATTTCCAACTAGATGCAAAATTTCTATTGATTTCTATCTTCCTTGTACAAAACATCTTTTTTTGCAGGTCATTGATGTTTGATATAATTGGCGAGAGGAATACAATCCTACCAAGATATAGGCCTATAATTCAATGGAAACAAGAAAAATACATGTATCTGAGCAAATTGCCAGCTGCATTCATTCTTCTCTTCTGATTGAAACACTTTGAGATTTGCTACAACAACAAAAAAATGGAAAAAGAAAAGGTGTCTTAGGAATTCACATACGTACGTCTTCAATATATAAAGAGGTGATACAAGACCGACGCTCGGGGTTAAGCAATGAGATTTGAGTGAGGTTAATTTCATTACGTGCCATGCGACCGTGGAGTCAGGTACCGATCTGGAGAGCCGTCTGAAGATGCGACTCTCATGGCATAAAGATGCGGGAGTGGAAGCCGGGCTGCGTCTTTCACGATTTGCATTGAGAGCATGCGTACGCCCGTAGGCCATGAAATGGAGATGATGAGAGGATGGCATGACTTTTTTCATCTTTAACCCTCTCATTCCCTGGCTTCGTATAAGTATTTCTGATACTATTTAATTCTGATATTAAGAAAATAAATAATTCCATGTAAATAGGCTAATTCATCTTTTGAACTTCAGGGCAGTTTTTGAGCGAAATATCAGGGTTTGTAGAACAGTGAAGCTGATTTTTACCGAACGATAAGTTAGGGCTCTGCTTCTTGATTATTCATTTTATTTTTGGGTCATTGGTCATGATAGCATCTTTAGGCAAGAACATTATTTCATCATATGAAAAATAAAACTGATATCATTCGAGAGGGCCAAGAAGAAATTACATTTTAAAATGTTCAGTTGTCACTTTGAACATGGTATTCGTCACAAAGATTGTTGGATTGAGTGCAATAAGGTGAAATATCTCATTTTGTATTTTACAAACATGGCCTCCACCATCTCAACATCCTTTTAAATGGTTAATATTATCATGTAAGTTGAAGCCTTCTGACTGACATATTGAGCTAATTATGACGTGAACTGCGTTTGCAGACATCCCCTGGCAATGTTAAGCTATTTCTACGGACGTGAATTCATGAAAATTCTGTCAAGGATACATGTGACAATGACAATGAATTTTCTAGACCCATGTCATCTTTATTCGGGTATTGGAGCCACTTTCATGCACACTTTACAATGTATTCTTCTTTTGCATTTTAGATATTTACATACTATTTAATAAAAAACTATTAACAGCTCCATGATTTAATAAAAGATTATGTACAGGGTATACAACAAAATATCTACAAAGAAGAAGAGGTTGATAGAAAGAAAAGAAGATGCAGAAGAAGAGGGAGGAGGGAGAAAAGAAGTAGAAGATGGTGGTAATGAAGAAGAAATAGAAAAAGAAGAAAAGGCAACAAAGGCACCGATAAATCGGATAAGTAACATAAAAATAAAAAGACGATAAGAGAAAGAAAAAACCCTCAGGGAAAGTTAATTCCACAAGATTGAATATTCATTTCAATGAATCAATCATTTGTACAGCTATTAGTAAATGTAAAGATAGATGTGTTTGTAACAGTTTTTTGTGATATCATGTGACCTCAAATTACTGATGGAGCACTGCAACTTGCTAGAGAAAAAATAAAAAAACAACTATATAGGTGCAAAGATTCTTGCAAACTTAAGATGGAAGGAGTTAACCATCGTCTCTGATTACTCCTCAAGCGAGGATCTTGAGATCGGTTATCCAGAATGCACGTCGCCGTCGCAAGGTGGTTAAAAGCGTTGTCTCCTCGGGGCAACACTGGACCGACATTATCTTGGTGTGTTTGTATCCCTGGATAGGAGGTAGAGAGAGAAATGCCAGTTCACCTGTATCGTTATGTACATTGTGAATATATAGAGAGACATTCTCATAATGCTTCATAGTCTAAATTGAATTTGAATTTTCAGCAATTGTACCTCAGTCACTTTTGCTCTACGGCGGCCTAATGGCGAGTCGAAAACAGCTGTTATAATATGTTTCGTAATAGCTTCATGATATAGGTGGTTTGAATAAAAATGAATAAAACAGCTGCTTATGACTTGGGTTGTAGTTTGTGAAAAAGCCTCCAAAATAAAAGCAAACATGTAGTAATTGAATGAGATGTAGGATTCTCTGTCTTACATGAGATGAACCTTTGATGAAAGAAGATTGGGGGGGGGGGGGAAGACATAAAAGTTAAATGTCAGAGTGGAGTGTGAGTCTAAAATGTGCTTTTTTTTTGGTGACAAATAAGTAGATGAACTGAGATAATCGAATTTGATGGGATGAAATGAGATGGTATAAAAGACAGAAAAAAGGGGAATTATAAGGAAAGAAGATTAGCGAGTCTCAGAATTAAAGGATTATTTACTATGGAAAATAAAAGGATCTCTCTGTAAAGTAAGGGAGACGGCACTTGACTGGGATACCGTCCCCATACTAAAACAGTAAACTAAAAAAAAATTAAAAAATTGAAATGAAAGTCGAATCTCCCGCCACTGAATTTTATTTATTGTATGACCCTCAAATCTTCTGAATACCTTTGATTAAAGCACAGTTTTGACAGGTCCTGTGATGTCAGTGTTTGTAAGTGTGTTTGCTCCATGATCAGCATATAGTGACTTCAATAAATGCAACTTTCCTCCTGTCCCCCCTCCCGGATTTTACCTCCAGTTTACCCCTATTGCTTTTTAATGCAATATATTCATTAGAAAAACCCTGTGTAATCTAATCATAATTTGCTTGAGAAATATACATGTAATTTCACGTTTCTTGTAGATGTATACAGTTTTCCATTTTCATAAAAGTAATATTTAGAAAGCTAATATACTTAGGCAGGTAATAAAACATCGCAATTGAATTTCCTTCATGTGTGTGCTCTGCGCTGAAGTGTGAATTATATTTTAGATTGGTATACTAGATTACATGCAGCTCAGAATTTATGACAGTTCCATTAATCTTATTTAGCAGCGGCTTCAAAATAATAAAACTTGTCCCACTCTCTCGCCAAATTGAATTAAGGGCCTTTTATAGTGCATCTGTCAAGGGAAGAACTTCCAGTCCCATCTATTAGATTTCATGTTTGTAGAGTGTTTATTGAACAGCTTTCTTTCCCCTAGGGAATGTTTTTATCACAGATGAAGTTTAAGGGTATTGGATTTTCTCTTGACTTCGGTTATAAAAGGGAGAGTGTAATGGCCTATCAATGTCAACGTGTAATTAGCGGATTGTGAAGCAAAGTAATGGGAGCTCATCTCGGGGAATAATTATCCTGGTTTCTCATTGCAATTTTCTATTTTTAAAGAGAAATTCCAGTAGTTGCACTTAACACTGATTTCATGAGAAAGTCTGTAAAACAAGGCTGAATTAATTGTCAGTATATCATGGAGGATCTAGATCTGGTACAGTTACATAAACTGAACTTTGTGAAATCTTGAAATCTATGCTGAAAAATGTTCAGACTGAAGATCCCCAACACAGATAAGCGTATGTGGGACAGTGTATAATTATTGCTTCGAATGTCGGGCCCGACGCTCTACCCAAATCCTGTGCTTATTCGCTGATTTCTCAGCAATTGCACAATTTCTTCCAGAATCCTTTGGCACATACGTTTTATTTATACGAACAGACACTTTGGTGGTCATTTCATGGGATTCTGTACAAACTCATTTTGATATCGTTACCAAAACTAGCATTTACCTTTATAGACAGCTAATGCATTTTTTAAAGACAGCTTAAGTGTGTCACAAAAAGCTTTTTTGTGGAGTACATTTTTACTCAGAACTGTACAGAACTTCAACATTTTACTGCCTTTCTCCTATGACCAGAAATGATTTATCAAGCAAATTTATTCCCTGCATCAGGGACCTGTCTTTCGAAAAGTTGTGGTTGATTCGATCAACCACAACTATGGAAAGCCAGCAACATCTATAATGCACATTTGTTCAAAAATATTTTCTAGAAATAATGTTTATTCATACATTCATTGTTTTCTCAAATTTCTGTGTGCTTCTCTTTGCTTGCAAAGGACACAGTGCAAGCTCTTTGTAAGATGGGCCCGTAGTTTGCATCGATCAGCGACTTCGTCCTATAACAAAGTTTTGTTAATGTTGTTTATGTTTTTGTTTTCCTACAGTTTAACTTTGTTGGTAGGATATTGGGGCCCCGAGGAATGACTGCCAAACAACTGGAAAGAGACACAGGCTGTAAAATCATGATCAGAGGCAAAGGATCAATGAGGGATAAAGTCAAGGTTTGTAGTCCCATCTCTGACTTTTCATGTATGTTTAGAATTCATTGTGTTTGTGCAAGAACGCCCTCAACGCCACACTTCTGTGCATCGCACACGCGAGAAAATGCCCTCAGCAGCAGGCATAATTGCTTTGCGGAAGGGCACTTCTGAACTGATGCGGTGCGCGAAAAATGTTTTGCTAAGGTCATTGTTGCACCCACACAATAATATCCCATTCTTTTCTTGTACCTTTTATAGTCCCATTAACTCTGTTGTTTGTTTGTTGTCCAACTATTTCTGTCCTTGTATGTTTGTAATCCATTATGCATCAGTTTGTATGTCAATAGTTCTATTTATCATGTTTTGTGTTTAATTTTTAGTTTTATCTTGCCTATTAAAGGGGGCAGAGAAGAGCAAAAAACCCGAAAGCCCTCTTGATTATCACTCTCTAATTTTGCCCCTCATTAACTGCTTTTTGAACACTTCACCCAAATATTATCCACATCTCCAATGAAGTTGGCAATCCTGAAAGTCCCCGTAATCAGCCACCTCAGTTTGCCACCTCATTTACCGTATTTTTAAAACAATTTACCTGCATATATTATCCATACTCTCCATCTCCATCTCCAAACCCATCCTCCAGATCTGAAGGAGATCCTACACTTACTTTGTCTTGGGCAATCCAACATGCTTTATAAAGGTCTAGTCACCCTAGTCTTAATCAGTAGTAGGTTGATATCTAAGGCTGATATCTGTTAGCTTAATCTTGTTTACGGATTGCTATGTGCTTTATTTTCCCTTCCCCGAGGCATATCCTGTTGTGAACATTGTCTGTACTCATTCAAATTTGCCAATGTTTTTTTCAGTAATCACATAGAAACCTCTGTAAAGCCTGTAACATTTGTATTATCTTCCTATTTTTCACATGCGCAGGTTTTTTCTTCTCCTTTTAATGCCTTTAAATGACCTATATGGATGTCAAATTTCCTCTTTATAAAAAGAAAGAAGAAATATGATGGAGGTTTCTCTACCTCTAACAACTTTGAGTCTATGAGTTTTTCGAAACTATAAATTATTCAACTCCACAATTTTACATGCCTCTTTTTAATAGCAATCCCCAGTTGATTGTAGGGGACCGTGAAACTTTTTTAATGGCACTCAAATTAAAAATATGGATTGGTATGGAGTGTAATCAGTGTATATGACACAGTCTTATCTACTTATTGGGAAAGGAAAAAAGAGACAGGCTCCTTTATATGATTACCGGTAATACATAGAACCACATTTTAATATCATTTCAGGAATACATGTATATTTGAATTCATCATTGTATTTTATTCCATTTTTACTGGACTCTGAGTTAAACAATTGAAATTATGAATTATCCTGATGACTTTCTTTTCCTAAGGAAGCCTCAAGACGGAGAGGATAGCCAGACAACATTTTGCATTTATGGGACTGCATATAACAATGATTCCCCCTAAAACTTAATGACATTTGAATAGCTGTGATCATTTCCAAGAACTATGTCACCAATGTTCTGAAGCAGAATTATGTCTATTTATAGCTTGTGGATACCTCAGTGTTATAAAGTTGGGTATAAAGGGAAAGATGCATGATCCGTTGTTGACTACTCCAAGACAGGTGCGCCTTTTTTGTTTTCCGTTTGGCCGGTTAGTATGCGTTTAAGGCAGAGTGTGTTCAATGTCGATTTTCAAATTTAAACAGCAACATGAATCATGATTGAAAACTCAATTACAAAACATCGAACACAAACATGATTTGAGGTGCACTGTTCAGTGTAGAAAATATTAAGCCATTTATATGTTGTCTTTAAATATTTCTGCTTTCGTTAACGCAGCTTTAGTGTGCAGTTTGACCCATCACAAGAAAGGTCAGTTCTGGCGCCTGTTTGTATAGACTCCCACTGCGAGAGCAAACTTAAAGACGTTTCGAAACTCAATTGTGTTCAATGTTGCATTCACGATGCTCACAGTTGTAAAAAAAAATTAGAACTGATTGCGTTTACAAATGCATCTTTTTCAACGTTTAAATTTTTACGACCGGGAATGGAGGACCTTGAACACATCCTTTGTTTCTCATTATGTCAGCGTTTTGTAATTATGTTTACAATCACGTTTCGAGTTGCTGTTTCAATTTGGAAGCCAACATTGAACACACCCTTAAAGTAAAAGGGGAACCAACCGCCTGGGTTTGATGAAGCCAGGTGACTCCGAGTGTCGGACGTTGGCATTCGCTCTCCCTAATGAGGGATGATAGACAGATGGTAGATAAATGCATGCACAGATGGGCATTTTCTGGATAGAGAGATTAGAAAGATAGCCGTTGAATTCCTCTTCTTCTGTTTAGGGCTTTGATGGAGATGCCAGAACAAGGATGAAGGCTATGGATGCTGACACCATGAATCATCTATGAAAAAAAAAGCTAACAAAGTTTGGTGTGTCGTTGGAGTTGGTCAGGAGATGTTGCCTATCATCATCATCATGGGCTCTTAAAATGGAAGTTCACTGTAAAGAGATATAAACTTGGTCATAATAATAAAAGCAGAAAAAAATAAAGGAAATATTGGTGAAGGTTTGATAAAAAAATTTAAGTTTTATTTTTTAACGTCACAGATGAGTTACTCCTAATTAAATTTGAGCATTGGATATATGATCAGGCACATCATTTTATAGCCTCTTCTATGAAAAAAATATGGTCTCCATGTTCAATTATGAAATTATGAAATTTGTGGAATATATTTTACGTGATATATTAGGGAGCTGCCGGGATATGACATTAATTCATATCTTTAAAAATTCATAACTCTTTTTGGTAGATGGGGTTTCCACAAACGGTCAACAATGTTTTGTTTTTCGGCTTTTATCAAAACCAACTTTAAAGCCTTGTATCTTGAAAGTAAAAAAAAGGAACTAAGCTCATGGACTTAAAGGACAAGTCCACCCCAACAAAAACTTGATTTGAATAAAAAGAGAAAAATTCAACAAGCATAATCAAAATCGGATGTAAAATAGGAAAGTTATGACATTTCAAAGTTTCGCTTCATTTCACAAAAACAGTTATACGAACGAGCCAGCTACATCCAAATGAGAGAGTCGATGATGTCATTCACTCACTATTCATTTTGTTTTTTATTGTTTGAAATGTGAAATATTTTGATTTTCTCGTCATTGTCATGTGAAATGAAGTTTCATTCCTCCCTGAACACGTGGAATTCCATTATTTTAACATTTTGTGCTTCAGGCAAGGAGGTCCCAATCGTCAAATTCGTAAAAATTGAAATATTGTATAATTCAAACAATAAAAAACAAAAGAAATAGTGAGTGAGTGACATCATCAACTCTCTCATTTGGATGTAACTGGCTCATTCATATAACTATTTTGTTAAAAATAAGCGAAACTTTGAAATGTCATAACTAGTTTTAGAACTTCCTCTTATATTGGCTTGTAAAAACCTATAATCACAGACCGAAGGGGAAGGACAGATTCTGATGAATTACAATTTCTTTTTTTTTAGTTTCACTCATGACTTTGTTGGTAACTCTACTCCTAATAGATTAAAGGATCAATTTCTTGCGTCCTTCAAATTTTTTTTTTTTTTTTTACATTTTGAAAAAATCAGGTTGATACATCCTCTTTTCCTTGATACTTGCAATTTGGATCGAGCTTCCAACTCTTTTTAGTCATATATTTTTTAAAAATCACTGATTGATACTTAATACTTGTCTCTTGATTTGTTCTTGGCTAATCCATCCTGATCTTCTTACCAAGAATTTTACGCTTTTTAGAAGCCATAGAAATATTCATCAAAATGGATATCTCTATTTTCGATTTACCAATTCCACATATGCGTTTTTTTTTCTTCCTGCAATTTCATTGTCGTGCAGCAAGTTTTTCTTTGCCAGGAGATTTTGTGATCGATCATTAAAGTGACAATTATCAAGAGGAGATGATCATACTCATGATAATTTGGGGGGTTAATTCTTCCTTTTTTTGATATATTCAAATAATATTCCTTGTTGTTGTTGCCCTTTATTTTAGAAAGAGAGCATGCAATGATTGATCATTCTATTCTTTCTTTTCAAGTTATTTTGTTGAATCAAAATACATGTATATATGAAGATTTCATGAAGATCTGGATGACAGCTCTACATTGTGAGTTGAGAATCAAGAAGGGAGAGGGAAAGGGGAAAAGAGTGGGATGAAGGGGGGGGGCTGCACAAAACAGGTACAGATTGACCCAGACATTGAGGAATGTGAACTCTGCATTTTTCTCCCAAGGAAATAATTTCATTTCAGAGCAGGAATAAACAACCTTGAAGATCCAGAGTTTCATAAAAAAAACAACAACCTATTGGTAATGGATAGTGGAGAAATCTTAATGCATAGTGCATTTTCACAATTGTATTCCCTGGCAAGTAATGTAACAATTTTTTTTATACTCTGACCTTGGGCAGAATTTGATATTGATATTTCATAATTCTATTTCCCTGCAAGTATTGGAACCATTTTGCATTTTATACTCCTATCCTTAGCAGAATTTGATATTGATTTATCGAAGATTACGAAAGTCACACTCTTGTAAAATCAGTCTTGTTTATTTCTCTTTAATTATTTTTGCCTTAGTATTAAGAATATATTCCATCTAAGAAACTCTAAAGTTATTATTTAGAAGAATCATATTTTCCAAGATATCAATGTTTTGAGAATAGGCCTATTAGGTAGGTCGTATATCCCTTTCATAAACCCAATTATGCGGATATTATAATTTGGTTGTAAAATCAGAGCAGGACTAGAGTTATCCGCATTATTTCGATGCTGTAATTATCCGCATAATAGCGGCATCAGGACCCGATTTTTCCTTATGAACTCATTTCCAAAGTAATGCGGATAATTGCCTAATTGCCATGGTGCGGTCACAAGGTCACCCTTTTCCAACACAACCCCATCGGATGGGGTGCGGCAGTTGCCATGACAACTATCCACCTTTTTCAGGTCGGGCGCTTGTAAAAGATAATGCGGATTATTTTCGGAGTTTGTGAATGCAATTTTTATTGAATTATCCGCATTAGTCTTAGGCGGATAATTGGAGGATGGATTTATGAAAGGGGTATTAGTAGCGCAACAAAGCTTCTATCAATTTTGTTGGATGACAATCGCTCGGCGACAACTGCACATTTAGCAAAACCTAAAACTTAACCTTCAAAAGTATTAATGAAGCCTATTCATTCTTTATCATTGCATTATTGTAAACCAAAGCTTCACAATTTTACAAATTACAAATTTACAATCCTAACTCCAACCTTACTTTCGACCAGCATTCTCGCCACTTGTGGACCCATTTAAAGGGGAAGTTTACCCTAAAGAAAACTTTGTTGTAAAAATAGCAGAAAAAATAGTAAAAAATATTGGTGAAGGTTTGAGGAAAATCCGTTAAAGAGTAAGAAAGTTATTAGAGTTCAAAGTTTTGGATTGGTGACGTCATAAACGAGCAGCTGCCCCATGTGTTATGTAATATAAAATGCATGAATTTCAAATTGTGTATGGTTCCTGATGACTTAATTTTGTTTTCTATTCATGATCGGGTGTGAAATGATTTGTCTATTGATATACAAAAGGTACAGTGAAAACCATTATAAATTTTCTGAGAAAATGACATTTCATTGATTTTTTACCATTCACTATGTAGGAATGCTGCTCACATATGACGTCACAAATCAAATAATTGAAATTCTAATAACTTTTTAATTATTTGATGAATTTTTCTCAAACCTTCGGCAATATTTTTTATTATTTTTTCTGCTATTTTTACAATAAACTTTGTCAGGGTGAACTTCCCCTTTAATATTATATTTACAAGGAATGCCTCATCTCAATTAAACCAGGGAGTCCCTGATTAAAAACTGTATTGAAAGGTCTATTAAATATGACGTAAGGACTTAAATGAAATGCTGTCTTTGCACAGGCAAAACCTCGCTTTTTTGACGTCCGTTGACTCTGAAGCTCTATCACATCCGATGAATGTTTCCCTGTGGTTTAAACAATCTAGAGTAGACTTCACCCGGCCTGCCAAATCAATATTTTCAATAAAAGCGAACTCACAAAGGATCTTAACATGCCTATTACATGATTTCATGTAATACTCGCTCACAGACTAGCAGTGCTGCAAGACAATTGGAAATACTGACAATGCCTTGGAGCAGTGGGTATTAAAAAAATCAATTTAGTTTTTTGGATAATGGAGTATGATTGTTTGGTTTAGAGAAGGGGGTTTCATGCCTCATAGCTCATTATGAGTCAGTATGGAATAAACAACCCCCTCCGACTGTCTAGTCTCTCCAATAGTTCTTTCAAGGAGCTTCCTGTACGCTGCTTGATACATTACAGTACTCTGTATTTTTTTAAAAGTATGGTAATTTAGCTAACTTATGGAAATATGAAGTGGGCTTTCTCTTTGTGCACCTAAAATTCAACTTCAGATTATAAAATGTGATTAATTAATGAAAAAAAATGGAGATGAAGGTCTGACTCCAAAAAAGTCAGGGAACATTTAACTTTCAGATATTCCAAATACAGACTTCGAACCACAATGTCTGGGGTTTAGATACCATTGCAGCACTTGTGTCATGTGGCAAGGCATTTATCTACATTTGCCACTCTCCACCCGGACGTAGCAAACGGGTATCTGGTCAGCATAGCCATGCTGAAACCAGGTTATGCAATACTCTGAACATTGATTTATAACTCTGAGATGATAATGTTTACACTTTACTGCATGTATTCTTAATGTTTCATCAATTTTTCGGAATGATCATAAAAATAGAGAATGGAAAGATATAGTTCGGGGGTTGTTTTTATGATGTCAGCATCACATAGAGAGTGAACACTTGAGCTGATTCCTCAGTTTCAATCACGACTTTCACTTCAGTGACTTCACCCATAAACATTAAATGATGGAGACATGGCATTTTTCAATTACGGCAGTTATTTCCCTGTACGCAGACCCCTATTGCTTCTTGCTACCCCATCATCCCCTACCTGGTCCCATCCATTAAAAAACGTGTGAGCAATTGCTGAGTCATTAGCCAAGGTTCAAGCAGAAATAGGTTGGTAAGATTCCAAGTGCTTTCAATCAGTTGGACGTCTGCACCCTTCATATTGAGGGAACAAAGAGAAAAGAAGAGAGAAGAGAAAAAGAGAAGAAGAGTCAAGAAGAGAAGAATGAATGTTAGAAAACAAATATAGAATGGAGCAAAGATAAAATGGAAGGAGAAGACTGCATTTGCTATTATTTCACCATGTTTAGGAAGGAGCAAAAGTTTGATCTTTGAGGAAGGCTGGATATGTGTGGGGGGAGCGGGCTGAGTTCAAGGATAAGAGAGATATGTGAAAAATTGATTACACCCAAATTGTGAATAGTTGATTACACAGTTTGTGGCTGCTTTAAAGCTTTCACTTTAAATGAAGCCATTCATCGAATGTCATTTTCATTTTGCCTAGAAATCCAACTCCTTGATTTAAACAGATCTTTTTTCATATTGTTTAACCCCCCCAAAAAAAATATTAACAAGGCCTATTCATTACTTTCTTTTGTAATTCAATAGTTTTTTCCCCAATTGTTTTTAATGTGCTTCATGGAAATGTACATTACATGATATGAAACTGATAGTAGTCCTATAAAATATGGACCAATATGTCAAAGTAGTTTGTGCAAGATGTTTGAGTGGAGAAATTAATGAGTTAGAATGGCTAGGTGAAGGTGAGCCCCAAGTTCACCAACAATGTCACTTCAAGAATGTCCCGCTCAGTATTCGGGGCATGCCACGACGCTGCGTTGAGGTAGCAACTATGAAATTGCGGAATGCAGATTGCGAAAAATGATATTTAAAGAGAAATTCCAGTAGTTGCAGTGAACACTGATTTCATGAGAAAGTCTGTAAAACAAGGCTTAATTGTCAGTATATCATCGAGGATCTAGATCTGGTACAGTTACATAAACTGAACTTTGTGAAATCTTGAAATCTACGCTGAAAAATGTTCACACTGAAGATCACCAACACAGATAGGCACACGTGGGACAGTGTATTAATATTGCTGGAATAAAGACCCGACGGAAGTGACCGAATCCGCGCTTATTTTGCTTATTTCTCAGCAATCACGCAATTTCTTTCAGAATCCTTTGGTACATATTTTTTATTCATACAAACAGACACTTCAGTGGTCATTGTATTAGATTCTGTAAAAAGTCATTTTGAGGTCGTTACCAAAACTGGAATTTATCTTTAAAAAGCGGCAGGCGGGGACTGGAGTCCAACTGAGAGAAGTGATGGATTCTGGGAGGTCATGGAGGTCAGATGAAGGCATTATTCAGATGAAAGGGGTGGGGGGGGTCGTCAGGGTAGGTTTAGGGAAGGGGTTGGGCCTTTGAGAGTAATTGGGGTTGTGGTAGGAGGATGTTGAGTGATGCAAGGAATAAAGGCATGATTTTGATAAGCTTCCGTTCCCATGATGGATTAATGGTGATAACGGCCTGAATCCTTTGGCACATACATTTTAGTTATACAAACAGACACTTTGGTTGTCATTTCATGGGATTCTGTACAAACTCATTTTGATATCGTTACCAAAACTAGCATTTACCTTTAATTCATACATAACATTTGGAGATTTAAATTTCATTCTTATTTCTAGTACTACTTGTAAAATATAGATATAGGGAAAATTTGAAATATATAAACAAAACTTTAAGCAGCTATCAAAATATTTATCAAGACTCTCTTGGAGTAGATTATTTGCAAATTTTATCTCTTGAGAGTTTGAAATTTTTAAGATCTTGTTCTAAAAGGTTAACACCCTCTAGGCCAGGTCATCTAGGATAATGGTAGCCTCTGCTCCATGCTGCTGGCCATAAACTTGACCATTTTATTTTTATAATCTGTCAGTGCAGACGTTCATTTGGAATGTTACGAGAATTCTAAATCCTCAAAGAGAGGCTAGTGTCCATTTGCCAAAAATATATCAAAAATATATTACCATAAAAAGGTGTAAATATCAATGCTGTTAAAGAGTAATGTCAGTAGTTGCAGTAAACACTGATTTCATGAGAACGTCTGTAAAACCAGGCTTGATTGTCAGTATATCATTGATGATCTAGTTCTGGTACAGTAACATAAACTGTACTTTGTGAAATCTTGAAATCTACGCTGAAAAATGTTCACACTGAAGATCACCAACACAGATAGGCACACGTGGGACAATGTATCATTATTGTTGGAATAAAGACCCGACGGAAGTGACCAAATCCGCGCTTATTTTGCTTATTTCTCAGCAATTACACAATTTCTTCCAGAATCCTTCGGCACATATTTTTTATTCATACAACCAGACACTTGAGTGGTCATTATATTAGATTCTGTAAAAAGTCATTTGAGATCATTACCAATACTGGAATTTATCTTTAAACTCTTTAAACTTTAAACTTAAAGAAAAACAACAATAACTGTCACTGCCATAGCACAGAGTAATTTGCCTGCTATATAGTCTTACTAATCCAGACACGTATAAAATACACTGTAAGTAAGGCTGAGGGGTTCAAACTCGTTTCTACATGTATGTTGGCCTACGAAACGCTCCTTGTGCTTTAAAAAGGTAGTCGTCTGAAAGTGAAGCTAAACCTGTAAGATAGTGGGGTAATAGAGAATAAAAAGGAGTAGGTATACCATTCCTAGAATTCTTTTCTATCAGCTAGATAAAACTCAAAGCTGCTTTCAGACCGTCCCATAAAGGGAGGATACCAGATAGCCTATACTCTGTGGAAATCTACGCCAATCAGAAAGAACAGGTATTTTTTGCCAGTTTCAAAGCAAATTACTTCCCATCCAGCGAGTATGCTGGACAAGGGCGCCATGGAGCTTTTGGGTTATGTTACCGAGCTAGTGATTTTAAATTGCGCATCTCGTCTGCTCTTCAGACTATATTGAACCTGCTCATACCTTCAAGAACTTGCCCCGAAAATGTGTGGTTCAGGTTGGATGTGAAAAATCATCATCAGGTATTTTGAATCCTGAAGAATTTCTCATCAATTTACAGGAATTTTGGTGATAAAGTCGGTATGAATTCACCTAGTAATGACTTTATGAATGATAAATGGATGATTTGATTTGAAGGCGCATTGACAGGTGCTATTTCACAAGGGACCAGCTCAAGGGGGTCTAACAGTCACCCAAGGTCAAAAGGTCAACTTCCATCGCAGTATTATGCAGCAATTCAAGTTGCATTAAAATTGTTTCCCATGCTCAATTTGATACCAGATTTTGATGAAAACAAAATAATGGAAACGTGTTTGTATACAATTTACTTCACTTCAACATCAATCAGACCCTATTTCAAAGATGAGAATCATTCAAGGTTATGATGAAAAGCAAGTTGAAATAGATAAGCCTATTTCATATTAAAAAATATTTTTTGAAATTTATCTTTCATTTTGTTGTCTCTAGACCTGCTTTCACTATTTTTTTTACGTTATAAATGTATGCACATGTATACATTCATGCATTTAAATCATTTAACTATTACACCACTGCTCTTAGCAAATAATCTAATGGTTTTACTTTTCTTATTTTTTTACAGGAGGACATGAATAGGGGAAAGCAAAATTGGGAACATTTAGATGAAGAACTTCACGTACTCATCACAGTAGACGACACACAAGAAAGAGCGGAACTCAAATTAGAGAAGGCCGTTGAAGAAATGAAGAAGTTGTTAGTACCAGTGGTAAGTCATGCTTTTTGTTGCTTTATCCTAGGGCATCCCAGGAAAACATGCATAGAAATTCCTTTGAATCTTGAACTTTCTTTGTCATATTCTTGACTAGTAAAGCCCTTGATTATAGTATCTTTGAGGATAGAAGTCGTCTCTTCCGTTGGATTTCTCAACATTGCTGCAATGGGACAGATGGAAGCCCCTTTGAGAATGATTTATCTGTTCTTGATATTAATACCATTTCATAAAGCTCCTTGCTTTACCCTATTCTTCTTGCCAAATGTTCTACCTTCTTGTTTCCATGGCTTGGAGTCTTTTAAAAGAGAAACATCTGCAGCTGTAAACAAGCTCAGGTAGACCTGGGATATTGGCTATAGTTTTACAGCAATGTAGGTATCTTCTCCGGAGTTTAGCTCCAGGTTTGGAAGAGGATAGCGTATGATTTAGTTGGAGCAATCATAGTCCTTTGGAGGAAGATAGCGTAGCTTCTTTACATTTTTCTGAATCCTACTTCCTTCCTCCTACTCCATCGCTGCTTTCATTCTTACTGATTTGTGCGGGGTCGGATTCTTCTGTCTACAAATCCAATTGATACAAAATACATTCTTCGCTGTGCCTCCAAACCCCTGGAAAACAGGTCGGGGCAGAGCATTTCCGATGCCCTGGTTTTTGTGGGGCTATTATCAATTAAAGAAAGTGTCTACTGTGAGAGGTTGTCCCCGAATGAAAGAATTTTATTTGAATTATAATGTAGACTGCAACCAGAATAAAGTTAGCTTTGCAGACTCTACTTTTTTGGTTTTGGGGTGGGGAGGAAGGGGTGTGTGTCTACAGCGAGAGAAAGTATCATGGTATCGATGAATGTTGGTTCTGTATCAGTTACAATACATAAAGCACATTTTGCGATTGCTTAATACGCGCTCGGTCACCGCATGGACTCTTGACTTCACAGTATGGAAGCAGCATTTGAGAAGGACTCTTTGTCGCAAATGATCGCACATGACCCTGCTGGCTGGATCCCGATGGGAGTCGTGAAATCGCTGCTGCGGAAGCGTGAAGGCGGCAGAAGATGCGTTCCAATACCCGTCTCCTCTCCCTCTCCTCCCTTCTCCCCCATGGCGAGATGTTGATGTTGATGATGGTGATGCAAGTATTGTAGCCAGAAATATGAAATCATAGAGTAATCGATGATCTCTCAAGAGGACCTCGTTGGATATCTCTTTTCATGTTCAGACTCATGTTAGCTGGTTCAATAGAAGGTGATTTCTTTCAGAGAGGTTAATTCATGACATATAATAGACTTCTTGGAGACTCAAAATGGCTTTTCCTCTGAAATTACACAAACAAAAAAGAATTATCATATGACAAATAAACCTGGATATTGAGTATTATTTTTCTCAGTGTTAGAGAGAACTAATGACTCTTCTCATTCTTCCCCATCAAATATTTATAAGAGCCCCTCGCAATTCCCTTGATATATTTTCTACAGGAATATTAGCACATCAAATCAAAGTAATAGCAATGAAATTTAGTTGGGCTATTTCATTCTTGAAATTCCATTGACTGTGAGATAGCTGATGATATCTGGTGATTTTGTTTTGATAATTTTATAGTGCTTTGCAGGATGGTATTCATGCATGCAATTTGTCCATTGGTTTACATTTATTTTCATTCAATTAATTGAAAAAATTGTCAGTGCTCTTTCTGCGCATTCTTTGCATTTCGTCCGTTCTATTTCTCTGCCTACTTCTCCACAAGTAAAGCAGAGACATCTTCCACAATTAGGCCAAATTTACCACCAATTTCGTATCGATCGACTACCAATTAAATTGAGTTTTCCCCCATAATTAAATGGCATGTCGAGGCCCGATTCTCCTTGGTGTGAGTTATTGACTCAAATTGGCAACAGTCACCTGCCCGCTCTATTCAAATCGGCTAACCAATAGTCGAATTTGAGAAGAAGCCGAAAAATATGACCTCACCATTGAGGAAATTAATTCAGAGAAGGCAGAGTGTTACTAATGTATCTCCGCTCTGTGTTCTGTAATCATGACGATAGAAGCCGTCGGGGCGGCCGGAGCAGTTTGTTCTCCGACACGGGAAATGAAAGGGGATAGACAATGAACAAAAGACTGGTATAAAATTGATTTTCATGCTAGTTAGTCGTACTCCCACCCATCTGCTATGTTTGCAAGTCAAGAAATTAGGAACATGCCCATGCTCTATTGCTTGCACTCATTCCATCTTGGTAATTCTGGCGTGGCTGAATCGATAGGCAGTAACGGAGGCATCTGCAACCTGCAAGGGCGGCTTGGTTTTACTAGGGATGGGGACCAAGCTTGCGTCGAGCAGGACATTGTGGAGAGTGGCTGACACTGGTATTGATTTTTCCTCTCTCTTTTTCTGAGAGCCTTCGATTGGCCATGTATGGGCAGAATGGTAGGGGTCTTGGTATGCGAGTTATAAAGCCACAGAGTAACCCTGTGACAGATTGGGACGGAATGGACAAACAATAGATGAAATGCAAAATGCTTATCAAGCTTTGTCCAACTATTGATTACATCGGTTTACAAGCACAGGACTCTTCAATGTTCAACTTATGTAAGAGGCGTAAACAACTTGCTTCTCAATGCTAAAGCAGCCATTCAAATCCAATCACGTCCAGGGGGAGGGGGCAAATTTTAATGTTATTTGTGTTTATTCCCTGTATAATAAGCTTTACAGTCACTTATCAAATTCAGGTGTTTTTTCCATTTGCCTTCGATATTCATGGAGTGGTTTTCATCCAGTTTTCACATTTTTTTTTAATTCCACAAAAAACCTTGCTTCGTTTTTTTTTTATAATATCAAAGTCATGTGATGGGAACTCTCACCATATGGGAATCACTGTGGCTTCATAATAACAAAGGGATGTACAGTATGTTATAGCCCATATGCAAAACAAAGTCATTTCCTCGCAACAAGATCAAGAAGAGAAAAAACATCAGTTAAAGAGGATATTGCCATGTCGTTGTACCATAACAAAAAGCTCCACCCAAAAGTTTGTTCTGGCATTCAAAAGATGACACCCCCCCCCCCCCCCCCCCCCCCCCGAAAAGGAAAAAAAAGAGAAAAAGTTTCCACTGTAACTGTTTTGATCAGTTTTTGTACGTAAACCATTAGGTCTATACGCATTTCTGCAAATGGTCACTGTGGTGTATGCAACTCTCACACTTTTAAGTCGAGATATTACCATAATTCTTAGTACTTAATTTCAATACAGCAAATGCTGACTTTTAGATGTATCAAAAACATTTCTCAATTGCTTGGAGGTGATATCTTTCACAAGGAAGAACACGAACTTGGAGGCCGAAGCCTGTTTCATAAAGATTTACAACCACAGTAAATTTATTATTGTAACTGCCACCTTGATTGTGATTGGCTGTTGAGCCCTGTTCCATGGTAATTGCAACAGGGCCCCAAACTAGTCTGGTTCAGAATAGATACGTTTTATCGTAACAAAACCTTGTGGCACTAACTAGTAGAAGGCTGTCGCTGCTGTCATGAAGGATGTGTAACCAATCAACACCCTTTTAGCTATCAATCTAGGCTGTAATGTGAGGATCACGAACGCAGAAGCTATGTTGTAATCAAAACTTCCTCAGGAAGTCCACCAATGTTACATTACAATTTTACATTTTGTAAAAAGCTCTCACCGCTTGAGGTATTCTGATATCTTAGCTGTGAAAATGACTCTTTAAGGAAGCATGTTTCATTAAATATCCAAGGTATATTCTGGATATATTTGGATTAATAGTATGGAGTATTGACCATGAAAAAAACGAGACAGATCCCTTTAAATGTGAGGCCTGGGGAAATGAAAATCCTCAGAAAACAGATTCTCTATTAAAGTTTTGTTGATCTATTGAATTTAGATTAGTAATAGGTCATACAGCATTTTGATAACCAAAAGTTGACTAGTTGAGTTGAGTGGCGTTTCATAGGACTCTCCCTTCTATACCTAACTGTTGCACAGTGTCCCATATTGCTACTTTATAATATGTATCAACTAGAGAGATTGAAAAAAAGTGGCTTTTGTACCCCAAACCACAACATCAATCGCTGATTCGGCCTACTGAGGTTTCTGGATAAGCTTCCTAACCACCTTCCACTGAATAATTTACCAGCATTTGCCAGATATACAATTAACGGTAGTCAGAGTTTGGATTCAATCATTCAATATAAAAGTTTGGATTCAATGTAAAGCTGTTGGGAGTTTGCCAGTTGTCTCATCTGTTTAAGGGGAAAGATGGTTCAATTGACAAGCTTTTGGCAGATGGGTGTAGGATGACAAACCTCTGTTGCAGATGTTTCTTTAAATGGCCCGTCTTCATTTGGATTAGAGGGTGTTATCAAGGTCAATGTCAGATGAAACCCCCCTCAGAAGCCCCCCTCCCCCATAAACCAAGAAGGATCTCTGTGCGTAAATTCGGACCCCATTGCTCATTGCACGTCACAATCGCGCTGTTGCAGTGGCTTTTAATAATGTGATCTGTTTCTGAGGTATCCATGTGTGTGAATGGAACTCCTCATTTTTTTGGTGAACTTGATCTTTCAGCTGAAAAAAAGAGCTCATTCTGTTACCTTTTTATAAAAAAAAACTGAGCAGAGTGAACATCCTGAGATCTTGGAGTTTAGGTACTCTTGAGATATATATAGTCCTAATTTTATGATTTTATATTAAAGAGAAATGCCAGTAGTTGCAGTAAACACTGATTTCATGAGAAAGTCTGTAGATCCAGGCTTAATTGTCAGTATATCATCGAGGATCTAGATCTGGTACAGTTACATAAACTGAACTTTGTGAAATCTTGAAATCTACGCTGAAAAATGTTCACACTGAAAATCACCAACACAGATAGGCACACGTGGGACAGTGTATTATTATTGCTGGAATAAAGACCCGACGGAAGTGACCGAATCCGCGCTTATTCTGCTTATTTCTCAGCAATTACACAATTTCTTCAAGAATCCTTTGGCACATATTTTTTATTCATACAAACAGACACTTGGGTGGTCATTATATTAGATTCTGTAAAAAGTCATTTTGAGATCGTTACCAATATTGGAATTTATCTTTAACTTAAAATACTTCATACTTGATTTTTTTTTTTAGATTCTTGACAATTACAATTGGCTTGAGCTAAAAGTGCAAAAAAGGTTGTGAACTAAACGTATTAACATCAAAACCATTATTTGGGTCTTCACTAGTGGTAGAGGTTGGGTTTCCAGACATATTCCAAGTGTCTTGGGAGAAATGCCAGAACAACACCAAGTGTCGGAAGTAAGAATATTTTCAGCTCTAGCTTTAATCCCTCTGTCACTCTGGTTTGAAAGAAGGCAGTTCAATAACATAACTAGCATCACAGCCTTCATGACTGGGATTGTTGCAAGAAAATATGTGCATATTGTACCATTTTACAATTTAATAGATCAATTTTAGCCGTAGAAAAACAGACTACTCCTCTCCTTGTTGCAATCAATCGCAAATTAACAATTGATTGCAAGACATACTAGTATCGTATTTATGGACTGTATTACAAAATTCCCGTAGTGCCTCATAAATGGTCATTTAGGAATGAATCGGAACAGTTTCAAGCGATGACGCTATCCAAAATACTCAAATTACAGCTAACTGCTTGACTCAAACTTCAATGATTGTTTCTGTGTCCCAGGAAAAAGCTGGATGTGAATTGAGCCATCAGTCAATGAAGGCATTGATTAGTAGATCAACTTCAGCTTCATGGGAGAGGGAGTGATATACTCCAAGCACTCAGTGTGACAGAATTTAATTCACATATCGTCACAATCCTGATTATTTTATTCGAGTGGGGGGGGGCATAGATTTACAATTAAATGTTTTTAATCTTGGAAGTAGATTTAAATGTTGTGATTCAGTATGAAAGGTTTTCATTTAGAGTCCTGAAAATGAAACAATTATGCCAAATGCTCTTTGAACAATTATAGAAGCTTCATGAATTTTTTTCTTCAAAGTTTTTTCATTTCTAAAGAATATTTTCCAAGAATAGCAAATTTTTAATCTTAAGGGTTAGACAATCTATTTCTATAACCCTTTTAAACCTTAGATTATTTCATTTTGCTCCCATTAATAGAGAGTAGACTTTGCATTGTAACATTTCTTTTATAGCAATTTGCATCTTTTCCATTGAAAGATTCCATTGAAATTAAGAAAAGGTATTGTTGCCATTTTAAAGCACAGTATGTGATCAAATTAGGTCTGGAACATTTATCTCGCCCTCAAATCATCATAGAATGTCTGGCTCAAGTTCAGTGATGGGTACAACTGATCCAAGACTGGGGAGGCTGTAGTCTCAGACTTTAAGGGGGAGCCCCCCAACATTTCCTGCCCTCATGCTGCGACAGGAAAAAATCCCCTTGTATCTCGGGGTGATGCTTGCATCTATCGTGCCTCATCATGGAAAAACATGGTCAGTGACTTCACAGTCTCTTAAGGAGAAGATGAAATTAGACATTTATGTGATCTTACACTTATTGATATCTAATTGCGTTTTCCAAATATAACCATATAGTGAATACACTGCTTAAGACGCGATCACACATTACCGGTTTAGGTGGCAGTTTACTGCATGTTGTCCCGAAGTTGGATGTAATCAGAGCCTTTTGGCCAATTTTTTTTCAGTGGATTACAACAAGGCTTGTGTTGCATTGTTAGGCAAGCAAATTTTTAAAGAACTTGCAAAAGGTTGTACACTACTGAAAGCAAAATTGCGTAACTCTTTAATAAATGGTTCTGATCCAACTTCGGTTGCAACTTGTATCTGCAGTGAACTGCCGTCTAAACTGATGATGTGTAATCTGCTCTTTATTTTTTCTGTTCTAAATGATACCCCTTACAATGCCTGAAAAAAGAGTTATGAAATTATATCTCATACATAATCATAATTGAAACAATTGTTACTTTAGTAATTTGATACAGACATTATGGCATACATGTACTACCTTTCATTCTTTTAAAAGAAGATATTTAGTGAAATTCTATAAAGTTAACTGTAGTGGTTCAGATTATTTTTCTTTTGGACTTAGATGTCATACAAACTTCCTACGTTTGTATGCTCTCTAAAATCTGGGTTTTTTCCCTCCTCCCTTCCAATCCTGTTACGTTGGCCTTTATAACCATTTCAGTGCGCTCACTGATATGATGATAATATTCAGTATCCACCATCGTCATATCTCACCAGGGTAGTCGTCCTCCATAAATTGAGATGATAATGCCCACAGATGAACAACCCCATCAATCTTAGAAATTCTCATTTGAAATTAGGCGCAACGGAACATGCGTCATTATCGATATGGGGTATGTTAATAGATTCAAGCTCTCCATCCTCCCACTCTCATCCATGTTGATGTTTTTTAGATGGAACATTTCTGGTTTAAGGACCCTTGGTGGTTGCGTACTTTCCTGGGAGGATGGGCGCTCTTTCCCTTCTGATAGCTGGCTCTGGTTTCCACTCAAAAGCCGTGTCCCCATCAGCAAGAGAATGAAAAACTGAATTGATTTTTACAAGAGCCAGCTGTCCGAAATTCCCCCAACTCGTCTTCATTTGAGTGCACAGTATATTGCTATGTCAGGCATTCAAGCTCTTCATGGAAAATGTTTGCCATCTTAATGCTCAAATGAATATAAGATGGTCAACATCCAACAAGAGCCAGCTTTCCATTGAATTTCTCCGAACTTGTCTTCCTTCGAGTGTAACGTCTTTTGCTTTTGCTACATCAGGCATTCAAGCACTTCAGAGGAAATGACATTTGCAATACAGTTGCTTATATAAATGGATTTTAATGATATTCAAGCAACAATTGTTTTATTTGAAAAGAAAAGAAAAACCTGGATTTGTTTTTTAGTATGGACAAGACTATGATGTATTGGTAGGAGCAAACAAGTAGATCTGATTCCAGACGATGGGAGGGTTGACAACGAAGATTGAGCAGCAGGAATATGATATTTCCTTTCACTCCATGAATGCATCATCTCTATTTTTTTCTTTTTTTTTTGTTTTCGCTCATTAACTCCCTTGCAATGTAAATAGTGTTGAGTACCCACCCACATGGGTACCCCCCCCCCTCCCATGGGTATGCCCATGCATACACTCTCACACAGACACACACACAAACACATTACTTTGTTACTTTGTCTGACTGACCTGTTTTCCATGAAATGATAAATTCCGCTTTTTTTATTTTTCTTCGAACACCTTTCACTTAATATACTGCATGTAAAATAGTCTTCGTTACATTCTCTCTTTCCAGAATCACTTTTGTTCTTCTATCACATCTCCTTTTAAATTGTCCCTAATTGCATATTGCCTCTCCTGAAATGTCCCCAGGGACCTGAATCTCTTCGGTACATCTATATTTTCCAGAAAAAGAGGTCGTAATTTATGATATTTTGCATTCCATTTCACCCTTGGCATCTTACTACAATTTTTTTCTCAGTTCTGATGTATAGGATCATTTTCATTCCCCCCTCTTCTTTTTTTTTCCTTCATACTTTTGCGCACTCTTCCAAGTGCACACCTTTCAGCTATTGCCTTTATATCAAATGTCACAACAGAAGCCTTGAGGCAGTATTCCACTACATCAGCATTTCTTATTAATAGAAATCACTTTTCTCGTTTGGTAGCACTTAAAATTTGTCCCCAATGGCTGCATTCAGGTTTTGCCATGAAAGTTTCCTCCTGAAAAAAAAAATGATACACGTAGGAAAGAAAAATGAAACGCTCACCTGTAGCTTCCAATTAGATAATGATTGATCGATAAGGATAATCCTTGGGCTAAAATGTGAACAGTCGAGAGACACTGGAAAAAAATGAGGATGATTTTATATTACGAAACAACCCCTGAAGAGAGTCTTTGAGACAGCACTGTCCTCAGTTCCAGGTACAGAATCAATTTTCTTATTTTTGGCTCCTGCCTGATTGGAACAGATACCTTTTTACTCTCAATACTATTGCTTTCAATTTTCTTCAATTTTAGGGATTTTTTGAAAAATCCAATAAATTACAATGAATTGTCCATCAAGACAAAGACATACAATTATAGTAAAAGAGTATGTAATTTTATTTATTTTTACTTTTTGTGGGGAGGGGAAAGGTGGGGGGTTGAACTCCAATAGTTTTTACAATAAAATGTGCCTGTATTTTGATATTTATGAAAGCATCACATAAAAGTAGGTGAAAGAGAAAGTATGTTTATTCCAACAGCCCAACTCCTTCGAAAAGTACAGAATTGACTACATAACGAATTTATGTTTTGTGTACGCCTAGTATGCAATTTAAAAAATGGTTCGAATGTGTTAACAAGGTAGTATTAAAGTTACTTCGGAGTGAATTTTACTGAATGTATGAACACAGTTCCTAACTCCTTGAATGTTTAATGCAACAAATAATAGTCTAATGTTAAAAGGGGGCAGACTGCCTTGTTCAAATTATCTATTGGACTTGGATAAACTTCACAATAAAATGTTCACAGTTTATCTTTTTTCCTAGCAAGGCAAATTTCTTTCCCCTTGCAGCTACAAAGTCTTAAAAAACAAGAAGTTACTTGAATTGGGACTTTCCCTCTCATCTTCTGCTTTCAAAAATGGGTATTATTTTCAACTTTATCTTTTTCCTCCATTGGTTTTCTTCATCATTGTTATTATTGACATTGTCTCCTTCCTCAAGGAAAGATCAGCCCCCCACCATGTCCCTTTATTTCTCTCTCCCTCTTAAAAAAATATATGTTAGCTGGCTATGTTGTTTTCAATTCAAGTTCAAAAACAACTTCAAAAAGCACGGTCTGGAAGGAATCGTCGTCATATATCTTCATCTCGTCTTCGATGTTCCATCTGCTCTGCCGAATTTGCTGAGCTCATGAAGAAAAGTCCATCGGACGTTAGCGTTGTCTCTTTCAATTTGCTCCCACTCCATTTGACAAATCAAGTAATTCAATTCTGCCAATTGTGAGAGTTTGGAAGTGGAATCTCCGAAGGAGATATTGTAAATGCCTGGCGTCCAAAGAGAAAGGGGGATGTTCATTAGGGTTTAACGCAGACATCTCGTAGGAATGCCTTGACATAATGAAAGATGATTACAGTTATACTCGTTTCTTTTAACTTAACTCGTTCATTGCCATGCCCATGGGCAGGAAGTCTTTCTCGTAAAATGTTCATTCCTGTAATCAACAATCTAGGCACACACACACACACACACACACACACACACACGGGTCTGTTGGTCTGTATCACAAAGCTTAGCAATCAATCACATTGGAACATCATAAACATCTGATTGCATTGACTGCTCTGTACAAGTAATCATGAAAATCAAGCATAAGATTAATTGCTAACATGTGTGTATAAAAGGGACCCTAGTCTTGCAAGGTGATGAACATACATTGTTGCTACATGGGTCTTACATTTGAGTTTATTAGGATTTTTTTCTTGACATCAGTTCATCAAACCCAGCCTCCTTTGTGACTGTTCGTGTGCATATGCCCTCTGTAGTCAAGATAATTTTGTTGATTCCCTTCCTATCACGGTAATCGAGCAGCGTTTGAATTAGTCATGTGCTTCATTGTTGCAGGCTTGAGGCACATATCATTGCATCCCTTTCCTTCATTTAATCCGGTTTTCAGTCCTTTATCCACCCATTTACCTCTTAGATTCCAAATTTATCTTAATTTTACATACATTCCTGATGTTTACAAAAGGATAGTTTCTTTTAATTGCTTATTATGCATTGCTCCTTGTTCTTTAAAAAAAATGAAATATGGTTGTTACAATAAAAAATCATACTCATATTTATATGGATTCAAGGTTTTGCTATCGTGACAAATGAGAAACTAATCTGATTAGAGTAGAATATCATAAGAAATTGTACTTGTCCAGCAGTTCGGTCCTGATGGTGTTTCCAGAAATAGAAACCTCAATTTTATTTATGCTTCCGTGTGCCAACCCTGCCGTGTACACTATTGTTTGTATAGGCCTGTATCTCTTCACTCGCCGTGGAGAATCTGGTTGTGAATTCTAATTGCATGTTGCCTCAGCAATAAAATCTATTGATCTCTATTTTGTGTTAATTAATTTTAGCTTGTAGCTAGTGATGGTATCATAAACCAGCAATGAAAACTATGAAGTAAATCTTAATTATAGAATATCATTGACTTACAATATGTGATATCATCATCATTGTCATCATCCTCATCGTCATCGTCTTCATCGTCATGAACATCATGAATACCAGTGTCGTCAACATAATTACCATCATCATCATCTCCATCAGCAGCATCATCATCACCACTACCACCAACATCATCATCATTACCACCAACATCATCATCATTGCCACCATCATCATCACTACCACCACCACCATTATCATGAACTTCATCATCATCAACATCTTCATAAATACCAGTACCACCAACATCATCACCATCATCACCGGCTCCATGAATACCAGTACCATCACCATCATTATCACTTCATCATCTTCACTACCATCCTCAGAACAGGGCCTCAACATCATCAGTAGGTGGTTTCAGACCGCCTCGAAGTTCGCCAGTTCCAGGTATTCTCTGATCGGGAAATTTACCCCGATCAGAAAATACCAGGTATTTTGGTAATGTGAAAGCAAACTACGCGTAATTTCCCTGAAAGAAAATACCCGCTAAATAGTAAGTACTTGGCGAAATTACGAGAACTTTCGTGGGGATATTTCCAAGGTCGCAGGTATTTTGGCAATGTGAAAGCAAATTACGGGAACTTTTATCCCAGCGTGTCGTTGGGCGCGGCGACGTGGGTGGCTGCTGGACTAGTGATTTTGAATCTCCCGCCTTGCCTGCTTATCAGACCACACTGCACATGCTCGTAACTTCGGGAACTTATCCCGAAGGATGTGTTTTTGGGCAGTGTGAATGCAGGCATATTTAACGGGTATTTTTTAGCCTTAAAAAGTTCTCGTAATTTAACGGGGATTCTTGTGATCGAGGCGGTTTGAAACCACCTAAAAAGTCTGTCTGAACAGGGCCGCCCCTGCTGCCTTCCCAAGCATTGATTTATCAGAAATCAGCATATACACAGCTGTCCCAAGGCACTCCTACCCCATAAATCGCCTATCAGCCCTGGCTTGACAGAGGGGGTCAGGGGAAACGTAAACAGGAGGAAAGAAAGAAGAAAAGACCCAGCTTATTTATGCTGTATGAAGGAGGGAGATGATAACCAGTTTGATTAAAACATTGTTTGTTTCATCAAGCTGGGGTTCATCATTAGGGAGGGGGCGTTCTGTTTGGCTATCTGGTACTGATGTAAAACTAGTGCCTAGGTTGTCAACTCTGAAAGAATGTTTAGCAATCGCATCGTCTCATATTTCATCTTTAATTTTCTGATTCATTGATTGTTGTGATGGATAAATGATTTAATACCAAATCAATAAAACCAGAGGAAGGGTTGGTTTTTCCTGTTAGGGCCTATATTTTAGAGGATGTTGAAAGAATAATGTCTTGATTTAATTGAGATATGCTTTTAATTTGGTGATGTTTTGTATTCTTTTGTACCATCTTTGCAAACAGAGAAGAAGCAGAAGCTTGACATGTTATTTATGATTTTCAAACTGAAGTCGTCATATCTTTGCTACCCCCCCCCCCCCTCCTGAAAAACCCACATAACAGTAAATGATTCAGATGGCTGATCGCTTCTGGAGAAAAACACCAAAGCTTATACCCCTTTCATAAACCCAATTATGCGGCTAATAGCAGCATAATTTGGTTGTAAAATTGGAGGAGGACCAGAGTTATCCGCATTATTTTGATGCTGCTATTATCCGCATAATAGCAGCATCGGGACAAGATTTTGAGTTTATGAACGCATTTCCAAATAATGCGGATAATTGCCATGGTGCGGTCACAAGGTCACTTTTTTCCAACACAACCGCATCGGAGGGGGCGTGTCCAGTTGTCATGATGATTATCCGCCTTTTTCAGGACGGGCGCTCGTAAAAATAATGCGGCTTATTTTCGGAGTTTGTGAACGCAATTTTTATTGAATTATCTGCATTACTCTTAGGCGGCTAATTGGAGGATGGGTTTATGAAAATGGTATTAGGAAAATATTGGCCTATTTGATTATTATAACATGAATGATCAAATCGAAAAATGTAACTATCCAGGAATAAGTTCAGGGTTTGAATCTCAGTTTTGGTGCGAGGTACAATTAAATCTCTTTCAAAAATATGTAGGCCTAGTATGTTTAATATATGGACATTGCATTTGGTGTTGTAGTAGAACCATTGTAAAGGATGCCTATGTCAGCCGTACCCGTGGGCTCGTGTATTATGATTACAATTTTCGTTACTTTTTTCATCCACTATATATGACATTAATATACAATGACATTCACATGAGTTTTAATGCAATACAAATATCTCTTGGTTTCCTAACCATGTGTCCTGAAGGCAGAACAATGATATGTGCCATTAGAATAGGCTGGGCTCTCTGTACATGTATGTATTTTTTTTCTTTTAGGGAAGAGGTAAACGATACCATTTTAGGAGATGTATATTTTGTTTGTTGGTCAGCAATGACTTGCGCAGCTGGGAAGAGGCCTTGGTTGAGGTTTTGTTCACATATAATCCAAAGCCTTTACATTTTTAGAAAAAATAATATCATACTTTTCCATTAGCTAATGGTGTATCTTTACAGGCTTAATTGAATTTAGGTTCGTATCTTAATAGGAATATTAATTTTTTCAAATTTTTAATTCATTATTTAATGAAATAAAAAAAAAACATGATCTAAAATCTATTAAATATATATATAGGCAAAATTTAGAATTAAAATGATTAAAAGAAATTTTGGGGGGTTTCCCCAATGGTTTTCTCACTTTGATATTGCTTTCTGAATATGTAAATATACTTGAAATACTTGGGGTTGGTAACTGAGCTCGCGATTTTGAAAGCGTACACCTCGTCTGCTGTACTCAGCTCATACTGCACAAGCTCATAACCGCAGCAACTTCCCATAAGGGTCTGGTGGGTGTGAATGCAAAAATTTTTTGGTACTTGAGACATGAACAAGTTCCCATGAATTTACAAGTTTTTTGGTTAGTGAGTGGGTCAGAAGGCAACCAATGAGATGTGGTAATTTACTGGTATTCTTGTGATTGGGTCGGTATGAAAGTACCCACCCACTCGGTTTATAGTTATGCATTTATCTCTTTGTTTTCTGTTGTATGAACACGCCCTTCCTGTAGCCCATTGTCTTAAAATATGACAGTCCTGTCTGGCCGGAATATTTCTTCAACTTCAACTTGATGCGTGATTTATTGTCATCATGGAAGAAGGAGGTTGTTTTAACCCTATTACATACCACTTGGAAACAAGAATTATAGGGACTTGCTGTTTTGCTTGCAAATAGCTGAAGGCATGCAGGTTTAGTTCTGATGGCATTATGCAAAAATATGAAAGGAATATGAGGGATTCTGAAGTCTTAGGTGTATACAGAGTAGGGCCTTACTAATGTTGGGACCTTACTTAAAGGTAAATGCTAGTTTTGGTAACGATATCAAAATGAGTTCGTACAGAATCCAATGAAATGACCACTAAAGTGTCTGTTTGTATAAATAAAACGCATGTGCCAAAGGATTCTGGAAGAAATTGTGTAATTGCTGAGAAATCAGCAAATAAGCACGGGATTCGGGTAGGGCGTCGGGCCCGACGCCCTAAGCAATAATTATACATTGTCCCACGTGCGCTTATCTGTGTTGGGGATTTTCGGTGTGAACATTTTTCAGCGTAGATTTCAAGATTTCACAAAGTCCAGTTAATGTAACTGTACCAGATCTAGATCCTCGATGATATACTGGCAATGAAGCCTTGTTTTACAGACTTTCTCATGAAATCAGTGTTAACTGCACCTACTGGAATTTCTCTTTAATGTAATGGACAATATTCTGAAAATGGCTCTAAAGATAAATTCTGTGAAAAAAAGAATTCTACTCCATTTCCTTTGTCAAATTAGGCCCTATGATTTGTTTTTCCGCCAAATTGAATAACTTTTTTAAGTGGAGAACTATCATGTATGGATAGTGCAATAGAACAGCCCCAACTCATCAATGTTTATTTTATTAGAGTCAAGTTAAGTATTACTAGTTGAACCATCAGTTTTGTTTGTTTTTTTGAGGGGGGGGTTATGAAAGTTTCACTGATCTAGTTAAAAGTTAGTGATCCTCCCCAGAAAACGAACATATTTAAAAGTGTTCAGGTTCCGCTATCTTTTAGATACACCTATGTAATTTTAAAGTCAGGTGATAAGATAATGCTTTCTATCAAGTTTGTTTTTCAACAAAATTCAAGGCTCGCCGGACATTGTAGTGTCTTTGTCTACATTAACACTCTTCGTGAAGGAGTGCAATCTGTTGGGGTTCACTACCTTTTTAGCACTGCTTTACTTACAGATAGCATGCCGAGAGAACTCCCATGTTCTCGTTTTATAAAGAAGAAACAAAAAAATGAAATACCTTGAGGTGTTCACAGTACCTTTCTCACTGGTGTCAGAGTTTCGAGATCTACCAATTTTGTTCCCATCAAATTGGCTCCCTGTCGTGCGAGGGTATTTTGGTTTGAGCTCCATTTTTTTTTTTTCTTCGTAAAGAAATAAATGGATTTGATTTCCCAAGGTAGCTCCCCCTTACCTCCAGTAGGTCAGCGCATCCTGCCGAGCCAGGGAATGTAATTAGGGCCATCGACCAATCAGAGGGCCCCCGCTTCACTGCCAAGTTATTTCCACTGGTTTGAAATGGCACACATTGGCAGGAGGTCAAAGTTTACACAGCTGCATTGAACTCTGGGAAAGAAATGGAAATAATTTTATTCTTGGGAGGAGTTTTATTTTATTGTCCTTCACAGAATGGTAAATAAGGATGAAATACCTAAAACTAAGAATTGTACTGTTTTAAACAATTAAGCAATAGCTAATTGCCTGTGCTTGGTAATACCAGTGTGCTTAATGCCCTTAGCTCGATTGTAGAATGTATTTACATTGTCTATATACTCAAACATTTCAAGATCATTTCAGTAATAGGCTCTATTGTTTTTTAAATCTGATTATGGGTTTCTAGGGTGGAGACATTCTTCATTTGTCATGAAAAATTATATTACAATTTCCCTCTAATTTTTCTATAAAATAAGAAAAATATTCACCGTCCAAATATTAAATTGATGTAACAGATGTAAATATTCTTATGATCAAATCATCACACAATTGTTCAAAACAATCGTGTTAAATGTTGGCTAGTATTTTTCCATTGTGTTTTGCCATCTCACAGCATCCACAGATCCCCCATTTATTGTTTTAGTGTGATTGGCTGAACCACACCTGCTTTTGAAACATTTGGTGAAATGAAAAGCATGAACCATTAATTGCTTTAGATGGCTTGTGCCAGGATTTTAGTCTTGTTTTCATGCAAAAGAAAGAAATAAATAGGAATTGCAAGAAATAATGAGCATGATTTAATGCTGGCTTGAATTTGCTTTTCAATTTATTGTCCCAAAGTATTGACTCATTAATCTTCACAGATCCAGCCATTCCCTTGCTAAAAAATGACCTCCAGTTAAAAAAAAGGGGGATTATGGTCGGTTAAAACTAGACCTCTGTCAATTAATCTGATCATGTGATGAATTGAATATGTTCATAAAGAAATAAATTAGAAGGGCTTAAGAGATATTGTTCAACAGAAATGTTGAATTCAGCCAAATAAACATCAGAAATTGATTTTGTGAAGACTTATATAGATAAGAAAATGGAGTATGCTGCATCATTTTTGCTGGCATCTGACATATTTCCTGGTTCATCCCATTTACTGAATCAAACCTCAAAATGTGTAAAATGATTGTTTTTCTAAAGTGTTAATCCCAGTACGGCACTATGAACAGTAAACACAATGACCATATAAGGCTGACAAGTCTTGCCGAGACACTTTGTGATACTAATGGAAGCCTTTCTGATTAATTGCTTAGTTGAGAAAGTAAGGAAATGAAGACATAGAAAAAAGGAGAATGACCAAGCTGTATGGATTGAAAGCATCTCATATTACCATTGAGTGATTTGAGGGAAAACCACCAAAGATGGTCGTTCAACAAACCGCACAACTTGACGAATAAGAGAAGTGTCATCAGTCTTCATTTGATGTGGTACAGGAAAGTTAATGGATGGGACTGAAGATATTTGAGATCTTTGAGAGTCAAATATATTGTGAGCATTTTACACTTATCACTTCAAGTTATTTTTATCTTCTGCCTCGGGATGTAATAGTTCTTTTTCTTATTCAAGCATAACAGAACAATAAAACTTGTTTTGTTATGTTGACATCGTTGTGAAGATACAGTGATTTTTTTTAATGGTTGAGCTAAGCTGATTTTTACTATTTCATATCAAGATCAGTTTGCCATTAAAATTTTCAAAAACTTTAAGACGTGGTGGCTTCAAATAAAATGGAATAGTAAGCCTTTACTATAATGCTGGTGCAATAAATGATGGCTTTTACAGACTGGGAATCTCCATTTAAAGGTCAAGTCTACCTCAGAAAAGTGTTGATTTGAATCAATAGAGAAAAATCAGACAAGCACAATGCTGAAAATTTCATCAAAATCCTATGTAAAGTAAGAAAGTTATGACATCTTAAATTTCGCTTAATTTCAATAAAATAGTTATATGAACGAGCCAGTTACATCCAAATGAGAGAGTGTCGATGATGTCACTCACTCACTATTTCTTGTTTTTTATTGTTTGAATTATACAATATTTCAATTTTTACGAATTTGACGATTAGGACCTCCTTGCCTGAAGCACAAAATGTTAAAATAATGGAATTCCACGTGTTCATGGAGGAATGAAACTTCATTTCACATGACAATGATGAGAAAATGAAAATATTTCATATTTCATATAATAAAATACAAAAGAAATAGTGGGTGAGTGATGTCATCAGTTCCTCATTTGCATACCGACCGAGATGTGCATATAACTGTTTTGTGAAATGAAGCGAAACTTTAAAATGCCATAACTTTCTTATTTTACATCTGATTTTGATGAAATTTTCAGTGTTATGCTTGTTGAATTTTTCTCTTTTTATTCAAATCAAGTTTTTGTTGGGGTGGACTTGTCCTCTAATGAGCAGAAGTGATATGAGTATACCTGACTTGAATTAGCTCAAGCAGCAATTTTCCAGTGCTATATGCATTCAAGGAATGAATCCTGCCTGGTAACCATTCACTACACCTGGGTTGAGTGCAGCACAATGCGTAAATATCTTGCTGAAGGAAAAATGTGTCAAAGCGAGGATTTGAACCCACAACCCTGTGATTGAATGAACCTGGGGAGAGAGATCCACTAAACCATAATGCAGTAGTACCAGTACAGTTTCATCTTCATGGCAATTTCCAAACAGATGGATTTTATACAGGGGTGTCTGTAAGATCAGTTTGACCATCTTCAATTTGCATATTCATCTATTGTAATCAATTTGCATATTCATCTATTGTTACTTTCTGGACTAGGATTTCATGTGCATGCTTCTTTGTGCATTGCTGAGTCCCTAGGAGTGTGGAATATAGTTTCTATCCTAGATACATGTCGCATCCATTTGTTTTACCACCCTGTCGTATAGATATCTCCCTCTTCCTGTTATCGAGAAATGTCACCCGGCACGTCCTAGCTTCCTCACTTTTTTGCCCCTTCAGGATGGAATTGCGATAGCCACAAACATAGAAAAGGAACACTAACCCACCATTCTCTGAGGGAATCAATCTATCTGGGCTAAATACAGCCAAATTGAATTCCAATGGCAGGTAGAAGGTAGGAAGCATTGCAGTGCGGCCGTTAGCTCCATTGGAGCGATGATTTGCTTGGGGATATTCTTTACCAATGCACAACCTACCTTGTGCAGGGATGCTCACCTTTTCAGATGGGTTACTTTTATTAGAAGATTGAATGGCCTAATGGGAAGTCATTTGAAAGAGCTTCTTTCATGAAAACACTCCCGTCAGACTAATTCTTTATGATATAATCACTCTCCTAACACATTTACATGTATCTTTATGGGGATACCTTTGCCGAGATAACTGAATTACCGAGATATGAATCTTGAAGAATTCTTTCATCAAGTGTTTCAGTTTCTGCGACCCATTTCTTGTCAGCCAATAAAATATATCTCTTTCAGTACCAGTATTCGCAAATTGATTTTTGGACAAGTTTTGTGAAATACAGCTTTGTTCCAATGCCTCTGAAATGATCAGTGTGAATATTTCATAAGTGATGTTTTATTCAGATGAATAAGAAAGTGGAAACCCTTCCTTAGAGAGATATTGGCAATGATGTCACATATCTTGCTCAAACTTTTCTACATTTTACCCAAATTTCACTGATGTTTCCTTTCATTTTTTGTGGCCCTTATCAGAATCAAGTGAATAGTAGGGAATAATTTCTTTTTAATAGACCAAGTTCAGTGCAGTAATCACCTTGTGATGTGATACCATGCCAAGTCTCCTTAGCAGCAACGGTAGCACTCGAGTCGCTAGTCAGTTCTGAAGAATCTTCCTGGTAGGCCTATTATCTTCTATCAAGACACAGGAAGTTGTTTTTCTTTTATATTTTCCTTATGCAAGCCTTGTTCAGATTTGTGTCACTCTAATAGAACTCTCCTTCAAATCCTGTCTATTTATTAGTAAAGGTTGTCACCAAGCCTTGAAATAAGCGGGCGCTGAGCGCAAATTCGCGCTCATAACGCCATCAATTGCGCCCATGAAGCCCCCAAATCAACAAAATTTTGACGACCGGGCGCAAATATTTTCCAAGTAATTGCGCCCGCCGTGAGTGAGCAGTGAAGCCATACCATACATGTAATTTAAATATCTGTAAAGCCAAAATCAAATAACTTTCAATTTACGATAAACACAGTTTAAAATCGCCAAGTGTGTCTTTTTTCTGTACCATAAAAAGTGAGCTACGTCCGTCTTTTTTTCTCCTGTAATACATGTGCGCGCGTTCTTCCGGTAGCGGTTTTCCATACTTCACCATGTGCAATTTCTAATGCACACATTTCCAGTTGGGATATCACAATTCTGTGATATAGTGATTCGAATTGCACATCACAGGAGATAAATCCCTGTTCACAGCAGCACATACGATGTGCAAGTCTTTTATCCTCACCGCCGCCGACCTTGCTTGTCAAAACGGAGCCTTAATAATCCAAAATAACTTAGTTTATAGTTGTGAATTGTAGCTTTTTAATTTCTTTCCTGGAGAGGGGTAAATATCAGACAATAAATAATCAAACAAGGCTCCATCTAAAAAAAAATAGGAGGACGCCGCGTGCAGTTGAGTGTGGTGTTAGCAAGCCAGTTTTGAGCTCATGTTGTCTGCCAGAGCTCTGGGTGAGAATTCTATCAGTAATGGCCTAAGTGATGGTGATTTTCCGTTTGAGATAGAGTTTAGATTTCATGTTAATTTTTGAAAACTGTCAAAAAACTTTATTTCTTCATTGTGATGAATATTTAAGTTATTAATGAATACATTTTCACCGAATTCAGACTCTCCCAGAATGAAAGGCATTTTCTGTGGAGATCTGCGTTTTCAAATAACTTGTGAAAAACTTAAGGTACGTGAACCTACAATACATGTACATAGCCTGTGGCTATGTGCTGGAATTTGAATAGACTGAGTTATTTATTTCGTTTCTAAATTTCTTTAACATAATTTATATGCAATCCAAGTGCACCTCACAGCCACAATCACACACAAACACTCACCCACTCCCGTGATTCAAACCATAAAAAAACCTTAAATTTTTTTTTCTAAATTTATTATTTGATCTGAATTCTCTCTTTCTCCATCTCTCTCTCTTTTTTAATTTTTATTTTATTCATTTATTTGGATTTCTTTTTTTGGGGGGGGGGTTCATTGGTCATGTTTCATTAAAGACGAAAAATAAATAAGTGTGTGTGGTTGTAAAGGGGATGTGGAGTGAGGGTGTCAAAACACTTAAACATTTAAATCTGATTTCTTAAATGTTTGAATAAGCCTAATACTTAGCATATGCTATTCATGTACTAATTAAAAAATTGCAGGAACTGCGCTTACTATAAACAAATTTGCGGTGTGGTTCACCGTTATATACATATTTTTTAAAATTGCCCCTGGTTCCAGAAAATTGCCCCCGGTTCCTGTAAAAAGCCCGTGAGCCGGGGGCAATTTGAAAAAAAAATTGCCCCCGTCTCACAAATGCTTATTTCAAGGCTTGGTTGTCACCTACAAATCCTGTCTCTTAATGATTAGTAAAGGTTGCAAAAGGTACTGTATGATTGCTGTTTTGAATCTTGATAATGAACATTGATTAATACCCTAGTCGCACCAACAAAACTGACTCCAAATGAACCGAACTTATATCATTAGCAATTAAGGTAATAGTCTTGGTCTGTCTGGAGCTTTTATCACCAGTGTGGCTGTTACCTAACTTGTAAAACAATGCAACTGTAAGCAGACATCGTCTCTCTTGTCTGTCTGGTTTGGTGTCCGAAGTAGGTGTATAGGGAATCGCAGACCAGTCAAAGTCAGGAAGATGGAACTTTTTTTTTAAGAATTCATGATATGGTTGGCAGAGGATAGGAATGCTATGAGAGTATCATTTTAACAAAAATCTGGTTTCTCTTTAATACCATCCTATCTCTTGCGTAGTGCAGCGGGTATCTTTGAGGAGTTTGATGGTGACGCTGGGCTGATGCGGGTGAGCGTCAAGTAGGAGAGCCCATACTGACATGTGATACCGAACCCTGTTCATAAGTGGTTCTTTACATGTACGCTGTTTTCTCTTGGCACCTTGGGAAATATACCAGGATGGTGTTTCATAAAACTGTTTGGAAAGTTATTAACGACTTTACGAACGACTGAAACATGATCTAAGGTGTTCAGTCCGCAACAGGGATATTTCACTTACCACAAGAAAGAGTCCCAGTCTTGCGTGAAGTCATTAATAACTTTCTGTACAAACAGCTCTATGAAACTGCCCTCGGGACAGAAGTAGGCTTAGCTATGACTAAGATGGTGTCAAAGTAAAAGTTTTGAGAGCTGAAAATTTATTTATTCCTAAATCTTGCCTCAAGAACTTTGTTTTTTATCCGAATATCAAGAGGTTTTTGTGGCTTTTTAACTGAATTGACTGAATGTGTTCTTGTGGGATGGGCAGACAGGGGTGCTTGAATGTTGAAGATCTTCTGAATTCAATTTGAGATGCATAAGCAGCGTAACTGTCGTCTGAAATGATCTCATGTTCTGGGGTTAGAACCAATGCCCTCTTGAGAATCTCCAAATAGTGATATTCTTTTTTGAGGAGGAACAACTGCAAGTTACATGCACTTGTGTTACATCAAAAGATTTGAAACATGAAATTGTTTTGCTGCAGAATAGATTGCCGTTGTTGCATTCATCGCATTGTATTACACTCCAACCCCAAATCCTGAACTTCTCACATATTACATGATATATGGTGCACTTGTTTGCTTGTGACATCACAAGTTCAAAGTAAAAAAGAGAACAAATAACTCCCTTTTATTCACTGAGGATGTTTCATCTAACTTTCACCATATTCTGCTCAAATTTGTCTGTTTTATTGAATCCTACAGTTCCTACTTCGCATCAGGATGAGCTTCCCCTTTACGTCCTTGTCCCTTGCAACCTGGTATCCCTATGGGCTCTGGGTCTATTCAGGAATTATCGCTGGATTCCGGCTTTCTCCTGATCACTTTCCACTCTCCTCACGAAACTGTAATACCCTCCTGCCGATATACTCTCTGTTTGTTTGCCAAATATCTCTCCCACATGCTTATTTTACACCGATGACGGGGAATAGCATGCATTTTGAATCCACCCGCTCTTGAAAGTGAAACTGCTTCGGACTCCCTCGTTCACCCGCTGCTGTTGTATGGGGGCTCCTTGATAAATATTTCACTGCACGAGTTGCATTGGGTTGGCAACTTCACATTTTAATTCTCAATGATTCAGCATAGAAGCTTCTCATACATGTATAGCAGTCTTTTAACGGCAACAGACGCATGAAGCCATGTTAAAGCAAACCATTATCAGCAAAGGTGTAGGCCCTATTCTTTTAAAACTAAAGGTGAACACAAGGGTTGCCTATTTGCATTTGACAGATTTGAACATTCCCTGATGAAATAGTCATTTTCCCATTGAGACACATTTTTTTAAATAGTATTTGTAGCCTTTTCTCCTGGTTCCTGTTAAATGCTAAAACCATTTTATTCTGCCCCTTTTCTGATCCTTTATCCAGATAACCTGCTATTTTGTTCAAGAATTGTAACAAAAAATGTCTCCGGGGATGTCTGGAGAACTGAAGATCCCGCTATAGTTCCTATTCTTGGAATCGACAACAATCAATTCTTGATGATATTCTACTTTTCTGCTCCATTGAACATTAGCATAGGATTGTCTTTTGATGGCCATGCAAAGTGTTTACCTGGACCGACATCAGGCTTTCCATTTGCATCTTGGCTGTTTGTTGAAGGTTTTTGAATTGTCGTGTGAAAACATGATGAGAGAAGCCTTGTGGTGGTGTTATTCCAGAATATGTTTTGTGAGGGGAGCACGTTCTGATGGAGAAGCAAAAACATGTACTGGGGTTGCGGCTATTTGACTGAAAACTCGTCCTTGTTTTCTTTGATGTGTAAAAACAACTTCGGTTGTGGACACAGTGATATATTGAAGTATTGTTAACGATGACTGTTTGAAATGTCAAATGAGAATAGATGGTTTCCTAGCAGACAATAGTAAAGTGAGGTTATCTTTCGAATGGGACATTACAAGTGATAATCAATATAGATGAAATGATAAATAGCTTTTATTTGTCCCTAAATGAAAGTGGTTACAAGCATTTTTTTCATGAATATCAATCATTTTTACGTTTTCTGCTGCCCTGGATAGAAGAGTAGATCAATTAATCTTTTGTAATATATTCAGAGGTTACAAACAAGTCAGACAGTCACTTGCAGGTTTTAAGAATTATGCAAATGGAATTGGTCCTTTACGTGAGTAGGATAATTGCACATTTCTCTCTTATCCTTCTCATTTGGAGATGGTTTGAATGATGTACACACAAACACCACAACAAATAATAAGCATGACCTTATGTGAGTGTGTGAACAAAAACACTTCCCTTTGCCAACTCCTCGCTCCTGCGTTTCATCCTCGCTCTGACCCTGCCCGACACCTCTAACGTAAACTGTCTCTTGAAGGAGCAGTTGACAATATACACAAACACCCATGGTATCGGGTAATGTAAACTGGCGCTTCGATTTCAGCAATTACCATCCCTAAATCTCCGGGCTTTTTATTTCGCTGCTGGTTTGTCTTGGATGATTTGAAGGCAATTATTTTGGGTTGTTGTTGTCTCATGGGGGGTTATGATGCAAGGGAAGCATTTCACGGAGCAAAAAGGTGGTGATCTTCACTGGAAACTGTTATAAGCTACTGAAATCCTTGCATCCGATTGGCTGAGAGCAGAAGTGTGTTCGTAAAAATGAGTGACGAGATTCCTCATGAATCATTCCCCAGGAATCCGGAGTATGAAGGAGTGGCTTCACCGATTTATATGATGAGGGTAAAATCATCCAGAAAAGCTTCCACACCCGCCCCAATTAAAAAGACCTCCTCTCTTTCCCAGTGTAAAAGTGGAGGTAAATTTGCCTATTCGTCTATTTCCAACTCGTCCACCCATCGTATGGTCTACCTTCATTTAGTCTAATGCCATTCTGTCCATCAACATTTCGCCTATTAACCATTTGGTCTAATCACAGTTCGTCTATGACATTTTCATCTGATAACCCGTTGGTCTAATAGTCATGCCCTTTTTATTTTCATTCATTTCATCCAATTAACACCGAGTCCAATTAGACCAAACGGTATATGGGCTAACTGGCTATTGGACCATCTGGTTATTAGTTGAAATGGTGAGTGGACGATATGGCAATTAGACCGTGTGGATAGTGGACAAAATGATGGAAGACCAAATGATAGTAGATGAGTTGGTAGTTGGACCAATTGAAAATTAACCAAGCAGAATACTTATGATACCTCTGAATGGAAGATACCTGTAGTTTAATGTTTTTGAAACAAGAATTATTGCAAGGATTTGTCCAAAGTCCCTCGGATACTTTCAGTTAAAAAGCAAATTATGATCCCGCTTTAGAACTTGAGAGAAAAATGCACTTCATTTCTATACTGTATGACTGTGAAACTTACATTACTGGCTCATAATTAAGGGAAATTTTATCTTTTCCGAGTGGTTGTAAATCCACAAAATAACACTTCTGTCAATAATTAGATGTATATCTGCATGTGATGGTAGATAATTGAATTATTTATCTGCCTGAAATGGTTCTCAAATTTTCATGCATAGTGCCCCTATATGTTGCATTCATGGTGTATTTTGGACTCGGGTTAAGTTCTACAAATTAAGTGGGTTTTTTTTTTTAAGATCAGGCAAGTGTTAATAACTCCTTAGAGATGCTACGTGATAGTTTTATATTGCTTTGGTTATTAACGATGTCTTGATATCAATAAATGAATTATGGCTTAGGATTGCGAACCTGCTAAAGGTTGATATTGACAGTTATGATATGATTGATGTTAGTTTTTGTGATATACTCCCTGCCTGCATAAAAGAAATATGGGTTTGTAAGTCACATAAAGTCTTGGCACTGTCTCGGAGCACTATGCAGACATTGCAGATCTTAAAACCTAAAAGTGTTTTAAGACGAGTTACAGTCAAGTTATTTGCTCCGTCTGTGTAGATGGACTGCACCTCTACATCTTACAGTTCGAAGCTATGCAAAGTCTAGTTTATACACAACCTACTCAAATCAAGTAAGTCTATACCTTTCAGAAGTTCCAAGCAACCTTTCAACCCTTTGAACTATTATCATAGAAACTAATACAGCATAGAAAGTTAAGAAAATCATTCAGAGTGCCTAATCAGACTATTGTCATTCCTGACTTTCAAAGAGCAAGCTATTCTTTTTTGTGGAAATCTTGACTTTCAAAAGATGTGTGAAAGTAGCCCCAAATAGCATCTAAACCCATAAATCACTGATGAGGTTTAGTTCATTGAATACCTCA
Organism: Lytechinus variegatus; assembly: GCF_018143015.1. Lineage (NCBI taxonomy): Eukaryota > Metazoa > Echinodermata > Echinoidea > Temnopleuroida > Toxopneustidae > Lytechinus > Lytechinus variegatus. The sequence continues at coordinate 35,025,822 of NC_054743.1, read as the reverse complement.
TACTTTCGTCCTTTTGTTAGATTTCTATACCTCAATGGCTCACAACGAGGTTATGGGTTTTAGCAGATACTTACTAGTTACTCTAATCATGGAGCTCACAATGGCGGGGTCCCGAATAATTATCTAGATTATCTGTTTCATATTATAGAAAAGTAAAGATGTGGTAGATGGATGTGATAGAGAGAGAGAGAGAGGGGGGGGGGGGGCTGAAGAAAAACAGCAATACTAGTAATAACCATCTGATGCCATGTATTCATTACATTCTCTGACATTGGCTATTTCTTATGGTTTGATAAGTCTTTGACAATACAGTGGGAGTATTCTTAACAGTTCAATATACATGCATATCTGTATTCTTATTAGCTGCTGTTTTTTTTCCTTCATGAAGGACCTTTATGAATATAACATGCAGGCATCTATATATTTCATAATGATGAATTTCTCAAAAACTCCAGATTTGTATTCTAAAGATGGACTTGGACTGGGATTCACTGGCCTCGTATTCTCCAGCATGAAACTTTCATGGATTCAAACCCCTTTTAAGAATCCTCCTCCCCCTGCAACTTATACATCTCGACTACTAGGTCATTGACTTTATCGTAGTCCAAATATAAGAGTTATCTCTCACAACAACTTAGCCTACTTAGGAAATTGGAAGTGAGCAAATATTGAAATTCATAGGAACAACTTTCATAAGCCCCAGGTTTCAATATCCTATGCTTTTTCCCCCCTTTTCTTTTCTTTATTTTATTTTTTTGTAATTATTATTTGAAAAGCTGTGAGCAGTGCTGGCAAGCTGAAACTAACCCGCTCTACATTCTGCAAATCCTCCCCATTACAGGCGACGCATTTTGATAAGCTCTTTACATATCTGCTTTTATGACGCTGATCGGGGATAATTATCGGGGGATTTCTCTCCAGAGACAGGAGAGGCTTGAAAAAATGTACGGGTAGTGATTAAGTGATGGGTGTAAAGAAAATTGGAAAGTGGAATGAAAGTGGGAAAAGTTGGACAGAGTATGTTTTAATAATGGAAGGGTACGGAAGAATCTGTGGGATAAAAACAAGAGAGGTGTATAGATTGAATTAACTAAAAATTGCTTTTTATTTTAGTAGTTTTCATTATTTGTTTTCTTTATCAAACATGATAACTTATTTTGAAGTCGCCCCCCCCCCCTCCCACCTTGTTTTTTTTTCTTATCTATACAAATTATGTAACTGGCAAATGTTCCTATCTAATATAAGAATATTCCTATGGGGGGGGGGGATAACTTGTACGTTGCTGTTTTTGTGAATAATATTTTGCAGGATTGAATTGGAAATTCAAGAATGTTGATTCTGCAAATTTCTTAGTAATTTGTACCTTCATATTTCTTGGTTGTAAGGGTTTTGCAGGTCTGAAAATAGTTGTCATCCTGTACAACTTCACACATTATGTTTCTGATTGGGCTTATTTTTTGTTCACTCTTACTCTTCTTCCCAGCCCCCCCCCCCCCTTCTCTGTCCATTGTATCAGTCTATTGATTTCTTTCTCTCTTTCCATTGGCCAGCTCACACTTTGAATGGGTGAGTGGGAGGGGGATGATCCTGCCAAAGACTTCTTCACAAATAGGACCAAAGAGACTCCGAAACAGGGCCCTTTAGAAAGGCTAAAAGGAGCCCTTCTATTCTTTTGCTGGGGGAACAATTGTGGTTGGTTTTTGAAGGGGGTGGAATAGACATGATCAGTAACCCTGAAAGTATGGATATTTGTTTAGGAATGCAATGAAATTCAATAAGTCTTCTCCTTTAGTACTTGAAGGTTATCCCCCTTTCTCCTTTCTTTTCCCCCCCCCCCACCCCACCTCTTCCCCTCTGTATTGTATCTTCTTTCAAAACAACTATGGTGCATTATATTTTCAGTGAACTACATGACAGAACGCCTTGTTTGGTAGAGATCAGTGCTTTGGGCATTCTGGTATTTTAGGGCTTCCTTCATCTTTCTCTTACACCCCTTTTCCATCAAACAACTTCTTTTTTTTTAAAGACCAAAAGTAGATGGATACATCACAATTATTGAAGTAGATAATTTTGTGGGAGATGTGAAAGCATTTTACCCGGGCAAAGAGGTATATTGATCCGGTTTGACCAGGGCTGACAGAGCATTTGGCTGTTCCGAACAAGGTGCAACAAAGTCAAGCTCCCAACATCTTTTTTCACGATATTCAAATTTGGCGCACTAAATGCTTCACTGTAAAATGTTTAACCCGCCAATTCTTACCAAATTGTTTAAAAATGCACATACAAGTGATGTCTTTTAATGTGTTTGTTCTTGCTACAAAAAAAATGAAATCTGGTCTGACATCGAAGAATTTTTTGGTAGTCAACTGCTATTTTTTAACAAATTAGCATAAATATTTTGGCTCTTTCACAGTTTCTTCCCCGATGCCTGGTATTCTATTGACTTTATACACACAGTTTCATGCCTGTCTGAAGGATGCATATTAAAGAAACCACATGGTATAAAAACTCCTTTGAAACCTCATGGAGTGAAAGAAAAGTTATGTAAGCGTCCTTTTTAATTCACCCCTCTTACAATAACCAACCCTGGACACAAAAATAATCACTGCATTCATGCAAGTCTTCAAGATGTAGTTAACCAGGCTTATTTTGAAATTATAGGGTTCTTGTAGAGGACGTTCCTTTCAATTTTACTCCATTTATAATGATTGAATGACTTTTTTGTGAAAGGCAAGAGATTTTAGCCTGTTTGTGACATAACTTGCAAAGAGAAGATGTATAATGTTGTTGATTCGCTGAAGAACTCTTTGAAGGATAGCCATTATTGGTATAAAAAAAAACGATGAAGATTACCAGTGAATCTTCAAATATTACAAAGAATTTGAAGGTAACTTGAACATTGCAAGCGATATTGAACAAAATGAAACTGCATAAGGTTTAACCAAACAGACATTCAAAATTGAAGAAATAGTGGTATTCATTCCTATTTGTAGTAAATGATAGGCAATGAATCTTCGCATATTACAAATAATTTGAAGATTACTCGGACATTGCACGTAATTAAATTTATATTATTCTTTTAAAGAAAATGAACCTGAAAAAAGTTTCCCAAATTTCATAAGATACTTGATAGATTACATTAAAATTCCATCATGGTACAAGCATTTCCTTTGTTCCATATATTGCATCACAGACTACACAGTGCCAGAAAATGTGATGTAAAATTGCCAGAATAAGAGGGTTTGAAAGGAATTTGATTAACTTGGTTTAGTTTGCATCTCTGGTGAAACTAGTATAAAAAATATACTCTTGGATATGACATTTTTATATAAATCATATCAAAAGAAATCATATTGCTTCAATTGAAGTAAGGCCACCTACATTAAAGCATTAAACATAAACCAAAAAAAATGCTATAACGAACCACACCCTTTTCACTGCTGAGACAGGCTCCCTTTAACCTTCATGTGAGAAGCATTGTGTAATGTTCAAACACAAGAGGGCAGCATTGTATTAATTTTACCAGGGCCTTGGATATTGTTGTTGGTCTGTTATGGTATTTTGGGTGAGAGTATTACACTTTTAACCTACACATTCTGCGGGGTGTAGATGAAGTTTTTCTGCAGGTCAAGGAAAGGCTGATGATAACAGGGTTTTTTAGATAACTCATGTCTTAATAGATTAAAGCTTCAGTTTAAAATTCAAATTTCATATTTTAGATTAATCTACTTGTACATAAGTGATTAGGCCATTTTCAATCAGAGTTTTTGAGATGGTAGACTTGTGTGATCGATATGAAGAAATTCAAGAAAATAAACCCTTTACTAATGTTCAGTTTCATTATTGGTTACATATTCATTATAACGTCATTTCTCATCCACTCTCTATTTCTCATTTCCTTTCTATTCAATGTTATCATTATCTACCGGTTCAATCCAATTAGTGTAAATTACCATTAAAGATTGCATGAACATTATTCCCCTGCCCGTTATTAATTGACTACATAAGTTTCCATTGTGGAAGAGTCGTTCATTGTCTCGAGTGAAAGGAACTGAACATTCTCTCATTCTAATAATTACCAGCATCATGTGACAAATGTCCGCCGTTGTGACGAGCCTTGCCGTGCATTTAAATATCAATCTTTCATAATTAGCCGTGAGCGTAATTTGGAGTGTACTAAAAGCTTGTTGGACAGAAGGCAGTAGCTCAGAAATTTTGATTTGAGAAAAATAATGTTGATGATTTTATACCCCAAGGAGATCTGTTCAGACATAGAAATGTGATGTTTTACTCCACAGGCAAAGTACCAAGTTAAATATAATGTGTAGGTTCATAGATTATGTAAGTTACTGATTAGATACAACATTGCTGCCAGTTGCAGTAAAGCCTAAACATTAGATCAAATAGAAGTCAATAAAATGACCACTCAGATGTTTAAGAAAAAAATATGTTTCAAATGATTTTGGTTAAAAGTGTAACCATTGAGAAATGAAGGAAAAGGAATGGCATTCAAGCCGAGTGTCATATTTTTCCACGCACTGGTAATTTTATACCTTGTTCCACATGTGCTTTTCTGTGTCGGTGATCTTCACTTTCATTATATTTTCAGCTCACATTCATATTTTCACAGAATTTGGTTTAATGAGCTAGATTGATATAGATCTACAGGTACAATGAATGATATGGTGACAGTAAGACTCTCTCATGAAATCATCACTTATTTGCTGCAATCACAAATGCTTAGCTTTAGCTTTTACATATCAAAATCACAAAATCACCAGAAAGGTATTACATCCCATTTCCTACCCCTTGATAATATTTTTTTTCTCTCTCTCTTTCTTTCTCTTTTACAGGCTGAAGGCGAGGATGAACTCAAGAAGAGGCAATTAGTAGAGTTAGCATTGATAAAAGGAACGTATAGAGATAACACAAACAAAATTCAAACGAGTATTGCTGCCACACCACTTCGTAAGTATTGCATGCAAAATATATATCTTTACTTTCGGGGATACTTTTCACAACTTGGATAAGCTTTAACATTTGCAAGAATGAGGATTTTCCAGGGCATCTTTTTTTTTTAGTTTCCAGGTGGGTGTTTCGTAAAGATGTTTTTAAAAGTTACAAGTAAACTCTGCATAGGACTGGTGATCCTTTCTTGGGGAAAATAAGAGTACCGAAGTGTGACGTCAGTTGACATGGTGACATGGCAGGCTGGTTCTAAACAGAGTTGCAGCTGATGATCGTCTGTACACATTGGCTCATCTGAAAAATAGGTTGCAAGCGATCAAATTCCGATAGCAGTCATTTTCTCCTAAGAGAAACATAAGCTTCCATTTGGTGGGTTCATTTGTTTAGAACCAGGCCACCATGACACCATGGCAACTGACATCGATTTGGTACTCTATATAACATGCGCTATATCCGTTGGTGTTGCTTTAGTTCATGAGACAGAAATCCTATTATAAGCTTCTGAAATCCTGATCTCATTACCTTTATAGTAGACTGATGTTGTCAGTGAAAATCACAGCTCTATGAAACGCTCTCCACATCTTTTCTTGCAGCCTCACCCAGAGCATTGCCAGCTCCAGCCGGTGCCTTAGTACCCCAGCCGATGAGATCGCCCACGCCAGCCGCCCAGGCGCACATACTGGCACCGCAGCTCCTCCCCCGCATGGCCGCTACCACCATGGTCAACGGGCTGGGCGGAGTCCAGGCGGCGCCCACCACCATGATGCACTCCCACGACGGCTCCAATATCCTCATGCCCCTGGACCCCTACCAACAGTATGCCTTCACGCCGACCATGTTGGAGTACCCACCTACAATTTCAGATGGTTCACTTGGTATGTTCATGGCTGCGGTACATTAGGTTCTCTCCACCAAGCGGGTGCCATGGGCTTACCCCTAGCTCCGGTGGTAGTACCCCTTAGCTCTGGCGGTATTACCCCTAGCTCCTATCAATCTCTTGAAGACTTTGGTTAAGCAATATCTCATAATACACCTATTTTATAGAAATGGGTGGTTTTTTTATTGGCAAATGCCAGCTGCTCTGGGGACCGTTTCATGAAAGGATTTTATCCGACATATATCCTGTTTTATCCCACAATTACCATAGTAACAGTACCTCTCGGCCAATCAGAATCAAGGGAAGTTGCCAGATCTGACAACTTGTCAGACAAAAATGTTGATGAAACGCTCCCCAGAGCTTCACCAAACTTTTCATGGGATACAAGTCTTCGTAAATTTGTTGAGCAGAGGCTGACCAAACAGATTTCAGATACATCATTCCTTCATATTTTTTTGGCAATATTTATGTCTGTAATTTGATCGAGAGAATAGTTATATAGATAGGGCACACATTTCATAGCTGGATCGTTCCCTTCTTGGCCTTTTAAAAAAAAAAGTCTTTCAGTACTGGCCCATACAGGAAGTAAAATTTCATAAACATCGTCAGTTGATAACAGAAACTTGGTTTCAGTTATTGGCATCATTTCTAAGAAAATAGACCAAGAAATGAAACGATTTTTGAGAATCATGGACATATTTATTAAACCAATTGGTTTAAATTTGTATTATATTTATGATCCTCTATAAGTGAAAGTGAGAGAGAGAGAGAGAGAGAGGTTGACGAGTAAGAGTTGAAAAATAAGGAGGTATTGGTTTCAAATATTGACCCTGATCTGATTATTATTATTATTATGAAGATGAGATTTTTACAGAGAAATTTTGAAAAAAATAGAAACCTTATTTTCTATTACTGGATGCTCTGGTGCGGAAAAAGTGTGTGAGACCATATGACATTTCAGTGTGTGATATCTGTTGTTTTTTTACAAACAAGTGGAAACATTAATCCTATACAAATATATCACAGTTTGTTTTCTTTGAGAGAACATACAATTTTGATGTGGTATCAACTCGTTATTGTTCATGTATTTTTATAGTGTTTTTGAATAGATGAATATTAGTGAATGTGCTTTCTCAAGTTTGATATTATTAACATTATTTATAGTAATGCAGTGGTCGTTTGTATGCCATGGAAATAATAGCAACTTGAATGAATGTATGAATTTAAATATATTAGGCAGTCTTTCAATAATAAAAACTTTTTAAAGAAAAATATTGTTTTATTTCTTTCCATTGCATTTTGAAAACAAGTCCACGTTTGAAAACCTTGAAAAATTATATATTTGTATTTCTTGAATTTTTTTACTCATGAATGAAAAATACAACTCAAATTTTTCAGTATGTACAAAAAGAATATGATAGCTATGGACGATAAATTTTGTAATTTTTATGATTTTTTTTAAACTAAAAGAAAGCAACTCACATGTTTGCAAAAAATGTAGAATTACGTATTCACTTTAAATCTTTGCCAGTAAAGACGACTAATTTATGAATATACCATTCAATACGTTCCCTAGTACAATCAGACATGTTTGATATCTAGTTTTTTTTTAATAGAATAAAGTTTTATTGACTAATTTCCTAATCAATAGAGTTTTAAATCACATTAACGCGAAGCAATAAAGACGATGCAATAAAGTATTTAATACCACCTCACTCACATGGATAACAAGTACCTTAATTTTTTCTTAATACATTTAAATGTCATACCAGTTGTCTAACCAATTTATTTTATTTCCTTTTTAATCCTACTTAAAAAAAATATAATCCATCCCAACAACTTGCCCTGTTTGTTTTGGAATATTATGGATAAAAATTGACCTAACTTAAAAAAAAAATTCTGACTAAATGGACTAACACTGGTGCTCGGCTGTGATTGGTGGATTCCCCCCTGTGCATGATGACCTTTGACCTCCCCCATATACCCCCATGATAGCAGGTATAGCACCCAAGCTACGACGAGCCATCAGGGATCATCCTTACCAGAGGGCAATGCTTGATCCAAGAGGTTAGTCTCTTCAATCCATTTTTGGATTTAATTTTTAAGTGTTTTGTAGTTAGCATCAGTCCAATTAGATTGAATTGATGTTGTATTTTCATTCCCATTTTTTTTTTCAAGCCCCCAAAGACTGAAAGGAGAGAATCATTGCCAGGGACCCTTTGAAAGTTCAGTTCTTTTTTTTTCCTTTTTTAATCAGATTCAACTCCTCGGCTTTCAAATTTATGTTTTGAATTTGAAAGGCATCTTCAATCTCGAAAAAATGTGATTTATCAAAGCATGTTGATTGAAATGAGAATAAAATTATAATTTTTAATGATAGAGGATTGTCCAAAGCGTCCCTGGTGATGAACCTTTTGTCAGTCTCAAAATGAAGAAGGAATATTTTTCTTTTCCTCCCCTATTTTCAATCTTTAAAATGATTGATTTTGACTTCCAAAATGAAATAGTCACGAACACCTTTGCAGCATTAAATAAAAGGATAAGTCGCAAGATCTTGATGTATTTCTCAATTAAGGTAGCTTGACAAAAGTCGGATCTCACTTGGGACACAGTTCTCGGCTTTCTTTTTTCTCCACACAGCGTCTTTTCTTTTTCCTAATACTTCCGAGTCATGTAAAATTAATAAATTGGAGATCGGCAAAGCCATTGACAAAAGATGCAGTGTGGGAAAATTGCGGGTTCATACTTTTGCCTAGCAGCCTGTTCCTTTGAAATATATCATGGCTGGGAAGTGTTTCACAAATATTCAAGTATGACTTGAAGTCACACTTACATGCCTAGTTGAGTGCTGTAGAAAAGGCATGGCTGCATTTGTTAGATCATGCAAAGAAGACGCGCACAACAGCGTATTGATCAATAAGATTGCGCGTTGCATGCAATGTGCATGTCTCCATTTAAGTGCGACTCTAAGTCGTACTTAAATCTTTGTGAAACACCCCCCTGGAGTCATGAAAACTTAGTGGCACATGAGGTATGAATGTTGATTTCATGAGCAAGAGTGCAAGTGTCGCTTTGTGAAATCAACATCCTGGGGCCAGTATCATAAAGCTTTTAGAGCGATTCATTGTGGAGCTGATTTTAGTGACTGATCATACACGATACTCAATGCAATCAATCATAGAAACCAGCCCTACGATTAATCGCTAGGCTTTATATCACGGGGGCCCCAGGAGTTGATTCTTGAACTCAGCATCAATAATTAGGAATAGAAATGTCCTCATACCTTGGTCACATTTGCTCTACGACGGCCGTACGGCGAGTTGAAAACAGCCGTTTTAACATATTTTGTACCAGCTGCATACAGGTGGTTTGAATTAACATTATTAAAACGGCTGTTTATGACTCGCCGTACGGCCGCCATAGAGCAAATGTGACCATGGTATTATTCATGCAATTTGTGACTCTATATTTAATTCAAATTAGCGATGGAAACCATTTTTTATATTTACAGTTTTATTTATTTTTTCATTTCTTTATTTGGTTATTAAACTTCAGTTTTTTTCCTCACCAGTATCCTTAGGTGCCGAGATGAAGGGGAATGCATCATTCTAATAATTCCATTTTATTTCTCCTCATAACACTAATTATCTTTTATTTCAGGTTCACCAACATTAATACATACATCACTAAAACTTTCATTTTTGTTGGTTGGTTGTCAGGCTTTGATCCTGAAATGTTGTTGTTTGTAGTTTCATATGGTGCGATTTCTCAATCTCGCTGGAATTTGTTTAAGAGTTGTGTTAAGTGATTCAGAAATCTGTATTAGTTCAGAGAAAACCAAGTAATCGTCATTATTAGATTAGTGTGTGCTAGCATGTTCGGTTTAGTGCACTTGCACCAAAATGGACAAAGATTTCTTTTACATTGTACATATTTATTATCAAAACCTTAAATATTTAAATACATGCCAAAAGTGTGCTATATTTAATCTTGACATTTTGATAAAAGCTTATAACAGATTTTAAACTCTTCATGTGGACAGAATGATTGTGTGATTTTTAAAGCAATTCCTTAGAGGGGCTTTAGTAACTTGTGACTTGATTATGAAAATGATGTTAAGCATATTTTTGTATTAAGATGAATTATGTATATGTGGGACCAATTTTGTATTTTTCTACTATCTTCAGCACAATATATGTATATTTAAGCATGGTATGTTTATTTGTTATATTTTCTTGTGATAAATCAGTATATCTCTATAAGGAGATATATTTATTCATATTTGGGGAGGGGGGGTGAGGTTAATATTTTTTATGTATGATGCATGCATGCATATTTTGAAATATATTTTGTATGATTTAAGAAAGTTTTTTTTTTAGTCGGGGAATATACATGGAAGTAGATTGTATGGGAGTAGAGGGGATCATTTTAAATTTTAGTGCTATTTTTCTCTTGTTAGAATTCCTACTTTTGTTACACTTTTCAAAGAACAATATTTCATGTGTTTTACTGTTTAATGTGGCCTTGTGAGATATCGTACATTGGACAGGTTATATGATGTATATATATCTATATATATGGGAAAGTACAATTTAGGTTTGGGGGTGAAAACATTGGATGAATTTATTTCATGATAGCAGTTGGGAAGATGACGTTATCTTTGTAAAAGATTTTGTAGTTGACCTAAAAAAAAAGGAAAACAGTTGAATAAATGAGAATGAATGAAGATCAAGAAAATAAAAAAAACCGTGTCTTTCAAAATTCTGTGCTGCGTGAGGTTTTAGTCAAGTTTGTTTGAAATGAAGTTTGATTGGACAATTGAATGCAATGTTTTGATGGACAATCAAATTGGCGCATGTCAGAGAAGGCAACCATGTTTCCTACAGCCAGCATAGTCAATTTCTCTTTTTACCCCCTCTTTTGAGAAAGATGCATGCATCGTACATGCAATATCGTTGCACTGGTCATATAAAAAGTCTCTTTTTTAAGTTTTGGTCGAGATTGATTATAAGATGAGATAGATTTCAAATGGAACTAAATTAGCCCTTTGTTCTTTGAAACTGCTGTATTTACCCACTTCTCTCTGATTTGCCAATTTGATGATCGATCGTGTAGATGAAGCTCAGACTGGTCAGTATGATTTAATAATTAACAGCTAACCAATCACTTCATTATTTAAGTTGTTGTTGACTTGTTATTTTTCTGCTTGATTTACGCCTTTTAATGAATTAATCTGGCCACTTTTAGCACTTTCTTTGAATCGTAGGCTGTGGCTGCATGTGAACAGGGCCTGGCGGGGAATCCTTCCTTCTCATCCATCTATTCATCATAATACACCCTAAACTCACATTTTCAAAGGGGCGCATTCATACTTAACTTTTAATATGCATTGATCTGTGTAAGGGCTCTGCTCAGGACTGTAATACATTGCGTTAAAATCATTTTGAAACCGGTTTTAAAATGAACAAAAAAAAATTATCGTGCCAACCCAGGCTACGCTGGGCTCCAAACATGGTTGATGTGCTTATCTTGGCTCTATTTTCACACTTCTCTTAAAAGTTTGAATGTAACATTTTGTTAACACATGATTGGACAAGAGGATATGTAACAGATAACTTCTAACAATTCCAAGCACATTTTCTCAAAATATAACTCCCAATAACAGTATGCTATGATAATTAAGAACTATTTAGATATATGTCGGGTACATCTGTGGGTATTCTCTTAAACAGATCAACGTTTTGAATGAAGTATGAATGCACCCTATAGTTTTGTGTTGGTATGTTACTCGTATTAACCCTTTTTTCGAACAGGTGTTTATAACTATGCTATCTTGGAAAGACACAGAAAAGAAGAAAATAAGATGTGTATGCATACTGTTTATTAACTGCCTATCTTAACTATATGCTATGAAAGGTTTAAGGCCAAGTATCTCCACATTATTCAAACATATGCTTATATGATATATATAACTGCAATCTTAAAGTTGAAGCATATTTTGTGTGATTTAAGAAAGTGGTTTTGACATATTATATAGTTGTGCAAATTTTTTTTTCCATCATTGTCTTGTAAATATACACTAGCTTTTCACAGTTGATAATTTAGATAAATGCTCATTTTTAAATAATATTTCTTCCCATTCCTGAACATTTGCCATCATTACCTCAAACTTATGATAATTTTGTTTTCTTGCTCTTTAAAACTGCTAGCCAGCATGTATTCTTGATTTGGTGATGTCCTATTTCAGTCAGAAATCATGATTTTTAGTCTCTTACACAAATTGTAGTAGTTTTCTTGCTTCAATTTGCAGCAACCATATATATGGCCAGTCTGTGGTTTTCATCGTGTGTGTGTTTATTCTTTCATGATGTGGTATTGGATGAACTTATACAGACATTACGTATGGGATTGCATACACAACTTCATGTGTGTCTGTCTGTCCGTGTGTGCGTGTGTTTGTTTTTTTACTTTTCTATCTAGGGAAGGACATTTCTAAGCCACCATTTTCAAGTAGAAGAAACTAACTCCATTCATATGAATCTGTTATTTATCGTTTTTACTTACTAATTTATCATGGCAAGAGAACTGCACTCACAAAATACTGATTGATATTGATTTCATATTATTCTAAACACATGCACTTGTATGAAAACAAAACGTCTGCCCCCTCAAAAAAAAATGACCGAACTGGTTATCTTGCGTATCATCTCTTAATATAACCCTGTTCATTCAAATTTGTCTCGTTCTCTTTTTTATAATAGCATTATGTTGTCTCCTCTTTCTCTCTCACACAAATAGTAGATTGTTCAAGCATGTGTACGCTTTTGTCTCTTATTCATGCTGATTTAATTTGACCAACCTTTCTTGCAATTCCTATGATTTTAGCATTTGTACGAGACCACCCCACGTGGGTTTCTCTTCGCAATTTTTCCCCCTTTCAGAAGATGTGTACAAAATTGAGAAACATGGCATGAATTGGTCTTTTCAGAACTTTTAATCCATCTCAAAGAGCTTGCTCTGAACAATATTAACAATGTTGTCCCTATATCAGTGGTGTTTGTATATCATAATTTAGTTACAATTATTTTTTTGCTATGGTATTCACTGTTCAGATCCATATATTAACACAAGCTGCTTCTTTTATTTTCATTTTGTCCCACTTATATCACTAAATCAAACCAAAAAAAGGTCTTGAATCCCCCCCCAAAAAAAAAGAATAATAATAAAACAAATTATTAGTAATTAGAAGATAAGAGAATTGAATCATGACAACTTTTACAGTATCATATTTCCACGGTAAGATCAACTGATCATTTTACAACCAATTTAAGATACAGACATTATTTTGAGTTTTCAAGAGCCAAAACACACCAGAAAAGAGACCCATTACCAATTTTCCTTTCATTTCATCCAAGAAATCAAAAAATGAGACTTAGTTTGTGAAGCACAGAACTCTTGCCATGATAAAGACAATACAGGTCTGGCTGATGAAGATCACTTTGAAGTTTTTCCTCTCCACCTAATTTTACTTAGTGTTTTGTAATTATTCCTTATTTTGGAACATAAAACTGAAGTAATCCCATTTTTATGATCGAAAGATGTCGAAATCCCCCAAGTCATTTGCTTTACTCACCTTTCATGCATGCATTGTTTATTACTCTCCGAACCAGAATATTAAGTCCTTGTTTTACGAAGAAGAAGAAATATATTGAAATAGTTCGCAAAACGAAGAAATTGTGGAAAATTATTAACATGTAGTTTTTGTTGTTGTGATTATATGGTTTACTTATCGCTTCAGATAATGGATAATTTTACTAAGTAATGGAAGAAAACCAATGACAAAAAACAAACAAATGGGCTAATATCTGGTCATTACTAACACGAGGTTCTTTTCTGTTTTATCTTCCCAATTTTTGGTTTTTCATTAACTTGATCCTACCCAGCCGCCGCGGGCAACTAGCGTAGCCTGAACTAACATGCATCCTACGCACTCCAAGTACTCTACTTCGTTTTATCTTCCCGTGCCATCAATGACCTTTGACCTCATCATCTGACCTGACCTTCATTGCGTTGTATCAGTTGCCTTCGTTCTTCTTTCAAGTGTTGCAAGCCGCACACTCACACACACACACTCGCACACTGGTGATACTACACACGCTGAGTTTGAATTAATCAATTCTCCTTCGTTATATCAAAGAAAACAAAGAGATTAACCAGGAGGGTGATCATGTGACTTGTCATGTGATCTCACTGCTAAAGAGCTGTGAACTCTTTAACCTTCTTGCTTTACATTTATTCATTGTAGTTTTGAGGCTTGTTTTTTTTTATATCGTGCCTGAAATAAAAAGAAAGAAAAATACTTCTTTTCATTATCACCTCTTATTAATGCGAGACAATGGCAGAAAAAAAACATTGTGTCATTTTGTTCAATTTATAATATCACTGTCATAACTGCAGAAAAGTCACATCTGGAAATATTCAGAAAAACCCAACTAATCGATGATATGTACTTTAAAAAATACTTATATCCCTTTTGTTTTGTTGTTATAGTTTCTTAATAACCCTCATGGAAAAATTGTCCTCGTATGCATCTAATTTCTAATGAGAATATCCTCTCTCCTACTCTTGTAGGGTGAAATTTATAGTTTTCTTTCATTATAGCATATAACAGCTGTTCCAGTGTTGAAACTATCATTATTCCCTGTTTAATTCTGAATATTATTTGGTTGTGGAAAGGCATTAGTCTTCCCCCTCATGGCTGCTAACGATGTTTGAAAAAAAATTGTTTATCATTTGCATATTGTAGATTTCTTGTTATGATTTTGTAGTTGATTAACTGTTGAAGGTCTTCCTAACGAGCTCACTCAAACATGGCGCCCTCTCGTGTCTACAGGTTGTATTGATGTGGACTCTGATGAAGAGGCAAAATTGAGTTCTCTTCAACTCGATCTTTGTGCAAATATGGGTAATCTGGAAAGTTCTAACGATCCATTTTAACATCTTCCAAGCTTTTCCATTTTTACCCATTTACGAAAGGGACAACTCCTCATCAAAAGCCTATGGAAATGACAGAATCTCGAACTTTGAAGGAGAGACATCTTCCTCAAATTTTCCACAGTTAAACATTAATTTTAAACAGGTGATTGATTTTAGTCCAGTTCTTGTCCGTTTTCCTCGAAAGTTGATCTATAAGCTAACCCTGGAAAAAATGAGCCGTCTTGGCAAACCTTGTCATTTTTACTCGCATTTGACAACCAAGAAGGTCATAAATGCTACCATGCTTCCACGTGGACTTACAACCTTTTGACGTCGAGTTCTAACGCTTGTTTTGACTGAGCTCCTTAGGCTTCAGGACCTTGTAGCTATACTAGTTCATTGCCATTTCATCATTTTCCCTGTATGCTTCCATTTTTAATTTCCATCTAATTTTGTGTTATCTCTCAAACAAAAACACAAACCAGTCAGACGAATCGTAATAACCATTGCCAACCAAACTAGTGCTCTGAACATTTTTTTTCACATTGTGGTACAAATTAATTTTATTAGTTTGTATATCTTTCCTGATAACTGTAGAAAGTAGAAGGTTTTTTTCTTTCTCATTACTTATTGTCATATATGATGTGATAGTCTGTTTAACAAGCAAATGCTCTTTCACAAGCTACTTTTATACATTTAACTTAATAAGCAGTAACCAGGGTGGACCGGTCAGTTACTCCTAATATTTTTTGTCTTTAAAAAAAATTTGCACCGTGATATATACTTACCACATTAATGTAGAGTATATGGTTTGGTATTATCCAGGTTTTTGTCATGGCAATGCAAAGAGTGATGGAACTATGTTGTAAAGAGGTAATCATGAGTCATAATATCACTTGTCACTGTAGGATGATGCTATTGACATGGAAAAGAAAACAACTCGATAGAGAGAGAAAGTAAGAAATTATGTGTGCTAAGATACTCTCCTCTGTAGCACTGATACCTCAGAAAAGGCTCATCCGAACATTGACAGCAATTCTAATACAAAATCGACATGACTAATCTACGTGTGTTTAGATGGCCTCGTGATAGTTCAAGGTGTTATGATTAGCCTCTTTCTGAAGTTACATCATGAAATCATGCCGTGGCAGAAACTTGGATTGAATCTGTGATGACGATGTCTCCTGCAAGGTGTGTCAAGAAAAAGACGGGACGGAACAAGCACAGTACGGTTCCGAGATATGGCAGTGTGTGATCACATGTGATGTTGCTACCCAATTTTTTTTACACACCTTGTAGTTGGCAAGAAGCAGTGCTAATTGATTGTAATGACTACTTGCCCCTTGTCAAGGTGATGGGCAGGTTCCGAAGTGCCTTCAAACAGTCTTTCAAAGAACACCAACGTCCATTCTGCATGAACTAAATCATTCTCCTGCATGCTAGAGTGGAAGGAACCAAATTCTGCATCCTTAACCTTTTTTTTTTCACTCTCCTCCTCCATTTTTCTAACGTCCAAAGACTGGTTTTCGTTCAATTTTTAAAATCTTATATCAGCTTGGGTTTTTGAGATGTGGCACTTGTGGAACCCAGTTTGTCCGCTAAAGACAACACCCTGATGAGGCTGGCAAAGAGTTATGTTAAGCACTGTATGGGAGTGTGCTCGAGCCTGTGGGATGAACCGACATGGATGTGTGTGTGTGTCGTGACGTGAAGTGAAGTCACATGGCAGCAATGTTTTGTTAGGAAATACAAAAAGTGCCAAATGAAGAAAACAAAAAAAAATCCTAAAAAGACGGCACTGGATATGCCCCTTTCGTCGACATCGACCCCAGCTGCTATTCAGATGCAACGACTGCCATAAATCTGTGAATTGTAACCAACTACACTTAAAGTTCCTGAGGTTGTCCTCGGATGATTTGGTCAAAAACTGTGTCCCATTCCTGGAAGATAATTCAAAGCTGAAGTTTTTTTTTTTTTAAATGGGGAGAAACCCTTCCCCTTCGGAAAGACATCAAGTATTCCTCAGCACTTCTTTTAAAGTCTTCTAAATCAAAACCTGGAGCCGTTTTATTATTTAAAAAAAAATGTCTTCTGACGCAGAGATGAATAAAGCTGAGACGATGAAGTCTTCCAGAGAATGAATAAATATGCAGTCTTCCACTCCAACTCAAAATGTGTGTGAATCAGGAAGGAAGATTGATGCATATTATCATTGCTAATCATGACAAGGAGAATTGGGTTTTATTCGAAAGCCGATGCTGAGAATATATAAGGTCTATTGGTATGTTGAGGATGGTAAACGCTCTGAATACTTTATTTCTAAAGAGTAGGAAGTGCTATATAAGTCACCTTTCATAAAACTAGTGAAAACTCATGAAAAATCAAAGAAAGGGACAAATGGATCTTGGATTACTTCAATCTGCTTGTGCCAAGTGTGCCTTGTAATACACTTATATTTGTATACCACAGCAGCCTATTTCATTTCTTGTGTATTGATGCAAGGAATAACAAACTCAGGGAAACTGGCTATGGAGTATTGGCATCCTCGGATAAAGGCTGAGGCCCGGTTTTCACGGAGCACGCAGCTGATTTACGAGGGGTGTGATTGTAAGAAAGGGCTAGTTCCAACATGAAAAGTTAAAGCCCAAAAAATGTACCTAAGCGCTGTCAATTTTTTGGTGGAATGCTGGAAACATTTGCATAGAATCAGCTACTAAAGTACAACAGCTTTGTAAACAGTTTTAAACAATTTTTCCCCCGACAGCAAACTTTATCGACAAATTATACTAATGTTAGGTGTGGCTAGTCCGACATTCGCACCCTCCGCAAATCTGATGTACATCCCCTTGAAAACTGTCCTCCGGTGCCAATATTCATTTATTTTATATACTACTGAAGTGCTAAAAAGATTTTGGAGGCTGCTGAACGTGGATTCACAAAAAGTGCGTTTCTTGGATGACCGATGCTTATAATATACACACGTCAAATCGAATGTGTTATCCATTTGTCGATAACAAAAAATTACATGTTATCCCTGTACAAAGTTGTTTTTATACAAAATATGTTTTAAAAAATGATGAAGCAGTACAGACAAGGCTGAATAAAAAAAATGTAGATAGGTAAGGATATTTTGTAGAGTACACCAAGTGATGTTTGACCTGTACTTATATTGTGTTTTACCATTGTGTCGCATTTTGTACTTAAAATAATGAAGATGATATATTATGATGATACATGTATGTAATTCTGTAGAATTGGCCAGGTGTGAAAATGTATGAAGATTGTACCATTTTACGATAATGAGGTGCTTGAAAAATAGGATTTCTATAATTTGTAGATGTTATTTTCATTATAGTTTAGAGGGAAGAATAACTAGTATGAATAATAATGCTCAAATATTAGAAAAGAATAGACAATTTCTTTTAAACTCGTTTATGGCCACAATTATTCTTCCTTTGAGCAGCATTTTCAAATTTGGCCCAAATTAATCTAATTCCTCCTTTTTATATATCATCACACAAAACATTGAGATCTCATTCACCAGGGATTTCTCTTAATATTTCTTTTATTTATGTGGTAGAAGCGAGGCTGTTTTTGTAGTAAAGGAAATAAGACTAGGGTAGTTTTTTTACGATAAACTCATTTTGGCTAAATTAAGCATTGTAGTATTTATTTAGACAGGGTTGTTATGATATTAAGAAATGTTAACGTATACATGTATACTGTATTTGTTTGGAAGACAGGGAGATGAGCTATTATGAAGATTTTTGCTTTATTATGTTTCCCCCTCTCACAAAAGATTATTTGCTCCATTGATAAATATCAAAAATTGTCCTGGAAATTTGAAATATGAAAATTTTTTGATCAACTTCTTTGAGATTGAGCATACTTGAGATCAATTGAATTTAAATTCCATAATCTACCAAATCAATCAATGAACAAATATAGCAGAAATTTTCCTACTGATCTTGACTTGACATGAAAATTTAAAAGTTTCACAACTTTTCTTGAGTGGATTTTATTGTTGGAACAATGTTTTGGCTTAGTTTCTTCAAAATTTTGAATATTACATATGAAAATATTTTTTGAGAACCCCAAAAGTTGCCAAGTATGACTGATTTAATTTGATTCAGATTGATTTATCATTACAAACCCTTTTTCCTCTCTTTTATCCCCAATTTCCCCCTTATATTTTTACTTTTTCAAAATGTGTGCTCAAATGGATCATTTTGGCAAAAAAAATATTGTATATAGGCCTACATTAAACATGGTATAGAATCTGGGTAGATGATTATAAATGTTTAGTGTAAGCTGTGTATTGACTTGTTTATGCTTTAGTATGTTTAGATAAAGGCTTAAAAAAATATTGTGAAAAAAATCCTGGCCAGTTTTTTTTTATGTTCCGTTTTTGATGTATTTTATAAATGTTTATATTTTCTTGTGTAAACTTCCATTTTGTTCTTCCAATGGTAAATAATGATTATGTAGACATTTTAGCACAAAAGTGCCTCTGCTTTATCGATTAGATGAATGCATTTTAATTTTTTTCATGTTGCTAATAGTATATTCAAAGCAATAGATAAGACAAATATTTTAATTTCAGTGTTGATAATTCTTCTTCGCTATTGTTAATGTTCAGTTTTGCACATCCCACATCCGGGAGGTCTCATTTTACACTTGGCAAAGTTTGTACACTTACGAGTAGCAAACATCTTCAGGGTAAAATAATCAGTAGTAAAATGCATTTAAAATGTTTTCCTCATAAAAGCTAATAATATGTAATGAATTACTTGGTTTCTTTTTTTTAATATGCAAGTATAAAGGATGAGTATGCAAAAATATTGTGTGAAACAGAGTATATATGCAAAGTACTTAAAACCATTTGCTGCTTTATATATTTTTTTTCTGTTGATTTTGTTATTATTAGGTAACATCTATACTGCCCTTAAAAGAGTTTTTGTTTAAAATCACACCATTTATGCAAAGTAAAAGCAGAAACTCAAATATCTTTAACAAAAAGAAAATCATGCAAAGTCTTCATTGGGATGAATAGGGAAAATTTCTTTGATTTAAAATAATTCATTGTTAATTTATAGACTTGGAAAGCTGTCTTTTGAATTTGGAATAGACAATCACGGAAAAAAATGATATCAAATCATTCTCACCAAGTGCCTATTTGTATTTTTCCAAAAAAATGCTTCTTGAAATGCAACGGTCTTGATTAAAACCAAAGAACTGCTTAGGATTTGATCCAAAATCAATGAATTTAGTAAATGAAATGAACTCATGAAATCAAAGAAGTATAACTGCATGCAGTTGATATTTCTCATCCAAACTTTTGAAGCAATGATTGATCTGAAAATTTTTGATTTATTTCAGATTATTATTACAGATATTTTATTACAGATTTTTTCTTCAAATTTACCCAACTACGAAGTCAAATGTTTCATTTCTAAAATTTCATCATTTTTTTGCTGTGTTCATGTTCCATACCAAGAGGATTCCAGTAAAAGACTACTTTTGGAACATTCAAGATTTTTGTTTGAATTTGATAGTTAATACCACAATACTACAATATCGAAGGATACAAGTGAGATTATTGACAATATATACTTTAGTTCAATTATCAAAATACTTATTTTCCATACAAAAAAGAATACTTATTTTTAAAAAAATGTATTGATTTTGTCCTCTTGGAATATTTCTTGGAAACGGCAACAAAATTATTACATGGCAAATTTGATTCTTTAACATTGTTGGATTAGTGAAAAAAGTCAATCTTCATATCAGATTACAAAAAAGAAAAATGAACTTACAAAGATGAAGACTGCAAATTTTAACATTCATAAATGGATGGTTGATATAAGAATAAGTGCCTTATGCGACAATGAGTGCCTAATTAAATAAACTCACGTGGCAGTATATAATTTGATGTATCGCAATGTAATTAACATCATTTCAACACAAATTTCGAGTCGATATAGAGTGTTAATGTGAGAGAATTTATTGGAAATATCTCTCAACAAAACCAAAGCAGGCATTTTCAATAAAATCATTCAAGAGTCGTTTGTAATTAATTACATTTTTTTTTTCACACAGAGATATGCAGGTGGAATGTTGATTGTTGATTAATGAAATATATGAATATGTATTTTTTTTTCTTTTCTACTTAAAAAAAAAGCAAATGTAATATGTATTTCTAAGCATTGACAAATTTGTCTGAATTTTCGTCAATTGTTTTTTGATATTTGTGTGAGAGCTGATGTATCATCAATAAACGATGGAAACAGCGTAAATTGTTTGTACTTGTATGTTTTATTTTAGTGTAGTTATGTTTTATTTTTCTATACCATATACTCTTTTTTTATGAGAGGAGTTGCATAGAAGAGGATTTAATCTTCATGTGACCATTTCTAAAGGAAATAGTTCATTCAATAGATAATTATCATAATGGGTGATCATTAATGCATTATTGTTGCATAATGATTTCCCTTTCTGCCACTTCCCCCCCCCCCCCCTTCATTGTGTAATATCATGTCATCGATGTCAGCTTTGAGAAATGAGAGATGGAGAGAAATGTTAAAGCCATAGAAGGGATTAAACCCCTCCTCGATTTTTTAAGCATTCAAAAAATGGTCGTACCTTATTTGATTTTGGCCATGCCAGTTATTATAGTAGGATCAGGGCCGTCTTACAAAGAGTTGCGATTGATCTGGTCAATCATAACTCTGGAAATCCATCAGTGTCATAAATTTGCAAAATGTCCTTTATAAACAAAGGCGAACACACCAAACTGTCAAGAAAACAATGAATGTACATCATATCTAGAATTTATTTTTTTAATAAAAATGCATTTTAGATGTTGACGTTGCTGGGCTTCCATAGTTACGATGGATTGGATCAATCGCAACTCTTTGTAAGATGGGGCCCAGAACTCGTTTCAACTCGGAAGGGTTTTTAGCCAGGGCCCTCACGTGGAGCGGGTTCTCTTCTAATTGATCATACAAAAAAATCAATGCAAAGGTCATTTGCTAAGCTATATGATACGCTGTCCAGGGTGGATTTAGAAATTCTGAAATCTGATAAAGAGATTGAGGAGGGGGAGCTAGGGGCAACAGAAAAGGAAGAGTCCCAAGAATGAGAAGTGAGAAAGATTTAAGAGTAAAGTAGATAGGGATAGAAGATAGCGCAGTGAATTGGAAGAGTAAGAAGGGAATAAGATCGAAGGAGAACAAAAGAATATGATTTGAAAATTGAGAAATAGATAGGAAGAAAAAGATGAGAAGGAAGGAGAAGTTAGATTAAAGTCGGAAGAGAGATGGGTTGGAAAAATAAGGAGGAAATAAGATTGAAGGAGTAAAAAGAGGAAGATTGACGAAGGAAGAGGGATTACAAGCACTGGCGTCTGGCAAAAAGACGGGGGCCATGCCCCCCCCCAAAAAAAAAAATAAAAATCGTTAACAAAATTAATAGAAAAAGAGAGTAACGGAAATGGAATGTGACCGAGGAGGCGGAACTAGGTGCACATGCTCTCCAAAATCTTCGTGGGACAAAAATGTTTTCTTTTTTTCAAAATTAATGTCATACATTTTAGGTAAGATTTTTTTAAATGGTTCGCGTTTGCATTGTTGTTTACTCATGATATCCTGTTAATTTTTACAAAAAGTGCTTAGAATGTCCTATTTTCAGGTCGGAATAAAAAAAAATTTCAGCTCGCGTTAGTCCTGTAGTTGGATACACATCTCTTTCATGATTACAAAAACTGCTTTTCTACTAAATACATGAAATGTCCTTGCAATATCTATTTAGGCCCTATAACATTGAATAAGATATGTTTGGAAGAGTATAACTAAAATGTACTTTATAAGGACTACCTTTTTGAAGAACCAACAACAAAATCAGCCTTTCAGCAGCCGATCGGGCAAAATGTCGATAACAATATTTTTTGGCCCACTCGCCCCCTTTGGCAAAAGATAAATCTGCCCCTGCAAAGTTAAGGTCACTTTCTGTTTAACAAATAAAATCACTTCAAGTGGAAGGATGACATTTCAGTAGCAGCCTTAATTAGTGCCAGAATTGACCATAAAGAGATTTTTACAACTCATTTCTTTTAAACCGCTCGCTCGCAGAATGAATAAAGCCTTAGTATATATTTTTCAAATCTCTTTTTTAAAAGGGTTTGCTCAACTTAATACTGAAGGCTCAAACGTAATCTGATGAAAATATCTGCTTTTCAAATGTCCATTTAACATATAATAAGTTCCCTATTCGTCTTTGCTCCCCTCCCCCATCCGCACCAAACGAAAATACTTTCCGCCGCTCCTAAAATGTGAAATGTATTTTCTGAATGTATGACCCTATCCAAACAGATTATTATCATTGCCCTCAGGGGCGGCTCGGTGGAGCGAAGTTGATAGTGTGGGGGCGCGGGAGGCACACGGAAAAGGGGCACTATCTTAAACATGGCCATATGCAGAAAATTTTCGCTGGGGGAGGGGGTAGCACACATAAACTTGTTGGAAAAAAATTAAAATCGAGGAAGTGAAGCGACCGAGCTTATTGTTGAGGCGCTTTTGCATATTTTGTTAAGTGAAATTGGTGGATTTTGTGCATATTTTTGGAGAATTTTTTGAAAATCTGCAGTGAAAAATGTGAGTTTTCAAAAATTTCGGGGGGAGAGCTAGGAGCAACTGCCCCCACGCTGCGTACAGCCATGATCTTAAAACAATTAAAAAAAATGATTTTTTACCACACTCAATGACTCGTGAAACTCAAGGCACATAGGATTATATCACGAAGAGGGGAATTATGAGTGGATGTCAAAAGATAGGGTAGGGGGTGGGACAGTGGCGAATCTAGAGGGGGTATATCTGGCCCGTGCTCCCCCCCCCCTTGAGAGGCACAATAAATAATTTTGAGTGGAATATGTCTTGCATTAATTGGCGTGAGGATGTTCTTTTTTTCCTGTCTAATTGTTCATGGAACAAAATGATTTAGATTTGGGAGTAAAGACCTTTTTTCTGTTTTCAAAATTTTCCTGTACAAAATGCCCCCCCCCCTTACTTAGAAAATCGTGCATCCGCCCCTGGGATGAGAGATAGATGATAATAAGTAATAAGTGCATATATCCTCGGGACCACATGTATGCCGTTCCCTTTGAAGAGAAAACGTTCATTTTTTTTGCAGCAAGCCATTGAAAGAACATTAACAGAATTTCAGTGTTGAATAATAATTATATAGGGTACAGGTTCAGATATGATTGGCGTTGCAAGAAATATACGTTCAATTTCAAAGAAATTCCGACCAAAATTGAGCAAAATAGGCATTGCAAGAAGGTCGCATTAAATAAAGTAACTATGAATTTGCATTTGATCAAATCACTTATATGATTGTTTTTAGGATTTACGCTCTAGTGCGCAGGAATTGGAATTGAACGTGAGTCTCTTTTCACGGCTTAATAGTTTTTTAAAAAATGGAGGACTTCGAAGCTCTTTTTTAAAGCCCCGGAACAGATGATAACCCAATTCATATATTTGGGGGGAAATTCCATGTCATTGAGGGAAGTTGGTCATTTTACATTTCAAAAGGTATTATCTCTATAAGCGATAAGTCGGTGTTGTTTATTTTGTGGCAATTAATTCAGGGGCCGCGGAAACGGGAGGGCGACCGGGGGTGGGGGCGGGCTTCAGCCCCCACTTTTTTTTTCCAAAACCGTGTACAAAAACGAAAAAGTGACCATATGATTTCGATTTTTTGAATGGTCAGCCCCCCCCCCCCTCCCCACTTTGGTGACCCTTCCACGGCCCCTGATTATGGGTCACTTTTCGTCGTTTTATGACGGCAACATCGGGGAGCGTTCCATGGAAGGACTTGTCGGACGTTTCATCAGACAAGTCTTGTTTTATCAGACAGTTACCATAGTGACAGTGCCTCTCAGTCAATCAGGGGGGGGGGCGTTTCATGAAAGGACTTGTCAGACATTTTATCCGACAAGTACCAGTTTATCCGACAGTTACCATAGGAACAGTGCCTCTCAGCCAAACAGAATCATAGAAAGATGTCAGATCTGACAACTTGTCAGACGAAAACGTAACCGATAAAACGCTCCCCAGGCCGAAAGAAAAATGAATTAAAAAATAAATAAAATAAAATAAAAATATCAGTGAAGGTTTGGCAGCAAGAAATCCATTGAAAATATGACAGTTTTGAAGTTTTTATTTATGACCTCAGATAGACAGCTGCCCCATAAATTTTCTTATTTTGTTAAAAGGGTTCATTACATTTGGCCACGTAAATGTGAAATTTTGCTCGATTCGCCACATCTGACCCCCTCATTTTTTTTATAATAAAAATAATATTTGAAATTTTTATAGCGCATAATAGTCAAAAGACTCTCTATGCGGAATTACAACCTATATTTAATAAATTACTAGTTAAATCTTAAACCTTAATCCTAAAATACTTAACATACAAATTAGAACAAATTAAATCAATACATAGGCCTAAAGTTACATCACTAATGAAATGAAAACTTACAATATTTAACAACATAATATAATCAACATTGTATAAAGACTATTTTGAAAATAAGTGAGTTTGAGCATTGATTTAAATCCCACCGAATCCCACCGTCCGCGGTCTAGCGTCCTAATTGGCAACGCGTTAATCCACACTTTGCCACTCTCGACCCAGGTGCTAAATGGGTACCCGGTAGGATGCGAAAGATATTGTATATTTGAACTTGTCAGCGCCATAATGAGGCTCGCGGCGATATATGAATGCAAGGAATGCTCCCCAGGTAGTGGAAATTGTGCACTTTTCGTGTGGGCTTGAAATGAATCCAATGATCGGGGTAATAGGGCCTAATATACTGTAACGCCCTTTGAGCCATTCTAGGAAAACCGCTTTACAAAAATTGGCTATCATTATTATTAACACTCTTCAAAGGAATTTACCCGAGTCCGGGAAATCCAGATCATTTGCAGGTCCCAGCTGGGACTGATGAAAAAAATCCAGGTAATATCTGGAAATCCGAAAATCACAATCAGTCAACAAATAAACGTAATCAATTTCAATATTCATGCTATATTTAAAGACTTGTTTGTCTCATAGATAGATCAAAATTTTCTGCTTGCGCTACGCGCTCACATTTCATAATTTTATTCCTATTTAAAAGGGCGTGAAGAAATAAAGGGTTAAATTTCTTGATTTTGGTCGCTTAGACCAAGTGTAAGCTTGCTTTATCATTGTCCGAGATCTGTTTAAAATCAAGCTTAAAAATTCCAGGAAATTTCTATGAATTTCGTGAAATTTGGGATTCATTTTCGGAAGATTGTTTTGGATCATTCTGTGGAAACACTGGGGCAGCGCCCATCCCAGATCAGCTGGTAACCTTTGACCTCTTTAAGTACGGTACCTGGCTGACGAAAAGTTACGTGTCATCTTTTTTTTCAATTTGTTTGACTTGCTGGACGAAAATGGATCCTTGTTTTCAATTTGTTTTTGCAAACCCAGAGCTTTTCCACTTCTTTACCATCGTGATCGTAAGATAAAGAAGGTATTTTCAGTTTTTCTTTTGTATTTGCTTTTTGATAACTTAAACATAGATTCTAACCTAAATGGCGGTAAATTACCTCGGATCTTGTTAATCTTATCCTATGTTTTCGCTGTGCACAGTCTCCACTTGTGTCTTGTACATTTTGTTGGGAATTGCGACCTCGGGTTGATACGCACAACCAGTTTCAAATTCATTGCAACATAATTGCGCAATTTGAGCAGTTCACGAAGTTCCCACGCAAATGTCATTGATTATTAATGGTCTTATTTGATATTTTGGGATGGTCTGTGGACTGGTCTCAATCATGTCATAATGAATGTCCTTTTTGATAATTGATTTTTTTTAATTTGCAAAAGTCTTATTTGCATTTGGCATTAAATTTGGAGAAGTTTGAGCAATTATGATTTGTATTAAGGAGTTTGAATGATATCAAATGAGGTGATTTTCTTTTCTCTTTCCCTACACAGAATACACTCTTGGTGGTGTTACCATTTCCATTTTAAGTTTTAAGAATATTGCATGTGCAAAGAGGGATGTGATGAGATTCAAGAAGTTCATCATGCTTTTTTAAAAGACCATATGATTGATCTGTATAGAAACTTTCTCGAGATGGAGGGGTTTTTGCTTTTGAAGCTTTTGCGTTTTTGTTTCTATACTGGCATCCTAATATTAATTTTGCCAGTGGAGCCTGACCAAGTTTCAGCTAGCATAAGTGACAGATAATGCTGTTGCTCCGAATAGTGAAGTACTGTAAATGCTGTTATTTTTACGGGATTAATTTTTGCGCTTTGCGGCTTCAAAACATATTCGCGGGTTTTTAAATTCGTGCTGCACACTCCATAATCACAAAGTCACTTCCTTCTAAGTTCTTGCCCATCTGTGAATGGTTTTAATTAAAATTTCAGCAACGAAATTGTATTTTCTGATCATAATTCTAGCTCTAGGGCGGCATAATTCAGCATTGTTTTGATCTAATCATGAGCTTTTGTGACATTTAGCGCAACTTTTTTTTGCAAGGCAGACATCAGGAAAGGCAAAACGGAGGCGCTGTTAGGCTGCTAGCTGCTGGAGTGGTATGGACGGCCGAGCACCGGGTAACCAGGGCTCTCGCAAAGTAAGGAATTACGCGTGGCGCATTTTTCAGAATTGATAATATTTTCCAACACCCAAATCAGTTAGCGCGCGCCGTTACGCGCGCGCGCATTACGTGCGCTCACGATACACGCGCGAGCGTGCGCGCTGCTTAAACGGACGATCGGGAACATTTTAAAATTGATTTTTGAGGCGCTAATGAATTTTAAAAAATACTCTGTATACCTTCCAATTTGAACTCCCGTTCTCCAAAAAGAACGGAGGAAAGGAAAATAAAACAGAATAAAAATAAGAAGTCCTAAATATCTCAGATTACTAAACGAACAAGAAACGTTTTAAAATTGTTCTGAGGTGCTAACAAGTCAAAATATATTTTATATTTCTTCCGTTATGAACTCCCGTCCTCTAAAAGGAACGGCGGAAAGGAAAATAAAACAGAATTAAAATAAGAACTCCTAAATATCTCAGATTACTAAACGGACAACCAGAAACGTTTTAAAATTGTTCTGAGGTGCTAACAAGTCAAAATATATATATTTTATATATCTTCCGTTATGAACTCCCGTCCTCCAAAAGGTACGGCGGAAAGGAAAATAAAACAGAATAGAAATAAGAAGTCCTAAATATCTCAGATTACTAAACGGACAACCAGAAACATTTTAAAATTGTTCTGAGGTGCTAACAAGTCAAAATATATTTTATATATCTTCCGTTATGAACTCCCGTCCTCCAAAAGGAACGGCGGAAAGGAAAATAAAACAGAATAGAAATAAGAAGTCCTAAATATCTCAGATTACTAAACGGACAACCAGGAACATTTTAAAATTGTTTTGAGGTGCTAACAAGTCAAAATATATTTTATATATCTTCCGTTATGAACTCCCGTCCTCCAAAAGGAACGGCGGAAAGGAAAATAAAACAGAATAGAAATAAGAAGTCCCAAATATCTCAGATTACTTAATGGATAATCAGGAACGTTTTAAAATTGATTTGAGGTGCTAAACAAGTAAAAATATATTTTACATACCGTTCGTTACGAAATCCGTTCTCCAAAAAATAAATATAAATGACATAATATTATTTAGACAATGGGGGAAAGGAAAATAAAACAGAATAGGAGTCTTAAATATCTCATATTACTAAACGGACAACCAGGAACGTTTTAAAATTGTTTTGAGGTGCTAACAAGTCAAAATATAATTTATATACCTTCCGTTATGAACTCCCGTCCTCCAAAAGGAACGGCGGAAAGGAAAATAAAACAGAATAGAAATAAGAAGTCCTAAATATCTCAGATTACTAAACAGACAATCGGGAACGTTTTTAAATTGATTTGAGGTGCTGACAAATAAAAATATATTTTACATACATTTCGTTCTGAAATCCCGTTCTCGAACAGAAGTCACCAACATCTCAGAATAATGATCGATTTAGAATGTTTTAGAATTGTTTTAGTGTATTTAATGGCTTAGAATTAGTTTTATATACATTTCGTATTGATCTCCCTCTCTGGTTTGGCTCTCGTATCTTGTTCGATTAGCCTGATCAGTGTTTTGACTATAGGTCAGATAAGGACAGCTTGTCCACCAGGAGTATTGTAGGTTACATTTTATTTACAGTCGATCAAGTTATTTTAACAAGTGGATCCCCAGGCTCGAAGTGGCAAGTGAGTTACGAGGGTCGTACAACTTTTATTTTTAAATCTTTCTGACCATTGAGTGACACCACATGTTTGCACTGTAATTTGTGTGTGGATTGTGTGAGCAGTTTGGTCAACTTGATCTGCTCAATTGGTAGATGAAAACACCCCCCACCCCGGAAAAAAATATTTTGTACCAATTTCCAACTCCATATGTCCCTCCTTTCGGCATCAGTTCCTCTGACTTTCCTTGAATCAGAGCACAATGCAGCCATTCTCCATGCTGGTCTGAGTGGTCTCTCCTCCATATCATCTTTTCTTCCATGCTTTATTCCTCTACTATTTTTCTTTATATCTGTTCTAACAAGTTGTACTTCGTTTTAATAGTGTTTGGAACAGGATACCAAATTTAATTAGATTGAATAAATAATATTGAATAATATATTTAGCATGAGATACTTTGCCACTTATGATCTTATTTCTTTAAATCTGTTTTCAATTCACATGCTATATATATTTTTAATTTCATATCCTTGTATATACTTCATTTCAGAGTTATCCCCGAGTTGTTAATCTCTTCCATATTGAGAAAATTACGTTCCAGCTTTCATCATTCTTTTGGACGAGTATGATAATAAAGAAGTTTGCTAGTCTTAAATTGGAGGCTTGCCTTATTGGCAAGAAATCAATGATAATACGATATGATCAATAAAAGTACCAGTCGTGGTTCAAATTCAATTATGGACGTTTTCCAGTCATATTTAATGCAAATGTTTTTAGTTTAATCCAACTATTCTTTATTTTAAATACATGTATAGTTTACTGAAGAATATGCATTTTGGCAAGGCAGTTTGACATTTTAGAACCGACTGAAAACGTAGACTAGCCCCTTTCACGAACCCTCCTCCCATCCCTTTTGTTTACGGAAAAGTACAAATTGCGCAATCTTGATCGAGAAGCACATGGTCATCAGAAATCTGATACTTGTGTTGTCTAAGGTTTTCATTCTATTTGGGAGGTGTGTTTGGGGGAGGGTGGAAAATACCGTCAGATCAAAATGCGAGACAAAGCTTATTTGACTTTGAAGGGATATCGAGGTTTCTTGAGCATTCATGATGATGTACCGTTTTGGCCAGTTTTAGCATAACTGTGAGACATGAAATATAATGGTAAGAACATAGAAAATATTGGCATTCATGATCTATTACTTCTATTGCCTAACTTTGGTAAAAACTTTTTCAACTTATTTTCTGTCAAACACGTGGATTAGTCTTCTGACTTTGAAACAGAGGGTCGTGGGTTCGAATCCCAGCCATGGCGTAATTTCCTTCAGCAAGAAACTCATCCACATGGTGCTGCACTCAACCCAGGCAGGTGAATGGGTACCCGGCAGGAAGAAATTCATTGACTGCTTGAGCGCCTATAGGCAGCTCAGCTACAGCCGGGGTAATAATAATAGCAGGGCCCGCTGGTAGAACAGTTTTCGAAACTGAAGTGGCTACCCTAGGTATTTTTGTTATTACTTATAAAAAAAGTTGTATAACTTTTATCTTTGCTTGAAAAAAATCACAATTATCCAACACTCGAAACTTTGCACTCCAACAATTGTAAACAAAGGCATATCTCAGTTTCAAGATTGATTTGACAATTCGTGCAGGTAAAAAAAATACCAAAACCTCACCTCAACCCAAATATTACACATTCATAAATCAGTTAAAATAACATTCAACCATGGAATACCATTCACCACTACCACTAAAAATTACAACTTCGACTTTCTTTGTATTACACAAAAATAGGAAGAAATGATATAAGTGACCTGTGTACTACCTTGTAAAGGCCAACTGCATGTTTAAATTAAGTTGGCGTTTTCTATTTTGTGAGTGTTCAGAACTTCAGATATTTCATTACCGTCACGGGTACCATCAAAGAAAGAGAAATTGTAGATTAGCGACATAACAATATCCAGGGGTGGGGTGTGTGCATACATGTACCCAAAATAAGTTTGGAATTGATGACTTTTTTTACTAGTTTGCTTGTCATTTTTCAGGGGGGGACAAAATTCCTTTATGAATGATGGCATTTTTTATTATTTTTATAGTGGAGAGAGGTCGTCTAATTTAGGAGACACAACCACCCCCTCCAAATTTTGGAACCGCGCCAATCTATTGGCCCATAATATGATTAAGAAAAAAAAAAAACACAAACATCCTGTAGTTGTGAAACTTGACAGATAAAAAGGTAGGTCGGAAAGTAAGGGTAAACAAAATTATACATATAACATTTGATGGAGTTAATTCTTTATCAAGTCACTCAAAACAATCATCAAAAATTAATTTTGAAATACTCGATCATGCACAGACTTCGAGAATACTGAATTCAGAGCAATACATTCTTTCTCAGTCATTGATTGTGTGTGTACATCCCTGGATATACATCATATATTGAGAGAAAATGTGTAGCTCTCTCACTATACCAGCTCGCCATGTAGGCAAATAACGTAAACAAGCTCACTTCAACCGCCATGCCTACACTGTCAGGGCGGTGAATATGTGATGTGCTGGAGTCAATCAGTGCCGTGGTGAGCGCGCTAGCGCTGGCATCCCCGGGTCTGGCATGCATGGTAGCGGTCAGCCAGGCGCTTGCTTCGACCAAGGAGGTAGAAAATGCTTCGAGCAATTCAGGCTTGGCGTTCGCGGAAATTGGCGTGGCGCTATTTTTTTCGGCGTGGCGCTTCATCGATGGAATGATTTACGCGTGGCGCTAAATCTCCAAAATTGAATTACGTACTCAATGGCAGCGAGGGCCGAGCACCGGATAAGGACCGGGGGGATTACGGCTATTCAAAGTGCATGGGATCAATCAACAAACATGGGCGATTGACCCAACGTCTTTTCAAAAACTAAACAGATCTAAACACTCACCAATCAAACAGCAAAAGCAATTTATATTTCAACAAAAAATCATAATTTGAATACCGATCTGCGACTTAAAAAAAATGATCGCAGTGCTTTGGAACAAATTCTCGAGATGCATATGAAATTGCGGCTCAAGCTTGTTTGGGTAAATGCCGCCCTCTTTAGATCAAATTATGCAATCTCTTTGCCAAAACGATACATGCAATTGAACCAAGGTTCAAAACTTGCATTGAAATAGATGCTCATAAATTCGCGCTCACCGATCTTGCTGCGAAATACGCGAAAAATTTCCACACCCTGAAAATTTCCACTTTTACAGTAAAGCAATTTTGATTTTGTTGTAAAACTACCAATAAAATGCTTATAAATGTAATTTTGAATGAAACATTTCTTTGGATCTGAAGGATAAATTTCTGGAAATTTCCGTTGATGTTATTGCAGATGGACATCTTGTGAAAAATACAATGGTTTATAACTTTATAATACTCAATATTGGCATTAAAATACAGTTTAATACATTTTTGTCTCGCCCACCAGAGTAGAAGGCGAGACTTAGGGATCCAAATGTCGTCCGTCTGTCACAAATCTAATGACACATAACTCCACAACCGTAAGTCGCTTTTCAACCAAACTTGGATGGTAGATGGACTTGGGGGACCTGCATGTTATGCTGCAGTTGGAGGTCACATGGTACGGTCAAAGATCATTTTCAGGTCAACGTTAAAGTTTACATGCAAGACTCTCTTATGACACCTAACTCCGCAACCGTAGGTCGCTTTTCAACCAAACTTGGATGGTAGATGGACTTGGGGGACCTGCATAATATGCTGCAGTCGGAGGTCACATCGTAAGGTCAAAGGTCATTTTCAGGTCAACGTTAAAGTTTACATGCAAGACTCTCTTATGACACCTAACTCCGCAACCGTAAGTCGCTTTTCAACCAAACTTGGATGGTAGATGGACTTGGGGGACCTGCATGTTAGGCTGCAGTCAGAGGTCACGTGGTAAGGTCAAAGGTCATTTTCAGGTCAACGTTAAAGTTTACATGCAAGACTCTCTTATGACTCCTAACTCTGCAACCGTAAGTCACTTTTCAACCAAACTTGGATGGTGGATGGACTTGGGGGACCTGCATGTTATGCTGCAGTCGGAGGTCACACAATAAGGTCAAAGGTCATTTTCAGGTCAACCTTACCTAACTCCGCAACCGTAAGGTGCTTTTCAACCAAACTTGGATGGTAGATTGACTTGGGGGACCTGCATGTTATGCTGCAGTCGGAGGTCACATGATAAGGTCAAAGGTCATTTTCAGGTCAACATTAAAATTTACGTGCAAGGCTCTTAAGGCAAGTGTTATTCCATCCCAGTCATATTACAATGAAGTTTCAATACATTTCTGTTGCATGCCCTCGCGAATCACGATATTTCTGGTTATTTTCATACGTGGGCGAGACACAAAATCGCTTTTGCCTTGTTGATTAAATAGAATCATGGATGCTCATCTACATGCTGTATTTCTTGACTTGGAAAATCATTAATCTGACACTCTAGTGTAGGCATTGGTATTAAGAACTCTTTAAAAGTCTAGTTTTTGTGTGGTACTTTTTTCCCCTATTACATGCAGGCTGACCGATTGACCATTATGTGTGCTTAACTGAGCTCTAGTCACCATGGCCCTTGTGGCTGTGGGGCTGTGAGTAGCAGCCCTGAGGGTTGACTAGAGTATCCAAGAGTCTTCAAGCTCTGAGGATTGACCAAAGAATCGGAGTATTGTCGAGCCTTGAGGGTTGGCCAGAGTATTTTAGTATATATCTCCAAGCTTTGAGGGTCAACAAGAGTATCTGTGAATCACCAAGCACTGAGGGTTGATTAGAAAGTCTCAAGTAGCTTCAAGCCCCAAGGATTGGCTGTAGAATCTGAGCATCATCAAGCCTTTTGGTTTGGCCGGAGTATCTGAATAGCTAGAGAATCTTGAGAATATCCAAGGCCCGAGTGATAACTAGCGTGTCTAAATATCTTCAAGATTGGATTAAAGTTTACACACCAAGTTTCACTCTTCACCATATTAACTGGAAAGTAATCATCAAGTCTGATCATTAACATTGGTTCAGGTGGATCCGTAAAAGCATTCCTCTGTGATTTAGCAACCATTGATAACATCTTTGTTTACTGATTTAGACAAGAGAGGTATAGCTATTTGAGAAGTGTGAGGGATCTTATAAGGTAACAACCTATCTTCCTGCTTAAAGTTTCACCAACTAGACTCTGGACATTGCTATTTTCCAGAACATAATCACCAATGGAGCATCTCCTTGAATGGGAGTGCACTCCTCGATGTCGTTCCCAGGAGCATGGCCAGGACATGACTGCGGTCATCACCTGTGGAACCACTCATCAGATCAAGACCTTCATCCTCTCCCACTGCCTCAATCCATTCTTTGTCTCTGACTTCAGCGGAAGGAATCTTCTTCATGTTGCAGCTTCCTGTGGAAAGTTAGAGGTTGTGGAATGGCTTCTGGCCAAAGGAGCAGATTGTCGTGTAAGGGACAAGGAGTCTGGCTGGACCCCGCTGCATAGGAGTCTGTTCTTTGGACAGATCTCATGTGCTATCAGTCTAATACGGGTGAGTTAGTTTAATCTAAGTTTGATTTGAATGTAAAGTGCCAAAGACGTATGGTATTTTTCAATCTTGTTGATGAGTACCAGGAGCGAATGTTTTCTTATGATCTGATTGTTTCTATGGACACACATGAACATTAAGTCTCTACTTTTTTTGAAACACCCAGAGGAAAAACTATGCACATAAGTGCATATTTTGAAGACATTCTTATTGTAATTGGTTTCATTTTAAAGATTTGCCAGTGTTTTTTTTTATGAAGTCTCTGAAATACATCTTTAATTGAAAAAAATGACCATCCTTGTGCTCTCAAGATTAGTATAAAAATGAAATAAACAACGAATGAGATTCTTTTAATTCTTGCAGTAATCACTTACTGTTCTTTATATTTTCTAGGCCATCAAACTTGATATAAGAATAGAAAAGAATACTCAAGTATCTGGTTCAAAAAGCATTGTTGAACAAGTAACCCACACTTATTATGGCTTGTACCACAAGAGTCTGTACTTGGTCATATGTTTGTGTTTATTTTTATGAACTCATTTCCAAGACATTATTTATTACACCACAATCTCTCTATTCTTAGCATGGAGCATCGTTGAAGCGATACGACAAGGATGAGCTGACCCCGTTGGAGTTGGTAATGAAAGACAAACCAGCTTATGTGACCTTTGACCCTGTGGATCCTACCCAGGCTTATTCATGGGGAACCAACTCGAATTTTAACCTCGGGCATGGCAGGCAGCGGAGCAGAGATCAACCTGAGCTGGTGGATTCTCTAGCCGCAGACAATCACAGTATTAAACAGGTAAGGGCTTTGTTAAATCCTGGCTTATGGTAGGCAGTGCAGTAGAGATTTACCTGAGTTGGTGGATTCTCTAGCTGTAGGCATTCAATATAATTAAAGAAGGGCTTTATTGCAGTAATTACAAAACTTTCTAGAATAAGAATGTGAAGGCTATGTTTTTATGGTCAAAAGCAACGTGAACTTGCCCAATATCTTTTTTAACACCTCTTGCTTGTAATTGGTAATTTACAAAGTCATTTTCAGGTAAGGGATGCCATAATCCGCACAACAATCACAATTGCAATTCTGGAATTTTTATTTCCTTTTTTTTTCTAGATACAGTTGGATTTACCTGATTCATTTCATTTCCCTTGGACTCTCAAACGTCAAGAGTATGTTATAACTTTCCTTTCTATCCCACCAGGTTGTAATGTGCAAGTTCCACACCCTCTTTCTAACACACCAAGGTAGAGTGTTGGTGTGCGGTCATGGCCAGGGTGGCAGACTTGGTCTTGGTGATGAAGCAACCTGTCTGAGACCACAGCTTCTCAAATCTCTTGGAGCCCGGTGTAAGAAGGTAGCAGCAGCGCGGGATCATTCTGTCTTCCTCATGGACAGGTTAGTGTTTGTCTTGTGAGCTTACAGATCCTTTTACCACAAGAGAGAACAAGAGGAAAGTTGATCAGACGCTGATTAAATTTAGAAATAAGCTGAACTCCACCAAAAGTGGAGTTCAGCTTCAAGCTTCCGCATTCACAGCATGCACTCTGAGCATAGCTAGAATTTTCATTGTTGCTTGTTTATATTTATAGACTTTTTCATATGCTCTGCAATATGGCCTCTGTATGGCTATGTCTTTTTTCTAAGACATTTTTATGTTATCATGTTTGACAAAACAATGTCAGGAGGATTTGGGTTAAGCAGTTTGTATAATGTAAGTTGAAATATACTAAATCTCCTGGTATCAATAATTGATGAAATGGCTTGCAACAAAATAGTATTGTTTGATCAATATTATGTCTTTTTTTTTCTTCATCAGTGGAAATGTGATGTCCTGTGGTGAAAACACCTACCTCCAGCTTGGTCACTCCACCATTGGTCAGAAATGTTTGATACCAAAGACAATAGGCACCAAGAGCTTGAAGAACAAGGAGATTAGAGGAATAGCAGCAGGTCGCTTCCATACAGTCATCTATACCAGAGAAGCTGTGTTCACGTTAGGACTGAATGCAGGACAGCTAGGTTTGTGTCAATGTCTATTTAGAGAGGTGACACAACTCCTGCGACAATTGCTCAGGGCTTGATTTTGTCTGATATGTAGGGCTAGGGTTGCAATAGGGTTTTATGTTAGGCTTAGGGTAAGGTGTAGTGTTTAATTGGTGACATGACATATGCTCCTGCAACATTTGCTCCAGTCGTGATTTCTCAGAGGGCATAGAGTTAAGATTTTGATAGAGTCTTTAGTTCAAAATAATGTATAGATTTGGATTGGGGTTGGTTTAGTTTTGGAAGTTAGGTTTTATGTTTAGCATAACATGCTGATTTTCCTTCAGAGCAATTATTGCTGGAGTCAATGTCATGGGTTGAAGTTAGTGTGGAATTCATAGCGGAGCAATTGTCACCGGAGCAGCTTTCGTGAATCCATTAGAAATGTTTCATACTAAAGACAAAGACTGGGCTAATCCTCTTTCAGCGTTTCTCTCGTAATTAGGGTTTTATGAAATTACTGTTCATTTTAATCATTTTTGCAGGTCACTACAAAGGAGAGAAGTACATTAGTAGCTTCCATCAAGTCCCCTCTCTCTTTCTCATTCTCTCATCCTGCATTAAGGATGTAGGATGATCACTGATGCTGTTTCACCCTTTTGGTTGATTTTCTAATACGTAGGTTTTGATAATCTCAATCATTCATATTGTTCTTATTCATATCATTCTTTGCAGGTCACTACAAAGGAGAGAAGTACATTAGTAGCTTCCATCAAGTCACCTCCCTCTCTCATCCTAATATCATCATTAAGGATGTAGTGACCAGTGATGCTGCTACGGTCTGCTTGACCAAGGATGGCGATATCTACGTCCTTCATGAATACCAGTGCAGGAAGGTCGCATCAAAGTAAGTAATGCATTTCAACCTAATTGAAGCCCATTTAAAAAAAGTTTTGTTTTCCCAGCAGAACTACTTTAGTTATAAAAAAATCAGTGGGTCGTGCATAACCCAACACTATTTTATTATTATGCTCCAACCTAAATGCCGATGCCAAGCTGTTATGTGATGTACATGTATAAAAGGGGATCCACATGTGTGCAGACCTACAAATTGAATATAAACATTAAATTTCTCTTGAATTTTACAAAAGTTTCAGTTGATATTATTATTTATATTCTCAAGAGTAAGAGCACCAAAAATCTCATCAAAGTTTAAGCAAAATATATGAATTGCCAATGTAAACCCATGAACTGTCATTTTTAGTTTGGGGGAAATCAATGGTACCCCTTGTCTGCACCCATTAATTTTACAGATGATTACGGAATTTTGAGGCCATGAAATTAAATGCCTGAAATTTAGTATTTCTTCCCCATTTTAACTTGGATTCTTTAATGAATATCTGTCTTTGTATTGCAGATGTAATGATTATGGTTGTTGCGCTTGTACTTTTGATATAGAATTGTGATATGCACAAGGGGCACTGCACAACATAGGTCACCATGCCATATGGTTTTCTCTTCTTTTCTTTTCAGTCACCTGTCTTTGAAGCAGCTTGCAGTGATTGGTGGTCATCTCAATGCCGAGCTGGCTGAAAATGTTTTAAAGAAGCAGGGAGGAGAAGAACTTCATCTTCTTGCTCTTCATTCTAACGGCAAGGTAATACAACGAAACAACATTAATGCTCAGATTGTGATTTGTGCTGTTTTTTTCTACTCTTTTTTCCTATTGATCTTTCTGGAAAATCATTGTGGGCCATCCCAGGGAAACATAAAAGGTTTAAAGACAGGTTTATCATTGTGGACATCTGGCCGCTAAGATTTAGCAACATTATGAAAACAATAAAATCACTGTTAGCAAATAAAAAGTCTGCAACTTTCTGTTCAAATTTTGTAATTAAAATTATGACTCATGTTATATTTGATTTATTTAATTTTGTCAAAGTAAGAAAATGAGTAGAAAAGGGTATAAACATTGCCAATTTGAGGTCCAAAAAAAGGAGATTGAATTTGATCTTATAACGGAACATGGTCTTTGTTTATGCATAGGTTACCAGCTGGCGCAAGAGTGACAATTCATGGAGACGTTGCGTATGGACCCATCGTCGACAGCTATCAGTAACTCGATTCGCCTTTAATGAACAGAACATGGTCTTCGTGACATCAGAGGGCGAAGGATTCCGTGCCAAATTTATCAGTGCCAAGAAAAATTCAGGTATCATGCTTGTACTCCTTTGTATTGTTGTTTTATATGATATCTAAGAAAGCATGCATGTGTTTAAATGACTCTGTACTGAGAACTTAAGTGGACTTAAAATTGATGAGATGAGACATTATAATTTCATTACATTCCTGTTTGAATTTTGATTTATTTTGTTAAATGAGGGCAAAGTAGTCATGTGAAATTTAGTTTTAACTTTCTGTTGATTGATGCACAGTAATTTATGAAGTTTCTAGTTTTATGAAATAACTTGATTATAAACTATAATAATATAAAAGGAAAATGTACGTTTATGTATTAGTGAAGATTTCTATGTTCTTTGACTTTTAATATGCCTCACCGTGATAACTTCTCGTTTTGTAAATTCATTACAAGGGGAAGAAATGACACATTGAAAAAAAGACCAATTTTTTTCCATGGAATTAATTCTTTGATAAATGGTGTATGATTATCAATATTTTTCCACACCAATGTAAAAAAAGAAAACCCACGTACTATAGTAACTACAATAATTTTTTTTATATCTTTCTCTGAAGCTGACATATCCAGTAAACCTAGCACAGAGAAGGGATCTA
This sequence comes from Lytechinus variegatus, assembly GCF_018143015.1. Taxonomy (NCBI): domain Eukaryota; kingdom Metazoa; phylum Echinodermata; class Echinoidea; order Temnopleuroida; family Toxopneustidae; genus Lytechinus; species Lytechinus variegatus. The sequence goes on along the minus strand of NC_054743.1, from coordinate 34,986,392 downwards.
AGGATGTCAAAGGGGAGCAGCCTGTGAGCATAGAACGTCTACCAGTCATTCACAGAGCTACTGGCGTTTCCTGTGACCCTCAAGGAGCCAACTTTGTCGTCCTACAGTCGGATCCTAGAACAAGGTGAGATCCATGTTTCAATCTTTAACTTCAACCCTTAACCAAACCTCAGTTAAATCTTTAACCTGGGTTTTTCATTAAACTACATTTCAATTTTTGAAATGAATATTTAACCAAACCTTAATTTCAGTCTTTAAACCGAGTCCTCAACCAAATAACAGTTCAAAATTTAAATTGAATCTTTGACCAAACTACAGTTCAGTCTTTAAACTGAAGCCTTAAACCAAACTGTAGCTTAGTTCAATCTTTGAACAGAATCTTTTATAATCAAACTACAATTCGATCTTCAAACTGAGTCTTTAACCAAGCTATAGCTTAGTTCAATCTTTGAACTGAATCTTTTATAACCAAATTACAGTCAAGTCTTCAAACTGAATCTTGAACCAAACCACAGTTTAATCTTTAAACCAAATCTTTAACCAAACTATAGATTAGCTCAATCTTTAAACCAAATTTTTAGCCAAATTAGTTAGCGTATTCAGTTCTTGCTTAGTTTTCATCCAATGCTCTTGAACCTTGCTGCAGACATCAGAGTAAAGCCCATCATGACATTACATTATTACTCACCTTCGGTGATATTTCTAGTTTCATTTGTAACCATTGTTATCCATTCTTGCACTGCAGTCTAACAGAGCTTCCTGAACTGAGTGGATCGGAGATTGAGAATGATTTCAAACAGCTGATGGTGGAAGCTGACTCCATGGACTTGATCCATGATGTACTTATCAAGGTGAGTGGACTTCAGAATGGGAAGCAAAAAACTGGCATAAAAGTATTTTGATTCAAGAAGCATTGGAGAATTTTTGAAAGAATTCATACTTATCCTGTTGCCTTCCAGAACTTGATGATCCATGTACAAAGCCTATGGGAATTCAGTATTAAACAGGTTAACCTATTGGCTAATGGATCTGGTGGAGAAAGTGTATTGTCTTGTGCAGGCAAGCCACAATCCAAACTGGGACATGATATATCTGTATTGGCTTAGAAATGTTGTCCAATTTCATTAAATTCTATGTAAGAGCAAAGTATTATTATTAGGATTGATCCTTATTGATGTCAAATATGTTAAAATCAGCAGGTTGAACAGAGTTAGTATAAAAACACATGTTTAGCTTGTTAAGGTTCAACCTCTTTTACCTCTCGTTTTACGGGTAATATCAGTTAACACCTGGTGACATTTCTAATAGGGAGAACGAAAAATTTCATAGAGGTTAATTCATGCTCATGCGCTTTTCCATGTTTCTACTACCCCTCCATAGAATGCTAATAATCGGATTGCAGCTCATAAGTACATCCTCGCTCAGGGCAGTGAGTATTTCAACAAGATCTTTACCGATCCCGATGAATCCTCATCTGAGAACAATGGAAAGATAACCAACAAACCAGAGGTGGTCGTCGATGACGAAGGAACCACAATCATTGACCTCACCGATATCATCGACCACGACGTCTTCCACGTCCTAATGCAGTATATGTACACCGGTACCTGCGATGCGCTCCGCCCCGATTTCCAGCTACGCATTAGCCACTCAAAACAGCATTGTTCTTCCAGCCCAAGAAGCATAGACTGTGACCCCGGTTCGGGGGATGTGTATAACAGGGAAGAACTGACAATTAATGAGAGAAACCGACACCAGTCTGCTTATTCTGTGTATAGGGAACATAGAACGGTCGGAGAGGGGAAGAAGAAAGGCAAGAAAGGGCAGAAAAAGGAAAAGGGAGTAAAGTCAGATCACCTCAAAGCTGAGAAACATGGACCTTTGTCAGCTGTCAGACAGGTTGTGGAAGAAGCTAAGAAATTTGGAATCAAGTCTCTTGCCAAAAGGTAATTGAATTCCTAACAGCAAAAACAAAGTATCCCTTATGTCAAATTGTGCAGTATAAACATTCTAGTACATGTATTGTTAACAGATGTGAAATAAAGATTATGATTGTGTGAAATGTCTCATTTCTGATTTAGCTTCAAGATAAAGATAATGTAATAAGACAGTTAACTCTGCATATGTTGAATCCATTGGGACCACAATAATCTGTTTGACTTAGAAGAGTATATATATCACATGTTTTGAATAATCTGGTCTAGAAAATGCCTCGACCTAGGTGATCATTTGACTTATGGAAGGTGGACTTTTGGCAGAGTTACCTGCACTTGCTCTCTGAATCCTCTGGAAAAAGAAGCACTATATTTTCAGCTATTATTATCATTATTATTATCAAAATATGTCCAAAGTGTTGCTTTCATATAAAATGGAATTCATGTCTTTCAGTAGCAGTAGTAGTTCTTCAGATTTTCAATATTATAATTATTGTTTTGATTCTTAGATTGGACAATGTCAAGGTGATAGATGGCAGACTGAGTAACTTTGGTCCAGCCCTGTCTGCGCTGAGCTTCCATCGCACCAATCATCTCAGTGATGTCATCCTGATGTCGGAGGAAGGAACCCAGTTCCCATGCCATAAGTGTGTCCTCTCGGCTCGGCTGGATTACTTCCAAAGCATGCTGGGAAGCGGATGGATGGAGGTGAGTTGATGAAATTAAATAGCGGTAGTAGTAGTAGTGGGAAAGTTTGCTTCATCCCTTAAGGAGGTATTCTGAGAATCAAACTTAGGTTTAACCCTAGTCTAAACTAGAATTTCAAACCACACTTCTATTGAATGCTGGGCTTCATGATACTTCTTTTCTATCCATGGAAGAGATATGAATCAATTAATTTATTAAAATTCATTATATATATATTTTCTTTTGTAGTTCTTATCATTTTATGACACGATAGTTTATTTTTGATAATTTTTTGCCACCGAATTACATTTCGTTCGCTGTGAATGTGTTGAGAAATGGCACTCCGTAAACGTGTGGGCTCTTTTTTGTTGTAACCTCAAGCAACAAGCGTCAAATTAACAGTGTTGTGCTGTGATAAAGCATGTATTCATCATTAGACACTTTCTCTATATACAGGCTGATTTTAAAAATAAAATCCACATAAACTACAGATTCAAAACTATAGAATGTGTATAATTTATTTTGTACTGTTCTCTTTTTCACGAAGAGTGCCTCTTTGTCTTTCTCTCTCACTCAGGCTTCCACTAATGAACCTCTTAAAATGTCCATGCCAGCTTCGATCCTGGACCTACTATTGGACTACCTGTACATGGACCAGGTCCCAAAGCTTGATGGATGCCAGGACCTAGAGTTACTGTGTAACACCATCGTCATTGCGGACCAGCTCTTTGTGACCAGACTCAAGGATATGTGTGAGATAGCGTTGGTCGACCTCGGTAAGAGACTTTCCTTTTTCTGTAAATTTTATAAATCCCTGCATTGAAAATTAAAAGACAAATATTTTGTAATGTACAAGACCTCTTAGCAGGTCAGGGCCCCGTAACACAAAGGCTTAATAGCGACTAATCACTAAATGAAATTGCCTATCAACATAATTGTGCTGCGAATTTTGTTCAGTAGACTAGGAACTGATCAGAATTGTTCTTTCATATTAGCAATTAATTGCTAATCTTTTGTGTTTGGAGGCCCTGGTGAGTGTTTCATCAACATTTGTTGTCTGACAAGTTGTCGGATCTGACAACTTTCCTGGATTTTGATTGACTGAGAAGCACAATTCCTACAGTGACTGTAGAATAACACATACTTTGGCTTAAAAAAAGCCCAGGGACCCGTTGCATAAAACTACCATGGTAGCAATGCTCATGATCAGCCAATCAAAATCAAGGATTCCATGAAAGATACCACTGGATGGCAAAGTTACCATAATGGTAACTTTTATGCAACAGGGCCCTGTTATTATAGACTTAAATCAACTCAATTCAGAAAGATACCCATATCATTCATAAGTTCATAAAGATTTATTGTTATAATAAATGCAAAACTTCTATAATAATTTTACTTTCAGCCAATCACATTTAATGATTTTGGCAGCTTTGAACCATTGCTGGAAATTTATGTTTGTGATGAGTTTTATATATGAAACAAAGGACATATCTGTATTAAATACCCTAATCACTTTCATTTTCAATATCCACAGTAACACTGAGGAATGTGGCCGAATTGCTAGAGTTTGCCAGCATGTACCAAGCCAAGCAGCTCAAAGCAAGCTGTCATCAGTTCATATGCCTTAACCTTGCATCCTTGGTTGAGTCTGGGAGTCTAGAACCGCTTGATCAACACGTTCTGGAGGATCTCTCAACATCGTACAAGCAAACTGTAAGTTGATTGATAATCACCAATTTTTTTAGTCAGCATTTGCCTCTTATAGAGGGTTACTGACATTCGTCATGATGACAATCCCGATCCTGGGACTTCTTTCGGTCTTGTGCATCCTCCTTGTTCAGACCAACCTCGTTTCTTTCCTTCTTCACCATATCATTCCCTTTAACCCTATCTAGGCCGGGGGGGGGGGGCCTCGGAGGCCCCCCCTCAACGAATCGCGCGATATTTTCGCCGTGCGAAATTTTTTGACCGCGCCGCTCGCTGACTTTTTACTTTCAAGTCTTGCGCAACTTTTGAGACCAATTTTGCATCACCCGGGTACGTGGTTCCGAAATTACGCAACATTATGTAAGTGCATGTCAGACCGAAAATTGCTCAAAAACGTGATTTCGTGTACAAAGTCAATGCAAATTGTGTTTTCAACCAAAATTCATAAATGTATGATTATTTATTGTTTTTCTAGTCTAAATGTATTCATTTTATGCTTTTTATGATCACAGAAGAGTCCCCAACAAATTTCATTGAAAAAACAATGAAAAACAAAAGGTCCAAAAAACAAAGAAATACATAAGAAATTGCAAAAAGCAATATAATACATAAGAAAATGATTCGATATCACAATTTTTTTCATGTACGCTTGCTAAGGACACCACAAAGAGTTTCTATACCAAAAATTAGTACATTTAGAGCTTTATTTAGGGAGTTAGAGGGAAAAGTATGATTTCGCATACTAATTACGCATAAATTAGCATAATCACTTAATCGCGATTCGCATGAAATAAATTACTATACAATCTTGTAGATTATGCCCCAGGCAACCCGCGTGCCAATTTTCGGCGCGATCACGCGGTCGACGGCCGAGATCTTAGGGGGGGCCTGGGAGGCCCCCCCCCCCCCGGCCATAGGAACTCCCAAAATACCCCGGCCTAGATAGGGTTAAAGAGACCTTCAATTGAAAAATCATGGGAAATCAAGGCTAATCTCAGAGCAGAGAAGGAATTCAAACCTTTCACCCGGGTGCATGCCTGGGGGTGTTATGTAATAGACGGGAGGTCGACTAGAATAGGAGAACAATAGTTAGTAGTCTAACCAACCAGAAGTAAGCTGTGTGTTTTCACTTTGAAACATGCAACTTCACAGAGGATATCTATTTTGGTTTAGCAATCAAGAGACCTGCTAAGAAGTAACAATCGCGAGTTCGGTCAAACATGTGCTGTCCGAACTTTTGTCGCATTAGTCCGACGGGTTCATATTATGCAAGTCAATTGGCCTTTTGCAAATTTTGTATTGATTCAATTTCTCCATGATATGTCAATCCACTTCCAGGTCCTCTCTCCCTTAACACTGCCCATCCATCTCAAAGCCCTTCTCTTTTCCGCTTCCACAACAGGTTTTTTTTTCTCAGGCTTTCAACTTGCACAAGTATGATAATGAAAGTCCTTATAAAGCATTTTAGCAGCTAGGCAGATCCATAAATTAAACTTTTTTGTACATATGACCTCCATGTTTCTTCATGAAAATTAAGTAGCATTACAACAACTTTCCAAATGAACTGGAAAACTGAGAATTCATTAACAGGTCACCAGCCTTGTGTAAAGTCCTAGACAACATGCAAACAGCTTTATAAAACGTATTTATAGTGTGTAAAAACCATCAGTGCAATGAAATCTTTATATCTCAGACATCATTTAAAGTAATTTGTTTGATAATTTTCACAGCTACCATACACCAGATTCATCAAGCCATCAATGAATGCACCAGACATCAGCCACATTGACCCTAACCCACCTGAAGATAATGCCTCCCATCAGGATTCCACAAGCGCTCCTGCACAACCTAAAGCCTGGAACCCTACTTTAAACGACTTTGAGGCACTTGCTCGCAAGGCCAAGGCAAAGCGGAAGGGACGCCGACGCACCAGCAGCACCGGCAAGCAATCGAGCATGTCCATTAGCGAGAGCTGCGATGATGCAAGCATTTCCCAAGGAAACAAGACGGATGCGGCAGCCCGGTCTGACTCCTGCAGTGAGGCCTTGCAGGACATGTCCATCTCAAGTCCTGCAGAGGTGTCTTCAAACCCAGAGGCTCAAAGAACAGTATCACCTACTCCTGTTGATCAAGTGAACACAGAAGCATTGATGTCTCCTGATAAAGTAATGCCCCCTGGAAGCGTGGATGGGATGTATGCACTGGAGAGGAAACACAAAAGTGAGGGTAATATGGCCAATAGAAAAGAGAGGAAGAAAGATCCTGTCAAAGTTGCTGTCCACAAGGGGGATCAAGAGATTAAGGTAAGAATACATTTGAATTACTATTTGGTATGATCTCACTTCTATTTCCTGTTTTGATTTGATTCCATAGTAAATTGCTACCTGGGGAGCGTTCCATTAACATTTTTGTCCGACAAGTTGTCAGATCTGACATCTTTCCTTGATTCTGATTGGCTGAGAGGTACTATTACTATGGTAATTGTTGGATGAAACAGAACTTGTCGGACAAAGTCCCTTCATGAAACGCTCGCCAGGTCTACACCCACTTGGTCTATTCTCTGGTCGGTCTCATACTCTCATCTCACATGGTCTATCCTAGTTTGTCTTTTACCAGTTCATCCACTAACCATTTGGACTAATTGCCTTTAAGCCCATCTACCATTTTTTCTCACATCCATTTGGTCTGTATACCCTTCCCATCTAATATTGATTTGGTCTAGACCATAGAGTCTAACACAAACTGTTAGGCCAAACTTTCATTTGATGAAAGGGCAACTAATGAGTAGGTAAATTGGAAATTTAGCGTAAAACCAAAACCAACTTGGTTTTACGCTAAAATGGTGACAGTTTATTAATTGAGTATTTGATCTAGAGTTGGTTGGACCAAATAGTAATTATACCCAGTTTATATAGACCTAGAGGTTTTGACCATGGTAATGTTAAAAAATCTGAGAATAAGGCTGTCTGCTAGTAAACCAAACAAGTAGATTCCACCAGATTAAAAATTCCACAGATGAGTATCTTGGAACATACATCTACTGGACACCTTGTATTACCTTACATTTTTTTCTCCTGCATTAATTGATAATTTGCTACTTTCCAAATATCAAAATCATGCACTATGGATGTTTTTACCTTTTCTCTGTCTTTTATACACAGGGAGAAAAGAATGAACATTCATCTGGCAGCACCAAGACTTGGAGTTGGGCAAGGTAGGAATTTCCATTCTTTGTAAAAAAAAAACGATCAAAGACATTTCATACACGTCTTGGCTTTTTTTCCATTCCAAAGAAAAACACTTGCCGTGTATTTCCAAATTAAATTAATCTTGACGCACTAACCCATATGGCCTAGATTAATTGCCTCGAAATCACAGCAAAACCATTGTTAAGAATACAAATTGAAAGAATGGTTGATTAAAGATCATTAGACGACATGACGAGCATCTCAAAGGTTTCATTTGTAGGATCGCTTCATATTATTATGAATTCGGTCAAAGACGAATAATAATTGTAAGTATTCTTGTTCCCCAGCCCCAAGAGCCCAGTGACTGGTCTACGGGATATCATGCAGTCCCAGTCAGATAACAGGTCCCTCACCAGCCCTCAGGCCAGCACCTACACTGCACAAACCAATGCTACAGGGCAGGCAGCCAAAGCGCCCTCAGTGTCCACCACATCACCACTCCCGCTGTCCCCCACTCTCTCCCCCACCCAGAGACCGCAGCCCTCCAGCAGGGGCCACCACACCCCCATGGGGAAGAAGTCGCAGAAGCAGAGGAAGAAGGAGGCTGCCCTGATTGGGGGCGGGACGGACGAGAAGAAGCATGGGGGCGGGGAACGAAGAGATGGACCGGTGGCAGGATATCACAAGCCTGTGGCGTGTCCTTGGTGAGTTCATCCTCACGCAGTATTTACAACCTCATAGTTCAGAGTCTATGAACTCTCTCACATGGCCAAATGATTTAGGGCAATTCCATTTAATGATCCAACCATTTTGTTTGACCCCCATTTTCCTCCATTTTTACAGTATTTTGTAAACTTCTCATGAACGGTTGAGAGCATTTCCAAATTACATGAGAACTAGATTACAGAAAGATAATTTTAGAAAGGTCCTGCATATTTTGGGGTGTGGACATAAACATCTGTATGGATTTTCCTTTTATATGACCTATAAATCCATGCAACCAGTACCATCCTAGATGATATTTAATGAAGCTGTTTATGTTCATAAAACTTCTCTACAAAAGAAAGGAATGTGCGGTGTCATGTGGGATGACCAAAGGTTTCAGCAATGTCTTTGCAAATTCTGACTGTATTATTTCCAATAATCAATTAGTGACGATATCAATTGCATTTACAATATATGTTCGACAGCAAGAACTGGGTTCAATTATTGTTCATGACCATATTCTGTATTCTGGATTTTGTCCAATAATATTTCATGAAATAGATAGTGACTTTTATTGACTACTTATTGGCTATTTAAATCCTTGCATCTGATTGGCTCAGAGCCAAGTTATGAGTGAGAATCGCTGACAAAATACTTCATGAAACACAGCCATAATGACATTCTTTATAATTCTTGTGTAAACGGGACCAAGGTGCTGAAATCCTTGCATCTGATTGGCTTAGAGCAAATTTGTCAGTGAGAATCCCTGACAGGATGTACCATGAAACACTCCCCTAATGACATACTTGATAATTGTGTAAACAGGGCCAAGGTGACATCCCCAGTCCAGCCATCACAGGTTTCATTCCGTGACCTTCAAGCTGAAGACAGAGCAGTCGAATCCATCTGGGATACGATCCCATCTTCCCCGGACAAGAGAACCTCCGCATCAAGAAAAATAAGGTGAGGTGTTCTCAATTATTTCTTGTCCTACATTGAGAAGTGGAATTTCTGGGAACAGACCAGTGTTCAGTACCTCAAAGTTTAGTGATTGATTGTATGTTTGATTTTCAAGATTGGCTCTAGATTGTGGTCAATGCAATCATTCCTAAAGATATTCTACAATGATTCCATAGCGTTGTGATACGGGCCCCAGTTTGTAGTTAGTCAGTTAGTTTTGGATTTTAGCTCAAATGGTCTGTACTCTGTAGATGCAGTCCAACCTATCTATCAAGGCCACCCAATTGAAACAGAAAAAGTGACCACTGTAGACAAGTTGCCTTTAATAATGATACAACCTAATCATTATTATACTTCTTTATATAGCACATAACACTTTATCAGAAGTCTCTTGCTCTACAGTAATAAGCATAATTACCCTGGCTTTAGCAGAGCAGCTGTTACAGACACTGCATATCAAGGAATACATTCTTGCCAGGTACATGTACCCATTTACCTCACCTGGGTTGAGAGCAGCATATTGTGGATCAATTTCTTGCTGAAGGAAATTATACCGTGGCTGGGATTTATTTCATGACCCTCTGTTTCAAAGTCTGGAGACTAATCCACTTGGCCACAATGCTCCTTAATATGACAGGTTCTTTGATATATATTCATTTCAATTTCAAGACAATTTTGGTGGCCACTAAAAACAGGTTTTTCACTACAGGTAGGTGGCTAAAAAGACAAGATTTACTGTATCTACACATACTCAGATTCTTTCAATGTGTATGTACAGACTGACTGATAAGGATTGACTTTTGGTCAAATTCTAAAGAAAAATGGAAGATTGCAGAAACGATTCTTGTAAACACTTAAACATATAATGCAAAATTGGAGTTGAAGTGTGTGGATGAGATGTTTGCTTGTTTGATGGGTTTGTTTCCTTAAAGTTGAAAGTGTTTATCGTCAGAAAAGATCAGTTTTGAGTTTAGTTGAAGTGCATTTAATCTGGTTTTCTATTTTGTGAAATATGGGTTGCAATTTCTTATTTGAAATTTTAATCCTTTTTTTTATTTTGTATTTTTCATATCTTGTCAATTGAAAAATTGCCTTTCTATCAACCAAACTAAGCACTAGTCCGTTTCATGGATAAGTGGAATTGTTTGCAAAGCTTTTATTTCATAATTCTAAAGGAGAAGGAAATACCAGTTGACAGTAATAAAACAGAAAAACAAACAATAGAAATTAGTGAAAGTTTGAAAAAAATTTGAATACAGTAAATAGTTGGAATGTTATAAGAATTTGAATAGAATTGTGGACATCCTCCAATTGCAATGTGACCAACATGTATGATGTTACTCTAGTACAACTCCCCCATTACTATTTTACTCATATGGACTTTTATTAGGTCTATCCATAGATCAGGGCCCTGTCTTACAAAGAGTTACGATTGATCCAATCAATCTTAACTCTATGGAAATCCATCAGTGTCATATTTCTTTTCAACAGGAAATTTGCAAATGGCTTTGTTAACAAAGGGGAACACACCAAATTTTTAAGAAATCAATGAATTTATGGATTTAAATTCATATCTAGAAATTTTTTTGAGCAAACATGCATTTTATATGTTGACATTACTGGCTTTCCATAGTTGCGATTGATTGGGTCAATAGCAAATCTTTGTATGACAGGCCTCAGGTGTTTTTTTCATGGGAGATCATGTAATGTAGATTTCACAAAATTTTAATATTGTCTGATACATGAATATTGTCTGATAGCTTGCAGACTATGATGTGCAAATAACTTTTTTTTAATAATTAAGCTACATGTTTAAAGTCATTTCTTGTTTTGCATCAGATTTTGATGGAATTTTCAGTATTAAATATGCTTTGATGATTTATTTATTTCTATTTATTCCAATCAACTGTTTGTTGAGAAGGACTTGCCCTATAAAGCCTCATAATTTGAAATACAGTCTTGGAAAATGAATGAAAAAAAAAATGTTTTAAATGTAAAAAATGCAATGATTTTAATTGCTGTTAATAATACAAACAATAGTGGGGTTTGGGGGAAATTTGAAATTAAGCAATTTTAATTGCTATTAGTTGTAATAAAAACATCAGGTTTTTATTTAGAATTTCCTTTCTTTCCTGACTTGAATTTGACAAACTTTATTGAATGAATCCTCAATGGATAATGAGTGTATCCACCCTCCTCCTCCACCCCAGTCCCCTTCCTGGTTTATTTTTCAATTGGTCTAATGCCATTTCGTCCAATTACCAACTCGTCCACTATCATTCGGTCTACCATCAGTTCGTCCACAATCCACATGGTCTAAATATCATTTCGTCCACTCACCATTTTGTCTCATAACCAGTTGGTCCAATAGTCATTTAGTCCATAAACCATTTGATCTAATTGGACTAACCGACTAAGTGTTAATTGGGCGAAATGAGTGAAAATAACATGGATATTAGACCTACTATTTATGAGTCGAAATGGTCAGGGACAAAACTGGTGATTAGACCAGGCCTGGATTAGACGAAGTGATGATTGGACCAAATGATTGATCAAATGGTTGATAGGAGAAATGTTGATGGACGGAATGGCATTAGACTAAATGAAGGTAGACCATGTGATGAGTGGACGAGTTGCCAATAGATGAATTGGCAATTTTACCCTCAACTCCCCCCCCCCCCCCTTCACTCATGCATCCTGGCTTGTATTAGGCTGTGAATTAAACTTCATTGAAGCATATCACAAACTAATTGGCAGCATAGAGTACCATCATTCATGAGAGATGAAATGCATGACTAATGGAGAGGAGATGAGTGATGCAATCCTGTTTTACACTGACGACTGTTACAAGCTACTGAAATCCTTGCATTTAATTGGCTCAGAGCAAACTAGTCGGTGATAGTCACCCACAAAGTGTTTCATGAAACACTCCCCAGGAGAGTAAGCAGGGGGAGCATTTCATGAAACAAATAGTCAGTAGTTGTTCACTGAAAGTTGTTATAAGCTACTGAAATCCTTGCATTTGATTGGCTCAGAGCAAACTAGTCAGTGACAAGGTGTTTCATGAACCCCCCCCCCCCTAGAGGAATAATTGTCATCAACATCTCTCTCTTGAAAGAGTTATGGCTTTTAATTCTGAAGATCTGTTTGATTGCAAATGTATTTATGCATATTTCATCATACACTGTCATATCTATTATTTCTCAGTTTTCAATCAAATTCATTCTGGCATAAGGTCTTAAGTGACATAGTAACAGCTATGAGGGGCCTTCATACCTGCACGATCACAGAAAATACCTTGGGATTGACAAAGTGAACATTGTTGGTTAATACCACTGGTCTGAAGAGACATGATAGGATACAACCTAACAGTAATTAGAATTTAAATTAATCAACATATATACGGTACTCCAAGAGGAAGGAGTGATATAGAACCAAAGGTGAATTTTTATTTGTTTTAATTTTGGGGCCTATAAATTGTTCCAGGCAAAATTTGTCAAAAACTATTGATTGTACATGGAGATGTGGCATAGTGCTACTGCATCAATTGTAATGTAAATTACTTGAAATGTTTCAACATATATTTTGGGCTTCAATTTACAAGCATCACTTCCTAGGGATCCAAATCTTTTATGTGTTTATATTGCATTTTTATGAATATTTTGTTTTTTAAAAACTGGAAAATCCAACTTGAAACCTAGATGTAAATTACACACATTGAACTCTTTTACAGGATATAACAATTTTTTCACTTGCATCCTTTTGTCATAGTAGGACAGGATAGATCTTGCAAAGTGTGTTTCAATAAACCAGGAGGAGATTTTGCCCCCCCCCCCCCCCCGCTACATGTACATGCAAACTTGGCTAGTGGAGTGTTGCCATTGTTATTTGGTTTAGTTTTATATAATGGTGCTTTTATTAAAAAAAAAACATACTACTCGCTGCTCATACATAATTATTATACAATTATCTCACTTTACTTAAAAAAAAATATCAGTAGATAAGGCCTGTTTTGGATGAAAACAAATTTGCACACAAGTTTGATACACTAAATATACACTAAAATGATAACACCTCTTCACTATACATGTACACACAAAATCGTGCTGGTGTTACATCTACATGTATATTATAATCTGCTCGAAGCTCATATAATCAGACAGTTATTACAACCTCCCAATCTACACTCACTTTCAATGAGAGTTGCAAAGGTTAAAGGCTATTATTATACATCTGGTTTTATCATCAACCTACAATCGACATACTTAATCAACTCGCCGTTAACTTGGAGTAACCTACTACTAGCCTAGGCCTGGATGCACATGGATACATTGGAAATCATGGGGTTTATCTTGATGAAATTCTTTAAGATTCAAGATTCGTGTATTGGTCAATGTGTGCCTACAAAGAAATTTGGTTTCCAATTGCTTAAAAGAACAAGTCCACCCCAACAAAAAGATGATTTGAATAAAAAGAGAAAAATCCAACAAGCATGACACTGAAAGTTTTATCAAAATCGGATGTAAAATAAGAAAGTAATAATGTTTTAGAATTTCGCTAAATGTCACAAAACAGTTATATGCACCTCCTGGTCGGCATGCAAATGAGGAGACTGATGATGTCATCCACTCACTATTTCTTTTGTATTTTATTATATGAAATATTCTTATTTTCTCCTCATTGTCAAGTGAAACAATGATTAATTCCTCCCTGAACCTGTGGAATAAGCATTGTTTAATACTATATGGTTCAGTCAACTTGGTCCTTATTGTCAAATCTGTAAAAAAATAAGATATCATATGATTAAAACAATAAAAAACACTAGACATAGTGAGTGATGGACATCATTGACTGACTCATTTGCATAACACTGAATTGTGCATATCACTGTTTTGTGTAAAATAGCGAAACTTTAAAATGCCATAACTTTCTTAATTTACATCCGATTTTGATAAAATTTTCAGCAATATGCTAGTTTTTTATTTTCCCCTATTTATTCAAATTAAAATTTTTCTGGGATGACTTGGCCTTTAACAATAAGCATGATGCACAAAGATGAAAAATACAGTATATTGTACCTACATGTAATCAAACGACATGAATCATTAATAACTTCCTGCCATTACTTTAATACCCATAACAATATCATAATGATATACGTAAAAATGTGATTCTCCAATATCCATATCATATTCTTAATTTAAAGAGGTGTGGACAAGATTCAAAAGAAGGTAAAAAATTGAGGTTTACTGGACAGTATGAAGTAACAGTTAAGTGGGCAGTTCCAAGGTAACAGATTGACATTCAGAAACATTTTTTTTTTGCATTCACACAAAGATATCACCAGCTTTTGAATAGACTGATATTGAAAACTTCATTCATATAAACAATTACTGTGTTTATTTCAAGCAATGTTCAAACTTCAAAGCATCGAGGCAATCTCTCACAGATCAAAACACCCATTAGATACAGTGTAGAGGTTAATAGTTTTAACACCTGATCTAGCAACCCCAGCGGCACAATTTCTGCATCATGCACTAGTTAATTGCCCTCCCACTCTCCAATTAGTGAACACTTCTACTGATTAGTATGGTGATTGTGTCCTTTACAGAGATCATGCTAATTGTTCCTTTTTGCATTATTTTTTAGTTTTTAAAGGGGAATGAAACCTTTGGAACAAGTAGGCTTATGTCGAAACAGAAAAATCAAAGAATAAGAACAAAGAAAGTTTGAGAAAAATTGGACAAATAATGAGAAAGTTATGAGCATTTGAATATTGCAATAACTAATGCTATGGAGATCCTCCCTTTGGCAATGCAACAAGGATGTGTGATGTCACATGTGAACAACCTTCCCTTTGATAGACTATAAAATACCCCAAAAATGTCTTATAACTTTTTCTTATGGTGATACAAACACTTTATCCATGATGTATTCAAAAGTCTGTATTACATGCCCTCCTATAGAAAGAACACACGATTTCCTGATAGATGTGATAAAAGGGGCATTTTAACCGAAATATATACTAAAGTAATGGGGAGAGTTGTTCTCAAGTGACATCGCATTGCCAATTTGAGGATCTTCAAGCATTAGTGATCACAATTTTCAAATGCTCATAACTTTCTCATTATTTGTCCGATTTTTCTCAAACTTTCGTTAATCAGTTTCTTTGATTTTTCTGTTTTCCCACAAGCTATCTTGTTCCAAAGGTTTCATTCTCCTTTAATGAAAGTACTGCAGGTTTGATGAAAATACATACTTCCCCCCAAAAAAAATGTATTCACAATTTCATTGCAGAAAATTGAAAATATTGTTTTCTAGCAGAATACTTTATTTCATCCCTCAAAATTCTGCAAATAATTTGAAATGGTTGACTTCTCTGATTTTAGATCATTGATCAATACTCGTATATTGTTTGTTAGGAATTGATGCTTTGATTTAGTTTTTTTCTCCATATCTAAAGAGACATATTTTGGGGTTTGTCCAATAAATGTTGATGTGGAGCCCTCAAAATCCTGTGAAATGCATCAAAAGGGGGAAAATTATCGTAAATAATTTTCAGAGAAGAATGTAGTCAATGTACGGTACCAATCAAAGGTTATCTTGTGGCAATATTTTGCTCTGTGCATTAAACTAAATATCACCTTTAATAAGAAATATACAGTGTATGCTCAGAAATCAGGTGCATGAATTCTTTCAAGAGGTACAACTTACAAAGTCTGTAGAAAGTTTGTTCTTACACTTCAGTGCCCTGTGGCACAAAAGTTACCATTATTATGGTAACTTTGCCATGCAATGGTAACTTGCATGGAATCCTGGATTCTGATTGGTTGTTGATCATCGTTACCATGGTAGTTACCATGGGGGGGCAAAGTTACCATAATGGTAACATTTATGCAACGGCACCCTGGTATTAAAGTTTAAAGATAAATTCCAGTTGTGGTAACAATCTCAAAGTGACTCTTTATAGAATGTAATATAATGACCACCCAAGTGTCTGTATGAATAAAAAATATGTGCCAAATGATTCTGTAAGAAATTGTGTAATTGCTGAGGAATAAGCAAAATAAGCGCGGATTCGGTCACTTCAAGTCGGGTCTTTATTACAGCAATAATAATACACTGTCCCACATGCGCTTATCTGTGTTGGTGATCTTCAGTGTGAACATTTTTCAGTGTATATTTCAAAATTTCACAAAGTTCAGTTTATGTAACTGTACCAGGTCTAGATCCTCAATGATATACTGACAATTAAGCCTGGTTTTACAGACTTTCTCATGAAATCAGTGTTTAATGCAACTACTGGCATTTCTCTTTAATCCTGTACAATTTATCGAAAGTTTTGATCCTGTATTTATGTAAAGTTCAATCATAGGTTATCAAGCTTGATCCTACACGTATAGAAAGTTTGATCCTATGCTTCTAGAAAGTTAGATCCTATAATAAGAGAAAGTTAGATCCTATAGGATACTCATTGAAGATTTGATCCTATACTCCTGCAGCTGTTTGTCTTCTGTCCAGAGGTCAAAGTTTGATCCAACACTAGAAAATTTGATCCTACATTATAAAGTTCCTGGGTTTGATTGCTGTATTTCAGTCTCATAAAGCACTTTCATTTTTTGGGTAGGATCGATCTAAATGGAACTTGATAAGTTTATTACAAACTCAGAATGTCAGATACAGTTTTGTTGAAAAGTTAGTGAATCCCTCCACAAAATGCACTCCTTCATGCTGAGTGTTGAGTGTAGACAACAACATTACATTGTTCGGCAAGCCCAGAGCAACAAACTTTATTGAAAGTTTTATTTTACAACCTTACCTCACAATTAAATATCTATAACATGGCACAACTTAAACACTTTCACTATCTTCATTTTCTGATGAGGTTCACTATCTTTTGAGCACCGCTGTTAATCTCTTTTTTTGTCTTTATTTCTGGGTCTTATAGTTTTGGATTAGCTACCCCATCGTCATCACGAGTTCAGGAGCCTGAGATCACACCAGTATGTACCAGTGGCCCGGCTTCCCCTGAGAGCCCTAAAGAAGTAACCAAGTAAGAAGAAATACTCATTTCATCTTTCCATATTTTACTGAGATTATAAATGTTGTGACCCTTGATCCAAATGGAGGCTCATGAAGCAAAAAAGGGAAGTAAAAAGTGGTAGGGAAATAATCTGCCATTAAGTTAAATGGATAGGCAATTGAACAGGAATTTTGATACAATATCACAGCCAAAATGCATGATATGAAAGTTTGATTCATTTGTAGCACTATTTTTAGCAATATAATTGAATTTTGTTTTCTTTTCTTGTTTTAGTCTTGAAAGAAAATTGTCCCTATGCAGTAATACACCACTGAACTGATCATCTGAAAATGATAACGATAATACTGACTATTTATATCGCTTACAGGTCCAGTCTTCAGTTCTCATGGTGCTTCAAGAAAGTAAATTCCCTTATGAACAATAATTGAATTGCATGAGAAGTAGAAATGAAAATATCCCTAAAAAACAATACACCATTAAATTGTTAATGAGAGAGAGAGGAACAAACAAGTATTTAGTTGGGACTTGTATAATTTGTCTGTTGAAAGTTTTTGTAATTGAATTGGTATTTGATTTCATACCTTTGGTCCGATAACTGAAACCCCCCCCCCCCCTCTCATCCACCATTGGTGTTTTCTTCTGGGTGTACAAAGCATTAGATTGTTAACAGATATCTGAATCTATGAGTTGTATTTTAATGTTAATTATGATGAAACATTATTTTGTTGCAGTCCTTGGCAGAGAAGTGGTGCCGTGTCTCCTCCTACACCGTCTATCAAGTTCTCTGATATCATCAGAGCTGAGTCAGAACAAGAGACTAATCTTGATAAAGCAAAGAACAAGACGCTGGCACAGATTCAGGTATGGTGAAGAACCTAGTCTTATATAATAACACTACTACTACTACCACTACTACTACTACTACTACTACTACTAATTATAATAATGATGATGATGATGATGGTGATGATGATGATGGTGATGATGATGATAATAACTTGTTCTTGTGTAGTGCATATTGCTTACCCTATATATCTCTCGGCCTTTCCAAAAGTACTCAGATATTATTCAGTTGGCTTAAGCTCCTAAGTCTTTGGCAGTGCACATGCATTTCAAACTATAAAATCTTGCCAGGTACCCATTTCCCTCACCTGGGTTGAGTGCAGCACAATATGGGTCAATTTCCTGCTGAACGAAATTACGCCCTGGCTGTGATTCGAACCCATTACCCTCCTTTTCAAAGTTTGAAGACTAATCCACTGGGTGATCTTGTGATTTTAACTCTGAATCAACCTTCAGCAAGAAATTTATCCTACGGTGCTGAATGAAGTTTTTTTTGTGTTTTCAGTGCCTTTCGTTTTCATCTAAAGGTCATCTAGGGGTCAAAAGATCATATTGCATATTTCATTGATTGCAAAATCAGGCGAAACTCGTTTTTCGAACCACCTTGCATATCCTCTTGTATCTCTTTCTTTCTTCATCTGTTTCTTTATTTTCTCTGCCCCTCTCCCCAGATTGAAGAGCGTGCCATAGAGGAGCTTTACACCCTATACCATGGTGAAGCAGGAAACCCAGGTCATTATATCACCGTGGCAAGAGTTCAGAGTGCTGTAGCTACACCCCTCTGGAAGAAAAAATCTGACGACAGATGATACAACTCACCGACAATGACTGCCAGTGTGACCACTGAAATCCTACATGTATTTTCAACAAACAGTAATTTTTGACATGTGCTCCTATTTTGCCTCGTAAAATGTTTCATAAGTGTACTGTAGGTGTAAAAAGATGGTACCGGTATTTTCTTCAGTTATTTACTTAAGTAGGGCTACTCAGTATAGCATATTTGAGTATTGAATTATCGTCAGCTGAAAAAAAAATCATGATATGATAGTGTATCATCCCCAATGAATAATTTTCAAACATTGTCATGGTAATGTTGAAATAGCACTTATTAAAGCAGCAGATGGGGAATGTAATTATCAGATAGGGATGACATTCTTTTTATGACCTTTTTCCATTAGAACCTGGTGAGTTGGATCAGGGAAGATGATGATGATGTACAGCATTTGTATAGCGCCATATATCTTTCAAAGACATTCAAAGGCGCATTGGAGGAGCCAGCCAATCTGGGTCACCTGGAAGGGCGCGCATACAGAACAGTGACCTGCAGGTCTCTCCTCCCGATAACTGGTTGGGGAATGCAGGTGGACCACTACACCAGGGTTCCCCCTACTCTTATTCGAATAGTGCAGTGGGTTCTTAACGTTTATCTTGTGTTAAACACAATTGTCTACAATATTATATAAGACAACTGATTGTGGACCCATATTGTCTATTCATTGAAGCTTTAATGTCACGATATTTTATTATCATTATTGTCATATCATCCAGCCCTATACATAAGTCGTAATAAGATGTCCATTCCTCTTGCCTACTGTACTGCACTAGGTACAAAATATGCTGAATGTCATCTAACATCATTATAATGATGGAACTGTTGTTGTTTCTGTTGGTAGGCGTACACTATGAGTGCCCCTTGATGTTGTAAGCATTCAACTTTTTTGCACAAAAAATGTCATTCTTTATTAAATGTTATCAACTCATTGCCATACCATGCTAAAAGTGGACAGTCACACAGGGTCAGTGATACATGTACAATATGTTTTAACTCATAAAAATATCATGATTTGAGTTATTGTCAACTGAAAACTTCTTCCTTTTTTCTTAGCTAATACACAAATTAAGTCTAAATGAAATCTTTGCTAAATTTAGTCCGGTTCATATTTATTCTCATGTAGGTGGCTTCAAGGATAGCTTACTGACATGTAATAACAATTAGAAAATTATTTCATTTTGTTTACTCATTCTTTTGGAAGCCAATTATTTCCAATGATACTAGCCTGTATTATAAAGTCTTGTTTAACCTGATAGGCCATTTTTACCCTGTACTTGAATTATATGAAGCTGAAAATGTTCACATTTTGTTCACATCGAATGTATCATAATACTTTGGTTTATCATTATACTATCATTGTAGACAAAATACATTACTTTTTTTCCCAGATGGATAGGAATGATTGGTGTGTCAAGTACTCAAACTGTTTAAAAATGAAAGTACTGTTAAGATTTTTGATTCACAATTGGTTATCCACAGTCAAACCACATTTTAGACTAGAGTTTGACTGAAACTAGGGCCCTGTCTTATAAAGAGTTGCAATGATCCAATCAATCGCAACTATGGAAAGCCAGCAACGTCAACATCTGTAATGCATGTTTGTTCAAAATATTTTCTAACTATGATGTATATTCATGCATTCATTGTTTTCTTGAAAATTCACTGTGCAAATGTTGTCATTATCATAGTTTAAACAATAAATTTAACTAAATCTCAATATTGTACATCAAATTCAATACTAATTCTTCTTATTACTGTTGCAGAAAATTTTGATCATTTTCAGTGAACATATTTACACTATTTACAAGAAAAAAAAATATCGTAATTATTCACAAAATCTTTATATAGAATTATTTGTTTTCAGGCAGTATTTTACCATACCAAATTAATTATAATCTTCCAGTAGCATTGATTTTAACGATTTGCTATTAAAATATCTTACGACTGGGGGTGTTTCTAATATTACTTGGCAGATTATTCCATAAAGTAGGACCAGAAAATGAAATTGATTGTTTTCCCAAATTGGTATTATTTTTGTCAAGATTTAAAATTTTGCTTTTCTCTATTTCTTGTATTGTAAGGATGGTCTATAAATGAAAAATAATCAATAAAACTATGCGGCAACCGATTATTGATTAAATTTTGCATAAATACTCCTATCAAATATTGGTATTGTTTGAAAATATCGAGATCATAAAATCTGCTACTGTTTACTTTTTATCGAATTTTGTGTATTTCATTTTTTTTCTCCTATATTTGATTATTTTGTATCATTGAATGATACATTTATGTACAGTATGTTATCAGGCATGTAAAACATGCATATTCTGAACAAATTTATGGAGATGTATATGTTTAGTGTGAAGTTCTAGTTTTCAAAATGATAAATGATGTATTCGGCAGAATGTGTATTGCAAGTTTGCAATATAGAAATCTACATGATTACCCAAATATATTTTGAAACCTTTGTTACATAATGGATTGTATGCTGTGAAGAAGTTTAATTTATTTGTGTCTTTGGATTATTATATTGAAACATATAATTGAAAGCAGGGATGTTCCTGATATTATTTTACTCTGAGGCATATACTCGTGTATCTTATTTTTTTAACTGTATTTAAGTAACGATAACTTGATGTGTTTTGCCATCTTCTGCTAGAAGGACAATTTGGATTTTTTTCTTTTCTTATGAATGTACGTAACAGTATTAAATATAATTGAAATTATGTATGAATAATTGCAATGACAATTCAAACTGGTTTGCATGATTTTTATTTGATTTATGATGTTAAGTTTCTTATGAAAATTAACGATATGCTTCATTATTGTTTTGATGAAGTTTGTTTTTTCCACTCACAATTGATGTTGTTATCAACTTCTCTTAGATCATCGTATTTGCATGGCGTCTAGACATTCCAAGTGAGTAGTTTGTATGTGAACACATGGAATGAAATAAGAATAAATGACATATTCTTGTTTTCTTTTTTTGAATTGTTTATTCTCCACTGTAACAACATAAATCTCTTCTTTATTCCTACTTTCCTCTCTCCCTCTCATCTTCTCTCTCGACCCCCCCCCCCCCCCCACAAAGTGATGTTTTTCTACCACAAATCAAATCAGAATCACATTTGTCAATGTACGAAAATTAAATTGCTTCATGAACATATTGTTTATGATACGTTAATGTATGTATTTTGCATTTTTTACTCAGAAATGAGAAAAGGACAATAAATGCAAAAATGAAACATTGTGCTTAAAGCTATCAAAGAAATTAATACATTAAGTATTGTTTATCAGTATTTATTTTTAAAATACATAAACTTTTGCGTGTCTTTGATGTGATTTGCCTGTAAATACAGATTGTTTATTCATGTACATATATTTTTGAATGAAATAAAAATGAATTTATTTCTTTCCTTTAAAAGGTGAATTCTTTTGTGTGACTCTTGATTTCTATGCAGTTTGTATCTCGTTGACTTTGCAATCATCCATAAATCAGGCTGCAGTCTCAGATATGATTTTAACAGAGATAACTTAAACAAATAATTGCTGTACTTTAAATTCATTTAAATTAGATTTGAAATAATATCTATTGAATTCTTAAGGTTTTAAACTAAGTAAGTGAAACAACTGTAAAACTAGTTCTACTAAAGGTTCATCTGTCAACCATTTTATTTAACTGTCGTTGAGCCAATTTATCTGTTTGTTTGATTTCAATTGGGCTACAACTATTTAGTCTTATATTCACTTGATCTAATCTATGCGCTTTATAACCACCGGTTTATTATTGTTTTTTTTTCATTATTATCATCATCATCATTATTATTATTATCATCATCATCATCACTATAAGATGAATTATCCCTGAAACAAAATATGACAAAGCATCCAAAAGTAATTATTTGACAAAGTGAAAAGAAGGAGAAGAGTGAAAAACGAAGGAAAGAAAGAATAAGAGAGACAGGCGCAAACAAGGGAGGCAATGAAAATCAGTAGAAAAGGAAAATTGATGAAAGGGTGGGGGGTAGTTACAACAAACTTCGACCTCGCTTCATCCAATCTCCCCCATGGAAACTCGCTACAAGTAAAGCCCACATGTCTAAACAAACTTAGCTGCTAGAAAGCCGAGTTGCAAAACTCTTGAATTAAACAATCGATAACCTTCCAACTCCCTTTCATTCCTCAAAAAATCGTTAGGCCAAGCCAGTCCCCCTTTTCATTATCGCAAATAAAATCAATATCCCGACACCAACATGACTGACGCCGGTATCGAAAAGCCGGATAACGAGTGGGTTTGAATTGTTATGAAATGGGCGTGTCTAATAGGGAATTGCAGCCCAGCGAACCATCAGGGGGAAGACTGCAGAAAATATAATAATTTGAAAGCAGTCTATAACCAATACAATGATGGTCCCTGTAAACGAATCGAAATCGGGTTATTGGTGAAAATTGATTATAGTATAAAAATAGACATTGGCATGCAGACCTAACCATAGCAAGGTGAAAATGTATTGATGGAAACAAAAAGCCATAAACCCTTTCAGAAAATCCCAAATCCCCGGCCCAAATGTGTAATCGCTTGATTCGAGGACGCGAATGATTTGATGCAAGAAGATGGGATAGAAAGTTATAACACTGAAGAAAAATAAACCCGAAGAAGTTGGGAATCAATCAATACAAAATAATCAAGCAATGCATGACATGCGATCGGTAAATGATTTGTAACTGTTGGATTGTAATGTAAAGTCTATACTAGTATATCTATCATAATTTATGATGAATTCAAACTGGTTCAGGATCGCGATGCAAAGGATGCGAACATAAAAAAGTGATCCTTTTCGTCAATGTATCGTGGGTTAAATTTTAAATTGAACAAAGGAATCATAAATTCCCTGCTTGAAATACATATAATTTTCGCAGAGGAAAAATTACCTTTTGAACAAAACACTTTGATTTACATTTTGATGCTCTCTCCATGGAGTCGCTCTCTCACGTTTATGTTCTCCGTGAATTTCTCGGCATCTTTTGATGTGTTCCGATAATACAAGTCGAATACATAAATAATTGATACAGGTAAAATAAAGTCATTTCTGAAAGAAAAAAGAAAAAAAAATATTGTGGGATACCGAGATTCAATGAATGCTATGAGAATATGACAAAATAAATATTGTATATGCAATTTCAGTAGGACTTAATGTGTGGTTTCTTTAATTTCTTCCGAAAAAAAGTGTGACAAATTACTTTAAATTAGGACAAAGAGATTACCCGAGTCCCTCCAAGAGTCCTTCCTACCCCTATGTTACAATGAATCAGTCTTCAACATCCACTCAACGTGCGTACCCCAAGAGCAGGTACAGTAGTAGTCCAGATTGGACCTTGTTGTTTGGAAGTGCCCTTTCCCAAAAGCTAACATAGAGGGCACATGTCTCCCAATCTCTAATCAGCACCAATCCACTCATCTTAGATTGGACCTTGTTGTTTGGAAGTGCCCTTTCCCAAAAGCTAACATAGAGGGCACATGTCTCCCAATCTCTAATCAGCGCCAATCCACTCATCTTCGCTCCCCACCAAGGTCCAGTACAAAACTTTGCTGCGTCAGAAAAGCTACGCATCAATCAAACAAGTTACACGGTAGGGGGTCAGGTGCCCTAGTCTCACACACCAAACAAGACACATTTTTA
This sequence comes from Lytechinus variegatus, assembly GCF_018143015.1. NCBI lineage: Eukaryota > Metazoa > Echinodermata > Echinoidea > Temnopleuroida > Toxopneustidae > Lytechinus > Lytechinus variegatus. Next base: position 34,961,808 of record NC_054743.1, on the reverse strand, counting down.
CCCAAACAACTTCACCTCAAACAGGGTTGAAATTGCAAAGTTGTGCTTTTTTTATACACTATAAACATAAGGCTCTGTGTTCATGCACTTAAAAAATATCTATTCAGCGCCTTGCTCCCTCGCCAGATGATTCCACCCATGAATCAAGTATCAAAGTTTGAATAAGTAGACTACACCAGTCACAAGGAGGAAACAGCTGGTAAACATCTCTGGCTCTGGCAGCATCAAGAGATGCTGACCCCCTCCCCCCATCGTGGTCAATGGGCAGTGGAGGGTCAGGGGAAACCAGACCAGAGGCCCACAGGTACGACTAGTCTCTCTTACCAAACTTTTTTCTCCACCAAAATACATTTTCACCCCAAGGACGACGGAAATACACAGATGTGACCGATGTTCTACTAAATAGACATATACCGCCATGACAATTCAATATCCACATCTCGTGCTAGCCAAAAAAAATCTTCTTACCCATTAATTTCATCCGTGGAATAAGTATTACAGTGTAAATGACTAGACTAGGCAAATCAGGACATGAAATGACCTCCAGACCTCCGTGATAAGCCGGCTCCCCAGGGGCCACAGGGCATTCAGCGTTTGTAACATTAATTGGTTGTTTGCCACTTGTTTCCAGTGTATCCCGATGAGTATGCCATACCTCCATGGTTATGCCTACATGTGGATATGTACATTGTTTCTCAATACTTTGGAAAATTTGAATCCTATTCTTTTCATGATTTGTTGACCTTTCGGTGGTAAATCTTGGGGGAGGCATGCAAACCCTTGCCCCCTGTAAAAGTAGTCATATCAAATATTTCTAAAGGGAATGCTGTTCATAATCATTAAGTTGCTTAATTCGTCAAATTATAACAATAAGATTACCCCCATTTTTAGTGCATATACACTGTAACTGTTTTTGCTTGATGTCAACAATGACTGATTGAGTACATTATAACTATTAAAATCGATTGGTCAAAACAAATTCAATTTCAAGTCTTATTAATATATATTCATCAAAAAGTAACCAAAAGCTTAAAATCCCGGCATAAACTAGGGCAGATAATAGACCGATAACATACAATGATCATAATAAAACCAAGATAATACGAAGAAAAATGTTTTAAATTGCATTAACATTAAAACACCAAAGTAAAATCAATTTAAATCCATTTTGAATGTACATATGGCCATAATATTGGAATGCTTTTCAATGATATGCTGTTTTATTGAGTGTTTTCTATCTTACAAAATCTTTTCATCCGAGAATAAAATATTACAGTTTGAATGATCAGACTACACACCAAACTTAGCTTGTTGGTGTTGCATTGTCTGCCAGGTGCATGGTTGGATAACTCTTTTGTTTGGCTGGATTAGCTGGCTGTGTGTTCATGCCCTAGCTATGGTGTGTTTAATACAAGCTGATTTTTCCACATGCACTATAGTATTACATGTATCTTCGATTCCGCGAGTAGATCTACCCTTTGATTTTTGCCAGGCTGTATATTAGTACTGTTCTTCCACTCACATTTTTACCGATTAAATTACCAGACGAAGCACAACTAGTATACATCTGTTTTATAACGAGATATTTTGGAACTTTTGCTTCGAAGTTTGGTTCAAACTAAAGTTCGCGTTTGACAAACAAAGTGTCAAACTAGAGTTCATCTACATGTATTTTTGTTGAAACTTAAAGCCAGTTTTTGAGACGATTTTTAGAGGAATGGGTACCAGACCCAGTTTACAGGACGCTTTACTTCATGCCTCAGGAAAACTTTCCATCAAATTCAGGAAGCAACAGGAAGAGGCATTATCTTCATTTTTGTTAGGACACGATCTGTTCGTTAGCTTGCCAACAGGCTTTGGAAAGAGTGTAGTTTTCCGTGGTGCTCCTCTATGCATGGACTTTCTTCGTGGTCAAGATGTCGGATTTAATTCACTTGCCATAGTGGTTATGCCTCTAAAATCACTTATCCGAGACCAACTTGATATTGCGAGGAAAAGTGGTATTTCAGCTGTTGATTTGAGTGGAGGAATCACCGACAAAATCAGGGAAGAGCTAGCTAATGGTTGCCATTCCTTGATACTCTCAAGCCCTGAAGTTTTGACAGGAGACTCTGGAAGGGACCTAATCACAATAAGCACTGTGAGGGGTCGGCTATGTGGACTCTTTGTGGATGAAAGCCACTGTGTGAAGAAATGGTAAGATGCTTTCATTGTTACAGTATTGATTTTTTTTTTTGATTATTTTTCTGAATTTGATAAATTTATATTAAAAGTAGTGTAGGATTGAAATTGTCACCCTTTTCATATGATAATGAGTTATAACAGTACATGTAGGATGGGGGGGGGGGGGTCGGGTGTCCGGACACTTTATAATTTTGAAGCCTTTTTAAAATTTGGATTACACTAAAAATATGAATTCAATAGTTGCAATCATCTATTTTGTTCTCCATGATATTTTTTAACATTTTGGACTAAAAATTGATGAAACTGCTTGTATTTTTTCCAACTGACTTTCTAAAATTGATCGTCCAGACACACAACAACTATGGTTATGGTTATGTATACATGCAGATGTACAGGTAAAAAATATTGCAGTGGTCACTGCACTGGTCAATCAATGTGAATCGGTTTATACATATGAATTCCTGCCTGGCCCAAAATTGAATAGATACATGTAGATGTACATGTAGGCTAGATCCGGCAAGCATATTAAATTTCTCATTATTTTCGATATTTTGCATTTCAGTAAAAAAAGTTCTTTGAGTAAAAGAACATGCCTCCTAGATAAAATTTTGTACAAAATTGATTATTCATTCACAGAGGCAGAGCCCACATGTACCAACAAATCTTATCGATCAACTCTTTATATAGGCCTACAACATGATTTAAGCTGAAATTTACAGGGGGGAAGTTAGTCTTTCTTTAAAGGTCAAGTCCACCACAGAGCAATGTTGATTTGAATCAATAGAGGAAAATAAGAGAAGCACAATGCTGAGAATTTCATCAAAATCGGATGTAAAATAAAGTTATGATATTTCAAAGTTTCCCTTATTTTTAACAAACTAGTTTTATGAATGAGCCAGTAACATCCAAACGAGAGACTCAATGATGTCACTCACTCACTATTTCTTTTGCTTTTTATTGTTTTAATTATACAATATTTCAATTTTTACGAATTTGATGATTAGGGCCTCCTTGCCTGAAGCACAAAATGTTAAAATAATGGAATTCCACGTGTTCAGGGAGGAATGAAACTTCATTTCACGCGACAATGATGACAAAAAATCATATTTCATATAATACAATACAAAAGAAATAGTGATGTCATCAGTTCCTCATTTGCATGCCGACCGAGATGTGCATACAACTGTTCTGGGAAATGAAGTAAAACTTGAAAATGCCATAATTTTACATTCGATTTTGATGAAATTTTCAGTGTTGTGCTTGTTGAATTTTTCTCTTTTTATTCCAATCAGGTTTTTGTTGGGGTGGACTTGTCCTTTAAATGTACATTTCATCACATAGTGTAACCTTCTTTCTTTTCCCCTTTTTATCTCTTCATTCATATAGGGGTCAGTCAACTGGGACAACCAAGGTCTTCAGAGAGAGCTACAACAAGATTGGTGAGCTACGCTCAATTCTTCCACCAGTTCCAGTCGTTGCTTTGACAGCTACCGCAACCAAAGAGGTTAGGAGGAGTATCGTCCAATCCTTAAGTTTGAAAAACTACACCACAATCAGTGCATCGCCAGACCGGAGTAACATCAAACATTCATTTATGAAATCTTCATCCAATTCACCAGATACCAATCTGGCTTTTCTCGTCAAAGAGCTACAAGATAGAGGAAGAGACTGTGACCGTTTTCTTGTCTACTGCCAGTCAAGGAAGATTGTTTCGGAAGTTTATTCCATGTTCATGTATCAGCTGCCCCCCACACACAAGGCTTATGTACAGATGTATCACACCAACAGCGAGGATGACGTCCAGCAACATATCGTGAAGGACTTCGGAGACAGCAAGGGAATGATTAGGGTGCTTGTGGCAACGATTGCTTTTGGCATGGGTGTGGACGTACAAGGCTGTCACAACGTCATCATGTATGGAGTGCCAAGTCATATCGATGATTATGTACAGATGTCTGGGAGAGTCGGGAGAGATGGGAAGAAGAGCTTGAGTATTTGCATGAAGTATCCAGGAGACACAAAGCATGGTACCTCAGATGAAATCAAGAGATACATCAATGGTGATTCCTGCCGACGAGCAGCGATTGTAGACTGTTTCGGAGAAGCTCAAACTTCTGATGTTGTACATGTATTACATGAGTGTTGCGACATTTGTGCTTTGAAGTGCATGTGTGCTGGGAGTACATGTGACACACCATGCTATCGATTGGAACATCTGGCATACGAGTCAATCTGCAGGGAGAAAAAACTGAGTGAATTTGATGTGTCTGTCCCATCAGAGGAGGAGCATGCTAAGTTGGAGCGTTCATTAAAGCAATACAGAGATTCTCTACTGGGAAGTCCTGAATCCCTGTACAGTGGACCAGATATAGCTTGTGGCCTTCCTTCATCAGTTATTGACATGATTTTGCTCGATATCAATGTTGTTATCCCTAAAGTAGAGTTCCTGAGAAGATACAGGTTTGGGAATAAAGAAATAGGAGAGGAATGTTGGAGGATTTACTCAGGTTCTTTACATCGCGGTTCAATTGCAGGTGATGAAAATGATGTTCCAGCCACTTGCACAAACATGTATGATTCTGATGAATGGTCTGGGGATGAATATGATGAGATTATTTTAGACGACTATCACATCGACAGTGACAGTGACAATTGATGTCAGTCCGAAGCATTGCAATGGGGATACAATGTACATTTTGCTGTATTGTAATGATATTTGAGTGTTTCTAGAACTGTACCATCATTCTACATGTAATGTGATTTGTGATCATTTGAATGATTTATTTGAAGATACCCAGCATGTTATCTTCTTTTTTGTTTGAAAAGTCCTACGAAAGTTTATCTTACAAATTTCAGGATCGGATGTACACTAGAAAGCTACCCTGACATTTTCATCGCTTTCCACTGAATACAGCAAGGTTGATAATGAGAAATATTTTGTTCTTTCAAAAGGAGAAATGTGTGAAGGCTTGCCTATACTTATATTTAAGTTTTGATCGTCAGTGGGCAATCTACATGTATGAAATAGTGTTTGTACATGTTCATATCTTTAACATACAGTATAAAAGTTGATTAAAGAGCAGACACAACTTGAGATGGGCTGTACATGTAATTTTTGACACTCATGTACATGAAGATGAAGACTTTTTTTCAAAATTTGAGATCAAATTAGTAATTGTATATTAATTTGTATCAAGTCCTGTTGTTAGATTTTTGATAAAACATGTTCTTTAACTACCCTTCTTTTTTAATTTTAATTGTAGTTACATTAATTTCATGTACATGTATATGTAGGCTCACATATACTTTTATATTTGAACTACATGTATCAGGTTTAAACACAAGCTACATGTACATTATTGACTATTCTTCTGGCAGATCTTATTGACTATTGTTAAAGATAAATGCCAGTTGTGGTAACGATGTCAAAATGACAGATTCTAATGAAATATCCATCAAAGTGTCTGTTTGTATAAATAAAAAAATATGTGCCAAAAGGTTCTGGAAGAAATTGAGTAATTGCTAAGAAATTAGCAAATAAGCACGGGATTCAGGTCAAGCGCCGTGCCGGCATTCATAGCAGTAATAATTCACTGTCCCACGTGTGCAGATCTGTGTTGGTGATCTTCAGTGTGAACATTTTGCAGTGTATATTTCAAGATTTCACAAAGTTTAGTTTATGTTACTGTACCAGATCTAGATCCTCGATGATATAATGACAATTAAGCCTGGTTTTACAGACATTCTTGTGAAATCAGTATTCACTGCAACTACTTTCATTTATCTTTGCTGTACATGTATTATCTGCTGGAGATATTGTTTTGCATATACATGTAAATGTTTTGTTTTGATAATTTATGTGCATACTTCAACACAAAGCTTGGATCTTTCTATTGAACACATATCTCTAATTGAATTTTTACTAATTGTCATGTCTTATTTTGTTTTGTTTTCAATTTGCATATAAAGAGTATGTAAATTTATTCATGGTACATAAATATACTGTACTAGCTGAAGTAGCTGTGTCTTGATTGATTTATTTACTGCTATTAATATTTCAAGATTTCATAAAGTTCAGTTTATGTACATGTAACTGCACCAGCTCTAGATCCTTGATGATTTAATGACAAGCCTGGTTTTGCAGACTTTCTTGTGAAATCAGTATTTACTGCGACTACTTTCATTTATCTTTATTGTACATGTATTACCTGCTGGAGATATTGTTTTGCATATACAGACATGTCAATAATTTGTTTCAATTTTCTTGATAATTTCTGTGCATACACTGTATTTCAACACAAAACTTGGATCATTCTATTGAACACATCTCTAATTGTATTTTTACCTGTTGTCATGTCTTATTTTGTTTTCAATTTGCATATAAAGAGTATGTAAATTCATGGTACATAAATATACTTCTATGTATAGCTGAACTAGATATGTGTCTCGATTGATTTATTACGGTCATTGATATTTGATTGATTTTTATTTTTGATTTCTTGGTTGATTTGAATGATTCATTATGCATGTATCATGAAAGTTTGGTAGATTGATTTGAGTGCTTGATTGATTGGTGCAGCAAGGTGATGAATACAATGATTTATATAATTATTTTCAAATAAGAAATATACAAATGAAAGTTGCTATTTTGAAATGATGAAAGACCAAAATACGAACAGAGAAAAAATAAGTTGCGAGAGACAGGGAGAAAATAACTTGAATGAGAAGGGGGAGGGGGCAGTCAAATGTATTACTGTACACATGTGTGACCACATAATTTCCAAACACCCCCTAAGCAAGTTTTTCTGTGGGCAAAATAACCCCCTAAACTACATGTAGTTTTCTAGCAGGCTTCATTTACACATTTTTGCCTCTAAATCGCCAGGATATGACTCCTAAGAAGTTTGGCAATGTTCTAACAATAAACCTAAACAGTCAAAATATATTCATTGCATGCCCTCAAGTGCAGTTAGGGTTAAAATACCCCAATTGGAAATAACCAGAACACTTTTACGAAACAAGGAGGAAAAAGCATACCCTAAACATGTTTGGGTAGTCTTAAAAAACATACCCAAAATATGTTTGACCAGTCTGCCTTTCAAAACCAAAGTCATTTTCTGTCTTAATTGGTGTTTTCTATCTACCTAATACATGAAAGTGCAAGGGCATCCTTGTTCAAAACAGAAAAACAACAACCATTTTAACGTGTTTTTTGTCATGCATGTGTACAGCAATATATTTGAAAGAGAGTGTGATAATACTTAGTATAAAAGTGTAGCTGCTATGCAACCCTTCACTCACAAGTGTTACAGTTGTGGTCTGAATATGCAGCCCTGCTAAGTGAGACACTTCTGAGTGATACTAGTAGTTTTTTTTTAATAAAAGCAGTAACTGAAAATAAGGAATAAACTAGAAATAAATGGCTACTGTATGATTTATTTGCAATAAAAAAATGTACACTGTACATGACTATTGGTAATAAGCAAATATACATTCATACCTACATGTACATGTAGGCATAATATACATGTACTGAAAATTTCAAAAGATTAATTTTAAGGCTGGTATTCTTGAAAGAGCTTTTAATCGTATCATGGTTACAGAACCTTAGATTATGCAGATTTATTGCAATATCGCATTCCCTGAATTGCACCACTTTGCCACAAGCATGTATGCACTTTGATTTTTTTTAGTATACATGCATGTGATGAAATACATGTAATAATCATCCAAAAATGCAGTCCATGGCGATGAACATGTTTTGTACCTCTTTCAACTTACAGGCCTTTACATGTATGTACACAAATGAAAGGGACAATTGTTGGCTAAATCTGTTCACACATGTTCCAGGCATCCCAACTGCAAATAAAAAGGTTAACAGGTAGGCCTACAGGCTACTTAGAATTTGTAAAAAAAATAAACAAGTCATTACTTCATTGGTAAATTCAAAACCTCCTGGAGTTTACAATTATTACACATCGAGTAGGATTGTATCATATCCCTTTTTCTGAAAACCGATCACTGTCTCACTTTCTATGTTTTCTCCACCAGAATTATAATGGAATAGTATGATTATTGCCAAATAGGGAACAAATCACTCAGTTGAATCCAAATGTGTTCACTGTTTGCTTGGTATCAATTCAAACTACGCATTCATAGACAAGGATCCCTTGAACTTCATGATTGTGATGGGTGACAAATATCACAACCCAGGGGAGAACAATTACCAAAGATATGGAAACAATTTTATTTACATTAATCATTGAGATAAACACACTCTAGACACAACAAAATTAGATGATTCATGCTGAATTCTCTTACAAACATACATGCACATATCCAATCTCTTAAATAAAAGCACACATTTTCCTGAACTAGATCAATAAATTTTTCTCAAAGTTATGACAATTCTAAAAAAATACCTTCAATATTACTAAAGTTCATTGACCCTAAATGACCTTTGACCCTTGGTCATGTGACCTGAATCTGGCACAGGATGTTCAGGGATAATTGACTGCTCTGTCCAAGTTTCATAAACTAGATCCGAAAACATGGCCAAAGAAGATTGTTGACTCTAAGTGTCCTTTGACCTTGGACATGTGACCTGAAACTCGGGCAGGATCTCAAGTGATACACCATAACCCTTATGTCTTTGTTTCATGAACTAGGTCTAAATACTTTTTAAGTTAAGACTTAAGACGGCAATCAAAAACTTAACTGTGGTTAAGATTTCGATATTGCTTCAATGCTCAACATGGTCGAAGTTCAACTCTAAATTACCTTTGACCTTGGTCATGTGACCTGAACCTCAAGCAGAATGTTCAGTAATACTTGATTACCCTATATTTTTATGTCAAAGTTTCATTAACTATTTTCATTTACTTCCTGAGATATGATGTCATTTCAAAAACTTAACCCTGGTTAAGAATTCAATTATGAGGACAATGCCGCCACCAACGTCAAAAAAGCAGTGCCTACAGTCTCGATTTGCTATGCAGGGGAGACAAAAATCATAAAAAGAATGGCCATTTATTTATTTTTTGAGATAGCCATGTGTTAAGAGTTGGGCCCATTTCTGTTACAACTATATTTCCCCCTAAAATTGCACCATTTCATCAATTTGAACATATTTCTTATGTTTGACATCATATACTGATAATATTCTGAAAGGAAATTGAGGAACTGAAATCTATTATATCTATTATGGTTATTACATTATGAATAAAATGATTTCATCAGACTCATATCATGGGATTTGTCATATATCTTGGCTTCAAAGACAAATAGACCAAATGGTGACAACTGAAAGTCAGCAGGTTTAATATAGGAAAAAATGTGAATATATATAATGAAATCTTCTCTAAATCCCTTTGTGCCAGCATGATAAGTGTCGCCACTTTGTGATGTGTCATCTGCACACATGATTTAACATAAAGGAGAAAAATATTAATGGCATCAGATGAAGGCTTTATTGCTACTAACAAGTATTCAGCAATCAAAATTATTTAAGAGGTGTGCTTACTTATTTTACCAGAATGAATTTGAAGATTCAGACAAATCAAATTCACCAGTGTCAGAATCTACACTGTCAAACTTGAAAGCATGAGGTCATACCTAACAAATAACAATTACTCTGCTTTTTTTTTGTTTTAAACTTTAACTTTTGCAGCATTTCTAAACTTTATTGAATGTGTAATTTAGCCCAAAAATATTTCTCTCCTTTCCTTTTTTACATCTAACAGCCACAGTACATTTCAAATTGGATTAATTCATGATAAGTTTGATACTACATACATTAATAGGTATCCTTAAAACTTAAAAATGAAAACAAGACTGGACTCACTTTTACTTATGGAGTAAGCCAATAAACGCCAAAATTACTACACATTAGGTACTGTGATGGAAAATATATATATTAGATCCACCTTGCATGCATTTTTGTTTCTTTTTGTGAGGAAACAATTTGGTATACACATGTCCAATCGACTGATTAAAATCTAAATTTGAATATAAACTTAATTACTAAGGACAACTAAAATATTCTTAGTAATTCTCTCAAGAATAATTTAAACTAAGTCTCATTCAATTCTGGGGTTCAGTGGCTGGATATTGTTAAGGTCTGTATACTTTGTCATATTGCAATCTTTATCATTCTATCAACATATTTGCAAATAATGTCTGGGGTGTCCTGCCCAAGAATAGGTAAATTTAGTGCTTTGCAAATTGATTCTGCCGAGACAGTTTTCTAATTGTGTTCCTTATCCATTCATGGAGACTAGCAGGGTCAATGCCACTGAAATGGGATGAAGGAAAGCCAGGGAACCTGTGATGCATTCTTCCTGATTGACATTCAAAGATTAGCTGTGAATGGAGGTCTACTGCAAGTGCCACTGCATCTTTCCTGTCCACCTTGTGCCTTGATGAAGGTCGGCGTTTCCTTCCAGGGACTTCTTTGTCAATGTCCTCCAGCAGTTCATTAACCCTCTGTGAAGATCGACTTATTCTCTCTATATTCTTCTTTGAAATCTTTCCACGAAGACCCCTACAACTTTCCTTGAATACCCTATTGTGGTGTTCCATGAGACGATCTACTTCCATATTACCATACTGTCTGCCACTAGGATTGGCAAACCGATTCCACACCAACTCATATGACAGGCGAGGTGACAGGAATACATGCACCTGAGCCAACAAGCGCAGAATGTGGAAACTGTATTTTGGCTTCTTTGCCGCCTTACAGTGGAGAAGTAGGAACTTGTGGAGCCGGATTATACGTTCCCCATCTCCATTCTGCCGTGCATCTCGGAAATCCATGGCGAGCAAGCCCATGCCCAGTGCCACTCTGGAATAGTTGTAGACACCATCTTCTGAAGTGGGAGATGGCAGTTGGATTGGTTCTTGGTGTGGATGTTTATCCTTGATGTGTTTTTGCAGATTCTTCCTGGAAGCATATGTTTTGTTGCATTTTTGGCAACAGAAGTCCTTCTCTTTGAAGTTAACATTGTGACAGATAGCGTAATTGTCAACAAATGACCCCATGATCACATTGGCATAATTGTTGTAGTCACCATGGACATTCAATTGAAACAGGTTCTTTGTAGGTGTATCTTCACAATCCTTCATACCAAAGAAATGGAGAGCAGCAGCCAGGACCAAAGCGATTGTGTATTGCTCAATCAAATGCTCTGCCGCATTAATATTCTTTATTGGATCCTGCGTGACATTGTGTGTTTTGAGAAAATTTCGTGCCTGGTACAAGGTCCCCTTGTCTCCAGCAGAAGCAGGGTCATACAGCACCTTCCACACTACCTGCAAGAAATAATTATAACATTTTTTAAAGGTATGTATTTATATTATTCATGAAGAAATCTAATATTTTTTCAAAAGTTCAAAGGCTTGATGTCAGATAGCAATAATTGATCAAATCAAAATAGGTTATGTGAACTATCAGGATAAGATTTAGCCATGAGAGAGGAAAAACTGAAGATTTTCGATTTTAAAAACTTGTACAAATAATAAAGGATTAACCTCTTTAACCAATATGGGGTAAAAATAGATATCACCAACCCCAACCCCACCCCCAAATAGAGAAAAATCTGCAATTGTAGTGGATGTTTCGTTGTAAGAAGCAGTTAAAGATGTCACATTTTAAGGTCTCATATTTACATGTAGGCCTATGGTTCCAAGTTATCTAAAAATATGCACACAAAATATCAAGTCATAACAAATTCAATTACAGAATGTTGACTTATAAGGAATCAAACCTACTTGGTAAAAGTTTGCAAGTGTATGGAAGTCTGATATGACAGGAACAAGTCCTTCTAATCTCTGACTTGCAGTTGAGGAATTTCTCTGCTCTTCTATACAACTACTTTCACGTTCACATGTGAGCAAATCTCCAGCACTGATGACTTTATGTGGATTTGATGTCCCATGTCCTGGAACATAGCCATGAAGGTGATGCATGATATGGTATATCCCATCTGCAGTGTTTTCATCGTGCATGAGAACACCCAAATCAACCTAGATAACAATAAATTAAGACACAAATTAAAAAACTAAGAGCATGCTTTGTTAACAAACGGCACTGGCTTTTTTTTAAGTGTACATATTCTCATAATATATCTTCAATGATAGATATGTGCTCAAATGAATGTGATTTTAAAAAAAAAGACATTTACATTTTCTATGAAAATGCATGCCAACTGCTGCTTAAAATTGTACAAAATTTATTTTACAAATGGCAGTTAAATTGAGTGACTATAACCTGATAAATTACGAATATGAATCTAGCATTTCATTTGTTTTAAACTGTTTTTGAGTAAATAATGGTATTGAGGTCTGTATATACATGTGTACATTTATTTTACTATGGAACTGTCAGTTTTCAGGACAGTGCGCTATATAAATCGTTAATTTGTACAATTGCTCAAGATAAACAAGGCTGAAAATGGAAAAAAAAAATTACTCTCTTCGTCCTGCCTGAGGGGTTCGTGAAAGTCAATATCACAATAATTTGCAGGATGGTAGAGATTGGAGAATAATGTACATGTAATCTACATGGTTGTATCTAGGTCAATTATCCTAAATTCAAGTTTCATTATTTCTTTTCATAAAGATGTCAAAAATTTAGTGTCAAAAGTTGAAAGAAACATCAAATTCAGAAGTCAGCAAGTGGCATGATCAGATAATTTGTGTATTGTAACACATTTATTGCGAAATAGGGGTTCACTGGAATTACATAGAGATATTACTTGGTTAAAGGACAAGTCCATCCCAACAAAGAATATTTTTCCTTTTAAAAAGAGAAAAATCCACTATGTATAACACTGAAAATTTTATCAAAATCTGATGTAAAATAGAGGTATTACATTTTTAAGTTTTGCCTAATTTAACAAAACAATCAAATGCACTTTCTCATCGGTATTCAAATTTATGTTATACGTGAAATATTCTAATTTTCACCTCATTGTGGAGCAAAACAAACAATTAATTCCTCCCTGAACATGTGGAACAAAAAATGAGATGAGTGAGCGACATCATCGTCTGTCTTATTCACATGTCACTGAGTTGTGCATATCACTGTTTTGTTAAAAATATGTAAAACTTTACAATGTTATAACTTTCCTTTTATTTGGATGAAATTTCCAGTATTTTGCCATTTTGTTTTTCTCTATTTATTCAAATTAACATTTTTCACCTTTGGTGAAACGAAAGGTTAACCTTGTCCATCGTGGGGTGTATATCCCCTGCAAAAATGTTATGACTGTGCCGCCCACTTCCAAGAATCAAAGAAATAGTGAGACTAAATTTGTGATGCCCGGGCACGTGGTGGCAAAAACTTAAATACATGAAAGGGTGGGGGCGGGGGCTACTTTATGTGATTGCATATATTAAGTAACATAATTAATTTATGTAAAAAAATTTAATGAATTTACGCAATATACCTGTCCAACAGCATATTTTGCCTGTTTATTCTCTACCTCCGTGCAAATTTTTGTTACAATTGACTCGAGATCCCCGGGACATTAAGCTCACAAAATAGCCTAGAATGGTTAAGGCACTCTACAAGACAGTGATCAAGAATTCATGTAAATATCTGAACTGTGCTTACCACATTTGACTTAGCTCTTGTTTCCTCCATATGCTTATGAGGTATTGATGATTGTAGCTCCTTTAGTTCTTCCTTCAGTTTGGGCATGTACTGAGAAATGATTTTGCCACACAGCACTTTCCACTCATTTCTGAGGGACTCATTGTCTCCAACATTGGGTAAAAACATCTCGGATTTAATGTCATCAGGATTGAAATCATCCTTGTTCTCACTTGGCAGATGGTGCCCAGTGATGCGATTTTCAATGGCCAATATGTTCACCATATGAAGATCACTGCCGTAGTTGCTCCTTGTAGGATGGCGAGCCTGTATAAATAGGTCAACATTATCGGCCACCACTTGAAATCCTTTATCATTACGAGTTTTGTTCAGAATCTCTAAACCCACAAAATCTTGCTCTTCTTTCAGCTTCAGTTCCTTCTCACTTTCCACCTCAATTTCCTTTGCCCATTCTCTAACCTTCTCATCAAATCCTTTTCCCAGATCTGTTTGCACTTTCTGAACAGTTCCATATGAAGATGTCACACCCCGGGAATTTAGTCGTGCATATGCATCCTTTTTGCTGGCACTCTCCTTTAAGATTAAACTGTTGATTACTTGGTGAGAGTTCATCTGTTGGTTCCTGGCATTAAGAAGAATAGACACTGCAGTCATTTGCTTGGGGAGAATGGAAAGTTGAGTCTTTTGTGTGTTTGAGACAAGGGTGTCACTTTCGCTTATGGCTTTCACTGATGCTAATATACCTGGAGCATGCTTTGTAAGTTCCTCTTCTTGCTGTTGGAACTGGAAACTCACCAACGATTTGGCATCATGCTGCCGAAATGCTGACTGTGAATTGGGCAGGCACAGAGCAACTGCTTCATTCTGCAGTTCTTTAAGGAAATCACTTTGAATGGCCTGTGGTACAGAAAAGGAGATGAAAATTGAAGGCTTTTGGAGCAAAGAGATGCACAACTACATTGTGTGAATTCCCCTTCATATTTTGTGCACTGTCTGCACCAGAACTGCTAACCAAACTGTTCAAGAACATTCAAGAATTTTAAAGCTGAAAATAAGTAATTTGGTGGGCGATCAGTACTTTCAAAGAAATAATGTCATGGAAAAGACATACCGTATTTTTTAACAGAAACTTTATAAATCAGTAACTTGTAGCAGTATTCTTCTCGATTTTAGTACTATAATGAAACTCAGTTTCAGAACAATGAAGATGGCAGCTGTGCAGTAACCAAAGAAGAAATCCATGATTTTCTTTCTTTCAAGACTGCCTCTGTATCTTGATATCACTGTCCCGAGATCCAAAGTTTCCAAAACGTTTGTAAAAATCATCAAGCTATTAGTGCACTTAAAATGGATTCATGTACAAGTACATGCAGATCAAGTTTTACAGATAGATTAGCAAGATCAAGAATTATGTTGAAGTTTAAAAAGGGATCTCATTATCTAAGATTTCTTGCAAACAATCCTTTTTATAAGCATGCAATTTTAAATATGGTACATGTACACAGACTGAACATTCACACAGACTCAGCAGAAACGGGTCTTTTATAGTTTAAACAACGATTGCTAGTGCACATGCGGAACATTGATGAATAAATACCTTGGTTTGTTTTGAATGGTCAATCGAATCATGCGGATAGACTAACTTGGTTCTCGATTTCTTTGCTTGCCAGTTGCTTTGAATTCCCTAGAAAGAAAATCGGAAAGCACATCAATTAGAATTCCTCAATATAAAGGTAAAAAGTTCAAGGGCTTTGTTTATAGATTTGAAACCAAATTTGTATTTTGTGCATTAAAATTGGCATAATTGATTGAAAAATAAAAGTATTTCATACTCATAATGAAATTAAAATCGGTCCACCTACATAGACAGACTAAAAATAACCTGAGACTAGATGTGCATACATGTACAATGAATGAGGATAAACTTACATGTATAAAATGTCAACTTACTTTAGTATACTTATTTTGTTTATAAGCATTCAATTTCCATGATTCATTATTTGGGGGAATATGACCTTTACTGTTGGAAATTCAGTATAGAAATTTGTAGTCATCACTTACTACCAGAAGTATTTCGAATATCAAGAGCTTAACAAGTAAATCGGTTTAATTGATTTACAGAAAATTACAACATTGGTCAAAAAAGGGGTTCAAAACGATTTAAAACATTTTTAAACAATAAAATTGTTTTATTCGTATTAAAGGTTAAGTCCACCTCAGAAAAATGTTGATTTGAATCAATAGAGAAAAATCAAACAAGCACAATGCTTAAAATTTCATCAAAATTGGATGTAAAATAAGAAAGTTATGACATTTCAAAGTTTTGCTTATTTTTAACGAAATAGTTTATGAACAAGCCAGTTACATCCAAATGAGAGAGTCGATGATGTCACTCACTCACTATTTCTTTTGCTCTTTATTGTTTGAATTTAAAAATATTGTAATTTTTACGAATTTGATGATTAGGACCTCCTTGCCTGAACCACAAAATGTTAAAATAATAGAATTCCACATGTTCAGGGAGGAATGAAACTTCATTTCACATGACAATGAAGAGAAAATCAAAATATTTCATATTTCATATAATAAAATACAAAAGAAAGTGAGTGAGTGATGTCATCAGTTTCCTCATTTGCATACTGACCGAGATGTGCGTATAACTGTTTTGGGAAATGAAGCGAAACTTTAAAATGTCATAACTTTATTTTACATCCGATTTTGATGAATTTTTCAGCAGTACATGCTGGTTGAATTTTTCTCGTTTTATTCAAATCAAGTTTTTGTTGGGGTGGACTTGTCCTTTAAAGGAGTGCTCCAGGCTGGAAATAGTCACATTGAAATAGAGTATTAATTCACTGAGCAAAATGCTGAAAATCTGATAAAAATTGGACATGGAATGAACAAATTTAAGGTATTTAAAGAGTTGCATTATTCTGGTGAAGCAGTTCCAGGCATGTGTTCATGAACATTCAATGAGAAAACTGATGTCTCATATTCACTAAAATAAACTTTATTCAAATATTTTCCTTCAAGAACAAAAAAATATCGGAATAACAACTGATCAAAGGCATTACATATTCACTGTTGCAACTTATTTCATTTTAAGGAGACACATCATTCATAACAGTATGAAAAAATTAAGTCTGATTTTATGTAGTAGGATATCAAAAAAGAAAATGGAAAGTGGGGATGTGACATCATCAGACCATCTGATAAATATTCATATATAACAATGTACCCAACTACAAAGTAAAGTCCACGATATAACTGTTTACACTATATTTGCCTATTTTTTTTTTCATTCTGTAACTTGCTATTTGTTATATCTGATTTTGATGAAATTTTAAGTATTTTCCTTAATGAATTTTAATTATATACAATTGTATGAGTATTCTCAGCCTGGAGCATCCCTTCAATAGAAGAAGTATATTACAACTCTTGTTAAGGGTAAAGTCTGATACAAATATATGAAATTACCGAATATCCATGAGAAAAATAATTACCGGTATTGTAAAGAGAAATAGCATAAAAAACAATCTGTTTTCTTTTCTAAGAGAGGAATCTTGTTTCTTTTTAATTCTCTAACTTGGTTTTCATCATACAAATTCAAATAGTGCAGAATTCTGCAAAACCAATCAAGTTGACAGCATTTTTTGGTGAATTTTGTGAATGTTGTGAAATTCAAAAAAATATTCTCATTACACCTCCTTCAGCGAAGACATCCTTAGTTGGCAATGTGGATATGTTACACTATCAGCATCTTTGGCCAAATGCTCGAAAATAAAATTACTCTCATATAATTATGATGCATGAATTGTTGTGGAATTCATAATAAATTCAGATTGAATTCATGAAATATCACTGAGAAATTGTGGAGGGGGGGGGGGGGTTGACTTGATTAAGAACCTTTTTATTTCTTTATTTTTCCTGAAGACAGGAATATAATTCTGCAGCACATTTTGGTTATAAAAAGGGTTGGCCTATAATGCATTGGATAAATGTGTGAATATTTTGAAAATACCTTGTCTCTTTTTCAAAGTCTTCAATGCTTTTAAAAGACATTAATCAAATTAGTAAAACCCTGATTTATGTACATACACTGAACAAACAAAACTTGTAAAGAAAAGTTGATTTTGTACCTGATTACATGACTGTGGAGAGGGTACCGGAATTCTGGATATTCCTTGAATATTGGAAGAGGAGGTCCTCTCCGCTTCAGTTACTTGCGATCTCTTTTCTTTTGGCTAAATCAAATTTAAACAAAATAAGAAGCCAAAATTAACAAATGCATCTAAAAATTTATAAATCTAAATACTTTTATTATAATTTTTCATGTTGATCAATAAGACAAGAAATTTAGTAAACAAACATTCCAATAAGTTTCTGTCATTCCAATTAAAGTAACATTACTCTTTAAATATTTTTGGTACGCCTGTATTGCTTTCATGATATCATAAGCTTTATTTTGGTCAAAAACATCTTTTCTTGTCAATATATCAGCAGAAATAATTAAAGGAATATACCCAAAATTGTCGAGCAGATATCACAACACCTATTTATCAAGCTGATTTAAAATGCATGGCCTTTAAACATTTGATGTTTTCTTTTAAAAATGCAAATTTGGAGCAAAACATTTACATTTATGTGAGTTCATAATTTGATTAATGCAACGTCACAGTAAAGCTGTATAGAAGTATGTGTGTCTTTTTTTCTGGGAGGGGGGTTGAATGGTGGGACCGAGTTCATATAATTATCAAGAAACATATTGTAGAGGATTCTTCAGAAGAAAACAGGTAGCTATCGGCATCTTTGGACAAATGCTCGAAAATAAAATTACTCTCATATATGATGCATGAATTGTTGTGGAATTCAAAATAAATTCAGATTGAATTCATGAAATGTCACTGAGAAATTGTGAAGGGGGGGGGGTCGACTTTTTATTTCTTTGTTTTTCATGAAGACAGGAATATGATTCTGCAGCACATTTTGGTTAAAAGGGTAGGCCTATAATGTATTGGATAAATAAGTGAATATTTTTAAAATACCTTGTCTTTTTTTCAGTCTTCAATGCTTTAAAAGACATTAATCAAATCAGTAAAACCTTGATTTATGTACTTACACTGAATAAACAAAACTTGTAAAGAAAAGTTGATTATGTACCTGATTACATGACTGTGGAGAGGGTACCGGAATTCTGGATATTCCTTGAATATTGGAAGAGGAGGTCCTCTCCGCTTCAGTTACTTGACGTCTCTTTACCTGTGGCTGTAAAGTAAAATTTTATAAAATTAAAAAGCATAAAAATAACAATGCTCTCTGGTGATAAATCCACTTAGAACTAAAAAAGTTAAACATCAATTAAGAAAGTAGTTCAATATTGAAATCCTTAATGGAAAGTGTTAAGATAATCACTTAGAGGCTCAGTTTGGATTACAAAAAAGAAGTACAAAATCTTGGTGTTATTCCAGCTAAATACCATCTGAAGTAAGGTCTAAAACATATCATGTAATTTTCTGTTTATGTTCTTTTAATTCAAGATAATTAGTAAAAACAAAATAGTTTATACAGGAAAATGTAATAACAAAATATTGGGGAAAGTTTAAAGGAAAATTTATCAAATATTAAGAAGGTCATTGTGTTTTTTTTCACTATGTGATGTCGAGTACAAACAGCTGCCAGCAGAGGTTTGTAAGTACAATAATAGTCTAGGCCCTACATGAATTTCAATGGGTCATAATGACTAAAAAATTGTTTTCTTTCAGGAGCTGGTGTGAAATGATGTCTGTTGTCATATATTATAAACAGTCTAGTGAAGGAACAATAAAAAGCATTTTAAAAAGATTTTTGCTGATGAATGATGACCACTCTACCCTTACCTCTTTTTATACTAGGCCTAGTCTACTTTGATAAATATGTCACCACTGGCACTAGACCAAGCCCATTTATCCACCAGGACTATAAACGTTACAGTTATGTACCCAAGTTAAAAGCTTAATTGTCAAACCTTAATTTTTAATACGAAGAATCATTAAAAATTGTAAGCTAGGCTTACATGTCTTGACTTGAGTCTTAGAGATCGAGGTTATAATCAATTAATGCTCATCATCAAGCTTTGAAAACTGCATCAGCCTACTTACCTTCGATTTCGGAGTCCCTGGAGAGAATGATGCAGTCCTTTTGGGTTGTGTTCCTTTTTCCTTTGGTGTTATTGAGACAGAAGTTATTTTCATTGTGATGTTTGCAACTGAATTTTCATGTTGGTCTTTTGTTTTCCAGTAGTCTCTTGTTAGTTCTTCCTTCAAATTAAGCAACTTCTGAACATTGTTCAATTTTCTGCAGCACATTTTACAAATGTAGACCGGCGGCGAATCGACACTGACATTTAGAGTTTCATCTGTCACAACATCTTTCAGGAGCTCAAACAAGGCGATTCTGGACTGTAGCAAATAGTAGTTCTTTCCAGTTATCAATATATTTAAGCCACATATAACACACCATCTGCCTCCTGCTGCTGATGCCATTTTCAATACATCTAGCTAGATTAGACTTCTAATGACTTCATTATGGAAATAGGATGGAAGTTTTCTCAGTCACAGTCACAGCAGAGCCAATGCCAGGTGGCAATGAGATTTTAGATCTTTAGATCTAAAAACTGGGCGATAAACTACATCACATAATGATTTAGATAGATCTAGCCTTTCTAGGACCTATTTGTATTAATTATAATATCATGTACTGTAGACCTCGATCAACTAAGTCCAATGAAATCAACCCAGTCATGCAAACAACCAATTTGAGGCCATGTGGCCCCTGGGGAGCTGGCTTATCACGGAGGTCAGGAGGTCATTTCATGGAAGCTGCCCCGTCCTGACTTGCCTAGTCTAGTCATTTACACTGTAATACTTATTCCACGGATGAAATTAATGGGTAAGAAGATTTTTTTTGGCTAGCACGAGATGTGGATATTGAATTGTCATGGCGGTATATGTCTATTTAGTAGAACATCGGTCACATCTGTGTATTTCCGTCGTCCTTGGGGTGAAAATGTATTTTGGTGGAGAAAAAAGTTTGGTAAGAGAGACTAGTCGTACCTGTGGGCCTCTGGTCTGGTTTCCCCTGACCCTCCACTGCCCATTGACCACGATGGGGGGAGGGGGTCAGCATCTCTTGATGCTGCCAGAGCCAGAGATGTTTACCAGCTGTTTCCTCCTTGTGACTGGTGTAGTCTACTTATTCAAACTTTGATACTTGATTCATGGGTGGAATCATCTGGCGAGGGAGCAAGGCGCTGAATAGATATTTTTTAAGTGCATGAACACAGAGCCTTATGTTTATAGTGTATAAAAAAAGCACAACTTTGCAATTTCAACCCTGTTTGAGGTGAAGTTGTTTGGGTAAAAATGTGTCTTGTTTGGTGTGTGAGACTAGGGCACCTGACCCCCTACCGTGTAACTTGTTTGATTGATGCGTAGCTTTTCTGACGCAGCAAAGTTTTGTACTGGACCTTGGTGGGGAGCGAAGATGAGTGGATTGGCGCTGATTAGAGATTGGGAGACATGTGCCCTCTATGTTAGCTTTTGGGAAAGGGCACTTCCAAACAACAAGGTCCAATCTGGACTAGTACAGCAGAAGATGCGATGCAGCTATTGATATGATGTACGTGTACTCGCAGTGTATGTATCGAATAGATTGCAAGCCGTTCACGTCTGTAACTGAGACTGGAATCTGGATACTTATTTGGGAATAAGTTACGATTTTAACACACCAGAGGCTCTATTACTTGGTATATCACCTACTGAATTGGAACTTGGTAAGTAATTAACCTTTACATCGACTGTCATTATACTTTCTCTTGCAATTATTGTATGGACGTGGAAATCGCCTAGTTGAATTTCAGGAGTTTAGCTCCGATGTGCGTACGTTCTGATGTACACAAGTCATTTTCTCTCGCTGAACACACGGCCGATTTAATCAGTCGAGACAAGTACGGTACCAAATTCCTGTGGATATGACTGAGGGTTTTAGTGTTTTGGGGAAATCGTAAAACATGGGATCTCTTGTGTCTTTGTTCACTATCCGTTTAGGTACTGGTAAGGAGAGATGAGTCACCTTTTGAACAAAGTGAAATACATCTCAACCTGCATGACCTTTCTGGAGGTTCTTTTTATTCGATATGATTTTCCTAATCCTATTTTTCTTGGTAAATTCTTTCACTACAACAACACCACACCATCATGGGAAAAACTGTTATTCTCAAAGGCTACCAACTCTCATCAAGAGTGAGACTCACTCTTTCTGGTCCTTTCTCACTCGAAAATTTTGTTTACATTTGCATGCATTTCTATTGATCTCACTCATTTTGACCCCTAAATCATTGGCCTATGGAGTATGCCCAAAGATACTACAACTGGGGAAGATCGGACAGTACATAGATCGCGTAATGAAACGCTTTGGAAGAGTTGAGTAAGTAACAACCTTTTTGTACCTTTTGCGTATCGCGATATGGTTGTGTACAAAACATGAGAGAAATGGTGAAGAGGTTAAAGAGTACAGCTGTAGACAATTTTTACATTAAATTTTTCTTTTATTCATATTTTTTTTTCTTAAATCAAAGATGAATATATTTCAGAGGTTTTTGGGTAATAAAATGTCGAATTATTCCAACGCGCTACCCTTGAGCCCTCTCCGAAATCCCCTTTCATTTTCCCCAGATGTTTCTTACACAGTTTACTTACTCAACGCTAGTGGGCGCCCTACCCCATGAGCATTTATTGAGCATTTCAAAAAATCGTCGAAATGTCCGATCTTCCCCTTGTAGCATCATTAGTATGACTGAGTAGACCAAAAGAGCTGCAGTTCAGTCTCTGTATTTAGTTGTTCCGCTGAACTACGTTGGCTGCACTCACCAATACATTCATGTATCATATGATAGTAAAATGTCAGAAATTGTTAAATAAATAGTACCCAGAAACGACTGGTATTCCTGTCTAAAAAACAGAACTCTCAACTATCCAATGTTGGCAGCTCTGTTGTTATTGTTTGTTAACTTTTCTTGTTGAGAATTTAGATCATCAACAGCCCTATTCTGGTAATAAAACAAGATAATATTAATTGAGTTTGATTAAAAATTCAAATTGTTAAAAAGTATGTATGGAAAATCACAATTTTATTATGTTTGGCTTTAATAGAAAAGAATTTAGGTAGTTTTGGTCTGATGTGCACTTTCAAAATCTTGCATAATTTTGAGGTGCAAATTAATTCTCAACAGTTGTGCAACTTGCAAGTGGTGGAACAATGGAGTTGGGATGTGAGCTTTTCAAAGGACAAGGCCATACCAACAAACAGTTGATTTGAATAAAAAGAGAAAAATCCATCAAGCATAACACTGAAAATTTCATCAAAATCGGATGTAAAATTAGAAAGTTTATACATTTTAAAGTTAATTTCACAAAACAGTTATTTGCACACTATTGCAAATTCTGGTTGGTATGCAAATGAGGAGACTGATGATGTCATCCACTCCTTATTTTTTATGGACAATAAAGTTATTGAATTCATTCAATTCAATTATCCTTCAGAGAAATGTTGAGGGGAGGCGAGCTAATTAACCCCCCCCCAATTGAGGCTTCACTTACAACCCACAAGTATAGGAAGGCCCTTTTCAGGTATGCAAGTCACTGGTCAGAGACAAATCCATTTGCAAAAGTTATGTTATGAAGTTTAACACATTCATTGAAGTTGATTTTCAGTGTGATTTTATTCTGAAGTTTAATGAAGAATGTCTAATGTCTTTATTTGTAAAGGATGTTTTTGTTTTGTTTTGTTTTGTTTTTTAGCTAGTTTTTTTAAGGGGAAAAGGTAAAAATGTATCTATAGCAATAATTTTTTCGAAATTCTGGCACTATTAAAAAAGGGTGTTTTTGCAACTAGTACAGATACGACACAAAGATCTAATATGCAAAACCAAGGGGGGGGGGGCTTTGAGAAATTACATGTATACATGTACATTTACAGTCTAATTTAGGACCAATAATTGCTTATGACCTGGCCAGCTGATATTCTGGCTCATTTGTTTGCATTTATACCAAGAGTACAATGTAGTACAAGGAGTAGGAGTAGTAGTACATGTAGTAGTAGTAGTAATAGTAGTAGTAGTAGTAGTAGTAGTAGTAGTAGGAGTACATGTAGTAGTAGTAGTAGTAGTAGTAGTAGTAGTAGTAGTAGTAGTAGTAGTAGTAGTAGTAGTAGTAGTAGTAGTAGTAGTAGTAGTAGTAGTAGTACATGTAGTAGTAGTAGTAGTAGTAGTAGTAGTAGTAGTAGTAGTAGTAGTACATGTAGTAGTAGTAGTAGTAGTAGTAGTAGTAGTAGTAGTAGTAGTAGTAGTAGTAGTAGTAGTACATGTAGTAGTAGTAGTAGTAGTAGTAGTAGTAGTAGTAGTAGTAGTAGTAGTAGTAGTAGTAGTACATGTAGTAGTAGTAGTAGTAGTAGTAGTAGTAGTAGTAGTAGTAGATGTAGTAGTAGTAGTAGTAGTAGTAGTAGTAGTAGTAGTAGTAGATGTAGTAGTAGTAGTAGTAGTAGTAGTAGTAGTAGCAGCAGCAGCAGCAGCAGCAGCAGCAGCAGTACATGTAGTAGTCGCTGTCACTTGTTTGTTGCCTGTTTAAAATATCATACCCATTTACATGTATTAATTAAAGTGAATAACACAGTTACAGTAACATGAAAACAATAAATACCTTTTTAAAGTTTATAGTTCAACTGTTTAATTTAATATTCTAACATCATAAACCAGCATACAATGCCTTGATGAATAAATAACTCCCATTTTTGAAAGGCCTATGGCAGGGGTTCTCAAACTTTTTCTCTGAAGGGCCAGATGAGACTCCAAGTAAACCTGAAAGGGCCAGGGTGAAGATACTATGGGTGAAAAAATGTGCGCGAACCGCAAAGACCCTTGTGATCAGGGTCCTAGAAGCTCTCTTACAATCTGGCCCTTATTTTGGGATCATCATTTTCTAAATTTATTTACCAATCGTGGGATGGAACACCCTATCAGCAAATACTGTTTTTTATAGGGGTCCATGAGCTATCTTGTCCAATCTGGCCCAAGCAGGCAAAATTATAAAAGAATTCAAAATAGAGAGCCAATATTAATACCAAAATTGTACTTTGCTAAAAGGAATCTAGATTGTACCTATACATACCTGGTGTTGGGGAGACAGATAATGTCTTGAAATCAACATTTTTTGTAGTCAAAGTAGATTGAATATTAAATAGAAAATGTCTGTTGTAGACTATAAGGGTGTCAGTTTCCTATGAATCTCTTTTTAATGGGAAATGTGACACTGTCAGCAACAAGTTACTTGAACCTTGGCACAAAAGGTGTACATTAATTGCCAGACGAAGGCACTGGTGCAAATGTTCACTGGTCAAGCAGGGGCCCCGGAAGCGGGGAGGGGGGGGGGGGGCTTCAGCCCCCACTTTTTCCCAAAACCATGTACAAAAACCAAAGATTGGCCAGCTATTAAATATTACCATTCTCTATTTCATACATGGAATACGATGTATACTTCTATTGTTAATAAGCTACCTCATGTACTTGAAACTAGCCCTACTAACTATTTCAAATACATTTGTAGGTCTGATATTTGCAGTAATGCAGGATCATTGTGATTTAGCATACCATCAACAAATTTGTAAAAAAAA
The DNA here is from genome assembly GCF_018143015.1 of Lytechinus variegatus. NCBI lineage: Eukaryota > Metazoa > Echinodermata > Echinoidea > Temnopleuroida > Toxopneustidae > Lytechinus > Lytechinus variegatus. The sequence continues at coordinate 34,936,307 of NC_054743.1, read as the reverse complement.
ATGCTTTGAAAATTCATTGGGTTTTCAAGGGTTCGAGTAATCGAGACTAATCAGTTTAAGTCGTGCCTTAAATTGGACGTCCACTCCAACCAATGAAAAAATTTTTTAACCCGTTGCCAACGGGAGCCGGATATATACGGTTCCCTAAAACTTATTCATGTACGGGAGCCGTATATAGTCGGTTCCCCAAAGGCTATTACTCGCATCCATTTGCAGGCTTTAAATATACAATTTCATACTATGTTTCTGCCTTTTCTGTGTTATAATTACAATGTCCATTAATTAAACTACACATTCCAGAAAGTCATACGTTTTTACCTTTTGTTTCTATAGTTTATAAAGCATTATAAAACGAGTTATGCTTCGAAGAGAGTCCAATATTGGCGTACAGTGGGCATTGCCGCGATGGAAGCTTGATTTCAACGATTTTCAGTTTCGCAGAACCACGTATATACCGTAATCAATAAAAGTGAGGGAAAACAATGGGAGCAGCGAAATGCAACCCAAAACGCACGCAGAGCTGCGTGCGTGCGCTGATATGATCAACGATAGATCGAAAACGATCGATACTTTATAAGATTGCTTGTGAGGTTTCAAAAAGTCCGGGTTCGATCCCGGCCGCGGCACCTATGCCCGTGAGCAAGGCATTTAATCTACAATGCTCTTTTCAAATAAATGAAAATGCTATATGCATTACTGCTAACTAGGTGTGCACTTCTTTTTAAAAAAATGGCGCCGTTGATAAAATATAGGAAGAAGAAAAATCATGGTTTCAGTTTATAACACATCGATTTTTGTTTTCTTCTTTCATTTAGGTGCATTATTTTGCCTCTTGAAAATGGCTGTCATAATATTCAACTTCATGAACTGATCAAGCTAGATCAAACTAGAAGAGAGTACACGACTTTAAGTTGATATCGATTTCTATAATCCTAAACAAAAAGTGTATACAGCTGGCTATTGAGAATACCTCGGATCGTACGTACACTCTATTTTGTTCTAACGATACGGATGTGGTAATTGATGGAGGCATGGCCCCCTTTCCTTTGAAAATCACAAAAGGGCATCCAGCGAAGGTCAATAAAGTTGCCACTTACTAACAATGTAAAAGAGTGACTTGAAAGGGAAGGATGTACGGATGAATTCACACTTTGTCAGTTTGGTTTAACACCAAAGAGTGATAAACGCCGTGACAGAGGCATAATCATGCTAATGAAGACTAATATGTGTTATTTACGATGTACAAAGTATATGAAGCATGTTTTATCCATATCAGTAATCTCATATGAATTTTCGAAAAAAAATCTAAGGTTTCCCCAATTGATTTTATTCTGATTGAGTATGTTATCGTGGTTTGGTTTGACCTGCATATAAAAAAAATGTGATGCGATAGGAATCCAGAGCATGGAGTAAATATGCATTCCATGGATATATTATTCGAGAAGATAGAGGGAATGAAAAGCAGAATATATTAAAATAAAATATTTATGTTTATGTCTGCAAACAGGCCTATAATGCTTTTCACGGAACAAATGATGTAAGCCGGGTAATGAATAAGTAGAGCGCCTTGATCATAATGTTTAGTGGATATTATATGAATTATTAATCATCATCATGCGGCTCGTTTAATTTTTTTTAATTGCTTGTTAGAAGGGTGCAAGAAAAACGGCATAAAGCATATTGTGATTCCATATACGTCCATTCAGTTATTTGTTTCATTTTTGGCCGTACTCCATAGAATATAACAGACGTTCAACTTTGATAAAGATAAATATGAGATAAAGCAATCAGTACATGAATTGATTAATAAAGACAATTAATTAATTAATTAGAGATAATTTATATATCACTTAATATGAGCTGGAATATGATATTTAGGCAGGCGAGAATGGCCTTTCTATGTATCTCTTTTGAAGCACGCTCTTCCTCTTACAGTTCTCTAATTAACTCGTTATATTTGTATTTTCATCGGAGCTCTTATGGATTGTTGGCTACAAGGAAAAAGGAAGTGGAGAAATAAAACATAAGAATTATTTTAATACATCGAAATTCTGTAAAGGTGAATGTACCGGGTGAGAAATTATATACACTTACGACATTTTAGAATTATACTTTGGCAATGCAGGTTATTATTTTCAGAGTCCTTTTTCATCTTGACGAAATTGGATATTAAAACAAACTGAACGCAGGAAATAATAATTCCGAACGGAAAGTTCCTAAAATGTTAATCAAATCATATATTGTCCGAAAATTTGACAGTGAGTGTGGCGAAACAAATGGGGGGGTTAAATGATGGAATATAATTTATATGCACTAGAATAAAAAAAGGGTATAAAATAGTAATGGTGTAACTTGGGTTGCGATTTCATTGCTGACCTCTATTTCCCCCCCCTCCTTTGCTTGTCAGAAAAAAGTAAAGAAAAAGTAGCGCATTTATAGTCCCCTCCACCAAGAATTCCTTGGTTCACCGCCGATCTCTGACAACTAGATTACCAGCAAAACCGAAAATGTCTTTCTGGTCACACTCATTTTTTTCCATTTTAAATTGACCAACATATACTTAAGTTATTTTTTCTTGCATTTTCCATGAATTACTAATCATTTGTTGATCATTAAATCCTTTGCACATAAATGTCAAGAAAATAACCACACACGTTCTAAACTAGTGAAATAAACTGAGAATTGAGTAAGTTCACAATAAATAAAACGGTTTGCAGGGACTTATTGTATATTTTTGGATAATGAAAGAAAGGCAGAATGTCTTGTTTTTAATACAATTTTAATTACTAGAATCATTTGATACATAATATTCATTTTTTTACACAAATACATGGCAACGTCTCCGTTGGATTTTGAATTAAGGAAATAATTTGGAGGTTTTTGTTGAACATTTCTCGACGACGTATAAAATCTAGAAATCATTTGAAATTGATTATGGGCCGAATATGCCGGGCACCTATCCTAATGTAGGTTCTATTTTTTAGTATGGGTTGGGCTTGGAGGGCCGGGTTTGGACATATTTCTGTGATGACGAGAATATACTCAGAAGGGAAAAAATAGAGAGAGGGCCGGGGGCACGGAACGGGAGATGAAGAAGAGAGAGAGAGCATAACCCACTTGTCTGCGCAGTGTTGTAGTACATTTTTTTTCGATTAAAAGCGCCTCGTATGAAATTGAACCCTCTCCCCCCTGCGTAAGCTACTGATTGAATAGAAGGGAAAAAAGTAAAGGGAAAATAGAGGAGAGAGAGAATATAAGTAGAGGTTGACTAGAGGTAAGGGGATTAGAGAGAGTAGAGGGGATGGCATTCATGACAATAACAATAATATTTTTCAATCGAATTAAACTAATTTTTTTATTCTTTACATGTAAAATATTCAAATGTTTACATAATATCAATGATAACAATTATAAACATTACTATCAACACTAACAATGATAATAACAAATAATAAAAGAAAATATAACAATCGGATAATAAAAAAAATAATAATAACATTGATAATAATAACAACAATGGTTAAGATTATGAATATAATAATGATAAGACAAAGAAAAAGATAAAATAAAAAAGCAGACAAAACAGAAAAAAAAGATGAAGGGAGAAGATAATGGTGATCATGGGGGATGGGGTGGGCTAACTTAAGTAATTGGATGATAAATGATAAATAATCTTCATAATAATTGTCGTATACCACCTTGCAAATTTTAATCGAGAAGATTATGATTTCTTGTTCAGAAAGTATTACTTGTATGCATATAACGATATTTTGAAGATTCATGTTTTGGGGGGCATACTTTTAAAAGGAAATATCATATTCTTCATTTTTTTTCATTTTGCATGAAGAGAAAAACAGAGAGAACAAAATTAAGCAAAATAGGACACGACGGGAGTAAAAGAATGAGAATAGGTATAAAGAGAAGATAAGACGACGAAGAAAAAAGGCGAAAAAAAGAAGCACAAGCAAATTCATAACAAGATTAAATAGAAGGGAAATAGAAAGAGAAAACTTAGGAGATGGAGGTGTAGGATTACACAATTATCAGTGAAGAAGAAGAAGGAGGAGAAAATGAAAAGGGAGCATTATAAAAAAGGAAGAAAAAAACAAGGAGGATTTCATTTGCAAGAGGAAACAGAGCAAGACTATATCAAGGGAGAAGGGGGGGGGGGGGTCTATAAATAGGAAGTATAAGAACAAAAAGATGAGACAGAGATCGAACAAAAGAAGAAAGGAAATGAGGATGATAAGATAAGAAGAATATCGAAAAAGAAGAATATGAGAAGAAAAGAAATGAGAATAATAATTTTGATAATAATAAGAAGATCGAAAAAGAAGAAAAGGAAGAAGAAAGGAAGGGAGAATATTATGATAATAGTAACATTAAGAGAATATTATGATAATAGTAATATCGAAAAAGAAGAAGTCCAAGAAGAACTTCAAAACCCACATCACCAACAATACATTCTCAAAGAAGTCACTCTGTACGGACATAATTATAGCACTGGAGCGACAGGTGAGCTCTGAACTCCGTGCAGCCAAAACAGGAAATGAACTACGCATGCGCGAAAACTATCGATCGATCAATTCACTCATCGTGGATCGCACACACGCTTTTGTAATCAACGATCCAGCTCGCACGCACGGAACAATGGAGCTGTTCGAACTTGACATGGCCGGCTGATTAATCTCGTTTGGGGTGTTAGAACCTATTCTACTATGCCGTCGCGAACGGGTTAATAAAAAATAGCAAAATTTAAAAAAAGATAATGCTCAAATTTCACTGTAGAAGGTTTATATAAGCATAGAGCTATTAGAGAAGGAGAACCATCTTCCAATTCCTCTGTTAATCCTTTGTTATTGCTTCCTTCGGGCGAAGGAATGATATCTAACATCAATCGGCGAGCCGCCAGGCCAAAGTTAGAGCACGCTTACATAACGCGATAAGCCCCCTCGTAAAATCTGAGGTCAGAGATTTTTTGAAGGACCCTGCGAGGCACCGCCGTAAACAACGTTCTCCCACATAACTTCCCTCTAGCTCAGTGTTTTTTTCAAAATTGAAACACGACTTGCTGTTCTTCTAACATCCATATCTCTTCGTACGGATTCCTGATGTACGTCTTTTATGTATGGTTGAACTTCTGAGATGATCCCCTATGCATACATACCAAATACGGTGCAATCTGAATTGACTCAACAAAATTACAAACGGAGGAAGTTGGAGATTGGTCATTTTAAGTATGTCTGTTTTTCTTCCATGGTTAAATCTTTTCCTATCCGTACCTGTTTTAGAAATTATAATAAGATGAAAGAGCATATTTTGAGCTAAATTTTCATGCCAAGATCATTTGTTAGAGTACAATAGAATCGATAATATAACGACGAATCTGCGGGGCATTTCTCTGGCGATTGTCGCATCGTGGAGTACCCTCCGGTGCCCCACGCATTCCTATTTGTGTAAGTTGAAAGTGAGTGTAATGAATGACGGGAGCCGTGCTCGCTCAGCTCTTGTCTCTGTATCGTTTTTGGAAAATAGCAGGGGCCGCGGAGCGAACAGATTTAATTTACAAACCAGTAAAAAGGAGAACAAAGTATAAAAATTGTTATTCTACATAATAAAGAAATTAAAAACAACATGTTTGGGACCACAAAGAAGTATACCCATTTCTATGTCAGGACGATTCATTTTAAGTTACAAAGTCATTTGGAAAAAAAATTACAAGCGAAGTTTTACAATTTTTAGGACCAAAAATAATCATGATTTAAAATGATTTTAGAGAACAAAATAAAAGATGATTACAACTATTGAATTCATATCTTTAGTTTAATCTAAAGAAAAAAAAGGCTTCCAAAATATAAAGTGTCCGGACGCCTGACCGCCCCCCCCCTCATTTCTAAAACATTCTCTTTCTGTTCTAGATATATTAAGAAACATTGAATATCATTATGATTTTTGTTAGATTAGGAGATTTTTTGTTTGTTTAAGATTGTACTTTTTTTCTTTCTTTCATATCCTTTTTCTGGAATCATTCTATCCTTCCTCTTTGCCCCTTTTTTTTTATTCCATCCTATCTTTCTTTCCTGATCTTCTCTCTCTGTTCATTTTTCTTTCTTTCCTTGTTTGTCTTACTCTCCGTCCTATTTTAAATTTCCTTTTTTCCTTCATTTTTTCTTTCCACTTTTCTTTGCTTCCTCTCCCTTTTCTTTTCATTCTTTCTCGATCCTTCCATTATTTTCTTTTTTAAAATTCTCTCCTTAATTTTTTCCTCCCTCTCTTTCATCCTTTCTTTCATTCTTTATTCTATTTTTCCTTCTAATTTGTGTCCTTTTTTCTTTATTTCCCTCCCTTCCAGGGTGACCAGACGTCCCGTATTTCCCGGGATTGTCCCGTATTTTGCTCCTTTGTCCCGGCGTCCCGACAAACCCTTCCCGGGACGCCTTTTTGTCCCGTATTTAAGAATATTGAACAAAATGTAGTTATTGCATTTAAAAGTGGTGATTTTTTTTCATCAAATAACCAACAGATGACGAAGCAGAGATAATGAAACTAATTTGGAGATGTAATCGGTGGAACAATTATTTAGTTTTCATAACTAGATCTTGTTGTTTCAGCTTTCGTTTTGAGTCTTGTTGTGTATGATGCCGCTGTTTCATCTAATTTTTATGTTTGACAATGTTTCACTTTAAAATTTTACTCATTTCTAAATAATGTTAGTTTTTCAAAATTCTGAAAATATATCAAAAAACACCAAACTTCATTATGATTTTTGTTAGATGACTTGATTTCTTTTTTGCTTGAAGTTTGAACTTTTTTCCTTTTTCTTTTGTATCATTCTTTGTTCATCCTTATATCCTTCCTGCTTGCCCTTAATTTTTTGTTCCATCTATCTTTATTTCCGATCTTTTTTTCCTGAACCTTTCTCTCTCTGTTCATTTGTCTTTCTTTCCTTCTTTCTGTTACTTTTCTTTATCAAATTTCCATTCCTTATTTCCTGAATTCATTCATTCTTTCTTTCCTTTTCTTTGCTTCCTTCTCACTTCCTCTCCCCTTTTTCGTTCTCTCCTTCCATTATTTTCTCTTTTTGTCATTCTTTCCTCCCTCTCTTTTCTCCTTTCTTTCATTCTTTATTTTATTTTTCCCTCCAATTCTTTTCCCTTATTATTTCTTTCCCTTCCTTCCTCCCTTCCTATTTTCTTCTTTCTTTGTTTGTTTCTTTCTTCCAAAGAATGAAGGAAAATATTTCTTTCATTCTTTCTTTCCTCCCCTTTTCTCACTTCCTTTCTCTTTGTTTTGTCTTTCACACATCTATTCATCTTCCCTTCCTTTCTTTTTTTGTCTTTCTATATTCAAAGAATGACGGAAACCTTTTTTCTCTCTTTTATTCTTTCTTTCATCCTTCTTTTATTCTAATTTTCTTTAATGTTTTTCTTTTCATTTTCCCCTTCAGTTCATTTTTCCTTTCCTTTTCTTTTGTCTTTTCTTTCTCTCCTTCATTTACCCTCCCTTTCAATTCTTTATATTTTTCACATGTCTAACATTGTGTATCTTTTTTGATCTTTTTTGTTGATTGTCCCGTCTTTCTTTCTTTCAAAGAATAAAGGAAGCATTTTTTCTTTTATTCGTTCTTTCTTTCCTCATCCTTTTTTCTTGCTTCTTTTATTTCTCTCCCTTATGTTTTCTTTCACACATCTTCCCTTCCTTCTTTTCTTTTTCTTTCCTTCTAAATTCATTTCAAATAATGACGGAAACATTTTTTTCTTTTATTCTATCTTTCATCATTTTATTCTAACATTCCTTTTTTTCTTTATTTTTTCCTTCATTTTCCCCTTCATTTTTTTCTTTGTATCCGTTCTCAATTCAACTCTTTTCTTACGCCTTTTCATTCCCTCCTTCATTCTTTCGTTCACCCCCCCCCCCGCCCACCTTCCAATTCTGTACATTTTTCCCCAAGTCGAACACCGTGTAGCCTCCTTTGTTGATCTTTTTTTAAGACCTGGCTCGGTCGATCCGCTCATGCAGCGTACTTTGTCGATTGTCCCGTATTTCTTTTTGTGAAATCTGGTCAGGCCTGCATTCAGCTGGTTCCAAAACCAGATTTTCGTCTTCGAAATCACGACGTTCGAAATCGTGAGCCGCCATGTTTGCATAAAATTCGTGAAGCCGATGTGAAATGCATTATGGGTGAAAACACTACTGCGCAAGCGCAAACCCGAGCTGTTGATCGCGTCGATCAACTTTCCTTATCTGATTTACGAGCGGCCTCTGTAATGCGCCGTGAGGGACCCTGCTGAGAGGGGATTAGCGGTGCCACGCATGGGGCAAAGCGTTTGAGAGAGTCAGATCTCCTTCTGTTAATAGCTCTATGATATCAGCAATGTATACTGAGGAAATTGTGATTTTTGAAGTTTTTGTTTATTTCACAAAAAAGTGTAAATGTGCACATTCTGGTTTATAGAATTGAGGGAACAGTATTTCTTTTGTATTTTTATATGGGTGGGGCAAGGATCAAGGTCTAATTCCTATTTTGGTCTAAATGGCAATGCCAATTTTGGTGAAAAAATAGCGCCAATGTACAGATTTTTCATCAAAATATCAAATTGTGCTGACTGCCTTCATTATGCTCTTTTAATAGCATTTTCTATCTTTTTTCCCTTCTATTTCCCCCCTCTTTCTTCTTTTTTCCTTTCCCTTACCCCTCTTTCTTCTCTCTACTCTTCCTTTATCCTCTCCAACTTTGTTCCCTTCCTCCTGCCTCCTCCTCTCCCTTTGAACCACATGTATTTCTGGGAATGTGATGGCTCTGGAAGTTAATGTATGTTCAAGTAGTCACATGGAGTATACATGCCCGTACACATTTTACATGCGCATCAGCGGCAGTAGCAAGCACGGACTGTTCATTCTCATAACATAACACCAAACCATGGGGAGTGCGAGTGCCAAGTGTGTTTTGCTCTGCATTTTACAGCGCACACCCATCCACCGGTGTGTGCGGGCAGGCATCCTTTAGTTTCATGGACCCTCTTTATCAGGGAATTGTCACAACTCCCTGCTCTTCCCGAGGCACGGAACGACATAGCTGAATGTGTTTGACATCTCATATTGGTTCGAGGTACATGTGCTTCCATGATTACATGTAGGCTTGTTTTCGACATGTGTACCATCAACAAGTTTACTGCACTCCAGGATTTAAGTAAAATGTGATCAGTTTGTGTTTGTAAGTATATGCTGTATGTATGAAGGAGATTTTGTTATTCTGTTTTTCCTTTAGAATGTCAGTGCTCTAATGATTACATTGTGTACTCACTCTGATACGCATACATGTACATATATGCATGTCTACATGAAGTTCAAAGAACTGTCCTCTTTCATGAAATATGAATTGCTAGTAATATGCCGAGTGTAATTGCTACATGTACATGTGGTGCTGTTATTGGTAAGGAAATTCTCTGTCGATATATCGTTTAAAATATCTTTCCGATATTGATAACCATCGACAAAAGAGCATAATAAATCAATACTAATTTTTTTACGCATTTTAACGATGTCACAATAATCGCGTTGGTCAAAATTTGTATTTGCTTCTGTACCCAGAACGCTTTAAAATCCACGTTCATCGGATGTAATTTGTAAACGATTACATATACATCCTCACCTTTCACGTTATTAGCATTATTTCGGGTTGGATGAAGTTTTATCGATAAGTTTGGGGCTTTTTGGACATCATTCTGAGCAATCAACGACTTTTGCTTATTCGCCATTTTGATATCGTGCTGTACATCTTCGAACTTAGAGGGCAGCAACACACGGCCGTGTGCTGCCTTCTACATTAGTTGGTAGATATGGTACTTGCTAAAATTGACCTTATGCCTGTGAAGGATTTTGATACGATCAAATGGAGTCGAATGCAGTCACGATGTTCGGATTGTCATGATTATAGCGAAGTGAGATAGTGTTTTGTGGCTAGTAAGTATTTGTATTTTGTTGAATAGTATACAAATGATGCATGGGTTAGAGTGGGTCAGTAGGAACTGTGTGCACAAGGTAACTTTGGCATGGTTTAACCCACGAGGCGCAGCCGAGTGGGTTTAGACCATAATGCCAAAGTTACCGCGTGCACACAGTTCCACTGACCCACGAAAGAAACCCATGCATCATCTGTTTTATAGAATGGAAAAAATTTATTGAATAAAATACAAAAATTAATGATTTACCGGATGCATGATAATTTCATGCGTCCGGTAAATTGAATTTACCGGACGCATGAAAAAATTTACCGGACGCATGATTTTTTTTACCGGACGCATGATTCACTATTTTTTTTTTCATTTTTATATTTTGACTGCAGATGTGACCTGCCATTGAGGATGTTCAGCTAGCCATTGGATATACTCTATCTGTACTTGAGCACTTCTCCTATCGCGAGAAAAACCCATCAACCAGACACCACCATGGAGATCCTTAGGACTCTTTCCGTTTGCCTTGTTTTTTTGCTTCCACTCCTGTCTTCTGTTAAAAATGAATCGTGCCAGCTACATGTACCGTCTTCAGCGATTCCTCTAGGTTGTGTATGTTCAGGACTCACCCTTGTGTGTACAGGTTTCTGGCCAACGAAGGCCCAACTTCAAACCATGGATGTTTTAGAGTCCCTGACAATTACGAACACCACCCGTAATACTCTCCTCAAATGTGAATCCATGTTTGGTACGTTGCCGAAGCTTAAGAGATTGGACTTGAGCAGCAACCAAATCAATTTCACAAAACCGAGGTCCTTTAGTTCTTATTGTTTCCCAAATTTAGAGCAGTTAATTTTAGATAACAATGCCCTAAGGCTGAATGCACACACAACATTTAAGAGCCTTGATAGACTCCGTGGGCTACATCTGAACAATGCACTCTACAAAAACCAAAGTGTGTCGGAGCAGCTCACGCACACGTTCATAAGATCAGCCATGCCGAGCTTGGAAGAGATCATGCTCAATGACAATATGCTTGGAGATCTGAGTCCGAGCACCTTTAACTTTAACGTGTCTGGTTCCAGTCCTATAAGCAGGATACACCTGCGGAACAGTAGACTTGGCGTGATTCAACCTCAGCTGTTTGAAGTGGAAACGCTCCCCAATCTCTCCTTCATCGATTTGAGCATGAACAGGATCACAGGGTTACCGGAGGAGAACCTGGAAAGCTTCAACAAATTCTCCAGCGCGCTCACGATCAATCTGACCGGTAACCCTTTAACCTGTAACTGCCAGCTAGAGGATTTTGTAATTTGGTTGAAGTCGAACAGCACAAAAGTCATCAATCCTGAGACGCTGAACTGCTCAGAGGAGAGCATCATCCACAGCGGTAAGCGCATCATTGACCTTGATCCGAAGGATTTGACCTGCACCCACATCAGGAACACAGATATGGACGAACAGATGAAGACATCGTACATCCTTCTGATAGCGGTACTTAGCATCATCGGTATCTTGGCCATCGTCATCCTCTTCATGAGAAGGAAAGAGATCATCAAGTTCTGCAACCAGATGAAGCAAGCCACCAAGGAAACCTTCGATACGCACCATACATCCTACGTCTACAGCGATATCACCCGAGCGACACGAGAAACCCCGGAACACTCTGCAGTAGATGTTTGATATGCTGCCCTCTACAGGTAAGTTGTCTCTAACTCCATTTTCTTTTTTTTTTTTTGTTACCTTCCAAAGTGTAATATCACATTGTTTTACATGTACATGTACATGGATGCTGGCATTTTGATACTTTTACGGCAAAACCAAGATGAATTAGACTGGCATAAATGCCAGCAAACAGGACATGCATGGCCATGACCTATGATGGTATTGGATTAATCTGAGTGCTGCGTACAATACTCTAAAATGTCACACAGGTGTAATCTCAGACTGGATGATAATCCTTCATATATTCTCATGAACAAATTGAGTACACAACTCTTTCACTTCAGTATGTGGTTGTCACTTATCTCAAGAAAACCATTTCCCTGATGTTCCAGTTTCAGACAAACACCTTTTGAAGCCCTAAACATGCCCCTTTTTACAGGTAGAATTTTATCTTTGATGTCCTCAAATGGGGACTGACCATGGCTAACATCTTCGGGTCAGGTATTTTTTGTATTTGTAGGTATGGTAAACTGGGCAAGGCAAACTCATCTGTTGAAAAATTACTTTACAATCACTAATTTTGAATTTTCCTGCTACTCTATTGGTAGCAAGTAGCATATTAAAGTTTTAGCCGTTTTAGGGGGAAAGTGTAGAGGCATCAATCCGATGAGGAATGGGACATCAACACTGAGGACTCTTCATCAGAGAATAGGTGGCACTTTTAGCACCAGGTCTCTTTCCCCAAGGAATTCACATCACCTAGCCGGACTGTGACCACGGGACGTGGGACATGAGGGGGTGTGTTTTAATGAGTTTAATCCCCGGCGCTAATTGGCTGCAGCATTGGAAAGGAGATAGACCCAGGTGGTTTGATGGAGCAGTGGTGACTCAAACTGGAATTGGCCTGCAATATTCAGAAGGTTTGCTTGCCACCTCATCCAAAACTGAGAAATTTTCATGACACTCTCTCCCAAACCTTTCTTCTTAGAATTTCTTGGCGGGGAGTCATAGATGACAGAGCATATTGGTCATGCTTGCTTGTCACCTCTTACTTTCAAGATCCCACATTCCTTTTCAGCAAACTCCTACTTGATTTCGGAAAAAAGTAGAACTACACTGTAGGATCTTCAGTCGATAAGCAACATTTGTTGTTAAGCTCAAGTTTGGAGTATCACAGACAATAAATGTTTATCTTCAGATACATACACTGGTCACAAAGTGAAAAAAAGGTATATCGGTAGTTCTTTTGAAATAAAATGGAAAAAAGATTCTATTTTGTATTGTTTGTGTGGTTTTAGTTCTTGTGTATACATGTAGCTGATAGGATACATTACTTCCACCACCTGCTTTGCAAAAAACCAATCACGATCATGGGGGAAAGTGCGTCGTCGAAGGCACGGGACAAGTTAACTCAAAAGGATGGTATCCTTGACTAAACAACACCTGCTTGCAAAATTATAGATGAAGAAAAAACAAGAAGGTGGAGGTCTGGTTTTTTTTTTGGTTTTGTTTTGCTGCCCTCTTGCCTCTGCAGATTGATGTTTTTTGGTAAAGAATCCATGCATGATGGGTACAATTCTTCCGCTTGTCAAGACAGGTGGTGAGGATTTCCGTCGCTATCTGAGCGATCGCCACGGCATGTGTTCTCTTCACCCCCCCTCCACTTCTCCCATAAGAAAACAAAAACTTCACTCCGTACATTGTGCAAGTAAAAATTCGAGTCTTTGGTCCGTATTCTGAAGTCGGGTTTAACATAAACTCAGGTTTAAATTTAATTAAATCTGTGGTTTAAGAATAGATAGCTAATAAAAAATCACTTACAGTAGAGATATCATATTTCAGCTCATGTGGCTCTCAAATCATTCATTATTGTCTAGGAAATATAAATATATGATTGTCTTCACCATCAATGAATCAGGAAAGAGCACAGTAAACATAAACTTACAATGTAATATAAATTTTTACACTTTTGGTTTCCCATAATTTTAGCACAGATTTAGACTATGGTTAAACCGACTTCAGAATACGGGCCTTAGTGATCAATTTAAATTGATTAAAACTATTAGAGGGAGTGGAATAGTGATCTGTTGTGAACAGGTGGTCATTGAGAGAAGGGCTCTCAACAGGTGCCTGGGACAAAGTCCCTTAAGATCTCTTCAGACAGGTTCCTTTCTGAATATTTCTTGAAAAAAGGCTTTTATTTGTAAGTTAGGCAAAGTACATGTAACAGCCTTAAAATAAATTTGTTTGGAGAAGGATGTTCTTCGTATTTTCATAGTGATTTCAGAAAATAGATATATGGAATATGAAAATTGTGTAGAGAAAGATGTTTAGACTGTAATACTGTCATTCTGTCTACACTGCATTGAAAGGCAACAATAGGGAAAAGAAAAGGTGGGCATTGTAAGGCGTTAATCCACACTTTGCCACTCTAACCCAGGTGCTAAATGGACCCCCGCTAGGATGCGAAAGATATTGCATGTTTGATTTTGCCAGCGCCATAATGTGGCTGCGATGAATGCAAGGAATGCTCCCCAGGGAGTGGAAATCGTGCACTTTTCGTGCTTGATTGACATGAATCCAATGACCGGGTAATAATATGCTGTAACGCGCTTTGGCCATTCTGGGAAAAGCGGTTTATAAAAATTTGCTATTATTATTATTGTATACAATGACCTCTAGACGGGTTCTTTTTAACACAAGTAAATGTACATGTAGGTTATATTTCAATTGGGAGACAATTTTGATGGTCTCTAAAGATAGGCTTTCACAACAAGGTTCAACATTAGCAGTTGCCCGGTTGGGCTACCAAATTTTGGATAAATTGTAATGTTTTCTATTGTTTCAGGCCACTAAATTTGCTATCTGGGCCACCAAAATTAGGAAATTGATGATTTTGGTGGACCGATAGGGCCACCAAGAAAAAATATTAGTGTGGAGCCTTGTATACATGTATATACAGGTGACCACAAAGACAGGTTTGGCCTGTATTACGAATAAGCAGACTTGGCATTAGCATAAAATTGAATGAAGTTAAGATGATATCAGAGCTTCCCTTAAGCATGAATTTCAAATGTTAGTGTGGTATGAGGAAAATAGGCGGAGCTATCGTATCTTTGGCAGGATCTACAGTAGCACCCTCTTCAAGAATAGGTGATGAAGTTTTGTGACGCATTCTATGGTGCGCCTTGCTCCCAGTATTGCCAGCAGCAAAGGAAAGATGCGGAAGCTTGCGAAGCTTGCTCATCACTTCAAATTTAAAGTTGAATCCCACCCCAATGATTCACTGATTTTAAAAAATTATAACAAGAACACACTTTTCTATATTTTGAAAGCTACATGTACATGTAGCATTCACACATGGAATATGATGAAAAAGAGAAAATGTACTGAAAATTATAATAGCATTTTCATATTATTTGGTAACAGTGCATCTCCGAATTGGCAATTCAACGAAATCAACAAATACACTGTTTCAAAAATGCCAATCCGCATACAGTATGTAGATGTCTCCATTTTACATGTACATGTAAGTACTAGGTAGGATTTTGCTGATAACCATACTACATGTATTTGACTGATGTTGGATTACAAATTTTAAATTGGCAACACATACATTATGAAGAAGATCTCTGTTTTAAAGAAGCAAATTGACAACTCTATAAAACTTCCTATTGTTTTACAATTTAACCGATGTTTTATCCATATTTAATTTGTTTTCAAACCTTCAAAATAATAGACAGTTTAATAAAGATTGTTGCCAATCTAAGGAGCAAAGGCAGGTTAATCATGACATTATGAAAGCCATGGACCTCCCTGCAACTTGCTTTGGGAATGAGTCATGTCTTTGCATGAATAATGATTTCTTTAATTCATGATGCACCATAGAAGATTCTGTTTTGCATGGAAGATTAGTGTGGAGATTCCACTTCCACATTTCATGACAGCTTCAAGAAATTGTAGAAAATCATGAAAATGTATTTTATGCCCTTCATGGCAAAGAACAGCCTAGAACTCTTGATTGACAGTTGATGAATCAGAATCATGAATGGCATTTTCGCTTTGGACTCTGAACAGCGACATATTTGCAGTTTTCTTTAGCCTCAAAACTTTAAATGAAAATCCATATTATATTGTTCGAAATAGACATTAAATGAAATACTCCGAAAATTTGCTTTGCCCAATTGATCGTGGGCCAGGCAGCCGCTGTGCAGCGCCAGATCGACGAGGCTCTATCCCTTTAATCGTTGAACGCCAAACAGGGTAGCAGCAACTCCCATCTTCTTATAACGTCTTTTGGTCTGACACGGTCGGGGTTTGAACCCCCGACCTCCCGGTTGTGAGACGGTCGCTCTACCAACTGAGCCAACTCACCGGTAATAGGACAAAACTGCTATCCCTGCTAACTAATTTTCGACAAAGATCTCCCAGCTGTTCTTTTTCATTTGATTGGCATTTTCAGTACATTGACTGCGTTCTTGTCTCCGTTGCATTACGAAACCTCATTATTTTCTCTTTCCACACGTCAGTTAAAGCAATGTTTTGTTTTTACATGTATGTACAGAGCTGTTTATGAACTTTTTAACTGTTAAACAACTATTAACTGTACAGTTTATGATTTCATGTCTTTAAAAGGGGATATCAATTGGAAGAAAATAAATATGTACATGTACATGTAAATGATTGTTTAGAGCTACAATGTACATGTAGGATCCAGTCAGAAAAAATGTTGATCATTATTAAATTCATTGTTACTTGTGCATGATGAATCAGAGAATGTTCGGAATGTGATCCTCTGCCGGCCGGCATGCCGATTTACAGTCCTCAACACACCCTACATTTCAATCAAAATGAAAAAAAAAAACTTGTTTCATTAGCTCGAGGGCGGGAGTTATTATTCATTATTCAGTGTGTGTCAGCGTTAACGAGAAATGACGATGGTTAATGAGTGTCTTGCTTGGGGCTGGGTGGTTATTTGTTTTCATGCAGCATCCAGGCAATGTTGTAGCGGCTGTGATTAAAGAGTGCTTTATTGCAATGCACTGTTAGTTAAAAGTCGGTAGTAAGGCTCAAAGATGTTTACTTTTCAAAAATAATAAGAACAAAATTATGGTTTTATATTATGAAAATTGAAATTTAAACCATAATGCTTTTTATTGAAGTGACTAAATTGATATCCTACCCCCCCCCCAAAAAAAAGTCTCTTTGCACTGTATTTGGTCAGTAGTTAGACTCGCTATTAAGATTAATGTCGAAAAAAGAACATGCAGAGTTCACTGGCTGTCACATAATGAAAGGCAATAATGATATAGACTTGTTATTTAAAAAACAAAAAACAAAGGAGAAATGAAATATGTACATGGATGCCTTTCTATCAACCTAAAAACTCTGAATAAAAAAAATCGAAAGAAATGCTTTTGATACGTTATAATCAAAGATTTTGTGTAATTTCTATCGTGCCGATCATAATAGAACATAAAGTGTATGTGATGAAATGAAGATGGTGTTTCCCTGTCACTTTATATTTCACTTTTTGAAGCACTAAATAATGATTTTTGGGACTCAATTTTTTCTGGGCTTCATTTGTAACATATCACAGACACAGGTGACAAGTGGGACCTCGCAGCTTAGATTTTTTAAAAGTCAAATCAATGTTTTTTAGCTAATGCCTTTAAAACCAAAATGCTATATTTGAAGGTTGAAAAAAAAATTGAAATGGAGAAATATTTCCAACACTGGACTGGATTGAGTTTTTATTTTTTCTTATCAGTTCACTGTGCTTTTTCTTTAAGTCAGTTGAGAATACAGATTAGATTATATCTCGAAGTACGTGCTTGTTGGAACTTTATCTCTCATAAAAATCATTTATATTAAAGTTTCCTACAGAAATGAATCCACAGAAATCTATTCTGACGGATCTCTGGAGCCTTATCATTCATGCAGATCATGTTTGGCTAGCCTACCATGGGAGAAGCACTTTCCGTTCTGCTTGGCCGGGCTCTGATCACATCTGTTTTGATGCGTGTGAAAATTCATCTCCAAGAGAGTAATTAAACCCTCGTGAGCTATATCTATCCAGCCAATCAAGTGTAATGAAAACTAATGACATTCGTTTGTCCCCGCTAATGAAGCCGACGCTCTCTGCAAGCCCAAAGAGCCAAAAGTAGTCTCACAATTTTCTTTTTTCTGTGAGTTCTCTTTCTCTACCTCTTAAGTATTCATATGGTGTATTGATTTCAATTTTGGTGTGCATGATAGGGAATTTAATTTCTCCTTGTCTATCTCCCCTCTATTATATAGTCCTCAAGAGATGGCAGATCCATAAGTAACACGTTGACTTCAGTGACTTGTCTTCTCTTATTATACCTCTTCCCAAAATCAGGGTGCTTCATAAATTTTCAGAAGCACTTGCCCAGTGTGCAAGTTAATTTTCAAATAGTTAGAATATACTTGCCCCAAAATCTATTTCACTTGCCCCCCAAATTCCTTGAAAAAAAGTTTTACCTCTTCAAAAGAAAGTTTTGCGGTTTTATAAACCATTGACCCTTTCTCTCTTTTGACATGAACTGATCTACCTGCCATGACCAAAATTAGGGTCAATATCATATCAACCCTAATTTTGGTCATTCTACTGTAAGAATTTTGCTTGCCCAATTCAGGCGAGTAGTTTTGGTCTTTTGCTTCCAAACACTTTCCCAACTCTAATTTTTGCTTGCCCCGGGCAATTGGGCAAGTGCCCATGTAGCACCATGCCAAAAGTTGAAAAACTGTCATTCTTATGAAATTCCCAACAAGTTTATTCTAGTTATTATTTTTAAAAGTGCGGGCAATTTCAGAGAAAGAGAGAGAGTATATGATATTATAAAATAAGTCAAATAATAATCATCCGATTCCTCTCATTAGTCTCATACATATCTCAAAAAACTTAATTAAACATTAATAAAAAAAAAGAGCTAAATTTTATTGAATAGTTACATGTAAGTCCATTTTCAAGCAGATTCACTAATAAAAGAGTGAGTAATGTTTACAGTGAAGCTTCAGTTGAACAGGTTTTATTCAGGGACATCACCACATGCTTTACTGGAAGTTGTATCATGTTTTGTTTCAGTACATTTTTGTCTCACCTGCATACATGTACAGTAGCAGAGTGAGACTTTAGGCACGGCTTTTCCGAATCTTATTAAACCGAAGGTTAAGTTTTTGAAATAATAGCATAACTTAGAAAGTACATGTACATATGGACCTAGTTCATGAAACCTGGACATACATGTAAGGTTAATCAGGTATTACTAAACATCCTGTCTGAGTTTCAGGTCACATGATCAAGATCAAAGGTCATTTATGGTCAATGTACTTTGACCATGTTGAGGGAATCAACATCAGAATCTTAACCTAAGGTTGAATTTTCGAAATGTCATCATAACTTTAAAAGAATATGGACCTACATGTAGTTCATGATTCTTGGCCATAAGAGTACTTAATCAAATATTACTGAACATCCTGCATGAGTTTCAAATCACATGACTAAGGTCATTAGGGTCAATGAACTAAGCCAGTTTGGGTATTGTTAAACATCCTGCATGAGTTTCAAATCACATGACTAAGGTCATTAGGGTCAATGAACTAAGCCAAGTTTGGGTATTGTTTAAATTACCATAATAACTTTTAGAGTTTATGGATCTGATTCATATAACTTGGACATAAGAGTAATCAAGTATCACTGAACATCCTTTTCGAGTTTTAGGTCACATGACAAAGGTCATGTAAGGTCAATGAACTTTGAACAAGTTGGGGGTATTTGTTTAATTACCATCATAACTTTGAACGTTTTTGGATCTGATTCGTGAAACTTACATGTAGACATAAGAGTAAAGTATCACTGAACATCCTGTGCTGAGCTTCAGGTCACATGACCAAAGTCAAAGCTCATTTTAAATGAGCTTTTATAAAGGTCAGTGACGTTTGGTTATGTTGGATGTAAATTGCTGTCATAACTTTATGGATATATTTTATGAAATGTGGACATAGGGGTAATCAAGTATCACTGACAAGTCTTAAGTCACATGATGTGACTTTAATAAGACTTAAGGTGAAGATTGGTGTTTTGTGAATAATTATTTTATAGTAGTTTTCAAAGTCAGTTACTGATCAGCAATGCTGCTATACATGTATTGAATAGTGTAATGTACATGTACATGTAGGTAAGACTGCCAGAGGCTGTCCACTTGTTCTCTTTCTATTCTATAATTGCTATTAAACAAAAATACATTGTAGAGAAAAATATATACATGAAAAGAAAGTTACTCCAACAAGGAGACATCCTCTATCCATTTTCAGTGCATACCTCAATTAGTTATCTATCGCAATATAACTCGGGCGCACCCCGGAGCAGATCAATATATACCGGTAGCGCATGCCCTCGTAGCCCGTATTGACAAATCAACAAATTATATGATTGCTTGCAGGGATGTCCTTCAAACCAAATTTACCAATTATGTTTAAATCACCAACACTAATTCTGACAAATACTCGTGGACTGATAGCCAATAATACCGGCTAGAATGACATTGGAGACGTTATCCACTTTAACATCTCATCGGGCGGATGGTGTAAAATTAATTATCCCCCTTGTCGCTGATGCTCTAAAGGGGGACGGAGTGATTTGTCAATATATGCTTAATGTTTAATTGTATGTGCGTATGTACGTCGTGCTTGGAGCATCGCAGCAGGGACATGGACGGTCAGTATAATGAGTCTGTACATGTATGTTCACACAGACGAAAAACGTATATATGTACATGAGTAGATTGCCAGTTGTGGTAACAATCCCAAAATGAGCGCAAACAGAATTCAATCAAATGACCGCCCAGGTGTTTGGATGTACAGTATGAAATATTTCTGGTAGAAAATGTGTAATTGCTGAGAAACGAGCATATTGATCTTCCTGATGATAATTTGAGGTACATGTATTCTTTGTACATTGCAGTGGAGTTTTGCATTACGTGTACATGTATGTACATGTACATGCACATGTACAGTATGTGTGTATTCTGCCATGTAATTGTGCCCATGATCTACATGAGATGTGAAGTCATTATAAAGAAGATGTAGAAATTTCAAGCATTCTAATTTTGAAAGTTTAGTACATTTTTACAAAGTACAGTGGATGTGTAGTCTTGAGTGGTATATTCTGCTTCTGATAGTGTTCGTTGGTTTATATGCTTTGTCATATTTTACTTGAACTTTAATATAGAGCCTATGAAGGATATAGACCATACCTGTATGTACTTTACTCCCATTAAATGTCACTTGTTGCTTTATACATGTATTAATTTCTTTATGCCTTTCTCACATTTTTAAAATTTTTCTTACTTCTTTTTATTAATTTAATTATATCATATAATTAAAAAAAATGTTTGTTTCTTTTCTATAAAAGTTCTGCGATCTGCATATTCCTGGACTGTACTTTTTTTCCTCATTATTTCTCTCAATTCCTACAGTCATGTTCTCCTTAAATTTTGTTTTCTAAGTTTATCTCTTTTTCTTACCCCCCCCCCCCCCCCCTCTCTCTCTTTCTCTTTTACTCTAAATTTTATTTCCCCTGTCAAGTTTCTTATTCCTTTGTCCCTCCGCCTCAAATCTGGTGCTCTTTTTGTTTTAAAAGTAGAAACACTCATCTTTTTTTGTTCTTGTGGTCATTTATTGACATTTAAGTCCTCGCACAAGTGATGCTCTTTTTGTTTTAAAAGTAGAAATACTATCTTTTTATTCTTGTGATCATTGACATTTACATCCTGTTTATTCTTAGCTCGCATAATTGGAAAGAAAAACATACATGGAATACACCTATCTACACCATGGTGAACATGCATGCATAAATTCTTTTCTATCTCCAAGCCTAGAATAGCATACCTTCGCATGCAACCGCAGAAATCTCTATGGGCAAATTGGCAATGCCTACCTCACCACAGCAAAACAAGACGGGTATGTCTCTGTCTATGGCAAACCTCTCTATCTCATTCTTTCCGCCACAGGCGATTCCTTGGAACATCTTGCATTACCAGTGCACCTTAAACCCCTTCTGATTGAATGTGAAAGGTTTATTACTCGTATGTTAGCCTTATTATTGGAGGTCATGTGTTATAGACTACTCCTAGAGGAATTACCTCACGATCAATCTAATATAAAGCGGTCTGTTGGGGATTAAACGATCTAGTTATGTCCTTAGTTTCGGGGATAGTTTCTAATGTACATGTTCACTGTGCTCCTCCCATCTTGGATTTAGACTCACCTTGCTGTGAGAGAAACAATTACATCTTTTTTTATTTGGTAATGTTTATATAAACACTGAAAAATATATTTACAGTGTATGATTAGATGGTGATTATGATCTTGGGACAGTATCATGTATTGTATGCTTCATACAATGTACCTGGGGCCCGTCTTCCAAAGAGTTGCGATTTATCTGATCAATCGCAACTATGGAAAGCCAGCAAAGTCAACATATAAAATGCATGATTATTTTTGAAATAATCTAGATATGAATGTATAATCCATAAATTTATTGATTTCTTGACAATTTGGTGTGTTCATTTTTGTTTACAAAGGACACTTTGCAAATTTTCTGTATAAAAATTATAACATTGATGGATTTCCACAGAGTTATAATTGATTGGATCAATCGTAACTCATTGTGAGACGGGACCCTGGATAAACAGTACCGTATTGAATTTTGGGGTTACTTTTTGTACTTCCTTTTAAAATTTTTTTTATTCAGAAATTACAGCTCACTCTGCCTATTGAGCATTTTGATAACAAAGAACTCTGTTTCAGCTTTTTAAAAGAGAAATTTGGATTAGAAGGATGATGCCTTTAATAAACAATACAATTTGCGCATAATCTCTTCTGAAAATTGTTTCAACTTTATTCACACTGATGGAGTGTGGCAAGAAAGAACCTTTATATCACATTAATGACTAGACAAACAGTGTTTATTCATGAAGCATAAATGGAATTATTTGATTCCGTCTGATTCAAAATCAGATGGGGCGCGTATCATAAAGGACTTGCAACTGTTTTAACTTTGCCATTATGGCAAATACTATGGTAACTACATGTAAGTAATGGTAACCTTGATTTTGATTGGCTGCTGAGCCCTGTTGCCATGGTAGTTGCCATTATGGCAAAGTTACAAAGGTTGTGACTCTTATGAAATGGGGGGGGGACAAAGGTAATTGAAGGGCAAATTATCTAGTTGCTTATTCACTGATGCAATATATATTACCCTGGCCTTTTTAATAGCTCCAGCTGCTAAAGGCACTTGGTGCACTCAAGGAATCAATCCTGCCAGGTACCCTTTTACCTCACCTGGGTTGAGTGCAGCTCAAGGTGGATCAATTTCTTGCAGAATGAAATTATGCCATGCATGGCTGGGATTTGAACCCACGCCCCTCTGGTTTCAAAGGTGAGGGTCCAAACCACCATACCTTTCGGTAAAAACAGAGGGGTAGACAAGCATATTCAGTTATTCTAAAAGGCGTTGGGAAGAAGGTGTTGATGATAGAAGCCACACTACCCGCCAGTGCCTGCAGGGGCTTCGTCTCGGGGATGCTCGCTATCACCAAATTTTGCGAGAATCGATCTCGCCCCTACGCATCGCATATTGCACATTGCAGCAGGTGGCGTAGTGATAGAGTGAGAGAGATTGCATGCCATGATGAGAGAAAGGGGGAGAGAAGGAGATAGAAAGAAAGATAGGGAGAGATAGAAAGAATAGGGAGAGATTGCATGCCATGATGAGAGAAAGGGGGAGAGGAGATAGAAAGAAAGATAGGGAGAGATAGAAAGAAAAGAGTGAGAGAGAAGATAGGAGGCCTACAACATGTATGCAGACTGTTTCCCAAGTTCACGAATACAGTTACCAAGATATTCTCTGTTTGGAAAATTCATGCTGATCTACTACCCCCATAAGAAAATGGCAGGTATTTTTGGCAGTGTGAAAGCAAATTACTTGTAATATTTCCAAAAGAAAACACTTGAAGTCAAAGCAGAAAGATGAATAAAGGGAACTGAGAAAGTAGAATTGGAATCTTAAGTTCTTTGAAAATAGGTAAAGATGGATGTGAAGAGATGAAGGGTAATAAAATGACACAGAAGGAGAGACAGTAAGAGGAAAGTGATAAAGGGAAAGGAAGAGAGGGGAAGAGGGGAGATGAAAGCGAAGAGACATCGTTTGACAAGCTCTCATGTGAGATAGTCATTAATGTTGAGGCACACTGTCTTGGGGAAGGTGTATTATGAATGTCTTGTAATAACATGAAGCAATATACTGTCCAAGTTAGTTATTGGATTCGCTCAACCCATCTTAAAGCTACATGTAGAACATAGTTTTTGGAAAGTTAAAGAGGAGTGCTGGTCAATACTTCATTCCAATTTTACATGTAGTTGATTATTATCGCTAGCAATATATTGCTGATAAATACACCGTACATGTATGTTCATTATGAGCTGCAATTCTGTGAGTGCAGGAAAAGAGGTAATGAAAGTATTTAGGCTGTCATTGGTACTTCTCCATTAAAAGCGAGCATTTGGGTACCAACTATTGAAAGTCTCGAGTTGGTTTAAAACACTACAAAACAGCATTTTGGAAAATAAATAGTGATTAATTTGTAATAATAGACAATATTTTGGTCATGCAGTAATTATTCATACATGTGCATGTACACAGTAATCATAAAACCATTATCAAATATGCAATATAATGTTTTTGTTTTCAATATTGCATAACTTTATAATATTGAAATATTGCCCAACACTATTCAAGAATACATGAAAGTTTGAATTCATTGCTCATTTCTATTAAATGCATCAATCAAATCCAATACCCAAGTTAGAGAGAAATCGGTAAAGATCCGTGAAGTATTAAAAGAGATACTGTAGGTCTGTATGTGGAGGAGCCGTGGTGTTGTGGTTCTGACTCTCGCCTTGTAAACAGAGGGTCGTGTGTTCGAATCCCACCGCGGTCTGGCGTCCTTTGGCAAGGCGTTAATCCACACTTTGCCACTCTCGACCCAGGTGCTAAATGGGTACCCGGTAGGATGTGAAAGTCATTGTAGCTTGTCCAGTATTGTGTGCGCCTCACAGGTGACTGACTGGAATACTCCCCAGGGAGTGGAGGATGTGCACACATTGTGTGCGGGAATGACTGATTGAATCCGATGACCGGGGTAATAATATATCTGTAAAGCGCTTAGAAACGTCGTTCCGATGGATTAAGCGCTATATAAAAGCGGATTATTATTATGTATTGAGGCCTATATTCTGAACTGAGGTTGGATTATAACTTCAGGGCTCCGTAACACACAGGTTTGCGATGAATAGCAAATATGAAAGAACACTTCTGATTGGTTCCTAGTCAGTATTTTGCGCCAAACGCGCGTGTAACATTGATCTTGATCGGTCGGTTCATTTAGCGATTGATCGCTAATCTTTGTGTTACGGAGCCCTGGTCTAAACTTTTTGAACTATGGATAGCCACGTGTTGCTAATCTCTAAATAAATTTGTGGTTGCAATTTTATTAAACACATCCAAATAAGGTAAAACAATTTACAGGAAAATGAGATTTTGAAGTTAAGGTTGACTATATTATACTTCTCACTTTTGCTACATCTCATTCTCCTACATGTATTTCCAAGTGGAAATATTTGCCATCTCAGAGTCTATTACCTCTAAAGCCTCAGCAGACCCTCACAGCGATTCATGTTAATAAAGAGTCTGAACCAAGTTCTAAATCAAATCTAAGATTGAGCAATTGAAACATTTCAATCTATTCCATGTCTATTAACTCGGCCTCCTTAAACGCACATTCCAATTTAGCAAGGAGACGAAGCCTGCAGTCGAACAATGTCGAGTGAATGTTTGCATCCGTGTACATCCCTGGACTCGCATGCTTTCTACTCTACTATCATGGGCATATATGTGTATGTACATTCGCGGTTGCGTTTACTTATCAGCACATTCGCCATGACAACGTGTTGCAAATGTCATTTGGGCCGCTTGGGGACTGATGTGTACATTCAGGAGGCACCGGTGAAGAGGGAATGAATAAAAAGGGAGCTTTAGTTTATACACTTATTTGTGCATTAAATCATTCATGTCTGAACTCTAGGTCAAGTTCACATGTGCTAGAATCTGTCATCACTGTCCAATGTGGATTTTTATTTAAAATTTGGCGTTCGGATTGTAAGCAAGCCACTTATTTCCATAGAATCACCTACTTCCAGTTTGTTAGTGTTGATTAATTTGTGCATGTTCAATTTTTTTTATCTGTAAAAAAAAAAAAATCTTTATGCTTGAGCTTGAAATACCACTTTGTATTAAGTACCGGTAATCAGTACTTTAGTGCATAATTGACAATAAAACATTGAACAATTTGAATGTTATGGTAAATTTTTTTGATCCATGTTCAAGGAAACAAATAAAACCTAATCCAAAGGAAATCCATTTCTTTGCAAATTGACCTTGATATTAATAATTCCATTCTTTGCACAGCATAGTTCCATTTCAGTGGGTTTTTTCCCCCTCCATATCCTGACAATCTGACATTTCCAAAGATCATGCATGAATATGAATTCTTTTGTAAATTATAAGAACTAGGTCCTCGTGCACAAAGTTTATTGATTGCTTACAGTATTCAGTTGATTTTTAAAATTGATTGCTTATTAGTGCAATTAATGGTGAAAAGGGATAATGTATTGTATTATTGGGCTCTGATTTAGTATCAGGGCCAGAGCTTTATCCCACACTTCATCAGCAATTGTACGATACTTCCTCAACCTCTGCTGCTCTCTATAACATGATTTTGAGATACAGAAATTACGTTAAAAGTTTTGAGGGTTTCCTTTTCTTTTTTTTATCAAGTCACAACTTCCCGCTTTGAAAGAAACCAGAGCAATTATTTTTAGGAGCATAAACCATGGTTTGTGCCAGTTTGTAAAATCATTCAGTGCATGCACAGATTGCAAAATCTAGGTCGGGTTTCTGCCTTCTTTGCATCCATTAATGAGAAATTGGTTTAGGACTAAACGCTTCATAAAATCAAAGAATTTCGAAATTTGACCTAAAATTAGATTTAGGTTGGTTTGTATCTTTGGTTTTTCCCCTTTTTTATGAATAAAGTGGACCCCCCCTCTCTCCCACACACATATATTATATGCACACTATTATCTCTGTTTCATTGCTCCTTCTCTCTTTCTTTCCCGTCTCTCTCCCACTCTCTCTTCTCCCACTTGTATCTATTCTATTTCTCTCTCAGCTTTAACTCTTTGATATATTACTGTGGCCCCAGTCTCATAAATAAGACATTACCTTTCCTTTCTCAATTGGGGGCCCTACCACAAGGAATAATCAAAGAAGTTGTTAGATACAGTCACTCACATATCTCCTTTAGGTTGTTAATATAAAAATTGTTTTTATTTTGATTATTGAAGGTTTGAAGGTTTTATTAAAAATATCAGTAAATTGGGCCAATTTATGTGGCAAGCAAGCTATTTTGTTCTGGGTTTCTATGTTTTAATATTAAAGGAATCGTTTCTCGTTTCATTTTGTGAAAAGTGGGATAATCGGTGTTCAAAGAAAGATCAATATCATTTGATATGAAGATTCTTTGCAGACGTAAATGAATTTTGTTCGATTGAATGATTTGATTTTTACACTATTCATCTTGGGATGATATTTTAAAGTATGGTAAATATTATCAAACAGAGTGATGATATAACACTTGAATGTTCCAGATAGTTGTTGATGTCTGGATGAGTTTGTTCTGGCGAGACTATAGGCGCCGCTTTTCTGACGGCGGCGGCATCATCAACATCAAATCTTAACCAAAGGTTAACTTCTTGAAATGTCATCATAACTTAGAATGTATATGGGCCTAGTTCATGAAACTTTAACATAATGTTTATCAAATATTACTGAACATCCTTTTACAGTTTCAGGTCACATGAACAAAGTCAGGTCAATATCAAATCAAAACAAAATCTTAACCAAGGTTTAGATTTTTAAATGTCGTAACTCTGAAAGTATATGGATCTAGTTCATGAAACTTGGACAAAGAGTAATCAAGCATCATTGAACATCCTGCTCGAGTTTCAGGTCACATGACCAAGGTTGAACTTTGGCTATGTTGGGGTATTTGTTGAATTGCCATCATAACTTTGAAAGTTTATGGATCTAGTTCATGAAATATGGACTTGAGAGTAATCAAGTATCACTGATCGTCTTGCAAGTCATACGATCCAGGTCAAATGTCATTTAGGCTTAGGATCAATGAACATAGTATTTTATCCTCTATGAATGGTGTTGTTTTAATGATTTTTTCTATAGTCGTTTCAAAGTCAGCACTGCTGCTTCTTGAATTGCGTATGAATGCAGGCAAGACTCGCCAGACCCACTCCTTGTTTTTTTTTTTTTTTTGGGGGGGGTCTAAAATGTAAATTAAGCTTCATATCTGTTTGTGAATTGTCTTTATGTTTTATCAGGGAAGACAAAGGATCCAATATCATATATTTTAAATTTATGTTCACATCTGAATATACATTGATGATATCACTTTTGATTGCTCGTGAATATGCCAGAAAATATGTAATGTTTTCATGAAATGTGATCCAGAAATGATAATAAATTGAAAATTAAGCAAGCTCCAAATTGAAACAAAGTCACAAAGGAAGGAAATATGATGCAAATTTGTAATTCATATAAAAAGAGAATAAAAAAACCCAAAAATAGTGATTGAGACAGAAAAAAATGTTTGCTGAATGTAGCATTTACACACAATATCATGCTATGCCATATATCAATGACAATTCTACATGATAAAGAATTGTAACCTGTTCATAAAACAGCATTCATTGCTAGAGTCAATCTGCAAAGTGCTATTGATTTATGACGAGCAGTAGACAGAGATTACTGGTGCATTTAAAAATGTAATAATTGAAACAGTCAATCGATACGTGATGATGTCACAATGGCAGTAAATGATTTGCCAAGAGAGGCGTGTAATCTACTAGCACTTCAATATTGCAATCAATTCATTAGTGACAGGTAGAGACGCAATCCATGCTCTAAATTTTATCGGCCAGTAGCAGTCTGGTATTTCAGCACTTGAAATACTGGTAGAGATTTTTGTATCAGTGCCTTTCTTTCTTTTTTTCTTTCTTTCATTCACTCATTTATTCATTTGATGTGTTTTTTTTTATGTCATTTTTTTCTTCTGCATTCAAATTCATCTAAAATTTCTCACGGTACTGGTGCACAAGTACATGTATGTAAATATTTGAGAATTAAAAAACGATCTTCAAAAATGCAAGTATAAAGGTAAAAATCAAGTCAATTTTGGTTCATTCAACATTAGGTGATTGCAAAGGAAGGGCTGTCATTGTAAGAAATCATGTTCTTGAAGATGCATTTTGACGGAGCATTTTGAAACTCTTTGAGTATGGATAGACTTCTAATCAAACGGATTGACTTCTAATCAAAATAATCATATTGAACCTGATTATAAAGTTAATCATTTGGTTTGCATAATTTCACAATTGTCTTTATTCATCCAGCATATCAGAAATGGTTAATTTTAGAGATTTAGTGTTGTTATCATGTGCAGCCATGTCAGTGTACATATACAGTAGTTGAGGTTGCGATGAAACATGAAAAACCTGGAAAAAAACTTCTACCTCCCACAGTATCATGATCGTAAAAGCTGCTTTTGTACACATCTATTCATGTTTCTCTATAATAAGTCTAATGCTTGATAATGTAATAAGCTTCTATAATTACTTAATGCTTGATACAGAACCGCTTTGCAACATTTTGTTGATATTCTTGTGATGAATAGAGCAAAGAGAGGTGCATTGAATCTAATATCCGTCTCAAATTGACAACATCTCCCTTGTTGCCATGGTAACATCTTCTCGTCTGGCCCTTGGGATGGTATACTTGAATTACATATTGTGCTATAAGGCTTTTCAATCTTCCATCTTTCAAGAGTATTGTGTGTCTTGAAGATGAAAACATTTGTCCTGCTTTTATAAGGACAGTGGCATAATGAGTCAAAAGTTTTGAGGTATTCAGAACCTTATGTATAGGGCAAAAATTTTATTATAAATATAGATAGAGTCATGAGCGAGTGTATATGTTCACTTTTTAACAAAAATTATAATCTAATTTTGCGGTAGATTTTGACTTGATGTTTCATTGCTTTTACCTTTCCTTTTCTTTTCATTTTGTTATTTCTTGGCCATGAACGTTTTTTTGTGGGGGGGGGGTGAAAGCCCCGTCCCCCTCACCCATCTATACACCAGTGCTTACTTCAGATTTCACAGATTTAATGACAGTTTTGAAAGGCACACACAGCAAAAACCCAAACAAACAAATGTACCTATGAAAGTATAATGTTTTGTTTATACATGTATGTTTGTATTGTTTATTGTGTGATTTTTAGGCGTCATATGGGAAGTATCTACACTCAGCAGTTTGAAATCACCACTTCAAGAAAATGAGAAGAAAAAAATGTTTTGACTTGAACTTATTTAGAATCACCAACTGAGCCCCCCCCCCCTTTCCAAAAGAAAGTAATGTCTCTCCTTACTAAGGGCTGACCAGGAAATACAGACAAATTTAATTCTTTTCATAGACTTACATGTACAGGTGTAGTATAAAATCTCTTTTTTGATCCTTGCCGCTTGAGTAATAGACTAAATGAAATTGCCATCTGAGTTTCAATACATGTTGCTCTATTGGATTAAACTGCCATTTGCAATATATGATAAAGCACGATTCATGCTGCTTTGTATTTAAGAAAGAAGCTTGAATGCATATTACATTTACGTCCATCTAGAATGCCATGGTGTCCCAGTTTTCTCCATTCAAATAGGTTTTGAAACTGAAAGATTATTTAGAACTGTTACCATAGCTTTGTAGCCTTGGTGTATTTATTACTTTGAGATGAATGGCTCTTATTAGAGAAGATGGCATTTGACTGAAAATATTGGGTTTATTTTGTAATTTCAGGATATTATTTTGTTTCCTGTATCAACTTTCTACATGTATATGTGGCTGCTATTGTTTTGGCAACTTGTATCCCACAGAAAACTATTTTGCCTATATTGTATCAGCTTTTCATCAATCTTAAAACGAATTTGTGTTACACATACATGCGGCTTTCGCTTACTTGGAACTACGCCTAAATTTATGTTAGCAAATATCTCATATATTTATATTTTTATGACAAATGATTTTTGGATGACTCATTTTGAAAACTGATATTTTGAGAAAAATGGAAGAAAATACATGTAAATGTTTATTTGAATTTTGGAAAAAAAATAATTGAATTTTCATGTCCATTTGAAGTTCTTAAATTGTTCTTATTAAATCAGTGCCATGAAAGTTTTTGAGATCTATTTCAAGTCAATACTTGAAATTCAGATTTTTTATGTTTGATTTCAGGACCACCATCCGCCAATCTTCTCTGGAGTAAAGGAAACCAGTTTGTGTCCATTCAACCTGTGAAAAATGTTATTTTTCCTTTATAGATTATCGTTAGAACTGCTTTCAAGGGCGCTATCTCGGTCAGAGATGCTCCGTGTTTATTGATCCGTCACAATCAAGATGCAGATCATTCCTTGAGTCTTGACGATAGATTGCATCTTGTCCCGACCTAACTCTGCGCTAAGTAGCTTGAAAATGACCTGCTTTCAGATAACTCACTCAGGTGTGAATGATGTACATTTATCTAATCTTCCCTGTTCAGACGAGTAGAATTTCATTGTATAACGTATCGGTAGGCCTATTATGAAGGGAGTAATGGAATATCAGACATTGTTCTTACTACCTTCCTAAAACAAGTTTACTGGAAACTAGTTTAGCGTGTAATGAGAATGGTCAGAGCGATCTTGGAAGTGTTCTTCCAAACTGGTTCAGAAAACCACCTCGCGATGTAGTTTTCAAGATCGCTTTGCCTGGTTTTAGCATAAGTGAGGACACAACCATTCTTCAAGAAATGATCTTTGCACATTTTGAGCCCGCTACTCCACATGACAGGTGTAGAATGCCTGCGGTTTCGCATTTTGCGCAAAACGTGTCACCCCACTTAGAACATTTCCATAGCAACAAGATTGCTTTACATGAATTGATTTTGAAAACATTTTTTTGTGTGATCAAATTGGAACGCTAGCAAAGTGATCTTCCAAACTGGTTTCCTGAACCGGTTTTCAGTAAACTAGTTTTAGAAAGCATAACGAGACCGGTGTCTAACAAAATC
Source organism: Lytechinus variegatus (assembly GCF_018143015.1). NCBI lineage: Eukaryota > Metazoa > Echinodermata > Echinoidea > Temnopleuroida > Toxopneustidae > Lytechinus > Lytechinus variegatus. The sequence continues at coordinate 34,904,374 of NC_054743.1, read as the reverse complement.
TCTAATTCATAAACTCAATGATGATAATCACAATTTGTAGATTTAAAAAGCACATACATGTTTATGAAATATGAATATCTGTGCTCAAGGCAAACAATAAAAATTGGATATCTTATACAGTATGAAAATTGATAATAAAAAAATTAAAGAAGAATGAGATACCAAAAATATTACACAAGTTAAGGAATCTAATCATAGTTGAGTGCAATATTTGCCCTTACCCTGTTATTAACAGTCATCCATAGAGTCGTAAGTTACATGGAGCAAGCTGCTTTGTGAACCCCCACCCCCTTCGTTTAGAATATGTTTCTTAATAGATTTAACTCACCGAGAAATATATACATACATACAGTACTATTTTTGAATTTACATGTATAACACCTTTTCTGATGAATACGCCAAAAGTGCTTTCCAGGGGAGATAAATAGAGTGAGCACGGGGCTAAATTACCCATAAAGAGCCCTGGAAAATTAAGAAAGGGCCTCTCCAATGCATGAAGTACATGTACAAATAAATAATAAAAAGAAATTATTACAATATTGCATATCTTGTTAGGTTAGCTATGGCAAAATAGCCCAAGATTATCTTTAAATTAACTTCTTGCCATGTGCTTTCACGGATATTATACTAAAAGATGATAAATAGGTTTTTAAAAGCTTGTTCTTGAACACCAACACTGAACAAAGTATGTTATTTATGTTCTTTAAACCAATACATTTTCATGTCTGAACACTGCTCTGTTTTGTTGGTGCTCCAGCTGTATGAATATCAAGTAGGATAAATAGTATGAAGGTGAAGGTGTGTTGGTGGGTGGGTGAAACAGACAAAATCGTCAGAATGGTTTAATTAAGCTTGCATGTTGCTCTATCCTCCATCACAGATTTTGTTAGCATGGATGAAGGTCAGTGCCACCTTGAACTCTATGTCTTTCCTTGTAATAGAGCTCTATTTCTAGCAGTACAGGGTGTATCAGAAAGAAGGGAAGCCCAGTTTTATGAATTTTCTTGAAAAAAAATATGAAACCATCCACAACAAATATCGTAGCTCTTTAAAGTGCATCTTTTTCTTTTTTGAATTGATATGGCACAGAGGTGTTTTTTCTTGCCTTGTGCTTTCACGGATATTATACTAAAAGATGATAAATAGGTTTTTAAAAGCTTGATCTTGAACACCAACTCTGAACAAAGTATGTTGTATGTGTTCTTTAAACCGATAAATTTTCACGTCTGAACACTGCTCTGTTTGTTGGCGCTCCAGCTGTATGAATATCAAGTAGGATAAATAGTATGAAGGTGAAGGTGTGTTGGTGGGTGGGTGAAACAGACAAAATCGTCAGAATGGTTTAATTAAGCTTGCATGTTGCTCTATCCTCCATCACAGATTTTGTTAGCATGGATGAAGGTCAGTGCCACCTTGAACTCTATGTCTTTCCTTGTAAAGAGCTCTATTTCAGGTAGTACAGGGTGTATCAGAAAGAAGGGAAGCCCAGTTTTATGAATTTTCTTGAAAAAAAATATAAAACCATTCACAACAAATATCGTAGCTCTTTAAAGTGCATCTTTTTCTTTTTTGAATTGATATGGCACAGAGGTGTTTCTTTTCCCCTTCCGTTTTACCTTATTTTATTGATATGGTACATAGGTGATGCTTCTTTTTGCCTGCCTTTCTTTTTATTCCAGAGAACAAAAGGAACCCTTATTTCATAATGTACATGTAAACAAATATGATAATGAATCAAATTATTTTACTTTTATTTTACTCTTTTATATACATTTTTTGCATTCATTCTTTTTACATATTTTCTTCAAAACATATAATTTAACAGGACCACACATCACTGAACATCAATGATTTGATAATATTGTGTATAAAAGCACTTGTTTCACTTGCCGTCTAATCACGTTGGACACAACTGTGAAAAGCGAAAAGAATAAGAACATTCATAAACTTTCACTTCTTCATTTCTCAATCTCTTTTTGTGTTTATCTGAGAACATACAATTCCGAACATACTGGGTAAATTCAATTCAAACCCATAGAAATGGATCTTTAGAAGTTAATGTTGACAAAGCAAACACACACACTCGCAATTTTGCGAAGCCAATATGAAATGGAATCGAGTCACCTGCAATAACGATAATAATCCGCTTTATACTGTATACATGTAAGCGCCTACAGATTATTACCTCGATCATTGGATCCTGGCACGCCACCACACAATGTATGCCCTATGCACTTTGCAGTCACTTTTTAGAACAATGGTGTCCAGTTTCATTGTAAGCCCACCCATGCACTGCAGATCAAGTGGAACGATTATTATATTTTGATGTATTTCTGAACAGATAGCAGGCTTCACTTGCATCTTTGATCCATTTTTCTGTCTGGTGTACTACTACTACTACTACTACTACTACTACTACTATTACTACTACAATGTACTACTACTACTACTACTACTACTACTACTACTACTACTACTACTACTACTACTACTACTACTACTACTTTTACTACTACTTCTACTACTACTTTTACTACTACTACTACTACTACTACTACTACTACTACTACTACTACTACTACTACTACTACTTCTACTACTACTACTACTACTACTACTACTACTACTACTACTACTACTACTACTACTTACTTACTTACTTACTTACTTACGTACTTACTTACTACTTCCTACTAATACTACTATTACTACTACTACTACTACTACTACTACTACTTACTTACTTACTACTTACTACTACCTACTACTACTACTACTACTAGTCTACTACTACTACTACAATTACTACTACTACATGTACTACTAATACTACTTCTACTACTACTACTAATACCATCACCACAAACTACTACAATTACTACTACTGCTACTACTACCACTACTACTACTACTACTACTACTTCTACTACTACTACTACTACTACTACTACTACTACTACTACTACTACTACTACTACTACTACTACTACCACTACTACCACTACTACCACTACTACCACTGCTGCTACTACTACTACTACTTCTTCTACTACTTCTCCTCCTTCTACTACTACTACTACTATTACTACTACTACTACTACTACTACTTCTACTACTACCTACTAAAACTACTTCTACTACTAAGGTGTTTCATATTTTATACCCAGGGTAGTCACATCAGTAAGGAAACTACTCTACCATTGGGCCCTGTATATAAAGCATAATATGTTTTACCCTGCTACAATCCAAGTGTAGATGCTGAGAACTGATAGCGTGCAAAGAGTCCCATTTTTCCTAGGATTGAACCCACGACCTCCCATTCATGTGTTAAACCCAGGGTTGAAGTTGGTCACTCATTTAGAGTGTGGAATTTAGAGTGGAGCTATTGTCGCCAGAGCAAATGTCATGGAACTCTACCACTGAGCCACCATGTCCAATATACTCTTCCTTTCAATGTTGAAAAAACTGAACTAGTTTGATATCTACTGTAGATTTGCATCAAAAGGTTTTTTGAGACTACTGCAGCTGTTAGAATGTATGACTATGGTTTAAGTTAGGCCTTGGAAATCATGTCACACACTTTAAAAGCAAGGGTGTTATAATTGACACCAATCGATGGTCCCTAGAGTATAACACCCTTAGGTGTTATTAAAATTACACCCTGGAGATGGAGTATGAAACCAAAGAGTGTAAAAGTAACAACCGACTTTAATAGGTGTTGTAACAGTAAACACCCATAGGTGTTGAGCCAACACCAAACAATTTACACTGGAATAAAAATACTAATTTTGTTCGTCTGTACACCAATCAACACCACAATTTATTTTATGTGTACAGATTAGTTTATCACAGCTGAGCATTGTTCATGGATAGACTGAACATGCTTTATTTGATTCATGCCATGACGCAAAGGCATCAAATTTTCATGTAACCCTAGGCACCCCCCTTAGAGTGTCTGCATCGCCGTGGCATCAAAGTTTGAGAAAGATGTATCCTCTTTCTTCCACCAAACCAACCAGAGGCAGAGAAAAGAAGGCCAGATCCTCTCACCTCCAGAGCTCAATGTCTCCTTTTACTTGACAGTCCCATGTGGGACCGCTATCACTCATTTATGGCCCTCGTCGCTGTTAAAAATTGCATGAATCGTCTCATCAAAAATAGAAAGGCAATTATTTTTATAGCCCCATCGCCATCGCGGTTCTTTACTGAACAGGATTGAGTGCTTTGGGGTGAAGATATTGTGTAGCCGCTTTTTATGCCAAGCCTTAAGTCTCAGGCAAATGGAAGAATCTGTCAGGAATTGCTTGAGCCATGTTCAGATTTGGTTGCACTTCTAGAAACTAATTTGCTGGAACAAAATTGTTTTTTTGCCTTCATTATTCCAAACTCAATCACAGTTATATTCAATTTCAACAAGTGTAATGTTTTGTCTTCTTCATTTTTGGCAATGACTAAAAGGCTTGCTGGTATTTAATCAATAGTGAAAAAAGACACAAATTTAAGAAAAGGCTATTAAAAAATAAATAACATTCAACAAATAACCATTTTTTCATCTTCATAATCATAGTTATTAACATAGTATTGTCATCATCATCGAATATCCCCACCAACTCCATCATCATGAACATTTCCTTAATATTGGATACATTTTTCTTCAACAAGGTTGTAGAACAATGTTGCTGAAGTTCTTTTGAATTCACCAATGAAAATGACCGCTCATGGCTCCTCCTTAAAGATAAATGAAAGTAGTTGCAGTAAACACTGATTTCACGAGAAAGTGAGTAAAACCAAGCTTAATTGTCACTATATCATCGAGGATCTAGATCTGGTACAGTACATAAACTGAACTTTGTGAAATCTTGAAATCTACGCTGAAAATGTTCACACTGAAAATCACCAACACAGATAAGCGCACATGAGACAGTGTATTATTATTGCTTTGAATGTCGTCCCAATGCTTGACCCAAATCCCGTGCCTATTTGCTGATTTCTCAGCAATTACACAATTTCTTCCAGAATCCTTTGGCACATATTTCTTATGTATACAAACAGACACTTTGGTGGTCATTTCATTGGATTCTGTTGAACTCATTTTGAAATCGTTACCACAACTGGAATTTATCTTTAAAATCAAACCTTGGTGAACATGTGTTTGGTTTCATATGCCTTTGCAACACCCGTCAGATGAGGTGGCAAAGCCAAATACTGCTACAGTCGCAAGCATTGGGTTGTTCTGCGGGATACATCCTTAAGATTGATATAGAGGATAAGAAGAGGCCTAACTAAGGGGATCTTGTCCTGGAATGTCTCTCTCTCTCAACCACTCCCTAAGAAGAATGATCATGTTTCCAGTACAAATTGATTAAATTAAGGAATGAAATTACCAGCCACAGGGATAGAAACGGTTCTACTTATATATGTTCACAGGAGTGCTATGTATTAGGCTGGCTAGCAAGCTCAACTGGTACATTGTATAGTTAAACTTTCAAACAAGTACACTCTTAATTCCAAGGATTTGAAATAATCAGGATTCATTTTAAATCCTTGAGATTTAGAGAGCAACCCAAGTGCATTCTAAGGATTTGAAATAAATCTGGATCGGCTGTGAAGAGTGTGGTCGAATATTAGATTTAGATTTAAACATCCGATTTAAAAAGAAAGATAAATTATTCATTTGAGATTGAAAATTTAATCCTTAAGATTAAAAATAAATCTGACATATGGCTGGTCACTATTTACAGCCAATCAGGATTCATTTTAAATCCTTGAGATTTAGAGTGCAACCCTGAATGTGATATATTATACAAACTTGTACTTGTTGTGCAATCGTATCAAGAAACATACATGTATTTAAACTCAATGCACCCAGACATTGAAATGGATAATCTTTTTGAGATTAAAATGAGTATTTATTCATTGAGAATATGAAATGATTAGTTACTGATATTAGGTACGTATGGAAATAGACCTGTACTTGTACTAGTGATGCTTGTTCCATATCACAAAGGAATAATGTTTTGACTGTCCATGTTTGATTCTAAACTTTGCTGGTTTGGACCTGCAAAAGTAAGGCAGTAGTAATCTTTTAAAGAAATGGTTTTGTTACATTTTTAACTAATAGTTTTGTTTTCTGTAACTGGAAGAAATTTTCCACACCTCATCTCCTCTTCCCCTTCTCCTCATCCTCTCCCTCCCTCTCTCCTTCTTCCCTTCTCCTTGTACTTTTTCATTTTCCACTCCTTCTCCTTCTCTTCCTCCTCATCCTCCTTTCCCTTCTTCTCTTTCCCCTCCTCTACTCCCTCCCTTTCCCCTTCTCTTCTTTCTCCCCCTGTTTTTTCCTTGATTCTCATCCTCCTCCCCTTCTCCTCATCTTCCTCCTCCTTCCCTACTTACCTCCTTCTCCTCTTTATCCTCTTCCTTTTTTTCTTCTGTGATATTTTTCTATTGCATCACTTGACTTTTGCAATAATGAATGATAATTTCCAATTCATCTACTACCAATTTGCCCTCTCACCACTTGGTCTACTTTTATTTAGTCTAAGCCCATTCCGTCCATCAACATTGTTTTGTCTAACAACCATTTGGTCCAAGCATCACTTCGTCTAATCACCATTTCGTCTCATAATCAGTTGGTCTAATATCCAATTAATTTTCATTCATCTTGCACAATTTATCATTTAGTCCAATTAGACCAAATGGTATATGGACTAAATGGCTATTGGACCAATTGGTTGTTAGACGGAATGGCATTAGACTAAATGAAAGTAGACGATGTGGTGAGTGAACAAACTGATGGTAGAGTAAATGATAGTAGAGGAGTTGGCAATTGGACAAATTGGCATGAGACGAGTTGGAAATAAACCTAAAGAATCAGGGGTAAATCTGAAATTCCTTGATTACTAATCATGGCATCTTTTTCTTTTTTATCTTTAAACAGATTACTGTCCCTTTGGCTCCGTTGGAAAATGGAAAGACAATTTCAAGAACCTTTGAAAAGCTTCTAGTGTATTAAAAGTAAGTCTGGAGCCCGGGAGATCCACGTACAGATCTTTATCCAGAGAAAGAGGGAGAAGGTCCTTCCTGTGACCCAACGGATAATGTCTTCTGCTGGATCCTGCGCTGACTCTATGTGAATACAAACTGAACTACAGTAGTCAATGGATCAAGGTGTTCCTGAGAAACTTCTGTGGGATTCCACATTGGTAAAAGCTGAACTAAAAGGAGGAGGATGTGGTGAGGTAGTCCTGCATGGCCAAAGGGGGCATAGTTGTGGATCGGGTATGGGGTATTGAAATCGAGAAAGGATGATATCATTATAGACTGTTGCATATACACCAAGAGATACCCTCAGTATATTCTCAAGTACACCTGAACCCCATATTCCTTTGTTAATTGTGTGTTAGCAGACGTGGTAAGCATTCAATTCCGTATTTAACAGTGTGACAAGTGGGAGCAGTAAGTTTGGTGTCGTGGTGTTCATCTGCGATTTGTTGTCCCATGTAGGGCTTTGGAGGACCAAAAGGGGATTGTAATAATTGTTGAAGTAGAACTTGCAATCATATGTCAGTTTAGAGTTAAACTTTTGACTGAATGAAATATTCAATGAGCTCGAAACTGATGAATATATTACCTAAATATTCCTGTAAATGCCACCATGGATATTATGTAAGACATGATGTCATTCATTATGTTTGTTTGACTTTCAATATCCATTCAATGTTTTGTGAGTCTGCATTTAGTATGTGTCCATTCACAGGATGTGTAAAAATGTCAAAGGTCAAATCATTCCCATACCTCCCTATTGTAACTTTGCCATTATGAAACCTTGACTTTGATTGGCTGTCCAGGCATGTTGCCATGGTAGTTGCCGTAAATACCTTACAATAGTTGTAATTCTTTATGAAATGGACCCCTGGGACCCCTTACATAAAACTTTTGCCATGAAAAAACTCTGGCAAATAAACAAAAACTCTAGCAAACAAAACTATTCCATTGAAAATTACACATTAAAGAACTCTGGCAAAAATTGTGCCAAAGTTTTTTATGGCAAAAGTTTTAGGCAAGTGATTTCAGTAAGTTCCATTTTACATATACATGTAACTCATTGCATAGTAATCCAATCTAAATTAGATGGTATATATTTCAGATTTTACAGAAGTAACCTCAATATGAAATTACCTCATACTAACGTCCATACCAACTTTAATCATATACCATATTTAATCAAACATTCACTACTAACCTATTCTCATTACTACATTTCTTAAACATTCTTACTTTTTGCCTGTAGATATATATGTACTGCCATGCAGATTCTTTATATTCAGCAGAATGTGCTCTCGTTTACATAAGTTCTGAACAATATTCCTATGATTTTCCTTGTGAAATGGAAATGATAAGTATAGTCTTTGGCAGAATATTAATATCTCACCATGCTGTATGCCATATCTTGGATATCTTCAGTAATATGATTTCTTGAATAATTTAGTAGAATACCATTTAGTCGTGGGCACAGATGTAGTCGTCTCATACTTAGACAAAGCTCCCTTTGCATAATCCGGTGTTTGGATCTTTTTTATTCCTAAGAACACGGCTTTACGAGCTTCTCTGCTGCTTGGAAAGAAAATCAATTTAGTTTACGTGGACGACAGCCGAGTGTTAAAACGAAATGTTTCTGCTGTAATCTTTACATCCTAAGAGATGGGGCTGATCTAGGCCCTGTCTTACAAAGAGTCGCGACCGATCCAATCAACCACAACTATGGAAAGCCAGCAACATCGCCATCTAAAAAGCATGTTTGTTCGACATATTTTCTAGATATGATGTCCATTCATAAATTCATAGTTTTCTTGAAAATTCAGTGTGCTTGTCTTCGTTCACAAAGGACATCGTGCAAATTTCCTGAAGCAAAAATTATGGCATTGATGGATTTCCATATACTTGAGGTTGATCGGATCGATCGTAGCTCTTTGTAAGACATGGGCCCTGATGTATGAAGGTAATTACCACAGCGTCGGCCTAGTTTACAATCCCTTTGATGCCTAGCCTACATGGGGAGAGCTAACTGGTGCACAGCTGAAAGAGCCGTGAAGGGAATATGTACACTGTACTAACATTGTCTGCTGGCTCTCATCCAGTCCTGTCTTGGCAGTCTGATACCCCTTTCACAAATTTGTGGATGCGGATCGGATCCGGCTTATCTCAAATCATGAGAGGTCGAGGATCAGACTAAGCTGCACTATTTGAGTCCCTCTTTTTAGTAGGACCCATCCACAATCAGATCCGCATCCACTCTCATTTTTTTTTTTGAATTCATGAACTGAATTCCCAAAGAATGGGGCTTTTCTGCAGCCAAAGGTCTTGTTTCACAGGCACTGCGCTGACTGACTATGAAGAAAAGCAGCACCATTTCCTTGCTACACTCGTAAACCATAAGGCAGACTATATCTGAAACAAAGAGGCAGAGCAGCATAATTCTAATCTGCATTCAATCTGGAGTATTTGAGGGTGAATTCATAAAAGGTGTATAAATCTTTGCAAGATTTATCATAAAATGTAGGACTACTCACATGCCATTTAGTGTGGCAAATTTTCATGTTCGAAATCGTGGCATTTTCTCTCTTTTTTTCTTCAAATTACCATTCCAAGTGATGATCTTTTGGTAAAGTTTCCCCGGGGGTGATGCAACAGGAGGGCAGGGGTGGAAGGTGCTATGAATAGGCATTCAAGATGGGAGGGTGTTTGTTAGGCTTGGACGCAGCGCAGGAATGAATTATCACAGGAGGGGGCAACAGTCTGCTTTCATGGAAATACCTGTGACTCTTCTTGTAGAGAGAGATCGTGTTGTATTATCAAGCCAGCTTGACTGCTCAAGATGGTAAATTTTTTTTGAGAAGCGACACAAGGAATGATGAATTATCACAGGAGGAACAAACGATTTGCTTTCACCAAAATACCTGTACCTTTACCTACATGTACATGTATTTGTGTGGAGAATGCTCACTTTGTATATCATGCCAACTGCACAGTATTCATTATGCAAGTTTAGTTATTTAATTGATGTAAGACCTTTTTGTATTCGTTTGCCAGAATATCAAATCTTTAAAAAGCAAATATCACCAAAGGATAAGTTTAGCTTTAATTCAAGTAGCTCTGAGTTTGGAATGTAATGAAAATGATATGAGAGTTTTAAGAAAAAAATATGCTTCCATTTTATCTCTTTTTTTATTTGGATATTTGTACTTTCATTTTCTAGTGGTATACTCATCTGTATGGATTGACGTGGCTGTCAATTTGTGCAGAAATATCTGGATCAATTTATTGTGAGAATCCCTCACTCATTGGACCCCCAACCAGTAATGAAACATTTATTCCTCCTTTTTCTTTCCAGTCCTAGATTTCCACTCTTTCTTTTATTTTAATCCCATTCTCTGTATCTTTTCCTTCTTTATTGTATCAGTTTAATTCAGTCCAGTTTATTTTCTTATCACATCCAAATTCGGCTGAATTGCATGACTATATATATCAGTAAAAAATTGTTTAAATGTCACCCTTCACTCATCTATTTAAGTCCTTTTCTGTCATTTACTTTTGTTTTGTCTTACACTTGTTTGCTTGTTAATCCTCTTTTCTTTCTCATTCATACTCTCTGAGTAGGCTTCCCTGGCTCGTGTAGATATGTATATGTCTACTAACATCTCTCTATCTTTCTTTCTAGCTCTCTCTCTCTTTCCTTGTCTTTCTTTCTCTCTCTTTCTGATTTATACATAGTCTCATGTTTCAACATTGATTTATAATCTTAAGTGCTATACCCTTTTCTCATTTTTACCCAGCTCTGTCATACATTGGGTCACAGAATCTCATTTGCACACAGTCTCTCACTCTCTCTCTCTCTCTCTCTCACTATGCACACCTGTTCAATGGATACCGACCGATATCCGATGTCACCGATGACATATGCTGGTGACAGTTGACAGCAATGGTTTCTGACAGGTTGCCCAAACAATGAATATTCACCTCCCGCCCAAAGCCTCTGTGATGGATGCCTTTCCCTATCGCAGGAGCACGCACAGACGCAACGTAGGCATCACTCTGAGGCGATCCAATTCTCACAGCAATGTCAATACTTGCTGTATTCAATGTTTCCAAAAATGTTTGCCAGATAATCTAAATGTGCTGGCGATGGTCTATTTTCTTTGAGAGCACAATCTCTAAATAGACACGGTCCTAATTAAGATCCCTGAGGTGCCTTTTTCTATTTTGCATAATCTCAACAATTTATTGATGTTAATATCAAATGATTAGTTTATATTTATTTGGAAACAGTGAATATTCACCACCCTCCCAACGCCTCTGAATTGGATGCCTCTCCTATCATGGGAGCATGCACAGACGCAATGTCAGCATCACTCTGAGGCGATCCAATTCTCACAGCAATGTCAATACATGCCGTATTCAATATTTCCAAAGATGGGTTGCAAGATTGTCTAAATGTGCCGGTGATGACGTATACTCTTTCAGTGCACAAGTCAATATTCCTTAAGGGGAAGTGCAACATGATGTTTTGTCTGGGTTATTCTGTTGTACTTGTAAAGCGTGAGACTGTTATTACAATAGAGGCCCATTCTTAGCAATCGAATCTTCGATCTGGAGCGGTTTCTAATAATCAGTGAGACAGACTAAACTACAGTCAATTCTACAAATGTGTCTCATATTAAAGGGGATTTTGAAAATGAGATGGTGATTTCAAAAGGGAATTATCACATGCCTTTTGATTGAGGGGTCAGTTTGTCATTCATTTTTTTTCAAGAAAGTAAGACATTACCATGCTCATTGGTTCACTGTATTAGAGGTCATTACCTCTCTTTAAGATTCTTTGTCAATATTATGACATGCATTTTTGTAGTGTAGAAGTGGGTCAACCTCTCCACAGGTCTTCAAATTGTTAATCATTTTGGGGGGAAGAATGTTTAGAAATCCCCATGTTCATTGATGCAATAAACCAGGGAGATATACATTACCAGAATTTTTAGTTTACGTGTATGTATGCAAAATATCACTGTACCTCAGGGATCCAATTTAGGACCATTGTGCCATTTCATTGCAAGCATTTGGGCTTGGTGTACTGTATAGAAGTGGGTCATTCTCTCCATCTTCAATGCTTCAATAGAATTTGTTTTGAAGGCTTAGCAGAAACAAACATACAGCGTCCATCTCGTCATTACCATACGTGTGTTTGCAGAATTTTTAGGAATTGGAGAAGAAAGTGCTCGCTCTGGCCGTCACCCCGCACGGACTCCAGAGAGATGTCAATCACAGCCAATGTTTGCTCACTTTTCCTATTGATTACACACCACTCTGCTCTCTATGGTTCATGATTCTGCGCTTCCTTCTGATATTTACGCTCTCACCCCCTCCTCTGTTGATGGCGTAGTCGTCCAGCTGTCCGAGTTTAATTGGTGCCAGCTATGCATAGGATGTGACTCTGTCCTGTCCCAGATTGCGTGTGATGCAGAAAGAAAGAGATATCAAAGGAAGAATTTGTGATAATAATAGCAATAATAATACTAATACGCTTTTAAAAAGTGCTGAATTACATCTTTAATGATATGTCTAAGCGCTTTACCCATATACATGTATATATATGATAGTGATAAAGGTATTCTTAATGCGCTGCATCTCTGTACAATTGTTTTTCAAGGCATTTATTAAAAGCATTGTAATGCACTTTTATGCACAATTTATAAAAAAGACAAGGTCCTAAATAAGATCCCTGAGGCACTGTGATATTTTTTGCAAAATCTAAACAGTCTGTTCATATGAATATCAAATAATGAGTTTATATGAATTTGGAAGATGTGTATTCATGATAACATATTTCATTAGATGATTAAATGACCAGGTCACCCACGAATAAAAAAGTTGAGGCCAACCTCATTCTGTCTATAAACACTTGTGAAATTACTCTTACATAAAGACTGTATGGATAGAAGATCTACCATATGGCATATTGGAGTTCAAATTGTGACTTCTGTTGCACAGCAGTGTGTCAACTCGGCGCCATATGGGAAGGTCTTGCACAAGTGAACATCAGTTACTATCTCCATGATGGATCCCCCTCTAGAAGGGAAGCATGACTTTATAATATCCCAAATATTGACGAATGAAACGGTGTGTGACCGTAGACCAGGAGACGGCTCGCAAAGGTTCGTAATTTCCGAATAGGACATATTTCTGGCGCCGGGCAGTGACCACTCTGGACGCCTCAAGGTGTCATGCGCTTCGCTTCATTGCACAGGGAATTATTACCAAGGATGCCAGCAAACCATGCCCAGGGCCCTGTCGCATGGAGCTCAGTGATCGATCGTAGGGCTGATTCTTACGATCGATCATACACAACAGTCAATGCAATCAATCGTAAGAATCAGCCGTGTGATTAATTGCTAAGCTTCATGGCATGGGACTTCGAGACCAATATTAACACTCATACTAGCTAATTTAGAGTTGTTATAGAGGCTTAGCTTTTGGGGTTGGGAGTTGCATTGCACAATGTCTGATGATTATTCTTCTAGTTGTAGTTTTCTTCCACATGTTTTCTTCGTATTCTTCTTCCCAATTTTTCTTTTTCCTCTTCCCTCCTTATTCTTCCGTTTAAGAATGGTATCCTCCCTGTGCCCCTGCCACCCCAACTCCGGTGTTTTTTTTTTTGGTCAATCACCCTTGAATAACGGGTCCATCTCCTATGTTCAGATGTTCCTTGTTGCTCATTTATTCAATTTACCTTGAAATCAAACCTACTCTCTGATTATCTCGCACTTTCCTGTTTTAAATTCCTATACTGTACCCTTTCAAGAAGTTCACCTTCCACTTCTCCTATCCTCTTTCCTAACAATTATCAAAATGTTTCACCTCATTGAAAAAATCAGAGGCGCTAATGATCATTCCTCATTACATGTTTGGACACATCCGCCCAGTGGTACATTAACTTTAATGCATTTTTGGTCTCGGTCTCTCTCCTTTTTATGTGCTTTAGAAACAAACTATGTACATTTTCATCAATTTTTAAAGACATCTTGAAAATTCAGGAAATCCAGGAAGTTTGGCCCATGCATGATTCGGTTTTTCAAGTGTCATGAGATCGATGGTCACTTATTGATATTTTCTCCCCGGAATTTGAAAGTTAGGTGTGTTTTTGTGCAGTACCACACATTTCATAGCAAGAAATAGGTAGTTGCCCCCACAGAAATGTCAAATTTGCAGAGAGTTTGCGAGCTAGCATCTCACTAGCGACTAGCTAGTGGATGGTTTAATAAGCTCGAAGCTCTAACAGGCTAGCAGAGAAATTTTCACGCCATCTTTTAGCGAGCATGTACTGTTTGGTAGCATGTAATCACTCTTTAATCGCTCAACTCTGCAAAGCTTGTTCCTAGCTAGCTACTTATAAGCTTGCAACACATTTCCGTACCTGTAAGGGATCAGGGATGTATACAACACTTGTTTCTTAAACATATGCAGCCCTATTTTGTGGATTGAGGAGTAATTATTGCCCTAGTTGCATTTTGTCTTTGTTGAGAAGTGCGTGTGCTTGCATGTTGATGTGCACTTGTAGCTGTCAGGGTCTGTCTGTCAGGACAATGGCTTCCCCCCATTCCGCCTGTATTGTAAGCACTTGTGAAGTTGGAGTAGGTATTTGAGATCAAAGCAAACATGATAGAAACATGCAGAAATCATCCCTCGTTTGATAAATGGTTCAAGAACAGCTTGTCTTTTTTTCTACCGATATTTGAATAGGGTTGTAATCTAAAAATAGTTTGAAGGCAAACCGAAGTTGATAGAAACATGCAGAAATCATTGCTCAATTTGATAAATGGATGAAGAGAAACTACCAATTTTTTTTCCTATTCTATTGGTGTTGGTCATCTAGTGTTTTAAAGCGAACACATTTTAAAAACATCCCTTGTTTGATAAATGTTTCAATGTGCAACTAGAATTTTCCTAATGGTGTTGTCAATCTTGGGTTTTAAACCAAACTTCTGGTAAAAGTATAGAAAAGTTTATAGAAACATGTAGAAATCATCCCTCAATTTGGTAAATGGTTCAAGAGCAACTAGATTTTTTTCCTATTGCTGTTCATTTACAGTAGTGTTTTAAAGTGAACATCTTTTAGAAACCATGGACATCATCCTTCATTTGGTAGATAGTTCAAGAGCAACTAGCATTTTTTTCCTAAAGGTGGTGTTCATCTCGGGTTTTAAACCAAACCTCTTGTAAAACTAAAAAAAAGTTGATAGAAACGTAGATGCTGTATATCATTATCAGTGTATGCACAGGCATAGATACATATATTTTCATATAATTTCCTCTTTTTTTATCTGGGGGTTAATGCATTGGTCATATGTTGAGGACAAAAAATACTTGCAGATTTATTGCTGATGAAATGCATTATGTACATTTTAGTATGTTTGGTGCCATGTTTTCTGTTTAAAGTCATATATTGCCTTTGATTTCTATATGATATCATCATGTAATGTGCCTAAATTATCTATTTATATATGTATATCTGCAACTGTGTTTGACATATGAGGACGTTTTTTTTTCTTTAAGGTGCATCATAACTTTGCTATATCTAGGAGAGATTAAACAAGCACCTCTCAAGTTTTTAAAGCAGAATTTATTATTCAATTTACAGAAAGAAATGCACCTGTATGCAAAGGAAAATGATGTGTTTCCACTTATTTTGCATGCTTCCAATGAATGTCTGAACACAACCTTATGTATTTAGTATTATGCATAAAGTGTTATTTATGCACATGTATGGAGTCGAGTCTGATGAAAATGTGGTAATGTATTTAGTGCTTTGATAGCTAGGGCAACAAACTCGGTTTCAACCTAAAATAGATCTTGTGTTAGATAATCTTTAGTCAAGAAACAGTTAATTATCTGTGTCAAGTGAAAATATTCCAATCTTGACTTTTTTTTTCATTTTTAGCATGTACAAATCTACAATAAAATGGATACTGTTATAACAAAATATATACAATAAAGATAATAAAATGTAGCCAGAAATATGTATCTCTCATGTATTTGTTAAAAGTATACCAATAAAAAAGATTGAATGAGTTATGTTTTGTGTTCGAATCCACGCTGGGATATGCTTACCATAAGTCAATTGTAATGATTCAATTCATTTTGACAAAGGAGAACAAATCAGTGGTTGTGTGAGAATTGATATTTTGTGAGAGAGTTTAGGGCACAGTGTGGTATATATATATTTGAGCAAAGTTTAATCATGTATTTGTGTATCATTTTTGTATATTCAAACATGATGAAAAATAAGTTATGTTCAACTAGGGAATACTGTGTTCTGTAATCACCAATCTTTCTTTATCTATGCATTACAATTTTATTGTACTGTGAAACATATACAGAGCACTTTGTACCAATATTGTATATATATAAGCACGCATCTACGATGCTAAAAAACACTGTATACTTGTATATTAAAGGCATCGGCCTGGCTTAGTGACTTTTTTATTTTTTAATGCTTGAAGTTAATCTATAGTATTAGTATTCATGCCAAGAAATATTCATTGAAATTGTATTTGTATATGCGCTACGGTGTACTGGTATTATATAAGCGCTACATATAATCTATTTTATATAATCCATTGTTATTTTGATACATGCATTTCCTTTTTTAGATATTGTTTTATGTGTACATGAGCTGTGACATGAGGTGTAAAACTGAAGAGGCTTGTAAATTATTGGACAATTCTTAGCGTAACTTGTTGAGGGAAATAGGAGAGATGACATTTTCTCCATATTTATTTATGAAAGGTGCTTAGAGTGAATGGGCTTCTTACAAGGTGGAAATTATCCCAGGCATCGACATTGGTTTTACTTTTTTATTTGTTTTCTTTTGCACCCCACTACACAATTCATGGCAGCATCAATGAACGATAATTCTCGCACCAAGAAATCAGCTATCATAAATCTATTTCTCGCATTTCGCGTGTTCTTGGGTAATATTTTTGAAGAGGAAAGTAATGGGAATGTCAGCAGACTTTCACGTATGTGTGAACGCAGCTGGGTCGTTCACCCGAGTCGTGCGGACACAGCCGTAATATACTATATGCATTCCCTTCATTAGAGGAAATTGGTCTGAATGTATAGCCTAAAGTCCCTGAAGGTCCCACTCACGAGTTATGTTCATGCTAGTCTTGTGCCGAGACCCACTTGTTGATTAAGTTTCAATCAGGGTCTGTGTTTGCAGACTAGCTGTATTATGTATTGGGGATTGCGGTTATTGTCTCTCCTGAGTTCATTAAACCTTCCATGGCGAAAGCCATTCATCATTTTCGACATTTCTCTTTCAGAAAGCAAATCTTATTAATACCTCAAGCATTTTCATACTCTCCTGTGGATGGTGGTTGTAGGGGTGGTTACAGTATGGAATAATTCAAATGCAGATTCTTTTTGTGGAAGTTTAGCCAGTCTTGTATTCAAGAAATTTATGGACAAATCTGGATTGGCAAGTGCTCATATAGATGTTGCAAATCTTACACAAGGCTTGCCTGGTGTAGCACCAAATTGGATTGAAATGATTCTACCTTGTATGTAGCACATGAGAGCTGTATTGCATTTTAATAAAACAAATCATGCACTTTTAATGTTGTTTGAAAAAGTATTCACTGTGTTATTGATATGAGCATGGATTATTTTAAACCATAGTTATCCCCCAAGAAAACATAAATCATGTATTCTTTTTGTTTCTTCAAATGATCAAGTTATGTATTCAGCTTTGATTTGGGTCATGGTATCTTTTTGCTAATCTAAGACCAAGTAGCCCGTTAAATTTTCCTTGGAAATGAATCGACTTGTAGCTGGAAAGCGATGCTATCTTTCATTAATCTTTCCTCAAGGTTTATTGATTAGTTATTCATTTCAAGTTCTAACCCATGCCATTTCAGTGTTATCAAAGCTAGAACTCTGCCATTCCCTTCCAAATACATGAATATATGGAAAGACATATATATTCGTAAGCGTAGACTTTCTTTATGGCTGAACTGTGTTTTGTAATTGCATATGTTCTGGATTGACATATATTGGGTTGAATGTAGAGATGTACTGTGGGATTGTTTCGTCTGTAATATTCAATATATTAATGGATTCACCCCCCCCCCCCTGGTTGCCTCTATATACAGATATATATCTTGAAATGTTCTGTATGTATGTATGTCATCATTTTCATGAATATATGGTATTGAATTTGATTCATTCATTTTTTCTTAGGCTCCATTCCCTCCAAAAAATCTTTAGGTCATCCAGGTGGGTGTTTCATAAAGCTGTTCGTAAGTTAAGAGCGACTTTAAGAACGACTGGTGATCCTTCCTTGTGGTAAATGTTATTCACCATTAATGTT
Organism: Lytechinus variegatus; assembly: GCF_018143015.1. NCBI lineage: Eukaryota > Metazoa > Echinodermata > Echinoidea > Temnopleuroida > Toxopneustidae > Lytechinus > Lytechinus variegatus. The sequence goes on along the minus strand of NC_054743.1, from coordinate 34,885,953 downwards.
CATTGGTGATCATTTAGCACGTAAGAAAGGTTCACCAGTCGTTCTTAAAGTCGCTCTTAACTTACGAACAGCTTTATTAAACGGCCCCCAGAAAGGTTGGCATTGTTTGATGTATTCGGTCTTATGCACAAGACTTCAATATGTATACATGTTCACCCATGAAAATGATTAAATGAGAGTTGTTCAATATGTAATTGATGTGGAAGAGTAATAATGAGATATATATATATTGGGTGGCATTAATCAAAAGAAAGCATTTAATTTCAAGTTTGTATTCTTGAATGACGAGCAAGTGCATTGATACCGCGTAACCAAGCAACTCGTTTGCGATGGGGTTCAATACAATACAACCTGTACCAGGCTTGCTTCGAATCTATTCATCAAATCGTTGATGAATTTACAAGAGTAATCATTCACTCTTCGCACCAATTGAGGGTCCCGTTTCTGTAATGTGATCACCGCATATATTGCATTGGTAAAGTATCATATGAAATATGTATGATGGTAATGAAATAAGCGTCTGTATAACTATATCAATCATTGTATAACAATATGTAATGCTCGCTTGTAAGTAAATGAAATAATGGTGGAGTGTACTCCGTCGTTAATATAGGCGTGTAGAAATAGATGGCTTCTTTGGTGTATAATTGGCCATGATCTTGCTTTATTAAAGTTCCATTAATGAATATTTTATGCTGGCATTTTTTATATTTTGTATACAATGACGTACTTGAATTGAGGTTTTTACGTTTAGTTTCATTTATTCAATAATGCATTTTAATGTAGCTGTAGACCTGTTTGTATTATTTTTCTGAGATACTTAAGGTTTGGTTGTCTTAATTCTGTTTATTGGGTTTGTTTAGTTTGGAGAAAATTTGTTTTTGTTTTTTTTCTTTAGTTCTGCTGGTTGATTTTGTTTTTATAATTAAAATTTAGCAATAGCATTATTATTATTATTGCATATATAGTGTGACTTGTTTGTGGTTGTTATTGAAGATTCAAGATAGAATGATTTGATGTTTTTCTGTAACTATTTTACAAGAAAAAAAGGAATACATGTAGTTTCTGCTGGGTCATGTAACTGATTATGAAAAAGGTAATAATGATGATGATAGGCATTCATATAGCACCGTCTATCAATACTACAATCTATTCTTAGGTGCACTATGAGGACTCCCCCAGTTCCATCTCTTGAGCTACCGTTTCCAGCACTCATTGCATTAATCCTTAATGAAGCCTTTCGATGATGATTATGATTTTGGTCATGATTGTGATGATGATGGTGGTGGTGGTGGTGGTGATCGTGACGATGATGATGGAGATGATGATGATGATGATGGTGATGGTAATGTGATTGTGATGATGATCATGATGATGATGGTAATCATCTCTTGAGGAAAGTGGAATTAAGACCGACTGACGAAGGGGAAGCGATTGAGAGGGATGATATAAAAAAAATTGAGCTAATAATTCTTTTTTTAATTCTTGTTTCTTTTTCATCATTTTATCTCTTTCTTTATTTCTTCTATTTCTTTCTCCTCCTTCTTTTTTCCCCTTCTCCTCCTCTTTAATTCCTTCCTCCTTATTCTTCTTTTACTCTTCATTCCCTTCTCGTCAGTTTACTTCCTATATCTCCGTTGCCTAGTTTCACTGAAATTACTCGAATCTTTGTCAGACAAACCCATCCCTATCCTACTCGACGCCTCGCGTATATTTACCCAAGGCATCTTCATTTTACTCATATTGTTTCAGCTTCTCCCAGCAAATGTATAGAGAATGCATTATTCACGACTTTCAACCTAAATATCAGCGTTGGAATGGGGCTTCTAATGGATATCTGTCACTGTGTATACACAACCGTGCAGACTTTCAGAGGTTCATTCTCTGCCGATTTTGGCGGTAGACTACAACTTTATGGATTTTGACCTACCGATTAAATTTCCCTTTGAATAGAAACTACTTATTTTACATATTGTATTCGCATAAATCATATAAAACGTCTTTAACTCACTCAACCCTATTATGAAAATAGACCATATATTTCGATGGTGCACCCACGGGGGTCGGGGGGAGGTTCTCCCCACCCCCCCCCCCAAAAAAAGGGGGAAAACTATAAAGAGAGAAGGAAGAGAAGGTGCGGAGGGAAATAAAGAGAAAGCGATGAACACTTGAAAATGGGGGGGGGGGGGAAGCCGTGCCGAATCAGTCCTACATCTCCTTCCCCATATAGGAAAATACCGAAGGAAGAAAAAAAAATGAAATTTGGGAGAAACGCACCCCTAAAAAGAAGAATCCAGGAGCCGTGCCTGTTTAACGTCAGTACATGAAAATAATCAATCTCAAACTTCATGCTCGCATTGTTTAGTGATAACCTATTCACAGGGGCGGATCCAGATTTCACCAATAGAGGGGGGGGTGCGAAAAAAATATTTTCATCCCCATTATCCCCGAACAGCAGCTCAAAGTTGATTTTTGTTGCACGGTTTCCCTTGAGGGGTATAGTCTTAACATTTTCTACTTAGGTTTATTATTACAAACAAGATAGTTGTATCTTGTTTTTTTTAAATAATGAGAACGCGAAGCGCGAGCTATTTTTTCTTAAATTCCATGTACCTTGTCCTAATAATTGAACAATGAGCATTTTTGTGATCATGAACAAGATGCATACTATGTGACTGGAAATTATTAATTGCGAGCACGAAGCGCGAGCCGACAATTTTAATATATTGGCCTGATCGAAAAGGGACATGTTGAGGACTGTTTTCATTTACCCATGAAGACCAGGGGCGGATCCAGCCTTCACCAATAGGGGGGCCCGGAATTTTTTTTTAGCCATATTTTTCCCGATCGGCCCATCGAAGCTGCTTTTTGGTTTATTTTGAAGGTGTAGTCACTTAGCGTTATTCTTATGAATGTGCATGGATATATATCATATTCCTTATTTACATAATGCGAGCGCGAAGCGCGAGCCAATTTTTTTTTAAATCTTATGTTCTTTTTTCAAAAAATTGAACATTCTTGGCAATTTTTGTTAGCCTGAAAAAGATCTGTATGCAAATGAATAATTACTATGAACGCAAAGCGCGATCAGAAATTAACTGATGAAATAGGTACCTGTTAAAGACTGCTTGCAATTAGCCATGAAGACGTTACAAGTTTTAAAAATCAAATAATGCGAGCGCGAAGCGCGAGCTAAAAATTTTTGACTTTTCTACATAAAGAATCGTGTAAAATGCTAATCAACTTTTGTAATCGTGAACAGGATAGCTATTTAATTATACAATTGATGCGAGCGCGAGCGAAAAAATCGAGATTTAGACCTAAAAACGGGACACTCTATTCATTTTTTGTAAAGCATGAAAAGAATGAGTAATAGGGAATCTTCCTACATTAAAAATGCGATCAGAAAATTGTTGATATTGCGATCCAAAACTGGATAATAATTTAAATAGAGAACAAGTTGAGTATCTGAATAAACATGCGCGTGTGTTTCATATTTAGACCTAGAATCTACATAAGCATTCTAAATACATCTTTTGTCATGAAAATCTACGCGAGCGCGAAGCGCGAGCTTAAACTATTTGATAGTCCAATCTGAAAAAAAAAATCAATTTCAGCTCTATATTTCAAGCAGTTGGTAGGAAAAGTGTGAAGTGGATACGGATCGCACTTAGTAAAGAGCTGGTATATTTCCTTAATTACTTTGAGTTTTAACATAGGACCGGGACATCCTTAAGACATGCATGTCATCATATGAAAATGATGACTATTCCTCTTGCTAAGCGCGAGATAAAACAAAATGAACAATTTAATTATTTAAATCAATATCTTATTTATTAATGCCTAATGAGGGCACGAAATCTGACGATATTATGGCCTGAAAACTGAACATTTCAAGCACTTTTTGTGATTATAAATAGGAGGCATCACTTATTTGAACGATTAATGCGAGCATAAATCGCGAGCAATTTTTTTTTAGTATGCTGTCATGAATTCAAAGGGGATTTAAGTACCTTGTTTTATAATCGATATTGAGACATACATAATTCGCCAATCAAAATGCCAGCGTGCGGCGCTAGCTGATGCGTTTTAAAATCAGACCTGAAAGGGATATTTTGAAAAGATTATAGAATACACGTAAATAATAGGTATATCAAAAATTGCGAGCGCGCAGCGCGAGCAGACAATGTTATTATTCAGACCATAAAACTGACATTTTTACAGAGCACTTTTAAAAATCAATTTGTATATCACACAAAATAATGATGTTCAATTACCGAGGTGAATTATGTTTTGTATATTGACTTGCAAATTTAATATTCAAACCCCATATTGAACAAGATATGTAAATCACCTAACAAGCAATGCGAGCGCGAAGCGCGAGCGAAAATTTTATCAAGTGACATGAAAGATTCTTTTCGTTTTCCAAGTCTTCCCCTTATTTTATTCACTCGTCTTCCTCCTCTTCCTTTTTTCTCCTCTCTCCCCTCCTTTTTCCTTTTCCCCCCCTTTTTTTCCTTTTTTCTCCGCTAATAGGGGGGGGGCGGGCCCCTCGGCCCCCCTGGATCCGCATATGAAGACGATACATTTTTTTCAACAATCAAATAATGCGAGGGCGATATGAAATTGTTTTATATTTCGACCATAGAATTTGACATTCTCAGCAGTTTTATATATTAAAATCATGAACAGGGTAGATATGTAACCAAACAATAATGATGCGAGCGCGAAGAGCAAGTGGGAGAATTCAGACCTAAACACGGGACACTACAATATTCATATTTTTAAATCTGAAAATGATGGGTATCTTCTTCCTACATGAATGATGCGAGCGCGAAGCGCAAGTTGAAAATTCCTTATATACCTAAAAAATGGGCATTCTAAACATAATTATGAATAGGATAAGTATATTACTAAACAATTGATGCGATCGAGAGATCGAGAGAAAAAAATGAGATTTTGCATAAAAACTGGACACTCTGTTCATATTTTGTAATCATAAAAAGGATTGATATTTTTCTATATGAAAAAAGTGAGCGTGAAGCGCGAGCAGAAATAATATTCTGGTCTGAAACTTGTTAAATTAATCACGTTTTAAGTAAGGAACAAGCTGCGTACCTCAGTAAACATGCGTGGTTCAAGTGCGGGTACTTTTTTATTCTTTTTCCCCCCATTGATTATAGACCTAGAATATGATCATTCTAAACACATTGTTCCCCTTATATGAAAGGAACGGTATCTTTATTAATCAACTATGCGAGCGAGAAATTTTGATTTCCCTATCTGAAAAAAGGTCAGTTTAAGCAATTATGTACGAAAAATTGTGAAGAGGATATCGACGGCACTAACATAAAAATGATGTGAGGTTAAAGCACGAGCTGAGTTTTCTTTTTTTTGGGGGGGGGGCAGTACATACACATTTTGTCATCATATGAAAATGATGAGTATCTTTCTATTTCTCTTCCTAAGCGCGCGCTGAAAATATTTAATATTCCGTTCTAAAAAAAGGGCAGATTAAGGATTAAGGATTCATCCTCCTGCTTAGTTTTCCTCTTTTTCCCCTCCCCCTTTTTTCTTGTTTTCGTTGCGCCGCCAGTTGGGGGTGAGGCAGCCCCTTATAGGCCCCCTGGATCCGCTAATGAATTCAAACGGTACAATGATCCTTTTTCATGTCAGCATATAAAAAAATCAGCATGCAAGATTATTATCAATTGTTCAGTGATGTACCAAGTCCCTGGATATAATCCTTTTCATGAGTTATTCGGTGCTTGAAATGTTTTCTTTGTAGGTCAATATATCAAAATACCTTGGCTACCGCTTCGTTTTCGCATTATTCTTTGTCTGTGACATTACTGCTCCTGCTAACAAATTTAAACGGTTGTTAACATGGGTGTCGATCACGGGGGAGATGGGGGGGATATATCCCCCCCAATATTTCAAGTGGGGGGATGGCCTGTATTATCACCCCCCCCCCAATAATTTAGGGTAGAAAAATTATAATGATGATGAAAAAATGAAAAGATTGATCATGATGATTATAGTATGCCATCAATCAGTTTGTTTCCCTCGCAATTTGTGTATATTGTTATTAAATAAAAACATTGTTTTCAGGACTTTTAAACAGATGGGTGGAGATTCAAGATGAAAAAAGAATGAAATGTTTATTTATATGATATTTTTAACACACGGCATAAAAGGACCCCAACGAAAAACAACTTTTGTTGATAGGGTGTTCCATCCCACCAGTGGTGAATGAATTAATTTTAATAAATCAATTAATTCTAAAGGGTGGAAAAATAAACGGGAGTAAAATGGTGGCAAGATAAATCGTCTAAGGAATGACGGTTAGCCCGATGGCCGGTGCACGAGAAGCCACACAGTTTGTAATTTGTGCTAGTCTTAATTGGTCCGAATCTGCATTTTATCATCATGCATTAAGAAGAAAAAAGATATTGCCAGTCGGGTTGTATACACAGAGGCGTCGATCCTCAATAATTCCGCTTGTGCAACTTAAAAAATAAGATTGTAATGCTACACTTAAATCAGCAAGCGAGATTGAGATACCAACTCGATTTTGATTTAAAATCGTGCTCAAAATGTCTGCTTTTCAGATTGGAATATAAAGCTTTTCAGTTCGCGCTCGCATCATTCCTGTACCAAAACCACATACTTTTCATGATTGAATAGGTGAATAGAATGTCCCGTTTTCAGTTCTATAAACCTCAAAAGAACTCCCGCTTCGATTTGCAATAATCTTTTGTGGGATATATATCTTGTTCTTTATCAAAAGCGTCCAATAATCTGTCTTTTTTTTCCAGATCGAAATATCAAAATTTTCAGCTCGCGCTTTGCGCTCGCATCTATTGTTCTTCTAGATAACTATCTCAATTATTGGTACCAAAAATGTTTAGAATATCAAGCTTTCAGGTCAAAATATAAAGAAATTTCAGCTCGTTCTCTAGTGAGATACATGTATCTATCCTCCTCATGAGTTACTACAAACATACCTAAACAGGTACATTTTTCCTGTTTTCATGTCATACTAAAAAATTTCAGATCGCGCTTCGCGCTCGCATTGTTGGTGAGGGTGAGATATGTGTCTCTTTCTCACGAGTCATATATATATATATATATAGGCCTATGCGTGGGTGGGTGAGTTTCTTCGTTTTGTGTGATAGAGCGCCTTTAGAACGTTGATTCATGATTTTGCCTGTGTATACATCATGCTCAATAAACAGATCACTACATGGTCCAGACAATTTTTGTCATTTTTTTTCTTTCGCATGAGTTTAGAATAGGCTCACTTGAAACACAATTTGAATTTTAGTACACTACAACAATGAAGGAATTTCCAAGAACACCATGCATATCAACCACTCCCAAATGTCCTTATTTGTGATTTTAGTGGGGGTAATGTTGAAAGATCCCCATCCACAAAAAAATTGTGTCAATCATCCCCCAACCAAGAATACCGATCGACACCCATGGTTGTTAACGATTCGTAAAATACTTTTGGGAAGTGTATTTCAAAATAACTTAGCACAATTTGTTTCGTGGCATAGGCCAAAGTTCTTCTGTTCATGAATTCACACTTTATTGACTTGAAAATACATGTATTAATTATAAAAACTTTAATTGTTAAGTATGATTAAAGGATATATCCCACTTAAACAGGGGCGGAAATCTCTTCCAAAAGATAGGGGGCCAAGAGGCTGCATAATTTGACAAGCAAAAAAAATAAGTTATCACCTCAAATTTAAGGTGATTTCGACGAAAATAAATTTGACAAGCAAAAAAAAAAGGTTATCCAAAAAGTGAGGTAATCTCGTCCTAAAATACATGTTTTATTTCGATTTTGAATGATTTTTTTCTGACCATCATAAAAGACCACAAATAGTAGGGGGGACATTTGATATTGTGTCCCCCCTACTATTTGGAGTAGGGGGACACGTCCCCCTGTCCCCCCTGGGATTTCCGCCCATGCACTTAAGCAAAACAGCTAGCACCAAGTGCGAGCTGTAATCGTTTTAGGGCCTGAAACCTTGGAATTTTAAGCATAATTTTTTAATAGTGAACCGTTATTGTTTATTAAACAAATGAAGCAAGCGCGGAACACAAGATGTAAAGGTTTTTGCAAATGACTTGAAATTAATATTTACACTGCATACTGTATCTCACTTAACAATAATGCAGGCGTGAATCACCAGCTGAAACTTTATATAGTGACCTGAACTAAAATTGTTTAATATTTTCCAATTCCCCTCTTGTATTTTTTGTTCTTTCAGCGCTCCTTTTATTTTTATTCATCTTCTTTTCTTTATCCCGTTCTTCCTTTTCTACATTTTCTCTTAGTTTGTCTTAATTCCTTTTTTCTTTGTCTCTCCCTCTTTTTCCGTTACCAATTGAGGGCTAAAACCAATTTAGCCCCCTGTGTCCGCGCACATTCCTTATGTTCGGTATGAATTTGAAGAGGGTTTTAAGGCTCTTACAAATTCACATAAAAAATAATTACTTCTTCTTATTTATTCATTAGCTCTTTATCACTTTCGTAGTTCCTCTCCTCTGTACTTTTCTTTAAGCTCCTCGTTTATCCCTTTATTGGTGGCAGCAGGTGCGGATCTAGGATTATCCAAGGGGGGAGGGCCACATTTTTCCGGGGAAAAATTTGACCAAAAAAAAATCATTTTCAATCACAAGTAACAAGCAAAAAAACTGTCTTTACTTTCAAGGGGGGGGGGACTCGGGCCGACTGTGCACCCCCTGGACCGCCAGTGGGTGGCATGGGAATGAATTTGCGTGGCCGGGGGAAGAGTTCATTTCATTCGCGTACTTCTGTCTTCTTCTATTATAAAAAAAAAAAATCCCCACGCCCTCCTGCCGCTATTTGTTTTCTTTTTTTTTAAATTATTATTATTTCTTTTAATTTTTACATTATTTTTTGTCATGGAGAATGGGCGCAGTCGGATTGTTTTGATATTGGCCACTTTCTTCCCTATTAAGATTTTTTTTTCATCATGCTCTTCTCTTTCTATCCCATTCTTCCACCTCGATCCGTCTATCAGTATATTATATATATTTTTGGATATGCCTATGGATGTTATTTCAATAGGGGTCAAGATACGGATGAGATTTCAGATTATCTTTTAAGTATGGCAATCAAACTATATGCATCTGAATAAAATGAGAGATTGAAAAATTATGTAATCACTAAGGCATAATTGCTTATATATAAAACAATGAAAAAAAAACAGAAACAAACAAAACCTGTATGCCGAATGTCTTCTGCCCAAAATAGAGAGGGCGTTAACATGATTCTGAAAATCATTCGGATACAAAATCGGATCGGTTAATAGAAAAAGACCGAATTGTTGTCAATAACTACCGTACACAATATGGCGCCCCACAGCGGGATACGTCCCGTTAAAGACAGCACGTTAGCCATGTTCTGATTGGTCAATTAAGGAAGTCCGATAGTGTGTGCGTGTTACGTGCAGTCTATGACTATGTAGCCGTAGCTGTTCTTCTTCCTCTATCGTTCGTTACGACTTATGAGTAATGTAGATTCTTGCGAATTAATTTCAGATGATTTATGGGTTAAAAAAAACATGTAGATCTATTTAATGTTCACGATATCGTGAACAACAGAGAATCTACGAACCCGAAACAGAATAGAGCTAGCAATAGTTAGAGGTAAGGTATGTGTGCGCGCGTACGAAGTTAGATGCGAGACCAGTCGTTTTTCGAAAATGGAACAGTGCAATTACCACCATTAGAGTACCAAATTCAATCATAAATTCAGGGGAAGCGAGCGCGAGTTCTGCAGCATACCAGTGGAGTTGAAATTTGAAAACATCAACTCGTACATTATATTTCCCCACTATAAAAGCATCTATTAGTCTAATTTAATATGATTTCATGAATTTACAATTTACTAAAAAAAATTACTTGGCGGAAGATTCAATGCACTAAGAGTTATAAAAAATAAATATTCTAATTTTAGGGTAAGGTAGAGAGGACTATTTAATTTTGTAAATATAGTTTCATCATGATCATTTTCAATATACAAGGCAAAAATGTTATAGCAGGCCCTAAATATTGTAATAGAATTTCAAATACAAAAATAAAAATACATGTAATAATTTCATGAAGCCATTGCATGCAAAACAAGATTTTCTTTTCAGTAAGCACATTTAGACAGTTTGCATAACCTGTTAATTTATGTATATGTCACGAAAATGGCAACACGGCTGTCTCTAAATGTCATATAAACTATATGTCAAGAAAATGGCAACACGGCTGTCTCTAATTGTCATATGACTATATCAAGAAGATGGCAACACGGCTGTCTCTAATTGTCATATGACTATGTCAAGAAAATGGCAACACGGCTGTCTCTAATTGTCATATAGACTATATGTCAAGAAAATGGCAACACGGCTGTCTCTAATTGTTATATGAACTATATGTCAAGAAAATGGCAACACGGCTGTCTCTCATTGCCATATAGACTATATGTCAAGAAAATGGCAACACGGCTGTCTCTAAATGTCATATAAACTATATGTCAAGAAAATGGCAACACGGCGGTCTTTAATTGTTATATGAACTATATGTCATGAAAATGGCAACACGGCTGTCTCTAATTGTCATATGACTATATGTCATGAAAATGGCAACACGGCTGTATCTAATTGTCATATGACTATGTCAAGAAGATGGCAACACGGCTGTTTCTAATTGTCATATAGACTATATGTCAAGAAAATGGCAACACGGCTGTCTCTAATTGTCATATGACTATGTCAAGAAAATGGCAACACGGCTGTCTCTAATTGTCATATGACTATGTCAAGAAAATGGCAACACGGCTGTCTCTAATTGTCATATAGACTATGTCAAGAAAATGGCAACACGGCTGTCTCTAATTGTCATATGACTATGTCAAGAAAATGGCAACACGGCTGTCTCTAATTGTCATATAGACTATGTCAAGAAAATGGCAACACGGCTGTCTCTAATTGTCATATAGACTATATGTCAAGAAAATGGCAACACGGCTGTCTCTAAATGTCATATGAACTATATGTCAAGAAAATGGCAACACGGCTGTCTCTAAATGTCATATAAACTATATGTCAAGAAAATGGCAACACGGCTGTCTCTAATTGTCATATGACTATATGTCATGAAAATGGCAACACGGCTGTCTCTAATTGTCAAATCGACTATATATCATGAAAATGATGCCAAGATATTTGTAAGACTTAACCACTTGTAGAATAGAACATTTTAAATGTTATTAAAACGTTTTTTTTTTTTTTTTGCTTTTTGGGAAAAGTTATAACGATGTTTCAAAAACACTATTTTCTTTTAGCATACATTTTTGTCAAAACATTAAAATATTAATCGTATGATTTTGTTTTATTAATGTTCTAAAAACGTTATTACAAAACAATATTTGGAATAGATAAATGAAACCTTTTCGAAATGTTATTAAAACATTATGTGCTATGGGAAAAATGGACCGTTTTATATTAGACTTAAATATGCTACTTATAAGGTAAATATATAGTCCATAAATTGAAGACTATATTATCATATATGACTCCTCACTATGAAAATGGCAACAGGTCTGCATGTAAGGCAGCAGCGGTCAGCGTTAATTGACAGCCGATTTTGATGTTTTTTTGAAGGCCGTGAAATATAAAGTTATAGAGGCCGGTCGTCGGACATCATGATGGAGAAAAACTTCAACTTTATTTCAGAGAGTATTTATGTGTATATTCCTCATACTTAATTTCCTTGATGATGTTGATGCCTACTGATAGAATGCCTTCACACAGCTCTTAATTAAGTGTGTCAGGGTGTGCATTTAGAGTTACGTCACAGTATAATAGGAGGGGGCGGGGTTTCGGCACACTAAAAGCCGCGGGGGCATGATTAGGGCGGCGGCTATTATGAGGCGAGTAATCCGGGAACACTAGATCAATTGTCAGACTTGGACACTCTGTACCTCCTATACAGAAATACAATAGCGAAGATATCATAGTCCCTGAATAGCGATTACTATAATTTCGTCATGAACTTGGCAACACGGCTGTTTCTAAAAGTACATATAGACTATGTCATGAAACTGACAAAACGACTGCATGTGTTACCATTTTCTTAACATATTATAGTCTATATGACAATTAAAGACAGCCCTGTTGCCATTTTCATGACATATAGAGACAGTCGTGTTGCCATTTTCTTGATTTATAGTCTATATAACAATTAGAGACAGCCGTGTTGCCATTTTCATGACATATACTAGTCGATATGACAATTAGAGACAGCCGTGTTGCCATTTTCTTGACATATAGTCTATATGGCAATTAGTGACAGCCGTGTTGCCATTTTCTTGACATATAGTTCATATAACAATTAGAGACAGCCGTGTTGCCATTTTCTTGACATAGTCTATATAACAATTAGAGACAGCCGTGTTGCCATTTTCTTGACATAGTCATATGACAATTAGAGACAGCCGTGTTGCCATTTTCTTGACATATAGTCTATATGGCAATTAGAGACAGCCGTGTTGCCATTTTCGTGACATATAGAGACAGTCGTGTTGCCATTTTCTTGATTTATAGTCTATATAACAATTAGAGACAGCCGTGTTGCCATTTTCATGACATATACTAGTCTATATGACAATTAAAGACAGCCCTGTTGCCATTTTCATGACATATAGAGACAGTCGTGTTGCCATTTTCTTGATTTATAGTCTATATAACAATTAGAGACAGCCGTGTTGCCATTTTCATGACATATACTAGTCGATATGACAATTAGAGACAGCCGTGTTGCCATTTTCTTGACATATAGTCTATATGGCAATTAGTGACAGCCGTGTTGCCATTTTCTTGACATATAGTTCATATAACAATTAGAGACAGCCGTGTTGCCATTTTCTTGACATAGTCTATATAACAATTAGAGACAGCCGTGTTGCCATTTTCTTGACATAGTCATATGACAATTAGAGACAGCCGTGTTGCCATTTTCATGACATATAGTTCATATAACAATTAAAGACAGCCGTGTTGCCATTTTCTTGACATATAGTTCATATAACAATTAAAGACAGCCGTGTTGCCATTTTCTTGACATATAGTCTATATGGCAATTAGAGACAGCCGTGTTGCCATTTTCGTGACATATACATAAATTAACAGGTTATGCAAACTGTCTAAATGTGCTTACTGAAAAGAAAATCTTGTTTTGCATGCAATGGCTTCATGAAATTATTACATGTATTTTTATTTTTGTATTTGAAATTCTATTACAATATTTAGGGCCTGCTATAACATTTTTGCCTTGTATATTGAAAATGATCATGATGAAAATATATTTACAAAATTAAATAGTCCTATCTACCTTACCCTAAAATTAAAATATTTATTTTTTCTAACTCTTAGTGCATTGAATCTTCCGCCAAGTAATTTTTTTTTTTGTAAATTGTAAATTCATGAAATCATATTAAATTAGACTAATAGATGCTTTTATAATGGGGCAATATAATCTACGAGTTGATGTTTTCAAATTTCAACTCCACTGGTATGCTGCACATAGGCGGATCCAGAGGGGCCCGCCCCCCCCCCCCCCTATTGGCGGAGCAAAAAAAAGAAAAAAAGGAGAAAGAGAGCAAAAAAAAGAAAAAGAACGGAAAAGAGAGGAAAAAATAAGGGGAAACATAAAAGGACAAAGACAATTGAATGAAATAAGATGAGGGGGGGGGGGACTTGGAAAATAAAAATCTTTCGTTTCCCTATAATACAATTTTCGCTCGCGCTTCGCGCTCGCATTGCGTTTTAGGTGATTTACATTATCTTGCTCAATATGGAGCTTAAAATATCAAATTTTGAACTCAATATACAAATATATTTCAGCTCGGAAAACGAACTTTCGTTATTTTGTTTAATTTACAAATTGATTTTTAAAAAGTGCTCTCTAAAAATTTATATTATATGGTCTGAAAATAAACAATTTCTGCTCGCGCTGCGCGCTTGCAAAATTTGATTTGTCAAGTACCAAGTACCTATTATTTTCGTGTATTCCATCAAGTTTTCAAAATGTCCCTTTTCATGTCTGATTGTCAAAACGTACCAGCTAGCGCTGCACGCTCGCATTTTGATTGATATTGATTATACAACAAACCTCTTAAAATCCCGTTTCTATGACATTTTACCAAAAATTTTGGCTTTCGATTTGCACTCGCGCTAATGGTCAAAACATATTAACTGATGCATCCTATTTATAATTACAAAAGTGCTTTAAATGTCCAGTTTTCAGGCCATAATGTCATCAGATTTATGAATAAGATATTAATTTGATAATTAATTTGTCCCTTTTGTTTCATCTCCCGCTTAGCAAGAGGAATAGGGAGATAGTCATTTTCATATGCATGTCCTAATGATGTCCATGTCCTATGTTAAAATTATAAATAATAATAATGAAAAATATCAGTTCTTTATTAAGTGCGATCCATATATCCACCTCAAATTTTTCCTACAAAGTGCTTGAAATATAGAGCTGATATTGACTTTTTTTCTGATCGGAATATCATGATAAGAGTGTATTAAGAATGCCTAGATTCTATGTCTAAATATGAAACACGCACGCGCATGTTTATTCAGATACTCAACTTGTTCTTTATTAAAATCATTATCCAGTTTCAGATCACAATGTCAAAAATTTTCTGCTCGCGCTTTGTGCTCGCATTGTTAATGCAGAAAGATTCCCTATTACTCACTTTTTCATGATTTACAAAACAGGAATAGAGTGAATCATTTTTTTTCCGCTAGCGCTTCGCACTTGCATCAATTGTTTCGTTATATACCTATCCTGTTCACGATTAAAACAAATTGATTAAATTTTTACATTTTATGTAGAAATGTCAAAATCTTTCAGCTCGCGCTCGCAGTATTTGACTGTTGAAATATGTAACGTCTTCATGGCTAAGTCCAAGCAGTCCTTAACAGGTATCTTTTTTGCTCGCGCTCGCATTATTAATGTAAGGAAGACCCCCACTTACTCATCCTTTTCATGATTTACAAACTTAAATAAAGTGTCTCGTTCAGTAGTTCTAAATCTCGAAATTATCTGCTCGCGCTGCATGCGTTCGCATCAGGGTGACCAGACGTCCCGTATTTCCCGGGATCGTCCCGTATTTTGCTCCTTTGTCCCGGCGTCCCGGCAAACCTTCCCGGGACGCCTATTTGTCCCGTATTTCAGAATATTGAACAAAATATAGTCAAAACATAAAGTGACAAATTTTCATCAAATAACCAACATAATTATGACGAAGCAGAGACTACAATAAAATCGAGAACTGTAAATTTTGGGGAAGTTGTGTGGTAACTTACTTAACTTCATGCAATGCAAACAAACTGGCCTCCTGCCTGTGTGTGACAGGCTACTAGGTAGGCATGTAGGATCGGAGCAGATTCTCAATGGTGCAAACAATCTCACATGATAAACAGTTTTCCACCAAAATAATCACAAAATCGGCGGGAAATATTCATACTCATATTACTTAATAATCATATTACTTCATAATCAGATTACTGATATGGAGATGTAATCGGAGGAACAAGTTATTGAGTTTTCATAACTAGATCTAGTTGTTTCAACTTTCGTTTTGAGTCATCTGTGCGAACTTAAAATGGGATGGGAGAGATGTCTGTGTATGATGCCGCAATGTTTCATCTAATTATTAATTTTGACAATGTTTCACTTTGAAATTCAATTCATTTCCAAAACATTTCATTTATTGAATTTTATTAAAAAACAACAAATATTATTATGATTTTTGTTTGATTAGATTTTTTTTTGCTTGAAACTTGAACTTTGTCCTCTTTCTTTTTTTTCTATCATTCTCTCTTCATCTTTCTATCCTTCCTGATTGCCATTTTTTTTCCTTTATTTCCTATTTTTTCCTGATCCTTTTATCTCTCTCTCTCTGTTCATTTTTATTTCTTTCCTTCTTTCTCTTACTTTTTTTCCTACTTTTTTTACTTTCTTTTTTATTTCCTTTATTCCTTCTTTCCTTAAACTTTTCTTTGCGTCCTCCCTTCCTCTCCTTTTTCTTTTCGTTCTTTCTATCCTTTATTTTTTTCTTTCACACATTTATAAATCTTCCCTTCTTTTCTTTTTTTTTCTTCCTATATTCATTTCAAAGAATGACTGAAACCTTTTTTCTCTCTTTTATTATTTTTTTCATCCTTCTTTTATTTTCTAACTTTCTTTTATTTTTTCTTCTTCATTTCTCCCTTATTTTTTTCTTTCTTCTCAATTCATCTCTTTTCTTTCGCCTATTCTTTCTCTCCTTCATCTCTTCCAATTCTTTATATATTTTTTTCATTTTCCTTTTATTTTTTTCTTCTCAATTCATCTCTTTTTTTTCGTCTATTCTTTCTCCCCTTCATTCTTTCGTTCACCCTCCCTTCCAATTCTTTACACTTTCGTTCACAAGTCTAACAGACCTGGCTCGGTCCATCCGCTCGTGCAGCGTGCTTTGACGATTGTCCCGTATTTCATTTTGTGAAATCTGGTCACCCTGGTTCGCATCAATGTTTAGTTATATACCTATTCTGTTTAAGTTACAAAAAGTGCTGAGAATTTCCATTCCTTTGGTAAAAATGTCAAAAAATTTCAGCTCGCGGTTCGCAATCGCATTATTTGATTTTTCAAATATATATAACGTATTCATGCCTTGCTAACCGCAAGCAGTACCTTTTCCATCAGTTCATTTCTGATCGCGCTTCACGTTCGTAGTAATTACTCATTTGCATACACATCTTTTTGGGATATTAAACATTGCCCAGAATGTTCAATATTTTAAGAAAAAATACATAAGATTTCCAAAATAATTTAGCACGCGCTTCGCGCTCGCATTATATAAATGAGGATTACGATATTATATATTTACATTTATTCATAAAGTATTCATTTATTCGTGGGTATGTGCGTTTTAACAAGCCTTTTTATGGCTTTTTTGTGCATGCCCGATTTCCATTCATTATTTTGTTCATCTATATTTTTACAATCATGTGCCAACCATAATTTTATCATTACCACTATATTTTTCAGTTGTTTTGTTGATACCTTTGCTTTGTTTCATGTTATTTATTTTTTCTTTGTGTATATATACTTTAGTTCTCATTTTGTTCTTTTTAATGAATTTGGAAATATGTACTGAATTGAATAAGAATAGAAGTGACTATTAGGACTATACCATTGAAAGAAACCTAAAATCAACTTCGAGCGGCCGATTGGCGAAGGCTGGATCCGCCCCTGGCTGCAGAACTCGCGCTCGCTTCCCTTGAATTTATGATTGAATTTGGTACTCTAATGGTGGTAATTGCACTGTTCCATTTTCGAAAAACGACTGGTCTCGCATCTAAATTTGTACGCGCGCACACGTACACATACCTATACCTCTAACGAGTATTGCAAGCTCTGTATTCTGTTTCGGGTTCATAGATTCTCTGTTGTTCAAGATATCGTGAACATTAAATAGATCTACATGTTTTTTTAACCCATAAATCATCTTAAATTAATTCGCAAGAATCTACATTACTCATAAGTCGTAACGAACGATAGAGGAAGAAGAAGAAGAGCTACGGCTACGTAGCTAGCCCACTACATAGACTGCACGTAACACGCACACACTATCAGACTTCCTTAATTGACCAATCAGAGAATGGCTAACGTGCTGTCTTTAACGGGACGTAGCGGGATCAAAACCAAGTTTTTGCTCTTGAAACTTTGACCACAATGATACTGAGAGCTGCTACCATGTATTTTGTGGATTTGTATACAACCTAACCTTAACATGGATGAAAGACATTGGTGGATTGCCACCAAAATTCAAGAGTCTTTCCACATCGGAGGATTCAACGACAACCCGACTCTGCTGGAAGATTTTTTGTGCGAGCCGCGGACCCTCGAACTCATCAATCAATTCCTGGGACAGGGAGGGCTGAATAAACTCTTCTTCTATTCGGATCGTCCTCAAACTTCAGCTCTTCAACCCAGCGGTTTGCAAAGCACCAGGCAATTGCATGTTGTTGATTCACTTGCAAATCTGAATGATGTCAACATCGAGGAAACAACTTGTCTGTATTTTCTTCGGCACTCTGTCGAGAAAGAAGTGGATCCGGTTCGCATGGAAAAGGATATTTTCTGTGGGGAGCTGAGGCACAGTGTTTTGGACAACCTGAACACATTGCTCTCTGATATCTTTCTTCCCCTTCTGAAGGCTCAGAAAGACTGGGGATTATGCAGCGAAGAAAATAAGAATCAATGCCTGAATAATCTAGAACGTTATGCTGCTGCTCTCAGTGAGACTGTCAATGTTCCCTCGTCTGCGAGGCAGCAGGTCTGCACCTTTTTCCTTAATGGCTTCTCATTTCTATTTTTACCTAAAAAAGAAATTAAAGTCAATAATGTTAAATAATGTTGGCCTTATTTCTAAACCTTCTATCCTTTCATGCCGTTGTGTTAACCTTTAAATAAGAGTGGGGAGTTTCACAAATGTACGATGGGCTGTCCAAACTTCACAGACGTTTGAAAAATATTCATGAGGCTTAAATTCATTCACAAAATATTCACAATTTATACAAAACCATTAAAAAAAAATAGCTACCACATTGACGGCAAGACCGTTAACTATAAAATCATTGACGAAAATGTAAAGTAGGTCAAGGGGATTCACCAGTATCACGATCTCAAAATTCTATTCTGATCAATGAATGCGAGTCTGTTCTGAAAAAGTTTGACCTAACTTTGCAGATCAAAGTTTTGAGGAGATATAAAAAAAAAAATCAAGCTAGAATGGTTGAGATAATTATATCAAATTGACGGCAAAATGCTGAAGAATAGGTCAATACCACGTTTTACTCACATTTCTTTATGATATCTGCTTGCAAAATGATGATATCGTGATGCTTGTTGGGAAACAGATTGTTTGGATTGGGCTCTGACGGTGACAAATTTGCCAATCTTTTGTCAATATTTTTATGAATAATGAACTAATCATAACTTAACTCTTTAGGTCTCTTTTCACTTTGATGATGTCAGAATTTAAGGATTATTGGCTAGTTTTTTTAGATAATGATCGTCCGCTAACTATGGACACGCAAAGTTTGGACTCCCTACATGTACCATGCATGTAGAGCTAACTTACATTTACCATGGCCATGGGTGTCATCAGAGCAGAGGATTATCTGTTGTGTTGTGTTTGGGGGCAGGGATGCAACAATAGATGTCTCCGGTGAACAAAGGATAATCCTTTGCACTGATGCCCAAGACCTTGGCATGTAAGTTCTGTGGGCAGGAGTAAAAGACTTCCATTAGAAGGAATGGCACACCCTTCTGCCTCACAGGGGGTTAGGCATGATAGATTTTTTGTGTGTGCAATATGGATGGATATGGATACATCATTTCATATCTGTTATATTTCTTCAAGCTACATTGACTGCATCGTTCAATCCTGAAGATTTGCTGAGATGGACTCTTGTCATTTGATTGGTTGTTTAATATGAATCATTCAGCCCATTTTACAATGACGTCATCTGTGCAATTTTGTATCCATTTATCATGCAATTTTGGATCCTTACGACTGTCCATTGCAGGCGCGCAACGAGACCGCAGGCACACCAATGAAAGAACTCGTGTTTGCAGTGCATGACTGCATGTGGTGTATGTATGCTACAATCAACAGACCAGGCTGACAGTACATGAGCATATTTTCCATCATTTGCATCAAATTTTAAATGAAAAAGATGTCATATAAATCAAATAATGAATGTTCTTTTAATTAATGCAATGGACAGAATACTTCATATGCTGAAAGGTGAAATGAATGATCCATTCAACTTGGCTGCATCTCATTGATTTTACCACTTTTCAAGTCATGAAGTATTCTAGATTGCACTCATAAACATTCAAATTTATTTGTTTATTATTTACCAGTATACTATATTATATTTTTCATGTTCCATTAAAAAATGGAATTCATATTACAGAATACGGGGTAGTGCTTGCTGACAATACGATTCCACAAATCAATAACTTTGAAGTTTCATTAATCTCTTATTTTGATGGAATTCACCTTCACCAAAACTTATCGTTGGGGTGAATTTCGCCTTTAAGACCACTTAACACCTCATTACGGACACCCTATCTCATATGCCAAAGTTCAAAATAAATATTCTTGCTTCCTTCACATTTAAATTGACCTTGTAAAATTTGCTGTGTAGTGTGTAATATAAATTTAAAGTATGAATTTGATTGGCTCTGAAATAAGATTCTAATTGGTTATTAAACCTTTTTTTTTTTGGGGGGAAATTATGTAATTTTGTTTCAAATTGAATACTGTGCAAAGTTCCGCACTAGATTTGTTTTCTTTCTTTAAAATTTCAAAATGTCAAAATGTGGATTTGTTTATTTTTTTACGTGTATACATACTCATATCTCATAAGTAATGCCTTTGATTGTCTAACACTAACAGCTTCTAATATCAAGACAAGGGTCTACTTTTATGTATACTTCTGTGGTGAGGGGTTTTGTATTTATTGCATGTGCATGTTGCTTGGATTGGCATGAAAGATGCAAGTGTTTGGTCCTTTTAAAGTAGTTGGCAAGGAAATTCATTTAGAATATCATGTTTTGTGCATGCCTTTTTTTCATTTTGGTTGTGCTTCATTGCTTTTATCATGATGTGGGAGGTTATATTTGCGCTATGCGACATAGAAAGAATGTTTAATAATAATATTGCCAGGTCTTATCAAAGCATTAGGTTTCCTTAAAAAAAGTAGTGTGAATGTGTAGAAGAATTGAAAATGTGATTTTTGTCATACATGTAGATAAAAAAAAGGTTAGAGATTGCATGCTATAGATGCCTTTCATTAATTTCATGAAATCATTTCTTGAATACATGTATTCCATTTCTCTTGTGCATCAAAGGCATTAAGTAACAATTAAAGTCCTTATCACACATTCACTTATCATGCCAATACATCATGTAAACATCACGTCTCTACACTAGCAATAATGTGTATGTGTGACAGTACTGACAGATGTCATTTACACTATCACCTCATTCATTCTAAAATTGTCCTTGAAATGAATCTTAAGTATATTTTTGTTCTTTTTTGTGTATTTTCATGTCTGTATACCCAGTTGTTATGTATCCGGACAGGTTTGGAAAATTCAACAACCAAAGTTTTATCTATAATATTGATAAAACTTTGCTTGTTAAATATTTGGTGCAAAGTTTTAGGAAATATAGAGAACAAAATTGAAGAAGATTACAGCTATTGAATTCATATATTTTGCCTAATGTAATGACAAAAAGAAGGCTCCAAAATTGTAAAGTGACCGGACATCCCCCCCATCAAGCATACTTCATTTCAATGTGATATAAAAGGTAAATTATTTGTTTTGCATCATGCTTCCATGATTAATTCTGTATGGAAAAGAAAGGATACCTGAAGATCTGGTAGGAGTAGCAAATGCTATCAACTGGGCTTACTTTATATGCACATCTTTGAATAAGATTGTATCCCCCTTTTTCTTAAGAAGTATACAGCATTCATCTCCCTGCTATTCTGCCTCACAATATATCACAGAAGAATATTTTCGGAAACAAATATTGGTTGAAGGATATCGTTTTCCGGACCTTTGTCCAAATTCACCCCGACTGAATAGTGACCCTATGTTAAGACACTTAAGAGCTACACCAGCAAAAATTTTAAATGATTACTGTACAGGTCACCTGTTATTGATATACTTGCTATATTATAATCTGGTTTTCATTGAGAATGTTAGTTGTGGTATTCATTTACAGGTTTTGAGAAGACCCGATAATATTGTCAGCCAGGAGTTCAGCAAGCATCGGACAACATCATATGATCAAGGAATCGTGAGCGAGTATGAAGCCCTCGTTACGGAGTGGATCTCGACCATCGACAATGCCTTGGCTGATGGAGGAGATGAAAGGTGAGATAATACTAACAAGCTACATTGGACATTTATTACTTCGCTCATAATCATGAAAGATATGTTGCATATAAATGATTGAGAAAATTATAGTGGAGCGTTGTAGCCCAGTGGATCAGTCTTTGAAACAGATGGTCATAGGTTCAAATCGCAGCAATGACGTAATTTCCTTCGGCAAGAAATTTATCAAGTTTGTGCTGCACTCAGCCCAGGTGGGGTAAATTGGTACCTGGCTGGAAATTATTGCTTGAAATGCCACCATGCTGTAAAAGGCAGCGGGGCTAAAGCCAGGGTAATAATATCCAATTGAGCGCATAGGGACGCATTTGGCAGTGATGCGCTATATAAGTATGTTAGAATTGTTATAGTTTCGTAAGTGGGAGTGCTGTGGTCTAGTCACATATATGTATGCATTGAAAATGATGTACTGAAAAAAAGACACTATTCCCATTCCCATTGTGGGTGCGTCGTGGTCTAGTGGTTCTGACTCTCGCCTTTGAAACAGAGGGTCGTGTGTTCAAATCGTAGCCATGGCGTATTTTCCTTCAAGAAATTTATCCACACTGTGCTGCACTCGACCCAGGTGAGGTGAATGGGTACCCGGCAGGAGTAATTCCTTGCATGCACTGAGCGCCGGTGATGGTAGCTCGAGCTAAAGCCGGGGTAATAATAGCAGCGCTTTGTATCCTCTGGCAAAAAGTGCTTTATAAATCCAGCTATTATTATTATTATTACATTATATGCTGGTGCTGTTGCTGAATACAAGTTACTAAGCTAATCAGTACACACTCTAAATTGGCAACATGATAAAAGCCCCGAAGTCACTGCTTGAAACTGCAAATTGCAAATCTTAAATGCCTTTTTTTATCATTAATCTTGACTGTTAATATATCTTTTTTTCTAAGTATGGAAATGATTAGTTGTTACCAATTTGAGGAGCAAAATAAGATTAAAATTGACCTCATGAAAGCGGTGTTTGTCTTTATAAGGCTCTCTACCCATTATTGTTTCTTGACCAAGGGCCCATAACACAGAGTTTAGCAATGATCTTTGGAACATAATTTTACTGTAGATTGCATTGACTAAAATGTACAATCAATCTTGAAAATCATCCTACGATTAATTGCTAACCTAATACGGGACCCAGGTTTAAATGGATCTTACCTCCAGACCAAATTAACTATTGTTGCCAATTTGAGGATCAAAATAACACTACATTTGACCACGTGAAAGCTGAGTGTGTACTTCCTATAAGGTTTTTTACCCATTACTGTTTCTTGACCAGGTTTATGGACCCGACCTCCGGACCACTCAACGAGCTGGAGCGTTGGAGGCGTCGTCAGCGTATGCTGTCTAGCATCATAGAACAGCTGAAGGGCAAGGAATGTAAGACTGTCATTGGTGTCCTGATCACATCCAAGTCAAAGATCATCAAGAAGTGGAAGGCCATCGATGCCAGGTAAACTTGGCATTTTCTTTGTAATTTGGTTTAAAGTTGTGTATAAAAATTAATGTAAGTACACAGGAGGTAGTTACCTCGACTGGTGCATTCAGATTTCATGCACTCGTGTCCAATTATGTAATCTTTGATTTGAATTTGTATGAAATAGATCACCAGGTATAGGACAATCAATCTACAAGATTGTTATTTTTATTTTATTCATTTCATTTATTTTCATTTTCAACATAACAGACACATTTACAAAATTATCATAAATGATGTAATTGACTATTGTTTACAAATATACATAATATATGCAAATGATGTTTTGTTTATGATAGAAATAAGTTTCGCAAATGACTAATGAGTCAAGAATCTGGAAATCATTTCAATAGTAGATCTTGGTTTCATTACAAGAAAAGTACATTTAGAATCTAGGCATTCCTGAATAATTGAATAAGACATGGGGAGGGGGTTGAATTAAATCTCGTTACTGGGTATGTGAGAAAAATTTCTTTCAGTGAATTGGAAAAATGAATGGACCAGTTGAATTGATCTATAAATTTAATTATATGCTTACTTATTTTTACTGGTAACTTGATCTATTATTTATAAAGTTATTTGTTAGTATATGTTTGGATTTCACTGCTGTTTGTAAAAGTCCATGGAAGAATCAAAAGAATACTTTAAAACAAGGCACAATAGCTCATTCGGTAGAGCGGGGGTTTCGGATTCCGTTGGCCCGGGTTCGATTCCCAAGTGGTGCGCTACTGCCCTTTGGTAAGGCATTTATCCTCATTACCAGTTCCCTCTGAGAGGACCTTAAGCTGTTGGTCCCCTGGTTGCTTGCTCTGAGGCATTCTTGCTTTCTTAGCAGTCATGTAAAATACCTCGGTATAAGGTCTTGCAACAAGCAACAAAAATATTGTCAGGAAGGTGGATAGAGTTTGGGGTGAAAGATTGTTTCGTTCTGAATAAATGAATGTAAACTGCTTATTGATACCGCCTTACAGCATCACAGACGCAGCCAATGAGACGAAAGACAAGGTGAAGTACCTCGAAGCCTTGCGGAGACACTTTGAGCTGCTCTACCACGGTGCTACACCGATCTCAATCGTTAATGGAGCGTTACCAGGTCTGATGAGCAGTGTCAAGCAGATGGACTCAATCTCAAGGTTCTATGCCAGGAAAGGCTACTTAGGACTGCTCTTCACAAAGGTTCATAGTTCGTCTTTCTATGTATTTTGGTGTCAATATATAGGAATCAGTTTCGTATTTATTTTGCACTGACACCTGGGCTCCTTAACACAAAGTTTTGCGATGGATTGCAAATATGAAAGAACCGCACTGATTGGTCCCTGGTCAGCAATTTAAACCAAATGCGCATGTAACATTGATCTTGATGGGTCAGTTCATTTAGCGATTGATCGCTAACTTTTGTGTTACGGAGCCCTGTTCTTAATGCCAGTTACTGAGAGCAAATTTGTCTGACAATTGAAATGGATCGGTCGCAAAAGTGACCAGGTTTATTTGGCAGCACAGTTGATGCCAAATATATAATGAGATAATCCAGGCAACTCCTAGGCACCATTGCACGAATAAGAATATTCGCTATTTGTGTTGTACAACGCCTCGGAATCTAGCGAAAATATGAAAAAATCCATCCAGTAATCTATGAAAAGGGAGCAAAAATATTGAAAGCGAAAAGCAAAATCCCACAAGCCGGGCCCACAAGCGCACATGATCTTGGACAACATTGCGCATTTAGCCAGCGGGCTGTACGCGCATTGTCACCTTATTTAATAAAATCGCATTGTGACGTCACCTCTTAAAGCCGTGCAATGGTACATTTTGGATGGTACGTTTTGGATGGTACGTCTTGTGTGCAACGGTACGAATGTGTGACATTCAGCCTCCCATTTGATCGCGTACAACAAGCTAAGTAGGCGTTGTACAATAACTACCATGATAATGCTGATCACCAACCAATCAAAATCATGGGTTCCAGTACAAGTTACCATCGGATGGCAAAGTTACCGCAATGGTAACTTTTATGCAACGGGGAGCAGGCGACTGCAGACCTAGGTAAAATCTTTTGAGACCCTAGAAATCTGTTTTATTTATGAAATTTGACTGAGAAGAGGTATGTTACATTTGTTTTTCATTATCTTAGTGGTATATCATCAAGAGATTTATCTGTGACTTATATAGTCATAGCTATGCGCTAACATGTTTTGTTTAAAGGTTAAGGATAAATTCCACCTCAGAAAAATTTTGATTTGAACCAATAGAGAAAAATCAGACAAGCACAATGCTGAAAATTTCATCAAAATCGGATGTAAAATAAGAAAGTTATGACATTTCAAAGTTTTCATTACGAAAATTTGTGTTTAAAAATGGATCTCATCTGACACCCCAATTTCAAATTCCAAGCTACTTTCACTCGCCCCCCCCATCCCCAATATCAACAAGGAATGTTTATCCTTAAGTAAACAACCACGCACTCTCCCAGATAATCCACTTCCCCCAAGAAGTGACTGTCATAAGGCCTGGCAGAGAGAGAGAGAGCAAGAGAGAGAGAGGGTGATTTTTTAAAACTTATTGTTATTTCGGCAATTGTGGGTCATTTTGCATCGTTCAAAATTTCATGTCGATCTTCATCTAAATTCCGGATCGTTTTTAGATATGCTAATATCCTAAAACAAATAGAATACAAATTCATTCTTTCAAGATTAATGTCAGCCAGGAAGCTCTGAAGAGTTTGTTTATACTATTAGGTAACAAGGACAGCTGCAATCCCACTCCATGCTGTTCATCAGCCTGTTGTGGTGGCAGGCATCGGTGTTATCGGCTCTTATCAGCAGCAGCAGTCACCCCACCCCAGTTTAAACGCGAGAAATGCAACTTTCCCAAAAAACTGAAATTGGGGTGTCAATACCCCACTTGAGATCCCATTGACTAACACGCAAGGCATTATCAGCAGTCAGATGAACCCCACCCCAGTTTAAACGAGAGCTCTCCCAAAATCTGAAATTGGGGTTTCAAATACCCCACCTGATCTCCCATTGACACAACACGCAAGGCAATGGAGTTCCTGTGTTATAAGCTGGTGGGGTATTTTTTAAACACAGGATTCGCGTAATGTTACTTATTTTTAACAAAATAGTTATATGAACGAGCCAGTTACATCCACATGAGAGAGTTGATGAGTTCACTCACTATTTTTTTTTTTTTTTGTGTTTGAATTATACAATATTTCAATTTTTACGAATTTGACGATTAGGACCTCCTTGCCTGAAGCACAAAATGTTAAAATAATGGAATTCCACATGTTCATGGAGGAATGAAACTTCATTTCACATGACAATGACGAGTAAATAAAAATATTTCATATTTCATATAATAAAATACAAAAGAAATAGTGAGTGAGTGATGTCATCAGTTCCTTATTTGCATACAGACCGAGATGTGCATATAACTGTTTTGTGAAATGAAGCGAAACTTTAAAATGCCATAACTTTCTTATTTTACATCCGATTTTGATGAAATTTTCAGTGTTGTGCTTGTTGAAGTTTTCTCTTTTTATTCAAATCATGTTTTTGTTGCGGTGGACTTTAAACACTTTATGTAATTGATAGATATGCAAGAGCGCACAAAACATGCGTATGCTCTGGCAAATGAGCTGATCATGCATTATATTCTACAGGCAAACAGGAATTTAAATTTGATTTTCAGTAAGACTTTAATCTCTGTTGATACACCTCCCTAGTTAAAAAAAAAAAAGCTTAAACTGTTGACTGTCAATATATGCAAGTTAGCTTGTGAACTAATTTGACATTCTTTATTGGTTTCAGATCACCAACCAGTTGGTGAATTCCTGCAAGGAGTTTATCCTCTCAGAGACCCAGGGACCAGGGCAGGATGACCTTCTCTGGCCCAAGTTCTACAGTGAGATCGAGACCAGGATCTTGAGTACGGACCCCCAGGGCAAGAGCCGGGCCGTCAAGAAGCGAGGCAAGGAGGTGATGCCTGAAGATGACACGCTCCTGGGAAGAATGAAAGCCTGTATCACTCTCTATGTAAGTAGTGCATCTCTGACGGCGATCAGCCTTGAAATCCCAAATTGAGTTTCCCTACATGAATTTTTAGGTTTAAGTTTTCAAAGCAGATCTTAACCTTCAAAATTATATATAACCTGTCAACATTGAACAAAAATAACCCACACAAAGTTGTCTGCAACCAGTTCATCTACTAACCATTTGCTCTGAATTGCTACTTACCATTTTGTCTTCTTTCTATTTGGGCCATACCCATTTTGTCTGATGTCCACATGTTCTAATACCACTTGGTCTATTAAGAAGATCTCTTTAACTCTTTGCCCGCTTTGTTTGACTTGAGTCACATCCAGCAAAGTGCCAGGTTTGACTCTGTCACATTCTATCACAATACACTCAGAGTGTCTTTTGTTCATACACAATAATGATGTTTGTATCTCATTGTATTGTGTATACACAAAGCTCTTCACAGTAAAGCAATCAAAAGCTATTGGATGTGAATTAGCATAGTCCATGCACAAACCCCTCTTCAGGTTGCACCATGAATTCAGTGTGGCTCAGGAGTGATTCTGTCCATAGTGGGCAAAGAGTTGAGAACCAACTTCTGATTTGACCAATTGCAAAGTGAAAGTGGACAATGTTGATATCGGACCATCAGGGCATTAGACCAAATGGCAGGTAGCCAAAGAGAGTATTAGACCAAGTGAGGCCATATTGTTTTTTAACAATAACCCGGCCTCCCAAAATTATTGTTATCTGACATGGCTGGATCCACGCCTGGCTAAACTCACTTGGTCTTACCGGTATATCAATTTTTTTTTTGCAGGGGTTTCTGCATTTTATTCATAAATCAACAAATGAAAATGATACAATAACAATGACATAAATGAGTACATTTTTGTGTGACAATCGAAAATATAAATGATGAATAAGGTTGAAAAATACATAAATGAAGCACGTAAAATAGTAAAGCAGGTAACTGCTTGAAACAATAGCAGCCAGGGTACGATTTTGGTTTACATACCTGTAGACCATTTGGTCAAGGCAAATAGACCAAACTGATAGTAGACCAAGTGGGTTTAGCCAGGTGTGGATCCATCCGTGTCAGATAACAATAATTTTGGGAGGCCAGGTATTGTTAAAAAACAATATATAGCCTCTCCCCCCTGAAATGGTACTGTGTCTAATACGGCTGGATCCGCGCCTGGGTTTAGCAATGATCATGTCAGATGATTTGATTATTCGATCATCTACTAGTAACTGGATTCAATCCATGATAACATCCACCTGATGATCTGTTTCAGAACACCTACAAGGACATGGTTCGTACCCTGAGGGACGGACTGGGAGGGGCTCACAACCTGACCCACTTCCCTTCCATCAGTTCTCTTGGTGCCCCGTCCTCTCGGCCGCAGAGGGGTGTTCTCTCTAGGGCAGGGCTCAGCCACGGGAAGTCGTCCAAGACTCCTTCTGTTGCAGGTCAGTGTGTTTTGCTTTGATTTGGGGTCTTTAAAATGTCACATTCACAATAACAAAATACAGACATGATATTCTCCCGACTTAAATCGGAATTCCGATTTTTTTAAAACAATTTTTGTTTCGGATTAAGATTTTTGTTGTTTGAATGTGAAATCCTTTGCTAGAGAACATTCTCATGCTGTTTTTGTTTTACTGCTTTTTTAAAGTCAAATGATAAAGCTATCATGCAGACTCGCCTTGAAAAATTACTTTCGACTTCTTTACTATGCAAGAGCTTGTAACCCCAACTGGGGGTTTGCTATTTTTCAGATTGTTTTGTTTTTTTCAGAAGAGAATATCATGCCTGAAAATATCAATATTTACAGATATATATACGAACCCTGCAAGACATGATACAATAACAATGGAGGGAATAGTGTTGAAGACGATAAATAGAGGGATCTACTCAAAGCGATTTTTATTGATTATTATGAGAATGTCTATCATTGAGCGAAGGTAATCCAGCCCCTCCTCCAAAAAGAGAAATATTTCCACAAATTATTCATATCAAACATGTTTAAACTATGGTATGAAGCATATTTACTTCATACATTATTTTTTTAACATACATATTCCACGATATGCCACTGCCACATATGGAGATGAACATTAATGTTTCTTGAAAAAAGTATGCAAAAAAGGATTAAGTCACAAACCCTGATGAAGAAAACGTGAATTAAATAAATGATAATAAAGTTTGCATCAGCATTTAACACACAATAAACATTCTTAACCTAACTGATTGAGCTAGCTGTGTGCCATATGCCCTCTTAACATTTTTAAGTTTTTTTTTTCATTTTCAACTAACTTTTTGAAATGCAATTAATTTTTCTTTTAATCAGACATCCCTAGTATGTGTTATGGTGAGTCCAATGCGTTTGGTTGTGGTAGCAAATGGAGGACATATTTGATTCTTTTAGTAGCTATCAGTCATGATATTCAACATTAGGGCAATTCCACAAAAATAATCAACCATTTTGCATTATGAACCCTGTTTTGTATCCATTGCTTCAATTCATGAACTGCCCAATCCATGTTTCCCTGAGAGCATTACCTTTATTCGTAAGAACTAGTAAATAGAGACAAACAATTTCAGATAGGTCCAACATATATGGGGTTGGACGTCTATGTTTTGTGGAATTGTCCAGTAGTAGTATCACAACATTCTCAACACACAAACCATTAGGAGGGCTAAGCTTTTGTATGAATATTATATAAAGTTTGAAAGAATCATATTTCACTTCTCTGTCTTTTTATAGTTAAAGGTTTGAAGTCTGGGTTTTCTTGGGAAAAATGTGAAGTTGGTATTGATGCTATTTTTGTGGCACTGTTATTGAAATGACAAACCTGAAGAAATGAACTGAAGTCACGTGACTTTGTATGGGTATCAGATTGCATTTTAATTATGAATTCTCTGATTTCTTTGGTGTTGGGAAGAAATTCTGGTGTCAGTGCACCATTTATCATCTGGAGCTTTCAACCATATGGATAACAGAAGCAGAAGTCTGACCAACCTAGCTCTTGCTTCAATATGAATCTCCCATTTTTTCCACAATTCTATTTTTCCTTCCTATGGGAATGCGTGTTCTTTCCTGATGTGAGAGCAAATTATTTTTTGGAAGATTATTAATTCTGCATGTATTGTCATTCTTATGCAAAAATCACAAAGATAAGACTCTTTTACCTCCTACCACCTGTATTGTATAGTTTACATTCCCCAAATTATGGTTCATAAAAAGTTCATTTATGATATAGTATAAGTGGTGTTAGACCAAATGGATATAGCCTAACTGGAACTAAAACAAAATGGTTCATGAGCTATATGTAAATGGCAATCAATTGGTTCTAGACCAACTAGGATTCATAGATGAAATAGGTTTAGACTGTGTGGGATGAGACCAAATGGAAAGTAGACAGTAGTAGGTGTAGGTCAAGTGGCAATTTACCCCCAAAACCACTATTGAATTTTATACATACAATTATTTGGCTCTCTTCTCAGGTGACTCAGAACAGGGTCATGGAGTGGCCTTCAACGATGAGGAATCCATCTTTGGTCACCTGGACTCCTTCTGTTCCCGCATCCGTCAAGTCATCGATGCTGTCTACACCTTAGTCCAGTATGGCAAGCTGGCCAGGAATGCAGAAGGTCTTCCTAGACCTCGCAAGGAAGACCTTCTGGTCGATGACGATGCCTCCGATGAACTCATGGAGCTGTCTGGACCAGGTGGTAGTGTGGCCAGTGACTCCCTTGGTGAGTTGGTGGAAGCTTGTAAAAAATGCAACAGCGTCCAATAATGAAATGCGCTTTTGCAACAGGGAGCTATTCTAAGTTTATTTTATTTTTAAGTCCAATGTTTATGCAAATTAATCAAAACAAACATTTGAATCATTAATGGAAAACTGTGGATGGATACTGTAACCTTAGTGACAAGTGTAAATTCAGCAGCATTCATAACTGGTATGCACTAAATAAGTATACTGGGAATTTTGAGATTAGTTGGTTTCAGACCGTCGTCTCATTTTCTTTCTTTTTTTTACTTTCAGTTTAATGGTATGTCAGCACTTCATTTTTTTCTGGTGGATTCGTTGTTGTTTTGGTTTTTCAATGTCTATTATCTTATAAATCATTTTCTTGATCCAGATATTCCCAAATCTGTAAGTCCGACCAAGACCGCCACCATGACACACCAAGGAGTGCTGGAAGGCATCGTAGAGGAGGAAGAAGGGGTTAGCACCAGGGCCGACAGTCCTCCTGACGATCCCACGATGAGTGAGGCAATGTCCAACGCGGATGAGATCAATGAGATGAACAACAACGGAACTGGACTGACGGCTCAGAATGCCGCCTTGCTGCGTAAGATTTTTCCTTGTTTATTTTTCCTTTTGAGACTAACATCCTTGCTTCATGCACGATTCATTTATAAAAACATAAAGTGGGATGCGTAGGGGAAGGCGGGGTAAGTTGAGCATAGGGGCAAGTTGAGCCACCAGCCCCAGGCCAATAATGAATGAGTCAGACATTGTGGTGGTGTCATGTATTGATGACCCATAGCATAACCCCTAACCCCACCACATTGTTTTCCACTTTGAAACAAAAAGTAGTTTTTTAGAGGGAAAAGTATGAATTTCAGCCAAAAAAGTAAAAAAGAGTGTGAAATAGATAAGTGCTTTATACACACACACGTCTTTAAATATAGTAAAGACATGATAACAACATTGTTAGTCCAGGTATGGATCTTCATTCTTGTTATAGTCTTTTATATGATGGATGCATAATAAATGTGTGGATACAAAATTATCGCACTAAGTTCGGACTGGGGTAAGTTGAGCCAAACAGCATGGGGCAAGTTGAGCCATGGTAATTCTTATGGTAATGTATCTTAAAAAACAAACAAACCATAAAAATCGATTGAAATGCAGGCTGAAAGGAGCAAATTTACATGACTGCTCTTTTCCTTTTAAAGGACATTAGTATTTATAGAGAATTGCTCTTTTCCTTTTAAATGACATTAGTATTTATAGAGAATTAGCAAGTGAAAAATACTTTAAACAAAAAATTGACATGCTGGTTCTCCCCCATACATTTTGTACATAGTTTTTGTGGCTCAACTTACCCCAGACGGTGGCACAACTTACCCCATATATGGGGCAAGTTGAGCCATTTGACATCGGTTTTTTCAAAGGTCACGATGACTTTCAGTGTGGGGGTAGAAAGTTATATGTAGGTGAAAAACATTTCCCAAGAATAAAATTTAAAGGCAAGGTACTTATTTCTACAATAGTACTAGTCATATCAATTCTAACATGCAAAAGGCAAAAAGTGTCACAACTTACCCCGCCTTCCCGTATTATATGTTCTGTATAAGAAACAAATTGTACACCTTTATGAGAGAACTGTGATACCAAGGAACTCAATAGAAAGAGAGAGGAGGCTAAATTAAAAATACAGAAAGCTTAGTATGATTTTTTAATCTTTATGTTCTGTTGGCCGACTTTTATGACAATTAGTAGAGTATTGAGTATAAAGATAGAGATAATACAAGTGTGGATCATTTGAAAGTTTATATCTAAGTTTAAATTTGGAATTGAAAGTAGGTTGTAATTCATTTATGTAGAAAGAATCTCAATCTCCAGTAATGTAAATTATATTTCATGCAAAACGATGACTTGATAAACAATACATTTTATTTCTTTTCCCATCCAGGTAAGCTGTACAAGGTGGATGATGCGGACGATGACGGTCCGAGCGTCAGGTCCATCGTCATCGACCACACGCAAACCATGAAGAAGCTGCTCGAAGGCAACATCACTACAGCCATCATGCTTGACGTTGAAGGTCGGGAGAAGGATAAATTCAATGAAGCTTACGAGGAGTTTCTGACCACCGTCCAGCAGATAGAGCTGTATCTCAGTGCCTACCTTCAGGCAGTGTTTGTCAGGAAGATGAAGACGCATGAGGGTCTTGATGTACTTACAAGGTGAGTTAACCCATAGGGGTATATGGCTTTCACACGGTAAAAATAAAATGTCCCTTTCTCCTCAAATTGGCAACAGAATCAGATTCAGATATTTGTATTGTCCATAACGAACTCAGGTACAAATGGAAATTCAATTTGTTTGCACAAAAGGATTTATAATGTCTTCTGATACACACAAAGATAATGATACTTATGCATAAACATTACGCAAATCATCAAAGAAACAGGATCAAAAGAATTTACGAAGCGTGAGGTTCTGCAGGGAGGTGATCTCAGTTGTTTGATTGACCTCATCAAATTATAATATTTATGGAGTGCATGATTCTCACTGGTCAAGATCTTTTTGACTTTTAATTTTCTATTTATTCTCATACTTGGATATAACATGAGTCAAAATTATAAAAAAGGGATAAATTTACTGAAAAATCGCTAATTTGCATTTTTAAGACAATGATTTTGTTGCTTTCATGGCATTGCCAATTCAGTGTGTGCAATGATTAGCTCTGCACCACATACTGTACTGGGAAAGGTTTCCATTTTTTCTGATACATTTTCGTCTCCCCTGAACAAAGTTTAGCAGAGACCTAGTTGTCTTGCCTGAACGAAGTTCGGCAAAGACCTAGTGATCACTAGTCTGTTGGTCTGTTACAAACCTGCTCTGAGAACTGGAATTAGCAGCTCAAGTTTAAGGGGGGAGGGTTATGATAATAGTGTGCCTAAGAATAGATCATATCTAATAGTTTGCGCTACATAAATTCCTATCATATAACTTATTGTTATTAAAGCATGTTTGAGTGCATTTTTTTTTAACAAGATGACATTCGATCCCTATACAATTCTCTTTCATCAGGTTTATTCCTGTAATGCATCGCTATGGAATGAAACGTACAGTCTCTGAGAAGTACATTGATATCTTCAAGTGGTATGAAACAGATCTAGAAGAAGTCAAAGAACTCTACGAGAAAAACAAGGTAGGAGTTGCTCCATTTTCCTAAAAGCAGGACTCACACTACTGTGTTTTTCCGTTTCTGTTAAGCTGTGTATTGCCTGAATACAGACAAATGTTGCCCAGAACAGCTAACACAATGAAACATTCTTACATGCACATGTATATAAGGTTAATATGAGGACTAATGCAGAGGTGTAGGTTCTTGCCTGCTAGTTTGAAATTGTTTGATAAGTATTTGCAACTGAATGCTGTCATAATTGATTAACCTTATTTTGGAACAGCCTAGACTTGCCCGGCTTATGGTTGATTACAGGATAATTTATGCTAAGTGCCTTGATTTATTGCCCACGAGGTGTACAACACCCCTCCTGTCCCTGTTGCTAACATGAATGGGATTTGAACCCATGACCCTCTGATTGAAAGCCGACAGTCAGAACCGTTTGACATGGCACTCCCGCAATTTAATAGTGATGTTTATTATTTTCCAACCCATAGGAGGACCCACCAATGGTGCGCAATGCTCCTCCCGTCTCCGGTGCCGTCCACTGGTCCAGGCAGCTCCTGGAGCGCATCGAGGAACCAATGAAGGTATTCCGGGAGAACCGAGCCGTGGTTCACCTGCGGGACTTCGCCCGTATCGTCAAGTTCTACAACAGGGTTGCCACAGCGTTGGTGACCTTCGAGAGCCTTTGGCTCCAGCAGTGGAAGGGGTGTATTGAGCAAGCTAAGTTGGGTTTGAGGGCCACGCTGCTCGTCGTACATCCAAACACCGGAGAGGTGGTGGTCAATGCTGACGATAGGTAAGGCTGAATGCTTCTAGAGGATTAGAGTGAACATTCACATGTTCTGTATTCTCAACAGTCGTTTAAGTTGTGCCATGGTACAAAGCCATGGTATATGCAGATTTTTTGTAATAATTATGCTAATTTTATCACATACGCTAAGAAAAATACAAAAGACATATCAGCATGGTGATTTTGAGGAGTGTAAATTTGCACATGAATTGCACTAGTTTTGCTTCTTTGAAATGCCGTGGAAATGTTTCGTACATCTTCCCATCGCGAATTTAACAACCCGCAAAAATGTCGGGACCTCCGCGATTCGCGAAAAATTCTGTACGCGAAAATAACAGCTTTAACAGTAAATGCATGCTTTTGGCAAAGGGTGCTAAAAAGGAAGGGAAATAACACAAAAAAATCTGCATTATCCATGGTTTTGTACCATGGTAAAATTGAAACCTCTTTTGAGAATATGGGCTATGAAGTCAGCTAAATCGGGAATGGTACAGGAAGTTATAAAAGATTTACTACAGAATGAGTTTTTGTCAATTTAGGCACAGTAACAAGAAATTATAAAGAGTAATGTAATCAACAACAATAGAGTATCGAAATGTTATGTTTATTGAGGATTACTTGGAAATCAAATTATTAAGAGATTATATCTTTGATATATATATTAGTATAGAAATGTCTCTCTGAAATGTCGTAAAATTTGTACATCACTACTATATTTATGTAACCGCTGATGCTTTTTGTATACCACCATGAATAGGTCAAGAACAGGTTTTCTTTGCACTGATTTGGTTTAATATTTTATAAATTTGTCACAGAGGAATTACCCAACATCATTAAACATTGTTTAACAAGTCGTTTGTTTAATCTCTGACTACTCATTTAGAGTTTTACAGTTGGTTCAAGAATGCCGTTGGATGAAAAGACTTGATATTGAGATTCCAGAATCCGCCTTGGCTGTAGCCAAACAGGTATGCTCAAACACTTGTAGCTTTTTAAATGATGAAATCCTTAATAAGCATCAAGTTTTATCGAGCTGGGCAGCTTTTATGCAAAGTTTGCCCAAAAGCTCTTTTAAGATTCAATACTACAAAGCAAAGATATTTTCTTAACTTAGTGAAATTGAAATGTGTTTTCAATTTAGATTAATTGTTGAGTTGCACTTTGAATAAAAAACTTTGAGAAAATGATAATTGTTTAGGTGCTATGGATCATTGGTTAAGTCTCTGAACTTTTGTTAACCACTAGGTCCAGGGTTCAAATCCCACTGCACTTGCTTTCCTTTGGCAAAATGTTTATCTACTTTTGCCTCTCCACCCAGATGTAGTAAATGGGCACCCAGTCGGAAGGAATTCCTTGAATATTTACTAGGCACTTGATCAGGGTAGATGTGTGAAAGCTTGGGTAATGGTTTGCTGTGTTTCGAAACATTAAGGCCCGAAATCACAAAGATGGTTTTGAAAACCCACGGTTGAATCCATGGTTTATGCAGATTTCCTGTATAAATTATGCTTAATTTATCGCGTAGCGGGCATGTATATAAAAGATGTACAATGCTGATGAGCGCTTTTGTCACAGTGCGCCAAACTGACGCCTGTTACCATGGTTAGATACGCTATCTTATTCATGAGTCCACTGTTTGAGGAGTGGACTCGTTAATTCAAAACAGTGGACTCATGAATAAAATAGTGTACTTAACCATAGCAACAGGCGTCAATTTGGTGCACTGCGACAATACCGTGCGTCAGCATTGGACATTATTTAATATATGCATAAACCATGGACTCAACTGGGTTTTCAAAACCACCTTTGTGAATTTGGGCCTACATGTAAGTGTATACAGTCTTTGTCCTCATATCATTATTATTTATGTTCTTGTGTGTGTGCAGGAGCAACGGTTCAAGAGCTACATGAACCACCTTGAACTGTGTCTCAAGGAGTTCAAAGACATCTGCTTCAAGATCCGAGAACCGGTCCATGGCTTGTTCCAGACCCACACTAGGGCTGTCCTGGTGGCCCTACAACCTGGTCTATCATCACTTGCCTGGAACTCGATGAACATAGATGCCTTCTTACATCAAGTACATACAGGTAGGTCAAAGGTCAAGATCAGAGGTCAAGGTCAGAGCTCAAGAATACATGTAGCTTACCTCTTGAAGTCAAAAAAGCAACATTAGTTAACAATTTCAAATAAAAACTTTATACACATCCATTTCATATATAACAAGAATATCTGGAGTTCTGATTTAATTCAGTAGAATATAGTCTTCTGCTGAATAGTTTCTTTGCTCGTTTAATCAACTAGAATGTGATCAATATATATCGTAAAATGATGATATGGATCCCAATCAAATGATTGGTCAAAATCTTTCACATAACCAGTTGTATATTTTAGCTAACAGGAAAATTTTCTAATGATTGGTACTAATAAATAGTTCTTTGACTTTTTATATTTTATTCAAGGAGGGTTGTTTATGAATCAACGAGGAACAGTATCACTATTTTATTAAACATATGATAGATTTCATTTTGCTTAAACATTAGATGATTACACACTCTTGGTACCTTTGAAGCATTTCAAACATACCTTAGGAACAGTGTGAGAACTGTTCAAGAGGTCTCTTGTGCTTGTAATTCTCACTTATGCACCTCGTGGGTGTTTCATAAAGCTGTTCGTAAGTTAAGAGCGACTAAGAACGACTGGTGATCCTTTCTTTTTGTAAATTGTATGTTCATTGGCGATGGTTTAGCACGTAAGAAAGGTTCACCAGTCGTTCTTATTGCTCTTAACTTACGAACAGCTGTATGAAAGGGTATGTTGGTAATATTTATTTTTATATATCATTATTATAACTGCCATACATGTAGTTTACAAATCATGAGAAACTTGTCCTTGTAACATATTCAAATCTATTTTTTTACAGCCAATGCTAAGCTGAGGAGTACCGTGGATCAAGTCAATCATGTGATTGATACAAAGATTGATTCCAAACTCAAGAAGATATCAGAACTGTTCTTGTTTGACGTGGAGAAGTCTTTTGAACGATCATGGGTAAGTCAATATTAAAGTTTGTGATAGTCACTTTTAACAAAGTTATATGTTTGTTAAGTACTTTGAGAGTTTTAGCTTTTGTCAGCTACAATAAAAAACACCACATTTATGTATCAATGTTTAATCTGAATTTCAAACACAAATAACTTTTGTTTGAGCAAAACAGAAATGGCTTAGTGGATAAGTCTCCTGACTTTGAAACAGAGTGTCATTGGTTCGAATCTCAGCCATGGGGTATTTTCTTTCAGCAAGAAATTGATCCATATTGTATTGCACTCGACCCAGGTGAGGTAAATGGGTACCCAGTAGGATTCATTCCTTGAACTCATTAGCATTTTTATGAGCTGCTCATCTAGAGTTGAGGTAATAACATGATACCAAGTATGAAGTGCAGTAGAATATAAACTGTATATAATAACTGTGCTACATAAATGGACATATTATTATTAGGTAGTACATGAATATTGTGCCTTGTCCATGGGTATCATACAAAGAGCCATTTTTGTGTATAACCTGTAAGTTTCCATTTTAATGAAAGTTTTTTGTGATTGGTGTACACTTCTATATCTATGGTAAATTGATATTCAAAGATATGAACTCATTGATCCTTAGTCATTTTTTTTTTCTCTTGATTGATTATATTTTTGCATAGCCTCCTGATATGTTCACCGAAGCAATGCTTGACAGTATCGGAGACCAGAGTGAAACTCTCTTTGCCTACGTGAATGATATCAAGACAGCTTGTCATCAACTACTCAACATTCTACTTGGACAGGTAACAAAATGATCATGATGATGACAATGATGATGCTGATGTAGATCGCCATAATGATGATGATGATGATGATGGTGATAGTGATGGTGATGATGGTGATAGTGATGGTGATGGTTATGATGATGATAATGGTATTAATAATGGTGTGATGATGATGGTGGTGATGATGATGGTGGTGGTGGTGATGATAATGGTCATGATGACGATGATTGAAATGGTATTGATGATAATGGTGATGATGATGGTGGTGATGATAATGGTCATGATGATGACGATGATAATGGTATTGATGATAATGGCAATGATGCAGAAGATGATTATGATGGTATTGCTGATAATGGTGATGATGAGGAGGAGGCGGAGGAGGATAATGACATCGAAAGTGCATGTCATGATCTAATAACATTTTGCTTGGTGATCTATAAAAATAATTATAATAATTATACTGATAATATTAATTATAATAACATTGTGTTATAAATTTGATTATCTTCTGACATATTGCGGATGTATGTGCGTGATCTCATTTGTAAATTTCATTTTTTGTAAATCTTTACAATTGTTACGCACCAGTGGATGTCCAATTTCCAATACAGGGATACAAAAATATTTAAATGGAATTGAACTGAAATTAATTCAATTCAATGTTTGATTTTTGTTTACACATAGAAACATACTATTCCAGCCAGAGATGAAGCATCTTTTTATGACTTTTAAAAATCTTTATTCTATCAGGGCAAACAGCCATCCATTGCCGGTACCAAGAGCCTGTCAGCTAGCTCTAAGCAGCGTCTTTCAGCCAAGCATCTTCAGGTCTTCCCGTCTCCCAGATCAGAAGAAGGACTCACTGACGTCACGGCTGATGATGTCATGGTGGCTGATCTACTCTGTAAGTCAACCTCCTCTCACAACTGTTATAAGCTACTGAAATCCTCGAATCTGATTGGCTCAGAGCAAATTAGTCAATTAAAACCTGCCCCATGAAAATTTCCCCTGATCTGCTTTGTTAGGATGATGAACCCTAACTCAGTTGTACTTTTGATAACTTAGTCTGATGTACAATGCATAATATGGTTGCGTTCTTTATTTCGATAACAAAATTGTTATAGCTTTTGATAGGAACACTACAACCTATAAAATGATTAAAGCTAGCTCTGAATACTGGTATGAATGTCAAAATTGAATTTCTGGGTTATTGCAACTCTCCCTGTAGGAAAAAGGGAAATTCTTATCTAAACCTAATAATGTCATTGCAATCTTCCTTCCTGCTGCTATTTGAAGCTGATTTGAACTTTATTCCGACCACAAGGCTTGCAGTAAAGCAGAATTTTCGTGTTCAGTATTTGACGGGTTGGAGGGAGGGAGGAAATGTTTTGTGGGTGTGATGTGAAACCGGCTACCCCCATTGCTGATGACTAAACCGGATAACAAATCTGGATTCTATTACTATTAGAATTACTTCTTATAGGATGTGATGTAATTTTGATTTTCATTATTTTTCCTCTAACTAGACTTCTACTCAGACCTGGTGTACCAGTCTATCCTGTCGGCCATCTGCCGTTCCCTCATCACCCTGGCGGAAGCAGCAGGCTGCGACAGTGTCCTTGAAACCATCGCCGAAGACCTGGAGACTCACAAGACCTCACCAGCAACCACCCCATACACCATGTCTCCAGAATCCTCGCCGTACTACGGCAGGTCCAGGGCCAGTACCGGCAGGACCAGGACCAGCAGACCAGACTCCTCCATGTCGTACCTCTCAGACATGACCTGGACTCTGAATAAGGACAGGGAGTACACCCATCTAAGGTGAGATAGAAGTAGGAAAGTCTTGCAGTTTTTTCCACTTCTTGAATCACTATACTTCTTATATATTTTCTATCAAGTACTGGATGAATTGCATAGGAGAGGGGTTGGGGAGGGGCCAGTGCAAGGATCTGCTTTTAGGTATGGCATGGTGTGACCCTCTCCTCTAGCATCTTGAACACTGATGAATGATTATTAATGAATACATGTTCTTAAAGGAATTACCATGGTCGTGTTATGCTGAAATCCTGAAACTGTGTTGCATGCTTGAACAAATTATCCCTTTTTATGTACTTCACTAGCGTAGGTTTGCTGTCCCAGAGATAAATATGGAGCCTTAGCAGATGTGTATATAGAAAGCCGCATGTGTATTGTAGTGAATTGTTTGATCTTTATGGCAAAGCTGAACAAATTACCATCATAATCTTTGTGTCAAAAATCTCATGTAGTAATCGAGTTTGCCAATCTAAAGATCACTGTTGAACTACACTTTATGAATAGATGCAGTGGTATTTTTCCATCTCATGTTATCCTCAAATGATTTAATATTGGAATTCTTTAACTTCAATCTCTTTAGGTTTGAGGTGGCAGTCAAGTTTGCGATCCCCAAGATCATCATAGAGCCGACCCTTGATGCGGTGAAGACATCCTTGGGTCAGATAGCGCAAGTCATCCTCAATGTTGCGGACAAAGTAACCTGGTGGGCCGGGGAAGGTGTCGGCGAGACCATGCTAGCAGACATCACTGATGAACTCATGGTCCAGAGCTCACTTAGGCAGCTGGATGGTGTTGTCGAAGGTAAGATATTCTAAAGGTCAGATCGCAACGGTCATCCTACTTGTTGGAGACACGGTGGATGACTTGATGGACTTAGGAAGAAGTTTGTGAGACGCCGCTTTCAGAAAGGTTCGATGGCAGCCAAAATTTTGCTGAACTGAAGGAACCCAGAAAATCGAAAGCAATGTTTTCACTTATTTATTCATTCATTCATTCATTCATTCATTCATTCATTCATTCATTCGTTTGTTTGTTAATTTAATTTATCTTTTGATATTTAATAATTTTTAAACATGGGATCTCATGTTTGTTTTACTATTCCGTTTTCTGCTTTTTTAGATCTCCAGAGGGATATTGACAAGCACCTATTCCACTTCCGTTTCTACGACTTCCTCTGGAAAGACGACATGTACGGCACGTACTACGACTTCATCGCCAACGACCCTGGAACCTTTGCGATCAAACGAGAGGTGGAACGCCTCCTCCACATTGAGGACAAGATCCAGGGTATCCCAAAGATTCTTCCTATCGGTCCAATCTCCTTGGAGACCCGACCCATTACCGATGCCCTCTACGGCTTCGCTATGCAGTGGAAGGCTCAGTATGCTCAGGTTCTGCATGAGGAAGGGAAGGTAAGATCCATTTAGACAAATTAAATTTATATATTCATAGAGGTGTTGAAGGTTAAATTGTGGAAAAGTCCCTGGACTTTGACACTATAGCCCAAGGTTCAAATCCCACCGTAGCACTCATGCCCTTTGACAAGGTGTTTTGTCTACATTTGCCTCTCTCCATCCAGGTGTAGTATTATGGGTATCTGGTATTAAATTTCCTTTAATTCTCGATTGTCCCATTTGGGTAGCCATGCACAACCGGGGTAATAATCGGCAGTGCTGAAAAAATTGTATTAAGAGGTACATAAATGCTGCATGTTGTTATCGTTATCATACATGTATCTACATTTGTAACTTTCCACCCAGGCAAAGTATTAATGGTACCCCGATGGAAGGAATGGCCTAAGTGGTCAACCATCCGATTAAAAAGCCAAGCTAATAGTGTGCAGTGCTTAGAAACATGGTATCAAGTGTTATGAAAATCTTGCTTATTATAATTATTATTTAGATTAAAATCAAAATTCAAAGTATTCATTTTAGGAAATACAATACAGAGATTCATATTCTACTGGCGAATTGCCTTTTATTTTGAAGAACATCATTGACATATTATGTATTTCATATAAACGATGTTCCACTTCCTTTTAATCGACAGCGTCAACTGGACAATGCAATCAATTATCGGTCAAGCATCAAGACCAGGCTACTGGCCGACGTTGTGACCCTTGACCAGTTGAACGGCACCCTCAACCTTCTCGAAGAGGTCAGGGACATGGAGAATAAGATTGACGCTATCTACCTACCCATTGAGACCATGTATGCTGATCTCATGTAAGTGAAGAGTGTCAGGGGCAAGTCCAATAGCAATGATGTTTTACAAAGAGTAGCGATTGATGCGATCAATGGACGGCCAGCAACGTCAGGATCTATTATGCATGTTTGTTCAAAATATTTTCTAGCTGTGATGTATATTCATGCATTCATTGTTTTCTTGAAAATTCACTGCGCTTCTCTGTGCATTAAAAGGACATTGTGCAAATTTTTCGTAGAAAAAATTATGACACTGATGGATTTCCATAGAGTTACGATTGATCGGATGAATCATAACTCTTTGTATAACAGGGCCCTCATGTAAGTGAATATAGTCGGAGCAAGTCCAATTGTAACGAAAATGGATACCACTAGGGCGTTTTCTAAAGATTGAAATCTCCCTATTTCATATGCTATTGCTAGTCACGATGGACAGTGCTATCATTCACCAGTGGTAATAAATCACACATCAGTATGCTCTTACGTTGTGATTGATTACCAATTGCAATTTATCTCCACGTGTGAAAAAGTCTGTGCAAGGATAAGAACATCGTTTGATTGACATATTACTATTCATTACTGGTTATTAGCGGGTAGATTATTATTTCATTATTTATTATTAGTATTACGTAAGTTTATCAATTACCATTGTGCTTCTTGAGTGTCATCTGCAGTGATGTTCACTTTATAAAACTTGAATTATTATGTAGGATGGAGTCTGATATGTTCCCTATTCATGTTTTGCTTTTATTGCTCATAACTCTCCCGACTTTGCACTGTTTTCATCTTCCTAAAAGTATGCAATATTGTAC
Source organism: Lytechinus variegatus (assembly GCF_018143015.1). Classification (NCBI taxonomy): domain Eukaryota; kingdom Metazoa; phylum Echinodermata; class Echinoidea; order Temnopleuroida; family Toxopneustidae; genus Lytechinus; species Lytechinus variegatus. The sequence continues at coordinate 34,842,025 of NC_054743.1, read as the reverse complement.
AGCCATCCTAACTTTATTACAATCGTCTCCTGTGTATTATAGGTTTTCCTTTAACAAATTGTGTTTTTAAAATGTTATTTATCGTAACTCTTCGCAATTTACAGAAGCTACCGCCTTCGTCTCCCTCGCTCTGAGGTGGAGGAGGTGGAGAAGCTTAGAGACAACTGGCAGGAGGTGGTGGATCTGGCGGAGAAATGCCGCATCAAGCTCCTCAAGGAGCGGCGTGGAGCCTTTGAGCAGGAGCTCGACAAACAAGTCAAGGTTAGTGTCATAAAGACAATCTTCTGTTTGGTTACGCACTTTGTTAAAGGGAAAGTCCACCCTCTCAAAAATTTGGATAAATTAAAAAGGAAAAAATGAAGTAATCATAATTTTTTGAAAATTCATTCAAAGTGAATGTGAAAGAAGAAAATTATATTAATTTTGATTTTTTTTTCTTATTTTCATATAATATATGATATTATGATGGGTAACCGGCGGGATGAATTCTTTGAATTCATTTAGCCATGGATACGTCCAGCTCGAGCTAGAGCCTGGGTATTAGTAGTAGCGATAATAATTTAAATATTAATGATAAATAGTTTATCTCTAAATAAATGCCTATTATTATAATTATTTTCATATGCAAATGAGAACTTAATATGATGTCACAGATTTGATAATGAATCTGAATAATGCCTTGTGTCTTATCCTCCACAAAATTAAAATGATTGTTAATATCAATTTTCTTTTACCTTCATTCTTGTAGCTGTTTGTGGTTGAGGTGATTCAGTTCAGGAATAGCTTTGACTCCCAAGGTCCAGCAGTCCCCGGCGTCCAACCTGCTGAAGCTGTCGCAAGGCTTCATGAGTTCCAGGAGATCTTTAAGCTCTATGACTCCAAGAGAAGGACCTTAGACTCGGTGTCCAGGCTCTTTGGTATCATCTGTAAGCCGTTCCCTGAACTAGACAAGACTGGGGAGGCAAGTAAAGATATTTTAACTACTAGTTTCATTAATACGAACTGTCTGTATTTTGTAGGGACAGCAGAGATCCGAACTGTTCCTCTCCTTAATAATAATATTCTGCTTTTATATAGCGCTTAATCAGAACGACCTGTTTAAGCACTTTACAGTATTTCATCCTGAAAAAAAGTACTGCAGGGGGTTTTTAGTCCCAATTTAATTGCAGTTGTGTGCGGTATATAATGCATCCCCGAATTGGTCAAATCGGGACGCGCAATGCTGCATATCCCTGCAGTGCGTGTATACATGTATAATTGAAGTTTACCTTTCTTTCTTCGACTTTCACGAATTACAATATTTTTTTGTTTGCTTTGTACAAGTCAGCAAAGAAAACAGAATTTTATTTTTTAGCATCGAAGGACTCACAGTTTGCATGTCAGAAAATGGAAAATTGACTCCACTTTAATGAATTAATGGCATTAATTTAAATGCATATGGAACGGAAATGTCATTTTAATTATTGTTATAAACTGGATTACTTCTATAGGAACTGGATCTCCTTGGCCTACTCTATGGCCTCTTCCAGAAGTTCATTGCTTTTGATAATCAATTTAGAGATAGACTCTGGGCTGATGCTGATTTACCCAAGGCGAACAAGGAGGTAAGGATGCTCTCAGTATTTTTTTTTTGCTGGAGTTATGGACTCTAAAATATGATAGTTCAAGGATGATAGTATAGTTCCCCATCAGTCAACTTGGACCACAGTTTTCTGGAGAACCACTTGCCAACTCATCAAGAAAAAAAGCCCTTACATAATACTGCAGTGAGAGGTAAAAAAAAATTAAATGGGCAAAATAGGACTGTATGAACATAGAATTGACTTTCAGTTTATTATTATTTTAAAGCTTCAACCATTGGGCTTTGTTTCATAAATATATCAGTGAAAGGAACTCATTTGATATCTATTTTTTTTAATGAAAAAAATATCAATATGGGACCTGCATTTAATTTTGAGGAGTTGTGTTCAAAGACAAATTATTCACACAAATTGTGTTAGATTGGTGAAGGGAAAAAAAATCAACAACCCTGTTAAACTTTTGTTTGGGTAAATTTGCACTTTCTACCTACCTGTGTGAGTGGGTATTTAGTGTTCTCAGGAACATTGCAGTCCTGTAATGTACAGTCCCTTTTACTCTCATCAGATCATAAATGATGACTAATTCGATGTCTTTTTTTGGACTAGGTTGAACAGTACTGGGACGAGTGCCAGAGTCTGCCTGATAAGATCAAGGATTGGGATGCATATAATAACATGAAGAATAGCATCAAGTTCTATCTCGATGTCTTTCCAATCTTGCACAAGCTTGCATCAAAGGTATATATCAATAAATTATACTTTAAGTCATTTTTGTCTCACCTGCATAGCAGAGTGAGACTATAGGCGCCGCTTTTCCGGTGGCGGCGACGGCAACGGCAACGGCGGCGACGTCAACATCAAATCTTAACCTGAGGTTAAGTTTTTGAAATGACATCATAACTTAGAAAGTATATAAACCTAGTTCATGAAACTTGGCCATAAGGTTAATCAAGTATTACTGAACATCCTATTAGAGTTTCATGTCACATGACCAAGGTCAAAGGTCATTTAGGGTCAATGAACTTAGACCATGTTGGAGGAATCAACATCAAAATCTTAACCTGAGGTTAAGTTTTTGAAATGTCATCATAACTTAGAAAATATATGGACCTAGTTCATGAAACTTGGACATAAGGTTAATCAAGTATCACTGAACATCCTGCATGAGTTTCACGTCACATGACCAAGGTCAAAGGTCATTTAGGGTCAATGAACTTTGGCCGAATTGGGGGTATCTGTTGAATTCCCATCATAACTTTGAAAGTTTATGGATCTGATTCATGAAACTTAGACATAATAGTAATCAAGCATCACTGAACATTTTTTGCAAGTTTCAGGTCTCATGATTAAGGTCAAAGGTCATTTAGGGTCAATGAACTTTGGCCGAATCAGGGGTATCTGTTGAATTACCATCATAACTTTGGAAGTTTATTGGTCTAGTTCGTTAAATTTGGACATTAGAGTAATCAAGTATCACTGAACATCCTGTGCACATTTCAGGTCACATGACCAAGGTCAAAGGTCAATGAACTTTGGCCGAAATAGGTGTATCTGTTGAATTACCATCATAACTTTGAAAGTTTATGGATCTGATTCATGAAACTTGTACATAAGAGTAATCAAGTACCACTGAACATCCTGTGCGAGTTTCAGGTCACATGATCAAGGTCAAAGGTCATGTAAGGTCACTGAACTTTGGCCATGTTGGGGTTTTTTGTTGAATAACCATCATATCTCTGTAAGTTTATTGGTCTAGTTCATAAAAAGTGGACATAAGAGTAACCATGTATCACTGAACATCTTGTGCGAGTTAGAGTAGTTTTCAAAGTCAGCACTGCTGCTATATTGAACTGCGTGATGTAGGTGAGATGGCCAGAGGCATTCCACTTGTTCTTTGAGGATTTGCTCATTATTCTCCACACATCCTTTGCATAGAGTGTTAAGCAGTGGCACTAGATTGCTCTGGGCTCCCTAACATAATGCTTAGTGATTATTCATAGGTTGATTTCTACAAAGTCAATATCTTTATCTTGCAGTCTTTTGATTCAACCAGTTGACCATGTTGATGTTGTTTTTTAATCGCAGGAAATCCGCAATCGTCACTGGCTGCAAGTGATGGGAGTGACAGGGAGCTCTTTCCAGCTTGAGGCCAATGTCTTCAAACTCTGTCATATTCTTGATATCGGCCTTATACCGTGAGTATCATTTTGTTGTAGCTATGCTTGGAAAGCTGTGTTTGTGTGATTGTCAGGATTGAATGGTATTTTTTTGTAATCATCACTTTATTCAATATTAAAAATCAAACAAAGGAACATAGGTGAATACACAATAAAAAAGAAAAATAAGCCCAGATCATGAACTAATAAATTACATGCAGGGCACCATATGTAAATTCCAGAGAAAACAAATCGCAATATAAACAACGATATATATTGAAAAAGTGATATACTATTACCATATCTCATTTAGTGAAATCTCTTAAGTGAAATAAAACTCAAAGTAGAGTCATGTAGCTGGAGTCTATTCAAATCTAAATTAAATAATGAAAATTTAAAAGGACTCCAACAATATGACTCTACTCAGAATCTTATATCTGCCATTTGGGAAGGTAATGTTTATACATTCCCTGTTTATAAAGATATGATTGCAACATAGTATTAAATTTTGAATAGGGTTCAAATTTGTGTTCTCAATATGCTAGCAAATTGAACTAAAACAAAGCTAAGAATTCCATCCTTCATTACTTATGTTTTTCCACCCAGGCACCAGACAGAGATCGAGGAGATCTGCCACTGCGCAAGCAAGGAGCTGGAACTGGAGGTCAAGCTCCGGATCACCGAGGAGGAGTGGACAGAGCAGGTCCTGACCTTCACCGAATACAAGAGACGTGGCCCCATCTTCCTGGAGAAGGACTCCATGGAGCACCTCCTGGAGCAGCTGGAGAACGCCCAGGCCATCCTGGCAAACATGCTGACGTCAAGGTTTGTGGGACCACTGAGGGAGGAGGCTGCAGGATGGGCAGAAAAACTGAGAGGTGAGAGATCGTTGGATTGTTTCTGTAGGGCTTAGAGTGTCTTCAAGTTGGCAATTGCTGTCTGCAGAATTGTAGCTTGTTGGTTGTGTTTCTATAATAGATTGTAATAGTTTGTTCAACTGCAACAGGGATGGATTAAAAAACACATCAAATATTTTGAAAATGCCCGTCAAATGACCAAGAACAGCTGTGGGTTCTTTGCTGATAATTGGTGAGTGTAACAGCAGTTTGGTCCTAAGTTTCAGAGCTGACAAAAATTGCAAATATGTCGTTTGTCCAGAGTCCAGGATGAAACTGCTGATTTGATTCACGAATTTTTGACAAAGACTTCTTGGTTGTGCTTTGTCATGAAGGGCATTTGATAATACATTTCCTATGTTCTTGAATCTGTTGTGTGTCATGGAAGCAAAAGCTCCCTAATGTCAAGGTGGAGTGTTGCTGCCCGGTGGATTAGTCTCTGGGACTTTGAAACAGGGAGTCGTGGGTTCAAATACTAGCCATGGCATTATTTCCTTCTGCAAAAAATGTAATCAAGTAATCAACCTGGTGTGGTAAATGGGACCTTCCATGAATTTATTTCTTTAAACGCAGAAGCATGTAACATACATGCAGAACTGTGCTTGTCAGCCAATCAAAATCAAGGTAATTTGTCAGATTAACTAATGCTGATGAAATGCTCTCCTGGGGGGCGTTTCATGAAAGGACTTGTCAGACGTTTTATCCGACAAGTCCCATTTTATCCGACAGTTACCATAGGAACACTGCCTCTCAGCCAATCAAAATCATGGAAAGTTGTCAGATCTGACAGCTTGTCGGATGAAAATATTGATGAAACGCTCCCCTGGTCTTGAGGATTTCTGTAGAATGGAAGGCTGATTGGGTTTTGTTTCTGTTGGGGACCAACTGGTCCTTTGAAATAAACTGTCTTTGAAGTTTCAAGGATTTTTGAGGGAGGCTGTTCAAGGTTTAGTAGCAAATTGAAAAGCGTATGATTATTGAGAATTAAAGACTTACATCATCTTTCGTGTGCCACATCTCTTTCATATTGGTGAAGCACTTGAATAATAGCTTGAGAAGAAGGATGCTCAGTAGTACATCTTTTGATGATTTCTATAGAATGGAAGGTTGATTTGTGTTTTGTTTCAGTTTCGGCCAAATAATCCTTAAGAATATACTGTCTTCAGAGTCTTAACTCTTGTTGAGAGAGACTGTTGAAGGAATTGCAATAACTTGAAAAAATCCCCTCTTGATATGAATCTGAAATGAATCTACCACTCTTGTCATGATAGGTGTTGGAGAGGTACTTGAACAATGGCTCGAGGTCCAGGATCTATGGCAGTACCTTGAAGCCGTCTTCAGCATACCTAGGACGGCCAAGGAACTACCTCAGGAGGCTAAACGTTTCAACAGGATCGACAAGAGTTGGAGTAAGATCCAGAGACGAGCCTACGACACCAGGAATGTTCTACAGGTGAGTGAAGAATAACATATCATAATTGTTATTATAATTATGATGATTATTATTATCACAGAGGTATATGTATAAACAAAGCAATGAGAAGAACAATGATTACAACAGTGTCTTTTACATGATAAGGAATATGTCACCTGGATGATAGTTAGAGAATCTGCTAGAGTATAGAAATGGTTAAAATTACCGTTTAACTGGCAGGTCTTCAGTCCCAAACCTAAGAGTTATGTGTCAGACTCGGCAATCCGTAGTTAAACTACAACATAGGACCAGAGTTTAAATGAAACCTGAGTTCGGAATAAGAGTTAAATAAGTTTTCACACAGAGGAGATGATTAATTACTTTGTTCGTCTTGATATCTTCTTCAGTGTACATACGGCGGTGAGGTTCCAAAGGGAGTTGTCTTGCGTCATATCCATGAAGAGCTTGAGATCTGTTTCAAGTCTCTGACGGGATACCTGGACAAGAAGAGACAGGTTTTTCCAAGGTTTTATTTCCTGTCCGACCCGGTTCTCCTGGCCGTCCTCAGTCGACCTTTTGACCTTGAGTCCGTCAAACCTCACATCAGGTTAGTAGCTCCTATGAAGATATCATTCTAGGCAGTGCAAGTTCCAGGGATGGAGCCGAGGCTGGTAGTTCCTTTTCCTTGAAAGAATGCATATTTCGTATGGTATCTCAGCTTTTACCCACTATGGGTAAAACAATGCACCCAAAATGCACAGTGCAGTCAGTGTTGCATGAAAAATGCATGGCAGAATGGTAGCATATACTATAAGCATGAACATGTGACTTGCATACACACTCCCTATTGGCTACATCCTTGAACCCGTTTTATAACACTACAGTCCTTAGTAATTCATAGTAATTACGCATAACACCATTAGGTCTCTATGCATGCAAATTAGGGAGAAAAAAATAGGTAAATAAGGTTGAGTGAAAATTAGATACGCATTGCAAGCATCGTAGATAATTAATATAGATTTGACTTAATTCTAGGCATATATTTCTTAAAACACATAAGCATGTAACAGGTGTTCCAGTTATGCCAGGGTAAATATTATGTGTTGTTGAGTGTATAGAGACTGCTAATTAAGTAAGTGATAAGCACTATATGAGCAAGTAAAATATATTTTCATCATCTATAGATGTATCTTCAACTATGTGTACGACATCCGTCTGGAACGTATCCAGCTGACCACTGCCCAGGCACAACGCAGCGTAGCCCCATCCCCGGAGAAAGGCATCTTGCACAGCCCTACCAAAGAGCTACATGCCTCCCCCACGCGAAGTGGATCAGGCCTGGGGCTGACCGGCATCCAATCACGGCTCTCTGTTGACAGCAGAATGGGAGCTGCCACTGGGATGGAGGGGGGTGTTCAGGATGGCACAGAGGGAGGGTTGATGCAGGCCATAGCCGTCACGTCTAAGGAAGGAGAGTTGCTCAGTCTTGATCAGGAGGTAGGCATGGATCTATGATTGACGCTCTCAACCCTGGTGTAACACAATGTTCATATGGTCAATTTAATGAAATTTGTATGTCTTTCTGATTTACCTGAGTCCATTTGCATAAAAGTTATGATGAAATAGTAGGGGAAGGTGGGGTAAGTTGGGACACATTTTGCTTTTTGCATGTTAGAATTGATATGACTAATAATCTGGTAGGAGCTATGTTAATTTTTTTTTATGAGAACTGATGCTAACTAATGATCATTCATACTTTCTTTGCAGTCAGATAAAACACCCACTAATCTAATCAATACGTAATCATATGATTTTATCTGACCTTGATTGTAGGTTCCTATCAAAGATGGTGTTGAGGTTTGGCTGAAGGGATTGAAGGAGTCCATCACTAAGACCATGTCCAGTACGGTCTCCAACATGATCAAGGACATGGAGAACAGCCTGGCAGTGGAAGAACTTGCTTACAAGGTAATCTTAGATACAGATTTATCAATTGTAGTTATGGATGCATTGTTTTAAGTTCATTACCTGATGGTGTCTTGTATAGACTTTTACAAGGGGGGGGGGGGGGGAGGGGGAAGCCAGGCTGTCGAAGAGCTTGCTTACAAGGTAATCTAAGATCCATTACTGATGCATAGTTGCATTATTTTAGATTCATTACTTGAACAGTATCTTGTATTGTTTATGATATGATCAGTGACACAGAGAATAGCCTGGCAGTCGAAGAGCTTGCCTACCCGGTAATCTTATAATGTCTTGATTCATATCAATGGTAGTGAAAGTTGCCTCATTTTGGATACATCACTTCAACACTGTCTTGTATTCTTTCTTGTATTCTTGTGGAGCGTTGTGGCCCAGTGGATAAGTCTCCTGACTTTGAAACAGAGGGTCGTGGGTTCGAATCCCAGCCATGGCGTAATTTCCTTTAGCAAGAAATTTATCCACATTGTGCTGCACTCGACCCAGGTGAGGTGAATGGGTACCCGGCAGGATTAATTCCTTGAATGCACGAGCGCTGAAAGGCAGCTCAAGCTAAAGCTGGGGTAATAATAATAATAATAACAATGCGCCTCGGAATAGCATATTTCTAGATAGATGGCGCTATATAAATGCCTATTATTATTATTCTTTATAATATGATCAACAACACAGAGAATAGCCTGCCAGTCGAAGAGCATGCTTACAAGCACCCGATCAGGGTGTCTGTGCTAAATACAGGAAACATTGTATTGAGTGCTTTATGAAGGTATTACATATTATTATTAATATCCTTAGTATTGTTATTAGTATCATTATCATTATCGTGCTCATACATATAAACACTTAAGTCAGAGGAATAACTATGCATGGCTCATGACTGTTTAGTAAAAATGTCTGAATACTGTGAAGGAATAAGACTATTGCACAATTCTTATTTTCCTTATCTTTCACAGTACCCAACCCAAGTAGCAAGCCTTGGTCTGAACATATACTGGACCAAGGAATGCGAACTAGGTATCATGGAGATCCGTAACGACCGCAAGGCCATCCCGAACACGGCTAAGAAGTTTGTGACCACCATGTCAAGGCTGACACAGGTTCTTACCAAGGGAACGTGGAAGGCCACAGAGGAACATGTAACTCCGCTTCATCGATGGCGTCTAGAAAGTATGGTAGCTGTAAGTATCTTTGTCAGTCACTTATCAGTAAAGCAAAGAAGTTTTTGACCACCATGTCAAATCTGACACAGATTCTTACCAAGGGAACATGGAAGGCCACAGAGGAACATGTGACTCTTCTTCACAGTTGGCGTCTGGATAGTATGGTTGCTGTATTCACCCAGATTAGTAGGATCGCATAGATGAAGAAATCACATCAGGGCCCCGTCTTACAAAGAGTTACGATTGATCCAATCATCGTAACTTTATGGAAATCCATTAGTGTCATAATTTTTTCTACAGAAAATTTGCAAAATGTCCTTTGTAAACAAAGGAGAACACACCAAATTGTCAAGAAATCAATGAATTTAGTGATATGCATTCACATCTAGAATTTTTTGAACAAACACGCATTTTATATGTTGACTTTGCAGGCCTTCCATAGTCGCGTTTGATTGGATCAATCATTACTCTTTGTAAGACAGGGCTCTGCTTTCGATTATGACATCACAGGTGTATCAAGTATGTGCGCCTGAGTGAGCAAAGTGCATTAAACTCCTTGCCATAGCTCATGCTAGAAAAGAATCTCATTTGGTGTCTCATTTATTTTGATGTGCAAGAAGAAACATTGATGCACCCAAAATTCAGGGCTGCATGGCTGGAAGACTGTGTAGAATTAAGGCATGGACATGAAACTCTCATTTGCACTTTTGGCTACATCTTTAAAACTTTTATAACATAACCTACCTTATCTTTATTTATATACTATTGTTTGCCAGCTTAATATTTATTCTCCTTTCTTTCTGTAATCTTGGTTGATATCCCAACAGCAATCCTACTACCTGCGTGACATCCTTGATAACATGGGCAACAGAAAGCTGAGAGAACTCACTGACTTTGAATGGCGTAGGTGCATCAGGGTCTATCCAAAGCAACGATCAGGTAAGTCTCTTTATTTTTATCTCTTGGGCTATGCTCTTCATGGTCTATCCAAATCAATGATTAGCTAACTGTCTTCATTTTATCGGCAGGCCTGTGCTATTCAGGGTCTACCTAAAGCAAAAATTAGCTGGCTGTCTTCATTATATCAGGAGGCCTATATTCATGGTCATTCTAAAACAACAATTTCCACATAGGTTGTTTGGTATTGGTGCCCAAAGAGAAAGCTGGCATTAAATTGATAGTATACCAAGATAGATAGATAAATGGATTTTATTAAAAACATCATGTCTCGCAGTAAAAACTGAAATGAACATGAATTACAGATTAAAACAATTACAAGACAAAAAGCAATATAAAGTATTACATAGGAATTAAAATTAAAATTAATGGGTCACTCTCGCAGTGCACTTAATTTCGGCAAGGAGGAATACACATCCAGTCCAGGCACCCCAAATGGGGTACCTGTAGAAAATTAACTTTGAATACAATCATCCAAAGTGCACCACGAAAATGACCCTGTAAATACTTGACATGAAAAAAAAAATATATAATTATATAAATACTAAGTTCTTACTTAATTCGGTATAACAAGGCATAAATTAAACTAGATTCGATTCATAAAAAATCATGAGTAAAGTTAAAACTATCAAAATTGTACAGAGAAAACCATTAGAACTTTACATTTATTATTGAAAGAATACTTTAATACTAATAAAATAGGGAAAACTAGCATTTATATAAAACAGAATATCAAATTATATGGACCCTAAATTTAAAATTAGTTACACCAGTGACTAGGCATTATTTATGTGAGATATTGCACGAAGAGAGAGAGAGGGAGAGAGGGGGGGGGGGGGGAGAGGGGGAGAGAGACGTATTACATGTATATAAAGTCATCAAGCAATGGAAACATCTTATATAATGAATAAGTTAAAGTTATATAAGATATAATTACAATAATTAACGCCAATATTTTAATATAAATGCATTGTCAATGGTAACTTGTATTTACAAGGATTAGTTATGATGGTGTTACATGATCTGAGAATTAGATCATATGCTCGTAGACCAAGTAGATACAAGATGTTATTAATTCTTAAATTTCTGGTCAGTCCATATTATTTGTTAGTTTGAGTTTGTATTTAATTGTACTCTTTCTGCATTGGAAAATGTCTTGCTTCCATTTCTAATAAAAATTGGTTCCCTTTTGAGGAAAAAAATATTAATAACGATTAATGTTGAAGATATATTTTGTGTGTTGTTATTTTGTATGTTTTCTGTCTGTAGCAAATGTTAATATCCCATTACAACAAAATGATAAACAATATAGATTGAAATGTGATTGAAATGATTATGTTCTACATCCTTGCCTACCATAGGGAAAGGAAGACGTAAATGTATGTATATGATATTTGCATATGTACATTCGAATCATGGGGCCATTCATAGATTACATTCAAGCACTCATCGCACTTCAAATGGGTTTTCTCCTATCATTGTGTGTGTTAAATATTGTTTTGGTCTCTACATCTTTGGAAATCTTTTGCAACTTTTTCTTGTGCAAGTAAGGGTGAGCTATCTGCACAAATTCATGAAGGATGACAATAATTGGATAAGTGTGAATTCTCGTACTTGCAATATGCTGTGAAAAAGCGATTGCATGGTTGCAAAGGGTACCATCAGCAGAGCTGCCAAGTAGTACGGATTTTCGGTATTTAGTACTGAAAAATGAGAAGAATACTGATGGTTTCACGCAAAACACTGATTTCTCAAGTTTCAGTTTTATGTGTTGTCCTATGGTATTTCTTTGAAAATACAGCCTTCCTCGCCAAATTACTGATTTTCAGCTTTAAAAATACTGAAATCCTCTTGTTCAGGTTGGCAGCTCTGCATCAGGTATTCTTGATGATTGTTGGGTAATATAGCCTGCTATATATATATATAACAGTTCCTATGAGTGGCGTATAGTTTTAGTACTGTGTAAGGAAAATCATAGGGGAGGAATATTGATTGTGTATTTCATTATTTTTGCCCGTTCAAAATGGAAAAGGTATTTTTACTCCCAATGTGTAGGCACTCTGTTTTATATTCAAATCTTATTACATTGCATCTACACCCATTTTATACACGTATTTCATTTTGTGTTCAGACATTGTTTTTTTCAAGAAGTTTTGGTATTCCAAATATAATATAAGTACGACCATTCATGTCCCTACCTATCATATACTGGATAAGTATTTTAAATTTGTTCTTTTTGAAGTCACTTTCTCTTGGTGATTTAGATATACATATCTCTATGAAACCAGTGACATTTTTTATGACTCCATGATCCGTACGTGGCTGCCGGAGGCATTATCCCTTTTCGTCAACATAGTATAATTTTCTTTCCACTGTATAAACTGATTTTTAAGATCCCACTTATTTTTCAATTTTGTGGTCAGCATAATTTGATATTATATACTTACTAAAAGTGTGTTTACACTATTAGGTATAAAAAGCGCTCATTGCATTTTGTTCTTAATTTCTTTTCTCCATGTACATGTCGATATGTGTCTCTAAAATATATTGTATTTCTTATTTATGGAAGTTCATTTTGGATACAATATCAAAATATTTGTGCCACTCTCTTACATATGTGCATACCTTAAGCATTTATATAGTGCTTCGTCATAGCGCTTGACAATGTTGGGTAGCATAGCAATTAATAAATTCTACTCTCAACGTGCTTACAATATACAGTGTCTCTTACAGATATCTCTTGAAAATAAGTTACTTTTTTGTAGAAATTATTTCATATTTTCGAGTATGATCAAGTCCACTTTAGTCACCAACTGTGTATATAGACCACCTGTGTATAAAGTCCACAGTTTGTATTTCCCACTACATATTGCTTATCAGATTTTCAACGAAAGAAAATGTCTTAAAAGACAACCCGCCAGTAGAGACATTTTAAATGCAAAGTTTTTTTTTTTTTGGCAGATGGCAGCCATGAGCCTCAGATGACAATCTTAGAGGAGCGTCATCCATACGGTAATGAGTTCTTCGGTGGACAATCATCCCTTGTCGTCACTCCTATTACTGAGAGATGCTTCCTCACTATGGCTATGGTAAGATAATACAATAAAACTTGTTTCTTTCTGACGTACATGAAAGAAGACTGAATTTTCAAATGTTGAAAATTTTGAATACATTTTTTCTGTTGGCTGCTTCTTACCCTAATCCATGACCATTCCTCTGTGCAGTATTTTTTTACCACGTCACTCTCTGACTTAATTCTTTCAAGTTTCAGTGTTCTGAAATTACACAACATGTATGATTATTTTCGCTCTCATTGGCTGAAAAAAATGGATTTGAGCCTAAATATGCTTCTAAATGGTTCTGAGGAAAATTCAGGATATATATATATGTATAAAAATAAATTCATGAAATCCTTTGAATACATAAATAATTGTTTTCAAAAAAAAAATTTCTTGGGGGGTAAAAATTCAGTTGTTAAGAATTCTATAAATATTTACACCTACGATTAATGGAGCTTTATTTTGTGAATTAGAGTTAAAAGTATGGTTTGTGTATAAGTTAGCATAACCAATCTAGGAAATAAAAAATCAACAATAAAGCCTTGTAGCTTATCATTCCGATTACCATAGTGCAAATTTTGCTGTGCTTGCGTTATTGGTGGTCAAAATCTTTAGGCTTGGGCATGTTAGACCATTCCAAAGCTACATTGTGTGTATAATTCTTACCAGTGCCCTCAAAATTGTGTGTTTTTTGTATACTATTCCCCTTTCAGTGCTTGAATCAGTTCCGAGGCAGTGCATTGACGGGAGGGACCGGTGTGGGCAAGACCGAGACCGTCAAAGGCCTGGCATTCTTCTTAGGCCGCTACCTTGCCTTATTTGGCTGCTCCCCGCACACAGATCCTGCAGCACTGGGAAAAGTAGTTCAAGGACTTGCTATGGTAAGACCAGCAAATTTTTTTTTACTGTAAAGGAAATGTTATATTATACTTAAATATTGAGTTATTTGAATGGATAAAAAATGAATTAACCACTGAAAATAGTGGAAACTTGAATTGAAATAGATGTGAAATAGGGAAGTAAGGACATTTGAAGATTGATATGGTAGGACCAGTCAATTATTTGTTTTATATTTCTCCATGCTAAAGAATATTCACATGGAGCTGCAATGAGTGCTACACCAGACATAGAATACAAAGAAGTAATAAAGCATCAATTTTTTTTTTTATTAAACGCAGTGTTCCTTGAATTACACATCAAATTGTATGTACTGAACCATCAAAAACATGTTATTATCAAGTGTGCTAAGCTACTGAGTTCATTTGAATGATTAGAATATTGAGTTTACCAAAGAAAATAGTAGCTGTAAAAATAAGCAAGTTAGGTTATTTGAAGTTTTTTTTTATTATTATATACTTTTGAATAGTGAATGAGTATTTTGCAAGGGCAAGTTAATGACATATTTGATCTAACTTTGAGAAATCCAATAGCCCTTCAGTTTTTCCCTGACATTAAACAAACATTGTTTAATTTTGGTGTTGTGCAATGACTGAACAAAATTGGTAATAATTTTTAATTCAAACTTGAGAGTTTTACTTGGTTTTGATGCGATTTAGGATGGAAGCTGGGGTTGCTTTGATGAGTTCCAGCTCCTTCACAAGGAAGCTGTCGCTATGGTGTTGGATCACGTCCACGCTGTCATATCAGCTCTACAGGCAAGGAAGAAGATGGCCATTCTAGGAGATGGAGAAGAGGTATGATGACGTTGATGGAGATGGTGGTGGGGGTGATTATGATGATGATGATGATGAGGATGATGGTGATGGTGATGATGATGATGATGATGATGATGATAATGATGGTGATGATGATGATGACGATGATGGTGATGATAATAATGATGATGATGATAATGATAATGATGGTGATGATGGTGATGATGGTGATGATGATAATGATGATGGTGATGATGGTGATGATGGTGATGGTGATGATGATGATGATGATGATAATGATGGTGATGCAGATGATGAGAATGATGATAATGGTGATGGGGATGATGAGGATGATGAGGATGATGATGATAGTAAAGATGATTGTGATGGTGATGAAGATATTGATAATAATGATGATAAAGATAATGGTACTGATGATGATGATGAGGATACTGTTAGAGTATTATTGAAGATGAAAAATATATTTCTACAGCTGCAACTTGTATATTTGTGTTCCTCTCCCAGGTCACGCTTGGTCGTAATATCGCCCTCTTCATCACCGTCAACAGCGAGACCGGTCTCCATGGCGACATACCAACAGACATCAAACTCCTCTTCCGCACCGTCTCCCTGGTTGTACCCGACATGTCTTTGATCCTCAAGGCACGTTGCGCAGCCTACGGCTTCCGCTCTCCCAAGGTCCTAGCGGACCGTTTGAAGATGGTCGTCCAACAATGCAAAGACCAGCTGTGAGTTCATTTCCATTCTTCCTTCCTTGGTATAATCAAATTATTCAATTATTGGTGATTACGATGTTTCAGCGGTCATTAGAAATAATGAAGTAGAATTAGATTTAACTTGTTACAATTATTTCTTTAGCTGCATGTGGTAAAGTCCTGTAATTCTATTCAGTTTGCAGCATTGTTAAAATATCTAAATATATCTCCAATTTTACCCTGTCAAAAATCTAGCCTAATGTAACTGGTATTTGAATATTTATTTTAGAGATAAAAAAACAAATTCACAAAGGATTTTTTTCTTCATCCTTTTATATTCTTTACTGTAACAGTGGAATATTGATAAAGATGTGCAGGAGTAGTCCCCCTCCCCAAATCAGTTTCTGTCATAACCTCCAAAGTAGCTCCTTATACTCCAAAAGTGCATGCTCAATACAGTTTCTAGTGACACCTGTGATTGTATAAATGTGCATGGATAAAACTTTAATTTGCATGAACTATCTTCTATATATTCTAAAATTGTTTATTTTCAAGTGTTATATCTACCTATAGCCTTCAGTTAAAATTCTTAATGTAAAGTCTTCCGTGATCTACTTGTAGTTTACAACGATATTAATTTTCATTTGTTTGTTTTCCTCTCTCCATTTCATCCCCATCTTACTTTATTTGGATATAATCATTGATTGCTGTGAACATGTATATTTGTAATCTGCATGACAAATGTTAAAAATGTTTCATTCTTTTATATATCTATTCTTACCATTTCTTAATTCCTCTTCAATTTTCTTCTGTTTGATGTAATGTATTGTTCCATCTTTCAAACATTCTGAAAATTTATCCCCCACTTGCAATTTTCATGCATCCATCTTTTACCATCCTGTAAATATAAACACCATATATGCCTGTATTTTGAAATCCAACATACCATGATACTAAATGTAAACCTTTATCTCTATTCTACGAGTTCATTTCTCTCACTTTCATTCATCTAACCTTCATGTATCTCTTAATGCACAAATTTACTTCCTTGGTGTAACTTTCCTCTTACTATTATTTTAATCAACTAAATTTATATCTTGCACATTTTCTCCGCATAAAATCTAAAAATCAACTAACCTACATGTATAACTCTTTTCTTTGCTAAACCACCTAAATATATCACATATTCACTTTTATCTGTCAAATTTCCTTTACGGTCACTTAATCACTCCTCAAAAATCTATCAACCAATGACTCGATACTCTCTGTTTTTACCCATCCCAAAATTATAACCAATCTCGTTTTCATGACCAACCTCTCTGACATACTTTCCTCTGTATAACAACTTAATCAACTATCCCATGACTCCACATTCCTTGGTATATCTGGGCTATCAATGAACTTTTCTCATATAACCTTTGACCTTTGCCCTTTGACCTCTGTATCTTCACTTCCTCCTCCCATGATACCTTCCCACACACCCACACAGGAACCCCGGCGACACGGAGCTCTTTAACCTCAAATCCATGGTAACCGTTCTCTTGCATGCCGTCTCTTCATGGCGAGATGTAGAAGGGTAAACAATTGACCTTTGACCTCAGTCTGACCTAGGGTTTGACCTTGGTCTGACCTGAGAGCTAGATGTGCCCTGCACTTTAATTCACTTGCATTGAGTTCATGCACTGGGCTTCAGGTTTATGTTAATTGTCATGTTCTTCTTTAAGGTGGCTGTTTCTTGTTTAAAAGGAAGGATTTTATTGTTAACCATTCATCAAGCAAATTTAACTATATGTTTTTTAATAGATTTGTTTTTCAAACATTGTATTATGATTGGTTGAGTTTAGAGATAACGAAGTCATTCATTTGATATGATATTGAAATAGAAAAAAAATGATTAATAGCAAACTTACAAGCTTAGTTTTTAAGATTTGCTTTCCAAAATTAAAAAAAACACAGAAAACTATTAAAAAGTACTGAATGGATTATTTTTCAGAAATTTTATTAATCAAAATGTATATACAAAGATCAGCTATGTCAGGATGTTTTGTATCTGATCTTTCAAGTGACATTCTTTGATTATTGAACAAAAGAAAGCAGATCTTTGGTTTACGTTTCGTACTAGACAGGATAATGAAATTTTAGGTCTTTTATTTTTCTTTCTTGGAAAGTTATTTGCATTTGTTTATTTAACATATTTTTCATTGTTATGCCTGTCAGTAAAATTTACAAAGAGAGAGGAAGAGAGTGCACCAATTGTTATAATTAATTAATTCTATTTTTATTTTTTAGCACGGCATGTCTTGGGTTGGTTTTGTTGTGAAAAGTTGATTTTCAGATGTACCAATATTTAGATGTTGTGAAATTGATTTGCAAGATTTCAAAGGACTTGCACCTAAAGCAGTTCCCTTTTAGATTCTGTCTTACACTGATTGTCTTGGACACACTTGGACTAATTGCCTAATTAAAACAAAAGAAGAAAAAAAGAAGGAACAAACAGAACGAGACGATTTCTACACTGTATGAACCATTATAGTAATTATGTAAATTAGTTTGTCCTATGTCTGTACCCCCTTAAAAGATCAGATGAAAGTGTTAGTGTTTCTTTTGTGTTAGTGTTTTACTAATTCTGTTATTTTGATGTGCATGTATGTTTTCTTTCAGTTGTGATGCACCTTTTCTAAAAGTGTTTTCTGGGCAATTCCATGAAATATGTATGTCCGACCCCGTATATGTGGGACCTTCATGAAATTTTCTGTCTCTGATTTCTTGTTCTTTTAGTCTGTAATAATACTCGCAAATGACCATGATTTGGTCAGTGTATGAGGTGAAGTAATAATTTAAAAAATGGGGGTCGGATGAACAAAAAGGTTGATTATTTTATAGAATTTCCCTTCTATATTTTGTTATTTCCTTTTAAGAGACTTGAGGTACCTGATGCCTTTGGTATTCCATCTTGTTTTCTGACAATGCGTTGGGATGTAATGTACATGTACATCTATCATGGGTCAAGATTCCCATGAAAGCCCTTTGCTTGTGGATTGTATGTATTGGGTCTCAGGGCTGCTACTGATTATTCAAAGGAAATTCAAGACCTTCCCTAAAAAAACGTGGTTGATAACTGTACTGTCATATAAAAAAAAATTCATGTTCATAGTTTCCTACTGGTAGATATTCTAAGCTACAATAAAGATTTTGATGCATGAGTGTACTACCATTTAATCAAAGTTTTTTTGTCTGACAAGTAAGATCTGACATTTTGAAAAAAGATTCTAAATTAATGAGAAATACTGTTTCTATGGTAACTGTTTGATAAAATAGGACATGTCAGATAAAACATCCAAACATGCCCTTTCATGAAATTCTCTTTTGGAGTTTCAAATTTGACAGATACTAAGACTTTATCATCATGATGGATTTAATGAACATATAAAATGAAAAAATACAACACGCAAGCCATGTGTTTGAAATCCTATAGAAAAGATCTTGTTTAACTTAATTCAGTTTTTAATTGATTCTATATCTTTTATAAACATTCCATCACAGATCTAAGGAGTATCATCAGCTGTTCAGCATCGGCTCCATTGCAGCTACCGTCATGTTTGCCAACATGGGACGTAAGCTGACCAAAGAAGAGAGAATGGAGCTCTCTAGGGCCAGTAGTCAAGGATCGCTCGTACAGCCCGGAAGCTCTATGCGTAAGACATTCTTGAATCATAGACCTCGCATGTTAAGTTGGTCTTTTCCTCTTTTTCTGTCATCTGTGTCTCTCTATCTCTGTGTCTGTATCTCTCTGTCTACTTCATGCTATTATTGGACATGACCTTTGAGAAAGGAACTCTCTTTGGCCCAAAGTCAAGGATCATTTGTCCAAACAGGAAGCTCTTTGCATGAGATATTCTTTACTCATAGTTTTCATGATGTAAGTCTATCTTTCCGTCTACTCTTTTTCTCTTTCTGTCTACTTTAAAGTTTCTGTAAAATGTTGACAGCATTTAAAAATTGAATGAAAATTCATGTAAAGTTCCTATTTATCCTTTCCTTAACATGCTCATTCTAAGACATCTTTTATTTTGTGACCTTGTAGCATCAGCAGCCATGCTAAAGACTGTTGAGAAACAACCGAGAAAGACAGGAGCCACCAACCCTATGACCCCTGCAGCCAAGGCTGAACATGCAGTGGTTGCACAGGCTCTACAGGACATAGTGGGACCAAGGCTCAAACCAGATGTAAGTTGTCCATTTCTTGTTATTTTTGATCAAATGATAATGTTCACACATGGTGCAAGGGTGAGAAAAATTTTCACTGTTTATATCATTTTACAGACCTTTTTTTGGCCACCTTTCACCAATTAACACATTTGAAGGTATGAATATCTGAATGGCAAGATATGGGGAAAAGTTTTTTTTTCCAGTGGCCGTTTTTCATGGTGTTGGTTTTAGAAGATAAGTTTTACAAAGTTTGTCAACAAATATATTTTCCTACTTATAGTTCAGCAGATGATTTTGTTTAGAATCCTCTAAATTCCAACTCAATTGTAGAATTATGATATCAGAAGTGACCTTATTTAGCCAAGAAACAACTGCAGGAGTTAGGAGATTTATTATATAATGAGGTTGCTACCATTGCCATTATTCTAATTACTGCATCATGTTAGATCCTCAAAAGTTTTAAATTCTGAGATACAAGGTTTTCAAGTGGTGATATTCAGATTCTCCAGTCATAACTCCATCATTCTTGAATTGATTTCCTCCAGGCACTGTACCTCTTCAACAATGTGATCAAGGATGTGTTCTCCAGTGTGGGCGATCCACCCACCCCTCACTCCAGCCGAGCCAGACGCAACAAGATGAGTGTGGAAAACATGGTGATCGACAAGGCCCAGGAGAATGGTCTTGTTGCTTCCTCCACCTGGGTGGCCAAGGTCATGCAGCTCTATGCAATATCACAGGTTAATCATGGTAAGTTTTTCAGGGAGTATTCAGTTTGTGTGCTGTTTTTTTTGTACGTAATTTGAAGAATTCTACATTCTTTAGAAAGATAATTGCTATTCATCACAAGTAAGAATGGTAAGTTCCAGTAGGGGTTGTTCAATTGATAACTTAAGAGGTTTGTGCTTTTCAAAGACGACCCACCATGACAGAATGGGACGATCTAGCTCTATTTTGTATTATAGGTTAGTCCTTGCATAATTTAGATTTATAGCCCTTGCAGGTTCTTGATGGGTTGTTCAGTTTGATCTGACATGGTTTGTGTTTCTTTAGTCCAATACCTATGACCCATCACGAAGGGATGGGCTATACAACTCTATGCCATATCACATTGTCAATAAACAACTCTTCAAGAACCGTACAGGTTCTTTACAAGTTGTTCGCTTTCCTTTCTTTTGTGGAAACAGTTTGGCAACATATTTATATTTCACTCTTGTTTCCCCCTCTTCCCCACCATCTACCATCCAGGTGTCATCATAGCCGGCGGCCCTGGTACCGGGAAGTCCACCTGCATTCAGATCCTGGTCGAAGCTCTCTCTGCCGTGAACCCCGCCCAGTCTCGCCAATCCCGTAGCAGCGTGTCCAGCATCACTTCAATCAGCCACAAGCTGCAGCGGATCAGTCCGCTGGTGGTGGATGATCTCTCGCTCATGTTCGGCTACCTCAACCAGAACCATGACTGGACGGATGGCGTCTTCACCAATGTCTGGAAGAAGGCTAATAGGGTGAGGAAAGATTTGGAATTATAATCCAGTGAATCAGATTTTAATCCGGCAATTCCAGGATCCTGTAACTGAAATATGCAAACTTTCGTTCCACTTTTAGAAGGACCACCTGTCTTTCTCTATAGGCTTGTATTCTACTTACAGATCACCTTTTCATTAAGACAGTTTGTACAGGTTTGACTGTACAAGCAGTATTTATAATCAATTCTATTTTTAAATTATGATCTAGCCTCGACTTTTATTTCAATCCATTGTGCAAATGATTGTATCTTCATGCTGTTTGGTCCAGATAAGAATTCTGAATACCATAAATACTAAAAATGACCAGGTTCGTAAGTTTAAGAACGACTGGTGATCCTTTCTTATGGCGAATACTACATGTATATTCATTAGCAATGGTTTTGCGTGTAAGAAAGGATCACCAATCGCTCTTAAAGTCGCTCTTAACTTACGAACAGCTTTATGAAACAGCCCCCAGACCTATTTTCCTATTGACTATTATTTAAACATAGCATCAAGAGATGTGAATGGATGGATGTGATGATTATAGTAATGAAATGAAGTGATAAGGTTTGATTTACTCATTCAATTTGCTAAAATATTACCAAATATTGATTGATTTTTGACAATCCCAGCAGGTGCAATTACGTGATCTTTTTGTTTATTTTGATAGAATGTGAGCACCACCTGGTTGTGTCTGGACGGTCCCTTGACCCCTAGCTGGACGGATAACTTCAACACGGTCCTGGACAGTGACCGGGTGTTGAACCTGAGGAACGGTGACCGCCTCTTCCTGGCAGACAATGTGAAGCTTCTCTTTGAAACCGACAGCTTGTCCAACGCATCACCGGCTTCTGTTGCCAGAGCTGTGAGTCTGAATCATAAGTTTTCTCTTAACTTGTTGACTACTGAATTCTGTGAATCCACATATGTTTTGTACAAGGCCACTCGGTTCCAGTAAAGCAAGGGGTTATATGTCATTGGACAAGCTTTGAGTCTTTTCATTTGTAATAAGAAGATGGAGGAAAGCGAAGTGATATCTCCAAGCTTCAAACTTTCACACATTGATAAATAGCTACATGTAGGCTAGTGACATTTTAGCCATGTTTTGACCAACATAAAGTTTAGCAATCTTTGAGTTTGGTTGAAAGATTGAAAGGTTTCTTTTCATTTTGAAGATTAGCTATCATTAAATTAATCGCCATTTCCTTGTAAAAAAAATCAAGTTTAGTATGATTCTTTTCTGTATGATTGATAACGGAGGAAAGGGGCAATTCTGTATCATTTATGCTTGAAACATTTATTTCAGTATATTTATTTCTCTCCAGTTGATATCTACATGTAGATCTGAAATGAATGGTATGCATGTCCATTCCTCATAATGACAAAGAATTTGAACATTTTTGACTAATTTTGACTAATGTATTTTGATATTTTCTGAAGATTGATTGCTTGTACCATTGCATTATGGCAGGGTATTGTTTACTTGGATCGTGAGGTGTTAGGCTGGAGGCCGGTTGCACAAGCATGGTTAGAGAATCGCAATCAACAGGAGATCCATGTGAGTATTTTTTTGTGAAAATAGGTCTACCCTAGAGATCCCGTTTTCCCATTTCTAAGATGCCAGTTCCTTGTTCTTTGGTGTTCTAACCATTATATTCCATGATCGTCAATGACAAGTGCAATCAGTAATTGTAAATTAATTGTAGAAATGTGTATAAAGAAATGAATAATTTGCTTTGTGTTATTAATAATAACTATTGGAAAATATATAGCAAAAAACATTGGCTTGAATTGAATTGAAAGTGTGAAATTTGACAATTAGTTGATTCACAACAAATTCACTATTTTCCTCTGAAAGACAGCTGTGCTAAGCGCAGACTCAAATGTAAGGGATTAAATCGAGGCATAACTATTTTGAATATGAGAGTATTGAAGAACATTTCTGTACAGTGTACTTCTTCCTTATTGACAAAAAAAGACTATTAAACCTCCCAAATTATTTCTTATTTTCTGAACTTCAAAATAACCTTTCTTTTTTTTGTTTCATTTTTACAGTGTCTTCAAAAAGCATTTAACAAGACCATGGATGCAGTGGTCAACTATGTCCTCTTTGAAACCAAGTAAGAATGCATCTGTATTGTCATTTGTTTGTGTGTGTTACATGAACGTCATGCCTTAGAGAACAAAGTAAATCTAAATATATATATATTCTCACTTGCCGTATACAGTTTAGGAAATAATCATTAGACCACTTTCCTACCAAGATCCCATAAGGTGTGGTCTAATAATTATTTCCCAGGCTTAATGATATCTTCCCATTTTCACAATGAATTACACATGACACAGGTTATGAAATGTGTAAAAAAATGAGTTCTTATTTATATTTTAGATTAAAAAAAATTGTTTTAATGATTTCATGATCAGCATAATAACAAGCAAATAAACACCATCAGTAGCATTAATACATTTCTTTAATATATCAAGAATATATTTTTTATACAAAAATTACGGCCACACTTGAATGATTCAGATCTAGATGCCGCAACATTCAAGAAAGTTCATTTACCAAAAATCAATGATTGGTGTACATAGGACAATTAATATGTCAAGTCAGAGTACTATATACTGCATATTTGGTATACATATATTTCTGTAATTTCCCAAGTGGAAGTTTCACGATGATTAAATTTTGATCACACTTTCTTCTGAAATTTTCCCAGGACCCGGGAAACTGTAATTCATAGGTTTGCCGCATAAACCTTGTATCTCAAATTTGATAAAAACGAACAAATCTAAATTTTAGAATTATGACAATGCAGACAACCTCATCCTATATGAAAAAGTCTAGTATAGAGCTTTTCTGATTTTTCCAAAATTTTGAGATGCAAGGTTTTAACGTCTGCCTGACTATTGAGATACAAGGGGAGTTGCACATTGAACAACTTTTCTTATTCTGTCTTTTGTTTATCTCTTCACACCGCTTGCCAACCTTCAAGACTTGTCTTGGTCTCCTAGAATGATTGTCAATGAAGGCCTCTTTTTATTCTATCTTTCGTTTATCGTTACAGACCCCTTGCCACTCTGACAGAAGTAGGAACCTTCAAGACTTGTCTTGGTCTCCTAGAATCTATGCTCAATGAACACATTGAGATAGGTGGTGAGCTTCATATTGAGCGACTATTCTTATTCTGTCTGATCTGGACGTTTGGCGGTCTTCTGGAAGGCTCCGATAGGAAGGGATTCAGTGATCTACTGCGTACTCTCACATCAGCGTAAGTTTTGATGATCTTTTCTTCCAAATTTGGGCTTAAGTTCAGTTTGGTTATCTTATTGTTTACTGTTGAATTTCACAGCAGCCTAAGTCTTGATGGCTTTTTTTCAATTTAGGATTCATTTATCTAGTTCTTCAACTTTAAATGAACCTTTCAATCAGAAGTAATACAAATGTCTAACACTAGTTATTCAATTTATTAGCATTTTTGCTACTCAAATCTTTGATATTCATTTTGGTGTACAGGTTGTAACATTTTTCAGTATCCAAGATTGAGCTTTGAAGGCTCGTAAAAGTTAAATATGCTATCCATTTTCATATCACCCATTGATAACCTGTTTTTTAGTATGTATTTGTGAATATAATAATGATAATGATAATAATAATAAAAACAATAAAAATATTCAGTTCTTAGGTCTTTTAAGGTCCATGACGTAGCATACACAGACACTGAAGATCTTCTGACTAATAATCCTCTCTTTTCTTTATCTTTCAGTTTGCCTGACTATGACCATGATATCTCAGTCTTTGATTACTATGTTGATGAGTCGGGTGAATGGGACCCCTGGATCTCTAAGGTTGCTGACGTTGCGTATCCAGACACCCAAGATCTTCTGACCAATTATCCTCTCTCTTCTCTTTATCTTTCAGTTTGCCTGACTATGATCATGATATCTCAGTCTTTGATTACTATGTTGATGAGTCGGGCGCATTGGACCCCTGGATCTCTAAGGTCCCTGACATTGCGTATCCAGACACCTAAGATCTTCTGACTAATAATCCTCTCTTTTCTTTATCTTTCAGTTTACCCGACTATGATCATGATATCTCAGTCTTTGATTACTATGTTGATGAGGCGGGTGAATGGGACCCCTGGATCTCTAAGGTTCCTGACGTAGCGTATCCAGACACCTAAGGCACAAGAGATTTAATATCACCTAAGTTCGCGCGCGTTCGGAATGCTCTATTGTCTTGCTAATCCCCATAACGAACGCATTCGTAGTGCCCCCTGCATACACCTGAACGCAAGGAGTACTGTAAACAAAGTTTTCAATAGAAAGCGCTGAAGTACTCCGTTCACGATACCCACGAACGCAAGGATTACTAATAACAAAGGAGTCAATAGAAAGCGCTTAAGTACTCCGTTCAGAACAGAGAATGGTTCTGCTCAGCTAGAAACAGATACAGCCGGGTCCAAGGGGATTTTCCCAAGTGATTAATGTGACGAAAAAAAGCAGTTTGCCGGTGTATGGATTTGAGATTCATTGCAGATCGTTGGTGATCATTTTAAGAAATATCCTGAGTCAAAACTTCCCGTATTTTAATTCTGACGGACGTATTTCTTCATTTTTATTAAAAGTTGATCAATTACAGATGTTTTGAGTTCATGATAAGAAATTTCCCGTGTGTGAAGGGATGTCCAAACGTTGCGATTTTTAATTTTGACGGACGATATATATATATATTTTTTCATTTATATTGAAAGTCAATAAATTAGACATTCGTTACAAATCGTCTAACAATAATTTTAAAACATTTATCGAGTCAGAAGGGATGTTCAAACATTGCGCTTTTTAATTTTGACGAACGTATTTCATTTAATTAAAAGTTAATCGTCAGAGAACTTAACGATGTCTGCGCTATCTCTTCGAAATCGGATCAAGCGCGGAAGTCGTCCGCTAGTAATATCCTTTACATTTTTCTTCCCTAGGTCATCCTTTATTTCATACCATGACATCGTTTACATGATTGTTAAATATGTTCTGACGTCAGAAAACTAACGATGTCGGCGCTATCTCTCCGACATTAGATGAGGCACGGAGGTCGTCCGCTAGTTTATCCTTGATATTTTTCTTCCCGTGGGTATCATTTATTTCATACTCTGACATCGTTTACGTGATCATAAAATAGGTTCTGACGTCAGACAAAACGATGTCGGCGCTATCTCTCCGACATTAGATCAGGCACGGAGGTCGTCCGCTACTTTATCCTTGATATTTTTCTTCCCGTGGTAATCATTTATTTCACACCCTGACATCGTGTACATGATCATAAAATAGGTTCTGACGTCAGAGAGCTTGACGATTTCGGGGAGGGGGGGGGTTGAGGCCGATATTCTATACTTCAGTTTTAAAACTTTTAATCGAGAAGCATCAAGAAGAGATATGTGTATATTGTGGAAGGATAGATAGTAAATCACACAATTATGTCAAAATTATCATTTCATTATTCAGAATTACGCTCACAGACAATCATCTTTGAATTTAATATCCTATACTGTTAAACCTTCATTTTTCATGCCGTGTCGGATCGAGAAAAAGCGAGACTCATATTTGGATGGAAGATGATGACTATGATTTCCCAATGCAAATTACATAATAAGCTCTGATGTCGTTAAAATATCCTCCGATGTCGGAGTAAGAATTTATCAAAACAGCAATGTCGAATTTTAGGGTTTTGGGGGGAAATGGTTTCATTCAACAACGATCATGATTATGAAAATCCCAAGAAAAAAACATTGGTCACAATGATATGCCTATGTATAAATGAGTGATCATTATCTCCTACTCCCTCGCTATTCTCTGTATACTTGTTATTAGTGGGATTTATCCTGCTCAAATATATTCGACCCCCCCCCCTCTACCCACTGGATTAGAAGTTCTGTTAATACCCAAACAATAATGACCCGAATCCGCGTCAAAGGAGATTTATATGTTCGCTCACAATAACATACACTTTGATTTCATTCATACCTTTAAGAATCACTACGGGGGTAAATCCCCGGCCGCGGCACCTATGTTCGTGAGCAAGGCATTTAATCCGCATTGTTCTTTTATCATGTATTAAAATAAATGAAAAAGCTATACACATTCTTGGTAACTAGATTTGGGCACTGAATTGTTAAAAAAAAGGGGGGGGGGTCGCCTTTAGCAGTATGATATTGATCTCCTGATCTAATGTCGAAGAGATAGCGCCGACATCGTTTTGTCTGACGTCAGGACCTATTTTATAATCACGTAAACGATGTCAGAGTATGAAATAAATGATACCCACGGGAAGAAAAATATCAAGGATAAACTAGCGGACGCCCTCCGCGCCTGATCTAATGTCGTAGAGATAGCGCCGACATCGTTAAGTTGTCTGACGTCAGAACCTATTTTATGATCACGTAAACGATGTCAGGGTATGAAATAAATGATACCCACGGGAAGAAAAATATCAAGAATAAACTAGCGGACGATCTCCGAGCCTGATCTAATGTCGGAGAGATAGCGTTGACATCGTTAAGTTGTCTGACGTCAGAACCTATTTTATGATCACGTAAACGATGTCAGGGTATGAAATAAATGATGCCCACGGGAAGAAAAATATCAAGAATAAACTAGCGGACGACCTCCGCGCCTGATCTAATGTCAGAGAGATAGCGCCGACATCATTTTGTCTGACGTCAAATATCAAGAATAAACTAGCGGACGACCTCCGAGCCTGATCTAATGGCAGAGAGATAACGTTGACATCGTTAAGTTGTCTGACATCAGAACCTATTTTATGATCACGTAAACGATGTCAGAGTATGAAATAAATGATACCCACGGGAATAAAAATATCAAGAATAAACTAGCGGACGACCTCCGCGCCTGATCTAATGGCAGAGAGATAGCGCCGACATCGTTAAGTTGTCTGACGTCAGAACCTATTTTATGATCACGTAAACGATGTCAGGGTATGAAATAAATGATACCCACGGGAAGAAAAATATCAAGAATAAACTAGCGGACGACCTCCGAGCCTGATCTAATGTCGGAGAGATAGCGTTGACATCGTTAAGTTGTCTGACGTCAGAACCTATTTTATGATCACGTAAACGATGTCAGAGTATGAAATAAATGATACCCACGGGAATAAAATATCAAGGAAAAACTAGCGGACGACCTCCGCGCCTGATCTAATGGCGGAGAGATAGCGCCGACATCGTTAAGTTGTCTGACGTCAGAACCTATTTTATGATCACGTAAACGATGTCAGGGTATGAAATAAATGATACCCACGGGAAGAAAAATATCAAGAATAAACTAGCGGACGACCTCCGTGCCTGATCAAATGTCGGAGAGATAGCGTTGACATCGTTAAGTTGTCTGACGTCAGAACCTATTTTATGATCACGTAAACGATGTCAGGGTATGAAATAAATGATACCCACGGGAAGAAAAATATCAAGAATAAACTAGCGGACGACCTCCGAGCCTGATCTAATGTCGGAGAGATAGCGTTGACATCGTTAAGTTGTCTGACGTCAGAACCTATTTTATGATCACGTAAACGATGTCAGAGTATGAAATAAATGATACCCACGGGAATAAAATATCAAGGAAAAACTAGCGGACGACCTCCGCGCCTGATCTAATGGCAGAGAGATAGCGCCGACATCGTTAAGTTGTCTGACGTCAGAACCTATTTTATGATCACGTAAACGATGTCAGGGTATGAAATAAATGATACCCACGGGAAGAAAAATATCAAGAATAAACTAGCGGACGACCTCCGTGCCTGATCAAATGTCGGAGAGATAGCGTTGACATCGTTAAGTTGTCTGACGTCAGAACCTATTTTATGATCACGTAAACGATGTCAGGGAATGAAATAAATGATACCCACGGGAAGTAAAATGTCTAGGATAAACTAGCGGCCGACTTTCTTGTCGGACCTGGTGTCGCAGAGATAGCGCCGACATCGTTAAGTTGTCCGACTATCAACTTTTAATTAAATGAAATACGTTCGTCAAAATTAAAAAGCGCAAAGATTGGACATCCCTTCGAACTCGAGAAATGTCTTAAAATTATTGTTAGACGATTTGTAAGGAATGTATGATTTATTGACTTTAAATATAAATGAAAAAATATAGTCCGTCAAAATCAAAAAGCGCAAAGTTTGGACATTCCTTTATACACGGGAAATGTCTTAAAATTATCGACAAACGATCTGTACTGAATGTCAAAATGGTTATAAATGAACAAATACGCCCGTCTTAAAAAGGGGAAGGTGGATAATAAACTTTCAATATGAATGAATAAATACAAGGATGCGTGTTTATTCGTCCAACTTAAGAAGTGCTCAAAGTTTGATCATCCCTTTTTATTCGGGAAATGCTCAGCGTTGTAGTAAGAAATCTCTATCAAGGCTTGAATTAATCCCCACGTTCGCATGTATCCATTCATTAATAATCCGACCGTTCGCTTTGCCGTTCAGTGACACCCCCTTTTGTGCGAGAAGACAATGAAAATCAATACTCTTCTTGGCTCACTCCTTCAGTAGAATTCTGAACGTAAACGAACTTGAACGAACGGGGTCTATTGTCTACTTTTTTAATCCCCGTTCAGAGCGCATTCAGAACCCGTTCGCACGCAAGGGGGATTTAATCTCTTGTGCCTAAGATCTTCTGACTAATTATCCTCTCTTTACTTTATCTTTCAGCTTGCCTGACTATGACCATGATATCTCAGTCTTTGATTACTATGTTGATGAGTCGGGTGAATGGGACCCCTGGATCTCTAAGGTTCCTGACGTAGCGTACACAGACACCAGGGATCTCCTAGGTGATGTGCTTGTGGACACTGTCGATACTGTAAGTATTACTGCTCTCTGTATTTATGTCACTGTCTGTGAATCTCTTTGAAGGGGAATAAGGACATAACTAGCTTATAAGTGATTAAGTTTGCTCTCCACTTCCCTTGCCACCGACTGAAGCACTGGGCAAACTGCTATCAAATATTTCACGTTCCTGTATAATTTTTATGTAATTTTTTATATTGCTTTGTAATTTTGAATATGTGAAATAATAAATAAAAAAATCATCCATGCAGAAGCATCAATTATTGACTTTGCAAAATTACATGTCTGACACTTATGCGAACATCAGCGATACATCTGGGGTCCGTTTCATCAACATTTTTGTCCGACAAGTTGTCAGATCTGACATCTTTCCTTGATTCTGATTGGCTGAGAGACACTGTTACTATGGTAACTGTCGGATAAAACAGGACTTGTCGGATAAAACGTCTGACAAGTCCTTTCATGAAACGCTCCCCAGGGGTCCGTTTCATGAATCTTGTTTTAATAACAAATTTCCGATGACAGTTAAAAGCTACTGAAATCCTTTAATCTGATTGGCTGAAACGGAACCCCGATATGGGAAGACTGCAAACTATGGAAAACTTACTGCCCATTCTTGGCTTTCTTTTCAGTGACTAATGTCAGATTTTTATACAAAAGTCATGCCTCACATCTTAGCGCATAAAAAGAGACAATAACTGTAGCAGGAAACAAAAACCTCATTTTATGTTTCTAAGTATCCACGTGACTCTCCTTATCCTTGCTTGTATACATGTATGTTCTTTATGGGTTTGATTATGGCAAATAAAATTATAATAATGTTTATTTTAAGAAGCGGGTAGAGAATCCAATGCACTCTGTGATTGTATCTGACCCCATTTTATCCAATCTTGTTAGATCCGTACGCGAGTTCTTCTAGAGTTTGCCAATCTTACCAACATGCACGTGATGCTACTGGGACCACCAGGATGTGGCAAGACAGCTATGATCAACGACTTCATCAATACTCTAGGTGAGTGAGACAATTTGTGTGTTCCCTAAAGGCCACTGCACACCCTTCGATTGGTCTAAGATAAGATTTTGGAATAAAACATAGTAGAATTAGATGCTTTAGGTCAAGTCCACCCCCCAAAAAATGTTGATTTGAATCAGTAGAGAAAAATCACACAAGCATAATGCTGAAAGTTTCAGAGAATTTGGATATAAAATATTATAAAGTAAGTTATGGCATTTTAAAGTTTCGCTTATGTATAAAAACAGTTACATGTATATGCACACTTTGGTGACATGTAAATGGGAGAGTTGATGATGTCTACCACTCACTATTTCTTTTCTTATTTATTGTTTGAATTATACAATATTTCAGTTTTTACAGGTTTGGCATTATGGCCCAACTCTGATTATCGTCATTGCATGTTGTCTCTCATTCTACAATGCTAGAATGCACATAATGATAATTGAGTGTATTACAGAAATTCTCTATTAATTGCAATTAAATGATTTATTCCTTACCAGATTCAAGCAACCAGATAACAAAGAGGCTGGTATTTTCCGGGGCATCCACAGCTTCTCAGCTACAGCAGTTCATTGAGGCCAACATACACCATAGACAAGGTACAAAGCAATATTACCAGTCTTTTGTTCATCAAGGCATATTGTACGACACCTACTTATCCATGTATTTGTGAAGAGATTGAAATAAATCAATTTGAATTTGTGCTACTGTATAAACATTTGGTCAAACTCTGCTTTTATCCTGAAAGGTAGAACTTTACAAGAATCACTGTTTATGAAAAGAAATATTTTACAGTCTCATAGATACTGTATTAGGCATCTTGTCAAAAGTCAAGTGCAGGGTCTTTCTGCAGGATCTTGCAATCAGCTCTTTATTACAGACCATTGCAATCACCATAGATAAAACTATGGGGCTGCACGAAAGCTACGTTAAAAGAGATGCGTAGGATCCATATTGCAGGATTCCTGCTAAAACTTAGACCTGTGGCCCGTAAAGCTTAGCAATGATAATAGAACATTTTATGATTCCATTGACTACAATATACAATCAATCGTGAAAATCAAGCGTATGAGTAATCGCTAACCTTTGTGTTATGGCCCCTGGTACAGACTGTTGATAAGATGTCTTCTTAAGCATCATAATTGTCATTCAAGATAGTGCTTTTGGGTAAGGTGACACAACATTTGCTCCGGCGACAATTGCTCTGGGCTTTGTTTCGTCTAAGATATAGGGCTAGAGTTGCAATGGGGTTTTATGTTAGGTGTAGGATAGGGTATAGTATTAATTCCAGGGCTTAAAGATAAATTCCAGTTTTGGTAACGACCTCAAAATGACTTTTTACAGAATCTAATACAATGACCACTGAAGTGTCTGTTTGTATGAATAAAAAATATGTACCAAAGGATTCTGGAAGAAATTGTGTAATTGCTGAGAAATAAGCAAAATAAGCGCGGATTCGGTCACTTCCGTCGGGTCTTTATTTCCAGCAATATTAATACACTGTCCCACATGTGCCTATCTGTGTTGGTGATCTTCAGTGTGAACATTTTTCAGCGTAGATTTCAAGATTTCACAAAGTTCAGTTTATGTAACTGTACCAGATCTAGATCCTCGATGATATAGTGACAATTAAGCCTTGTTTTACAGACTTTCTCATGAAATCAGTGTTCACTGCAACTACTGGAATTTCTCCTTAAGTTGGTTACTCCATTTAATTTGTGGAATTAGCAGCAGAGCAAGTGTCATTGCAGCAAATGTCAGGGAACCTGGAGTTTAAACTGGTCGTAAATACGTCCTGTAGTACAATTACCACTTTGTTGATTTCTCCTCAGGGTTCGTTTATGGTGCCCGGGACAACAAGCGATTCCAGCTGTTCATAGACGACATCAACCTCCCACCCTGTGATGAGCACGGTGTGCAGCGCTGCAACGAGCTCATGCGCCAACTCCTGGATGAGCGACTTCTGATCACGCTGCAGAAGCCGTTTGAGTGGAGGACGATTGAAGATCTGGTGGTTCTCTCTGCCTGCACCATGAACAACTATCCCAGTTCTAGCAGCAGGAAGATACCGGATAGATTACTGGTGAGAACACTTCAAGTGGTTATCTTGGTTGCAGTAATAGTGGGGAGGATGATGGTGATGGTGATCGATGGTGGTGATGATGAGGATGATGATGATGGTGATTATGGTGATTATGTTGGTGGTTGTGATGATGATGATGATGAAGAAGAGGAGGAGGAGGGGAACGATGTCTGCTGTTAATGCTACTTTTGCTGATGATGATGGGGATGGTGTTGGTGATGATAATAATGTTGGTAATAAGGATAATGATGATTGTGACGGTGATGATGAGGAGGAAGAGTAAGAGATTGATGATAATGAGGATTGTCATGATGATGGTGATGATGATGATGATAAGGTGGAGTAGGAGGAGAATGGCAATGAGGATGTAGAAGATGAGGATGATGATGATTTGTTATATACGTCTCTGATGATGTTTGTGGTTACGATAATGGGGAGGAGGAAGAGAATGATGATGCTGATAATGCTGCTAATGATGATTTTGATGATGATGCAGAGCTGCCAAGTAGTACTGATTTTCCGTATTTAGTACTGAAAATAGAGAAGAATACTGATGGTTTCATGCAAAATACTGATTTCTAAAGTTTGAGTTTATTTGTTGTCCTATGGTATTCCTGTGAAAATACTAATTTCCTCATCAAAATACTGATTTTCAGCCTTGAAAATACTGAAATGTTCTTGTTCAGGTTGGCAGCTCTGAAGATGATGATTAGGAAGAGAATGATGATGCTGATAATGCTGCTAATGATGATTATGATGACGATGATGATGATGCTGATGATTGTGGTAATGATGATGTGGATGCTGGCCTATGATTTTGTATCCTATTGATTCAATATCAATTAAACCAATCATCCTTCCTTGTTAACAAACAACATCATAGAAATTGGAAACTCCAAATATTTCCTCTTCGTTTCATCCACAGCGCCACTTTGTTCTCATCCACCTGCCCGAGCCTAAGGAAGGAGCATTGAGCAGCATCGTTGATGCTGTCCTGGATGGCAACATGACCAAGCACAACGGTCAGTCTCTAGCCCAGGAGCTCCAGGACGCTATCGTCAATGCCTCCTGTAAGCTCCTGACCTCCGTCCAGAATGTCCTGCGTCCTACACCGATGCCTGGGCGATACCATTACATGTTCACCCTCAGGGACATCTCCAAGACATTCCAGGTAGGTTTGATGAATTGGTATGTTTGTCCATTAGTTGTGTGTAAAAATGCCCTTCTCTGTTCTATAGATGAAGGCTATGTTACAGTGGAAATCACTCCATCCCTCGGATAGGACATTATATGGAGGCCACCACCTTTGCACATTAAGAACCCATTGCACTGTTGGGAAAAGAGTTGGGGGAAATCCCCATGCAGTGGTCCACCTGCACCCCCTCATCAATTATATAGGGAGGAGAGACCTGCGGGTCATAGTCATTCAGTTCACCTTTCGCCTCCCAGGCACAGGTGATGCCAATACACATCATCGAGGGCATTGGTAAGAATTATGCACCCGAGGTAACTTTGGAACAGCTCTGACATGCCCGAGTCATAGCCGAGGGCTTATGAACTATTTCAAAGGTAATGAGCATGTGCAAGTACTCTAATGCTAGAGCAATATGATGTGGATTATATGTTCTCTATAATTGTGATCTGGCTCCTTGTTATTTTATAAATTACCCTCATCTCAAAACAATGACTATTCAATAGAACAATTAATTTACCCACTAGCTAAAATAATTGACTGGTCATGTGATAGATTTCAACCAATCATATTATTCGGTTCCATATTGCCATTTTATAATCTGATTTCAATCAGTAGATCCTAATCAGTTGATCTCAGCTATATTTGAATTTTGGAAAACCAAACAAAATTGGTAAAAACTGGGAACTTTGTGTTTGACCAGTTATTTTTTATCATGGATTGTATGGAATGTTAATATAACAACAATATAAAATAAAAAAATAATTAAGAATAGCACTCTGCTGTTGCAGAACAGGACTCCGATCATCCGCCTAACTGGGATGAGGTCAGCTGCATCGCTAATGATAAGCATTGGTATGCGCGGCGCATTTAGGAAGCAATTCAGATTCGTTTACACACGAGCAATATCAACAGGGACAGCGGCATTGAGATCCCTGATGAGTGGTTTCCTACTATTAGACGGCATACTGCATCCACCGTTCACAGCGCGCAGCGCCCGCACTGGCGGGTGCCTGACTCCAACGTGGACGCTGATTGGCCAGCTGCATCGGCTAGTCACAGCGTGTGGTGCACGTTCCAGCGGGCACCAAGCACCAGTGCGGACCCTGATTGGCCAGCAGCTTCGGCCAATCACAGCGCGGCTCACGCCCGAGTGGAGCCGGACAATAGCTCCCGACGCTATATAACCCGTGCGCAGCAGCGTCTTTGCTCATTGCCTGACGAGGTCTAGCAGCTTGCAGACGAAACGTCGCTTTCCCAGTACGTTTGATCCATCGTGAGACAACTGGTTAATTCTACTACTCAAGAATAGCACTGTTTGATAAGATTTATTGCTAAATATTTTGAAAATGCATCTTATACAATCAATGGATTTAATATATATGTATATCTGGAAATGTTACTAATGAATTGAAAAATATCACATATATCCATTTCATAAAATGAGTATAGAAATAAAATAAGTCTCATAAAATATTTTTATCATCTGCTTCTTTTTGTCTAGTGTTTGATGAGACTGTCAGAAGAAGCCAGAGGAGAAATCAATATGGTGGCATCGCTATGGCGACACGAGGTTCAGAGGATAATGCGTGATCGCCTGTGCCGAACATCAGACATTAATTGGTTTGATAAAAACCTGGAGGAAATCTGCAAAGCGGTAAGTGATGACAGTTCTACTCAGATGTCGTAAACGTGAAATGGAAATATCAGTTCATGTAGTTATACTACCCTTGCTTTCTGTTATGTATGTAACATTAGTAACATTCGTAAGAGGGCAGTTCCATGTCTGACCCCATGAAATTTTCTGTCTCCGATTTCTGGTTCTTATGTCAGTCTTTAATGCTGTCAAAAGGCCATGACTTGGTCAGTTTATGAAGTAAAGTAATTCTTGAGAAAAACGAGGGTCGGATGAACAAGAAGGTTGATTATTTCACGGAATTGCCCAATAAGATTAAAAACACAAATAAGAATTCAGAAACTTATTATTACAATTGATTATTGTGTACTATATGATAAATCTTAAAGTTAGCCACACAATCCATAGCTAAGTTTTATGTAATTAGGCATAGGCCATATTTTGGCACTTACATGATAAAATTGATTTTATATTTGGTATTGATCTTTTCCTGTAGGAGATCCCGAAGGGTGAGGAGGATGAGGGCATCTTTGAACACTTTGTGACGTTTCCTATCGAACATAGAGGATATCAGAGACCAGTCACTTCCATGTCACAGAAAACAGTCAGGGTAGGTTCTGTTGAAGTTCTACTGTCTAATGCAAGCCCTTAATTTTCTTTTTCATTACATCACTTCTGAGAAGTCAGTAACTCTCTGTGATTTGTATTGAAAGTAATACAGCCTTTGGTAGTTACTTACCCTTCAAAAACTTCTGTGAGCCATGTTTTGTAGCAGTGTTCAACTCTTTGTGAGAAGGGGCCCAGGAATCCCACTCAAGGTCTGTTTCCTTTCCATCCTCCTCTAGCAATTGATCACAGGGCTCCTTCGTATGATTAGTTGCATTGGGTATTGCGTATGATCAATTATTAGGATCACTCCTGTGATCAATCACTAAGCATTGTGTAATGGGCCCTTTTTAATGATAATAATTATAGCTGGATTTTTAAAGCGCTTTTTTTTTTATAGCCGTGCTACCTCCAGGCGCTCTGGCATTCAAGAAATATCTTCCTGCCGGGTATCCATTCATCTCACCTGGGTTGAGCGCAGCACAGTGTGGGCAAATTTCTTGCTGAAGAAAAACAGGACATGGCTGGAAATCGAAACCCACGTCCCTCAGATTGAAAGACGAGAGTCATAATCACTAGACCATGACTAGACCACGACGTCCCAAGAAAATGCATTGTGGTATACAGCTTGTGGTGGAACTATTACCTCCTCCAAGCTTTACTCTCTCTCTTCTTCTTTGCAGGTTATTCTCCAGCCGGTGTGCAACCTGGAGATGGTTCACAAGTGCATCCTGTCCCACCTGACCCGGTACAACGAAGAATTCGGCAATGTCACCCTCAACATCATGCTCTCCGATGATGTCATCTACCACGTGATCCGTATGCACCGTGTTCTCAGCTTCCACCATGGGTAGGTGTATGCTCGGAGTTAAAGTGCATACAAACCAGCATCCTTAATAGCCCCATCTCAAGTCCTAAACTACCCATATCTGGCCAAGTTCATTTCCCATAATGCATCATTCTCAACAGTGCAGTATTGCAATATAGGCCCGCTTGAATTAGAACACACACTAATCACCAGTCAATACATTCATATCGCAATAATTATGTTGTTACCAAGTAGCCAAAAAAAGGTACAATCCTCTTAAAAAAAAAAAAATTAAATTAAAAAAAATGGTTTCTCTACACAAATACTTTTTTGGCCAATTTGACCTTTAAATTACTGATACTTATCCTAAATGGTATATTTTTAATGTTTTTGAAATATAGCGAGTACATGTACCTCCTCATTTACTAAGAAATTAAGTCGACAGAGTTGCTTCATTTTGTCATGGGAAGGCAGTATACATCTTATCCTTGTACGTCTAAATAGATGTCAAAGGGACGGCTAGATTTTCATTGGGATTAGATATTGCAGATTGTAACCAGTTTTCTTTCGCTTCTTCCACTCTCCCCACCGTTGTTTAGCGGTAGCATGTTGTTGGTCGGTGCAATCGGTAGTCACCTCACCACGTTGGTGAACCTAGCCCTTCACATTGCAGACATGCCCATACATCCCATTGATACCACTAAGGCTAATACTTATTTTCTATTCTCTCCTCACATACTTTCCACCATCCATGGTGCAGCGGTAGCATGATGTTGGTCGGTGCCATCGGTAGTCATCTCACCACGTTGGTGAACCTAGCCCTTCATGTTGCAGACATGCCCATACATCCCATGGATACCACCAAGGCGAATACATTCTTTGACGGACTACGCTCGGCGGTCAGGCTCTCCGGTACGGAGGGCAAGATGCTTACGCTCATGTTCACGGTAAGTAAAGGGTGCTTTTGGATCTACCACAGATGGATGTCAAATTCAAAATTTACTTTACTTTGCATAATTGCAATAGAGGTATGTGAGAGATAAGCATGACAATATGAATATTGTCACCCAAACAGTAAATGTACAAAGTGTTAAGTGCCATACATGTACAATTATCATTACAGTATAACACCAGTACAAAAGTACAGCTCACGGAATATAAAAAGAATTTGATTACAAATTACTTAAAATTGAAATCCGTGGTAGAATCAGATGGATTTATTTATGCATATTTTTGGCATGTTGTAAATAAGATGTTTCAGCAGTCAGAATGTGTTGTAACATGCCTGGTGCTAGGTAAGGCAACCTATGTTATTACAATGTATCTACTAAGTATTATGTATTCTGTTTTGTTCAGTAATTGTGGGGAATACTTCATATCTCCTGAAATGATAAGAGCTGATTGATGTACACTCATGATTTTCTTTGCTTTAGGGCCTCATAATATATTAATGAAAACAAATCAAATTGAAGCTATACAAAACAGAGCAGCTCGATTTGTAACCGGAGACTATTCTAGGTATAACAGTGTCTCGGCCATGAAGCAGAGGCTCGACTGGGAGCCGCTGCAACTGCGCAGAAAAGTAAGTCGCGTAACAACTTTGCGCGAGGCGCTTGCGGGTCGCCTAGCCATTCCAGTGCGAAAAGTCCTGAGCCCGGTCCAAAGGCCCCTTCGGAAATCTTCATCCATAAGCTTCATTCCCATCTCGACCAACAAAAACTGTTACAAGTATTCGTTCATTCCAAGAACCATCCCAGACTGGAACTCCCTCACACCCCCAACCATCGAAATCAAGAACATAGAAACCTTCAAGCGAAACGTACTTCAAATCTATACAAAGCAAAGCAAAGACTAAAAAAGCATCTTCTCTCTCCGCGCCATTAACATCTGCGCACTTCCTGCACGGTTGGCTCCCACTGTGGGTCGTTTGGCAGTATACCTAAAGAAGAAGAAGAAGAATAGATCCATCTGATTGTTGTGTAGACACGAGGAAACAACTGTTTTTTCCACAATAAAAAAATTGTATTTTTGGTAAGCTTTAGTTTGCAGCCTTTGAGGGTGCAACCTTCCTCAGCCCTTCATCATCAGCGAGTTTCATTTTTGATTGTTTTATGATCTGTAGGGTCGTGATCTGAAGGAAGATGTATATCTGGATGCAATTAACAGTATCTTGATATGTGGGGAATACCCTCCCCTCTTCTCTAATGATGAGCTGGATGGACTCTTACAGGTAATTACTCATGCTTTTCTTCTCGGCGTATCCGTGGATCCTAAAATTGAAAAAACAAAAAACAGTTATTTTCTTGCAGCGGTGCAGTTCTTGCAGACATTAAAGGCTTGGTTTAGAAATAGTTGAATGTTGAAAAACAATTTTTTCAAAACTTTTCTAAGGAAAATACTGCCCAACTTTGGCGAAAGAAAGAAAGTTACATATCAGTCAAGTTCTGGAACACCCTTTGTATGTTGCACGTTTGGGCAAAATTTGAGGAAGAAAATATCTTTCTATGGAAACATTGAAGAAAATTTGCTGTTAAATTGCATTGATGCCTATGTAGATGACATACACACATTGCTCATTTACAACAAATGATACTTTTGTAACTTGCTTCCTTTTGCCAAAGTACAGCAGAATAGTTTTAGAGCTGAGAAAGTCATGTTCTATTTAGTTGTTTAAACCAAATGAGTATTAAGTATGTGAATGAATAAAATAGAAAGTGAGATATGTAAAGAAATACAATTTAATAAATGAATGGTGAAAATTTAAAAAAAATGTATAAATCACTGAGTGAAATATTCTTATTTCATTTTTCTTCTTGATGTACTACTAGGCATTGACACCGGCAATGAAGAGGCATTTCCCCAATGTGTTGGTTGACCCCATGAAGTTCTTTGTGTCAAGGGTCAAGACTAATTTGCATATCATCCTCTGCCTTCCACCAACACACAGACTACTCAAGATAGCTCCGAGGTAAGTTTTGACATTGATCTATAATTTAATTTTGAAACCTGAAGTTTCTTTAAGATTAGGGCAGTATTGTATATCATATATTGTTGTATTTGGAATTTGTAATGATAATGATGTGAATGGTTATAATGATATCATCGGAATTTATGATGATTTTGAAGAAAAAGTGGAAGGAGATGATGACTATCAATGTGGCTACAGTGGTGATGATGAAAGACGCTCAGGGAGATATGGAGAAGAGGCAAAAATAAATAATGATAATAACATGAACATTTGTAATGCACCAGTATCCATCATAAAGAAGATGCTCATGGTGCAAACGCAAAATAGAAGATGGAAGGGAAAAAAAGAATTATATGCAGGAGGAGAATGATGTAATGAGACAAGGAGAGGTGAGAAAAGTAGGAGAAGAAAGAGAAGCATGATGCTGGAAGAGAAACATGAAAAAAGAAGAGGAGGATGAAGAAAAGTACAAGGTTATATAGAATTACTTGCAGGTTCATTTTTATACCGACTTATTTTTTTTTCATGTGAATGATCGTAATTTTCTCATCGATGTGTTTTTCAGTCAATACCCTGGGTTATTGAGCGGTATGCAGATGAATTGGGTCTGCGACTGGTCTCAGAGTGCACTGTTAGGAGAAGCAGGTTACTACATTCAGAAACATCATCTTGCCAAGGATAGTTCTGTAGAAACAAGGTAGGTATCCCTATTATACAAATATTAAATGCCTTAGAGTGCAATAGTACAAAATCTAAAATGAGGTCAGATTTTGATTTTGTCATTCCGAGAAGCACAGCCGAGTTAAGTGATATAGTGTAATTTTGACACAAATTGTGACACTTACAGTAGCATGAACATATGAAATCAATATTGTTTTATGTAATGATATCCCTAGTGCTTAGTTCTTGCAGTGCAATGGTAAAAACTATTGTGTTTTCTTTGGTTTTACTGGTGCGATAGTTCAACTGTGGCATTGCTCAAGTCACTGTAATCACTGTAAGTCTATCTATGTATTGGTAAACACGTCAAGCTTTTTTTTCTCCCCTTAAGATTTTTTGAGAAAATGCCACCCCCTCCACAGTACAGGGGGGGGGATGCTTTTCATGTATGTTACACATAATTTTACACACGACTGGTTACCCTTTATTATAAATGAGATACACTGACATTTTCATTGGTGTTGATTTACATGTAGCTTCCAAGAAAGGGTCACCAGTCATTCCTAAATGCACTCATGACTTTCAAACAGCTTTATGAAACACCCACCAAGCGAGCTATACATGTATTTCCTATCACTATCATTTGCTGAACTGTCTGACGACTTGCTGAAGATTGATCCTGAGGAGGTTTTGCAAGAAAATATTTGCAATCATTTGCAAATACTCTGTTTAAATTTTACAATTGAAAGATCACTTTTCACTATAGCAAATCAGAGCCCCGTCTTACAAAGAGTTGCGATATTTCCAATTAACAACAGCTATGGATAGCCAGCAATATCAACATTTAATCTGCATGTTTGTTCAAAATATTTTCCAGATTAATTACATTAACTGTATTCTTGAAAATTCATTGTGCTTCTCAATCTCTTTATTTACAAAGGACATGGTGCAAATTTCCTGTCTTAGAAATTATGACATTGATGGATATCCATTTAGCTGAGGTTGATGGGATCAATCCTACCTCTACATCAACAGTCATAAATTTACAATTAATATCAAGAAAATAGACCAATTCTTTGCAAGTTTTTTTTGCAATGCCCCCATAAGAGATTTTTACTGGTTATTTTTCAGAGAGAATCTAGTGACCTGTATGTCGACCATACACAGCTTTGTCCTGCGCGACTGCAATCAGATCCCATGGGCTGGGAGCGTGGACGAGAAGATTAAACTAACCACCCTCAAACTCCACGGCAAGAAGGAGATCGTCAAGGTCCACACCCACAAGGTCGACAATCTACCGTACACTAAACTCATCATGAAAGAGAGGATTAAGGTATGCATTGATCACCGAGGGTTGTGTTTCATATAGATGTACAGAGTAGCGGACCGTGAGCCGGAGGAGACAAAGCATTGGGGGGGGGGGGGCACTGCATTGTCTGTGAACAATGCTGTGCCCCCCCAATGCTTTGTCTCCTCCGGGTCACGGTCCGCCACTGGATGTACACAGCTTTAAAAGTCAAAGATTAATCAATCCTTATATTGACAATTATTCATTTATATTCATTTTCAGACTTGCAAAATATAACATATGTATATATCTTCACTCACATTGTATGGCGAATGGAATATTTGGATGAATAGTTGCCATTTTTATATTGAAACTGATTTTGTTTTTGCTTTCATTGAGTTGCCAAGTTAGAATGTGTAATGATTAGCTGAAGTTTAAAACATTATTACACTGGAAGTGGTAGCAAGCGTTTAATTACACTTTTCTCTTTCTATTCATATTCCTTCTGTAACATTTGTGTTGACTGTAAACACAAAATTTTCCAATCTCCTTATTTGTCTTATTTATGCTCCCTTCTGAATTAAACGGTTCCTGGCCCAGCACTATTCTAAACTACTATAAAGATATAAATGTTGATGATGATAATTATATTGTTAATGATGATAATGATGATAATAACTGACAAAAATGGAAATGGTATTAGGATTAATAGGGTAATCAGTATACATGTGTATCTTCTCAAGTTCAGACAACATTCACATTCTTGTATGTTACTTGCTCAAATGTCTAATTCACAATCTTTTCCTTGTTTGAATTTGTTTATTTTTATGTAGCAAAAACACTATCATGCTGATAGCCCAGGCAAACAGGAACTGTTTGTAGGTCCGAGGACGTTCCGACGGTTCATGGATTGCTTCAGATATATCTACAATAACAAGAGCAAAGAGAATACTGCCAAAGTAGGCAGACTCAAGTAAGATATATGAACTTTTCTCATGCTTTTAGATTTCAGATTTGACTGAGTGAATCAGAATAAGAATTTACACTTCAAAATTGCCAGCTTATAAAAAAAAACATGTCATAGCTGAATTATTTTAAATATATTTTGAATGAGTATCTTCTGAAAAATAAGTTAATGCATTTTTTATGTGGTACAGGTATATAATTACAAATGGAAAATCAGGAGGTATTCTTGGCTGTGATGTTACATGTAAATTTGATTTGTAACGCATGACTGCAAAGTAACGCATGACTGCAATGAATGAATCCAGATCTCATTGAAGTAAAAAAAAAAAACTACAAGAGTTGCAGCAAAATTAATTTCTCATTATTATTATTGCACTCAGCAGAATTAGATCAGCATTTGCACTGTCATGTCACTCGAGTTACCGGGTAGAGAATCCCATTGACTAACACGCAAGGCATTATCAGCAGTCAGGTGAACCCCACCCCAGTTTAAACGAGAGCTCTCCCAAAATCTGAAATTGGGGTTTCAAATACCCCACCTGAGCTCCCATTGACACAACACGCAAGGCAATGGAGTTTTGTGTTATAAGCTGGTGGGGTATTTTTTAAACACAGGATTCGCGTAATGTACACCTTATCTTCATCCTGCAGGAAAGCCCTGAACTGCTTGGCCCGAACCTACAGCGACTGCAAGAACAAGCGGCTGGACATCCGTCGCCTGCACACCCTCTACGAGGAGGCGAGTAAGAAGACGGCTGATCTCCTCCAGGAGCTGACCGCCAAGGCCACCATCCTGGAGAAGACGAAAGCCCAGTACACGGAGGCCAGTAACAGCCTCAGTGCATTCCTCCACATGAATGAGGTCGAGAGCGATGAGGAGGTAGAAGATCAGCTCCTGATCGATGGTGAGGGGTTTACTTTGTTATTGTATCTGACAAATTTAATTTTGATACCAGGGGAGTGTTTCGTGAGACGATGTATTTGACGTTTTAGCCGATTATTATTTTATCAGACAGTTTCTGTTAAACAGCGCTTTTTGACCAATCAATATCAAGGAAAGTTTTCAGATCCGACAGCTTGTCAGACATAAATGTTGAT
This sequence comes from Lytechinus variegatus, assembly GCF_018143015.1. NCBI lineage: Eukaryota > Metazoa > Echinodermata > Echinoidea > Temnopleuroida > Toxopneustidae > Lytechinus > Lytechinus variegatus. The sequence continues at coordinate 34,797,534 of NC_054743.1, read as the reverse complement.
GAAATGATCGCCAGGTGTTAAAGGTAATCAATCGTTCCTGGGATTCAAAAGGGCGTTGTTGGACAGTTTTGTTACATGCTGTACTCTCCACCATCTTCATTGCGGAGACCATTGAAGTAATTTGCACGGAGCTGTCAATAAGCCGGCTGTGCAGCGCATGCACAGACTCACAGCCCACGTACCGTACGCTATGCTGCGTTTGGGTACATCGGTGCTTGCCAAAACATCTGCTGACGTCACTTCACACAGCAGAAGTTGGCAGAGACAACCTGCCAGAATCTTCAAGCAGCAGTGAAGGATATGTGAACTGAGAATCGTCAGTGTTCAGGCATTCAGAACATGGCTTCTGCATTGTATATATAATATTGGTTTTAATAGACAGCTGGCACCGTCCGCAGTGCAGTTTATGTCCAACAGCCCCCTCTGGAATCCTGGGAATAATAACCATTAAGTTGTGCACAGAATATTATGGGCATGATAGCACATTTTGCTACCGTTGTTAACTCTTGAAGTAGAAGAAGAAATAGAAAATGGTTGTTGGCACAAACAACTCTTTATAATTTCAGATGAACGGGACGAGTACGATCGAGAATTTGATCGTATGAGGGAGGAGAATCTCAAATCCAGGAAGGTTGCTATCGAGGAGGATCTGGCTACAGTCAGGAAGAAAGTAGACGAGTGTCGAGCTACTCTTCAGAAAATACATGATCAGGTAGGACCAGAGACTCATTGGCCTGTTCTCTGAACGCTGGTATAATGAAACTCTGGCCTAAAGTTGTGGTTTAAATCTTGATAACCAATCGTGATACAAATCTCTTACAGGACAGGTTCCATTTATCAGCTCATTTCAAAACCAAGTCAATTATGGCCGCATTAATTAATTAGTGAATAGTTTTTTTTAATCAATAAAGCATGAGGGAAACGTACAGTGAACATAAACAAATACATAAAACATAATTTTGACATTTTCACCTTCCCTTGAATTTAGCACAGAGTTAGGCCATGGCCAAAGTTGAACTGGACTTAAGAATTTGGGCCACTATGAAGCCAATGTAATCAACAATTTTAAAGTGGCAATACTCTGATGATATTCACCTTTACCACTTAATAGAATATGACAAATAACTTAATAAAGTCATATTGAGTTCAGATTGTTGATTTGAAATTCAAAATAAAAAAAATTAATTGAATATGACTTTAACATTCTATACTCTGAGAATATTATGCCAGCATTGGCCTTTAAAGGTGTTAATGTAATGTAAAAAATTGTGACTTGCATATATGTTGTATTATGAAAAGATTGAATTGTCTTGAATGAAATAATGCTTAGCTAGATCTCCAATAACAATGGATATTTCTTGGTATATGTTGTATGACTAGGTGATGCAGTGGAAGGAGAAGGTCGACCGTCCTTGCATCGAGCGTCTCAAGTCGTTCACCAACCCTCCTCCCATCGTCCTACAAGTCATGGAGATGGTTATGGCTCTCCTTGGCAAGAACAAACCTCTAGGAAATCAAGGAGAAAGAACCTTACACCTACCCTCCAATGAAGAATCATCCATGATCTCTGGAAGACAATCGACGTCATCCAGCGGTGGCATGAAGAGCCCTTCCAAATGGAAGTCAAGTGAGTACATTCCAAAATTGCTTATTTGCCATATCCTTTTGTTTTTGCTTTGGCCACTGTGTTGCTTGCTTAAGCAACAACATGGTAATGATCCAAAGGAAATATTGCGAAGCAAACTACTTCCTCAGTTCATGTCCAATGCTCATTAGACTCTGCACGCATCTTGGTCTTGGAGTGAATATGGGAAAGACATTGTTTCTTTTATTGCATTGGGTGTTGCCATGGTAACAACATATGCTAACAACTTGAGGGAAAATATTGCAGAACTAGTGCTTCTTCAGTTTTTGCTCATGAAACTAGGCATAAATATTGGTCTTGGGTGAAAATGGGCATCACATCATTTTAAAATGTGTCAGGTACAGAGTTGCCATGGTAACAATGTATTATTATCATGAATTGGGGAAAATTACTTGATACCATCATGTTAGGGCATGGATGTTTCTCTAGTTTGAATAGAAATATTACACTTGCTAGGGAAGTTCTAATTGCTGAAAGACATCTTTTAATTTCAACCTGAATGTAAAATGGTAAAATAGAGATGTTGCAGGCAGTCTATGTTGGGAGTAACCCAGAGATGTCTTAACATTTGATTTCGGGGAGCGTTTCATGAATGGACTTGTGGACGTTTAATCAGACAAGTCCCATTTTATCTGACAGTTTCTATAGCAACAGTGCTTCTTAGCCAATCAAAATCAAGGAAAGTTGTCAGATCTGACAATTTGTCGGACAAAAATGTTGATGAAACGCTCCTCAGTTGTTGCTAATAACCAAAGCAATCTGCAAAAATAACTATTTCCCCAGCTTGATGCATTATAGTTCAATGTAATATATGTTGTCTGCTTCTTGTAAAAGTTATATGTCTGTAGGTACATGTGCGGGATGGAAGCTCTAAATGTCATTCTCTTGCAAATTAGAAAATGGTAGGCATGAATGGAATGATAGCTTCAGAGGAATCAATAACATTAATAATAATAATGATGATAATAATAGGCATTTATGTAGCACCATCTATCTAGAAATATTCTATTTCGATTATCAACCTGGTTTAAGCTCGAGCTGCCTCATGCATTCGAGGAATTAATCCTGCCGGGTACCAATTCACCTCACCTGGGTTGAGTGCAGCACAATGTGGATGAATTTCTTGCTGAAGGAAATTACGCCATTGCTGTCTGTCTGACATTAATGTATACTGTACGTGTACATAAATATAAAATATCAAGTTAAATGTGGAAGTATAGAAAAGTCTCATTTTGCCTTTAATAGTATTTCATTTGTTTGATTTATCTTTTTCGTTCGTTCGTACTGAGATATGTTGCGTTTGACAGGCTGTTCTCAGGCAATTTATTCAAATAAAAAGTTTTAAAGAAATCAAAATCTTTCGAATTTCAACATTTTAAAGTCATATCACAAATTCAAGATGCATCAAGTTCTGTATTAATAATTTCATGTATTTTCTCTGAAATCTATAAACTTAAAAAGTTAATTTTTAAATTGTTGTGCTGTTAAATTCTTTGATACACAGCACACATTCACACTTATATTTTCCTGTTCTAATTGCAAAGATTAATTAACTTTTTTGTTGCAAATTTGTTTTGGTTTTTGTTTCCTTTTCTCCTATATTACTCAAGATTTGTGTTATTTGTGATTTTATATTTGATTAAAGTTTTTTAATACAACACCCATGCAATTTTTATACTTAAAAAAATCAAAACGGTTAACACCCTTTCAAAGCACATGCTACATGTACATGTATCTAATATTGCAACACCACAAAAGATTAAATTATACTTTTTTTGTCGATTGGGTTAACAAATTAGGTAAAATTAATGAATTCATGAATTCATTATGTACGAGGGAGACATTGTATAGAATTGACACACATCATCCAAATTGTCAAATTATTACCACACTTTGGTATTAAACGTCCATGGCATCCTGTATTAGCTGTTGATCATTGTTCCCATGGAAGTTATAATTGATATCATAGCTACTTTTAATTATTGGTTTTCTGTGCTCAGCGCCAGGCCAAAAAAATTGACAATGGACAATGCTGCTCCAGAATCTCTTGGAAAATACAAAATTCTGAAGCATTTTAATTGTCTGCTTATTAATTTGAATCTTGGACTCTTTTTTATTACTTCGATGGCCTATCCTTACGTCATGTAGGAGATACTGGGTCCAAATCGAGTAAGTTTTTTTTATAGAACTGTTGTAAATCTTTTGTCTTCTTAAGCTTTTTATTCAAGTTTGATTTTCCCAGTGTTAATCTATATATATATGAATTGCATCTAACTTGTGTTGTTTCAGTGCACTAATATGCCTATCATTCTCCATCAGAATGCACTAGTATATCAACTTCTATATCATTAGCCTTTTGTCAAGGCCTTACACTGTATAGTGTATAGGGTCTGATGCAGGAAGATGGCAATCACAAGTCTATATACTTTTTTAATCTGGATTCTAATTTCAGAACCAAATTGTAAGCCATCTTTCATTACAATCCAACTCGAACATATTAACAATTATTATAGCAATTATGGACATTGTATAGCAGGATCAAAGCCCATTGTTTGATTTTTCAATTGTCGTAATTTTGTGTCCTAGTACAGAAGGATGAATATTCATGTCTTTTATACCCCGAGGTAGTGATCACCTGTTTTTTGTTTTGAATACTGTGTAATAATGAATAAAATAATTTCTGTGGATTCTTGTAAAAAAAGCGAGACAGATTATGGAAAATAAATATCAATACATGTAGGGTTGTAATCTCATTCCAATGGTTTCCAGAAAGCTGCACCAGCACAATGGAATTCTCTACCACCGACATTAAGAAATATTACCCAGCTTGAGAAATTCAAAGTTCAGTTAAAAACCCACCTCTTTCAGAATGTTTGATTTAGTCACTCGCACATAGAGACCAGTAGGTGTTATGCGTATTTAAGAAATGTACTATTATTATTTACTATTTCTGGAATGCAATACCAAAAGCCACCTAATTTTATTTCTTCAAGAATGTTCATATACTAGATTACATCCACATTTGATAAAATTTCTTTATTTTTGAAGTTTTTGAGATCTGCAATAATCTCATATTTTGTTTAATCCATGATTTGAACATTCAAACGTTTGAAGCCAGTTGTACTTTTTATGTTTGCTGTCAATTTCTTACCCATAATAATGATGGTAATGCTGACAATTTTTTACCCATAATACTGATGGTAATGATTTTGATGGCCCTTTTTTGTGCTTGTACTATTAAAAGCCATCAAACTTCAGGAGTTGCTGTACTGGTTGTCACTAACCTTACTACCAGTTTTTAATTTTTAACAAACAGCACCCTTACTAACCGGTGAAACGCCCAAAGAAACTAGCAATCCTCAACCAGGTAGGTGGAAAGAAAGTCGACCATTGCTGTTCTACATGCACACCTAGATGTTCTGGCATGCTTATGGCGATTACACTCTTTCAATGAATTCATCGGTGTGGAATAGAAAACATGAAAAATGATATTATGATATAATCTGTTTTCGTTATGGAATGATAGTTGAATCGTTTACCCTATATCACCATGTGATAACCCTAATGATAATTCAAATAAAAATTTCATCATTCTAATAGAAGATTTTTTAAAAGAAAATGAAAATCCATATTTTATTGTATGAAACACAAACTAGAAGTAGAAATAGTCCGAAAATTCATTTTTTCCAACTTATCGTTGGCCTGGCAGCCACTGAGCAGCTCCAGATCGACATAGCTCTATCCCTTGAATTGTTGAACTCTAAAAAGGTTAGCAGCAACTTCCAACTTTTAATGTCTTTGGGTCGGACGTGACCGGGGCTTGAACTCCCGACCTCCTGGTTGTGAGACATGCTTTACCAACTGAGCCAACACACCAGTTACTGTATCACTTTGTCCTGAAAAAAGGACTTTTTGTGATCTCCTTTTGAGTTATTTCAAGAGCTACTCCCCCCCCCAAAAAAAAAATCACATGGTGACATGCAGTACAGTAACCTTCTTCTTAAACGATGCAATTTGAATTGAATTATTGATTGGGTAATACATGTACATATATAGTTATGACTTTCAACTTCGAAAACTGCTTGCCTTTGGAGAATTTTTCGTCTGTATAGGCTTTGGTAATTTTTAAAATTATTTACACATTTCGTGGAAAATATAAATTCACTAGATCCATGCATATATAACATCTTAAATTAGGGAGTGATTGGGACTGTTGTCATTTCTCCTTGCTTTTCCCTCCTATAAGGTACATTTCAAGATAGATCTTTGTATCTTCAAAGACCAACCATCACCTGTTCAACGGAAGTTGACGTTTCACTTCCAGCCAGTTTGAAGTGTATTTAATGATTATTCTTTACAAATCCTATTGCTTCTTTCCATTTTAAGGGTCTAATGTTAATTGACACTTCTTTGACAATCTTTGATTTTTCTCCTGTTGATTAAAAAACTAGCATTATTGCCAAGGTTTCCTTTTGCACTATTTCTGCACAGCATTAGTCATTCTACACATGGGTCTCTAAAACTTGTATTGCACTTGATATCATTGCCTATCACCATATTTTGATTTATCACGTGATATGAATTTAGTTTTAAAGATATTCTAAAGATGAATTATGGTAGACGACCTGCATTACACTTTTTGTACATATAACAGGCTGTTATGCATAGCATTATTATATTGCAGTTGTTGAAGTAGTATCATTTCTTTAATTTGAAATTCCAAGATTTGCGTAGAAATTCAAGGATGCTTGCTTGCAGTAGTGACAAAAAAAAATTAGTTGCGCTCAATCAAGGAAATTATTTGTTTCATGTATTTGCAAGAATTTTTTTTCTATGTTTATGTTGCAATGTTTCACTTTTAGTATGCTACTCTAGTTATGTGCTGAATGTGCTCTTCCCAAATGCCATTATGTCCCCCCCCCTCCCCTCATACCAGTGACCAGAGTAGCAAAAGTGTACCGTAGATCTCACATTAGGAGTATAACATTGTGTGGACAAGTACTGCATGCCTCCTAGTCAGCTGATCATGCATGTCAATTTAGTCGCCATAGAAACTGCCAACACAAACATTTCAGATCACAGGAAGTAGATGATGATTTGGGGTGACATGATTGAGAATCACCCTTTTCACTTTCAGAGTTTTTATGTCAATTGCAAGGAATCTGCAGTTCCTAAAATCATTCAGAAGTCTTGCAGTTGCTTACAAATTATGATCATCTGCAATTGATTTGTAGGCCCCAAATCAGTCATAATTCTTGCAATCAATTGCAATTTTTTTATTGATTTGCTGGTCTAGCACTTGCAACAGAAAATATAAAATGAAAAGCTTTTTATGAAATGGATGTATGTTTTGAATGTGCATGAATATTAGGAGCCATTTGCCAATAAGGTTCACGCAAGACCTCCTCGGACATTTGATTCAAGTAGCTGCCATTGAAAATTGAAAACCGTCAGTCGATTCTAGTAGGTTTCTTGTAACCTCTTGTAAATGATGAATGCAATAAATTTAAGAGCATGAAACCAAAGGTCAATTCAAGGCATAATGAGGGTAGACAAAATCGTCACATGTGGCCTTCCATAGTAAAACCACATATTCAAATGATGATAAACCATTACTAATCATAATAAGAATAATTACTGGTATGATTACTTTGAAGTGCTGAAAAGAAGAAGTACCACAGCACATACCACAAGTATGAAATCATATGTTCAAGAAAAAATATAAAAAGGAATTATTGCAGAAAAAGGGATGCTTTAAGGGAAGATTTGTAGGCTAGAAAACTGGATCTGTGTGACATTTTTTATTGGAAGAGGAATGGCATTGCAAGTCTTTACAATGTTGCTATAATTTTGATGTCTCGTTTTTGAATGACAGAGGGGAAAGACCAAGCTTCGGACAAGCAGAGATGGAAGCAGATCACAGTGCTCCTGCAGGATTCTGTCAAGTTTGTTGACATGCTTCATGGTGTACCTTGGCAGAACGGTCTCAAGCACAACATCCTGGCCAACGTAGAGTATTACCTTCCCAGTAAGAGCAAGGATGGTGATGGTGTCACCGGAGAAGGTTCCTTGCTTGACATCCCAGGTAGCTTCATCTTCTTCTGATGATGATGGTGATGATGATGATGATGGTGATGATGATGATGATGATGATGATGATGGTGGTGATGATGATGGTGATGATGATGATGATGGTGATGATGGTGAAGATGGTGATGATGATGAGATGATGATGATCATGATGGTTATGGTACTGATGGTAATAATGGTGTTGGTGGTGATGATGATGGTGACGGTGATAGTGATGGTGATGATGATGATGTTGATGATCATAATGTTGATTATAAATCATATTTCTATTATTTGAAACTTTTTAAAACATTATTTAAGTATATATTGTCATTTCAGCTAATCAATCCATAATTTCATATATATTTACAATTCATTTCATTCAGTCATATAGTTCCTATTGTCAGAAATCAGTTTTACCCAAGTATGATTTTCTTCATACTTGTAACCCCACTTGCAATCATTCTTCTTCCCAGGTGGGCCAAAACTGCCCCCCTCTTCCCGACGCAGCCCCTCTCCGGGTGACGGTGCCCCCAACATCACCATTGCTGCTACCCGCTACAGCTCCGAGGATGCGGGTAACCTGGTGGCTTATATCTGCGCCATGGTGGAGTACACGCATCACTGCGGACCGTTGCAGGATCTTCTGAAACAGGTCAAGGAGCTCGAGGAACAGCAGAGGGAGACAGAGAGGCTGCAGAAGGAGAAAGATGAAAGGGTAAGGGATCATTCTTAAGTGAGTTGAAATTTGAAGAGCGATTTACAGAGATGCCAACCCTCCCGATTTCATCGGGAGGCTCCCGAAAATTCATCCCAACTCCCGCCCTTACGATTACCATCCTTATCCTCCCGAAATTACGATTTTTTTTTGCATTGATCAAATTGGATTGGAAGGACATGTATCGTCTGCTAACTTAAGCATGTAGTAACTCCATTACGTTCGCTGCTACTAAATTCTGTGTGAAAAGTAGACAAATAAGGAGCAGCGAAAAGCTGGTGCATGTGATATGCCCAACGGGAATCCACTGTGCACCAGGCCGGTAGGCCCGGCTAGCTTCGCGAGGCGTGTGCGCTCGCGGCCACTGGATTTGTCGAGTCATGCGGTGGAATATCGGTGTGTGATTTCGGCGTATTGATGGGTTGATATTGACACGAAATGGCGGAAAATCAACAGAAGACCAAGAAATGGTCTCTGAAGTATAAGACTGAATACAGTCTCCAGTACCTGTGTGTTCGGAAGTCGGAAAGAGGAATTTACCATGCATTTTGCGCAATTTGCAGCGTGGACATTTCAGTTTAGCAGGGAGGTCATGATGATTGATAATTCGGAAGCACTTTCGGTCGGGAGCAAACGGCATAGGCCTACGGACATAGCGATGTCAAGACCTTCGAGCTCCACTAGTACCCTGTTGTCTTTATTTCACCAAGCAAGGGACCAGCGCTGAGCTTTTCTTTACTGGATTTATAGTGGAACATAACCTGCCTATAGCCGATAGTGATAATTCATCCTTATTATATTGTTGTTGAACAGGTACTTCTTTTGTCCCCTCATTTTTTATATACATGTGAAAATGCATTTGATATTTTTAATGTTAAAAAAGTGGGAACAATGTTTATTTCAAAACATGTGAAATGCCCCAAAATAAGGGTCAGATTGCACCAGAGAGCATCTAGAAACCCAGAGCTTCCAGGGCCCTAAGGCGGGCCCTGGACCCCGGCCGCAAGGGTCGAGCGCTCCGCGCTCGAGATGTGCGCTATGCGCACATAATTTGGTGGCGGTTGCAAATCCTCCCTAATTCTGATTTCCAAAAGTTGGCATCTCTGGATTTAGCAAGAAAGTGGTGAAGGGGAAGATTTCCTTTTTAATATATTGATTTGGAAGTCCTTGTTTTGATCACACAATCCTTCCTTTATTTCCCAGAAAATGAAGATACATTCCCCTCATGGGTTCATTTATTGTAACATTGTGTTGTCAAAAACATGGTTAATAAGTATTTTTTGAGGATGATGTTTAGTTACATTATGGCCCACATAAATGGAAGCATGGTTTGTGAACAGTGTTTTAAACTACCCGCACATACAAGTTGCAAGTCAAAACTCTTTTTTCTTGAGGAACGCCATTCAAATCTGCAACATATTTCAAATTTTGTCACATGAAAATTTGTTCTTTGTTTGACTTAGAAAGAAAGATAATCACCTAAGAGGAAACTAAATAAATCTACTCCAAAAAAATTGTTTCAAAATCAAAAGCACGTTTGTTTGTTTTTTCTCAAAATATTTCTTGTCTTGAAGAATTTAAATGAAGTTTAGTTGGCATGATATTCTCAAATAATGAATATTTTCAGTGTGACAAACAGACAGAAAAACAAAAAAAAAAATATTAAGAAATGTAATAGTAAGACTTATGAAATCTATTTTATTATTTTTTTTTTTGGGGGGGCATGATTACTCTCTTTGCTTAAAAAATTCTCAGAATTCTCGTCATTGTGTGTGTTTGCTTTTTCTTGTGCTTAACATCTGGAATGATTGTGGAAATAAATGATTTTCTTGTTTCTTACTTTCCTCTTTTCTTTTCGAAACTGCATGTTATATATCCATACACAGGATAGCCAATTGGTAAGACTGCATGCATTAGCGTATTTCGTTAGACTTCTTTAGTCTTGCCTTCACATACTTTTTTCTTTTGTTATATAGTTTGTTCATGTAGTTTCTGGTGATTATTTTATCGAAAAACATGTTTTAAATTTTTTTCTGAAATATGTATCATTATCAGTTTCTTTTCATTTTCATGTTTATTTTTTTACAAAGAAACGAAGTCTTGTGCATGTTTATTTCCATTTTTGCATGCAGAAGTTCAGTAGCCATTGACATTAGCGCCAAATTTCTGTGAAAATTCAATATTCTTATTTTTGATATCCAGTGGCCTCTCTTCAGCAATGAAAGAAAATTCTTGATAAACTCTGTTTCAGCAATTATCTTACATGTACAATAATAATAATAATAAATCAGAAAGATACATACTAAGATCATTATATCCTGCAATTTTTGAAGCCATTTCCATGCTTTGGAAATTTTTTGGTATAAAAAGACAACAACAAACAAACATGAAAATACATGACTATTCTTTGCTTGTGCTTCAAGTTGATATGGCATTTGAAATTGCAAAAAAATATCCAGTTAAAGATATTTCCTTTTCATACCTTCCACAGCATAATTGTTTTAGTATATACACTTTCATATAATCTACATGTAGATGCTTGATGGGGGGGGGGGGGAGGGCTATTAAAGCAGAGAGGCTTTAAGGGGGGGTGTCACCCTGACAAAAAGGTCATTTTAAAAATAGCAGGCCAAATCTTAAAAAAAACATTGGTAGAGGTTTGAGGAAATCCATCAAAGATTTAAAAAGCTTATTAGAATTTTAATTATCTGATCTGTGACGTCACATGAGAGCAGTTCTCATACACATCAATCAATAAATGTCATCATCTCAGAAAATTGATTTTATTGTACCTTTCAGTATATAAACATAAACATTTCATATCATTAAAAAATCACTAAAAAATGAAATTTATTCATTTTATATTACATTTATATAACATAATTATGGGGCAGCTGCTAGTGTATGACATCACAAATCAAAAAAATTGAAATTCTGATAACTTTTTTAATCTTTGATGAATTTTCCTCAAACCTTCACCAATATTTATCATTATTGTTTTTTTTCTGCTATTTTTACAACAAACTTTTCATTAGGGTGAACTTCTTCTTAAATTGAGGTGTATCATGATTGAGAAAGCTCTGACACCTATTCTAGATTCCCTTCATATTTTCTCTCTTCTTTTTGTCTTGAGAATTTTCTGATATGAGAATGTTTTCCTCCTGATCTCGTATTTATAATCTAATGCCATAATTGTAATATGCTGTAACCATACAGATTTCCATTCAGAATTCACTTCTTTTTTTAATGCATTTCTATAAAAAATTAAGGCTCTTTTCAAGTTCAAAGGGAAGTTCTATTTATTTTTTTTCTTCATATTTTGATTAAATTAATGTTTGATGTTTTCCAGGCATTTTTGTTTTCTTGCATGAGTTTTTATTTTTTTTCTCAAGCAATACCTTTTGCATGGTTTTCAAAAGACATAACTACTTGACTGCATGTAAATTTCTAAATAGTTCATTAAAAAAATGACATATACCTGTACATGTACCCAAGACAATTTGTGCATAATAGGAATGTGCAGAGGTGGTTCTTACCAAAGTCTGTGCATTTGTTTTATCAAAATTGTTAGCATTTAGAGTATGTATTGTGCTTATAGGCCTAATAAACATGATACAGCTGTTTTTGTTGTGCAATTTTCAACATATGCACCATGTTTTTATCAGTAAGGATCATTTAAATTTTGTATTTAATTGAAAATATATATTAAACAAAATCAAGTGGTGTAGTATGTTAAGATCCATTAGAAAAGAAGTTTAATGTATTCTGTGATTCTGTTGGATTCATGTAGTCATTTTGAAAATGCAAGAAATATCTTTTGAAAGCCCCTTTCATCAGAATTGGTGCATAGCTGTATATAGAATACCAGGAAAATTCTTATTTAAGGACACTCACTCTATTAAGATTATTTATGTATAAACATATGTATATTCATACCTAGTTCATGCATCTTGATATTGAAAATATCAAAGAATAAGTCATCTATTTCTATAAAATGGACATGTATGCACCCTTCCATTATAACTGAAAACCTCATGATTGTATTTTATACCAAAAATATTAATTGATATACATTATATGAGCATATATATGTCTTGATCCAATTCACCTAATAAACCTAGGTCTATGGCTCGGATCGCTTGATTGTCCTAAATATATATATATTTACGCATGTTGTTTGGGTATGATGTAATCTACAAGGCATTATGACTAAATTTTAATCGGCATTTTCATCATTTCAGATGAATATGCTGAGTTATATTATGAGATTAGAAATCTTGACTTCTTAATCCTAAAATCTTTTGTTAATATTTTACCAATTGGTTTATTTGTATGAAAACATTGCTTTAATAATTGAAATATTTTCATGAGCACTATTTTTTTCTCCTTATATGCACTACAGTTGTATATTTTTTTGCTTAATTTATCTGTACGATAGTATACTTCAGATCCTGCGCTTAATTTCTTTGTATTTCAAACTTGTCCACTTTGAATCAGGACTGGCATAGATCAACAAATTCTGCTTCTGATCTCGACTTTAAAATTGATCTCAAAAGCCCTGCCTTTGTTTTCATTATTTTAATGTATTTTATATATTCAGGATGCGAAGGAGGCTAGCAGAGAGGCGGAGCCTGCCCCAGAGCCTGAGAAGGAGTACACTGAAGCCGATATCCCTATTCTACAGGAGGAGGTCACCGAGCTCCAGAGGCAGTTTGATGCCTCCGTCGTCGAGAAGCATTCGCTGGAGATCGAACTATCTGCAAGCAATGAGAGACTCCGGGCGGCAACTAATATGATTGTTAGGTAATGATAATGAAAAACACAGTTTTATATAGCACTCCTTTATTTTGTGTTAGTGTTGGAGACTGCATGTTTAGTAAAGAGAGACTCGGGGCAACAACTTGTTAGGTAATGGTGTTCAAAAATTATATGCAAATGATACACATTATCGAAAGCATTAGTAAGGATTACACGAGGTACCGTTGTAAAGGCTCTAACACGCCTGAGGCATAGCCGAGGGCATTTGGACCGTTTCAGGAATATCAAACAAGTGTGGATCAGTCCATTCATAGTACATTGCTTGTGCTGACCTTTCAAAGCTACTCTGTGATTGGATCTGGGAAGAGTTTCACAAAAGGATTTGTCAGATGTTTTATCTGACAATTACCTTGCAGTCGGACTCTCCTAGCCAATCAAAATCAAGGAAACTTGTCAGATGACGGATATTGATGAAATGCCGTCTCCAGTGGCCCATTGCAGAAAGCTTACTTAGAAATGATTGTGCAACATTTGTCTATGATTGACTACAATGTACAATCAATAGTGAAAATCAAGCGTATCATTAATTGCTAACTTTTTTCGGGGACCCCAGATCCAACTGCAACATTTTTCTTTGATTGACTACAATGTACAATCAATCGTGAAAATCAAGCGTATCATTAATCGCTAACTTTTTTCGGGGACCCAGATCCAACTGATTGATCCAACTCTTTATCTAACTGCTTGATCCAACTGACCCAGATCCGACTGCAACATTTTTTTCTATGATTGACTACAATGTACAATCAATCATGAAAATCAAGCGTATCATTAATCGCTAACTTTTGTCGGGGACCCAGATCCAACTGATTGATCCAACTACTTGATCTAACTGCTTGATCCAACTGCAACATTTTTTCTATGATTGACTACAATGTACAATCAATCATGAAAATCAAGTGTATGATTAATCACTTACTTTTTTTCGGGGACCCAGATCCAACTGATTGATGGTAGGTAGGAACCTTGGCGGTGTTTCATAGTGCTATTAAGCACAACTCTACCCATGACTCAATATGTTCTTAGGTGCTAAATCAGGTACAAAGGGATATATCATTCTTTTACCACAAGAGAGGGTCACCAGTCGGGTGTAAATTCAGACGTGATTTAGGAACAGCTTTGAGAAACCGCTCCAGGGGGGTGTTTCACAAAGATTTGAGTGTGACTTTAGTCGCACTTAAATGCCGACGCGTAAATGATATGCAATGCGCGATCTTATTGATAGATAAGCATTAGTGCGCATCCTCATGACATGATCTGACCAATGCGGTCAAGCCTTTCGTATCGTGTGCAACTCGGTATTTAAGTGCGACTCTAAGTCATACTTAAATCTTTGTGAAACACCCCCCAAGGCCTATTAGATGAAGCTTGGTGTTTCTTTAAGTTAATTAGATTCCCCTTGTGTAAATCTCTACTTTTAAGGAAGAAAAGTGAAGTATGTCATTTGAAGCAGTATACTGGCAAATAATTATTTCCTAAATTTATTCACATGTTTCATTCTTTTTACCCCACCTATGGTCATCTGTAGTTTACAGCAAGAGAAGGAAAGATGGCAGACGTACGTAGACGAGAACGCCGACAACGAATGGTTGCTAAGCAACTGCATGACGGCCGCGGCATTCCTGACGTACTGCGGCGGCATGACCTCCGACTCCCGTCAACGCTTTGGAGATTACATCAACCAAGTCTGCGTGGATACGGGATTCCCGATCCCCAAACGTCGCGTTCTCAAAGACGTTTCTCTCATCCAGTTCCTCTACACACCCGTGAGTATCGACTACCATCATTGAATATACATGTATGCACTCATTGGCCTGAAGTGACAAAGGTTGTTTTGAGTCTGGTTTGTAACCGAGGTTTATCCACATTTCTCGCAATTATTTAGCCTAATTCTGCAGGTGTATTGAGAAACTCCAATATAATGAATCTTTACTTTTACCACAGTGCGCTATTGAAATTTATGCTATTTACCAAGATCACTGCATTATTGAATCCACTGTTTGTGTTGATTATCTTACATAAACACTGGTCTCAAATTGATAAGAATATGTACCTATTTTCTTGGCTATATAAAATCCATTCTCAAGTATGGAATGGGCTGAAAATGTCAGGACATTATCTTTGTATACAACAAGAGAGATACAAAATATTCAAAATTCAACATTTTCACAGTAAATCGATGGCAGAAAAATAGTTTAATGGCCATCACACTAAGATTGGCAAAATAGATGATACGTGAACTCAAATACAATTCACATTAATGACTCTTTAGCAAAGCTTAATTCAGATGAAAAGATGAAAGTCCATATTTTATTGTTCGAAAATAGTCATGAAATGAAATACTCCAAAAATTTGCTTTGCCCAATTGGTCTAAGGCCTGGCAGCCACTGTGCAGCTCCAGATCGGTGGGGCTCTATCCCCTTTACACCAATGAACGCCAAACAGGGTAGCAGTAGCTCCCATCTTTTAACGTCTTTTGGTCTGACACGGCTAGGGTTTGAACTCCCGACCTTCGGGTTGTGAGACGGACTCTCTACCAACGGAGCCAACACACCGTGATTGATTTAGATGCACTTTTAACCAAGCAATATGAAAATTTGTATCCATAATATCTCTCTAGGTTGAGATTGAATCTTTGAAGACGTTGAAGCTACCTAGCACACCCAACTCACAGGACAATGCATGCTTTGTAATGCAAGAACATAGCTCCACAGCCTGGTCTCTTCTGTGTGATCCTACAAGTAGGATCCTGGATTGGATCAAATCTTATCTCAATCAACAGCTGGTCATTATCAAGTATCATGTAAGTGATTGTTGTCTCATTGATTTGTTGATTTATTGATACCATACAAGAAGCATTTGTTGATCTAAAGATACCATACAAGTAGATTTTTTTATTATTTAAAGATACCATGCAATAAGAATTTGCTGATTTAAAGATACCATTCAAATAGAATTTGTTGATTAAAAGATAATTTAGAAATAGAATCCTGGACTAAATCAAATCAAATCACAATCAACAACTGGTCATCATCAAGTTTTAGGTATTAAGCGATTATTTTCCTACTAGTTTATTGATCTTAAGATACATACATGTATGTTCTTGTAATTCTATCGATATTGTAATTCTTGTTGCACTAAATACGTCAACTGGGGAGGGGGGAAGGATCCACTGTTATTAGATTTTACGCAATCTTTTGTGAGTAGTGCACGTGTATGACTCTTCTTTGTTTTGGAATATTAGTTTTGAGGATAAGTGAGCCTCAAATATAACAGTCATTTACACATACATGTAGGCCTAATGAATTTTGGAATGGAAATGTTTGTTTCAGGATCTCTCTCTGGACGTACCATGTCCTATTTGTCTAGATTATATTTCCTCTTGATCTGTTTTTGCTATTTAATAAGAATATTTTGTTGACCAATCATCTGTTATTGTCAAAGCTGATGAACTGGTTTTTTTATGTATAAATTCCAGTGGTGATATATATTCAAACAAAATGTTGTTATACAATGTCAATGATTAACTAACAAAAAATAAGTACTAATGCACATTAGCGACAAATTACTTTACTTTCAAAAATCATAGGAGCTTAGAGCACAGCTGGAGACTTGTTTGACTGAAGGTACTCCACTACTCTTGATGGATTGTGACGTAGACAAACTCGCCGAGGATCCAAGATTCTATAGGTTACTAAGGAGCAGACTGGCTTTTATCAACGGAAAGGGCAATTTCAAAATGATGGTATGTATGCTGATTTGGATTGTGATGATGGTTGTGATGATGATGATGATTGTGGTGATGGTGGTATTGGTGTTGGCAGTTTTGGTAGTGGATGTGGTGATGATGGTGATTCAATTCAATTCAATTCAATTCTTTTATTTCATTTCCATTCAAAACATAATACAAAGTAATATAAAACAATATAAATCAAATACAATTTTACAGAAGGGCATTCTTACTTCGTAAAAAAAAACACAGTATAATATAGAGCATAAATGGATATGGAAATGAGGGGGATGAGGTTTCACTGATTGTCATGGTAATGGTGGTGATGATAATGATATTGTTGATGATGATGATGTTGGTGATGGTGATGATGATGAAGATCATGATGATGATGGTGATAATGATGATGGTTATAATGGTGGTGGTGGTGGTGATGATGGTGGTGATGGTGATGATGATGACGATGACGACGATGATGACGATGATGATGGTGATGATGATGATGGTGATGACGATGATGATGGTGATGATGATGATGGTGATGATGATGATGGTGATGATGATGATGAAGATGATGATGGTAATGATTATGATGATGATGGTAATGATAATGATGATGATGAAGATGAGCCTTTTGTGGTCTCTACATACAGGTTTCACTGTTTATAAAGACTACCCAGTGAGTGTTTCATAAAGCCGTTGTTTAAAGCTACAAACAACTTGAAGCGCGACTGGAACATGTCCTCAGGTGCTAAATTAGCTACATGGAATATATCATTTAGCACAAGAAAGGGTCACCAGTCTTATGTAGAGTCATTTGTATTATATATTATCCCAATTAAGATCGGAATTCTGATTTTTTAAATAATTTCTTTTTCAGATTTTTATTTTCTATTTTTATTATTTTTTTCATGAAATCCTTTGCCCAAGAACATTCTTATACTGTTTTTTACTGCTTTTTAAAGTCAAATAATAAAACTATTATGCAGACTCACCTTGAAAAATCACCTATGATTTCTTCACTAAGCAAGAGCTTGTAACCCCGACCAGGGTGTCTCGGACTTCGTCGCTGACTTAGCGACCCCTGGCTATTTTTCAGATTATTTTCAGAGGGGAATATCATGCCTGGTTACTTCCAAACAGCTTTTTGAAACACCAACCTGCTCATTGAGACCTCTTCTCATGTTCCCCTTGGGTATGGTCTTTATGAACAGGGCCCCATTGCATAAAAGTTACTATTATAGTAACTTTGTCATCCAACGGTAACTTCCATGGTAACGATGCTAAGCAGCCAATCAGAATCAAGGATTACAGGGTAGTTACCATTGGATGTCAAAGTTACCATTATAGCCACTTTTATGCAATG
The DNA here is from genome assembly GCF_018143015.1 of Lytechinus variegatus. NCBI lineage: Eukaryota > Metazoa > Echinodermata > Echinoidea > Temnopleuroida > Toxopneustidae > Lytechinus > Lytechinus variegatus. Next base: position 34,779,188 of record NC_054743.1, on the reverse strand, counting down.
GGGCCCTGGGACTGTGTTTAACATCTTATTTGGTCTTGATCTTCAGGTGGCTGACCACGAGGTAGAGTGCCATCCAGGATTCCGTCTCTACCTTCACACCACCTGCCAGCCTCACTGCGTACCCCATGCCTTGGCTGCCTACACCAGTGTGATGTACTTCTATCAAACCAGGGATGACTGTGAGGAAGAGCTTCTGGATCGATTCATGACCCTAGAGAAGGCGAGACTTGAAGAGGATAGGATCACGGCCTTGAAGGTAAGTCAGAATCAAAAGGTCTGGGGGTAGTGTCATTAAGGGATGCGATTGATAGAGTTGATTGTGAGAAATAGCTTCTAGATCGATTCATGACGCTAGAGAAGGCATGACTTTGGGAGGATAGGATCACGGTTTTGAAGGTAAGCTAGAATCTCATGGTCTGTGGGCAGTTTCCTAATCTTGGTGGAATGGGGTGGTATCATAGAGATATATGATTGATAGTTACAACTGATTGTGAATAAGAGCTTCTGATCGTCTCATGACCCAAGAGAAGGCGAGACTAGAAGAGGATAGGATCACAGCCTTGAAGGTTAGATTGAATCTTGAGATGTGGGGGATAGTATCATAAAGGGATATGATTGATAGTTGAAACTGATTGTGAATAAGAGCTTTTGATAATCTCATGACCATAGAGAAGACTTGAAGAGGATAGGATCACACACTTGAAGGTTAGCTTGAATCATCAGGTCTGGGGGTGGTATCATAAAGAGATGTGATTAATATTTACAATTGATTGTGAGAAAGCTTCGAGATCGGTACATAATTGAGACGAGAAGAGGATAGAGTCAAGGCCCTGAAGGTAAGCCTAAATCTCAAGGTCTGTCACAAAGGCAAAATCACCCTTAGTCCCGATAAGTTTCTATTCTGTTTTATTCTCACTTTTTGATAATTTGTATATCTCCTATGCTGATCCGGGATGGGATCTTAAAGCAGTTTGTATCTTGTTGAAAGGGCATTAAAGAAATATTGTTATTAATATTATAATGATGATGATTTGATTTGTTTTACAGGAGAGGATTTCAAACATGAAGCAACTGGACCAGCTTGAGGATCAGATGCTAGAATGCTTAGCCTCCGACAACAGGCTCCTCAATGATCTAACTACTACAAAGAAACTAGGTGACATGAAGAAGCATTATGATGAAACAGTTGAGAGGTGAGTAAAGCAAATACAGGCTCGTTAGGTTAAGTTTGTTGGACTAATATGGATTTGATAGTTTGATTACTGGATGATGACATTACTTTTCTACTGAGTTATACAATCACAGCAATGCTAAAATTATATAGCAGAAAATAATTCAAAAATCATTATTGCAATTTTAAAATCTCTTGTTTAAATTTACCAGGCAAAAAATTGATTTTTTTTTATTGGGGGGGAGCATTTTTTTTTACGATCTTCTCCATCATTGTATATAAAGCTTGAATATTTCAATGAAAGGGGATGTTTTGGGGCTCTTTTGATAATTTCAGGGACAAAATTTCCCAGAGCCCCTATATACCCAACCAGGGGGCCGGCTCATAAAGCAATTTGTAGGTTAAGAGCGACGTTAAGAAAGACTGGTGAACCTTTCTTACATGCTTAACCATCGCCGATGAACATTGTGGTGTATACCATTCACCGCAAGAAAGGATCACCGGTCATTCACAAAATCGCTCTTAACTTACGAACAGCTTCATGAAGCACCCACCAGACAGGGTATCCCAAATCCCTTTTCAGAGTCCCATTAAAATTCTTGCATCTTTACAGCAGAGATGGTGTTGTTGGGATATGCCCATACTCTTCATCATTTTACATTGTGTGATTGTGTCGGATTCATCTCGCGTTCATGACAGCTGCCCTCACCCCCCTCCCTCCCTCTTTACAGGATTCCATGCATCCTCCATCCTCAAACCCAACTCTCCTACTCTCCTGTTCCACTTGCTTCTTCCATGTCTTCTTCAGCCGACCCCTCCATTTCTAGCCGTCCACCACAAACTCAAAAGACCTTCATAAAACATGGCTGTCCTCCCTTACCTGGCACATATCCAACCAATGTAGACCATTTTCCTTTTTGATCTGGGGCTTGTTACAGAAAGAGGTGTAACTGAAATTATCAAGCGCAAGTCCTGAATGTGTGTGTTTGAAAATCAAAGTTGCATATGCTTTTTTTGAATTGTGTTTAAACACAACCCTTCCTACAACTGGCTCCTGCTCTGTTGATTTCCCTTCAGCCAAGAGCGTGTCCAGATCTCTGAGAGTGCAATTCACAATGCAAGGGAGGGCTACCGGTCTATCGCCCGTAGAGGAGCCGTCTGCTTTGACGTCTCTCGAGGGATGTCGGAGGTCAACTTCATCTATCAGACGTCGTGGCAACAGTTCCTGGAGACATTCGACATCTCCATCAAACATTCCGAAAGGTAAGAAAGAATAATAATGCTTTTCTCTTTTTCCGCTCTTATGAAAATTCATCTATATATTTATTTCCCTGAAATCTCAATTACAACTGTATACAGTGTATGTTTTAATCAAGAAGTAGTTTCATTTGCTACTTGATTGCTCGACTCTGATAACTCATGCATTCATCTTTGATTTTCATGAATGATGATTTCTTTCATTGCATGGAGAATGAATGTATTTATCTTTACTTTCATGAATGCTGATTGCAATCATCTTTCATTTATTGGAGATTGGATGCATTCATATTTGATTGCATGAATAATAATTTCAGTATTCTTATAATTGTATGAAGAGTGAATGCATTCATCTTTGATTACATGATAATAATTCCAATATTCTTCAATTGCATGAAGTCAAGACTGCATTCATCTTTCATTGCATGAAGAGTGAAAGCATTTATCTTTCATTGCATTGAAGAGTGAATGCATTCATATTTGATTGCATTAATAATTAATGCACTCACTTTTGATTGCAGGAACTAAAGTTATATTTCTGAAATGTGTTAATTCTCCCTTATATCTGCTCTTTATTATTACTTCCTAATCAAACTTCAGTGTGCTCAATGAGATGCATGATTCATTATTCTGTTGACATATTTTAAAAATTCTATTCTGATTAATTATGACATTACTTCTACTATTTATTTGGCAAAGTGATAGTATGGTTATCATAAAAAACATCAAATTTATTCTAGCACCATACTCCGTAGATATTACATCATATTGTGAAAGACAAAATTATGTTCGCACCATTTCATTGCATTGTTTGAAATTTTACATAAAAAGTTTGGAAATATGGAGAATTGTACACTCAATTTAGTAGAATTACAGATGAAATATTTCTTACCGAAATTTGTACATGGAAAATAAAGTAATGAAAACAATATACCAATATAATACATATTGCTTGATATTATCACTTGCAGGCCACAATTGTAGTATCCCTATTTTTGATTTACACATATATAACAAGCTATCCATACTTATGAAAAGAATATTTGTTTACATAATAATATACAGGTTATTTATGATTACTGTGTTTCTATTGAATTATTAATGTTTTTTTATACTGACATGTTTGCTACGAGTTAATTTTTATTTCGACATTACCTGACTTACTTTTTATTCAGCTCTGTTATATTTGATTCAGCATTTTGATTTCTTATCTCTTTATTCATTTGACTTTTACTTGCATGAATAATCTTTCAATTTTCCTGCTTGCTTGCCCCCTGGCCACAGATCGTAAGTTTATCATTTCTTCTGGTACACACTATCATTTAACTCTCTAAAATCACTTAGTTTCATTTCACAATAACAGGCTTGATGTTTTGTGCACAGGAAAAAATGAAGGTACCTTAATTTTAGTCCTGTCCATCAGATTCACCACAAAGAAGACTTTCACAGAAGCCTTTTTTCTATCCCTTCATTGTTTTTTTTTTTTAATGGAAGATTCCATAACAATAAAAAATTTAAGGAAGATTTCTAATTCAGGATCTAAATCTTAGCTTAAAGCTGATTAAAGACTTTGTTGATGTGACAAATGACATCTTGACTTCATCTGGAAAGAAAATTTGATGTCTTTGTTTTCTGCCTCCTTCTCTTGTCATCATCTCTTAATTAAGTTGTATAAATGGCTTTATTCAAGAATGCAGTTTGAAAAGCATAATTCTATCTTCATCATAGGAGACCATTCCTGTAAATTTTCATTCCATTTAATAAGTTTATCATTGCACATTGATTATTCAGTATTTACACAATCCATATACTATATAGATGTTGACACTTTGCCATCAAAGTTACGAACAAGAGATAAAAAACACAAAAAACCTGGCATTACATATCCATACTTGCACTCATTTTTACCTTAGTCCATTGTATAGAAGTGTGTTTCATGTTTTTATTAGTTTGCAAAAATGTTTTTATTAGAATGCAAAAATTTCAATTTTGCACATTTGTGGTGATTAGTTTCTATGTTACCATTGAACTAAATTGTAGCAAGTGCCTATAAAGATGAAGGAACATCTATATCACAACTTTGAGTTGATTTCTTTAAACTTATATCTTTGATGGAAATGATAAAGATTTATTTCGAAAACTATAAATGATGCAAATCAATTGCAATCATAACAGAATTTGGTCATCCTTAGTCATTTCATCTGGTATTTTTTTTTTAAATGGTACCGTGATATTAACCAATACTATTCAATTACAACTATAACATTATAATTTGTTATTTTCCTATTAATTTTATCATTTTTAAAAATGGCACTTCCATAAGTGTAGTATATCAGATATTGAACTCTTGTGACTTTTTGATAGTTATTTGAAATGAGTTGACATTCGTTTTGAAATTTAGTCACAGATATTGTCATTGTTTTGCACATATTGAAATGAATTGAACTGTTCTTTGAAGAAGTTTTCCTCATTGGATGAATGTGCTGTGCAAAGAAGAGTTAAAGTGATGGCTAAATTCCATTTGTGTGTCTGTTTGCATATTCTGGTGCCCTGAAAAAAAATTGATCACTTTTGTTGTGAAAAAAAAGACAGTGGCAGTGGAAAAAATGAAGGCTGTAAAGATAATTGCAAATTAAATATGATGCTGTGAAATGAATTGATGAACAATTATAGTTGCATTTTCTATCTAGTATTATGATTGTTTGTTTATCATTGTATGATGCTCTGTCAATAGTCAGAGGTGTTGGGGTCCCAGGAAATGAGGTCTTAAATTCAAAAGCCCATATTCTGCAGTCGAGTTTAACTTTAAAAGTCCATGGTTAAACTCTGTGCTAAAATTATGGAAAGCCAAACATGTCAAAAATCTGTGTACATTGCATCTTTTTAATGTTTACTGTGATCTCCCCTCATTCTTTAATGTTGGAGACAATAGTTGTCTCATTGATATTTCCTAGACAGTTAATAATGATTTCAGAGTCAAAATGACTGATACATTGGACTTCTATGGTAAGATAGTAACGTCACAATTGGCTATCCATAGTTATACCGCTGCTTAAAAAAAAGATGTATTTATTACTTTAGACCAGAGTTTACATGTATATTAAACCGGGTAGGTGTTTCATGAATGTTGTCAGCACTGATTAAATTGTCAGTGCTGACAATGTCAGTGAAATACTTGGTTTTTATTGGCTGAAAGGCGCTGGCTCCTGACTGTTACAGTGGTAACTGTCGGAAAAGACGGCTTGTCAGTGCTGACAACTTTCATGAAATGGTCCCTGATTTCAGAATATGGGCCAGAATGGGTCTTATCATATTAATGTTAAAGGGAGGAGATATACATTCACCCGCAGTTAAGCTATTTCCTCTAATCATCTTATAACTGTACAAGCATATAATATAATAAAGAGAAATGTTTATTTTTGACTTGAAATTTCATGTTAGCGAGAAAACATAAAACAAGGGGCAGAGGGCCACAAAGATTTAAGTGTGGTATACATGTATAAGGCATCACTGCTTTAGTCAAATCGTACTACATGTAAGAGTATTCGCTCTACTGCATATTAATCAATAAGATATGTTTGTAATAATCATTATCGTCGTCATTATTATTATCTCATTGACAGGGCTGCCGTCAAGGCTGTTGTTGAGAGATTGACGTTCAATGCTTTCCAGGCAACAGCTCGCTCGCTGCTAGAGAGAGATAGACATATCTACTCTGTCTTCCTGGCTATGGAGGTAAGCTTAAAAATAACGATGAATGATCATACATGTACATGTGGTTATACAGAAGGACGATGTGTCTACAAAGGCTACAAGTTTGGTTTCGTTGGAGTAGTATGTCCCATTGACACATGTATGACGGATGCATCTATAAAGACTAACTGTATATAAAGCCCATTTTCTTTGTCTCTATAAGATCTTTTTATACAGGTATTGCTATATTATAGGAACCTGTCCACAAAGACCACCTGTACATGTATACAGACCACTTTTTTATGCCCCCCGCAGACAAAGTCCAGAGGGGGCATTATGCGTTGCCCCTGTCCCCTGTCAAATCAACATTTTTCTGAGATGGACTTGACCTTTAATTATGTTAATCCATATGATTCATTTGTTTTCCATGGCAGGTGGAAGATTCGATTGGCAATGTTGGGTTCGGTGAGCGCGAATACGTGATCTCGCCTCAGCTTGGCTCTGCGACGATGAGCGGACTTGGTCTATCGGCCGCTTCTGATCATAGGGTGTGTCAGATTAGGAAACCTTTCGATTGGATGCTTGATGATCAGTTTCATAATCTACAGGTGAGTATATGGATTTAAAAAATAAACTAACGTTTGAAATTTCAGGATCAGGTTATCTAATTACTTACTAGTTAGAAAGATAAAATACTCAAAAGGCACATTTTAAAGAAAATTAAAATATATGATGCTATATATAAATGGTTTAAATGTCAATTTTAACCAAGAATTAATTGACAGTTGAAATGTTTCAATTGCAGCTTCACTTTTGTAATAATATTGGGATATGGTTATGATTCCCAGAATTGACCCATTGCCAAAACTTTAGCTGGGCATTAATTCTGTTCCATTCTCTTTCTCTCTTAGTCCCTTGTTAATAGTTTTGAGTTGCTTGTTTTGTTTTCATTCTCTTTCTCTCTTAGTCCCTTGCTAATAGTATTGAGTTATTTTTTTTCCATTCTCTTTCTATCTTAGTCCCTTGCTAATAGTTTGAGTTTTTTTTTACATTCGCTTTCTCTCTTAGTCCCTTGCTAATAGTTTTGAGGGGTTTTTTTTCATTCTCTTTTCTCTAATAGTCCCTTGTTAGTTTTGATTTGCTTGTTTTTTCATTCTCTTTCTCCTAGTCTCTTGCTAATAGTTTTGAGTTGTTTTTTCTATTCTCTTTTTCTCTTAGTCCCTTGCTAATAGTTTTGATTTAAAAAAAAAATCTTTCTCTCTTAGTCCCTTGCCATCAATTTTGAGTGGTTTCAAGACATGTTTGAGAGGATGCCCAAGGATGGCAGAGAAACCCAGTGGCGTACGTTGGGAGAGCACGAGAACCCGGAACTCCATCCTCTACCCGAGAAGATGGATGATCATTATAATCCCATGCAAAGGCTCATGGTTATCAGAGCATTCCGTCCTGACAGGATCATGCAAGCGGCTACTGTGTTCGTCGGCAAATCACTTGGAAAGAAGTAAGTATACTACTTTTAAAAGCGCAAGGGGAGGGAAGTGGGGAGGCATAGAATCATGTAATATTTCATATTGGAAATTACGAAATATTGTTTATTAAGTCATGTTCCATGTTGGAGCCAGGACAGAAAAGAGTTGTGTAGACTGAAATAGTTTTATTCTGCCTAAGTTGAACAGTTTATTTCACCAAAAGGCTCATGTTAAGTAGTCTTGAATATATATTATCATTAGAATGAATTAATAGATATCATTTATTAATGAAAAAATTAGGTGCGCATGATTGAATGAATCAGGGAGTAATTGAATAAAATTGCAAATGACAATATTGATTGATAGAAAAAATGATGAAAATCCATATATTATTGTTCGAAATAGACATGAAATGTAATACTCCGAAAATTTGCTTTGCCCACTTGATTTGATTGCTTTGCCCAGCAGCCACTGTGCAGCGCCAGATTGACGAGGCTCTATCCCTCTAATTGTTGAACGCGAATCAGGGTAGCAGCAGCTCCCATCTTTTAACGTCTTTTGTCTGATGCTGCCGGGATTTGAACCCCCGACCTCCCGGTTGTGAGATGGACGCTCTACCAACTGAGCCCACACACCGATGATGTAAATGAATAAATGAGATGAAATGAATACATTAAAAATATCTAAATGAATTGATAAATTAATAAACAAATTGAAAAAGGAATAAATATTTGTTATTGTAATCTATCAAATCTTTCAGGTATACCAATGATGTCAGCATCGATCCCAACGTGATCTTGAGGCAGACCTCACCCGTCATTCCCATTCTGCTTCTCTACACCCGGGAGGGTGATGTGGCTGAGAAGATCTTCCAGGAGTTCTCAGCCAAGAAACAGGTTCAGGGCTTGGTTGTCAATCTCAGCAGTGCTGAACATAACGAGGAAAGGAGAGCCAGGAAAGCAATACAACATGCAATGCAAGAAGTAAGGAAAATGGTCTTTCTTGTGAATGATTCAATATGACATTTGAAAACTTAATCAGAATAATGCTTGATTTTAAGCAACTATAACTCAATAAAGCAAACTAATTTTCTCTCACTGAGTATGAGATAAAAGTACCACGACCTCAAAACTTATGGCATCCACAGTTAAATAACAAAAAAATGATAACCAACTGAAATGTAATGTTATGCCTTAGCTGGCCTCTAAGACGGTTTGTACATTTCGGTGAATAAATGAATATAATCTGACAAAGATAATTTCTTCTTAGGGGTACCATAGTTATGCTAAAGAGTATCCGTAATGCCACACATCTCCTGAATTCGCTAGAGACTTTACTACAAGAGAATGATACAAACAGATATTTATGTAATCCATCTTTTGTTAATATTCCTTTTAGGGTACCTGGGTCATGCTAAAGAGTGCCCATAATGCCACGCATCTCCTGAATTCGCTAGAGACTTTACTACAAGAGAATGATAACAAGCAGGGCGGTGAAAGCCCCTTCAGGGTTTGGATCTCGGCACAGGTCAGTAGGAGTATACCGGTCAGACTGCTCCAGTATGCTGTCAAGGTTGTCATTGATACTCCCAAGGTAGGTGATGATGATGGCAAGGATTTTAATGATGGTAATGGTGATGGGGATCATGATGATGATGATGAGGAGGACAAGGAGGCGGTGATGATGATGATGAGGATTGTGGTGATGATGATGATAGTGATGATGATGATGATGATGGTGATATTGATGATGGTGGTGATGATGATAATGCTGATGATGATGATGGTTATGATGATGATGGTGATGATGGTGATATTGATGATGGTGATGATGATGATGATGATAATGATGGTGATGATGATGGTGATGATGATGATGGTGATGATGTTGATGATGATATGATGATGATGATGATGATAGTGATGATGGTGATGATGATGATAATGAATATGGCGATGATGGTGATGATGATGATGGTGATTATGATGATTATGGTGATGATGGTGAGGTTGATTAGGATGATTATGATGATGATTATTATGATGATGATGAGGGTGATGATGATGATTATGGTGATGATGATGATGATGATGATTATGATGATGATGAGGATGATAACAATGTTGAAAGTACTGATGAAGGTCATGATGGAGATGATGATGGTGGTGACAAGAATGATGACGATGATGAAGATGGATATTATGATGATAATGGTGGAAGTTTTGATTTTCATTATGATGATTGTAGTGATTACGCTGATGGTGGTGATGACGTGATATGGATGGTTATGATGATGATGATGGTGAAAAGGATGATAATGACGATACTGATTATGATGATGAAGTTGAAAATGTTAATGATGACAATGATAATGATGATGACAAAGATGAGGATGATGATGATGATGATCATTATCATGACGGGGATGATGACGATGGGGATGATGATGATGGCAATAGTGGTTATTAGAATTATGATGATGATACTGAAGACATTGATGATGATGATAGTACTAATAAGAAGCTGGAGGAGGATAATGTTAATACTGATGATGGTGGTGATCCTAACACTTCAAGTACTCCCTCATCGCATGTCCCCCATTCGATCCTCAGATCGTCAAGGAGTCTCTCTTGCGAGCAGTCAGCTCCTTTGAACCGGAACAACTCAAGGCCAGTTCCCGGTCGGAGTGGGTCCCCCTACTTCATAACATTGCAATGGTTCATGCTATGATCAGACTTCGAGGGCGCTATGGCCTCGCTGGATGGAATTATCCTGACGTCATGGATTTCTCTCATAACGAACTTACTGTGAGTAGATTTTATCTTTTCTTAGCGGTTTGGTAGTCTTCTGAATTTGGCATTCATCATGTCATGAGAATATTAGTATGTTAGAAGTAAAAATAAAAAAATACTCAAAAGCATTAATATGTGCTCCATGAAATACCATCATGACTTTTATATCACCTGTTGAACATTATTGCAAGATGTCACATGATTTCATAGGCTTAATCAGTTAATGGCAACTTATTTCACGCATGTATATATTTCTTATTGTTAAAGTCATACATCAATACTTATAAATATTCAGTTATTTATTATTAAAAGCTCTATATACAGGCTGCATTGAAAATCAGGAATGTTAAAGTATTTTCTGAATTCTGTATATATTCACATGCACAAAAGTCAAGACGAGTTGGGTATTCTTTTGATTTTTCAATCTTTGCTACGGGAAGGATTGAATATTGCTGGGATAGCATTCCGTATTGCCTTGGCAATTGCATAGCAAAGAAAATAAAAAAAACTCTTGTGGAGCAAACTTCGGTTCTGTCCCAATGCTCAAGATATTTGGTACCATGCCAAAAAAAAAATTCATTTTCATAACTTACTCCCTAAATCAGCAACATTGGATATTACAGCTTTAACTTTGTAATGAATCAGCATTTCCCAGGCTATTGTTTTGCCCAGAGCTCTGTTGAGCATTTTGTGGTCAAAGTCAGCTTGAGCACCCTCGCACTTTTTACAGCTTGGTACGCATAATAAGTACATAGCGATTTCTAGTTGTTTGAAATTTTGCCTACAAGAAGAAATGAACATGACTAACATTATGTTCCATTTTGCCACAATAATTGCCTGCTCAGAAAAATCCTTTGGAGCAAACTACTTCTTCAGTTCTGGCCCAATGCCTGTGATGCTGGGTACACACAATGAAAGGGATTTCTAAACACTGAACATTGCTAAGATGGCATTCAGCGTTGCCATGGCAATCCCATAGTAAATAAAATCAGAAAAATCCTTTGGAACAAACTACTTACTCACTTCTGTCCCAATGCTCTTGATACTTGGTACACACAATGAAAGTGATTTCTAAACATTGAACATTGCTAGGATGGCATTCAGCGTTGCCATGGCAATTCCATAGTAAATAAAATCAGAAAAATCCTTTGGAACAAACTACTTCCTCACCTCTGTCCCAATGATCTTGATTCTTGATACACACAATGAAAGTGATTTCTAAACATTTAACATTGCTAGGATGGCATTCAGCATTGCCATGGAAATTCCATCGTAAATAAAATCAGAAAAATCCTTTGGAACAAACTGCTTCCTCACTTCTGTCCCAATGCTCTTGATACTTGGTACACACAATGAAAGTGATTTCTATTCATTTCATATTTTGTGGACAGGAAGCACTGAACATTGCAACGATGGCATTCAAGCATTGCCACAGTAACTGCATAGAAAATAAAATTAGAAGCAAACTACTTCCTTAATTCTGGCCCAATGCTGATGGTACGTGGTACACAAAGTGATAGTGATTTCTAGTTCTTTGTAATTTTGCCTACAGGAAGCATTGAACATTGCTAGGATGGTGTTCAGCGACAGCCCATCGGAGAATGAATCTCTGAAAGGTATCTCCTGGATGGGCCTGAGATACATCTTAACTGAGATCATCTATGGCAGTTACATCAACGATGACTACGACAGGACAAACCTTTCCGCCATGGTGGACTACTGGATTGGACCAAATGCTACCAAGAGGGAGTTTGAAGCCACAAAGTGTGAGTACCAGTCCTTGAGTGTGATTTCTAGTTGTTTCAAATCTATCTATTTTTTACATACCCAAGAGTGTTTTAAACAGAGGATGTTAGGTGATGGAAGGCCAAGGGTTAAGACTTGACTTTATCTCTGCCTTCTTAAACATAAATCTTGACATAATTGATTAAGTGATAAAAAAATATATACTTTGAATGGAGCAGTGTAAATCAGTGTTTCAAATATTGTCACCCTTTTCATGAGAGACAAGGAAATTTTGAGATACATGTGTTAAGAATTTGTCTTTGTTTTGTATTTTTTTAAAGGATTGAAATTAGGGCATTCAGTCTAACTATTAATACCATTATAGTGCAATATCTAAGAAATCTGGTGATCTGATCAAGACTTACATGTGTCATGTATCTTGAAAACTATTTTTTCATCAATTTCGACCTCTTGTGATATTGTGTGAAAACAACGATGATATGCTGAAAGTGAATAAAAGTATGAAAAAATAGTACCTATATCTGATGGTGATTATTTTTTAGCATAATTATGTTGAATGGAAATGCTTTACATCACCTTGAGACAATATTACTGGTTTTGAGAAAGAACACTCACACGTCAGCCAAATCATTGGTTTCGTACCCCAAAAACATCCACATCATTTTCATCCTTATTTTGTCCACTGAACACTGCAGTGAAATTCCGCATCCCGCCGGCTTTCTTCAGCAATTTCGTACGAGTGAGTTCCTTGAGTCAGGCCATAGAGGGCTTGCCGAACCATTTCCTTGACGTCCCTGAAGCCTGTGGTATGCACACATCATACGAGGTAATTACCACTATTCAATATTGTTACATTAAATTGGCAACATCTCCCCTTAGATTGTGTTAACTTGTGTCATGCATGTAGTCCACAATCCTGATGGGCGTTTCATCAATATTTTCATCCGACAAGTTGTCAGATCTGACATCTTTCATTGATTCTGATTGGCTGAGAGGCACTGTTCCTATGGTAACTGTCGGATAAAATGGGACTTGTCGGATAAAACGTCCGACAAGTCCTTTCATGAAACGGCCCCCTGATGGGTATTTTATCAACATTCTTTGTCTGAAAAGTTGTCATATCTGATGACTTTCTTTAATTTTGATTTGCTGAGAAGCATAATTCTTTTGATAACTATAAAAAAAATTGAGATTAAGCATCAATGTCGGATCAAACATTAAACAAGTCTTCTCATGAAATGCTCCTCGCGATTGGTTCTACCATCTAAATATCTAAGTTTTTCTATGATGAAGGTAGCATGAAAATATTCAGAAAACTTTTTAATGGTTAGACACTTAGCTGAATGATAAAGAAAGCAAAAGTGACTCCATTTTGTGGTAGGTTTCTGAAATTTGTTGTTTGAAGTTGATTTTCCATTTGTTGTCATCTTCCAGACTTCATTTGTCTCTCATCACAGGTTTTTAACTAATTCATATTACGTAGATAACCTTTGGCATCATATTTCTTTACTTCTACCAATTTGGTCAAGCTTGCATGAATATAAGCTAAAAAAAAACTTGGACAAAATGATGAGGCATTCAACTGAAGTGATGGTGATTTGTGCAATGTTTCTCCTTTGAAAAATTGAGTTTTACTTTGCAAAGGTTTTTTTTCTTCCAAGCTTCATGAGTTTTGACAATGCAAATTAATCAAATGAATTTTACTTTTGATTTTTGCTGTACTTCATGCAACTTTGATGTTTATTGAATAAGATATAATAATATATTATCTTCACATCATTACCAATCTAAATGCCCCCCTGTCCATATCATATTATTACAAAAGAACTCTGGTGAAATATGTGAATTTTTTCAATATTTAGTGTCATATACATTTAGTTTGCATCATAGAAAATATTTTCAGCGTTTAGAAAAATCATAACTCTTTGTATAGTTATAGGCCTATACAGAATGTACTATGACAATTCTATATTTCTATAGTTTGATATATATTTTTTTTCTATATTAGAATTCAAAGCAAACTTTAAAACATATGTATTTAATTAATAACAAGCCTACCAAGATTTCTTGTAGAGCAGTAGAATAAATGCTTTTGTCGCGTTATTTCTGCGCTTTATGGATTGTGCTATTGAAAATTATATTTGAATAATTGAAGACTTAAAAAAAAATCATACTTTGAATTGAACATAGAAGATCTCCATATATCTATGTTCCGAATAATTGTTAAATTTCAGGAGATCATCATTGTACATGGGTAGCATTTGAATGTAAAGCCGCTTAAAATGTAAACACTTGGCACTGCAAGAGCACGTTTGATACATAACTTGGCAGTATTTTCTGAATGGATAATTTCCATCTCTTTTATTTTTTATTCCCATCTCATTGCCCATTATTCCACAGACCGGTGCTGATGATCAGTTGTTTGTTACTATTGATAAAATACATGAGGTGATTTACTCACAAATTAAGAAGGAAAAAGGAGTTAATACATGCTTTCTCCTAAAAAACAACAACAACCTTGTCTAATTGTACTAAATGTGGTGTATAATATAATTAGATAGTCACTGGTGATATACTTTATTATTTGGGTTCTTCTTCACAAAGCTTTGCATGCATTATTGTGGTAAATAATTGAATATGTTGCCAAGATTTTATCTTCATTTCTCATTATGTTCCGTTTGAAATTCCTACAAGGAAGAATTAAAGGGAAGGCATTTGCTTAATCTTGTGCTAGTTTCATATATGAATGAAATCTTGAAGCATCACTTTAATCACTAAGTCTCACATCCTAAACACTTTGAAGTATTCTTCATTGAAAAAAATCCAACAAACATGGTATGGGACAATGAGAAATGAAGGTTAATTTCTTGGCCTTCACACATTCCAATTTCTTGTATATTTTTGAATAATTGTTTTTTTTGTAGATGTAATTCTCTCTCTCCAGCATTTTTTTTCCTCTTCACATTAATTATTCATGATATGTAAAAACTTTCCTTTCAGCATGCATAACAATCGTATATATATTCAATTCAATTTTATATGACGCACATTGAAAAAAATCTTTTAAGGTCTTCTATCACAAGTATAAGTAATTGATTGTAGGGTTGATTTTTACAATTGATTGCATTGTCCATTATGTGCAATCAGTTGTAAAAATCAACATTGTGATCGATTGCTATGCTTTGTCTTACAAAGAGTTACGATTGATCCAATCTGTATGGAAATCCACCAATGTCATAATTTTTTCTACTGGAATTTTGCACAAAGTCCCTTGTAAACAAAGAGAAGCACGCTGAATTTTCAATAAAATAATGAATGTATGAATATTCAGCATATATAGAAAATAATTTAAACACACGTCTGTTAGATGTTGGTATTGCTGGCTTTCCATAGTTGTGGTTGGTTGTGGATCAATCTCAACCCTTCATAAGACTGGGCCCTATCATAACTTTTCTGGAATTCTCAATAAACTACTAATGTACATATATGCATGTTGCATGTTATTTCTCAAGCATGAAATTTATTGTTTATGAAATGTTTCTTACTCCTATTATAAGAAGATCTATCCTTTTAACTTTCCTTGATTTTTGCCTCTCTATACTTCAATCTAACAATCTGAATAGGATGAATGGCGTATTGTGGTAAGCGAAATTGGAGTGCAGAAAATATCACCTAAAATGGCTGCTGTTTTCAGAGTTTACTCATTAATTATTACTAAACTAGTCCCAATATGTGTTAAAGGGGAAGTTCACCATGAAGAAAAGTTTGTTGTAAAAATAGCAGAAAAAATAATAAAAAATATTGGTGAAGGTTTGAGGAAAATCCGTCAATGATTAAGAAAGTTATTAGAATTCATAGTTTTGAATTTGTGACGTCATATGCGAGCAGCACTCCTACAAAGCAAGTGGTAAAAAATCTTTTAAATGTAATTTTCTCAGAAAATTGAAAATGGTTTTTACTGTGCCTTTTGTATATCAATAGACAAATCATTTCACACCCGATCATAAATAGAAAACAAAATAAAGTCATCAGGAACCATACAAAATTTGAAATTCATTGATTTTTTACCATTCGCTATGTAGGAATGTTGCTCGCATATGACGTCACAAATCCAAAACTTTGAATTCTAATAACTTTCTTAATCTTTAACGGATTTTCTTCAAACCTTCACCAATATTTTTTATTATTTTTTCTGCTATTTTTACAACAAACTTTTCTTCAGGGTGAACTTCCCCTTTAATATGTAAACTGTTTGTGAATGTCATGAGCTATGTGTTTGGTATGAACTAATAGAATTATTAACTCTGATGATATAGTGATTGATGCTTTTGAACAATTGGTAATATGTATCTGTGACGACTAATCAGTGATATGGTGTATAATTGTTGTGCAGTTATTATCATTTTTTCAAATATTGCTTTTGTTGCAACATTTTTTTGTATGATTATTAACAGGATTGTGTAAAAATGCAATATTATTTGACAGAGACATTAACAATGGAGTGTTGTTAGATGACTAACTGACACAGATCAGTGTTTGAATTTAATTAACTCACGATTAAGTGATGTAAATATTTAGTGTTATTTTGAGATTGAATGGAAGCAGTCTTGGGCCTGTGTATGAATGTACAATTTATGCTGGACCAAACTAACTTGATTACAAAGTGTGTCTTAATTTATTTGTGAAATATCTACTTGGGGAAAAAGGAGGGGGTGGGGGAGTTCCATGGAAACAAGCCTTGTACATTCAACCTTCTAAAGATGTTTTGACACATCAATGCCTGTTTGAGATATCAACGACATACTCGGATTACAGTGTATTAAGCTCTGCAAAATTGATAGAACTCTGCCATTTTGTACCCTGTTATTTTTTTTTTATTTCAAAAGGGCTAGAAGATGGCTTTACAAAAAGAGGGGGGCTACAAAACAGCAAGTTGTTCACTGAGTTACTTTGGGTGTGAAGTTGTACATTTTATTTCATTTTGTATGCTCCACCCCCGTTTGTGTCCATGAATGGTTTTTTTTTTTAGAAAATATTTGTAGTCTTGATGTACTTTGAAATCAATTTATATTACAGTTTTAGCTGAGTGTACAACTGCCATTCTAATATTTCTATTAACATCTTGTAAATATTCAAGAATCAGTGGTTGTCCATGGTGTTTCTGTCATTTTTGCACTGTCAAAAATATTCCTATGACACCATTGATTTGATCCTATTTGGTCTCAGAATTTTTCATCTTAAATTCTCAAAAGTGGATGTTAGTTTGTGAATTTTTAATTTTTGGTCGAAGATAAACCTGGGACCCATGACACAAAGGTTAGCAATTATCGTAGAACATTTTTCTACAATTTACTCCATTGACTACAATGTACAATCAATCGTAAACTCAAGCATACGATCAACCACTAACCATTGTGTTACGGGACCCTGATCTTTCCTATTGTTCACGAAATCTGATTATATCATACTTGATTTGGTTTTTTGCGTAAGATGGCTGGAAACCAAGTGCAAAAGGTAAGAATGTCTGCTCCTTGGAAGAAAATGAATCATTTGGGGTTTCAGTCTTCACTGTCTTCCTTCTCTCATTCTTTCTTCTATCATAAGATGTTCATTTCACAAAGTGTGCCACCATCAACTGTTATTTTGCCAAGCAGTCCACAGGGACCTTCATGGGGGCAAGCAAATTTGATATTTACACATTACAGGAAAATAAACACAAGTGAGATAACATAACATCTGACAAATGATTTTCGGTGTAATAGAATTGATGATTTGGTGAACAATTAGGGTCAATACATGTATTTACCAAAGTCTGTCAGAATCTATTCCCGTTCCAGATTGGTTCTTGCAAGAGTGTGTTGCAAATTATCACTCCGCATATTCACAAGATATTTCCCAAATTTCTGATATTCCCTCACCCCTCCCCCCAAAAAAAAAAGGAAGGGGCAGGAGAAATTCCTAGGAAATTGACACATGCTTTTGAATTTTGCACATGTTTGATAAACTTAGAGGCAAAATTTTGACTTTGCAGATTTTCAACTTTTACATCCTTTGCACCATTGGAGCTCTCCTTCAGGTTCTGGGGCATGATTGATAAAGGTCCAGTAATATAGTAACTTTGCTATTATATGGTAACTTCTTTGATGGTAACAGGGTCTCAACAGCCAATCACAATCAAGGTTTCCATGGTAGTTACAATAATGGCAAAGTTACCAAAGTTGTAAGTCCTTTGTGAAACAGGCCCCTTGTGCCCATTTCATGAAAGTCTGAAAATTCCGTTCATGGTAATTATCTGGTAACAGCTGGGCTTGGCAACAATTCAATATCAAGGTTGCCATGATAGTAACCATAATAGCAACATTACAATAATCAGAACGTTTTGTATAAAATAGACCCCTAGAACTGTCTGGTGAATGAACTCATATTTTCAACATCAGATTTTATCTTTCTCTTCATTTTCCTCATTTTTTGGCCCTCTTTATAAGTCTTGTTTCGTACTTTATTCTGTATTTTATCTTCCTCTGCATATGGATGTTTGAACTCTCTTTACTTTTTATCATTTTGTTTTTGGAACTCCTTGCTCTATCACTTTCATTTTCATCTCTGTTTTCATTTTCAACCTCGTTCCAGTTTTGGTATTCTTTACATCTCTTTATGTTGACTCTCATTATAGCTCTTCTTTTTTGCTACTCTTCATGTCACTATTTCCAAGATTTCTCCTTATTTTTTTTTGAAATCTCTTCCTCTTTCCTTTCTTCCATTTTCCACTTTCCTTTTTGTGGCCTGTCCCTTCTTTATTCCTCATCTTTTTCTGACTCACTCGTATGGAATTCTAAAAAGTTAAATTCATTTGATATACCATTATTCTTTGTCACAGTATCTTCTTGAGGCTATGGGAACTTGGTACTTGTTTTCTTTTTTTGCAGTTTGGGATGACTTTGTCACCTTACCTAGTTTCATTTTTGGATTTTGTGTATTTGTTTGATGATTTGCTTTCATTTGTTTCAATGGTTATTGTCAAAGTGGTTTCCACTATTACAGTTTTGTATTGTTGGAGCACTCACTGAGGTATTCCTAATGGAGTGGAGAATGTGTACTACATGTATATATTTGATTATATTTTTTTATTTTATTGGTTGTTTTGTATTCTTCACTGGGTGGGTTTTTGTATTGTTTTCCTCTTGTGCACTTAATGAAATATTCTCCAAGAATTGGAAAATGGGTATGTGCTGACAATTTTGGCTCCAGTAATTATATTTTATTGGATAGCATAGAATTGGATACCACCAATATTCCATGAGTTAGGGTCAATATTGCATGAAACAAAGAATAGTGCAATAGTGACATTATTATTATTATTAAGAGTGGTATATTTCTGGTATCCTATGAAAAGGAGTTATCTAAAAGAATAGAATTATTATCTTTAAAGATAAATATCCATTAGATTATGCCATATGGCGCTATATTGCTTGGCAAATTTGGTACACGTGTGTGTGGGGTAGTAGTCCTAGTTTGGCACTTTGTGCAATATATATGCGCTGATATAAATGTTAGGGGAATTGATTAATTTTAACTTTTTTGTAAGTATGTGTAATTTGGTCCTTTCACAAACTTGTAGGAGAAATGGACCAGGTCTTCTTTTGCTCTTCTGGAATTCTCTGGAATCATGGTATGATTGGAAGGATAGCATTGAAGTTGCTGCTTTAGTAATAGGCGCAACCAATAATTGCTTCATAAACACATGTCTCTTGCATTCCCTGTCTGTTGCTGGTCTTTCCATTCATAACTGGCATATGTTGACTTTCCTTAAGATGATTATTTGCCAAAGTTGGAGCAATTTTTTTTCCATGATGTAGACCATGTGATATATATACCTCTTCTATGTCAGATTTTTCCTTAGCGAAAAGATTTCTTTGGTTGCAATAGATTTGACTCGGGCAGTGTTACCTGTATGCTTGTTCAAATCTATCTCATTCTCTTTCACTCTCTTTACCTTTCTTCTCTGCTACCATTTCTTTCTCTCTCCATTTCTCTCTCCATTTCTCTCTTTAATTTCTTTTATGATCATTTTAGCCTTCCTGCTGTTTAATGCATTTATTATCTCTCTTTTTTGGATCGTTTTTATCACTATTTTTTTTTTTTTGGGGGGGGGGGGTTGTGCTCACTTTGAGAAAGAGTAAAATTACATATTTGCATATAGTTTAGAATCAACCTGGTGGGATTTTCACAAAATTGTTCTTTTATGAGTTTACTCACGACTGGTTTACTTTTTATGCCATTACCTTTGATTAATAACATTGCAATATATCAGAGTTTGGCAGCTATTGAGGTAAGTTTTATCAGCTGAAAGAAATTTTATTGAGGGGATTTGTCAGTTTACTGGATATGGTTTTGAGTTTGAATTTCAAGTGTCCAAGAGCACATGTATGCCTTGGTTAAGTTTTGACAATATTTGTTGACTTTTCTTTTTGTAGCTTTCTTTTTCTCTTTATTTGTGATTACATGTAACATCTTTGATTCCGTGGACAGTGGGCCATATCACTTTTCCTTTCAGCAGGCTGTCTTGTATATGGATCTGATTAACTATGGGTTAACGTCATACTTCTATCCAGATTGTTCTCTGCTGATAAAAATCTTTCATGGCTTTCATTGAATTCGATTGGTATCTCTTTTTCTGTATGCCTGATAATCCTACTTTTCTTGTTAGCAGTTGTCCTGTAATGAATTTAGGTAGGTACAAATGTACAAAAGGGTGATTTGCCCCTCCAAAAATGAGAGGAATAAATATCTTGTTAAAGGCAAGCTATTCAATATTATTCATGTAATGCACAGTTATGAGAGAATTAGCAGCAATAGCATTTACACTGCAGATGTACAGTGATGTATCAAAACTGCGCATTGCTGTAACCAATCACACATGACACATGACATATGCATGGTGCATCCTTGAACGAGTTTTATAACATTCCTAATTAGGACAGACTTTTACTGAAAATTATATTTTCGAACATATGGGAACATGATGTGCATGATTATCTTTCTCCAAGCTTGATTTAAAATAAATTCTGCTTGCTTGTGCACTTTGGTGTACTATAGGTATATGTATGGGCTTGGCTAACATTTGAATGTGTTTTTGTTCCGTTGTAGCATTCAGTGAATATTTCTTTGCTTACTAAGCTGTGAATGTTGAGTTTTAAAGCATTTATTGGAGCAGAGATACTATATATAATTGTGAAAGAGTGAATTTCAGTAAATGCAGCTTGAGTGAACATTGATTGCAGTAAACAAACTGATAAGTGTAGCCAAGGAGGTTGAAGTGAAATGTATGGTAGCATATTAATACTGGGCCTTAAAACAACCCACTTATGATTCAATATCATAATCTATGACTTCTTAATCTATTAACTAATAATGTTCTAACCTTTCATAAATTGGTAATTAATCTGGCAGCTTAATATGAATGAAGTGATCTACTTTTTGAACTTACCCAATATACAGTATATATGAAAAAATAACTTCGATTATATATTTGTATCTTAAGTGCAAGCAACTGTTATTTTCTTCAAATTTGAAAAAAAGGTGCTTAAAAATGAACTAATCAAATGAAACAATTTTAATAAATGATCGCTAAAACTTCAAAGAAAGCTCTAAATCTGATTTATGTTACAATACTGAACTTGCCTGTGCCTGCAAATAAAAAAGAAATTATTGTTACCACTAAAGCTCTTCAAATCATTTGAATTTGGTCTGATGGATTTGCTAAAATACTAAAGTTATACTTACAAATGAATTCAGAAATTATGCGCTTAAAGATGCATAATGATAGTTTTAATTGATTTGACCATACTAAAACCCACTGAGAACTGCGAGTGGAATTTTCCATGCAATTACACTGCTGCCAGCTCCTTATACACTGTCAATAGGGAAAATAAGGGGTGTATATTTCTGTACCGATGACCTTCTATTATAAATTCATCTTGTTGTGTATCTGTCTGAACAGACTGTCCTAGGAGATGATCAGTATGTGTTCACACGGCTGAATCAAGTCTTAGATGCGATGCCATCAACTCGGACATTGAGTCATGTCCTTCAGCCGAGACCGGCGACACCTTTCCATGGTGAGTCCATTGACTGCCTTTGTGCTGACCATTTGATAAAAATCAGTCTAGAATGTTCATTAAAGGAGAACGAATCCTTTGGAACAAGTAGGCTTGTGTCAAAACAGAAAAATAAAAAAATAAGAACAAAGAAATTTTGAGAAAAATCAGACAAATAATGGGAAAGTTACGAGCATTTGAATATTGCAATCACCAATGCCGTGGAGATCCTCCCATTGGCAATGCGACAAGGATGTATGATGTCACATCTGAACAACTTTCCCTTTGATAAACTAAAAATACACCCAAAATGTCTCTTTTTGCTTTTTCTTATGGTGATACAAACTCTTTATTCATGATGTATTCTTTAAAAATCTGTATTACATGCCTTCCTGTAGAAAGAACAAATGGTCTACTGATGGATGTGATAAAAGATGTAATTTAAGTGAAATATATACTAAAGTAATGGGGAGAATTGTTCACAAGTGACATTACACATCTTTGTCGTATTGCCAATAACTTTCTCAATATTTGTGCGATTTGTTGATCTGTTTCTTTGATTTTTCTGTTTTCACACAAGCTATCATGTCCCAAAGGTCTCATTCTCCTTTAATGTTTCGTTCAGAATATTACAAATCAATATTATGTTTGGGTGGAGAATAAGAATATACATATAGGTATGTCTGCTTGTTGTCACTCATTTCATGCTTCCATCGACCATATGAAGCAATATATTTTTGAGCCATCCCATCATTTAATGATAATGGAAGATCGCTGTGGTGGATCAACTTCATGCAACTTGATCCAAGTATGTATACAGGAGTGACGATGAGGTGCGTATTCAGCATCGGATCCTACAAAGCATTTCATGGGCCAAATTGTCTGGGGACAATAGAGACTCTATTATGCTTGTGCATGGGCTCATACACATCTTTGTCATAGTTGATGCTGGATACGCTAATGATGATCTGATTACATGTAGTTTGGAAACTTGGCCAAAGGCTATATTGCGTCTTTTAACAGGAATAGGCTTTCCCCGCTTTCCCCATTTTTCTGTCTCTGATGAAATGTAGGGATAAGAAAAGCCACTTGCAGCATTTCTGTGGAATAGACATAGTTCTGACATTTTACCTTAAGGGTGTCATGGTCAAAAGTCATAGACTCAGATTTTATTATGTATGGTGGTTTATTTTGTTTCTGTTGGTAACTTCCCTCTTCTGTATTTTCTTCCTACATGTATGTACTAGGTCCTTCTGTTGCCTCAGTGAATGGTACCGCCCTACAACCCAATGTTGCCAGCATGGGGGTGTACGCCAGCGCTAGCCGTTCACTCATCAAGAGCAAGCGAGAGACGGAGATATGGGAGATCTGTCATAACATCATCAGTAAAATACCCAAAGGATGGAACAGGGTGAGTTTTTACCAAAACATGGAATGAATGAGTGAGTTGGTTGATGCAGTGGGTTGGTGTGTGTGTGTGTGTGAGTTGGTGGGTGCATGTTCAGGTTTGTAGGTGAGTGAGTCTGTGGGTGTGTAGGTTTTTTAGTTGAGTGAGTGAGTGGGTTAGTGGATGTGTGGGTTATTAAGTGGGTTGGTGGATGAGTGAGTGGGCGATTCAGAGTGAGAGTGGGTGATTCAGAGTGAATGATTGGATGGGTAGGTGCCTCTTTGGTGGAAGATTCTGTGGGTGAGTGATTAATTACATGTGTAGGTGGGTGTGTGAGTAGGTGTGTGATGAGTGAGTGGGAGGGTGGGGAGGTGGGTAAATAGACCGGAGGGTGGATGAGTAAGTGTGTTAGGTGGGTGGGTGGATGAGTGAGTGTGTTAGGTGGATGGGTGGATGAGTGAGTGAGTGTGTTAGGTGGATGGGTGGGTGAGTATGTTAGGTGGGTGAGTGTGTGTGGATGAGTGAATGGGTGGGTGGATAGGTGGGTGGATGAATGTGTGAGTGAGTAGGTAGATGATTGAATAAGTGATTGAGTGAGTGAATCAGTGGGAGGGTGGATGAGTAGTGATTGGTTATGGGTGCAGTGAATGAGTGAGTGGATGGGTGGGTTATTGAGTGAGTGAGTAGGTAGGTGGGTGGATGATTGATATAATGAGTGAGGACGTGTGTCGGTGTATGATTGAAAGAGTGGGTAGGTGGGTGGGTTGGTTTGCTGGGTGGTTGAGTGAGTGAGAAATTTATGTCAGATAGTAATTAAAATAAGTGGTATTAATTTGAAATTGGAGTAGGCAACGATATTAAAGTATAGTTTAGAAATGTTTAAATAAAAGCCAAGACTTAACTCATTATTCTATTACATCATTACTGGAATTTTATTTTAAATAATCTTCCACAGTGTATATTAACCATAATTACATTAAATGTGAATAATGAATTAACATACTTCCATATTCTATTAAAGAGACCATACATGTTACTTTGAAGATTTGAAATTTTATTTGGATGGTGTTGTATATTGCTTGCTAATGAAATTCCATACATTTTTGGGAAGAACAAAAAAATGAAATTTCAATGTCTAAATACTTGCTTATGTTTGCTTTTTGTACAGGATTACATTACAGAGCGTGTTCGTAAGATCGGAGGTGATACGCCATTTAACCGCTTTGTCCTGCGAGAGATTGACATGATGATCAGACTCATAGCTGATCTCAAGGCTACATTCAACGTAAGTAATATTTCTAGGGAAGTAAATTAGAACATACGTAACCCTCCCTTCTCCGCCCTGTGTTGAAATCACTCATCGCAGTAATGGTAACAATATTCTTGGGGGGGGGGGGGGGGGAATAGGCCCTTCTCACATGCTGAGGCCAAGTTATGGAATCAACTCCGTCACTCCACTGCATTAGAGTGCATCTGAAGACCTATTTCTTCAACCTTTAAAGTTGAATGCCTTCGACAACTTAATCCAATTTTTTTAAAAATTAATTTTGTATACATGTAAAGCTAAATCTTGTGTTTTATCACTCACTGGTCTGACTGGCTTCCTTAGGGGGCTGGTGCCCTTATATGCTAGAGCTCCTGTGAGTTCTGAGCTGACAGGGCTTGCCCCTCGAATTGTCGTTGAACGGAGCAGCAGTTAGGATGGCACCAGCCCCCACCAGGATCTAGCTAGGAATTCTGGTGGGTGATGCAAAACTGTTATTTAAATTATGTACTTGGTAATATGGATAGTCCTTTATTTATGTATATTTTCTTCATGATTATGTTGTATATTGTATAATTGTAAACAAAATGCATTCCCATTAAATGGGGCAATAGACAGCAATATATGTATTTAAAAAGTGATTTCCAGATCTATATTATAACCCAGATCTTTGTTTTTTTTTGTTGCTTGCATACACTGTACGTCGTATGCATAAGTAAGTTGCGAAAGGGGCACAGATAAATTCATTCAAATCTTAGCGGGTGTTGGAAGAAAATATTTGCAACCAAAAACAAATTTCAGTTGCAAATTTTCAATTGCTAGATCGAGTTGAACTAAGCAAATCAATTTACTTCGGCAAGGAGCTATCCCTTTGAAGTCTTTGTGTATAATTGTTAGTTGTAAATCAGCGAATACATCTGTTGATCTTGTATCAATATTAAATGAGTAGCTTTATATGTCCATGTACATTTATATACTTGTTTATGAGGGGAAAACCTAGATAAAGTTTACCTTTGTTTCTTTTGTTATCCCCTGTGTGATATTTGTAAATTGATTTTGTACACTTTTATTTTAAGGATTTTGATTGAAATTCTATGAATTAAAGTCATAATATTCTTTTCATTATCTTTTGTTTTCACAGAAACTGAAAGTTTTGTGTGAGAGTCCGAATGAAACGTTTGGTGATCAGATGTCCGAGCGGTTGATTGATATTGCGGTTGATTTGTTCCATCATCGTATTCCGTCTGTCTGGGCCGAGATGTGTGGTGACTCGGCCCCGCCTCCTAACTGGACCCTAGCTCAGTGGATGTCTGATCTCAGCCAGCGATGTCAACATCTTGAAAGGATCATCGTACAGGTATACAATACCAAAAAAAAAAAACCCAAAACCCAAATGATATTCAATGTTTACTGCCCTGCCTCCTTATCAAGAAACAGATAATTTTGATGTCTTTTGTGCCCGTTTTTTCATTGCATCCGTGGCTAAGCATCTGAATACAGTGTCCCTTTTTATCAATTACGACGTACCAACTTATTCTCTATGCTCACCCACCATATAGTTCTATTGTTATTCCAAAAGTTTCAAAAACATTGGTATGACCAATCCTGACTTCGCAGTAGCGTTAGAAGTGATGCTCCAGTGGAGTTTTTTTAGAGTACAGTACTTTATTCAGACATTGTACATTGTATATTCCATACGAAATATTATTCAGTGTTTGGACAACTGTGATATTTAATTATAAACTTAAATTTACTCCTGATTATTGATTTCCACTAGGGCAAGGACAAGTTCCCAGCGTACTGGCTTGGGGCATTCTTCCACCCTCGTGCTCTGCTAGCCCTACTCAAACAGGACGCCATCAGGGCCTATGGACACAACATTGCACAGTCAGAACCGGTCGTCTTCCAGACAGAGATCACAGCCAGGGACAAAGACCATGTAAGATATTGAACTGTTTGAAGAAGTCTGGTCTATGAAGCATGTACCTGTAATTTTTCCAGAGTCAGAACTATTGTGAACCCAGAAGTCTGCTCAACTTGGGAGAAAATTGACCCAGAACTAGCCTATGACACATCCTTTGGCCTAATCCCAAGAGAAATGATATGCCCCAAACTTTCATTGGTGTTGATTTAGCTCCCAAGAAATGGTCACGAGTCATGTTTAAAGTCATGCTTAATCTTGGACCAATTTTAAGAAACATCCCCCAGGATATCTGAAAGACTTGAGAATGATTCACTATAACTCCAGGCTGCTTAAATCAATAACATGTTATGCAGGGCCTGTTCCAGACCTGCCAACGTTTTTGCAACTAAAATACGGCAGTACAATTTTTCTTTAAAAAATATGTTTTTCGAAAAAATATATACTTTATATTTTTGTTACAAAAAAGTAATGTATTGAGACAAATCATCTCCTTATGTCTCTATTTCATAAAACTTAGACAAATATGTTTATTAGATCAATGTAATTTCATGTCACTTGTTTTTTTTTTTAATCATTTTGTTAAAACCAGGGTGGGATATACACATCATTAAAAATTTTTTTTTCATCTGCAAGAGCAGTACACATTTTAGCTCGCATGCAGCTTGAGCGCCGCGGTGAGCGAGTGCGCCACGCATTTTTTTATGAAATACACTTTTTTTGGGGAAAAATGCACTTTTTTTGATCACAGAATACAATTTTTCATTCCCAGAGGTTGGCAGGATTGCTGTTGGGAGGAGTTCATAAGAGCTTAAGTGGCTACGCTGGGTAAATAAGAATTATTATTTGTATTATTATTGATATCAAACATTCTCTATTTTTTATGACAGGTTCGTGACCCACCCCAGGAAGGCATGTTCGTGTATGGTGTGTACGTCTGGGGATGCTCTTGGGAGAAGACCACGGGGGAGCTCCAGGACTCCCCTCCACGTCACGGTGCCACCCTCCTCCCGATCATCCACATCACCACCATGCCGTACAGCGAGAAGCCAGCTTACAACGAACAGAGGACCAGCGAGATGTACCTATGCCCCGTGTATCCTACCAGGATCTGTGCGAGGTCACCCGTCTTTCTCCTTGACGTCAAGCATGATAACATCTCGGCGTCCAAGTGGGCGTTGAGAGGGCTGGCGGCAACAATTAGGCCCTATTAAGAGGATGATCATACCTATTCCCCCAGGTGATAATATAAGATATCTGAATCCAAGTGGCCTGTGAAGAGGGCTGGCTGCAAAGTTCTCTAAGACCCTCCTAGGAGGGCGATCTCCAAAGTGGACTGTCTACAGTTGGAGCCATCTTGAAGAAGAACAGAATGCCCATGTTTGTCTTTTGTCTATTAAAGGAAAGATATGAATCATCTGTCCTACTCGCCCACAACAAAGATTTGGGCGTGTTTAAATCTTTTCTGTGGGCAAATCACACTTTGCACGCACTCCTGCGGGCAACTGCGCGCGAGATACCGGTTCGCTCAAAGTGGGTCTTCTGTGGGTCGCAAAAATAGTCACCGGCAAGCCACACGCAAGGCTTGTAGGCGATAAAACTTTCACTCCCATCGGTCAATATGATTTTTTCTCTGTAGGTCCTGAGAGGTTGATGGCAACTGTTAGACCCTCTCACGAAGACAATCACACCTGTCCTCGTCAACATGATCACTGATAAGTTATTCACGACATCTATAGCTTTGTATCTCAAAAAATTTAATGCTCATGGGATTAAAACATTCCAGCTGCAGCAACGTTAATTAATATACATATTTTTTTTCTTAAATGTCTGTTTCAATTTGCAAGTGATCATAGATTATCATGAGATTAAAAACAATGCAATTTCATTATTGGACATGCACTGTTTGCTTAAGTCCAACCTTTCATTCTTTCTATGAGTTGGACAAACATGAAATTAACTTGTCAAATGTATATTCCCATCAGTTGGTTCAAGTGTGAATGATACTTTAACAAGGATGGGTCCACGTTGATCCTTTGTTAACACGACATGGATCTCACAATAAAATCCTGTTTGTCACTTTGGTAATAGTCATATCCTAATTAAACCTTGAATTACCCGCTGGCACTGACTTAACAAAAACACTTCTACACTTCTTTGGAATGCTGGGTTTTTGTCTCACCTGCGAAGCAAAGTGAGACTATAGGCGCCGCTTTTCCGACGGCGACGGCGGCGGCGGCGGCGGCGTAAACATCAAATCTTAACCTGAGGTTAAGTTTTTGAAATGATGTCATAACTTAGAAAGTATATGGACCAAGTTAATAAAACTTGGCCATAAGGTTAATCAAGTATTACTGAACATCCTATTAGAGTTTCATGTCACATGACCAAGGTGAAAGGTCATTTAGGGTCAATGAACTTAGACCATGTTGGAGGAATCAACATCGAAATCTTAACCTGAGGTTAAGTTTTTGAAATGTCATCATAACTTAGAAAATATATGGACCTAGTTCATGAAACTTGGACATAAGGTTAATCAAGTATCACTGAACATCCTGCATGAGTTTCACGTCACATGACCAAGGTCAAAGGTCATTTAGGGTCAATGAACTTTGGCCGAATCGGGGATATCTGTTGAATTCCCATCATAACTTTGAAAGTTTATGGATCTGATTCATGAAACTTGGACATAATAGTAATCAAGCATCACTGAAAATTTTGTGCAAGTTTCAGGTCTCATGATTAAGGTCAAAGGTCATTTTGGGTCAATGAACTTTGGCCGAATCGGGGGTATCTGTTGAATTACCATCATAACTTTGAAAGTTTATTGGTCTAGTTCATTAAACTTGGACATTAGAGTAATCAAGTATCACTGAACATCCTGTGCGCATGTCAGGTCACATGACCAAGGTCAAAGGTCAATGAACTTTGGCCGAATTGGGTGTATCTGTTGAATTACCATCATAACTTTGAAAGTTTATGGATCTGATTCATGAAACTTGTACATAAGAGTAATCAAGTATCACTGAACATCCTGTTCGAGTTTCAGGTCACATGATCAAGGTCAAAGGTCATGTAAGGTCAATGAACTTTGGCCATGTTGGGTTTTTTGTTGAATAACCATCATATCTCTGTAAGTTTATTGGTCTAGTTCATAAAAAAGGGAAATAAGAGTAACCATGTATCACTGAACATCTTGTGCGAGTTAGAGTAGTATTCAAAGTGAGCACTGCTGCTATATTGAACCGCGTGATGCAGGTGAGACGGCCAGAGGCATTCCACTTGTTTTGTTTTTGTTTTGTTCAATATTCATGAAAGAGACACCTAAGAATTCAATGAAATTTGTTAAGCAGTCATCATCCTTTCACTCCTCATTTTGTACCTAAATTATTAATTTTTGTTTCCAAAATTTCACAGCAGGATTGAACTCGGTAACATAATGCCCCGATGACTGTTTTTTTTCCTTTTTCCTCTCATACAAATTATATGGTTACCAAAGTTGTATTAAACTCCCTTTTTTTATCCATACCATCAATTAAAATGAATTCAGTGCTGAAAACCTTGATGAATACTATCTTCTTGGATAAGTATATGGATATTTATGATTCAAATTTTTATTCATAGTGTAAAGAAACAAGCATTATTAGTACGATTTGTAAATATGAGTTTGAAGAAGGATGTTTGTATGGTCTGATATGCAATAATTTGAATGACAATTTAAAATTCCATTTTTGCAGTGATTTTTGGGGGGTTTATTTCAGAGTTCAGCATGGTCTTCAGAAGATGAAAACGATGCAAGTCTATTAATGTATATGCTATACAACAGTGGCATATCACCGCTAAATACGACTGACTGAATGTACATACATAAATTTTTAAAATGAAATGTAGATATGTTGTGTGTGATATATATGTATATTATATATGAGTTGTTTGTACATGATTGTACTTTTCAAACTGTACGGAGCTTTCAAAGTGAACCAAATTATGCATTATGAAAATATAAAATTTTCAGCTGTACATGTATTTAATATTTCATTAACGACTTCCATCCATACAGATGTGAACCAAAGCATATTTGCGATTTTCTTCCGTCCTCTGCTTCTGGAAATGTTTTCCAAATAAAGTTTTGTGATGATTTTTCAATAATGCTTCTTTCAGTTGTAATTATTTTGTGTCGTACATTTACATGTGTAAGGTGAACAAAGAAACGAAAATACAACTTCTTGACAGACGAGTCATGATATATATATCCCTTCACTTTAATATTTCATCACCTTCCGTTTTACAATACAAATATATATATTCTTGGTAAAACCATTCCCCGGATTCTCATACATAAATATTCATAAAAAAGACCAACAGACGCATAACACAAAACATGCAAAAAGGCACATTTAAAAGGGAATACAATACAAAACAGACAGAAATACAATCATCAAGAAAGCACTTTGAGGAATATTGCTAGAAAGAATTTTTGAAAATGGAAGAGTATATTCAACATATCTAAGTTACAACATATACCATATCATGCTCAAATAACACTTCCCTTTTCCACCTTAGAGAGGTGGAGGAGGGGAGAAACAGATATTTTTGTACCATGCAATATATAGTTACTGTTCTTCCTCAAAACTCATGCGCATTTATACTTGTAATAAATAATGAAACAATGTATGTAAATATCTAAATATTTTTCATTAGACCTATTAGGGGGGGGGGGGGGGGGTGGTTACTCTGGGGACACTACATCACTATTTGTCATGGATCCCCCTGCTTTTCAAGCCTCTGGCTTTTCTAGGGCGTTCGATCCTCACATTTTACAATGTACATATCTACTCATGTGATTTTTTACCTCATAAATAAATTGAATTGAATTGAATGATTCGAAAAAAAAACATCGACCTCTAATACAATCCCACCCACTTCTCAGACATGTGAATATGAATTTGCATGAATTTGGCCAGGCCAACCATCATGCCAAACTTGAGTAAATTTGAAATAACATAAGAAAATCCAGAGTACAAATTAAATATTGATCATACTAAAAACAAATCAAATTCATTGTATTAAGATAAAATGTTAAAAGATAAGGAATATTCCATATTCTGACAAAAGTTGTGATTGCAACCGTGGCCAGACAAAAATCAAATACTTAACAATCGGAATATTTTTACTGTTATAGTAGAGCCATGCATGTCTATTCACTTCATAACCAATTCTATATAGGCCTATATATCAGACGTGTCATTACAAAGGTCATCTCTCCCAGCATCTAAATACAAATATATTACTACCGGTAAATATTATTTGTGTATAAGGTACCTTCAGATGTTATGGCCACTCGCATTGGATAGCACTGGCAATCACCAGTGGTGATCACCAACATGTCATTCAGACGTTAACACCACTTGCGTTTGCAAAACCGACACAGGGATAGTAGCGACCTCTTTCTAAACGTAACATCATATCTTTATTACTGACCCCTAGTAACCCTCGATCCTACAGAGATAAAGAGAAAATCCAGTATGGAACCATATCTACCCTGTTATTGCAGAGTCTATTACTGTATGTATTGGTATATTGCATCCCTGTTCCATGCACCTACATAATACACACACAAAACTCCCCTTTCAGATTTTAAAGAATACAAATATATCGTCTAACTGATGAATTATAGGTAAATCTGTTATCAGATTTGATTTATAGTACTACCATGTATCTTACAATTCTCATTGCACTTATCAGAGACTTTTGTGGCATTCTTTCCACGGGAAAAGCAGTCTCCATGTTTATATTTACATGTAAATGTCATTATTAATTATTTAGATAGAAATAAGTGCTGCTAAGATAAGATCAGGGCCCTGTCTTACAAAGAGTTACGATTGATCCGAACCATCGTAACTCTATGGAAATCCATCAGTGTAATAATTTTTTCTATGAAAAATTTGCACATTGTCCTTTTTATGCAAAGAGAAGCACAGCTAGAAAATATTTTGAACAAACATGCATAATAGAAGTTGACGTTGCTGGCCATTCATAGTTGCGATAGATTGGATCAATCGTAACTCTTTGTACAACAGGGCCCAGGATTAAAATCTACAGATTAGATATCAATTAATAGTATACATTGATTAAATGCACAAACTAGTTGAACAATTCCATAGGAGAGGTTAATTGGACAAACATTCGAATGGATTCATACAATGCAGTAGGTGAATACACCATCATGAAATCTAACTGAAAATTATGAAAAATTACAAAACCCTAGAGAACAAAATCATCTCATAAAGCAGCATTAGTTGGAACATATCAGGCCTATCAAATGCAAGATAAAAAAAACCTCACATGACATTACTGACTACAGACAGAGTACCCTCTACGATCCAAGTTGTTCTATTTGCATAGGTGACATACACATGTACCTACAGTACCCCTAATGAAGAAACAGTTTTACATCTAATTCAGAACAAAGTTTCACAAACTATGGAACTACATTGTGCGACAACAAGAGTAATATGTGTTTATGAGTTGTTTCATTTTCTTATCCAGTAGTCATAAATGTAACCAAAAAACACCCAGGAAAGCGAGAGACATCTACTTTGTCACACAGTATGTCATTTATACTTGGAAATCAAGAAGGAAAATATTGAACCAAAATTAAAAGGTTGAGTTTTAATTGGACATTAATATTATAAAATAGCATGACAGGAAATCAATAATTCTAAAATGAATGTAAATAAATTGATGTCATGTGATCTTCAACCCAGCAGACACATCTGACTGAAGTTTGATTTCACAAAGTTTACAAAGGCATGGAAAAGTTTCAACATTTAGAACAAGACTGATCATGAATAAAATTGAAAAAAAAATATATAAATGATTAATTTCTGCATGATTTCTGGAAGAGCTATGTTTAAACAGTGGCAATATAGGAAAGTCGCAAGTGATTTATATTTTGCTATAAAATATTTATTATAAATTGATAAATCTTTTTCAAAAGTTGTGTGAAATATTAAATGAAAACCAATACTCAATATCAAACGTAATCAACAAAACTAATTATAAAATTTTAAGAATTTTGCTGGAATAGCAACAAGAGTAATGTAATAATTGAAGGTGTTTCTAGATACAATTATTAGATTTCATATCATATAAACATTGGGGTTAATTATATTCAAAGTCACTAACATGAAGGAACATGATAAATGGCACCAAAAGATGGAAGACAGTTTTCTCAAAAAAAAAAAAAAAAAGCATCAAAATGATTAAAAAGTATGCTTACAAAATACTAAAATATGTGCTTTCCTTCCCAAACATGTAACTAACATAATGGAATAACTGGGGGAGATACACAAGAAATAAACTTCACTGTATTAAATGATTTTACCCAAATATGGTTCTTACATTTTAAACGATAAAAAAAAATACTATTAATGTATCCAAGCGAGTTGTTTTCAAGGTACAATATAATATCAATAATCTTCCTTTCCCCATGCATTTATACTGTGCACATCTCTGTTTCATTAATTGCAAAGTTCCACTTTCAAAAGTATTTGACACAAAGGAACTCGAAAAGGAGGTGGAATAAATAAATATGTAAAAAAAGGGAATAAATACAAACTGAATGGTATTTACACGTTCATGCTGACTTTATAGAAGTACCCTATAATATCTAATCCATGATTATTAATAATGGGAATCTGTATCATCAGAAATCTTGAATTCAAGGTAACTCTATCTCACTCTATCTCTTGCGTCTGTATAACGGTCATTGGTGTACATACAGCCCCCCAAAATCATATATAAACACCTCACGAATACATTATTACATCCACTAGTTTTGAAAAGGACACTTAATGAGCTTTGTAATAGGCTATTTCAAGGAAAAATCATCAAGTGCTTATTGAGATTATATTTTAAAAAAACTCCTGGCTCGAGAGAGTGGATTTGTATATCATCATTTGACAAGTAAAAGGGCAATATAGCTGATATAATAAAAAGCATCGGTTTTTGTTTTTTCTTTATAAATTTCTTGACAGAGTATTGAAAGCCCTTTCTTGTGATGTCTTCAAAATTACCAAATTATGAGTATTTTCGTAGAAATTTGATAACAAAGAAGGTGCATATTGCTTCCGAATGCCAATTTTGGCTAATGGAAGGGCATTATTTGAATCATAACTGGTATTTTTTTTTGCGAACGATAGTTTCATATTGCACTTTTACTTACCGAACAGCAATATATAAAATAAATTCATATGCAGAAGACTATAGACATTGGAAGACGCTATATTTTGAGAAGCTTTGACCAGATCAAGATGATGAATGATGATGAAAAAAAGACAACATACTATTTCACTGGCAGTACACTTTACCTCAGTTTGTGCCACAGCACTTGTAGGTTGACACTAACGATTCTTTATAGCAGAATGTGGTCCACAATGTCACTTCAGTTTCATTCATAATCATTATTGTTGCAAGTACAAGTAGACTTTGAAACTTCTATCTTTTTCACAGTAAATTATTTGTGAATTGACATGTCACTGCCTCAATTTCCAAATGCCTGCAAATCTGTTTCACTCATGCTAATCAGTATGCTCTCTCACCGGGCAAAAATACGAAAACAATGAAATCACTGTATACAAATGCAAATTGGCAGCGTTTTTTTCAAAGGAATCTTGCAAGTTCATCCATGTTAAATCCATATTTTATTTTATCAATTTACTAACTGGATAAAAATAATCATTGTTGCCAATTTGAGTTGTGAAGGCAGATTAATTTAAATCTTGAAAAAGCTAGAATTGTGTATCCATTTGGATTCAAACACACACATAAATATGAATAAGTGGGACTGCTATATTGCTTCATATACATGTATGAATACACCATGCTCTGTAATGCCCAAAATGATTTGCAATATATCCTACTGAAAATACAACTGTTTCTCACTGAATTACTATCAAAGAATGTTATTGATTTGAATCAATATCAAGTTATGGAAAGCCGTAGTAGGTTCCATTGGCCAATCAAGCTATGGAAAGCCAAATAATTTCAGTGACCTTGACTAATATGGGCCTTTCCGTTGCAATATCACTCTCTATCACCATGCATAGTGATGTACATAAATTAAAGATCATCGGATTGGAACGCAACGTACTTCATTAACAACGCTACTCATTGGATGAGTTTGGTTCATACGGTTTCTAATTAATGATTGGGAATGCTGCTTTAAAGACAAAGCACGCAGTCATGGGTTGAGTGTAATAAGGTCTTTCCGGACTTACTAACAGCTGCACAAGGACGCAAAGTTAACTAGACTTTATTATATTGCTACAAACGATCTGTCGCTCTTTGCTAATTGGAGGTTTATTCTCCCCCTATCAGAGGCTTCAGTACACTTGATCAACATTCTAGTGGACTATATAGTCTTGACCCCTTATCCAGAGGTTCGTACCTAGGTTACCATATGTCATGAGTTGATGGGTCATTAGCAACTGGTAACCATTGTAATGATAATGCCACATGCACCAACACCGATGGTTCAACCTTTTGACCTCTATCACTGAAAGTTCTAAGAAGATTCACAAACGCCACAGTGACAACAATGGCTCCACTCATGACTGCACGTACGTTGATGACGACAGTGTTGCCATGGCAATTTATGTGTGTTTATCTTTGTTGAATGATGCTCGGAGAGTGAGACATGCCTCTACCCATTGGTTGTGATTGCGTAACATCTCCTGCCAGAGTTGGATCTCAATGCCTGTTGAATCCTGCCACTCCACGCTTCGACCATACGACTTACCTACATGCATATGAAATCAAAGGAGAATTGAACCATCAACATCGTTGTTCATGCACATGGAAATGTATATATAATAAGGACATTTGTATATTGGACTTACAAAATGTATACGAGTTTTACAATTATAAGTTACGGTAAGTTTATGAACAGTTACTTTTTCTATTTAGCAATCAGTCTTATCCACATGGTCTAATTGTAGTTAATGTACAACCAGTAATACACTGTAGTTCACCAAACCATTTGGTGTAATTGGCCTGTTGCATAAAAATGACCAGTATGCACTTTGCCATCCCATGGTACCTTGCAATGGAATCCTTAATTCTGATTGGCTGTTTAACATTGTTACCATGGTAGTTACCATTGGATGGTAAAGTTACCATAATTGTAACCTTTAAGCAACGATGCCCTGGAGCGTATTTACCACACTGTTTAGTTTCTAGTTAGGCTATATCAGGGTACACGTGTGTGTGAGTGAGGGGCAACCTTAATCTTACCCGTGCCTGAGCCAAGACTGCCATCCCAATGGAAAGATATACTGGAGTGTGTGTGTGGGGGAGGGGACCTTGTTCACCTCCAAAGAATCAAGAATATGAATTAGTGGGTGGGTGGGGGGAGGCCTTACTCTTACCAGTGCCTGAGCCAAGCCTGACACCACCAAGGAATGAAGACGATCCTATCTCACTATCCCAGACGCCAACCTCTAGCGCCCTCTCCTTCAGGATGTCTTCAGTGACATTGGGAAACTCTAGACTCTGCTCATAGGATGGGTTCAGGGTGTTCCGCATCGTAGCTGTCTTCTTCTTACCGTTCTTGCTTCGGTCAGGTTCCAAGTACCTACAAACACAAAGTTAAACACAATACTCTGGTATTTACCTAGAATTTATCAACATAGCTGATATTTCACAAAGAATTAAGTCTGACTAAAGATAGTAAATTCTCAGTTGCATGGTCTAAATGTATCATCACATTGGTCAAATCATGCTCAAGGAATGCGCTTTGCAAGGTATTTATCATCAAAGAGCTTTTGTGTCTACATATATGATCAACGAAAACTATAATAAAGTTTATTATATCCTCAAGAATTTTATACAATATCATCACCTTATACACAAATGTCCATCTTTCTAAGACATATAAATCTTTCTCGGTGAAGAAATGGTCGAGACAAATTTGATATATTTTTTTCCACATGGCACATGCAATGTAAGTGCTAACCAGAGTAGGTCAACAAGATTGTTGTGTATTTTGTGGCACCAGTAGGAGAGAGTTTGGACTTACACTTTGATGTAAGGGTTAACAACAGCCCCGACTCGCTGAGGCGTAAGGTTCTTTGCTTCCTTGATGTGAACCTTGAGACTTCCTCCAATCTGCTTGGCGGATAGGCCTTTCTTTTTGCGTCGCAACGAGGACTTGGACTCGCTGGTTCCATTCTTGTTCTTATTCTCATCCAGTAGGGTCTCAAACATGAGGGCCAGGACTATGTCTCCCTTGTAGGAGATAGGCTTGGTCTCAGTTGGTGCGACCTGTCAGGGAAATTAAAGGTATATTACTTACAAAGAACAAACTTCTTCTTATGGCGAGTCCGCTATCTGCTTTTGCCAAACTTGAAGATTCTTTCAGAACTTGGGGTCATGTCTTCAATCTTTGTCACCTCCAGGAGCAGATTTGTAAACTCTACTTTGTGTCATACTGGTCCTTTTTTCACATGACAGTATACATTCTATTATTTTGACAAATAATAAACTTTTGCACTAAAATGCTTGTCAAAAACAGGAATTTTGATTAATTTACAAGATCTGATGTCATCTTCAGCTGATGGCATACAAGTCACTGAGAAACTTGATTAATACAAGGAAGGGTCTTCTGTTGCAGGAACCCTCAACCCATTCACCTATCTTGTGCTTGTCCATTTTTTTAAAGTGAAAATAGTGCCACCCTCTATTAAGTCCTAGATCCACCCCTGGGCCCTGTAAAGTAAGCAATAAATCGCTAATTTCAAAGAACAATTATTCTGATGGGTGCTTAGTCAATCAACTGAGCAAAATTTGCATGCAACGATGGTCATGATAGACCTTTTCATGTAGCGATTAATCACTATAACCTTTATGTTACAGGACAAAGGTTGTGCTTAACCGACAAAAACTCTATGAAACCCCCAGCAGGGCTACCCAAATGACCAAACACCGACATATGGAGTGTTGTGGCCCAGTGGATCAGTCTTCGGGCTTTGAAACAGAGGGTCGAGGGTTTGAAGCCCAGCCATGGCGCAATTTCCTTCGGCAAGAACTTTATCCACATTGTGCCGCACTCGACCCAGGTGAGGTGAATGGGTACCCGGTAGGATTAATTCCTTGAACGCTTTAGCGTCTATTAATATGGTGGCTCAGCTACAGCCGGGGTAATGATATGATACCAAGTATCAAAGCGCAGTTGAGTATATGCACATAGTAACTGCACTATATAAATGGACATATTATTACTTTTATTATTATATATCATTGAATTCTTCCTACCCTTGTCATTAGCTGATGCCACTTGACGGGATAGCTGGTGAGATCCACCCCATCCAACGGCAGCAGAACCTCCCCAAGGAACATGTTATGACCAAATCGATCATAGTGCCAGACTGCCACACTGAGGGTCCTGGTCTCAAGTTCGCTCTGAGAGATAGGGTACTTGAGGTTCTCGCTGTAGTTGGGATTGATGGTTCCCTTTTTGGTCCTGGTCTTACGCTTGCTGTTCTTGGACTTGTCCGGCAAGAGATAGGTCTTGATGTACCTATAGGGACAGAGAACATGGGTATAACTAGACTACAACTGAAGTCGATTGAAAGCATTGCTTCTCGATTATATCTATCCATGCACACATGATAAGTTGACTTCATTCAATTATAAAGTAGGACTACTCCATCAATAAGTGAAATTGTCATTATGATGATCTATCAGGAACTCAATTGTCAAATCTACAAAACAGAGTACAAATGGTCATATGGCTTTTTATTATTTTGTATCAATTGTACCTGTCAAAATCATCAGAATTTTTCAACATAAGTAGGTTTACATTGCCCCCACCCTCCCCATAGAGGATCAAGAAACTAAAATGGATCACTAATGGGCCGAAATGGCTGGCAGGAGGACCTCGACTGAGGATCCAGCTGTTCTGGAGGACATTTCTCTGCACAAAGTGTGTTTTGATTATCTCTTCTTGGCAGTGCTAAGACCCTGTTCCAAAAGTCATCAATCTTGAAATATAAACACAGAATTTATTACCTTACAGAACAAATTTAAAATATCTAGATCAGATTTGACGTTATTAACTTACGGATCCGATTTGTTCCTCTTGGCGTCAATGGGCACCAGGTCTCGGCAGCCACCGATCTTGACTTCAAAGACGTTGGTCTTGAAATTATAGCCTAGTCCAAAGCTGACGTCACCAGTGATGGGGTACTTTCCGTAGAACTCTTCCCCAGTACTGTAGAGACTGGTCAGACTAGACGTACTACCCTGTTCATGAGATCAAATCACCAAATACATTTCAATAACGAGCCTACAATAAGGTCTGCATATGTCAAGCATCAGTAAGACAAATAATAACCAAGTCCTAACAGAGGGCAATGCCATAAAATGATCAATCTTTTTAAACATCTGACCCCCATTTTTCTCAAGTTTTACTTCATTTTATAAACTGACCAATACATGGTCCTTTGA
Organism: Lytechinus variegatus; assembly: GCF_018143015.1. NCBI lineage: Eukaryota > Metazoa > Echinodermata > Echinoidea > Temnopleuroida > Toxopneustidae > Lytechinus > Lytechinus variegatus. The sequence goes on along the minus strand of NC_054743.1, from coordinate 34,738,882 downwards.
GAACACTACAGACTGTAATAAGAAAAAGAAATCAGAGACAGAAAATTTCATGAAGGTCTCACATATAGGGGGTCAGACGTACATGTTTTATGGAATTGCCCATGACAATAAAGGTAACTTTGCCACTGCGATGAATACCACAACAACCTTTATACTGACATTAAAGTACCATATTTTAAAACAAATTTGTGAAAAAGCCCACTGCAAAATGCAAATAACTGCAAAGTATGTCATATATCATTCAGTAAAACAGATCTTTGGTCAAGAGAGATCCAACTTCTAAAGGGAGACTTGCCTACATTGTCAAATCTAAATTCCATCATTGTTACCAAAAGCTGCTTCATATTATCTTTACATAAAGAGATATTATTTTTTTCTGATGATTTACATTGATATTAAATTTTTTGTCTAATCAAGTCTACATTTCAATAAAATTTGAATCTAGCATAAACTGTACATGTAACTAGGCAAAATTCTTTGCACACTGAATTAATTTTGGTGGATTATAATAACGATTGCTTCCATGATATTTTCTTTAATTCAAGATTTCCATATTGCACTATTGATATTCATTGTTATTATTTCGATGTTGTCCAAGAACTGTTGCCTTTTATTAGCTTATCTAATTTGAAGGTAGGGAAGAAAACTAATTATTACGATAGAAATATTCCATTGTACGAATGTGCAAGATTGCAACATCAGCGCGGAAAGGGTTAAAAGTTTATAGAATCCTGTATCTCTCTTCTCTTTTTCGTTAACTTGTTAACAAAAATACACTTCTGACACATTTCGAGAAGCTGAAAAGACCTCCATCGACAATCACATTGATCACATGCTTATTGATATCACTCAAAATATTCATGTTTTTTTCAGTAGCCATTTCTGGTTTAAAAAAAAATCATTTTTCATGCTTAGACTGTCATAACTCTCAAATGCCCTGCAACATAAAAGCTACAATAATAAATTATATTCAATCATAACTGTATATCTATGGCAACCCATGTGCAATTTTTTTTTAAATATTGAGCGTAGCTCTTTATATTACGCATTACCCTGACATTATTACTGTATACATGAAATCAATCTACCAAATTCAGTCATATATGGACCTTCTAGGAAGGCTAGTTGCTATCAAGGGGTACCAGGAACATGCGCATCATTATTCTCAATTGCATAAAGTTTAATGAGTATGGGCCAGGGTACAATGACCTTTGCACACATTAATAATAATAATAATAACAATAATAATAACAACAACAACACCAATAATAATAAATAATACTAATACTACTTGGGTCAATAAACGTGCATCACATAAAGCAAGTTGCATGTCCCTATGCGCTATAGGAAGAGTAAAAATAAATACATAGTCTCACAGTCCAATACTTTTTTAACTTTTTCTACCCTTTTTCTTTCCCATTAATAGGTACTCTCCTAAAAAGGAGGGAATTTTGAGAGATTTTTTTTGTATTTTAAAATCATTTAGAATGACCTATTGGACTACTCAAATAACCTCTAGTTTTCACTCATAAAGGCGTGAAAATAGATATTTCAATCTTGATTCACTCTAAATTATTATTTAAAAAAAAATCAAAATCAGTCACTTTGTTCAAAGAAACATTGCGAAGGCAAAATATACAAGATCTACGATAAAGTTGGTCTAACTTTGGTTGAATCAAAATAAAAACTTAATCTAATCCTAAAAAAGTTCGCCTGAAAATCAAAATGTTTGACAGTCATTATGTTGGTCTCCTATCAAATTTGAGGTTTTTGTTTGCATGATAAACATTTAGTCTATTTGCAATTTGATATCTTTAAATAATTGTTTTGTTTTGTTTCCTTAAACATGAACCTGGCCCAATGTCTTCCATTTATATCTTGAAATTAGTTTCATAAATGTTTAAGATACTTTAATTTCTGCAATGGCACTGAGTGGACATTTCATAAAGCTGTTAAGAACAACTGGTGATCCTTTCTTGTGGTAAATGATATTCATCATAAATGTAAAGTTATGATTTTTTAGAGCATAAGAAAGGTTCACCAGTCATCCTTAAAGTCGCTCTTAACTTATGAACAGCTTTATGAAATACATATCTCATACCCCTTTCATAAACCCAATTAAAATGAATTAGGCGGCTAATAGCAGCATAATTTGGTCGTAAAATTGGAGGAGGACAAGAGTTATCCGCATTACTCTGATGCTGCTATTATCCGCATAATAGCAGCATCGGGACAAGATTTTGAGTTTATGAACGCATTTCCAAATAATGCGGATAATTGCCATGGTGCGGTCACAAGGTCACCCTTTTCCAACACAACCGCATCGGAGGGGGCGTGTCCAGTTGTCATGGCGATTATCCGCCTTTTTCAGGACGGGCGCTCGTAAAAATAATGCGGCTTATTTTCGGAGTTTATGAACGCAATTTTTATTGAATTATCCGCATTACATGTACTCTTAGGCGGCTCATTGGAGGATAGGTTTATGAAAAGGGTATCATTTCACCAATTCAATTTCATCACTGATATTTTTACTTCAATCAATTCAACTGACAAACCCAGATACCCTGTCCTCAATAACCTTGCACTGTGGAACACTAAGTTCTTTCAGACCAACTGTAAATATTACTGTTTTGAAAAGTTGTCAGATCTGACTTTTCTTGATTTGGATGGGTTGGGAAGCACTGGTACTATGAGGTATTTTGAGGTCTCAAAAATTTACTGGTATTTTGCCGATTGGGTCAGTCTGAAAGCACTTGATGGTTCCCAACAAATCTAATCAAGATTATTCTTAACTAGGCTACTTACACTGCTTTCAGTAACCCACTGATTATTTTTTTGCTGATTTGGACCAGTCCAGGGCTAAGGTATAATTTTGAATTTATGAATGGTGCGGGCTATCTTAATTTGTTTGCGCCATGCCTTGGCCAGTTTGGTGCTGCTTTAATCAGCATCAGACCAGCGCCAGGCCAGCATGCCTACATATTTGTGTGATCATAAAAGTAGCACGGTTCTGCAATTTTTGTTGTGTGGTGCAGAATATTGTTTAGCACAGGCCTGGTGCGGAAAAAAAATTCATGAGTTACTGACAACAGTATTAGCAATTTATATGCTTACTACAAAAATGCACCTGGTAACACTAACAATAAATAAATTGAGATTGATCTGAAATCACAAATAAAGTCAGTCCTTAAAAGACCTACCTCTCCTTCTTCTACAGCCTACTTGTACAGTTATAGGGGGGGCAAGGACAAATTAAACAAAATCAATTCAGTGATGCAAATTTGAAACTTGAAAATATCATCTACTGCTTTTGATTTTCAGTAGGGTTTTAAGTATCCTCTTATTCTCCTGCAAATAATTAGTAAAACATCACTTCTCAGAACACACGGCATGTGCAACAAATACACTCTAAAATAACAGCTGTGAAGTGCACGTTAAACACTGGTGATGCTGAAAATAAAACAAGAAAGCTACATGTACATCTATCATATATTAATAAAAGTGCAATGCAATGCAATTCAATTTTACAAAACTATTCATCCTTCATGTCTTAAAGTGCAATCAAACACAGTTTACTTGATATTAATGTAACAGATAACGACAAGGCAAAGAACAAGATGCACATCAAACCATTTTATACCTTACGGTGCAATTTTCTCCTTTCTAAGGCCTGTTGAGCAGGGAAGTAGAAATTTGCATTTATAATGATATCTTTACTGAGGCAGTTACAACTATGAAGAATTCATTCAGGATTCACTTTTTAAATGTTGGTAAGATATGAGAATTCATTTAAATGCAGAGGGTTTTTATTATTTTTATTCAATGTAACTGATATTCTATGATGTTAAATTTTACTACAAGTCCAAGATGCCAATCAACTTATTCAAATTGATCTTTTCTTGAAAGAATATAATGATAAATTTCCTTTTATTCTATTTTATTATAGTCTATTCTATTTTATTCTATTATAGTCTATTCTATTCTATTTTATTTTATACTAATCTTTTCTAAATCTGTTCTATTCTGTTCTATTCTATTCTTATCTCCTCTCCCCTAACCTAGAATGAGTGATTGTTAATCACTTAACGAGACAAAATATACAACTGATGCAAATAAATAGGTGGGATTTTCATTACTACATGTACCTTAAGATGAAATGGGATTGATTTGAAGATATTGGGTTATCTGTTAGCCAGGGCATGAAATTTGAGTGAAGTATGTATCTGACTCATGTAACATTTAACATCTAAACATGGCACAACACATTTATCACTGATGAAAGTGACTTGAAATCAATATGAAATGTGAGATGTTGGCAATGTTTGTTGGCAATGTAATTTGGCACGCAACTGCACATTCAAGTGTGACTCTAAATCATACTATACTCTTTGTGAAAAACCCCTCAGAGCTTGAAATAATCCAAGGCAATCAAAAGCTATGGATGTGGGTGTCATATTGACTTGTCTAAATACCCTTGACTTATCTAAGGTGTGCAAGACTGCATGCTTCTTCAGGCCTGCATTGAAAATGACAAAGTTGTACACATGACATCTGCAACGTAACGTTCATAGCTTCACAAAAAAGGTAATTTTTCATGATTTTGAGATCAGACTGAGTGTGTTCCCATCTTATCACACCAATCAGATGAACCTCTTAAGCAATTTCTTCTGTACCCATAATGAACATTGAAAGGCACTTCTACACCAGGTTGATGCCCTACCTTATGCAGCATATTTGACCTTGACAATCTCTTTTCTACTGGAGTGGATGCGGTCGTGGAGGCAGTACTGACTGATGATCGCGATGTGAACCTATGTAATGAGTCTCTCTTTCTTTCTGGTCTGTCTTCCCCAACTACCGATGATACTTGTGACTTCTTTTCTTCATCTGGAATTCTTGGTGCCTGTGGTGCTCTGTGTTCAATGTCAACCTCGGCATCCCTGACCGCAGAAGCTGCAGAATTGTCCAAAGATGGCTTGACCTTTGAGCCAGGGACTGTTGCAAGTTTTTCTAGGGTAGGTTCTCCACCTGAATGTCCATTAGAAGGTCCTTTGGCAAGATCATGATCGGCGATGACAGCATCTGATCCGGAGACAAGTTGTCCATTCTGATACCGGACCCATTCTCCGGTGTTGGGATCCTGATCGAATCAAATGGGAGGCCATGATGATCAGTGATGTCAAAGAGCATTGGTGAAGAGCAAGGGTTCCGGAGTGAAAGGGGTGTGATCGAGTCTCAAGGATCAGTGAATGGATGATGGAAGTGTCGGGTTAGTGTGAGAAGTCTCCTGGAGAACAAAGACTGTCCTGGGGGACACTTAGGTGTGATGATTACATACAATCACTAGTGCTTCTGGATGACCCGAGTGTTAGGTGCAGTTGGTGCTGGATGATATTAGTGCATAGTACTCATATGGTGCAAATATGTTATTCTCAAGACAAACTATAACAATCTACAAGCATACAGATTCACAAAGTATTGGTGGTACATCGTATGAATAGGGGGGTTGGTATGGGTTTGAGTGAGTTGGTGAGTAGTGTTACAAGGTTATATGAATAAACTTTTGAGTGTTAGTCTCCAGGTCCTGGTAATAACAAAAGCAATTCCCTATAGAACTACTGGGTACACTGGGAATACTCATCTCATATGTATTTGGGTACATTTACAATACAAGGGGTTAAAATGATGTCTGCCAGTCTGCATGTACCTAAACAAATTCAGTATTAAATGCATAAAGGAGAGTAATTCTTAACAACAAGATTCCTTTATTTTCCTCTCTCCTTGAAATTCTATATCAAATATAGGTCTAGAGATCAACAAATCTGGAAAAAAAATCACTAATGGGTTTTGGAAGAATTGTATGATACTTTCCCCCCCCCTTTGATTTTGAAGAATGTAGCTTCTTTCATAATTCCTCAGAGGAACTACTTTGATCACAGACACTGATGGAAAAAATGATATTTGTTTACACAATCGATTGGGGGTCCCTGGCAGGATGTCATGGAGAACTGCCTGCCATAGAGATACCATTCAATCTCAGGGATCGTCACACCGAAACAATTAAACATGGATATGCAAACTTATGCTCGTCAAGTGATTTTGTAACTTAATCCTATCATGGGTAATTCCATGCTACAAAAATCAGCCATTTTCACATTTTTCCACCAGCTGTCCAAACAAATTTAATTTGATTTGTCATACGGGACATCTCTTCATCCCACATTTTCATCTTTAATTCACCTAAAGACAAATTTTGGTTTGATTGTCATTTTTTCACATGACTACCCACAAGAACTTTATCACTGCCTAAAAAAGGAAAATTATTGCTCAAGCGTTCAGTTTAGAGATATACATGTATGACACACATGGAATCACCCTCCTATGTTTCTTGATATAAAAAAAATTAATTGAAGCTGCACTTTTCAAGCAAAGATATAATTTCTTCATATTTGATATTACCAGAATAGAAAATTCATGAAATAAAAAAATCAATGGGATTAACTAATAAAATGGCTTGATATATATATATATATACATCAGTATTCCCTTTCAAAATTACCCACGTGTGACAGACCCGTCAGGATTACAACATCATATTAAGTCCAGTAGACCACTACACATTTGATGAAAGCTCGATTTCAAGGTATTGTGAGACTAGATTTATCTACATAATACTTGAATTTTATTACAGTCATTTAGTATTACAGGAATGTCACCCTGACATAAATTTTCTTCTAAGCACAAATAATGAAAAATATTGCTTTACTGAAAAGTGAAATCCAACAAAAGACCGTGGAATTATAGATTACACTTTAATTTAAGCTGAAACATCTCCCCATATACCAAGTGATTTGAAGTCTATAAAATGCTATTTCTCAGAAATTAAACAACGATTTTACCTGCATGTGCATTCAATGTACCCATAAACAGAAACAATATTTATAAATATGTTTTCTGAGAAATATATTTCAAATCATCATGATCCATTATAAATGAGGAATGTATCAAATTCGTATTGCATGACATTTCATATTCATCAGCTTTTTGCAACTTATGTCACAAAATTTGATACTCTGAAAATTCATTAACTCTTTGATTCTTTCATGCATTTTAGTCATAATTTGCTTCTCTCAAGTTCTGCTTTGGTTAAATCCAGCAATATGTCAGGGTAGACCTTCCCTTTTTAGGTTAATTGTTGATACACCTTCATGCTATTCATGTCTACTCCTAGTATAGTATCTTGTGGTGGTCTAGATGAATGTTTTCTCTTTAAAAAATTGAGACGAGACGAGACATACCACGTTTCCTGTTACATAGAACCCCGGTGTAGCCCACTGATCGTAGACTACATTAACCTTTGCATAGGAATTCAAGAAAAAGATGTGGCAAATGTAAGTCATGGAATAGAAACTGTGAGTTTTGTGATTTGTTCCTAAACATACACAAATCAATGACATAGATACATCTACAGTGTATATGACTTAAAATGATCTGCTTTTACATAATACTTAGGTGACGTCTCTAAGCGCATTACAGTTACTGCATATCATTACCCAGGGCGTCGGACACTGGCACGCCCGCACACAATGTATGCACTTTCTCCACTCCCCGGGGAGCATTCCAACAAGAGTTCCAAGACTCAATAGCTATAGGCATACTACATACTAGCTTTCGCATCATATAGGGTAGAAGGTGACAAAGTGTGGATTGATGCCTTGCCAAAAGGATGCTAGGCCAACACATGGATTCATGCACGAGACCATCTGATTATAAGCCGAGAGACAGGACGCTAAATCACGACACTTCTAGGTATAATTTTCTATCATAATATTTTACAGTGTCCATATAAATGGTGAGACAAAACCTGTGCTAGTGCATGCATTATATGATTTATGGCCCTGGATAGTGGGGTTCTGGAGGTGCTGAAGCACCCCAAGATTTTCCTGGAGGGGTGCTGTGTGTGTTATTTTCTGGTAGGTGAAACAAAATGGAGAAATGTAAACAGAATGACCTCCATTTTGTAGTGAAACCTTTTTTTGCCTGTCAGATTTCTCATGACCTCCATTTTGTAGCGATACCATTTTTTTTGCTTGTCGGATTTCCTGTTACCAAAATGACTGTCATTTTGCATAGTGAAATATCCCTTTTTTCCTTTTCAAATTACATCAGCACCCCATGTTTGAGTCTCAAATATAAGTTTGCTATTTTAAATGACAAAATCAATTAACTGAAATTTTCATGGAACTGTAAATGATTGAAATGTGTCAATTGTGTATACTGAATGTACAAGTAAAACGTATCCCTCCCATTCTATGTGCAGTTGATGCTATGTATTACTGTCATACATGTATGAATAAAAAATGTAAATTCTCATCTGGCCAAAAGGCATTAGTAGCACTATTAGGGATTTGAACCCCTAACTTCAGACATTTTTACAATGATCCACATCTACACTTCAAACTTGCCTTTGCCCCCACCTCGTAAGGTTTCATTATCAAGCTAAAATACAAGTAAGAAGTGAAAATCAGGGTAAGAAATAACTTAGGCCTTTTTTTCCAAGATTGGGGCGATTGCGGATTTTTTTTTGCTATTTCTTTCATTTTGAGGGCTACTTTTTTGCGACAAGTAATTATGCTTTAAAAGAATTTGTCATTATTCTGCTGCATGAAGAAAATTGATTTTCTAAAGTTTCTGGAATAGTAATTGTAACAGATCTGGGAGTGACTTTGGAAAAGATGGTCACCCCAAAGCATTAATTTGGGGAATTTCAGGGGCAGTTTGGACTGTCATGAGAGTTAGGTTGTCAATTGCTTTCATGTATTTCCTATGCTGGTTAAAATTCACATATGCCTCGTATTCAACAAAATAATGCCATGCTGAATTGAGATACCAGAGTACATGTACCTAAAAGAATCTGATTTACTAACCTTCCCACTTTTACGTAAAGGTCTCAAAGAAAATCGCTTTAGACTAACATGTTGAGGGGTATGTGATCCTTGTGCCTCTCTGTCGGCAACCAATCCCTCGTCATCAAGGATCATACTTGGTGTCCTGACAAGACTTGGTTCATCAGCTACTGCTCCTCTTTCTGAGGAACACTCAAGCTCTGTTTCTTCTCTTACGACAGGAAGACCTTGTCCTGGATGACTTTCATGACTGGTTGATGCCCTCATTGATTCCACCTCATCCTGTTTGGTATTACCTTCACGCACATTCCGGGATTCCTCAGCAGGGTGAACAATGCTCGCAGTTTGGCTCTGATCTGCAAGGGATGACTCTTTTTCAAAGAACCTTTGGTCAGATTCTTCAATGCTATCCAGGGTGGCTCGAGCCACAATTTCTACTTCATTGAGAGAATCTGGAGGAAGTACTATCTCATCAACTTTGAGAGGAAGAAGGGGCTCCAATAAAATATCTTGGTTTGAAATAGGTGCTTCTGTAATTGGTGTTAGCTTGGGTAGTGAATGACTTTGATCTTCTGTCATGAGCACTTTGGGTTCATCAGATGGATATAGGGCTTCCTCATCTGTCTGGTTTTGAGTATCTTCAGACATTTCTTCCTCTTCTTCATGGGCACCACTTTCTGACTTTCTAATGCGTATTATTGTGGCTTCTGCAACCTTTTCGACTTTAACTAAAGCATTCGGTGGCAACACTATCTCTCCAACTTCGAGTTCCAACAGGGGTGTTATAGCACATTCAGGGGTTCCCTGTGAAGCTTCTTCAGATAACAGTATAACATCTTCATGGGTTTTTTCATCTTGGTTTGTTTTATACGCTGCCAGTCCGCTTTCAGAAGCCATTCCAGTATTCCCTTCAACGATATAAAGAGGGTCTGAGCTTTTCTTATCACGATCTTGATGTTTGTGTAGAAGTTTCACACTATCCTTTCTGATTCTCTTCCTTTTGAAGACCTTCTTGGGGAAATGGGCAACCCATTTAGCTGTTCTAGAAACCCTTCTGAACTTCAATGTCTCTGGTCTCTCTAGAGGCTGCTGATGCATTTCCTGCTCAACTGAAACACCTTCACTGGTCTCTTTGAGGTCTCCAACAACCAAAGATGAACTGCTTGCACCGATAAGAGCATTGGGATCTGTGTCACTGCCCTCCGTATGTATGATTTCATCTTCTCCTGTGCTTTCATCGGGTCTGTTGTCTCCATTCAAAGATGGTGAACTAAAATATGGCGACATTTTATTTTCCATGATCATGCTCCTCTGTTCTTCATCAAAACCTCCAGAGGTTTCAGGGTCTTCTCCATTTTTCTGAGGAAATTCTACTGCAGGAACAAGTGAAGGTTCCCTACATTCTTCAGCTGCAATCCCTGGAGGAATATCAGACTTTGTCATGCTGGTCATAGCATCTTCACTCTTTTGCCTTTCTTCAAGAGAAGAAGAATCTACTGGAAGCATAGTTTCATCAGGTTTAGGTGCTCGCATGGGTGTCGTATCTGAGCTTGACACTTCTTCCTCTCCCGATATTTCTTGAGCTTTGCTTGCACCAAGTTGTGTGCATTCACAAGCAAAATACTCCATGGAGTTTGATTCTCTACATAAATGCTCTGGCTCTCCATGAATATGTGCAAGATCAACATCCATACCCTGATCTTCATATTCTTGCAGTAGTGGCTTTGGAGGTATCAGCGGTGCTTCGGTTTCTTCTGATATCTGAGAATCTAAAGATTCACTTGGTACATCCTCTTCAGTGCTAACTTCTTCTGCAGTTTGCTTGAATTCAACCTCTTTGGTCAATGACTCTTCATCTTCATTCCACGTTTCCTTCTCTTCTCCACGATCAAGGATCTCAGATTCCAATGCAGGCTCACAGTCTTCAACGTTATCCGAGGTTTGAACGCTGACAAGTCCATCTTCCCTAGGCTCCTACACAGAGGCAAACCATTAAACACTGCCTTGAGAACTTTCATAAGTGATGTTGGCCATGCAGCATTTCTAGATAGTCCAGGGATGTGCCAGTAAATGGAATCAGATATGGGAGAAAGCAGTCTGTTGCCAATCATGCATGCGATGAGATCGATAAGAAATACAGTATTCCCACCGGAAATGATAACATACTGTGATTATGAAACCGCTGACATTCACATGCATATTCATACACCCCTCTATCATATAAAGGCCATTGGAAGAGTTCAGACTAAACAAAATTGATTTGAAAATATGATTAATCAATGAAATATACAATTATGGAGTACAATTTGTAAATTTTCATCACCTTACACTTAGACTTTAAAACATCAACAAAGTGAACGTCTTTGTCAGATGCATAAAAAAGATATCTTAGCTGAAAGTAACCACAGTGTGTTCATATATGTGAATATGATAACACAATCACAGTTAAGTGTCTTTGCCAAACCTAAGGAGTTGTCTATCAAAAAGATGGAAAATACAATTTGTGAATGGAAAAGAAAAAATATCAAGTAAAATTAGAGGGCAGCCAATCAGTACCTTGCATAATTCGGGACTTAATTTCAACTCTCTGATGAGACCATTCCCTGTAAGATCACTCATGATCTTAATGGTTGCCGTTGGCTGTTCAGTTGATGTGTCGGCAAAAGCAGAAGCTCCCTCCTCCAGACTGCTGTCAAAGGCCACCGACACACTAGGATCTGATGTAGAGGACATCTCTGGTTGTATTGGTGCCATCTCTTCTACTGCAGGACTGTGTACAACTGGCACAGAACCCTGACTTTGCTCTATCTCCTTGGTCGATACTGTTGCCTGTGCTGCTTGCAGAGACCTTGACCTCTCTGAATCCAGCATCTCTTCTTGCAACTGCCGCTTAGCACCTATGAGAACCTGCTGAACAACTCCAGAAGCAGTTGCCATGAGCAGACCTTCTTCGGTTTCACGGAGTGCCAGATTTTCATCTTGACCTTTTCCAATATGCAGGTCACTGGAATCGAACTTAATTCCATCCACTATATCATCTTCATCAGCACATAACTGGGAAATACTGGCTTCATCCCCATTCACATGAACCGCAGGATCAATTCCAACATTCTCCTCATGAGGGCCAATGACCTGATTTTCAACAGCAACTGCACCCGAGGAAAAACAAGGCTCACTATGAACTTGTGCAACTTTCCAAGCTATTTCATCTTGAGATTCTTCCGGATCTGATCGATCAACTTCAGCGAAGGCAACATAGCTCTTCCCAATTCCCCACTCTTCCTCCTCTATGCTGGTTCCCACATCATTGGTAGAGAGATCTGGGTTATCTTCACCATCCTAAGATATGGATGAGGGAAATACACAAAAACTGGTTGCTTCAGTCCAAACCACAAGTCCCAGAATCCATCCACAGATGCAGTTTATAGAGAAGTGTTTAGAATAGTAAGGCAAAGGTGCAGCGTAACATATGGCAGATGCATTTAATTTTTTCAAGATGCAGAGTGATGTATGCATGATTTGATTTTGGACTTTGTGGAATACAGTAACCTGGGATGCGTTTTATGAATTTTTCTTTCGTCTTATTTGCTCTAGCCAATCAGATGCAATGAGATCAGTAGCTTATAGCAGTCCGTGGTGAAAATTTACTTTTTTGTTTTGTGGAATAGCAACCAGTTAGTGCATGTGTACCCTCTTCCCAAACATATACATGGACGATGAGGCACAAAGCAGACATAGATCCGGGGAAAAATAAAAAACAACAAGAAATACTTCATTTTAAAATGATCCCAACGTGCACTGAAGACTCCAAAGAATACACCGATCCATGCTTCACCAATGAAAGCTCACAATGAAGATGCAAAATTATTCAATTTAGAATTTTGAACAGTGATTTCATCATTATCAATATGCTGCCAATTTAAGGAGTTTAATGGTTAGCTTGATATTAATCAACATTCATTCACAAACGGCGCGGTATTCTGCAGTGGAAATGGTACCATTTTGCAAATAACTTTTCCTCTTTCGATTCATAATCCGTATATAACTAATTACTCGCAGAGTTTCAGGATAAAGGGAAACTGCAAATTTGGGAGACAATGTACCTCTCAGCATTAATAAACTTCAAGGCTTTTCCCAACATGATGATGCAATATTCCAGTAGATCCTACAGAAGGTGAAACATATTTTTTAATCATGGAAGAGGTTTACTGTACACCATGTGCAAAGTCCTGGAAGGACTGATGTTAGAAAAGTGGATAGAATTGGAGGTAAAATGGAAAGGCGACAAAGTGGAGGTTTAATTTTTTTAATGTTTCTTTTTGTGGCTTCACAGTTGACATGTAAAATTGGCACTTTGTATGAGCTCAAAAGCAATTTACGGGGGAACTGTTTCAATTAATAAGGACTATTTTGATCATTTCTTGGGGCAAATTGCTCTTCACACTTGTCTGCTTCTCTTAACCTGGTTTTCAGTTAAAAATCTTCCAGAAATGATCCGATTTTACAACAGTAAGTTTTATTTATTCATGGAATTTCATATAATTGCGATGGTTCTTTATGATCTAGAATTCAAAAGGTAGTGTTTGGTTTCAAAATCGTCTCTGACGTATCATCCCTAAGATTAGCCAACAGAACTACTATTAAGCTGAAAAAAAAGTTTTTTAAGTCAGAATCCCCCAAACCCTTCTTTCCCAAAGACCTACCTTAGCACCCAACTAGCAGTTTACTAGCAGTCTGGGCAGCTTCTTCGAGCAGATATCCTGCTACAATGGTAGTTCTGACAAGGGTAAATTGCCAATTCGTCCACTGCCAGCTCGTCCACTCACCAAATGGTCTACCTTCATTTAGTCTTGTACCATTCCGTCCATCAACATGTCGTCTAACATCAACCATTTGGTTCAATCATCACTTTGTCTAATCACAAGTTGGTCTTTAACCTTTTCGTCTCATAACCAGTTGGCATAATACTTGTTTCATATTCATTCATTTTGCCCAATTAGCATTTAGTCTAATTATACCAAATGGTTTATGGACTAAATGACTATTGAACAACTGGCTATTGACCAAATGGTTATTAGACCATGTGGATAGTGGACAAATTGGCAATTAGACCATGTGGATAGTGGACGAACTGATGGTAGACCAATCGATAGTAGACGAGTTGGCAATTGGATGAATTAATCTCAATTACACCAGCATTCATGACATCCAAATTCTTATAAATTTCTAATCAATTGTCCAGTTTTCTCAAACTTTTATTGATAATATGATTTAATGATGATTATGTTAAAGGCATATTTTACCCAGGGTAACCATTTCAGTTCTGAAAACCTGTTCTTCTAGCAGGCCCTGCTGATCATGTTATTACCCCAGTTTAAGCATGTCTACCTTGATCAGGCAATCGGGTTATGGAGGAATTTCTTCCTGCCAGTTAACCATTTACTACACCCGGGTGGAGAGCGGCAAATGCTGTGGTGGGATTCAAACACCCGACCTCATGGTTCTTAGACCAGAGACTTATTCACTCGTTTTTTGTGTTGCAAAACCTGACTTGTTCTAAGGTTTTCTTTCCCCAATACCACGTAAATAGAATCCGCAAATACTTACATGATTATGGGAGTGGCATCCACGGTGGAAGTATGTTAAAATCAAAAGTTCACTTTTAGCCTTTCTTGTTCTTAAGGGAGACTATTTTAAATTGATGGACTTCTTACAGCAGGAGACCCATACCCTGAACAATGCTTATTGTTCATAACAAGCCTGAAGAGGTCTCCCTCAAACAAATCAAAAGTGAAATGACCCAAATTAGATTCACACGTGTTGTGGGTTTTTCTTAAAACTTATTTGGGACAGTTATTGCCCTAAACAGAACGAATGAAGTTACCAAACACATATACCTACGCACAAGTTAGTTGCTGTTTGGTGTTGCAAAGCCCGACTTGTTCTAATGATTCCTTTTCCCATTATCAGGTAAATAGCATCCGCAAATACTTACAGGACTATGGGGGTGGCATCCAAGGTGGAAGTATGTTCAAATAAAAAGTTGACTTTTATAGCCTTTCTTGTTCTTAAGGGAGAGTATTTTAATTTGATGGACTTCTAACAGCAGGAGGGCCAGACCCTTAACAATGCTTATTAGAAGCATTCATTTCATGCATCTTACACCATTTTCATACCCATGTTCAAACATGACCTGAATTCAAAACAAGCCTGAAGAGGTCTCCCTCAAACAAATCATGAGTGAAATGACCCAAATTACATTCACTTCTTGAGCGAAGAATTTTGTCGAAGATTGAATCCTGGAATGTCACAAAACTTGGGGAAAGGTTGATATAACTGGGCCATTCTTAACCACGGATGTGAAACCTATTTAGGTGATAAATTCTAAGCCTTCCAAAAAAGTTTATCAGACAAACCTCCATTTGTGTCATGGCTCCATTCCCTTTTGTTGTAATCCTTGATCAATAGTCATTATCCACTCATGCATTAAAGGCACAACACCATGTCTGACAAAGAAGGGACGAAGCTTGCTCTTAAAAGAAGAAATGACTTAAGACACCGAACATGTGACCTCTTCGCACGTGTTCTCAGTCTTTAAGCTTATGTGGCAAAGTTATTTCCCTAAACAGAAAGAATGAAGATACCAAGCATGTGACACCAATGCACAAGTTAGACGCTTGTAACCCCATCGAGGGATGCAGAACAATGCTGCACATTTTACTTTCACTTTCCAGCTGAGCATTTGGCTAAAGAAAATAAGCCAACCTATTTAAAAAAGAAAAAAGCTCTATCCATGATTCAATGAAAGGAGTACTATGACTTCTATTTCTTTTTTGTTCACTACTTGAAGAAACATCAGGGGTGGTTTCCCCTATCCCCTTTACATAGTTCTGGCCATGATGAACCAACATTACAACCAATTTCCATTCATAACCATACAATTACATGGTAATGATGCGCAGCGCTTAGAAACATAAAATTGTGCGATATCAACCTTGCAAAATATCATCAATATCGCATACAGTGTATACACAATGCAATCAAATACTACTATCTGAAAAGATATGATCTCCCCTGTGAATAATAACTTTTTCTTAAAGATATTAACAAAGATATCTGCAAACATAAAAGAAGGGATTGTTCACAAAATTATCATTGGACTCTGTAGCATGCATGTAATTCAAGAAGTTTATAAAGATTGTTATGGAATGGCGTCATTCAATATAACTCCCCATGCATATAATGTCAGCATATGTTAGACATTGGTTAAAATCAGCAGTGAATAAAATGTGCCGCTTGGATATAGCTTTACAATTATAATGTTGCCAATCTGAAGAACACAGAAAATAGTTAATCATATCAGCGAATCAGATGTTAGAAGGTATAACCAGTACTACCATCGAGATAAGAAAATCTGGATAGTGCAACAACGTGCTCTGTGACTTGGGCCACTGAAAACACTTTACAAAAGTACTTTTTTTAAAAAGGTTAAGAGCACATTAAGTTCCCCATTTTTTTCCTCTCCTGCATGTGAATGAGCATGTTGTTTCTAGCATGTAGGTATGGCCCCATATCCTGCACTCTTATATCAGTCAACTTGACTAGACAAGTAGTCAGCTGGGTGCAAGTAATAGTCTAGTCACATTTCTGACATATGTTCTAATCAGAAATAATTCAATTCTAGTAAAATACGACTAGAAAATAGTCAAATATGACTAGAAGAACAGTTGCACCCAGCTGATCCTATCAACTAGTCATTTTTGACTGATTTGTTTTTAGAATGTGATAATTGCATCATGGAGTAATTCTTCTGTAGCTCCAAGGTTGTGTGTGCAGTAGCATAAACAAGCTCTATCCAGTCTTTGTATATCAATGGATATTCCAAGAGAGAAATACATGAATGATAACCTCATAGCCCAAGAAGTTATTAAGCATATTATATGGAACATGTTTGTGAGTGCACAGGAAAGATACCAGGATAAATACACTTGAAAATATGTGGTGTGGAGGGTACTTATGAACATATAAAACAAATAATGTATAATCAAAGAAAGCATAAAATAATTCTTACATCTGCGAAGCACAATATAGTTTGAGAATGAATGGACATTGAAATACAGTCCATTCATCTGTTAAAGAATGGTTTATCTATGATCTTGAATGGTGACTTTATAAAACAAAGCTTTAATTGGTCTTTTAAATTTCTTCAAAATATATACATTATCAAATTAATGGGCTTCTATTGCAGAATTTTAAATATTGAATACAAAATGCATTCACCTTCTTCAATATAATATACAGTCATCACGACATCTGTCTTTATTAAGCCTGTTAATAATTTCCTGATCCTTTGATCTTTACATATCCCATATCCATACACAATATCAGTGCATTTTCTATAATAACATATATAATTGTCATTTTGTGTTAGGGCTGAGTCAAGTCTAAAATTTTTCTTTCCAGATTCTGATGGCGTCTCACTGGTCGGAAAGCTACACTCATCCAAACACTGGAAATGGTAAAACATTACATCGGACAGATTACTGTGTTCTGAGATCCAAGACTCCGCCCTAATTCCTATCAATCATCTGTTGCCATAGCAATCACCATCACCGTGAATTGTACTTACCCTGTACATATTAGCTTCTAAAGCCTGTCTATGCAGTCTCTCGGATCCGCTGTAATATTCGCTTTCACTGAATGATGAATCCCCCTGAAAAAGAAAGAAAAATAATCAAAACAATAACAGTTTCAGTTTTCTCCCTTTAAAGGTATTGTTTAACTTTGTGAGCAGCCGATTAAAAAAATTCTCAAACCAAGATGAAACATGTGTACCAGTGCATGTATTAGAACTAATAAACCCTGAAAACAACCATTATTGAGAATGAAAAGCTAAAACTACAAGGATAACCCCGATTTTGTAAATAGGCGTCTTATAGACGCCTAAATAGTACACATAAGTGTATGGGATGAAATTAAGATGGTGTTTCCGGTCACTTTATATTTCAATTTTTGAAGCACTAAATAATTATTTTCGAACGCAATTTTTTCTGGGCTTCATTTTTGTAACATATCCTAGACACAGGTGACAAGTGTGACCTTCTAGCTCAGATTTTTTAAAAGTCAAACCAATGTTAAACAATCACTTTAATAACTCGATGAATATTTGTGATTTCATCCAAAAGTAAAAAAATTATTCATGGTTTCTTCTACAATTAAACAAAATATGATTTCTTCTACTAGCCAATACATATTCATGGCTTCTTCCAAGAATAAATTAATATTCATGGGTCTTCCATAATTCAATTGGTGAATACTCCTGATAAAATCAACAAATATTCATGGTTTCTTCCACAAACCATGAATATTCATGGTTTCTTCCATGAGTCAATGAATATACATTGTTTCTTCTGTAAGTCAATAAATAGCCATCATTCTTCCACACATCGATTGGTGAGTATATAATCATGGTTTCTTTCATAAATCAATGAATATTCATGGTTTCTTCACTTCCATAAATCAATGAATATTCATGATTTCTTCATTTCCTTAAGCAATAAATATTCATGGTTTCTTCACTTCTATAAGTCAATGAATATACATGGTTTCTTCAATTCCATAAGCCATAAATATTCATTGTTTCTTCACTTCCATCAGTCAATGAATATTCATGGTTTCTTCATTTCCATAAGTCAATAAATGGTTTCTTCATCTCCATAAGTCAATGAATATTCATGGTTCCTTTACTTCCATAAGTCAATGAATATTCATGTTTCTTCACTTCCATAAGTCAATGAATGGTTTCTTTACTTCCATAAGTCAATGAATATTCATGTTTCTTCACTTCCATAAGTCAATGAATATTCATGGTTTCTTTACTTCCATAAGTCAATGAATATTCAAGGTTTCCTACAGGAAACATTCATCTGGCTGTTTGAACATGAAATGCCCCTTATGATATCATATCTGGATGGCATTTCATCCATTTTGATTTCAAACTTTAATACAATTAATTCATATTGTTTTGAATCTTAACATTACATTCACCAAACCCAGTAAAATGAACATTACCATCACATTCACATTCATTTAAAACTGAGATGGTAATAGGTGTTGGGGGAAATCTGATGATCTAGTTTTCCAAATATTTAGTACCAGGACAATGATTTCCATGTTTCAAAACAAAAAGTTTACCATTATTACTTACAATATCTTGGATGGCAATGGTTGGAATAGGGGGGTGTCTCGGCACACCCCTTCCACCGGACCCATCAGACCGGTAGCTCCTATCGTCTTCCGATAGCTCCGAACCATGGTAGCTCTTGCGGCTGTTAACAGGGCTGTCTGGATGTCGTGGTTTTCCATGCTGGATGACATCTGCCGTCAAGAAAAATACGAGATTACATGTAGTTACAGGTTTAGAACGATGATGCCACTCACAAAAGAAATTGGTGTGAAGAGTAAAAAAAATATAAAGATAACTTTGCCTGAGTCAAACCTACATGTACTTGAACTGGGACCATTAAAATCTGGTGGACTTCAGAGATATATTTCATTTAGAAGAGTTATAAAAGATGTTTTGCATAATCTGGGCCATGTCTTACAACAAAGAGTTACGATTGATCTGAAAAACCCAAATGATATGGAAATCCAACAATGTCATAATTTTTTTCTCCAGGAAATTTGCACAATGTCCTTTGTAAGAAAAGAAAAACACACTGAAAACAATGAATGTATGACTTAACATTATAGCTAGAAAATATTTTGAACAAATGTGCATTTTAGATGTTGACGTGGCTGGCTGTCCATAGTTGTGGTGGATCGGATCAATCGCAACTCTTTGTACGACCTGATCCTGGTCTTCAAGGTTGCTTTGACGTGGGTGAACATTCAATTTCTGGAAGATTGATTTGTGCTAGTTTACCTGAACATAAAATTATTTCAATATCTATTGGAATTGTGCAAAGTGCCTGCATATGGTTGTCACAAAGTAAAATTACCAGAGGTAAGCAGTTTCAAGTTTGACACTTAATTCATAGCATGTCTAAAGTAAAGACCACACTCCATACTCTCTGCATTATGCACAAAAACCAAAGGTCTGCGTTTCTTGACGGGGGGGGGGGGAGATGATCTATTGTATCATCCCCACCCCAACTGGATGATTAGAAGCCATATTCCCATATTATCGAATGAAATGGTTCATTGCGTTTATTAAAACAAACCTTAAACTACGATGAACCTTCTCAACAATCTAACAATGATTGACTAAAACATAATGAGTAAAAGCTACAATGTACCTGTCATAAAAGTAGTTTCAACATGAAAAGCTGACTATACAACTCCTTGATAGCGACTGCTCATGCACCCCTTATTTTAGAGGGAACAAGGAGATCTACAATGTAATGCATGCATGCAATCTCCAAGTATCGATGGATGACCAAAGAGGGGTAATGCAGAAGAGAGAAAAGGGGGCATAGAGCATTTTGGTAGGATCGTAGGAGGTGCAGATACCAGACAAGGGCGGGAGACAGGTGGATAGATAGGCTCAACGTTCCGTCTACTAGTACTTTGGTCCAATAAAGAGAAGGCCCAGGATCCCACGTACAGGACTACAAGTGGCTTGGTCCTAATCAAATTCACAAGTGGTCTACTTTTCTTTTTCAATTACCAAATTCCTCAGAGCAACACATTTTTATCATGCTTCAGAGTGATTTTTTTTAAAAGTTCAGCAGGGATATATAAATTCAAGTATTTCGTTGCTGACTATGAGTTGGGTGCCAATTTTGCTGCACAAAACACCAGTAACACAGTGATCTATGAAAATCTAGTGTAGTATATTAAAAGTATTCCTTTTTCTATGTTGTGAGATTAAAGACAACCATGATGAACCAGATTTGAATAATTCATCAGGTCAGCATGGCAAGAGGTGTTTCTATCTGCAATTTCTTCATGACAAGATGGTTACCAACCCAAGAAATGTATGTACACTTGAATTAACCAAATAGAACGTGTCGATTTTTATGACATGTCTGCCTTGAATATAGGATAAATAATGACTCCTTAAATTAAAAACTTGGATCCAGTTCGATGGTACATCCCGAATTACGCAGGATACCAAAAAGAATGAGTAAGAATTAATCCAATAAAGCAATGAGACGTGATTTACACCTTGTAATTAAAGATGTAGATTTTATGTATTCGTAGAAGAATTCTGATTGCTAAATAAATGTACTTGAAGAGAGCTTAACAACTTGAATTTTGCTCTGATGAGTGCATGTCAAAGACTTCTTTATGTCTGTGTTTCAAAGGTGAATTCTGAATTTGAATAAAAAAAATCATATTTTATAGCTCGCTTTGTTAAGTATATATCTGGATATCTTCTTACTGAAAGGCATTCAGCAAAATATTAAAATTGAGCTCAGTTTATAAATTATCCCCTTCAAAAGATAATCTTTTAAAGTACTTAGGTCAGTATGTATGCTGGTATAAATAACATTAAAAATAGTATACATACATGTCATGAAGCGTTGGTCAAAAAAGTATGTTCTTAAGCACTGAGATGCAAGGCTTGAATTGGTAGCCATTTCATAATAAAATATCTGTAAAATGTTTGATGAACTATTCCATCATTGTTAATGCAACACAGATTGGGCATGCTAATTCAGGCATTGAAAAGGGAGCAAATAATTTTCTTAAAGCAGGTCTTCAGAAAAACCACCACCATACAAAAAAAAATCCCCTCATGCGATTGCATCTAATTCTAAAAACATAATAAACATAACAAAACAATATTTAACAATTCACCAACACTGAAAGTGGAAAAGTGCAGTCATGCAGTTTTAAAGAAATCATTTATTTGTCTGAGTGATCTCCAATTTGACTTGGAGAGATATGCAAGTATGGGGTTCAAATGCCCACAATGCATCAGAAAGTGGCACAAATCTATTAAGGTATTCACAATGGAGAAAATATTAAGGTAAAGTGAGGTATTCCAAAAGTTTTAAAGGTTAGCAAAAGATATAGGAGTACATGTACAATGTGAGTTAGATGCAGGGGAGTTTCGGAAGTTATCATCACTTGCGATCAATAGCGCTATCAATCACCAGTGGTGATCAGTAACAAGTCGTGATATGTTATCAGAACTTGCAATCAATAGCGTTATCAATCACAAGTGGTGTTCAGAAGCACACCATTCACACGTTATTTACCACACAATGGATATACGATCAATCACAAGTGCCAGTGAAGATCAGTAACAATATCATTCACATTTAATAATTGGTAATATTGCTTTCTCGGTTAACTC
This sequence comes from Lytechinus variegatus, assembly GCF_018143015.1. NCBI lineage: Eukaryota > Metazoa > Echinodermata > Echinoidea > Temnopleuroida > Toxopneustidae > Lytechinus > Lytechinus variegatus. Next base: position 34,716,670 of record NC_054743.1, on the reverse strand, counting down.
TGAAACATTCCGATACTCGACAGGGGGTGAGAATAAAAAAAATGGAAACAATAAGGGGGATATGACTTAATATATCTTAAATATTATACTACAGTCAGTGAAACAATTCATATTAATAAGTATTGTAAATATTTTCAAACAATTAATATCTGAGATGAAGCACTTAAGTATTAAAAATCTATTGTTGGATTTCACTTCTCCTAAACTTATCCTGTGGTATTAGAAGAGATGAGATAAATATGAGGTATATAATAGGTATATAATACTCTGTTGTCAGCCTTTTCAACCACCAGTTTACATGTACAAATAAATTTAAAAAATGAAAGTACTTGATATTTTACAACTACAGGTCCCTCTAACAAAAATAAAATTACTATCAATTGTAAGATTAATCATAACTGTAACTGCGTATATATGGCAAAAATGTAAAACAAGTTGAAACTAACTAAATGATTGTATCTCTTTGTGTTAAAGCCACCACACACCTTACGACTGTCCACGATCCGATTGAAGCAAATCCCACTTTTCTTCTTTTCTGAAAATGTTCATGAATGTTCATATTGATACTAATATAACAATTCTGAATGATTGCAAGCCTTAATTAGTTTCGAATCATAGCCAATCGTGCGACTGCTATGATCTCACTACAACTAGATGTTCAATTCGCTTTTATTCTAAAAAGGATAATAGCATGGTCACGATGATTTTGAACATTACACAGTAATTTGTCTCAATATTAGCATCAAATTTTGCTACTACATTTCATTCCAAAATTGCAGACTTCTCGGAAGGTGTATGGTGTCCGTTATAGATATAGGTCAGGTACAGGATCAAATAGGGGCATATACAGCCCCCCCCATGACAAAGCTTAGCAATCGATCATGAGACTGATTTTTACAATCGATCATACATGATATAATCAATGCAATCAAACATTGAAATCAGTCCCACAATCGATTGCTAAGCTTTTGTTATGGGGTCCCTGTTCACAAGTTAAAGGTCAAGTCCACCCCAGAAAAATGTTGATTTGATGCCCATCAGTAACTATTTCTTTTGCTTTTCATTATTTGAATTATACAATATTTCATTTTTTACAGAATTTACAATATAAATCTTGACTAAATCACATAATGTTAAACAATATTAATTCCACATGTTAAAGGGAGGAATAAAACTCTATTTCACATGACAAGGGGGAGAAAATCAGAACGTTTCATATTTCATATAATAGAATATAAAACGAAATAGTGAATGGGTGACGTCATCAGTCCCTTTAGTTCATTTGCATACCGACCAGGATATATGCATATAACTGTTGTTCAAAACTAAGCAAAATTTTAAAATTTTATATCTTTCTTACTTTACATCCAATTTTGATGAAATTTTCAGTGTTAGTCTTGTTGGATTTTTCTCTTTTTAATTTTATTCACATCAACTTTTTGTTGGGGTGGACCTGTCCTTTAAGATTTCCACAACCCTGGGATTAACCTGGGACCTCCGATGCCCTCCCCCCCCCCCGCATCCCCCTCGTAATCTAGCAATGAAAAGTAACCAATGGAAACATTCAGAAATCAATCATAACACAGGATAACAAAGTTTAAGATATCTAAACAACTAACCACCCCCGTTATTCAAAACTGAAGTCTGCTACAGTTACAGATCATTCAAATGCTGACTGAACATCAACATATATGGTATCCCCTAACACAACAATTCAAAATAATTTCATAATTCATAAGGTCCAATACAATAGAGACATAAACATATGTATAAAAATATACTTTCTGCAAAGGTGGGCTTCTGGAAAAATACTGACTAAGGCACAATTAAAAGTGGAAGTAACAATAATTGTGATATGTGATTTCTTTCGTGCACAGAGAAATAGACACAGGAACAAATCATTATATAAAATAATCATCTAAAAAATTATATGACAAATGAAAACTCCCTTTTTTGTAATTACTAAGAGACCAAAATATAACAATTACTGCATTGTCATAAGCACCAAACTTGTATTATATTATCACACATTAAGTATATGATATGAATGCATAAAAATCTTACTCCTTCGACAGTGGTTATTCCGATATACAAGACTATTTCAAAGAAAATATTTAAATGCAAGAAAGTCATTAATTTTAAGAAAAATCTTTGTATATCTTTGTTCTTGAACTCAAGCTCTATGACATGGTGTACACCCTAACTACATGGTACAAAGATAAGAACTCCTGTCAAAAATCTGTGCTGCATTTTGTGGCAAGAATTCTCCTATTTCTTGTAGCAATTTTCCTGCATTCTCCAATGATATGACGACATATATGCTTTTCACACAGCACATATTTTTCTTAAACCTGGGAAATTGGTGTTGCTAAGGGATGGGGGGGGGGTCTTAGCCCCATCAAATTTCCCAGGGTTAAGCTTGGCCCACTTTGGTTTCACACTAAGTTTTAGCAAAGTGGGCTAGCACAGTCTGGCCCTGGAAAAAAAATCAGAGTTATAGTTGCGGGGCTAGCACTACAATTACAGTGCTAAGAGATGTAGTGTGAAACGAAACCGGGCTGGGGCTAAGCAGTAGCCAATCACAGAAGTCGAAATTGCATATTAATCATGCTCTGTGTGGCAAAATTATCAATATTCATGAGCTGTGAGATAGTCCAAGTTTGACACGTTAACCCCAGCTAAGCAAGACAGTGTGAAATCAAAAAAAGATATTACGGGGTTAAGGATAATATGGGGTTATAGAAATGCAGTGTGAAAAGCATATGAGAATGGAGAGTCGGCTCTAACATTTGACAGGGTGCCTAACACAATAATACTGATTGTGGATCTACATGTATACAAACCAGCACGACTTTCAGAATTGATATTTTCATAAAAGTACATACACACATTTATCAACCAATGGCCCCATCTGAAGAAAGAACTCTGATTTGCACCATCCTCCCTGACTGAAACATTTCTCGGGCAATTTTACTATCGATCCTTCAGTAAGACGGGGCCAAGATTTCAGACTGAATTACATGGCAAGCCAATGAATTATTGCGTAAGTGTGGTTGCTATCATAGCTTTGAGTCATATGACTGTTCTAACTCTGCATCCAAGTCCTCTGGTTCCTCCATGATCACGGAGAGTTCACCATCAGAACTATCATCACCTGCAAAAGAGAACGGTCTGGTGATGGTATTGGGGGAGAATGGACGCGAGGAGATGCTGTCAATCTCATCACGATTGTCCTCTTCCTCATCCTCCTCACAAGAAGATGACGATGAGGAGGAATCATTGTCATTATGAGATCTTGGAAGACCGGGTGATGATGGTTGCTTGCGATGGATCCGAGGCTGAGGAAGCGATTGGCAGACATAAGGAGTGGTTGGCCTGTCCAAAGGCTGCGGCCCTTCTCCTGTATCTTTGAGAGGAGTGTATCTTCCTTTGCTGAGGTTTACTGGACTCTCAGCCCTGTCTTTGTCCTCTCCAAGTGTATACAATTGAGTCTTCCCGTCAGGGGTACTGGACAGCACCCCAAACTGTGTCTTTGACTGCCTCATCAAACCCTTTTTAGAGGCATAACCTACAGATGCTTCAGCATCATCTAATTTGGATTTACTCTTGCCCTTTTTCTTACGCCTGGGCTTATGATTTCCAGAACCTTCCACAGCAAAAGTGTTCTTTGATGATTGTTTAGATTGTTTATCTATTGTTTTCTCAGGTGTTTGACCTGCAAGAGCACTCGGACTCTGTTTCGCAAGGCTTTGACTGTTCTGCGACAATGGACCAGATTTTCTTTGACCAGTCTGTTCCTTCTCACTCAAGGTTTGCTCATCATCAGTTGAGAGGTCCTTAATCAACGATCGCATCAGAGCTTTGTTGTAATCTAGTTTGGATTTGTAACAAGCCTCTTTTTCCTCTGACGAGTCTGCAATGAGTGATGGATCAAATTCAAGATGGGCTTCATCAAGAGAATCAGTGTCGCTGGAGATATCCAAAGATTCACTGAACCTCTTGAAGGCATCCTCATCTTCATCATCAGATACAAGCGGTTTGCGGTTTGAAGGAGATGGCTGTTGAGGTGTGCTTGGTGTTCTGATGAGCCTCTTAAGAAGTGAATTCATAAGGGTATCACTGTCGTCTCCACTAGCAGCGCCTTTATCCTTGACTGATAGTTCACTCCCTGAGAACATTCCTGGCAGGACCAATGGAACCAATCCATCTCCATCATCAGAGAGTCCCCATTCATTCACAGATTTGTCTCTTTCTGAATTCTCAAACGTGGCTATTTTTCTTCCAACCTTCAAGACTCTTCTTTTGTTATCCTGGTCACGATTCAAGTTCGTGTCCGACTCGCTGCTCTCTGAGAAGTCAAGGTTTGAGATATCTATTGAGCTGCAATCACTGCTTTCATCATCATCATCAACAAGGTCTGTTACATAGTGAGAATTTATACTTCCCAGATCGTGGAAGGATAACTGCACATCGCTGACTTTGCTTTGTTGTTGACTTTCGTTTGGAATACTGTCCTCTATGCTCGGGTTTGGCTTTGCCACTTTCTCCTCACTGTCCAAATGCTGTTCATGAATAATGCTGTCAGTTGGTGCAGATGTCTTTGCCATGTCATCACAGAGCTCACTCTGCACATTCTGAAGCAGACTTCCCTGTTGCTGGAGATAAAATATATCAGCCAAAGGCATGTCTCTCTTGCATACTGACTTCACACTATCATATCTGCTTGGTTCATCTTCATTATTATTTCCAATGTTTGGAACGAGGTCTGGAGCAATCCTCTCAGACAAGCTCAGTTGCGATGAAATCTCCTCTTCCTCGAGAATGACATAGTCGTTGGGTGAGCTATCGTAGCTGAAATACTGAAGTGAAGGATAGTCATCCTTCAGCGAAATAGCAAGTCTCTCATTCATCAAGATTCTCCTCAAATCAGACCCAAAGGAGGAAACGTTAGATGTCTTGCTGTTTGTTTTCAGGCTCGCTTCACTTGATAATGAAAGAGACGATGCAGACTCATAGCCAGAACTTGCAACTGTGCTTCCATGTTGGTGCAAGGTGGCCTTTGTAAGATTGTCCTCCTGAAGCAGACAACCGCTACTCTCACTACTGTCAATGCACTGCCCGTCAATCTCTGATGAAGAGGTGGTCTTCTTGTTATCCATCTCCTTGGTATCCGTGAGGGTATCCCATGCAACTGTGCTCGAGCTTGTAATACTCTGGGTGTCCGTATCCGACTGTCTAGACGATTCTTCTCCCGCCGTGTCATCGACAGTATCAGAAACAGATTGATCCTGAAAGTCATAAACCCCGCTACTCAAATACACCCTATCTGAACTCACAGTATCATATTCGTAAGAGTTACTGGTTGGTTTAGTGAAATCACCAACGTTGGCATGCCTTTTATTAGTCACGTGTGCAGGGAACCTTGAGGAACCTACATGTGGGTTAGTTAGAAGGGCAGATGAGGTAGTAGTATGAGACAAAGGGGTTGGATTCAAAACGTGGGATTGAGCACTTGTTTTGAAAGAGGGGGCGATGTCTTGCCCCTCCTTGGAAACTAATGGCACTATTTTTTGTGGTGAATGTACATTAGTTGTATATACCTGCCTATCATCTATTTTATCTACAGATAGAGCATCCATCGACAGGTCATATCGAGGTTCTTTGCCACTAAGTAATACACTCTTATGGGATTGGGTGGTGAAAGGGAATTTGGACGGCAAACTTTTGTTACTAGAAGATTGTACAGCACTTGATTGGTTATCTTTTTTTGAATATGAGTTAGGTAATGGGAAGGGCACCTTGCCCTTCTCAATATTTATATTTGTGTAGCCACTGTGAAATGATTTTATGCCACTTTCGGATGCATTGTACTTTGGATCTAAAAAAAAAGGAAGAAAATAACAAAAAAACTATAAGAATCTGCAGAGATTTAACAACAAAATATATCATTAAAAAATATACACGTATAGTATAAAGTTTGAATGAAAGTTTTTTATCTAATCATAAGATGAACCGGTGACACGACACTTGCTCTGGCGACATTTGCTTCTGGGGAGCGTTTCATCAATATTTTCATCCGACAAGTTGTCAGATCTGACATCTTTCCATGATTTTGATTGGCTGAGAGGCACTGTTCCTATGGTAACTGTCGGATAAAACATCTGACAAGTCCTTTCATGAAACACTCCCCCGGTCTTTATATCTAAGAGGACATCTCGGGTTAGACTTGAAATTGTAATAGAGTTTTTAATTCAAAATAATGTAAAGATTAGAATTGTGGTTTATTTAGTTTTGAGGGTTAGGTTTTATGTTTGGCTTAACATGCAGATTTTTCATCGGAGCAATTGTCGCTAGAGCGACTGTCGCTAGAGCAAATGTCATGGAAGCGATTTGCCTACTCCTCTGTACCTAGTGTAAAATCATACAGTTAAAAGGCTGGATATAATCTTTCAATTATGAAAAATATTACCAATACAACAAACATGAATTAATTCCAATTTGTATGATATGAAAATGGCAAAATATAGACATACAACATCAGAGACAACATCCAAAATAAGAACAAAAACATGTTTATCTTTTAAACATTGTATTAAGCACTATATATGTTGCATATCATTATCATCATTATTTTTGGTATGTACCAATGGGTTTTGAGAAAATATTAAAACATTCTTTTGTCTCCTGAGCACCCTGATGGTTAATTCTATAAAACAGTAGACCATCACCAAGAAATGACAGATCTGGGCCATGTCACATGAAGCTTGGTGATTGAATGATCGTGGTTCTGATTACGATTAATTGCATTGATTATTATGTATGATCGATCGTAGGAACCAGCCTCACGATCAATCACAAAGCTTTATGTTGCTGGGCCCAGGATGTCCTATAATAACAATAGATGGTGATCAAGAGATGATTTCACAATTTCCTTTCTGAAACACGATTCAAGGTTTGGAGGGATTGGTATAATTACTGGATTTATTGAGGGCAGACACGCCTAGTCTGCTGCGCAAATCTTTCTCTCGAGTTAAATGGTCTGCATGCACAGACTAGTCTGCAGGCACAGTCCCTGATTGAAACTTTGATCAGCAAGTGTGTCTCAATGCAAAGACTAGCACGTACAAAACTTGCTGTTGAGGGCCTTCAGTACACAAGGCATGAGTAGGCTGCATAGTCAGCTGTGCAAACCTCTCTCTTGAGTTAAGGGTCTGAATGTACATTCAGACCCTTAACTCAAGAGAGAGGTTTGCACAGCAGACTATATGCACAGCCTACAATTACTGTGTACAGAAGGCCCTGGCCGAGCAAGGTTCATATGTGCTTGTCTCATGTAAAGACCAACTTGTTGCTCAGTTTCAATAAGGGACTGTGCTTGTAGACTAAGAAACACATGTATCGTATCCAGGGATTTTAGTGCCACTACCGACAAGCCCAAGGGGGGGGGTATGCTTCTAAAAGGGATCCGAGCTTTTTTATCTCTTTCTTTTCTTTTCTTTTTTTCTTGGTGGAAAATTTAGAAGGCAATATGCTTCTTGAGAGTGGTGGTTGCATATTTTATGCTTGTCAGAAAATCGTTGCTCCTCCTGACCTTGCATTGATCTCTTTCAACCTAAAACAAGTAAATGTTTTATGTAGAGTAAGTTAACTAACTGTCAGTAATCTTACAAAATTGTACTATACATTTCAACTACAAGGAATACATGCAATGAAAAAAGTTTGAGAGGAAAGAGACTTAGATATATGAAAATAAACATGTATATGCAACAAAAGAAGAATGGTAGGAAAGGTTGTTTGAATTGTAAGTCTATATAATGACAACAACACAAACAAAAAACAACATTAACAAAGATAATCAATGTTAATGATAAAATAAAAAATTCAATTTCAACAAAATTTACAAAGAGAACAGGGGCTATTTCACAAAAACTTAAAACTATGGTTATAATTTGCCATTCTAGTATCAATTAATTCCATGGGAACCCTCTGGATTTTGATGGCTGCTGAGCCTTGGCAATAAATCGTTCAAATAACGCAGCAACACACGTTCTAAAATCGTCCTGGAGAGTACTGAAATATTTGGGAGTAAAAATGACTGATGAAGCCCCAGGGATAGCCAAACGAAAATACTTTCATCGGTTTATTTTTAATTGGTCTAATGTCAATCTGTCCAATTACCAACTCGTCTACTATCATTTGGTCTACCATCAGTGTGTCCTCTGTCAACATGGTCTATATGCCATTTTGCCCATTCATCATTTTGTCTAATAATCAGATGTTCCAATAGCCTTTTAGTCCATATCCTATTTGGTCTAATTGGACTTGGTATTATTTGGGCAAAATGAATGAAAATAAAATGGAAATCAGACCAACTAGTTTTAACACGAAATGGTCATATTAGACCAAGTGATGATTGGACCAAATGGTTGCCGTACGAAACGTTGAAGGGTGGAATGACATTAGACAAAATGAAGTTAAACCATGTATTGAGTTGGCAATAGATGAATTGGCAATTTACCATTTGAAATATTTTGATCAGAGCATATTGGGAATACGATCAAATCAAAATACACACCGTTTTCAAATCTTTTTTTGAGAATAATTCAATCACATTTGTTTAAAGCTTGTGTATAGTTTTGGTAAATCCACCAAAATGCACCTATCACTATTCCAATTCATTGCTAGCTAATATGAATGGATATGCCCTATAACAGTTATGATGTGGAGGATATGAAATGAAAATGTGTTTTACAGGATAAATTTTGCGATTTTACATGGAAATTTAACTTGATCGGGTCACCCGATCAAATTAAAATATCTGTGTGTTTTTGTCTTTCAATTAAATCCTATTCCAAATCATGGAATGGGCTGAAACTTTCAAGATATGTTCTTTTTCTGTAACTTTTGGATATCTAATCACTAAATTTATAAGATAAGTGCTTGAATGCCCATTTTTTTAATTTAAAACAAGCATCGCCGAGAGAGGGCGCTATATATCCAAGATTTGAATATTTTAATTTTCTCAGAGCAGTGCAGTTGGAAAAATATAACAGTCTCTACGCTTCAGTAAGACTGTCATATTAGATGATATTCGATTATCAATCACATTATTGACCCTTTACCAAAGCTATACACAGGCTTTAATGTCTACAGTGTTCAATTGTTGTAGGCTCTGTATGGGCCATGAAAACACAATGCAAGAGATGTTTAAAATGTGGATCAACTACATGTATACAATGAGGGTTTTAAACTAAAGCCTTCGAGTGAAGGACAACTTTGAAGAATCATCAAACATTACAATCTTATCAAGTGTTGGGGATAAATACTTTTTCCAACGGTTGATTATTTGTGAATATTTGAAATCAGATTATTCGCATATCGACAGTGTAATGAATCTCTTGGTAATGCTACTGCTCCTTACTTATTTTAGAAAATGTATAGATCAGAAATAATATCAGAAACCTACAGTACAGACAAGGATGATATTGTGAAATTTTCAGCCCATTCCATACTGAAGACATAGTTTTACAGTGTACAAAAAAACAAGCCTCTTGCTTTTGATAACTTTCCCCACAATGTAAAACTTTTGATTTATGATAATAACAATAAACACATCATCTATTATGCACTATCTATCTAATGAACTATTCTGAGGAGAAGGGGGGGGGGCACATCCAGCCCATACCCCCACGCCCTTTTGAGAGGCATAATCAAAATCTGTAATGTAAATATGATGTTCTTACACAAGTGTGCCCCCCCCCCCTTTGAAAGTCACAACATATACTTTTAATGGAAATATGTCGTTCATACGCCAGTGAGGACCTTCAGGAAAATGTCCCCCCTCTTTTGGAAAATCCTGGATCCGCCCCTGTGTGTGTTTATGTGGAAATTAAATCAATAAATAATTTCAAAAATATTAATAAGTAAATGAATAATGATTAAAGGACAAGTCCACCGCAAGAAAGAGTTGATGTGAATAAAAAGAGAAAAATTCAACAAGAAAAAATAATAGTGAAAATTTCATCAAAATTGGATGTAAATTAAAAAAAGTTATGAAATTTTCAAGATTTGCAAAAATGGGTCAGTCTGGGGTTGTCTTTTTCCCACTTCCCATTTAAAGGATGATATCGACCGCGCCATTCGCCATTTAAAAAAAGTAAGCAACAGGACAAGGAGAATTAGGTTTGGTCCACACATTTTTCGTTGGTCAAATTTGAATAAAAAATTGTAAGTTGGCAAGTTTGACATGGGTCTGTCAGATACGGCAAACAAACACTTTTTTCCCCTATTTGAGAAGACCGAGTGAGTAAATAAACTATAGGCCCCTTTCGAGTACACGTGTACACGCACGGTCAAGTCAGTGCACGTGTACTAAATTCCATCACCATGTACACGGTAGCATCTGCACAAAGCTTGCATGGGAGTTGCAAAGTCAGTGAACAAGCTCATAGCCTCACATTAATTCTAAGTTCTCAGACACTGTACAAGTTTTAATCACTTAAATGTCACTTTCATACTAGTGTTGTACATGTAGTTAAACATTTTGCAATCCGTTAAACGACCGCCCATGCCACTAACCATTCTCAATTTGACGGTTTTGGATAAACAGAAATTGTTTACTGCAGCCTTGTGGAATTGGAAGGCTTGCACTGCGCATGCTTACTGTACTTTCAATCATAAATTTGAAATGAATACATCATGCAATTTGTTTATATATATCCTGCAACGTGTATACACGTGCATCAAAAATGGACTTTCAAAACGGGCCTAAAATAAACATACCTGATGGTCCGTCTACATCTGAGAACCAGAGATATTCTCCCCTCACATCGAGATCATTAGCCCAGCTCAGCCAATAATACAGAGGTGGCGAATAATATTGGGTCACCACGTCGGCCATTTTAACCACCGGGAGTATGACGGGTAAAATCAGACTTCGATCACTTCTGCTATAAGTGGCAGGCTGCAGCTAGCTCGAATGCAGTGCTCTCTTGATAATACCCCAGTAGGTTCTTTCACACATTCACTTTCTCGAAACCTTTCAGGACTATCTGATGCTAACAACATGCTAACAAAAACTTAATATACACATCTCCAAGACTATTATTGTAAGCCTCTTTGTGGAGATTGCTCAAAACAGATTTGCCTCCTTTTCTTAAAATTGAAGGACACGCAAGATTATCAGACTGTATACCCCGGGGGGGGCACTCGACCAAAAATGTGGTGGGGGTGTGCCGCGGGCGAGACAAAAAACGGGGGCCTTGGAGCGGCCGGCTTATTGTAGGTCCTAAAAAGGAGGGTCCTCGGAACGGGCTTCGGAACGACAAGTGTTTGTGAAAACGGGGGTCCTTGGAACGGATCGCCAGCGTGTGAGTGCGTATGCATCCCTATGGAACGGTCATGCGTGCATGATGCAGCTAGCGCGGCCTCCGCCGGGGGAGCTCTGCAGCCGCTTTTCACCAAAATTCGACTCATTCAATGCGATCGGAGCGGCGTAACGAAAAATATGCGAAGCTTTGGAGCGGATTTCCCTCTTCTTTTTTCTCGATAAGAAGAAAATGCTATGCCTTGGAGCGGCTTTCTTTGTTCTTTTTCTCAACAAGGCAAAAATGCTATGCCTTGGAACGGAAATTTGAGTGTGAAAATGGGGGTCCCCTCCGCGGCACATACCCACTATGCATTATATACTGAGTGCCCCCCCCGGGCTGTATACATGTCATGTACGCTTACATGTACATACAAGTAACTCCATGATCAGACAAAGACATTCATTTCATGATGCAGCCAAGCATTTGATTTGACCCAATCTCAAAGAGGGGTGTTGCAAATATATTGGAAGTAGACTGAGGCCGGCCCCTGAGGCTTGAGGCCAGTGTCACACCAGATTGATCAATCCTACAGCCGATTGTGAAAGTTTAACACCCCCAACTGGACTCAGGCCACCTTGACCACTGAATTAGTAATAGCAAACAATGGATATAGTTAATGAACAATGCAAAATGTTTACATGAAAAGTCAGGTGACTCGTGTCACAAGATTAGAGGATGTGAAGCTGGCTTAAGTGTAGACAAATAAAGTAAGACCCAGACCATGGGTGACAAAGGATTAAACCTGTTCTACATCTGAAAATTGCTGGCCTGGGGCCGGCCTGAGTCCGGTTGCAACCTTGAGAAGAGTTAAGGTGGATAAGCTTCACAGACGAACTTGGTCCGGGAATGTACATGTTTACATCACAGCAAACTCACCCCCCCAACCGGATTGTTCATAGAAATTTATTCTATCCCGAAATCTGTTTCGAAATTCAAGAGCACTTTCAGTAACTGTTAGTCTGAATGCACAGATCCTAATTCAAATATTAATTAGCTTCAGGATTTGAAAGTGGTCTGCAAAGTGCAGACTACCTTTGTCAATATTTTGGACTAAGGTTATCTATGAGCTACACTTCTTAACCATATATATCTCCTCTTTCTGACAAACATTCACACCTCTATTGACAAACTGGGGTCTGCGCTGCAAAACTATTGCAAGTGGACCGAGACAGGTTCGAGGTAGGTTTGCGTTTACATCCACGATTCAGTGGCCCATGCAGGGCCGGCCCGAGACCAGCCAAAGACTTCCACTGGAGGTGTTCTCGGGATCGGTTTCACATGTTTACATCTGTTTTCTTTCCACCCCAAGGCAGGCCCCAGGCCAATGATTTTCCGGTGTTACAAGTATCTCAAGCGGCTTCATATCCCAGGTGTGAATTCGGCTTTAAACCGGACACAAACGTATCAGGGGTAAAAAGACCCACACAATCACTTTTTCCCACTCTTTCCTTAACAGTCTGCTACGCAGACTCTGAATGGCTCACGAGGTGGGATCTCAGCGTGCTGCTGCTGGTTTGCGCACGCTGAGATCCCAAAGCAAACCAGCTTGTAAGGGTGAAGTGAGCCATTTCAGAATCTGCAGCCAGGGTAGACCTAGTCTTCTTTCAATCAGCTGTGGTACATTCACTGCAAATGTGGGTCTACATTTGTAGACTACTCTTTCCTTGCTATTATTGTTCTCTTTATCTACATGTAGGTAATTGTATCTCCCTCCTGGCTTCATCTCTTTGTTAACACCATTTCTGAATCTGTCTCATTGTGCATGTACCTGAGCTCATATTGTGGAGATACCAAGGATAGGAAATAAAAGAGAGTCTGGATGTGTTGCTTGATGTACCTTGAGACTTAAATACTGACTGTGCTCTTTACTGACTACTAAGTATTTCCCTGACTCCCCCTATAAACATAACATAGCCAACATAGTAATTCTTTTAAAGATAAGAATTCCATCAAAGGAGGGTATAAAAAAGATAAGCCTGAGCTTTGAGCCCTCTAAAGTTTTGTTACCCCCCCCCAAAAAAAAAAAATGTCTAGCGTTGATCCTGGTATTCTGCTAATTTCCATCAACATTTATCTCTTGGAAACTAAATATAAAATAACCATTTTTTCCAGGGGGGAAGCTAATTAAGAAAGCTGTTCAAATTATTTTAAAAATAAAGAAAATTTCAGGATATAATCTTTGCTTGAAGCTTTTTGATATATGCAATTCCAAAATTTATATGATTTGTGAGACAGTTCAAATGGCCTTTTCAAATAAAAATAACAAGACATTACTGTGTGAGGGAACTGAAACTCATCAAGGGTTTATTCAAAATGTCAGCATCAAATGCAAATTGATGGGCACATGGGCATGTCGCGGTCTAGTGGTTTGCCTCTCACTTTTCAAACAGAGGGTCGTGGGTTCAATCCTAGCCGTGGTGTTTTCCTTCAGCAAGAAATTTATCAACATTATGCTGCACTCGACCCAGCTAGGTGAGGTGAATGGGTACCCGACAGGATTAATTCCTTGAATACACTGAGCGCCGGTATTAGTAGCGAGCTGAAGCCGGGAAAATAATTAGCACTTTAAATCCACAAGGCAAAAAGCGCCAAATAAATTCAGCTATTATCAATTTTAATAAGTTTCCCCCCTTTTTTACTACCGGTATGTGTCTTCTATAAACAGAACTGGGGGTATAGGCCTGTTCTTCCTTCCTGTCTTCAGAACACTGCAACTAAGTCACAGAACAATGTTCATGCAAGTGCTTAAATCAATACAAACTACAAGTACAAAGGTATCATTTTCTAGTACACCTTCATGTAAGCACATCATCAACCTTAAGGCCTGGTCACACCACCCAAGCGTTGTTGGAGCGGTAGGGAGAGGGGTCGAATTTCGCTCACAAAATTGGGGAAAAAATCAAAAACAAAAATCGCAAACAAAATAAAAACAATCAAAATCGAAAATGGTGAACGGGAGCGAGCGCTGATGATTTTTTTCTCTCCGCTCCATGACCGCTTTAACAACGCTCGGGCAGTGTGACCATGCCTTAAGGATTTATCTAAAAAGACAAATAGGCAAAACTGCACTGCCAGACAGTTTTCCAGTAGTGTCTGTATATTACTTGGACTCATGACTCACAGAATCAGTCTACATGTTCCACGGTTTATCCGTGTGGTAATGTAGTACTTAGGAAGTTTTGATCCACATCTTTGGTATCTCTCGTTGCTAAGTATTACACTTTCGCCACCAGAGGGCAGCATAACATTTTTAAGATTGACAACATTCAATATTAGGAAACTACATTTCCATCTACCAAAAAGGAGCCATAAAACTTAAAAACTTATCGTCAATGGGCTGTAAACTCTTTTGCCACTAGAGGGCAGCAGAAGATTTTCAAGATTAACAACATTCACTATCAGGATACTACATTTCCAACCACCAAAAAGGAGCCATGGAACCGTAAAAAATATCGTCAATGGGTTGTCAGTACCTCATATCCTCTCTATTTAACATTTATGACAGAAATGGCATCCTCCTTTTGCTTTAATAGAAAGAGGTCTCTCCAGGAATATCTTCATAAATATGACATTGTCACCAATGCCATAATTTTAATATCTATTTTCTTAGCTGCATTCGAATTGCTAATTTTGAGTTATAATCATTTGACTGCCAATTGACGCTATATAATGTAATATGCCATTTTATAGTGAAAACTTGTAAAAACCCATCATTTTCTCCGAGTATAATTGACCGTCTTATAATCTTAACAGAGAGGATACAGTTTTGATAGAGTTTGAGGGTCAGAGGGATAAAGATATTAATGGATAAGTGTTAGGTTTAACATTGAGGAAAAGTGTATACAGTCAGTGTGCTATGTTCAGGCAAAAATCAATTAAAAACCCACGACAGCCACCTTGCTATTAAAATGGTATCGCCTTTCCTCAGGCAAATTTTTTTTTTTCAATTTCCTGGGCTATTTTTCACAACTTACTGCCTAAATCTACAAAATTGAGATTTTCCAGTGCTCTTTTGAGTATGGGGGTGAAATCCCCCACCCCCCTGCATGTATTTTTTTTCTCCTTTGACAAGCTGGTGCTTGATTTTGGGAAGGGAGCTTGGATTTGGACAGGGCTTCACCAGACTGATCACTTAGACAATTGCCCCCCAAACTGATTTTCAACCAAATTTGAGATACAAGTTTTTACCAGCACACAGAGGATATGCTTGTCACCAGAACATTAAGGGACAAGGAATCAAATTACAAGAAACTAAAACCCCACAAATCTAACTGACCAATAAGGAGGGAAAGGTAATATGAAAAGTAACCAAAGGTGCAAACTAAAGCAATTTAGAAAGAGCGACTCCTGCGACACATCTTGTCTCAATAGGAGCAAAATCAAAATAGGAAGTATGTTAGAGACACATTAATTGTACGGATGGGAAGGCGTTATATGAGGACACTGCGCGAAAGTTTGGGTTGCAATTTAAATCAATGAACTAGAAAAACTGAAAGATAATCTAATTACTGACATAAATAATACATCCAACAAATATCTACGGCACTTACTGGAGTTGCCTGCTTGAAAAAGGAAGAGAGGGTGGTGTTAAGTGAACAAAGAGAAAGTAAAAAAAAAATTGTTATAAATCCTACCTGATTGCCTGCTTCTTCTGTTGGTAGATGGAGAGACACGCTCCATTGTGATGTCAGCCGATCCATACATCCCTCCTTCAACATCATTCCTGCATGGAAAAGAATCCATGAATACATGTTTATTTGCTGAAGAGAATGATAAACAAGATTATGAGAGATTTGGCCTTGATAACTCGCGCAGGCCAATTCTAATTTTTGTTTATTGTCTATAAAAATAATTCAATAGTAAGTACAATGATAAAAAACAATCATAATAATAATAAAACAATAATAATGATGATGATGATGTTGATGATAATAATGATAATAATAATGATAATGATAATAGAAATAAAAACAACAACAATAATAATAACGACTATGATGATGATGATGATGATGATGTGGCCAAGTTAGGCAAGATGTTGAATGGACTGGCTCTAATTTTTTTGTTGCAACTATTAAAGCACCCTCTCTATGTATAAACATTATATCTCAAATGAAAACTACACACAAACAAATTGCATTCTATTTCTTTGCACATATTATTTCATCCCAATTATTCTGCAGACTAGCTAATGCTCTAGCGCCCCCTCTATAATTTATGTAAACATTTTGTCATTACATTCAGAGGTCACACAAAGAACAGATTAGTCCAGATTGGACCTTGTTGTTTGGAAGTGCCCTTTCCCAAAGCTAACATGGAGGGCACATGTCTCCCAATCTCTAATCAGCGCCAATCCACTCATCTTCCCTCCCCAACAAGGGAAGATGAGAGGATTGGTGCTGATTAGAGATTGGGAGACATGTGCCCTCTATGTTAGCTTTGGGAAAGAGCACAAAGAACAGATATGTGACTGCTTGAATTTTTTATGGGGAGCGGGGTAACTAGAGCAATTCATACAAAAAGTTGTTTAACTCTTTGCATGCTGAATTAATTTTTTGGGAAAATAAGGACAATTGTTTCCATGTTATTTTCTTTAATTCAAGCTTTCCATATTGGACCATTGATAATTATTATTAATACATAGATTTTGTCCAAGAACCATAGCCTTTTATTGGCTTATCTAATATGAATTTAGGGGGAGAAAACTAATTATAACGATTGTTGAATTTAACTGGACGAATGTGCAAGATTGTAACAGCGCAATAACAGAATAATATACAGAAAAAGACTCTGTTTAGTCCTTGGTGTATATGAACATGATTGTCGGAGTAAATATCAAATGTGAAGGTAAAATCATTTCATTTTTATGTTTTTTTATGGAATTTATTATATTCAACAGCAATGGGAGACTCAATGATTGCTTTCTGAGACATTATAAGACATCACAGCAATTTGGGGGTGAATATACAATTCTTTTAGCCTCATAAATCATGACAACAGCTCTATCAAAGCGATCAAACTACATTATTATTGCCCCAAGTCAACCAAACCATGCCAACCATGGATAGCAAATAAGAGTTCATAAAGTACCGTATGGTTAAATCATCTTCCAAAGCATGGGATGATAAAATGAGTGATATGCATGTACATGAAAATTTCCACAAAGACACATATAGAATATTGACATCAGATTGCCATATGGTATCAATAATTTGGAATGAACCAATAACATAATGCAGCATAAAGAAATGTTCAGCTTGAAAACAGCTAGTATACAGTACCCTGCAGATAAATATACAATAATTTTTGTGATTTTTCAAGTGGCAGGCTCTTTAATACTGTATCTTGCAAACTTAAAACTGCAGCCGGTCAGATCCTTTAAAGAAAATCTTTAAAAATCTCAAAAATTTACAGATTTACATAGATCTGGTGTAAATATTTTCATTACTCTGTAATTGATATGACTAAAGAAAAATTTAATCCCTATCTGATAATTGTTGATATTTTCATTACTATTATTAAAACTGGGATAAAGTGCAATAAAACTTGAGATAATGCTGTACATAACTGAAGACAAAACTTGATAAAAATCTCAAAATTGCAGATAATTTCACGACTGGGGGTGTTTCATAAAGCTGTTTGTAAGTTAAGAGAAACTTTAAGAATGACTGGTGAACCTTTCTTACATGCTAAACCACTGCCAATGAACATTTTGGTGTATACCATTAACCACAAGAAAGGATCACCAGTCGTTCTTGAAGTCGCTCTTAACTTATAAACAGCTTTATGAAACACCCCCAGTCGTGAAATTGTCTGCAATTTTTAAAGTTTTATCAAATTTTGTCTTCAGTTATGTACAGCAATATCTCAAGTTTAATTGCAACTAAGTTTGTGTATTAAAAAACAAGACAATGCAGCATATATTAGACCCTGTTGTTAAAGTGCACAGAAATTCATCTTTTTCAAGTGTTTGCTATTTGATATTAAGAGCCATCTCATGAATCAAGAACATCTGTTTGTACAATATGGATCTAATAACAGTACTGTCATCAATCCAAACAAGTGTTTTTTATCTGTGTGTAAAGCACCCGACAACATATTCTGATGTTTATGTTTTTAATATCCAAACACAATGACGGATCACTGTTTTTCAATCGCAACATGGTAGTGAGAAGGTGAAAATATTTTCATTTTTCTTGAAAATTCCAATTTTGTTTTGCAATTCCCTTATTTTATTTTGCTTTTCTACTTTCAACCAAATTCCTAACTCATGCTACCTTTTGGCTCATTTATTTTTAATCATATAGCAAGTTAGTGCAAATAATTTCAATTTGAAATTTCCATTTGAATAATTTCAATTTCAAAATTTTGGATCATCAAATTGCCGTTTCATATTACCAATGTTTCGATTTTCTGTTTATCTCATATTCATATGCCTGCATTGATATCTAAACAAAGCAAAGTCCGATTGTAGACAAGGAATATTGGATTGAAATTGAATCATATCTCTTGTTTCTGTTCATTCAATTTGATTATACATGAATGATGCTCAAGATAATGGAGTAATTATCAAATATATATTAACATATGGACTTGATCGTGAAGTAAAATAATTACGCATAATTTATACAATAGCTTTGATATTCCCTCCTATGTGCCTGATGTGAGTATTCTTTTATTAGTGATGCTATCTGTATGAAGAAGTAGCTATGAATGTATAAATTTGACATGAACATATGATGACCATTATCAATTCTCAATATCTATTATATCTCACCTTTTCAAAAGGGTTTAGCTCCTCTGATAGACATAAATATAATACTAAACACAACATCACAAGTAAGTTACCCCTTCAAATCATCCAGTATAACAAATCATTCAAGTTGAAACCAAGCATAGAATGTAGCTAGGGTTGTTAAAGGTAAATTCCAGTTTTGGTAATGATCTCAAAATGACTTTACAGAATCTAATATAATGACCACCCAAGTGTCTGTTTGTACAAATAAAAAATATGTGCCAAAGGATTCTGGAAGAAATTGTGTAATTGCTGAGAAATAAGCAAAATAATTCGGTCACTTCCATCGTGTCTTTATTCCAGCAATAATAATACACTGTCCCACGTGTGCCTATCTGTGTTGGCGATCTTCAGTGTGATCGTATTTCAGCTTAGATTTTATGATTTCACAAAGTTCAGTTTATGTAACTGTACCAGATCTAGATCCACAATGATATAGTCATACTTAACCTTGGTTTACAGGCTTTCTCACAAAATTAGTGTTTTGCTGCAACTACTAACATTTAGCTTTAAAAAAGTGGTTCATCGAAAATTAAATTAAAAACCCTAGATATATCCCATGCTTGAGTTTAACTTGAATAATTTGACAGATTTGATGGGGTTCTTTAGGGGGAACTTACTTTTGATGTTGTGTAAATCTGATATTTTGTAAGCTAAGAACTTGAGATAGCTTTCCAAAATACATGTATAAAATTCCATTCATTTTGTATTATTTTAATCCTTTGTTATTAATGCTAAAGGGACCATTTGCCAAAAAATGAAAGTGATATGATCGATTCATTCATTTTGTACTGCATGTTTATTATCTTTTCTTAAAATGCTAAAGGGACCATTTGCCATAGCATGAAAGTGATAAAATACTTAAAACTGGGAGGGTTGCATTTTTTTTCTGAAATGTTGGGAACTAAATGTGTAATACTAGGAGACATAGTGACTTGGAAAGGTGATAATTTTGACAGTTAACGCGAGGTAACATTGAGTTGAATGTTTTGAATTACAGGCAACAGCTGTGCAATTCGCAGACCTGAACCCGGCAACGCAAAACCATAATTAATTGCATAATTAAATGAATATAATGTATCAAAGATTACAATCAATTGTATCTTTTCATGTCACAAGTAAAGGTTTTAGGATAGAGCGCTTGTTTTCACCTGTGTACAGTAGAAAGCATTGTTTAAAATTTTATGCAACGCTGTTCAAAATATCAATTTAATAGTAGTTGTTTAACAGGTCAAACAATCACCTATAATTCATTGAATATTACATACTGTAGGGGAAGGCGGGGTAAGTTGTGACAGTTTTTGCATGTTAGAATTGATATGATTAATAATCTTGTCGAAATAAGTACCTTGCCTTGAAATTAAATTCTTCTGAAATATTTTCCACCTATATATAACTTTCTATCCCCACACTGAAAGTCATCGTGACCTTTGAAAAAAACGATGTCAAATGGCTCAACTTGCCCCATATATGGGGTAAGTTTGAGCCACCTTCTGGGGTAAGTTGAGCCACAAAAACTATGTACAAAATGTATGAGGGGAGAACCAGCATGTCAATTTTTTGTTTAAAGTCTTTTCACTTGCTAATTCTCTATAAATACTAACATCCTTTAAAAGGAAAAGAGCAGTCATGTAAATTTGCTCCTTTCAGCCAGCATTTCAATCGATTTTTATGTTTTTTTTTTTTTTTTTAAGATACATTACCATAGGAATTACCATGGCTCAACTTGCCCCATGCTGTTTGGCTCAACTTACCCCAGTCCGAACTTAGTGCGATAATTTTGTATCCACACATTTATTATGCATCCATCATATAAGACTATGACAAGAATGAAGATCCATACCTGGACTAATAATGTTGTTATCATGTCTTTATTATATTTAAAGACGTGTGTGTTTATAAAGCACTTATCTATTTCACACTCTTTTTTACTTTTTTGGCTGAAATTCATATTTTTCCCTCTAAAAAAATACTTTTTGTTTCAAAGTTGAAAACAATATGGTGGGGTTAGGGGTTATGCTATGGGTCATCAATACATGACACCACCACAATGTCTGACTCATTCATTATTGGCCTGGGGCTGGTGGCTCAACTTACCCCGCCTTCCCCTACATAACAAGAAAATCAACCTTGTGGTTTAAGATTTCAGACACTTGTTTAAACTGTTAAACAACTACTGTTAAATTCATTAAGGAAAACATTAATGTATAAAATTTTAAACAGCATTTTACAGTGCAGGCACAGGTGAAAGCAACCACCTTGTTCTTACACCTTCACACTTTAAGATAATAATAAAAAGGTACAATTGATTTTGTGTGAATGAATTTAATCTTTAATGTTTAATGTAACATGACAGAATCACCATAGGTTCAGTGTAAACGAGAGCACCATCTAATGTCCCAAACTCACGAATGTGTATTAGCCACTGTATCGTTTTTCGATTGTTGATTCTTTGGTAAATCTGAATTTCATCTTTTTACATATTTATCAATCTACCTCGATAATGCCTTAAACTTTTTTTTAAAGAGCCTTTGGAACACTTATCTTACAAAGTTATTGATGCTACTGGCAAAGATAAAATCCTGGAACTTTCAGCCTAATGCTAAAGAAAGGATTTTAATGTGTGTAAAATAACAATATTTATCCAATAAAACATATTTTAAAAAAATATCCTGTTCATTATAATAATTTTATGGCATGCAGGTTCATAAAAAAAGTTAGTCATGAATTTATATGTGACATGCACTTTGGGATACAGAAATACTATACTCTATTACTATTACATGAAACTACTGGTGTATGACTTGTTTAACATTGTATTCTATTGTGTATTTTGGATGTCAATTTGTTTCAAGATTTTTTCTTTGTACTGCAATATTGTTTATGTTTTTACCTCATTGTTTAGCGAATGCTGTGTATTTTGCTTATTGTTGGAAGTGAATTATGTTAAAATTCACTAACATAGTCAATTCATGTTTAATCATTCTCCTACATAAAGCTCTATGTGTATATTCATGAAAGAATAAACAAATAAATTGAAGAATAAATGGATAAACAAAAAATACATAAACAAATAAATAAATAAATAAAGGAATAAATGAATAAAATGAAATAAAAAAAATAAAATTCAGATAAACTGGCAAGGTCATTAACTTTGTAGTAACCAAACATATCTGATATAAAAGTAGTATTAAACTTACAGTCATACATGTACTTACCATTGAACAAACTTCTTTATGTAATTAAATACACTTCTCTATTTATAATAAACTTATTATTTTAACTCTTCATGCTCCATTCTATTGAATATTGTAAATTATCAGCTCTTACAAAATGTAATGCTTGACATTTAATATAGCAAAAACATGAATACTAAAGAAAGAAAAGTAAAAGATGACTTTTTTCTGAACAGATAAGAAGGGGGTACAAATAATAATTAAGTTGTTATAAAGTGATTTTGGAGAAATTATTCCCAACTAGCAGGTAGCAAGGTTTTTTGTCATTGAACCGAAGCATTTTATTGCATAAAGCTTTTTATATAACAATCATTGCTTTATTTTTGTCAATGGCATATTGCTATCTAAGTATGCCTATGACTATCGAATGATGCTTGAAGAGTTCAAATAAGCAGTAGACATAGCAAAAACAAAAATAACATGCAAATGGTCTGGGTATCCTCTAACCCATCGCCTATTGGAACAGTTTGATCCGTGGACAAAGCGTATGCGAGATCCCTGTACAATCAAAGCCTACTATGGCAATTCCAGTATTCATATTTCAACAGGTTAACTCCTTGCCTACTGGAACAAACTGATCCCTGTACAAAGGCTATGGGAATTCCAGTTCTCAGCAGTCAACAGGTTAAATAAAAGGGTTTTTCGAAAGATGTAAAAAATGAGGGATGCAATGGAAGGCTACGCTACCAGGGTTATGATGCAGTCACAACAACGAATCTGACTCCAATTCAAACAATGTTACGTTCACTTGTGATATCGTAATAGATTTTGTCCGTCTGGAGCCCGTAACACAAAGCTTTAATGATCATAGAAGAAACTTTCACGATTGACTAGAATGTACAATCAATCATAAAAAAATCAAGCATACGATCAATTGTTATGCTTTGTGTTACCGAGCCCTGGGGCCGTGACACAAAGCTTAGCACTGATCGTAGAGCATATTTCTACGACTGATTGCATTGACTACAATGCACAATCAATCGTAAAAATCAAGCATACGATCAATCGTTATGCTTTGTGTTATGCAGCCCTGCATGGAGTCAGTATCACTGGTGTGACTGTGGCATGTTGTATGGAAATCACAGGTTGAGACAGAGGTCAAAGGTCATGCATGGAGAAACCTTTCTACATTCATTGAAAGGCAGAAAATGGATGATTCGAGAACAGTTTTCTTTTTACTTTTTTTTTATGGGGGGGGGGACAATACAAGGAAATTGAGATTCGTTTAAAAGGATCCATAATTAATGAGTTTGAAGAATGAAAGTAGTCCAGTGTGTTAGACAGGGTGTATACGAACTAGGGGTAGGGATGTGTTCAAACAATAAAAATTTGATTTAATATTACATGCACATGTATGGAGACATATTTTTAGAACATGTTCATGACTACAGACTCGGACTCAGACTTTGCTACATAAGCGACAAGTTAGGATTGTTGAACCTTTTTCAATAAAACCCTTAATAAATAAAAAAAGAGAAAAACTTTATCTAATTCCTTATTAAAGGATAAGGATTCTGACCATGATTGAGGTTTAATGAATAAAATTACATAAATCTGCAAGAATTGCTCATTTTCATTTGCAAATAGTAATTCTAATACTAGCTCTCACTTCATTGACAGCTGATAAAATCTATTGATTAGCGAATATATATTTAAAATACTAGTAGAGGAAAAGTACTACTGCCACAATCACCGCCTCTATCAAGATAATTTTTCTTATGCAAATCGGGAGCAAATGGTTAAATATGGAAGTTATTTTGAAGCGGATTAATAAACAGAATCTGCTTTAACTTGCTGCTATTTTATCGGGGTTTTTCAGATCATATATTCGAAAGGGATAGGGGGTCCTACCACAACATTGGTCTTTTTGTTGCCATTTTTTTTTATTACCTTTTTAAAATCATGCCAATAAGATGCATACTTGACTCCTATCAATCCACTCAAAAATATGTGTACTGATGCCATATACTTTAGATACTTTTTGGAAAGCATTTCAAAGATGATAGAATTAAAAAAGATAATAAAAACTTTTCATATTCAAATACGTGTTTATTTTTCCTCATTCACTGCTGTGATATTTTGTGATACATTATTTTCCCCCATCTATGAATACAGATATCAAAATATTAGAATTTGAGTCAAATGAATCGATTCAAAGTCGATTAATGCTGGGACTCCCATTTCTTCTGCAAATTAATAAACAAACAATCTTCTTTTTTCTTAAACCTGTGAGATTTTATGAAATCCATGGTAACTCCATAACCGCTGGTTCTATTTTTTAACCTTAAAGAAACACCATATCTGAGGCACTTGCATGGAAAATTGCAAATTCAAATTGAGCCCTCCCTCAGTTAAGATAAAACAAGTAAGGAAGAAAATCTTAAACTGCTGGTAGTTTCAGATGGGTGATTTAGTATGTTAATGCAAAACACTTCAATCAAGAAAGAGGATGTTAGTTTGAAGGGTGACAGTCTTATCTTGTCTCTTGCATTGAGATTCTAGGCATTCTTAGGTATTCTGGCAAAAACAAAAAGATAGTGCAGTCTTTTTGTTTAAATGCTGCATTGAGCAACCTAGAACCTTGATGCTACAAGAACCATTCAAGTTTTACCACCAGCCAAGGCAATTGCTCAAAAATATTGTCTTAATATTCTGAATGAGAGCAAACACTTGGATACACTGTTCCCTATTGATTAGTAGAGTCATGCAGATTTCATGCAGGCAAGGAAATGCCTTTTCAGTTGCAACTTCAAGGACAAGTTTTTGTTTAAACAAGCTTCCTATGCTAGGTTTTTTCTTTTAAGGAGAGAGCAAGCAAAAAAGAGAAAGGGAGAATAAATCTATGCATGACCTTTATACCTTTGACCCCAATGTGACCCCGACCCTGAAGCAAGCGATCCATGTGATGAGTAATGATGTGATCTATGACGCCGATGAGATGAGAGTATAGGTGATGAGGGCACCGAGTTCGGCATGGAGTAGCTTACGCCACCACCGCCTCCACCACGACGGACCTTCCGCCGGTACCGCCGAGCGTGGCCATCTTCAACCTCTGACAGTGGGGGTGTGGAGGTACTGTCGGTGCCAGATGGCATACGCCGCGAGGAATGAGGCGATAGCCACGGACTACTGGGTGTGCTTGAGTCATACCTTACAGTGGTGCTATCATCGTGGTTCATCGGTGCTCCATGGCGTGCGATGCTGCCCCGCTGAGAGGCGCTAGGTCCGATGCTCTCTACGCCAGAAACCATACTCTGCTCGTAGCTGACATCACTAGGGTAGTCCTCGTCAAACGTGGTGCTCCCTCCTACCGATGGTACGTTGGTACCTCGACCGTGGAAACCCGAGTCTGCAGGGCTCTGCGGACCACCGTTGACTTGAATGTTTGGTTCAAGTACAGTCTTGCTTTGTCCTAGTGACATCTTTACAAGTTCTGTACCATAGGCTCCCGGCTGTCCTTCTCTCTTTGGTCCAAAGGCCTCTCCAGATTCTAGTCGGATTTGTCTAAAACAGAAAAAAAATGTATCAAACAAAATAATCTCTGCGGAATAATGCACCTTCATAATTTATTTTCATTATTAGTAATCATGGGCAACATTTAATGCGAGGATTGTTGTTTTGATTGTATTCCCTAATCTATTATTTTTGTGTTATGTGTACTATTCTCATATTGTATCAATAAACTTTGGCATTTATACCTTTACATAACAGTATATATATTTCTAATGGAAACAGATATAAATTGAATGAACAAAACCTACCTGAAAATTGTAGAATCTGCTTGCAAACCAAGTGAATATGAAACCATAATGATACAGGACAACATACGTTTATATTTTATAAGGACCTGTCTCATCGTTCCGTGCAAGCCTTAAGGGTGAGTTGTGGGCAACAATTTTTGCTACCTGCAAGTCGCCCGCAGGTCGCCTGCATTGACAGTATAGATCTTGCACGCAGTTGCCAACAGAAGTGCACGCAAGTCTGATTTCCACGCAGAAAAGTTTTGAACATGCTAAAAACTTTGTAACGGGCAATCATCCACGGCAACTCATCTGCAAGGCTGGTACATGATTTGACAGGCCTTCAAAGACAGTGAATAATACAGCAAACTTACAATTGTTTATTGCAGATTGTACACAGCCACTTCTTGCTGTTGGGAAGGATGACTTTACAGTTGGAGCAGACCTTGTGCTGGCAACGTGGGCACACTTCTCCCGAGTTGAATATTGTACCGAGTGGTTCCCGACATCTGGCACAGACCTTCTTCCCGCTATCTACGCTGTCATCATCGACCTTGACTGCGGATTTCTTTCGCAGCTCGTGGAGTTCCGTTTTCAGTTTTCTAGAAAAGGAATATTGAATAAACTAATTATCCCGACTATCGAAGAAAGAGAAGAAAAGCAGTCTTCATAAACAGATGGCCTTTATCAACAGGTTCCTTTATTATATGTCTTTCAGGGGAAACCAAATTTGTAGTGCTCTTATACAAGTGGTATATTTGACTTATCTAAGAGGGTACATGTAATAACAAGTTTTAAGCCCCTGCTAGAAAGAACACAGAGTCACAGAGTGAGATCACAGTGTGGACTATGTGAAAGTATTGTGTGAAGATATTTTCACACTGTGGACACTTTGACTGTGTGACTGTTCAGAATGTGTTCACACGGTCGACTATGTGAATATGTGATCCACACAGTGCGATCAGTGTGTTCACACAGTGGACTATGTGAAAATATCCACAGTGTAAGAATGATCAAATTCAACAGTGTGAAGATCTGTTCACACTGAGGACACCTTGCCAGTGTGACTGTTCACAGTGTGTCAACATGGTCGACTATGTGCACATGTGATCCGCACTGAGGAAATGCTCAAATTTAACAGCGTGAAGGTGATGTCCCACCGGGTTCCACACTGAGGGACACTGTTCTTTCCAGTAGGGACATGCCAAGTCTGGCACCCAAGTTGTTTAAGGAAAAGGAACTATAAACCGGACATCCCAAATCTCATAACAGGCTGGGGGCCACAATTTTGAAAGGGGGATTCAATCACAATTTTATGGTAATTTTTCATAGTTTTGTACATGTTCATGGAAAAAAGTGGGGGCGGTTCCTCTGCCCCAGAATGAAAAATATTTACAACCTATCAGTTATTTTGTAAATTCTTTAGCACTGGGATTTATAGGGTTGTGAGAAAATTTCCGATTCCGAAAAATGTGATCTGGATGCAAGTTTGGTTTTGGTTAATGTGCAAATTTCCAACAGAAACAATCACAGCATTTTGAACAAAATCACTAAAATATTGATAGTTTTAAAAAAGGATGCAAATCATCTAATCAGCTTGAGTGCAAAAGTGTTGTACTGCAAAGTATGTAAGTTATTTACTAGTTTTTGTGTGCAAAAATAAGTGGAAATTTAGATGCAACAAATGTGAGTGCATAAATTAAAAAGTTGCTCACACAAGCTTTGAGCTATTTTTACAAAGAAAAGAGAAAGTAGTACACTCTTGAGCAAACACTTCACTAATTGCTCTACTTTATATTTTTTTTACATATTCAAGTACAAAATGTTTTTTCAGGGGTGAACTATTATACATGCATGCCAAGATTAAAAATAAAAACAAATGAAAAGTCCATACAACAACACAAGTAAAAGACAATTTACAAGGTAATCAAATTTATACACTAATTCAAAGGGGAAATATAATATTACGAGTAAAACACACATAAACACTGTTAACATTGTCAAGTTGCAATTTACAGGACTGAACACAAGGCATATTGATAACCAGGGGAGGGTTTCATGACAAGCATGTATAACACTGTAAGTAGTCAGGCAGTGCTTTTCACTGACAACTGTTACAGGCTACTGAAATCCTTGCATCTGATTGGCTCAGAGCAAATAATCAGAATAAACCTGATATGACACTTCATGAAACACTACCGATGCATAAAAGGGATTTAATAACATAAAAAAATACTGTATTATAAAATAAATACACTTTAAACCCAACATCTTCAAGTTTTAAAGTGGATTAACTACATAGTATTAGTAAACAATTAATACATAGGTATTTCTCAAGATAAAGAGTTGACCTTTTGATATTTAGAGTGTTATCGAATGGAGTATGATGGCAACAATGCAATAGATGGTTGCCAGGTATTAATCAGAATAAGCCAGGATTCCTTCTCCCTTTGTTAATGGTTTCAAGTATTGATACTAACCAGTCAGTGTACACTACTCAATAATTTTCTCTCTGTTTTAAAAGGAAATCAAGAAAATTCAAGTGAACTTTCAACTGCAATTCCAAAACAAATGATAGAAAAAAGGCTGCATGCATTCAATAACAAGTTGAAGGAGGCACCGGAGAGTTTACTGAAGATAAAAGGCAGATATAAAATTTCCAGGCGAGCCTGCGCTTTCACCGACGTAAAAGATAGTTGTATGATTATGACCACTTTTAGAGTAAAACACAAGTGCATTAGTTTGGTAGACAAAATCCCCGAATTATTTCTCCCTTTTAGAAGAAGCATACTTGATACCATATTTTTATTGCAAGCATCAGCTCTTGTGTCGTAAAAAAATCCATGAGTAAAACAAGAGCATTAAGCCTACTTAATTTCTAATCAATTAAAATTTTGGAATACATTTTTATTGCTTGGAAATTCTAAGTAATGTTCTAAAATTCTGTCATTTTCAAAGTTTTCTACACAAAGTACAGAAAAAAGGTAAGCCTGTTGTTAAAAATAAACATTTAATATCTTCTGCTATCACAAAGAGTAGCAAAGATAGCAGTATACAAATTTATTCAAGTGTGATAAAAAGTTTACAAGCATACCTTACATGTACATAGTGCGCTGTGATCCCTTACACTATAGATCTTCAACTGTAATTTGGATTTTGATATAAAAGTATGTGATGACTTGGAAAGAAAAAAAGTTGTAAGAACTATCTTTTAAAAGATTAAATCTGCAAAATTCATACTCTTCCCAAGAAAAAGAGGAGGGGGAAGGGGAAAGGGAAGGGGTATTTATTTTGACTGGAACAATATGCAAAATTCACATCCCACCCCCAACCAACAAAGGGGAATAAGAAGGGAAACACTACATATATGTGTAACTAAATTACATAAATATTTAGTAAAAAAAGGTAAGAATCCGCCCCCACAAACACTGTATGAATCCTTGACTTTATATGGAAGACTAAGTCAAGGAGAATCAAACAGAATCTCCTTGGTTTGTTTTTATTTTAATTTTGATATTATATTCTTCTTTTTTTCATACATTTAAATCAATATGCAAGTTAACATGTTGAGACCTGTATGAGCTTGGAGAGTAAGAGGAACACAGATACCTAAGTAAGACCGTGTTTACACAGTGACACGGCTCGGGGGTTCGACACGCGAGCCGTGCTCAACACGGCAATTTTATGCTGTGTAAACGCGATCAGTGTGATCCGCGAGCCGTGTCGAACACGGCTTTTTTGATCCGCCAAAATCGTACGTTTCAACCCGCGAGCCGAGTCAGACTCGGCAATTTTTTCGTGTGTAAACAGAAAGCCGTGTCGAACTCTCTTGACCAGGTCACTGCGCGCGCTTTCACTTTTGGCATTGTTGTTGTTCGCACGGACAAGATTCGATTCCGGCGGTGAATTTCCCGCATTTAATTTGCGACGTCATAATTCTTCTTCCGTTCGAGATCCGCGAGCCGTGTTGAACTCGCCTTTTTATATGTACGTATAAACGCGATCTCTGATCCCTTCTTCGCAGTGTTCAACCCGGCTCGCGGATTCAACACCCGAGCCGAGTCAATGTGTAAACACGGTATGAGAGAGAGAGAGAGTGCATATTCTGCATGTATGTATTAATAGCAAGACATCTTTTACATGGACTGCACTGAATGAATGGGATCGGGCACCATTTAATCCGAAAATCCCTGATTTATAGAAAAAGAAATTTCCTTGGGTTAGACAAAAAGGATTCTTTTTTCACAACAGGTAGAATGGTTTATTATTGTGAATACTCTCATTCCTTGTCTGGTCTACTCCTCTGTTTCTTTTCTTACTATATTGTTGACCCCCCCCCCCCCCCCCCCCGATCTACATTTCTTTAAGCCCACTCTAAAGATCTTTTTAAAAATTTGTCAATACTTGGTACATTTCTTTTTTTCCTTACAAAAATGGGGGCAGAGTACTCTCTGTCCTTACGCTAACCCTCATTTTGTTGGGAGGGGCCGGGGGGGGGGGCGGGATTTCATTAATAGAATTTATAGAAGAGTGATTTCAGAAAAAAGGGACACTCACTTCTATCACTATTCAAACGCAAGACCAAACCTTATTTTTCATTCTTTAAAGAAATAGGACTACTGTTATCGTGCACCTACATGTATATTCATAGTTGATTTCTTTGCTCTCGAAAGCAAGTGTAAACCCTGTGGCCCATATTCCAAACTCACATTCAAATTGAACATTGGTTTAAGGTTTAAAGTTGTGTTTTCAGTATGGATAGCCAATCGAGGCTCAAATTCCTATGAACAGTGCACATCCAATTTCTTAAATCCTTCAACACTCCAATTGTTTACAATTGTCTGGGCATGATAACTGAGGCATTTCAAAGTATTTTTATTCATTATGAAAGCAAGAGGAAACAAAATAGTCAACAAGAAATATACAGCATAAATAGAATTCTATAATTATTGGCTCCCCATAATTTTAGAACAGAGTTAGACTGCACATAGTATACAGGCCTATGAAGCACTTTGAGGAATTTTAGATCAAAGGAAAATCAAGACCAACATGGAATTGAGAGCGAGTAATCACCAAAAACATACATTTTCGCTATTCTGAAATATGTAACCTTTTTTTTTATCATTGGTGTATTATCCCCATTGATTTGTGATGCATACTCTTTCACACACGAACCAATCCATGGGACCTGGGCTTTTTTTCGGGGGTACAAAGTCTAGGATGACTTATTTTAACCGGACATGGTGGCTCAGTGGTAGAGCATCCGCCTAATGAACGGGAGGTCGTGGGTTCGACCCTCAGCCAAGTCATTACAAAGACTTATAAAAATGGGACCTTCTGCCTTCTTGCTAGGCGCTCATGCAGCATTTAGATTGGAGAAGGATAATAATAACATATAATGTTATGCAGGGCCCGCTGGTAGAGCAGTTTCCTACCTGAAGTGGCTACCCTGGGTAAATAAAATATCATTATTATAGGAAACAGTACTGACAAAGGATGCCTACCTGACTGCTAACTATAACTTTTGTAATGAATTTGCTGGTTGCCAGGATAACTTTACCCCAATATCACATGACCTTTGCCTACAAGTACAACATGTGACCACAACACCTGACTATATTAATTGTAGTATATACAGAATTGTATCTGGTTTCATTTTGGGCTACTTTCAGCCTTAAAGGGATATGTTCTAAAGAGATTTACAAGGACCAGCATGAAAGCATTAGGACTTGAATAACTAGATTGAAATTCGAAAGTAGTTCGAATAATGAAAGTTTCAAATCAGAATATGATATTAAAGTTGCGGAATGTTTTCATTATTTTGTCAACATGGTTGAAAGCAGTTCTCATGAACATGCAGAGAGAGACCCGCCCCCCCAAACAAAACCCATACTGGAACATCCCTTTTCGTCCTCTCTGTCTCCCTTTTCAGTACTTCCAAAATGCCTTTCTCAATGCCCCTTTTGTACTGACTTCTTGTATGTCAGTGAAGCATGTAGCGTTTGACAAGACCCAATCAAATGTAATGTCAGTTCAGAACTAAAGCATGCAGATATATATACTGCAGCTCTCAATACCCAATGTTAGGACCCAGCCTGTACACTTCCCTGGAAAAGTTTTGTTTACTTTGGCTGACCAATGATCAACAACAAAACATAAACAGAGAATGCGCCTAGAAAACTTGATAAGCAAAAAAAAAAAAAGAAAAAGGTCATCAGTTAAACTGAGGAGCATTTCGACCCCAGAAACTTTGACAAGCCCCCTCCCCCGGTGAATTGTGCATTTTAAATGGTGCTCAATCAACGCATTCTACATGTTTTACATGTACTTTTTTTTTCTTCAAATTTTGCAGGGTTTACCATGACCTTTTGCCCCCCCCCCCAGTTAAACCTGTATCTTTATAGTCAGTTCCTTAGACTTGCGTCTTAAGTTTCTTTGAGGCAGCACCTCCCCCGCCACCAGTAAGAACATAAGTGGACAAAGTTCTATACAGCCAGTCTAAAAAAATTGTTAGCCTTCTTTATACAATATACTTTCCATCTTTACACCATACCCAAATCAAATTCAGTCTTGAATGAAAATACAAACTCACTCCACCTCATCTCGCCTACAAAAACAAATACCTTAATAAGCCAAACACACTCCAAATTTTACAAAACAAAAAGAACAAAACAAGACAAGTAACACAATAATTCCACATATACTCACAATAACACATATGGGCAAAATATAAACCCCCTATCACCTATATAGTCCTTCTTGGGGAGTTTTCATAAAGCTGTTTGTAAGTTAAGAACAACTTTACAAACTGGTGAACCTTCTTGCGTGTTAAACCATTTCCAATTAACATGGTGTATACAATATACCACAAGAAAGGATCACTGGTCATTCCAAAAGTCACTCTTAACTTAAGAGCAGCTCTATGAAATGGCCCACCCCCTGGTCCCTCTGTCTCTGTTGGACAGTCTGTACCGGGGCCCATTGCAGAAAGAGTTGCATTACACCCAACTTAAGAAATCAATCGCAAGTCCCAAATGTGCGCTTTTGATTGGTCAAAAATCAAGTTGCCCATGATCTTTAAAGTTGCGATTGATTGCAACTCTTTCTGCAACAGGCCCCAGATCTAAAATTGTCAAAATTTGGCAAGTTTAATAAAGTTAATAAAGGATAGGGAACAATGGGGGTCGAGCATATACATGTACATAAGTTCTGGAATTGCCCATTATACAAAAAATTCCCAAAACACCCTTTATCAAACCAAACCGGGAATAAGAACAAATATGCTTGCATTTGCAGAGTGTATCAAAATAAAAACAAATTTGAACTGTCCATTGATTGAAGCATGGACCTACAGTAATACATGTAGGTCCATGACTGAAGTCATCCAATACTTTTTTTTTAATTCAAAGAAGTATTTAAAGTAAAGTTGAGTATGCAAAATGATGAAAATTTCACTTTAATGTAAATTTTGAAAAGTTTGATAAAATGAAACTGTGGCACATTTTTGTGAACCAGTTTTACCTATGCATGCTATCTGCATGTTCTCATGAATATGTGATAAGAGATGTCATCTCCCCATTCTTACAAATAAAATCATAAAAAAATTCGAAATCCTCATGATTGCTGACTGCAATTTTGTAATACAAAGGAGATATGAATACACTTGTATAAAAAAAGGAATAGATCTCAGATCAAATTATTTTTAAAAATTTGTAAAAAGGAAATGCGAGGATGTGACATTATCACTCACTCATTACATTCCTTAATTCATCAGGTTAATAAACAATATCAATTAGTCAACTTAATCCCAAAATATGAAAGCATAGTGCATTATCCCCAAGGTGCATCATAAATGTTGGTTTGGAAGCAGGGGAGTTTGTCATACATTCTTTATGTATGACTTTCTCCCAACTCCAAACAGAGTGCGAAAACCACAACAAACTGAATAACAAATCATTATCATACATGTACTATAACACATTATATAACATATAATATATAATATAACTTATGATATATCATATAACTTATGATATATCATATAACATATAATATATTATATAACATATATTACATAACATAATTATTTAACATAAATTAACGAGGGACAGCAAGAGTCATGACGAAAATGAATTAGAAAAGATTAAAGGAATGGGTAAAATAAAGGAGTATAAAAAAAGAGGAATAAAATACTTATGAAAACATGGGGAAAGAAGATTGCAAACCATGTTACCTTGTATTGGTCCTGTTTAATATGAATAGCGTGAAATGGGGAAAAAATCAGATAATGAATACATTTTGGAATTGTGAAAAGAAAATGTACTGCAAAAGATATACATGAAGATGCACGACAGAACATGGTACATGTACGTATATCAAGTGGCAAGTCCACCCCAAGAAAACACTGATTTGAATAAAAAGAGACAAATCAAACAAGAATAATGCCAATTCTTTTTAATCAAGGTTGAATGTATATTTATTATTTAAGAAAGACTTAAAACTTTGCCTTTCATCACAAAACAGCTACATATATATACGCAACTTAGTACATGTACAGTGTAGTTGATAGTCGTCGATGATGTCACTTTATACTCACTATTTTTATTTTTTATTTGTATTTTTGTGTAAATTTTTAAAGAGATTTGAAATAAATTATTCTAATTCTGATGAAAATTAATCTGTTTGAATTATACAATATTTCATGTTTTTTTCAGATTTGACAAGGAGACTTTTTATTATCAAATCACACTAGTCAATCTTTGTTTTAAATATTATTACAAAAAACTGAAATACTTCATATTTCACATAATAAAATGTTATTGGCCATGAGGCTGTGCATATACTTGTAAATGTTTTCTGAAATGAAGTGATAATTTGAATTATCACAACTTTCACATCTGATAATGAAATAATCAGCATTATTAAAAATTTTATTAATTCTCTCAAGTTACTTTTCAAATTATGTTTTTTTTTGTTGGGTGGACTTGCCCATTAAAGAATATATATCTGACGAAAAACAGCAAAAAAGAAATATATATCATGGCTTGGCCGCAGATCTCAAAATTTAAAACTTTTCAGAGCAGCTTAGAAAAGGCTGTAATTTAGCAATGGTGGCAGTCTGATTGTCTGAAAAGCAGTCTCCTGATACCTGTGAAGAACTGTTTCAAGGCAAAAGAATGTTGCTACCCATGTCATAACGGTAAAATCAAGCTTATTCTGAGCCGTCATCATAATATTCAAATTTTGAGATACCAGGTTTTAGCAGCCTAGCCACGATATATAAAAATGAAATATGTACAAACATATACCGTGTTTACACAGTGACACGGCTCGGGGGTTCGACACGCGAGCCGTGCTCAACACGGCAATTTTATGCTGTGTAAACGCGATCAGTGTGATCCGCGAGCCGTGTCGAACACGGCTTTTTTGATCCTCCAAAATCGTAGGTTTCAACCCGCGAGCCGAGTCAGACTCGGCAATTTTTTTGTGTGTAAACAGAAAGCCGTGTCGAACTCTCTTGACCAGGTCACTGCACGCGCTTTCACTTTTGGCATTGTTGTTGTTCGCACGGACAAGATTCGATTCCGGCGGTGAATTTCCCGCGTTTAATTTGCGACGTCATAATTCTTCTTCCGTTCGAGATCCGCGAGCCGTGTTGAACTCGCCTTTTTATATGTACGTATAAACGCGATCTCTGATCCCTTCTTCGCAGTGTTCAACCCGGCTCGCGGATTCAACACCCGAGCTGAGTCAATGTGTAAACACGGTATG
Organism: Lytechinus variegatus; assembly: GCF_018143015.1. Classification (NCBI taxonomy): domain Eukaryota; kingdom Metazoa; phylum Echinodermata; class Echinoidea; order Temnopleuroida; family Toxopneustidae; genus Lytechinus; species Lytechinus variegatus. The sequence continues at coordinate 34,680,759 of NC_054743.1, read as the reverse complement.
AGTGATACATGTATACATGTAAAATGAAGCCGCAGAGAAAAGCTTTCTTTTCTAACTACCTGTATTTAAAAGTAAATTGCTGGTCCATGCCCGGCCAGCTTTAAGTTGTACAAAGAAAAAGAGATGAACTACTGAAAGGTTTGAACCAAAATAGTCCGTCCTAATGTTAGCGCAGCTTAAAGAAGCACCATGGGGTTCTTTTCACAAAGTTGTCTAAAATTCCAAGTTGCATGCAGTATAGCATCAGTCAGAAAACAAGCTACGTGTATGCTCTCTTGGTCAATGAAAAATCTTCTCAATCAAATATTATGAGCACATTAGAGCTTAATACCTCGGTCACAATTTGCTCTACGGCGGCCGTACGGCGAGTCGAAAACGGCCGTTTTAACATTTTCGTAACAGCTACTATAAACACAGGTGGTTTGAATAAAACGAATGTTTTTGACTTGCCTTACGGCCGTTGTAGAGCAAATGTGACCGAGGTATAAAGCTATGACTTATTATCTTTGTGAAACTAACCCCAGGGATGGGCTGGGCCAGGCACTGACCAGAGAATATAACTAATCAGAAAGAAGTTCAACATGTAAGTTGGGAACTTTTAATCACTTTTACTGCATTTTTATCTAAAAAATAACACTCATACGGCAATATACAGAACGAATAAGACAAGTACACAAATGTGTTCATTCTAGTGAAAAAATAATGATGTACAACAAAATGACTTTTTCAAAAATTTCAACAAGGATTAGCACTTACACTTAACAATACTAATAGCACACAAACATATCAAATGAATAAAATGTCAAATTTACAGAGACATTTGGAAAACTTAATAGGATTTAATCATGAGAAGAGACAACAAAAAAGGGCATGGTATAGGTTAGAGAATTTTTTCATATAAATGTTCTGGTCTTTTTTCCAACTTTTTTTTGGGGGGTGCAATGATTGATCATTACTTTCCCTTAAATAATGTATTTGCATGCACAGATAATCAGAAAATGTAACAAATTTAGTAAATTTGCCTAAAATTTGTCTAAAAGAGACAATCATATGAAAGCCCTGATTGGAATACAAAACAAAGGGGTAAGAAAGAATGTTTGAAATATAAAAACATGTATTTTATTTAATTCAAATATGTATACAGCTTTGCTTTCAAATTTAAATGGGATAGTAAAGGACTTATGAAGCTGGATTATGGCCAAACGTAAAATGAATTTAGCACTGACAGTTTCTTTCACGATTTGACATGATAACCTTGGAATGAAAACAACATCTCGCAGACCAGAAAACTAACAATGAGCTTTGTGATTGAACCAATAGGGCATGCACTAAATGTCAACATCAATGTTTGATTATCAGGGGAATCAACACTTCTGAGAAGAGAAGAAAAAATAACTTTCTTATTACAATTATAATTTTTAAATGCTTGAATCTAGAGAGTAAACACAGTACATGTGTCAAGGTTAGACAAGGAAATATAAAACAAGAACTGAGCATGAAGTCAGTTCTTAATACCGTGTACCTGGAAAACAAATAATCTTCATCATAATTGAAAGTAAAACATGCAAATTCAATTTAGACGATCCAAAACTATTACACTATAATCACATGCACAGCATAAATGTTGTATTGTGTTTTCACAAAGAGTCCAAAGAGGCAAAAAGTTTTAACACTTTAAACTCATTTTCAACAAAAAAAATCTAAAAGTAAAAGCCTCTTGTTACGGTTCATGGAAACAACAACATTGCTACACTTTTAGAAAGTTTTTATTTCTAAGTAAATTTAAAAAATAAATATACTGACATTTTTATGCATGCAAACTCAAAACTAATTGATAGCGCTCTAACTATTTAAGGCTGTCAGATCTGCTCAAATTCAACATCATCTTTTTTAATAACTGCACAAAATATGTAACCACGGCTAAAAACTACAACCATAACACCAACATCCACGACATACCTCCACATTTTTATTTCCTCTTATTCCGAAGCAATTTGAAATTCATTGAAAAACTAAGAAATGTGCTTGCTAGAATTTCAGAAAGCAAATAGCGGGGGAGACAATTGAACGGTTTGGGAAAGAGGGGGGGGGGGGGGGGGGGACTGGTGTAGGTTAAGAGGAGGAAGGATGTACTTTTTTATACTGGAGCTATACTAGTTAGCTATTCCTCAAGCCCCCTCAAGTGACTATAACTTTGATAAATTTCATCAAAAATCAATTTTTAGAGTATGTACATTATTGCACATACTCACGGAGGCAACATGAAAATGTGTTACAAATCTTACAGAAATTGAAAAGAGTTTAAATGATTTACGATATCATCATACACTAGGTGCATACTTGTGTCCGCATACATTTAAAATCTGCTAATTGGCACTGTACAGTGTGTGAAAAAAATGTCTTGAACAGAGTTTGTGTTTTGAAAACGATGATGAAAAAATGACATTTTCAGGGCAATCTATCAAGATTTTCGTGGAAGAGGCTTCATACAAAACAAGATAACTAAAAATTGCCTGGGCCTCTATGTACATGTACATGCAAAATATTTTCAAATTACATAACATAAAATTGAAAACCAAGTGTGTTTCAACTTTAAAAAAGAAATTGACATTTTGGAATTAGCGATTACTTTTAATCATGGACATAGGTCAATGCTTTAATAAAGGTAAATTGTGAAAGTCCATAATTAATTTCAGAGAATGGCTGAGGGTCATTCCCATTTTTTTATTGAAATGACATGGTTGCAAGAGTAAGTTTTCATGAGGAATAAGGGGAAAAATAATGGTGTAAAGCTAAAATGAAATGAAGGCAGACAACAAACAAAATAATATAATAGTAGTGAAGAAAGGAATCTATTATGCTAAAGGGTTATTAGGAAAAACAAGGTGTGGGCCGGAGTGAAGAAATGGGAGAAAAATGCATGAAAATATTATCAGTTTTTTTTCTGAATGGATCATAGTTTACTTAACAAATCCAAGGCCCAAATACTTCCAAAATAAGGAATAATATTGAAATATCAATAAAGGACATGATTATAAGAAAAAAAATTGAAAAATAACACTAAGGGATGATGTACATAAGTACATTATGTAACTTCACAATTAATGCTTGAATGATACCTGTATCATTTTGGCTGATCAAAAATCTTGACGTGATTGTGTGAGCACTTTGGTCAGACATATTTTACAATCGTGGCAGTACGAAAGTATTTACGGTATCTAAAAAAGAAATTTGGACACCTCTCACTACCTTCCTAAAACTAGTTTAGTGGAAACTAGTTTAACGTGTAGTGAGAAGGGCCAAAGCGATCTTCCAAACTGCTTCAGAAAACAACCTGGCGATGTAGTTTTCAAGATCACTTTGCCTCATTAAACTGGTTTTAGCATAAGTGAGGACACAACCGTTCTTCGGGAAGTGATCTTCGCACATTTTAAGGGTGCACGATACTCTACACGACAGGTGCAGAATGTATACGCTGCTGTTTCAAATTTCGGGCGAAATGTGTGACTGTTATCCCCCTGAGTGTTTCCATAGCAACAAGATCGCTTTATGTGAAGTGATTTGAAAACAACTTTCGTGTGCATGATCAAGTGGGAATGCTAGCAAAGCGATCTTCCAAACCGGTTTCCTGGATCGGTTTCCTGTACACTAGTTTTAGAAAGCGAAATGAGAACGGCCTCTTTTAAAGGTTACACTTCAATAATCTCTAAAGAATGCTGTCTATCCTTTTACCAAATAGAATGATATTTGTTTTCAAGTCTGAGTGTTTGTTCGCTAACATTCCACCTGTGCAAAACGATTACATTAAATACTTCAAATTGACTTCATTGGGTTTTAATAAAAGAGAATATGGACTTTGATATTTGCTCCCTCTAGTCTCTCTGGAAATGGCAACTATTGTCATAACCTACATGTAGATTGTGCCTTAAAGGGCAAGGCAACTCCTTAAATTTGACTGATTGTATCACTTACTCTTTTAAAATTCCCTATACTTTAATAAAAAATCTGTCTCTTATTAAAAATTTGGCTTCCACCATACATGTTGGCCTACATGTACAGTAGTCCAATTTGATTTTGCATTTTGAACATTTCAGTTCACATTTTATATCACAAAATAACTGTATAGAAAACTTCATTGTGAAATAACTGGGATGGAATAACACTTGTCATAAGAGCCTTGCATGTAAACTTTAACGTTGACCTGAACATGACCTTTGACCTTACCGTGTGACCCCCGACTGCAGCATAACATGCAGGTCACTTAAGTACATCTAGCATCCAAGTTTTGTTACAAAGTGACTTACGGTTGCGGTGTAACATGTCGGTGTCATAAGAGGAACTTTAACATTGACCTGAAAATGACCTTTGACCTTACATGTACTATGTGACCTCTGACTCCAGCATCACATGCAGGTCCCCCAAGTCCATCTACAATCCAAGTTTGGTTGAAAAGCGACTCACCGTTGCGGAGTTAGGTGTCATAAGAGAGTTTTGCATGTAAACTTAAACGTTGACCTGAAAATGACCTTTGACCTTACCGTGTGACCTCTGACTGCAGCATCACATGCATGTCCTGCAAGTCCATCAAACATCCAAGTTTGGTGGAAAAATTACTTACAGTTGCAGAGTTAGGTGTCATAAGAGAGTTTTGCATGTAAACTTTAATGTTGACCCGAAAATGACCTTTGACCTTACAATGTGACCCCCAAGTGCAGCATAACATGCAGGTTCCCCACGGCCATCTACCATCCAAGATTGGTTGAAAAATGACTTATGGTTCCAGAGTTAGGTGTCATAAGAGAGTCTTGCATGTAAACTTTAACGTTCACCTGAAAATGACCTTTGACCTTGAGTCAAAACACAAACAAAAAGAAGGGGTGAAAGGAGAGGTGCCAGGCACAAGGCATGCTAAAAGCTTTAATAGGCTACATGTCTTAAAGCTCATCAAGTGATCAAACGATTGGAGACAAAGATTTTGGTTCTTCATTTCCATCTTGTGGCCACATACCAAATCAATCTTGTATTTCATGTACATTGATCATCAACGTATCAAAATAACAATCTTTCTTCATTGTTGCATTCTTGATTCTTCACAGAATCTTTTGATGAGAAATTGGTAGAAAATCACTTTTTAAAATTCAAACTTAAAAATAATTATTTATAAGGGGAGGGCGGGATGAATTTCTGCTCAGTATAACAGTATATATATTTTAGGACTCGTGCTTTTTCTCCTACAAACTCAAGTCACATGAATGGTGATTTTCACTGACTGTTAGTAATACAAATCCTTGCATCTGATTGGCTGAAAGCAAATTAGTCCTTGAAAATCACTGACAAACCTTTTCATGAAACTCTCCCAAGATCTGAGTCTATGAAAAACAAGCCTAGAGCAACTACATGTACATAAAATTTTCAATTTATTAAGAATTTTTCAATTTACACGTAGAATCAATGATGAGACTACACAGTATGCGAGGAAACATGGATGGGTAGACTTTTAAAATACATGAAAGTTCTTTTGTTCTCTTTGTTTAATAATGCAAGCATAAAGTGTTACCACCCACTCTAACCCTTACAAAGGAACCTTTGCAATGTTAAGCTTCCTATTTCTATGCAGTGAAATGTTAAGAACAAAACCCATCTTACTCGCTGTTGTGAAAAATGAAGAGGACAAAATGGGAGAAAAGAACATGAAAAGTTATTAAGTAAATAAAGCAAAACATGGATGAACAATCATTGGTTCCATTCCTTGAATACAACAAATGTTTGGAATGTGATCAATAGTACTCAGAATGATAATTGAAATGCAATGAAGCATGTACATGTATACAGGGTATTGACTAAAAATGCGTTATGAAAATTTTACATAAAAAAATTGTGTATCATGTAAATGTACATACATGTACTACATGTAAAGTATGTGATAAAAATGTACAAAATACCATCCTTTCCGATTCATATCTCTTCCACAAATACATTTTATACCATAATAATCATCATGAGGGAGTGCTCATAAATGTTTGAATCACAGGACATTGTGTTAAAAAGAAGCAACATTTCCTTCATTCAGACTAATTTCAGACTACAGAGCTCAAAATTGGTTAGAGTATCCACTGCAGTGCAAAATCAACTTGATCTATCTGTGTTCCAACTCTTTTAAGAAATTCTTTGCTACGTTTTAAAGCATGGATGTTAATAGGGACAGAATAACTACCAAGATTGTCTTTAGAGGTCTACATGTATTAAAATTCATGCTATAAATACCCACAGACCCTACACTCTAAATTAAGGAGTACTTTGAAAGAAAAGGTCCAATTAATCTATAAATATTTGAAAGCACTTGGGATGAAGAACCAGGGAATACACAATAATAGGAATGTGATCACTAAGTATTCAATATTAAGACAGCCAGTAATCAATATAGAATAATAGTTCAGCAAGAAGGATAAAAAATCAATTTCCGTCTATGCCTTGCTTGAAAAGCACAAAAGAGAAGATAGGGCCTTGTCCTTTTTAGGAGTCAAGGAATATCATGTCTATACTATCCTGGGACGACAATTGGTTAAAAACAGCGCTTGATTGCCAGTGCATATCCTTCTTTCCTGTTACCCTTTAGAGTGACTACACTGTAAAAACTGTGGTGTAAAACTGACACCAATCAGTGTTAATAGAGGACCACACCCTGAGGTGTTAAAATAACACCCTAGAGATTGAACATAACACCAAAGAGTGTAAATGTAACAACCATAGGTGTTGCAATAACACCTATAGGTGTAAAACTAACACCATGCACCAATTTAACACTGGTGTAAAATTACTGGTGTGGTCCTCTATGTACACCGGTTAACACCAGTTTTTGCTGTGTATAATCAGTTTTTAACTATCATCAGCAATACCTTGGTCACATTTGCTCTATGGTGGCCGTACGGCGAGTTGAGAACAGCCGTTTTATTCATTTTTATTCAAACCATCTGTGTAGATATATACAAAAAGTTTTAAAAGGGCTGTTTTCTACTCGTCGTACGGCTGCCTACAGCAAATGTGACTGAGTCACTGAGGTATAAAAAAGCGGTATCATATGATAGTTTCTAACAATGCTTGGACCAATGTAGTTGGTTAAGATATGAACCTAATAACTGAGGGTCACATGCAACTTTCTTTTTAAACAGTTGGTAGGTTAATATATGTTAAGTAACCTTAAAAAATTTTGAGACTGTACCAGGTGTCCTAAAAAAGGGCAAATTGAAGAATGTTGCAGTATTAAATTTTAAATAGCATTTAATATTGGTTTAAAAACTTTTTAATATTCATGACACCATGATCAGTGAATTAATTATTAAAGGAAAAAAACATCTAAACACTAAAGCAAAATACCAAAATACACTGCTCTGTGCTATGTCAGGGGTCAGGGGGGGGGGGGGAGACCCATAATTGTCTATGGGTTGTTGACCCTATCCCAAGCCTTCCCCATCCCTCCTCCACCTCTTATCTTGCTCCTCAAGAATGAATGGCTCCTGCTCCGATTGCTTACAGAAGTAATAGTTTTTCCTGCTCTTTCCCTTCCCAACTTTCTTCCTCCTTACTATAAGGATTACCCCACCCCCAACTCCCTAGCTTCCATCTTCCATTTCTTCCTGTTCCCAAAACACTTTCCTTCCTCTTTATGATTACCTCTCCCATCGTTCCTATAAGCCACACCCCCATCTCCCTGCCACCACTGATAACTCCCCCTTCTTTCTCTCGCTCTTTCCTCTTGAGAAATACTTACTTGACTCTCTCCTGCTCCGTCTGCCTGAGCTGCTCGTCCCTCTGTAAGACATCCATGATGATCTTCCGCTCCTCCTCCGTCAGGTGCTCCAGGTTAATCATCTTCCTTCGATCCTGTCTTCCACAACCCTGAGAATCTTCAGCTGGGGTGTCTCCCCTTCAGTCAGGTGCTCCTCTTCCTTCAAGGCAGTTGTGACCTGGTATCCAGGCCTAATTGTGTCCTAGACTATGGATGCTTCCTATGATGTCATGGTGTCATCAGTTCTTGATAAAACCGCATTCAAGAGTTGGAGTGGTTCTTTTACGATCGTCTTCACATCTGGTTAGCACCGCAAGGCACTCATGTTATGTCAGGTATCACTAGGTCACACATACATCTGCTAGATGATTTCTACTTCGGCCTTCAGAATCTGGACAAAAAAAAAAGAAATGAGAAAAGAAATCCAATACTAATTACTCGGTTCAAAGTTCAAAGACTGGCGATGTGTGAGATTTTCTGTGTCTTGGCCTGAGGCTGCAGGGATTGTGTATAAAATATGGTATGGGGATACTGTGAAACATACATGTGAAAGAGATTTCAGACGATGAGCAAGAGACCTTCATGCAGGGGTCTCTCACATAACGTGCGACTTGTTATGTCTGATCACAATAGTTTCAACCTCCTGCAGAATGGATTTGGATGATACTCAAAGTAAAACATTTTAGAGTTAACACCAACGTGGAAGGCGATGTTCAGACCTCAGAGGAACTTCTTTACTCCATGCTCAGATTACTCACATAAATCATGCCCTTGAGAGATGGTCTGAATGCCACTATCCCTTACATCATTCGGATCCATTTACAAAAGTGTTATACTTCAGCTCATCTCTCTTTCTCTGCAGCTAAGTCACAGCTCAATCCATTTTGTCAACAAACACGAGCAGGTCTCCTCACAACTAGCTAAACTTGTGAAGTTGTGTCAGATTCTCTGTGTTTGTATGACAATGGAGGGAGTATTGAAGACATCCATAATGTGTAGATGGCCAGTACATTGGACAGAGTACATTAAACTCTATAACCCTAACCTTCCTCAAAGCTTTTAAAGGCATGGTCCAGGCTGGAGATAAATAGAGTAAAATTTGAAAAGCAAACTGCTGAAAATTTGATCAAAATCGCATAACAAATTAAAGGGGAAGTTCACCCTGACAAAAAGTTTATTGTAAAAATAGCAGAAAAAATAATAAAAAATATTGACGAAGGTTTGAGAAAAATTCATCAAATATTTAAAAAGTTATTAGAATTTCAATTATTTGATTTGTGACGTCATATGCGAGCAGCATTCCTACACAGCGAATGGTAAAAAATCAATGAAATGTCATTTTCTCAGAAAATTAAAAATGGTTTTCACTGTACCTATTGTATATCAATAGACAAATCATTTCACACCCGATCATGAATAGAAAACATAATGAAGTCATCAGGAACCATAAAAAATTTGAAATTCATGCATTTTATATTACATAACACATGAAGCAGCTGCTCGTTTATGACGTCACAAATCCAAAACTTTGAACTCCAATAACTTTCTTATTCTTTGACGGATTTTCCTCAAACCTTCACCAATAATTTTTACTATTTTTTCTGCTATTTTTACAACAAAGTTTTCTTCAGGGTGAACTTCCCCTTTAAAGTTATTGAATTTTAAAGATTTGCATAATATTCTGGTGAAACAGTTCTAGGCATGTCTTCATGAATTTTCAATAGGTTGGCTGATGATGTCATATCCCCCCTTGTTCTTTTTTATTTTATTATATGAAATTAGGTTAATTCAATATTTTTCTACCAAGAGCTACAACAATTGGAATGACAAGTGCATTTTTTATTTATTGCTGCAACTTATTTCAAATGGAGACACATCATTTACACATGTACATTATGAAAAAAATGAAACAATTATGATTTCTTTTAATAACGTAAGAATCAAATCTGCAATTTGATGCAGAACGAAGGAACTAGATAAAAACTTGTGGTAGTGGCCAGTCCACCCGTCTAAAATGACCACTATAACCAATTCCCATGGAAGCAGATCGATTGTATCTATAAGAACCTGTCTATAGCAGCCACCTGTCAATAAAGGCCAGTGTTGTGTTTCCCTTTGATGGACACGATAAACCGGTTGCATTGTACATACACAGACAATAAAAATTCATTGGGCTTTGTGGTTAGATTTATAGGTTTGGTCTAGAAAGCAATGCACATTTTCTGAAACAAATGCGCAAGACATGCAGCAAAATTATGGTCATAGATTCTCAAATCGTCCCCTCTCATTATACCTGCATTTACTTTTATTGACATGGGATACAATTAACCTAATTATGGTACCCTCACTACACATACTGGTCATTAAAAATTTGATGAAACAGTCATGTCATGGAATAATTTGATAGTGACACTAACGATACCCGATAATTTCTGTTCGGGGTAGATCAGGGCAAATTTCCAGTTCAGACTTCAGAGAATACATGACCTGGAACTAGCGAACTTTGAGGTAGACTGAAAAGTAAAAAAAAAATAGATTCTAAAATCATCCCCTCTCATTACTACATGTACCTACAGTTTTTTTTAATGACATGTAAAACAACTAACCTCATAATACATTAATAACCATAATGGTTATTAAAAATTTGGTGAAAAGTCATACAAGGAACGTCAGTGACACTAACAATTTCCTCGCCATTCAAGATAAAAAATTTCAACTTAATGCACATACTGTATAAATGTATGTACGTAGATATCAAGGCCACATCCAAGACAATGATCAGATAAGCCACATATCTTTTAAGAGATATTTCTGAAAATACTTGTTGTTACCATGACAATATAATTTGGATTATTTCAGAGGTTATGAACAAGGTTATCAGCTGGTCACTATTCTGATTCACTTTTTTTGAGGTTGGATTTTATGGTGTATGAATTGTAAGAAGCCATTCCTGAGGACATGCATGTAGCCTACATGTACAGTACCGGGGAACGGTAAATGCGCAATGTTATACTAAAACAAGAACCGGAATCTCATTATCACCAAGCTGTCTGCGTGAAGTTACCCCAGTACCATAAAACACAAGCAATTAAAACGCGAGGATAAAATAAGGTACCAGTATCTTCAATAAACATGCCAAGGAAATGGAGTGCATGGATGAAAGACGTCAAGCTTTGTTGGATATTCCTGTCACACACACTTCTCTCTGGATCACTATCCATGCCGACATGTAGATTATTAGGCCTGTAAATGTTTGGGTCAAATTAGACACTGTTCTCACTACCTTCCTAAAACTAGTTTAGTGGAAACTAGTTTAGCGTGTTATGAGGACGGTCAAAGCGATCCTGGAAGCGATCTTTCAAACCGGTTTATAAAACCACATCGCGATGTAGTTTTCAAGATCACTTTGCCTCGTTATTTTTATAAGTGAGGACACTTCCGTTCTCCGGGAAGCGATCTTCGCACATTTTGAAGTTGCTACTCCACGCACTGTGTGTACATCTAGAATGCCTCTGCTGCGGTTTCGAATTTCCCACGAAACACTTCACCCTATGAGAGCGTTCCCACAGCAAAAACATCACTTCACGTGAAGTGATTTTGACACCCTTTTTCAGGTGATCAAACTAGTTTAAGAAAGTGTAATGAGAATGAGTCTTAGCTTAATCTGCCAGAACAAATGTATACCTTGTCAAGTTTCTTGTCTATATTGTCAAAACTCATTACTACCAGGTCTAATTTCAAAGGAATAAACGTTATTATCAATTTATTTAAAGACTGAAAAAATTATAATCAATATTTATAGCCACCAAAAAGGGAATTTCAAGTTTTGAACCCTTGGCATCACTTCAGTGCAGCATACATGTAAGGTGGTTTCAAACCGCCTCGATCACAAGAATCCCCGTTAAATTACGAGAACTTTTTTAGGCTGAAAAATACCCATTAATTATTCCTGCATTCACACCGCCCTGAAACATACCCTTCGGGATAAGTTCCTGAAGTTACGAGCATGCGCAGTATGGTCTGATAAGCAGGCAAGGCGCGAGATTCAAAATCACTAGCCCAGCAGCCACCCACGGCACCGCACCGAACAACACGCTGGGCTAAAAGTTCCCATAATTTGCTTTCACATCGCCAAAATACCTGCGACCTTGGAAAAATACCCAGCGAAAGTTCTCGTAATTTCGCCAAGTACCTACTATTTAGCGGGTATTTTCTTTCGGGGAAATTACGCGTAGTTTGCTTTCACATTACCAAAATACCTGGTATTTTCTGATCGGGGTAAATTTCCAGATCAGAGAATACCTGGAACTGACGAACTTCGAGGCGGTCTGAAACCATCTGTAGAGCTTTCACTTGTTGCTTTTACCACAAAAAAGGACTTGACGGCAAAATCCAAGTGCTAAAAAGAAAGACTTCATAACTCCACTCTCCAGAAATTCTAAATCTATATGTCTCGTCTGCTTCTGAGGATATTTATTTTTTACAAAGATATTCTACATACTGTGGACTTATGTAAGATCCTTGCTGGTTTGACGGTTTCCTTGTTACATGTACATGTATATCTGGAAATGTTGCTAATGCATGCTTTTACAGAAAAAAGACCCTAAAACAGAGCTGCCAACCTGAAAAAGAACATTTCAGTATTTTTAAAGTTGGAAATCAGTATTTCGGTGAGGAAATCAGTATTTTCAAAAAATACCATAGGACAACACATAAAGCTGAAACTTTAGAAATCAGTATTTTACGTTAAACTGTCAGTATTTTTCTCACTTTTCAGTACGAAATACTGAAAATCAGTACTACATGTACTTGGCAGCTCTGCTAAAATGCTTCAGTCTTAGTATTCCACACAAATTAATCTATGAAAAATAAATCACAGAAATTTCATTGTGCAGATTACTTACCAATTGCTATATTGAATAGAATCCACAAGATCATTCAAATGAAAATCAACAGATTGTATCAGTTTCTCATACTTCGGATCCAACTGCACTAGAAATCATAAAGTTATTGCAAAGCTGAAGATTTCCACTAATTTCAATATTCTACTGACGAATTCAATTCAATGGTTGGCCTTCTTCTGATCTATGCCCCACAGTTAAATGGGGCCAGCTTTCTTTCTACAAATCTGAAAGATACATTGTTGTGAAGCTACTAGACTGTCTTGTTTGCAGGTATGCTTTCCAACTATGAAGCACCCATGCATGACTGAACAGCATGCATGCGTAGAAAACATGTAAAGGTGTACTGTAGCTGTTTGAAGAGAGCAGTAACACACCCACGTTATATCATCGATCAGCCAAAACACATTTGCACTTTTTACATGCATAACAACTTATGACCTTCAATGTATGTAAATTTACACAGCCTATTTTTTTTAAAGGTAATTAGAATTCATATCTTCTAGTGATCAATGTATTTGGTCGTCAAATCTGAAATCAGATTTTTTTTCAGTACTACTCGGCCTACAGCTACATTTGTTTAGATCTGAATAAAAGTACATACATGTACGAGGCCTAACGATAGACTATAATACTGAAGAAAAAATGATTCTCTGTAAAATCTACGGGTAAATTTTTTGAAAAGGGAATAACTCTAGGCCAAAACATATCATTACCTTTAATGGTCTGCTCTTGTAACAGATCAGCTTTTATTTTTGTGACATATTGCTCGCAATTTTACTTTTTTAGTTTCATTTTAAAGTGCTGTTCCCTCATTGTTGATGATTTAGGATTTGAACTGGAAAAATACTTTCAGGTAGTGAAGATCTGAGCTTGCAAATTGATTTCATATAAAAATGTAGTGGTATGCTGCCTACAATACCAATAGACTGGTTCTGCAGCTGCAGTGTGACTGGAGTAATAATGTATCCACAGGTAATGTCACAAATACATGTATTGCTGCAAGCACAAACAAAAATAATGATGATAAATCAAGAGTACATGTATACCCAGTTAAAGGCACAAACAAAAATACCAATAAAATCATAATCCAAGATTTGTAATTGGTCCCAGGGGGCCGGGCACAACCAATAGGTGGTTTCAGACGCCTCGAAGTTCGCCAGTTCCAGGTACATAAGCAAACTACGCGTAATATCCCCGAAAGAAAATACCCGCTAAATAGTAGGTACTTGGCGAAATTACGAGAACTTTCGTGGGGATTTTTCCAAGGTGGCAGGTATTTTGGCGATGTGAAAGCAAATTACGGGAACTTTTATCCCAGCGTGTCGTTGGGCGCGGCAGCGTGGGTGGCTGCTGGGCTAGTGATTTTGAATCTCCCGCCTTGCCTGCTTATCAGATCACACTGCGCATGCTCGTAACTTCGGGAACTTATCCCGAAGGATGTGTTTCGGGGCGGTGTGAATGCAGGAATAATTAACGGGTATTTTTTAGCCTTAAAAAGTTCTCGTAATTTAACGGGGATTCTTGTGATTGAGGCGGTTTGAAACCACCTATTGACAAGTGGAAATAATAATGCATGATCAGGGTCTGCATTTTGAGGGTATAAAAATCTAGAGTACAGTATATTTAAAAAGGCTGTAGTTTTTTACCAACATTACATGTACATGTTTACTATAATATAATTGGGGTCCAATTTACCCCGAGCTGATTAACTAGTGATTTAAATATATCCCCAGTTCTCCTTGCAATTGAAATGCACAGAACAACTAAAATGGTAAAATTTTATGGGAAAACTTGTTACGGGTTGTGTTTCATGCCAAATACATACTTGTTAAGGGTGGGGCTATGTAGGCTACATGTAGGTACTTCGTCAATGGACGAGTCCATCTCAATAATAAAAAATAAATCTCAATAAATAAAAAAGAAAAATCCTACAAGCATAACACTGACAATTTCATCAAAATTCGATGCAAAATAATTAGTTTCGCTTAATTTCACAAAACAATTAAAGTACATACAAATCCTGGTCGGTATGTGAATGAGGTGACTAATGATGTCATCCACTCACTATTTTTTGTTTTATTGCATGAAAAATGAAATAATTTTCTCCTTACTGTCCTGGGCTATTCCACGGTTACTCACGTTACATTTGGAGACACCTTGACTCATACTTGGACCTGTAACTCCATTATTATTGATAGGAACTAAACATCTTCTTATCACAACAAAGTACACAGTCTGACTATCCGTTGTATAAAAACAAAACTTGGGAAATTTTATTATGCTCCTGGCAAATCTTTGGAATGTGTCGGTTACTCACGTTACATGATTTGGACATGCATTAAATGAAAAGTCGACATAAGTGAAAAGTCTCCTCATGCAAGGCTTTTATGAAAGTTGATTATATCCATTTCAAAGAAGTATATTAGGGAGACAAACTTTGTATATAATTAAAAAAATAAAGAACACATGGTTTTTACTTGGGGTGCAGATAATGTGGTTACTCACGTTACGGTTACTCACGTTACATTTTGTCCATGTATGGTTAACAACACACATGTCATTAAAAATTCAATAATGTGTGTAAAATTCATTGCTAGGAACATCAAAATGAGATTTTATACCAAAAATTGGAACAATTGGAGCTTTATTAGGGTGTAGGAGGGAAAGTATGATTTCGCTTACTAATTATGCATAAATTAGCATAATCGCTTAGTACCAATTTGCATGAAATAAATTACTGTATAGTATTGTAGATTATGTCCAAGACAACCTGCACGCAAATTTTCGGCGTGATCGTGCGGCCAATGGCCGAGATCTCAAGAAGGGCCTGGGAGGCCCCCCCCCCCCCCCCCCGGGCCATATCAACTCCCAAAATACCCGGTCTAGATAGGGTTACAGGTATAAAGGGCATTCAATGTGTTGTTCGAACACTCGGAAGTTTGGTTAATCAAAACCAAGCCTTACTAATGCACTCTCGCATTGTGAATACTTCTACTAATATTCATTTTTTTGTGTGATTGTATGACTACTGATATTTTGATGAACAAAGAGTCACATCAAAGAGGTGTACCCTCATTTTGCTTTTAATTAATCAAAAATAACTTCACAACTCACCATGAGACTTAAAACTTGACATCCCACAGAAAATGTTACCTAACTGAATAATTTTTACTGGTTACTCACATTACATGATGGTTACTCACGTTACAAAGTTACTCACGTTACAGTTTTTCTTCATCATTTTTATAAAAAATTGTACTTTTTAATGATTTTGATAGTCATCACTGTGTCAAAGATTGTTTGAAGGAAGAGAATTTAAAATCCCACCAATTAACTGTGAAGAATTTTTCTCTCAGAAAACAAAGTCAGTTTTTTCGGTTACTCACGTTACATCACCTCAACAGGTTGCAATATTCAGTTTTGAATGAGTACTACAAATTTACTTGAAAAGCTGTTGTGTATTTTAAGTAATTTGACCCTTCTAAACTTCAGAAATATATAAAGTGGTATGTTGTTGCAATAACAAAATGGTAGTAAGGCATATTTAATTTTTCACTATTTTTCTTGTATTTTGGTACAAAATGGAAGACACAACTTTTGACCATTTTTACCAAAGTATACATATGAAAATAAACTTTTTATTTCTTGTTCCTGAAACTATCATGTATGAAGGACTTAAAGTATTAAAAAATTCAAGAAAATATTGAATTTGAATTTTTAAGCTCATGTCCACCAACCTGTGGAATTGCCCTCCTGTCAAACAAAGTTTTATTCCTCTGTGAACATGTGGAATTACCTGATTATTTTAATGGTTCAGTCAAGTTTGTCCTTCTTGTGACATCGGTAAAAATTGAAATGATGTCTAATTCAAACAATAAATAAAGAGTGACAGACATCATCGACTCTCATTTGCATACCACTGGCCATGCAGTATAAATGTGAATAAACAAAATTTATATTGTCACAACTTTATGAATTATACATATCCAATTTTCAATGGTGTGCTTGTTTCATTTTTCCAGGGGCCTGTTGCATATAACTTTTTACCTGAGAAAACTCTGGTAAAAACTGAAAACTAAGGTTACTTTGATTTCTGCCATTGACTTTAACACAGGGAAAAACCGGTAAAAACAACCTGCGTTTTCTCAGGTAAAAGTTTTATGCAACGGGCCCCAGGTATTATTTATTCAAATCAACATTTTTCTGTGATGGACTTAGACATTTTTTAGGGCTGGGTTTCATACCCAATACTGGGTGATTTCCAAAATTATTGTACACATTTATATCAAAGAAAACCTACATTGTATAGTGACAAGGCTCCTCTCCCCGCCCTCGTAAAGTAGACAAAATTACAATTAATCATAGCCTGTAATGATCATAGACTTGGAGGATGATTAATATGATAACAAGTGCAATGATCAAGTACTTTCAAGTGCTGCAGATGCATGTATGGTGGCTCGTCAAATGGAATTTCAAAGACAAGAGTCAAAATGAATTATGATACATGTACATGTTAATTTTGATATTGATGTACAATTTATTACATACATGTACATGTAATGTAGCAAACATTTAATACTGTGATTTAAAAAAAAACACATTGAGTTCAGTACATTTACGTATGAATAAAATCATGTGTCAAATTTTGGGAGCTTAAAGAATTTTAATGATTGATATAAAGTACGAAATGTCTGATGTTGGGAATGTTGCATACATGTACTTCTAAAATAGATAAAAAGTAGCAAAATACTTCGATATGTGCATCATCCATCAATCAATCAATCAAGTGGGTATGAATCTACAATAGTTACAATGTAGCACTAACAATATAGAACTACAGGTAATGATTTATAAAACAATTTATATCTTAAAAATTGGTCCTGAATTTTGTTCAACTGGACAAAAATTGGAATGCAGCAAAGTTCACATAGCTTTTTATAAAAATAAAGCCAATATTTTTTTGTTCTTAAAGTGACATATTTATCAAGACAAATAGGGACATTTACAAAGAGAATTAAGGTCCTGCTATATGGTCAGCCATATTCAAACTTTAAAAAAGTTTAAATCTATGAAAAATTAGATAGCACCTCCTATGCTTAGACAGATATGAGGTGCAAATCACATTGGATCTTTACAAAAAAAAATTGGCAGGAAATGATGACTTGTCCTCCATACACATACGAGTACAGTATAATACCACCCATTAAATCAAATATTGAGTGAATTATAATAACAAATGTCAATATCACTATCAATGAGTCAGATCATAAATCTAATCAACCTCTCATACTATATGTACTCAATAAAGATGTGTTGCAAAATTATTGCAATCATGTTCATCCTGAAATAATTGTTTGATTTTCTTTTTTCCTTTTTTTTTGGGGGGGGGTAATCATGTATGTGGTATGGGCTGCATTGGGACATTCCACTCTGATTACCCCCTTTTTCAGATCTTGATTTCAGTTCTCTTGATAATCTATTTAGCGAAGATTATTTAGAAGCCACTCAAAAGCTTCTCAGTCAAGCTCAGAAGACCCTACAGATAGGCCTACTTACGAATCATACCTGTTCGCATGCAAATGGGGATTGTCGAGGCTGAAGTTGTGTGCCCCTTTGTAGCTACAGTGTACAGCAATGGTCAGGCCCCACCATCACAAAAGATTTCTGACCATCACTCATTGTGAAAAACACTGCTTCGGTTCACCACTTATTTCAAATGAAAAGTGTTTTGAAACGAACTCCTTGCAAAAAGGAATTGCACTTGCATTCTTTTCCATCTAATCTTGTTTTCTTTATATTTAATGATAAATATTAGAATTTAATTTCAAATATTTGCTAATGTCAGATTGTTACTACATTGATGTTCCTTCACTTTTGACTTTAAGACCACTAACTTGGCCTGAAAAAAACTTTGTAATGCAGTGAAATATAACGACCACCACCAAAATGGGTCTAGCTAGGACACTGGTGTGCCCATACTGTCATTAGCACAATCTCTAAGAAGAGATGCAGTGTGAAATGAAACTGGGCTAAGGAAAAGTGGGGCTAAGCATTAGCCAATTACAGAAGTCGCAATTGCACGTTAATCATGCTCTGTGTGGTTAAGGCGTTATAGCCCGGCTGAGCAAATAGTATGGGATTAATAAGAAAATCAGTGTGAAAAAAAAAGATAGTATGGGGTTAAGGAAATGCAGTGTGAAAAGCATATTACTCATAATACATGCATAAGGAACAAATTATCAGCTGAAAATTGTTGCGGAACAAACATAAATCCATAAATGTGTAATCTGAAGTATGAGATATATGCAGAAATCCCCCCCCCCCCTCATACTGTGTTTGAGAGAATCCCAACCAGTGAGTATTAAAAGAAACTGCATGTACAGAGTCATTATGTTATGAAAACATATCAAAATTAACACTCAATAATAAAACAAAATAGTCTAAATATTTAAAAAAGTAAAATTCAAACTGTAATACTGCTTCTCATATCCAACAACGAAAGAATAAAGTACCCACTACCAGCATAATAATTCAATAATTTCAATATGTGTGAAGGGAGGATGACATCCACCTGCATAAAGCAATCCACAAACTTCTTGCCCTCCCCCCCCCCCCCCCCCCCCCCCCCCGTTCAATAGTAGTCTACATGTACAAGCACAGACTTATATCAGACACTTTTTACCATGCTTAGAGTGAAGACTAGATACATGTTCCAAAGGCTCTGTATGTGTAGAGTGACCAATAGTATACAGTGAATCTAGTCTCACTACTTCAGACTGCATCATGCACTATACCAATGCAAAAAACAGGGGTCTGTGACTAGTTCACTAGCTAGCTGCAAGCTTGAAATTTGCGTGGCGGTTGGTCCGACTGTGGTTCAAGATATGACTACACATGATATACAGTTCAAGCGTGACATCCTATCCAACTGTGAACCACCTGTCCATTTAGTTTACATGCATGTACATTACAGTACTAAACACTGTCAACATAATGTCAAAGACAATATTCAAAGGTTCCCAGAATGTTCTGTAGGACAACGTGTACATGCAAAATTCATGTTTATTTTGTCTTTGTTATATCTTTTTAGGTTTTTACTCTATGTTAATTTTGTAACAATTAAGATGTTTTGATGATTTTATACTTGAGTATGATTCTTAGTTTCTTACATACATGTAATGAATTGAAGCCTTTCCCATAGCTATGGTCAAGGATCGATTGCAAATCAAACTACATGTATCGTAATTCATGTAGTTATTCATCCATTGCTTGACTTAAAAAATAGATTTTAGACTCTTGATTAGATTCACCATATTCTCTCAAGCAAATAAACATACTGTACAAACAGTATGTCAGTTACAGATTCAAGTTTCATTCCATTATTCTTTTGATTTGGTTTTACATATCAAACATGAACAAATATTTTTAAAAGCTGGGAACCTGACTTTCTCTAAACACGTGACATTGTAGAATTTCTCACTCTTTGCCTCTGTAATGCTTTATTCTTTTCTATTAAAGATGCATCAAGAACTATATAACAGGTACATGAACTTACTTACATGTACTAGAGTTATTGGATAGTGAATGTTTTCACAGAAAAATCCTTAGATCTGATAACTACTTACAAACTTTCATTGTGCTTTTGAATGTGATAAATCCAAACCAATATCTTACTTCTTGTGCAATTGTGTGTATAGGATGCATTATAAATAATCTTATTCAGGAAATAATTTTGCTTTACAAATTTGAATTAAGCATTTTTGGTCATAAGAGAAAAGCTCTCATCTAGTAATGTACAATCCTATGTAAAAATATATACCAAAGACTTTATGCATAGCAGTCTTTCGAAAATGTGGAGGAAATTGCAATGCGAGACCGGGAAAATTATTCCGTTATTCAATTTGTAAAATTAAAAGATATCTAAAAAGCAAAAATTTGCCATATATATAGCAATTTGAAAGGGAAAACCCAAACACGACACATTTGATATTTTGAAGCAGTATGCAAACCGATTTAATTTCTTTGCAGTCAGATTACAGCATGTAGAATCGAAATAACCCTGCATACTGCCAAGTACCAGGAGATGTACGTAAGAGATATGAAAACCAATATCGTGACTCTATGACAAGCCTTGGAACGTGGTAAGAGGGATTTGAAATGAAGAAGCTGCAGTCTACTGCATCAAATATTATCACAAACCACCCATGCACGGATTATTAAATTGCCCGCATGCTGTTCTCACGTTCTATTATGCCAAAACATCCTTCAAAATATACAAATAACACTGTACGTGTAACTATGTACATGTATGTAACTCTCAAGTTTCAACATAAATGATTTTCAAAATTGCATGATAAATCGATACTTTATGACAGCCTGTTCCATCTGTAATGTGCATGTTAATTCCTACTTGTACATTTAAGAAAACATTACAAATAAGTTAAAGCATGGCTAAATTTATATCATTTTTGGAGGGGGGAGTGAGTTTATTGTTGTTGCATTGTAACAATGTCGACTTCATAATGTGTTGTATATATGATAATTTTTTTTTTTTTATTGTTGTATATTGTGCATGGCCCTGGTGGACAACAGTGTCTAAACCACTGAACAGGCTACCTGGGTAAAGAAGACAAATAAAATAGAATAAAGTAAATAAATTGTACCATGTACATGTGTGTGTGTACAGTAATAACAGTTATACACAATTCAATATTTGACCCTTTTCCTGATAAGGAGCTGTAATTGTATGGGACTGAAATGTAACCAAGGCACTCAAAAGTTATTTCTGTAGGTTCACAAGAAAATGCATGCACTTTGTTGGCCTATAATATATGTTCAAGTATTATCATCTACCGTATAAGGCTTACAGTACATGTATGTGTTTCAAGATCTAAATTAAAGACATACACTGTACTGTACTGTACATTTGCTTTACATATTTTACCTACATGTATTTCTACTCTTAACCAGTGCATCTAAAAAAAATCCATACAAAAACTGTGCAACAGAAATACTGTATTTTCATATTTTAATAGGCCTTTAAAAAGACTGTTTTGAACTGTAAATAATTTCTACATCTGATTAATTTACTAGAAATCATTTGGTGAATTATGCCAAATAGAGATTAGGTGTCTAATGTTTATGCATTATTCATGAACTTGACATACTTGGGTGAAACTACAAGTACACACATGTAAACACAGAAGAAAATATACAGTGCATCCCACAAAAAAAGAAACCGAGATTTATCGATGATAAATTAATCACAAATACAATAGACAAATGACTTTATACCATTGTAAAGCTTAGAATCTCTCCTTTCATCTGAAATTACTTAGATTATTTCTCATTCACACATGAGTGAGCAAAAAACAATTTGAAGAAAGGATACCAAAAATTAATTTGGCGGGGGGTATCTGAATTTTAAAAAGAAAATCACATGCCTAAAGTTCATTGAGAGTGACATATGGAGTATAAAAATATTTTTGTTTATGTCTATAAAGTAATATTGCACAGAAGTAGGACTGTAGGAGTTAAAGTTGATACATATTAAGAACAATAAATTTCACAAAAAAACTTTTTAGTGTGGTCCAATCTGTAAGAAAATCAAAGATAATTAAAAGTATTTTTTTTTTAAGTACTTAAAGTATTATTTTTCTCATAATCATATAGTTTATTTTCTTTCAGTTGTTATTTGGCGAAGGTGATAAAAATCAATTTACATGTACATGTATATGACGAGCCTTGTCAAAAGGATGTCTGCTTGCTCTGTATAGGCCCTACCCTATATTGCAAACTGTATGACAGGAATTTATTAAAAGTGTACTAGTAGTATTGTGGCTTGGAATTTATGGCTCTTTGGGCATCATTTCATTATCAGTTTCTTGCTCCTGTTGCACTTTACTTCATGAGAGTATGTTATTTAGAAATTTCTTTTATATTTTTTATAAACCTAGTGCTTTCATTTATTGGTTGTACTAAAGCAAAGCTACGAGCAGCCCGTACACGAGATGGCACTCCTTCGAAAAATACTGAAAACAA
The DNA here is from genome assembly GCF_018143015.1 of Lytechinus variegatus. NCBI lineage: Eukaryota > Metazoa > Echinodermata > Echinoidea > Temnopleuroida > Toxopneustidae > Lytechinus > Lytechinus variegatus. The sequence goes on along the minus strand of NC_054743.1, from coordinate 34,658,028 downwards.
CCTCCTACGCCATGGCCTACATGTACATGCCTTCCACAAAACCAGTAATACAAGCTCCATTCAAAAATCAAATGTACGGATAGAAATTGAGCCCCCTCTATTGGCAAGCATTTTCGCCATCGACTCTGCAGAATGCGGTTGTATTTTTACACAGGCTTAAATATGCTGGCATGTGTGGGTTTGAGCCCTTGGCTTCACGTCTTCAGGGGATTCGCCCGGAGGGGCCACTTCCATTGACGAGTGGATACCATGCGTGACCATGGGGTCTCAAAAAGCACCCTAGGCACGTATTTTCCATATTTTGCAAATGCACCCCTTAACAAGTATTGGCGTGTGAAACCCTACCCTCAACCAGTATTGGAAACAATGGGGTCTCGAAAAGCACCCTAAACACCTATTTTCCATATTCTGCAAATGCACCCCTTAACAAGTATTGGCGTGTGAAACCTTACCCTTAACCAGTATTGGAAACAAAACGATACTATTGGCAAGTATTCCATGAACTGAACCCCTAAAAAAGTGCAGCGATATTTCACTGTCATGTCACGGACGTCGGTTTTACCGTTACCTACATCATTGGGCTCAGTACAGCCCCACCTCCCACACCTCGCGCAAATCGTACTCTTTACACATAGTGTTGACTCTTGGGGCAAGAAGTACAACCTTTATAAAACATTTAGTCTTTATTTTTTATACCCTTGCAAAATCGACCCTAAACACATAGCCTTCCTTGAGAAAATAGATACTCTTTTTCCATTATTTTAGTGTTTTTGACACCCTTATTACATTACGTACGTAACCTGCCCTATCTTGAAAAAGATATCCTTTTCACATGGTTTTTTGGTTGCGCATGGCATCCACTCGTCAATGAAAGTGGCCCCCCGTGGGGATTCGTCTTTACTTTTTGTCTTTAGTATGATGGTATTACATTACAATCACACAATTAAAGGTTCGTCCCAGATGGAAATAATTAAGATAATTACCAGTATGTGATCATATTACTGTCACACATACTTACATACACACACACACATGCCATTACCACCAATAGTTCAGGATAAAAGAATCCCAAATTCGGCTATAAACTCTGTATAGATATAGTCAAGCTCCAGTCGGTACTCCAGCCCTTGCCGCACACCTGCACCTGCGCCTAGTATACTACCAGTACCAACCAACTACCACCGGCACCGGTACCGTTCCTCAGACAAAACATATTAATGTGCAAGACAGGTTATTGATTAAAACTAATAAATTCGCGTATCCAACATTTCCATAAATCATCAGTATTCAGATTAAATAATACTTACTACTCCCAACTGCAGTTTGTCAACAAACAACGACGAAAGGCCAGGCCCGACTGTTAAGACGTCACAGATCCAGTCGCTGGTGGAAGTTATGATACCAATATGTCAGGCTAGCTGCATCACGTCACGTCAATGAGCTGGGCGGATCGAGAATGTGCAGACTGCGCTTTACACTGTACTGTACGTAGGGCGCCCGAGCTCTATGCCCAAACGATACACCGTATACATACAAGTGGCGCCACTCCCGGCGCCACATAGTTCAGAAGTACATGAAGGTAAAGAAGAAGTTAAATCTTTGCTTTTACTTTTTAAAAGATAGGTTCTTCTCAAAGGTGGTTCCGTATAATTTTCTTAATTGATGTATATTAAAAACACAGTTTTTTGTTTTCGCGTTTGATGGGGGGGGGGTATTCTTCAGCCCTCATATGCACTTTTTTCAGTTAATTATGTGCAGCACACGTTTAATATAATATTTAAAAAAAAACAGTCAAGGTGAAATGAAGCCTCTAGTCCCGGTTTCACGGCCACTGATATTGATAAGACGAAGATGAATGAAGAAGATTGACCAAATAGATATTCTTTTTATGATGATGCCAATTATATTCAACATTGATTTGAATAATATCATAATGATGATGATGATTATGAGCATGAAGAGTAAATCATGATACCTTGTGATTTTCTGAAATATTGTTTGTTCATAATTATAAGGATACAATACAATAAAAAAAATGTTTACATAAATTTGCTGAGTTCAAATCGACTTTTTGTTGGGATGGACTTGTCCATTAATTACTGATCAAGTGGGTGCAATGCAGGTGTGCGGGTGCAGTAGATAGCAGTTGAGTATATGAGAATATTAAGTAGCGATTATGCATAATGTTGTGGACAATGTGTTCATCTGGAGTAGGCCTCTGAGATGCGTATAATAGATCTTTTAAGAGTGGCTTTCAGGGAGTATGGTCGAACAAGATTATTTTGATGTTGTCCAAAAATTATTCCAAAAGTCTGGACCATGATGTCGAATTGATTTAAAGATAATGTATGATCTGGGTGTGTTAGCTAAATGGAAGTGTCTTTCAGATTATGCCAATTGGGTTCGTATAGTTGGACAGAGCTACACTCTAAAAAAAATTAGTAAAAAATGACTAGTTATAAGAGGGTCAGCTGGGTGCAACGTTATTCTAGTCACATTTGACTATTTTCTAGTCGTATTTTACTCGATAGAGTTATTTCTGACTAGAACCTACTGCACTATTCGTATAAGAGTAGGGGGTAACCCCGGTGTAGTGGTCCACCTGCATTCCCCCAATCAGTTATATCGGGAGGAGGGACCTGCGGGTCATAGTGATTCAGTTCGCTTTTCGCCTGCCAGGCACAGGTGACGCCAAAACAAATAATAATAATAATAATATATGTCAGAAATGTGACTATCAGTGATTGTCATATCAGTTGCATCCAGCTGACTATACTGGTCTAGTCAATTTGACTGATTTGTTTTAAGAGTGTATATTGTGCTTAAACATGCACAAGGCGATGGAAGTAAATTATCAATATATTTGAACATAATCATGGGTGTCGATCCCGGGGGACGGGGGATTATTATATCGAAAAAAAAATCAGGTGGATGATGGCCTATACAATCATCCCCCAATATTTCGAGGGCATGAAAATACCGTATATCTCCAGAAAAAATCGATAGCTTTATAAAAATCCATAAAATCAATAATCATTCAAATTCAAATACAAATTCAAATTTATTTATTTCACTTCCATCAAATAAAAACGAATTGTATGCCATATATAAACATAAATATTTGTATCCGTTGCAAAAAAATATTAATAATACATATGTTGTGAAAAAAAAACACTTAGACAAAATGGGCGACACATTGTAATTAACAACACAGAAATACAAAAAAATAAATCGTTCTCCAAATTAATTATTCCTAAGTTTTTTTCTGAATTTGACAAGTCTGTTTTGAAAACAGTTAACGCACTCATCTGCACGTGATAAGTAATAGGCAGATCCAGGGGGCCCGGGCCCCCCTCCCCCTATCGGCGGAGCAAAAAAAAAGGAAAAAGGGGACAAAAGAAAAAAAGAAGGGAAAAGAGAGGAGAAAAAAGAAAGGGAAACATAAGAAGAGGAAGACGAGTGAATAGAATAAGATAAGGGGAAGACTTGGAAAATAATATTTTAAATATTTCATGTCACTGTACAGTATAAAATTTTCGCTCGCGCTCGCATTGACTTTGAGATGATTTATATATCTTGCTCAATGCGGAGCTTAAATATCGAATTTTGAAGTCAATATATAAAACATATTTCAGCTAGGAACTCGGACTTTAATTATTTTGTTGATTTTTTAAGTGCTCTGTAAAAAAATTATGTTTTATCTTCTGAATATTAGCATTTTCTGCTCTCTCTGCGGCGCTCGCAAAATTTGATTTGTCAGATACCTATTATTTTCCTGTATTCCATAAAGTTCTCAAATATCCCTATCCAGGTCAAATTGTCGAAACATAACAGCTAGCGCTTCACGCTCGCATTTTGATTGGCGATTTGATATGTATATCTCAATTTTAATTCTATAAAAACTACTTAAAATCCCCATTTCATGACAGTTTATCAAAAATTTCGGCTCTCGATTTGCGCTCGCATTAATTGTTGAAAATATATTAACTCGTGCATCTTATTCAGACCATAATATATTAACAGATTTCTCGCTCTCATTAGGCTTATTAGATTAATAAATACATGTAAGATATTAATTAAACGATCGAATTGACCCTTTTTAAGAATGGAATATCGACAAGTTTCATCTTCTGCTTAGGATGAGAAATGGGAAGATAGTCATCATTTTCAAATGATGACATAGTGTTCTCAGAATGTCCCTGTCCTATGTTAAAACTCAAAGTAATAATAATGAAACATATCAGATCTTTTTTTAACTGTGATTCATATCCACCTCACAATTTTCCTACAAAGTGCTTGAAATGCAGAGCTTAAATTTACCTTTTTCAGATAGGAATGTCAAATATTTTAAGCTCGCGCTTCCCGCTCGCTTTATAGATTTTCATGATGAAAAAAGGGTATTTAGAACATGTAGAATGCCCAGATTCTAGGTCAAAATCGGAAAAACGCGCAGGCATGTTTATTGAGATACCCTGCTTGTTCTCTATTTAAATCATTATAAGCCTATATATCCAGTCTCAGATCAGAATATCAAAAATTTTCTGCTCACGCTTTGCGCTCGCATGATTAATGTAGGATCAGACACCAAATTATACCCCGTTTTTAGGTTTCAAATCTCATTTTTTTTCTGCTCGCACTTCGCGCTCGCATGAATTGTTTGGTTATATACTTATACCGTTTATGATTACAAAAAGTGCGTAGAATGTTATTTTTTAGGTCGGAACGTCAAAATATTTTCAGCTCGAGCTTCGCGCTCGCATTATTTAATCATTGAAATATGTGTCGTCTTAATGGCTAAATGCAAAACGTCCTTAGCAGGTCCCTTTTCGACAAGGCCAGAACATATAATAAAAATTTCTGCTCGCGCTTCGCGCATGCAGTAATTGTCTAGTTACATACGCATCTTGTTCAGGTTCAAAAACATTACCCAGAATGTTCAATTTTCAGGACAAAATACATGAAATTTCAAAATTGTTTAGCTCGCACTTCGCGCTCACACTATCTACATTGGACTTATGAAATTATAACACATTTATGTTGCTTATATAATAAAGCTAAGAAATTACTGTTAGGACATGGGCATTTTGCCCCCCCCAAAATAAAGGTACGATCAAGAAAAAAAAAAAGAAAAGGAAAGGGAAGGGATAAGGGTGAAATATAATATTATTTTCCAAATTCTATGTCAAATACATCACGAACTTGGATTTTTGTAATAAAAATGTCAGAATTTTTGCTCGCTCGCTCGTAACTTCTTAATTTTACGCGATACGCCATATCGAGCCCCCTCAATTTTTTTGGCTCATTACACCACTGGGACAACCCCTTCAAAGAAACAAACAAAAATCAACTTTGAGCGGCCGATTGGGGAAAATATGGGTGACTTATGTGATATGCATAATATGCATATATCTATGGAGACATCTATATGTCGCATTGCAAACAGATCTCAATAGCTTTCGAGACATGCAAAAAATTATGTCCAAAAAACTTCCTTGGGTTTGTCCAAACTTCAAGGCACGATAATACGCCAGTGGCGGACTGTACCAGACTGGAAGAAGAAACTTTAAAAAAACTTTCAGTGATATAGATGTCTAGCACCCTCTCTCGACAAAAAAATAGCAGTTGCCTCACAAACTTAATTGGTGTAAAACTGAAAAAAAGAAGAATCAAGTATTCAATTTGCGTAAGATCGAAAACAGAAAAGACATGCAATAGTGGTGGAGGATTTGCGCTTCATTTTGCTTCACACTATGCAGTGCGTCCAAAAAAAAAAAACGAAACAGAGATTTATCGATGATTTATCATAGCTTAAAGGACAAGTCCACCCTGACAAAATTGATTTTAATAAATAGAAAAAATCAAACAAGCATAACACTGGGCGTTGTGGCGTGCGCCTGTAATCCAAGCTGTGGGGAAGTTACAAATTGATGCAGAGGTTCGAGCCCTGGTCACGTCTTTCGGATGGTGACGTTAAATATCGGTCCCAGACGTAAATAATCATATCTGATTGATACACGTCTGACAAAACTCAAATACACACATACACACACACTGAAAATTTCATCAAAATCGGATGTAAAAAAGAGATTTATGACATTTTAAAGTTTCGCTTAATTTTACAAAACAGTTATATGCACATCCTGGTCGGTATGCGAATGAGGAGACTGATGACGTCATCAACTCACTATTTCTTTTGTATTTTATTATATGAGATATGAAATATTCTAATTTTCTCCTCATTGTTAATTGAAACAGTGATTAATTCCTCCCTGAACATGTGGAATTAGCATTGTTTAATACTATATGGTGCAGTCAAGTCGGTCTCTATGGTCAAATCTGTAAAAAGTGAAATATTGTATAATTCAAACAATAAAAAAACGATGAGTGATGGACATCATCGACTGACTCATTTGCATGTCACCGAGTTGTGCATATCACTGTTTTGTGAAAAATACGCGGAACTTTAAAAAGGCCATAACTTTCTTATTTTACATCCGATTTTGATGAAATTTTCAATGTTATGCTGGTTTAATTTTTCTCTACTTATTCAAATCAATATTTTGCTGGAGTGGAATTGACCTTTAAGGTATGAAATGAAAGAGCAGATATTGAAGTTTTTAGGCATGTGATTTTCTTTTTGAAATTCAGATACCCCCCGCCAAATGATTTTTTCATATCCTTTCTTCAAATTATTTTTGCTCACTTAAATGCGTGAATGAGGAATAATCTAAGTGATTTCAGACAAAAGAGGAGATTCTAAGCTTTACATTGGTAAGTAATTCGTCTACTTTATTTATAATAAAGTTATGATGATAAATCATTGCTAAATCCGGGTTTAGTTTTTTCGTGCGACGCACTGTATAGGCCCAATCAAAAAAAAATCCCAACCGGAATACTTTAATGAATGATTATTTTTCTTCTGCTAGGGGCGGCACCGGGTAGAAGGAGGGAGGGGGGGCAAAAAGTGACGCATTTATTCATAATAATTAAGCAATATCATGTCTAGTGGATTATTATAGTCCTATCTAAAGAAAATAATGCCCTGGTTATGATGTCAATACCTTTTTGATTTCTCCTCATTCTAAATCCTTTTCTCATTTTTTTTCTTGTTCTTCTCCTCCTCCTATTTTTTTCATGATTTCTCCTCATTCTAAATACTTTTATCAATCTTTTCATCTTCTTTTCTTCTTTTTTTTCTTCTTCTTCTTCTCCCCGTCCTCATTTTCTGTGATCATTATAATTTTCGAATTACCAAATTGGCGACGTCGAATTTGGTTTGATATACATGTAGCTATTTTCAATTATGATTGGAATCGTCCATTATTACGTAGGGGATAACTAGGTAATATATATATATAATTACGACCAAATAATTTTTCTTTCATCCCTTAACAGTACAGAATTAGAATATCTCACTTATGTTAATACTTGCCATTACCTTCTTCAATGATGATGAATCATAAATTACATTTTAGAAATAGATTACCATAGCTCGTAACGGGATAAAACATAGTCAATTCACCCAACAACCTCTTGCCAACGAAAGGTCACCGGGGTCAACTTGTAAATAGAAAACTGTGCGAGAACCTATCCCAACTCTTGAAATTTACGTGTTTGAAGAATAAATTTCATCAATATGGATGATTTTCAAACTGCCGAAGAGGTAAGTATCCATTAATGAACATGTAGATCTATTTAATAAGGGAGAAAGCGATGAATGTGTCCAAATAGCGGTAATGTACCACCACTTTTTTGTGAAAATTCCAACTTGAGTTCCCGACCCGGGTGTCTGTTGTTGACGTTGTTAAGCCTATCGTAACTTACTGAACTCCCCCCCGGTTGCGGCGGCGGAACTCTAGTCTCGATCGCGATCAAGCGGAGAGTAGCAACGGCTACGCGCTACCTACCAGCGCAGCTGGGAAACGGGTTCAAATTATCATCACGCATCATTGTGACTAGACAGCTGTCAGCCGTCTGTTTCAAGTTTTTTTTTTAGCATTTTAAATAAAAAAAAAAATTCTCATTACTATTAAAACGAGCAACAACATAAAAATACATTAGGCCCTATATAAAAAGAAGGCAGTGTAATCTGTGTATACAGCCACACGCGTGTGTCTGGCTTTACCATCCAGCCACACGCGTGTGGTTATATCCAGAACACCTATCTGTGGATACCGCCACACGCCGCCAGTAATAACAGTAAAACACGTATGTAGGTCTGACCGTCTATATCACGATCAAAATAACCTCATTTCTTCATTAAATTCTTACATTCTAAACCCCTTTGAATATCCTTAGGCCCTAGATCGTTTCAATTTCATTCTCACCATCTTCTCTCCTTGCTTTTCTTGTCTTGTTACAAACGGTCGTCTGTTTAACAGCAAATTCTCTTTTTCTACTTGTGTCGATTCTGGCTTCCTTCGCGGTGGCAGACCCATACAGCGTTAGCGCAGCGCAGTAGTAGACATACACAGTTTGGGTTTCGTACGTACGCACGTACGCGCACATAGCCTAGAGTCAGTAGAGAATCGACACAAGTAGAAAAAGTGTGGAAATTTGCTATTTAACAGGCGGCCTTTAACAGACAAGAAAAGCAAGGAAAGAAGACGGTGAGAATGAAATTGAAACGATTTAAAGAAATCAGAGTGGTTTAGAATGTAAGAATTTAATGAAGAAATGAGGTTATTTTGATCGTGATATAGACGGTCAGACCTACATACGCGTTTTACTGTTATTACTGGCGGCGTGTGGCGGTATCCACAGATAGGTGTTCTGGATATAACCACACGCGTGTGGCTGGATGGTAAAGACACACGCGTGTGGCTGTATACACTGCCTAAAAAGAAAATTAAAGAACTGTAGGCCTACCAAAATAAAGATTATTATTCTGTTTTGGCCTGCAAATGAAATGCACCAAAACGGGGAAAATAAACTTGAAAGGGGAAAAAACAGCGACTAGTCGCGCACCTTGCTTCACATCCGTTTATCCGAACTTAATAATACATAAACATATGGCCATTGAGTCCCCTGTACAGATCGAGCTAGAACTTCTGTCTCTGTATTTTGGTGAGTGGAGCTAACGGAGTTCAGCAGAACAACCAACTACAGAGACCAAAGCTTTTGGTCTACATGTACTGTTTTACAGACTGCAGTGTGACATGATTTAGATCTAGTAGTAGAATAAGACGAAATAAAACGAAATTTTCTCCTTGCTCGATTCTATTTTTTTTCCATGAACATGGTGAGAAAAGAAGTATTATTGATGGAAATCTTGACTTTTCTGAAGACTGAATCATTGAATTGGCTGAGACTAGCCAGGCCCAGGAGGCTCCTTAAGAGTAAAAATCATTTACTAACGTATGCTTATTCTCCACGGAGCCAGGAATTCCTTTCCATTCATCTCCATGTACCGCCAAAAAACCTGAAACTTTCGCCCCCGAGACTTCGACTTTCCTTCTAAAAGATCTAGCCCTCAATCCTGTGAATCAATGTCTTCATTTCCGACATTTCTACGCTATCGATTTCATTTTTAAACAAGAATTCATTTAAAAAACAAGATAAATGTTATGAAAAGACGGAAAACTTGCCACCATGTAGGTATGAGACCAAAAAAATAAAAATCATGGAATTACATTGTAACCTACATGTAGTCCATTGGAAAGGGCTGAAAAATCCATTTAAAATTGTATATTAACTATTACTCTAGGCCAAATATTAATAGTTATGATTTTTTTAATATTGAAAATCAGATTTCTAAATTGCCATTGCCTTACATGTACCATTGCGACCATTCAAAATGTGTGACCGACCGTGACCCCCCAATTTTTTTTTACAAAATTATACAAATTATTCATTTTACTCTATAAAACGGAGTAAAAAAGAGGTGATGAGAAAGGATATCAATATTTGTCTTAATTGATCAATGTATTAAATATTTAATTAGTAATTATCAAAACTGATATGTTTAATTGTTCATAAACTCATTACCGAACACATACAAACTTTTAGAATTTTTTGACAGGAACTTCTGCAACAACACATCTTCTAAATAAAACTTTCAGAATGATAAAACATTGAATATTGTCTTACAGAGAGATCTCAGTATTGCAGTATTTGATAAATGTATTGATTAGTAATTATCAATAAGCAAATTAATTAGTTATCTACATGTATTCAAATGTCACTGCTGAAAAAAAAAATCTGGGCCTATAATTAAAGCGACCAGAAACTGGCAAACACTGGTTGATGCCATCTACATGTACGTTTTCCTCCATTCACTCATACGTAACATTTTTCGACACACGCCGTGCGCTAGTCCGACGCACTATGTGCGGGCTGGAACAGTGTATGAGTAAATGGGAAAAGCCGTAGATGGCGTCAACCTGTGTTTGCCAGTTTCTGGTCACTTTAACAGATGTTTTTATTGAACAAAATTTTGATGTCAGTTTCTACTCTTTTATATATATCAGTAACAAAAATAAAATCTTTCATAAAACTGTATGAGCACATGATTCAATGCAGGACCTAGAATTATATTATTATTTTTTTAATTTTATTTTTTCTTGGGTGACCTCAGGCTAGTTTTGCCTAAAGAAATGATAATGACATCCCAATTATCTTACAACAAAATACTGAAAACAAGCTAAAATTGTGTAATGTGTATATTTACATTCATCAAAGGATGTAATAACTAATAATATAAATATAAGCAAGTAGACTCTAGATCTCAAAAGCAAATAATTCATCAATGCAATGCACAAACTGCTAGCATAACCCCTCTGTGCACCCATGCCAGGGCTCCCGGCGTCACGGCACTCATCAGTCATCATGATGGTCGCGTAGCACGCAACTCTCACGGCAGTTTATTTCTGACAATCAATTTTTAGGATGTAAAAAATAAATGATCAGATTTTTAGACTCGATTTATATTCACCACACACCAAGAAAAATATATTAACAAGCTGTAAAAATAGGTTTAAAAACTGTCAAAACTTACCTCCAGGGCCGGTTTCAATGGTAAAGACAACATTAGACTTTCACATGAGCCAAATCCAACTTCCATGCGTCCGATCTTCAAAATTTAACATCAAGGCAAAGGGGATTTTTTTCAGCTATGTCATTGGTGAAAATAAGCCAAATTGGCAAGAAACTGCCAAATCTAAACCCATTTAAAGCCACCCCTTACAGAGCAACCCAAGCTCGTTTTGAAACCGCTGCCCCGGTATTGAGATCATATTGCGCGATAGTCACATACCTACACCATGTTTACGTCGCCATCTTGATTTCATTGTCTTTTTCTTGGCAACGGCACGCAAATCGAGCTTGAAAATATTTCTCAAGACCTCAAGACATGGTTGGGTATTTAACTCAGAGACCGTGTGAATCAACCTTTTCCATGTGTACTTCGCACAAATGCACACTCACGCCACGCGCCGCCTTTCACGCTCAAGCAAACAATCCATTGTTTCCCTCCCTAAAAATGATTCAGCACAGAGGGGTCATGGCCCAGTGCACAAAGAGTTTAATTGTAATTACCATTTTACTTGGCTTAGCCAAAAAAAAAAGGTAAGAGTAGACTATTAAATTGAATACTGGCACTGAAACTTTCAGAGGCATGGACAAGACTTTTATCATATCATACAGTCATATTAACAATTTCAACCTTTTTTTTTCATTTTTAGACTACATTTGTTGTGGATGAAGTGAGTAACATTATCAAGGAAGCCGTAGAAGGGACCATCGGAGGCAGTGCTTACCAACACAACAAGGTCAACCAGTGGACGTCGAATGTAGTCGAGCAGTGTCTAAATCAACTCACCAAACTAGGAAAGCCTTTCAAATATATTGGTAAGACTGAGTTATTGGTAAGACTGTGCAAATCATTTGCTAAAGTGAAAATAGTCCCTACATGTACCTATCCTACCTCTCAGAAATTGAAACAGTAAGGTGTATTTATGTTTATTTTAGTATTGTGTCAAGGCCCACTTGTTGATTAAAGTTTCAATCAAGGTCTGCCTACGGGCTGAGAATGAGTCCTTACAAAAAAAACATTTAAGCCATTAGCATTGATTTGACTAAGTTACACAATGTGAGCTGTTACGGTCCAAATTGTTACCCAGTCTGTACATGTATATGAAGCGCTGAAAAAAGCACCTGAATTCATTTAGTGCTTCAGAAAAGTGACAAGTACATACATGTCTGACCGGAATTTTGTTCAAATTTCAAACGGGTACGAGATCAAAACATATGTTACTATTATTACTCTGGAGAGATTAAATTAAGATTCTTTTATAGTCACAGATATCTTCATGTCTGCACAAATACACAGTAGTGCTAGGTTTACATGTACATACATGTGTTATGGGCAAGTCCAAGAAAAGGTCACCCTAGAAGGCAAAATTTCATCTTTAATTTAAGAAGTTATCTTTGGTGGAGTAAGAAAGCCTAAATGTGGAATTTTAAAATTTCATTAAGAGAAATGTGATAATATGCATATTTATGCTAATTTGGGGCACCTAATTTGCATAATTGGTAAAATGGGCGTTACGTATGGGACAATTATAAAAAACTCATAAAAAATAAAAACAAAACTTGTGAGATTTAGTCATAGGTGGGACATGGACCCCCTAACATCTTAATACTTATGAGGGAAAAAAAGTGGTGTCATCTAATTAATTATGCAAATTAGGTCTTGTCCAAGGATGGAATGTCCCATACGTAACATTTTGAGGATGTTTTTTAAAGTTATTTCTCATAATACAATACTTTTATTGTTGCATCTCTGGGAAGTTCTAATTTATAAAGTATGAAAATGTTATACCACAAAAAGTTTCAAAAATAGAGTTTACTTTTTAATTAAAAGTTAATTAAAAAATTGTTACGTATGGGACAACATGTTACGTATGGGACATTTACACACAATGTCAATGGGGAGATTTGTGTACAAAGTGAATGGAGAAAAAACAAATTTCAAGAGTGCTCTAAACAGTGATTATTTACCTTTTCTTTAGTTTTTAAGGACTGATTTGTTATAAATACTGATTAATGAAAACAACTGAAGCGAAAAAATTTTGAAAATGGAAAAATATGAAAAAAATAAAAAACAATAGAAATACATAAGAAATTCATGAAACCATGAAAAACAAGGAAAAAAAAGTTAAAATGGCTAATTTCCTTTTCAGTCATATCAAATATGTCTCAATAGAACATTTGAAAAGACAGAAACTCTTTGGTTATTTCTATATTTTAAATTATTTCAATTTTTTTAATTATGGGGAAAATTGTGTACGTTCTCTATGGGGACAAAATGTCCCATACGTAACTGTCCCATACGTAACATGTCATTAATTTGTTTAATTAGAGTCTGTAATTAGAGGGATTTGACTTATGACATGAAACTTGCCTTAGATATACTAGAGTATTGTGAATTCTATCACACTAAGTTACAAGTTGTCAAATGAAATACTTTCAGAGAATTCTCAACTTGAAAAAAATGTTCTAAAAATTGTCTTTTCTCTGCGTCCCATACGTAACGGCCCATCTTTTCTCTCTAAAAGTTCAAGGTCAAGGTCATATGTCACCATTTTTTCCATGATTATTCTTCTCCTAGATGTCTACCATCATGAGGGTATTCAATCTAATCAGAGTCAATTAACACTATTTTTCAGGTCATTGAAACCTCTGAAATGTCCCATACGTAACGCGCGCGAATTCTTGGACTTGCCCTTATCAGATATTATAGTCGATAGTAAATGTACGTGTATATTTGTTTCTCTTTTTCAGTCACATGTGTGATCATGCAGAAGAACGGTGCAGGCCTACACACAGCCAGTTCATGTTTCTGGGATAACTCCACCGACGGGAGCTGTACTGTAAGATGGGAGAACAAGACCATGTATTGCATTGTGAGTGTCTTTGGATTGGCCATCTAAACCATCGGAAACCCGTCATCAGAGAATGCTCTATGACCGGTGCAAAGGATTTGACCAATGGACAATTGAGTGCTTTAAACACAGCGATGATTCCACTTCCTAATGTTATCTTGAGTTAATATGTGTTTACATTTCCATTACTTTTATGTAACATCTCTTCATTTCCACCTTGTATCCTTAAATAGAGAGATATAAATACTCCACAATCATATTAAATATTTATTGTTTTGCAGTATTTAATATGTGAAGGTTTGTTTATTTGACTTTTTTTCAGAGTATGCTTGAAAAGTATCAAAAGCATTCCACGTACATGTATATCATACCCTGTTTCGCATAGATTGCTTTGAACAAGTTGTAACTTATTGACAGTTGCCATAGCAACAGACATTACCGGCCAATTAGATGTAGAGCCAGATTGTCCAAGGTAGTATATCATTGATATAGAATTTGTCATTGATGGCAACTTGTGTGAAACAGTGCCGAGACATCGAGGGTCTGTTCACCAATTTTTTAACACAACTTACAGTATAAAATATGGTAAAAAAAGAATACCCAAGGTTCTTAACAGTATTTTTTTTTTAATGTGACAGGGTTCAGGGGTGCTTTTCATGAAGTACATGTACGCTGTCAGTGATTTCCACTAAAAAGTTTTTTTGTAAGCTATAAAATTCTTACCTCTAACTGACTGAGAATGAATTGTCGATGAAATCACCAGCAACATTTGTTTTTAATGCTCATGAGATGTCCATCAACAGTGGTTTGTTTTGATTGACTTTCTTAACTTGTATATGGAGTACCCATGAGATTGAAAGGAACATGGAAAGATCGTTTTCGAGGCACCATGTCATATGCTCATGCTATACACTGCAAATAGAGCGTGTCCATGGTTTGCTGATTGGTCAATAAGTGAAGTGAAAGGCTGGAAACCGTTCATCTGTAGTAGCATGTTTATGCATATAGTTCTGATTTTTTTTAAGGTATGATACAAATGGCACATTAATGGGGGGAATGGCTGGAGGAATTTGGTTAAGCACAAATGTATAGAGATTTTTACTTAATTTTTTGTTATATAGTATAATTGAAACCGAAAATGCAGAGTAGGATACATGCGACTCATGAATTTATTGTATATTAGGAGTAAATAAAGCCCAGAATGAGGTATCACTATCTCTCAGAAGTCATAATTTTTTAAACTTAGATATAAATTAATCATAATGTATATGCAAACTTTAAATTGTGTCATATAGTGTAGAGCATTTAGTAGCTTTATTGTAATTAATTGTACATAAGGCATCCATAATGCAACAGACTTATGTAAATATTTTTTTTCTTGAGTATATTTTGCGGCATTATCTGAAAATAATCTATTTCTGTATCATCTATGATTGGACTTTTTGTTCCTGTTTGTTTGCAGGTTGTAAGTCACTTGTAACAGGCTTGGTATTTGGTCTGACGATAAGAGCGGACTGCCCTTTTCAGCTTGCAAATACATATCAAAATCAACTTTGCCATTACCATTTTTACCAAGCCTGCTAACTTGTTCATGCCAGTTGCATGTTATAAATCTGCTTTACCACCAAAAAGCTAATAATCGATCATCAATACAACCAAAAACAAAGTGCTGTTACCTTCTTGTGGAAATAAGCGCTAAGGTCTTAAGATGAATAATTACCAAGCTTGATAGAGGGTGCCATCCAGATGGACTATTACATGCATCGATCACAATATCTTTTGTTCTTCTGCATATGAATGAATATTAAAATAAGGTCCATACTGTAAGACCAACATACAGGAATTCCACCTTCAAGAGAGGGTTGTCACGTACAGAAGAAAAGCAATATGGAGTTTATTCTCTTTCAAACAAGGCGACTTAGTGTAATTCCTTTGATTTTCTTATATGTACATGTATGTTATTCTCTGATTTTTTTCAAATTATTTTTCTATTTTTCTCTATGCACTCTTGTTACTTTGGCTTGCTTAAACATATTGTAATTTTATTGTGTAAGCATGAATTATAATTATTCTGCACAGAGTAAAATATTCTAAAGCACTCATTCTTGAATCGAATATGTCGAGCGTTACATATGAAATTAGATCTTCGTCCATTCCTACCTCTGTCCTGCTATGCACCTTATGATTGGCTTACATTTCATGTGCAGCTATTATGCTTTTATCACCTTTATGGATTACTCTCACCGACTTTTTTTCATACAATTTAGAGTAAACTGCTGGTAAATCTGCCCAAGTCAAATCCATTGGGAGTGGACCACAGAAGTCTGATTGACTTCAGAGAAATTTGACTTAGCAGAAGCATGTATAACTGTTTTAACATGTTATAACACATGTTTCGAATACTCTGGTAAAAAAAAGACTGCAACTTACTGTAGGCAAATAGTTGACTTATGGAAGGTCGACTTCGGCAGAGTTGCCTGTATTTGTATAAATTAGAGAATTAGCTTTGAATTTGAAAAATAATAAATATTCAACCAGTGCAATTGCAAATGAGGTTTTAAAACAATAGAATACTGGAGCATTGTGCTACATGTATCAGTACAGATGAAAAATTGAATAAAGTTTATTTGGGGAGTTCACTGTACTTTGAATTTCAACTTGAAATTTTGTTCTGTGCTAATGATATGTGTACATGCAACATATATATCTTTTTGAAAAAAAAAGATTATCACCTGTGAAATTGCAGAGTTATTTATGGACAGATGCAATCAAAATTGTCATATTCTTTCATTCTTGACCATGCTCTCATCCCTGGGTTTATAGAATCCTGAACTGCAGACATGTTGCCAATTTGGTATTCTGGTCAGTTATCATGTCATGACTTGTGCTTACTTGATAAATCAGTCTCCCCCATTGTCAGGTGAATATATTCAACTAAAACCTAAATGACCAAACTCAAGCATTTAGATAGCTCTGGACTCACTTCTTCATTGTCCTGATAAGCTCTGAAAATAATTTGCATGTTATGTTCTGACCCTATATTGTGAAATAACGCATGGAAATTATCTGTATGTTTTATGTGTTTAGATGCTAGTCGTTATTGACGATATACTAGTACTGAAATGTACTACATGATAAGTTCTTACAAAAAATTGATTTGGACTTTTAATAACTGTATTGAAACCACCACGCCCCCAATTTCATCAGAAATGCGCATTTGTGTTTCATAAATAACTATGTCTTTGATGTGATGTGTGTTTATTGTATTAAAGGAAAAAAAACATATGCCAAGGAATCTTATGTTGACTTAAATGAAGTATCCACTAAATTGTCACTGTCTTCAGTGTCCCATTGTTGAAAAAAACAAACAGACTTGTCAATTGTCCATAATCTCAATATTTCAGTCTTTTCATGGTCCGACTCGATTCCTAAGATATCATACCATCATAGTTTCAAAAACAATTATTCAATCCCATAGTTTTCAAGCCAACATAAAATTTCATCCCCCCCAAAAAAATGTATATATATAATTCTGAAGAAACCCTCTTGAGATGGTTTGTGAAAAGTCACAAATTCTTATATTCGTATGTATGACCAAATTTCTGAAAAAGGAAAAACAACTTGAGGGCAGACATGTACATTCAAGCGCCGCGGTGTAGCGGTTCTGACTCTCGCCTTGTAATCAGAGGGTAGTGTGTTTGAATCCCACCATGGCCTCGCCCCCTTTGGCAAGGCGCCAATCCACACTTTGCCACTCTCACCCAGGTGCTAATTGGGTACCAGTAGGAAACAACCGTCATTGTGGTTGGTTTAGCAAGTTTGCGCCTAACAGGCTGCTTGGAATGCTATGAATCCAGTGACTGGGTAATAATAATTGTGAAGCGCTTTGAACAGTCGTAGATTGATAAAGCACTATATAAATGCCAATTATTATTATTCAGAGTGCAGAGAGGTTTCAGAAGAGGAAGAGTAAGAGAGAGAGAGAAAGTGGAGGAAATGGATAGGCAGAGAGGGGGGGGGGGGGGGGGGGTGGCTGTTGATGCATGGCATTTTGTACGCAGTCCAAGTGTATTAAAAATTGACAAATCCTGTATTCCCATTGGCAGAAACCTCTTCCCACCCGGTTCCAGAAGGTACATGTAATGGCCCGTATTCTGAAGTCAGGTTTAAGTTAGACCATGGTCCAACTTTGTGCTAAAATTATGGGAAGCCAAAAGTGTCAAAATTGTTATTAAGTTGTATGTTTATTATGTTTATTGTGCTCTTTCTTGATTCATGGATGGTGAAGACAATCATCTATTTATACTTCCTAGACAAATATGAATGATTTGAAAGCCAAATGAACTGAAACATGATATCTCTACCATTAGTGATCTATGTAACAATTGGCTATCCATACTTAAACCACAATTTTAAACCTGAGTTTAAGTTAAACCTGACTTCAGAATACAGGCCGATGGGTTTACCCCTGGATTAACGACACATACACAAAATCATACACATGTACGTCACATTTCATACCACAAATTCACAATACACACTATTTCATGGCTCTGTAAACTCGTGATAAAGGTTCCTTATACTGTCATGACAGGTTTTTGATCCATGAATTACCGATTATTAACAAAATGACGAACACAGATACAGACAAAAAAGTGACAAACAAACTTCCATAATTTAAATTTTCTTTTAATATACAAATTTGGTGAATTCAATTCACAATGATAGTTTGGTTCCTTCACAAGTGACAAGATGCGAGAGAAAGGGCCTGATTGACCTCTGGGAATAATCTAAAATGAATAGATCAAACTAAAGATTCATTTAGATCTGTCGAAAGAAAGCTTAGCAACATTTTTCAGTGTTCGGGTGTGGCGAGATAAATCACCTCCCTGATGCTACATGTCATTGACATGCATTACATATTTCAAATCTTAAAATGTTTGCAAATGTAAACTATTAACAAAACATTTGAGTTCATTACGATGTCATGAGCATGCTATGTTATGTTGTAATTTCGTCTCAAAAATCTGAGCAATTATTGACAACGGCTTGTAACAAAACATGGGGCAAAGGCAGAAGATATGCTGTATGGCCATTCTTAAGAATTACATGCAGTTATTAGTCCCAGTAGTTAGCAAATTCTGCTATTTGCTGAAATAAACGACTGGTCTTGTGATGGATTTTGGCCAATCGTTTGAATAGGATTGATGTCAACATTTCATATCCCATTGATTTTATCTATCACAAAATGTTGCTGCAAGCCTGAATGAGGATTAATTGTGCCAAAGTAGGGCATGACTAGTCTGCAGGCCCAGACCCTGATTTAGACTTTTTCAACAAGTGGGTCTCTAGCACATACAACAATTTGCTGTTTCAATTAGAGGGCCTGAAGTACACAAGGCATTGTAGGCTGCACATCTAGACTCGAGTGAAGGATTTGCACAGCAGATTAACATAAGGGCATGACAGACATGGAGAGAAAAATGTCATATATCTGTAAATTATTAAATCCCACCTGTATAAGTTATGAATACAGATGTAGGGTAGCTGGTACAGAGAGACTACACATTGGAATGCCTCAATATTTCAAATACCCATCATATGATTGGGGGTATGGATCAGATACATGTATGAGAACAGGAAAGTTTTACATCATACACTAAACACATCAAGTCAATGGAAGTTATACAACCAACTTAGAATTTAACTTTAATTGAGCAATGCTACATAATATTATAAAAGAAACAATGATTAATCAACAGTTTAAGCTATATTCTTTAAAAATATTGAAGCCTTGCAGTTAAAAAAGTATTCAACAAACATTTCAATTACTTACTAGTATATTCTGATTTGATTTTTAAAACCTCTCAGCCAAATCTGCCAGAGTTGACCTCACTTAAAGTAACTCGAACAATCTTGCTATTAGTTTATTCCTTTCCAGTTTACATAATTTGATCTCAAGTTTGGCCCATTCTTTCACCTCATGATATAATAACATGTTTGCTAGTGAAACCAAATATGTTAATTGGAAAGAATTCTCTTTGGAGTGCGGTCAACAGACTGTTGGAAGTTATGTAAAGATTATGGCCCATATTCTGAAGTCAGGTTTAATTTGGACCACGGTCTAACTCTGTGCTAAAATTATGGGGAGCCAAAAGTTCAAAAATTTTGTTTATATTTCTTATGTTTACTATTTAGTTTCCTTTTGCTTTCATAATGATGAAAAATACATTAAAATACTTCAGTTATCACTCCCAGACAATAGGGGTGTCATATGAGTTAATGGATGTGTACTGTTAGGGATTCGTGCCCCAACTGGCTCTCCATAATTAAACCACAACTTTAAACCAGGGTTTAAAATAAACCCGAGTTCAGAATACGGGCCAATGTGTTTCATGAAGTTATTTGTAACTTATAAAGGTTAATTGCCAATGGGTTTATTGCCAACTTGTCCACTCATCATATGATCTACCTTTATTTAGTCTAATGCCAATCCACCCATCAACATTTCGTCTAAGAACCATTTAGTCCAATAACCACTTGGTCAAATCATCACTTCATCTCATCAACAGTTCGTCTATGACCATTTCATCTTAAACCAGTTGGTCTAATACCTATGTTATTTTTATTCATTTTGCCCAATTAACACTTAGTCTATTTCGAACAAATGGTATATGGACTAAATGGCTATTGGACCAACTGGTTATTACACTAAATGGTGAGAGAATGAAATGGAAATTAGACCATGTGGATAGTGGATGAACTGATGGTTGACTGAATGCTAGTAGATGAGTTGGCAATTGGACGAATTGGCATTAGACCAATTGAAAGTAGACCACTTATAAATTAATTTACACATGACTGGTGACTAATTCTTGTGCTAAATGGCACAGACCAAATCCCTACATAGCGGACTTAGCACATATAGGGAACATGTTCCAGTCATGCATAAAGTTAACATATAATTTACAAACAGCTTTATGAAACATCCGCCTGATATCGATACTGATGACCATCTTTCACAAACCAAACATGACTAATGAGAGACAGTAGGGCATTAAAACAATTGGTTACATGGAAGAACGACTTTACTACTATATCGTCAACATATAGGCCTCTCTTGTGGGAAGCATGTCGGCCAACCGTTTGTTGTCAAGGGTCATAGCATCCTTCTGGCTCTGCAAATTCAAAATTGTGATTTCTACTTGTCAATCTCATCAATCACACATTCACCGATCACCTTGTTCATACTGCAGGCCATCGCATCTGATAATCACTGTAGGACGAACTCATGTACAAAACTAACTATCTAAAGTCCTGGACGTTATGAGAGTTTATTATGCTCCCGTTGGAGTCTCATGTTATACGCCTTTGAGACGGTGTTCCAGGAGTCCATGTATCTATCCATACACATTGCTATGCATTTCTGAGAAAAGATGAGAGAGAAAAAAGAAACAAAGTAGACATTATTACAAAATGAATACATATTTTGTAACAAATTTATGCAAAAATGGCATACTATCACTAAATGCTTTTAAAATCTATGTTGAATTTCCATTTGTTCTGTTTTACAAATTAGTATCATTAGGGACAAAACAATGAATCAGATGGAAGAAAAATAGTTGTTTTTTATTCATTTTTAATGTTCTAATTAAAGCCATGTTTTTGTTTTGTTGTGTTATCAGAATAATACAAACAGAATACATCATACTATCATTTTTTATGGTCGAAGGGTATCATGAGAAGAAAAAAAATTCTCCATAAAAGAGGTGTTTTTCGTTTACCAAATTATCTCAAAGAAAATGTACATCTTTATCCCCCACCAAATTTCAAAACAAGGTGTATTGTAATCTGGACGAGATCACACATTTTCTTTTTCCTTATGTTTTATAACAACTTAAGAAAAGTGCAATTGATTGGCCCAGACAGATTGGCCAAACACTTTGAAATATTATCATTTCACTGTAAACATAAATATACCAAGCACACAACCCTATTCCAACTTATTTGGGGACTTACTCAGCTCTTACTTGATTTAATGTTCTTCCTAAAAGCAAGAAGTACACATAATGTTTTCATATAAAATGGACCTTTGTGGAATGCGTGGGAGTTCTCTGCCCCAAATTAAAAATGAATCGAATAGGTTACACAATGTCCCAAATTAAAAACAAATCGAATAGGTTACACAATGCCCCAAATTAAAAACAAATCGAATAGGTTACACAATGAGCAAGGAAAAAAATAATTTGTCCCTTAATTTTTTTTTAAATAGATGAACAAATAAACCTGTGTGAAATTTACTTTGCGGAATCAAGGATTGAAAACACCTCCTAATACGACCTTTGACTTTGTGACCCTCTAGATCTAAGGAGACCATCGCCATTTCCATATGCATTTAATAACTAAGTTTTAAAGTTGAAATTTAAAAAATTCAAAATGTTCTTTTTGTTGAAACAAAAAACAGGACAGAGAAACCTAAAAGATTATGACTCCGATAACCACCTATTGTAGGTAGAAGCAGAAAAAAAAAATAATAAAAGTAAAATAAAATGGAAAGAGTTTCTTTTGTGATAGCCACCCTAATGCTAAGATGCCTAACCTTTACCCTAACATTTTTTTTTACACTTTGGGTAGTTGTCGCAAAAGGACCTCTTCCCCACAAGAATCCCACCAAATATCTCCTCGTTAATTTATCTAGGAAGTTGAATAGCTAGATTTTTTTATTTAAAAAATGAAAGCTTGTAGAAAATTAAATCTTTGTCAAATATGACAGAGCTCTCTTACCTGTTCTGAGTTATCTAATGTTGTTCCTGGCTTATACACACACTTCTTGAAGCATTTATCAGTCATTTTCTGTCAAAATCAAAGAGACAGTTACAGTAAATATCTTATAAGTTTATTCACCGAACCATGGTCATTTTCAGTAAATAAACCCAGGTTTTCTGTGATGTAGATCGGGCATATCGTCACACTGTGAACAGAGCGTGTTCATGGTAAAATGAATACATGGTATGAACTTCCGGGTTTGCAGGGTCAACAACAATCATGCATTGCGAGGCCTGTAGACATCGATACAGGCTGCAAGATGGCTTCGAACGAAGCTAAGATGATGAACTTTATCCCCCCCCAATTTTTTTTTTTCCTATGGTTTTCATTGAAATATTAAAATGAAAAAAAGGGAGTACTTGTATGCTAAATTTGAGGTATCTTTGAGGGCTTACAGCTCGAAAATGACCCCCTCAAGACATATTAAGAACCATGTTTTTGAGTAGCTTGCAATGTTCTCTTTTGATTGCTACCAAACTTGCGGCCAATAATTGTGGCGCTGAGAAGCGAAAAAGACAATACTGAAACCATGTCAAAATTGTTAAGATAAATTTTGATCGTCGGAAAGGCGAAATGTACTTAATCCTACAAATAGTAATTTATGCGTCTTTCAGGATATTTCGCCTGATTGTATAGGTTTCAAAGATATATTTAACATTTGACATGTCTGTAACGTTGGCAAAGAACAATAGGAGACAAGATGGCGGCGTAAACATCGGGCAAGTCTCTTCTGTTTTGTCATATTTTTCTCATTTTTTAAAATGAATTCTTGTTAAAAAATAAAATCGATGGCGCAGAAATGTAGGAAATGAAGTTGCATCCCATGTACAGGGCTATCCTACATGTAGGGCCTAGATCTTTTAGAAGTAGAAAATCTCGGGGGCGAAAGTTTCAGGTTTTGGCGGCCTACTAGCATGACAAGCTCGTGAATGGATAGGAACACCCACTCATTCAATGAACAAGGTTATAATATAATTATTCACAAGTTACTAATGAAAAATAAATTGCAACTGTATGGAAATTAGTAATTTTGGTCACAAAGTGATATTTTAATGATTTTTTAAAGTGTGTGCTCTGTACAACATTAGCATACCATAGTCCTACCTCTAGATTCCCCACAGGCAGGGACCAGGGTGGTAGCAGTGAACAAGTGGGAACACCTAGCTTCATTGAGAGTAATCTTATGTCAGTAAATGATTTTTACTCTCTAGAAGCCGCCTGGCTAAGCCTACTAGTACTATTAGCCTACCGATTATTTAATAGGACCTAGCCTAGGCCTAGAATCTAGATCTAGGCACTCATTCAATGAACAATGAACAATAATATAACCTTGTTCTCAGTTATATCTCCATGTGTGACAAAATAAGGGTGGCAATGTTTGGCTTATTTTCTCTTTTTCTTTGGGGCAAATGCTTGATTTTTTTACACTGACAGTTTCCATTAGACCTGTTAATTCATACTGCTTGGCTCTTATTTAAATTTGATTCTTTATATCATTTTTTCTTAATTAAAAATAGAGATCAAAAAATGAAAATTTTCTTGCCATATTACTTTCCACCAATAGAGGGCGTACACAAAAATATGGCCAAAATTCAAGTTTTTTAGTGCTCTGGTGAATACAAAAATTATTCCCACATTACGAATGATAAATAAAAACAAACTGTATGGAAATTAGTAATTTTGGTCACAAAAGTGATATTTTAATGATTTTTTAAAGTGTGTGCTCTATCACTATACAGCATTGGCATACCATAGTCCTACCTGTAGATTCTCCACAGGCCAGATGGTAGCAGTGAACAAGTGGATCTAGGCCTAATTTCAAGTTTTTACAACCATCACTCACTTGTTCACTGCTACCACCCTGCCTGTGGGGAATCTACAGGTAGGACTATGGCATGCCAATGTTGTACAGGGCACACACTTTAAAAAATCATTTAAATATCACTTTTGTGACCAAAACTACTAATTTCCATACAGTTGCAATTTATTTTTCATAAGTAACTTGGGAATAATTTTTTGTATTCACCAGAGCGCTCAAAAACTTGAATTTTGGGCATATTTTTGTGTACGCCCTCTACTGGTGAAAAGTAATATGGCAAGAAAATTTTCATTTTTTTATCTCTATTTTTAATTAAGAAAAAAATAATTTAAAGAATCAAATTTAAATAAGAGCTAAGTTGTAAGAATAATAGGTGTAGTGGAAATTGTCAGTGTAAAAAAATCAAGCATTTGCCCCAAAGAAAAAGAGAAAATTAGCCAAACATTACCACCCTTATTTTGCCACACATGGAGATATAACTGAGAACAAGGTTATATCACCTTGTTCATTGAATGAGTGCCATCACTCAGATTCAGAAATTT
The DNA here is from genome assembly GCF_018143015.1 of Lytechinus variegatus. Taxonomy (NCBI): domain Eukaryota; kingdom Metazoa; phylum Echinodermata; class Echinoidea; order Temnopleuroida; family Toxopneustidae; genus Lytechinus; species Lytechinus variegatus. The sequence continues at coordinate 34,632,958 of NC_054743.1, read as the reverse complement.
CTCAAAATCTCATAAATATATAGAAGACCTCACCAACAGAATATAATAAAGTTAAAAAAACAAACATTATAGTGATACGATTGGTGCATATTCTATATTCATTTTGTAAAGAGAGCGCCATAAAAACCCATCAACATCAACGCATTGTATAATTTGCACTGAGATCCAGTGCAGTCCCACCCCATTCACGAATGTGTAAGTTATTGTAATGACGTCTAACCCGATGAAAGGTTGCTCACCTGTAATAATTCTTGGGCATTTGCTAATGCAATTTGTGTCCTGACTTCTTCCATTATCTGACCCTTTTTAGCACTATCCATTTTCCCACCCCCTGACATGCCAGACGATCCAAAAGAATCCATGATATATTTTTGTCTGGAGTGAGTTCTACTTCACACGTGTGCTGCGCCTGAAGATTCTCGCTGTAGCTGTAATCAAGCATGCATGCATGGGATCGGATCGGATAAAGCGTAGCCCCTTATCCAACTCTATGCTGTAATCCGATGAAAGCGACTGAAGTTAGAGGATCAAAATATTGACTCTACATAACCTGCGTTGTCGATTTAATGATCAAAATACCCAAGATTTGGATTGAAAAGTCTGATTAACTTGTGCTTGTTCAAAACTGTTGAGGCATAGACTGCCCCAGTGAGGTTAGAACAAAAATGGCGTAGAAACCAATCCCGTCAGATAGAAAACAATAAACATTTTCACCATTTTCTTTGCATTTATTCCATGAAGTATGGAATATTGTACTTTTTTCTTGTTTAATTGTGAAACAAGATTTGATTAATCGCGAATATGTGGAATTTTCATTATTAGTTGTCATGCCCCTCCCAGTTCCCCCTTGTTTTGGATTGTACTATGTATTTCTTGTCATGGTGCACTCATCACAAACTGTGCTTTCTGAGTTTCTATCTTCATTGTTTTGTTTTGTTCAAGTTCATAAAATCAATTAATGATTTTATTGTTGGAAATGTATGTACTTCATTCATTCATTCATTCATATCGATCGAGGGTTGGTATGTCTTTTTTGTGTCAAATCTGCAAGAATTAGAGAATAATTGAACTTTCTGGGAAAAATAAATAACAGAACATTAAAAAAAAAATCGCGAAAATTGCAAAAGCGACCAATTGAGAATGTTCTTTTTTAAAATTTAGATTCTTTAATTGACATTGAAATTTCAATTCACACATCATCGAGCCGATTTGGAGGGGGGAGACGGCGTCCATACCTGAAACCACCGTGCTATGCGCTTATCTCACTGGGGCACCGTCATGATATTTTGAGAGAGAGGGGGGGGGGGGGCGGGGGACGACCGTGATATAATTTTATTTTCTCACACGAATGAAATAGGCATAATCATAGCGTTACCTAGATATCTGATTTCCCCTTTTCATTTCGAATCCCCGCAAATTTCCTTATAATTTAAAACACTTATTTTATTTTCATTAATGAATTAAGTGAGCATTTGTTTTCTGATGCCTGTCACTGGATTGTATCTACTTCCTGAAAGACATCGAGATCTAGGCCGGGGGGGGGGCTCCTCCGATATTATGGCGTCAAATTCCAGTAAGGGGGGGGGGGTGCTACCCGGCTCTCCGCTTGTGGCGCTGTTTCGCCCTTGTTTCCAGCCCCACAAATTTAATTTTTTGTTTGTCAAGTTAAACTACGTACTTTAAATTATCACATTGCGTGAGAGGCCGACGGTAGATGGGCCTACATTAACATCACTCAATTTCCAATAAAATTTAGTTAAATTTTTATGAACATTGCCATACTCGTCGGTGTGTCAGTGAGATCGAAACTAAATCATGCATGTCAAAGTTGATTAATATTGCTACTTAAAAGAAAACCGAAACTTCTTGAAATAATAGACAAAGGGGCGGAAAGCATGAAACTCATATAATTTGCTACATGACTGAATGTATATTCAAGCAAAGGCAAGGGCGTAGGCTGGTTTGAGCATGGGGAGGCGGAACTATAGTGTTATGGGGGTGCACATCCGGGAAGGTGGAACTAAAGTTTGGAAAGAAGAAATGGTACAATTGTTTTTTTTTTTTGCTTGCCAGTGTCGGAAGTTCTCTTCCTTAGCAAGAGGGTTCGCGTGCACCCCAACCTATACGCCCTTGAAACTTCAATAGCTTGCTCCACTGTTGTGTTAAAGCAAATGATTGGTTAAAAGCCATCATCGAACATCAATCAGTTGATTGAAACATCCTGAGCGTAAAAGTGTCAATCAGTGGAATGTATAGTGTATAATGCACTTTTGGATATTGATCTATGATGCTGAACTTGATTGTTGCACCAACGCTCATTCACCCCCGGCTTTGAGCACGGTCAATCAGCGGTCATCTCAGACTGCATCATTGGGTCTCCAATCGGGCCTGTAAAATGCCTACGAATTTCACCAGATTAAAGACAGTTTCGTACCAAATTTTCTCCGAAGATGGCGGATGCTTCTACTTTTTTAGAGGCATTGAGGCAAGTGCACTTATCTTCATATAATTAAATAGATAAACTCACAGCTTCTGATCTGTTCATTATTAAAAAAAAAAAACGTTTGATGTCTTAAAAGAATGATGATCATGATTATTTGTGATTATTTTGATTTTTATGTGCTATGTTACTACAAGAATATTTTATTAGGAGGCTGCACTCTACAAGCTCCGCTTTTTAGCAGCCTCCTCCATTTCCAACCCGATATGCAATAATCTTGAATATATTTTTTTGTACAGGGATACTTGAAATATTATGTTTTGTTATTTGTATGTCAAAATGTACAAAACAAACCGTAATTGTTGAAAATGGAAATAAAGAAATGAAATCAAATAAAATTAATTTTAAAAACACTATAATCTACAGATGTTCCCTTCCGTGAAAATCGAACTGACGAAGTATTCTGATCTCAAGTATGTACGATTGAAAACTGCTTGTAACATTTTGATTGATATTTTGTTGGAAATCCTTGGACATTCTTCAAGATTTTTGTCGGGGTGTTAATATAATTTGAATTAGCTTCAGATTCAGATATTGGTTGCAAACGTTTTCGACTTTCTCTCGTTTTGTGTCGAACCGTTCTTTTCACATTATATTCACCTTTGCTGAAGTAGAATCTATGTATTAGGACCAGATAAAACCGTTTGACTTAAAAGAGGTTTATAACACATTTTGTGCATAATAAAACTATATATAAAAATACTTTGACTTATCATGCTAGGCGGATATTTGACTCATTTAAGATCGACTACATAGTAAAAACAAAATTATACAACGCTGCTTACTATATGAACATTACAGTAATTGTTTAAACAGTTTAAACAAGTGTTTAAATTTTAAGCAACAAAGTTTAATTTTCAATATGTAATTTTCAATATTTTTTCATGATTATTTAAACGGTTAAACTAATGTTAGGTTTATATAGTAAACAACGTTGTATAAAACCTTAAATAGCGTTTTTACTGTGTAATAGGTGAAGGCAACTTTTTTTTGTTTTTACTTAATGTTGAGAAACACACAGATACCACGAAATATACAATTAATGCTTTTGCATTATTCTTTATGTTCATATTTAGCCTCATCATAATCATGACCTGTGCTATCATAGAAAACACCACGGCCATCGCCATCATTCTACGCGTGCGTATTCTCAGACAGACCCCTCATAACATGCTAATCCTGAACCTGTGCGTGGTGGATCTGGGCGTGGCACTTTTCAGTATGACGTTTTCTTTGGTGTCCGTATTTGACGATGGGCGGTACCTCGAAGAGCATAAGTTGCTATGTAAGGTACGTTGCAGCAATGATGAATGGGCTACATTAATTTACAATTTATTTTTTTTCCCAATTTTCAATTTCATCTTCTAACATGTCTAATGATGATTTTTCCACATTCCACTAACAAAAGTAAATCCAGGTATGATAATTATTCAGCATTCTATAGTACAATAAGCAAACATTTTTCAACATAATGATAAACATACTAAGTATATATATACATGTATATATAATACACGTGGACATGTATAATTAATAAATATAAATTGATGTATTATACACAATATCGTCAATTGAAAGGTGTGAGACCGCCATCTTATAAGCTTGGAGTTTAAAATTGATTGAGGCATCGAAAGGAAAGGGGAGAGAAAACCAAACTACAGTGGGATAAAGGGAGATAATCCTTTATTTCACAGAATAATAGGAATATAACAGAAGAAAGGTGGATGGAAAAGAAAGGTTCAAACCGAGAGAGGTATAATAATCATAATGTTGATAAAAGTGAAAGCGCAAGTGGGTGAGTGCGCAGAGTGTGATTCGAGAGTAAAACCTTTTCACAGGGGAAGCGCTAGGGTACTTAGACAGGATTGGGGGCAATTCTACTTTTTTCTCTATCAATTGAAAAAAGTGGTAATAAAGATTTAGACGACCCGTCCTTTACACCTGTTTTTTGTTGACTCTCTATTCCTTTCGAAGTTGTTTCTCATTTCCTGGTAATTTTTTTTCTCGCTCCCGATTTTTTTAATAGGAAGGAGGGGGGAGGGGTCGCCCCAAGCCCCCTGCCTGTAGTGTCACCACTGGAGTAGCCCATAATTTACTGCACGCTATAGTTATATTTTAATCAGAATTACGTAATCATTGAATGACATTGCGTAAAATGTCACTAAAATTGTAAAATTGGAAAAACAAAATTGTGAACATTTCTTAGTAGTTGTTGATGATCTGTGGGTGATAGGACTTTTAGTGGCAAACTTTTAATATATGTTCTTAAAAAGAATTAGCTTTACCTTTGTTTTTCAAATCTGATCATACTCTAATGCAGGCTTTAATGTGTCATATCGATATCGTGTTTTCCCTTTGCCACCTAAAATAAATTTCTCACTGGCAGCTTTTTTTAATCAAATATTTAAATTCTATATCTCCTTTTCGATCGTATACAGGTGACGGGTTTCCTGGCAAACTTATTCACTTTTACTCATCTTATGACAATTGTTGTCATAGCAATTGATCGCGTTCTAATCGTGACGTCATTTAAGGCACTCCCAGACAGCCATCTCAGAGTCTTCATCATGGTGGCCACATCATGGCTCATCGGGACAATTATCCCACTGGCACCAGCAACAGAACTCTTATCCAGCATGATTTACGTCAGTTCAACAAGACATTGCACCATCAAGTTAAACGCTGTGAAATTTCGTATAATTTTCATCATCTTCATATTTTTATTTGTGATTCCTACTCTTGTAGCCTGCTACTCGTTCGTTGCTTACACCCTTTGGCGAAAGGGCCAAATGCTTAAGGAATGCCAGATGTCCGGTCGAACACGAGGGAAGCGGGCTTGTAGGGTTGGTGCGGTTGAGCCAAGTCAGAACAGTGAAAGCAAACCAAACTCAAGCAATAGCGTACCAGAGGAAGACAACGGCAAGAGGTGGGATCCATCTGACGTAATGACCCCTACCGATGAGGGCGTATCACATGATGAATCGTCAGGAATGGTCATTGATGATGATTCTTTAGGAATGGCCACTGACCATGCTGACGACGATGTCCTTGAAAGGCATCGCGCAGAACGTCCTCACGTCTCGTTTCCAGACGTGCCAGGAGACACAGCAGTAGAACCTGGAAAGGTCTTATTCTATAATCGCAAGGAAAGTCTCACATCGTCCGTCGCTAGCAGTTCTTGGGTAGCTTCAGGACAGTACAACCAAAAACAACGGAATGCCACTGGGAAGCGGACCAAGAAAAGAAAACGGTCGTTGAAAGTAAGAAAGAAGAACTACTTCATCCAGAGAAGAGTTTCCATTATGGGTAAGATCATGTCTAAAACTATCGTGTATTTTTCTGATGGCTCAAAAGTGGTTTTTAAATAGTTCACACAACTAACATAGTAATAGTGTAATTGCTCTTTCAATGTAAAGTGTCATCAAAAGAACATGGTGATTTTGAAATGAAATAAGTGACGCAGAAAAAAGTGATTCATGAATATAGACTTCATATAAAAGTGATAAACAAAGGATGCATTCTTTGAACTTTGGATGAAGACGGTGAAATCTTAAATTCAATAGAAATGTGAACCAAGATTTGCTTTAATTGAGACAAACATAATTTCTATCTGGTAGATTGCACCACACATACCATACAAACCTAAATGATCTTCATTTATTTTGAAAATTATTATTTGAAAATTTGCCTTTTCAGACAAAAGAATAAAAAATAAACCGTGAAAATGAATGAAATAAGGTTTAGTGTTAGATGACACTACATTTTGAGCTTAAACAAATCTAAATTTATCTGAGGCATCGTGTTGGCTTTTATTTATTAATTTAGTTATTTGTTTATTCATTTATTCATTCATTTTTTCTATGAATTCCAGGAGCACTTCTTGTGCTGGCGTCGGGAATCTGCTGGACACCATATGTGCTAGTTCGAACCATAGACCACAGCGTGAATGACGCCATAGGAGTATTTGCAATGTGGTTGGCATATTGTATCACGGTCATAGATCCTGTCATATACGCCTTCATGAATCAGCATGCGAGGAAAGAACTTATTAGGTACAAGAACATACTATCACGGAAGATATCGAAATGACCACCACACGATCTTGATGTCACCAGAATCAGCGGCTATCGGGGTGACGTGATGGACAATATGCGGCATTAATGATTGGTCAAACCATGGACCTACTACAACATGGTCAAACTGACTATCCATTTAGTGAATATGATTATGTCCTGCAAAATTAACGGCAAAATCAACTCAAAGTTTGGTAGATTGTAACATTGATTGGGCTGGTATTGATATTTATTTGGTTGGACATTCTTTACCAACACATAGGGGTTTTTTTACGAGTAGTTTTAAAGAATGCAGTTCATTCTTCAACTAGATTACAGTCATGTATAGTTATATTGTTTGGAAGCCAAACCAATTTTAGATTTTGTTTCTTCTGGATTCGCATTCATTCTATACATATTTGGAAATATTTGCACAATTGATCAAATCAAATCAAAATATGTGACTTGGTAGAGTCCTCAAAAAACGTAAATGCAATATGATGTTAAATATTATTACAATTCCCTTTTTCAAAACTCGAGACGTATTCTTGACATTATCATTGTAACAATGATTATATGGGTACTTGATTGCAGATTGATGTCCATTGAAGGTTGATGGTTCTTGTACGTTGTTTTGTTATTAATGAATAAGAGCCATCTTGAAATTAACTTTCAAATCTGCTTAAGAATAGGGTAATGAGCGTGAGGATAGGAAAGTAAAACTCAACTTTATTATTTCGAACATTAAGTGGCATACATAAATCCAATTAGATAGGTCATTAGTCATTGATCATCCATTCAATCATCATAATCATGGTGATTATCATGATTATTCTGTTGTGACATGGTGGCTCAGTGGTATATACTTAAAAAAAAATGACGTTCTGCCTTTTTGCTAGGCGCTTAGCATTTAGATTGGAGAAGGGTAATAATAACATGTTATGTTATGCATGGCCCGCTGGAAGAACATCTTACAGCTGAAATGGCTACCCTGGGTAAAGAGTTATTTTTATTATTATTTTATAGCCCTATTATTATGAGGAGCAAACCATCATGAATTTAAAATGACTTTGACGCTAACCTATATCATACTCAAATGAAAATAAACTACATACATTCACAGTTGCTTAATAAACTTTCACATCGTAGTTAACTTCTATCAAACATTGTCAAAAGAGACTTTGCGGTGAGAGATGATATAAAGAATGCTTTCAAAATCATGGCTATTTGTTCCAATATCCTCAAATCTATACAACTTACAAAGCTGCCATAGACCATGCAGACCAAACTTTCGTGAATAATGGCATTTAAACAAAAAACAAACAATACGTTCAAAATCGACAACAATTTATGCATTATCAAGGTAAGCAGGTTTTTCTTTATTTGGAGATCGTCTCCTAGTGGCGGAGTTCGAGGGGACGCCAAACTGGAAGGGAATACAATTATACACACACACAAACACACACAATCACACCCCATCACACACACACACGCACATACTCAATGCAACGAATGAGAAAATTGAAGTCATTCCATGTCGTAAGACCACAACATTATGGTTTTCTTCTACAGATCACTTATTGAAAGCATCATCATATTTGATTGTGTGGTTTGGTACACAAGCTGCCGTAAGAAAGATCTAAATGCACTAAATAGAACGGTCAGACAAGCAGAGAAAATAACAAGAAAAGAAATCTCATTGATGTATGTCGAAATAAAATACTGGAAAAGGCAAAAGTCCGTTAGATCTTCATCCCTATTTCTTTTATCCTTTCGTTGATTTTGAGTGTTTTTGGTACCCCAACCTCGAAGGTAAGTATTAAAATTAGTTAACTGTTAGTGTTTGTAACTGTGGCAGCCTATGGCTACCTTCTGGGCTCCGGCCCGCTTCGCTGGCCGGAGCTCTCTGGGTTAATAGAAAATAAGACATTACATACTCTAATGCTGCGATTTCATTTATTGCTTCAACCACATAAAAAACACAAAGAATTACAGCAGTATTTGAAGGTACAATACAAGAGAGCTCCAAAAAGAAATACCGTGTGGCTAGAACTTCCTACAGGTAAAATATAACAATAATTAAAATTAATAAAATCAATTCGTATGAAAAAGTATGTTAAACATAAATATGACAAATATACAAATAAACTCTGGTTAGCACTCACAAGCTGCACTGCCGCGAAAGAGCGGCAAAAATTAAAGTAAACCAAATAATGCATATTGAACAATTACATTTATCATGAAACTGATGCTAGTAAAGATGAAGAAGTTGCTATAAGTATACTTCGTTATTATTGTGTCGACATATTTTGTAAAGTCAGCAAATCTAAAAAATAGTATACATTGGACAATCTGATGGCAATGCAGAATTTATCTTGGCAAAATTATTAGTAATTAAAGTCAATGGGTCAACGCAATTTTGTCCACAAAAATCTCGATCTTCCTTCATCGGGCCCCTGAAAATCTGGTGTACTATATGTCATTGGCAAAAATGCATATCGATTTCATAATCGTTATCGCTGCCAATAGGTGGATGATTTAACATGTTTATATATATATATATATATATATATATATATATATATATATATATATATATATGTACATGTTTATAACTAATAATAATATACAAATCGACATTGAATTAGAAACACTTCCTAAGAGCACTCACCGGTTCGTACAAGACTAGTTCATTATTCCCACATTTTCTTCAGTACCAATTCACTTCTGGAGGAATGCACAAAAAGTATCCTTGCAGAATCCTTCTAGCATAACTCCATGCTTCTAGATCTCAGATTCGAAACTTCCTCTACAGGTAAACGTACCTCTTACATGATAGTCAGGCATGTCAAGGGTGCCCCGCTGCGCTGGTGAGTGCATTCGCCCTATCTTAGAACGTAAGATGACTGTGCAATGGTGCACAATAAGCCAGTTCGTAGTTCCTTTCTGCTCATTATCAGAGAAAGGTCATTGGTACTAAAATGACACGGTGGTTAAAAAATTAATGAGATAAGCACCAATTTTGATGTCTGGATTATTCATACATTCTTTTAAATTGTGTTTTTCATTTACATCCACCAAAAAACAACCACAATGCGTCCACGAACGATTGGTATTTCACACTACACTTTGCCAAGTACATTGTGCAACATGCTATAATATGCATTCAAAATAGAAATGCAACGAACCATCATAAAATGTTCATTGGTGTGTTATTCTAGTCACCTGGTCTATTCAATTTCTTCATCCTGCTATGTAAGGCAAGCTTACGTAATATCTTGCTTTGAAATCTGCCTATCATAATGAAAGAATGAAAGGTCATTTGACCAAAATTGTCTATGAAGTAACTACGAACTGGTCCATTTCTTCATCCTGCTATGTAAGGCATGCTTACATAATATCTTGCTTTGAAATCTGCCCGGCTATCATAATGAAAGAAATGAAAGGTCATTTGACCAAAATTGTCCATGAAGGAATTACGAACTGGTATAGTCTGCAGGCATAGACCCTGATTGAAACTTTGATCAGCAAGTGTGTCTTCACGCAAAGACTAGCATTGATGTTCCAATTCCTGAGTTAGAGGGCCTTCTGTACACAATGCATGAGTGTAGGCTGCACATTCAGACCCTTAACTCGAGTGAAGGGTCTGCACAGCAGACTAGGTGCACAACCCAGGACAAATAAATTCCATCGATATAAAAAAGCTAGATGGGGCTCGTTGTATATGCTTGCACACACGACCAAGGCTTGAAGATACAGGAAAAGTACAACATGGCACAATTAACAATTATGGGGATATGCTAAAGCGTAAAAAAAGAAAAAAGAGAGGATCTTTGTGCGCTCTTGACCTTGGCTTGGGGTACTTTTAAGTGACCTCAATATTATAAGAGCGTGTTGTAGCTCTGTCCAGCTTTTTGATAGTTACGTTACACTCTCGGTGGATCTCATGCCAAGTGTAATACCGTGGTCACATTTGTTCTACGACGGTCGTACGGCGAGTCGAAAACAGCCGTTTTAACATTTTTGTACCAGCTAAATATAAGTGGTTTGAATAAAAATGAATAAAACGGCTGTTTTCGACTCGCCGTACGGCCGCCGTAGAGCAAATGTGACCAAGGTATAAGGCATGGTCATGGCCCGAGCGTTGTTGGAGCGGTCGTGGGGCGGAGAGAAAAAAAAATCATCACCGCTCGCTACCGTTCACCATTTTCGATTTCGATTGTTTTTTTTTGCTTTCGATTTTCCCCCCAATTTTGAGAGCGACATTCGACCCTCTTTCCCTTTCGCTCCACGAACGCTCCAACAACGCTCGGGCGGTGTGACCAGGCCTTTAGAACAGAAAATGTGCAATGGGGCATAGCCTAATGCAATAATTCCCTGCAGGCGATACTTGGATAAAGGCGACCGCACACCTTACGATTGGTCTGCGACTCGATTTTGGAATAAAACCTAGTAGAATTTGATGCTAACATTGCGACTTGAACTATCTTACTGTGAAATGTTAAATCATCGTACGAAAACCTATATTCAAAAATCCTTAGAATAAAAGCACATCTAACATCTCATAACGACGTCATAGCAGTCGTACGATTGGCTACGATTTGAAACTAATTGGACTTTTATTCCAAAACAAAGGCTTTCAATCTTTCAAAACGGTTATGCTAGTATTCTTTCAATTAATATTAACCTCAAATAAAATGATATGTTCCATTCACATTTTCAGAAAATGAGCAAAATGCGATGTGTTCCAAAATCGGATCGCGAACAGTCGTAAGGTGTGCGGTAGCCTTTAAAGCATTAAGTCTATTGGTTATGCTCCTGATGAGACTTGGTGAATCACATGGCTTTCTCTCCACTCTCGTCCTCCATTTCGAATACTGGGTTATCGTGGGTGACTCCATTTGAGATGTCCAATGTGTTTCCATTCTCTTTGGATACACCATTTGCCTTTTTGGCTTCACATAAGTCATACTCGGAATTCCTGTCACTGGAGTTCTCATCCATGTCATTATTCCTGAAAAGGGTTTTAGAAAGAGAGAGAGGAAGTAGTGATTAAAACATCGACAACAGTAATAGAAAAAATAGTAATAATAATGATAATGATGATAATAATAATGATAATATATCATAGTTTTATTATTATTATACAACATTATCAACAACGACGACGACGACGATGATGATGATAACAATAATAATAGTAATAATAATTAGGTTTTCATAAGCTTTGTGACGGACAGACGACAGACGACGGACAGATGGACGGACGGAAAACGGACGACATTTGGATCCCTAAGTCTCGCCTTAATTCACCTCCGGTGGTCGAGACAAAAATGACCTTCTAAAGAGTTAAAAAAAAAACGCTGACATACCGATCGCACCTTCAAACTATGCCTGTCGAGATAATGAAAAATAAATCTGGATCATATTTTTGTAGAACCTTCCTTCATCCACTCCCTTTTCGGCGCCCACTGATAAGGGCACCCAGAGAAGTGCCCACTTGCCACTCTCTAAGTACGCCAATGGTGTAATACTTACAATCCGAATCGTTCGCCTTCCTCGAGCGTCTCGGGAAGCTTCTTGCCCCGTGTCTCGGGCAAGGCAAGTGCGGTCAGGGACGCCACGACAGACACAGACCCGTAGATAACCAAGGGAAGGGGGGCCCAGTACTTGTCGAGTACGAGGATGAGAGGCGCCACTATACCAGCGATCCGAGAAAACATGGAACAGCTACCGATAGCCACACCCCTGGACAGAGGGAGAAATTAAGGAAACAGCATGAGAAAGTCGTAAGAGACATAACGCCGACGGCCGGGCGCCAACGACACCCGATGTTAAAAAGGGTTCCCTGATAATTGTTCCGGCTTAGTCCTCTGTAAATTCCGCACACTAATCAAATGGCCAACTTCAATCCAGGGTTTAACACTATACCCTATCCTAAACCCTATAAATTAACATAAGCCCTTTGTAACCCTATCCCTAATCATCTTACGCAATATTAAAAGCCGGGAATAATTGTCGCCGGAGCAAAAGTCTTGTCACCATTAAAAGATGGGTGGGTACAAGCGAGTGATATGATGTATTTACCTTAAATCATACACTCTAAATTTCAAGGATTTTGAATAAATCGAGATCGGCTGTAAGCATAATAGTGACCAGTCACATATTCGATAGATTTCTAATCTTAAAGATTTAAATCCAACTCTTTTCGATTTATTTTAAAATCCACAAGGTTTAAATCGGTAGCTCAATTTTCACAACTGGATCTGCATTTTAAATCCTTGGAATTTAGACTGTTAACACATGCATTATTTATTCGACTCTTTCAAGAGCTTTATGAAATGAAAAAAATATATCATTACAGATATCAACTTGAACTTTTTGTTGTCGTTCACTGGGTGCCGCAATTGCCCACGAAGGAGGGCAAACTGTTATTTTATTTGATTTACTTTTAATTTAGTTTTTTTTCCCGAAATTACACAATTTTATATAACAACATAATAATGCCGAAGGGCCTTTTACGATAAATATGAAATATAATTAGCAGGCATTCTCAATAATTATTAATACGCTGCATGGATGAGGTACATAAAACGAAAATATAGAGGAAAACTTAGAAGCAGAATGCTTGTAGATTTGGTTCCCCTTTTTATACATCACTCTTTATCTTTTAATGCACTTTAAGTAACTTTACTAATCACAGTAACCATACGTGTTATATTTTGGTATTACAAATATTAAAGATTCATACCTAACATTTGTAGGGTAAAGCTCCACTGTGTAGAGGTATATGATGGTAAATGAACCCGAGATTCCAAACTTGCCTATCATAGCAACGGTGGTAAGGACAGCACCAGGGGCTAGACAGAATTAAAAGACATCAAGGTTAATATTTATCCTTTCCGTATTGGAAGAACGCAGGACAATCAGTTGAGTCTCCTGGGCCCCGTAACATAAAGGTTAACGATTAATCGCTAATTTGAAAAAGCAATTCCGATTGGTTCCTCGTCAGTCTACTGACCAAAAATGCACATGCTACGTTGATCGTGATAGGCCATTTCATTTGAACATATTTCAGTTGAACTGCAGCCGTGTCATTCACGCTGGTTTAAATGGCAAATTATCGTCATGATCATGGATTAATAATAATAATGACGATGATGATGATGATAATAATAATAATAATAACAACAACAATAATGGGCATCTATATAGCGCCATCTAACTAGAAATATTCTATTCCGAGGCGCGTTGTTATTATTATTATCCCGGTTTTAGCTCGAGCTGCCTTTCAACGCCCATGCATTCAAGGAATTCATCCTGCCGGGTACCCATTCACTTCACCTGGGTTGAGTGCAGTACGTTGTGGATAAATATCTTGCTGAAGGAGATTACGCCATGGCTGGGATTATGATTATGACAGATTGATTGTGATTATAACAGACTTATCCGAAGGTATGTCTAATGCGATGTAATTTCTGGGGGCTGGGGGGGGGGGGGATAGTGCACCCTGACGTAAAGTTGAAAAATCAAAGCAGAAATAGGAGGGAAACATATAAATCCGTCAAACAATAGCATAATTTTTTCTTCACCATGTTTACGTTTCATTTTGATTTTGCGATAATTCACTGGGTTATATTTCGAGGCTTGTCTCAATTCTTGTTCAATTGTGTGAAGTAGTTCGTTATATTGAATCAGTAACACTAGTCATTGATGTACCAAACCCCTATCAATAATGAATCTTACGTATGAAGGCAGTTGAAAGACAAGCAAGACCGCCCAGCATCATGCAAAAGGAAAGACTGAGCTTCCGACCGAAGACCTGGACGATGACGACGTCCATAAGATATGCTGGGATCTCGATGGCACCGGAAATGGCAAAGGCGACGTAATCATTGGTTCCCAGGTTTGAACTATTGAGAGACAGGCCATGGTAGACAAGGGAGTTCACCATCCTAAGCGAAGAAGAAGAAAAAATAGGAGTTAAAATTGAGAAGAGCCAATATTATTTGAAAAAAATAATGATGATGCAGCACTAACAGTGATATCTATAGCAGTGCTGATGAAGGTGATGATGATAGGAATAAAAAAAACAACAGTATTTTAGATCATGAAAGAGAGATAGATATATACAGAGAGGGGGGGGGGGGGAGATCGTGGCATTGCCCTCGGAAGCGGGGATGCTGAAGGACCCCCAAAGATTTTCTGGGGGTGCTGAATATGTTTTACACCTTATAAGCAGCACTCCCTGGAAAATAAAAAAGTACCTTCGTTTATCAAAGGGAGAAAACATTTTTTTTTTTTTTGGGGGGGGAAATTTTTAAAAAGCCATAATCACATTCATTTTGGAGTTAAAAACTCTATTTGACGGGGGGGGGGTGGATGTGAGAGGTCAAGAGATTGAAGGGGAGCCAAAGTACATGGATGAGGCTAAGAACAGGCACAATGGAGGTTACCTTTGCAATTATCAATCAAAAAGAATAATGACAATCAAGTTTAACACTAAAGGCATAAAAGGAGAACTTGATACGAATAGTAAGATCAGTGTTAATTTAAGCCATTCATCCAAATATACAACCCCCCACCAAAATCAACTTCCAAAATGGCGACACTTCTATTAGAGGTGTATATATATATATATATATATATATATAGTTACCATATATAGGCCATATTTATCGTCCTCAGTCTCATTCTTGGTGTGCGGACCAAATCAATGAAGGTTGGACGACGAGCCTTGCGAATCTCATCCTGAATTAAGTAGGGAAGAAGAATGGAATGATTGTTTCTTTTTGACAAAGCGTGTTGTTTAAAATTAATCTTAGATAATAATAATAATAATAATAATGGTACTAATACTACTACTACTAATAATATTAATGATAATAATAATGATAATAATATTATGTGATTGACACCCCCTTGGCATTCCGTCCTTGTTGCCCATTATACTGAGTAAAATTAAGCCAAACTTTAAAATGCTTTCTAAATTCCGTAGATTGAAAGTCAATCTTATAGATCGTGGTCAGAGACCAATCCAAAGTTGGAGTGAAGGTTTCCCTCGGATTAGATTGAATTCTAAATCTGTTAGATTGGAAACTTCAATCCAACACTGGATTGGTCCCTTATCGCAATCTATTCCAATGTAAGGATTTTCAGAGAGTGCCATTTTAAACATATTGATCATTATTTGCATTTTTTGTTTGAATGATCTACTCTTATTAGGGTGGACTTCAAGAAATTGTATGATACCTGTTCTTCGATGAATTCCTTTGTAAAGAGTGGTTTCGGAAGCTCGGCCTTGTTGACTTCGGCCACTTTGTTGATGATCTTTTCGGCGTCGTCGTATTTCCCGGAAGAGATCAACCACCTTGCAGATTCAGGCAGCCATCTTGAATTATTTAAAGAGACAGATTTGAAGTCATTTTAATTTTATTCTGAGATTTCTGACGGAATTCAGAAGAAGCTGTTCAAATAAGGATGGAAAATGAAATATGCCCAAATTGCAGCGATAAAAAATATAGCACATTGAAATCATATGTAATCTATCTATATGATGTCTACAATAATGAATGTCCTATATATATATATATATATATATATATATTAGTCTGGTCTGTTAGCGTCAAAAATGCCCTACTTGTGGACACGGTGGACAAAAGCATGATTTTTTCTCCAGACCTTTGTTTATGTATAAGAATTGGGAATGGGGTATGCTCCAAAAAATCTGGCTGCAGGAACAGTGAAAAAATGGGTGAAAATGTCAGAATTTATGAGTTCAGATTTGTCTGATATATAGACTAGCGCTAGTGCAAAACTCAATAGCAGTGCATTATTTTGCATTGGATTAGTTCTTGAATTCAGACCCTTTTTGAACAGATCTTCTGTTTGTCCTCGCATCTCAATGCACCAAATATCTGAATGAAGATGCTAACCAAGCCGAAGGGTGACGGTGGAGGGGGTTGAATGTTGGTGTGTGTGTACATATTTTGGTCTTGGGGTAAAGGTGTGCAAGACACATTTTTGCATGTGTTGGAAATTGTGTTGCCATGGTAACAGTGTATTATTGCAAAAATAAGGTAAAAATCTTGCAGTTAGAACCACTTCCTCTGTTTTTAACCGATTCTCATGAAATTTGGCACACACATTGGTCTTGAGGTGAAGATGTCTAAGACACACTTTTGTGTGTCTTTCAGAAATCTTGTTGCCATGGTAACAACATATTATCTGGTGAAAATTGGGGAAAAAACCTTACAATTCAAACTGTTTCATCAGTTTTCAATCATTTTTCATGAAATTTGGCACACACATTGGTATTGAAGTAAAGATGTACAAGGCACTTTTTGTGTGTGTTCCAAAATTGTGTTGCCATGGGAACAACATATTATATAGCAAAATTTAGGTAAAAACCTTGCAATTTGAACTACTTCATCAGTTTTTTTGTTGTTGTTGTTTTGAACCAATTCTCATGAAATAATTATGGCTCACACATTGGCCTTGAGGTAAAGATGTGCAAGAACCTTTTGTCAGAGAGTGCATTGCCTTGGTAACCACCTTTAGCCAGAAATATGGGGAAAACTCATCGTGGATTAGTCTACATCTCAGTTTTCAGCCTGTGCTCATAAAAGTTGACACAAATATTCATTTTGGGTAAAGATTCATATTCAGTATTAAAAGGGAATCAAGCCTTGGTCATAATGTTGTGTGCATGGAAAAGGAGAAAAATAAGAATGGTGAAAGTTTTAAAGAAATCGGACAAGCAAAATAAAGTTATGGCTGCTTTAAAATTAAGATCCCTAAGGCTACTAGTATGTAGAATTCAAATTGGCAACTGGGTAAGTAAATTATGACAAGGGGTGGGGCCGCAAGGGCAACTTTCCCATAAGACTAGTAGTTAGCAGGATTTTGGGTTTTCTCCTAAATCCCTATTCCATTGGGGCCGTAATATAAACCCGGTAGTATGTTTTATGTCCTCATGAAAGAAAGATATAATTTGAAGTAAAACTTTTGAAAAAAGAAATTTTAGCTAATTAATTATTCCAGTACATGGAAGAGTGGTCCTTGCCTTCTTAAATCACTGTGACATCATATTATTATGCGGTCAATTTGAAGTCTTCATGGGTATAGTGATATGTTCACAACTTTGTTATGGTTTGTCCGATATTGTTCAAACTTTGACCTATAAACTTGTCTGATTTTTCATTTTCCTCTAAAAACAAGTGTTTATTTGGGTTTGATTCCCCTTTATAACGTCATATAATAGCGCAGGGTATTAATCACCTTCAATAATATTTATAGGCTTTTTTTTGGGGGGGGGGCGGAGAAGGTCCTTAAAAACTGACAACATAAAAATATAGAAGGTTAAAGGCCATGACCATGAGGAACTTAAACACTCTTAAAAAAACACCCCATACATTTTTTTTTTGGGGGGGGGCTTTAGAAAATTGCCACATAAAGATTAAAATGAAATTATAACGACTAGGAACTTAACCCCCCCCCCAAAAAAAAGGGAAATCCTTTACACTTCAGCATATTAATTTAAAGCCTCAAACATTCTGCTTTGAAAAAGTTTCCGGTGTCCAATTAATCAATGTTTTATTTGAAGCAGGGGCTGTCACAGAAATATACTGAAAAAATTAAATGAAAGAAAATATAAGGCTAAAATCTATTGTGCACATAGGTATATTTTTGATATGGTATGTTACTGAGTCATGGATTTGCAAGTGAATTTCTAAAACAAGTGCAGATATTTTTGTATATATTTATATTTCTATAATAATTAGTTGCATGATTAAAGGTACACTTTAAAATATGTCAGAAAAAATATACTTAGAGAGAGACAGGAAACAGAAGGAGATGGCATGGTAAAGCTCAAAGTCAAGAGTGATGTGAAAGTTAAAAAGAAAGAGTAGGCACGGAATATGAATATGAATAAAAGACTGAGTAGGAGAATATAAATAAACAATGGTTAATTGGGTAAACAATTTTTTATCAAATCAGAATGCATTAAGCTTCAAATGAATGGTCTGAAGTGCAAAGGACTCTTCTTACCTTTGAAGGGGGGGGGGGTATTTTCTGCTAAAAAGTATTATCAGCCCCCTATTTTTTCGGGGGGGGGGGGGGGTTAAGTTCCTAGTCATGATCCTTTAACTGTAATTTTAATGAGGTCATTTTCTAAAGACCCCACCCCCAAAAAAGAGTAATGTCTAGCTTTAAAAATGCATTGACCCCTGAGGGACAAAGGTGTAGACTGGTTTGAGCATGGGGAAGTAGAACTAAAAGTGGTATGGGGAGGGGTGCACATCATTCTTGGGGAGGTGGAACTAAGGTTTGGAAAATCAGCTGTTGAAAGTAGAAGGGTACACATTTTGTTTTGCTTGCCAGTGTTGGAACTCCTCTGCTTCAGCGGAAGGTTTCATATTCACCCAGTGTACCTCCAGCCTATATGCCCTTAAGGGGATGCGTTTTTTTAAGAGTGTTTATCATTTTTATGTTTCTAATGGCCACTGCCTTTAACCTTCTTTGATGTCAGATTTAAAGGACTAATCCTGCCCCTTCCCCCAAACCCAGAAATATTAATGAAGGTGATTAATACCCCCACATTTTAATGCAGAGAAGACATTTAGAATTTAATATGAATCTTTACCCTAAGATGAATATTTCTTCCAATTTTCATGAGCACTGACTAAAAACAGGGGAAGAAGTTTGATCCACACTAAATTTTCCTACATTTCTGGCTATCATATGTGGCTACCCTGGTAATGCACTCTCTGACAAATGCAAAAAAAAAAGGTTCTTGCACATCTTTACCCCAAGGCCAATGTGTGAGCCAAATTTCACGAGAATTGGTTCAAAACTGATGAAGTAGTTCAAATTGCAAGTTTTTTACCTAAATATTGCCATATGATATTTTGTTATCATGACAACACAGTTTCTGAAACACACACAAAAAGTGCCTAATACATCTTTACTTCAATATCAATGTGTGTGCCAAATTTCATTAGAATTGATTGAAAACTGATGAAGCAGTTTGAATTGTAAGATTTTTTCCCAATTTTCACCAGATAATATGTTGTTACCATGGCAACAAGATTTCTGAAAGACACACAAAAGTGTGTCTTAGACATCTTCACCTCAAGACCAATGTGTGTGCCAAATTTCATGAGAATCGGTTAAAAACAGAGGAAGTTGTTCTAACTGCGAGATTTTTACCTTATTTTTGCAATAATACACTGTTACCATGGCAACACAATTTCCAACACATGCAAAAAATGTGTCTTGCACACCTTTACCCCAAGACCAAAATATGTACACACACACCAACATTCAACCCCCTCCACCGTCACCCTTCGGCTTGGTTAGCATCTTCATTCAGATATTTGGTGCATTGAGATGCGAGGACAAACAGAAGATCTGTTCAAAAAGGGTCTGAATTCAAGAACTAATCCAATGCAAAATAATGCACTGCTATTGAGTTTTGCACTAGCGCTAGTCTATATATCAGACAAATCTGAACTCATAAATTCTGACATTTTCACCCATTTTTTCACTGTTCCTGCAGCCAGATTTTTTGGAGCATACCCCATTCTTAATTCTTATACATAAACAAAGGTCTGGAGAAAAAATCACGCTTTTGTCCACCGTGTCCACATAATTCCGCTAACTGACCAGACTATATAGTGTAAAGAAGTGGATGAAGAGAACAATGGTAGGCGTAGCTTACATCAAGGTTCCCCAGAGCTACCTACCCTTTGGAAAAATTGGTGATGCCGAAAAAATGTCTCTGCCAGGAATCGAACCCGGCCCCCAGCTTTGAACGCCGGTGCCTTAACCACTAGACCACAGAGACGGGTTAGTGGCTCGGCGACCCTGATTCAATTGATCGTCAGATAGACAGATTTTCGACACCATACCAATTATAATTTCCTTTGTATATATATATATATAAATATATATATATATATATTATATAATATCACATGAACTGATTTGCTATTGTTTACATTTCAAACAAACTGTTAGATATTAATCTACTTATCATTCTTAAAAAGGACAACTTTAATTTCATTTGGTAAACCAGATTGTACAAACATGATAAAAATGATACATTTTGTTAATTTTTGGGGCTGTGTACTGCTTACAACTAGATACTGCTACTACTATTACTCAATACAACAACAACTACTACTACTACTACTACTACTACTACTACTACTACTACTACTACTACTACTACTACTACTACTACTACTACTACTACTACTACTACTACTACTACTACTACTACTACACAGCAAAAACTGTGGTATTAACCGGTGTACATAGAGGACCACACCAGTTATTTTACACCGGTGTTAAATTGGTGGTGTTAGTTTACACCTATAGGTGTTATTACAACACCTTTTGTTGTTAGATTTACACTCTTTGGTGTTACGTTTAATCTCTAGGGTGTAATTTAAACACCTCAGGGTGTGGTCCTCTATTAACACCAATTGGTGTCAGTTTTAACACCGCAGTTTTTACAGTGTACTACTACTACTACTACTACTACTACTACTACTACTACTACTACTACTACTACTACTACTACTACTACTACTACTACTACTACTACTACTACTACTACTATTACTACTACTACTACTACTACTCCTACTACTACTACTACTACCACCACCACCACCACCACCACACTACTACTACTACTACTACTACTATATACTACTACTACTACTACTACTACTACTACTACTACTACTACTACTACTACTACTACTACTACTACTACTACTACTACTACTACTACTACTACTACTACTACTACTACTACTACTACTACTACTACTACTACTACTACTACTACTACTACTCCTACTACTACTACTACTACCACCACCACCACCACCACCACCACCACCACTACTACTACTACTACTACTACTACTACTACTACTACTACTACTACTACTACTACTACTACTACTACTACTACTACTGCTACTACTACTACTAGGGCCTACTACTGCTACTACTACTACTACTACTACTACTACTACTACTACTACTACTACAAATAGTTCTATTTCTTCTTCTACTACTATTTGGTTATTGAGACTTTTCTTGAAACAAATTTCGATTTTTTTTTTCTTTAAATTGATGTTAGAAAGTTATCATCAATAGGAAATATCTTACATGAAAGCAAGAAATACGGGGATAAGTGGTGCAGTGATCACCAGTTGTAATGTACGCCATGAACGTATGAAGTAAGCTGGTAGTGCTAGGAACATGTATCCCAGAGCATAAGAGATGGTTGCCAACATCACTAGATTCCTTTTTGATGGTCCTATATACTCCGTTCCTGATTAAAAGAAAAATCAACATTTCAAAAAGAAAGTTAAGAGAAAGATTTTTTTCCCAGATGTTTCTGCAATACCCATCTTTATTGTTTAATCGCAATAGAGTACCGAAGCAATGACGTCAGTTGCCATGGTGTCATTGCGGCCTGGTTTGTTTCTAATGAACCCTGAGCGTGTTTCTCATACAAGAAAATGGCTGCAAACGAAATTTCTTCGCTTGTAACCTCAGAATGATGGTAATTTTTACATATACAAATGTGTGTAGGCCCCGGGGGGGGGGGGGCACTCAGTTTATAATGCATAGTGCGTATGTGCCGCGGAGGGTACCCCCATTTTTACACTCAAATTTCTGTTCCAATGCATAGCATATTTGTCTTATTGAGAAAAAGAACAAAGAAAGCCGCTTAAAGCATAGCATTTTCTTCTTATCGAGAAAAAAGAAAGAAATCTGCTCCAAAGCTTCGCATATTTTCCGTTACGACGTTCCAGCCGTATTGAACTGCTACAATGAGCCGCAATATTGGCCGTGAAAAGCGGCAGCGGAGCGCTGTCCGATCATCGCATCTGCGCTAGCGCATCCGGCGTCCGTGCCGCCGGGCTAGCTGCATGCACGAACGCCCGTTTGAATACGGGTGAATACGCAATCACACGCAGGCGACCAGTTCCAAGGACCCCCGTTTTCACAAAAAATTGTCGTTCCGAAGCCCGTTCCGTTTACAATAAGCCCGCTCCAAAGTCCCCGTTTTTTGTCTCGCCCGCGGCACATACCAACTACTTTTTTGGTCGAGTGCCCCCCGACTCTGTTTAGAACCAGCTGGTTCGTTGGTATGACAGTGACGTCACACTTCGGTACTCTGTACATGTTTTTAATGAATAATAACAAATAACATGAACATATCAACTGGATAAGTTACAACCAGGACTTACCAAGGATCATTCCGAAAACTTGAAAACATAAAAAAAGGGCAATGAAAATCATCCTTGGACGTCAATTCACACACTATGATGATGCTCTCGTTTTATTGAACTTGAGTACCCTTGTTAAACGACGGCAAAGGAACTAAACTGCTAAGGAACTGAACAATCCGACAGGACCATGTCACCATTTGATGCCAGTGGCGCCAGAAACTGCCCTCTCTATGAGGCTTAGAAAGAGACCCCAAGTTCCGCAAATAAAATTCAGAACAAACAGACTCAGGGATAGCACTATCCCATACTCGGTGAAATTGCTGAACGAACTCTAAATTGAACATAAAACCTCAAGTACCCGAATGAACTAAGTAATTGAAACCAATATTCTTATCTTTTTACATCTACTTCAAGTCAGTTTTATATGTAAATTCCAGTAATTATTCATTTAATAACAAATATTTAGGGAAAATTATTTTAATATATTTCAAAATTTTAGCCAGTTCTTGTGTCTTAATATTTTTGGGCGAGGAAATGTTTAAAAAAATATATTACCATGGTTACAGCATTGTAGTTGGAACACTCTCCCCCCTGAGGATTGTAGGAATATGCTAATGATGGTGTGTGTGAGGGTGTATGTGTGTGCTGTGTGTGTGAGAGAATGAGATGTATATAAGCCCGGCTCACACCTTTGCGTTTTTAGCTGCGTATTGCTGCGATAGCCGAACGCAGTCTAAACGCAGCCTTAAGCAGCACAACGCAGCAAAACATTCGGCAGCCCTCACACTGTTGCGGATGGAGCTCGTTATAGCTCGTACATTTTTTTCGAAAAATGACCGCTTAAGCAAGGTTTCCACTTTGGCGAGTTGGAGTTGCGAGTCATACGCGAGCTGCGCGAGCTCTAACTCGCCATAGCTCGCACAAGCTCGCGTGAAATTTACATTTTTTCCTGGAATTTGCTTCAGTGACAAAAGACTCAACATCGAGTTCACTACGCTCGCTGTACGAGTGAACCGAGCGCGAAACGAGTCAGGCCGAGCTTAGTATGAGTTGCGGTGACCTTTATACGACTTACAGCGAGCTATGAACGAGTTATCAAGATTTTGTTACGAGTGATAAGAGTTTCATACGACCAAGGGACGAGATATGCACATTTTTGGCACTCAAAGATGGATTCCGGCGGCGGTGGCGTCAACACCAAATCTTAACCGAAGGTTAAGTTTTTGAAATTAAATGGCATCATAAATTAGAAACTATATGGACCTAGTTCATAAAACTTGACCATAAGGTTTATCAAGCATTACTGAACATCCTTCCTGAGTTTCAGGTCACAAGACCAAGGTCAGAGGTCATTTGCGGTCAATGAACTTAGACCATGTTTACTGAGGGAATCAACATCAAAATCTTAACCTACGGTTCAATTTTTGAAATGTCATCATAACTTAGAAAATATGTGAACCTAGTTCATGAAACGTGGACATAAGGTTATTAAAGAATATAAACATCCTGCTTGAGTTTCAAGTCACATGACTAAGGTCAAAGGTCAATTAGGGTCAATGGACTTTGGCTAATTGGGATATTTGTTAAATTAACATTATAACTTTGAACGTTTATGAATCTGATTCATGAAACTTGAACATAAGAGTAATCAGGTATCACTAAACATCCTCTGCGAATTTCAGGTCACATGTCCAAGGTTAAAGGTCAATGAACTTTAGTGATGTTAGGGTGATCTGTTGAATTTCCATCATAACTTAGAAAGTTTATAGATCTGATTCATAAAACTTGGATATAAGAGTAATCAAGTATTACTGAACATCCTGTGAGAGTTTCAGGTCACACGACGAAGGTCAAAGGTCATTTAAGGTCAACGAACTTTGGCCATGTTGGGGGTATTTGTGGAATTACCATCATAACTTTGAGAGCTTATGGATATGATTCATCCACTTGGACATTAGAGTAGTCAAGTATCACCGAACATCTCATGCCAGTTTCAGGTCACATGACCAAAGTCAAAGGTCATTTAAGGTTATTGAACTTTGGCCATTTTGGAGATTAATACTATATTGCTGTCATAACTTTCAAAGTTTAGATACAGTTTATAAAATGTGGATATAGGGTAATCAAGTATCACTGACAACTGAAGTCTTAGGTCACATGATAAAGGTCAAATGTCATTTATTGTCAATGAACGTAGTATTGTATCATTGTATGAATGGTGTTTCGTGAATAATTATTTTATAGTAGTTTTCAAAGTCAGCACTGCTACTATATTGGATAGCGTGATGCAGGTTAGACTGCCAGAGGCGCTCCACTTGGACCTTGTCTAGTTTGATGTCTTGTTCTTTTACCTTGGCTCTGCTCGTCATTGAACTTTTCTTCCGTTTCAATTGTCTCTTCCTGCACTTCTTCTACCCTTGTTTGAATGTCATCTTCATTCGCTGTTTCCCTACCTGAATGGCTACAACTCTTGGGTCTTTTGGATCGAGGCATATTTCTCTCCTTATTTTGTTGAAAGTTGTAATAATGCAGCCTTTTTAAAAGTAATTGTACATTGCGTGGGTCAGTTAAAATGTTCACTTTAAAATAAACTCCCTCCTCGGTTTTAATAAATATCAATTGTTATTAATATCAATGATTAGATCATCTAATTTTCTTTACAATGATACCCTACATGATATGATTATGGTTCACATGGAGGTGCAGTGCCTTGAAATGTGGGGCAAGGTCAAAATTCAAAATTAAGTTGCAAAGTGACACAATAATGAAAGTCACTGTTCCTTTTTCCGTGGTGATGAGTGAGTTTTTTAAGCGGTTTCTTTTGAGTTTGATCGGTAATCCCGCCTCGGTTTTAGTAAATATCAATGTTAAATTAATATCAATGAATAGTTCATTTCATTTCTTTAAAATGATACTTTCCATGATGTGATTTTGGCTCACATGGAGGTGCAGTGCCTTGAAATGTGGGGCAAGGTCAAAATTCAAAATTTGCAAAATGACATAATATTGAAAGTCACTGTTCTTTTCATCCATGATGATGAGTGAGATACTCAGCAATTGTTTTCATGCACCTTAACATCAACATTCAAATGGAATCAAACATACCTCTGCGCAAGCAAACACACAACAAACAAACATAAACCACAAGAAAACATTATGAAATGAAAAAGCAGGGCCAATGGATTTTCATCTGTATTGACACAGACAAAAGAATCATGTTCTGTATTGACCCTCCATGATTATTTCTGCTCGTTTTGCAGCTTTTTACTTCAGACCTCATCCAACACTTTTCAATTTCGCTCTTTTGTTTGATGACATGATCATAACAAGCATGGAATCATTTTAAAGGGAATCAAATGATCTTTTAAAAGATATCAAATATGCATTGTGTAAAATTTGGAGTCGGGAGAAATTAATAGCCAAACTCAGATTTCCAAACTTTTTGCTCGTTTTGCAGCTTTTCAATTCAAACTTCATCCAACACTTTTGAATCCTGCTCTTTTCGTGATGACATGATCATAACAAGCATGGTATCATTGTAAAGAAAATCAAATGACCTTTTAAATGATGTTAAATATGCAATGTGTAAATTTTGGAGTTGGGAGAAATTAATGGCCAAACTCAGATTTCCAAACTTTTTTTTTAGGGGTTTATATGTGGGGAAAATATAGATCACTGGACATTTATCATTCAGTCGGCATGCCTCTGAGCCCTTGCCACGCACTCGGAATAAACTCATTCGAAACTCGCTGTAACTCGGGGTGCTCGATCTAAATTCGCGCTAATCTCGTGGGCACCTCCACTTGACTCGTAAAACGATCGCAATGCTCGTATCTCGCTCTCGAAAACTCGGAACGCACTCGCGTATACTCAGATGTGGCGAGTTATTACGAGTTATTGTGAGGTTATCTCGAGCTTCTTACGAGTTATTACGAGTACTGCGAGTATACAACGAGTTTAGGTGAGTTCAGCACGAGTTACAGCGAGTTAGCAAAATTTTTGAACATGTTCAAAAATTTTGAAACTGCTCACGACTTCAAGGAGAGTTGTCCCGAGCTTGAACGAGCTCCGCCGAGTCATGCCGAGTTGTCGCGAGTTATCCCGAGTTTCATGGTGAGCTTTATGCGAGTTATCGCGAGTGCCTCGTTTTGGCAACTCGCTATAACTCGCCATAACTCGCGTTGTTAACTCGCCAAAGTGGAAACCTTGCTTTATATACGGTCGCTTTAGGTTGCGTTTTACCTCGCTCTAGCTCGCTTTTGCTCGTAGCAGTACGATGCAATACGAAGTTTGCTCGCCACGTTGCGTGTTTATCTCGTTAGCCACTCGTTTGTTGCTCGCTAGCCGCTCGCCCTACCTCGTCTCGCCTCGACTCACTGCTCATTCACTCGCTTTATCTCGACTGCTGCTCGTTCCGCGGCGTAACAGTTCGCTCTGCTGCGTAAACGTGTGGTCGTATATTGCAACGGTGATGATCATTTTGTGGTACTAGCCGGGGGGGGGGGGGCACTTCCATTCACGAGTGGATACCATGCGCGACCATGGGGTCTCGAAAAGCACCCTAAACACGTAATTTCCATATTCTGAAAATGCACCCCTTAACAAGTATTGGCGTGTGAAACCCTACCCTTAACAAGAATTGTAAACAAAACGATACTTAAGCTTGGCAAATATTCCCTGAAATAAACCCCTAAACAAGTACAGGAATGTTTTATTGTTACGGGTCCTTCGGTCGTCTGCTTTACCTTATTTGGTTTAGTACGACCCCACCTCTACACCTCGCGCAAATCGGACTCTTAACACGAAGTGTTGGGGCAAAAAGGACATCCTTTATAGAACATTTTAATTTTGTTTTAACATCCCAGCAAATTCGACCCTAAACACGTAATTTTCCTAGCGAAATAGATACCCTTTTTTCATTATTTTTGTGTTTTTGACACCCTTATCACGTTACGTACGTAACGTGTCCTATCGTGAAAAAAGACATCCTTTTTACCTTTTTTTTTGGTCGCGCATGGTATCCACTCGTCAATGTAAGTGGCCCCTCCGGGGGTACTAGTCATAATCTTTTGACGAATCTACAGGCAAACATCTCTTTGTGAACTATGACTTCTCTGCAAAGCTCTTCTATACAAAAAATTAAGTTTTTGCTTCAGCTGGAAGAGGAAGAGGCCACTGACGATTATGCGCAAGGGGAATTGCTGCTTGAGTTGCATCGACGAAGTCGTATCCGGCCTCGAAGTTGTTGGATTCGGTCTTGGATCTGCAGGAGGAATGAGCAGGGCCATTTCAACCAGCTGATGAGGGAACTAGAAGCTGAAGACCAAGAAGCATTCGCAAACTATTTGAGAATAAGTCCTGCAATGTTCAGCGAGTTAGAACAAAGACTCCATGGGAGACTGGAGAAGCAGGACACCTTCTTCAGGGAAGCTCTTTCACCTGCACTAAAGCTAGCCGTCACCCTTAGACACTTGGCCACTGGGGACAGTTACAAAACGCTCATGTATAGTTTCAGGGTAGCCGATAACACAATTTCACCCATAGTCCGTGAAGTGTGCTCTGCCATCATCGAGGAGTTCTCAGACGAGCTTGTTAGGTGCCCCACCAGTCCTCATGAGTGAGGGTTCTCTGTCAAAGGCAGATATCCGCAGTGCTGGTTAGCCAAAGCGAGCAGGAACGAGCTAAAATGTGCAGGAACGAGGTAAAACGAGCGAAAGACGAGCTAGACTCGCAGTTAAGATCCAAGACGAACGCAGTGTACCGAGCTACATCCGTAACGGTCCTTGTTGTTGCGAACAGCGTGCGAGGTATAGCGCAACGAGATACGCGTTGATGCGAGCTAAAGCGAGGTAAGTCGAGGTAAATCGAGCAGGTAACGCAGCTTTAGGCAGTGAAACGCAGCTCAAAGTAGCGCTGCGTTGGCCTGCGTTAAGCTGCTCGCTGTTGCTCGTCCTTGCTCGCATCAGCTGGTTGCCACTCGTCTTTGCTCGTATGGATTTTTCTCTTGCGTTCAGTTGCGGAAGTTTGAAAAAAATTCAAACTAGCGAGCTAGAACGCAATGCCTCTACGTTGGTCTGCGTATTGACCTCGTATTAGCTCGTTTAATCGCGTTGTGTTGCGTTTATCTGCGTTCGGGCAATACGCAGCTGAACGCAAGCTAAAAACGCAAAGGTGTGAGCCGGGCTTTAAATGCTACATGTACCTTGTTCGGATCAGGAAGGGGGGGGGGTTATCTTCCAAAATAGTTCACACTCTGTAACCCACATAATTTCATCACATAGAGTATCATTGTCAAATATGGGTCAATTTTTTGTTTCTCATTAAATTATCAATATTTCAATCTGTGTGATTCATCTTCCATCCTTCCTCTTTCTTTTGTATGCCTTTTCCCTTTCACCTTTTCTCTTATTTCTCCCCTCCTTAACTTCAGTATCTTCTCCCCCTCCTTTCCTTCTTCACCTATTTTTCTCCTCCATCTACGTGCATATTCTTTATTACCTTTCTCTGAATTCATATATTTGTTTTCAAACTGATCTCGTATTATACATCTAAATTGTGTTTAAAATGTATTACTTTCATGAAATTACGAATGTATGATTATGTGATATATTTTTCTTAACTAATATTTTTATTTACTTTGTTTGGATTATTATGATTATGTAATGCCTCTTTTGTAAACTTACCTTTGTAAACTCATCGCAATTCGACTTTGTCGCAACGATGTTTTTTATCAATAAACCAGTTATCTATCTATCTATCTATCTATCTAACAAAAATGAAGCTAATTCTAAGACCAATCATATGCAAAAAACAACACAAACTAATAACAAACAGAAATATGAATAAACATTGATTCAGTGTTATGTTACTCATTCAGCACATACTTCAACTTTGAACCACAACAAATGCAAGGTTAGGCAAGGAGGCAGTTTCGATATTAAAACAAAAGGAACACACACAAACCACGAAATTAGCAAAACTAGCAAACATAAAAAATTAATACTAATGTCATACGTGAATGGAGCAAGGGCCGCGGAAACGGGGGTGGGGGGGGGAGCTTCAGCCCCCACTTTTTTCCGAAACCGTTTACACAAACGTAAAAATTACCATTTGATTGTGATTTTTTTCATGGTCAGCCCCCACTTTAAAAACTGTTCCGCGGCCCCTGTTAAGTGTCTTTTTACAACATAATGACCAAATCTCGGAGAAGGTCTTTGTAACATCCATATACAATGAGATAAACGATGACTCAGTTAATAAACATTCTAAATATAAGGAATATCATAATACAGTCCCCTCTAATTTATAAAACGTATACGAACATGGGAATGGAAAGCATTTTATTTTCATGGGGGGGGGGGTGGGCATGCCCCTCCCCTCGGGTATCATGTTTCGCATAGCAGCTTACAGAAGAGGGCGATATTTCTTCATTACGTGTACTTTAAGGTAACCTTCAATATATTACATGAAATAATATTCAAATTGATTAATCTATTAATTATTACCATTATCAGCATATAACTGTATAATCAAATCTGTACAATAAACCACAACAATCTCCTGAAATGATTGGTCGAAATAACTAGTGTCGTAGGCCGTCGCTTAATACATGTAATAGTTGTCCAATCTTTATTCGGGGGGGGGGGCGGTTGAAATCATCGGTCGTTTTGATGGAGATCTGAAATCGTTTTGTCGATTTCGACTCTATCATATATTAACTAAGCAATTTCTGAACATCTTTCGATTTGTTCTTATAGGGTTATTACTTCGAAAAATAAATCATGATCAATCTCACCTATGATGTACAAGATGATATTGAATGCAATGTTACCAAAGCCCATAAAGAATCGCATTGTAGCGAAGAACCACCAGTTCGGGGAGAAGGCGATAGCAATTCCAGAAGCAACCGCGATAATGTTGGAGAGGAGTAGAGACCACCATCGTCCAATGCTGGAGATAAGAAAATGAAATCATGGTATAATTATCATATTGAACACTGTTACACCAGTCGGGTTGTGTGTTTACATGTCATGGGGCAAATCGATATTTTGCCACTCCCAACCCAGGTGTTGAATGTGTACTCGGTTGGACGTGACAGCTGAAGAAGAAGGCTATGCCTGACATTTGACCTTGGAAGCTCTTGCTGTAATGTTCCCCAGGGTGCGGAGAAGGTGCATGTCGGCAAGTCATAATCTGATGATCCGATAATACCTTCAAAGCACTCAGAGACATCATTTAAAACGCTACTTAACAAAGGTAATCATTAATCGCATTATCAACATACATGTTTACGTCCAAGAGCCGTGTGTACATATAGACCAACGATAATTACCAGAGAATTGTTTAAATAGTCATAAGAGTTGGCAGAGTGATAAATCGTTCCTCCTTTTCGAACAAAAATTAATATCATAGATATGTAGTTCTCATCCTTTTAATGGTACTAACAATATTGATGATAGTAATGACAAAACACAGTTCTTGTTTGGCGTAAATTACACTTACCCATTCATCTATGAATGAGTCAAATCATTTATCACGCAACAATCATGCAAAAAAATATCCGTGATTATATTTCTTTGCGACGATAAGACCCCTTTCTGTATACTCTATTCATTGTTCACTTCTAGTAGTATCTTAGTATCTTTCCCCGATCCTCTCTTTATATATTATTATTTTTTATTAATTTATTTATATCAGCATTGTCTTTGTATGTTTGCCTTAATGTATTCTATATGTTGATTGTTGATATAGACCTCTGCGTAATCATCCAGCCGTGTCTGAAATACAGAAGAGTCATTACATGGTCCTTTCGAAGCATACGAAGAATATAAACTCTCATCAACGGGGTAGCCATTAGCAGTTACATACCAAAATAAGGAGATGTATAAACAATAAATGAACAAATAAATGAATATATGCATACATTTACTCGTTATCATAAACGCAGCAGCCGGCGAAGTAACACGCATATCTCGAAAAAGCAATAAAAGGAAAGAGCGAAAGAGAATATGTAAATATTTCTATCTGGTAATGATCATTCACAGCTGAGCAACCTCAAAAAATATGAATTTGATTAAGAAGGAACAATCGCAAATTAATTTCTTGGGTATGCACATCTCAATGACATGCAGATGAGATAGTCAATGATGTCCCCACTCACTATTTCTTTTGTTTTGTACTGCTTAAGTAGACAATATTTCAATTTTTACAGATTTTTTCAACAAGGACCAACTTGACTGAACTATTACGAAACGATTGTAATCCTGCATGGTCAGGGAGGAATAAAACTTTTTTTAAAGGACAAGGAGGTGAAATTTAGAATATCTCACATGCCATAATACTATACAGAAGAAAATGAGTGAGTGACGTCATTAGTCCCCTCATTTGCATACAGACCAGGGGCCCGTTGCATAAAACTTTTTACCTGAGAAAACTCGGGTTGTTTTTACCGGAGTTTTTGTCCTGTGTTAAAGTCAATGGCAGATATCAGACTAAGCTTAGTTTTCAGTTTTTACCAGAGTTTTCTCAGGTTAAAAGTTTTATGCAACAGGCCCCAGGATGTGCATTGTGTGAAATTAAGCGAAATCTTAAAATGTCATAACTTTCTTATTTCACATCCGATTTTGATGAAATTTTTATAGTTATGTTTGTTGGAAATTTGTATTTTTATTCAAATCAACTTTTTGTTGGGGTGGACCTGCCCTTCAAAAAGGGGCAATCGCTTAGCAAATTCGTGGATATTTGATTATTATTGGACACTTACATATCTGACAGAATACCGAAGAGAATAGAACCAGCCAGATATCCTCCGTAGTATATAGACTGAGAAACCTGGGTAAGGTCTTCACTGCCACATACGAGATCAAACTGTATCAAAACGAGAGAAAGAGACAGAGATAAAAAGAAGAAAGTGGGACGTACACCCTCATCTCATCCACATCAATCCACACACACACTCACAGACGTACACCCTCATCTCACCCACATCAATCCACACACACACTCACAGACGTACACCCTCATCTCACCCACATCAATCCACACACACACTCACAGACGTACACCATCATCTCACCCACATCAATCCACACACACACTCACAGACGTACACCCTCATCTCACCCACATCAATCCACACACACACTCACAGACGTACACCCTCATCTCACCCACATCAATCCACACACACACTCACAGACGTACACCCTCATCTCACCCACATCAATCCACACACACACTCACAGACGTACACCCTCATCACCCACATCAATCCACACACACACTCACAGACGTACACCCTCATCTCACCCACATCAATCCACACACACTCACAGACGTACACCCTCATCTCACCCACATCAATCCACACACACACAGACGTACACCCTCATCTCACCCACATCAATCCACACACACACACTTACAGACGTACACCCTCATCTCACCCACATCAATCCACACACACACTCACAGACGTACACCCTC
The DNA here is from genome assembly GCF_018143015.1 of Lytechinus variegatus. Taxonomy (NCBI): domain Eukaryota; kingdom Metazoa; phylum Echinodermata; class Echinoidea; order Temnopleuroida; family Toxopneustidae; genus Lytechinus; species Lytechinus variegatus. The sequence continues at coordinate 34,599,656 of NC_054743.1, read as the reverse complement.
ATCTCACCCACATCAATCCACACACACACTCACAGACGTACACCCTCATCTCACCCACATCAATCCACACCCACCCACAGACGTCCACCCTCATCTTATCCACATTAATCCACACACACCCACAGACTCGTAGACGTCCATTCTCATAACATGCACAAGATTCCACACCCAAGCCACAGATGTGCATCCTCATATCACCATGTTTCTACCTCCATGATCTCATCAATACCATACCCACCCTCCCTTATCTCACTTACACTAACCCACGCGCACCCAAAGACATTTTCCCCACCCCACCAACATGAACCAAAACCAAAACAACATCCATTGCACACCAGCAATTTCCTTACATCAGACACAGTGCTTGATTCGTATTGGCTGTCATCGTAGACCCATCCACTGTCACATGACATCGTTTGGCTGCTGTAATTGGATGGATCAATCCCGGACCAGAATCCCACTCCTGACACATCATATTTCTCGCACTGTGCGTATTCCAGCTTTCCATCTGATGTATAGTTCGATGGGATACTACCGGTCTTTTTGGCTAGTTCACAATCTTCTTCTGATAGTCCATACTGCTCACATCCTGAGTCCCATTCTGGGGTCTTTACAAAAAATCAAATAAAAAAGCAAAATGAAAATTTCTGCTTTTAGTCACGTTAATTTGATAGATTAGGAGAGCAATGATAATGATAGTGATACTAATAATATTTGATGGATATTTTTTTTACACATTGCGTTAAAGATTCCGAGTACTAGGCGTCATTTTACTCACAAATATGTGCATCATGACGTGTGTTCCAATATAACGTCTTGTTGGTTTTGATAGAAGAAAAAAAAAATATAAAAATTGAATGAGAAGTTCTGGATCTTCGGCATTTTAAGTTGGTGACATCACAAATGAGTACCCCCATAGCTCTATGTATTTTAAACAAAGTATACTCCTTTAGATTTTTGTTTACTTGTTGACTCATAGTTGGCCACAACATGACCTAAATGGGGAAATACAAATCAGATGTATAATCCATTTAAACTGTCAATAATTGGAATTTGTGTGAATACCCTATGGGGGAATTGCTCGATTATGACATCACTAATTCATATATTACAAAAGTAAAATCGTAGGTCTAGTCATCATGGCCATGGAGGTGTGTTGATAACAACATTGTCTCATATTCTGCAGTGGATTTCCACTTAACGTTCAGTGATATTTCTATTGGATCTGTTTGTGTTTACAAAAAGCAGTTTTGAAATCCGAATGGACAACAGCAGTTAGGTTTGTGAACGAAGTTATGTGACAGTGCGCAACGCAAAGAAAAACTGTCATGCGCGAGCACAAGAGAATAATGGTGCTAGATGAAAGTTGTGACGCAAACCTGAACATGTCCAATCATCTTAATGCACAGTAGGAACGATGGTGATAGCATTTACTTCCTAAAATTAATTCAATTCCAATTTTTCACAATTAAATTCATTTATTTGACATCCTTTAAAAAAACATACAAACATATGTACAAGTATACAACAACAAAGGAATAAAATAATTTAAATCACAGTATAAGCAATAAAAAAATGGTAGAAATATAAAAGAAATGAAAATAAAATGTAGCGGATGTAGGAAGTCAGAAAGGCCATTGACCTGTCAAAGCCGACTCCCTTGATTACTACATTACACGATTAAAAACACAAATAGAATAGTGGCCAAAAACAAACAAACAAACAAACAAACAAACAAAAAACTCGAACATACTGACATCACCCCCCCCATTAGATAGGCAGTTGGAATTATTTTCTATAAGAAGACGGTTGGTTTTGCTTCAATCTACGTTTCAATGATGAGTATCGGGTAAATTATTCCACAAGTTTGGTCCTTTATAACGAATTAGAAAGATTTAGAAAGCGTATAACGAAAGAACGGTATATATAATTTCTTTGAATTTCTCGTTACATGATTATTTATACTGCTATTAAATATAAAATAAGTATTAAAACAAGATAGAAAAGTAGAATTTAAATTGAAATATTGGTACATAAATAAAATAATTTGCGATTCATAGAGTTCATTCAGCTTTAAAATTTTTAGCTTAAAAGATAAAATCTGTGTATGAGCTCTAAAAAAATGAATTTGTTAATACCCTTATTGCACGTTTTTGAATCACATATATCCTTTGGAATAAATATGAGGCACAGCCACCCCAGAAAATCAGACAATAATTCAAACGTGGCAAGATCAAGGTATTATATATATTTACAAAGATGCGTAATGGTAAACATTTTTTAAATAATAATTAAACTTGCTTGAAATAACGCTAAACACTTACTTTATCAGATTCAGGTCTCTAAGCGCTCTACAATAATGCAGCACACTAATAAAAGTTTATATATATATAGAAAAAATACGTCTCTAGAGTAATATAGAAAAAATGTTTTGGAGGTGCGCGTTTGCAGGGGCCTGTTAACTCTATGGTTGCATTAAACTCAAATCAAAGATAACACGCTCAAGTTCCGAATACGTGCTTTTGATTGCTTAAAAAACAAGTTGCGTTCGATTTTTAGAGTTGTGTTTAATTGCAGCTATTTCTGCAACCGGCCCCAGAAAATGCAGGTGAACAACCTGAAAACACCGCTGATCGGTTTAGTACACGTAGTAGGTAGTATGAGCCGTAATAAACCTTTTAACCCGTAATCAATTGTTGACAGATATTTTTATGGTTTCGGCTTCAACTCCCCTTTCAATTTTTATATTTCTGCCCAGGCGCGTACGCAGGATTTTTGAAAGGGGGGGGGGGGGGAGGTTTCGAGCTGATTTTTTTTTTAAATCTCCCGCCCAGTCTCTAAAAAGTGATGAGCGGGGGGGGGGGGGGAGGTGAAGATTTTTTTTTTTCAGCGCTGCAAATAAGACAATAACATTTAAGTGGGGATGGGGTATGTAAGTACAGTGCGGTCATGACCCGCGAGCGAGCAGAAATGTTCTCGTTTTTGCGTTGAAAACATAACCTTTCTGTCAATAGTTTGTTGGTATCATAGTCGATGCTACATGTCCTTCGGATCGTAGCACTCATGATATGGCCTTGATCAGAACACTAGAAACTTGAGAAATGTCATGAATAATTACGAGCGAGCGGAGCGAGCGAGCCGAAATGTTTGCGTTTTTCCGTCAAAACATACAATTCTTCTCAATAGCTTGTTGGTAATGATTACATATTAGTTGATGATACATGTCCTTCTGCTCGTAAGTCTCATGATATGGCCTTGATCAAGAGACTAGAAACTTAAGAAATTTCATAAATGATTACGAGCGAGCGGAGTGAGCGAGCCGAAATTTTCGCGTTTTCCCGTCAAAACATACATTTCTTGTCAATAGTTTGTTAGTAAATCAAGTATTAGTCGATGCTACATGTCCTTCTATTCGTAACACTCATAATACGGCCTTGAACAGGAGACTAGATACTTATGGAATTTCATAAATTATTACGAGCGAGCTAACCGACATTTTAGCGTTTTCCGTCATTTTGGTTTTCATATTGGTAAAACATATTTTGTAAGAAAACGTATGTCTTTGTCTTGGTTCACTTGTATTCAAAAGTATACATCATGATAATCATGTATGGCCTTGTTAATGGCGATACCGTGATCATGTCGGCGACATGCGGAAATAAAAGATATAATAAAATGGAGCGAGCGAAGCGAGCGGAAATTTTTTCTGTGTTTTTCGTCGGAAACATGAGATTCTGTTCATTATTGCTGTCATATACATTATTTGGTAGGGGAACTGTCCGTAACCAGACCAAGGAGTTATCAGGCGCTTGCCCGATAACTCCTTGACCAGACCGACCTCTGGGGAGACAAGCAAAAAAAAAAAAAGGAAACGAAAGGGGGGGGGGTTGAACCCCCTAAACCCCCCCTTGCGTGCGCGCCTGTTTCTGCCCGATAACAAGCCTCCCATGTAGATTGTAGATGCATAACACACTTCTTGCATAATCTGCGTTTAATGTTTATTTGCTGTCTATACATTCAGCAATCTTATCAGAGTCCTTATATGCAGTTTTGCTTACATCACAAGTTCATTTTGTATGTATCACATGTCAAACAAGACAGCAAGATGACGGTTATATTTGTATCAGATTCTTGGAGAATTTATCAAACTCTACGCAAACCATAATACAGCTTATACTAAAACTTATCATATATTATCATGTAAGGTTTTCTTTTATTTATTGGAAATGTATTTATTCTGACATTGTGAACGCTTCGCTGTCATTTCTTTTGCAAAACTATAGGCATGTATTTTCTTTTATTTTTCTTGAATATGAAGGGTCTTATTGCTGGATCAGATATCGAATCACTATTGCTGAATTGAATTTGATTTACAATTAAGTGATTAAAAATGCAATTTCATATACATCACAGATGCTATCGTGTTGAAAAAGAATAGAATTAACGAAAGATAACTGTTCGAACTTGTATAAATAAATCCACATACAGGAGCGGATCCAGCCTTCGCCAATATTGGGGGGGGGGGGCGGCGGATTTTTTTTATTCAGCCATATTTTCCCCGATCAGGCACGAGAAGATGATTTTTGGTTTCTTTGAAGGGGTAGTCCTAAAAGTAACTTCTTAGCTTTATCAACATAAATATGTAATATCATTATTCTTATCTACACAATGCAAGCGCGAAGCGCTAGCTAATTTTCTTTGTTGAAATATTATGTATTTTTACCTAAAATTTGAATATTCTGGGCAATCCTGAAAAGATGTGTATGTAACTAAATAATTATTACGAACGCGAAGCGCGAGCAGAAATAAACTGATGGAAAAGGTACATGTTAAAGACTGCAGTTAAAGGGGGAATTCACCCTGACAAAAAGTTTATTGTAAAAATAGCAGAAAAAATAATAAAAAATATTGCCGAGGGTTTGAGAAAAATTCATCAAATAATTAAAAAGTTATTAGAATTTCAATTATTTGATTTGTGACGTCATATGCGAGCAGCATTTCTACATAGCGAATGGTAAAAAATCAATGAAATGTCATTTTCTCAGAAAATTGAAAATGGTTTTCACTGTAACTTTTGTATATCAATAGACAAATCATTTCACATCCGATCATGAAAAGAAAACAAAATTAAGTTATCAGGAACCATACAAAATTTGAAATTTATGCATTTTATATTACATAACACATGGGGCAGCTGCTCGTTTATGACGTCACAAATCCAAAACTTTGAACTCTAATTACTTTCTTACTCTTTAACGGATTTTCCTCAAACCTTCACCAATATTTTTTACTATTTTTCTGTTATTTTTACAACAAAGTTTTCTTCAGGGTGAACTTCCCCTTTAACCATGAAGACGTTACATATTAAAAAATAATAATGCGAGCGCGAAGCGCGATCTGAATTTTTTTGACATTTTTTACATATAGAATGGAAATGTTAAGCACTTTTTGTAACTTAAACATAATAGGTATGTAACTAAAAAATTCATTCGAGCGCGAAGCCCGAGCGGAAAATTTCGAGATTTAGACCTACTGAACGAGACACTCTATTCATGGTTTGTAAATCATGAAAAGGATGAGTAATTGGGGATCTTCCTTACATTAATAATGCGAGCGCAAAGCGCGAGCAGAAAATGTTTATATACGTTTTGAACTGATCGAAAAGGTACCTGTTAAGGACTGCTTGCACTTAGCGATGAAGACTTTACATATTTCAACAATCAAAATATGCGAGCGCAAAGCGCGAGCTGAAAAGAATTGACATTAAACAAAGAATGGACAATTTTAATCAACTTTTATAATCGTGAACAGGATAGCTATGTAACTAAGTAATTGATGCGAGCGGGAAAAAAATCGAGATTTAGACCTAGAAATGGGACTCTGTAATCATGTTTTGTAAATCATGAAAAGAATGAGTAATAGGTGATCTTCCTACATTGATAATGCGTGCACAAGGCGCAGGCAGAAAATTTTTGATATTGTGATCTATGAAATTTGATAATGATTTAAATAGACAATAAGTTGAGTATCTGAATAATTATGTGCGCGCTTGTTTCATATTTAGACCTAGAATCTAGGCATTCTAAATACATCTTTAGTCATGAAAATCAAAGCGAGCACTAAGCGCGAGCTGAAACTATTTGATATTCCGATCTGAAAACAATCAATTTCAGCTCTATATTTCAAGCACTTTGTAGGAAAATTGTGAGGTCGATATGGATATCTTTCATTATTATTACTTTGCGTTTTGACATAGGACATCCTTGGGACATATCATCAAATGAAAATGATGAAACAAAAGGGACAATTCAATTATTAAATTAATATCTTATTTATTAATGCCTGAGGGCGCGAAATCTGATGATATTATGGCCTAAAAACTAGACATTTCACGCACTTTTTTAATTATAAATATGGTGCATCAGTTAATATATTTTTAACCATTAATGCGAGCGCATATTGCGAGCCAATTTTTTTTTTAACTGTCATGATAAGTTTGTTGTATAATCAATATTGAGACATACATAACTCGCCAATCAAAATGCGAGCGTGCGACGCTAGATGATACGATCTGACCAACAGACCTGAAAAGAGATATTTTGAATACTTTATGGAATACACGACAATAATAGGTACCTGATGAATCAAATGCGACCGCGATGCGCGAGCGAAAATTTCATAAAGTAAGGTGAAAGATTCTTTTTCTTTTCCAAATCTTCCCCTCATTTTATTTCATTCACTCGTCTTCCTCCTCTTCTTTTTTTCACCTCTCTTTTCCCTCCCCCTTTTTCTTTTTTTGCTCCGCCAATCGGGGGGGGGGGGGGAGGCCGGGACTCTCGGGCCCCCCTGGATCCGCCTATGACATATAGAAATAAAGTACCACGGTGGCCCGAAGTCAACAGTAAAATTCAAGTTATTTCAACATAACGAAGACATACATTATAGCCTCTTCACGGTCAGCATCGTTATTTACTTTGATAAAACATGAAAATTAGTTCGCCTATTTTATTCTTATACTCTTACCGCACACCAATGGTCGACAGATGCATTGAGGAAAACGGCCACCATAGTCGCCCAGGAAACGGTGAACTTTAACAAGACCAAAATGACGTAAAGGCGCCGTTGGTAAGGCCCAAACTCACCAACCGTCCTTAAAATATCATCGAACTTCATTTTGATCTCTTTGTGTGGTGCTAGCCGATTGTGAAGTATTCTACATCGGTTAGTTGCCCTAAGTTTCACTGACTCGAGTCACTCACAATCAAACCATTAAATGATCGATTGGTGGGCTTATAAGCGTCCCCTAAATTATCTTATTTTTATGTCAATTTGTTTGGTGATCGGTTTGTCCCATAAAACCTTTGCGTAAGGGACTACTTTTGAGTTTTGTAACATGGGCGGGGGCACAGGTCATGCAGGTGGAGATGATGATGGTAGTGGTGGTGGTGGTAGGGGAGAAAGGGGGGGGGGCATGTCTTGTGGCTTTTCAATCATCATGTGCAAAAACGTGAAAATGAAATCATGAATATCAAATTGCAATTTGTATGCATGTTCAATCCACCGGCCCATTCTCGGCTCAGGGGTTACACTGTAAAGAATATTGGGTGAAATTTTAACCAGCTAGAGGGTAATTATGTGTTAAACCAATTTTAAGCAGTATATTACCCAAATGCGGGAAGCATATTGTCCAGTAAGGTTAACAAATAAGCAGCAATTACTTTAGAATGGGCAAAATTTTCATCACACTGGATGAATAAAATTGCCCCAAAGAAATTCCTAATGTTGGTTGGACACATAACTACCCTCGAGGAGCACTTTTACCCAATATTTTTTAGAGTGTAGGGGCCGAGCGGACAGGATGAAATACATCTACAAATCTTATATTTCAAAACAAGTCATGATATGTGCCTTATCGCATTCAGGACATTTCCAAAGGGAAGGCTGAATAATATCGGTCAAAAATTGGTTCAGATCATTGGACATGTGTCGTAAGGGGTGGCTACCCCCCCCGTAAGCATAATGTTACACCCAGTAGTAGGGGTGGGCAAATGACAACTTTTTTTTTCAAACGGGTGAATTCTATTGCCATTTTTGCTGCTGAACACAAATCCGCCAACCATTTTGACCTCCAATGAGGTTTGATATTGGTTCCAGCCATTTTTTTGAAAAATGGCGGGAAAATTGCCCTTTTTGCCCTATTTTTATATATAACGGCATATAACGGGTGTGTATTTGTCTCTCTCTTTGTTTTTGAGGGTGCTGAGTTCAATTATCTCAATATGTAAATCATTGGATGTATAGCCATGGTAAAAAATTGCCATTTTCCCTCCATTTCTTGAAAAATGGCGGGAAAATGGCATTTTCCATGTTTTTTTACATTGAGTAGCATAAAATTGGTGTGTGATATGTCTTATGTGTTTGAGGGTGCTGAGTTCAAATATCTGCACATACATAAAGGACATTAGATGTATAGGCTCGGTGAGATGAAGTTGGTTTCCCGCCATTCTTTGAAAAATGGCGGGAAAATGACCTTTTGGCCATATTTGTACATTAAACATCATAAAAGGGGTGTGCGACATGTCTCTTTATTTTTTAGGGTACTGAGTTGAAATATATGCATACTTATTGAGGTACAGGCATGGTGATAAATGGTAAGATCAACATTGTAAGCAAAAATAAATGCAAATAGTGAATTTCATATGTTTATTAAAAATCATTATCATACATGTAGTTATGAACAAAACAAAACGAAATCAAAGATTTAATAATCTGCAGACCAGCTGCTTTAATGAATCAATGTTGAAAATACATAGGCATACAGTTGATATGAATAACATGAAAGCAGACCACATCACCATAACTGGACATTCAGGTAAAAGGACATCCCTGACCACAGGTTATGTGGGAAATTTGATGCATAGTGGTCAAGATGGGGCTGATCAAAGCTTATGGGTTCAGGTGCTTAATAGCCATTCTTGCCAACTCCACAGCTGATGAATTGAAATCAGAAATAGACTTCTGGATGACAGATCGAGTTGCTGACAGAAGTCCTTCTTCAGGCTCTTGGAGTAGACCTTACTAAAATCCTAAAATGCTGCGCTCATATAATTTTGCGTATAGATCATGCAATCTATGTGCAGAAACATAACAGAACAGAAGATTTGCATCCACCAGTTACTGGAGGTATCAGCAGGTGAGGGGATATTTGTATCTCCAGGATTTTCAATCCATACTAGGGTTAATCGCAATCTCCTAGTTATTGTCTCCTAGCCATAATCAGCAATAAGTGTCCCTCTTGGATGGAAGATAACAATATTCAGTGCCAAGGATTCAAAGGATTTGTAGCCAATAAATTCGGTAGAATTGCAGAACTTGCTAAGGAGTACCTGTCATGACGAGAATTCATCCAAGCTTTCTTCAATGCAGATGTGGACACCAACAACTACAAACTTGTTCTTGCAGTGGCTACATTCATTCAGAATGAGTGGTTCACATGCTGTTGAGAAATTTACACAATGACAGGTTATCTTAACATCTTCCTGATGAAAGAACTGCTGGGCATCAACAAGATGGGTGAGCAAAATGTTGGGGATAGAACGTGGCAGGTGATTCCTTGAGGAAAAACTAAATGGGTAAGACAAAATTATGGTGGACAAAGAGAAAAGAAACAGGATTGGGAAGAGATAGGCTAGTTGCTGATGTGATTGAAGAAGATATTAGTACAGTGAAGAGCCAGATGTCCAGGACAGATTACTTTATCGGATGTTGATGGCATGATTTATGCTCCTTTTACCAACTTAGAATGTGAACTGAATTTTCAAAGCTAGTGCACAGATTCAAAGTTACTGATGGAAGTTCTCCTGTCCAGACTCTGTCCAGAAAAAAAAAATCTGCTGGCATCTGGTGGTCTTCTGGTACACCCTGAATTTGAAAGTAAGAGTATAGAAGAAAGGAAGGAAAGGTGGAAGTGGGCTCGCTGTTCTGAAGAGGTGAACACAGTATAGAAGCTCGAAGCACACTTTAATGCAACTGTTGTATCTGCACAGAAATTTGCACTGCATAAGAATGAGGAGTTAAAGAAGAAAGCTTGTAAAACTCTAACAATCTTGGAAAGATGTAAAGACCATAATGGCCCACTGACTCTTAACAACTTAGATATGTTAGCAAATCTCAGTGAAAATGGCTTCAGAATTAAGTTGGCTATCTTTGTCTCACAGTAACTCCAGACATTCGTCAAATAGGTGTGTGAAAGGATCAGATGACATACAAGATGGAAAAATGTTCTGTGGAGAAATTGAAAGTTTTGATAAGAAATGCACTAAGAATACCAAAAGACTAAAAAATGGATGCTCTGCTGCTGAATGAAAAAGTTCATATATTAATTCATTATACACGTACACACATTAGTACACTCTGTGCTCAGACTCTACAGTTTCATGTAAACAATTTTCATTTGTCAAAATATTTTCGTTTTCCCAAACTTTGACACAGAGTACTTGTAGGCAATCGTATTAGTCAAAAATTATGTTCCAGTTTTACTAGTGTTGAGATGGTCTTATAAATCACTGCATATTGGTAACAGATGCAATAAGTACATTTTAACATCTATAATTCTGACTAAAGTCAAGGTGATATCTAGCAAAAAATTCACCAAGCCAAGCATTACCCCAAATCTAAAACAGAAATATATAAATCCTCAAAGGGAAACATTGATATCTAACAAGAAATTCATATAGCCTCCTGCTTTAAATTTCATTTTCTTTAATCTAGTGCTGATCATGAAAACATGCACTATAGGAGGCATAGTTCGAGACTTGTTCTATTACGTTATGTACATTGTACACCAAAAATATTTCAAAGCCACATACATGTATACTCCCCCCCCTTGCCTGACAATTTCTGGGATTTTTCTCTAGAAAGAAAATGAAATTATATCATCATATATGAATCATCTATTTTTCAAATAAATAGCATGAACACATCAGTTCATACTATAGTAATTAGTATAGGTACAGATGCATTAATATTGTTTTTTTTTATGAATGCAATAGTGATTTGTGATCATTTATCACCACATGATAAAAAAAGCTGATTTCACCCCCCAAAAAAACTTTACAAATGTTGGAACAGATTTAATTTATTGATTGTTGGCTTCAGTGGCCATGAAAACATATATTTAGATATGTAACAAACTACAGATAAATGAATAGTTACTGCTTTATGTCAAAAAATTATGATTTGAGGGCAATTCATACCAAAAATGGCCCAAATATGCTGTTTTCACCTAAAAACATCATTTTGAATGACCCAACTTATCTGATTCATGCATTTTTGTGCTTAGTGACCATGAAAACATAGAGCTAGACATGCAACAAGTTACAGATGAATGAATAATTAAGGATTGATGTACAAAAAATGTGATTTGAGGACAATTTTTACCAAAAAATGACCCAAAAATGCTGATTTTCACCCAAAAACGTCATTTTGAATGACCCAACTTATCTGATTCATGTATTTTTGTGCTCAGTGACCATGAAAACATATAGTAAGATATGTTGCAACCCTTATTTGTACAGATATTTAAGGATTTACAAGTGAAAACACTGATTTTTGAGGAATTCGGCGGCCATTTTGAAAAATCGCTTGGAACCAATATCAGACGTATTCTAAAACAAAAATACTTATTAGATTTGTGTTCAGCAGCCAAAATGGCAACAGAATCCACTCGTTTTAAATTGAATTTCCCAAAAAAGGTTTTATTTGCCCACCCCTACCAGTAGGACCCGGGAAAACCTAATTTTGTCGAGAAATGACCTTCATGCGAATTTTTATTTGATACTAGCAGCTAAAGATACTGTAAATTAAATTGTATCAATCATTTTCATGCAATTTCCCTTAAAAGGCAGATTGCATGAATTCCCATTCACCCATCAAAATGATAATAGTAATAATAATATATAAATTTATAGAGCGCATAAACAATTCCATTAAGTGTATATTCTACTGCGCTTTATAGGACTCATAAAATGCTTGTTATTAACTTTGATTTAAAGATGTTTACGGATGGTGCTTTCCCAACTTCCAGGGGTACGCTATTCCAGAGCTTTGGGGCTACACAAGCAAATGCTCGAATCAACTGGCGTTGCTTTTGTTTTGAAGGATGGATTGATCGGGGCTCATGGGCGCGAATTCTAATTAAAATTCCAATAATCCATTTAAGTCATTATGTATAGTCGTACCAATTTTCATTTATTACTCTTTAAAATGGTAGTCTGATCTAATTTCTGTCAAATGTGTATGCGCTGCCAGATGCAAGCCTCAATTTCCACACCATTCAACAGAAAACAGCTTTCATACCATTTCTTCTTGTACAAGTGTTATTCATATGCAATCGAAAATCAACAATTTTTTTTTCATAATCAAGACAAGTAAAATTTTTGTATACAAATTAAAAAGCACAACATTTTTGCAAGGCATTAATAAATCTCCTGTTTCACTAGAATAGCGGTTAAATATCGTTTTATAATTCGAACCTCAACAATATTCTAAGATATCAACACAATTCGAATCCATTATGAATAGGACCTCGATATCCCGAAAACCAAACAAAGGAATAAAATCGAACAGGCCGTGAGCTTATGTTAGGCATGCGTGAAGCCTGCCACCAACGACTTTCTTAGAGTATTCACCAAGAACGAGGTCAGATATTGACTGAATTTCCGGCAGACATTTTTTTCTAAAAAGGTGTTAGCAGATATTAAGCACATTATCATGCCTTGAACTGCAATTAGGATCAGGCCTAAAACCAGAATTTGATGACCACTTAGCGTTTTTTTAAGGGAAGGGGGTATATGGCACAAAAAGGGACAAATCAGAAATCATGGAAAGTAGATTTTTGGGTCACCGTGACATAATGCATCAGGAAAAGGGATAGGAGTAGCTAGTATACCTTAACCCCCACATATCCTGTAATTTTCTGATTTGTGAGCGAATTTGATAGAAATGAAATAGAAAATATGAGAGCGCGAAGCGCAGCCTATGAAATTTTAATTTACTAACCCGAATAGGGAATATTTCGAGCACCGTTTGAAGAGTTCAGTTATCAGAATTTTCTTGAAAAATGGCTGCTTTATATTAGATACATGTAGGTAAAATGATTTTGAAAATAGAATGTAAATAAAGTTATGGATGATGATTTATGTGAAGTATGGGTACGGGTGCCCCATATCCTGTGCCTACATGTCCATTGTACCTAAACCCACATTTTCTGAAAGATCAAAAGTTGGCCTTTTCACATATAACGTTTCAGAGTGAAGAACTGTGCTATGATATCTACATGAAAAGTTAAGTTCAACATGTTCAACATGAGTTATCGTTTCGTTCTACTGCTTACCGCACACCAATGGTCCACAGATGCATTGAGAAAAATTGCCACCATCGTTGCCCAGGAAACAGTGAAATATATCAAGGCAAAGATGGCAAAAACACGACGCTGGTAAGGCCCAAACTCACCAACCGTCCTTAAAATATCATCGAACTTCATTTTGCCTGTGATCCTGAATGATTAATGATCGGTCGCAGGCATTTTACAACCCGTCTTTTGATCTGTTCGTGATTACATTATGGCCGTACGTAGCCTCGGTGGTGGCGGTGGGTGGGGTAGTTGCCTCCAAAATTAAAATGTTCTTAAATGCATTTTCTAGGGGAAAAAATGCACGAAATGTATGCAAACTATGAACCCCCTAACCCTCTATTACGATCATTGTTTTGTGATTACGTTAATCTTAAAACACTTAACAGATTCTTACCCACGATCGAGGTCGGGGAACCGCCTTCCAGGGTTTGATAATGTTTGTATGAATACATATCAACCGTTTATCCGTAATGTATATTTGCTCAGCTATCCCTGTGATAGCTATGATAGCTATAAACATAACAAGAACTTTTTTTTCATTCCTCCAAACAAGGAGATGCAGATTTACCGGTACCTCATTTTATTCAACTTAATGATTGAGATGTGTCTCTTTTCATAACAATGACAACCAAACTTTGTCATTGTCGTACGTAACTTTCATGGAATCCTTGAGTGTGATTGGCTGTTGAGCCCTGGTACCATGGTAGTTATCATAAAGACAATTGTTCAAAAGTCACGATAGCTGTACCGCTTTGTGATATACTGGCCCGGATCATTATAAGCAATGGAACGCAAAAAGCGTCAAACATGTCAAACTCGAAACCTTATTGATTCAAGACTGTCTATAGCCCTCTACATAAGAAGCAAAAACTTATTTCATATTAGTGGACAACTAGTTTGGACAATACCCTCCCCCATTGTGAAAAACTACCTTTTTTCAAATTTAAAATGAGAATAATAACTCTTCTTTACGGGAAATTAATATGGGAAGCGGGGCTACTGAAGCACCCGAAGATTTTTAAGGGAGTGTTGTGTGATATTTACTATAGGCAGTACCCCTGGAAATCAAGTTGACAAGCAAGCAAGCACTAAAAAAAATACTTATACAATTTGGGGTGGGGGATATTGCTTCCAAATGACGGAGATTTGGGGCCAAAACCTTTTTTGTTTTATTTTGTTCCATTTGTTTTTTTTTTCTCGGAAGCAGACCAAAAACCCTTTGCAGCCCCCTGAACAAACGCACCAGCACCCCCTATTAAACAAATCGTTCCAAGGCCCAGCCAGCCCTTGCTTACAAACAACGTGAGAAGGCTAAAGAAATGAGAAACAAATCTAACGAAGACTTATTGGGCACAATATTCTCTATGATAAACCCCTCCAAAAATTCTGCAACTCAAGTTTGAGCGGGGATAAATTTCCTAGTGCGCCATCATCATGAAAGTGGTATCATTTGAAAGCATGAGTATTTCCCTTCAATTACGTGTCATTTGTAATGCTAATGTTATCATGGTATGCGCAGACATGATTATGCAACAGTGTCAAAATGAAATGTTGCGAAATCTATTCTTTCCAATAGCGAATTTCCAATTGTTTTAAGGATTGACCGAGTTTGAACGATATTGATGCATCGATGCCTGAAAATCCACACATTGTGTATTCTCATTTGCGCAATGGATTAAATATGTTTGGAATAATGTTGAAACTTGTCATTTTAAAACGTTTTAGGATGTTTAATTTAAAGAAAGCTGAGATGTTATTTTCATTGTTACTGAATTTTTATGAGAGCTTCCACTCCAAGCAAACACTTAATCACGCAATAGTTTCACCTTGTTTAGTTTTTTTTAATCTGAAACAACGTATGCAAACGGTCGAAACACATCTCTTCAACAACACAAACCACTCCTTTCGTCTTCAATGACACATCTCCTCACTGTCACCCGCCTGCATGGTCAATATTCTATGGTTAGAAAACAATGCACTTTGCAACGTTCCACTTCTGACTTTTCCCTATATTTAGGGTAACTACACATTCCATGATTACATCATCACATCAGACGGCACATCATTGTAAATAGGGGTAATTAAACTTCTCAATGATACCACTGTCGTCTTATATATCTCAGTAACCAAAAAATATATCATCCCTCAAAATTGAGTTGCAGAACCTTTTTGAGGGGTTACCTGCAGTTGCGCAACACATACAAATGAGAAGGCCCGGCAATAATGCTGATTACGGCAATATATTGTTTACTTTTAACTAAAGAAAATCATTTGCTGCATACACTTTATATGTTTTTTCTTGAAATTTTCTAAAATTTATGGGAGGGGGGCAGGGTGCTTCGTAACTTTTTAGAAGCACTTTCCCAGTGGGGCAAGTAATTTTTGAAGTAGTTGTAATATACTTGTCCGAAAATCTATTTCACTTGCCCGGAAATAATCCTGGAAAAAAGTTTTACCTCTTCAAAAGAAAGTACATGTATTGCGGTTTTATAAACTATTGACCCTTTTCTCTCTTTTGACATGAACTGATCTACCTTGTTATCGCATTTCTTTTTCAAAAGTGATTTTTATCTTGCCTGCCATGCCCCAAATTAGGGACAATATCATATTATATCAACCCTAATTTTTGTCATTATACTGTGAGAATTTTGCTTGCTTAATTCGGGCAAGTAGTTTTGGTCTTTACTTCAAAACACTTGCCCGACTCTAACTTATTCTTGCCCCGGGCAATCGGGCGAGTGCTTATGTAGCACCCGGTGGGGGGGGGGGGGGGGTAATTTAGTTCAAGTGCTTGGCTCTCTGTTGTAGCCGGAGAAAAAGTTGCTGAAGTCAAACGCAAGTGTGTTACCACTCAACATTGAGTGATGGTTCACTCACTCTGGCAAACGGGTGACAGATTCACTCCTTAACATTGAATAAAAAGAGTGGATATACTGTACAGTGTGTGTCCAAACGGGGAAAAACAGAAGTGGCAAACTTAAAACCATAATAATAATTAGAAGTTCGATAATAATATAAGAATAAGTTAGGTATTAAATCACTATTATTGAACAAATATTCACAAACTTAATAGGCTATTTCTCTATATCTTATGAAACAGATGGTTTCAAAAACAGAAAAAAACAACTATAAGAATCAAAATAAAGCATACATTATGAGGACCAACCGACCCCCTGTTGCACCCACAAATGTAATAACGCCCACAAATGTAGTAACGCCCACAAATGTAATAACACCTAACCCACAAATGTAATAACGCCCACAAATGTAATAACACTTTACCCACTAATGTAATAATTTTGAAGGGATTTTTGGCGAATCCGTTCTAACTAAAATCCTATAGTAATGCGTTCATATAGCACAAAAGTGCAAAGTCTTTTTTTCAGACCGGGTTAATAAAACATCAAAGGACAAATATAAATCCAAAGTCTTTTTTCCAGACCCGGTTGTTAAAAAAATATAATAAAAGTCCAAAGTCTTTTTTTCCAGACCCGGTTGTTTAAAAAAATTGTGATATAAGTCCAAAGTCTTTTTTCCAGACCCGGTTGTTTCAAGAATTTTAATAAGTCCAAAGTCTTTTTCCTGACCCAGTTATTTCAAAATTTATAATATAAGTCCAAACTAAGATACGATAATGATATTCCTGTGAAAAAAAGGGAATCGAGCTTAGTCTTTTCTCCAGACCCAGTTAATTAAAACTGGTGGAATTAATGTCTTTGTTGTTGTTTCAACTGTATATTGTGAATATATGCACTAGGAGTAAATTGAGAATCAAGCGTAGTCTTTTCTCTAGACCTGGTTACCTGTTATTTAAACATTATGAATAACAGTTTAAAAACAGCATAAAGACCCCATAATCTTATTAATGCTGGATATAGCGTAGTCTTTAGCCTGACCAATTTTTTCTTTAAAAAAAAACGGTAATAGTAAGAATTAAAAAAATCAAAGTATAAGACCAAACAAACCTTCAACCTAAGAACATGTTTTAAAAGAGGTTTAGAATGTTGTCTTTATTCCAGACCTAAAACAGTTACGAAAAAAATCTTCTAACATAAGACCTTATATTCTTATTCTCGTGGAATAACACGAGTTTTAAAACGTACTCTTTCCTCCAGACCCGGCTATTTAAAAAAAGTAACTGAAAAACTTCGAATCTAAGACCAAATTTACAAAGTTTCACCCAGTAAGAATGTGTTTTTTTTTCAAATAATACTACTACCCCTACAAAACATTGTAATAGCGCGTGGGTAAAGCAGACATCCTTTCTCCAGACTTGGTTACTATTTGAAAAATAAAATAGTTTTTACAAATATTCTAAAACGAATACCCAATAATCTAATTACTGTGGAACAACATGAAGACCGATTGTCGAAGATCGACTTTCCTCCAGACACAATTATTTCAGGAATAAAAAATCAATAAAACTCAACCCCCAACAACGAATCTAAGAACCAACAATCCTCCAAATTAAGACCATGCATGTAGAAAAGCACATGTTTAAAGCGTTGTCTTTATTCCAGACCCGGTGATTTAAAAATGATTTAAACAATCCTAAAAACAAAAGACTCATATTCTTATTCTTGTGGAATAACACGAGTATTATGCTTAGTCTTTCGTCTGGACCCGGTTATTTAAAAGATAAAGAAATATTGAAAAAAAATGACAGCTGAGACCAATCTTCAAAATTAAACCCACTTAAAATGCTTGGGCTTAGAGTGTTGTCTTTACCCCTCACCGACGTATATTATAACTTTTGAAACGACCGGGTCTGAAAAAAAGACTTTGGACTTGCATTATAATTTTTTAATTAACCGGGTCTGGAAAAAAGACTTTGGACGTATATTATAATTTTGAAACAACCGGGTCTGGTAAAAAACATTTGGACGTATATTATAATTTTGAAAAACCGGGTCTGGAAAAAGACTTGGACTTGTACTGTAATATTTCATTAACCGGGTCTGGAAAAAAGACTTTGAACTTTTGTGCTATATGAACTCATTACTATAGGATATTAGTTTAGAACGAATTCGCCAAAAATCACTTCAAATTTATTACATTTGTAGGTAAAGTAATTATTACATTTGTGGGCATTATTACATTTGTGGGTAAAGTGTTATTACATTTGTGGGCGTTATTACATTTGTGGGTAAAGTGTTATTACATTTGTGGGCGATCAAAAATTATTACATTTGTGGGTAAAGTGTTATTACATTTGTGGGCGTTATTACATTTGTGGGCGATTATTACATTTGTGGGTGTAACACCCAGGCGCGCCGGAACACTTTCAGTTTTTTTTTTTTTGGGGGGGGCAAAATCGACAGCGTGAGATACAGAAGCGATCGAGCGGGAGAGGGGGTTGGACCCCCCGTAAGGACTTTGTGTAAAAATGGAGTATAAAAGTTGCGTTTCTAAGAGAATTCAAAAATAAATTTCTTGAGAATTAAACATAGAATTCACTACGAAAGACTATACTTTTATAGGTTTATGAGAACCTATAAAATCTACGCGCAAAATGTGGTTTTTGTGTCTGATTAACTAAATTACGTAATACGCTTATATTGACTCAAAATACCAGAAATTACATTTTTCATGCATTATCCTTTCAGAAATATTTATTTATGTACAGTTACATACACGGACGACGCGAGAGAGCACAATTATCATAAGTTTCAAGGAGTGTATTAAGCAGAAGAAGCGTAACAATAGAAACAATATACATTGAATGTCTTTTTAAATTCAAAATGTCATACTGTTCTGACGTGGCAGACGTCGATAAGCACTTAAATCCCCATTTTATGCAAATCATTTCTGACCTCAGCATTGGAGATAGTCGGTCCCTGATTATCCATGCATAGGCAAAACGTTTCATATTTTGTAACTGGAGGAAAAAGAAATATGACCTGCTTAATTATTGTCTAACAATTTTAAACGTTTCTGAAAATTTAAACCATTACTCGATTTATGTGTTTCCTTTGACATGTTTTGTATGGCTTGGAATCACTTTTGGATGACCCCTTAAAAATCTTCTTTTTTCTTTACATATTTTCTGGGGAAAATGTGACCATAACTAGGAAATGATGAATATCAAATTCCAGGAAACATTCATTTGTAAGTAATCATGAATTAGCAAACTACGGCAGTTCATAATGTACATTACGTAACATTATTTAGAAGAAACCAATTACATTGTAGCAGATGTGGTTGACGGTACACCATGTGGAGTTTTCGAAAAAGTGGATAGAGGAAGAAGTGAAATTGATAGGAGGAAGTGGACAGTTGATAGTCGAGTAATTTTTTTTTCAAATGAGCGTAGTCCTGATAAAGACAGTAAACCAGAAAAGGTTGAAGATTTGAGGCTTGATTAGTTGATAGATGAGTACTCCTGCTCTGCACTCCATTCGCAAACTCAAGCTAGCATCTTCTCATTTATCCAATAAGCAACTACTCAAGCCTCCATAACTCTTTAAACTTTTTGGTTTTACAGCTATTTTCAGATTCCATATGTTGCTCGAGTAACTAGCGTTCACGCGCGTTGGTGATATCGGGTCCGGGGAGCATTTCATGAAAGGACTTAATGTCGGACGTTTTATCCGACAGTTGCTATGGTAACAATGCTTCTCAACCAATCAGAATACAGGAAAGTTGTCAGATCTGACAACTTGTCGGACGAAAATATTGATGAAACACCACCCCGGTCTGAGCGTTTCTGGGCGACCGCACGTTTGATAGCCGACACAGCATTGGTGAACCACTTTCAATTTGCCATTCGGTTTTAGTCTAAAATGTATTCATTAAAAGGTAAAACGTTATCACACTGTAATAAGATGGAAAAGGGGCTTATCAAAGGTATGTTTCACAAAGGGAGATATTCGTCAAAAGACGCAAGGCTCACTATGATGTGTATAATTTTCATTTTTGACAATGGAAATGACAATTCTTAGGCAGAGAAGTGCCTTCATCATTACTTTTGTCCTTAAATAATATAATTTTTCTACTTTTAGGGGGGCACATTGGGGGGGGGGGCAAAATCTCGTTTTGCCCCCCCCAAATTTTCTTTGGGGGGGGAAGTGCCCCCCCGCTTCCGGCGCCCTTGGTAACACCCCCCTCTCCCCCGCCATTATGCACCTGCACCCTTACGTTAAGATATGTAGTAAGAAAAATAATTATCGTTTTCTGGGGTTGCCACGCAGTCAAGCTTTAATAGCTTATAGTGGCAACCCTGCAACCTTCTAATAATCGATGTTTTAATAGAAAATGCATTTTTTTTTCTATGTTTTGCTTGTCGGTTATATGTATATTATTATTGTATTTTCTTTGTTAATGTGTTTATGAAAAAGTGTTGCAGAAACCAGTAAATGAAATGAAATATCATTCTATAGGCTTAAAGGAGGCCAAAACCCAAGTAGAGAATCAATCTCATTGGAAAGAGTAAAATGAGAGGAACAATTTAAAAAAAAGTTTCATCAAAATCGGTTATGAAATAAGCAAGTTATGGGAGTTTGAAAACTCTTGTTTTCCTTCTTATGGGCATCCTCAAATTGGCAAACGTGCTTCAAAATGGCTGATTTTGTGGACAACTCTCCATTTGTTTTGTACACAAATTTTCAGATTTTCCTCATTATCTTTCAAATTGCAACTTGCCTCCTTCTGAGCACAACATATGTCATGGGAAAATATAATCCACACCATATATGTTAAGGTCAGGAGGAGATAATGTGAAATATGTAAAATAAAGGGGAAAATCTGAAAATATGTGTACAAAACAAATGGAGAGTTGTCCACAAAATCAGCCATTTTGAAGCACGTTTGCCAATTTGAGGATCCACATAGAAAGTACAAGACTTTTTAATCGTCCATAACTTCATAACCGATTTTGATGAAACTTTTTTTAAATTGTTCCTCTCATTTTACTCTTTCCAATAAGATTGCTTCTCTTCTTGCATGGGTTTTGGTTTCCTTTAACAGTTTATTAAGGTATTATCCAGTGGACAGGGAAAAAATATAGGGTCTTTAATGATAATGGGCAATCTCAGGTATACATGAAAAAGGACACCAACAATTCAATTCAATGTAACAACTTTCTATTTCGATCACTTTAATATGCGTTTATAATTATGCTATTAAAATGTGCAATATATATGTATATGTATAATACCTATTGGGTATTTAAAAATATAACTCATGGATATAATTATAATGTTTATCATTAAGATTGCATATAAAGTTAAAACATCTCGTAAAAAAATAGATGGTTCCTCGACTGCCGGCCGTAGAAACGTATACCTCCACCATTGGCAGGACATGGCATATACACAATCGCCCTCTTTCCTTTTGTAAATCGTGAAAATTCACACTATAATCAGATCATTTTTCTCGTAAACGTACTTCTATGAAAAAAACTAACCCTCTCTTGGTTGTACAGAATATTAGGCCCCAAATGAGATTACTGTCGTTACGTCCCGTATTTTATATTAGGGACTTTTTGCAACTACTACTTTCTGGAACGTTGATAATACATTGTCACAACCCCTTCATAACAAATCAGTTTTTGTTTAAAATCGGTGAATCAAAACAGCAGTGTCGTCCTATAGGCTTTAGACAAACGACACATTTTTCCAATTTTTTCGTCAACTCCAAATTATAGGACAATATGCGGTCCCGGTTCAAAACTATTCGACAATGACCTCTAAGCCATTCATTGTGATGTGACCAGTACTTTCAATAGATTATCAACGTTCAAGAAAGCGTCTGCCTAGTGATTATGAAAACTCGTCTCCGGTTTGATTCAAACTCTTGTCCCCCGTTGCATAAAAATCACTATTATGGTAGCTTTACCATCCAATGGTAAAGTTACTATTATGGTAGCTTTACCACCCAATGGTAAAGTTACTATTATGCTAGCTTTACCACCCAATTGTTACTAAAACGGTAACAGTGCTTATATCCCCATCTCACTAGAAAGGCGATCATGGCGACCATGGCGATTTGTGTAAGTTCCGAAAAGCGTAGCAGAATCGTCCTCGAATTCTATTTTTAGCCTGCGAGGCGATTGCACTGCAACTTCACTGCGACTGACCTGCGCTGATGGCGATCCTTGCCGCTTGAGAAAAGGTCAAGGTACGACGGAGAAGATTGAAAAGATCAAGCTACGATCAAGCTACGATATACCGCGCTTTGTCGATTTTTGACGACCGCAGCAGAATCGCCATCTATATGGGGCCTTAAGAGCAAATCAGGATATATGATTCCATGGAGATACCACTAGACGGTAAAATTACCCAAAATCGAAAAGTTTTGGTTTCGCTATGGATAGCCAATTGTGCCACTTGTATCAAGTGTAGAGGTTGAATTTCACAGATAAGACGCTCCCTTAATTAAAAATTGTGTGAGAATAATAACTACATTATTTCTCTTTCCCGTTAACCCTGAAAGGACTTGGGGCATCAACGCTTCGCGCAATATTTCCGAAACGCAAAAATATATCGCCGCAAAATTTTATGACTTTTTTTTTAAGTCTCGCGCAACTTTTGAGATCGAATTCGCGACATACGGTTATAGCGTCGCGACGCCACATGACTTTTAACGAGAGAATGTCATGCCGAAAATGTCTCATTTTTATACTTTGTGTACGAAGTCTACGGGAGATGAAAGTCATAAAAGGGTGATAATTTTCGTTCTAATTGGTCTGCTTAATTAGTTTATCATTATCAATTAACCATTGTCTAACCTAAACCCGACTTATTAAATTGAATAAGTCAAAGTAAACATAAATGCTAAAACACAACTATTGAGTATACATGCGTAAACATTTGAGTTAAGTCTAAATTTGATCGGTCATTTAGTTTAATTATCCCGAGAACGATCCCCCTTTCAGGTAGATAATTCTCCTTGACCGTTTACCTATGGCCTCATTACCTTAATTTGAATCAGATTGTCAAATCATTGCATGGTTCAAGTTTAAAATAGAGTTTGACAGTTCTTAAGGAAACTGGACGGAATGATGAACAGACGACAAGGAAAAAAAAATGAATCCTGTAATAATAATAATATATGCATTTATACATGTATAGCGCCATCTATCTAGAAATATTCTATTCCGAGGCGCGTTGTCATTATTATTATTATTATCCCGGCTTTAGCTCGAGCTGCCTTTTAGCACTCATGCATTCAAAGAATTAATCCTGCCGGGTACCCATTCACCTCACCTGGGTTGAGTGCAGCACAATGTAGATAAATTTATTGCTGAAGGAAATTACGCCATGGCTGGGATTCGAACCCACGACCCTCTGTGTCAAAGTCAGAATACTAATCCACTGGGCCACAACGCTCCACATCCTGTATATGTCTTTTAAGATTATCTACAACTCGTGTCCCAAAAATACCCGATGAGACCCCAAAGGTGATCAGCTAGATCCTTTCATAGATATTCCAGTTTTCCTTCACTGTAGAAGAAAGATTTCCTGGAACAAAAAAATCCGATATCCGATACACCGTCCTTGCTGACCATCCTGTAGGAATATGATAGCTTGAGAAGAGTTTGGAGTCGGTCTTTCAGAGTGACTGAAGCATCAGTCAAATGCATTAAAATACGCCATGACCATGATGAGGTAAACGAACATGCCAACCTAAGAACTCTATCTGTATTCTAAGCGTATCGCCATCTTGGAAAATCCACAGATCATACCCGTTCTTCTCTGTAAGGGAAAGCAAGAAGACAAAATGAGTGTGAGATGAGGTTGCTGAACTCACACGGTAATCGAGAGTCGCAAAAAGATGTGTTTTCTGTGAGATTAAAAGAAATAGAATAATAAAGAGGAGTCGCCGTTTTAGATACTGCCAAATGTGACAAACTTCTTATTTAACTTCCGTTACTTAAACAACCTGATTTATATTTGTCTAAACTTTGAAATGATGTAACAAAATCTCCATCATTAAAAAGACTACGATGTTGTAAATAGGACTATATGCAATCACAGAATTCCCATCCACCAGGACCAGAATAATATTTTGCAATGTGTTACAAAATGTTGCCAATTTAGAGTTATATTTTCTTTATTTTATCATATTTCAGCAAGTTTTATAACAACAATTATAACCACTATAACCAACGACATCACAACCATCATAATTGTCATCATCATGAGTTTCTCAAAAATGCTGTGTGGACCAACATGTACTAAGGAATAGGAGCCCCAAAATTCACAAAGCAAAATACTGACAATTTGATCAACATCGGATAACAAATAACGAAGTTATTGAATTTTAAAGATTAGCATTATTCTGGTGAAACAGTTCTAGGCATGTCTTAATGAATATTCATTAGGTGGGCTGATGATGTCATTATCCCCACTTGTTCATTTGTATTTCATTATATGAAATTCGGTTTATTCAAAAATGTTCAACCAAGAACTAAAATTTAATTGACAGCTGATTAAGTGCATTAGTTATTCATTTTTATCATAATGGAGTCACATCTACACATGTATGAAAAAATGAAACATTTATGATTTCATGTAATAACATGAGAAAAAGGAAAGTGGGGATGTGACATCATCAGCCCACCTAATGAATATTCACGACGATGTGCATATAACTGTTTTTAATAAATATTCATAAACTTAAAAATTCAATAACTTCGTTGTTTCTTATCCGATTTTGATGAAATTTTCAGCATTTTGCTTTGTGAATTTTACTATATTCATTTAGATATAAATATTTCCAACCCGGACCATCCCTTAGGCACCCAATGAGGTGGATATGTGCGCAATATGAGTTTTCGCCTCAGCGATGCACGACAGATTCAAGAACATTAAAAATGTATTGTCTAACGCCC
Source organism: Lytechinus variegatus (assembly GCF_018143015.1). Lineage (NCBI taxonomy): Eukaryota > Metazoa > Echinodermata > Echinoidea > Temnopleuroida > Toxopneustidae > Lytechinus > Lytechinus variegatus. The sequence goes on along the minus strand of NC_054743.1, from coordinate 34,574,409 downwards.
TTTATGACAATGAACAACCAGGAAGACTTTGTCGAAAACTGGTAAATCAAGACAGCGGTTTCGTCCTGGACTCTGGACAGACACCGTATTTACACTTTTTCGTCAGCTCCGAAACTCAGGACTAGACTACTGTTCCGGTTTATCATTTTTCGACAAAGACCTCCCATCTCTTTATTGTCATTTGACAGGCATTTTTCAATACATTTAGTGTGTTCTGGAATCCGATATGCGTCGCGGAGCGAAAAATCCCTATACTGTAAAAACTGTGATGTTAAAACTGACACAAGTTGGTGTTAATAGAGTACTACACCTTGAGGTGTAAAACTTACACCCTAGAGACTGAACATAACACCAAAAAGTTTAAACGTAACAACAAAATGTGTTGTAATAACACCTATAGGTGTTAAACTAACACTGTCAATTTAACACCGATGTAAAATAACTGGTGTGGTCCTCTATGTACACCGGTTAACACCACATTTTTTTTGCGGTGTATTAGTGGTATCAATTGATAAAGATTACCGTACGTTACTCACAAGTTAAACTTTTCTCCCTCTTCGACATGTTCCACGGTTTCGGGGAGTTTCTTTCCTCGCGTCTCCGGGAGCGTTAAGGCAAAAAGTGCAGCCATGATCGCAGCGGAGCCATATATAACAAGAGGCAGAGGAGACCAGTACTCGCTAAGGAGTAGGATGAGAGGGGCTACTATACTCGCGAACCTTGAGAACATCGAACAGTTGCCGATGGCTACACCCCTGTATACGAATAGGTCAAATAGCCGCATTACAATGAATCCTTATTATGATGCTCTTCCCAAAAGTTTCTTCTTGCCATGCATCACAATATTAAAAATAATTTGTGTGTAATACTAATCCTACATGTACTGGTCTTTGACGCAGTGGCTTAGTGTAATAAAGTGTCATTGAACACGACCCGTTTCCTACACTGTAGAAGACTTTGGTGTTGAAACTGATGCCTGTTGGTATTCCTCGGGGACCACATCCAGAGGTGTTAAGATTACACCCTAGTGGTTGAACATAATGTAACCCGAGAGGAAATTTAACACCTTGTGGTCATATATGTATTTTTTTATTACGTGCATATCATCCCATTATTTGCTTCTTACATTGACACACACAGAAATACATCTCATATGAAATATGAATTACTTGAACAATAACAATGTACACTAAATATATGTTATTGCTGTAATTTAAATTATGTAACCAGAGTCACAGTTCAAAGTTTAAACCCTTGGCCAATAATATCTTAAATATAAACGATGAATAAAATTAGTTCCTGAATCATCTTAAAAAAAAAATTTGTAGCTGAAGATAATACTTCTGAATATTCTAGATCCGAAATAAGGTCTTCCATACCCATCAATTCACTTGGGTGTTTCGTAAAAGTTCATTAAACTCTTTCAATTACAAAGGTTTTTCATTTATATTGGATTTGATAATAAGTAATCATCTAGTCATATCTACCTTATATTCGTTGGATAGAGTTCAACTGTGTAGAGGTACATTATACAAAAGGATCCAGTGATTCCGAACTTGCCTATCATAGCAACCGTTGTCAAAGCAGCACCAGGAGCTAGAAAAAATATTTAGTAATCGAACAATTTTTTTATTGCAAACAAAACACACTTGCGAAATTTGTTAAGTCCGTATATGCATGTCACACATCGACACTTCGGACGGTGTTCAGGTTTTAATCCCCCAAAGTTTTAATAACGATTCCGTGCTATTTGGGTTTGTCTGTGCAGAGCTGATTATGGCTTTGAAGTGGAATTAAGTTGTCTAGAGACTTTTTATCCGATGGGATATAACTAATTAATGTTCACAATAAAAAAATCATTCAGTCTCTATCATCTTCCCTGCTTTTACTAAGTTAAAGACACCAATTTGAGCCAATGATTAATGATGTTAAATGATAGGCTAAAATTGGTAGTGAAATTAAATATGTCCTTTTGATGGATATAGATATATTTTCTTGTGTAACATTTCTTTGAAAGAAAGTCGTACATGTATTTCAGTTTTTTTGGTGATATTTGAACAAAATATGGAGCATTTGTCAATTCTAAATCCCCGCAGGTATAGAATTTACAACTTTTAGAAGTCATGACCATTTCATCGTCAGTCTAACTTTCTTCAAACTTTTACCTACAGTATCTGTACCTTAAGTATCTGCTTCTATTTTGTTTTACTTTTCACTTTCAAAACATCCTTCCATGTTAGTCGGATTTCCCTTCGAAAAGGATAGATGAGCTTGTCTGTCCAACTTTACTCAAACAATCACCTATCTGCTTCTACTTTGTTTACATTGCCCTAAAAAACCCCTTTCATATCAGTCTGATTTCCCTTCGAAAACGGTAGACGAGCTTACATAGGAACGCGGTCGAGACGCAGGCAATCCCACCAAACATCATGCACATAAAAAGACTCGGCTTCCGACCAAAATATTCGATGATAAACACATCCATGATGAAGGCAGGAATCTCAACACCAGCTGAGAGAGCAAAGGCGAGGTAATCATTGGAACCGAGACTCGAGCTGTTAAGGGAGAGTCCCAGGTATACCATAGAGTTTACCATCCTACAGGAAAAACAAAGATACACTTTTGAAATAATCATCAGCATCGAGACCAAAGCTGTTGAGGGATAGTCCCATGCATATTAACAAAGAATAGACAGAGCTCTTTGTTTTGCCATCACAAACACGACCTTCAAGCTATTCAAGAAAAGTACTCCATGACGCAATTAGAAGTGTACTCTGCAAAAACGCCGGTGTTAATTGAACACCAGCCTGGTATATATATATATATATATATATATATATATATATATATATATATATATATATATATATATATCGGTTCACATCAGAGAAGCATTGAAACAACACCAATTAAGAATCAAACCGATATTGGTTTAACACCTAACGCCAAACCGGTGTTGTTTCAACACCTCTCAGGTGTGGACCGATGTAGATACCAGGCTGGTATAAAAGGACAAGTCCACCCCAACAAAAACTTGATTTGAATAAAAAGAGAAAAATTTAACAAGCATAACACTGAAAATTTCATCAAAATCGGATGTAAAATAAGAAAGTTATGGCATTTTAAAGTTTAGCTTCATTTTACAAACAGTTATTATGCACATCTCGTTCGTTATGCAAATGAGGAACTGATGACATCATTTTTTTTAACATTATTTCTTTTGTATTTTATTATATGAAATATTTTTAACTTCTCGTCATTGTCATGTGAAATGAATTTCATTCCTCCCTGAACACGTGGAATTGACTATTTTTGTGCTTCAGGCAAGGAGGTCCTAATCGTCAAATTCGTAAAAATTGAAATATTGTATAATTCAAACAATAAAAAACAAAAGAAATAGTGAGTGAGTGACATCATCGACTCTCTCATTTGGATGTAACTGGCTCGTTCACATAACTATTTTGTTAAAAATAAGCGAAACTTTGAAATGTCATAACTTTCTTATTTTACATCCGATTTTGATGAAATTTTCAGCATTGTGCTTGTCTGATTTTTCTCTATTGATTCAAATCAACATTTTTCTGAGGTGGACTTGACCTTTAAATTACCACCGGCGTTTTTGCACTGTAGGGCCAAGAGAAAAGGGAAATGTGGAACTTTGTGAGCGCTGGACCTTTTTTCAGTAGGCCCACTTTTAAGAGCTTCCGGTGGCCCCAAAAGAGCGCAATGGTGCTCTTTCCATTTTTTTCAATATCGATGGATTGTCCGTTGTTGACCATCCCATACAAGGAAAAGGAAAAAAAAGAGAAAACAGTCTTGCAATTGCGATCGACCCCAAGGAGCTGTTTAGGGGATAGTCCGTTGTAGACCACATAGTTTATTATCATTAAATGAAGAAGAAAGAAACAGTCGGAAAAAATAGCGGAAAAATAGTGAAGGAAAGTAGAAAGTAGACTATGTTATATGAAAAAATGATCTAAAGAAAGGACGGGAGGTAAGAACTGGGAAAAGCCAAGGGATTTGGTAAATCGAAAGGAAAATGTAATCATAGGAAAATTAAGCACATTTAAGGGGGACCTGCGACTTAAATGACGAATTCATATTTCAGATTGAAGTTCGTCATATAAATTTCACTGGATTGAAAATACATTGCCCAATATGAAATAATGCTCAGTATATAATTTTGTGGGGGTCATTAAAGATCCCGATGTACATGCCTATGAATTGCTATGCTTTGCAGCTAGGTTTCGATTTGTTAGTTTCAGTTTGGTCTGTTGGTTGGGGGTCTTTAAAGATCAAGTCCAACCCAGAAAAAATGTTGATTTGAATAAATAGAACAAAACATTAAATCAGCACAATGCTGAAAATTTCATCTGATGTAAAATAAGAAATAGTTATGACATTTTGAAGATTCGCTTATTTTTCACAAAACAGTGATATGCACAACTCGGTGACATACAAATGGGTCAGTCGATGATGTCCATCACTCACTATTTATTTTGTTTGTTATTGAATGAATTATACAACATTTCAATTTTTACAGATTTGACGATAGGGACCAACTTAACAGAGCCATATAATACTATACAACGCTAATTCCACATGTTCAGGGAGAAATAAATTATTGTTTCACCTGACAATGAGGACAAAATTAGAATATTTTATATATCATGTTATAAAATAGTGAGAGGATGACCTCATCAGTCACCTCATTTGCAAAGTTTACCGACCAGAATGTAATAACTATTGGTGAAACTTTTAAATGTCACAATGAAATTTTCATTTCTCTCCTTTTTTTTATTCAAATCAACTTTTTGTTGGGGTGGACTAGTCATTTAAATTGTATCACTGTATAATAATCACGCTCATATAATCAAATGGGTTTAACATCTCCGTGGATGGGCGGAAATCTGTCCCCAAAGGTAGGGGACCAGGGGAATATTTGACAAGCAAGCAAAAAAGCAACAAAAACAGGAAAAAAGAAAGAAAAAAAAGGTTTTTGTCAGGTCATTTTAGCCCAAACAAAATTTAATATTTGACCCCCCCTAAAAACCACACACACATAAATGAAAGAGGTTTTCATCCAAAATGTAAGGTCATTTAGTCCAAAAATACATGTATTATTTCGATTGTGAATTATGTATTTTTCTCCATCGTAAAAGACCAAAAATAGTAGGGGGAACATTTGATATTGTGTCCACCCTGCTATTTTTAATGGGGGGGGGGGACGCGTCCCACTGCCCCCTGGGATTTCCGCCTATGTCTCAGTGCTATTCCATGTGAGGAGGATATCGAGAAGTGCACTGGAGTTTCCTGGAGCCGTTCTGGTTCTCATACCTTAACTTTGGAGCGAACACCGAACATTTCCTAGTCAGATTTGTGTAAAAGATCTAATTGATATGTAACCCAGACATGGGTGATAAAAGTTGTTGATTTTCCAGAAGGTTGATTATGCAGTAAAAAAAAAAGAGACATGGTCTGTGCGTGATAATCTTATCTATATGACATATTTACATATCCGTTCTTTTATTTTCGTTATCACGTAAAGTAATTTGTTTATTTGTGATTGGGGAAAGAGATTGTCGGGAGTCTTTGAAGATATTTACATATCCGAGAGAAGATTTTTAGTTTTTTGATATCTCTAACTAAAGGCCCCATTCTATATTGAACACGAATGTGTGATGTGTTATTTCCATGCAAATTTGGTCTGTGCGTGATAATCTTATCTATATGACATATTTATATATCCGTTCTTTTATTTTCGTTATCCCGTAAAGTAATTTGTGTATTTGTGATTGGGGAAAGAGACGAGAGTCTTTGAAGACATTTACATAATACATAATTATCTGAGAGAGGATTTTTTTGTTTCATGATGTCACTAACTATAGGCCCCATTCTATATTGAACACGAATATGTGATGTGTTATTTTCACGCAAAATTGGTCTGTGCGTGATAATCTTATCTATATGACATATTTACATATCTGTTCATTCATTTTCGTTATCACGTAAAGTAATTTGTGTATTTGTGATTGGGGAAAGAGACGGGAGTCTTTGAAGACATTTACATAATACATATCTGAGAGGAGATTTTTAGTTTCTTGATGTCTCTTACTATAGACCCTATTCCATATTGAACACGAATGTGTGATGTGTTATTTCCATGCAAATTTCTGATCACAAGATATCACATCAAAAATAATATAAGATCCTCATGAGAATGGAAAGAACCAAGACATTTAAAAAGCTCGAGGAAAGGTATGATATAAAAAAAATGAATATATTTTTATCTTTTTTCTAAGATCACGGAAATCCATTCTGAATTACAGACTCATATCTATTAAAAATCACAACAGACGATTAATGTTCATATGGCAGTAAAGAAGAGAGAGAGAGAGAGAAAAAAAGAGTACGTTCAGGGGCGCATCCAGGATTCCAAGGGGGGGGGGCACATTTTCCCGATGAAAATTTGGCAAAAAAAAGAAAAGAGAAAAAAAAGGTTTTAGCCTAAAATTGAAGGTTATTTCGTCCGCGGAAAATTTGACAAGCAAAAACAGGGGCACACTTAATTAAAAACAATACATTTACACGTACATTACAAATTTTGATTATAACTATCAAGGGGGGGGGGGCTGTGCCTCCTGGATCCGCCAATGAATATGATCATTTTTTTCATGTGATAGGATATACAATTCATGGATAGAGTGTGTGCACATGCTTTAGCTCCCTATTATTACACATAATAGATCAAAAAGATGTTCACGTTGGCGTCAGTGGAAGGTTCAACGAGGGAGAGGCTCAATTATTGAATCACGTAACAATCCCAATAAAGTAAATGATTTTTAAGAATAGAAGTATATAAATATATAAAGGATAATATACCAACCCTTGACCAGTTTAAGGAAAAAAATACAAAAAAGGAAAGGAAATTATCTTAACTAAAAGGTTTACTAACAATCCGTTTCAGAAAATGGGTCAAGTTTATTTCCTCGGGATTCTGAGTCAGAGTTAAATATAATATAAAGAGCTTAAAGATACAGGTAATGTACGATAAAATGCAAGGCAGATCAAAGCGTGACAGAGTATGAGAGGGAGAGTGGGGGGGGGGGGGGGTCCTGATCTGGGAAGGGAAAGGAAGTGGGCAAGGGATGTCTGTATAGGCAGCTTTTAAGGGGGGGGGGGTGACCTTTTCACATTAATCTTTTGTTTCTAATTGTATACTGATTTTATTTTCGTTTATTTGATACAAGATGCGGTAGGTGAATCTTAATGTATTTTGTTAAATGTATCTATATGAAGTCTTACGTAACCATACCTTTTGTATAAATCTGATATGTGTTATCTTCCCTGTAACGCATGGAAAAATAGCCATCAGTGAATTATTAATAAAGACTTCTTCAAAACAACAAAAGTAGTTAAATTCATGACATAACACCAGTGGCGTACCTAGGATTTTCCACGGGGGGTGGGGGGCAAAATTTGAAAAAAAATGACAAGCAAAAAAAAGGTCCTCAACAGGATATAGAGGACATTTCACAGCTGAAAAAAATTGATAAGCAAAAAAAAAAAGTCTTCAACTTCTCGTCAGGGGAAGGGGGGGGGGTGTAGGGATAGGTCCCTTGCATAGGTTGTGACTCGTCAGGGGGGGGGGGCAGTCTGCCCACCCGTAGGTACGCTAGTGCATAACACCCTATCATCCAAGGTGAATAAACCCTGATGAAACAATTGTCTGAATACATTTTTTATTACAAAACTATCGGCCTCCTCTGTTATTGAACCTTGATAAACATTTACGATAGGTTAGATAACTTTAGGGTCATAATTTTTATGGAATGAACCAAAAGTAACAGATTAAACAAATATCCGAAAACAGTTCTTTTACAACAATGAGGGGATATCTTTTGTCAATATAGTAACCTTATTGTATTTAGCCAGTGAAACAAATATCATCTTTAGAAATCTGTGAAGTGATATAAGGGATCAATAAAATAACTAAATATTGATTACCATTATTGCACTGTTTGTCTGATTTTCTCCCCCTTTCCTTTCGAGGCCTTTATCAAAATGTATTATGTAATATGTATATATACATTCTGCTATATGTTTCAATAATAAAAAAAGAAAAATTTATCAGATATAATTATATTTCAACTAGAATGTTAGAATGTAGGTCTGTGTATGCATATGTTATTCATTATGTCATTTGCTTATTGTTATGTTATGCTGAGAAAATATGATTACATTTGTATGAAATAAATAAATGAAATAAAATCAAACTATCAATATTTTCACCACTTTTAACAAGGTTATCATTACTACTATCATTATTTTCATCGTTGTTATAAAATTATCAGTATTGTCATCATTATCATTAGCATTCTCCCTTTCTCCTCCTTCTCGTCATAGTTTCAATCAATATTATCAATGTACAATATATAAAAAGATTTGTATCTTAAAAAAAACAACTAACGCACCTTCAAGCTTGAACTTATGAAGTGCTATTCCAAAAGGGCGATTCCATGCTAGAAATATAAGCTATTTTCGCAACATTTATCAACCTATTGTCCAAACACACGAAGAACATCAATTTGTTTTGTGTTAATAATGAATTATGAATATTCAATATCATAACAGCCAATCACAGAATCGAATTTCAACACACCTCTCCATCTAGTAACGAAATACACTTTGACGGTTATATATATTGTTAAAATAAAAACTGTGAAAAATATTGCCTTGACAAAAACGAAATGAAGCTCTCACTATATTAGGCACAATATGAGATGAGGTCTTAAACTTATGCCAGTATACATGGTTTAAGTGACAAAAATCCAGTTTCGTGGCTCGCTATTTTGAATATTCTTAAAACAGATTGAAAAATTTGGGTAAAAAGCAAAAATGCATGAAATTTGTGCTGCATTCTGTTGCTTTATATCCTCCCAACGATGTTAGTTGCTTTGGCTTCGGATATGGTTTTCAAATCTTTGTTAAACACAATCTGAGATAATAGTTTTAGAGTTTTATTGCTATTCTAAAGATATAAAATATAATTGATAATAAAAACCCAAAATGTAGCACAAGGTGAAGAAAGCAACAAGTTGTAAACATTGCAATATAGGCCTATATGACAAGGAACTTCAAGTAACGACATGGGCAATACGAAAATAATAAAAAGTTTACCTTTTAACATTCGAATGAATTGAAGTTATTCGAACGTCACTGGCATTCGCCAATATTTTGTTCAAAATAAGAAGTACAAAATAATACAAAACAAACATACAATGCAAGGAATATAAGCGGATAAACAAAAACAAAATAGTATTTCTTCAAAAAAAAAAACATGTCTACTTATAGATAGTAAATGCATCATGGCATATCAATGTGAATACTGGATAGTGGGTTTTTTTTCATAAAACTGACCTGTTCAATTCTTATTGTGACTGAGTAAATACCCTTTTATCCGTACTTTGAAATCAATGCCCACATTTTAGAATATTTTTGGCAATTCTGTAAGTAATCGATTTATCTTACGTGTCCCCTTTTTTACATATGATGACTCGGTATCCCACAAGCTCTTCCTTTTTACGCAGGTGTACCCTTACTATATTATTTCACCATATCTTTAATTTCTTTATAATGTTTATGTATGTTGTTATATTTATCTACATTAATTTTTTACGTAAGCATACCTTCCAAATATTCACTGTTCTTAAAAAAAATCAAATAAGTGCCATGTTTGATTCATATCATGTTGAGTCTTCTAACAATAATGATTCTTTATTTTGCTTATTTGTGAAATGTGTAAAAATAAAGTCAAACTCCATTTCAAATCTTGATAGAAATATCACACTTACCATATGAAGACAAGGCTTATAGATCTTTGTCTAATTCTTGGGGTACGAACCAAATCAAGGCCCGTCGGTCGATGTGCCTTCCGAATTTGATCCTGAACAAAACAAATACATGGAAATATTTTTAAGGAAAACAGATGATTTCAGATCATAATAGCGTGTCATAAATGAAATATTCATCTTATTTAGAGATTAGAGTAGTTAACACAATCACCAATGAAACTAAATAACATTACATTTTCAGAAAGCCCATTTGAAATTCTTGTAAAATTTCCGAGGCTCTTGCTTCATTAGTTTTGAATACATGGGCTCTTTGGAGACTCCGTGAAATCGTGGTTCTAACATCTTATTATAAAAAGCCCCCATAAATTTCCTCAAAAAAACGAACTACTTTGCTTATGTACAAATCATTTATTTATATATAAAGGCCTGGTCACACCGCCCGAGCGTTGTTTGGAGCGGTCGTGGAGCGAAGAGAAAAAAATCATCACCGCTCGCTACCGTTCACCATTTTCGATTTCGATTGTTTTTTGTTGTTTTCGATTTTTTCCCCCAATTTTGTGAGCGATATTCGACCCTCTCTCCCTACCGCTCCACGACCGCTCCAACAACGCTCGGGTGGTGTGACCAGGCCTTAATCTCGTTCATGAGAATTTATTCTCGATGGCAAGCTGTCATTAATATAATAACGACATTAATTGACCTGAATTAAACGTGATTTGATTATGTGCCTTTCAAACTATATACCTGTTCCTCTTTGAATTCTTCTGTGAAGAGAGGGGTTGGCAGTTTGGCATCATTGGTCTGGGCGATATTTCTGATAAGTTTCTCAGCTTTATCATATTTACCTGTCGATATGAGCCATCTTGCAGACTCTGGAAGCCATCTAGAAAAGAAAAGACATTTATATTCGAGGTGAGATACCTATGAATATCCAAGGGGGATATTCTTAAGACCAGATTAACTTGAGGCATGGACTGACTTCTGTGCTGAAACTATGGTTAGCCAAAAAATATCAACATCTTCGTTACATTGTGTTGACTGAGTTGCAGCGACATGTCAGAAATGTTGTCAGAGATATCACAGCGGCAGCATTGAGACCACGCAGCAACATCGTCGCGACTGTCGGCAAAGTGCTTGCCACCTTGTCCGGACGTCGCAGAGACTTCTCCTTGGTTAGATCGAAGAAACCAATATGTTAGAGGCGATCCGCGGCTGTAATCTATAGTATTATCACAGTTTGATACGTTTATAGTGGCCTATTAAACGACAAATCATATATTTTCATCACTCTCTAAGCAATGAAATAAATTCTAACATGAACAATTTAACGAGCGTTAATAAGCTTGAAATCGTTTTAAAAAATATATTCAATACAATTTACGAGCATCATGATCATTATCTTTCCTCAGATATCAATATCTGATTTTGTAATGGTCGAGAAATTCAATGCAATTCAATGTCTTTATTTCCAATTCATTAAAAAAATACATATTTACAACACATAAGATCATATAAATGCATTTTAAATCATTAAGAATTCAACAAATATAAACAGAGATGCTAAATGCATTCCAAATTGACGCTTGGTCATGATATAAATGAACAACATTCGGGTAAACGAGTGTAAACCATCAATTAAAAAAAAACAAGAAGAAGTAGAAACAAACCGAATATTATAACAGATAGAAAGAAAAAAAAAACATCATCAGAGTAACTTTTTGCAGTTCGAACCGATTCCAATCCCAGCGATGGTATGTCATTGAAACTAGGGTTTGACCGGGATGTGTAGCGGCAGATCTGGTTCCACCGGCGGTTATACGGTGTCCGCCGGCATGCAAGTATCGTTTTTAGCGGTAGATAATCATCGTTCTCTCCTCGGAACCATATCTGCCCAGTTGAGGCGGTTTGATTTTCTGATCAATTTATTCTCATATTAAACTAGATAACTAAAAATTGTAGGTCCTATATAATTTTGAAGGAAATGGGCACTATGTGCATGCAGATTGAGAAACGATAGCAAAAACGATATCCGCCGAAGAGAAATTGGTTCTGAATCCGCCGGAGCTGGATCACGATCCGCCGGCAGATAGTGTTCCTGGGACCGTACACTGTAAAAACTGCGGTGTTAAAACTGACACCAATTGGTGTTAACAGAGGACCACACCCTGAGGTGTTAGAATTACACCCTAGAGATTAAACACAACACCAAAGAGTGTAAATGTAACAACAAAAGGTGTTGTAATAACACCTATATGTGTAAAAACTAACCACCAATTTAACACCGGTGTAAAATAACTGGGGTGGTCCTCTATGTACACCGGTTAACACCACAGTTTTTGCTGTGTATCTGCCTAGCCGCCTAGCACCTTGCAGATCCTCCGCTACACATGCATCGGTTTCGTGTGTTTGACTGCGGCCGAAAACAGAAAAAATACACATCTTACTTAAAGAATATGAAGATGGCGATGAGAGGCGCTGTCATGACTAGTTGCAGTATACGCCATGAACGGATGAAATAAGCTACCAGAGCAAGCACCATGTAGCCAACGGCATAACCGATCGTTGCTAGAAGAACCAGGTAGCGCTTTGAAGGCCCGATAAACTCAGTACCTACGTATCAAGCAAAATAATACATTTTCAGTAGATGGTTGTGGAAATGTATCGGATGAAGGTATAAATCATGCCAGATCTAAACATGAGTCTGCTAGTATACAGTCTAGCACTTATAGTAATGCAGTAATGGGTTTTTAAATTATTATTTTGGTCTGAAAGGGGCAAGGGTGCACCCATAAAGATGCTCATATTGCAGAAAGGGATAGTTGCACCTTTTAAAGGCGCTCTCAGTATGGCATGAGTTCATAGGTGTCGAGTTGAACTGTTTTCCCGAAGATTGTCTTCAAAGGGGATCGAGTTTACTAGACACTTTTCAAAGTCGAATTCCAATGATGTAACTAATAAACTGAATGCAAAGTGCATGAAAACCATATTTATAATTATAATCTAATTCATTGTCTATTCTTGGTTTCTATTTGAATTCCCTTTAATAGGAGTAGGCCTATTCGTCGATGGGTGCACTCTAGAACAATTGAGGCAATAGGCATGATAGGGTAGGCCTAAAGAGCTATGCAGGAAGGAACCCCGTGTCCTACGGTGTGTTCTGAGCGTGGAACACATTCTTAAACATAGTATTCCAAGGTGTAAATCCGTGCAAAATGTCGTACGATCGTCGAAAGCAAACCGAAAGAGATCGTGCGATTGGTAGGATACGATCATCCTACCGGCACACTGCGATTGCAACCGCGTACAACCGCGTAGCCAGGATTTCATTTTGGAGGGGGCGGTAAATGCACGCGAAGCGTGCCAACACTTACAGAGCGCGCAAAGCGCGCTCCCTAGGGGGTGGGTGCAGGGAGGGGGAGTTTCCCCCTCCCGCGCGAAGCGCGAAGCTTTTAGTGTTTCATAAATTAAAATGAAAAGGAGCCGTTTCTCTTGTCTCTAGTACCTCCAATTCGGTTGACTCTATTGCGATTTTGAACCTTGTTTTCAAAAGTGAACAAACAAAAGAGGTATACAATGGAGGAACTTAAGATGATAATAACTCCGCGCGAAGCGCGGAAGCTAAAGTGTTTTATCAATTTTTCTTGCCATAAAAAGGGTCCCGAGAAAAGGGTATTCTCAAAGATATATTGAAACTTTCTTTGGAAAGATCAGATTTGATTACAAACAATTTAGCATCAGTGCATACTTTTAACTCGCAAAACTGAGGAGAAGATTGGTAGAGGAAGATATTCCTCCCCGCGCAGAGCAATGAAACTCTGAAATTTCAAAGGGCGGACGTTTCATCAAATGTAAATATCTCTAATACCCAATCGTCTCTTATTCAATTGATTTTCTAAGATTATTGAACTTCATTACAAGGAAAATAGTGCGCATAAAGTTGAAACTTCTGTGATTTATTGAAATTATCTATCTATATAATAAAGGATGATTATTTTTTTTTACTTATCCTGAAGCGCTTCATTTTGAATATAAAGAAACTTAAGTGTCATTCAAAATTTCAAACTGAGGGCGCAAAACAGGACAGGAGATGAATGTATACAGGGAAATGACATGAAGTTTAATACAATTTGATAAAAAAAATATTGCACTTTTTTATTTGATACGACACGAATTCCATACCTTCCTCTTTTTGTCTCACCTGCGAAGCAAGTGAGACTATAGGCGCCGCTTTTCCGACGGCGACGGCGGCGGCGGCGTCAACATCAAATCTAAGGTTAAGTTTTTGAAATGACGTCATAACTTATAAAGTATATGGACCTAGTTAATAAAACTTGGCCATAAGGTTAATCAAGTATTACTGAACATCCTATTAGAGTTTCATGTCACATAATCAAGGTCAAAGGTCATTTCGGGTCAATGAACTTAGACCATGTTGGAGGAATCAACATCGAAATCTTAACCTGAGGTTAAGTTTTTGAAATGTCATCATAACTTAGAAAATATATGGACCTAGTTCATGAAACTTGGACATAAGGTTAATCAAGTATCACTGAACATCCTGCATGAGTTTCACGTCACATGACCAAGGTCAAAGGTCATTTAGGGTCAATGAACTTTGGCCGAATTGGAGATATCTGTTGAATTCCCATCATAACTTTGAAAGCTTATGGATCTGATTCATGAAACTTGGACATAATAGTAATCATGCATCACTGAAAATTTTGTGCAAGTTTCAGGTCTCATGATTAAGGTCAAAGGTCATTTAGGGTCAATGAACTTTGGCCGAATCGGGGGTGTCTGTTGAATTACCATCATAACTTTGAAAGTTTATTGGTCTAGTTCATTAAACTTGGACATTAGAGTAATCAAGTATCACTGAACATCCTGTGCGCGTTTCAGGTCACATGACCAAGGTCAAAGGTCAATGAACTTTGGCCGAATTGGGTGTATCTGTTGAATTACCATCATAACTTTGAAAGTTTATGGATCTGATTCATGAAACTTGTACATAAGAGTAATCAAGTATCACTGAACATCCTGTTCGAGTTTCATGTCACATGATCAAGGTCAAAGGTCATGTAGGGTCAATGAACTTTGGCCATGTTGGGTTTTTTTGTTGAATAACCATCATATCTCTGTAAGTTTATTGGTCTAGTTCATAAAAAGTGGACATAAGAGTAACCATGTATCACTGAACATCTTACGCGAGTTAGAGTAGTATTCAAAGTCAGCACTGCTGCTATATTGAACCGCGTGATGCAGGTGAGACGGCCAGAGGCATTCCACTTGTTAAATTAGGAACCTGTTTGCCCCCAAATTATGGTTGTTTATAGTAATGAGCTGAAAAGCGGGAGAAGCTGACTTTATGGAGGTGACGGCAGAAACTGATATAAAGATTTTACCCGCTCGGAGCCGACCAGACCAGAAGTTGCGCGATCAATTGAAAAAAAAATAACTTCATATATTTACTTCGGCCTAACTTTACTCAAATTCATGCCCTAATGTATACAATTTTAACTTTAACTGGCAAGAAGCACATAGCTGAGGTGGAAAAACAGGGTTAAGGTGGGGGAACAATGGAGAACTTCAATATTGTCATTTAACCGCGCGCAGCGCGGAAGCAAAATTCATATAATAATTTAGAGCAAGAAGAGTGAAGGAGTTTCTCTTTTGAGAAAAAAATAAAGAATAAAAAGAAAAAACACAAAGCTACCTTTCTTCCCTTTCCTCCCTTCCCTTTTCCTTTTCTCCTCTCTTTTTTCCCTTCTTTTTTTTCTTTTTTGGGGACGTTTTTTTTTGGGGGGCGACCGCCCCCCCCTCGCTACGCGCCTGACCGCGTAGCCAGGATTTTATTTTGGAGGGGGCGGTAAATGCACGCGAAGCGTGCCAACTCTTACAGAGCGCGCGAAGCGCGCTCCCTAGGGGGTGGGTGCAGGGAGGGGGAGTTTCCCCCTCCCGCGCGAAGCGCGAAGCTTTTAGCGTTTCATAAGTTAAAATGAAAAGGAGCTGTTTCTCTTGTCTCTAGTACCTCCAATTCGGTTGACTATATTGCGATTTTGAACCTTGTTTTCAAATGATTGTGAATGCACAAAAGAGGTATACAATGGAGGAAATTAAAATGATAATAAATCCGCGCGAAGCGCGGAAGCTAAAGCGTTTTATCAATTTTTCTTGCCATAAAAAGGGTCCCGAGAAAAGGGTTTTCTCAAAGATATATTGAATACTTTCTTTGGAAAGATCAGATCATTGATTACAAAAAATTTAGCAACAGTGCATATTTTTAACTCGCAAAACAGAGGAGAAGATTGGTAGAGGAAGATATTCCTCCCCGCGCAGAGCAATGAAACTCTGAAATTTCAAAGGGCGGACGTTTCATCAAATTGTACTTTATTAAATACGACACGAACGAAATTAGGAACCTGTTTGCCCCAAAATTATGGTTGTTAAAAAGCGGGAGAAGTTGACTTTATGTAGGTGACGGCAGAAACTGATATAAAGATTTTACCCGCCCGGAGCCGACCAGACCAGAAGTTGCGCGATCAATTGAAAAAAAAGATAACTTCATATCTATTTCGGTCTAACCTTACTCAAATTCATACCCTAATGTATACAATTTTAACTTTAACTGGCAAGAAGCACATAGCTGAGGTGGAAAAACAGGGTTAGAGAAAAGGTGGGGAAACAATGGAGAACTTCAATATTGTCATCTAACCGCGCGCAGCGCGGAAGCAAAATTCATATTTATATTTAGAGCAAGAAGAGTGAAGGAGTTTCTCTTTAGAGACAAAAATAAAGAATAAAAAAAACACAAAGCTACCTTCCTTTCTTCCCTTTCCTCCCTTCCCTTTTCCTTTTCTCCTCCCTTTTTTTCCCTTCTTTTTTTTTCTTTTTGGGGACGTTTTGGGGGGCGACCGCCCCCACCGCCCCCCTGGCTACGCGCCTGTGCGATTGTGGTTGCACTCCAAAAACTCCGGTGTTGATTTAACACCAGCCTGGAATGCTATATATGTCCAGACCAGAGAAGTGTTTAACAACACCAGTTTGGTTTTGGTCTAACACTAGATAGGCGTTTATACAACACAAATTAGTATTGAAACAGCATGGGTTTGATTCCAAACTGGTGTTGTTTCAATACTTCTCTGGTGTGGACATAATAATTCCGGTTTGGTGTTAAATCAACAGTTTTTGGTGTGTGACCATATGTAATCGAGACATTACTAAATTGAAATGGAAATTAAAATAATTTTGAAAAAACATTATCGTTAACAATTCAATGACCGGTCTATTTATAATCCATTTAACCCAATAGTATTCAACGCCATGTCACGTATTTTAAATTGGGTTGAGAAGAATATTCATATTCAGTCCTAAGGCAATGTTGCCGATGTCGATCACTCACCAACAACAAAAAGGATAATGTTGAATGCAATATTGCTGAAGCCATTGAGGAAACGCATTGCAGCAAAGAACCACCAATTCGGGGAAAAGGCAAGAGCAATACCAGAGATGACAGCAAGAACGTTAGATAAGAAGAGAGTCCACCACCGTCCAATTCTGTAATGGGTAATAAAGAACATTGAAACAGAAGATAGCCCACCGCCCACTAATCCTTTAGTCGTCAAGAACAATATAATTCCCTATGTTTGTTTTTGTTTTTATAAAGGGACGGATATACATTTTTCTTTACAGTTTTGGAAACGTACAGGTCTAGATATTTTTCATAGAACTTCTGAAAAAACATTTTGGAAAGATCACAGTAGAACATTGAAGACAGCTGCAAGTTTACTGAAATATCGATTAGACAATTAAGAGATTACTGAAAGATCATCTGATGTATACTATCAGACATCTTGGAAAGATCAATCAAGATCTATGAAAGAATGACAGAGGGCCTTCACACACGTAAATTTTGAATACCATTTTTTTTATCAAAGATTGCAATTCGTCTTTCGAAATATCGGACCTTTCACACGCTCACTCGAAAGCTGTGATTTGAATTCGAATTCCCGAGCTAAGGCGGTATGTGTCCTTGGTGGCTTGTCAATCAAAGCACTGCGTCGATACGACAAGTGCATGACAATTGTATTATCTACGGAAGTGCTTGAAAGGACACGTAAGCTCCGCCCCCCAAAAATGTTTTGGAATTCAAGCATTTCACACGTAAAATTCGTACCTTATTTGGAAAGACTTATCTGGAATTCACCTTGAGAGTGAAATTTGAATTTATGATTGTGATTAGCGTTCGTGATTCTAGTTTGGTTTCACACGTGCTAAAAAAATTGGTCATGAGCCTATTTTCGACTGGAATCATCATTCAAATCACGATTTTGTAACCGTGTGAAAAGGCGGAGAGACCACTTAAAGATCTCGGAAAGATTGACAAAGGGCCATTTCACACGTAAATCTTGAATCATCATTGTTATTATGATTGCAATTCGTCCTTAGACTCATCGGACCATTCACATGCTCTCTCGAAAAATGTGATTTAAATGGAATGGAACTGGAATTCACCTCCGGAATAGAATTTGAATTCGTGATTGTGATTAGCGTTCGTGATTCTAATCATGTTGTAGTTTTGTTTCACACGTACTTAAAATTCACCATTAGCCTTATTTTTCACTGGAATCATCGCTCAAATTACGATTTCTTTACAGGGTGAAAAGGCAAGACCCCTAAGACAAGTTTGAAAGACTGATACTTTGTGTCTTGCTGAGCTTAACTAGTCTTACTGTAATCTTTAAATCATAATCTTTTAGAGGTCTTTTATTCATCAGACGGTCTTTCAAGGCAATTGTTCCATCAACTTTCATTAGTCTTTAAAATAATGATCTTTAAATGATCTCTAAGAAGCCTTCCAGCGATATCCGCAACAAACTGCTTTTTCACACTGTAAAAAAAATGTAATTTGAATGATGACTCCAGTGAAAAATAAGGCTAATGACGAGTTATTGGCACGTGTGAAACCAAATTAGAACATGATTACAATCACGAAAGCTAATCACAATTACGAATTCAAAATCTACTCTGGAGGTGAATTCCAGTTAAACTCAAATTAGGGTAAAAATTTTGCGTGTGAAAGCTTTGTCCTCCAAAACATCTTTTTGGGAAGGAGCTTACGTGACCTTTCAAGCACTTCCGTAGATGATACAATTGCCATGCTCTCATCATAGTTTGTATTTGTGATGAAGTGTTTTGATTGATAAGTCACCAAGGACACATACCGCCTTCGCTCGGGAATTCGAATTCAAATCACAGTTCTGAGCGAGCGTGTCAAAGGTCCGATGATTCTAAAGACGAATTGCAATCATCACTATGATGACTCAAGATTTACGTGTGAAAAGATCCAAGAACTTTTGAAGGATCATGGGAAGACTAACATGACCTTTGAAAGTTCATCGAGAAAGGTTCTGGAGCTCATGGAGACGACGAAGAATTTCGGAAGATCGGTCGAGAATCATGAAAGACCTGAGGGATTAAGTTTCATGGCCTTTAAATTGTTATCAGTATTATTGTTACTTACGTGTCAGAGAGGATACCAGATATGATTGAGCCAGCTAAATATCCTCCATAGAATATAGATTGAGAAATCTGGGCAAGTTCATCTCTCCCACAGACAAGATCGAACTATTCGAATAGAGGGGAAAGAGGGGAGAGAAAAAAAAGATCATCCAAATCTCTTCAAAAAAATTATTTCTAAAAGTATATTAAAACGACATTGCAATAACAGTGAGATTCAGGTAATGATTCTTTGTTTAAAAACAACAAAAAGAAATACTAACATGGATAACCCCAAACAAAAATTTACGTTATTCCAGTTTATAAAATAGGTCTATTATTTCAAGCATCGCGATTGGCCAGTACGCGTCATATGCCATCCAACGTTTTTTGTGCTGCGTTGCACGGCAGTGCAAAAGGTGCGCAACAGCCGGGAAATTGACATAGCACGCTCAAGCAGACCAGTGCGGTAGAAGTCCAAAAAACTGTACTGTAACTTTTTAAGAATTTGTTTCTGTGTTGCTAATTTATAAAACGAACAATGCACTTGCTCTGTAAATGCAGAGAAAGCTCGTTTTATTCAGATGGTACACACTGGGCACTCGCCGCCAGCGGCTCGTGCACGGTGCGGCACCTATCCAAAGAAACCTCGCGTGCTCTGCGTTTCCACTTTTTCGGCTTCATGCATTATTTGTATACATGTAATAGTAGGGCATTTTAGCAATCTTTTCTCAGACGCTTTCTATAGCGCAGAGTATCTCTTGTAAAAGCCCCTCATAACAGAGCAGCATTTGTCAAAAATTTGTGATTCAAAACAACTGTGTCGATCTGACAAATGACACGGTTCATTGTGATTAGACGGACAATTTCAATAGATTATTAACGTTGCAGAGAAAACATTTGCGACGTGGATACTAATATACGTTATCCCGTTTCACACTCAAAGATGACCTTATGATGATGGCGTGTTCCAAACTTAGGTGCATATAAACCTGAACTCCGGACACCTACTTTTGCTTGTTTTTTAGTTATACATGTAATTTCGTTCGCTGCTGTTGTTATCATTCATGTACATTACAATAAGATATTGAGACTGTTTACACTTAATCGGTTTTTGCATCGGCTCGCGGTTCTGAACCACGAGCTGTAACAGCGTGTAAACGCAGTGCAAGATAAACCAAAAGCCGATTCTGCATCGGCTTTTGGTTCTGAACCAATGGCTAATCTGAGGTGTACATGAGTTAAAGGAGAATGAAGCCATTGGAACAAGATAGCTTGTGTGAAAACAGAAAAATCAAAGAAACAGATCAACAAAAGTTTGAGAAAAATCGGACAAATAATGAGAAAGTTATGAGCATTTGAATATTGCGATCACTATTGCTATGGAGATAGCAAATTGGCAATGCGACAAAGATGTGTGATGTCACTGATGAACAACTCTCCCCATTACTTTAGTATATATTTCACTTGAATTGCCTCTTTTATCACATCTATCCATAGATCATGTGTTCTTTCTAAATGAGGGCATGTAATACATATTTTTTAAGAATACGTAATGGATAAAGAGTTTGTATCATCGTAAGAAAAAGCAAAAAGAGACATTTTGAGGGTATTTTATAGTCCACCAAAGGGAAAGTTGTTCATCAGTGACATCACACATCCTTGTCGCATTGCCAATGGGAGGATCTCCATAGCATTAGTGATTGCAATATTCAAATGCTCTTAACTTTCTCATTATTTGTCCGATTTTTCTCAAACTTTCTTTATTCTTATTCTTTGATTTTTCTGTTTCTACACAAGCCTATTTGTTCCAAAGGTTTCATTCCCCTTTAAGTATAAAAGAAATTTACATCCGTCACGGTGGTTGATTCGAATTGACTATCGTCGTAGACCCATCCACTGTCACATGACATCGTTTCTCGGCTGTAATTGGATGGATCAATCCCAGACCAGAATCCCACTCCTGACACATTATATTTCTCGCACTGTGCGTATTCCAGCTTTCCATCTGATGTATAGTTCGATGGGATACTCCCCGTCTTTTTAGCTAGTTCACAATCTTCTCCTGATAGTCCATACTGCTCACATCCTGAGTCCCATTCTGGGGTCTACGGAAAAATACAAATAAAATGAAATAATGATTTTTGATATGGTTTATGTTAAACGGTCTGAATACTTAAAACAATTTTGACACGCAAGTGTTGTTGGCATTTCCCCATGGCTGTTAATGGCAAAGTCCACCCAGGAAAATGTTGATTTGAATAAATAGAGAAAAATCAAACTAGAATTTCGCTGAAAATTTCATCAAAATCGGATGTTAAAGAAAGCTAGGACATTTCATATAATAAAATAAAAAAAAACAGTGAGTAGATGACATCATCATGGATGACATCATGTGCATAATGTGTAAGAGTTTAAGTAGTTTGTTCGGATTATTTTTTTTTACAATTGTTACTTTGTACACTGTAATGTATGAACTTAATTTGGGAGGAAAACATTAAAACATCTTTAAAGGGGGGGGGGGGGGGGTGGGAGGGAGGGCAGGGGCCTTTGCAGAAAGAGTTGCAATCAAACGCAACTAGATTTTTAGCCAATCAGATGTGATTATTTAGGACTTGGGCTTGTTTCTGCGTTCAAACCAAACGCTTCCATAAACTGGGTCAATGTCCTTGAAGTCGATTTTCACGATTAGATCTAGATTTTACTCTAGCTGGGGCAAATCGTGATTTCACAAGGAAATGTCACCATTAATCTATGGGCCTTTTCACACGTGGATCTTGAATCGTCATTGTAATGATGATTGCAATTCGTCTAGAATCATCGGACCTTTCACACGCTCACCCCAAAACTGTGATTTGAATTCGAATTCCCGAGCGTTGGCGGTATGTGTCCTTGGTGACTTGTCATTCAAAGCACTGCATTGCAAATACAAACTAGTCTGCTATGCAGACTCTGAATGGCTCGTGAGGTGGGATCTGCTACTGGTTTGCGAAGCAAACCAGCCTGAAAGGGTGAGCGAAGCGAGCCATTTCAGAGTCTGCTTCTTCTTTGGAAATCTGGTTCCCACGGTCAAAATAAGTCCCACCCACCCAAAATTTCAGAGAGCTTTCATTGGATAACATCATCTGTCTATCAACCAAATTTTAGGACCCCTAAGGAGTATAGATAATCCCCTACTTTAACCACAGAGCCACGAGCAGGGTTATTATATAATACCCTGGCTCAGGCCATCAGAAAGTGTTTACATATGACATTCCACTGAGCAGCTGCATGTATGGCTCCATTGCCCAAACCAATACATATTGTGTATGCATGGTAGTGGATAGCTCTATTATGGTATTATCATTATCAAACACTTTTCATCATATCTAACTCATTCAATTCAATTCAATCTTTATTTCACAAATAGTATAAAAATACAAGGAAACATCAAATAATGCGATTAGATAATAAAAATAAATTCCGTGGCTTCCAATGAAGGTAATAAGAAACCTGTGAGGCTGGATCACCAAAACATAGTAAAAAACACAACATTAATACAAAACAAAATGTCATATCATTATAATAATTAGTGCAGGAAAAGGGAGGAAAAAACAACAACACATTACAAAGAACACGAGTTGAGGGGTCTATACAGTACAAGTATGCATCGATATCAACTGCGAGAATTAATAATCATTTCCTAGAAAATTTGTATACTGTTTTCTAAAGGGAGATGAAAATTGTGAATTAGTTATTATTTGGGGAATCTCATTCCATTGTTTGGGACCTACATAACCCAGCTTCGTGACTAGACCTGATAGACCATAAATGAAATTTATTGGAAGAACGGGCATTATGGTTATGAACTTGATTACTGTATTGAAAAAAGATCTGAAAACTCTACATGGGTAGCAACCTCTGCTTGTATGTATACATAAATATTGTGAGTTCTTGCTTATTAATATCATAAGGACAGTTTCTTAAAGTTCAAGACCATCCCAGGAAAATGGGAAAATGCTGACTTGAATAAATACTGAAAAATCAAACTAGCATATAGTGCAAAAAATTTCATCAAAATCGAATGTAAAATAAGAAAGTTATGACATTTCAAAGTTTCGCTTATTTTTAACAAAATAGTTATATGAACGAGCCAGTTACATCCAAATGAGAGAGTCAATGATGTCACTCATTCGCTAAAATAAATAGTGAGTGGATGACGTCATAGTCTCCTCATTTGCATACCAGCTAGGATGTGCACATAATTTAAATTAAGCGAAACTTTGAAATGTCAAGACTCTTTTATTTTACATCCGATTTTGATGAAATTTTCAGTGTTATGCTTGTTGGATTTTTCTCTTTTTATTCAAATCAACCTTTTTGTTCGGGTGGACTTGTCCTTTAAAGGTCAAGTCCACCTCAGAAAAATGTTGATTTGGATCAATGGAGAAAAATCAGACAAGCACAAATGCTGAAAATTTCATCAAAATCGGATGTAAAATAAGAAAGTTATGACATTTCAAAGTTTCGCTTATTTTTAACAAAATAGTTATATGAACGAGCCAGTTACATCCAAATGAGAGAGTCAATAATGTCACTCATTCGCTATTTCTTTTGTTTTTTATTGTTTGAATTATAGAATATTTCAATTTTTACGAATTTGACGATTATGACATCCTTGCCTGAAGCACAAAATGTTAAAATAATGGAATTCCACGTGTTCAGGGAGGAATGAAACTTCATTTCACATGACAATGACAAGAAAATGAAAATATTTCGTATTTCATATAATAAAATACAAAAGAAATAGTGAGTGATGTCATCAGTTCCTCATTTTCATACCGACCGAGATGTGCATATAACTGTTTTGTGAAATGAAGCGAAACTTTAAAATGCCATAACTTTCTTATTTTACATCCAAGTTTGATGAAATTTTCAGTGTTATGCTTGTTGAAATTTTCTCATTTTGTTCAAATCAAGTTTTTCTTGAGGTGGACTTGTCCTTTAAATAAATGCGCGGATGGTGCTAGGTAATGGAAATTGGTGATTATTCTTAAGTTTCTTTTGAATTTTGAATATTGAGTCCAAATTCATATGAGGTTACATTGGTATTGCAATATTTTAAATAAGAGCGAATCATGGAATGGTATAAAGTTATCAGATTTTTATGAAGCAAACTACGCTTAAGTTAGTAAATTAAACCAGTATTCCTTAAAACATGTATCATAATGGTACTTAAACTCGAAATATTATCCAACTCAAAAACACCATAGAGTTCAGAACTTGAATAATAGATAGTTTACAAAATGAAAATCTTAAATTTCAAGATTGTAAGTTTGTAAACTATCATACTTTAAATCAAACAGGATAGCTTTTATTATTTTGTTATTATTTATTTATTATTATTTTGTTCCTGTTTGGAATTAACTTCTAACCACAGTTTGTTGATTGGACCTGGGACCTTGTATGTATATTCACTTCTCCATGCATGCTACTGTATTCAACCTGTTTTACTGTTATGTTTACAGCTCGGTTTGATATTAATTAGCTTCAATCAGCATCATTTAAGTTGTCATGCCCAGCAACATTCGTTCACCTTTGTATTGAAAGTGCTTTTATGCCAGCCATAATACCAGTGGTAAAGACGTACAGTTATGTATGTGACAAATCTGGTTCATAAGTATGCTGAATGACAATGTTGGCATTTTTTTATATAAACTTAAATCGGATTTATTTGATTTAAATAAGATTTTTTATATTTAATATGATTTTTTTCCACCAGATTTTTTTTTTAAAACAAAGCGCAAACACCCAAAATTTAACCCTTTACACTGACATCAATTTTAAGATCATACATTTCACCACTAAGAATATTCTTAACTATATTTCATAATCAAATCCAGTCAAAATATAATTTACAGAAAATATTAAAGCCATGAATATAGGCTGACATTTTCTGCTGTGTCTAAAGTGAATGTCGAGAGCTTCTACTGATTGGTTCAAAGGAACTGTCTTGGTACAGCTAATGCTAAAAAGTTGGTGTTCATTTTAAAACTCTGAACATTTAATGAGAATCAGTTTATTTGGAAGAATTACATGACTCAGAGATTCAAATTTTCCAAAGAGAAACATTTTTAAAATCTTATTTTCAAGCCCATGATTGAAGATCATAATGTTAAAGAAAACTGCACTTATCTTTTGTTTGTTTCAACCCCAAGTTGTTCTTTGAGCCAAATTGGAACAACTGTTTCAAAGCATTGGCTTGCAAAACTTTGACCGACTGCATTCAAACTTAAAGAAATGGACCAGGCTGAAAATGTTCACGTCTAGATAAATAGAGTAAAATGATGAAAATTTCACAAAAATTTGATGACAAATAACGAGGTTATTGTATTTTGTGAAAAACAGTTATATTTACATCGTCATGAATATTCATTTGGTGGGTTAATGATTTCACATCCCATCTTTCCTTTTTATTATAACACGAAATCATAATTATTTCATTTTTTCATACATGTGTAAATAATGTGTCTCCATTATGATGAAATAAGTTGCGGCAATAAATAACTAATGTACTTAATTAGTTCTAAAATCAATTTTTTTAGTTCTTGGTAAATTCTTTTTTTAATAAACCTAATATCATATAATTATGATAAAAAGAACAAGTGGAGATATGCCACCATCAGCCCAACTAATGGATATTCATGAAGACATGCCTAGTTTCACCGGAAAGATGGAAAAGAAATCTTTAAAATTCAATAACTTTGTTATTTGTTATGCGATTTTGATCACATTTTCAGCATTTTGAATTTTACTCTATTAATCAGCGAGATATAAATTTCTCCAGCCTGGACAATTCCTTTAAGTTCTTCTTTGAGCCATAGTTGGAACTATTGGACTATTTCAAAGCATTTGCTTGCAAATTTTTGACAAACTTGCAAGTTGATTTAAATGATTTCTTTCACAATAAACTTGAATACCTGCAGTATTTGGCAGTTGTTAGAAGTTTTGCAAAAAATAAGAAAACGGGTTCCCTTATACTACTGTGTCGGCTTATTTATTTGAATAAGACATATAAAAGAATTAAATGATAAACTATTGGTCTAATGGGTCACCAGGGACATTGCAGAATTTTACTTTTATTGTACTCCATTCAAAACATTCACTAAAAAATGTACAAACATAAATCCTTTTGGCGAAGGGCACTAAAATGTATAGTTGCTGTGATTTAGTCATGTTAGTGCCCTTTGCCAAGAACATTCATCCATTTTTAAAATAAAAATGTACATTTTACTGAATCTTTTTCAGTGAAGTGGCTGAATGAAGCACAATCTCACTCAGAATGTCTGAACAGGCTTTTTCTAGTAGGATCCAAGGTTATAACCCATCCTGGCAAAATTTATGTTGAGATTCAGCCTAATAAGTTCAGAGTTCCTGTACTTTTCTTTCTTGAAAACTGTCCTCTAAAACACTTCTGAAGTTTGACATAAAGAAATAAGAACTGTTTTACTATCAACAAAGTCCACTCATACATACAAGTCGAGTAGGGGTCCCATATAGGCTACATGTACATCTTTGGTTTTGCAAGATTGACTTGATTAAGTTGATTTTATTGATTTGATTTCAATTGTTATGAGTAGATATAAAGGGTTTATTCCTTTTCTCATGATATAAAGTTGGTAAAATCTTACTCTTTTGAATTTAAAAAGTAAAACTGCCACAAACAATAAATTAAAAAAAATCCCAAATTTGTAGATGTTCCAATGGAAGTGATTTAAAGGACAAGTCATGCACCCCAACAAAAAGCTGCTTTGAACATGTTGAATAGTAAGAGAAAATCAGACAAGCATAACACTGAAAATTTCATCAAAATCCAATCTAAAAGAAGAAAGTAATGACATTTTAAAATTTTGCTTAATTTAAAAAGAACAGGGGTCCGTTGCAGAAAGAGTTGCGTTTAAACGCAAGTCAAAAATACAATCGCAAGTCCCAAATGCACACTGTTGATTGGTTAAAAATCAAGTTGCGCATGATTTTTAGAGTTGCGTTTGATTGCAACTCTTTCTGCAACGGGGCCCAGTTGTACTTATATGCAAATCCTTGTCGGTATGCAAATGAGGGGACCGATGACATCACTCTCTATTCATTTTGTATTTTATTATGTGAAATGTGAAATATTTTTATGAACAAAAAAATCCCCCCCCCCTGAACATGTGGGATTACATTGTTTTAACATTTTGTAGTTTAAACAAGAGGGTCCTATTTTTTTTACATTCTTGAAAATTGAAATGTTGTATTATTCAAACAGTACAAATACAAAAGAAATAGTGAGTGAGTGACATCGTCGACTCTATGATTTCCATATCACTGAATTGTCCATATAACTAAGGGCCTTTTCATAAAGCTGTTAATAAGTTAAGGGCGATTTTAAAGGACATATCCACCCCAACAAAACTTGATTTGAATACAAAGAGAAAAATTCAACAATCATAACACTAAAAATTTCATCAAAATAATAAAATAAGAAAGTTATGACATTTCAAAGTTTCGCTTTTTAACAAAACAGTTATATGAAAGAGCCAGTAACATCCAAATGAGAGAGTCGATGATGTCACTCACTCACTATTTCTTTTTTTTTATTGTTTGAAATATGAAATATTTTGATTTTCTCGTCATTGTCATGTGAAATGAAGTTTCATTCCTCCCTGAACACATGGAATTCCATTATTCTAACATTTTGTGCTTCAGGCAAGGAGGTCGTAATCATCAAATTCGTAAAAATTGAAATATTGTATAATTCAAACAATAAAAAACAAAAGAAATAGTGAGTGAGTGACATCATCGACTCTCTCATTTGGATGTAACACTGGCTCGTTCATGTAACTATTTTGTTAAAAATAAGCGAAACTTTGAAATGTAATAACTTTCTTATTTTACATCCGATTTTGATGAAATCTTTAGCATTGTGCTTGTCTGATTTTTCTCTGTTGATTCAAATCAACATTTTTCTGAGGTGGACTTGACCTTTAAGAACGACTAATGATCCTCTCTTACGCGATAAATCATCGCCAATATATACTATATATACTATTTACCACAAGAAAGGATCACCAATCGTTCTTAAAGTCGCTCTTATACGAACAGCTTTATTAAACACCCACCGGTTTGTGAAAAATAAGCGAAACTTTAAGATGTTTTATTACTATCCTATTTTACAGTCAATTTTGATGTAGTTTCCAGCGTTATTCTTTGATTTTTCTTTATTTTTATTCAATTAAACTTTTTCTGGGGTGGATATGACCTTTAAAGCAATGATTTGAAAAAATAATCATCATAGTGATTTAAATCAGCCAATCCTGCTGAATGAACTGAATATGAAAACAATTAGCTTTGTCAACACATGCAATGTCGATGCCAAAGATGTGAAAGTTGCATATAGTTATGCCCGGGAGCTACATGTATATGCCTTGATGTTTTTTAATTACCTGTTTACTAGTGCAAACTGCTTACATGTATGTGCCCCATTGGTTTGAAGGATAATTATTTCGTTTCCAAATATTAATTTGTTGGATTTGAATTGTGGAAAGTAGGTAAGATCTTTGTTGTCTGTTAAATATGTGCTTATCGGTTATATTGGCTGTAGTGTATGCTATTTATATCATTTCATAGGCGGATCCAGGGTGGGCCCGAAGTGTCCGCCCCCCTTATATTGGCAGAACTAAAAAAGAAGGAAAAAGGCGGAAATAAAAAAGAAAAAGAAGGGAGAGGAAGAAGATAAAAAAGAGAAGAAAGACAAGAGAATAAGATAAGGTCAGGGGAACTCCGGGAAAATAACAAAAATATGTAAAATTTTCGCTCCCGCTTCGCGCTGACATTGCCTGTTCGATGAGATACATATCTTATTTCAGTTCGGACATCGAGCTTTCATTATTTTGTTTTACAAATGATTTTTTTTCATAAGTGCTTTGTAAAATGTCCGTTTTATGGTGTGAATATCAACATTTTCAGCTTTCGCTGTGCGTTCGCATTATGTAATTTGTCAAGTACTGTACATATTGTCTTTGTGTATTACATTAAAGTTTCAAAATATCCCTTCTGAGGTGTCTGATTGTGAAAAAGTAGGCATATGAGCTAGCGCTCTGCATTTTTGATTGGTAGGTCCAGTATAGAAAACGGTTCTGTACATTAATCAATCGGTTCCATTATAATGTAGAAATTATAAAGATACATCATTTAAAAACAGGATATTTAAGGAAGGGAAGAAGAATGAGAGAGCAAGTGAAAGATAAAACGAAAATAAAAATAAGAAAGAAGGAAAGGAAAGAATGAAAGAGTAAAAGAGAGAGAAAGAGAAAAAAATGGAAAAAAAAGGAAGGAAAGGGTGAATGAAAGAAAGAAAGAAAGAAAGAAAAAGAAAGAAAGAAAAAGAAAGAAAGAAAGAAAACAGAAGAGAAGAAAGAAAGAGGAAAAGAAAAAATCAAGAAGAATCAAAGGGAAAAAAAGGAAAACGAAAAAGAAGAAAGGAAAAGAAAGAAAGGGCAATGTTTATTTTTATGTCACTTATTAGGCCCAATTACATGACGGGGGGTGATCTTCTACATATTCATATTCTGTATACACGTTCCTCTCTGCATGGACCGTTATAGAAGATATTTCCAAGGAGATATCATCTCACTCCTTGATATTTCAAAGTATAACACATATGTATCTACCCATGTATGTTATGTATAGCCATGGACCTATATACATGTAGCAAGCCCAGAATGTGAAAGAGAATGGCCCTACTTGTATACATTCCACAAGATAAGAAATGGTCATAACAGCTGGATCCTAATCCCTCTCTTGCCCCTACTTCCACAAATCTGCTGTCAATCATGGTATCTACTGGCAACGGAGGGTTTCAGCAAGCTCCGCCTCACATCCACGTTTCGTGGATGTGGCTCAAACAAGTTGTAGACCCACTTCTGCTGCCTCAGTAGACCTAGTCTGCTATGCAGACTCGTTGAATCAGCTGAGGTACACACACTGCAGATGTGGGTCTACATTTGTAGACTAAATACAAACTACGATGAGTGCCTGGCAATTGTATTATCAACGGAAGTACTTGGAAGGTTACGTAGCTCCGCTCTCAAAAGATGTTTTGGAGATCAAGCCTTTCACATGTAGAATTCATCTCGAATTTGAATTTGTCATCGTGATTAGCGTTCGTGATTCTAATCATGTTGTTGTTTGGTTTCACACGTGCTCAAAATTCGTCATGAGCCCTTCACTTGAATCATCATTCAAATTACATTTTTACCAGGTGAATAAAGGGTGGTAGGTTTGGGGAAACATGGGGGGGGGGGTGTATGGCATAAAGACAGTACGAAAAACTTTCTTCTTTTACATAATATAGTCAAAACAATTGTTAACGCGCATGATTCGAAAGAACGGAGGGATCGGCGAAACGTAAAAGTAACATAGAACGAGCGACTAAAGGATTAAAGATGGATCGGAGCAACCATTCAAACGATGAAAAAACAATATTTGTATGTGGAATATAAAGAAAATGATAATAAAAAACCTTGCCCAGTCAGCTTGGTCAACTTCAGCTAAGAAATATTATCAAAACGGCCATCTTTTACGATCCCAACTGTAGGATATTCATGGCAGCAACTGGACAATGTAGCCCACATTCTGAAGGTACCATGCCATGCGCAGAAAACATTAGCCATAGACTTGCGTGTAAAAAATGACTTGAAAAATTCATGAAAAAAAAATAAACGTGAAATCAGAGGGTCGAATGTTTACTACCATCGGATAGGTTATATATTTGAAATTCCATATCTGAACAGAAAAAGGGTATCGTATGAAGATAACCATGATGGGACCATATTCATCATCTGAAACAGTAAAATAGCTCGAATTCTCATTTTCGCCAGTCAAAAAATAGTTCCAAATTCATTGATATATCTTCCCAATTCGGGCAAAAAGAAGTCCAGTAGTTACCATTTCTAGAATCAGTGTTATATTTTCATTCATTCACTTTCAGATTCAGATTCATTTATTGGTCCATGCATATTCAAACGAAAAAAAATTGTCCTCCATTGGCAATACATTGTAATATGAAATACATAAATAAATACTAATGACGTATAAACTAACAGATATATCACATTGAAGGAATATAAATGAGAAGGTAGTGGAATACAATAAAAACGAATTAGCAAAATGATTACTTACACGACAGAATAACAGAGGATAAAGGATGGAAGAGACCATGTATCCATCATTTTAAATCTTAAACTGATCATAATGTTTATTGGGGCAATTTGATGGCATTTCTTTATTCACGATCTGGTGAGAACTAGTTGTAAATTTTAACATGAGTTTTGATACATTTTGTTATGCAAAGTATTTCTATAAGCCTTCATAATCACTGGTATTTGCCAAAGGCACATAAAACAGATTTCCAAACTTTGTACTATTCTAGTCACATGGTCTATACGATACCTTTTGTTCTTAGAATTTGAATACTCTGCCGGTAAAGTTTACGCAGCATCTATTTGAAGTGCTTATCCTAATGAAAAATCACAAAGGTCATTTGAGAAAAGTTGATCATGAGCTAACCGTGAACTGGCTTATTTTTTAGTGCGAAAAGGGAATTTGTGAAATTAAACACCCTTGAGGAGCACCTAGATTCAAACATTATTTTGGTGACAGAATTCAGATTTTAATATTGCACTTGACCCATTGCAGTCAATCTACGAGGAAATTATGAATAATCCTAACAAGACCGGGTGAGACATTCGTATTGAGTAATTTATCTATCAGCATGTGAGGTACTATGGTGTTAAATGCACTTGAGAATCCTATGAAAACACACCTTACCTAAGACCTTGGAATATATAGGTCCATGCTGATCGGGATGCTGATACACACCCTTCAAAAAGACTAACACTGCGTCCTCTACGCCTCTATTGTGCTCATATGCAAACTAAGTTATATCATAGTCGTCTCAACAATTAAACGTTCAAAACATTTAATCGGGTTGCAACCCAAGTGAAAGCAATTGGTCTACATACTGATTCTATTCACTCGGACTTTTGACCTCAGGAACTGGGATAATGTTTGCAGATTTCAAAAGACGCAGAATCCTACTAGTATTCATGATCAATTGACGGAAGCAAGTTGTTGGCTACACATGTTCAAAAACTTGTTAGAAATCTTACCTAAACCAGACGCATTATTTACATATATTTACATATTGTGGATGTCCTCTTCCCCTTCCCCATCAAAATGTATACTGGGCCCGACCCTTCCCTTGAGAAACAATTCACCAATCGTATAATGATTATGCCTCTTAACTGTAATGAATTTATATTCGTTTCATAATCAGATTACGTCAGAGTGGTGAACATAAACAATGGGAACGTGTGCACATCAGTCCATAAAAAAACAATGATTTATCATGGTTTGACGCACACATCATGCAAACGTTCATTGTTTGCCCTCCAATAAGGTACACATGTCTGCCTCCAGGAAATCTCTATCGCTGGGCATAGATAAAGGACAAGTCCACCCCAACAAAAACCTGATTTGAATAAAAAGATAAAAATTCAACAAGCATAACACTGAAAATTTCATCAAAATCGGACGTAAAATAAGAAAGTTATGGCATTTTAAAGTTTCGCTTCATTTCACAAAACAGTTATATGCACATCCCGGTCGGTATGCAAATGAGGAACTGACATCACTCACTCACTATTTATTTTGTATTTTATCAAACGAAATATGAAATATTTTTATTTTTTCGCCATTGTCATGTGATATGAAGTTTCATTCCTCCCTAAACACGTGGAATTCCATTATCTTAAAATTTTGTGCTTCAGGCAAGGAGGTCCTAATCGTCAAATTCGTAAAAATTGAAATATTGTATAATTCAAACAATAAAAAAAACAAAAGAAATAGTGAGTGACATCATCGACTCATCTGAATGTAACGTACTGGCTCGTTCATACTACTATTTTGTTAAAATAAGCTAAATTTTGAAATGTCGTAACTTTCTTATTTTACATCTGATTTTGATGAAATTTTCAGCACTGTGCTTGTCTGATTTTTTCGCTATTGATTCAAATCAACATTTTTCTGAGGTGGACTAGACTTTAAATTCTTACCTTGCACCAATGGTCGACGGATGGGTTCATGAATACTGATATCATTTGCGTCCATGAAACAGTGAATAACAGGATCACAACGATGGCAAATATACGCTTCTGATACCGTCCAAACTCTCCTACATCTTTTAAGATTTCGTCGAACTGCATAATTACCTCCTTTGAACATGCACGCAAACCTCGATCTCAAGGTAACAATTGAAGTACTTTGTACCCCCGATAGAGAAATGACACACCGGGAATACAGACGCTTCCGATGGACGTCCAGTCATGAATGATGAAGACATTATCATACAAGCGCGGATACAGGATGTTTCTGAAGGGGTGGCAAGAATCACAAGAGGTGGCATGACCAGCACTACCGCATCACTTACAATAGGAATTGAAGGCATCTGGTATCCAGATTTTATATAATAACAAGCATCGCTCCCAAAAGAAGGCACTTTGGGTTATTCCTTTAAAGGGGAAGTTCACCCTGACAAAAAGTTTATTGTAAAAATAGCAGAAAAAATAATAAAAAATATTGCCGAAGGTTTGAGAAAAATTCATCAAATAATTAAAAAGTTATTAGAATTTCAATTACTTGATTTGTGACGTCATAATTATGCGAGCAGCATTCCTACATAGCGAATGGTAAAAAATCAATGAAATGTCATTTTCTCAGAAAATTGAAAATGGTTTTCACTGTAACTTTTGTATATCAATAGAGAAATCATTTCACACCCGATCATGAAAAGAAAACAAAATTAAGTCATCAGGAACCATACAAAATTTGAAATTCATACATTTTATATTTCATACCACATGGGGCAGCTGCTCGTTTATGACGTCACAAATCCCAAATTTTGAACTCTAATAACTTTCTTACTCTTTAACAGATTTTCCTCAAACCTTCACCAATATTTTTTACTATTTTTTCTGCTATTTTTACAACAAATTTTTCTTCAGGGTGAACTTCCCCTTTAATAATCCCTCTCTTGTTATTACTTTTCTAATGGGGACGGGGGGCGCGTTTCCGTTTTACACCCTGGCGAAGGCATTTTCCGGAAAAGTAGCCAAAAAGCGACTAGTGAAGAGTCTACGTCTACGTTTGTTTACATTATCAGCTGGGCGCGCGATCCAAAGTCCGCACCGAAGTTATCCGCAGAACATACCGTACTTGCTGAGCTTATACTTTCCAGGTTCAATACGAATGTTTGCCTTGATCATTTGCCTTGCCGATTTGCTGATGTCTGTCTTTCTCTCTATCTGTCTATATATCTATCTCTCAAATTCTATCTCTATCTATCTATGTAACTGCAGTATCTATCTATCTAATAATCTTCTCTGTCTCTCTCATTCTTTATCTAACATCTATCTATCTCAAATTCTCTATCTCTCTCTATCTATCCATCCATCTGTCTGTCTTTCTCTATTTCTCTCTCTCTACCTACCTATGTAACTACAGTATCTATCTGTTAATTTGTCGCTCTTCTCTCTCATTCTTGATCTATCTGACATCTATCTATCTCTCAAATTCTCTATCTATCTCTCTATCCATCTATCTATCTATCCATCTGTCTGTCTTTCTCTATTTCTCTCTATCTATTTATCTATTTTTTAACTAGAGTATCTATCTATCTGTTTATAATCTAGCTTCTGTGTCTCTCTCATTCTTTAATTATCTATTTAATATATATATCTCTCTATCTATCTATCTATCTATCTATCTATCCATCTGTCTGTCTTTCTCTTATTCTCTCTATTTATCTATCTATTTTTTTAACTTATCTATCTGTTAATTTGTTAATATTATTTGTCTCTCTCCCTCTTTATCTATCTAACATCTATCTATCTCTCATCTATCTATCTCTATCTATCCATATGTCTGTCTTTCTCTATTTCTATCTCTATCTATCTGTCTATCTTGTCTCTATCTATTTATCAGTCTTCTATATCTATCTTTCGGCAGCTTCTAAGTGTATCAATCCATCAAACTTCAATTTGTCTTTCCATTATAAGTATCTGTTTATTTTGATTTGTCTGTCATTCTATTCATTTAGTTAATAATTTATTATTAGAAAAAAAAAACTATCATAAACAACGCGACTGCAAAAACGTGTTCGGATTTCACTCCTGACTGCCACTCTCTCTGTACATGAAGTGCCGAGGAACTCTGTGCTCTGATCAGTAACTGTGCAAATTGCATGCGGTGGTGGACTCGCCTGTGTCGCACGCTGCATGCAACCATGTCCAGCGTCGTGTGTAGACTCTTCACTAGTCGCTTTTTGACTACTTTTCCGGAAAATGCCTTCGCCAGGGTGTAAAACGGAAACGCGCGGACGGCGGGGGGGGGGGGGTGAGGGGCATGCAATTTTACGCACCCCCGCACTCACCCGTACCACTCATATTATGGTTGAGTGGTACGCGGGGACGTGCCGCTTTGAATACCCCCCCTTTTCAGACCTAAATTTCAGTTCTCTAGCATCTAGGTTTTACAAAAGTTCCGTTCATAAGCCACCCCAATCAGCTCCCAAGACCCCTGTTACGAAACACCTCCGTTCCCAAGCCCTGCCAAAATTTTACACCGCGAGCCGTGAAAATCTACTGTATCCCGGAACGGAGAGCAAGCTACACGCACGGCTCCATCAAACCAAAGGTCCTCATCTACGAGCGCGCGCGATCGCAGTCGTTACGGTACAGTGTGCCGTTCCCATGACCTCATTTTCCCCGCCCTGTTTGATTTGATTTAGTTCCGTGGACCCTGTTTTTCACACGGCCAGGTACATTTTTAGTTCCCAAGACCCCGTATTTCTCCCTTGTAGTCAGTTCCTTAGACCCAAATTTCAGTGTTTCGCGAGGCACACCCCCATCAAAAAATAATTTGAGTGCTACCCCGCCCCCCTCCCCCATCAGCTATGTATGCTTTGCACGAACTCTTATCGTCAAACAGCTACGATATGATAGCGCAGCTGACCGTTTGCGGAAGCTGTGGTCAGATAGGCCGAAGAATTTCATTTACCCCCACCTAACTTCAAGTTTTGCGTTAGTTGTCATTTAATTCATATCGTCAATTGTCCAATGGTTGTACTACGTACATCGAATACTGGTCGACGAAAAGAAAAATACCAACAACATATATATCGATACCGGAGTGTTTGCTTGCTGACGTTTCGTGTAATCATCGTAATCGTTTGTTTGTTTTACATAATTTTTCAACATGCACAAAAATACAAATTGACAGAATATAATGTTACATTGATAATGATAATACACCGTAGGGACTAAGCATAAACAAAATACATTTGATATGATTTTACATCTTGAACAAATGAGAACACAATGAAAATAATTACATTCAGGGTTTAACAAAGTAATTGAATTGAGTAACGTGAAATGAATTTTGAGGAACCTTTTGTGGCGTGCGATACGTCGAAAACTAAACAAACCCAAGAATCAGACCGAGTCCCTGCCTAATATACAATTTAATACAGAATAAACAGTGATTATATAATTGATAATAAAATGGATTGAAAACATGTCAATCAGGACATTAATAAATAATATATGTCTATCGTATCCATTGGCGGCGGAAGCCAAAAATAATAGGGGGTCCACCTGAAATTTTGGGATAGACACAGGTAAAAAAAAAAAAAAAAAGGCCATCAACATAAATTTTAGGGGGGGGGGGGCGTCCCCCGTCCTCAAATTAGGCGGCGGAAGCGGGGGCCGGGGGACATGTCCCCCCGCCTATCATGCCTATGATCGTATCAGATTTCCAAACAAACATATAATGTTAACTTGCATTACTGTAACAACTAACAGAGATGTATATGACTGGGTTTATCAAAAACTGAGAGTGACCTTCAAGGTCATAAACTGTATAATCTCAGTTATGTATTGATTGCCATAAATTCCACTCTTTGGAAAACAACCTTCATAATATAAATGAAATCAACTACGGCTTTAAATGCGCTTCTGTTTACTTCTTTATGTTTACATGGTTTATGACAATGCATTCATCACGTTCCCGAAGGCGCCAAATTCAAGTTTCTTCCTATCATACACAACTACGCCACGTACGACTGTACGCTTTATATTACGTAATGCATAGACGGTCTACACGGATACAAAATTTCATGCAACTAATTCATTCGGCCTGAAACTTTGACACATAAATTTTATTACTTGAAAACCATATTTCTCTGTGCCACTCGGTTTAAATGATAACATAACTAATAAACTTTAAGATAATGACATAATACTCACGTCATTGGGTTCGTATCACGAATTAAAACAAATTACACGGCAACTATGGAAAAGCGACAAGCTTCCCATGACCAGCCATAATAGCAACACGCCCTCAATCGGTAAATTCAAATTACTTCATCGATTTACGAGATGAATTAACCAATTGAAATATTATAAAAACTTCATCCTGTACACAACACTATCAAAATCATATTTTTTGTAATCATAGGTTCCCAGAAAATAAAAGTGATTAAAACTCCTTACGCAATGAAGAAAATATTAAGAAATTATTTATTTATTTATCTATTTATTCATTTATTTATTTATTAGAACATATTTAATCAGGTACAAAACATCAGTATAAAACTGTTTTTCATCAATGACCTGATGAAAACATAAAGAATAACATAAATTATCACATCATACATGAAAATATAGTCAAAATCTAAATCAAAGATAACAATACTTAGTAACATAAATAAACAAATATTGTTACTTAAATGGTAACATTAATCAAACTAAAATATTTTAAATTATTAAAAGGAACAGTAACTAATTTATTACTACTAATTGTATAATTTATTCGCTGATAAAAACAATGAACAATGAAATAATCCTGGCACAATAGAAAATCGAGTGAAAAAAAAATGGCAATCAGTTATAAATGTATGTCTAACTATAAGATATCAAAGGGTTTATATGAATACATTATAGTGGTCATTCCCACCCTTTCACACGGTACCAAAATCGTAATTTCAATGATGATTCCAGTGAAAAATAATCCTAATGCCGAATTTGTAGCACGTGTGAAACCAAACTAGAATCACAAACGCTAATCACAATCACGAATTCAAATTCTACTCCGGAGGTGAATTCCAGTTAAGTTTCACTCAAATTAATTCCACATGTTCAGAGAGGAATAATTAAAACTTTATTTCGCATGGTAATGAGGAGAAAATCAAATTATTTTAACTAAAATTATATTAAATAAAAATCAAATTAATATTTTAAATATTTCATTTTAAAATATTTCGTATACTGCATAATAAAATACAAAGAAATAGTAAGATTGAGGTTTTATAATTTCAGTTCATAACAAAATACAATCAAAGTAACAAAATATCACAATGTATACTGTGTCAGTCATGGCCTGGACCTTCTACAACAAATTAAAAGATATATTAAATAATGAGCTATAGTGACTTTTTCTAGTAAGTAAATGAAAAGAACGCCATATGGGAGACAAGCCCCTGTAACTTTGTTTCCTACTAAATGAACAATAATCTGTGAACAACTGTTGAAATATAATGCAGAGTTGACAGTCCTGAAAACATGTAACAAAATAAACACTAAACAAATATCAAAAAGTCATAACGAAGGAGTGACACAATTAAAAAAGGAAAACAGTGAGTGGGTGGTGTCATCAGTCCCTTCATTTGCATACCGAACAGGGTCTGCATATAACTCATTTGTAAAATTAAGCGAAACTTGAAAATGTCATAACTTTCTTACATTACATCCGATTTCGTTGAATTTTTCATTGCTATCATGAAGCTAAAGCCGGGGTAATAATAGCAGGGCCCGCTGGGAGAACAGTTTTCGGAACTGAAGTGGCTACCCTGGGTAAATATGCCGCTTTTATTATTATTATAAGCTTGTTTGATTTTTTTTCTTCTCATTTTTAAAATTAAAATCAATGATTTATTGGGGTGAACTTGTCCTTTAACCAATGAACGTCCATATCTCGTAGGTCCGTGTACGACACTGGCGTAAATCCCGGGGGGGGGGGATATATCCCCCCCACTTTTCGAGGAGGGGGGGGGGTGGCCTGTACAAACATCCCCCCACTTTTTACGGAAGAAATGAAGAAAAAAAATCACAAGAGATAATTGTTTTGTTGGTGAAAATTCTTCCTAAAATACCGCTTAACAAATAAAACAATATCATTGGATCATAAAATGCAAATAAAGAGCCAGTTCACCATTTGCAAACGAAATACTTTTGTCCTTATTATAACATTGAAGAGAAACCCCCGTTTCTTCCAATTCATCAATGTTGGGGTTTTGGGGATGGATTAAGATGGAATGTCAAAACATTTTGAATGTAATCTCTAATAAAACCATTAAACCATCATGGGTAAAAAAGATAACAATATCAGAGGGGTATTTGCCATATGGACATACAGTGGCGTAACTACCGGGGGGGGCATGGGGGCACATCCCCTCCCCCATCGGCTGACCAACCCCCCCCCAAAAAAAAAAACTGGGAAAAGGAGAAATGAGGGAGAAAGGAAGAGAAACGTAGTGGGAAAGAAGAAAATATAATTCATTATAATGTTATATTATAATTATTCATGTTACATTACATAAGAAACATTTTTATCATAACTTTATGAAACATAATTTGCCAAGGGCCTACGTCTTCATTGTTCCTGGTGCTCGCATTGTCTGTTTAACAAGATATATAATCCTGTTGTACTAAAACATCACGTTTTCAAGTCAATATAAACCAAATATATTTTCTAGCACCTGAGTTATCATATATTGACATATGCTTCTTTTACTTGACTCAAAAAGTGATTGCCCCATGTTAAGGTCTCCGTATATAAACATTTCCTGTCCGTGATTACGTTCGCATTAGTGGATTGGTGAGATATGTCTGCTCTTCGTGAATTCCTAAAATCAGTCCTTAAAATGTCCCTTCTTCTGATCTGAATACGAAAAATTTTCAGCTCGTGCTTCGCGCTCGCATCATTTGGTTAATGAAATACCTATATGGTCCTAGTTAATTCCTACAAAGAATCCTTAGAATGCCCCACTTCAGGTCTGAATTATCTAAATTTTCAGCTCGCGCTTCGCGCTCGCAATATTTAATTGGTGAGATGCGTATGATAATCATGATTGCAATGACTACAAAGAGTGTTTCATGTGTTCAGATGTAATTCTAAGAAAATCAGCAAGCGCTTGGCACTCGCATTAGATGACTATGGTGAGATATGCATACTCTTAATGGATTCCTAAAATATATTCCTTAAAATCTCGCTGTTTGTGGTCAAAATATACGAAAATTTTAGCTCGCGCTTCGCGCTCGCATTGTTAAGCAAGACAGGTACCTATCATGATTACATAAATTTGATTATAATGTCCCTTTTTAGATGTGAATATAAAAAAATCAGTGCGCGCTCACACAGTGATTCAAAAAATTTGCTGGTGCCCCCACAATGCCGTGACCCACGGAACGCCAGTGTGGACATATCAATGACAATTCCTTGCATATCTAAAAACATGATTGCAAAAAAAATGCCAAAATATTTCAGTCATCCCCCACCCATCAACACGGATTTACGCCAGTGGTGTAGGAGATGTATGTGTACTTGAGTTTTTTTCTCAGACGTGTATCAATCAGATATGATTATTTACGTCTGAGACCGACCTTTAACGTCACCATCCGAAAGACGTGACCAGGGCTCGAACCTCTGCATCAATTTGTAACTTCCCCACAGCTTGGATTACAGGCGCACGCCACAACGCCCTACTCCCCGTGTAGGAAATCTTATATATGATCATTTTATACATGTTTATATCTAAAATTGAGCACAATTAGCATGGTTATACCTTGGTCACATTTGATCTACGGCGGCCGTACGGCGAGTCGATAACAGCCGTTTTATTCATTTTTATTCAAACCACCTATTTGTAGCTGGTCAAAAAATATTAAAAACGGCTGTTTTCGACTCGCCGTACGGCCGCCGTAGAGCAAATGTGACCAAGCCATTAGTGAATAGATTAAAATTTTGAGCGTATGTAACTGCACATGCACTTCCCCACTTTGGCGATTAATGATTGTTGCATTGTCAATTTATGATACTATGCATGAGGAGGGGGTGTATGTGGTGCCAGAGGGGGGGGGGGGTGTTCTGAGCCCCTAGCCCTATATAGACTGCTGTTTAATTATGACAAAATCCAAGGTGAGGGAACACGCCTCACCAAATCGCTACAATGACTATCGAGAACATGCCGTGGCCGAGTGGTCTAAAGCGCCTGACTATACGCGGAAAGGCCGGGGTCCGATCTCCGGCCGCGGCACCTATGCCCGTGATCAAGGCATTTAATCGACAATGTTATTTTATCCTGCATTCAAATAAATGGAAATGCTATACGCATTCTTGGTAACAAGGTGTGCTCTTGTTTAAAAAAAAGGGGGGGGGGAAGGGAAAGGAGGACCAGAGCCCCGTTGCATAAAAGCATGGAGGTAACAAGAAAAAATCTCCTTGATAAAAGCTACTGTTATATAGTAGCTTTTGCCATCCAACGGTAAGTACCATGGTAATGCTGATCAACAGCAAATCAAAATCAAAGATTCCATGCAAGTTATCATTGATTGGATGGCATAGCCTTTATGCAACGGGTCTAAGGTCCTTGTAAAGAATATACATTGCTTTCTCATAAAACAAAACAATGGGCATGCTTTAATCATTTTGTTTGAGAATCGTTTAATGTGTATATATATATAGACATAGCGGCGATAAAATCTTGACTGAGGAAAATTGATCACGATGCCATAACAGCTCCCCCGGGATGTTTTATGCAACAGCACACTTTGCACCTTCAGGTGGAGTTGCCAAAATGTGTAGTTCTTATACTCTGTGCATTTATGTTGTTGTAAATTTACCACAATGTGTATAGGACATTTACGGCACATTTTGGTAATCTCAATTGAATCTAATTCAATTCAGTATTAATTCGTTTCCAATGAAATATAAAAAATGCCATATCTGAATTCTAGGTATTAAATCCGAATCATGAGCAAGATGAGTATTCTTTTAATGCGGGTAATACTACTACTACTACTACTACTACTACTACTACTA
The DNA here is from genome assembly GCF_018143015.1 of Lytechinus variegatus. NCBI lineage: Eukaryota > Metazoa > Echinodermata > Echinoidea > Temnopleuroida > Toxopneustidae > Lytechinus > Lytechinus variegatus. The sequence continues at coordinate 34,531,825 of NC_054743.1, read as the reverse complement.
CTACTACTACTACTACTACTACTACTACTACTACTACTACTACTACTACTACTTCTACTACTACTACTACTACTACTACTACTACTACTACTACTACTACTACTACTACTACTACTCTTACTCCTCCTCATACTACTACTACTTCTACTACTACTACTACTTCTAACTCTTCTACTACTACTACTGATGATGATGATGATAATAATAATGATAATAGTAATAATAATAACAATAATAATGATAATAACAATAATGGTAATAATAAATAATGGTTATAATAAAGACGTTCAATACGAAGAGATGACAAGTGGGCACTTAAATGCTAATTCTCAACTCATGCTTGCTCGGCATGTGCCAGATATATGGACCTGGTTATCGAAGCAACGTTTTAGATTCTCATGGGTTCCGTTCGGACTGGTCGACATTTATCAGGCGTGTGGACAGTGAGGATTGCTTGAGGTATTCTTACCTTGCACCAATGATCGGCAGACGCGTTGAGGAAGACGGCAATCATCGATGCCCATGATACAGTGGATTTCAAGATAACAACGACGATATAAAGGCGTTTCTGGTACCGTCCAAACTCGCCAACGTCTTTTAAAATATCGTCGAATTTCATTTCTTCCCAGTTGTGTGCGGAGAATAAAATGCCAGAATTTACAGGTGGATTTTCCCATTCGAAAGAGATGTAACTTTTCCTAGTTATCAAAGGGAGGGATAGATAGTATCGGCGTACTCATCGACTAACTGATTTCTACTGTTTGCAAGGCACAAAACGAAAACATGCACGTTACTCTTATCCCCACTTTAGGAGCATTTGTTGATTCTCGACGGTCATTAATTCGATGTATTCATTAGAGCGGGCCGGCTGGCTGATCTGATGACGCTCTATACATCGCCAACCAGTTTTGCCAAAACAAATATATCTAAAAAACATTCCATTGCCTTTTTTGGTTGACTTACTCAACAAAAGTTGGGTATGGAAACTAAAAAAGACAATGGACAATGACACGTACCCCTGGAGTCCTCCTAGTCGTTTTTTTTACAATTTGTATATTGCTATTGTAACATTCTTATAAATAAAATATTAATGTATATAGATGTTCAAATGGTCTCTCTAGGTCGCGTGGAAGAAAATATGGTGAGTGTTAGCTCAAATGAAGTGACTCAAACTAAATATAAAATATATGTTCGAACAATTGATACATATAAATAAAACAAGCTCTTAATGAGGATTCTGGCACTCCCCTAGTCAGGCCTCAAAGGGCAGGGGCGCAAGCTATAGATTGTTGTCCAAAGACTATACAGTGCGTCCCACAAAAAACGAAACCGAGATTTATCGATGATTTATCATAACTTAATCACAAATACAATAGACAAATGACCTACCATTTTAAAGCTTAGAATCTCCTCTTTCATTTGGAATTACTTAAATTATTTCTCATTCACGCATGAGTGAGCAAAAACAATTTGAAAAGGGGATTCCAAAAAGTCACTTCGCGGGCCGTATCTGGGTTTTAAAAAGAAAACCACATTGTTAAAAAGTTCAATATCTGCTCTTTAATTTGATACCTCAATTACAGAAAATGGTCAAGGAATAACAAAGTTCTGGTTATTTGAAATAAGGCTTGAATTTCAATTATTTCATAAAATGAAGAGGTTTTACAGGCTACCGTTCAAACTCACTCGACGCTCCGTTTTGTTGACGATCAGCCATGCATTAACTTCTGTGGGAAACTGGTGAAAATACGTTTATTTACTGAAATTATGGAAATACAAGCATTGTTTCGAGGGATCATAACTTTTTTACTTCTTGACCATTTTTTGTGATTAAGGTATGAAATAAAAGAGCAGATATTGAACTTTTTAGTCATGTGAATGGCTTTTTGTCATTTAGATACCCCCGCCCAATGAGTTTTTGGCATCCTTTCTTTGAATTGTTTTTGCTCCTTCATGCGTGGATGAGGAATAATCTAAGTAGTATCAGTTGAAAGAGGAGATTCTAAGCTTTACGTTGGTAGGTCATTTGTCTATTTTACTTATGATTAAGTTATGATAGATCATCACTAAATCTCGGTTTCGTTTTTTCTGGGACGCACTCTATAGGAATCGACCCGAGGGAATAATATATCTTTTTATTTATTTATTCATTTTTCTTATTCACTTAGAGGAGATGCTCACCCATTGGAACTCATCAATGGGAACTCTGTATGAGCACACAATTATAGCAAAGGACAGGTCTGGAATATAAAGAGTCATAAACCAATGAACTAGAAAAACTAATGAATGGTAGAGAATTACCCTGAGGTAATATATTGTCCACCCAAAGAAAAAAAAATGGAATTGAATTGATAGAGAAAAATAAACAAGCATAACGCTGAAAATTTCATCATGATCGTATGTAAAAGAAGAGAGTGCTAAAGCCAGGGGGAATAATTTTAATAGCAAGGCCCTCTGGAAGAAGTTTTCGGAACTGAAGCGGGTACCCTGGGTAAATATGCCGTTATTATTATTATTATTATAGTAATGACATTTTCAAGTTTCGTTTATTTTTCGCAACACAATTATATGCACAACTCAGTGATGTTCAAATGAGAGAGTCGATGATGTCACTACTCACTATTTCTTTTGTCTTTAATTGCTTGAATTATATACAATATTTTAATTTTTGCAAATTTGAGAATAAATACCAAATTGACGGAACCACAAATTTTTTGAATAATGGTATTTCCACAATGCAGGGAATGAGAAGAAAATTTGATTATTATACATTTCATATAATAAAATCCAAAAGAAATACCGAGTGGGTGATGTTATCAGTTCCCGCATTTGCATACCGACGAGGATGTGAATATAACTGTTGTACATTGGAATGAATATTTTACTCTTACATAATATTCACCCAATTTCCAGTACACATTTAGCTTAACACACGCATTACTGATTTGGCCTTTAAAATGTATAACTTGTTTATGCATTTATTATTGTAGAAATATATATTTTCCTAACAATCTGATTTTCCAACTACGATATTGTAAGATTATCAATAAATACTTATTTTTAAAATTGAAATGTATGTAAAAAATAAATCATTACAGTACGCAGAACAGGAAAGAGAGCAGTACGTTACACTCATTAAATTTGGTAAACCTACATTTTTCCTTTTTACTGACAATCTTCACATAATTCACCAAAACTTGTCCACAAAATCCTTCAATTTTACTTTAGAAAATGCAAAAGGGCCCACACGACAAGCACGGTTTCTTTTCATCACTACCATCATACAAAATAATGAATATCAAGATTTTATCATTTGGATGGATTTGTACTTACAACATTGGCTTGTTATCTCATAAAAATAATAATTTTCATCCTTATGCGATATCAAACGTACTGGTAATGAAAATGACTTGATGTAAAAAAAAATCACAAATTTGCTTTGATATCAAGTTTCCAAGATTTCAGTGCTGCCCTCTACGACATACGGAATCTACGAGGTTCCCATTTTATTTGATTACGTTTAATTATGTGTGTGTGCACACCTAGTTACAAACAATGCGTAAAGCATTTCCATTTATTTGAATGCAGGATAAAAGAGCATAGGTGTCGTGGCCGGGGATCGTACCCTGGACTTTCCATGTATAGCCAGGCGCCTTAGACCACTCGGCCACGGCAACTCCACCTTTTTTGAAGAAAGATACACCCTTCTGGCTACCATCTACGGGTCATTTTTGACTTCTGCACTGATTTCTCGTATCTTCATTTAAGGACCCATACCATATTCAAAATTGAAATAGACAAATCATAAACAACGAATTACTGTTAGTGGCTCAAACATGGAATAGTGTGTTTGCAGCGCTTTGTAACCGAAAGGACAATGCACTATATGTAAAATATTTATTCGATTGGAAATTTAGAGCTTGTTAACTAGAAAAGACGGCAATATACAGTTATGCATTTTAACCAGTGGTATTTTGCCTAATAATGGCTTTACTGCAGTGGCGTTATGAGCTAAAATAATTGAGGGGCTAGATATAGCATAACGGGCAAAATTTATGAAAAAGAAGTTGCAAGTGAGCAAGCAGATAATGTGGTTCTATGACATTTGCTCCGGCGACAATATGTTCCGATGGACAATCTGCACGTTAGGCAACACAAAATAACCCCCAAATACTGAACAAATCCTAATCATTATAATAACATTAATCTGAACAAAACCCTATGTTACAGTTTTCAATTTCTAATCCTAACGCTATACCTTCTGAGATATTAGACCGGAACAAACGCCATGTCACCCAAAAGGTTGACAGTCTTTTATTACAAAAATCAAATTTTATGATAGATTTTCACTGGCCTGAAGTTCATACAGGGACACGTGTTAGGAAGGATAGGAAACTCAAACACAATGCATTCAAAAAATAATTAAATAAATAAACCATCCCAATCACTGACGTAGCATTCCATGGGGTTCCATATTCCATGTGGCGACCGGACGATAACCCTTTGGTGCGACTGATAATAAAAAAGCTTATCTTTGAAATATAGTTTCATCTCTATTTCGAACAATGAATTATGGATTTATCATATTTTATCATTTATATCATAACCATCAATAATATGGAGAACGGATTATCCTGTAATTCATTCATACATCAATTCTAAGATTTTTGAGAGGAGAGTGTGGTATGAATATATTGAGTTAGCTATTGAATTATCATTCACGTAGGCCTATATCACAGGACTACTGTTAGTATTCAGCTCAAAATGGCATCTTATGCTGGCCAGGGGCCCGTCTTACAAACAGTGGACTATGGAAAGCCAGCAAAGTCAACATGTAAAATGCATGTTTGCTGAAAAAATTCTGGATATGAATGTATCCAAAACTTCATTGAGTTCTTGACAATTTGATGTGCTCTTCTTTGTTTTCATAGGAAATTTTACAAATTTCCTTCAAAGAAATTATGACACTGATGGATTTCCATAAAGTAACTTAAAAAAAAACAAGCTCACACCAATAATGCACATAACATTTCCATTTATTTGAATTTGAAAGCATGATAAAAGAGCATTGTAGAATAAATGCCTTGCTCACGGGTATCGCTGCCGCGGATCGAACCCCGGACTTTTTCATGTATAGCCAGGCGCCTTAGACCACTCTGCCACGGCACCTCCACAACGATTGATTGGATCGATCGCAACTCTTTGGAAGAGTGAGCTCAGATGTGAGAAGTTGAGCACTTGAGGTGGCGCTATAACACTTCTGATTCGTTTTTGCATTAACCATGTTAACATGGATTACAAGAGTTCAGAGAAAAAATTGAAATCACTGGTCGATATAAGAGCAGTGCTCTCTTATGAAAAATTACACGGTGATAAACAGTAATATTAAATGACAAGGGTGGCACAGTGTAGATTTCAGCCTACTTTATGGCTGGGATCTTTTTACTGCGGTGTATGGTCCACGTACCCACCGACTCTTATGAACTTGTTAACAGAACACCTATCACACAATTAGCTTTTAGGAAACCTTTATTGTTGGTCTAAAAGTGATTTCACATTCCCATGGCGGATGTCATGGTATTTTAAGTTTATTACGTTTAGAAACACTGCAATTTTGGTGAATTTCAATAAGCTTGTTAAAAATGTCTAAGAATTGCCAATGGAATGGACCTAGCCCCTATTGGAAATAAAGAACATTTTCTTTGCATTTGTGAATATATTTTCACGGGAATATCATCTTTTATTAAGTGTTATGTTCTACAGCTTCTATAAGTTTATAGATTGAGGCAAAGAAATAAAATTTGATGAGAGGTGGACCAAACCCCTTTTGGAAATAAGCTCTTCAATTGTTTGTGGAAACTGGCAAGTCTTGGCGTAAACGTCAGAGTAGTAAACACCGTTTTGCAGGTGGTGGTTGTCGTCGCAGACTAGTTGAAGTTGAAACGGGAGATACAGCGGCATTCATTAACCTGATTTAGCATTTTCTACTGAAAAAATAGACACACTTCGTATTACCGCTGTCACTCGCTTTCACGTTCGTCATTACCTCTAATTGTTGATCGCCAATATGATCACGATTAAGAAGCTGTGTCACCATCTTTATCATTCCAAGATTAAAATGAATCTTGCTAAAAATAATCGTGATATTCATGGTGTAAAGGAGAAGAGATCGATTCTCGATCATCATGATCATAATGGTCGTTAGAATGTGAAAGGGCAGTGCTATACTCATGAGTGAGTGGAGGGGTCGGAGGAGTCATCGAGAATGATGGTGGCAAAGCGAAGTTCTGGTAAGGTTGGACCGAGTCATTACCAAGATGGCAATCAGCTCTTTGTGGCGGCCAAGATATTTCATCGGGGAGCTCTTCGTAACCACTTCCCTTCAGGTCCATATCGTTGTTAAACCCAGAAGCAACTGCAAAGGCGAAATGCTCACCCTCGTTCCTTTGATCGTTATCTGCAGCGTTCGTTTCCAATTCTGGATATGCATACTCATCCAGTGATTCATCTGAGGCGGTTTGTCTTTCATCTCCATTCGTATTAAGGTCTAAGTCAGTATGATCGGATGGGCGTCTGGATTTTATACTGAATGTTATGACTTTGGAATCATTAACAGGGCTCCAGTACCGGCTCCTTGCTAAAGTACTAAAAGTGACCCAGGCAAAGATCAAGAGTGCCAATGAGGCACATATACCAATGCTTATCACAAGCCACAACGAACTTTCAGAAATGTTGGAAGAGCTTCGATCATTAGGGGCTGGCTTCGGAGAGGACTGCAAGAAGGAATGATCGGTTGTGAAATTGATCGTTTCAGTACTTGCGCCCACCATATCACTGAAAGTGCTCCAGACACGAGTAATGTTACCATCGTAGAGGGCGTCGCATACTACCAAGTGGAAGGTTTGGTCAACACGATAGGTCGAGTGTATTTCTTGTTGATGATTGGGCGTAATGTCAACGGTATCTGAGATTCCTTGCTTTATACCATCTATATACCAAGCAAAAGTGGGTTCATCATTCATGCCATTCCCATTGTATCTCACTGAACATCTAAGGAGATATTCATCACTCTCCGGGTCGGAATGCAACCGGAGTGATACTGTAATGCCCTCTCGTTCAGCAGAAGCCTTTCTTGAATGTTGGGAATACGATTCAGAATGGATTGTAAGGTTTGCATGAGCTTCTCTGTGGACGTCTTCCATGCACTCGACCCGACATGTAACTTCTATCTTCTTCTCTAAACTTGACGATTCGTTAACATTGATGATTAAACTGTCGTTATCACTGTAACACCCTAGAACATTTGGTTGGCATCCCCACGTGTAAGAGCAGGATTGACGATAAAGACCTCTCACGTCGCACCAATATTCAACCTCGTTTACAAACCCAAAGCCCAGACTGGTGTTTCCGGGAATTATTCGTGGTTGCTGGACAACCCTAATAAGACCAATGACGCATGGGTTTGCCACCAATTTATCCCAGGGTATTGTTGCTTTACAATAAAGAACGAGTCCATCCAACTGCCGGTCCCACTCTAGAGAAGAGTTGATGGAACGATGAATACCTGCAGTGAAGGCGGAAACATGAATTTAATGAATTAATGTTGATTAATCATTGCAAATAAATGACCGGGGCGTCGCGAGTACATTTTTATTGGGTGATGGATTGGATGTAAGACATTCTTGATGATGCCGGCAATTTCTCTGAATGCTAAGCCTCATATACAGGCATGCAAACAATTTTTTACATCAAAGATTATATTGCTCACAAAGGTGTTTTAGGTAGCACATCTTAGCACTCCATAAACCCCCTTTTCTCGGTTAATTTTGTTACTGTGAAAAATGGAAATCAAGCATCGGTCATCGCCTCTCCCTAAATGTAGCAACAAAACTTGAAACCCGTGTATGTTTTGGTCAGTTCCCCATTTTTTTTTAACTCACCGTCATCATAACGTCTGGAAACAATACCGGTTTTTCCATCTCTTTGTAGGAACCTCCATTTTAGCTCAGGAACAATGGGTTCTCTCAACGTCTTACAGGAGATGTCAACCGGTGGGCCTCCCTCATACAGGTGTATCACCTTGTCTCCATCGGACGACCTGTGACACTCGGATGTCCTCGCCAGGGGCGTGCCAGAGACCACGGACTTGGCGAACGCTACCAAGTTCGATCCTCCTCGAGCCGTTGTGTGGTTCACTTCGCAGAAATATAAAGTTGTGAAGTCAACGCCTGGATTCCACAAAGTCAGTGAAGAATTTATTGTACGTCCTTCGAATAACGTTTGTTTGGATTGAAGATGACTAGCCGGAGCACCATGTGAAGTGTTACTCCATTTGATCGTATAGAAACGGTGGTCAACATCGGTGACAAGACATTGAAGGGTTACGGTTTCCCCTTCAGAAATAATGGCGATTTCCGGCGTAAGGAAAACGTCCATCTCACCGTTACTTATACCATGTAAAATCCAAGTAAGTAAAATCATCATCAAATCAGTTTTCAACATACTGACCTTCGAGAGCGCATGCAGGAACGTTGTACAACGAACAGTCGCATATAGATATAGTTACGGGATTTGTAAACTCCGAGATATACATTGCTAATAATTGAAAGTAAAGCATCTATTGTTTTCGATAAACAACTAAGATGACGAAAATCACATTATCTAAATGCGAAAGACCCATATGAGAAAGTACGTGTAAATTACGATATTGGTTATGATGATACTATTTTGATATAAATAGAAAGTGGTAACATAATGCTCTCTCTTTCTATCTCTCATAAGAACGACAAGGCAAAACAGTCATTTGTTGAGCTTACTGCTATACCAACGAAAGTGAAATAATTCCGTAATTCAAGAGCCACTTAAGATTAATAATTAAACCGATCCAATTTTGTTTTAAAAACCTCATATGTATGAATGGAATCATGAACCCACACAAGCATGACAAGGGCGTATCCAGAGAGTAGAACGAGTTTGCTTGACAATTATTTTGATTGACAATCCCACACCTTTACAACAAAGAATCTGACTTACACACAAAACAAGAGATTCAAGTGTTTCTAAGAATGAGCTGACAAGGAAATACAAAAAGATCACTATTTAAAGGGAGGCTCACTTTTCATTTCAGGGGGGGGGGGGTAGCAATGTGATATACATTATGACAAAGAATATCAATGAATGACTAGAATGCTCTCTAAAAAATTGTGCATCAAGACATACTTTGTGAAAGGAGGTGCTCATAGGGTTGGGAGTTTTTGATTCGGATCAGTGACACGTATTTAGAAAATATTAAAGGGAAATCCAACCCAAATAAAAACTTGTTTTTATAAGAAAAAGAAAAATCAGACAAGTTGATAGGTGAAGGTTTGAACAATAGTGGACAAACAACAAGAAAATTATGAATTTTTAAAAGTTGTAAATGATGGTGATCACTTTACCCATGGAGACTTCAAATTGGCTGCTTATGTGGTGTCATAGTGATGTAAGGCAAGGACTACTCTGCCATGGACTCCAATACATATTCTGGCTAAAATGTAATTTTTCCCAAAAGTTTTATTTCAAATTATATTTTTCTTTCATGAGGACATAAAACAATATACTACCTGGGTTATATTTAGATTACCTCCCCAGGGGAATGGGTACTTAGGAGAAAATAATAAAGTACATGGCCTATGGGAAAGTTGTCCTTGCCCCTTGTCATAATTTAATTACCCAGTTGCCAATTTGGAATCTACACAGTATTAGTGATTTCAATTTTAAAGTAGCTATAACTTTCTTACTTCTTGGCGGATTTCTTTCAAACTTTCACCATTCTGTTAATTTATTTTTCTCCTTCCCAACACAACTGTTTAAGGCCAAGGCTGGATTTCCCTTTAATTGAAAGAAAAAAAAAGAAAATATCTGTATGTATTGACATAGATAAAATAAGAACTCTGGGCTGAAAATATTCATCTCTATGTAACCATAGAGTAAAATCCACAAAGCAAATTGATGAAAATTTCATCAGAATCTGATTTCATCAAAATCTGAAGAAGTTATTGAATTTTTAAGTTGAGCAATATTTTGTGAAAACAAGCTCGTCGTCATGAATATTCGTTAGGTTAGTTTCCCCGGAGGTCAAGTCCACCGGGGGATAACTTTGTTTATGTTTAATTGCCTTATATTCGTTGGAACCCTTTTGTTCCCAATAGAAAAAAAATGAACAAAAGTTAATCCTTTATTTTCTCATTTTCACATTCAAATAGGCCTACTCATCATGTTCGAGGGGACATTATCCTTGGATATACTAGTTACCACTCTCTGGCAATAGAGATATATAAGTATTTCATTTTTCATAAACACTCCCTAGAATAGCTCAGTATATCAAGTAGTTGGAGCTCTCGTAAGAGTTGTCCTCCGGGTGACTTGACCTCAGGGGGACCCGGCCTACCGGGGAGACGTCCTGCGGAGGAGCTGTCCTCCATGGGAGCCGTCCTCCGAAAGAGTCACCCTCCAAGGGAGCTGTCCCACCGGCATGAGCGGGGGAGTTGTCCCCGGACAATTTTTTCACCGGAGGAGATATCCTGTAGAACTCATTTTTTTATATACGGAAATGAAACAAACGAACACACAAAGCGTCATAGCATTAGAATAATATTGTCCAATTTATTACCAAGAGTACACAAATAACGGACCAGTTTCCAATAAGAATTATGATTATAGCCATGATGGTACAGATATCTCCCAAAATATTTACAAGGAGCAGAAATATGGATGACCTTTCAGGTAATGGGAAGACAATATTCGAAGAAACTCGAAAACGAGAACTCAAAGCGACAGAGCATGTTATGGGGGTACTTTTGCATTTTTAAAAAGAGAAATTGAAGGCTTTTGTGAAAAATTTTCATAAAAACAAGTTTTCAAAAATTCTGGCGGGGGGAGGGAGGAACTGCCCGCGCTGCGTACGGCCAAGGCTGTACCGTATCTAGCATTATGATCCCCGGCATAAACACTGAATTTGTGCCCCCTCCTGCCTCGTAAATCTTCTAAAAATGTCATAGTTTATTACCTTCTATTTCTTTTGCCATGATTGTGCACCTTAAATGGCTTCCCTCAGAGGTTGCATGCTGCGGATTCTGGGCCTCGATGATACCAATGAAAATGTAATTGTAGAGCTATTATGGGGCACAAAATCATGCGATTCTGACATGTATGAGAGAAGACATATCTGAGGATACGTAGTTACAGGGCTTGACAGAAATCATTTATTTATTTATTAGAACATATTTACACGCAATTTTCAGAATTGCGCCTTTTTGAATTCTGACGGGTTTTTCCCAATGCAAATAATATTTTTCATATGGGGTGGACTTCCCGTTTGTTTATTTTTTTTTATTAGAAGATATACATTCAGGTACAAAAGATCAGCATAAAACTGCTTTTCATAATTCAATGACCTGATGAAAGCATAAAGAACACAAATCATCATATCATGCATAAAAATAAAGTCAAAATATAAGTCAAAGATAACAATACTTCGTAACATAAAATGCAAAAATATTGTTACTTAAATGATAATATGAATCAAGCTAAAATATTTTTTAAGTTATCAAAAGGGAACAGTTACTTATTATAAAGCTACTAATAGTATAATCTATTCACTGATAAAAACACTGAACAATGAAATAATTATGGCATTATAGAAAATCGAGTGAAAAAATGGTAATCAGTTATAAATGTATGTCTAAAACTATAAAACATCAAAGAGTTAAGATCATTACAAATAATAGCAACGTGAGAACAACGTTAAAGAGGATTAAGGGAATTGTATATTACAATAACTGAAATATAAGTAAGGGTTATTATTGACAAAATCATTGGATTACAAATACTATCTGGGAAGAACTCATCCCCTTTTAAAATGTTTAAAGCTTATAAAGACTATATTTGATGCATTCAATTGAACAAAAATAGAGCAACAGGGGCAATATTGTTCTTTTATTTGCTTTTCTCTTTTGCATTTTGTGTTCCCTCAAAGTGTTTCTCAGGGAAGCGGAAATATATATGTACCGGTATATATATATTTTCGTACGAACCCTTTTTTCAGGCCTCAGAATATGATTTATTCAGTCAAAGACTACACATCACCAATATTCATATAGATGTAAAGCTGTAACGTATGTGGCAATAGGCAACGACCCCAGAAACTGGTCTGTGTGGCGCAATTGGATGATTATTGCGCTTAAAATGACATGGTTGTGGGTTTGATACAGGCAAGAACGCCTTAAAAAAAAAACAATTTTTTTTTTAATAAAAAAGCGAGACTTTTGCCAAAATATAAGTCAGTCTTGTAGCTTATTTTTAAAGCTTAAAAATGGATTTTTGTGTGGTACAAAAAATTTAAGAGGCATGAAGTTCGTATTAAAAAAAACATTTCGCTCGAAAGCACGCCCCTCTAGCTCAAAGTACACAATGGGCCATGCCCTTTCTTTTTTTTAAAGGTCAAGTCCACCTCAGAAAAATGTTGATTTGAATCAATAGAGAAAAATGAGACAAGCACAATGCTGAAGATTTCATCATAATCGGATGTAAAATAAGAAAGTTATGACATTTCAAAGTTTCGCTTATTTTTAACAAAATAGTTATATGAACAAGCCAGTTACATCCAAATGAGAGAGTTGATGATGTCACCCACTCAGTATTTCTATTGTATTTTATTATATGAAATATGAAATATTTTTATTTTCTCATCATTGTCATGTGAAATGAAGTATTTCTTTTGTTTTTTTATTGTTTGAATTATACAATATTTCAGCTTTTACGAATTTGACGATTAGGACCTCCTTGCCTGAAGCACAAAATGTTAAGATAATGGAATTCCACGTGTTCAGGAAGGAATGAAACTTCATTTCACATGACAATGACGAGAAAATCAAAATATTTCATATTTCAAACAATAAAAAACAAAAGAAATAGTGAGTGAATGACATCATCGACTCTCTCATTTGGATGTAGCTGGCTCGTTCATATAACTGTTTTTGTGAGATGAAGCGAAACTTTGAAATGTCATAACTTTCTTATTTTACATCCAATTTTGATGAAATTTTCAATGTTATGCTTGTTGAATTTTTCTCTTTTTATTCAAATCAAGTTTTTGTTGGGGTGGACTTGTCCTTTAACTTAAAAAACACGATGAAAATAGGCCACCCGGTCTGTTCTACCAGGAGTCTCCCCTATTTACATCAATTCCAAGAGGAAATGAATTTGTGGCATCATAGGAACCATTGTTTCTGATTTAATCTTTAGACCTTTGCCTTTCATGAACTCCCTTATTCGGTCCTTGCCCCACATAGTTCCAAGACCCATGGAATCAGGTGCGTTATATCCCATTGGCAAACAATAAAACAAGCTGCACGTATACATCAATGATGCCGAAGGGTTCTCGATGTTTTCAGATTGCTTTGATTCTGCATTCATCTCAATCACAGACACGATCCCCGACGTCTTCATCACCCTCTTGACCTCGTCAATGATCAGGTCTGGTCGGGGTGTATCGTGGAGGACATCGTAGATGAACACGTAATCGAAGGTCGAGGTCCAGTCCTTAGGCATCGCAGCGGCGTCACTGCAGACGAACTCCACGTTATTGAGTGCCAGTGATTTAGCTAATTCGTTCGACCGATCAACTGCACCCTGGTCTATGTCAAGACCTACAACATGAGTATTTGGAAACCTTTCAGCTAGCTTTCTTGTCGCAGCACCACGACCGCATCCGACTTCGAGCATTCGAATGCCAGTTTCTGCAATAATATTGAAACATCAAAATTGAAATTGTAATGTGTTTATAGTGCACGGTCGAATGGTTTTTATATCAAAATCAAACAACTATAGAATTCCCATGGATTTAGCCACTCCTGGGGCCCGTTGCAGAAAGAGTTGCGTTTAAACGCAAGCCCCAGAATCAATCGCAAGTCCCATATGCGCGCTGTTGATTGGTTGAAAATGAAGTTTCGCATGATTTTTAGAGTTGCAATCGATTGCAACTCTTTCTGCAATGAGCCTCTCCTGGGATGAAAACTTGAATGAAAGTCCATTTGCGCATTTTAACATGCATAAGAACTCGAAATTCAACCACACACTCCAATAATGCTATCAGAGTCCACTTTGCAGTTTTGGTGTAGGTTTGTACAGAAGGATCAAGAAAACACTTGGCTCTCCATAGTTTTCGAGATCGCGAAGTTCAGATTGAGTTATTCCATAGAGATGTATATATCTCTATGAGTTATTCACAACGTCTACCACTCATTCAATGAACAAGGTTATGATATAACCTTGTTCTCAGTTCATATCCATGTGTGGCAAAATAAGGGTGGCAATGTTTGGCTTATTTTCTCTTTTCTATGGGACAAATGCTTCATTTTATTACACTGTCAGTTTCCACTACAGCTATTCATCATATAACCTGGCTCTTATGTAAATTTAATTCTTTAAATTATTTTTTCTTAATTTGAAATAGATATTGAAAAATGAAAATTTTCTTGCCATATTACTTTCCACCAATAGAGGGCGTACACAAAAATGTGCCCAAAATTCAAGTTTTTGAGCGCTCTGGTGAATACAAAAATAATTCCCAAGTCACTAATGAAAAGTAATTACAACTGTATGGAAATTAGTAATTTTGGTCACAAAAGTGATATTTAATGATTTTTGTTAAGTGTGTGTTATGTATAGCATTGGCATAACATAGTCCTATACCTGTAGATTCCCCACAGGTAGGATGGTTGCAGTGAACAAGTGACGTCTACCAAAGATTTGGTATAAATATGGTATTTCTTCGATTTGGGGTAAACGATACAAGCAGGTATGGATCCAGAATTTGCCAGAAAGAGGTGAAGGGCAATATCAATGAGGTAAAAGTGTACCATCAATAGCACCAAAATAACCATTCTAACAAACAAGAAAAAGCGCTGCAGCTAAAGATCGGCACGAGCAGTCTTATATTTGCCCCTTAACAGGGTCACTGTCACTGTCCACGATGGACAGCATCCGCGAGAAGAGAAAACAAAAACAAAAGCGAAAAGGGGTGTTTTTTAATTTTTTTTTAAAGTAGGCTCTGAACGCGCGGGAACGCGAATAGGGTGTCGGGAACGCCAAAAATGAGGAAAGGTCCCCCTAAATCACAATAGCTTAACTCGAATAGAGTCTATAATTTGCAAATCTGGGACATCTGCACAAAATCCACGTTTAGAGTGTCCTAACGGCCTGCCCTGGCTTGAATCTCCGTTCAGGGTATTTTTTACACTCTTTAATGAGAGCATGGTAATAGGTCCATGACGAGAGTGACCCCCACCCTTCAGGCAGGGTGCTACATAACTTTTAAGAAACGCTTGCCCAGTCGGGCAAGTAAATTTTTTAATAGTTGGAATATACTTGCCCAAAAATCTATTTCACTTGCCTGAATAAAATCATCGAAATAAAGGATTACCTCTTCAAAAGAAAGTTTTGCGGTTTTATAAACCATTTTCTCTCATTGGACATGAGCTTATCTACCTTATTATTGCATTTATTTTTCTAAAGTGATTTTATCTTGCTTGCCATCATGACCAAATTATGGTCAATATCATATCATTTCGACCGTTATTTTGGTCATTCTACTGTGAGAATTTTGCTTTCTGTGTGAATTTTGCTTGCCCAATTCGGGCAAGTAGTTTTGGTCTTTACTTCAAAACACTTGCCCGACTCTAACTTTTACTTGCCCCGGGCAATAGGGCAAGTGCTTATGTAGCACCCTGCCTCAGGCCATACCCCCTAAACCCGCGCTTGAATATAATAATTGGATCTTAATAATAATAATAATACTAATACATATGATTTATATAACGTATTTTCAATTCAATCATGTTCATATCTCATTCGCAACTACTTTACAAGGTAATCATGGTAATGTATCGTACTAAATCTCTCCATAGGGTACTGCATAATTTCAATGGATTTAAAAAAAAAAGAATGTCTGGGATGAAGCGTCATTATAGTTTCATACTCTTACCTAATTTTGACATGATCTCCGGTTGGGATGGAATAAATTTCTGGATTAGACAGTCGTTCACCCATGGCGAGCTGAATGCGTTAATAAATTCCTGGACATTCGGCATCATGGAAAACGTCATACCTGAAACAGAACCGTAATAAATGGGTATGCTTGATACGGGTATATACACATTTCTATTTGAAGTTGAGTTTTCTTTTCTTTTTAATATTTGTTAATTTCATTTTGATAAGACAGTCCACCGTCGTTCACTGGACTTATCACGCGACGTATAGAGTACAAATTAAAGCTCTATTTAATTTGACACCAGAGAATCCACAAAATTCCAGAAGTTTCGAAACAACTACAGCATGATATTTGTAGGTGCTTACACCACAAAAGTAGCAGGAATATCATTGGTTCGATTCTAAAATGGTGTCGTTTCAACTATTTTCTGACGTGTTTGTGATAGAAACCGTGCACTGCACTATTCGTATAAGAGTAGGGGAAACCCCGGTGTATAGTGGTCCACCTGCATTCCCCCAATCAGTTATATCGGGAAGAGAGACCTGCGGGTCGCGAATAGTGATTCAGTTCGCTTTTCGCCTCCCGCGCAGGCAGCCAGTGCGTTTCCGTTTTACACCCTGGCGAAGGCATTTTCCGGAAAAGTAGCCAAAAAGCGACTAGTGAAGAGTCTACACACGTCGCTGGTTGCATGCAGCGTGCGACACAGGCGAGTCCACCACCGCATGCAATTTGCACAGTTACTGATCAGAGCACAGAGTTCCTCGGCACTTCATGTACAGAGAGAGCGGCAGTCAGTCCTGAGTGAAATCCGAACATGCTTTTGCAGTCGCGTTGTTTATGATATTTTTTTTCTAAAAATAAATTATTAACTAAATGAATAGAATGACAGACAAAATAAAAATAAACAGATACTTATAATGGAAAGACAAATTGAAGTTTGATGGATTGATACACATAGAATTAATAAGCTGCCGAAAGATAGATATAGAAGACTGATAAATAGATAAAGACAAGATAGACAGATAGATAGATAGAAATAGAGAGAGAGAGGGGGATAGATAGATAGAAAGAGAGAGAAAGAGGGAGATATGGATGGATAGATAGATAAATAGAGAGAGGGGGAGAGACAGAGAGGTCGATATAAAGAGGGAGCCAGGGGGAGAGAAGGATAGATAGATCATAGAGAGAGAGAGATAGAGAATTTGAGAGACAGATAGATAGATGTTAGATAGATAGAAAGATAAAGAATGAGAGAGACAGAGAAGATAGACAAATTAACAGATAGATAGATACATAGATAGATAGATAGGATAAATAGAGAAAGACAGACAGATGGATAGATAGAGATAGATAGATGAAAGATAGATGTTAGATAGATAAAGAGGGAGAGAGACAAAGAATATTTATAAATTAACAGATAAGTTAAAAAATAGATAGATAAATAGATAGAGAGAATAAGAGAAAGACAGACAGATGGATTGAGAGATAGGAGCGGACTTTGGATCGCGCGCCCAGCTGATAATGTAAACAAACGTAGACGTAGACTCTTCACTAGTCGCTTTTTGGCTACTTTTCCGGAAAATGCCTTCGCCAGGGTGTAAAACGGAAACGCGCTCCATATTGACACTAGAGTAATCGCTCGCATTGACGCGCGCGTAATGCGGCTGTGATTCCATGTATTGCGCAGCCGCCATCTTAAAGAGGGCAAGAGCGCGGATTTATAACACACGGCTCTATCTGAGAATATCACATTTTTCACTTTTTTACATTATATTTTCAATTTAATGCTGTATGCAACGTTAAAATCACAAGGCAAAACATTTTTATGTTAAAATATATGATAACCATGCATATTTTATAAAGGAGATGGACTGAACATCCAGAAAACGGGGGAAAAACGACGAGGTCGACTGAGTAGTAATATATAAGCCATCATATAGCATATACCGTGACAAGGGTGTAAGATAAGGTCAACTTAACACTTTAGAGTGTTCATATGTTCTCTTGATTTGGTGCACATTTGACACTCAGTGTTCAAGCAATATACTGTATTGAAACAACACTTAGAGTGTAAAATAAACACCAAATACTCAGAAGTGTTGAAACAACTTGGTGCTCATTTGACACTCCGGCAGTGTTCAAGCAATATACCGTGTTGAAACAACACTTAGAGTGTAAAATAAACACCAAATACTCAGAAGTGTTGAAACAACACCGTGACAGGTGTTGGATAGAAATATTTTAACAAAAATTATTGTTGAAGTTACACTTCACTGCATGGAGTAACTCAACACTGTCTGTTGTTGGGGTATTAAAAAAAATACCCTAGTGTTAAGTTACACCGTCAGGCTGCAGATGTTGAAGAACTTGAAATCGGACACCAAATGGTGTGAATCCGAACCGTGAAACAACACCAAAGCTGGTGTTGGTTTTTTTTTTCACCAATGGGTGATTTAAGTTTCGCAAGTTTAAATGTTCGTTTCTGCAGGTGTTCGAGTGTGTCAAATGAACACCAAATGGTGTCAACTTCATAACATTCTCCAACTCGTGTTCAAATCGAACACCAAGACTGGTGTTGATATATTTTAACATCCTAAATGTTGGTAATCTTCACACCAGTGGCAGTGTTACTCCAAAACCAGATGGTGTGGTCCTTTATTGATTGGGCTGCTAGATTTAACACCCGTGGTGTTAAATATAGCTATAACGTCGCATAGTCTCCAATATTATATTTAATGGGATTATCAGTGATTCACCATATGATTTCTACTTTGATTTCGTCAAAATTAACTGAAAGGAGGCATGGGAGGGGAAACTTCAGATCAAGCCCTGATCTACATCATTATAGGTAATGCACGTACAGCAACCTATTTTTCCCCCGTTTTCTGGATGTTCAGTCCATCTCCTTTATAAAATATGCATGGTTATCATATATTTTAACATAAAAATGTTTTGCTTTGTGATTTTAACGTTGCATACAGCAATAAATTGAAAATATAATGTTAAAAAGTTAAATATGTGATATTCTCCCATAGAGCCGTGTGTTATAAATCCGCGCTCTTGCCCTCTTTAAGATGGCAGCCGCCCCGAACATGGATTCACAGCAATTTGATGAAGTCCGCCCTCTAGTGTCAATAATATACATCTCTATGAACTTCGGTGCGGACTTTGGATCGCGCGCCCAGCTGATAATGTAAACAAACGTAGACGTAGACTCTTCACTAGTCGCCTTTTGGCTACTTTTCCGGAAAATGCCTTCGCCAGGGTGTAAAACGGAAACGCGCTCCCAGGCACAGGTGGCGCCAAACAAATCGTTGCACGCACCACGAACCGTCCTCTCTGCGCAGATACAGTGCGCTATCGCGCCTCGCGATTTCACCTCGAACCGTCCTCTCTGTTACGATGCCTACTGTGGCGTAAATAATTCACTTCAAGAAAATGTGAAGATACAGGATGAAACTTTGGAACTTGGGCCCGTATTCCATAAACGAGATAAGATTTTTGCTTAAGTCTTAGCAATTTGTCTTAGCATTTTGCTTGTCTAAGAAATCTTCCCTAACGATATTCTATAAACTTTAAGACATTTGTCTCAAGTCAGGCGATATGGCTAAGCCAAAGTCTCAAATTCTATGACCTTCAGTGACCTTCTTAATGATAAATTGCTGCAGAGGTCACTGCAACAAACTTGCAAAAATGCGACTAAAGTTGTTTTTTCTTAAAAATTTGGATTTTATTGGAACTAATTACAACTATTGTAGTAAGAGAAGAGCATTCATCACACATATATGGTAAGAATTTTTAATTCTACTTATCTATATTTTTGTTAATTACCAAAACATTTCAATCCCAAACCGAGTGACTTGCACAGTTTTTTTCTGTATCAGTCCCATATATTACTTTTCATGTATTGTTTGTCAAAATATAAATTGAATATATTCTTCTCGACATCTTTACTCTAACTTCAGTCTAAGTATACCTAGGCCCCCTATGGGAAAACTTTTGAGACTAGTCTTGGGTCTAACATTAGGCCTCGATCTAGTCTAGGCCCAATTACATGTAGATCTATAATATCCGTCTGTTTGGAGGATAATTAAACAGTGTTTTTTACTTTTTTTTTACTAGGCCTAGGGCCTAGGCCTAGTTTCATGAAGGCTGCAAAACGTAACTTTGTTAGTCTAGACTCTAGTGGCAATGCATGCCATAGACATAGTGGAGCAACCGAGACTGAAGCTATATAGGCCCTAATAGTATATTAATACATCATATAGACCTATATTAGTATTGGCCTAGGCCTAGAACAACATTCAGGACTTAGCCTGGCTTAGCCTTACTTAGGACAGGGATAGATTTAGGGCCTACATGTACTAGAATAGATCTGACTTAGTCTAGAGTTAGGCGGTTAGGCCTAGCCCGAGACCAAAAGCTTCTGTCTCCGACTGTATTTTGGTTTTTCAGCTAAACTACGAGTACGACACTCAACAGTCTAACAACATTACGTTGGCCTAGACCCTAATCTCACCAATGATATGACAGTAAATGTCAGAAACTTTTAAATAAATTCCCAGAAACGACGGTTATTCCTGTCTACAGTGCTACTGCTAGGCCTATCGCTATGCATTGCTTGCCAACTACGCCTAAACTTAGATCTAGGCCTAGTCCTGACCTAGACATCTATGTAGATTCTAAGTAGATCTAGGCCTAGGTCTACTTCTGTTTTAGGTCCATATGTTTGTTTGGAGGAGTTCTTAATTTATACATTTGGGGAGTTTGTTTAGATCTAGGTTTCTAGAAAACAGGCCTAAAAAGTAAAGCCTAGACAGTAGACCAACAGCTCAGTCTAGACTGGGGCCTAGATTAATATAAAAATTTACTTCAGGTCTAGGGCCTAGGCGGCCTAGCCTATTATGGCTATACTTTCTTCTATTCATTCTGGATTCTATTTTTAGCCTAGCCGGTAGCCCTAACGTTAGGACTGGCTGATCTAGTCAGACTAGTCTACTGTTTGATCTAGAATCTCTAACGTAGGCCTAGATCTAGACGAAAAATAAGACTAAAAGCTAGACCCTATCTAGACCTAGTAGAAGTAGAACTATAACAATCTAGGTGTTAATAGTTTTAGGTCGAGATCTAAATTAGAGACTTGTAGACTTGATCAAAATATAGATTCTAGGCCTAGTTCTAAAAAATAGTAAATGTAGGTTATTCTATATTTATCTAACAGTAGGCCTGAAAAAGGAAGCAGGCTAGGGATCTAGCATTAAGTTGAATCCAGCCAAATGTGAATTTCTTCTTTTTGGCTCCAAAGTACCGGTACATCTTAGTAAAATCCACATCGACTCAATCTCATTTTCTGGCCTCACTGTAAATCTGTCAAGTTCTTGTCGTAATCTCGGTATAGTTTTTGATTCTCACATGTCTAATCACATTTCTTTTATTTGTATATCAGTTCGCTACCAATTGCGAAATATTGGTTTTATTAGGAAATACTTGTCTCGACCGGCCACAGAAAAATTTGTTCACGCAACAAATTTTCCAATATAGACTATAACTATGTCTTGCAGATCTATACCTCAAAATCAATGTGTGAGCCAACTTTTATAAGAATTGGTTGAGAACTATAAAGGGTTTCAAACCACAAGATTTTCACCTAATTTCATTATATAATATGTTGTTACCTTTGGCAACACGATTTCTGATACAGACAAAAAATATTCTTGCACACTTTCAACTCAAGACTGATGTGTGTGCCAAATTTCATGAGCATTGGTTGAAAAAGATGAAGGAGTTCGAACTACAAGATTTTCGTTAAATAATATTTCGTTACCATGGCAACATGATTTTTTATACAGGCAAAAATATGTCTTAGACATCTTCAACTCAAGACTAATGTGTATGTCAAGTTTTTAGGAGAATAGACCAGTTGAAAACTGATAAAGTAATTCAATCACAAGATTTTCATTTATTTTTGGAATTTTTTTGTTACCATGGCAACACAATTTTTTATATAGGCATAAAATATGTTTTGCACATCTTCACATCAAGACTAATGTTTGTGCCACATTTAATGAAAATTGGTTAAAAACTGAGGAAGTAGTTGGAACAGCAAGATTTATACATAATTTTTGCCAATATATACCGTTACCATGGCAACATAAATTCCGACACATGCATAAATGTGTCTTGAACATCTTTTCCTCAAATCCAATGTGTGAGCCAACTTTCATGAGAATTGGTAGAAAATTAATGAAGTATTTTAAATGGTAAAATTTTGGCCATAATATATTGTTACCATGGCAACACAATTTCTGAAAAAGAAAAACATTTTCCACCTCCTTACCTTAAGACCAATGTGTGTTCAAAATTTCATGAAAATCGGTTTAAAAAATGAGGCAGGAGCTCGAAATGCAATATAGGTATAAATTCTAAAAATTTTGTTGGCTGAATTACCTTGAAACTAATACAATTAAGACAACTCACAGCTGTCTTAAAGTTAGGGCTAAATTCTTAGCCATGTTGTATTTATGAAATACAGACTCTGCAGTTTTAAGAAAAGTTACTTAGCCATTCACCCTATATCTGTCTTAGTTGCGCAAAACCTGTTAGCCAAATTCTAAGACAAAATTCTTAGCCAATTCTTTATGGAATACGCGTTTTGGCTAAGAGTTTTGTCTTAGACAGAAAAATAAGACAAAATGCTTAGATTTTTGACTTAAGCATGCTTATCTCGTTTATGGAATACGGGCCCTGAACTATAGAACAAAGACACCGGTAAATAATTTGCTCTCCTTGTAGGTGCACTTATCGCTGGTTTAAAAAAAACTTTTTTTAAATGCATTCTCTGCAAAACTAACTTTCGCATTGAAGTGCGCAAAGAGGACGGTTCGTGGTGCGTGCGACGAAATAATACTAATATTAATAAAATAATACAAACGTTATTAGAATGTTAATTCTTTGATATGTGACATACAAGCAGCTTCCCTGTATATCGTATGGCAAAAATCATAAAAAAATCGTTTTCTCATAAAAATGAAAACTGTTTTTTTTTGTGCCTATACAGTATACCAATTCAAAAATCATCTCACACGCGTTTTTAAAAAGAAAATAGAAAAAAGTCATCACGAAGCATTAAAAAGGAATAAATTTATGCATTTATATCTTAAAACACATGGCGCAACTGCTCGTTTATGACATCACAAATTAAAAACTTCAAATTCTAATATCTTTCTTCAATAGATTCTCCTCAAACCGTCACCAATGTTTTTATGATTTTTTTCTGCTATTTTACAACAAAGTTTTTGTCAGAGTGAACTTCCCCTTTAAAAGCACCTGCAGCGTTCTTTGCAGTATACGTGTTGATACTTGAGACATGGCCACACCGCCCGAGCGTCGTTGGAGCGGTCGTGGAGCAGAGAAAAAAAAATCATCCCTTTTTCCCCAAATTTTGTGAGCGAAATTCGACCCTCTTTCTCTACCGCTCCACGACCGCTCCAACAACGCTCGGGCGGTGTGACTAGGCCTTAAGAGGGGATAGAGTGGGGCATGGCTATCCTTATTAAAGGACAAGTCCACCTCAACAAAAACTTGATTTGAATAAAAAGGGAAAATTCAACAAGTATAACACTGAAAATTTCATCAAAATCGGATGTAAAATAAGAAACTTATGGCATTTTAAAGTTTCGCTTATTTTCAACAAAATAGTTATATGAACGAGCCAGTTACATCCAAATGAGAGAGTCGATGATGTCGCTCACTCACTATTTCTTTTATTTTTTATTGTTTGAATTATACAATATTTCAATTTTTACGAATTTGAGATTAGGACCTCCTTGCCTGAAGCCCAAAATGTTAAAATAATGGAATTCCACGTGTTCAGGCAGGAATGAAACTTCATTTCACATGACAATGATGAGAAAATAAAAATATTTCATATTTCATATAATAAAATACAATAGAAAAAGTGAGTGGGTGATGTCATTAACTCTCTCATTTGGATGTAACTGGCTCGTTCATATAACTATTTTGTTGAAAATAAGCGAATTTTTGAAATGTCATAACTTTCTTATTTTACATCCGATTTTGATGAAATTTTCAGCATTGTGCTTGTCTGATTTTTCTCTATTGATTCAAATCAACATTTTTCTGAGGTGGACTTGACCTTTAAAGTTGTTTTGATTTAGTTTAATTTCATCACACTCTTAATTTCAATTTTTGCTTCAGTCCAATTGAATACAATATCCATTTCTTTAGGTTTGTTATATGTAAAAATTGAATTGTTTACATTACGATTCTTTATCTCATGATGTGATACACAGTCATGTTGTACGTTGTGATGTTTTTAATGTTGGAATAAGATAAGATGATTTCCATTGGGGCCGTGTGGAACATACAATTGACAAAATAAACATTTTAGAATCAGTGTTTAACAAACAATATATATATGGAACAGAAGCATCAATGAAATATTACGAGGCAATCATTAAAACGTGAAGAGGAGGGGAGGAGAAGAAAAAAAGGAAGAAGAAGAAGAGAAAAGTGAGAGGAAGAAGAAAAAGACAACAGAGAAGATAACAGAAGAAGAAAAGAACAAGAAGAAAAACAATAAAAATGATAGTAAGAAAAAGACGAAGAAATTATATACCGTTCTCAAAAACATCAATAACTTACAACATGAAACATATATCGGTAAATGGAACAAAGCGGTGCATACATGGTAACAGTAAATGTGTATACATGGTAAAGTAAAATGTCAAAGTAATACATGTTTCTATAATGGACAACCGAGCACAAGAAAATGAATACAAGTCATGATTTATCAATGATAAAAGCTGAACATATAAAAATGACTGGAAAACGTATAACTAAACATGCACTGAAAATAATTATAAAGCATTAAAAACCTGGTTAATACTGATGCCATATAAAAGCGAAACATACGAAACGATTGGAAATGGAAAGTAATACATGTACTGGGGACAGAAAAAAGAAATTGTCTGTTGACGTTTTTTGATGTTTGATAAAAACAATATGATAATAAATATGATATAATTATGATAAGCATTATCATGAATATCATTTTTAAATGTTATGTTATTCCGTAATTTGAATGGAAAAATAACTTTATTTGTTTGAAAGAATAATGAAGGAATGACAATTTAAGCTTTGAAAAGAAAGGCTAAACAAAATATATTCAGGGATCCGTAAATGTACATACCTCGTGGTCCATCTTTCTTGACGACATCGACCATGATGGGGAAAGCTTGGCTGAATTGGGGTATCGCGATGCAGCAACTAGCCGCATGGCCCCCCATGGTCTCTGACCGAAAGCTGTCTACACGATGAGGCGGTAGATGATATCGCTCTGTCATAGGGTCGAGATCGACGATGGAGGACGTCGTCATCACGCCCAACCATTCCCGAACATACCTGTTGGTGAGCATATCAAAGAGAATGGCCTTTAGACCTACATTTTGACGATCACCTTCGAGAGGGGTACTACAGTCTTGAATAGCTTTGAATATTGGAAGTTTTAGGTTTCTGTTATTCATCAATATTTGTCTCTTTTTGAAGACATGTTGTTGTTCTTAATAGGATTTTTGTATTTTGTACGCACGCATGTCGTTTTTTAATTTTTTTTTAAAGATAGTGAGTTTATTAAGAAACGCAAAATATTTCCAATAGAGCACGGCAGATTTGACACCGATTTATACCCTTCCACTGAAATCAAAGTGACTTGTGAGACCTGGGGCCCGTTGCAGAAAGAGTTGCGTTTAAACGCAAGTCCCAAATGCGCGCTGTTGATTGGTTGAAAATCAAGTTGCGCATGATTCTTAGAGTTGCGATTGATTGCAACTCTTTCTGCAACGGGACCCTGTATTCCGGACCCCTTTATAAAAATAGAAAAGAAACGGATGGGTGGGTTTCACAGACGTATTTCAATCAGGGCCCGTCTCACAAAGAGTTACAATTGATCCAATCAATCATAACTCTATGGCAATCAAACTATGTCATAATTTTTTCCTTCAGGAAATTTGCACAATGTCCTTTGAAACCAAAAGTAGCATACTAAATTTTCAGGAAAACTATGAATATACATCATAGTTACAAAATATTTTAAACAAACATGTAGATGGTGACACTGCTGGCCGTGCATAGTTGCGATTGATCGGATCAATCGTATCTCTTTGTAAGACGGGGCAGAGATATGATCATTTAAATCTTGAACTGACCTTCATGTACGTCACCATTCAAAAGACATACCTCCGTCTTAAACCGCGACCCTCCCCCTTGAAAGCTGGACAAGCTGGATTTCTTTTCACACGCGAATCTTGAATTATCATCGTAATGATGATTTTGACTTTAGAATCCTCGGACCATTCACACGGAAAATTCGTACCGCAATTTGAGTGAAACTTGAAACTAGAATTCACCTTCGGAGTAGGATTTGAATTCGCGAAGTTGATTAGCGTTCGTGATTCTAGTTTGGTTTCACACGAAAACAAAAAACTTTGTCATGCTTATTTTTCACTGGAATCATCATTCAAATTAGGATTTTTTTTACCGTGTGAAAGGGCGGCATGTACGTTGAATGTTATAACTTCACACAGCTCAGCAGATGTATGTTTACAATAAGCCAGTTCGTAGTTCCTTTCTGCGCATGATCAAAAGATTCTACGCATGATCAGAAGAAGGTCATTTGTACTAAAGTGACATGGTGGTTTAAAATCTAATGAGATAAGCACCAACTGTGATATCTTGATTATTCATGTATTCTTTTGAATTGTGGTTTTCATTTACATCCACAAAAACAACAATGCGTACGAACGACTGGTATTTCACAATTTGCCAAGTACATTGTGCAAAATGCTATGATATGCATTCAGAGTAGGAATGCAACAAATACCTTCATAAAGTGTTCACTGGTGTGCTATTCTAGTCACCTGGTCTATTCAATTTCTTTATCATGCTATGTAAGGCAAGCTTATAATATCTTGCTTTGAAATCTGTCTATCATAATGAAATAAATGAAAGGTCATTTGACCAAAATTGTCCATGAAGTAACTACGAACTGGTATATAGAATACATGCATTATTTCATACAATACCTTTAAATTGTCTTCCATTTGCTGGTGACGCTGCAGCCTGCCTGACAGTGCATATTTTATATTGACTACCGCATGTAAACAGGTGTTTAGCTCTGGCAAACGAGACACCACTTTCCCTCATGCGCATTATTAGAAACAAGCTTGCATATGCGCATCCAGGGGCCCCCCTATTGGCGGAGCGCTAAAAAAGGGGGAAAAAGAAAGACAAAAAGATGGATAAGAGAGGAGTAAAACGAAGAGGATGAAGACGAGTGAATAAAATAAGATGAGGGGAAGACTTGGATAATAAAAAGAATCTTTCATGTCACTTTATAAAATTTTCGCGCGCGCTTCGCGCTCGCATTGCCTGTTAGGTGATTTTCATATCTTGTTCAATATGGAGTTTAAATATCAAGTTTGGAGGTCAATATACAAAACATATTTCATCTCGGAAATCGAACTTACATTGGTTTGTGTGCTTTGCAAATTGATTTTAAAAGTGCTTTGTAAAATGTCAGCTTTGTGATCTAAATATTACCATTTTTTGCTCGCGCTGTGCGCTCGCAGATTTCGAATGATCAGGTGCCTATTATTTTCATGTATTCCTTAAAAAGTAAAAAAAAAAAATCCCATTTCAGGTCTGATTGTCAAAAGTATCAGCTAGCGCGGCACGCTCGCATTTTTATCAGCGAGTTATGTTGATTATTGATTATACAACAAACTAAAAACCACCTTTTCATGACAGTACATAAAAAATTTAGGCTCGCAATTTGCGCTCGCATTAATGGTTAAAAATATATTAACTGATCCATCCTACTTATGATCATAGAAGTGCGATAAATGTCCAGTTTTCAGGCCATAATATCATCAGATTTGCGTCCTCATTAGGCATTAATGAATAAGATATTAATTTAAT
Organism: Lytechinus variegatus; assembly: GCF_018143015.1. Lineage (NCBI taxonomy): Eukaryota > Metazoa > Echinodermata > Echinoidea > Temnopleuroida > Toxopneustidae > Lytechinus > Lytechinus variegatus. The sequence continues at coordinate 34,503,798 of NC_054743.1, read as the reverse complement.
GATTGAAATGTCCCTTTTTGTTTATCTTGTGCGTAGCAGGAGGAATAGGAAGACAGTCATCTTTTTCATTTTCATATGACATGTCCTAAGGATGTCCTGGTCCTATGTCAAAACTCAATGTGATTATAATGAAAAATATCAGCTCTTTATTAAGTGCAATCCATGTCCACCTCACAATTTTCCTACAAAGTGCTTGAAAAATAGAGGCTGAAATTAACCTTTTTTCGGATCGGAATATCAAATAGTGTAAGCTCGCGGTTCGCGCTCGCTTTGATTTTCATTAAAAAAAATGTATTTACAATGCCTATATACTGTGCGTATCAAAAAAAAAGTTTACACTTTGAAAAAGCCCTGGGAATTAAAAAATATACAACATGTGGGTAATTTTTTCACATGTAATCTTGGGTTTGGGTCTCATATATCCAATGGAAGTAAAAGTTTTGACATAATATTACACTTGAGTGAGCACTGCCCATTTTGGTAAAGCTCGCAGAAATCTGTTTGCGCAGAAATGCTCGTTTTCACGCTGTGTCAAGGGGAAAGGGCGAAATCAAACTTACCCTGCAAAACATTTCTCATACATTTCCCTTGCACTTTTAGTCAACTGAATATTAACGTATACATTTAAACATTTTGTAACAATTTTGCCACCCAAATAAGCACAACCTTTACCATTTTTGTGCCAGCTGGATCTGATGACATAACTGAATCTGAACAAACGTTTATATCACACATTTCCAGCATTTTTCACTGAGGTTTTATCATGTAAAGTGGGTTTACATTTCACTTTTCATTCAATACTTGCTTCTCCACACTTTTCCCAAGCTTGACAATGATTAACAAAATGAAAATCAATCCTAAGCCATTTCATGTAAATCACATCTCAGTGTAAAGAAAATGCCGTCACGATGGCCTCAGCGTGTGGGGGAGTTGGGTGGGGCGCAATGCACTCTTCGAAGTGTTTTGGGCAAGGAAACAAATAAAAAAGGGTAAAAGATATCTTCTAATCAATTTTAATAGCTAAATTCAACGTGTACTTCATGATTAAGGTTTACTTTTATTCGCATAACTATTTCATAGTTCTGCGCAAATAATTTTTCTCTAACTTTTCAAAAGTAAGTGGTGCTCACTCAAGCGGAAATATTTTTTGACAGTTATATCATCATTTGCTTAAATGGATCTGTACCTATGTTAAAATGTGGAAAAATCTTCAGGATATCACAAATGTAAAATTTTACAGGACTTTTTCTAAGTGTAAACTTTTTTTTGATACGCACTGTAGATTCTAGGTCTGAATATGAAACACGCGCGCGCATGTTTATTCAGATACTCAACTTGTTCTCTATTTAAATCATTATCCAGTTTCAGATCACAATATCAAAAATCTTCTGCCCGCACTTTGTGCTCGCATTATTAATGTAGGAAGATCCCCTATTACTCATTCTTTTCATAATTTACAAAACATGAAAAGGGTGTCCCGTTTCTAGGTCTAAATCTCGATTTTTTCCGCTCGCGTTTCGCGCTCGCATAGATATAGCTATCCTGTTCACGATTACAAAAATTTATTAAAATATTCCATTCTTTATGTATAAATGTCAAAAATTTTCAGCTCGCGCTCGTATTATTTGATTGTTGAAATACTAACCTCTTCATGGCTAAGTGCAAGCAGATCTTAACAGGTACATTTTGGATCAGTTAAAAACGTCCACAAAAATATTCTGCTCGCATTATTAATGTAAGGAAGATCCCAATTACTCATCCTTTTCATTATTTAGAAAACATGAATAGAGCGTCTCGTTCAGTAGGTCTAAATCTCAAAATTTTCCGCTCGCATCAATTGTTAAGTTACCTACCTATTGTGTTTAAGTTACAAAAAGTGCTTAGAATTTCCATTCTTTAGGTAATAATGTCCTAAAAATTTCAGCTCACGCTTAATATGTAGCGTCAGCATGGCAAACTGCATGCAGTTTGTAACAGGTACCTTTTTCATCAATTCATTTTCTGCTCGCGCTTCGCGCACGTAGTAATTATTTAGTTGCATACATAGGCCTATCTTTTTCAGGAAAACAAACATTGCCCAGAATATTCAAATTTTAGGAAAAATACACAAGATTTCAAGATTTCAAAAAAAAAAGCATCGCGCTCGCATTGCATAAATAAGGATTATGATGTTATATTTATGTTGATTTACAAGAATAAAACTAAGAAGTGACTATTTGGACTACCCCCCTTCAAAGAGACCAAAAGTCATCTTCGAGCGTCCGATAGGGGAAAATATGGCTGAAATTTTTTTTTACCCCCCCCCCTATTGGCGAAGGCTTGATCCTCCCCTGAGCTTGGACTAGTGGGTTAGGATGGCACATGAATTTTAATGTTTATTGCAAATCTTCAACCCCTCCTCCACAAAAAAACCCTTAGTTGTTAAATATAATTCCCTCAATTATTTTAATTAAAATTATAAAACTGCCCCAAGCTCCCGATAAATCACTGTCCCTTGACTTTTCGCTCCGTCTTATCTACTTTATAATTTCACATACCCTCTCTCGCGTAAAAATGAAATATTACTGCCCTGTATGATATACACATATACCACGTAATCACGACATGGAAGCTAGCAAGCTACCTCTCTTTCAGGTTAGCTACATCAGCTATCTCCTGTGAAGTCATGGGTGTGTCATGGTTATCCACAAGGACTTTGAAAAGACCGGTCTTGAAGCCAAATGCGATGGAAATCCCAATGAATGATCCGCTCACGATACCGAAGATTCTGGAGGAAAACTCCTCCGCCGTCTCTTTGGTCTGTTTGTCTGCCATTTTCAGGAGAATTGACCGTCACCTTGCTAAACCAGCACGAATTTGAACAGAGCGTGAACTTGAATTCGAGTTAAATAGACTTCGATCTGTACGTGCAGCAGATACAGGGAGGCATGTAGCGCGGCTGGCTTGAGCGTGTACGTGAGGTCAAAGATGCCGAGCAAATAGTCTCCATTTACGAAGACTGGGGGGACTGGGGAGTAAAAAAAATCTTTCTCACTATGATAATGGTGAATGTACACCAGGCAACGAGTCGTTTTTTTCGGCCATGAAATATTATGAATACTAAGACTAGTGTCAAATTATCTGTTTAGATGGTTTCATAATAACGAGCTTCGATTGGACATAATAAAATATCATGTCTACTATATTTAGGGGAGGGATCGATGCAGGCCGCGTTTCCCTGGTTTGCCATGGAAGAGGGTGGGGGGGGGGGGGTTATAGAGGGTGGATGTTACTTTCATACTCATTCAGTTTTATTTGATTCCATTGTGTCGCTATAAATTCATTTTTTCTTATATTTGTATTTTTTCTTCTTCAGACTAGATACTTACCTAGTTCTAGATGATTTGATTATTATATTCAAGGTAATTTTTGTACATTTTGTTGTATTATGAATAAATATTTGACTTTGTGAACAGTGTTTTTGATGATATTGTAACATTTTCCAAAGTACTATTCCTTGTATGACTTTGAACTGAATGATTTTGATAAATATTGTACCTTTTCTGTTTTCTCTCTCTTTTTTTACAACTGCATTAAAAATCCACCCCCGTGGCGACGCCCCTCAACTCGTTATAAATGATAAATTTTCTGGGAGGCATTGTTCTCATAAAAGAGATGAATTAAAGTTGATGCTGTTTTCTGCTTCATTTTTTGTCTGTCAGTTGCCATGAGTCATATCAAACTTTGTTATTTCGTGATTAACTTTAACATAACTTCAATAGTGTCTACCGTACATGTATGTCCTATTCCTTTATACCAAACTGTTCACAATTTGCATCTATTATTATAAGCAATTAAATCATTTTGGTTAATGCATGTGACTTTGACTTCTTCATAAATTTTCAATGTTTTTAACGCCATGAGTCTTGAAAGTATTGGTAATGGTAATGGCCATGCTAATGCTAATGGTTTATTGAAAATTAATTCGCAGCCACAGGCTGAATTGTAGAATATTTTACAAAGCAAGTACAAGAATATACAATAATCAATAACTGCATAATGGCACAATGCTTAAGGAATTAAAATGAATATAGGTGCAGTCAGTTTTTATTATTAGCACCTAAACCTCTATGTTTAAATTTGACTACTGATGATTTCTCTATCAATAATGCCATGAGACTTGAAAGTGTGTGTGGGTGTGTGTGTGAGTGTTGTTGTGTTGTGTTGTAGGTACCATGGCCGAGTGGTCTAAGGCGCCTGGCTATACATGAAAAAGCCCGGAGTTCGATCCCCGGCCGCGGCAGCTATGGCACTTAATCCACAATGCTCTTTTATCTTGCTTTCAAATTAAAAAAAAAAAGTTGAAAACTTTTTTTTTTAAACAAAAAACAAAAAGTTGTGTGTTTGTGTGGGAGGGGGGGGGGGTGTCGCATCCACACAACCTCCCTTTAGCGACGGTCCTGCTCTTGACTCTGAACGCAATCGAACATGTCGAAATGCCAGTAAAATCTTCCGCTCACAGTATCGGTGATTCGGGAAGAAAACTGCTTCCGCCTCTCACTGGCATATTTTCCCGCCATTATCGTTATTTCATTGATAAATCCACCCTGTTGAAAAGAAATCGATTGTGACACGTTGCATTAATGTAATCTGCTTTGCTGAGTCATGTCCAAGGTTCAAGTTTTTTTTTCAAGTCATGAAGGTCCTCCATGTTTGGAGTGCCGGCCCTGGGATGCAGAGATTGTCCCCGATGATATTCCATGGGGCAAAGACAAACATTAAGGCAGCTGAGGTTTGAGCACCGTGGGATCGTTTTTTGAAGAAAAAAAAATTGTGAGAAAGTCACAAAGGGCAGACATTTGAACGAAATTTGAGAAGGAAACTTTAACATTTTGGGGGTATTTTTCATTTAATTAAAAAAAAAATTACATATTATTTTAAATTTTTGATTTTTTTTATTTAGTATTTCATTTTATTTATTTATTCATTAATTTCTATTTATTCATTTATCTATTTTAAAAATTATCATTATTATTATATATTTTTTTGAGGGGGGGAGGTATCTCAAAGTCCATATTTTTTATTTCATTGTTCGAAATAGACACTAGAAATGAAATACTCCGAAAATTTGTTTTGCCCAATTGATCGTGGGCCCGGCAGCCGCTGTGCAGCGCCAGATCGACGAGGCTATGTCCCTTGAATTGTTGAACGCCAAACAGGGTAGCAGCAACTCCCATCTTTTAACGTCTTTTGGTCTGACGCGGCCGGGGTTTGAACCCCCGACCTCCCGGTTGTGAGACGGACGTTCTACCAACTGAGCCAACACTCCGGTTCTATCCAGCTCCCAAGCACACACAAACTCATATTGGTCAAAACCTCTATTCAAATTTGCATTCCCTCATGTCAACAGTGTTAAAAGGTCTTCATGTTAATGTGTACTCAATTAATAACGTGCTTGTCGGATGGCAAGGACATGTGGTGACATTTCGTTTGTGTACATGCCTAAATAAATTCAACCAAAATCTATTTTTGAAGGCTCCCGTCATTGAAGGCATTGTCTAACATTTATTTAACATTTGAATAATTATGTAATGCAAGGTCCCATCCGCTACCTATGTAGGTTTCAGTTTCAGTTTTATTTTTTTCTCATTTTCAACAAAACAGTTGACAAAATCCATCATAAATACAATTATAACAATTGAAATGTAATAAAGAAACATGTAACGCAATTATACATTAGAAACCTCAATATGGATCATGAAATATATGTAGCTGAAAATAACATGCTGGAAACGGAGAGGTCCGCTGTGAAGCTGTGCTTGTAAATCGTGGACGCCTCAAATCAAATTATTCATAAATATTAAATTACGTAATTAAAATAATTATAGTGGCCAAAAGAGATGAAGAAAAATGTGAAATAAATGAAATAATGCATGAAATTAGTAATTTACCAAGAATAACGAGGATAGACGATGAGGAGAACATATCTGCATGTGGACTAAAATAAGAAAATGTTCACACGTGATGTATAACGAGTATGAAGTAAGCGAGCAAAGGAAACGGATCAAAGTTTATGCCTGGTTGAGAAGTGGTGAGGAGTTCTTCGAATACCAACAACAATAACAATGACCGTAGTAATATAGATAATAATGATGTTAATGATATTGATAATCACAATAATAATAGTAATCATGATACTAATAACAAAAATAATCATGATAATAGTGGTATTGACAATAAAAGAAAGGGCAATCTAAGTACAACAAGGAGAGCTAGGTTTTATACGTGATTATGTTGCAAGCATGAATCCGTGCAAAAATAATGTACCTGAAAATTATTTATTAATTATTTATGTCTCAAAAAAAAAAATATTTGAATAAAAATCCGGAACACTATCCAGATATTATTTCGATATACATGTACATAATACAAGCGTTAGAATTGAAATGCTCAGCACGGAAATAAAATGATATTTCAGGCCCGTAAACAGGATTTTGCAAGGGGTGCGTATAGGTCAAGAAAATTTACTCTTTGTGGCTGATAGTTTACTGACCTTGTATATAGTATGGACTTCGGGGAGTGTTTTACGAATGACATCAATGAAAACGCATAATTATATAAAATTTAACCGTATAAAGTCAATTGCATCGATTCACGGTATTAATGCTTACTATTAACAATGTATCTCAATAAACAATCATTGCGAACGCGCAAAAGACAAGGTTATTTTTTTTACATTTCCGATCTAAACAAGTGGACATTCTTAGCAGTTTTTCGTAACCATTAACATGATGCCCCAAAAGACTTCAGCCCGTCGCCCAGCAACATGTATAATATAAATACGCGTAATTAATTATGGCGAATTATTAATTAAGCTTGCGCGAGACTTGAGTGTAGATGCGGTGAGGGCATGGGGGTGGGGTACACTCTAAAAAATATTGGGTAAAAGTGCTCCTTGGGGGTAATTATGTGTCCAACCAACATTAGGAATTTCTTTTGGGCATTTTTATTTATCCAGTGTGATGAAAACTTTGCCCATTCTAAAGTAATTGCTGTTTATTCTTAAGCTTTCTGGGCAATATGCTTCCCGCATTGGGTAAAATACTGCTCCAAATTGGTTGAACACATAATTACCCTCGTGCTGGTAAAAAGAATTACCCAATATTTATCAGCACAAAGGCTCTTTATATATTATCTTTCTTAAAGTTACACATGCGTATGTGAGTTCAAAATTATTCGATTTTTTTTAAGGCTTCCGCTGATGTGGTTTACGGTACACAATGTGGAGTCTTATTGAAACAGTGGAAAGAAGAAGAAGAAAGGGAAAGAAATTGATAGGCGAGAAAGTGGAAATTTGAGAGGAGAGTAGTCCTGAAAAGGACTGTAAAACGAGAAGAGATTGATGAGTTGAAAAAGCTTCAGTAGTAGGATGGATGAGGAGGTGCTGGCTCGAGTCGGCGAGTAGAGATGATGAGCAGAAGCAGTAGAGAGACTCGATGTTTCGGGCAGGTTGACTGTCCGTTCAAGAAAGATTACTCTACTCTCAAATTTCCACTTTCTCGCCTATCCATTTCTTTCTTTTTCGTTTCTTCTTCTTCTATCCACTATTTCTATAATACTCCACATGGTGTACCGTAAACCACATCGGCGATTGTACATGCCACCATGCAAACCTTCAAACAACATCTTTTTAAGGCTTCTTATCAAATTCCCTGTCACACAAGCGGAATCGGCCTGAATAAAATGACTGCTTTCGACCATTAGCTGGTCAAGTTTTCTTTTCCTCTCGCAACCCAGCTCTCCCGACATGTTCCATTATGTTTTGAATGCTGCTGGCATGGCTGGTCACTTGGAAGAAATGCATTCAGAATGCAGTATACGAATGTATGTACGAATATCGTCGGACAGTCTTCCCACAAACAAAATGATATGGTATTCGCGGGGCGGCCACAAGAAGGGGCCCCATTATTTTGAATGCACACACAGTAAGAATTCTTAGATTACCCCTCGAATGTCAAAGAACGAACCACAAATTTGAAAACTGACCCCCAAGTGTGGCCTACTTCGCCTCTTGTGTGACCAGTGTGTTTCCCGGTCAATTATCTGTAGGGGAAGGCGGGGTAAGTTGTGACAGTTTTTGCTTTTGGCATGTTAGAATTGATATGATTAATAATCTTGTCGAAATAAGTACCTTGCCTTGAAATTTAATTCTTCTGAAATATTTTCCACCTACATATAACTTTCTATCCCCACACTGAAAGTCATCGTGACCTTTGAAAAAAACAATGTCAAATGGCTCAACTTGCCCCATATATGGGGTAAGTTTGAGCCACCTTCTGGGGTAAGTTGAGCCACAAAAACTATGTACAAAATGTATGAGGGAAGAACCAGCATGTCAATATTTTGTTTAAAGTCTTTTCACTTGCTAATTCTCTATAAATACTAACATCCTTTAAAAGGAAAAGAGCATTCATGTAAATTTGCTCCTTTCAGCCAGCATTTCAATCGATTTTTATGGTTTGTTTGTTTTTTAAGATACATTACCATAGGAATTAAAATGGCTCAACTTGCCCCATGCTGTTTGGCTCAACTTACCCCAGTCCGAACTTAGTGCGATAATTTTGTATCCACACATTTATTATGCTTCCATCATATAAAAGACTATGACAAGAATGAAGATCCATACCTGGACTTATAATGTTGTTATCATGTCTTTATTATATTTAAAGACGTGTGTGTTTATAAAGCACTTATCTATTTCACACTCTTTTTTACTTTTTTGGCTGAAATTCATATTTTTCCCTCTAAAAAACTACTTTTTGTTTCAAAGTTGAAAACAATATGGTGGGGTTAGGGGTTATGCTATGGGTCATCAATACATGACACCACCACAATGTCTGACTCATTCATTATTGGCCTGGGGCTGGTGGCTCAACTTGCCCCTATGCTCAACTTACCCCGCCTTCCCCTATTTAAACTTCAGTTTGGTGAATTCGAAATTACACGCGATTGTTCCCGATATTTTTTCCATTCCTTTTGATTTCGAATAAGTGATGGGGCCTTTGAAATACATTCTTGTGCAAAAGTGGACCTTTGAATATCCGAGGGCCGGAGGTGGGGGGGGGGGATACGCAGCACTCAACGTACGTACCTCTCCCCTTCCCCGGCTATGGACCTGGTTTCTAGCGACAAATATCTCGTTTCAGTACGAAGTTGATTTTGTTTTTCTTCATGGGTGTCTTTTTCTATGTATATGAACAAATACAACACACATCAAATGTCAGTAGATCCAATTCTATCTATCTATCGTTCTATCATATCAACCAATTCGATCAAATATAAATGTATTAATAATTCAGGGGTGGATCCAGAATCCAGGATTTTCCAAACGGGGGGGGGGGGACTTACCCAAGGAAATTTGACAAGTAGAAAAAAGTTTTCAAACAAAAATGAAGTTCGAGTATCCCGCGTAAAATTTGACAAGGGAAAGAAAAAATATTTTCAATAAAAAGCAACATATATACATTAAAAATATTAATCATGACTCTCAAAAGGGGTGCACGGACCGGAAATGCCCCCTGGATCCGCATCTGTCATAATCATTGGATTTCCCTTTTTTTGGAATAAATTTATCATGAGAGCCATCCATATTCATTTGTAATTTATTTGTTTATTTGTTCCCTTTATCTAATCGATTAATTGCATTTATTCATTTATTTACCGACTTATCGATGAACCCATTTTTATGTACCTGGTTACCTATTTTGTCGATATAATATTTTTTCAAAGGAAATGGCATACCTTTTGGCGAATAAGAATTACCATTACGCTGGAATTTTATGGAGATTTGATAAATTATTTCGTATATTTCGTATCTGTGTACACACGTAAGTACTGCTCATGTAAATAGCTTATTGATTTGTTTGATTAAAAAAAAATCAAAATATGTTAGTTTTCATTACTATCATCATAACCGGTAGATAATTTCCTTATTATGTTTTATTCATTCTTTGTGGCAACTGCCATGCAAATAATCTTTCTGCCGAGAGATGGAAAGCAAAGATATAGTCACAGTAGGCCTTCAAAATGAGATACTCACTGCAGATTGAAATTAGATTACAGCGAACTCATTTGCCATCGCTATTTGTACGATTCTTTATCTCCTTATTGAATACATGAAATAAAGATATTTTTTGTATGTAATCAGCTTGCTTCAACATTGTATGGTAATGAAAATGGATGTAGAAATGGGTCGATTTAATCTACTCTCAATCTAATGTCTGTATTCTTGAAATGGTTTCTGAAACTGTATTCTACCTAGTTTTCTTTTTTTTAAATTCAGCTCAATTCAATTGTGAATTTTGTATTTCATTCAAAAGTAGAACAAATTAATATAAATCAGATAGGAATTAGGTGATTGACATTTAAAAGGAAAACAGTGAAAAATGGAGTTAGCAGAAATGGAAATGAGGGGGCTCACCTAAAAGTCATGCTTATAAAGTCTGAATCCCTCTTGAAAATGTAAAGGTGAATGATTGGGGACTTATTATGAGAAACTAAAAAGGAGGAAGAAAAAAAAAAGATTGAGATCAGACTGAGCGGAATTACAGACCAGGGGCCGTTTCATAAAGCTGTTCGTAAGTTAGTGAGCGACTTTAAGTACGACTGGTGAACATTTCTTACGCGCTAAAGCATCGCCAATGAATATAACATTTACCACAAGAAAGGATCACCAGTCGCTCTTCTTCCGAACAGCTTTAGGGAACACCCACCAGATACAGGTTCTATTTACAATTTACAAAATTATGGCGAGAAGGTTTTATCCAGCAAAGGCAGAGGAAAACTGAATATACTACACTGTAAAAACTGTGGTGTTAAAACTGACACCAATTGGTTTTGATAGAGGACCACACCCTGAGGTGTTAAAATTACACCCAAGAGATTGAACATAACATCAAAGAGTGTAAATGTAACAACCAAAGGTGTTGAAATAACACCTATAGGTGTAAAACTAACACCACCAATTTAACACCGGTGTAAAATAGCTGGTGTGGTCCTCTATGTACACCGGTACCACAGTTTTTGCTGTGTATCATTACTTGAAGTGTGTATTGATGGCAAAAGCGCTAGCGTGCTGAGTGTGAGTAATTTTAACCGGTTCATTGTTTCCAGGATGACGTAAATAATTATGGTAATAATGATGACAATGATGATGACCACGCGATGACAGAATGTAGCTCCATATTGTAAAGATTCATCAAATCAATTGAGCATTACACACTTTTCGTGCGTTTTATGCTTAGTATTCCTTGTATCTATGAAAAAAAAAAAAGAACTGAGAAAAATGATAGGACAAGTTGGTTGTAAAGACATCATCAAAAGCATAGACTTATCAATACAAGGTACAGAAAACAAATAATGTAACACTTTTCTAGCAAAATATGGAGGCAGTTTTGGCGCTCTCTGTCACGTCACAATCGACACTATTATCAGATGATAATATCACGGTGATATTGTCACAAAATGATTGCGAACGAGTGCACGGGCAATATTGCACCAAAATGCAATTTTTTAAATATAAGTGCCCTTTTTTGCCTTTGCCCCCCAAACGCAAATACGTTCCGCCGCCCCTGACTATGATATATCACAATCATGAAAAAATTCATTCTCCCAATTATGTTTTATCTCATATTTCTCATCCGCCCACTATTCAATCCTACAAACCCACTGATACCCTAATATTCACATCGTCGTATGTAAAACCAGTCTGTTAAAAGGCCTGCGACCGAGTATGTATACTATACATTTCACTGCAGGCGTACGCAATACAAGTAATTTATACCCCTTTTCATAATTGGCGGTGCTACTGCTTACAACCGTTGCAATAGTGTGCAACATATATTGTGACCAAATGATCGCAAACGATAGCACGTGCGATTGTGAAAGCCCCTTAAGACTGGTATCGGTTGCTGATTGTCAAACGCATCTTATTCCTCATTAGGCACTCGAGCTACACAGTTTGTTCAAGTGAGTCGTATCACATTTGTCTGTTATACAGTAATTTTCCATTCATTTTTGGCAACATACAAAATATTTATATAAGAGTATACAGCTATATCCTTAACCGACAGCAACTGATTAAGTATTGGGATCCAAAAGTTTGAAAAGGCAACTATTCATTCTTAAAATGGTGATTTATTTTATTTTTTTATTAGCGACTACCCGAATGTGTGGGGACTTATCGATTAATTGATTGCTTAATCAGTGAGGTGTCCGTCCCGATGCGATGAGGAGGAGTTTATTTGTATTAGTTATCTCTCTCAAATGGATATTCTGCATTCTTGCTGATGGAGATGACGGTTGAATCACTGTCTACGCTATTGACTGGCATGTCCGAAAACCAAACAGTCATAAAATTAGCAGTGGTCGATGGTGTTAAGATAATGCATGACTTCTTTGTTTTAGCCCAGAAGTATGCCGCGGTATTCGCGTTCAAGTAGTGTCGTCTCATAACCAACATTAAATTGGATTCGTGTCAACTATTAATGAAGAAACTATTTTTTTTAAAGGACAGACAACAGAATGGTTAATGCATATCACTCCGAGAGGAGGTAAATTAGCGGAGCTATGGATAATCCAGGATTTCTTTGTTTCAGGCTAAAACTGTATGCTACAGTATTCGCATTCCAGCACCGTTGTTTTATATCAACCCACACCAAATTACACTGGTTATAACTCGCCATTCGCACACGAAGAAATGATACAAGACGATACTTTTAAGCACAGACAGCAAATTTGGAAGAGCCGGTCCACTGGTGATAAAAAAGCCGTACTATATCCACTTAACGAATAAATTTCATGCTTTACGTCCGGAGTCAGGGGTCTTAGCCCTAGTCTTCGGCATGACGGCCATCCCCGACCTAGCAACGACAGGAGCCAATGCAGTTAACGGTACCGCATTCATCGAAGTCGATCTCAAATGGATAATGGTAGTTTCTGTGGTTCTAAGCTTCATTGGAAATTGCATCAACATCGCTGTCATCCCCCAACTCCATGAGATCTCGGCATCGAGCAGAGTTCTCTTTCTCAGTAGGTCCGCCTTTGAGTTGGTGGTCGCCATTCTCTACACACCGAGCATCCACCCGGCCTTCGTCGGACAATGGGTCTACAGCGATTGGTCGTGTAAGCTGGTCGGATTTCTTTTAGTTTACTCGTTCGGTATGATCGAAGTCTTCGTTGTTTTGATAACGGCAGACCGATTTTTCATCATCTATAAGCCACTTTCATACCCACTGCGGGCAACGCAGTCACTGACAGTCATAACCGTCGCAGGGGCTTAGCGTTTTCTTCTGCCTCTGTCAGATCGCTCTATACCAGACAGCTGGGAATTCTTGGGATATCATCCGATTCAGGGAATATGGAATATGCATGGTGGACTATGCAGAACCTTACTTCGCGCCTTACACGATCGCCGCGATGCTCTTTATCTTTTGCTCAACGGTCGTTATCGTTTTCGTCTACGTAAGCATGACCTGCACGGTACGAAAGCACGTCCGAAGGATCGGCATCCAAAACCAGGCGATGGGTCAACCGCATCGCGTCAGAGAAGGAACAGCGTTAGTTCGGTCAACCGCGGTATCATGCCTCACAGCCGGTCTATTCATGATCTCCTGGGTGCCATATTCCATCTGCGAGGTAATCCCCGCTGTTGGCGGTAAACCGGTGTCGAAGTTTACCTTGACCGTGACCGCGCGGTTGACGTTGTGTAATACATGGTTCAATATATTCATTTACTCTTTCCTGAACCAGGAATTTCGGAGGATTTTGATGAAAGCCGTGAGGAAGGTGAAAGATCGCGTGATAGAGCAAGTTTCGACGTCATCTGTTGGAATGGGGGAAGTTTAATATTGTTACTTTTCAACCTAAGACTGAACAACAAGTGCAATCTACACTGTAAAATGAAGTGCTAATTTAGCACTCGTAGTGCAGTAACTATACAAGCACTGTAAGTGCTGAATTAGCACTTCATTGTTTACAGTGTACTATGTATTTATTAAAAGACTAAGGTGTATATGTCTAAGGATGGTCTTATTGCTGGAAAATGACATATTTTTTCTTTTTATTTCAGCGATGCTAATTGGAGCTAGACTAGAGTCTCGTTTCATAAAGTCTTGTTGTAACAAAGAATGCAAGATTTCTATAACGAATTTACTATCAACCAATCAGAGTGAAGGATTTCAGTAGCTTTTAACCGTTATTGCTTATTTGTTATTATAACAAGTTTTATGAAACGGATCCCAGGGCACTGGGAATGCTTTTTTTAATTAGAGGCTGCTGGTTTGGGGGAAAAAATGGCAAACAAAAGAAGAAAAACAACAATAAAGATTTTCACTCCAGACTGAAGGTGATTTTGGTCAGGAAAATTGAAAAGTAAGAAATGAAGGGTAAAAAAAGCTTTCCATCACAAAGTGAAGGTGGTTTATTTCTGATTTTTAGCATACCTTCCTGCTTTCCAGCACTCCCGCTGTCCTGGGCCTTGAGCTAGACCGAATGATAATCGTTTCACTCAATATCTCATGATGTTACAATATGTGATCTAACTTTGCTCATGCCAGTAATGTGTTCTTTCTAGTACTATGTTGTTGCTATAGCATGAATTATCAAGAATATATATTTATTTCAATGGGAATGTTTGCTGAAATAATTCTATAAGTATCGATATTCTATAGATCATTTAGTTCGAACTATCTCTGTACACACTTAAAATGTTGGGTAACGCATTGTCCATTTTGTTGGGTGATTGGTAAATACATATATATATTCTGGGCCATTATTATCCAATTTAGCAAATTTATCACCCTATTATTAGTTTATATTACCCAATTTGGACAGATAGTATGTTGCCCAGTGATGGTAAAATCGGGCCTTCTTTGCCCAACCTTTTTAAGAGTGTAGGAATTGTTTAAAAGGGGAGGGCATGTGATTTTGCGGTATTTATATTGTTAGCCTTCGGAATCTATTTATGTTATTTCAAAAATGAATAAACCTAAATGATTATTTTACCTCTTCAGGTATCCCTTATAGTACTGCTCTTTTTGCCTTTTATGTAACGTAATCTCCGCATGAAAAAAATTTGGAAACCCTAGTTCCTGAATTATTTTGTTCATTTTCATATCATTTTGTGTGTGTGTGTTTACCGGATTCTCACCTTTACCTAATTACTGGAATGATCAGCCAAGGTTTCCATCACGCGCAGGAACCATTTGAAATAGACTCATCTAATGCATCTAATTAAAAAAAACATATACTCTTTTACCACACAATTAGACACGTTGGATTCTTTATTTACACACACACACACACACACTCACACACACACACACCCTCACACACACACACACACACACACACACACACACACACATATATATATATATATATATATATATATATATATATATATATATATATATATATATATATATATATAAATATATTAAATTATACTAGGCCTACTGTAAAAACGCTGTTTAAAATTTCAAGCACATTGTTTAAGTTCATCATTCTATTGTTGAAACATTTTAAACAAGTTGTTTAAAAAGTTTGAATAAAAGTTCAAGCAAATAATAAACATTTCTTGATTTTAGAGTGATTGCATTTTAGGGTACAGTTAACACATGCTGGGTATTAAATCTTTGATTAAAGACCCTGACCGGTGTAAAAACAATCATATATCAAAAAAAAGGTAATGACCCATACAATACAAATATACCAAAAATATTACATATATCTCCTTCCAATAGTTAAAAATTTCAAAAATAAAAATCAAAGAAACTGCTCCTCTAAATTACGCTTTGATTGAGCACCCCCCACGTCGCCTGGAAATGATGACGTCACGTTGTGTCTGAAGGTTGTGATTCCATAGGTTTGTGTACAAAAGCATCGTTTTTTTTTCCATTTCCATGTTATGAATCCATTTTTTTTCGTTTTTAGACGAAAATGGCACTCAAAATTATTCTCTGTTCAAATTGTTGTAAACCTACAACTATTCACTACCTTTTTTGTGATTTCTTTGTTTGGCTCTTATTGGGCCTAAATTGCTATGTCAGGAAAAGTTGTTATACATAATCTAAATGCAGATAGAATTGAAATCTGCGACAAAAAAGCAGGAAATAAATATGGCAAAAACTAGTCAAAACTGTAGATTTCATAAACTCAAGCTTGTGGGAAAAATATATGTGATATCCCTCTGTGATAGAAGTGAAGACAATGAAATGCGTTATCTGGAAAGCAAAAAAATCACCCAGTTTTTCTGTGTACAGTCCTATGGAATCACGACACTTCTTACACAACGTGACGTCACGGTCTCGAGGCAGTTGAAAAGCACAATAGAGCCTATTTTCTAAACGGGGTTCGAAGCCCGATAATTGGAATATTCTTAAGCAAAATACTCAGCTGGGAAGCGGTGAAAATGCATAAAGCATACCTTGCTGTATTTAGTAGCTTATAAGCTTTCGATTGGTATATAATTTATCAGTTTCATTTTTGGGTCCGGTCTGGATCTTTAACGATATTCGGTACCATCGGTAGTATAGTAAAATTTCATAGCGACCAATGGTTTATGAGATCTTACAGACACAGAACTACTCAGAATACTCAGGAAGGTAGTAAAATTCTTAAGAAAAAACATGCACATGTATAATGTTTGTTGATGGGAATACCATCAATAATTATAATAATAATAGTGCTATTGTATTGATATGAATATTAACAACATAACAAAATAATGATGATAATAATAATATCAATAAGAAGAATAATAGTGATAACAATGTTAATAGCAATAATGATGAGAAAAGGTGCAAGAAAGATATGTTAATGAAAATATTGATAATATAAATAATTATAATTGTAGAAGGATCGGTAAGTAAGATAATGATAATTTTCTGTACGAGTTGCCGAGTTTATTCTATGAATATATTGATGAATTTATAATATGATTAAAAGAAAGTAAAAGAAAAAGAATCCCAGGCGAATTGGAAACATTAAAACCAATGGGATAATGGTATAGACGAATACTAAGGAAAACAGAAAACAATAATGCACATTATTTTATGACAATTCAATTCAATCTGTTTTAATTCCATTCTCGATTTTAACAAGTACATAATTCAATACGAACCTATAACATGTAAAATAAGCAAACGCAACGTGAAAATAAAATGGAGGGGGGGGGGGGGCTGCATAATGAAAGTGCAGTGTATACTTGTAAAGTTTTCCCACACAATTCATAATACAGTAATGCATAACTAGACATGCACATACCGTGGATACGATGTTTGAAGAAACTGATGAATTCCAAATGAGGACTGCTATCCTGTTATTTGAATATGGATAAGAGATGAGGTGAGAGATAGTCAAAGATTGGAGTAGAGATTAAAGATGTAGGTCGGAGGCATGACAACATAGTACATGGAAAGGTATTGACCAGGATTACCATTATTATTGTAATTATCATTGTTGCTGTTAATATTATTATCAAATTTATGTTGCTTGTGTTAAAAGGAGATGTAGATGGCAGTATTGAAGGATAAGAGTAATTCTGTAATTGAGTGACGTGTTCTCTATTTAATGGTTCAGAAGTAAGGAATAAAAGAATTTCCAAACGGCTTGTTCTTGCCTTACCTGATTCCCATTTTCTTCCACTACGAAGTTTGTGTAATGAACAGTAGTGAACCCCGACTAATAATTGAGCCTTGTTGACTACCTTTCCTTTACAGATGAATACAATATAATCTAAAATGATTTAATGTAACATATCTAACTGACTTTGAGTACAGAACAATTTTTAATTACGATATTTTATTTATAAGACACCATTTTATCAATGCTCAGTTTTAATCAAGATGTAAAGCTTGTCTTGTAAAATCGATTGTTTTTATGACATATAAAGAGTATCAAAATTGAAAAAAATGCAAAATGTAATTGCAAAGCAAAATGATAATAAAACAAATAATTAACGAATTGCATAAAAACCTGCATAATCTCTTTGTAAGAAACATCTTAAAGGGGATACTTATAGTTGAATAATGAAACGGGCACTCTGGGAAGAAAATAACTATATCTCAGTAAAATGGAGTAAAATCCACCAAGTGCTTAATTAATGTATTCAAAATCTGACAGCAAATAATAAAGTTATCAAATTTCAAAAGTTTAACAATAGTTTTATAAAAAAAAGTTACATTCACGCTTTCATAAATATCCAATAGGTGTGATGATTATTATGTCAAGTTCCCAATTCCCCTTTGTTTATGATATTGCATGAAATTATAATAATCTCATATTTTCAGAAATGTGTGAATGATATGTTTTTTTATATACACTGTAAAAACTCCTGTGTCGATTTACCAACGAGCCCGGAATCTATATATGTCCACACCAGAACACCAGAGAAGTATTAAACGACACCAGTTTGGTTTTGGTATAACACCAGATAGAAATTACATCAAGTAAATTTGAAGAAACACAAAATACCACATATCAAAATAAAGAGAATGATTACTAGTCAACAAGAGATAGATTTCTTAATACATATTTACATTTGTCGCTATTTTGCCCACTAGACCGCTGAAAATTGATAAACATTGACGCGGACAAGGATTTTTAGATATAGAAAAGATAGATATAGGAAAAAAAGGCATTTTAAATTTCAAAATGGCGGCTGAAGATGAGACGAAAATGGTATCTTAAATTTTTGAGGTCAGCACCCAAAATTGACAAAATTAGTTAAGAAAATCTATTTGGCACACACATCCAGCTGGAGCCAGATATCTAAAACTAGGGTCTGTACCAATGCCAATGCATCATTATTCTTCTTGTTCATTTTCCCCTATTACCCCTCTTTCTGGCCTCCTTTGTTATCCATTTTTTTCATCCATTTTTTTTTCATTTTTCGTATACTTGAAAATGAAAAATGGGGTGTTAATTGCCTCTATCCCCTGTGGTACCTTCCCTGTTGGTGGGAATAATATCCGGGATGTGGAAGATACACTGTTAAAAAAAAAACGTGATTTTACAGAAAATAAACAGAAGATTTTGCAGAAAGCAATAACAGAATCATTCTGTAAATTCATAAAACAGGAATTTTTCTGTAATTTAACAGAACAGGTCTGTTTAAAAAGGGGAAAAGGATGTTTTATTCAAGGAAATTTGTAAGATTCCATACTCCAAATACCAATTTCTTGTAAGATTACGCAAATCGGTAAGATTACAGGTGTTCTCGAGACTCTGCTGCAGGAACTTCTTTTATTTTTTTCTAACAGTGTATCAAACGAAGGACGAAGGACGAAAGAAAAGGGTGATTGGACTTTCATCCACACTGACCTTATACTCCTTTCAAGTATTGGCAATGTTACCACAGATGTTTTTTTTTTTCAATTTCCTCTTTATAGTGGAACTTTACCCTGACGAAAAGTTTGTTGTAAAAGCACAAGAAAAATAACAAAAATATAGGAAAAGGTTTGAGGAAAATTCATTAAAGATTAAGAAAGCTGTATGATTTCAATTTTTGAATTTGTGACGTCATATGCAAGCAGTTTGCCATAATTATGTTTTGTAATACAAAAAAGAGTTTCAATGTTTCATGATGACTACAATTCTTTTTTTTTCTGGAACAAATTTAAAATAATTGTCTATTAATATACTGCAGGTACAATACGAACCATTTTCTTTTTTTTTTTGAGAAAATGACATTTTCAATATTAAAAAAGCGATTTCTCATTGATTTTTTTTATTAATACACGTTATTACCAGGAAACTCCTTGCATAATGACGTCACAATTAAATATATATAAAATCTAATATCTTTTTATATTTGATGGATTTTGCTCAAACAATAACACAATTGTTTTTATGAATTACATTTTCTGCTCAATGTACAATAAAATTTTTGACAGGGTGAACTTTCCCTTTTATGAATGATTAATAGGTGCATAGTTATTTTAGGGAGAGAAAAAAAGGCGTATCTAGTAGCAAGAGTGCCTGTGTACCGGGGTCACTTTTTAGCGGCGAAAGGAGAGGAGGATGGGGAACAATGAAGAAAAAAAAAGGACTGGATTAAGGGGATGTACGGGGGCAGCGGACAGTTTTAAATGAAGGGCGAGGTGAATGACCGTGTAAAAAAAAATCCGATGGTGAATTTGACGTTTTTGTACACCGTTTGGAAAAAGTAGCGGGGGGGGGGGTTGCTTCGGCTTCCCTTGCCCCCTCCCTCCAGTTTTGCCGCCCCATTTATAGAAGGGGGAAAGGGGGGGGGAAATGCCATCATATCGCTGTGAAAGTACATTAGGACCTATTACATAACTTGTACAATCGTTATCAAATATCAGCAAATGAAATTTCAGGTCAAAAGGAGATGATCAAAGTCATTCGAGATCAATAAATGAAGTGTTTTCTATCGGAGGCGTAATGAGCCAAAAATTTTGAGAGGGCAGATATGTCGTATCAGGAGAAATTTCATTTTTTTTTAAGTTACGAGCGAGCAAAAATTCGACATTTTTATTTCGAAAATCCAACTTTGTCATAGATTTTGGCAGGAAATTCGGAAAATGATACCATATTTCACCCTTCTCTCTCTCTCTTTTTTTTTCTTTATTTTTTATAGCTTTTCTTGGTCGTGATTTTTTTTCCGGGGGGGGGGTCAAACTTCCCCCGAGCCCCCCCCCCCTCTCTACTGCTTTTCATCATTTGAATTGATATTTTCATGAAATATATCTTATTTGAATTCTTTTAGAAGTCAGCACGGATGTTTTAACGAATCGCATAATCCAGGTGAGACTGCTAGAGGGTTCTACTGCGTAGCAATTTAACCAGCCCTCACAGCATGGATGCACGGTATAT